>NC_058518.1:452812080-455404580 GCF_904849725.1 Hordeum vulgare subsp. vulgare | reverse complement strand
ACAAGACGTACACCGCTCAACACATCAAAAAGCGTCTTGCCTTGGAAGAAGAACATTCCCTCGAGGTCTATTACAAGGCGAAGAACATTGCTCAACTTAGGATGATCTTCGGCAAGGCAAAGAACAAGGGTGCTAGCATAACAACCAATTGGAAGGATGTTGTGGACAAGACAAAGATGATGAGGGGAGACATCTTTGTGTTTTGGTTCTGTCGTCACTTTGGTGAACTCAAAACCGTAGTTATAAACTAGTTTAGGGTGATATGTAAGGAAAATGGACAAGTTATCTAGGTGTTATGGTACTGGTTATGCTAGGTGTTATGGTACTTTTATCTAGGTGTTATGGCACTGGTTATGCTATGTAAGATGATGGTACCCTAGTTATCTAGGTGTTATGTTATGGTACCCAGTTTGATCAGAATCAAGTTTGACAAGTACCCTGTTATTAAATCAGTTTGACAAGTATGATGGTACCATGTTAGTAAATCAGTTTGACAAGTACCCTGTTATTAAATCTTGGTTATCTCTTTGTTATTAAATCAGATGATGGTACCCAGTTTGACAAGTACCATGTTATTTATTCAGTTATTAAATCATAGTTTATTACAGAATCAAGTTGCAAAAGAGCTAGAATTAAAAATGATCTCAGAAGTTGCCCATACATTACACTGATACATGCTCACAGTGAAATACATAGTTCAGGTATCATTATCGCCGTCGATGATATTACACTGATACATGAGGGGAACTGTTTCTAAAAAAACAGAAGAGAACTACAACCAAGACAATCTTCCTTACGCTACTCGTCATCGTCGATATCATTCTCGTCGTCGCTACAATATTGGAGGATTGTATCGTTAGTCCCAATCTCTTCATCATCCTCGCTTTCATGACCATCCACTACCTCCTTCCTCCTTTTCTTCATTCTTTCTACCACTCCAGCCTCAACAAACACAACTTCCCCGTCCCTTCGCAATCTGCCTTGCACATTGGCTTCTTGAGCTTGCACTGGAACTTCTGGGGTGTCATCATCTTGGTATGATAGCCCGATACCACCGGGACCATCTCCTATTTCATTTTCAATCACACTCCACAAATGCCTATGCTGAAACTTTTGCACAACTCGCCAATTTCCATGCAAACGAGTGTCTGGCACATAGAATACCATTGTTGCTTGTGTTGTTAGAATAAAAGGATCGTTCTTGTACCAACACTTTCCAGTGTTAATGCTTATGAAGTGTCCATCATCATTGAGTCTATGTAGGTTTTCTTGCAACTAAGATCAAACCAGTCACAACGGAATAAGACGACCAAACGACGGACACCTCTGATAGTGTTGTACTGCAGCTTTATGATGCTTTTGAGCTGACCATAGAAGTCGATGTCAGCGCCTTCATGTTCTCCCTCGGTAAAAATTCCACTACTCTGTGACTTTCGATCTTTCTTGCGGTCAACAATGTGGTACCGGACACCATCAACAATACATGCAGAATACAATCTCACTCGCTTATCCGGTTCACATGCCAAGGCAAAGAGATCATCACTAACATTGTTCTTCTCATGTAATTTTCCAATTTGCACAAATAAAACCAGGGTAAATAACACACATGGAAAATTACGTGTCAATTGATCAAATGCTAAATATCTCACATGAGTCTTAAACCATTTATCAACATTGATGATACCTTGCTGGTTCAGCTCTTCCTTGCACAAGCTGTGATGCCAACAAAATAATAAGTTAAAGCATCAGGCCTAAATAATGTGTTCGTTCCAACCAGAGAAAAATGATATAATTAAGAGCACAAGAGATGCCATACTCGATATAGGGTTGAACCTTAGGGCAACTTCTGAGGACATACCAAACCATCTTGTCATAGTCATCACCAGCAGGCACGTAATCTGAAGCTCCAAGAAAGCTCACACCATTCTTGAAAACCGAGAGATCACCACCTTGCGAATCATCTCGCTCTCTGTTTCTACCCGGTCGATTAAATCTCGTTTCCACATCGTCAAAGTACCTCGAGCAAAATGTCAAGCACTCATCTTCAATATATGCTTCGGCAATGGATCCCTCCGGTCTGGCCGTGTTTCGCACATACCGCTTCAGTGTAAGCAACCTTCTTTCGATCGGGTACATCCAACCGTATTGTACACGTCCTCTAAGCATTGCCTCTTTAGGTAAATGGATGGCCAAATAAACCGTAACAGTGAAGAAAGATGGAGGGAAAAATCTTCTCCAGCTTGCAAAGGATAATTGGGATTTCTTTTTCAAGTCTTTTCAGAACATCTAGCTTCAGTGTTTTGCAGCACAACTCTTTAAAGAAATTCCCTAGCTCAGCAACCGCTTCATATATTTCCTTATCCATCAAACCTCGGAGTCCCGCCGGTAAAATCCTTTGGAGCAGGATGTGACAATCATGTGTTTTTAGGCCTTGAAGCTTGCATCCATCAGGAGAAACACATTTTGCTAGGTTCGCGGCGTACCCATCTGGAAATCTGATACGTCTCAAACGTATCTATAATTTTTGATGGTTTCATGATGTAATCTTGTCAACTTTGGATGTATTATGTACCTTTTATATCTTTTTTGGGACTAACTTATTAATTCAGTGCCAAGTGCCAGTTCCTGTTTTTTCTGTGTTTTTGACTCTTTTCAGATCTGATTTTGGAACGGAGTCCAAACGGAATAAAATCCCCAAAATAATTTTTTCCAGAACAGAAGAAGATTGGGGGACTTGAGGGCCAAGGCAGGAGAGCCAGAGGGGGGCCACAAGCCCTGTAGCCGCCACCAGGGGGGCTGGCGACTACCAAGCTTGCCCCCCTGGAGCTCCCCTGCCCTAGCTCTTTCGCCTATAAATTCCCTAAAATTCCAGAAAAAATTAGGGCATCCACGAAAACACTTTTCCGCCGCCGCAAGCTTCCGTTTCCGCGAGATCTCATCTGGAGACCCTTCCCCGTGCCCTGCCGGAGGGGACTTTGGAGTTGGAGGGCTTCTACATCAACATCATCGCCTCTCCAATGACTCGTGAGTAGTCCACTTCAGACCTACGGGTCCGTAGATAGTAGCTAGATGGCTTCTTCTCTCTCTTGGATCTTCAATACAAATTTCTCCATGATCTTCATGGAGATCTATCCGATGTAATCCTCTTTGGCGGTGTGTTTGTCGAGATCCGATGAATTGTGGATTTGTGATCAGATTATCTATGAATTATATTTGAGTCTTTCCTGATTTATTATATGCATGATTTGATATCCTTGTAAGTCTCTCCGAGTCTTGGGTTTTGTTTGGCGAACTAGATCTATGATTCTTGCAATGGGAGAAGTGCTTGGTTTTGGGTTTATACCGTGTGGTGACCTTTCCCAGTGACAGAAGGGGCAGCAAGGCACGCATCGTGTTGTTGCCATCAAGGGTAACAAGATGGGCTTTCATCATAGATTTGAGATTGTCCATCTACATCATGTCATCTTGCTCAAGGCTTTACTCTGTTCTTTTGAACTTAATACACTAGATGCATGCTGGATAGCGGTCGACGTGTGGAGTAATAGTAGTAGATGCAGAAAATATCAGTCTACTTGTTTTGGACGTGATGCCTATAGATATAATCATTGCCTTAGATAACGTCATGAATTTGCGTGGTTCTATCAATTGCTCGACAATAATTCGTTCACCCACCGTCTACTTGCTTTCATGAGAGAAGACACTAGTGAACACTACGGCCTGCAGGTCTATTCACAACTATCGTCTCCACTTTCACTTTTACTTTGCTTTGTTTACTTTTTTCTTTCAGTTCTCACTTTGCAAACAATCTATAAGGGATTGACAACCCCTTCATAGCGTTGGGTGCAAGCTCTTTGTGTTTGTGCAGGTACTTGTGACTTGACGTGATCCTCTTACTGGATCGATACCTTGGTTCTCAAACTGAGGGAAATACTTACCGCTGCTGTGCTACATCACCCTTTCCTCTTCAAGGGAACACCAACGCAAGGCTCCAAGGCCGCGGGGAAATCCTTTGCATATTTGCCAAGGAAGTCCCTATAGGCGTAGCCCGTAGCAGAAGGATTCCTGGCGTAGTTGCCAGGGAAGGTCTGTTAACGCAGTAGCAGAAGGATTTCTGGTGCCGTTGCTGGGGAGGATCGCTTGCCGAGGAGTATCAAGACAAGAATAATCTCCCGTGAGCACGCCTATTTCTGGCGCCGTTGCCGGGGAGAGATCAAGTCAAGATCTATCCAAGTAGGTGTCACAAACTCATCTCTTGCATTTACCTTTTTTGCCAGTTGCCTCTCGTTTTCCTCTCCCCCACTTCACATTTGTCGTTTTCATTTGCCTTTCTCCTTTGTCGTTTTCTTTTGTCTTTTGCCTTCTTTTTCCGCCCGTTTTCCTCGCTTGCTCTTGGGCTTGTTCGTGAGAGACCTTTCCTCATGGCCAAACCAAACTATTTCAGAAGGTTGGAAGAGATTGAAACTAGTGTCAAAGGTTTCATGTCTTCTCAGTTTGACCAAAATAGTTACTTCTGTAGGGAATTAAAAGAGCAAAATTCTTTTTTGGCCTGTTTGAATAAAGAGGTTGATGATATGGCCAAAGAATTCCTTGCACTAAATTCTCAGCTTGCTCACCTTGAAAAATTGGTGGGCCAAATTTCTGACAAGCACGCTACCTTAGTCAATAAGATGGCAGCTAAACCTGAAATTTGTGATGCAGATCACGAAGATCTTAAAGTGCTTGGTGTGACTCCTCTTGAATCTTTGTTTTCGCGTGTCAAACCTATTGATGAAGGGGCTGGATATGAATCCACTTTGGTTGAAAAACGCCCCAATGATTCGGAGTCCACCTATCTTGATGATAAAGGTGTGGAGAGTGCAGTACAAGAAATCAAAATATTGGGTAGTAATGAAACTCCCACTTTGGATTTCAAGGAATTCAATTATGATAGTTTCTCCTTGTTTGAATGCATTTCCTTGATGCAATCCATTGCAAACTCTCCACATGCTTATAGCCAAGCAAAGCCATTACCGCACATATCGTAGATGCTATGATGAAATCTCTTGAAGAGAAACTCGAACTAGAAGTCTCTATACCTAGAAAATTTCATGATGAGTGGGAACCTACTATCAAAATCAAAATCAAAAACTATGAATGCAATGCTTTGTGTGATTTGGGTGCTAGTGTTTCCGCGATTCCAAAGTCTTTATGTGATATTCTTGGTTTTCATGAGATTGAAGAGTGTTCTCTTAATTTGCATCTTGCGGATTCGACTGTCAAGAAACCCATGGGAAGGATCGATGACGTTCTTATTATTTCAAATAAGAACTATGTACCCGTGGATTTCATTGTACTTGACATAGATTGCAATCCTTCATGTCCCATTATTCTTGGTAGACCTTTCCTAAGGACTATTGGTGCTATCATCGATATGAAGGAAGGGAATATTAGATTTCAATTTCCTCTAAATAAGGGCATGGAGCATTTTCCTAGAAAGAAAATAAGATTGCCTTAGGAATCTATGATGAGGGCTACTTATGGTTTGAGCACCAAAGATGACTATACGTGATTCCATCACCTTATGCCTAGCTAAGGGCGTTAAACAATAGCGCTTGTTGGGAGGCAACCCAACAAATCTATCATTTTTCTTTCTGTTTTGTGTTTTCCACACTTTCATAATTCTGTTATGATTGTGTTTTTTGTGTTTCTTTTGCGTTTGTGCCAAGTAAAACCGTTATGATTAGTCTTGGGGATGATCGTTTGGTCATGCTCGAAAAGACAGAAACTTTCTGCTCACGAAAAGAATTGTCATTTTTTTCTGTAAGAGCTTTTGAGTTGATTCTTTTTGCGGCTGATTTCTACGCAAATTCTTCAGGCTGTCGTAAGTTTTCAGAATTTTTGAAGTACCATAAGTATACTAAGTATACAGATTGCTACAGACTGGTCTGCTGTTAACATATTCTGTTTTTGCTGACTTGGTTGCTTATTTTGATGAAACTATGGATAGTATCGGGGGGTGTTAGCCATGGAAGATTGAAAATACAGTAATACAACATCAACATAAGTAGAATTTAAGTTTGCTACAGTACCTAAGGAAGTGGTGGTTTGCTATCTTATACTAATGTTATCACGAGTTTCTGTTTAAGTTTCGTGTTGTGAAGTTTTCAAGTTTTGGGTGAAGTTCTTATGGACAAAGAGATAAAGAGTGGCAAGAGCTCAAGCTTGGGGATGCCCAAGGCACCCCAAGTTGATTCAAGGATGTCGTAGAAGCCTAAGCTTGGGGATGCCCCGGGAAGGCATCCCCTCTTTCGTCTTCAATCCATCGGTAACGTTACTTGGGGCTATATTTTTATTCACCACATGTTATGTGCTTTGCTTGGAGCGTCTTGTATCGTAGGAGTCTTTTATGTTTGTTGTGTCACAATATTCCTTGCTGCACACCTAGAGAGAGACATGCACTCACCGTGATTTTGTCGAGCTTCACTTATATCCTTTTGTTAGACAATTCAGCTCACATGTGTTTCACTTATATCTTTTGAGCTAGTTGATTTTGCTCTATGTTCTTCACTTATATCTTTTAGAGCACAGCGATGCGTGGCTCGGTAGTTGGCTTATGCTATGAAAGTAGTCTCAAAAGGGGTAGTTATCCAAAGGGATGTGAAAACTTCCATCTTCATGTGCATTGAATAGTTAGAGAAGTTTGATTCATCTCAATTAGTTTTGAGTTGTGGTTGTGGTAATATTGAAGTTATGTTAGTATGATGTTGTGGATCTAGAAATACTTGTGTTAAAGTTGGTGATTCACGTAGCATGCACGTATGGTGAACCGCTATGTGATGAAGTCTGAGCATGATTAGTTTATTGATTGTCATCCTCTGTGTAGCGGTCGGGATCGCGCGATGGTTTATACCTACCAACCCTTCCCCTAGGAGTATGCGTTGAATGCTTTGTTTCGATTACTACTAAAACTTTTGCAACAAGTATATGAGTTCTTCATGACTAATGTCGAGTCCATGGTTTAGATGCACTTTCACCTTCCACCATCACTATCTTCTTTAGTGTTGTGCAACTTTCGCCGGTGCACAAAACCCACCATATAGCCTCCCTCAAAACAGCCACCATACCTACCTACTATGGCTTTTTCAAAGCCATTCCGAGATATATTGCCATGCAACTACCACCATGACATGTGCCACCACTTCTACATTGCCATTGCATGATCGTAAGATAGTTAGCATGATGTTCCCATTAATGTCTATGCCATGCTAGATCATTGTCACGGTACACTACCAAAGGCATTCCACATAGAGTCATCATTGCTCTAAGTTTTGAGTTGTAAGTGTGATGATCATCATTGATGGAACATTGTCCCATTTGAGGAAATAAAAGAGGCCAAAGATGCCCACCAAAGAAAAAGAGGCCAAAGAGCCCACCAAAAAATGAGAGAAAAAGAGAGAAGGGACAATGCTAGTATCCTTCCACACTTGTGCTTATTAAGCACCATGATCTTCATAATTGATAGTCTCTCGTTTTGTCACCACCATATAGCTAGTGGGAAATTTTCATTATATAACTTGGCTTGTATATTCCAATGATAGGCCTCCTCAAAAATTTCCTTAGGTCTTCGTGAGCAAGCAAGTTGGATGCACACCCACTAGTTTTCTTTAAGAGCTTTCACATACCCTTAGCTCTAGTGCATCATTTGTATGGCAATCCCTACTCATTCACATTGATATCTATTGATGAGCATCTCCATACCTCATTGATATGCAAAGTTAATGTGACCATCTTCTCCTTGTTTGTCTTACAACCTCCACCACACTCCATTCCACTTATAGTGCTAAAACCATGGCTCACGCTCATGTATTGCGTCAGAGTTGAAAAAGTTTGAGAAAGTAAAAGTGTGAAAACAATTACTTGGCCAATACCGAGGTTGTGCATGATTTGAATTCGTTGTGCAAGGATGATAGAGCATAGCCAGACTATATGATTTTGTAGAGTTAACTTTCTTTTGGCCTTTTTATTTTGAAAGTTCGTGATTACCTTGCTAGTTTGCTTGAAGTATTATTGCCTCCACGTCAATAGCAAACTATTGTTTTGAATCTAATGGATCTGAACATTCATGTCACATAAGAGGAGTTACAAAGGACATCTATGCTAGGTAGCATGAAAGCATCAAAAATTCATTCTTTATCACTTCCCTACTCGAGGACGAGCAAGAGTTAAGCTTGCGGATGCTTGATACGTGTCAAACGTATCTATAATTTTTGATTGTTTCATGTTGTTATCTTGTCAACTTTGGATGTTTTGTGTACCTTTTATATCTTTTTCTGGACTAACTTATTAATTCAGTGCCAAGTGCGAGTTCCTGTTTTTTCTGTGTTTTTGACTCTTTTCAGATCTTATTTTGGAACGGGGTCCAAACAGAATAAAATCCCCGAAATAAATTTGTCGAGAATAGAAGAAGATCGGGGGACTTGAGGGCCAAGGCAGGAGAGCCACAGGGGTCCCACAAGCCCTGTAGCCGCCACCAGGGGGTCGGCGGCTACCAAGCTTGTGCCCCCCTGGAGCTCCCCTGCCCTAGCTCTTTCGCCTAAATTCCCTAAAATCCCAAAAAAAATCAGGGCATCCACGAAAACACTTTTCCGCTGCCGCAAGCTTCCGTTTCCGCAAGATCTCATCTGGAGACCCTTCCCGGTGCCCTGCCGGAGGGGACTTTGGAGTTGGAGGGCTTCTACATCAACATCATCGCCTCTCCAATGACTTGTGAGTAGTTCACTTCAGACCTACGGGTCTGTAGTTAGTAGCTAGATGGCTTCTTCTCTCTCTTGGATCTTCAATACAAAGTTCTCCATGATCTTCATGGAGATCTATCTTATGTAATCCTCTTTGGCGGTGTGTTTGTCGAGATCCGATGAATTGTGGATTTGTGATCAGATTATCTATGAATTATATTTGGGTCTTTACTGATTTCTTATATGCATGATTTGATATCCTTGTAAGTCTCTCCGAGTCTTGGGTTTTGTTTGGCCAACTAGATCTATGATTCTTGCAATGGGAGAAGTGATTGGTTTTGGGTTTATACCGTGCGGTGACCTTTCCAAGTGACATAAGGGGCAGCAAGGCACGCATCATGTTGTTGCCATCAAGGGTAACAAGATGTGCTTTCATCATAGATTTGAGATTGTTCATCTACATCATGTCATCTTGCTTAAGGCGTTACTCTGTTCTTTTGAACTTAATACACTAGATGCATGCTGGATAGCGGTCGACGTGTGGAGTAATAGTAGTAGATCCAGAAAGTATCGGTCTACTTGTTTTGGACGTGATGCCTATATATATAATCATTGCCTTAGATAACGTCATGACTTTGCGCGGTTCTATCAATTGCTCGACAGTAATTCGTTCACCCACCGTCTACTTGCTTTCATGAGAGAAGCCACTAGTGAACACTACGGCCCCCGGGTCTATTCACAACTATCGTCTCCACTTTCACTTTTACTTTGCTTTGTTTACTTTTTGCTTCCAGTTCTCACTTTGCAAACAATATATAAGGGATTGACAACCCCTTCATAGCGTTGGGTGCAAGCTCTTTGTGTTTGTGTAGGTACTTGTGACTTGACGCGATCCTCCTACTGGATCGATACCTTGGTTCTCAAACTGAGGGAAATACTTACCGCTGCTATGCTACATGACCCTTTCCTCTTCAAGGGAACACCAACGCAAGGCTCCATGGCCGCGCGGAAATCCTTTGCATATTTGCCAAGGAAGTCCCTATAGGCGTAGCCCGTAGCAGAAGGATTTCTGGCGCAGTTGCCAGGGAAGGTCTGTTGACGCAGTAGCAAAATATCACATTCATTATATATTCACAAAATGCAAGCTTTTCTTCTTTAGTCATCGTATACCATGCTTCTAGCATTTCGAATGACTCTCCGTCTTCAGAAGGTTGTAGGTGCAAATCTTCTCTTATGCCTCATACGACTCCATCGTATCTACTTTTCCAAACTCTTTTGCTCTTGTTTTGGACTCTAATTTGCAGGATTTGAATGGAACTAACCTGGACTGACGCTGTTTTCAGCACAATTGTCTTGGTGTTGTTTTTGTGCAGAAATCAAAGTTCTCCAAATGTCCTGAAAATTTACGAAGACTATTTTTGGAAAATATGAAAAATACCTGCGCAAAGATCCACCTGAGGGGGTGGGCCAGTGGGCCTCAAGCCCTGCCACCGCCACCCCGCTGGTGGCGGATGGCAAGCTTGTGGGGCCCACGTGGCTCTGTCGGCCCCATTCTCAGCTCTATAAATTCACTTTCGTCCCAGAAAAAATAAAAAGAGAAGATTTCCTCGCGTTTACGATATGGAGGCACCGCCACAACCTGTTCTTCATCTGGAGGGCAGATCTGGAGTCCGTTTTGGGCTCCGGAGAGGGGAAATCGTCGCCATCGTCATCATCAACCTTCTTCCCTCTCCAATTCCATGAAGCTCTTCGTCGTTCGTGAGTAATCTATTCGTAGGCTCGCTGGGCGGTGATGAGTAGGATGAGATCTATCATGTAATCGAGTTAGTTTTGACGGGGATTGATCCCTAGTATCCACTATGTTCTGAGATTGATGTTGCTACTACTTTGCCATGCTTAATGCTTGTCACTAGGACCCGAGTGCCATGATTTCAGATCTGAAATTATTATGTTGTCACCAATACATGTGTGTTTTAGATCCGATCTTGCAAGTTGTAGTTACCTACTATGTGTTATGATCCGGCAACCCCGGAGTGACAATAAACGGAACCACAACCGGTGATGACCATAGTTTGAGGAGTTCATGTGTTCACCAAGTGCTAATGCGTTGGTCTGATTCTTTATTAAAAGGAGAACCTTAATATCCCGTAGTTTCCTTTTGGACCCCGCTGCCACGGGAGGGATGGACAATAGATGTCATGCAAGTTCTTTTCCCTAAGCACGTATGACGACACACGGAATGCATGCCTACATCACATTGACGAACGGGAGCTAGCCACATATCTCTCCGTGTTATAACTGTTGCATGATGAATATCATCCAAACAAATCACCGACCCATTGCCTACGAGTTCGTCCTACTACTGCTATTACTTGTCTTGCTCTGCTGCTACTTCTGTTACTTGTCTTGCTCTACTGCTACTGTCGCTTGCTACTATTGCTACTTGCTACTGTTGTCACTACTGCTGTTCCTTGCCACTGCTATTACTCGTTACGCTGCTGCTACCTGCTACAATACTTTTTCTCGCCGGTCGTTGACGGGAACAGACAATTTCCGTCAACGGGCAACTTCTGGCGCCATTAATACGACAGTTAGGAATAGTCTGCCGTCAATAGATCGTTTCTGACACCGTTGTTATCATACTACTTTGCTGCTGACTCTTTGCTTGCAGATACTAATCTTTCAGGTGTGGTTGAATCTGATAAATTCAGCTGCTAATACTCGAGAGTATCCTCTCACCTCCTGCCTCGCGGATCAATAAATTTGGGTTGAATACTCTAGCCTCGAAAACTGCTACGATCCCACGCGCTGGTGGGCCGTCAACAACGTTCTTCTAGTTTCAATTGCTGGAGAGTGCTAGCAGCATTCTTATGGTGCCGTGCAGGGGAAGGTCTGTTGTCACGGAGTCAGCATTTTTCTAGCACCGTTGCCGGGGAGGTATTGCTATATTCTTTGAGTCACTTGGGATTTATATTTGCTTATCACTAGGGGAGGTAAGGAACTGAAGAATCTGAAGGATCCAAAAACCAAAGTCTTGCCCTCAATTAAGAGGGGAGGTAAGGAACTGCCATCTAGCTGTGCACTTGATTCACATTCACTTATGAGTAAGTTTGCGACATCACCTCCTGCTAGAAATTTTGATATGTCGTGTGTGCTTGATGATGCTTATGATGCTACTGCTAGAGATGCTATGCCTGATACTTCTAGAGATGCTATGCTTGATACTTCTTTGCCTGATATTGCTAGAGATGCTATGCTTGATAGTACGCCTGATGATGCTATGCCTGATGCTATGCTTGATACTGCTAGAGATACTACTTTGCCTGATGTTCCACTGGGGGTGTTCCTTGATGCTCATATTGCTAGAGTTACTGCCAATGCTCGTGATGCTTCTGATACCGCCGATACTATTGAGATAGAACCTGCTTTTGCTCCTGTTAGATCTAGCTCTCCTAGATATGAATTGCCTGATATACCTGAGGGTTACGTTATGGACGAAGAGATAGTTGAGGATTTTCTTGCGTGTAAGTATGCCTATGACGCTGAGAAATTACTTCTCAAGTGGAAGGAAAAATCTATGAAAGCTAGGATGAAATACGACCCGAAGTTTGCCACTTCACCTATCTTTATCACCGATAAGGATTATGAATTCTCTGTCGATCCTGAGATAATCTCTCTAGTCGAATCTGATCCTTTTCACGGTTATGAGTCTGAGACGGTCGTAGCCCATCTTGCCAAACTACACAATATAGCCACCCTTTTCACTAGTGAGGAGAAGATCCGCCACTACTACATCCTTAAGATGTTTCCTTTCTCTCTAAAGGATGACGCTAAAGCCTGGTTCACCTCTCTTGCTCCTGGATGCGTGAGTATTCCCCAGGATATGGTCTATTACTTCCGTGAGAAATATTTCCCTGCCCATAAGAAACAAGCTGCCTTGCAGGAAATATACAACTTTGCTCAACTCCAAGAAGAGAGTCTCCCACAAGCTTGGGGGAGGCTCGTCCAGCTACAAAATGCTTTGCCTGATCACCCTCTTAAGAAGAACGAGATACTTGATATCTTCTATAACGGACTTACCGATGCTTCTAGAGACCACCTAGATAGTTGTGCCGGATGTGTTTTTAGGGAACGAACTGTAGAACAAGCTGAGACCCTACCGAATAACATCTTGATCAACGATAATGCTTGGACTATTCCCGAACCACCTCCCAAGACAACTCTGAAGAAAAGGGGTATTCTATTCCTCAGTCCCGAAGATATGCACGAAGCCAAGAAATCTATGCAAGAGAAAGGCATTAGATCTGAAGATGTCAAAAATCTACCACCTATCGAAGAGATCCATGGTCTCGATAACCCGATACAGGTAGTAGAAGTGAATTCTCTGCGTAGGTTTGATGGGAGTGATATTCCTTTTGATAAACCTGCTAGCTTATGCTTTTATGAATTTGACAACTTTGTTGCCAAACAACAGAGTTTCAATGATTATGTTAGCAGACATTTGGAACAAAGTACTCGTATGCTTAGCCGTTTAAGTGCTTGTGTAGACAGAAATGTCAATGATCTAAAGCTTCTGAGTAAACATGCATCTATGATTACTACTCAGGTAGAATAAGTACTTAAAGCTCAGAATGACTTGCTCAATGAATTAAATGACAACTCTGTCAAAGTCATTACTAGAGGAGGCAAAATGACTCAAGAACCTTTGTATCCTAAAGGTCATCCTAAGAGAAATGATCAAGATTCTCAAGGAATCAATGCTGATACACCCAGTCATCCTAAGGAGAAGAAGAAGGATGATAGAAACCTAAATGCTAGTTCACCAAATACTGTCACACCTGAAGAACCTAATGATATTTCTGCGTCTGATGCAGAAACACAATCTGGTGATGAACATGAACCTGGTGACAATATGGATAGTGATGTTCATAATCATGCTCAACCTAGCAATGATGAGGAGGTGGAGACTGAAGCTACGGTTAATCCTGATAACCCATAACCTAAGAAATACGATAAGAATGACTTCACTGCTAGGAAGCATGGTAAAGAAAGGGAGCCATGGGTTCAGAGATCTATGCCCTTTCCTCCTAAGCCATCCAAGAAAAAGGATGATGAGGATTTTGAGCGCTTCGTTGAGATGATAAGACCCATCTTACTGCAGATGCAGTTAACTGATATGCTCAAGATGTCTCTGTATGCCAAGTACATGAAAGATATCGTGACTAATAAATGGAAGATACCAAATCTTGAGATCTCCACCATGCTTGCCAACTACACTTTCAAAGGTGGAACTCCTAAGAAACTTGGTGATCCCGGAGTGCCCACTATACCTTGCTCCATTAAAGGAAACTACGTAAGAACTGCCTTATGTGACCTTGGAGCCGGTGTTAGTGTTATGCCGCTCTCTCTTTAGCGTAGACTTGAATTGGATAAGTTGACAGCCACTGAAATATATGTGCAAATGGCCGACAAATCAACTGCTTTCCCTATCGGCATTTGCGAGGATGTGCCTGTTGTGGTTGCTAATACCACTATCTTAACAGACTTTGTTATCTTGGATATTCCCGAGGACGATGCCATGGCTATCATCCTCGGAAGACCCTTTTTAAACACTACAGGGGCTGTTATAGATTGCAACAAAGGCAATGTCACCTTCCATGTCAACGGTAATGAGCACGGTGCACTTTCCGAAGAAACGATATCAAGTACATTGCATCAATGCTATCGAAAAGACTTCATCTATTCTTATTGGGAGCTTTGAATGCCCTATTCCTCGTGTCAAGATGAAGTATGATTTGCTTGTTGGGGAGATACATATCCCCATTGAGGTGACTTAGTAGCTATTCGACAATTCTCCGTTCTCTCTTGCGATTCGAGAAGGCTTTGTCATGAGGACTTGATCAACCCCATTGACGGAATTCTTCCGATGACCATGAAATGGATGAATCAAGGAGTCACATACCTCTATTTTGAGCTTTCATTTTCTTTTGCTTAGAAGAAAAATGATAGATTTAGTTTAGTTTTCCCGTTTTCTGTTTTAGCGTCCCGGAGAAAAATACCTCGAAAATAAAAGTTCTCCCATGGTCCTGAAAATTTAGTATGATTTTTTCTAGAATATTTGAAAATTATTGGGCCTGAGAGCTAGCCAGTGGGCCACAAGCCCTGCCACCGCCACCCCTCTGGTGGCGGCTAGCAAGCTTGTGGGGCCCATATGGACCCCCTCCACTCATTCCAGCTCCCATGCTCTTCTTCCACCTCCGGAAAAATTTGTTTCGCAGCTCAAACCCGTGTTCTTGCTCATTTGGCTGTGATTTTCGATCTCCTTGCTCAAAGCACCATTCTCCGAACCGTTTTGGGGAAATCACTCCTTGATAAGTGACTCCTCCATTGGTCCAATTAGTCTTTGCTCTAGTGCTTTATCCTTCGCGTATTTTTGCTACCTTGGTGACCCTGTTCTTGAGCTAGAAATGTTGATTTTAGCTAGTTCCAAGTAGTTTTATCGCGTGATACGGTCTCTAGGCACTAGTAGGAGTAGTTGCTACAAGGTGTGGTTGGTCTTCATTCACTTTTCTCTTGAACCTCAAAAATTTCAGCAAAAGGAAATTATGTTCAGGAGGAAGTTTCATGGTGGTTCCTCAAGTAAGAAGGGTCCCCGTCTTTATTTTCGGGAGCCTGAACCTTTTCAACTAAGGGACGCACCGGTACAACCATGTGAATGGCCTTCCGATGAGTTCATGATCGAAGCAGGTTTCAAGGATGAGTTTGATACACTTGTCCGCAATGCCGGGTTAGAAGAATTCCTCTCAGATAAATGTGAACAATATGCTATGCTCACTGCCTCTTTCATGTGTAGATTTAAATTTTCAGTTGGCCGTGACTCATCCATACTGTTTGATCTGTACGATAAATCCTACGCTATGGATTTGGAGGATTTCAATAGGATTTGCAAGCTACCCGATCCGGGTAGTATTAATGATCCTTCTAAGTCTTCGGTCAGAGACTTTGTCTCCAGTATAACTGCTGGAGAAACCAGAGATATCACACAAGCCACCATAGGAAGCATCCATTTCCCTTCCTTGCACTACTTTGCCCTCTTCATAGGTAGGTGCATTAACGGCAAGGGTGCACATTGTCACCTATGCGCTTCTGACCTTAGTATCCTTAAGAGCGCAGTAACAGGTGACAGGAGCTTCAATATGGGAGCTATAATAGCAAGGAGGCTGAATAATAATGCCAGTGAGGGGGATTTCTTTGGTGGAGTTTATGCTACACGCTTAGCAAATTTTCTTGGAGTATCCATCCATTCAGAAGACCCTCCTCTCCGTACAGCCTACCTTGATCGTGTCGCTCTAACACACTACCAGTTCCTTGAGAGAGATCATGGATCCCTCCTATACCGCTTGATATTTAGCCGGCAGCATGTTTTCCATATTACCCTTCCTGCTCCTGCTTTCTTTGACTTTCAGGTAAAACGAAGATACTACATAACCATAGGAGAGGCAGAGGAGTGTGAGAGGGTGGCGACGGCTGCTCGACTACGTGAGGCAGCTATTCAGGCGGTGGCTGCATCACTCCCGTATAACACCCATTATGATTTTGGGTTTCGCCAGGACCATCCATGGGAGTAGACCAAGCTAGGCCAAAAGACTAAGCTTGGGGGAGTACGTGTTCTCACCGACTTTACATTCATGCTTATGCTTTCACTTTGTTAGCCGGTGTTTACACTTTGCCACTGTATTATCCATGCTAGTTTATTTTCGTTTTCTTGTTTTGTGTCCTTTTGAGAAAACCCAAAAAGATTTTTCTTTCTTCTTTTGCTTGTTGGGAGCTTTCCCGTGTAAGTAGTTTTCTTTTTCTTTGGGTCAAGGTAGAAGATATTGGTTACAATGTTTAGTGGTTCTTGCTTGCATACGTGTTTAGCTTTCAAAGAGCCATATTACTTTGTCTTCTCCTTTGTGTTTGCTTGCAGATTCAGCTTAGTCCAATGCTCTTATTATCGTTCACATCGTTCGATCGTGCAAATGAAAGGTAATAATGATGATATATGATGAAGTGAATGAGACTGGAAAAGCTGGTATGAACTCTATCTATTTTGTTTTTGTAAATATGACTAGCTTGTCAAACTAGATTCAACTTTGTTGTGAGAGAACCATGTTTGCAATGAAAACTTAGAGATCATAGTTTTTGATGCCATGCTTATTTAGCTAGGAGCTAATAATGGTTTGTCTTGAATGCCAACATAGATTTTGAGATGACTATGATGTAGTATGGTAGTATGGTATTCTCCATTGAATGATTCAAGTGGCTTGACTTGGCGCATGTTCATGCATGTAGTTGAAACAAAATCAACATAGCCTCTATGATGTTCGTGTTCATGGTGATTTATATCCTGTTCATGCTTGCATTTAATGTTAGTCAAATTCGTTGCATCTTGATGACTATTGTCGCTCTCAAGTTGGTCGCTTCCCAGTATTTTGCTAGCCTTCACTTGTACTAAGCGGAATACTGCTTGTGCATCCACTCCCATAAACCCAAAAGTTTTTCCATGAGAGTCCACCACACCTACCTATTTGCGGTATCTACCTGCCGTTCCAAGTAAATTTGCATGTGCCACTCTATAAACCTTCAAGAAATAATCTGTTTTGCATGCCCGAACCGCTCATGTGGTGACAGGGGGCTATTGGTATCTTCCATGCCAGGAGTGTTATCCTCGACATGTGTTTATTCACTGTCATTCATGAGAAAAAGGGCCGGTAATTGGAATGCCCAGTTCCACGCTTAAATCGAAAACATAATTGTAAAACAAGACTCCCCCCGAATTGATGTTAGTATGGACGGTACCCGAGGATTCGGCTAGCTGTGGAGTGTGATTGATTGGTGGTGGGGGAGTTAAAACTTTACTTTTCTGTTTGGGAACCGCCTATAGCATGAGTAGCATGGAAGATATTGAGAACTCTTGGTCATTGTGTTGACAATGAAAGCATGCCACCCAAAATTATTATCTCTGTTTTCAAAGCTTGAGCTCTGGCACCTGTGCATATCAATGCTTCCCTCTGCGAAGGGCATGTCTATTTATTTTCCTGTTGATTCATCCTCTTCTTATATAAGAACCAATTAGAGAGCACCTCTGTCATTTTTATGCTTTTCTTTTGATTGATATTGAGTATGACTATGACTGGATCTTCGTTGCTATGAATTACAATGTTTAGTCAGCCCTTGATCTTTGAAAGTGCTGTGCATTTATGTTTTGCGGACTCAGAAAGAGCTAGCGAGATACCACCTATTCATATTGCTTCATGCTTGTTTTGTTTGAAGTGTTGGTATTTGAAACTCATTATTATTTGCTCGTTAGTTGATTATGCGATTGATATTAGTTTACCGTGAGACCTTTGTGTCACTTGCTTATGTGGTTAACTTGTGATCTTGCTGAAACTCTGGTTATGAGTTAGACATAGTTGCAACAACAAGATCAAACAGAGTTTGTCAAAGTTTTTCTTTCTCTCTCAGTTTGACAACTGAGTTGCTTGAGGACAAGCAAGGTTTTAAGCTTGGGGAAGTTGATACGTCTCCATCGTATCTACTTTTCCAAACTCTTTTGCCCTTGTTTTGGACTCTAATTTGCATGATTTGAATGGAACTAACCTGGACTGACGAAGTTTTCAGCAGAATTGCCTTGGTGTTGTTTTTGTGCAGAAATCAAAGTTCTCCAAACGTCTTGAAAATTTACGGAGATTATTTTTGGAAAATATGAAAAATACCTGCGCAAAGATCCACCTGAGGGGGTGGGCCAGTGGGCCACAAGCCCTGCCACCGCCACCCCCTGGTGGCGGATGGCAAGCTTGTGGGGCCCACGTGGCTCTGTCGCCCCCAATCTAACTCTATAAATTCACTTTCGTCCCAGAAAAAATAAAAAGAGAAGATTTCGTCGCGTTTACGATACGGAGGCACCGCCACAACCTGTTCTTCATCTGGAGGGCAGATCTGGAGTCCGTTTTGGGCTCCGGAGAGGGGAAATCGTCGCCATCGTCATCATCAACCTTCTTCCCTCTCCAATTCCATGAAGCTCTTCGTCGTTCGGGAGTAATCTATTCGTAGGCTCGCTGGGCGGTGATGAGTAGGATGAGATCTATCATGTAATCGAGTTAGTTTTGACGGGGATTGATCCCTAGTATCCACTATGTTCTGAGATTGATGTTGCTACTACTTTGCCATGCTTAATGCTTGTCACTAGGGACCGAGTGCCATGATTTCAGATCTAAAATTATTATGTTGTCACCAATATATGTGTGTTTTAGATCCGATCTTGCAAGTTGTAGTTACCTACTATGTGTTATGATCCGGCAACCCCGGAGTGACAATAACCGAAACCACTCCCGGTGATGACCATAGTTTGAGGAGTTCATGTGTTCACCAAGTGCTAATGCGTTGGTCCGGTTCTTTATTAAAAGGAGAACCTTAATATCCCGTAGTTTCCTTTTGGACCCCGCTGCCACGGGAGGGATGGACAATAGATGTCATGCAAGTTCTTTTCCCTAAGCACGTATGACGACACACGGAATGCATGCCTACATCACATTGACGAACGGGAGCTAGCCATATATCTGTCCGTGTTATAACTGTTGCATGATGAATATCATCCAAACAAATCACCGACCCATTGCCTACGAGTTCGTCCTACTACTGCTGTTACTTGTCTTGCTCTGCTGCTACTGCTGTTACTTGTCTTGCTCTGCTGCTACTGTCGCTTGCTACTGTTGCTACTTGCTACTGCTGTCACTACTGTTGTTCCTTGCCACTGCTATTACTCGTTACACTGCTGCTACCTACTACAATACTTTTTCTCGCTGGTCGTTGACGGGAACAGACAATTTCCGTCAACGGACAACTTCTGGCACCATTGATACGAAAGTTTTGAATAGTCTGTCGTCAACATATCGTTTTTGACACCGTTGTTATCATACTACTTTGCTGCTGACTCTTTGCTTGCAGATATTAATCTTTCAGGTGTGGTTGAATCTGATAAATTCAGCTGCTAATATTCGAGAGTATCCTCTCACCTCCTGCCTGGCGAATCAACAAATTTGGGTCGAATACTCTACCCTCGAAGACTGCTACGATCCCACGCGTTGGTGGGTCGTCAACAACATTCTTCTAGTTTCGATTGCTGGAGAGTGCTAGCAGCATTCTTCTGGTGCTGTGCAGGGGAAGGTTTGTTGTCACGGAGTCAATGCCCATGTCTTCCAAATCTAGCCTGGAGTTAACCGTGTGCTTTGTCTTTCCTTCAATATTCCGAAATGTCCCTAGCAGATTCTCACATATGTTTTTCTCGATGTGCATAACATCGAGATTATGCCTGAACTTCAGGTGTTTCAGTACGGGAGGTCCCACAGAATAGACCTCCGGTCCCAACATTGATCCTGCTGACGCTTTCTTTTCTTTCCATGCTTTCCTGGTCTCACATCTTTGACCTTGTCGAGTTGCTGCTCAAGCTCTTCTTGAGTGAATTGTGCTGGCTTGTCGCGAGTTTCAGTCTCGCCGTTAAAATCCTTGGTTTTCCGCCAAGGATGGTTGCGACTAAGAAAACGGTGGTGCCCACTAAAGCATATCTTGCTCCTTATTCTCTTTAAGCAAGGGTCCTTGTCACAATGAACGCATGCTTGATACCCCCCTTTGGTCCTCCCCGTTAAAGTGTGCAGCGTTGGGTAATCATGGATGCACCATAAGATCGCAGCACGTAGATTGAACTTTTCGGGACTTCCGGCATCATACGTAAGTACACCCTTCCATAGCAGGAGCAGTTCATCTACGAGGGGCTCCATAAAGGCATCAAAATCCTTGCCGGGAGAATTTGGACCCGGAATCAACAACACCATCATGACGTTGGACTGATCCATACATGCCCATGGCGGAAGGTTGTATGGAATCACAAATACAGGCCACATACTATAGGATGTGCTCATCTTTCCAAATGGATTGAAACCATCACCGTCAATGCCGAGTCTAAAGTTCCTTGGATCAGCGGCAAATTCTTTATCTAATTTGTCCAACTCTTTCCATGCCTCCCCGTCAGCTGCATGGCTGAGTTCACCCTCCACGGCTTTCCGATTTAGCTTGTGCCATTGTACCTCCTCCGATTGTTTCTTTGAAATAAACATCCTCTGCAGCCTTGAAATCAAAGGAAAGTGGCTCAATACCTTCACCGGTATCCGCTTCTTCCCATCAGCATTTTTCCACCTAGAGGCATTACATTTTGGACACTCGTCGTAGTGGGCAAACTGCTTCTAAAACAAGACACAATTATTCCGGCAGACATGGATTGAAACATATCCAAGTCCCAATATGCTGATTATACTCAATGCTTCATCATAAGATTTGGGAATTTCGCTATCTGGATATTGCAAGGTCATGATACGGAGAAATCCGTTGAATTGAACATTGGTCATCCAGTAGAAAGACTTGGCGTGAAGTAACTTCACGGTGAAGGAAAATTTGGACAATTTACCACCATCACTAGTTGGGCGCTTTGCCTCCTCTAACAACTCGGCAAAGATTGTCTTTTGTCGATCACCTTGCGGTTCTGAATTGTAGAAATCCTTTAACAACTCAGGAATTTTGTCATCTTCATTTCCACCCTCCTCAAAATCAGCACCCGTTGGCGGATCATCTTGTACAAAATCATTGCCTTCATCAACATGGTGTGGGTCTGCATCAGGTTCAGATTCAGGTTCAGCATGTAAAGGTTCTCCATGATAGACCCACCGATCATATGTGCTTGCCATCCCATAAATCAATAGATGAGCCTCTACAGTTCCTAGAGGTTGTTGTGCACGGTTGAGACAGCTTCGACATGGGCAAAGAACATGAGCATCCTCGGCAGCACTTCTGCGAACAAATTGCATAAATTCTTCGACTCCTTTTGTATGTTCAGCGGAAAGCCTTCTAACTCCTTTAATCCAGCTCCTGTCCATCTGCAAAAGACCAAGAAATGTTGCAACTTAGCATCAATCAAAGCTCAGAGACCAATAGTAGCTAGCAAAAAGCAAACCAAACCTATATAAATCATTAGTGAGCAATATTATCAATATTTTTTGCATTCAAAGCTAGCAGTAAAAGGCACAAATTTACTACAATGGATTCAGGAGAGAATTTGTTCATCTGAGACAATGGCTTTAGAAATGAGAACAAATTTATTTCGGATATATCATATACTCCAAGAGCAAGCAAAGTGATTTAGGCTGATTTAAACAATTGATTATCAAGAGCAATGCTAGAACCCACTACTGCAACATTCATCCATGAAACAAAATACTTAAGCAAATTAATTTGGCCATGTTCAGGAAGCAGCAACATAAATCCATTCATCCATGTTCAAGAAGAAGCAGGGCAAGAAGTAACCTCATACCTCAAAGAAGCAGGGGAACAAGTGCGCGCCGCCGCCGGACCAGACCTCCTCCCCACACCACCTCCCTCCGCAACTCCCTCCACCGCTGCCCGCCCCCTCCGTTGGTCACAGCCACACCAGCTCCCTCTGCCGATGCCCGCCCCCGCACCAGCCCCCTCCGTTAGTCACGGCCGCACCAGCCACCGCCGCCGGTCACCTTTGCATCAGCCCCCGCCGCCGGTCACCTCCGCATCAGCCCCCGCCGCGGTCACCAGATCCGCCGCCGGACTCCTTTTCTAAAAACTACATCCCATGACTCTGTTAGATTAGGGAAGGGCAGGGAAGAGCAGTTGTATCTATATAAAGTTACTATATATACACTTAGTTGTATCAACTAACACAAGCAGAATGGCTAGCGCAGTGGTCCGGACCATGAGTTCTGGACAAAGAGATCGTTAGTTCGAGTCCCATGGCGCTCGAATTTTTGAGATTTATCGGCGTGGTGCACACGATGTGGACAGACCACAAACAAGCCCATTAGCAAGCCCAATATAAAATTAAGATGAAAAAATAGCCAACAGAAAATTGATATAAAAAAATCAATACATTTTACGATGTTTTTATAATCGTCGTAAAAATTATGTTAGAACATGTTACGACGTTTTTATAATCATCGTAAAAATTATGACGATCTCATCTTATTCGGTTACGACGTTTTTGACTCGCATCGTCGTAATTTATATGTAGATTTGATCCCCTCAAACGGTTTACGACAATCTCGGATGAAATCGTCATAGATTTATGACGAATTCATCAGCGACATCTTAAAAAACGTCATGTATGAGCATATTTCTTGTAGTGGATCTCAAACAGGGAGAGGAAGATTGCGTACGGTGCAGCGGGAGCCGATCCGGCAGCGTTCATGTTCTCGACCATGTCGTTGATGAAGAGGTTGCCGAGGTCGGGGAAGAAAACGTCGTCGAGGAAGTTGTCGCTGCCAGCAGTCGCGTGATTACGCTCCCCGGGGTTCCGGAGGCCTGTCGTCCCTTCTCGCGGTGCTCGCCGGAAGGAGACTCGCATGGCGGCGCAATGATCTGGAACTATATTGGTATGAGCTCGGCTCAATCCCGCAACCCGTGGCGTGGCGAGCGAGGAAAAGTGTGCGAGGGCCTCTTCTGTTCTCACTCTCTTACAAGTACTAGAAGAGCTCACCTTATATAGAGGTAGAACTCTCTCCCAACTAGCAATGTGGGACTAAACTTTAGTCCCACCCACACCACAAACCAGCCAACATACATGGGCCATGAGAATTTCAGATTCTAGTTGGGCTTTGGGCCAAAGCCTGCTAGCAAATTCCAACAAGCTCATGCCCTCACAGACCCCCACCCCTCTCATGCGTCGTCCACGACGGCTTCTGCTACATATCATAAGGGGGGGTCGGACGACATGGCGCTAGTGTGGCCTCAGAGCTGTAACCCGTGCGGAGCTCTGGGGTGGCGCCATGGCCATTGGCCTGCGGAGAAACATCGGCATTTTGTATATGTTTTTTATGAGACGAACATGTGGGCCTCATGTGTAAGTTAACGGTACAAACGCATGAGCGACCGGTTAAGATTCAAGCATTCGTTTACTTGCGTGTTTTGAAACGGCCAACCATGTATTTGATAAATATGTGTATAACAAACAAAAATATGTTATTCCCTCAAAAAAATGTTATAACAATGCGGTCTGTCCAAAATACCGTTATATGCGGGCTCAAGCTATACGGCCGCTTTGTCTGGCGGGCGCCGCAGCGTCCCGCATAACCCGCATCTCCAACTTGTACTAGCAGCTCTATACGGTCGGGAGAATGCCTGAAAAATCGCCCAACAAACGAACAAGCCGCATCTACTGTACAACACGCAACACACTTATGCCTCTGGATCCTTCGTCTACACGCAACACACTTATGCCTCTACACGCAACACACTTACGCCATGCCAGTGTTAGAACATCTACAATCGAACGCCTCAAACGATCTTTTCTATATCCGCGAATACGTCCGGTCAGTTACCGGACAGGAAAAAGAAGAAGAAAAATGATCCAAGCGGATCCGGCCTTGTACCAACACTATACGTTCGGGTTGTTCGCGAACCCTCGTATACATGTCAAATATAGATAGGATATGAGGGTTCGCGAATGCGGCCGAACGCGTCCGGTCAGTGTGCCTCGTAGGACGTGACATCATCTCGGCCAATCTTTTCCTTTTTCTTTTTATCAATCACGTGCAATTGATCGGCTATATAAAGAAGAAAATAAACCAGAGACGGGAAACGTTGGCAGCTCCAGAGAAAATTCCGCAGCAACCAGGAGGAGAACGTGGACGGCCGGTCATCCACACGCAGCTGCAGCTTGGCGGAGTGGAAAAGCCAAAAGAAAAATAAATACTCCACAAAAGCCCCGAGGCCTCGGTCGAGTACCTTGCGATTCTGTGGTGTTCACTAGTCCCAGCCATATCCTCCCACTCGTTTTCTTTTCTGGTGTGTGTGAGGCTAGAGCGAGCGAGCGAGAGAGAGAGAGAGAGGGAGAGAGGAGAATTGAGAGAAGGTGAAGATGGCTTGCCCTGCCCAATCCATGCTCTCTGCGAGCAGCTGCGTGCTCCTCAGGAGCAGCAAGCCCCAGCAGGCCACGATTCCGCGAGGAGGCATCAATGGCAACAGCAGGTTCTTGACAGTCTCCTGCAATGCTTCTTCGTCTCCGGACGACTCCGAGTGCAACGACGTGGAGTGCGCCCCGGAGAAGGAGGTACCGGACCTATCTAATCGTGTCTTCTTCTTCTTCTTCTTCTTCTTCTTCTTGCTGCTGCTGCTCTTGCTGTTATCTGAACTTGCATTTGCCTGCGCAGATCGGGAGCCTGAGCGTGGAGTGGCTGGCGGAGGAGAGGACCAAGGTCGTGGGAACTTTCCCTCCCAAGAAGAAAGGATGGACCGGCCTAGTCGAGAAGGACACCGCCGGCCAGACCAACATCTACTCCATCGAGGTACGCACGACCTACTCTACTCCAACTACTAATTCTTTGTCAAGACTCTGCTTCTGGCCTTGTCTTGCTTCTTCTTGGCATCCCAAACTGACGGCGTAATTGCGCGCGCGCGCAGCCGGCGGTGTACGTGGCGGAGAGCGCCATCAGCTCCGGCACGGCGGGGACGTCGTCCGAAGGGTCTGAGAACACCGCGGCGCTCACGGGGGGGCTGGCCCTCATCTTCGCCGCCGGGGCGGCCTCCATCCTCATCCAGGTGAGCAAGAACCAGCCGCCGGTGCAGACCACGGAATACTCCGGCCCGCCTCTCAGCTACTACGTCGCCAAGTTCCAGCCGGCCGCCGCGGCATTCTCGGTGCAGTCAAGCCCCCCTGTTGTGGAAGCGCCCGCGCCCGAGGAGGCGCCTTCCGATTCACCCACCTTAGAGGCGGAATCTTCGGCGACCGCGGAGCAGCCGTCCTCGTGAGCTCATCATATACTCAGTGAGCGTGAGACGGAAACCGAAGCGTAAATTTGATGTGGAAGACAGGCACGAGCTTGTGTATTGGCATTTCAATGTCAGGCTAGAGTTTGAAAAGTTTGACGCGTCGTTCTTCATTCATGAGCTAATAAGTCTACTCTTCGTTTTATGTATACGCGGTCTATGCCGGGTGGTTAGCTTGGTTTCAGTTACTCTTATCTTGCATACCAGTTCCAATCATGTCACAACATCTCCACGAAGATATACTCCAGTTTTGTTAGCAACCGGCGATATTCAGAAGGAATAGTGATACGGGGATAGCATTGGTCAGGCTCAGCTGGTGATTCGTTTTCGCAGTCTGAAAGCCTATTGTGGGCTCAAGCAAAATAAGATATTGCGTAATCAGGTGAAGGACTTCATGGCCTTGTGGAGAAGAATGCTCGAACACCCGCCTATTTCGTCCCTTCCACAAGTTCCAACATGTGTATGTGGAAGTGGTGATGCGTTGGTCGTTCATGGGGAAACGATGTACTCGTTCCACCAAGATGGAACAGAGCCTATCTAAAAAAAGAAAGATGGAACACAGCAAAAAAAATGTGCATGCCAAGTACGCTGAGCGATTATATAAACACCTACCCCTCCGGTCCGTAATATAAAGGGGACTGCTACTTATTCACCGGATGATGTTTAGAAAACATCATCCACCTTGATAGCCGTCTGATCTACATGCGTAGCTGTTCGATCCGAGCGCGGCGTTTGGGTTGGGCACTCCGTAATTCCTTGTTGCAGTTTTTTTTCTTCGCGCGCGCACCCTGTAATTCCTGAGACAACACTCGAGTTTCTGAAACAATCGCTTTGTTGTGGGTTTTTTTCTTCGTGCGTGCTTCGGCTGGTCACCCGGTAATTCCTGAGACAACGCTCGAGTTTCTGAAACAATCGCTTTGTTGCAGTTTTTTTCCTCGCGCGCGCACCCTGTAATTCCTGAGACAACACTCGAGTTTCTGAAACAATCGCTTTGTTGTGGGTTTTTTTCTTCATGCGCGCTTCGGCTGGTCACCCGGTAATTCCTGAGACAACGCTCGAATTTCTGAAACAATCGCTTTGTTGCAGTTTTTTTTCTTCACGCGCGCTTCGGTTGGGCACCCGGTAATTCCTGAGACAACACTCGAGTTTCTGAAACAATCGCTTTATTACAGATTTTTTTTCTTTGTTTTTCTGCAACAATGACGTCCGTCTGAGTCGGTAGGCCAGCTCGTATCCTACCTCCATCTTTGAGCTCTCGTCCTGAGTGCCGCCAATCCCCGTCGCCTGTCGGGGCCATGGCCGGTGGGCACAAGCTGGAGCAATTTGTGGGTGTCTCCATGGAAGCTAACTACTCTGTTGCTTGCGTGTGTGATGTATGAGGCTGGATGGCTAAAAGAAAGAAGGTATGAGTAAAAAAGATGTGGAGGAGAGTAGTCAAAGAAGAAGATAAGGCAACAGGTAAAAGCGGTTGGGAAATCCACTGGAACACGTGTCATCAGCGGGAGGAGGCGGAAGGAACGAAAAAAATCAGCCGGCTGAGAGAGATCATTTCTCTAATATAAAATCACTTTTTACATTAGTATAGTGTTAAAAACGTTTTTATATTATGGAACAAAGAAGATAAATCAAAGTTGTTTCAAGTGATAGTATCCACCGTACCTGGCTGGAGTTGGACCTGCTGAATCAATAAGCACAAATTGGTGGATTTTTCTAGCATAATAGATGTAATTATATATTTAAATATCCCAGGCAAGAAATAGCACCTGATTGTAAATTGATTATATAGTACACCATACACAAAGTCCAACAAAAGATCATAGTTTGTTGCTGACATAATTACGACATGTCATCACAATTTGTTTGTATACCATACCTAGCTGTGGTAAAGATGGAAACCGTTGTCTCATTTCTGCATCTTCCAGTTGAAGGGGAATTAAATAAAACTACTACTGCCATCTTCCAAAGAAAACAATGGCAACACCAAGCCTCCTCTAAAATTGATTACTTGAATTATTTCTTGATTTTTATAAAAAAAGTATACAGCATTTTCTCAACAGTGATTATGAAAATTGAAGCAGCTCAGTTGCTTTTATCTAGTATTCATTTTTGCAAGGTACTCCTGTGTTCATAGAGGAAATATAGCCATAAGGCAACGGCAGGGTGAGATGTATGTGACGTGAATGTACTACGGGAAAAATTGTAAGCTAATACTCCTTTCGTTTCTAAATATAAGTCTTTCTAGGAATTCTACTAGAGGACTACATATGAATGTATATAGACATACTTTAGAGTGTAGATTCATTTATTTTGCTTCGTATGTAGTCATCTAGTGAAATCTCTTAAAAGACTTATATTTAGAAACGGAGGGAGTACATGCAATTCAAGTAAACCATCTACAAAACTAAAACCACCCAGTCCTGATCAGTTTCAGGTTTTCTCAAAAATAAAATGTTGAGGTTAAGCTCATGGCATCATGCGTATATAACCAATCAAATAGCTTCAAGAAGGAAATTATCACATACTCCTTAGAGCATCTCTAGCAGACCCTTAAAAAGGCCGAGCCCGTAAAATTCTGATGAGTATACGGATTCGGCCCGTTTTAGTGGCCAGAACAGACCCCGTATCGCGAATCCGGTCCATAATTTTTTTATTATGGCCCGTAAAAAGACCCCTCGAGCCCGCATATATGCAGTTTCACAGCGCGTTTACGGGTCAAACCCTATTCTCCGCCGCTGCAGCTCCGCCCCTATTCAACTCCCACTCCGCCCTAATTTCTCGTCGCCAGCGAGACAAAAAAACCACCAGCGGGCCGTCCCGACAATGGACCGCCACAAAAATGGAGGGGATGACGCCGAGCGTCGTCGCCGCCGTGTCTCCGACGTCGCACGCAAGCGGGGATTACGGAGGTGGCTGATGTATGTCCTCCGGCCGCCGCGAGCTCGCGGCTCGACGCATCGGTTCCTTTGTTGCTGGGAGTTCGTCTGTGTGCGCCTCGTCCTCGCGGACCATCACTCCGGTGAAGAGAAGGGCGGAGGAGCTCGGGCCGCTCACCGTCAAGCTCGATGATGACGTCGGCGAGCTCCGTGGAGGGGTCATCGGCCCCTAGGATTACCTCCCCTGGGGGCAGGAGGATCGCCTCATGCATGCCATCATGGAGTGCTCGGTGAGGGAGGCGGCGGAGGACGCCGCGCGCAACCGCCACAAACTCGAGATCGAGCAGATCTTCCTCGAGCAAGGGGTCACGGGGTCACACCTGAGCACGTCCAAGGAGGCGGACCTGCGTGTCCTGAAGGCCGAGCAGGACAAGATCTGGATCGACCTCGACTCCGACGAGGAGTAAGCTCCTCTGGCTCCTCCCGCGCATCGTCGCCGCCGCACCCATAGTTTTTGGTAGCATTGGCTCGAGTACGCTGCACGGCCCGCAGATCCCCCCATACCTAGTAGTAGTATGAAGAACTTATGTAATTTGGTGAAGAAGTGATGTAGTTTTTGCAAGAACCATGCTATAGTTTGATGAATGATGTAGTGGTTGCTTCGTGCGAACACTTTTTGTCAAATTTTACAGTTTCATATACATGGTCTAATCTTTGGCGCACGAAATGGCCTGATAAAATAACTTCACAGGTAAACCCATTTTACAGGTCGCTCTTTGACGAGGTCTGCTAGATATGCTCTTACGTCCCATATGTTGGGGAATGTTGCATGGGAAACAAAAAATTCCTACGCACACGAAGACCTATCATGGTGATTTTCATCTACGAGAGGGAGATCGGATCCACATACCCTTGTAGATCGCTACGCGGGAAGCGTTAAGAAATGCGGTTGATGTAGTGGTACAGCTTCGTGATTCAAATCATCGTCGTCCCACGACCCGTCCCACGATCCGTCCTGATCTAGCACCGAACGGACGGCACCTCCGCGTTTAGCACACGTACAACTCGAGGACGATCTCTGCCTTCTTGATCCAGCAAGAGAGACGGGGAAGTAGATGAGTTCTCCGGCAGCGTGACGGCACGCCAGTGATGGTGATGATCTATTCCTGCAGGGCTCCGCCCGAGCTCCCCAGAAAGCCGATCTAGAGGAAGAACTACGAGGTATAGGTTTGAGTTGCACGTGGCAAAGTTGTATCTCAAACACCCGAAAACCTGTAGTATATATAGGAGGAGGGGAGGGGCTAGCCTTGGGGCTGAAGGGAGCCCCTAGGGCACCGTACGACGTGGAGAGGAGGACTCCAACTCCAATTCGGTTTGGAGAAGGAGTCCTCCTCTCCCTTCCCACTTCCCTCTTCTTTTTTTTCTTTTGGTTTTCTTTCCTAGAGCCATGGCCCACTTGGGCTGGCCTCACCAGCCCACTAAGGGCTGGTGCGCCACCCTTGGACTATTGGGCTCACTTCCGGGTGGGTGGGCCCCTCCCGGTGAAAACCCGGAATCCATTCGTCACTCCCGGTACACTACCGGTAATGCCCGAAATCTTTTCGATGAACAAATGATCAATCTTCGTTTCAGGACCATTCCGGAAACCCTCATGACGTCCATGACCTCATTCGAGACTCCGAACAACCTTCGGTCACCAACACCTATAACTCAACTATACCGAAACGTCACCAAACCTTAAGTGTGCAGACCCTACGGGTTCGAGAAATATGTAGACATTACCCGAGACACTCCCCGGCCAATATCCAATAGCGGGACCTGGATGTCCATATTGGATCCTATATATTCTACGAAGATCTTATCGGTTGAACCTCTGTGCCAAGGATTCATATAATCCCGTATAACATTCCCATTGTCCTTCGGTATGTTACTTGCCCGAGATTTGATCGTCGGTATCCTATACCTATTTCAATCTCGTTATCGTTAAGTCTCTTTACTCGTTCGGTAATACAAGATCCCGCGACTAACACTTTAGTCACATTGCTTGCAAGGCTTATATGTGATGTTGTATTACCGATTGGGCTCCGAGATACCTCTCCGCCACACGGAGTGACAAATCCCAGTCTTGATCCATGCCAACTCAACATACAACTTTGTAGATACCTGTAGAGCACCTTTATAGTCACCCAGTAACGTTGCGACGTTTGATACACACAAGGTATTCCTCCGGTGTCAGTTAGTTACATGATCTCATGGTCATAGGAATGAATACTTGACACGCAGAAAACAATAGCAATAAAATGACACGATCACATGCTACGTTCATAGTTTGGGTCTTGTCCATCACATTTATCAAGTGACAACACTTGCGTATGGTCAAAAAACCTTAACCATCCTTGATCAACTCGCTAGCCAACTAGAGGCTTACTAGGGACATTGTTTTGTCTATATATCCGCACATGTATCTATGATTTCATTCAATACAATTATAGCATGGATAATAAACGATTATCTTGAAACAGAAATACAATAATAACTATTTTATCATTGCCTCTAGGCCATATTTCCAACACCATAATATAAGATGCATATTAGACATAATAACATCAATATTGTGGGAAGAAAGGAGTATCATTTAACATTGCCGGGAGAGAAGGATGGTGGAAGAAATTACATATTACGGAAAAAGTGAGCACTGAGCCACGCACAAGAGGGTGTCGTCTCATGGCCATGTTGTTGAACCACCGGGAGCCGAGCCCTTATTGAGTATTATGATTATCAAAAAGTATATGATAGACTATAACTTATTCCTCCCTTGTGACAGCCCGGTGCCAACGTTCCACAAGATTCCCCCTTCCTTCCGTTTTCGTCGTGTGCCTATTTTATTTGTCGCATCATCATCGCATCATGCGCATCATCTGCATTGCATCGGCGTCTCCGTTGTCGCCCGTTTTCAAACGTTGCATCCGTTATTAGTTGCCGCTTCTCTTCGCGTTCGTCGTTGTTCGTTCCGAGCCTGACCGCACACGCACGCGCCCGCGGCACCGTCGTAACTATGTTTTTAAAGTGTGCGTAAAACTTTCTCTGATCGAGGTGAAACTTGGCATGCGGTCGTGATTAGTTATAGCCAGGCCGCCTGTCGAATTTCGTCGCGATCGGAGACCGTCTGGTACCCGAACGGTCGACCATAGCGGCACCGTATTCGGTCTACCGTCGGACGTGTTCCGGTGTTTTAAATTGCGTTGCCGCGCCGCCCGTTCTTCCTCTCGTCTCCGGATATCCCCTCTACACGGCCGCGTACCCATACCCGCGTTTGGAATCGTCTGAATCCGACCCTGCGGTTGGATCCGGAATGAAATTCCGGTTAACCGAGCCCCCCCGTTTGTCTATATGTAGCCCCCATGCCATTAATTAGAGAGCCACTCCCCCTCTGCCTCGAAATCCGTGCAACCTACCCGAAACCTTAGCCTCCCACCTGCCCCCTCTCTCCTCCCCCCAGCCGTCGGGCCCGCCAGAGCCCGCGCGCGGCCCGTCGAGCCCATCTGGCCGCCGCCCCGGGCATGCAGCCGCCGCGTTCAGCCCCGCAGCCCGAGCCCCTCCTCCCGAGGCAGCAGCCTCGCTGCCAGCCCCGATCCGGAGCCCCGCTCCCGAGCGCCGCCGCCGCCAGATCGGGCCGCCGCCTCGAGCGCTCCGCCGCCTGGGTCCCGCGCTGCGCCCCGCCGGATCCCGGAGTCCCGCCGCCCCGATCTCCCGCGCTCCGCCGCCTCAGATCCGCGCCCCCTGCTCCTCGCGCCGCCAGCCGTCGTCTTCCCAAAGGGCCGCCGCGCCCCTCGCCGGTGTCTCCTCGCCCCGTCCTCGCGAGGGACCTGCATGCAGCCCCGCCGCCAGCCGCCGGTTGCAGACGCTCGCGGGCGAGCTGGAGACGAAGCCCCGAGCGCTTCGCTGCTAGGCGCCTTGGGCCGCGCCTCCATGGACCGGCCCAGTCGGCCTCCCGAGCCGCAGCACCCCTCGGCCTGCTACCGCGACCGGCCTCCTCCAGCAGGCCAGGCCTGCCTCAGCCTTCTCCACCGACCCCGGCCCATCTCCACAACCGGCCCAAGGAGAGGTGAGATCCCCCCCCCCCCCGCCTGTGCACCTTTTATCTAAGCAGTGCCCCTGTTCGGCCCATTAGTGAATTAGGGTGATTCTCGGAATTATCTAAATTCCAGCAAAATATACGTATATTAGACGTTTAGTAAAACCCCCGTAACTTTTATTCCGCAAGTCGGATCGAGGTGATCTATATATGGTTTTGGCGTAGAATATGATTATCCAACTTGCATATTTGTTTGAAGTCGTTTAGCGTGTCTAACACCTAATTTAGCGTGCTGTCCTATTTTGTTTGCGTCCCATAATATCTTTCGCGCGTGTCCGGACTGCCCGTATGCCGTAGATTAAATGTCCAAGTTTTAGGAACCTTGATTCCATGTATTTTAGAGCGGCCACTTGTATTTTTGCGTGTAGGGATTGCCGGTAGATTATTTTCCCGTATATAGGTTATTTTCTCGCATTTAGGTGCGGCATTATTTTGTGTTGCAAACCCCACATATTTTATATGTTTCCGGGGTAGAAAAATCCATGTGATTTTTCTGTGCAATTAGTTTTGCCATTCGAGCAAGTTAGTTCGCGCGATATTTTGCCGTGATGCCCTTTTGTTTAATTCGTAGGATTTATTCCGTGCTTCGTTTGACGGAGTTGTCAACTAGAGAGTTGATCTTGGATGTTTTGTTTAGCCCCTGGTATTTTTAGTTGCAATAGAAATGCATGTTTAGGTGTTGTTTGCTTGCTCTCAAGTTGCTAGAAATAGTGCTGTTTTAGAGGAGCTGAAATATTTCTAAGTCTGGAATCGGTTATATTTTGTTGCTGTCTTGTCTTGCTTGCATCTTCTGATCTGTAGCTCTTTTGAGGTTGGTCCAATGGAGTTAGTTGTACCCCTTGTGTTTCTTTAGCATTCTGTAAAGTTTCATGCCATTTGGAGTCCTGTAGCTATAGGTTTTGCTGCTGTCAATATAGCTTCAGATCGAAAACTGCACTTTCATGAGGTGTAATTTTCACTAAGTCTGAAATAGTGTGTGAGATGCCATTTTGTGTCTTCTTTTCCTAGTGCTCCTTGCTGCCATGCTAGTTGTTGTTAGTTGTTTGTAGTAGTGCTTCTTTCCCTCTTTCGTGCCATGCCTTGCTTGAGCATATCGGAGTTGTGTAGCCGTAGTTGTGGGGCGTAGAAAATGCTATGTGGCTGATTTTGGCAGATTGTAGCCATTTCTTGTTTTGCTCGCAGTTTTTGAACCGTAGCTCCGATTTGATCGTGTCCTACATGAAACTTGCTTAGAATCTCGTGTAGTTTCATTTTCTCTTGCTGTTTGTATGTTTTGAAGTGCTCGTGACCGCCGTTGCACACATATTGCATTCATGCCATCATATCTTGCGATGCTTGTATCTTTTGATCCGTAGCTCCGTTGGAGATGTTCTTTATGTGTAGATTGCTTGTCTTGACGCGTAGAATCAGGTGAACCTATTTGTTTTGCTGTTTAACAACCAATTAAATGCATTAGTTCAGATCTGGGCAGAATTGTAAATTAACTTGTGAGGTCGTTTCGGAGGTGCTATAGACATTTCCGACCTCATTTAAAATGCCTAGATAAGTAGTTTAATTTCCGCTTCACCTCTTGCCATGTTTAAACACATTTAATATTGCCGTATAACTAATCGGGATAGAACTAAATAAATAGACGTGGAGTATCGTCAATATGCAACTCTTTGCATATTGAACTACACTTAATGTGTAGTGATTGATTGTGTGAATTGTCATGCCGTGTCTTGCATGTATTCAACTGCTCATGCATCATATGTGTTGTGCATCGTGTGGTGAATTCGTGTGTTGATTCGTGTTTCCGGGTTGCTTCGTCTCGATAGAGTTCCGCAAGCGTGTCGGATGTGAGGACCCGTTCGACTATATCGGTTCGTCTGCTTCACGGAGTCATTCTTCTTCCAAGCGGGATCTCAGGCAAGATGATCATTTCCCCAGATACCATTACTATCATTGCCATGCTAGTTTTATCGCTTCTATCGATTATGACTCGTTGCCTACCACCTGTTAAATGTCAGCCTCTCAACAATGCCATGTTAACCTTCAACCTGTTCAACCTAGCAAACCACTGATTGGCTATGTTACTGCTTGCTTAATCCTGTGTTAGCGTTGCTAGTTGCAGGTGCATTTCTTCCATGTGAAAGCATGGGTTCCTTGTTATATCACCATATTAATTGCTATTTAATTTAATGCACATATATACTTGGTAAAAGGTGGAAGGCTCGGCCCTTTTCTAGCCTGGTGTTTTGTTCCACCTTTGCCCCTTTAGTTTCCGGCTACCGGTGTTATGTTCCATAAATGAGCGCTCCTAACACAATCGGGGTTGTTATCGGGACCCCCTTGATAATTCGTTTTAGATTAAAGCTGGCCTGGCAAGGCCCAACATTGGTACTACATTTGCCTAATCACCTAATAAAATTGCATAGGGACCCGCCGGCACCCGTGGACTATTTTAATCAACCCCCAGGCCAGTGCTCCTCATGAGTGTTGGTCCAAAACAGAGCAGCTTATTAACGCTACCCGGGGCAACTCGGCGTTTGGCGTGGTAACCATCGCTCATCCGTCGTGTCCTGAGAACGAGGTACGCGACTCCTATCGGGATCGTCGACACGTCGGGCGGCCTTGCTGGATTAGTTTTACCTTTGACGAGATATCTTGTGCATCGGGATTCCGGTGATGCTTTGGGTAATCTCAGAGTTGAGGTTTTCCACTAGGGAATCCGACGAGATCGCGAGCTTCGTGATTGAGGATTTCTATGCGGCTTGTGGTAATTTGTGATGGACTAGTTGGAGCACCCCTGCAGGGTTAACTCTTTCGGAAAGCCGTGCCCGCGGTTATGTGGCAACGTGGAAACTTTGTTTAACACTGGTTCTAGATAACTTGAAGTTAACTTAATTAAAATATGCCAACTGTGTGTGTAACCGTGACTGTCTCTTTCGTGAGTTTTCGTCCGTAGTCGGACCCTGCTCTTACTCTTGATGATTATGTAATGTACTAATGTGACTCTGATGTAGCTTGTGCGAGTGTAAGCCAACTCTTTATATATCTCTTCTTTTTCAGTACATGTACTTGTAACGATATCCATTCTTGCGACACGACGAGATGCGCTTCTATCCCTGACGAGGCCCTCGTGCCAAATTGAGGATAGGGTCGCATCTTGGGCGTGACAAGTTGGTATCAGAGCAGTACCGACCTAGGAGCCCCCTTGATTGATCGAACTTGGCCGAGTCGAGTCTAGTGAAAAACTATTTGAGTCTTACTTATATATCGGAGAGTAGGATTCTTTTTTTTCTCCTCTTCTATGCTCTGGTGAGGAATCTTGACGTAATATTGTAATTCTACTCCTCTTCCCACTCAAAAAAATTTTGGGATCACGCGGATATTCTTGGAATCTATATGATGCTGATGTGACGGAGTTTTGTCTTGGTGCCTCCTGTCTGACTTGATTTTCTTCCGGGGAGTTGAGCTCCAGGGGATTCTCGAGCACATCGTTATCATTCAGATTTCTTGGTATCTAAGAACGAAGGATGTTCGTAATTGCTTCAATACTAGTAGTGGCGAGATAACCCCGATGTCCCGAGTACTGGTGCAGATTGTTTGGGAGTACTGCCATACTTTGTATCGTTGTGATCACGAGGGTCTGTTGTAGATGAAGGTCCGAGATTCTGGTCGTGTGTTGACGGATGTGATACAGGTGACGGGTTAGTATAGGAGTTGTGTGATTATTACTCCTTGTATCCGTGTACCAGATTGCATGATCAGATATTTCGGGAATTCATAGGTGGGAATTCAAGTAGTTGCTTATAGGACAATCTTCCAACAAATGCATGATGTTAGGTTGGGGTTCGACATCTAGTGGATTCGTTTGTTCACGGTCGACTTACAGCGGTACACGTTGTGTCTTAAAGAGTCCTTGTAGCTTGCTACGACTCGGGGACGCTTCGTATGTCGGGTGCACTGCCTTGCACTTGATGGCTACTGTAAAATCGAGCCCGTGCGATCCTGTCCACGAAAATATCGGATGAAATCTTTCTCATGAGTTTGTTCTGGCTTGTTTCATAATCCTCACCCTTTGTGTTGTTGAATTATGGTAATTCGAGTTGCTTCGATGTCAATGGTGATTTCAGATCTTTCCTAATCTGTGTTCTCATATTTTTATGTGAATGCAATTCTTTGCTCAATCAGATTGTCTTATCATTTCTTGTCAACCGGAGTCGTCGTGCTAATTCTTTTTCAACCGGTGTGTTTCTCTTCAAGTAATCATATCCTCTCCAATTTTGCAAGATCATTCTCTCATTTTATTCCGGAGTTCATCTCATCCGTCCCAAGTTGTCTTTGTTTTTCCCCGCCCTCCCGCCCTTTTTCTTCAGTGATTGGATTTCATCCAACTACATTTCATTTCAGTGATGCTTCCGCTATCTCTTCTTTCTTTCGTAACCGGTGATTCATCGTGAAGATTCTCAGGAGCTTCGTGCTCATCTTTATTCAATCTTGTTATCTTTTCGGTGAATTTAATTCAGTTGTCCGTGTTCATCATATCCTATTTATCCTTTTAATTCTTTCCTATGTTAAATTCTTATGAGCATATCTTGTTTTTCATTCCTCTCTTTTCATCCGGAGCGTTGAAGATATTTCAGTAGTTTCTCGTTTTCAATTCTTTTAATTATTTTGAGGTGCTAACCTCATCTAGTTTTCTTATACAGGTGCAATATCTCTCGTTCTAGCAATTGTTTCAACGGTGATTTCTTTGAGTGGGCCCATAACCCACAGGTTTTCCCAGGATCTTGTCTGGCTCTTGTAATTATCCGGAGGTCGTTAATTCTTTTCAACTATGACGTAGGTATGAATTTCATCAGTCATATTCTTTCTTTAAGATCTATTCGAATTATTCTCATATTTGGCTCAACCTTGCATTCTTCTTTATTCCGGAGTGTCTCAGTTATTCATGGTGTTGTTTCTCGTCATCATTCTCAGTTTGGAAATCTGAAGGAGTGTTTCACTCAAATCTTGGTCCATTCTCTAGTAGATTCATCATTTCAGCTTGGTGCCATCATCTTAATTGTTCCAATCATGAGTAATCCCTTTCTTCCTATCCGGTGCATTTCTGAGTTGTTTTCATTCTCGATCCTGCGAAGGCCATCATTTTAGAAGATTCTTCGTTCTCAGCTTTCAGCTTCATCCTCAATTCTTCTTAACTGTTGTCTCTTCGTTCGTCTCTCGGTTATTCAGGCGCCTTTTTCAAGTTTTCTCTCAGGTGGCTCATGAACTCTTCATTCTCATGTATGTCCATTAATTCTTGGTTTTTCCATTCAATTGTGAATTCTTACCGGTGCTTCCATCAATCATGCCTCAAGTGGTTCTTATCTCTCTGCTAGAATAAGTGGTATGCTAAATCTGTTGCTTGTCATCAATTAAACTTGATGAAGGATAAGCATAACTTAATTCTTATTCTTGTTCTTCCTTCTTCCAAGATATTTCAATTCTTCTTCCGGAGTGCCTCATGATATCAATTCTTTTCTCAAGTGCCTATCTTTCTTTTCCGGAGTTCCAAGTTCTTTGAAGTATCTCTTTGTGAGGCTTCATCTAAATCTTGGCAAGGTCATAATCTTATTCTTTTTTACCTTCATATCGTTGCATATTTCATTTGTATACGGAGGTCCTTCATGGTGGTTCATCAAGGTTTCAATCCATTCTCAGGTGTTCTTCAAGATTCTGTTGGAGTACCTCAAGTATTCTTTCTCTTGCGTCTCCAGTGCAATTGTTCTTCCTTTATCCTTTGAGGTGGTATTATAGCATTCTTGTTAGTGTAGGAGCCTCGAAGAGATTTCCTTTCAAGTATGAGATAATTAAACCCACCAATTCTATGATCATGTGATATTCTCAACTCATGGTTTCTTCATTGAGCTATCTTGGGTTGGATTTCACCTAAAGCTTTTCCTATGGATTGCTGCTATCATGGTGCTTGTCATTAATCCAAGTTCTCAATGTATCCTCTTGGTGTAAGAAATTGTTCATATCTTGTTGCTCCCAATCTGTCCTTGTTTCTTTAGTGGGTGGTTGTCACCTCATAAATGTGAGATGATTTTCATAAGCCCACTACTATCTTGTTCCTCGATGTTGATTTTCCAACTACTCTGTCAATTCTCTATCCGGAGGCTCTTCAATTCTATCGTGATGATAGTTGTCATTTCTTTCTTCATTCTCTTCTTCCGTATGAGCTAGTTCCTATTATATTCTTCCGGAGGCATTGTGTTATTGCTATTTTGGGTCAATCTTGTTGTTCTATCAAGATCATGGTGTTCCCTTTTTCTATTTACTTGTTTTTTGTGAATATTGTCTAATTCTACCATCTTATCGAATTTTTTGTCCCATTTTCCTACCGAAGTGCTGCCGAAATTTTCCATGAATTCTTGCTCGTCTCTCATATCAGTCCTCATCTCCTTGCAACCTTCAAGGATCGTTGGTTTCACTCGTTTGTCAAAGAAGCGACTAAATTTTTACCTCTTGCTTTCTCATCCTCTCCACCTTTCATTCTTGGATCTCGGGGCGAGATCCTCTTGTAGTGTAGGAGAGTTGTGACAGCCCGGTGCCGACGTTCCAGAAGATTCCCCCTTCCTTCCGTTTTCGTCGTGTGCCTATTTTATTTGTCGCATCATCATCGCATCATGCGCATCATCTGCATTGCATCGGCGTCTCCCTTGTCGCCCGTTTTCAAACGTTGCATCCGTTATTAGTTGCCGCTTCTCTTCGCGTTCGTCGTTGTTCGTTCCGAGCCTGACCGCACACGCACGCGCCCGCGACACCGTCGTAACTCTGTTTTTAAAGTGTGCGTAAAACTTTCTCTAACCGAGGTGAAACTTGGCATGTGGTCGAGATTAGTTATAGCCAGGCCGCCTGTCGAATTTCGTCGTGATCCGAGACCGTCTGGTACCCGAACGGTCGACCGTAACGGCACCGTATTCGGTCTACCGTCGGACGTGTTCCGGTGTTTTAAATTGCGTTGCCGCGCCGCCCGTTCTCCCTCTCGTCTCTGAATATCCCCTCTACACGGCCACGTACCCATACCCGCGTTCGAAATCGTCCGAATCTGACCCCGCGGTTGGATCCGGAACGAAATTCCGGTTAACCGAGCCCCCCCCCCCCCCGTTTGTCTATATATAGCCCCCCATGCCATTAATTAGAGAGCCACTCCCCCTCTGCCTCAAAATCCGTGCAACCTACCCGAAACCCTAGCCTCCCACCTGCCCTCTCTCTCCTCCCCCCCAGCCGCCGGAGCCCGCGCGCGGCCCGCCGAGCCCATGTGGCCGCCGCCTCGGGCATGCAGCCGCCGCCGTTCAGCCCCGCAGCCCGAGCCCCTCCTCCCGAGGCAGCAGCCTCGCTGCCAGCCCCGATCCGGAGCCCCGCTCCCGAGCGCCGCCGCCGCCAGATCGGGCCGCCGCCTCGAGCGCTCCGCCGCCTGGGTCCCACGCTGCGCCCCGCCGGCCCGATCTCCCGCGCTCCGCCGTCTCGGATCCGCGCCCCCTGCTCCTCGCGCCGCCAGCCGTCGTCTTCCCAGAGGGCCACCGCGCCCCTCGCCGGTGTCTCCTCGCCCCGTCCTCGCCACGGACCTGCATGCAGCCCCGCCGCCAGCCGCCGGTTGCAGACGCTCGCAAGCGAGCTGGAGACGAAGCCTCGAGCGCTTCGCTGGTAGGCGCCTTGGGCCGCGCCTCCCTGGACCGGCCCAGTCGGCCTCCCGAGCCGCAGCACCCCTCGGCCTGCCACCGCGACCGGCCTCCTCCAGCAGGCCAGGCCTGCCTCAGCCTTCTCCACCGACCCCGGCCCATCTCCACAACCGGCCCAAGGAGACGTGAGATCCCCCCCCCCCCCGCCTGTGCACCTTTTATCTATGTAGTGCCTCTGTTCGGCCCATTAGTGAATTAGGGTGATTTTCGGAATTATCTAAATTCCAGCAAAATATATGTATATTAGACGTTTAGTAAAACCCCCGTAACTTTTATTCCGTAAGTCGGATCGAGGTGATCTATATATGGTTTTAGCGTAGAATTTCGCGTAGAATACGATTATCCAACTTGCATATTTGTTTGAAGTCGTTTAGCGTGCCTCACACCTAGTTTAGCGTGCTGTCCTATTTTGTTTGCGTCCCGTAATATCTTTCGCGCGTGTCCGGACTGCCCGTATGCCGTAGATTAAATGTCCAAGTTTTAGGAACCTTGATTCCATGTATTTTAGAGCGGTCACTCGTATTTTTGCGTGTAGGGATTGCCGGTAGATTATTTTCCCGTATATAGGTTATTTTCTCGCATTTAGGTGCGACATTATTTTGTGTTGCAAACCCCACATATTTTATATGTTTCCGGGGTAGAAAAATCCATGTGATTTTTCTGTGCAATTAGTTTTGCCATTCGAGGAAGTTAGTTCGCGCGATATTTTGCCGTGATGCCCTTTTGTTTAATTCATAGGATTTATTCCGTGCTTCGTTTGACGGAGTTGTCAACTAGAGAGTTGATCTTGGATGTTTTGTTTAGCCCCTGGTATTTTTAGTTGCAATAGAAATGCATGTTTAGGTGTTGTTTTCTTGCTCTCAAGTTGCTAGAAATAGTGTTGTTTTAGAGGAGTTGAAATATTTCTAAGTCTGGAATCTGTTATATTTTGTTGCTGTCTTGTCTTGCTTGCATCTTCTGATCTGTAGCTCTTTTGAGGTTGGTCCAATGGAGTTAGTTGTACCCCTTGTGTTTTTTTAGCATTCTGTAAAGTTTCATGTCATTTGGAGTCCTGTAGCTATAGGTTTTGCTGCTGTCAATATAGCTTCAGATCGAAAACTGCACTTTCATGAGGTGTAATTTTCACTAAGTCTGAAATAGTGTGTGAGATGCCATTTTGTGTCTTCTTTTCCTAGTGCTCCTTGCTGCCATGCTAGTTGTTGTTAGTTGTTTGTAGTAGTGCTTCTTTCCCTCTTTCGTGCCATGCCTTGCTTGAGCATATCGGAGTTGTGTAGCCGTAGTTGTGGGGCGTAGAAAATGCTATGTGGCTGATTTTGGCAGATTGTAGCCATTTCTTGTTTTGCTCGCAGTTTTTGAACCGTAGCTCCGATTTGATCGTGTCCTACATGAAACTTGCTTAGAATCTCGTGTAGTTTCATTTTCTCTTGCTGTTTGTATGTTTTGAAGTGCTCGTGACCGCCGTTGCACACATATTGCATTCATGCCATCATATCTTGCGATGCTTGTATCTTTTGATCCGTAGCTCCGTTGGAGATGTTCTTTATGTGTAGATTGCTTGTCTTGACGCGTAGAATCAGGTGAACCTATTTGTTTTGCTGTTTAACAACCAATTAAATGCATTAGTTCAGATCTGGGCAGAATTGTAAATTAACTTGTGAGGTCGTTTCGGAGGTGCTATAGACATTTCCGACCTCATTTAAAATGCCTAGATAAGTAGTTTAATTTCCGCTTCACCTCTTGCCATGTTTAAACACATTTAATATTGCCGTATAACTAATCGGGATAGAACTAAATAAATAGACGTGGAGTATCGTCAATATGCAACTCTTTGCATATTGAACTACACTTAATGTGTAGTGATTGATTGTGTGAATTGTCATGCCGTGTCTTGCATGTATTCAACTGCTCATGCATCATATGTGTTGTGCATCGTGTGGTGAATTCGTGTGTTGATTCGTGTTTCCGGGTTGCTTCGTCTCGATAGAGTTCCGCAAGCGTGTCGGATGTGAGGACCCGTTCGACTATATCGGTTCGTCTGCTTCACGGAGTCATTCTTCTTCCAAGCGGGATCTCAGGCAAGATGATCATTTCCCCAGATACCATTACTATCATTGCCATGCTAGTTTTATCGCTTCTATCGATTATGACTCGTTGCCTACCACCTGTTAAATGTCAGCCTCTCAACAATGCCATGTTAACCTTCAACCTGTTCAACCTAGCAAACCACTGATTGGCTATGTTACTGCTTGCTTAATCCTGTGTTAGCGTTGCTAGTTGCAGGTGCATTTCTTCCATGTGAAAGCATGGGTTCCTTGTTATATCACCATATTAATTGCTATTTAATTTAATGCACATATATACTTGGTAAAAGGTGGAAGGCTCGGCCCTTTTCTAGCCTGGTGTTTTGTTCCACCTTTGCCCCTTTAGTTTCCGGCTACCGGTGTTATGTTCCATAAATGAGCGCTCCTAACACAATCGGGGTTGTTATCGGGACCCCCTTGATAATTCGTTTTAGATTAAAGCTGGCCTGGCAAGGCCCAACATTGGTACTACATTTGCCTAATCACCTAATAAAATTGCATAGGGACCCGCCGGCACCCGTGGACTATTTTAATCAACCCCCAGGCCAGTGCTCCTCATGAGTGTTGGTCCAAAACAGAGCAGCTTATTAACGCTACCCGGGGCAACTCGGCGTTTGGCGTGGTAACCATCGCTCATCCGTCGTGTCCTGAGAACGAGGTACGCGACTCCTATCGGGATCGTCGACACGTCGGGCGGCCTTGCTGGATTAGTTTTACCTTTGACGAGATATCTTGTGCATCGGGATTCCGGTGATGCTTTGGGTAATCTCAGAGTTGAGGTTTTCCACTAGGGAATCCGACGAGATCGCGAGCTTCGTGATTGAGGATTTCTATGCGGCTTGTGGTAATTTGTGATGGACTAGTTGGAGCACCCCTGCAGGGTTAACTCTTTCGGAAAGCCGTGCCCGCGGTTATGTGGCAACGTGGAAACTTTGTTTAACACTGGTTCTAGATAACTTGAAGTTAACTTAATTAAAATATGCCAACTGTGTGCGTAACCGTGACTGTCTCTTTCATGAGTTTTTTCTCCGATCGAGGACACGGTGGGGTTATGTCTGACGTAGGTAGGTGTTCAGGATCATTCATTTGACCATCTGTAGTTCACGTCCGCTATGCGTAGACCTTCCCCTCTTATTTCTTGTACTCGTAAGTTAGCCACCAAATATATGCTTAGGCGCTGCTGCAACCTCACCACTTAACCATACCTCACCCATTAAGCTTTGCTTGTCTTGATACCTTTGGAAATGAGATTGCTGAGTCCCCTGTGGCTCACAGATTACTACAACACCAGTTACAGGTACAGGTAAAGGTAAATTGACGCGAGCGCTTGATTGTACATTTGGAGTTGCTTCTTCTTCTTCTTCTTCATCGATCTAGGATGGGTTCCAGGCCGGCAGCCTGGGATAGCAAGGATGGACGTCGTTCTTCTTTTCTCATTTGTTTTCGTCCGTAGTCGGACCCTGCTCTTACTCTTGATGATTATGTAATGTACTAATGTGACTCTGATGTAGCTTGTGCGAGTGTAAGCCAACTCTTTATATATCTCTTCTTTTTCAGTACATGTACTTGTAACGATATCCATTCTTGCGACACGACGAGATGCGCTTCTATCGCTGACGAGGCCCTCGTGCCAAATTGAGGATAGGGTCGCATCTTGGGCGCGACAAGTTGGTATCAGAGCAGTACCGACCTAGGAGCCCCCTTGATTGATCGAACTTGGCCGAGTCGAGTCTAGTGAAAAACTATTTGAGTCTTACTTATATATCGGAGAGTAGGATTCTTTTTTTTTCTCCTCTTCTATGCTCTGGTGAGGAATCTTGACGTAATATTGTAACTCTACTCCTCTTCCCACTCAAAAAAAATTTGGGATCACGCGGATATTCTTGGAATCTATATGATGCTGATGTGACGGAGTTTTGTCTTGGTGCCTCCTGTCTGACTTGATTTTCTTCCGGGGAGTTGAGCTCCAGGGGATTCTCGAGCACATCGTTATCATTCAGATTTCTTGGTATCTAAGAACGAAGGATGTTCGTAATTGCTTCAATACTAGTAGTGGCGAGATAACCCCGATGTCCCGAGTACTGGTGCAGATTGTTCGGGAGTACTGCCATACTTTGTATCGTTGTGATCACGAGGGTCTGTTGTAGATGAAGGTCCGAGATTCTGGTCGTGTGTTGACGGATGTGATACAGGTGACGGGTTAGTATAGGAGTTGTGTGATTATTACTCCTTGTATCCGTGTACCAGATTGCATGACCAGATATTTCGGGAATTCATAGGTGGGAATTCAAGTAGTTGCTTATAGGACAATCTTCCAACAAATGCATGATGTTAGGTTGGGGTTCGACATCTAGTGGATTCGTTTGTTCACGGTCGACTTACAGCGGTACACGTTGTGTCTTAAAGAGTCCTTGTAGCTTGCTACGACTCGGGGACGCTTCGTATGTCGGGTGCACTGCCTTGCACTTGATGGCTACTGTAAAATCGAGCCCGTGCGATCCTGTCCACGAAAATATCGGATGAAATCTTTCTCATGAGTTTGTTCTGGCTTGTTTCATAATCCTCACCCTTTGTGTTGTTGAATTATGGTAATTCGAGTTGCTTCGATGTCAATGGTGATTTCAGATCTTTCCTAATCTGTGTTCTCATATTTTTATGTGAATGCAATTCTTTGCTCAATCAGATTGTCTTATCATTTCTTGTCAACCGGAGTCGTCGTGCTAATTCTTTTTCAACCGGTGTGTTTCTCTTCAAGTAATCATATCCTCTCCAATTTTGCAAGATCATTCTCTCATTTTATTCCGGAGTTCATCTCATCCGTCCCAAGTTGTCTTTGTTTTTCCCCGCCCTCCCGCCCTTTTTCTTCAGTGATTGGATTTCATCCAACTACATTTCATTTCAGTGATGCTTCCGCTATCTCTTCTTTCTTTCGTAACCGGTGATTCATCGCGAAGATTCTCAGGAGCTTCGTGCTCATCTTTATTCAATCTTGTTATCTTTTCGGTGAATTTAATTCAGTTGTCCGTGTTCATCATATCCTATTTATCCTTTTAATTCTTTCCTATGTTAAATTCTTATGAGCATATCTTGTTTTTCATTCCTCTCTTTTCATCCGGAGCGTTGAAGATATTTCAGTAGTTTCTCGTTTTCAATTCTTTTAATTATTTTGAGGTGCTAACCTCATCTAGTTTTCTTATACAGGTGCAATATCTCTCGTTCTAGCAATTGTTTCAACGGTGATTTCTTTGAGTGGGCCCATAACCCACAGGTTTTCCCAGGATCTTGTCTGGCTCTTGTAATTATCCGGAGGTCGTTAATTCTTTTCAACTATGACGTAGGTATGAATTTCATCAGTCATATTCTTTCTTTAAGATCTATTCGAATTATTCTCATATTTGGCTCAACCTTGCATTCTTCTTTATTCCGGAGTGTCTCAGTTATTCGTGGTGTTGTTTCTCGTCATCATTCTCAGTTTGGAAATCTGAAGGAGTGTTTCACTCAAATCTTGGTCCATTCTCTAGTAGATTCATCATTTCAGCTTGGTGCCATCATCTTAATTGTTCCAATCATGAGTAATCCCTTTCTTCCTATCCGGTGCATTTCTGAGTTGTTTTCATTCTCGATCCTGCGAAGGCCATCATTTTAGAAGATTCTTCGTTCTCAGCTTTCAGCTTCATCCTCAATTCTTCTTAACTGTTGTCTCTTCGTTCGTCTCTCGGTTATTCAGGCGCCTTTTTCAAGTTTTCTCTCAGGTGGCTCATGAACTCTTCATTCTCATGTATGTCCATTAATTCTTGGTTTTTCCATTCAATTGTGAATTCTTACCGGTGCTTCCATCAATCATGCCTCAAGTGGTTCTTATCTCTCTGCTAGAATAAGTGGTATGCTAAATCTGTTGCTTGTCATCAATTAAACTTGATGAAGGATAAGCATAACTTAATTCTTATTCTTGTTCTTCCTTCTTCCAAGATATTTCAATTCTTCTTCCGGAGTGCCTCATGATATCAATTCTTTTCTCAAGTGCCTATCTTTCTTTTCCGGAGTTCCAAGTTCTTTGAAGTATCTCTTTGTGAGGCTTCATCTAAATCTTGGCAAGGTCATAATCTTATTCTTTTTTACCTTCATATCGTTGCATATTTCATTTGTATACGGAGGTCCTTCATGGTGGTTCATCAAGGTTTCAATCCATTCTCAGGTGTTCTTCAAGATTCTGTTGGAGTACCTCAAGTATTCTTTCTCTTGCGTCTCCAGTGCAATTGTTCTTCCTTTATCCTTTGAGGTGGTATTATAGCATTCTTGTTAGTGTAGGAGCCTCGAAGAGATTTCCTTTCAAGTATGAGATAATTAAACCCACCAATTCTATGATCATGTGATATTCTCAACTCATGGTTTCTTCATTGAGCTATCTTGGGTTGGATTTCACCTAAAGCTTTTCCTATGGATTGCTGCTATCATGGTGCTTGTCATTAATCCAAGTTCTCAATGTATCCTCTTGGTGTAAGAAATTGTTCATATCTTGTTGCTCCCAATCTGTCCTTGTTTCTTTAGTGGGTGGTTGTCACCTCATAAATGTGAGATGATTTTCATAAGCCCACTACTATCTTGTTCCTCGATGTTGATTTTCCAACTACTCTGTCAATTCTCTATCCGGAGGCTCTTCAATTCTATCGTGATGATAGTTGTCATTTCTTTCTTCATTCTCTTCTTCCGTATGAGCTAGTTCCTATTATATTCTTCCGGAGGCATTGTGTTATTGCTATTTTGGGTCAATCTTGTTGTTCTATCAAGATCATGGTGTTCCCTTTTTCTATTTACTTGTTTTTTGTGAATATTGTCTAATTCTACCATCTTATCGAATTTTTTGTCCCATTTTCCTACCGAAGTGCTGCCGAAATTTTCCATGAATTCTTGCTCGTCTCTCATATCAGTCCTCATCTCCTTGCAACCTTCAAGTATCGTTGGTTTCACTCGTTTGTCAAAGAAGCGACTAAATTTTTACCTCTTGCTTTCTCATCCTCTCCACCTTTCATTCTTGGATCTCGGGGCGAGATCCTCTTGTAGTGTAGGAGAGTTGTGACAGCCCGGTGCCGACGTTCCAGAAGATTCCCCCTTCCTTCCGTTTTCGTCGTGTGCCTATTTTATTTGTCGCATCATCATCGCATCATGCGCATCATCTGCATTGCATCGACGTCTCCCTTGTCGCCCGTTTTCAAACGTTGCATCCGTTATTAGTTGCCGCTTCTCTTCGCGTTCGTCGTTGTTCGTTCCGAGCCTGACCGCACACGCACGCCCCGCGGCACCGTCGTAACTCTGTTTTTAAAGTGTGCGTAAAACTTTCTCTAACCGAGGTGAAACTTGGCATGTGGTCGAGATTAGTTATAGCCAGGCCGCCTGTCGAATTTCGTCGTGATCCGAGACCGTCTGGTACCCGAACGGTCGACCGTAACGGCACCGTATTCGGTCTACCGTCGGACGTGTTCCGGTGTTTTAAATTGCGTTGCCGCGCCGCCCGTTCTCCCTCTCGTCTCTGAATATCCCCTCTACACGGCCACGTACCCATACCCGCGTTCGGAATCGTCCGAATCTGACCCCGCGGTTGGATCCGGAACGAAATTCCGGTTAACCGAGCCCCCCCCCCCCCCCGTTTGTCTATATATAGCCCCCATGCCATTAATTAGAGAGCCACTCCCCCTCTGCCTCAAAATCCGTGCAACCTACCCGAAACCCTAGCCTCCCACCTGCCCTCTCTCTCCTCCCCCCCCAGCCGCCGGAGCCCGCGCGCGGCCCGCCGAGCCCATGTGGCCGCCGCCTCGGGCATGCAGCCGCCGCCGTTCAGCCCCGCAGCCCGAGCCCCTCCTCCCGAGGCAGCAGCCTCGCTGCCAGCCCCGATCCGGAGCCCCGCTCCCGAGCGCCGCCGCCGCCAGATCGGGCCGCCGCCTCGAGCGCTCCGCCGCCTGGGTCCCACGCTGCGCCCCGCCGGCCCGATCTCCCGCGCTCCGCCGTCTCGGATCCGCGCCCCCTGCTCCTCGCGCCGCCAGCCGTCGTCTTCCCAGAGGGCCACCGCGCCCCTCGCCGGTGTCTCCTCGCCCCGTCCTCGCCACGGACCTGCATGCAGCCCCGCCGCCAGCCGCCGGTTGCAGACGCTCGCAAGCGAGCTGGAGACGAAGCCTCGAGCGCTTCGCTGGTAGGCGCCTTGGGCCGCGCCTCCCTGGACCGGCCCAGTCGGCCTCCCGAGCCGCAGCACCCCTCGGCCTGCCACCGCGACCGGCCTCCTCCAGCAGGCCAGGCCTGCCTCAGCCTTCTCCACCGACCCCGGCCCATCTCCACAACCGGCCCAAGGAGACGTGAGATCCCCCCCCCCCCCCCGCCTGTGCACCTTTTATCTATGTAGTGCCTCTGTTCGGCCCATTAATGAATTAGGGTGATTTTCGGAATTATCTAAATTCCAGCAAAATATATGTATATTAGACGTTTAGTAAAACCCCCGTAACTTTTATTCCGTAAGTCGGATCGAGGTGATCTATATATGGTTTTAGCGTAGAATTTCGCGTAGAATACGATTATCCAACTTGCATATTTGTTTGAAGTCGTTTAGCGTGCCTCACACCTAGTTTAGCGTGCTGTCCTATTTTGTTTGCGTCCCGTAATATCTTTCGCGCGTGTCTGGACTGCCCGTATGCCGTAGATTAAATGTCCAAGTTTTAGGAACCTTGATTCCATGTATTTTAGAGCGGTCACTCGTATTTTTGCGTGTAGGGATTGCCGGTAGATTATTTTCCCGTATATAGGTTATTTTCTCGCATTTAGGTGCGACATTATTTTGTGTTGCAAACCCCACATATTTTATATGTTTCCGGGATAGAAAAATCCATGTGATTTTTCTGTGCAATTAGTTTTGCCATTCGAGGAAGTTAGTTCGCGCGATATTTTGCCGTGATGCCCTTTTGTTTAATTCATAGGATTTATTCCGTGCTTCGTTTGACGGAGTTGTCAACTAGAGAGTTGATCTTGGATGTTTTGTTTAGCCCCTGGTATTTTTAGTTGCAATAGAAATGCATGTTTAGGTGTTGTTTTCTTGCTCTCAAGTTGCTAGAAATAGTGTTGTTTTAGAGGAGTTGAAATATTTCTAAGTCTGGAATCTGTTATATTTTGTTGCTGTCTTGTCTTGCTTGCATCTTCTGATCTGTAGCTCTTTTGAGGTTGGTCCAATGGAGTTAGTTGTACCCCTTGTGTTTCTTTAGCATTCTGTAAAGTTTCATGCCATTTGGAGTCCTGTAGCTATAGGTTTTGCTGCTGTCAATATAGCTTCAGATCGAAAACTGCACTTTCATGAGGTGTAATTTTCACTAAGTCTGAAATAGTGTGTGAGATGCCATTTTGTGTCTTCTTTTCCTAGTGCTCCTTGCTGCCATGCTAGTTGTTGTTAGTTGTTTGTAGTAGTGCTTCTTTCCCTCTTTCGTGCCATGCCTTGCTTGAGCATATCGGAGTTGTGTAGCCGTAGTTGTGGGGCGTAGAAAATGCTATGTGGCTGATTTTGGCAGATTGTAGCCATTTCTTGTTTTGCTCGCAGTTTTTGAACCGTAGCTCCGATTTGATCGTGTCCTACATGAAACTTGCTTAGAATCTCGTGTAGTTTCATTTTCTCTTGCTGTTTGTATGTTTTGAAGTGCTCGTGACCGCCGTTGCACACATATTGCATTCATGCCATCATATCTTGCGATGCTTGTATCTTTTGATCCGTAGCTCCGTTGGAGATGTTCTTTATGTGTAGATTGCTTGTCTTGACGCGTAGAATCAGGTGAACCTATTTGTTTTGCTGTTTAACAACCAATTAAATGCATTAGTTCAGATCTGGGCAGAATTGTAAATTAACTTGTGAGGTCGTTTCGGAGGTGCTATAGACATTTCCGACCTCATTTAAAATGCCTAGATAAGTAGTTTAATTTCCGCTTCACCTCTTGCCATGTTTAAACACATTTAATATTGCCGTATAACTAATCGGGATAGAACTAAATAAATAGACGTGGAGTATCGTCAATATGCAACTCTTTGCATATTGAACTACACTTAATGTGTAGTGATTGATTGTGTGAATTGTCATGCCGTGTCTTGCATGTATTCAACTGCTCATGCATCATATGTGTTGTGCATCGTGTGGTGAATTCGTGTGTTGATTCGTGTTTCCGGGTTGCTTCGTCTCGATAGAGTTCCGCAAGCGTGTCGGATGTGAGGACCCGTTCGACTATATCGGTTCGTCTGCTTCACGGAGTCATTCTTCTTCCAAGCGGGATCTCAGGCAAGATGATCATTTCCCCAGATACCATTACTATCATTGCCATGCTAGTTTTATCGCTTCTATCGATTATGACTCGTTGCCTACCACCTGTTAAATGTCAGCCTCTCAACAATGCCATGTTAACCTTCAACCTGTTCAACCTAGCAAACCACTGATTGGCTATGTTACTGCTTGCTTAATCCTGTGTTAGCGTTGCTAGTTGCAGGTGCATTTCTTCCATGTGAAAGCATGGGTTCCTTGTTATATCACCATATTAATTGCTATTTAATTTAATGCACATATATACTTGGTAAAAGGTGGAAGGCTCGGCCCTTTTCTAGCCTGGTGTTTTGTTCCACCTTTGCCCCTTTAGTTTCCGGCTACCGGTGTTATGTTCCATAAATGAGCGCTCCTAACACAATCGGGGTTGTTATCGGGACCCCCTTGATAATTCGTTTTAGATTAAAGCTGGCCTGGCAAGGCCCAACATTGGTACTACATTTGCCTAATCACCTAATAAAATTGCATAGGGACCCGCCGGCACCCGTGGACTATTTTAATCAACCCCCAGGCCAGTGCTCCTCATGAGTGTTGGTCCAAAACAGAGCAGCTTATTAACGCTACCCGGGGCAACTCGGCGTTTGGCGTGGTAACCATCGCTCATCCGTCGTGTCCTGAGAACGAGGTACGCGACTCCTATCGGGATCGTCGACACGTCGGGCGGCCTTGCTGGATTAGTTTTACCTTTGACGAGATATCTTGTGCATCGGGATTCCGGTGATGCTTTGGGTAATCTCAGAGTTGAGGTTTTCCACTAGGGAATCCGACGAGATCGCGAGCTTCGTGATTGAGGATTTCTATGCGGCTTGTGGTAATTTGTGATGGACTAGTTGGAGCACCCCTGCAGGGTTAACTCTTTCGGAAAGCCGTGCCCGCGGTTATGTGGCAACGTGGAAACTTTGTTTAACACTGGTTCTAGATAACTTGAAGTTAACTTAATTAAAATATGCCAACTGTGTGCGTAACCGTGACTGTCTCTTTCATGAGTTTTTTCTCCGATCGAGGACACGGTGGGGTTATGTCTGACGTAGGTAGGTGTTCAGGATCATTCATTTGACCATCTGTAGTTCACGTCCGCTATGCGTAGACCTTCCCCTCTTATTTCTTGTACTCGTAAGTTAGCCACCAAATATATGCTTAGGCGCTGCTGCAACCTCACCACTTAACCATACCTCACCCATTAAGCTTTGCTAGTCTTGATACCTTTGGAAATGAGATTGCTGAGTCCCCTGTGGCTCACAGATTACTACAACACCAGTTACAGGTACAGGTAAAGGTAAATTGACGCGAGCGCTTGATTGTACATTTGGAGTTGCTTCTTCTTCTTCTTCTTCATCGATCTAGGATGGGTTCCAGGCCGGCAGCCTGGGATAGCAAGGATGGACGTCGTTCTTCTTTTCTCATTTGTTTTCGTCCGTAGTCGGACCCTGCTCTTACTCTTGATGATTATGTAATGTACTAATGTGACTCTGATGTAGCTTGTGCGAGTGTAAGCCAACTCTTTATATATCTCTTCTTTTTCAGTACATGTACTTGTAACGATATCCATTCTTGCGACACGACGAGATGCGCTTCTATCGCTGACGAGGCCCTCGTGCCAAATTGAGGATAGGGTCGCATCTTGGGCGCGACAAGTTGGTATCAGAGCAGTACCGACCTAGGAGCCCCCTTGATTGATCGAACTTGGCCGAGTCGAGTCTAGTGAAAAACTATTTGAGTCTTACTTATATATCGGAGAGTAGGATTCTTTTTTTTTCTCCTCTTCTATGCTCTGGTGAGGAATCTTGACGTAATATTGTAACTCTACTCCTCTTCCCACTCAAAAAAAATTTGGGATCACGCGGATATTCTTGGAATCTATATGATGCTGATGTGACGGAGTTTTGTCTTGGTGCCTCCTGTCTGACTTGATTTTCTTCCGGGGAGTTGAGCTCCAGGGGATTCTCGAGCACATCGTTATCATTCAGATTTCTTGGTATCTAAGAACGAAGGATGTTCGTAATTGCTTCAATACTAGTAGTGGCGAGATAACCCCGATGTCCCGAGTACTGGTGCAGATTGTTCGGGAGTACTGCCATACTTTGTATCGTTGTGATCACGAGGGTCTGTTGTAGATGAAGGTCCGAGATTCTGGTCGTGTGTTGACGGATGTGATACAGGTGACGGGTTAGTATAGGAGTTGTGTGATTATTACTCCTTGTATCCGTGTACCAGATTGCATGACCAGATATTTCGGGAATTCATAGGTGGGAATTCAAGTAGTTGCTTATAGGACAATCTTCCAACAAATGCATGATGTTAGGTTGGGGTTCGACATCTAGTGGATTCGTTTGTTCACGGTCGACTTACAGCGGTACACGTTGTGTCTTAAAGAGTCCTTGTAGCTTGCTACGACTCGGGGACGCTTCGTATGTCGGGTGCACTGCCTTGCACTTGATGGCTACTGTAAAATCGAGCCCGTGCGATCCTGTCCACGAAAATATCGGATGAAATCTTTCTCATGAGTTTGTTCTGGCTTGTTTCATAATCCTCACCCTTTGTGTTGTTGAATTATGGTAATTCGAGTTGCTTCGATGTCAATGGTGATTTCAGATCTTTCCTAATCTGTGTTCTCATATTTTTATGTGAATGCAATTCTTTGCTCAATCAGATTGTCTTATCATTTCTTGTCAACCGGAGTCGTCGTGCTAATTCTTTTTCAACCGGTGTGTTTCTCTTCAAGTAATCATATCCTCTCCAATTTTGCAAGATCATTCTCTCATTTTATTCCGGAGTTCATCTCATCCGTCCCAAGTTGTCTTTGTTTTTCCCCGCCCTCCCGCCCTTTTTCTTCAGTGATTGGATTTCATCCAACTACATTTCATTTCAGTGATGCTTCCGCTATCTCTTCTTTCTTTCGTAACCGGTGATTCATCGCGAAGATTCTCAGGAGCTTCGTGCTCATCTTTATTCAATCTTGTTATCTTTTCGGTGAATTTAATTCAGTTGTCCGTGTTCATCATATCCTATTTATCCTTTTAATTCTTTCCTATGTTAAATTCTTATGAGCATATCTTGTTTTTCATTCCTCTCTTTTCATCCGGAGCGTTGAAGATATTTCAGTAGTTCCTCGTTTTCAATTCTTTTAATTATTTTGAGGTGCTAACCTCATCTAGTTTTCTTATACAGGTGCAATATCTCTCGTTCTAGCAATTGTTTCAACGGTGATTTCTTTGAGTGGGCCCATAACCCACAGGTTTTCCCAGGATCTTGTCTGGCTCTTGTAATTATCCGGAGGTCGTTAATTCTTTTCAACTATGACGTAGGTATGAATTTCATCAGTCATATTCTTTCTTTAAGATCTATTCGAATTATTCTCATATTTGGCTCAACCTTGCATTCTTCTTTATTCCGGAGTGTCTCAGTTATTCGTGGTGTTGTTTCTCGTCATCATTCTCAGTTTGGAAATCTGAAGGAGTGTTTCACTCAAATCTTGGTCCATTCTCTAGTAGATTCATCATTTCAGCTTGGTGCCATCATCTTAATTGTTCCAATCATGAGTAATCCCTTTCTTCCTATCCGGTGCATTTCTGAGTTGTTTTCATTCTCGATCCTGCGAAGGCCATCATTTTAGAAGATTCTTCGTTCTCAGCTTTCAGCTTCATCCTCAATTCTTCTTAACTGTTGTCTCTTCGTTCGTCTCTCGGTTATTCAGGCGCCTTTTTCAAGTTTTCTCTCAGGTGGCTCATGAACTCTTCATTCTCATGTATGTCCATTAATTCTTGGTTTTTCCATTCAATTGTGAATTCTTACCGGTGCTTCCATCAATCATGCCTCAAGTGGTTCTTATCTCTCTGCTAGAATAAGTGGTATGCTAAATCTGTTGCTTGTCATCAATTAAACTTGATGAAGGATAAGCATAACTTAATTCTTATTCTTGTTCTTCCTTCTTCCAAGATATTTCAATTCTTCTTCCGGAGTGCCTCATGATATCAATTCTTTTCTCAAGTGCCTATCTTTCTTTTCCGGAGTTCCAAGTTCTTTGAAGTATCTCTTTGTGAGGCTTCATCTAAATCTTGGCAAGGTCATAATCTTATTCTTTTTTACCTTCATATCGTTGCATATTTCATTTGTATACGGAGGTCCTTCATGGTGGTTCATCAAGGTTTCAATCCATTCTCAGGTGTTCTTCAAGATTCTGTTGGAGTACCTCAAGTATTCTTTCTCTTGCGTCTCCAGTGCAATTGTTCTTCCTTTATCCTTTGAGGTGGTATTATAGCATTCTTGTTAGTGTAGGAGCCTCGAAGAGATTTCCTTTCAAGTATGAGATAATTAAACCCACCAATTCTATGATCATGTGATATTCTCAACTCATGGTTTCTTCATTGAGCTATCTTGGGTTGGATTTCACCTAAAGCTTTTCCTATGGATTGCTGCTATCATGGTGCTTGTCATTAATCCAAGTTCTCAATGTATCCTCTTGGTGTAAGAAATTGTTCATATCTTGTTGCTCCCAATCTGTCCTTGTTTCTTTAGTGGGTGGTTGTCACCTCATAAATGTGAGATGATTTTCATAAGCCCACTACTATCTTGTTCCTCGATGTTGATTTTCCAACTACTCTGTCAATTCTCTATCCGGAGGCTCTTCAATTCTATCGTGATGATAGTTGTCATTTCTTTCTTCATTCTCTTCTTCCGTATGAGCTAGTTCCTATTATATTCTTCCGGAGGCATTGTGTTATTGCTATTTTGGGTCAATCTTGTTGTTCTATCAAGATCATGGTGTTCCCTTTTTCTATTTACTTGTTTTTTGTGAATATTGTCTAATTCTACCATCTTATCGAATTTTTTGTCCCATTTTCCTACCGAAGTGCTGCCGAAATTTTCCATGAATTCTTGCTCGTCTCTCATATCAGTCCTCATCTCCTTGCAACCTTCAAGTATCGTTGGTTTCACTCGTTTGTCAAAGAAGCGACTAAATTTTTACCTCTTGCTTTCTCATCCTCTCCACCTTTCATTCTTGGATCTCGGGGCGAGATCCTCTTGTAGTGTAGGAGAGTTGTGACAGCCCGGTGCCGACGTTCCAGAAGATTCCCCCTTCCTTCCGTTTTCGTCGTGTGCCTATTTTATTTGTCGCATCATCATCGCATCATGCGCATCATCTGCATTGCATCGACGTCTCCCTTGTCGCCCGTTTTCAAACGTTGCATCCGTTATTAGTTGCCGCTTCTCTTCGCGTTCGTCGTTGTTCGTTCCGAGCCTGACCGCACACGCACGCCCCGCGGCACCGTCGTAACTCTGTTTTTAAAGTGTGCGTAAAACTTTCTCTAACCGAGGTGAAACTTGGCATGTGGTCGAGATTAGTTATAGCCAGGCCGCCTGTCGAATTTCGTCGTGATCCGAGACCGTCTGGTACCCGAACGGTCGACCGTAACGGCACCGTATTCGGTCTACCGTCGGACGTGTTCCGGTGTTTTAAATTGCGTTGCCGCGCCGCCCGTTCTCCCTCTCGTCTCTGAATATCCCCTCTACACGGCCACGTACCCATACCCGCGTTCGGAATCGTCCGAATCTGACCCCGCGGTTGGATCCGGAACGAAATTCCGGTTAACCGAGCCCCCCCCCCCCCCCCGTTTGTCTATATATAGCCCCCATGCCATTAATTAGAGAGCCACTCCCCCTCTGCCTCAAAATCCGTGCAACCTACCCGAAACCCTAGCCTCCCACCTGCCCTCTCTCTCCTCCCCCCCCAGCCGCCGGAGCCCGCGCGCGGCCCGCCGAGCCCATGTGGCCGCCGCCTCGGGCATGCAGCCGCCGCCGTTCAGCCCCGCAGCCCGAGCCCCTCCTCCCGAGGCAGCAGCCTCGCTGCCAGCCCCGATCCGGAGCCCCGCTCCCGAGCGCCGCCGCCGCCAGATCGGGCCGCCGCCTCGAGCGCTCCGCCGCCTGGGTCCCACGCTGCGCCCCGCCGGCCCGATCTCCCGCGCTCCGCCGTCTCGGATCCGCGCCCCCTGCTCCTCGCGCCGCCAGCCGTCGTCTTCCCAGAGGGCCACCGCGCCCCTCGCCGGTGTCTCCTCGCCCCGTCCTCGCCACGGACCTGCATGCAGCCCCGCCGCCAGCCGCCGGTTGCAGACGCTCGCAAGCGAGCTGGAGACGAAGCCTCGAGCGCTTCGCTGGTAGGCGCCTTGGGCCGCGCCTCCCTGGACCGGCCCAGTCGGCCTCCCGAGCCGCAGCACCCCTCGGCCTGCCACCGCGACCGGCCTCCTCCAGCAGGCCAGGCCTGCCTCAGCCTTCTCCACCGACCCCGGCCCATCTCCACAACCGGCCCAAGGAGACGTGAGATCCCCCCCCCCCCGCCTGTGCACCTTTTATCTATGTAGTGCCTCTGTTCGGCCCATTAATGAATTAGGGTGATTTTCGGAATTATCTAAATTCCAGCAAAATATATGTATATTAGACGTTTAGTAAAACCCCCGTAACTTTTATTCCGTAAGTCGGATCGAGGTGATCTATATATGGTTTTAGCGTAGAATTTCGCGTAGAATACGATTATCCAACTTGCATATTTGTTTGAAGTCGTTTAGCGTGCCTCACACCTAGTTTAGCGTGCTGTCCTATTTTGTTTGCGTCCCGTAATATCTTTCGCGCGTGTCTGGACTGCCCGTATGCCGTAGATTAAATGTCCAAGTTTTAGGAACCTTGATTCCATGTATTTTAGAGCGGTCACTCGTATTTTTGCGTGTAGGGATTGCCGGTAGATTATTTTCCCGTATATAGGTTATTTTCTCGCATTTAGGTGCGACATTATTTTGTGTTGCAAACCCCACATATTTTATATGTTTCCGGGATAGAAAAATCCATGTGATTTTTCTGTGCAATTAGTTTTGCCATTCGAGGAAGTTAGTTCGCGCGATATTTTGCCGTGATGCCCTTTTGTTTAATTCATAGGATTTATTCCGTGCTTCGTTTGACGGAGTTGTCAACTAGAGAGTTGATCTTGGATGTTTTGTTTAGCCCCTGGTATTTTTAGTTGCAATAGAAATGCATGTTTAGGTGTTGTTTTCTTGCTCTCAAGTTGCTAGAAATAGTGTTGTTTTAGAGGAGTTGAAATATTTCTAAGTCTGGAATCTGTTATATTTTGTTGCTGTCTTGTCTTGCTTGCATCTTCTGATCTGTAGCTCTTTTGAGGTTGGTCCAATGGAGTTAGTTGTACCCCTTGTGTTTCTTTAGCATTCTGTAAAGTTTCATGCCATTTGGAGTCCTGTAGCTATAGGTTTTGCTGCTGTCAATATAGCTTCAGATCGAAAACTGCACTTTCATGAGGTGTAATTTTCACTAAGTCTGAAATAGTGTGTGAGATGCCATTTTGTGTCTTCTTTTCCTAGTGCTCCTTGCTGCCATGCTAGTTGTTGTTAGTTGTTTGTAGTAGTGCTTCTTTCCCTCTTTCGTGCCATGCCTTGCTTGAGCATATCGGAGTTGTGTAGCCGTAGTTGTGGGGCGTAGAAAATGCTATGTGGCTGATTTTGGCAGATTGTAGCCATTTCTTGTTTTGCTCGCAGTTTTTGAACCGTAGCTCCGATTTGATCGTGTCCTACATGAAACTTGCTTAGAATCTCGTGTAGTTTCATTTTCTCTTGCTGTTTGTATGTTTTGAAGTGCTCGTGACCGCCGTTGCACACATATTGCATTCATGCCATCATATCTTGCGATGCTTGTATCTTTTGATCCGTAGCTCCGTTGGAGATGTTCTTTATGTGTAGATTGCTTGTCTTGACGCGTAGAATCAGGTGAACCTATTTGTTTTGCTGTTTAACAACCAATTAAATGCATTAGTTCAGATCTGGGCAGAATTGTAAATTAACTTGTGAGGTCGTTTCGGAGGTGCTATAGACATTTCCGACCTCATTTAAAATGCCTAGATAAGTAGTTTAATTTCCGCTTCACCTCTTGCCATGTTTAAACACATTTAATATTGCCGTATAACTAATCGGGATAGAACTAAATAAATAGACGTGGAGTATCGTCAATATGCAACTCTTTGCATATTGAACTACACTTAATGTGTAGTGATTGATTGTGTGAATTGTCATGCCGTGTCTTGCATGTATTCAACTGCTCATGCATCATATGTGTTGTGCATCGTGTGGTGAATTCGTGTGTTGATTCGTGTTTCCGGGTTGCTTCGTCTCGATAGAGTTCCGCAAGCGTGTCGGATGTGAGGACCCGTTCGACTATATCGGTTCGTCTGCTTCACGGAGTCATTCTTCTTCCAAGCGGGATCTCAGGCAAGATGATCATTTCCCCAGATACCATTACTATCATTGCCATGCTAGTTTTATCGCTTCTATCGATTATGACTCGTTGCCTACCACCTGTTAAATGTCAGCCTCTCAACAATGCCATGTTAACCTTCAACCTGTTCAACCTAGCAAACCACTGATTGGCTATGTTACTGCTTGCTTAATCCTGTGTTAGCGTTGCTAGTTGCAGGTGCATTTCTTCCATGTGAAAGCATGGGTTCCTTGTTATATCACCATATTAATTGCTATTTAATTTAATGCACATATATACTTGGTAAAAGGTGGAAGGCTCGGCCCTTTTCTAGCCTGGTGTTTTGTTCCACCTTTGCCCCTTTAGTTTCCGGCTACCGGTGTTATGTTCCATAAATGAGCGCTCCTAACACAATCGGGGTTGTTATCGGGACCCCCTTGATAATTCGTTTTAGATTAAAGCTGGCCTGGCAAGGCCCAACATTGGTACTACATTTGCCTAATCACCTAATAAAATTGCATAGGGACCCGCCGGCACCCGTGGACTATTTTAATCAACCCCCAGGCCAGTGCTCCTCATGAGTGTTGGTCCAAAACAGAGCAGCTTATTAACGCTACCCGGGGCAACTCGGCGTTTGGCGTGGTAACCATCGCTCATCCGTCGTGTCCTGAGAACGAGGTACGCGACTCCTATCGGGATCGTCGACACGTCGGGCGGCCTTGCTGGATTAGTTTTACCTTTGACGAGATATCTTGTGCATCGGGATTCCGGTGATGCTTTGGGTAATCTCAGAGTTGAGGTTTTCCACTAGGGAATCCGACGAGATCGCGAGCTTCGTGATTGAGGATTTCTATGCGGCTTGTGGTAATTTGTGATGGACTAGTTGGAGCACCCCTGCAGGGTTAACTCTTTCGGAAAGCCGTGCCCGCGGTTATGTGGCAACGTGGAAACTTTGTTTAACACTGGTTCTAGATAACTTGAAGTTAACTTAATTAAAATATGCCAACTGTGTGCGTAACCGTGACTGTCTCTTTCATGAGTTTTTTCTCCGATCGAGGACACGGTGGGGTTATGTCTGACGTAGGTAGGTGTTCAGGATCATTCATTTGACCATCTGTAGTTCACGTCCGCTATGCGTAGACCTTCCCCTCTTATTTCTTGTACTCGTAAGTTAGCCACCAAATATATGCTTAGGCGCTGCTGCAACCTCACCACTTAACCATACCTCACCCATTAAGCTTTGCTAGTCTTGATACCTTTGGAAATGAGATTGCTGAGTCCCCTGTGGCTCACAGATTACTACAACACCAGTTACAGGTACAGGTAAAGGTAAATTGACGCGAGCGCTTGATTGTACATTTGGAGTTGCTTCTTCTTCTTCTTCTTCATCGATCTAGGATGGGTTCCAGGCCGGCAGCCTGGGATAGCAAGGATGGACGTCGTTCTTCTTTTCTCATTTGTTTTCGTCCGTAGTCGGACCCTGCTCTTACTCTTGATGATTATGTAATGTACTAATGTGACTCTGATGTAGCTTGTGCGAGTGTAAGCCAACTCTTTATATATCTCTTCTTTTTCAGTACATGTACTTGTAACGATATCCATTCTTGCGACACGACGAGATGCGCTTCTATCGCTGACGAGGCCCTCGTGCCAAATTGAGGATAGGGTCGCATCTTGGGCGCGACAAGTTGGTATCAGAGCAGTACCGACCTAGGAGCCCCCTTGATTGATCGAACTTGGCCGAGTCGAGTCTAGTGAAAAACTATTTGAGTCTTACTTATATATCGGAGAGTAGGATTCTTTTTTTTTCTCCTCTTCTATGCTCTGGTGAGGAATCTTGACGTAATATTGTAACTCTACTCCTCTTCCCACTCAAAAAAAATTTGGGATCACGCGGATATTCTTGGAATCTATATGATGCTGATGTGACGGAGTTTTGTCTTGGTGCCTCCTGTCTGACTTGATTTTCTTCCGGGGAGTTGAGCTCCAGGGGATTCTCGAGCACATCGTTATCATTCAGATTTCTTGGTATCTAAGAACGAAGGATGTTCGTAATTGCTTCAATACTAGTAGTGGCGAGATAACCCCGATGTCCCGAGTACTGGTGCAGATTGTTCGGGAGTACTGCCATACTTTGTATCGTTGTGATCACGAGGGTCTGTTGTAGATGAAGGTCCGAGATTCTGGTCGTGTGTTGACGGATGTGATACAGGTGACGGGTTAGTATAGGAGTTGTGTGATTATTACTCCTTGTATCCGTGTACCAGATTGCATGACCAGATATTTCGGGAATTCATAGGTGGGAATTCAAGTAGTTGCTTATAGGACAATCTTCCAACAAATGCATGATGTTAGGTTGGGGTTCGACATCTAGTGGATTCGTTTGTTCACGGTCGACTTACAGCGGTACACGTTGTGTCTTAAAGAGTCCTTGTAGCTTGCTACGACTCGGGGACGCTTCGTATGTCGGGTGCACTGCCTTGCACTTGATGGCTACTGTAAAATCGAGCCCGTGCGATCCTGTCCACGAAAATATCGGATGAAATCTTTCTCATGAGTTTGTTCTGGCTTGTTTCATAATCCTCACCCTTTGTGTTGTTGAATTATGGTAATTCGAGTTGCTTCGATGTCAATGGTGATTTCAGATCTTTCCTAATCTGTGTTCTCATATTTTTATGTGAATGCAATTCTTTGCTCAATCAGATTGTCTTATCATTTCTTGTCAACCGGAGTCGTCGTGCTAATTCTTTTTCAACCGGTGTGTTTCTCTTCAAGTAATCATATCCTCTCCAATTTTGCAAGATCATTCTCTCATTTTATTCCGGAGTTCATCTCATCCGTCCCAAGTTGTCTTTGTTTTTCCCCGCCCTCCCGCCCTTTTTCTTCAGTGATTGGATTTCATCCAACTACATTTCATTTCAGTGATGCTTCCGCTATCTCTTCTTTCTTTCGTAACCGGTGATTCATCGCGAAGATTCTCAGGAGCTTCGTGCTCATCTTTATTCAATCTTGTTATCTTTTCGGTGAATTTAATTCAGTTGTCCGTGTTCATCATATCCTATTTATCCTTTTAATTCTTTCCTATGTTAAATTCTTATGAGCATATCTTGTTTTTCATTCCTCTCTTTTCATCCGGAGCGTTGAAGATATTTCAGTAGTTTCTCGTTTTCAATTCTTTTAATTATTTTGAGGTGCTAACCTCATCTAGTTTTCTTATACAGGTGCAATATCTCTCGTTCTAGCAATTGTTTCAACGGTGATTTCTTTGAGTGGGCCCATAACCCACAGGTTTTCCCAGGATCTTGTCTGGCTCTTGTAATTATCCGGAGGTCGTTAATTCTTTTCAACTATGACGTAGGTATGAATTTCATCAGTCATATTCTTTCTTTAAGATCTATTCGAATTATTCTCATATTTGGCTCAACCTTGCATTCTTCTTTATTCCGGAGTGTCTCAGTTATTCGTGGTGTTGTTTCTCGTCATCATTCTCAGTTTGGAAATCTGAAGGAGTGTTTCACTCAAATCTTGGTCCATTCTCTAGTAGATTCATCATTTCAGCTTGGTGCCATCATCTTAATTGTTCCAATCATGAGTAATCCCTTTCTTCCTATCCGGTGCATTTCTGAGTTGTTTTCATTCTCGATCCTGCGAAGGCCATCATTTTAGAAGATTCTTCGTTCTCAGCTTTCAGCTTCATCCTCAATTCTTCTTAACTGTTGTCTCTTCGTTCGTCTCTCGGTTATTCAGGCGCCTTTTTCAAGTTTTCTCTCAGGTGGCTCATGAACTCTTCATTCTCATGTATGTCCATTAATTCTTGGTTTTTCCATTCAATTGTGAATTCTTACCGGTGCTTCCATCAATCATGCCTCAAGTGGTTCTTATCTCTCTGCTAGAATAAGTGGTATGCTAAATCTGTTGCTTGTCATCAATTAAACTTGATGAAGGATAAGCATAACTTAATTCTTATTCTTGTTCTTCCTTCTTCCAAGATATTTCAATTCTTCTTCCGGAGTGCCTCATGATATCAATTCTTTTCTCAAGTGCCTATCTTTCTTTTCCGGAGTTCCAAGTTCTTTGAAGTATCTCTTTGTGAGGCTTCATCTAAATCTTGGCAAGGTCATAATCTTATTCTTTTTTACCTTCATATCGTTGCATATTTCATTTGTATACGGAGGTCCTTCATGGTGGTTCATCAAGGTTTCAATCCATTCTCAGGTGTTCTTCAAGATTCTGTTGGAGTACCTCAAGTATTCTTTCTCTTGCGTCTCCAGTGCAATTGTTCTTCCTTTATCCTTTGAGGTGGTATTATAGCATTCTTGTTAGTGTAGGAGCCTCGAAGAGATTTCCTTTCGTGAGTTCTTTCTCCGATCGAGGACACGGTGGGGTTATGTCTGACGTAGGTAGGTGTTCAGGATCATTCATTTGATCATCTGTAGTTCACGTCCGCTATGCGTAGACCTTCCCCTCTTATTTCTTGTACTCGTAAGTTAGCCACCAAATATATGCTTAGGCGCTGCTGCAACCTCACCACTTAACCATACCTCACCCATTAAGCTTTGCTAGTCTTGATACCTTTGGAAATGAGATTGCTGAGTCCCCTGTGGCTCACAGATTACTACAACACCAGTTGCAGGTACAGGTAAAGGTAACTTGACGCGAGCGCGTTGATTGTACATTTGGAGTTGCTTCTTCTTCTTCTTCTTCATCGATCTAGGATGGGTTCCAGGCCGGCAGCCTGGGATAGCAAGGATGGACGTCGTTCTTCTTTTCTCGTTTGTTTTCGTCCGTAGTTGGACCCTGCTCTTACTCTTGATGATTATGTAATGTACTTGATGGGGTCGTAGTCCTAGGGTAGGGTCATAGGCCTGCTGATGGGGTCGTAGTCCTAGGGTAGGGTCATAGGCCTGCCATACAGGTCCTACCCAAGGACTCTGCCCATCTCATTCGTACCCTACACATCTACTGTCAGGCTTATACCCACGACAGTACTGATGTGACTCTGATGTAGCTTGTGCGAGTGTAAGCCAACTCTATATATATCTCTGCTTTTTCAGTACATGTACTTGTAACGATATCCATTCTTGCGACACGACGAGATGCGCTTCTATCCCTGACAAGGCCTTCGTGCCAAATTGAGGATAGGGTCGCATCTTGGGCGTGACATTCTTGTACTTTAAGATAATCATATATTTTTATACATACGTTCACGATGTTCAAACAATATAATCAACTATTTCATCAATTCTACTCTATCTCTTCTAACATGGTATAAGCCTAACTGATCCAACTCTATTCGTCGCCCGCCTCTTCCGCTCCATGTCGCCACCATGGAGGTCGGCCTCCATGACCATTGCAGGGCCGCGTCGTCCGTACCTAGGGTTCGTCCGCCGCCTGTGTTAACCGATTGCCCTCAAGAGCCTTTTTCCGATCTTTTGATCTGTGTTTTTTCTCTCCCGCCGGTCGCTTTGGTCAGCATTTCCTTTTTGATTCTTTCGACCTAAGATCGATTAGTGTCGCTCGTCGTTGTCGTCGACAAGCCTCTACTCCAACACTGGTGTGACCACCCAGCCTCTACTCCGACTCGGCGGCCTCGCGCGATGCGACGGCCCGTCATGGGTCGTCGTCCGCGCATCTGTCCGCTCGTCACTCTATTCTGGTCGTTGCCGCCCCGCTCCGAACATGACTCGTGCATCACCCTCCTACCGTCTCCATCGCCAGTCACCGGCTGCCTCAGGGTCGCCAGCTGCCTCGGGTTTATTGGCCGCCGACTGCATCGGGCTTGTCAGCCCCCTCGTCGGCTACCTTGGGCTTGCCCATTGACGGCTATCTAGGGCTTGTCGCCCCCCCCCCTTGTCGGTTGTGTCGAGCCTGTCGGTTGTCGGCTGCATCGGGATTGCCAGCCCCCTCTTCGTCTTTCTTGGGCTTGCTGGCACCCTGTTGGAAATATGCCCTAGAGGCAATAATAATTAGTTATTATTATATTTCTTTGTTCATGATAATCGTTTATTATCCATGCTATAATTGTATTGATTGGAAACACAATACTTGTGTGGATACATAGACAAAACACTCTCCCTAGTAAGCCTCTAGTTGACTAGCTCGTTGATCAAAGATGGTCAAGGTTTCCTGGCCATAGGCAAGTGTTGTTAGTTGATAACGGGATCACATCATTAGGAGAATCATGTGATGGACTAGACCCAAACTAATAGACGTAGCATGTTGATCGTGTCATTTTGTTGCTACTGTTTTCTGCGTGTCAAGTATTTGTTCCTATGACCATGAGATCATATAACTCACTGACACCGGAGGAATGCTTTGTGTGTATCAAACGTCGCAACGTAACTGGGTGACTATAAAGATGCTCTATAGGTATCTCCAAAGGTGTTCGTTGAGTTAGTATGGATCAAGACTGGGATTTGTCACTCCGTATGACGGAGAGGTATCTCGGGGCCCACTCGGTAATACAACATCACACACAAGCCTTGCAAGCAATGTGACTTAGTGTAAGTTGCGGGGTCTTGTATTACGGAACGAGTAAAGAGACTTGCCGGTAAACGAGATTGAAATAGGTATGCGGATACTGACGATCGAATCTCAGGCAAGTAACATACCGAAGGACAAATGGAATGACATACGGGATTATATGAATCCTTGGCACTGAGGTTCAAACGGTAAGATCTTCGTAGAATATGTAGGATCCAATATGGGCATCCAGGTCCCGCTATTGGATATTGACCGATGAGTCACTCGGGTCATGTCTACATAGTTCTCGAGCCCGCAGGGTCTGCACACTTAAGGTTCGACGTTGTTTTATGCGTATTTGAGTTATATGGTTGGTTAATGAATGTTGTTCGGAGTCCCGGATGAGATCACGGACGTCACGAGGGTTTCCGGAATGGTCCGGAAACGAAGATTGATATATAGGATGACCTCATTTGGTTACCGGAAGGTTTTCGTGCATTATCGGAAAAGTTTCGGGCTCATCAGTAGTGTATTGGGAGTGCCGGGAGGGGTGCCGGGGACCATCGGGAGGGTTGTCACGCCCCAAGGGGTCTCATGGGCTATGGGAAGAGATAAACCATCCCCTAGTGGGATGGAATAGGTTCCCACTAAGGCCCATAAGGTTTGAGAAGGAAAAAACACAAGGTGGAAAGAGTTTCCAAGTGGGAAGGTGGAATCCTACTCCAAGTAGGATTGGAGTAGGACTCCTCCACCTCCAATTTCGGCCAAACCTTTAGGTTTTGAGGCTGCCTCCTCCCCTCCCTCCCTCCTATATATAGTGGGGTTTTAGGGCTGATTTGAGACAACTTTTGCCACGGCAGCCCGACCACATACCTCCACGGTTTTACCTCTAGATCGCGTTTCTGCGGAGCTCGGGGGGAGCCCTGCTGAGATTAGATCACCACCAACCTCCGGAGCGCCGTCACGCTGCCGGAGAACTCATCTGTCACTCCGTCTCTCTTGCTGGATCAAGAAGGCCGAGATCATTGTCGAGCTGTACGTGTGCTGAACGCGGAGGTGTCGTCCGTTCGGCACTAGATCGGAGTTGATCGTGGGACGGATCGCGGGACGGTTCGTGGGACGGTTCGCGGGGCGGATCGAGGGACGTGAGGACGTTCCACTACATCAACCGCGTTTCTTAACGCTTCTGTTGTGCGATCTACAAGGGTGCGTAGATCGGAAATCCCCTCTCGTAGATGGACATCACCATGATAGGTCTTCGTGCGCGTAGGAAATTTTTTGTTTCCCATGCGACGTTCCCCAACACACCCTTGTCGGTTGTGTAGGTCCTTTCGGTTGCCGACTGCCTCGTGCTCACCGGCTCCTTGTCGGCCTCCTTCGGCATGTCATTCCTCATCGGTTGTCGTCACCTTTGTATGCTGGACCACCCCACTTCAGCGTCCACGAGATTGTCATCATCATCGAACAGCGCCCCCAACCTAGTGTGCGATTGTATTGATCACACGCACGCCGCAATCCGCTCAATCTACGTCGTGCGACTGATCTGATTAGTGATACGTCCATTTTGCATCATGATTTTCTACTAGGTGAAAGCGGATCTACGGCATGCGGGTCGTGGGAGGCACGTATGGAGCTTCGGTGAAAGCGGGTCTGGGCGTAGTAGCCCTACTAGGCGAGGGAGCTCCAGACAACGCACACCTGATGCGTGGTGAACGTGGGTGGTTCGCGGGCACGAGCGGTGTTGGTGGTTCGGCAGGGCGACTGTGGTCGCTGTGGTGGGCATGGCGCGACGGCTTGACTGCTTGGCAGGCCGTCTGTGGCTGACGGCCCGGAAGGGGTACGACCGGCTGCTTGGTGGTGTCCAGATGCCACTTGTTGGAGCAGGGAGGCTCCGACTACGGTTGGATGCGGGGTGCAGGGCCCGATCTGGTCTCTGCATGGTCATCGTTGAGGAGGCTAGCTGGTGACCGTGCATACCGGTGGCATGCATGTTGTGTGGGGAGTGAACGGTCCAGTGGAGGCACGGGTCGACCTCGGCCTTCTGCGTGGGAGTGGATGCCCCGGGTGAAAGCCTGGCCGGTGTTGGTCGGTCGGCGGTGACGGTGCCCGTGGGCATCGTGTGTCCTCCTTGGAGGCATCGTCGGGAGTTTTCACAGCCTCTGCTTCCAGATCAATTTCTTTGGGTGAAAGACTAGATCCTGCTGTAGGATCAGGCGGTGGCGTCGTCCTCGACGTCGTTCCCCTCTTTAGGGCATCGTCTTGAAGACTTTGATCCATGTGGTGCTTCTACGACTGCACGTGCACAGGGGGTTCTGTGGCAACAATGACGACGGTGAGAAATTCAAAGGCGTGGTCTTGGTCGTGGTATTCGACTCCTCTTCTTCGGTGTGTTTGTGGGAGAGCCTCGCATGTGCGTTGTTGTGAAGTCGAAGCCGTGGTAGGGAGCGAGTGGTATGCGATGACACATGACTGGTGGTTCGTTCGGTCATCCTTTGTGACGTCAACCTCGCCTAGTTTCCTTCATGTTCATCGTCGGAGTCGGAGTTGCGTTGTCTAGTATGATTTGTATGGAGTGTTGTGGTGCAACTATTAAGGCTGTCGTTTTTTTTCTTTGATCTTCGAATCTTCTGGTCATGGGACCAGGGGCGGAGCCAGGGGCCGAGCGGGGGCCAGACCCCCCCTATCGATGGGCCACCCCCAACGATCATTAGCGCGGACTAGCTGTATATTGAGCAGTAACTTCCGGTTAGTTAGTGCTCACAGTCATCATGAGCAGGCCAAACAGCCGGGAAACGGCCCAAGCCTAGTTACCAAACCCACAATGACCTGCGATTCGTGCCTCACCACTGGCCCAGATATGTGGAATAGCCCTGCTTCGGTTTGACCTGATTGAATTCGTATTTATGAAGAAGAAAAACTTATTGACTCCGTGTTAGGGCATCATCGCCAGCAGCTGATGGCGCTTCATGTCAGATCGGATCGCCGTCCCTCACCCTGCGTTGCCTGCAATCTGTGTATGCGCTAATCTCATGATCTCCATGTACTAGGCGTTTCAGATTTCACACCCTAGGCTGCACAATATGACTCACGCAAGATCAGAGGTACTACATCTGTACATTATATATTACCGGCTTACCGCTCATGTCTATGCTAAGTTATTACTAGCAGTACTAGATTTTTACAAACTGCTGAGTGTTGGTCATTGTTCGTTAGGTTGGTTACAGATTGCAGACAGGTTTGTATGCATAACATCTCCAATCTTTATTTATGTGTAGTTTCAATCTGTACCGATCAAATATTCTAGTACAACTAGAATTACAGAACAAGCTAACATAGAAATCACATCATATGTGATTATTGACTTTGTTCTCACTTCTTTTAGGCACATGAGCTACTTTCAAACTAATAAAAATCTACATTCCTTCTTATCTTGACAAAATATATATTATGTTGTGTTCCTCTTGTTTATTTATTGGCAGAGAAAAAAAAACTTTATATTATCATTGTCTTCTTCGCCCCCATGCTTAAATCCTGGCTCCGCCCCTGCATGGGACCCTCACCATCTTATTTTTTCCATTGCTTCCTGTCATATCACTGAATGTCAGGTATGCTGGATCTTTACAAAATATATACTTGGTCATTTCAACATCAATCGATGATCAGATCAAGCTACAGCTAGCAGTACAGCAGGAATCCTTTTGGGTGGACGGGAACCTTGGAAAGGATGGCCGCGCGAATCGGATGTGCTGGTTGTGGAGAACCTTATGACCCCGTTTGAATTTTAATTGACTGCTTGTCTGGGACGTGGACGTCTAAATTGGTTTCTTCATCTATTCCATTCTAATAACATTGGGAATTTGGTTAGATGCTTGTTTTAGAGGGTGCTTGGATCCAAGGGACTAAAACTAGTCTCTTTAAGAGGCTAAAGTTCCAAGCACCCCTGACTAAAGAGAGGTTAAGGTCCTGTTTGTTTCATAAGTCTTAGGACTTTTTTAAGTCCCAACTTATCAGTCATAAGTCTCTATATGTTTGTTTACAGAAACTTATAAGTCCCGAGTCCCTACCTGTTTGTTTACAGGGACTTATAAGTCCATGTTGCACACAGGATAAGCACTGCTGCAATGAGGCAGAAACCGGGCGACGAACGAACGGGACGGGGCGGCGACGGGGCGACGAACCGAGTCAGAAACGGGGCGACGGAACGAACGGGGCGGGGCGGCGACGGGGCGACGAACCGAGGCAGAAACGGGACGACGGAACGAACGGGACGGGGCAGCGACGGGGCGACGGAACGAACGGGACGGGGCGGCGAACCGAACCGACGGAGCGAGAGGCGGGGCGGCGACGGGGCGAGAGGCGGGGCGGCGGCGGCGATTGGACCGAGAGGCGGGGCGGCGTGCTTGGACCGAGCCTGGAGCGACGCGTGGTAGGTCCGGTCCGGGATAAGTCCCAATAAGCTCCTCCCTGAGAATCTTATTTGATAAGTCCCAAATCACCACAATAAGTCCCAATAAGTCCCTTGTGTTTGGTTTATGTGAGACTTATAGGGACTTTTTTAAGTCCCTAAACCAATAAGTCCCTGAAAACAAACACCCTCTAAAACTAGTCTTGAGGCTAAAATCTTTTAGTCAGGGGTATCCCTACTAAAATGTGCATTAGTCCTCTCTCTCCTCATTTAACTCCTGAGGCAAGTTCTGGATTGGAGGGTTTGGAGGATAATAGATGCTAATTAACTTGATTTATTTTCTTTAGTATTTAAATCCAAGCATGGGTGAGACTAGCAAGTTTTAGTCTTATTACTTTTAGTCATGGGACTAAAAAGTATTCAAGCATCCTCTTACACACACATTCTACTATCATACCGCTATTACTAGTTATTATTAATTACAGTGGGCGTACAACAAAGAGGAAAGAGTGCACGATCCAAGATTTATCTACTTGTTCCTCGTGTAGTTGAGCGTAAACCTTCGACTTGAAGCACTAGAAGATGCTATTGTACTTTGCTATGGTTTGTTTACTCCGCTTGCATGGAGGTACTGCATCAGACTCTGGCTCCACAGTTTGGCGATGGAGGTAAAGATGGCAAGTAACGACGGTCATGGATGAGTCACCAACAGTGGATATCTCTCAATCCTTTGAGGAGAACTCCTTTCTAAATGCTACCTTCACTAAAGAGGATATCAGAAAGGCGGTCTTCCAAATGAAGCATAATAAGGCACCAGACCCAGATGGCTGCCCTGCTGAGTTTTATCAGCACTCCTGAGAAGCCATTAAACCGGATCTTCTAGATTTATTCGGATGCTTGCATACCGGACAACATGAATTGTTCCGTCTAAACTTTGGGGAGATCATTTTGTTACCTAAAATTTTGGAGGTAGAAAGGATTCAACAATATAGACTTATTTATCTTCTAAAAGTTAGTTTCAAAATCTTTACAAAAGTGGCAACCATTAGGTTAGTTTTGGTGGCTGATTATGTGGTTAAACCTATGCAAACTGCTTTCATGCAAGGTAGGAATATCTTCAACGGGGTCGTTGTTCTACACGAAACCGTACATGAGATGCATGTTAAAAAACTTAATGGTTTAATATTCGAGATAGACTTTGAAAAAGCCTACGATAAGGTTAATTGGTCGTTCCTACAACAAACTCTGAAAATGAAGGGGTTCTCAAAAGAGTGGTGAGCCTTGATCCAGAGTTTTGTTTCTAGAGGTAGGGTCGCAGTAAAAGTCAATGATGACATAGGACGGTACTTCGAAACAAAAAATGGGTTAAGACTGGGGACTCCATTTCTCCCATACTATTTAATTCAGTGGTGGATATGTTAGCAATCATGATTGATCGGGCTAAACAATATGGTCACGTTGAGGGAGTGGTCCCACATCTAGTGGATGGAGGACTATCAATTCTTCAATATGGAGATGATACGATTCTATTTATGGAACACGACCTAGATAAAGCAGCGAATATGAAATTAATATTGTCAGTTTCAAGCAACTATCTGGTCTAAAAATTAATTTCCACAAAAGCGAATTGTTTTGATTTGGAGAGGCCCAGGACGCAGCTGCTCAATATGCCGAGTTATTCAGATGCGAGCAAGGGCAATTTCCTATTAAGTATTTGGGTATTCCAATACATTATAGGAGATTAACTAATGCGGAATGGAAGCCCTACATTAAGTATTTGGGTATTCCAATACATTATAGGAGATTTCCTATTAAGTATTTGGGTATTCCAATACATTCTTCCAGTTACCCAAAGGAGTCTTACAAAGATTGGATTACTTTCGATCGAGATATTTTTGGCAAGGGGATAGTGAGAAAAAGAAATATCGACTAATTAAATGGAATGTTGTTTGCCAACCAAAAGACCAAGAAGGATTGGGTATTCATGACCTACAGGTTAAGAACTCGACTCTCTTGGGTAAGTGACTTTTCAAGCTACTTATGAAGGATGGTGTCTGGCAAACACTCCTTAAACGAAAATACGCCCGCACAAAACCGTTATCCCAGGTCATCTGGAAACCTAACAATTCACATTCTTGGGCCGGACTAATGGCGACTAAGAAACATTTCTTTCTCTATGGTGTATTTAAGATTAAGGATGGATCGGAAATAAGATTATGAAAGGATAAGTGGTTAGGGCATAACACCCTTCGTGAACAGTATCCGGCCTTATATAGTATTGTGTGTTACAAAGGTGCTACGCTTGCGTATGTCATGCAAACTTCACCACCAGATGTGATGTTCAGACAAGACTTAATCGGTACGAGGTTGCAGTCTTGGAATACCTGGTTAGGCCACCTAGCATCGGTGTAGGTGTCACAAGTCACTGATGAGTTTCGTTGGAATCTATGTAAAAATGGTAAATTCTCGGTGGATTCCATGTACAGTGCGATGGTACAGTCCGATATACCAGTCGATAATAACAAAAAAATGTGGCAAATGAAGGTACCACTGAAATTAAAGATTTTCGCGTGATACCTTCGCAAACGTGTCATTTTAACTAAAGATAACCTCGTGAAATGCAACTGACATGAAAGCACGAAGTGTGTATTTTGTCCTCAAGAAAAGACAATAAAACACTTATTCTTTGATTGCAAGTTCGCTCGTTTTATCTGGTCAGCTATCCAAATGGCTTCCAACTTGTATCCACCCACTTCCGTTGCCAATGTTTTTGGCAATTGGTTAACTGGGATTCATACTAAGTTTAGAACCATTCTTTGGGTAGGAGCGCTTGTCATTATATGGTCGCTTTGGCTGAGTAGAAATGACAAAGTTTTCAATAATAAGAATTACTCTCGCTTGCAAATTATATTGCGATGCACATGTATTCTCCGTTCGTGGTCCATATTACAACGGACGGAGTTTCGAGACCTTTTAATGATGGCCTTTGGACGATTGGAGAAGGTGGCGAGGGAAATTTTGTCCCATATGGGTGGCAGCGTGATCTTCGGATTAGGCATTCATAGGCAACGATGATTTAGGTCTACATGATTGTATTACGTGTGTTACTATTTTTGGATGCCATATTATTAAACTTTGTCTGTATGCATCTTAGCTATAAAAAACCAGATATGATGTTTAAACCTTTTAAATAATAAAGCCTTTTGATTTTTTTTAAAATAACACGGCCGTCAGTGGACGTGGATAAACCCGTTAGTCCTGGGCCGTTCGTGTCCCTGCCAATTGTCACACGCCCACTCGTCTCACACACACAAAAATGTGCCGCACACTCGCAGCCCCAAGCAAGCCACGGCAGGTAAATCGATCTCGTTCAGCCTTGGCGGCCGGGGAAGTCATATGCACGGACCGAAAGCAAAGCAGCAATCCCATTCCACCCCCCTTTTATGATCTATCGGCCGTGGCCCGTGTGTGTCCTGTGTCGTGCTAGCTGTCGTCCTCCCGTGAGACCGTTGATGATGGAGTCAACGCACGAGCTCTCTTCTTCTTCTCCAAAAGATTCTCCAATAAATAAGAGTTTTCTTCTTCTTCTTCTTTCCAAAATAAAATTATCCAAAATAAAAAGCAGTTCTGTTCTTCTCCCCCAGTGCTCTTGCTAACTAATCCCCCCACCACAACAAAAGAAAAAAGAGTTCTTTTCTTCTGCCCAAACTAATCTCCCCGATTTGATTAGTCGACCATTCTCCCGTCGCAGCTCATCAACCAATAACAAAAGATTATTACTTGCGACAAAACGCGTGATGGTGGCCCAGTTCCAACCGGGAACGCATGGCATTTCAATAGGAAAATGTGCTTGGGTCATTCGTCGACCGATGATCGGACCGCTACGGCTACAGGAGTGCATCAGGATTCCTTTTGGGTGGACGGACGGAAAGCTTGGACAGGATGGTTACGTGTCCGCCCGCCGCGCGAACGGGATGCCAAGAACTTTATGTCTCCCTTTTGAGTTTTGATTGACTGGCTGGCTAAGGTGTGGACGTCTAAATTGGGTTCTTTATCTATCTGATGATTTGTCTAAGGCATATTTAGATGTGTCTTAAATATGAAAAACGTTTGCAATCAGCCGATTGATTTCATGCTCATGTAAACCGTGCTCATGCCACGTGTCCTGTGAGACCACGCATCGCCCAACCTTATCTCCTCACCCGTCTGGTACACATCAAAAGAGCCACTCAATTACTCCTGAGCCCTATCTTCCTTCGTCCTTCACCTCCCGTCTTTGTTTCTCCCGTAGACCCTGTCCAAGCTCCAGGCGACGCTGCAAGCTAATGCCACACCATCGCCGGTGGTGAACTGATATCGTGAGGTGGCGGCGTGCCCAACAGCCCGCAGCACCAGCACCGGTGTTGTTGCGGTCAATGTTTCCCAAGCGTCATCGATCGTCAATGTGACTGATGTTGTCGGCATGTCGGATGCAACGTCGTCGGTGCTATCAAGGAGGAGTGCTGCGATTGGTGGATCTCGTCGGCGACGGGGATGCTTCTAGGAAACGTGCACGGTGTTGTGTCCTCGCGGATCTCGACGGACGACGGAGCTGCACTACAACACGTCATTGGACGGCAGATCTGCTGTTGCAACGGGGCGTCTCTCCTCAACTCCGTCTGCAATGAAGCTTCACCATGGCGTCGGTGCTGCCATGAGTGTCGGCCATACATTGTATTGGAGCTTCACCGGAGCCTTTGGTGATGCATTGGAGATGCGCGGGAGTTGCATTGTAGCTTCACCAAATGCCGTCAATGTTGCGTTGGAGCTCTGTCGGAGTTGCATTGGAGCTTCACCGAACACCGTCGGTGCTGCATTCGAGCCCTGCCGGAGTTGCATTGGAGCTTCACCGGACACCATCGATGTTGTGTTGGAGCTCTGTCGGGGTTGCAATGGAGCTTCGCCGGACGCCATCGATGCGGCATTGGAGCTTCGTTGAGCGCTGGTGAACTGCAGTGGAGCTTGTATCGGGGTGTAGGAGCACGGCATCGAAGCAATCACACGCTTAATGCTCTCGTGGCGTCGTTGTCATCCAATGGTTACCAGGGCGCTGATCGAACGGCTGATTCGTAGCATCGGCCCTTAAATATTACTCCCTCCGTTCCATAATATAAGTACTTTTAGAGATTTCACTAGAGGACTACATACGGATGTATATAGACATACTTTAAAGTGTAGATTCATTCATTTTGCTTCGTATGTAGTCTTCTAGTGAAATCGCTTAAAAGACTTATATTTAGGAACGGAGGAAGTACACAGTGATATCTTCAGCCCATCAGAATTCAAGTTGTGGTGTTTGTATTATTTGTGAATTTATTTTAGATTTTTCGACGATATGTTTTTAGTGAAAGGAGACATTTCAGTCGACGATGAGGCGTCTACGATGACTTCATAAATCTTAAAATGATATGCGAGTTTAGTATCTCGGAGATGCTCATAGAAATAAAGTGTGTATGTACGTTCATAGGAATGAATGTATATACGTGTATATAATCGATTGCGTCTATATACCGTAAATCAATGATATTTGACTTAAATATGCAAAATAGTTGAGGCACATATAGACATGTCTTAGCAAACCCGTGTCTATATACCTATTCCATCCTAATAAAACCAGGACTTCCATTAGATGCTTGATCTACACACACATACTACCATCATACCCCGGCACGATCCAACATTTCCTCTACCGGTTCCTCCCGTAGTGTCCAGCGTAAAACTTGGGGTTGAAGGATTAGAAGATGCTACGTGCAGCCAGGCAGGTTTACTTGCCATGGACGTACTAGTACCACCAAACCACCGTACCAAGACCGGGCTCTGGCTCCATATGGAGTACTAGAGTAACTTAATTCGACGACGAACTTCTAGACGAGCTTTATTAAAACCTTTATTAACCAAGCGGTGACGGAAAGCTCCCATGCTACGTTTCGGGACTGGTAGTAGTACTAAAAACGTTTTCCACTTTCCTTCCTCGGTCTAACGACGACCGACCGTCAGTGCTTGCGCTACGCGGATAAACCCCACGACGACCGATGGAAAGCCCGCTTAAACCCAAACCGGTAAGTAACCCCCGCTCGGGCACCTCCCGAGCCCCAGCCACGTGGACTCCGGACCCGCCCGTCAGTCACGTACCCACGCGCGGCACCAAGTGGACGAAACCACGCCCCCAACCAATCCTCCTTCCGTCGCCTCCTCCAATTTGGCCAGTCCACCTCGCCTCGCCTCTTCCTCCCCAAGGAGAAGAAAAATCAAAGGAATCTTTCGAGCTCCGTCCCGCGGACGATTCCCGAGCAAGCCCCAGCCCGGACCAGGCGATTTCCTCCCTCCGGCGATGTACCCGGCGGCGGGGACGGGCCCGCGGCAGGCGGGGCGGCTGCCAGCGGCGTCGCGGGTGGACAAGGCCACCAGCCACCTGCTGCAGGGCCCCGACTGGGCCGTCAACCTCGAAATCTGCGACACCCTCAACGCCGACCGATGGTGACCACTGCTGATCGCCGCCTCCTCCTCCTCCTCCTCTCTCCCCCCATCCCCACCTCCACCCCCCGCCGTTGTTGCTCCGACGCTATGGTTGTTTCGTCTCTCGTGCTCGCCGCGGAGTAGCGGGAACCACGGCGGGGGATTTGGGGTTCGTCCGGCCGCGCTTGGTGTTGCTTTGCCGTTGCAGCTTCTGCCGCTGCCGCTGCTGTTCTGGGTTTTTCGGTTTCGGGGGCCGTTGACCCGATTGATTGAGGCGGGTTTTGGTCATAATCGTACTATTCTATTTGGGAATTCTTAGTACCGAATTGGTTCAAGGTGGCTCGAGATGATTGGTAGGAACTAGGAAGTGGCCTCCAGCCTGTTGTTACCTAGGACAATTTTCTACTAGTGGCTATTACTCTGTTGTATGCCAAGTATAATATGGGTTGCAACTACTAAGCACACGCCTGTATGTAGTTTTTAGTTTACGGTGCCGTGTTTCATGGTTTCTTTAACTTAGGCTGAGCTGAGAAATTGATGCTCGAGCTCAGGTATGCTCCTTTCGGAGCACCGACTGAGCTCAGGTGTGCACAGTAGTTTGCTTCCCATTCATGCCAATCAAGATATGGATTCTAATGGTACTTCTGTGGTCGACAAAATATGATTGATAGGCTACCGGTAGCACTCAGAAACTTCCTGTCTAATTTTGATGCCTAGCCTGTTGGGCAATGATCTTCCAGAAGGACCAGAACAAAACTGTACTGCAGCTGTTCATGATGAAAATGTGGTTGAACTTGTATTCTGTTGGGGTATTCATAGGTAGGAAGACACCGGATTATATTTATATAATTGCTTATGATCTATTTTATTGTATTTTGTTTCAGTAGAGGATTCCAAATAAATAAACCTCTGAATTATGTTGTGTTTGTGTAAATGTATTGATGGGGGGACATCCAGACTGACCTATGTATTTGCAGAGAAGCTTTACTTTACCTTACCAGATGCTAATATATTTGCAATCCTCAATAATCAGGCAAACAAAAGATGTGGTAAAAGCAGTGAAGAAGCGGTTGCAGAATAAGGATCCGAAAGTTCAATTTTTCACTTTGACGGTGCGTATTTATAATAATACTACTCCCTCCGTTCCTAAATATAAGTCTTTGTAGAGATTTCACTAGTGGACTACATACGGATGTATATAGACATACTTTAGAGTATAGGTTCAATCATTTTGCTCCGTATGTAGACCCTTAGTGAAATCGCTTAAAAGACTTATATTTAGGAACGGAGGGAGTATGTGTTATTGGTAGTTTTCGGCAATAGTTTGCTGTGAAAACTCTAGATTTGTTTTTGTGATCACTTTCAGTTTGTTAGAAGTAATTCCATCTGCCACTGTATGATTGTCAACTTGAGAAAGCAATAAGCCAAGTTGTTTCTCCCGCTGAGACAACTTCATGGGGCTATTTTTATTGTTGACACTGGTCATAAAAACCTTTGCAGCTCTTGGAGACAATGATGAAGAACTGTGGTGAATATGTTCATTCTGAAGTTGCTGAGCTGCATATTTTACAAGAAATGGTTAAAATTGTTCAGAAGAAGGTATACTATCCTTTGTTCTTCTAAGTCTCTCCTTTATATTCTCTTTATACTAGATAAGAATCCTTTTGGCCAATCCCTGTTGTTTTGTGACTCAAACTCGGTGTTTGAGCTGAACCATCACCTCTTCTTCAGGTGAACTTGCTAACTGTTATTGGGTAACATGGTAACAGTCATATCTGCAATTCATCCATTGGCATTGGCATTTTTGTGGTTATATTTCTTATTGTGTTTTCTGTCTCACTTGATATCTTCTGTTTCTTTTTACTAAATGGAAAACAATCAAACACAATGCTAAATTTTTTTGGAATGTTTATTTTCTGAATATCCAGCACGATATGCAAGTGAAGGATAAGATATTGATACTTCTGGACTCATGGCAAGAAGCATTTGGTGGACCCGGGGGCAAATATCCACAGTATTACTGGTCATACATTGAACTAAAGGTATGGCTGCAATCCCCCCCACAGTGTGAAACCTCACACTTTTCAACAGAACCAGTCCACTATACATTTACGTGGATCCAAGAACATGCCCTGAAAGAAAAGTTTAAAGTATAAGTAGTTCGGCCTCATATAATTGCTCAAATCTTACCAGTTTTGGGGACAAGCTACTGCACTTTAATCATATCAGTAACGCACCATCTTTTACAGAGGTCAGGAGTAATGTTCCCACGTCGTCCTATGGATGCCCCTCCAATATTTACTCCTCCTGTGACGCATCAATCTCAGCCGTATGGTTCACCTGCATATCCCACTGGAAGTCTAAATGATAGAATGGCATCTGATGTTGAAACACTGAGGTTGCATTTCTTCTCTAGTAACTCCGTGTTCAACTCCTTCAGCTTTTCTTGTCCAAGCTATCTGTTCTATCACTCTATTTAATGGTTATAACTTGTTAACTTTTTTCCCTCCAGTTCAGGGGATCTGGATAATATTAGAGATGCAACAGAATTACTGAGTGATATGGTGAATGCTTTGAATCCTGCTGATCGCATGGTAAGCCAAATATTCAAAAGAAAATTGCATGGCTAGTTTTAGTGAAGTTCATGAAATAACCTATTCAATTATTGGTGATTCCAGGCTGTTAAAGATGAAATTGTTACTGAGCTTGTCAGCCAAAGTCGTTCAAATCAACAAAAGCTCATGGGATTTGTCAGTTCAACAGGGTAAACTCATTTCTCCCACAGACGGCACAAAGAATATTTCCCCTATCTTAGTGTGCCGTGGTGTTTGCCTCAAATGAACTATAAGTAGTACTCCCTCCGTTCCTAAATATAAGTCTTTTTAGAGGTTCCACTAAAAGACTACATACGGATGTATATAGACATACTTTAGAGTACACATTCACTCATCTTGCTCCGTATGTAGTCCCCTATTGAAATCTCTAAAAAGACTTATATTTAGGAACGGAGGGAGTATAAGCACCAGCATGCACATGCATAAACATGGCGCACATTTTGTTTTCAGTTTTGTGCCGTCTAAGTGACAGTGCAGTTCAGGTCACATGCCATCGAATGACTTTTTATGCTTCCTATTGTTTAGGAATGAGGAACTACTGAAACAAGGTCTAGAAATAAATGACCGTTTACAAAGTGTACTTGCAAAACACGATGCCATCGCTTCTGGTTCTCCTTTGCCAGTTGAAACCCCAAGAAGAGATGAAATACCCAGAGAGGATCCACCACCACAGCCATCTGCACCTCCAGTTGTTGCAGAAAATGAGACGCCCGTTGAAGAGGATGAAGAGGATGAGTTTGCTCAGCTAGCAAGAAGGTAACTAAAAATAGCTTTTGATGCACAGCCTGCTTATTCCTGAACCACAACTTATTATTTATGATATGTTTTGTATCTGTAGAAAGAACAAATCTGTGATAAGTAGCGACGAGGCATCATCAAGTGTTGGTGATCATGCCCTTATACCTGTTGATGATGCAACTTCTGAAGCCTCATCTTCTGTTGGGAGCAATGCACTGGTCCCTGTTTCAGCTCCTGTCAGTGGTACTCGGACAAAAGAGCAGGATATGATCGACCTTCTAAGCCTCACCTTGTACAGTCCTCCTGAAGCATCTACAGATTCTTCAACTCAGAGCCAAAATGACAGTCAGCAGACCGCTGTGTCGAACGGGTCACAATTACCGCCAAACTATCAGCCTGTGGCATCGAATGGACAACATTACCCTTCGAACCACCAGGCATATCCGATAAATCAGGGGTACACTCCATACAACAATTATGTTGCACCCTGGGCCCAAAGTGAACAGAGTGCACAGACTGGAGCATATCCAGCGAGGCCTCCACAATACACATCAAGCTACCCGGCACCACCGTGGGCCATGCCTACAAGTGCGAACTCTGTAAATCCCTTTCAGCCTGCCACATACCAAATGCCGAATCCTCCTGTTGCTTCTGTTGCCTCAACAGTTGCCTACCCGGCTCCTGCAACACCTTATGCTTCTCCATTGATGCAACATGTGCCATCTCCAACCCCAAATCCCAGTCCGGTGCAACAGCACAGCTCTTTTGTTTCTCATGCAAACAACGCCCTCGCCATTGTTCCAGATGCTCGAATGAATGGAAACCAAAGACCAAAAGAAGCACCAGCGGCCACAGCCAAACCCTACTACATGCCAGACAATCTGTTTGGTGATTTGATCGATGTGAAGAGCTTCGGCGCCGGAGGCAAGACAAGCAGATCGACGAATGTGCCTAGTCCAAAGGGTGGTGGTCAACCAATGATCGGTGGAAGGAAATAGGTCTCGCGAGTTCCAAGTTAGCTAAGGTGACGTTTGGTTTGTACATTTGCTGTATATGTGTTCAGGTCATATTTGATTTTAGTCGGTGGTCGGTGAATTTGTATTTATATTCTAAAGAGATGGTAGAGCATAATTGCTGTAAATGATTTGCTTCAACCATTGTTCGTCTCTACTCTCTAGTACTCCATGGCTGATTTGTGTCATCATTCAGACGTGTGAAGTAAAATGTTTGCTATCCAGTTTTTTTAGACGAAAGGGATTTCCCCCAATTTCTTCATTAAGGAAACAACAAGTCTTCTACACAGCCAGCTAAGCAACACCAACCAGGGAAACAAAACGAATTCATGGAGGCAGCATATATCCTTGGGAAAGAGAGATCTAAGACTTTGTTCTTGGATCCATTTATGCTCCCAGGGCCTAGTCTTCGCTTCACGTATCGTTGGACCAGTAGGCAACTTCTATCCAAAAGCGAATAAAAGTAGCGGTGCACCCAATTATGCGCTGCTGCTGCTGCTGTGCATGCACGCATGCGGGGCATCAGCTGATTTGTGGCCACCGGAGACGGCCGGGAATGGATGCTGCCGACCGATCGAAACGGCCGGCCGTTGCCTCGGATCATCAAGGTCTGTTTGCCGATCGGGTCGGTGGTTGCTTTGTGTACGGCGCCAATTAGCGAGCGCGTAACAAATTCAGGGAGCGGCTTTTGTTTTCATACATTCATTAGAGCATCTCCAACAGTGTGTATGTTCAATCGTTGGTATAAGTGTCCACGTCATCATACGAGCTCTCCAATGGAGTGTATGTTAACCGTATGCAAAATAACTAAGCGGGTCCACTAAATGTTGAAGAAATGGCCATGCTTGCCTCGGAGCTTGTGCCTGAACCGTTGTTTCAAATTTATATGATTTCATTCTCTCTCTTCTTTTATTATGTGCCATGTCATCAAAACCGTCTATGTGACAATTTTACCGACGATGATCATACGACTATTGGAGATGCCCTTAGCCAGCCTCGGATCATCAAGGTCCGTTTGCCCTGATCGCCGCTGCTTTCTATCCTATGCCCATAAAGTAAACTAATGATCTAAATGTTTTTATATTAGTTTACAGAGGGAGTACTCCGTATAAGGCATGGTGTCTTGGAGTCCCAATCTTCCTCACCTGGTCTGGTCCCTATCCTTGTTTCCATTCTGCCCTCACCCTCTGAGCTGAGCTCACCTCCCCCGCTTGTTCTATGGAGCCCGTGGTCCGCGGCCGCCCTACATCGCTGTGCCTGTGCGCCCGTACGCTGCTGCTGCTGCCCTCCGTTGAGTGCCAGCACCCGCCCAAGCTCAGTGTGCCTGCTGGGCTGCTGCCCACCGTGGGCCCTCTGCTTTCCATCGCCGAGGGTGACTCTTTTCCCGCTGATGCCCTCATCTCGATCGGGCCATCTGTTCAAGGCCATCCAAGCACGTGCCGCCGTCTAGCGGCCTTTTTTCGCCTGTTATTGCTACAGATTAAGCACGGGGCTTGTGCTATGCTCCCTCCCCCTGCTCATGCGGCGGCCATCTTCTGCAACTGCCGTGCGCCGCAGCGTGAGCCTGGAGATGGTGATCTCCTATCCTCGCCACCCACACTGCAGTTCTTCCCCGCAATTTCTAAAAGGTCTCAGATTTAATTAAAAACGAAGGGAGTAGGGTAGAGGGAGTGGAGCGTTCGTAAATATAAGTCTTTTTAGAGATTTCACTAGAAACTAGGTACGGAGAAAAATGAATGAACCTACACTCTAAAGTATGTCTATATACATCCAGGAACCCCTAAAAAGACTTACATTTAGGAACATAAAGAGTAGATAGCAGGAAGAATGCAGGATACAATAAAACACATCTGAATATCTTTATTACCAAGAACTTATTGGTCATGCATACAGTTTACTACTCAAGGCAGCAAGCCTAATAATGTCGACGAAACACGGATCAGATGTGCGCACTCGAGGGTTTGCAAGACAGAACACGAGACAACGAGGTGCTGTCTCGCAGATCGTCTCTTATTTATGGATGCTGCTCCCCATGCTAAGCCTGCATGAGCTCAGTGCCTCTTCACAGCTTCGACAGCGCGATGTCCATCACCTCGATCAAGAAGTCTGTGACGCAAAGTTACAGTCATGGATCAGAAGCCAAGATAAAACACATGCTACGTGAGCATTGACAGCTGAAAACCAGATCTTACCGGAGTCCTCCTTGGAGAAGCACAACGGCGGTGTCACCCTGAACACGTTGCCGAAGAAACCGCCCTTCCCCACCAGCACGCCCATATCTGTTCCAACAAGAACGGACACTCGGATATCAGATACAAAGATTTGCTACTTCAGTTTTTGAACTGCGAAAGCTCAAGAGAAGCGACAGAGCTCATCAGTTAGTGTAATCAATCACCTTTCATGTGGCTCATGACCTGCGCGATCTCAGCCTTCGCCGGGGTTTTCTTCTGCCGGTCGGTCACCAGCTCAACACCAAGAAGGAGGCCTTTCCCCCTAACATCGCCGATGACTGCACAAGCCAGATGTAATTGTAAGTAACAGAGGTATCCTCGAGGTATGTGTTTACCCACGATGTGATTTTATCTAGCTACTAGTACTCACTGTCATGCTTCTCTTTCAGAGCGTTAAGTTGATCCTTCAGGTAGGAGCCAACAACGAACGCATTTTCCTGGAGCTTTTCTTTCTCCAGCACTTTGAGAACAGCGTGGCCGGCAGCAGTACTGACAGGGTTGCCACCAAAGGTATTGAAGTAACTCCTGCGGGTTAACACCTTAGCGATCTCAGGCGTTGTAACAACCGCTCCTATCGGTATTCCATTCCCTATACCCTGAACAGGAATGACAGGAAACATGTCAGCCTATAGTTTTGACTCTTTAAACACCGGGGAGCATGAAATTTGAAGTGTGAAAAGTGTGGAGAGGCTATCAGGACTCACCTTTGCCATTGTGACTATGTCCGGGATGACGCCGTGCCCTTCAAATCCCCAGAAGTGGCTTCCAGTTCGCGCAACTCCTGCCTGAACTTCGTCAGCAATGCAGAGGCCACCAGCTTTCCTTACCATATCGTAGGCCACAGGTAAGTATCCTGGCGCCAGTTCCACAATTCCACCAACTCCCTGCAGAGAGGAGCATTACAATTGTTTCTTCAAGAAAACTCACTTTCTTTGAACATGATGTTACTAATGACAGTGTTGATATTGGCATACCTGTATGGCTTCTGAAATGAACCCTGCAACTCTTCCTGTAGTCCCATAGTCAATGGTTTCCTGAATATCTCTGGCATATTTCTCTCCATCTGACCCGAAAGCGCCTCTATATGGGTCTGGATTAAGTGCATGGTGCACTCCCGTCTGGATGCATCGTAAATCAGTAAATATCACTAATAAGCCATTACATAGAATGAGGCATCTTCTGAAATTTAAATTTCCTCACCTGTACAACGTTGAATTTCCAGTTGCATTGACCAGTGGCACCCATTGTTGCAGCTGCATTCCCGTGGTATCCATTCCTAAGCGAAATAATGTCATGGCAACCAGTGTAAAGCCGTGCGATCATCAGTGCAAGCTCATTTGCCTCCGTGCCAGAATTTGTGAAGAAAACAACCTGAAGAAACCAAGAGAACTAGACATGAGGCTCGGTCAACCAAACAAAATAATCTGTACTTTCGTCCATAAAATTCCAAAGTACTTTCAGGTCCAGAAATGTGTAACGTTTTATTAGGCTGAAAGTACCTTCAGATCACCGGGCATTTTGGCCGCCAAAGCCTCAGCAAAGTCTGCAATTGCATGATTCAGATACAGAACTGTGGAGTGTTGTATCTTCTTCGCCTGGTTGACTATGGCTTCAATCACATCAGGGTGGCAGTGCCCACAACAAACGGTAGCAATGCCACCAAAAGCGTCAAGGTAGCGGCGACCATCCTCATCAAACAGGTACTGCATCTTTCCATCGACTATGTTCAACTGCAATAGTTGTTGTGTGCAAAAACAATAAGTTTTCAGTGATGAAATCACAATTTGTCTTGCATGATACTAGCCTTCCTCACTTAATTATCAAACCACACTCTTGTCCTGGTCAGGAAGCTATTTTTTTGTATTCTGCCCTCTTTTTACAAAAGCATCTTTACAAGAATTCAAGGGGATCTGAAAGAGCTAGCTGGCGAAAGTGTTCCCTCTTACATTTTTTTTCTTTGTGCCTTGTAAATCAGATATATCTTCACATAAAAATATATTTAACACGTGATATATGTGTTGCTCTGAGTATAGCACGTGAGCTCCAAGGTTGGTGGGTGAGCCGTGAGCATGTTAGGTACACAACTTTTGACACTATCTGCAGAACTCCTATCCTGACAGTATTTTATTAACTTGGCAATGCATGTGCAGTTCAAACACAGTATGTTGTCAGTGATCACTCTCTTTATGAAATACTATTATACTACTAGTGCTCCAGCCACAGATGTAAGATCTCAGAGGAGTTAGTTGTGCAAAGTTGCCAGTGGTAAGACACAACCAAAAAGTTTTTTGCCCTCGATTCATTGGGGCCAATAAAGCATGGCTACACTAGTACAGAGGTAGATCCAATGGAGTGCACAACTCTGTTGGTACTACTGTAGCAACAATCTTAGCTCTATGATTCCCCTTTTTGAGAATCTTAGCTCTGTGATTCCCAGATCCCACCAATCACCATAATTCGGGTAAGGACTAGCCAAAAAAATACCATCTTCTCTCACCGCGAAACTGCTAAAAGCGACCAGGACAAGAAGATTTGCACAAATCGTTTGTCTGACTATGCGAACGCCGCTCATCATTTGAACTGAGACATGTCACATGTGCTGTTGGTGTTCGGCGATTTTGGAATGGGGAATTAAAGCGAGCTGCCCGATTTAGCATGTAACAATTTCGCTTGAGAACAGAAATGGAGATGGAAATCAAACTTCGTTTCTCTTTTCTTTCTTTTTAAATTAAAATCAAATCCGTTGGTTCGTTCCCAAGAAAATGGAGGGTGGCGAGGGCGAGGGGGGGGGCACGTACGGGGCGGTCGTAGAAGTGGAAGAGCGAGGGGCTGAGGAACTGGGCCCGCTTCTGGGCGATCTCCGCCACCCGCGGCCCGTCGTACGGCGGCGGCGTGTACGCGAACGGCGGCATCTTGGGGGCGCCGGCGCCATTCTCCGGCGCGGCGGCGACCGCGGCGGCGGTGAGGCTGGAATGCGCCCGGCCGGGGGCGAGCGCGGCCTGGAGGAGCCGCCGGGAGGAGGCGAGACGCTGCATATCTGGCCCTGTTACCTTCTCTCTCTGCCTGTGGACTGGTTAATGGTGGCGATGGCCGTCGCTCCGCTATAAATAGATGGACGGGCCGGTGATGGAGGGGTGTGTGAAATGACGAGCGCGCCCTTTCCTAAAAATATTTCACGGGAATATCGTCTGTGTATCACTGAATGATACGCACAGAGAATAACATGCCTAAACAGAGAGCACCAATCTTTTTTACCATTATACTGAATCATAATCATCTCCTTCATCAGTTGCAAATATGTCTCCTTAAACGGTGCCTTACTGAATCGTAGACATACCATCATATCATCACTGTCCATGTTTGTAGCTGTTTTAACGAGAATATTCTTCTTCGTAATCACAAATTTATCACCTTCTCAAATCACAAACATAGCATGGTGCAAACACTAAAGCGTATTACTCCCTCCGTATTTAAATATTTGTTTTTTAGAGTTTTTATTATAAACTACATACGGATGTATAAAGTCATAATTTAAAATGCAGATTCATTTATTTTGTTTTATACGTAGTCTACAGCTAAATCTTTAAAAGATAAATATTTGAAAACGAAGAAAATAGTATTTTTATCACATTTATGTATATTCTTTTATTTTATTTTCAATGCAATGTACCAGTATTCAGGTAGTATATTCAATATGTCACCAAACAGATAACATGTTTTTCTTTTGCGAGCAGAATAAATAATATGTTTTCAATGTGGAATCTCAGTCGCATCCCAAGAATTTAATTGGCTAAAACTACCACACGTTGGTTGAATTGGATCGAGTTGTGAAAATTATCCAGAAACACATTTCTCAATTTTACTTGCATAATTTAGGGCATTTTGAACTTGATAATATCAATTTTATTTAAAAAAATCATATGTTCTAATTTGCATGGCATCCACGCATTTCATTATTTAACTTTGAGCATCAATTCGACAAATAAAACATAGATTATGTGGCACTAATTATATCGTGAATTTACACTCAAATAAAGTTCCCAATAACATAAGAAATGGCGAGCCTACTCCATGAAATAAAAATTATAAAAGAAAACCAAGCCCAACTTAAATAAATAAAACGAGGACGTCACACAAAATAAGGACAACATAATATCACAACCAAGTTTAAAGGAAACTTCATGGAAACCGTGTTTATACGGGATGTTAAGAGGGCGATGTTTCATTGCTATGCGAAATTCCGAGTTCAAATACATTACCATTTTACGAGTTATGAAAAAACAAAATTAGAAATGAATAGTGAAATTTGTTGTTCGACACTATTCAGTGTCAGTTTTGTTTTTTACGGACCTCGTAAATGGTAATGTCTTCAAACTTGAGAATTTCACATGCTAATAGAACATGACACACTTAACATCTTATGTTTTTTTAGATTATTTCAAAACTTCAAAACATTGTTTCCACGTGGTTTTAATCAATTTCCATCAAAATTTGGTTATCACATTCTCTCACTAAAGACAGATGATGTATTCAATATGTCCTTTGTTTTTGAGGTGTTGCATTGGCGGACTAATCTCACATTCGATGTTGCGAGTGCTTTTTTTTGAAAAGGATGATGATCCCGGCCTCTGCATGTGGATGATGCATGCAATCATTTTATTAATTACTCATAAAGACCAAAGCTTAACATCTAAAGTTGGAATCCCTAATCAAGCCACGATGTCGAGTATGGGGCACACATCGGTCTGACACACTCTTAGAGGCGGTCGCCACCATCTTCCACTGATCCAACTTCAGAACATGAAGTGACGCATCAGCCTTGCAAGGCCCGTTGTCGATGCCACCACCACGCGAGACAGCGACGTCCTCCTGCGCGAGTCCGTCAACCCGCATTAGACGCCGAGACCCCACTCCTCCATGTCGTTGATATCCGGCATCGTCCATGCGAAAAATGTCATCATCGTCCAATCCGGGAAGACCCAGATCTATCCCAAGCATGGTGTCGCGACCTACAACAATGATGCCTCGAGAAGAGAATGACGTCACACACGTCGTCATCGTCCGCCATGACCGTAGTCGGCGTGATTTTCACCAGAAGCCCCCCCCCCCCCCGATCTCTTCGCTGACTAGAACCAAATAGAGCCTCGCCGTGAAGACTGCCATCGGCATGCCGGCAGGGAGCCTCCAGCTGATCCTCACCGGTCCCTCCTCGCGCCATCGGTCGACCGAGGCCAAACCGCGACCAACATTTCCACCCATCTGCACGGAGGGCAATCACCCTCGTTGAATGGAGCGCCGCCATCGCCATCACCCATCGACAGGTCAGCCACTCCACCGGGCATGGTGCTCCGATCGCCATCGCGTAGTAGGGGCGCCAACCTAACTTCTGCCATCGGCCTCCCTGCATGAAGCGGGATGGACTTAGGGGAGGCTGGCGGCTAGGGTTTCGGCGCCCCCTAGGCGTTATGTCTTAAAAATGGGAGAGCTTTTCACTTCCCGACCTCTCCACCAACGAGGGATGCATGCGGTCATTTTAGTATGAGTACCAGATAAACATGACCCTCGGAATTTTTTAAATGAGTATCAACATAATTCTTTATGAGTGGTTCCACCACACATCAAGCTTGGTCCTCAATAAATATGGAAACCCCCCTATGCATCACGTGTCAATTCTAGGAATTGAACTCGCCTCGTTAGAATACACAACTGCATGTCCAACCATTGATCCAAGGCTCACTTTACTCTATATGCATGAAAACTGTCCCTCGTATTAAAAAACATTTCTATTGTTTTTTATGATTCACTATGTGGATACCGGAGATGTTGCAGAAGGCACTATTGTGTACCATCATGACAAATTAAAGTTCGAAAGAAAATATATAAGCATTTCAATATTCGTAAAAAGAAAACTATTACATGATTTACGATTCTCCCCGGTAACAAGATAGAAGGAACGAACATCATCAACTTGGTAGCCATTTTCTTGAAACAATCTCTCGCGCCCGTGTCACCCCCGCGGCGACTGACCGTGCACCCGCCTCTCCTTCCTTCATCCCCCCTCCTTTCCGCCGCCGTCGCTGGCACCTGCGGCCGGTCTGGCCTCGGGGATGATGGTGGCGGCGCCCCATGACCTTCCTCTCCATGTGGCTCTCAAGCGTAGGGCGGAGCTGCACCGGGGGGTGCCCCTAGGTGGCGACGATTTGTGTGGCGGTGGGGCTCCCCGATGCGGCGCAAGCGGATGGCTGGGCGATGTTGTTGTCGTTGGCGGCAGGGTGTCGCTGCAGCATGACCTGGCGGGGGCCACCCAGCCTAGATATGGGTCGTGCAGGGCCCATCTGGGCCTAGGCAAGCCGACGGAGCGGGTCTGCGACGGGACTTCTGAGAGGCGGGGGAGCGGTTGGATCTTGGCAGCGCCGACGCGAGCCTGCTGCAACATGGCCGGCGGGGTTTAGCGGGCCCATTTCGGGCCTAGCTGGGCTAGGGGTGGCCTGGTATTTCTTGCTGTCGTGTCCGGCCGGCGACCGCTGTGGTGCCGGAGGCGCAAGCCTCCCGCACATCGGCGGTGGAGGTGGATTGCCTCTCGCTCGGCTTCGGTGTTGTTGCTCCTTCGTTTGGCACCTCTCTCCGGTCTTCTTGGCCTCGTGTTGGTGTTCACAGTGAGATAACGTGGATGGCGGCGCAACCGTGATGGCGCATGGGGTTGGGCGATGGTTTGGCTGGTCAACTCCGGTTGGGCGGTGGTGTTTGGAGTGTGGGAGAAATCCTTGTCGGTTCGTCCGGCTCCGATGCGGTGACATTGATGGGTGCCACCATTCCTTCGTGGAGGGTGTCGGTGGTAGGCATCCGCTACCTCCTTCTGCGTGCCAGGGGAAAGCATAGAAATCGTCCGGGCAGCAGCGTTGTCGACGTCGCGTTCCTTCTTAGAGGTGTTGCTTGGCAGCGACAGATCGGATCCTTGGGCTTGATGTGATGTTCGCCCCATCAAGTTCTATGTACGGTGTTGGTTGCTTTGAAATACAAAACGAAGGAAAACCTTTTTTCAATAGCCAATTTCTTTTCATGCGAGATGATCACATCGTGACCCATGAGTCAGGATTTCTGGCTCTCCCCGCTAACAAAATAGAAGGAACAAACATCATCACCTCGGTAGCCATTTTCTTTCCCTGTGAGATGATCATATCGTGACCCATGAGTCAGGATTTCTGGTTCTCCCCGATAATCTATACTACTAATAAAGAATCAAACGAGAACTTCTCTAAGTACACACAACTATTACACCCACAAAGAACAAACATCAATCACCACCACACAATTAGTCAACAAATTCCAATCTAACGGCCTTCCACCATCCATGCACCACGACGGTGTGCAGTTACCAAATTCACCAAAGGCTGACCGTGCTCCACCTCCTCCTACAGCGAGCAAACAAAAATAGATCCAACTGTTGCACCTCCCCGAAAAAAAAACGTGCTCCACCTCCTCTTCCTCCGGCTGCTACCGCGCTGCTCGCACGCCTTCCACCCGGAGTGCATCGACCGCTGGTTGGAGGCGCGGATCACGTGCCCGCTCTGCCGCGCCAACCTCGAAAAGCCGCCGCCTCCGCCGTGGCGCCCTTGTCGCCGGAGCAGGTGGCGCGGCGTCAGCCCTCGCCTTCGTCGTCGCCGCCGCACGCCGTGGCGATACCGGTGCGGGAAGAGGAGGAGAGCGATGAGGACGACAGGAAGGAGGAGGCGATGGAGCTAGAGATGCTGCGCAGCGAGCGGCGGGCGGCGAGGCTGCCGAGGTCGCACTCGACGGGGCACTCGCTCTTCGCGGCGGCGGCGGCGGCCGCCGAGCGGAGCGACCATGAGAGGTTCACCCTGCGGCTGCCGCACCACGTGAGGGAGCAGGTGCTCAGGTCGCGCCGCCTGCGCCACGCCACCAGCCTGATCGACCTCGCTGGAGCGAGCCCCGAGGGGAGCGTGCGCGGAGGCCGGCCCGTGGGCGGGGAGGCAGCTTCGGCAACGCCGGCGGCAGGCGGAGCCCCGAGGGGAGCGTGCGCGGAGGCCGGCCCGCGGGCGGGGGAGGCAGCTTCGGCAACGCCGGCGGCGGGCGGCGGTGGCAGGCGTTCCTGGCGAGGACGATGTCGTGGGCCCGAGGGGGAGGCAACGGGTCGGTGCGGAAGGGGTGGGACGGGTCCACGCGGAGGGGAAGGGACGATCCCGAGTCGAGCAAAAAGGGGGCTGCTTCGCCAGCGGTGGCGCGGCCATGATGAACTCCACGCCGCCACCGGAACTGCGGCGCACACCTTGAATGTAAAAATGTGTGTAATTTGCTTATTTTTTTAGCTTGTGCGCCAGTTTTATATCTCTTGTAGATGAGAATGAGATGACAGGCTGCTCTTTTTTGAAAAGATCATTTTTTGTTTAGTTTTTTTTTCTTTGCGGGGTATATTTTGTTTAGATTAGAAGAGCTTTTGTTAAGAGACGCTATTAGTGGAAAGAGCATTTGGCTAGCTGCGAGCGTGAGCCGTAAGGTAGAGCAAAAAAAAAATTGCAGTTCGATTTAGTATATTGTGTGTGTTTCAATATTTTTACAGCTATGTATATATATACTAAAATTTTAATATTAAAAGTAATTTATAAATTATTCGGTTAGTCGTGCGATTGCACGTACATGCTAACTAGTAAAGTAAAAGGAACGAACATCATCATCTCGCTAGCCATTCTTTATTCCTGCAAGATGATCACATCGTGACCCATGAATTAGGATTTCTGGTTCTCACCTGTAACAAAATAGAAGGAATGAACATCATCATCTCGGTGGCATTTTCTTTTCCCATGAGATTATCACTTCATGACCCATGAGTCAGGATTTCTCGTTCTCCCCGATAACAAAATAGAATGAAGCGAACACCATCGTCTCGGTAGCCATTTTCTTTTCCTATGAGATGATCATATCGTGACCCATGAAGTAGGATTTCTCGTTCTTCCCAATAACAAAATACTGCCTCCGTCCAGAAATACTTATCCTAAAAATGCATATAATGAATGTATCTATAACTAAAATAAATCTAGATACATTCATTTTTAAAACAAGTATTTCCGGACGAAAGTAGTAGAAGGAACGAACATCATCGTCTTGGTAGCCATTTTCTTTTCCTGCGAGATGATCACATCCTGACCCATGAGTCAGGATTTCTGGTTCTCCGCCATAACAAAATAGAAGGACCGAACATCATCACCTCGGTATCATTTTCTTTTCGTGCGAGATGATCACATCGTGACTCATGAGTCAGTGGCTCAGTGCTGTGCTCGTCGATAGGAGTACATTACATTCCACCTACCATCACTTCCAGCCAGAGCCCCAGTCCGCAATAATAAACGCAAGAGACAAAGCGGGCGTGACATACTGACAGGCGCCAAGACCAACGGACGGTGCTGCTTGCTTCAACTGGCCGGTACGAAGAGAAGGTGGTCTCCGGTCTCCTTGCTGCCGTGCCGTGCGTAGCGTACGTGCCACAAGGCAAGTCGCCCACGCCAATTCAGTTCTCCCCGGCCGATCCGTCCATGATTGAGCCAAGAATTCACTCGCCGCTCTTGTTTGTCCTAGGCACGGCGAGTGAGACGCGCCGTGCCCGTACGTAGTACGTGCTTAATGGTGCTAGGAAATGGAGTTATTTTTAGACTCCTCAGAGTCATCGTGTGCATCTGTCCCGTGTTAAAAGTAAACAACTGAGGGTCATCGTTGTCCATGGTTTGTTTTGCTTTCTGTGTGTTTTAGTTGGATCAGCTGGATCGTTCTTTCCAGAAGCATCGACCCATTGGTTGCTTATCATGCATCATATGATATCAATATCATATCATGTCATGTCATGGAGACGGAGCTATCGATCGATGGAGGTCGACACCTTGCGTGTGGCCGGGGGGCGGGTTAAGTTAAGCCTGACCACGACGTGCGTAGCGGACGGGATGCGTGATGCCATGTGGATTGTGCCCGTGGTGGTTCACGCTAGCTAGCTTCTAAAAGGGATGTGGAGCCTTCAATAATATAAGAGGTGTGCAGTTCAATAATCATCTGACATGATGATCCCAACTTGAACTCCGGACACGCTACTTCACTAGAGAAATATACTAGTACTCGGTACACACGATCGATCGGCGTTTTAAAGCATCGATATTTCGCCGTGAATTTCAGGTGTCGACACGCGATCGTCGACAAACTCAACTTCTCATTGATCGGCGCTCTTCAAGCTTTTCATAGATACTCTCTTTGTTCAGAATTATTTATCGAACAAATTGATAAAAAATGAATGTATTTAAGATAAAAACATCTAGATACATTTATTTTCATGATAAGTATTTTTGGACGGAGGAAGTAGGAGCTATGAGTAGACCAGTTTGGCCTCTGGAATACGTGTCGCGATAAGATTTCTGCTTTTGCACTCCATCGGTTGCTCCATCTCCTGTTCAGTTATCAGCTCGCGCGTGTTTGGCCAAGGTGGGCGGGCTAGCTGATCCATCAGCTTGGCCAAGTGGTGCCGCGTCACTCTCCTCATCCGATCCACGTGGTGTGCTTGCTTATCATGGTAGCTGAACCACCAAGCCAGCCAGCGGAACAACCAAGATTGGCATCCGACGTAAGAGTTGATTGCCATGGTAGTAAGTGTGAGTATTGTATGCAGGTCCTGCTAATCAGGAACAAACACCGGGCCACTAGGCACTAGCCCATCACGCTAAGAACTCACCTCATCATTATTTACTTCTAAGAGCATCTACGGTGGGACTGAACAAATCGGGCTCCCTAAACGTCTGAAAACACACTCGGACATGATCAAGGATAACACCACACAACTCCTTAAATGTTCTCCATCGCACTCTTGTGTCCTACTTTTAAATCTCCCTCGTCATCATGACCTCTTCATCCAACGAATCGATGAAATTTTTTTGTGAATGAATTCATCAAGCTCATTGTTCTCAAATTCCTCATCCAACGAACTCGTTGTTTATCAACAAAAAATAAATAAAAAATAGCTCATACATTTTACCGAACACATAAAGGGCAAGATGTATGACTGGAGAAGCATGACGTACTATTGCAGCGTCGAGGACGGCGAGGATGGCGGGGACGGATCCTGTGTCAGTGGTGACGATGTTGTGTGGTCACGACAGTTTCACGGCTAGAGAGGGACGGCGTGGACGGACAGAAAAGACGAGAGGAAGAGGGCAGGTCGAGCTAGGTTGGGAACGATTTGTAGACATTTGACATGGGTTTGTTCTGTCAGATCCAACATGGCAGACGCGTCCGAGCGTGCGAGGGCATTCCCAGTTCTACCCTACATATGGGATGGGTTTGATCAATGCGGGATAACCCAAAATATAGGGCTGGTTTGGGCGTGCGGTGGGGACATATTTTTTTGATCGGTCACTAACTGGTTTGTCCATCCACATGTATAAGGAAGACTTGACTGTTTCGGTTGCAAATTTTCTGAGGCTTGTTTGTATGGATTGCGGCTGAACAAGCGGCTAGAGCTCGTAGAAACTAGAAAGCAGGTGAAGTTGGGAAGGCCAAAAATTCTATTTGGCAACTACTACTTTTAGGATGGCTGGTCAGCCTATAGCTGTCACCGAAAAGTTGAAATGCCCATGTATATTGAAGATGATATTCAATTGCTAATTTGATATAACTTGTTAAATTATGATGTATATTAGCTTAAAGTGTTGGGGAACGTTGCATGGGAAACAAAAAAATTCTACGCGCACCCAAGATATATCTATGGAGATCAACATCTACAAGAGGGGGAATGCATCTTCATACCCTTGTAGATCACAAAGCGGAAGCGTATATAACGTGGTTGATGTAGTCGTACTCTTCATGATCCAATCGCGATCCGATCTGATCTAGCGACGAACATGCGACACCTCCTCGTTCAGCACACATGCCGCTCGATGACGTCACCTCCTTCTTGATCCAGCAAGAGAGGAAGGAGAAGTAGATGGGGTCGCAACCAACACGACGTCGTGGTGGAGATGGTGGTGGAGCAATTCTAGCAGGGCTTCGCCAAGCGCCTTCGGAACTGCAAACGAGGAAGAACGGGAGAGAGTGGAGGCCAGAGGGCATGGGAATTGTTGTTTGCATCCCTTGCACTCTCCTCTACTATATATAGGAGGCAAGGGGTAGGTTTAGGTTGCAGCCCTTGTCCCCTCCTCCAAGCAGGGCTGACGGCTAGGCTGGAGTCCTCCCTTCACAAGGAAGGGAGGAGTCCCCCTTCTCCAAGGCACCTCCGGGGTGCCTTGTCCCTTTGGGTCTCTTGCCCCCAATCCAATTTGGCCTCTAGGGTCTGGTGCACATGGCCTAAGGTGGCTAGGGAGCCACCTCTATAGCCTATGTGGGCCCACGGGGCAGGTGGACCCCCGGAACCCTTTCAGCACCCGAGTACACTATCGGTAATGCTCGAAAGTTTTCCGGTAATTAAAATAGGATTTCCCATGTATAAATCTTTACCTTCGGACCATTCCGGACTCCTCGTGACGTCCGGGATCTCATCTAAGACTGCGAACAACATTCGGTCACCATCGCACATATCCCAATACTACTCTAGCGTCAATCGAGCGTTAAGCGTGCGGACCCTACGGGTTCGAGAATCTTGTGGACATGATCGAGACACCACTCCGGTCAATAACTAATAGCGGGACCTAGATGCCCATATTGGTTCCCACATATTCCACGAAGATCATTATCGGTCGAACCACGATATCAAGGATTCAGTCAATCCCGCATGCATTTCCCTGTGTCCAGCGATATGTTACTTGCGCGAGACTCGACCATCGGTATCTCCATACCTAGTTCAATCTCGTTACTGGCAAGTATCTTTACTCGCTTCGTAATACAAGATACCGTGACTAACTCCTTAGTCACATTTCTTGCAAGCTTCTTATGATGTTCTATTACCGAGTGGGCCCAAAGATACCTCTCCGTCATACGAAGTGACAAATCTCAGTCTCGATCCATGCCAACCCAACAGACACTCTCGAAGATACTTGTAGAGCATCTTTATAATCACCTAGTTACGTTGTGATGTTTCATACACATAAGACATTCCTTTAGTGTCAGCGAATTGCATGGTCTCATGGTCATAGGAATAGATACATTGACATGCAAAAAGTAATAGCAATAAACTTAGTCATACGATCAAATGATATGCTTATGGTTTGAGTCTTGTCCATCACATCATTCTCCTAATGAGGTGATCCCGTTATCAAATGACAACTCATGCCTATGACTAGGAAACCTTAACCATTTTTGATCAACGAGCTAGTCTAGTAGAGGCTTACTAGGGACACATTGTTGTCTATGTATCCACACATGTATTTGAGTTTCCAATCAATACAATTATAGCACACATAATAAACGATTATCATGAACAAGGAATATGATAATGACCAATTTATTATTGTCTCTACAACATATTTCCAACAGTCTCTCACTTGCACTAGAGTCAATAATCTAGTTCACATCACCATGTGATTAACACTCAATGAGTTCTAGGGTTTGATCATGTTTTGCTTGCGAGAGAGGTTTTAGTGAGTGAACGTGCAACATTCAGATTCATGCGTACTTTTTAAATCTTTATGTCATAATGTAGATGCTACTACCACGCTCCACTTGGAGCTATTCCAAATAACTGTTCCACTATACGAATCTTGTTTGCTACTCAGAGTCATCGGATTGGTGTCAAAGCTTGCATCGACGTAACCCCTTACGACGAACTCTTTTATCACCTCCATAATTGAGAAGCATTTCCTTCGTCCTCTAGTTACTAAGGATAACTTTGAACGTTGTCTAGTGGTCCACTCCTGGATCATTCTTGTATCCCTTTTCAGACTCATGGCAAGGCACAAACCAGGTGCGGTACACAGCGTGACACACTATAGAGCCTTTGACTAAGGCATAGGGGACGACCTTCGTCCTTTCTCTTTCTTGTGTCTTGGTCAGACTTTGAGTACTACTTGAAATAACATCTTACAATACAGTCAAGAACTCCTTCTTTGACTGATTCATTTTGAACTCCTTCAAAATCTTGTCAAGGTATGTCTTTATTGAAAGTCTTATCAAGCATCGTGATCCATCTCTATAGATCTTGATGCCCAATATTTTAAGTAGCTTTATCTAGGTTTTCCTTTGAAAAACTCATTTCAAACAACCATTTATGCTTTCCAGAAATTCTACATCATTTCCGATCAACAATATATCAATCGCATATACCCCCCTCGGTTCCTAAATATAAGTCTTTAAAGAGGTTTCATTAGTGGACTACATACGGATGTATATAGACATATTTTAGAGTGTAGATTCACTCATTTTGCTCCGTATGTAGACTCCTAGTGAAATATCTTAAAAGACTTATATTTAGGAACGGAGGGAGTACTTATCAGAAATTTTATAGTGTTCCCTCTCAGTTTCTTGTAAATACAAGTTTCTTCATAAACTTTGTATAAAATAAAAGCTTTGATCACTCATCAAAGCGCTTATTCCAACTCCAAAATGCTTGCACGAGTCCATAAATGAATCACTAGATCTCGCATGCCTTTTAGCATCCTTAGGATCGACACAACCTTATGGTTGTATCACATACAGACTTTCCTCAAGGAAACCGTTAAGGAAACAATGTTTTGACATCCACCTGTGAGATTTCATAATTGAAAAATGCAGCAACTGCTAACATAATTCCAATAGACTTTAGCATCGCTACGGGTGAGAAAGTCTCATCGTAGTCAACTCCTTGAACTTGTCGGAAACCTCTTTGCGACAAGTCGAGATTTCTAAATGGTGACATATACCATCATCGTCTATCTTCCTTTTAACGACATATTTGGATTTAATAGCCTTACGACCATCAATTAGTTCGTCCAAAGTCCACACTTTGTTTTCATACATGGATTCTGTCTCAGATTTCATGGCCTCCAGCCATTTGTCAGAATCCAGGCCCACCATCGCTTCTCCGTAGCTCGTAGTTTCATTGTTGTCCAACAACATGAGTTCCAAGACAGGATTACCGTACCACTCTAGAGCAGTATGTGTCCTTGTCGACCTATGAGGTTAGTTATTAACTTGATCCGAAGCTTCATGATCACCATAATTAGCTTCCTCTTCAACTGGTTTAGGCGCCACGGGAACATCTTCGTGTGCCCTACTACTCTCTGGTTGAAGTGTCGATTCAATAACCTCATCAAGTTCCACCATCCTCCCACTCAATTCTTTTGGGAGAAATTTTTTGTCGAGAAATGACCCGTTGTTAGCAACAAACACTTTGCCTTCGGAACTGAGATAGGAGGTATACCCAAATGTTTCCTTTGGGTATCCTATGAAGATGCATTTATCCTCTTTGGGTTCCAGCTTATCAAACTGAAGCCTTTTGACATAAGCATCGCAGCCCCAAACACGTCAGTTTAGGTTTCTTGCCAAACCATAGTTCATATAGTGTCATCTCAGCAGATTTATATGCTGCCCTATTTAAATTGAATGTGGTTGTCTCTAATGCATAACCCCAAAATGATTGTGGCAAATTGGTAAGAGACATCATAGTATGCACCATGTCTCTTAAAGTGAATGGCTATGACGTACGAACACAACATCACACTATGGTGTTCCAGGTGGCATGAGTTGTGAAATAATTTCCACACTGTCTTAAATGTTTACCATAGCCCGCTAGTCGGCGTGATCCATGGCCTCACCCGCGTGCTCCTTCCCCCGGCCTGCTAGTCGGCATCACAATCTCTCTTTTCTATCCCCTTCCCACTCCCCCCACCCGCCGCCCGCAAGCACACTGACCCTAGGCCAGCGACCAAATTTCCCCCTATTGGGGAACGTCGCATGGGAAACAAAAAATTTCCTACGCACACGAAGACCTATCATGGTGATGTCCATCTACGAGGGGGATTTCAGATCTGCGTACCCTTGTAGATCGCACAGGAGGAAGCGTTAATAAATGCGGTTGACGTAGTGGAACGTCCTCACGTCCCTCGATCTGCCCCATGAACCGTCCCACGAACCGTCCCGCGATCCGTCCCACGATCCGCTCCGATTTAGTGCCGAACGGACGGCACCTCCGCGTTCAACACACATACAGCTCGACGATGATCTCGGCCTTCTTGATCCAGCAAGAGAGACGGAGAGTTAGATGAGTTCTTCGACAGTGTGACGACGCTCCGGAGGTTGGTGGTGATCTAATCTCAGCAAGGCTCCGCCCGAGCTCCGCAGAAACGTGATCTAGAGGAAAAACTGTGGAGGTATGTGGTCGGGCTGCCGTGGCAAAGTTGTCTCAAATCAGCCCTAATACCTCAGTATATATAGGAGGGAGGGGACGGGCCTTGGCTTGAGGCTCAAGGAGCCCAAAGGGGTTCGGCCGAGGGGGGGGGGGAGGAGGAATCCTCCTCCAATCCTAGTCCAACTAGGATTGGAAGGTGGAGTCCTTCCCTTCCTTCCCACTTCCCCTTTGTTCTTTCTCTTTGATTTTTCTTATCTCCTTCACAGGAGCCTTCTTGGGCTTGCCCACCAGCCCACTAAGGGCTGGTGCGGCACCCCTAAGGCCTATGGGCTTCCCCGGGGTGGGCTGCCCCCCCCCCCGGTGAACATCCGGAACCCATTCGTCACTCCCGGTACATTCCCGGTAATGCCGAAAACTTTCCGGTAATCAAATGAGGTCATCCTATATATCAATCTTCGTCTCCGGACCATTCTGGAAACCCTCGTGACGTCCGTGATCACATCCGGGACTCCGAACAACATTTGGTAACCAACCATATAACTCAAATACGCATAAGACAACGCCGAACCTTAAGTGTGCAGACCCTGCGGGTTCGAGAACTATGTAGACATGACCCGAGGGACTCCTCGGTCAATATCCAATAGAGGGACCTCGATACCCATATTGTATCCTACATATTCTACGAACATCTTATCGTTTGAACCTCAGTGCCAAGGATTCATATAATCCCGTATGTCATTCCCTTTGTCCTTCGGTATGTTACTTGCCCGAGATTCGATCGTCAGCATCCGCATACCTATTTCAATCTCGTTTACCGGCAAGTCTCTTTACTCATTCCATAATACAAGATCCCGTGACTTACAATAAGTCACATTGCTTGCAAGTCTTGTGTGTGATGTTGTATTACTGAGTGGGCCCCGAGATACCTCTCCGTCACACGGAGTGACAAATCCCAGTCTTGATCCATACTAACTCAACAAACACCTTGAGAGATACCTGTAGAGCATCTTTATAGTCACCCAGTTACGTTTGGTACACACAAAGCATTCCTCCGGTGTCAGTGAGTTATATGATCTCATGGTCATAGGAACAAATACTTGACACGCAGAAAACAGTAGCAACAAAAATGACACGATCAACATGCTATGTCTATTAGTTTGGGTCTAGTCCATCACGTGATTCTCCTAATGACGTGATCCAGTTATCAAGTAACAACACCTTGTTGATAATCAGAAGACACTGACTATCTTTGATCAACTGGCTAGCCAACTAGAGGCTTGCTAGGGACAGTGTTTTGTCTATGTATCCACACATGTAAATGAGTCTTCGTTCAATACAATTATAGCATGGATAATAAACGATTATCTTGATACAGGAATTATAATAATAACTATATTTATTATTGCCTCTAGGGCATAATTCCAACAGTCTCCCACTTGCACTAGAGTCAATAATCTAGCCCTCACATCACCATGCGAATTACATTGTAATTAAAGACAGTAAAACTGGACCATTTCCGAGCACTCTCACGACTTCACTGATTTTGGCCATTAGATTTCGTAGCTCGTCGTTTTCTGACCGTTCGATAGGCCTTCTCTCGTGCGTGAGCTGCTCCTGGGCCAAACTGTCTGCGGGGAGCTACTCCCGAAGCCGAATCGAGGCCTTCTCGTTCCCCTGTACGATGAAACGCTCGATCTCAGATGTGTCTTTAATTCCCTTCAATTCCACACTGATCTCTCGTCCAATTCTGATCCCCGATCTGTCCCCTCTCTCTCCACACGACACAGGTTACGCCGCCACCGTTGTTTGTTCGCCTCACAGTGCCGCGGTCCTCGGCCTTCCCGTCGGAATTTCGGCTATGTCTCCGTCTAGCCGTCGATGTCCTCCTTCTCCTATAAAGGCGCAACAGGGAGCATCTCTTTCTTAGGGCCGTCAAAAGCGCTCCAAACCTAACTTAGCTGCACCGATGAAGGTCAAGTGAATGGCGGCGATGAAGGCCAACCATTACCACGGGCGGACAGGCAGCCCCGTCCGCATCTCGTCGCTCTAAACCTCCACCAACCCGCCCACAGTGTGATTTGCCCTTGATCCATCTGCCCGACCGCGGATCACATACGGCGACAGACAATTCTGCGGCAGATCCATCACGCCGCTCTCTCTGCTTCCCTAAACTCTTGGGGAGGCAGATCTCCCGCCGACTCTTGGCTTCCGTGATGTAGGGCGTGCAATCGACTGATGGTAACCTCGTGGGTACTTTGCCCTGCACTCACCTACCCAGAAGCAAAGCAGAGTAATGGTGCCGATAAAAAGGGCAAATGCAGGGCTCTGCTTTTGCCACAAATTCGAATTCTGCTATTTTTGGCAACGTAATAATTGTCTGGATATGTAAAGTGGCATGCTTCTACCGTAGAGTTTCCAGTTCTGTACTAAATTCTCTGTCCACCATTCTTTTTTCTTTTTTGCTCCGATTACATGCTGCAGCCTTCCAACATCTGTCTGGCATGGTGCTACTTTTTACAACCTTCCAGGCTCATGGGGATCTTGTTTGTTTGTTTATGTGATAACCCTTTTATATATTTCAGTTTGTTTTACCTAGACGCTACATTCTGGATAAATGATGTGCAAATTATGAAGTAACCTGGGCGCCTCTGTGATTATCCTTTTTGATCTTTTGCGGTTGTTCAGTCCAAAGACGGTACTATTTCAGTTGCTTCCGCATTTCCCTCCGCCCTTCTTGTTGCAATTCAAAACATGACATATCTGAGGGTTGCAGGACCGAATACAACATTTGTTTGGAGGACTGTTCAAAAAGGCTTTCTTATTTATGCTTATGTTTTGCTACCATTAACAGCTGTACAAGATAGGGATCACAAGTTCCTGTCGAAAGCAGTAGAAGAGGCTTACAAAGGGGTCAAATGACTTAGGTGAGGGGGGTCAGCACCTTGTAAACACCCACGCCCTCCCCTCACCTTGATATCGAACAACAAAGCCCACTATGAATTGCCGTCTCTCTTGACGCAGAGGCAGTGGAATCAGCGTCGCAAGGCAAGCAGTTGCCAAAGATGGTTGGTGCGCTTCTGCCCTCCCTCCACGTCCATTCCTTCCCCTGCAAGTATAGTTTGCCCATCATCTCGTGATCCATCCCGCATGCAATTGCAGATGCCATTCTCGATCCGACAGTTTGGTCGTGCAAACAAGAAACTAACAGACAATGGCTATAACTCGAGCAGCGGTATTAGATTCTGTTTTGATGTTTTTTGAGGATTGGTATTAGATTTTCTTCTTCTTGATTTCGTTTAGCATGTTTGATCATGTAAATGTTAACTTATATAGGTTTGCATATGTAAATGAAATCAATGGTTTTGAGAACATGACCTTGATTTAATTGAACACGTGAGGTGGGCAACTCCCTGAATGCATTCATTCAGCCAAAAAATCATGGTCTCTAATGATTTACTCATCCTAGATGCCCACTCTGTGCAGATTACCATAAAAGCCTATGTGTTATTGCGTATTTAGTTTGATTATCCATGTTTTGTCCTTTATATTACCTATTTAATTTAATCTATTTGAATGTTATCTGAACAACGCTGAGATGGTGGAGCCATTTTCCAATCAACTCATGCCCTCAGCATTTTTGGCTATTGGAGAATTTTTGGACATTGGATTTCATGTTATGGACGTTTCTATTCATCTGGTCTTCATTCAATTATAAATTTTTCGTGGGATGGGCTAAATGTTCTATGGATGGCTACTCCTGTAGATTTCTTTGGAGCACCCCGGTTAATTGGGTTGTCTGCCCCATTTTCGTTGCTCGGCCTAGCGGGTGAGTCTGTCTCTTGTTCTCCTCGTCTTCCTTCCCATCCCCTCCCTATCGCTCTCTCAGCTCCTCGAGAAACCATAGCCACGCTGCTGGAGAAAGTGGCGATTACCTTGGTGCTCTGTTGTGCTGCTCCTCCAGCCTTGCCTCCCCTAATTCACAACAGCAAGCGAAGACGCCAGGCGATGCTGGCACCTCCTCACCCGTCGAACTGGCCTTTGTCCTTCGCGGTGGCGCTGGTGAGTGTTGGAGGGAGAGGATGGTGCATGAAGTAATCTTAGGCGTTGGTGCATATTTTTTACGACCCAAGCAGCGGCATAGGGTGCACCAGATGTGAGGTGACACCTCCGCAAGGTGCACCTTGTCCGCCTTGTCCTGGTTTGCCACCCTGTATCACCAAATATATTGCAAGTCTACATGTATGCCCTCTCTGGTTAACGATCGTCCTCTCACTATCTTCTCCCATCCTATTTTTCTCTTGTTATATGCAATCTCTGATCTTACATTAATTAATTTCTACCAATGGACATGGTAATCTGCAGGAAGTGGGCATCTAGGGAGAGTGAAGTGAAAAAGAATAGATGCACATGCACTGATGTTAATAAAAAAACAGTACAAAATGGCAGTTTCGAGTTTGTACAAAAACAAAGTGAAGAGGTTTGACTTGTGTTTATGGAAGTGAAGTGTCACAAAGGCAAATAGTTCAGTCTTATACTGTTACTGTTGATCAAGCAGTTAATTTGGAATTTGATTGTGACTTGCTAATTCAAATTTAATTAATTTTTATAGTCCATAAGAATTATAAACTGCGGAGTCTGTACAATGTTGTTCAAGACAAGACTCTTTACATCTGGACATATCACGTTCATGTGACTTAGGATGTAAATAGTCTTACAATCTTGAAGCTAGATGACACTTGATTCTTATAGCCTTTGTTTCCTGAATTGTATCAACTGATTCCTTATATTCTTTCTGCTCTCGCATATTTGCATGCATCCTTAAATGATGCTTATTTTTCCTTGAGATGCTATAACACAATGTTTTTTTTTTTTGCCACTACAACGATGTATATTTTCTGATCCCATTTTTTGTTGATGCAGTGGAAAGCGGGATCAAGAACTGAATATTGTTATGCTAAAACATTTCTTGCTGGTGTGTCCTTTTATTAGAAAAATGCATGTTTCTCAAGAGACACAAACTGCAATTGATTCAGAATGGGAATAGCAACCTTTGCTTCTGGTACATGCTTCCATTTATTGGCATTCAACTATTTTTGTCGTTTCCATTTAGTTTCTAAATGAAGTGTACTAGATCATAATTTGAGACATGGAGAAATACTTACGCCTTTGTTTCTTCGTATTTGGTACTTTCGTATGGTGCATGGAGAAATACTTACACCTTCAGATTTCAGATCTGGACTTTACACTTAAGAAGTTTCTCTGGCCATTCTTTGTCAAGTCTTTGTTTCTTCTTCTCTTGCACTGCATTTCAGATTTGAACTTTTGTACATTTGCTACACGCATCTTAGATCATTATTTCGGATACTTTTTGTGCATTTTATATATCACATTCTTTGTCTAGCCTTTGTTTTTTTTCTCTTGCATTACATTTCAGATTTGGACTTCAATAAATTTGTGTCCTATCTTAGATCATTATTTGTTGTACTTTTTGTGCATTTTTCTATATCATTACATTGGTCCATTGATTATTATTTTTCACTTCGTTCTTCCTCAATAGCCGTACAAAGTTTCTACAGAAATTTGGAAGACATGTTTTTTTTTGGCGTGAAAGGCAGGCGCTCTGCCCATTTCATATAGAAGGAAAAAAGGGGAAAAACAATGTACAAGAGTTACATACAAGCTTACAAACTAGCCCAAGATTTACATTATAAATCCAACAAAAATGAAACTACGAAGTGAGCGCAAATGCCCAACGCACTTGGTTCAAGTCTTCCATGACTAGATAGGCAACATCGAGCACCGAACGCGAGGCATCATTGAATATTCGCCTGTTTCGCTCCTTCCAAACATTCCAGAGTACGTAGGTAGTCGCATGACCGAACCTCATGCGAGCAGCCGCGTCACACCCTTCTGTATTGGCATTCCACCACTCCTCTAAGGTGGAGAAAATAGGTGCCGCTCCATGGGGGATAGATAACCAAGTGGTGACAATGCCCCAGACCCCACGGGAAAAAAAGCACTCCCGTGCGAGGTGCTCATTTGTTTCATATCCAGTGAGGCACAGCTTGCAAACCTCGTCATGAGGCCAACCTCGGATGGCCAAACGATCTACAGTAAGGGCCTTACGGTGCAGGAGGAGCCACATGAACAGCTTGCATTTTGGCTCAGCCTTTGTGCCCCAAACCTTCGTTGCCAAGAAAGGGATTGTGGCACCAGCAAATTGGAGCTGGTAAGCGGAGGAGGCCAAGTACGAACCCGAAGAGGAAGCAGTCCACAAAATGGTATCATCAACAACAGGGTCAAGCTGGATGTCCTGCAGCAAGGACCAAAGAGTGATATATTCTCTAATCTGTAAGGTGGTGGTAATATTCCTCAGTGATCGGATCCATCGGTTGCCCCAAAGTTCGTTCATAACCAACCCTCGCTTGCGCCTCGCAAGCAGAAAAATTGACGGCGCAATGTCTTTACTTTGCTCCGAAGGTGGTGGAAGACATGTTTTACTTTGCTCTTTTCAGTAAATTGTTCCTTGATTCTTTTCACTTCATTCTTAAAATTGGACTCTAGGTTTACATTCATTTCTAACACTATGATACAACATTCAAAATAGATGGGCGCAGCAACGCGCGCCATCAATGACCTAGTAAATCTAACACCCATACAGTTCTGGTGTTGATCATGCTTTGCCCGTGGAAGAGGTTTAGGCAGTGGGTCTGCCACATTCAGATCCGTGTGCACTTTGCATATATTCACGTCCTCCTCCTCGACGTAGTCGCGGATGAGGTTGAAGCGTCGTTTGATGTGTCTGGTCTTCTTGTGAAACCGTGGTTCCTTTGCTAAGGCAATGGCACCCGTGTTGTCACAAAACAGGGTTATTGGATTCAGTGCGCTCGACACTACTCCAAGATCCGTCATGAACTGCTTCATCCAGACACCCTCCTTAGCTACCTTCGAGGCAGCCATGTACTCCGCTTCACATGTAGAATCAGCTACGATGCTTTGCTTGGAACTGCACCAGCTTACCGCACCACCATTAAGAATAAATACGTATCCGGTCTGTGACTTAGAGTCGTCCGGATCTGTGTCAAAGCTTGCATCTACGTAAGCCTTTACGTCGAGCTCTTTATCACCTCCATATACGAGAAACATCTCCTTAGTCCTTTTCAGGTACTTCAGGATATTCTTGACCGCCGTCCAGTGATCCATCTCCTTAGTCCTTTTCAGGTACTCCAAGACAATGTGGAATTGTTTCACAGTTAACACCGCCTGGAACACCACAGCGTAATGGTGTGTCCGAACGTCGTAATCGTACTTTATTAGAGATGGTGCGATCTATGATGTCTCTTACCGATTTGCCGTTATCGTTTTGGGGTTATGCATTAGAAACAGCTGCATTCACTTTAAATAGGGCACCATCACAATCCGTTGAGACGACACCATACGAACTGTGGTATGGCAAAAGGCCAAAGTTGTCGTTTCTTAAAGTTTGGGGATGTGATGCTTATGTCAAAAAGCTTCAGCCTGAAAAGCTGGAACCCAAAGCGGAAAAGTGTGTCTTCATAGGTTACCCAAAAGAGACAGTTGGGTACACCTTCTATCTCAAATCCGAGGGCAAAGTGTTTGTTGCTAAAAACGGAGCTTTTCTCGAGAAGGAGTTTCTCTCGAGAGAATTGAGTGGGAGGAAGATAGAACTTGACGAAGTTGTTGAACCTCTCATCCCTCTGGATGGTGGCACAGGGCAAGGGGAAACCTCTGTCGTTGCAACGCCGGTTGAGGAGGAAGTTAATGATGATGATCATGAAACTCCGGTTCAAGTTTCTGTCGAACCACGCAGGTCGACGAGACCACGTGCTGCTCCAGAGTGGTACAGTAACCCCGTCTTATCAATCATGTTGTTAGACAACAATGAACCTGCAAATTATGAAGAAGCAATGGTGGGCCCAGTTTCCAACAAATGGCTAGAAGCCCAGACACATCAAACGACGCTTCAACCTCATCCGCGACTACGTCGAAGAGGAGGACGTGAATATATGCAAAGTGCACACGGATCTGAATGTAGCAGACCCGCTGACTAAACCTCTTCCACGGCCAAAGCATGATCAACACCAGAACTGTATGGGTGTTAGATTTATTACATTGTAATTCACATGATGATGTGAGGGCTAGATTATTGACTCTAGTGCAAGTGGGAGACTGTTGGAATTATGCCCTAGAGGCAATAATAAATATAGTTATTATTATAATTCCTGTATCAAGATAATCGTTTATTATCCATGCTATAATTGTATTGAACGAAGACTCATTTACATGTGTGGATACATAGACAAAACACCGTCCCTAGCAAGCCTCTAGTTGGCTAGCCAGTTGATCAAAGATAGTCAGTGTCTTCTGATTATGAACAAGGTGTTGTTGCTTGATAACTGGATCACGTCATTAGGAGAATCACGTGATGGACTAGACCCAAACTAATAGACGTAGCATGTTGATCGTGTCATTTTGTTGCTACTGTTTTCTGCGTGTCAAGTATTTATTCCTATGACCATGAGATCATATAACTCACTGACACCGGAGGAATGCTTTATGTGTATCAAACGTCGCAACATAACTGGGTGACTATAAAGATGCTCTACAGGTATCTCCGAAGGTGTTAGTTGAGTTAGTATGAATCAAGACTGGGATTTGTCACTCTGTGTGACGGAGACGTATCTCGGGGCCCACTCGGTAATACAACATCACACACAAGCCTTGCAAGCAATGTAACTTAGTGTAAGTTGCGGGATCTTGTATTACGGAACGAGTAAAGAGACTTGCCGGTAAACGAGATTGAAATAGGTATGCGGGTACTGACGATCGAATCTCGGGCAAGTAACATACCGAAGGACAAAGGGAATGACATACGGGATTATATGAATCCTTGGCACTGAGGTTCAAACGATAAGATCTTCGTAGAATATGTAGGATCCAATATGGGCATCCAGGTCCCGCTATTGGATATTGACCGAGGAGTCTCTCGGGTCATGTCTACATAGTTCTCGAACCCGCAGGGTCTGCACACTTAAGGTTCGACGTTGTTTTATGCGTATTTGAGTTATATGGTTGGTTACCGAATGTTGTTCAGAGTCCCGGATGAGATCACGGACGTCACGAGGGTTTCCGGAATGGTCCGGAAACGAAGATTGATATATAGGATGACCTCATTTGATTACCGGAAGGTTTTCGGAGTTACCGGGAATGTATTAAAATTCAGGGTGACTGTCGCGTGATCTTACTTACGCAAACACCACAACGGAGATGTATGAATTGCTATTTAACCTCATCCAAGGACCTCCTCGGTCAAATCCGATTGAACTAAAGTTGGAGAAACCGACACTCGCCAGTCATCTTTGAGCAACGGGGTTGCTCGTAGCGATGAAACCAGTCTCTCGTAAGCGTACGAGTAATGTCGGTCCGGGCCGCTTCGATCCAACAATACCGTAGAATCAAGAAAAGACTAAGGACGGCAGCAAATCACACATCAACGCCCACAAAAACTTTTGTGTTCTACTCGAGATGACATCTACGCATGAACCTAGCTCATGATGCCACTATTGGAGAACGTCGCATGGGAAACAAAAAATTTCCTACACGCACGAAGACCTATCATGGTGATGTCCATCTACGAGGGGGATTTTAGATCTACGTACCCTTGTAGATCGCACAGCAGGAAGCGTTAGTAAACGCGGTTGATGTAGTGGAACGTCCTCACATCCCTCGATCCGCCCCCGCGAACCATCCCACAAACCGTCCCGCGATCCGTCCCACGATCCGCTCCGATCTAGTGCCGAACGGACGGCACCTCCGCGTTCAGCACACGTCCAGCTCGACGATGATCTCGGCCTTCTTGATCCAGCAAGAGATACGGAGAGGTAGATGAGTTCTCCGCCAGCGTTGAAAAGGACGTGGATGTCGCCTAGAGGGGGGGGGGTGAATAGGCGCTTTAAAATAATTAAGGTTTAGGCTTGAACAAATGCGGAATAAAACTAACGTTTAATATGTCAAGCACAAAACCTACAAACAACTAGGCTCACCTATGTGCACCAACAACTTATGCTAAGCAAGATAAACAACTAAGTGATAGAAAGATATATTACAATAAACAATATGTCTATCACAAAGTAAAGTGCATAAGTAAAGGGTTCAGGTAAGAGATAACCGAGGCACGGGGAGACGATGATGTATCCCGAAGTTCACACCCTTGCGGATGCTAATCTCCGTTAGAGCGGTGTGGAGGCACAATGCTCCCCAAGATGCCACTAAGGCTACCGTAATCTCCTCACGCCATCGCACAATGCAAGATGCCGTGATTCCACTAAGGGACCCTTGAGGGCGGTCACCGAACCCGTACAAATGGCAACCCTTGGGGGCGGTCACCGAACCCGTACAAATGGCAACCCTTGGGGGCGGTCACCGAACCCGTACACGTGGCAACCCTTGGGGGCGGTTACCGGTACCCGTACAAATTGCTCGGGGCAATCTCCACAACCTAACTGGAGACCCCGACGCTTCCCGGAGCTTCACACCACAATGATTGAGCTCCGAGACACCACCAAGCTTCTAGGACGCCAAAGCATCCACGAAGAACAATATCAAGGGTACTAAGTACCAAAGGTAGTAAGCTTCTCAACTTCTCACTTCCACGTATCACCGTGGAGAACTCAAACCGATGCAACTAATGCAATGGCAAGAACACACGAAGTGGTCAAGTCCCTCACACTCAAATCCCTCCACAACAACAAAAGCTATGGAGAAATATGAGAGGAAGAACAAGGAGCTCACAAAGAACTCCAAAATCAAGATCCAAGGGGTTCCCCTCACATAGAGGAGAAAGTGATTGGTGGAGATGTGGATCTAGATCTCCTCTCTCTTTTCCCTCAAGAACAAGCAAGAATCATTGGAGGGATTGAGAGTAATCAAGCTCTAAGAATGTCAACAATGAAGATAGAACAAGAGCTCAACGGATGGATAAGACCAAGGGGGAAGAAGACCCCCTTTATATAGTGGGGGAAGGAATCAGACCGTTACCCCCACTTTCTGCCCGAGCTCCAGTGGTACTACCGCTGGCTGCAGCGGTACTACCGCTGGCACTCCAGCGGTACTACCGCTGGGCCCCTGGTAGTGCAACGGCACTACCACCACCAAGAAAGTCTTCGCAAAAAGGTCCGTCCACGAACAACCGCTAGGCAGGCGGTACTAAGCTCCTGGAGCGGTACTACCGCTGACCAGGGGCGGTACTACCGCCAACCAGCGGTACTACCGCTTGGGCCAGCGGTACTACCGCCAACTCTAGCGGTACTACCGCTAGGTCCAACGGTACTACCGCTCGCCACTGAAACAGCCATAACTTTCGCATACGAGCTCCGAATCGAGCAAACCCAAGCTTGTTGGATTCAGGACGACAAGGGAAATCTTAAGACCATGCGGTTATGAAAATGCCAATGATATAAAGATGTGAGTCCTCTAAGAATGAAGAACTGGAAAAAACTCCAACATCGAAAACATCATAGTAGTTGCATATGGACTCCGTTTTCGATGAACTCGAGCTTGTCATGAAGATGACCATAAGCTCTAAAACTCATAAAGAGAAACACCAAATAAGAACCAAGAAGTATGATGCAAGGATGCAAATGGTTTGAGCTCTCAACGAACGATACGATCAAACTACTCACTTGAGAGCCCCCCTTGATAGTACATCAATCTATCCTAAACAGAAAACCTATCAAGGGCAAACCTATACCTTGCACCTCGTCCTCTTGAGCTAGATGATGATGATCTTGGCTTCCTCAAGATGGACCACCTTTCTTGATTGCGTTGGCTTGACGAAGACTAGTTGATTGCTCCCCCATACTCACTATGGGTGAGCCACTCTTCAGCATATCTTCACAAGTCCATTGCCACCACAATGAACAACAGGCTTCAAGCAAGATATCTTCGTGTTGATCCACTTGAACTTGCACACCGCCATCTTGATGACGGTCACCACTTGACTGTTGGAAATATGCCCTAGAGGCAATAATAAATTAGTTATTATTATATTTCTTTGTTCATGATAATCGTTTATTATCCATGCTATAATTGTATTGATTGGAAACACAATACTTGTGTGGATACATAGACAAAACACTGTCCCTAGTAAGCCTCTAGTTGACTAGCTCGTTGATCAAAGATGGTCAAGGTTTCCTGGCCATAGGCAAGTGTTGTCACTTGATAACGGGATCACATCATTAGGAGAATCATGTGATGGACTAGACCCAAACTAATAGACGTAGCATGTTGATCGTGTCATTTTGTTGCTACTGTTTTCTGCGTGTCAAGTATTTATTCCTATGACCATGAGATCATATAACTTACTAACACCGGAGGAATACTTTGTGTGTATCAAACGTCGCAACGTAACTGGGTGACTATAAAGATGCTCTACAGGTATCTCCGAAGGTGTTCGTTGAGTTAGTATGGATCAAGACTGGGATTTGTCACTCCGTGTGACGGAGAGGTATCTCGGGGCCCACTCGGTAATACAACATCACACACAAGCCTTGCAAGCATTGTAACTTAATGTAAGTTGCGGGATCTTGTATTACGGAACGAGTAAAGAGACTTGCCGGTAAACGAGATTGAAATAGGTATGCGGATACTAACGATCGAATCTCGGGCAAGTAACATACCGAAGGACAAAGGGAATGACATACGGGATTATATGAATCCTTGGCACTGAGGTTCAAACGATAAGATCTTCGTAGAATATGTAGGATCCAATATGGGCATCCAGGTCCCGCTATTGGATATTGACCGAGGAGTCTCTCGGGTCATGTCTACATAGTTCTCGAACCCGCAGGGTCTGCACACTTAAGGTTCGACGTTGTTTTATGCGTATTTGAGTTATATGGTTGGTTACCGAATGTTGTTCGGAGTCCCGGATGAGATCACGGACGTCACGAGGGTTTCCGGAATGGTCCGGAAACGAAGATTGATATATAGGATGACCTCATTTGGTTACCGGAAGGTTTTCGTGCATTACCGGAAAAGTTTCGGGCTCATCGGTAGTGTACCGGGAGTGCCGGGAGGGGTGCCGGGGACCATCGGGAGGGGTGTCACGCCCCAAGGGGTCTCATGGGCTATGGGAAGAGATAAACCAGCCCCTAGTGGGCTGGAATAAGTTCCCACTAAGGCCCATAAGGTTTGAGAAGGAAAAAACACAAGGTGGAAAGAGTTTCCAAGTGGGAAGGTGGAATCCTACTCCAAGTAGGATTGGAGTAGGACTCCTCCACCTCCAATTTCGGCCAACCCTTGAGGGTTTGAGGCTGCCTCTTCCCTCCCCCTCCCTCCTATATATATTGAGGTATTAGGGCTGATTTGAGACAACTTTTGCCACGGCAGCCCGACCACATACCTCCATAGTTTTTCCTCTAGATCGCGTTTCTGCGGAGCTCGGGCGGAGCCCTGCTGAGACGAGATCATCACCAACCTCCGGAGCGCCGTCACGCTGCCGGAGAACTCTTCTACCTCTCCGTCTCTCTTGCTGGATCAAGAAGGCCGAGATCATCGTCGAGCTGTACGTGTGCTGAACGCGGAGGTGCCGTCCGTTCGGTACTAGATCGTGGGACTGATCGCGGGATTGTTCGCGGGGCGGATCGAGGGACGTGAGGACGTTCCACTACATCAACCGCGTTCTCTAACGCTTCTGCTGTACGATCTACAAGGGTACGTAGATCACTCATCCCCTCTCGTAGATGGACATCACCATGATAGGTCTTCGTGCGCGTAGGAAATTTTTTGTTTCCCATGCGACGTTCCCCAACATTGACGTCATCCTTCATGGGTTGTATGAGATCTTCCTCTAGACGCAAGCCCATGGAAACACACCTAACCCCCACATAGAACTCTCACAAAGACCATGGGTTAGTACACAAACACGTAATGGACAATGCTTACCATACCATGGGATCACTTGATCCCTCTCGGTACATCTTGTACGCTTTGTGTGTTGATCATCTTGATTTACGCTTTGTCTGAGATCTTGATCAACCTTATGTCTTGATGACGATCACCACTTGACGGCATCATTCATGGGTTGTATGAGATCTTCCTCTAGACGCAAGCCCATGGAAACACACCTAACCCCCACATAGAACTCTCACGAAGACCATGGGTTAGTACACAAATACGTAATGGACAATGCTTACCATACCATGGGATCACTTGATCCCTCTCGGTACATCTTGTACGCTTTGTGTGTTGATCATCTTGATTTGCTCATGGGTTGTATGAGATCTTCCCTTTGACGCAAGCCCATGGAAACACACCTAACCCCCACATAGAACTCTCACGAAGACCATGGGTTAGTACACAAATACGTAATGGACAATGCTTACCATACCATGGAATCACTTGATCCCTCTTGGTACATCTTGTACGCTTTGTGTGTTGATCATCTTGATTTACTCTTTGTCTGAGATCTTGATCAACCATGTGTATCTATGACCATTCTTTGGATAATACCTTGAATACCATCTTGGTCATCATATAAACTCCTTGAACCCAACAGATGGACTTCAAGAAGTGCCTATGGACAAATCCTATAAATGTAACTTAAGGCAATCATTAGTCCATAGGAATTGCCATCAATTACCAAAACCACATATGGAGACATATGCTCTAACAAGCGTGACGGTGCTCCGGAGGTTGGTGGTGATCTAATCTCAGCAGGGCTCCGCCCGAGCTCCGAAGAAACGCGATCTAGAGGAAAAATCGTGGAGGTATGTGATCGGGCTGCCGTGGCAAAGTTGTCTCAAATCAGCCCTAATACCTCAGTATATATAGGGGGGAGGGGAGGGGCCTTGCCTTGAGGCTCAAGGAGCTCTAAGGGGTTCGGCCGAAGGAGGGAGGAGGAATCCTCCTCCAATCCTAGTCCAACTAGGATTGGAAGGTGGAGTCCTTCCCTTCCTTCCCACTTTCCTTTTTTTTCTTTCTCTTTGATTTTTCTTATCTCCTGCGTAGGGGCCTTCTTGGGCTTTCCCACCAGCCCACTAAGGGCTGGTGCGGCAACCCTAAGGCCTATGGGCTTCCCCGGGGTGGGCTGCCCCCCCGGTGAACATCCGGAACCCATTCGTCACTCCCCGTACATTCCCGGTAATGCCGAAAACTTTCCGGTAATCAAATGAGGTCATCCTATATATCAATCTTCGTCTTCGGACCATTCCGGAAACCCTCGTGACGTTCGTGATCTCATCCGGGACTCCGAACAACATTCGGTAACCAACCATATAACTCAAATACGCATAAAACAACGCCGAACCTTAAGTGTGCAGACCCTGCGGGTTCGAGAACTATGTAGACATGACCCGAGGGACTCCTCGGTCAATATCCAATAGCGGGACCTGGATACCCATATTGGATCCTACATATTCTACGAAGATCTTATCGTTTGAACCTCAGTGCCAAGGATTCATATAATCCCGTATGTCATTCCCTTTGTCCTTCGGTATGTTACTTGCCCGAGATTCGATCGTCAGTATCCACATACCTATTTCAATCTCGTTTACCGGCAAGTCTCTGTACTCGTTCCGTAGTACAAGATCCCGTGACTTACAATAAGTCACATTGCTTGCAAGGCTTGTGTGTGATGTTGTATTACCGAGTGGGCCCCGAGATACCTCTCCGTCACACGGAGTGACAAATCCCTGTCTTGATCCATACTAACTCAACGGACACCTTTGGAGATACCTGTAGAGCATCTTTATAGTCACCCCGTTACGTTGTGACGTTTGATACACACAAAGCATTCCTCCGGTGCCAGTGAGTTATATGATCTCATGGTCATAGGAATAAATACTCGACACGCTGAAAACAGTAGCAACAAAACGACACGATCAACATGCTACGTCTATTAGTTTGGGTCTAGTCCATCACATGATTCACCCAATGATGTGATCCAGTTATCAAGCAACAATACCATGTACATAGTCAGAAGACCCTAACTATCCTTGATCAACTGGCTAGCCAACTAGAGGCTTGCTAGGGACAGTGTTTTGTCTATGTATCCACACATGTATCTAAGTCTTCATTCAATACAATTATAGCGTAGATAATAAACGATTATCTTGATACAGGAATTATAATAATAACTTATTTATCATTGCCTCTCGGGCATAATTCCAACACCCCCGGCCACCCTAGCTCTCCAACAGCAAATCCACCGGCAGGGTGCCTCATTCGTCCCGGTGCAGGAGGCCTATTGGTGGATCTCCGGCGGCGGTGGGATTTGCTGAAAGTTTGCACATCCTGTCGACGGGATTTGGCGAATCAGGCCGCCGGCGGACTGCGCTTGCCATGGACTGGCCGGGTGCCGTCCACTAGGTGTGGGCAATCCCCTAGTGCCACATGTAGGCGCTCAATTCGCCTCTAGCTGCTCGATTTTGACCCGTCGCAGGTTCACCGGCAAGGCCACGGCCGGCCGCTGGCTTGGCTCGACGTTGGCCCAAAAGCTTGCCGGCTCACCTTTGTCGTTCTAACAGTGCGATGACTGTTTGGTGCAGGTTGTCCGACGCATTTCTTGGACGCCGAAACATCCCGGTTGGGCGTTCGTGAAGTGCAAAAACGATGGGGTAGGATTTTCGTTCCGCCTTTTGCTCTTTGCTTGATGCAATTTCGACAGCTTATTATTTGGTCAATATTGTGTGTACGATGGATGCAACTTTTGATATTGGAAAGAAGAATACATCGATCTATTGATCTCAGGAAATTTACTACATGTTCATGCACTTTTATCTAGAATTGAAGGTATAGATAAGACTAAAGAAGTGATCAAAGGGGAAGAAACGTGTAAGTCTTTAGCATCAAGAAGAAAGACATTGTGCTCAATAATTCACAGAACAACAAAGACATAGGAAAGGTGTTAGTTCAAGTAGTGAGAGCAGTTAAGGAAGTTGGACATCTTTTAAGATGTCTAACTATTGTTTTTGTTTTCTTTGGTGTTATATTAGTAACGAAAAATTGATAAAATATATATTTATAAATGCATTTGATATAAAAATAAGATCCAAATCCGAAGCAAAAATGGATACTCACCGATCGTGCGAACGAAAAATGTATCGACGCGTTGGATGCACGGTCGATCCATTTAAGAAAAAAGACTGACATGTTAATTCAAACGGATAAAAAACAAACAAAACGTACTTACGTTTAGGTCGCACGGTTGGAGGCCTAAACTCGTTCTACCTAAAACCTAATGTGCTCTGGCATGAAAGAAACCGACAATAGGACGTCCAAAGATACCGATCTGGCCCTGATTGCTTTTTCATGCTCGGAGGGTGTTACGATTGGAAGCAGTTCCCCATGCGTGCCGATCTGGCCCCCGAACAGGAGTACAGCACGGTTGGCAGATAGCACCAGGGTCGGATTAGCTGAGGTCATGCATGACTCACCCACTCAGAGAATTTCTCCATCGACACTGCTGACTCGGTACTTTGGACTGTACTCACACAGTTGCTTGACGTGATTGACTCACTGACTCATGCAGAGAATTACCGGTGAAACAATCTGCACAGTACAGCTACATTTTTTTTTAGCAAAACATTCGAGGTACGTAACAACTTGGTTGGGCTTTACCCAAGCCGTCGCTCATGTCGGGCTCTCATCCCTGGGCCCAAGCACCACTAGAGTCTTTGTAAAGATTATTCTTATTTTTTTGGGTGTTAATGAGTGATGCACTACATGTGCCATACGTGCACAACCTGAAAAGTCTGTGTTTTCTCTTTGTAGATTTATTTTTCTATTTTATCTCTTAACCCTCACGTCCGAATCACGACCATTTTCACTGTTGCGCTTCTTGCATCCTCCTCGAACCTAGATCCCATGTTAAAAGAGTTGGACACATTTTTGTTTTCAAAATAAAAAATGTGGTCCGAATAACAAAATCTGAAATAAAAAATAAAAAATAAGTAAAATCAAAAGCACAACTCTGCTTTACAAGGAGGCACATTTTATGGTTTTTTCATTTTTCATGAAGCACAACACTTTGGTTTGTGTGCCCCTGAGCCCGCCCCAGCAGTCATAACCATAGGATACGCTCTAGTTAGTTGATCATGCCTTCTATTTACTCCTCATTGCGGCAAAGTGTATGTCAATTGCAAACCCAGAGTAATCCAAGTGAGCGACAGGATTGGCCCACCTTTTTGGATTTTAGGAAGGTTTTGCGTTCAGTTTTTCTAATTTCAAGAAGATTATCTAAAACATTCTTGTCGATTTTCCTATTTTATTTTCTATCCACTCGCTTCACTTGTTTTTTTATGTTTCCATTTCTTTCATCCCCTTTTTATTATATATAAATAATATTCTTGGAATTTATAAAAAAATCTTAGGAAATAAGAATTTTGTAAAAATATAGATTATTTTGGAAGGTCCTTGGAGTTTAAAGTATATTTTCTTTAAAATGTCCATCAAATTTTGAAAACATAATTTTTATTTTATAATCTACTACAACATTATTTATTAAAAAACCAGATAGAAAAAGGTACAATATGCATAAAGGAAAATCACTTGACTCGCTACAACAGGTAACGCCAACATGTGGCACACTAGCCGTGGATGCCCTGTACGATACGTGTGGACATCCAAATGAACGAGCATAAATACGAGCTCAAATTTTTTTCCCGCCTCAAAGAAAGAACTCTGTTAACTCCTTCTTAAAGAAGGCCTTCTAGAGGAGAGCTCCGGCACTCTCTGGGTCCAACAGAGGGTTCAATGCAGATAGGGTGTAGCACAAGGTTTGCAATTCAATTTCTTTAGAGAATAGTAAACAAGTTTTGGAAACATGACAGTTTTTCAAGCTGTGAACAATTTCTGAAAATGCAAACACTACTGAAAAAATAGAAATAAACTGAGTTTGACAAAGACGAACATTTTTTAATGCAGAATTATTTACGAAATTGGGAACAATTTTTGAGACCCAAATAGTTCTTAATATTCTGAACTTCTCTTAAAATAAAGCATTTTTTGAATTTGTGAACAAATTTAAGAACCAAGTATTTTTTCTAAATTATAAATATTTACTAAATCTTTAAAAAAATATAAAAATGCAAGGTTTTTTGGAATCTTTGAACATTTCTTGAAACGATTACCATTTTTAAACATCCTAGTAAATATTGAAAATTTCCAAACAGTTTGGAAAAATAAAATAAAACTTGAGAAGGGAAAAGAATAAGAAAATAAAATTATACTTTATAAAACCGTTAAAAAGAACCAACTGTTAAATGCAAAAGAAATCCGTACCTAAAGAGGATTGGAACATTCTGCAAGGTTCTTATGAAACGGGAAAAGTCTATACGCCGCGTGAGCTAAAAAGGACAGCAATCTGGAGCTATTCTGGGTTTCGGCGAGACGAAGCTGCATTTGGACTCGCGACAATGCTCAATGGTTCGGTCCACATTGTTCTATGCGTTTTTTCCTTTTTTTTATTTTATTACAACCTATATTTATATTTATTGAATGGAAAATATAATATATTTAAATTTGATTTTTTGGGAAATTAATAAATGCTAGAATTTTCCTGAAATTTGAAAAATGTGAACAATGTTTGAACACATATTCTAACTCAAACTGGATTAGTTTTTCAAATAAAATAATATTTTCAAAATATTTAACGTGGTGCATGAAATTTGTTAGTGTAACTTGGAAAAAAATTATACCATTAAAAAGTGTTTGTAACAAAAAAATGTTCATGCGCTTCAAAACATTTTATGTGCGATCATAAAAAATGTTAATCATGTATTAAAATAAATTTTCCTTATGTATATGAAGAAATGTACAACATGTATGAAAAAGAAGATAACAAAATGTATATTTAAGGAAATGTTGAAGCATGCATTTGAAAATGTTAAATGGGCATAAACAAATTCTGGTGTATATGCGAAATGTAAAACGCACATGTAAAAAGTAGGCATCAACACATATATTTGAAAGCAATGTTAATATTTATTTAAAATCTCTAAAAATATATAAAAAGTTTGTTCTTAATGTAATTAATAATGTAGATGTACATGAAGCAATTTAATTGTTTAAAAAAACATATTTCGGAAAAATGTAAAAAAAATATTTATTAAAATGATAACTTGTAAAAAAAACAATGTTTCTTATATATGCGAAAAATGTATAACTTCTATGAACAGAACTAGACATGTGAACAAATAACATAAAACAATGTTATACATGTATTTAAATTTTTTAAAATATGCATAAAGAAATATTTCCATCTATATAAAATATGTATATTGTGTGTGAAAAAAATAGACATGTGTTTAAAAAAGGATAAAAAGAACCTACATATGCCATGGAAGACATTAGTATCCAATGAAACCGAGAATGAAACGAAGAAAGCCATAAAAAAAAAAGACATGAACAAAAATGAAAAATGAAAAACCCATCAAAACAGATGAAAAAACGAAGGTAAAAATAAAAAATAAAAATAAACCAAGAAAATACAACGAAAGAAACGGATAAAAGCAGTGAACGAAAGAGGTAAAACGTAAGAAAATAACAATAGAAAAACAAACGACCAAGCAAAGCGAATGTAGTCATCAACAACGTACGAGGGAACAAACATGCAACGCGTGAAAATGGGTCGGCCTGGTACAAAATAGATGCATGAATATAATACAATCCAAGACACCCTATGACTAAAGTGAAAAACAAGAAGGTAAAAATAACATAAATTTTAAACTGATCAACTCCCCGAGGCTTACTCCGTCCTCGTATGGTCACACCTCACTAAGTGCCATAACTTGTATGAACAAGGTCATTGAGTTCATGATATGCCGATAAATGTGGAAGCAAGAGTCCATCACACGTAATCTAAACTCACATAAGATAAACGATTGTGACAGGCACGTTTTCATCCTAAGGATGACCATGAAGGCCTCTACACCTTTCTATTAATTCATTAGTGAATGTGTCACAACTTCATGCAATATATTATTCCTTTTTCAAGTGGGTAAGTAGCATGGGGTCCTCGGTTCTTATAAAAAATATTTCAATTTTATTTTTCACCTTTCTTGGCAAAGCATATTTATTCGCCCATATCACACTTATTTATTTTCATCTCACATGTAGGCTAAAAATACTTATATTTTTTAAATATGGTTTGCAAAAACCTTTATTAACATTTCAAGAGGTTTTCCCTTCTCTTACTATATTCTCTTATATAACCATCTTGGTCACACTTTATGTCTAAAACTATTTGACCAAAACTGTTTTATTATTGCAATTGAAATTTGAATAAAGTATCACGTGCAATTGATTTTTTCCTTCCGTAAGCAGTTAACCCCAAAGATATGAAAGACTTATAATCTGCAAGAAGGTGAACATGCCCTAACACTCATGTTCTATCACCATCTCGTATATTTTCCAAGCCGGGGTGATGATACTATGCACAACAAGATTATCCATTACTCACTGGAAGATAATCTCCCCTTCTTAAAAAGGACTTGGCAGTTCTCCTTTATTCAACAAAATAGGGTGTGCTAGTCTTGACCTGTAGAAAAATAAGTGCAAGAAAGTAAAGAACTAAAGATACAAGGTAGTCATAGATCTTCCCCAAGCTTACAATAAAGTCAATGGGACCTTTGTACCTAGTTTTGCTCGGGCTCACCTGGTGCCTCCTCGCAAGTGTCCTCGTCGAGTTCCTTGTCCTCTCCATAGTCACTTGCAAAGGCGATATATTTGAAGTAGGGTTCCATGCTTACAATTGCCTTCTAATGGTTGGAAGACACCATCATGAGAAATTCAGTTTTTGCAACCAGCTTGGAAGTGACCTCAAGTAGGACATCTATCTTATGGAAGAGGCCATCAACCCTTGCCGCAAGGTCGTTGCTCATCATCTAGTAAGAGTCCATGTCCTCACCAATTGTGTCAGCACATCCTTAGAGATATTTTTAAGTTCCTTGCTCTTTTCCTTTATTTCATTAGGATTTGGTGCTTCCTTTTTGCACTCATGTGGTTCAAACCCAAGAAACAATGGATTATATATCTTTTGGTGCTAAATTGATAAGTATTTAGAGGATTACTCATCTTGCTTGTTCACCTCCTTTTCTTCCCTTTTCTTCTCTTCTTACTTCTCCTTAGGCGTCTCCTCCTCCTCAGGTATCTCCTCCTCAAACACGTCCTATTCCTTGGACATCTCCTCCTCACGTATCTCCTCCTTCTTGGGCATCTCCCACTCCTTGGGTTCCACCTCTGTCGGCCCCCCCTCCTTGATGCTCATCTTCCCGAATTCCTCCCAGCCCGTCGGGACCATTCCTTGAAGGTTAGAAAAATGGATCGACCTTGTCGAGTCGGCACAAGCAATGATGGTAATGTGTGATTGCACTATTGGTATTGTGTATTTGTGCAATTTTTTGTTGATTTATAATCTTCTATCCACGAACACATCAAATGAATGAGGAGGATGAGCTTGCTAGCATCCCCGAGTGTGACTATTGTTGTGACTAAACGACTATGTGCGACAATCCTCATTTAGAGGACGATAGGTACTTCTCGCTAAGAGCATCTCCAGCCGCGCCCCCAAGAGGCCCCTCCTAGGCGATTTTTTGTCGGCCACGGAGAAAAAACGCCCCAGTCGAGCCCCAAGGAGCCCTTTTTTCACCGGTTAGGACCGAAATTGGCCCCAGTGGTCCCAGACCGATCCCAGCATGCCGGGGCGTCCGGGAGCGTCGACGCTATTATTTGCATGCCACAGGACCACTGTTAGCCTTCCCGTCCCTCTCTCCTCTCTCTCTCTTGCATGCAAGAGGCCCACCCATGTGCATGCATCTTGCCCACTTTATCTCTTTTTCCTCTCATCTATCTTGTCTTCTAGTGTTGGGTGGTGGCATGGCTGGAAAACTCCCCCCATGACAATTTTTTTGCCGGCATGACTCCAACCGGTTGAAAAAGTGGCTCCTGGGGAGGCCAACGAGTGGAGATGCTCTAACGCTTAAAGAGGACTACGAATGTTATACGGTAATTTCTACAGATATTTCCTTTCGAACTTCACATGGATCTAGATTTTTTTTAACGTTTAATTTTTTTTTCAATCCGACTAGTACATCCCTTGTCATGCAAGGTGTTTTGTCCTGGAGAAGCTCCATGTCAAAGACACAGAGGACATTACTAAAAGATTTGTTTACCTGAAAATGAAACATGGTTCCATTTTTAAAGCTACGATCTACAATGAAGTTGATTATACATATTTTGGTTGCAAAAATTGGAAACGGTTATGCAAGGTTTACGGATTTGATGACGGTAGGAGTATAACCTTTGATATTGGCATCTTTTACGATATAACTTCTCCTTCTTATCAAGACAATTGGGTCGAAGTAGACATGATTCCTGTTTTTCCTCCATGTGAGTTTCTTAAACAAATTTGTAAAGTAACTTATCTTGCTAATTTTAAAATATTTTCTATTCACTCCTAACGTAGCATTTTAATCTAAACCTACAATTTACATTCTATCTGAAAGAGGAAGATGGCATATTGTAGATGAGACCTATTGCATTGCCGGCTTTGACTTTACTTGGGAGGAGAAGAATTATCTTATCTCCTTTGTTAATAATGTTTAGTCGTTTAATGGCACTTACAAAGGTGGTCCAAATACTACACAATATGTGCCACTATTCCACAAGTTGACCAATACCAACATTCATAAAAAAGGCATGGTATAATTTCTTCTTATTTTTTTCCATTATTCAATTTTAAATAAACTACTTTGTATGCTATTCTTCAATAGAAGCTCCCAAGAGTTGTTGTGTGTGCCACGATGGATGCAAAAGGTGAGATGGCAATTATTTGCCATCAAAAGATTAATTTCAAAGACACATACTCGATTGCAAACCCACGATATAGACGCCTCAAAATTGATGAATGGCGACAAATACTGAATGAGTGCACACCTAAATTAAAGATCGGTAGATCTCTGCTCACCATGAAGATGCATGCACATTTTTATTCTTTGAAATTTATCCTAAAAGCAAGGAGTAGGTCCTAGTCCTTTGTCATTATCAGGACTAATTAGCTGGTGAATGTTTGTATCGTCAATCGTATTTTGCCTAGGGATGTTTTGGTTGGTACCTACATACCTATGAATATTTATTTGGAGCATTCATAGTCATGATTGACAACAATTAGAGGTTAATGTATGCAACAATATTTCATCCTCTCTTATTCCTGTCAATGTATCCTGATATGTGTTGTTTCAAAAACGCAACCATGGCAACATAAATGTTGTTATCACTGTGAAAATGTAAATTTGTGAGACTGAGACTCAATGGCAGGCGAAAAGAAAGCCCGTCACAGATACCAAACCAACAGATGGTGGGCACCTACATGCGCCCGCCAGTTTAGACTATCTACCGGTGGCGTGCGCCCACCCGCCACTGATGCGGGTATAGAAGTGGCGGGTGGCCCTAGTAGCCTGGCTGTTAGAGCTAATATCTCCATATGTGGTTTTGGTAATTGACGACAATTCCTATGGACTAATGGTTGCCTTAAGTTATATTTATAGGATTTGTCCATAGACACTTCTTGAAGTCCATCTGGGGTTCAAGGAGTTTATATGATGACCAAGATGGTATTCAAGGTATTATCCAAAGAATGGTCATAGAGACACAAGGTTGATCAAGATCTCAGACAAAGAGTAAAGATGATCAACACACAAAGCGTACAAGATGTACCGAGAGGGATCAAGTGATCCCATGGTATGGTAAGCATTGTCCATTACGTGTTTGTATACTAACCCATGGTCTTTGTGAGAGTTCTATGTAGGGGTTAGGTGTATTTCCATGGGCTTGCGTCTAGAGGAAGATCTCATACAACCCATGAAGGATGACGTCAAGTGGTGATCGTCATCAAGATTGCGGTGTGCAAGTTCAAGTGGATCAGCACGAAGATATCATGCTTGAAGCTTGCCATCCGTTGTGGTGGCAATGGACTTGTGAAGATATGCTGAAGAGTGGATCACCCATAGTGAGTATGGGGGAGCAATCAACTAGTCTTCATCAAGCCAACGCAATCAAGAAAGGTGGTCCATCTTGAGGAAGCCAAGGTCATCATCATCTAGCTCAAGAGGACGAGGTGCAAGGTATAGGTTTGCCCTTGATAGGTTTTGTGTTTAGGATAGATTGTTGTACTGTCAAGGGGGGCTCTCCAGTGAGTAGCTTGATCGTATCGTTCGTTGAGAGCTCAAACCATTTGCATCCTTGCATCATACTTCCTGGTTCTTGTTTGGGGTTTCTCCTTGTGAGTTTTAGAGCTTATGGTCATCTTCATGACAAGCTCGAGTTCATCGAAAACGGAGTCCATATGCATCTACTATGATGTTTTCGATGTTTGGAGTTTTTGCCGGTTCTTCATTCATAGAGGACTCACATCTCTATGTCATTGGCATTTTCATATCTGCATGGTCTTAAGAAACTCACTTGAAGGAAATCTCTTGTCGTCCTGAATCCAACAAGCTTGGGTTTGCTCGATTCGGAGCTCGTATGCGAAAGTTATGGCTATTTCAGTGGCGAGCGGTAGTACCGCTGGACCTAGCGGTGGTACCGCTGGCACTAGCGATAGTACCGCTGGCCCTAGCGGTGGTACCGCTAGAGCTGGCGGCAGTACCACTGTCCCAGCGGTAGTACCGCCCCTGGTCAGCGGTAGTACCGCTCCAGGACTTTAGTACCGTCATCTTTGCGGTCGTACTACGTCGGACTTTTTGCGAAGACTTTCTTGGCGGTGGTTGGCCCGGTAGTATCTCTGCGCTACCATGGGCTCAGCGGTAGTACCGCTGCAGCCAGCGGTAGTACCGCTGGAGGGCCAGCGGTAGTACCGCTGGACTCGGGCTGTAAGTGGGGGTAACGGTGTGATTCCTTCCCACACTATATAAATGGGGTCTTCTTCCCCTTGGCCTTATTCATCTGTTGAGCTCTTGTTCTACCTCCATTGTTGACATTCTTAGAGCTTGCTAACTCTCAATCCCTCCAATGATTCTTGTTTGTTCTTGAGGGAAAAGAGAGAGGAGATCTAGATCCACATCTCCACCAATCACTTTCTCCTCTATGTGAGGGGAACCTCTTGGATCTAGATCTTGGAATTCTTTGTGAGCTCCTTGTTCTTCCTCTCATATTTCTTCATAGCTTTCGTTGTTGTGGAGGGATTTGAGTGTGAGGGACTTGACCACTTCGTGTGTTATTGCCATTGCATTAGTTGCATCGGTTTGAGTTCTCCACGGTGATACGTGGAAGTGAGAAGTTGAGAAGCTTATTACCTTTGGTACTTAGTACCCTAGATATTGTTCTTCGTGGATGCTTTGGCATCCTAGAAGCTTGGTGGTGTCTCGGAGCTCAATCATTGTGGTGTGAAGCTCCGGGCAAGCGTCGGGGTCTTCAATTAGGTTGTGGAGATTGCCCCGAGCAATTTGTACGGGTATCGGTAACCGCCCCCAAGGGTTGCCACGTGTACGGGTTCGGTGACCGCCCCCAAGGTTTGCCATTTGTACGGGTTCGGTGAACGCCCTCAAGGGTCCCTTAGTGGAGTCACGACATCTTGCATTGTGCGAGGGCGTGAAGAGATTACGGTGGCCTTAGTGGCATCTTGGGGAGCATTGTGCCTCCACACCGCTCCAGCGGAGATTAGCAAGCGTAAGGGTGTGAACTTCGGGATACATCATCGTCTCCCCGTGCCTCGGTTATCTCTTACCCGAACCTTTTACTTATGCACTTTACTTTGTGATAGACATATTGTTTATTGTAATATATCTTGCTATCACTTAGTTGTTTATCTTGCTAAGCATAAGTTGTTGGTGCACATAGGTGAGCCTAGTTGTTTGTAGGTTTTGTGCTTGACAAATCAAACGTTAGTTTTATTCCGCATTTGTTCAAGCCTAAACCTTAATTATTTTAAAGCGCCTATTCACCCCCTCCTCTAGGCGACATCCACGTCCTTTCACTGGCCCGCCACTACTAGTCATTCTTGGAGTAGTGGTTCTTCCTCTAGTGATGTTGTGTGAACGTTGACTACGTGACACTTCATCATGTTTGGGCCTAGAAGGAGGCATTGTGGAATTAGTTTGTAGATGATGGATTACAGGAATGATAGAAACATAATCCTCAGTTCATGAGTTGTTCCGTAAAAGACTGATTTGGATCCGTATGTTTGATGTTATGATTAGATTTAGCTTAATATTTATTTTGTAGTTGCACATGCTTGCGTGAAAATATTAAGCATAAATAGGTTTTTTATTCAAGTAGGAACAATAGCTTAGAACAGGTCCACCTACATTATAACTTACCAAAGCAATGAACGCAAGTCAGTGAATCAGGATGAAAATAACTAACGATATCGGATTGTGTCCTTAAAAGCGTTTTGATCACTATAGAATGTACTTTTGGCTTCTTCTTAGCAATAGTATGGATTTTGCCACCTTACATCAATTTGTAACTTGTTACCAATTACTTTCTCCGTCCTAAAATAAATGCCTTAACTTTGTATTAACTTTATTATAAAATTATACTAAACTACTAATCTTAAAACATTTATTTTGAGACGGAGGAAGTATTTTGCTACCAAACCGTGGGCGAGTCAATGATTGGACAACCGCAATTTAAAGGAAAACAATTCAGTAATAAAGAAAATGTGGGTGATTTAATCTCGGGCAATTAAAGGAATCGGGCGGTTGAGGAGGGTACAACAGAGAAGAACGCAACACGCCGGCCGAAGTTGGGGAAGACGACGCGCGGGTGCTAGATGGTGATGACGGAGATGGCTGCGACGAGTGTCCGGCGATGGAGACTCGACGAGCGGAAGAGGCATTCAGAGAGAGTGAATATGGTGTGGTGAATGGAGCCGTTTGCTTCCTCGAGCGGTGGCGTTGCTCGACGGAGCCGCACACGTACTCCAGCGAGATCGGCGTCGCTCCGTGTGCTCGCTATATATGGTGCTCTCCTGAGAAACTAGAGGTGGTCAGGGAGATAGATGACGTCGAGGCGATGAAGACAGAGGAGGAAGGATACACTGAGGACCCTCCTCGGTGGCAAAGAAATCGGCCGGCGAAAGCACGGGCAGGGGCGTAACTCCGACGAGATCCAATCGGGTAATCCAAGGCATGGGAGACCACGATTTGGCGAAAAATCGGACGAGGTCGAGGAGCTGGGTTTTTGTATGCTCATGGTCGTGTGCGAGGGCCATGGAATCGATCGAATCGATCTTGGTTCGGTTCGAAGCTGTAGTTATGTGAAGAACACGAACCAGGGAGAGAGATGACAAGGGTGCCCTAGCGGTCAGCGGCAGAGGGGTGAGAAAGGAAAAAAAAAGTTGTATAGTGAGGGGGCCCTATATATTTTTGAACTCCAGAGAAATATCCAAATATTGTTCAAAGATTCCATAGTGAGGGGGCCGTTGTTCACGCGAGGCTTGAGCAGCACGATGTACATCTTGTAGGCTGTAGGGCTGGAGCGAAAAGAAAATTTATTTATTTGCATGAACGAATAATATTTAACAATATTTCGATCGAATTTAACATAATACACTAGTGTAGCCCCTCAACTCTATTTAAGACCCATTCAACCACTTCTAATATCATGTTGATGCTCCATCACTACACGAGAAACCCCTCACCGGATGTCATCAGCGGAGAGGAGTCGCCAAAAGGCTGATCATTTGCGACAAGATGAGATCGTTTTTATTTCTTCAGTGTGAAAAAAAAACACTTCCCTTTCCTTCAGAAGATTGGTGGTAGTAGTAGTAAAGTGGTAATTCTAAACGCGTGGTTTTTTTTACGGACCTTCTGTACACATACAAAGACATTTCACAGATTGTCTTTCCAACAAATCTTTCTTGGACTGGACTAGGGAGCGGCGCCGCAGGAAAGCCTTGTCGTGCGGCGGCTTCAATAGACTAAGCATGACCTGCCATATGCAAGATTCACTTTGATGTTTGAAATTCAAAAAATTTTATCTACAAAACCGTTAATTCAATCGATGATCCGTTTTCACCATTGACTTTCTCGCGACGAGTTCTTCGAAACTAGATCCCATGTCGACATGTTCCGTCAACTATTTTTTTTCGTTCATACTTGCCACATTTTTTGACTCACTTGCCATATTATTAACCACTTACTTGTCTAAAAAAATAACTTGATTGTCACTTTTTAATATTGTTTTTGTACAAAGCCTTATAGTAGTTTTCATCATACATGATATAAAAAGCATGTAGTAGGTTGTGTTTGTCAAATTAAATATGTCAACTTGTCATATTTACATATAAATTTGCCAGAAAATTATTTTGTGTGCTTCTTAGTTTTACTGTGCCAAGTTGTCATATTTACAAACGATGACCAAAAAAGATTTCTTGTGGTCATCGGTTTTAAAAATGTTGAGTTGTCATATTTTTGCGCGTGATCGCCTAAAAAAATTTGCTTGTGCTTGCTCGTTTGATTATGTCGAGATGTCATATTTATACGCAATTTCCAAATAATATGACGATTAAGTTATTTTTATCACACAAGTACGTACTTACTAATATGACAAGTAAGTGCAACAAATATGGTAAGTACGAGAAACAAAAAAGTTGTCGAAACATGTCGACATGGGATCTAGTTTGAAGATCTCGTCGCGATAAAATCAGTGGCGAAAACGGATCATCGATCGAATTAACGGTTTGAAAGATAAAACTTTTTAAATTTCGGTCATTCAAAACAAATCTGCATGCATGCATGCATGAGGAAGAGTGCGCCAGCCGCCGCACGCTAATAACAATATGCAGCGCAGTTAGTTAGATTTTCCCATCTTTCTTTAGGGCATGTACATGGTGCTATTTTAATAGTGTCATATAGGATAAACGATGAGATAGAAAAGAGATAACTCATAAAAGAGGTGTGTCTTCTTTTATTTAAGAGAGAACAAAAGGTGACCTCTTAGCATAATATGTCTCACTATATTTTTATAAATAGTTAGTTATTGTAGATAAGGCTAAAAGATGATCCATCGCAAGACATTCTTTTTATTATCTCTAAATTACGTGTAAGACTTAAGATAGAACAATCTTATCAACCATTATACATGCCCTTAACAGGGTTGGAACCTTCACCCTGATTTTGAACCAATCAAGAGATCCCAACTGAGCTATCCCATGAATCCTGTAAAACTCTTCCTGCGTGTGTAGCATTGCTCTTGGAAAAGATTGCTAATTGACACTAATTGACACGTGCGTCATGCGCCAGCTGGGTACGTATTATGTACTCCCTCCGTCTTATAATGTACTCCCTCTGTCCCAAAATAAGTATCTGAATTTTGTACTAATTCTAGTATAAAGTTATACTAAATTTAAGATATTTATTTTAAAATAAAAAGAGTAAGATGTTTGTTGACGCTACACAAACACAAACATCTCATATTATGAAACGAAGGAGTAGGTACTAGTACAGAATCCAACTCGAAAGTCCTTTCAAGTGGGTGACTGAGCGAGCGTGAAACAACATACCCATGTACGATTGTTAAGGGCATCTCTAATGGTTGTATGATCATCGTTGGTAAATTGCCACATAGATGATTTTGATGACATGATACATAATAATAAAAAAAAGAACGAATTCGTATGAATTTGAAGCAACGGTTCACGCACAAGCTTCAAGGCAAGCATGGTTATTTCTTCCATGTTTAGTGGACCCGCTTAGTTATTTTACATACGATTAACATACACTCCATTAAAGAGCTTGTATGATGTGATGTTGGTTGTTGATGTGTACATTTATATCAACGATTGAACATACGGACTGTTGAAGATGCTCTAGTGCACATCAGCACGTGGGGCCATCGTCTTCTTGTCCGCAGAAACGTGAAAACGTATTTCATTTTCTTTTTTTGCCGGGAAGTGCAAACGTATACTTCCACCCACGCAGCTAGGCTCGTATGCGCTAGTACAATGCATGCACACGTGTGACGTGTCCCGAACGAAACCATTCTCATACATCAGCCGAGGCGCACGTCAGGCGGTGCCAAAGTGCCAAGGCAATGGCATAGGTAGGCGAGCCAGCTACAGGGCTGCCACCCTCAGTTAACCGGATCATACATCATCAGTATGATCTCCGGCGCCCTGCTTATCAGCCATCACATGCTAGCTTGCTTGGACGGTTGATGGGATGGAGCGGCCTCACAGCTGCTTGACACGAACGTTCGCCGGTCTGTCTATGGATCGATCGGAACGTCAAACGCTGGCCGCGGCTTAGCTAGCGGTGAGCGCGGCTCCGACGAGTGCATGTGAGCCGGAACTTAGCAGCTTCCGACGTACGTGCCCAGCAGTTTGAATCCTTCACGTACGTTTAGTAGAAAGTTTACGTCTGGTAGTCTTGCTCCGTTTACTTCCCACTACCAATCCTTTCAACATTGCCAAACCTGGCCGTGTCCATCAGGTCAGCTCAGGTGCATGTCACTCGATCATGCAGGCCCCATCACCGGAGCACTAGCACTATATAACCTGCGCGCCACAGGCCATCATGGAGACATTGGAGGGCACACTAGGAAAGCACATAAGCAGCGCTGATATATCCTGATCGATCCATCCATCGTGGCCGGCCACAGCCATTAAACCGATCCGTCGAGCGCCGTCGCCATCGCGCATTTATCGCCGTCCGGTGGATCGTGGAGACCGCATAAGTAGCACGCCTCCAGCCGCTAGCCTGCGCCGGTACGTACGTAGCTTATTGCCAGCCAAGGAGAGGAGAAGCAAAAAAATCATGCCTTCTCCGACCTCAGTTCACTGGCTGAGCTTGGTGGGAAGCGTCTGGCTGCAGACCATCAACGGCCCCAACTCCGACTTCCCCGTCTACTCGTCGCGGCTCAAGGAGGTCAAGGGCATCTCCCAAGTGCAGCTCAACTTCCTCGCCTTCGCCTCCGACGCCGGGAAGCTCTTCGGCTGGTTCGCCGGCGTCGCCGCCCTCTACGTCCCCCTCTGGCTCGTCGCCGTCGTCGGCGCCGCCTTCGGGCTCGTCGGTTATGGCGTCCAGTTCCTGTTCCTGGACAGCCCCCGGCTCGCGTACTGGCACGTGTTCGCGCTCACCTCCCTCGCCGGCAACGGCATCTGCTGGATCAACACCGTCTGCTACCTCCTCTGCATCAACAACTTCCCCTCCGACAGCCGCGTCGCCGTCAGCCTCGCCACCAGCTACCTCGGCCTCAGCGCCAAGTTCTACACCACCATGGCCGAGGCGCTCCAGGGTCATCTCCCCTACTCGCCGGCCAAGGTGTACCTGCTCCTCAATGCCGTCGTGCCCATGCTCGTCACCCTCCTGGTGGTTCCGTCGCTCCGGGTGGTGAAGCCCGGGACCGGCAAGAGGACCGACTTGGGGTTCTTCGCCATGTTCACCATCACCCTGGTCACCGGAGCATGCGCCGTGGTGGGCAGCATAGGCTCCAAGTCCCTCGGGGCCTCGTCCAGAGAGCACATGATCAGCCTTTACGTGATGCTCGCCTTCCCGATCCTGATCCCGGTGGCGCTGAGGGTCCGGGAGAGCCTGGCCAAGATACGGGAGGCGGCCAACAAGAGGGTGCCCAGAGTGCACGACCTCGGCGAGAACGGCATGTGCTGGCTCAACAAGGAGATTGAGGTGGTCAGCAGCAACAAGGAGGAGGAGGAGGAGGAGAAGGAGGCCGGCGTAGGTGAAGAAGAAGAAGAGGTGGGCGGCCTCGGGTTGCTACGGAGGCTCGACTTCTGGATGTACTTCTTCAGCTACATGTTCAGTGGCACGCTGGGTCTGGTGTTCCTCAACAACCTGGGCCAGATCGCCGAGTCGCGGGGCCTCGGCGACCCCTCCACTCTCGTCTCTCTCTCGTCGTCCTTCGGATTCTTCGGCCGCCTCCTTCCCGCCTTCCTCGACTACTACACTGCAAAGTGAGCCCACCTCACTCGCTCTCTTCTCTTCTTTTCATCGTCACGTTGAATATTGTTCATCTTCTTTGTAACTAACTGAAGACTGTTTTTGATTGACCTGAGCAGGAGCGGCTACTCGATATCGAGGACGGCGTCGATGGCGTCGCTGATGGCGCCGATGGCGGGGGCCTTCTTCCTGCTGCTGGACCCGAGGGACATGCTGCTGTACGCCAGCACGGCGGTGATCGGGACGTGCACGGGCGCCATCACGTCGGTGGCGGTGTCGGCGACGAGCGAGCTGTTCGGCACCAAGAACTTCGGGGTGAACCACAACGTGCTGGTGGCCAACATCCCCGTCGGCTCCCTCTGCTTCGGCTACCTCGCCGCCTTCCTCTACCAGCGGGAGGCGCGCGGGAGCAACAGCTGCGTCGGCGCCGCCTGCTACCGGGACACCTTCCTCCTCTGGGGCCTCACGTGCGCCGCCGGGACGGCGCTGTGTGCCGCCCTGTACGCGCGCTCGGCCAAGAGAAGCGGCGGCGATAGCAGGGGACCAGAAGTTTCTGGTAGCGCAAGAGTGTAGCTCTAGGTGCCACATAATTTTATTTTATTTTTCCTTTTTCGAAACGGAGGTGCCACATAATCGAGTGAAATAAGAAAAAGATCTCCGTAGCTAGGTGATGTAACATCTTTTTGTTTCTTTCCTTTTTCCGTTAGGGAAACATTCTGTTTGTTTTGGTTTTGTTAGTTTCTTGATTGATGACTGAACCTCTCCCTGATCCCTGCCCTTTGAGTTTGAGGATCTGCCAAGCTCGACGCATGTAAAAGAAACAGAGCAGACGCACATACTGTATAGAAGTAGAACTGGGTGCTCAAATTCACGGTTTGTTTGAATAAAGTTACCGGCGAATTTTCTGTTAAACTGGAACTCTCGATACACAGTTACTCGTGAATCGTGATCTGCAGGTCTCTGAACTCGGCTAATTGATGCATTTGGCCATTCAACGGAGATTCAAGTACCTAAGGCGCCAACATGTTACATATGTCACGATCAACGCAAAGTTTTAACCGGTCTATCAGTACTCTAACAATTCTATGTTGTGGATGAAAAAAATGCATGCTTCTGTGGTGGACTGGTGGTCGTTGAAAAAGACACCACTGGAGAAACGAGACGTGATCGACGGCGGAGCGCGACGAACCACATGCTAATAGTTTGATGAAGACTGTTCTAAACAATGAACGGTTGCACGTGAATGGGCACTAATTAATGGATGGTTACGCCATGGCCCATGCATTAAAGATCCCAGCTGAGAAACAAAATTATCCTTGCGACAACAGTCACATAGCACGTCGAGCTGCATGCGTGGCCTGCCTGGCCGGCAGCGTATGAGTCAATCGAGCTCATTGACTGCCCAGTATCTTCCGAATAAATGGTTAAATATCAGGCGACAAATCCTGCAAGCGCGTGGTACTGTGTCAGCTCGAGATGTTTCGATAATTTCTAAAATTTCAAAAGTCAGAATCGGATATAATCAGTGTTAAGCAAAGTGGTCAACCCAAAAAATTGTTATTCGAAGGGCCAGTTATGGGGTGTTAAGAGCAACTTCAACCGAGTGACCTAAACTTAGGTGTGTTTTATGCGTGTTTTGTTCGTTTGAAGTTTGAATCGGCATGTCTGTCTCCTTTTTCGTTTGAATCGACCGTGCATCCAACGCGCCATCTATTTTTCGTCCATACGGCATGCTTACGATTTTTCTTGATTTTTTTTTGGTTACACGTGTTTAAACAAAAATATAAAAAAATATTAAATTATCTCAAATACATTTAAAAGTTCAATACAAATACAAATATTGCTTAATATCTCATAGTTTACAAGCCAAATAAACGTTAAATTATCTCATATTTCACAATAGTAGACCACTGCGGATAGATACTGTGAGCTAGATAGTATTTATTAGTGTATTGGTGGTCATTGATCTCAACATTGATCTACAGACAATTGCCTTATGCCATCCTAGCAAACACCGGAGAGCACTGGAACACATTGATATCGCTGTCAGATCCGGCCATGCTGAAGAAAAGTGTCAAATTCAAAGATTTTGGACATTTGGATGTTGTATAGTTGTTCCGCGGCCACACGAAGGTTAACTTCCTCCTCGACATTTGCAGGGTCAACAACTTTGTCGGGCCTCGAAGGTCTCCCACCACAAAGAGAAGTAGGATCATGAGGACTTGAGCATCTCAAGGACAAGCACGTGGATGATGCCTATATGGTCGAGCTCAGAGCAAAGCATTTGGAGCTTGTCTCTCAGGAACAAGCATACTACGAGGCCTACAAGAAGCATACCAACAACACTGATGAGGCCGGACCCTCCATGGTTGTGGCGTGATCCATATTTCCTTCGACTGAGATGAATTTGGATGAGCTCATTGAGGAATTCAAGTAGTTTCAAGTAGTTGTATGTTGTCTGAACTATCTAATTATATTATGTATGATGTGCTATTTTTGTTTAATTATGTAATCAGGTATTTTCAATTTGTATTTGAAATGAAATTGTGTGTAATTTTTCTTGTAGGAAGTTAAGCTTAGAAGTTTGGGTAGGAACCACTCTTCTTAGCTCCTCCAAACTCAGGAGTTCCGGGGCTAAGGGTCTCTTTGGGACTACTCCGCTCCTTGATATCCAGCTTCACTCTGGAAAACGCAAGCCAAACGGGCAAACGGGCTAATTTCATGATATGCCGCTCTGTAAAAAAAACCTACAATCCGGGGGTATAAGTCCATGTTTTTCTGCGAAACTCTTTACGAGGTGTTTCAAACAGATGTAGAAACTGAAATTGGAAGGCTATTATCTAGTAAATGGATACAACATCGTTTCTCCCCACTCATCCAATTAGATAGATCATTTTCATCAATTTTTTTATTCTTGAAACTAGAGCTAGATGAAAGCCGAATGTTCTCTTTAAAAAAAATCACGACTTCTGCATGAAACTGCTTTAAAATGGTTCTGATGAAGTGAAGTTGATTTTGATGGAGGAGAATAGTTCCAAACAAACCCTAACTTTTGGGGTTCGGCTAGAGACGGCCTTAGCTTGATTTAGATTATTTTTAGAGAACTTAGCTTGATTTAAATAAGCGTCGTAGGTGTAGTTACTATACATTTAAGGGCCGCAAACCATTTAAGGTGTCATGCCTCTCTTGTGTGATGACCTACGATCGTGTCTGTTGTTGGCACAGATAAGTATACGAGAGTAGGTGCAGCTAGTGTATGATGGTCGATCCGTTTTAGGTTCAGCCGGGGATGCATGGGCGAAATTGATAAATTTGACCTCTGAGTTCATTTTTTTTTCATAAACTAGACTGCATTCGAAAATACTTCATCCGGTTGATCCTCTTGTATGGCGTTCGACGTTTAAGCGTCACACTACACTGTGTGACGTCTTAGCTGTACATCCTGCATTCACCTTATCTTAGCCTAAGCGTCGAACGCCCAACAAAAGGGTCAGCCGGACGAAATATATTTCGAACACAGTCTAGTTCGTGATTTTTTTAGACCGGAGGGTCAAATTTATCGATTTTGCTCGATGCATGCATGCCCTTCCAGCTACGATGCATGCATGACGCGACATCGCCCAATCTAGGTAGGCCAGCATGTGCAAATTTTAGAACAGAGGCACCCCATCAGGTTGGTTGTAATGGACAGTATCATATATTAGTATCATCCATATGATACTAGTGTACGATATCATATCTGTATCATATGTTAATATCATAGCGTATTTTATTTATTGTCATGCAAGACACATATTAACACATAATTTAATATTATACGGTATCATGATATGATACTTAATTTTTTTTATTTAAATTTTGCCATCTTGTTAAAATTAACTAATTGACATGCATGATACTACCTACTCTTATTACGGACAGCCTCGGGCCACGAAGTAATTAAGATGCACACACACCACACATGTAAAAAGAATCTGAAAACGAGAGGGAATGCTAGCCATCGCGTACTCCAACCGGCGATCGAGGGGGGTATCCGTCGAGGTCAGGCACGTCTGCTGCCTGGCTTGCCACCAGCCACACGCACCAGTCCAAGTCGGCCAAGGCCAAGCACGCACGTACGTGAGCCAAGTCTTCCAAGTTACAATCCTTCCAAGATTCCTCACATAATCTGGCGCGGTGTGCATGTGGGCGTGGTGGTCCACAACTCCCAGAATGCAGAGGCCGACGTACCTAGCTCGACGACAACACCAATATTATGCCGAGCATAGCAGACCTAATTCTCACGTCCAAAGAAAGTTGGCAACCGTCTGTATGTGCTTGGGAAAGGGACGGCAGGGCAGGCCGATCGACGCGCGGGTGACTAAGCGGCGATTCCGTTCCTTCTGTTTGGCCGTAAATCATAAGGACGACGACGACGACGACGAGGAGGAGATTGACGGGGTGACTGCCGCCGTGCGTGAGTAAAAAGAGCTTTGAACGTACGTTACGTGCCGACCTGGCCTCTGTTTTCTCCACACTTCAACTTCACATTCCCGACTCTGACTGAAATGGGTCGGCAACAAAAGGGGAAACTGAGCCGCGCTTTTCATTAATACCTTTGGAGTACTTACGCGCGCTGACAACTCCACTAAATTATACGGGTGCCTGCGTGCTTCTTCGTCACTCCAAGGTCATGCATACTTCGATGCAAAAAAAAAAAAGGTCATGCATACCTGCATGGTACTCCCTCCGTTTCTTTTTACTCTCCGTATAAGATTTGGTCAAAGTCAAACAACATAAGTTTGATCAAATTTATATCAAAAAATATGGATATCTACTATATTAAAATTATATAGTATGAAAATACATCTCGTGGTGCATCTGATAATTTTGATTTCATGTTATGAATGCTGATATTTTTTAATATAAAGTTAGTCAAACTTTACAAAGCTTGACTTTGACCAAAACCTTATATGCAGACTAAAAAGAAACGAAGGGAGCACAAATGAAACTTTAACTCATCTTTTTGGTTTGGCCTGACTAGAAGACTAGTGTACTTTCGGATTAACAGACCCTATAGTCAAGAAAGTAGGGATTCGATCTTGAGACCGTCAAAAAGATATACTAACACAAACTAACCGGCAAAAAGATATGGAGTATGCGTTATGCGTAGCGATCAAGGTTAAGAAATTTAGGACGAGCCATATTGGGCGGGCTCTTTTCGGCACCGCACAAACTAGCACAAGGCGCACGTACGCGCGCGTGATAGCTAGCTCGGAAGAAGGAAAGAGATGCGCGCCCACCACCCATGATCGATCCATCGATCGCTTAAAGCAATCGAAAGCACGGGCGTTTCACACATCACACACGCCTTCGCTTCAACAATACTACTGGCGAGGATAAGGTCAGGCCACCGCCTCTCGCCGCCTATGGCGAAAAGAAGCAGCTGCGCAGTACGCATGGCCGATGGACCGAGCGGCGAGAGCATAGTGCGCGGGGAAAGGCATGGTGGACGTCGACGATGGCCTCGGCGTCAGGGCACCCGCGCAAGCCTGGCGCCGCACCGGAAGAAAACACAACACAGTGACCCGGAGGAAGAGACGAGCGGGTCGCCGTTGTGGACGCCGGAAGCGCCAAGGCTGCCCGGCGTGGTCACGCCAACCGGCCGGGACGCGTACGAGCGCTACCTTTTCGCATATATATATATATATATATATATATATATATATAGTACCATGGACCATGGTGATGGTCATGTCGCCATGGACTGGACGGAGGTGCCTAGTTGTAGCTGGGTGGCGAGGTTTTATTTGAGCTGAGATCGAACGCGCATGCAATGCAATGCAAGCATGCATGGTGTGGTTGGCTACCTGCATGCATGCACTTTTCTACCTGCATACGGTAACAATTTGAGTTGCTCTCATTTCCTCATCCCACAGCAATCGCAGAAGAAATGAGACTTTTTTTTTTTTGCGGGATAGAAGAAATGAGACTTGTAGGTAGCTAAGACGAGAGTGCTCATGCTACTACGTGCACTGGCATTTCCTAACGAAAAAAACTACGTGCACTAGCAGAGGATAATCATTCCTTGTTGCAACGAAAAAGCTGGGGTGACGCTGACAGTCCATTAACCCGGCCGGGCGATTCTCATCGATTAGGGATTTAATCGCAGATGCTTAGCACACTGACGACTGAAGATGGAGCAAAGTTCCGAGCTCCAAACTATAGATGGACACGCCGCCATTGACGTGGTCTAGCCTAGCGTCACAGTGACGCGGCCGTGACGCCATAAACCACGGGCCCGGTGCACTCCACTTCCTAGCTTATTTCTGGCTGCCCGTGCTGCTGCGGTTGTGTCCATGAGATACGTAGCAAATTGCAGGTACGCAAACGTAGGAGCGATCCGATCCGAGATACAAACATGGCAGCATCATGCACGCACCCGGCCGACCGCAACCCTTCTGGACCGACGCTAGCTGCAGCTTTCACTCTCTCCAGCTGCTAGCGAACCATCGCATCGCCCAAACGGACGCATACCATATGCAGCTTGCATGGATATCCACATGGGATATTAATTCTAGGGCCCATGTTCGTTGCATGCATATGCATCACGCTGGTGCAGGTAGTGATACATGCAAGAACGTTATGCATGCTGTCATGGTGTGCACGTTACTCGCTACAGCACGCACTTGCAATGACTAGACCTGCTCCCACTACTAGAAAAATGGTTTTTAACGACGGTATATGTGGTCGTTAAAAGTTAAATTGTGGTCGTTAAAAATCTTTAACAACCACAATCTGTTGATCGTAGTAGGCTCCGTTGTTAAAAGTCTAACGACCATATTATATGGTCGTTATATTTATAACGACGGGATGATGTGTCGTCGTCAATCCTGAGGCAATAACGACCATAATTATCGTATTAACAACCACTTTTTCATTGTTAATTATGTTCTTATGATGATCAAAACATGATTACTCACAAATTTTCACCACTTTGATATCATTCAGAACTACTTATATTTAGTATAACATTCCATTGAACAAGCACTTGATGCAACATCCAATATTTGAATATTAACATCCGTATTAATATAGAAACAAAGGAATCTGGATTGAAAGGACCATCGCCTCTTTTTCTTAATATAAATACTAAAACTCTCACATACAATTCTGGAATTAAAATATACTAATTTACAAAATTTGAGTAAATAGTACTTCTTATATGACCAATGTACTTGTTCATATATATCTTGAAAACGAGACTACTATAAAAGATAATATTTATTAATCTTGAATCAAGGGACACCATCTTTCTTTGAATGGATATTATCCTTCATTGGTGATCACAATGCCTTCTCATGCTTCTACGTATTACGGTGGACCATCAGTCACTCCTGTTAATTCATGTGCGCCATTTCCAGTGTCTGGAAAATATAAAACCAATTTGTAAGAAGGGTCGATGATGAAAAAATATGAAATTGACATTATTTTGATATCATAGCTTTCATCCTTATGGGTGCAATATATTTGAGTAACTAGAAGACAATGGAGTGTAGAAACAAATTCTTGATGTGCTACAAGCTAGTTAGAATCTCACTTCCGGAATCATCTGCATCCCAATTTGCAGTGAATAAGCCTTGTATGTTTCTTGGCACATCATCTGCATATATGAAAACAAGCAACCTCTTTATATCATTCAATACAAAATAGCGTGAATACCTTTTGTAGCTAAGTTGTAACCTTTCCATAGTCCTGTTTTCCCATATAAGATGTGTGTGTACCCCTTTTTCTGCTGAAATTTGCTAATTATCTTGATATCTTTGACAAGGTCCAGGCCAATTCAACATTTTTGACGTTCCATACTTGTGGTGACTCGTTATGATAACCTATAATTAAGCCTTAGTTTGAAGTGGGCACCAAAAATCTACATAATAAAATTAAATTAAATAAGTGAATGCTGATGGACTGAGAAATAATTATTGAATGCTAAAAAAAATAAGTACATTACAGATGTCACAGTTTTACTATCGAAGTACCCTTATGTTGTTCAACACGACATAGTAAATTTGTAAACAAAATAAAGCAAACAAAACTGCACCTACGTGTTTAATAATCATGAACTGGACTTGAATCAACAATAGTTGATATAAATTCCCAACAACCAAAAAACAGAGGAAGGAGGAATAAGAACGAACTAGTAGTGGAATAGAGTCGGTGGTGGACCCTGGTAGTGTGCAGGATGCAGCTCGAGCACCCAGAACAAGGTGACCGGTCGGCGTTGTGCAGGACACATCGTGGGCACGTCGACGTCGAGGACGTCACAAGGAGCAGGCTGCGGCACGAATGCGCCGGGCTCAAGCTTGGTGGCTAGGTGTAGGCTGCAGCGCCAGCGTCGTTAGTCGTAGGAGAAGAGCAGGGAGATGGGATCAATGGAGGCGTCCAGATTTAAAAAAAAAACTAGGGAGGAGAGGGAAAGGAGGCGCAAGGAGATGGATCCTACCAGATTCGTTTTCTTTCTGCTCCTGCTAGATTTTTTGGATCGTCGAGGATTAACAAGAGATTGGGAGGAGACGAAAAGGAGGCGCAACCGGAAGAATTTTAGCCCGTCAGCGGCATCGAATGGAGATGGGGAAGATGTCCATGAAGGTACAGGTGGTTGTGGTGACAGTGGCCTGGTTTGGCGAGGATTGAGGATGCGGATGACTAGCTAATACAGTAGCTAATAGGATTACGAGCAGTTTAGTTTTATTGTAGAGATTTTAGTGTCAATTTTCTTGGGAACTGCCAATATTTTTTTTCTCTTTGCTGCTTACGGTGGAGAGATAAAAGATGAGGGGATTCTGTTTGTTACAGAGCTATACGTATAAGAAGGAGATGCGAACAATAACGAGCGCACCAAAAATGCTACACTTACGTAAAACTTGTAGGTAATGTTACTTAACTTTTCTAAATAATCTCTCCTCCCCTCCTGATTTCAAGTGGGTGGGGCCTTTTCCTAATTAACCCCAATTAAAAGAGGACACCTAAGCAACTACGTTAGTTTACATAGATACCCTACGTAGGTGTAGCATTGCTGCGAGCGCACCCATGCTTCTTGCAGCTGATTTCGGTTGCGCGGGGACTTGCTTGGATTTTAACGACCAAGAGTTTTTAGAGATCGTCGTTAATAATACTTTTTGTACTAGTGTCCAAACCGAAGTGGCCGGCCTTCGCGTTGCAGCGTGCGTGTGCCGTGCCTGCCCGGTTTCGTCAAACATGTTCATCGGCGAGTCGATCGTGCCGGTGCCGGCAGCCACATCAGGACGTGTGTATTACCGTGTTATTTAGTATGCGCACTAGTGGGGACAGGGCCTTTAGCCCCGGCCCGTAAGGGGCTTTAGTCCCGGTTCACCAACCGGGACTAAAGGGGCGGTACTAAAGGCCTAACCTTTAGTCTCGGCCCTATTCCAAGCCGGGACTAAAGGTGCTCCACGTGGTCGCCTCGTAGCGCCCTCAGGGGCAGGCCCTTTAGTCCCGGTTCGTTACACGGACCGAGACTAAAGAGTTTCAGATTTTGTTTATTTTTGGGTTTTAGGGTTTTAGGGTTTAGGTGTTCGGGAGATTAACGTGATGCCTCGTTTGGTGTTCCGGAATTAGTTTTCATATAATTCTAAATAGAAATAATTATGCATATATATATAAGATTAACTTATCTTACAAGCGACCATGTATATACAATTATATGGAGATCTGAATTATCGGGACTACAACCCGTCTATTCGATTACATGGACGAACATCAGTAATGGTCCCTAGCTACACTAAATCGTCCTGTGTCATCTATAGCTTCCGTCCTCAGAAAGGTCGCAAGCTCCTCTGCAACAGCAATCGCGCGTTGCTCTGGTAGGACCTTCTCCCTCATGGCAGTGTACTATATAAGAAGAGGAGATGAATATGAATATCAATCATGATAAGAAAGAATGACAGGTAAAAATAGAGGTGTGAATGTTCATTGCTTACGTCGAATCTGTGATCCTTGTGCTCAGAGGTAAACGTGCGAATGGTCTCGCAAACATAGTATCCGCATAGATGCGTCCCCCGTGGCTGTTGATCGCACTTTACGAGAATAGAATATATATAATCAAAATAATAATCTAGCATCATAAATGTATTGAAAATAGAAGTATATCATACTACTACTTACCTGAGCCGCTCTAAAGGTCAGCTTCTCAGGCTCGATACCGGGAGTCACACACTTGAACCGCTTCCAAACCCTGCCCGACAAGGATAATGATTTGCTAAGTTTTTCATTAATTGATATATCAGAAAATCATCGAAAGAGACCGATAGAGCGCAAGAATGATTGAAATTACCCTTGGAGCATGTCCTGTAGGCTTTGGAACTGTTCCAAGGGTCTCGATAATGGGTCGAAGGCATCAACTCTTCCCTTATCAATTTGAATGTCCAACAAAATCCAATGGAAGCTGCACATGTATATATATATATATGTGTGTGTGTGTGTGTGTGTGTGTGTGTGTGTGTGAGTAACTTATCAATTACACTTGTAAGTGAATGGACACAACAGAGTAAAGACCCTCACCTGAAGTTGTATGGAAACAGTATGTGGTCACAGAAATTTTGATCTGTTAGAAACCTTAGAAGGTTTTCCTCCGTCTCCTTGGGTTTATCAGTTAGCGTCGCTATATGTATTTTATCTGGATCAATAAACCCAATATTTAGGATGTTCTTACTTTTACAATCCAGAATCTTCATTCTGCATAATAAAGTACAAGTTATATATAGACAATGAATTGAAATAACTAAACATGTTATATGTAGACAACGAATTGAAAAACTTACAGACAATAGCAACTCATAAGCGATTTGTCGAGGGCGTCGCCATTGTACATCTGGAAGAGTTCATCAAAGTCGATATGGATTTCTTTTGGGCGGCCGTAGTACTCCCGTGGGACACTCACCACGATCATCGTTCTCCCATTCTTTGATTCACTTAAGTACCATGTATGCAAGTAACGCATATTTGTTGGGAGATCATCTTTGCTGACCAAAGGCGCTCCCATGACAAACTGTGGCTTAGGGGCTACCATAGCCTTGGGTAACATGTCGTCTTGGGAAGCCAGAATGTCTTCAACCGGGATACCCCATTCATCCGCCCACTTCTTTGCTAATTCCAAATCTTGCCCCTGCACCAGAGGGGGGACATTCTCGGTTAACACCCTGAGGGGTGGGATCGACTGTTTGGCCTGTTGTCCAAGCTGAGGAACGTCTGATTTTTTCTTGCTTGTAGTTGAACTTGATTTGCTCCCACTTGCACTTGCACGTGATCTGCTCTTTTTCACTTCCTTCTGCAATGTGCGTGTATAGTCATCAGGCTTATGGTGGTGTAAGTCATACTGTGATGGAAGGGTCGTGAAGTATTTTGCAAATGCTATTTGCTTCTCGGTGTATTCCGGGCGGGGCTCGGGTTCCTTCTTTTTCATCTGCGCATCACGATGTTCCTTTGCTATCCTGGCGTTTTCCTCGGGGGTACGATCATAAGGTCTTATAGGAAGATTAGCATGAGGTACCTTTGGGAGGGGCGACAATTTGCGCTTTGGGGGGCTCCGTCGCTTAGAAATCGTCGGCGGAGCGTTCTTGCTGGCACGCTTCCGCTTAGTATCCGGAGCGGGCGGCGGCGGAGGCGGACGACCCAAGTCCGGCGACGGTGATCGAGATGGACTCGTGTTGTGCTGGCCGACGTCATGTGGAGGGCTTGGAGGTAATGGAGGTGTAGGTGACCTACGACGACTCGGAGGCGGTGTTGTCCTTGGGGCCGAGCCTGGAAGCTTGATGTAGTTCTTGTCCCATAGGATGACTCCACCCAGTACTTCTCCGAGTGTCCTCTCATCTTCAGGTCCAGCTATGTCGAGCTCCATATCATGAAACCCCGCCATGATTTCATCCACCCCGACTTTAGCAAAGCCAGCTGGAATCTCACGGCCATGCCAGCGTGCATCAGGGCCAGAAGGTAAAGCTTGTCCGACGGCCACCTTCATGGATATGTTCTTGAATTTCTGATGGAGTTCACATGATGTTGACTCCTTGATTCCATCCACGGGGTAGCCAGGACCGCCCTCTATCATTCTTCGTGCATCGTTGGGCGGGGCCTCAGATTCAGCCATGCTGCTTTTCTGCTTAGATGGGGCGCCGGTAATATCAAATGCAGGATCTTCCTGGCGCGCTACTCCTCTAAGCTCATCAATCTACTTCTGTTGCTCGTTAATCCTGGCAAGCAACTGGTTGAACTTGTCATTCTCCTCATCCTGCTGCCGCTTCTTTGCTCTCTCTCGGCTTTTGTAAGTGTCTTGGTCTCTGGCAAACCCAAGCCACCACGGGTAAGAAGGACCGAAGCCTCGCGTTTGTCCTCCATGTTCGTCATTGCCGAGGACCAGTGTGAGCAAATCTTTCTCTCTATCTGGAGTGAACTTTCTTTTTCCCTCCTTAATTTCTTTCACTATCCTTTCCAATTCTCCCTGGGTATCCTAAGACCGTCACTGCAGATGAGGTGCCCTGTTTCTTCGTCGTACGAACCACCATGCGCAAGGAACCAATTTCTTGCTCTCAATTCCCACTCATCACGGAGTGGTTCAGGTACGATGCCTTTACCTAGCAGATCTTGCTCTTTCTTATCCCACTTTGGGATGGCAGTCTCATAGCCCCCTGGCCCCAGCTTGTGGTGATATTTCTTCTTGTCGGCATTTATCTTGTTCTTTTCTGATAATGCCTGGGCATCTTCTGACTCCTTTTACTCTTGAAATGTCTTCCAGTGATTCGCCTGCTTGGCTAGATACCCCTCGAATACTGGCACTTTCTTTGTCTTCAGATAGTTTTTCCATAGCTTCTTCTTCCAGCTACGGAACAATTCGGCCATCTTCTTTAGAGTCCACTGCTTGACTTTGGCCTTTAGTTTGTGTGCGGCGTCTTCATTCTCACATTCTGGCAGGTTGAAATGTGACATGAGATCATTCCAAAGATTATCTTTGTACCTTTCGGCGACATAGTCACCATCGGCTGCCCCTTTGCGCTTGTTCCACTCCCGAACGCTGATCGGGACGTGGTCCCTAACGAGAACTCCGCATTGCTTCTTGAATGTGTCAGCAACATTCTTCGGAAGCTTGGGTTCGCCCGTAGGCAATATCACCTCAAAGGTGTAATGCGTCCGTGCATCCAACTTTCTAGTCGGGCCTCGTTTCGTAGCTTTGCTCGATGTGGAGGCCTAAGAGGGAGAAACATTCGTCAAATGAATGTATATGTATACAATATAGAGCTATCTCCAATATTTTTCACATATTACAAGTGATTGTCGAACTTCATATGTATACCTCGCCGGACTTTATTATTTCTTCACCGGCTTCTTCATCAGTGGAGCTATCACCTTCTCCGTCATTGGACCTATCTCATGCCCCATCGGCTTCATCTTCGTGTCGGTCGACCTCCATTCCATATCTGGAGGGGTTTAGATATGACGACGGAGATTCAGCTGGTTCAACGTCGGGGCCGTCTTTGATTATATCTTCGAGAAGTTCTTCCTCTTCGAGGTTCCTGATATGTGGATCCATAGTTCTGTAAAAAACGGACATTTGATTAACTAATAAACTAACAAACTATATAAGAGGGGTTGGAAACTTCGAAGTGTCGTCTTATATAGGAGGACCTTTAGTCCCGGGTCTTGGCTAGAACCTAAACTCTAAAATATGTCTAACGGATTCTCTTAACCTTTAAGGATTTAACAAAATGGCGACATTCTAGATGTGTAGAAAATGATCCTATTTTTCCTGATCTCATCTACCCTTCTATATGTCACATTATTCTATCAGGAACTCCGTTCCAAAACAACTTTCTGCATAGTATTCAAAGTAGGAGTACTTTTCCAATTTGAGCATTCAATAAGCAAAACCAAATCGTAAAATAAAGTAGTATTCAAATTAGCATGCATTCAATTATAAGCAAATACATCATCTCTTTTGTCCGTACATCGTCGAATATTATCACTAATACTCCTCGAATACTATCATACATATAGCATCACTGATACATCTAGAACCGTAGCGCCCGACGGGTATCGTCGCGGGCGGTGGACACCCAAAGAGAAGGAACCATCACAGGATCATAGCTCCAGTGAGATCCCCGAAGAACCTGCCAGGTATGCTCGAACCTGCCCTCCAACGCAACCATGTAGCGACGGACGTGCTCATCCTCCTCGCTGACACGGTGACGTACCACCTCCGCGGTGTCCGGAAGCCTCGGCACCGTCACTGGCCCACGCGACCGCCACCAAACAAGGATCGGGTCAACAACGGGCTGGCTCCTCACCAACCTACGCCCCCCGGAAGGTAGCACCTCCCAATACCAGTCGGGCGGAGCCCAGTCCCGGACAAGGCCCCTCTGATCAAGCAGGTGTCCTCCGCCGAGTCGACGACGAGGATGCGGGATAGGCATCGTAAAATGAACTAAGAAAATAAACTAGTTCTATTAATTTTCTTGATAAAAATAAACTATTAACACTTAAGCATATACAATAGCAAAATTAAACTATTAACACTTAAGCATATACAATAGCAAAATTAAGCAATAATCTAAGAAACACTATTAACACTTAAGCATATACACTATACAATAGCAAAATTAAATGACAAAAAATATATTTCTTCTTCTTGTAACCCTAACCTAATTTCTCCTCTTCTTCTACTTCTTCTTATACTTCTACTTCTCCTCTTCTTCTACTACTTCTCCTCTTCTCTTCTTCTACTTCTCCTCTCCTCCTCTTCTAAATTTTTCTCTTCTTCTACTTCTCCTCTTCTTCTATTTTTCCTCTTCTTCTCCTCTCCTCCTCTTCTTATTCTCCTTTTTCTTCTTTTCTTCTCCTCCTCTTCTTATTTTCCTTTTTCCTAATCTTATTTTCTTATTTTTGTTCATATTTCTTCTTCTTGTAACCCTAACCTAATTCTAAATATTACTAACCCTAATAATCTAGCACAAACCTAATAACAATAGGAATTAAACGACAAAAAAATTCTTTTTCTTTTTCTTCTTTTCTTCCCTTTTTCTTCTTTTCTTCTCCTTTTTCTTCCTTTCTTCTCCTTTTTCTTCCTTTCCTCTCCTTTTTCTTCTTTTCTTCTCATTTTTCTTCCTTTCTTCTCCTTTTTCTTCCTTTCTTCCCTTTTTCTTCTTTTCTTCTCCTTTTTCTTATTTTCTTCTCCTTTTTCTTCTTTTCTTCTCCTTTTTCTTCTTTTCTTCTCCTTCCCTTTTTCTTCTTTTGTTCTCCTTTTTATTCCTTTCTTCTCCTTTTTCTTCCTTTCTTCTCTTTTTTCTTCCTTTCTTCTCCTTTTTCTTCCTTTCTTCCCTTTTTCTTCTTTTCTTCTCCTTTTTCTTCTTTTCTTCTCCTTTTTCTTCTTTTCTTCTACTGGCCGGAGTGTTGGGGAGGAGGGGGCGGGGGGCTTACCGGCCGAGGTGTCGACGGCGCGCGGCGAGGAGGACGGCGACGTGCGGCGAGGAGGACGGCGGCGACGAGGAGGACGACGGCGACGGCGAGGAGGATGGCAGGCGGCGGCGAGGAGGACGGCGGGCATCCTGACGGCGTCGTCGAGGTCGTCGGTGTGCCCCGCCGGGCAGGAGAACGAGAGGAAGAAGAAGAGAAACGAACGATTTGGGTTGGAATTTTTCTAACTCCCGCTTATATAGGTGGTTCTTTAGTCCCGGTTCGTGGCTCGAACCGGGACTAAAGACCCCCTTTAGTCCCGGGTGGAGCCACGACCCGGGACTAAAGACCCTTTTTCGGGCAGACCAGAAGGCGGGAAGCAGGGGCCTTTAGTCCCGGTGCGGAGCTCCAACCGGGACTAAAGGGGGTCTTTAGTCCCGGTTGGAGCCACGCACCGGGACTAATGCCCCTCCTCGGCAGGCGGCAGGCGAGGGGCTTTAGTCCCGGGTCGTGGCTCCACCCGGGACTAAATCCCCTCCTCGGCTGCACGATAAGTTTAGTCCCACCTCGCCCAGCGAGGGGGACTAACACTTGTTTATAAGCCCCATCGCGGCTACTCCATCGAGCTCCTCTCTAAAGCGGGCTTACGGGCCTAAACTGACTGTAAATTAAAAAATTGAAACTATATTTGAAATTGTGGAGAAAATTAAACCTGAATTCAAAGTGAGGTCACTTTGAATTTAGGTATAATTTTCTTTACAAATTCTCATATAGTTTCAATTTTTTTCTATTTTCAAAATTAACTATTTTGTTATTTTCAATTAAAAACTATGTTTATTAAAATTCTTTTTGCATATTTGCGAATTTGACAAAACTATGATAATGAAAAGTGTTTGAAATTGAATAAATAATTCAAAAATATTTTCTATTTTCAAAAGTAATTATTTTGACTATCCAAACTATTAACTATTTTGTTATTTTCAATTAAAAACTATGCTTATTAAAATTCTTTTTGCATAATTGAGAATTTGACAAAACTATGATAATGAAAAGTGTTTGAAATTGAATAAATAATGCAAAACTATTTTCTATTTTCAAAAGTAATTATTTTGACTATCCAAAATATTAACTATTTTGTTATTTTCAATTGAAAAGTGTTTGAAATTGAAAAGCACTACAAATAAACTCTGAAAATGTTGAAAGTTGGCATGCTATCATCATTTCACCCACATAGCATGTGTTAAAAAGTTGAGAGGGCTACGATAAAACCTGGATGCACTTCGTGTACAAAAGGGACAATCTCTCTCGAAGTATCAGGGTTTCGAACGAGAACTCATCTCTTACAAAGGGATTTCATTTTTTTGAACTTATTTAAACTTCATACTTTTTGTGTGTTCAAAATGCACCATTCAAAGTCACATCACAAAATTTCAACAATTTCTAACTTAATTTGGTATTCTTCGTGCATTTACTTTTTTTTTTGAGCTAGTTGACCCTGAAATTGAAAAGCACTACAAATGAACTCTGAAAATGTTGAAAGTTGGCATGCTATCATCATTTCACCCACATAGCATGTGTGAAAAAGTTGAGAGGGCTACGACAAAAACTGGATGCACTTCGTGTACAAAACAGACAATCTCTCTAGAAGTATGAGGGTTTCGAACGAGAACTCATCTCTTACAAAGGGATTTAATTTTTTTGAACTTATTTGAACTCCATACTTTTTGTGTGTTCAAAATGCACCATTCAAAGGCAAATCACAAAATTTCAACAATTTCTCACTTCATTTGGTATTCTTCGTGCATTTACTTTTTTTTGAGCTAGTTGACCCTGAAATTGAAAAGCACTACAAATGAACTCTGAAAATGTTGAAAGTTGGCATGCTATCATCATTTCACCCACATAGCATGTGTTAAAAAGTTGAGAGGGCTACGACAAAAACTGGATGCACTTCGTGTACAAAACGGACAATCTCTCTCGAAGTATCTGGGTTTCGAACGAGAACTCATCTCTTACAAAGGGATTTCATTTTTTTTGAACTTATTTAAACTCCATACTTTTTGTGTGTTCAAAATGCACCATTCAAAGGCACATCACAAAATTTCAACAATTTCTGACTTCATTTGGTATTCTTCGTGCATTTACTTATTTTTTTTTGAGCTAGTTGACCCTGAAATTGAAAAGCACTACAAATGAACTCTGAAAATGCTGAAAGTTGGCATGCTATCATCATTTCACCCACATAGCATGTGTTAAAAAGTTGAGAGGGCTACGACAAAAACTGGATGCACTTCGTGTACAAAACGGACAATCTCTCTCGAAGTATTAGGGTTTCGAACGAGAACTCATATCTTACAAAGGGATTCCATTTTTTGAACTTATTTAAAATCCATACTTTTTGTGTGTTCAAAATGAACCATTCAAAGGCACATCACAAAATTTCAACAATTTCTGACTTCATTTGGTATTCTTCGTGCATTTACTTATTTTTTTTGACCTAGTTGACCCTGAAATTGAAAAGCACTATAAATGAACTCTGAAAATGTTGAAAGTTGGCATGCTATCATCATTTCACCCACATAGAATGTGTTAAAAAGTTGAGAGGTCTACGACAAAAACTGGATGCACTTCGTGTACAAAACGGACAATCTCTCTCGAAGAATTTGGGTTTCAAACGAGTACTCATCTCTTACAAAGAGATTTCATTTTTTGAACTTATTTGAACTCCATACTTTTTGTGTGTTCAAAATGCACCATTCAAAGGCACATCACAAAATTTCAACAATTTCTGACTTCATTTGGTATTCTTCGTGCATTTACTTATTTTTTTTCCAGCTAGTTGACCCTGAAATTGAAAAGCACTACCAATGAACTCTGAAAATGTTGAAAGTTGGCATGTTATCATCATTTCACCCACATAGCATGTGTTAAAAAGTTCAGAGGGCTACGACAAAAACTGGATGCACTTCGTGTACAAAACGGACTATCTCTTTAGAAGTATGAGGGTTTCGAACGAGAACTCATCTCTTACAAAGGGATTTCATTTTTTTTGAACTTATTTGAACTCCATACTTTTTGTGTGTTCAAAATGCACCATTCAAAGGCAAATCACAAAATTTCAAAAATTTCTAACTTCATTTGGTATTCTTCGTGCATTTACTTATTTTTTTGAGCTAGTTGACCCTGAAATTGAAAAACACTACAAATGAACTCTAAAAATGTTGAAAGTTGGCATGCTATCATCATTTCACCCACATAGCATGTGTTAAAAAGTTGAGAGGGCTACGACAAAAACTGGATGCACTTCGTGTACAAAACGGACAATCTCTCTCGAAGTATTAGGGTTTCGAACGAGAACTCATCTGTTACAAAGGGATTTCATTTTCTTGAACTTATTTAAACTCCATACTTTTTGTGTGTTCAAAATGCACCATTCAAAGGCACATCACAAAATTCAACAATTTCTGACTTCATTTGGTATTCTTCGTGCATTTACTTATTTTTTTTGAGCTAGTTGACCCTGAAATTAAAAAGCACTACAAATGAACTCTGAAAATGTTGAAAATTGGCATGCTATCATCATTTCACCCACATAGCATGTGTTAAAAAGTTGAGAGGGCTACAACAAAAACTGGATGCACTTCGTGTACAAAACGGATAATCTCTCTCGAAGTATGAGGGTTTCGAACGAGAACTCATCTCTTACAAAGGGATTTCATTTTTTTGAACTTATTTAAAATCCATACTTTTAGTGTGTTCAAAATGAACCATTCAAAGGCACATCACAAAATTTCAACAATTTCTAACTTCATTTGGTATTCTTCGTGCATTTACTTTTTTTTTGAGCTAGTTGACCCTGAAATTGAAAAGCACTACAAATGAACTGTGAAAATGTTGAAAGTTGACATGCTATCATCATTTCACCCACATAGCATGTGTTAAAAAGTTGAGAGGGCTACGACAAAAACTGGATGCACTTCGTGTACAAAACGGACAATCTCTCTCGAAGTATCTGGGTTTCGAACGAGAACTCATCTCTTACAAAGGGATTTCATTTTTTGAACTTACTTGAACTCCATACTTTTTGTGTGTTCAAAATGCACCATTCAAAGGGACATCACAAAATTTCAACAATTTCTGACTTCATTTGGTATTCTTCGTGCATTTACTTATTTAGTTTTTTGAGCTAGTTGACCCTGAAATTGAAAAGCACTACAAATGAACTCTGAAAATGTTGAAAGTTGGCATGCTGTCATCATTTCACCCACATAGCATGTGTTAAAAAGTTGAGAGGGCTACGACAAAAACTGGATGCACTTCGTGTACAAAACGGACAATCTCTCTAGAAGTATGAGGGTTTCGAACAAGAACTCATCTCTTACAAAGGGATTTAATTTTTTTGAACTTATTTGAACTCCATACTTTTTGTGTGTTCAAAATGCACCATTCAAAGGCAAATCACAAAATTTCAACAATTTCTAACTTCATTTGGTATTCTTCGTGCATTTACTTATTTTTTTTCAGCTAGTTGACCCAGAAATTGAAAAGCACTACAAATGAACTCTGAAAATGTTGAAAGTTGGAATGCTATCATCATTTCACCCACATAGCATGTGTTAAAATTTGAGAGGGCTACGACAAAAACTGGATGCACTTCGTGTACAAAACGGACAATCTCTCTCGAAGTATCAGGGTTTCAAACGAGAACTCATCTCTTATAAAGGGATTTCATTTTTTGAACTTATTTAAAATCCATACTTTTTGTGTGTTCAAAATGAACCATTCAAAGGCACATCACAAAATTTCAACAATTTCTGACTTCATTTGGTATTCTTCGTGCATTTACTTTTTTTTTGAGCTCGTTGACCCTGAAATTGAAAAGCACTACAAATGAACTCTGAAAATGTTTAAAGTTGGCATGCTATCATCATTTCACCCACATAGCATGTGTAAAAAGTTGAGAGGGCTACGACAAAAACTGGATGCACTTCGTGTACAAAACGGACAATCTCTCTCGAAGTATCAGGGTTTCGAACGAGAACTCATCTCTTACAAAGGGATTTCATTTTTTGAATTTATTTAAACTCCGTACTTTTTGTGTGGTCAAAATGCACCATTCAAAGGCACATCACAAAATTTCAACAATTTCTGACTTCATTTGGTATTCTTCGTGCATTTACTTATTTTTTTTGAGCTAGTTGACCCTGAAATTGAAAAGCACTACAAATGAACTCTGAAAATGTTGAAAGTTGGCATGCTATCATCATTTCACCCACATAGCATGTGTTAAAAAGTTGAGAGGGTTACGACAAAAACTGGATGCACTTCGTGTACAAAACGGACAATCTCTCTCGAAGTATGAGTGTTTCGAACGAGAACTCATCTCTTACAAAGGTTTATTAAAATTCTTTTTGCGTATTTGAGAATTTGACAAAACTATGAAAATGAAAAGTGTTTGAAATTTAATACATTCCATACATGCATTACATAAAAGGTTTAATACATTATTACATTATTGCACCATTATTCCTATCTATTATTTCTGTTTTCTTCTGGGTCGTAGCCATGGAGAATCTTCATCATTCAGTAGGATGCTTGGGTCAGTTTTCACTTTGGAGGGTGGAATTTCATGAAACTTATTATAATCTTCTAACATGTCTGTCTTGTCATCCACTCCCACGATGTTTCTTTTCCCTGAAAGAACTATGTGGCGTTTTGGCTCATCGGACGATATCTTCTTTTGCTGATTTCTTTTTCTCGTTTTTGTAGACATGTCCTTCACATAGAAAACCTTTGCAACATCATTGGCTAGGACAAATGGTTCGTCCATGTACGCAAGATTGTTGAGATCCACTGTTGTCATGTCGTACTTTTGGTCTACAACTACCCCGCCTCCTGTCAGCTTCACCCATTTGCACCGAAACAAAGGGATCTTAAAAGTAGGTCCATAGTCAAGTTCCCATATCCCCTCTATGTACCCGTAATATGTTTCCAAACAGTGCCCATTCTTGTCTGTTGCATCAAACCGGACACCACTATTTTGGTTGGTGCCCTTTTTTATCTTGGGCAACCGTGTAAAATGTATTCCTATTTATCTCATACCATTGGAAAGTACATATAGTCGAGGATGGTGGCCTGGCCAAACAGTACAGCTGATCTCCAACGGTGTCGTCATTCATGAGATGTGTGTGCAACCAACTGCCGAAAGTCTTCTCGTGTTCCCCTTTAATCCAAGAGTCAGCCTTCCCCGGGTTTTCGGAGCGTAGAATATTCTTGTGTCTCACGATATACGGAGCCACCACGATGGAATTGTGTAGAACTGTGTAGTGTGCTTGAGAGAAAAATTGCCCATCCATACATACTTTTCCTTTCCTTCCTAGTGTGCCTTTTCCTGTCAGCCTACCCTCATACCGAGATTCAGGAACACCAATCGGCTTAAGGTCAGGAAGAAAGTCCACACAAAACTCAATGACCTCCTCTGTTCCATAGCCCTTGGAGATGCTTCCTTCTGGCCTAGCACGGTTACAGACATATTTCTTTAAGACTCCCATGAACCTCTCGAAGGGGAACATATTGTGTAGAAACACAGGACCGAGAATTCTAATCTCTTCGACTAGGTGAACTAGGAGGTGTGTCATTATATTGAAGAAGGATGGCGGGAACAACAACTCAAAGCTGACCAGACATTGGACCACATCAATCTGTAACCCTGATAGACTTTCTCGATCGATTACCTTCTGAGAAATTGCATTGAGGAATGCACATACCTTCACAATTGGCAGACGAACATTTTCCGGTAGAATTCCCCTCAATGCAACCGGAAGTAATTGCGTCATAAGCACGTGGCAGTCATGAGACTTTAGGTTTTAGAATTTTTTGTCTTTCATATCTATGATTCCCTTTATATTCGACGAGAAGCCAGTCGGGACCTTGATACTGAAAAGGACTTCAAAGAAGATTTCCTTCTCTTCCTTAGTAAGAGCGTAGCTGGCACGCCCTTGAAACTGCCCTGGATGCATGCCATCTCTTCCTTTATGACTTTCCTGGTCCTCCCGTGCTTCCGGTGTATCTTTTGACTTCCCATACAAGCCCAGGAAGCCTAGAATATTCACGCCGAGATTCTTCGTCAGGTGCATCACGTCGATTGCCGAGCGGACCTCATGGACTTCCCAGTAGGGTAGCTCCCAAAATATAGATTTCTTCTTCCACATGGGTACGCGCTTATCAGGGCCGTTAGGAATAGGTTGGCTGCCAGGACCCTTTCCAAAGATTACTTTTGAATCTTTGACCATATCAAATACTTCAGCACCAGTACGGATGACAGGCTTCCCCCGGGGTTCTACCTTGCCATTGAAATGCTTGCCTTTTTTCTTTAAGGGATGCTTGGGCGGAAGAAAACGACGATTGTACGGGTACACATTCTTCCTACATTTGTCCAGATATATACTTTCTGTATGATCCAAACAGTGCGTGCATGCATTGTATCCCTTGTTTGACTGTCCTAAAATGTTACTAAGAGCAGGGCAATCATTGATGGTTACGAAAAGCAACGCTCGAAGGTCAAATTCCTCTTGTTTGTGCTCGTCCCACACAAGTACACCTGGTTCGGCCCACAGCTGTAAAAGTTCATCAACTAATGGCCTTAGGTACACATCAATATCGTTGCCGGGTTGCTTTGGACCTCGGATAAGCACTGGCATCATAATGAACTTCCGCTTCATGCACAACCAAGGAGGAAGGGTGTAGATACATAGAGTAACGGGCCAGGTGCTGTGACTGCAACTCTGCTCCCCAAAAGGATTCATGCCATCTGTACTCAGACCTAACCATAAGTTCCTTGCGTCAGCTGCAAATCTCGGGAACTCTCTCTCGATTTTTCTCCACTGCTGACCATGAGCGGTGTGCCTCAACTTATCGTCTTTCATACGATCTTCCATGTGCCATCGCAACAACTTCGCATGATCTTTATTTCTGAACAGACGTTTCAACCGTGGTATTATAGGAGCATACCACATCATCTTGGCAGGAACCCTCTTCCTGGGTGGCTCGCCCTCAATATCACCAGGGTCATCTTTTCTGATCTTATACCGCAATGCAGTGCATACCGGGCATTTATCCATATTCTCGTACGTCTCACCGCGGTAGAGGATGCAGTCATTAGGGCATGCACGTATCTTCTACACGTCTAATCCTAGAGGGCAGACAAGCTTCTTTGCTTCGTACGTGCTCGCGGGCAATTCGTTCTTTCTTGGAAGCATCTTCTTCATCAGTACCAGCAACTTTTCGAATGACGAGTCAGTCACACCGGTCTCTGCCTTCCACTTCAGCAATTCCAGTGTGCTACCCAGCTTCTTCTGGCCATCTTCACAAGTTGGGTACAACAATTTGTTGTGGTCCTGTAACATCTGCTCGAACTGCAACCTCTCCTTTTCTGTGTCGCAACCTCGCCGTGCATCAGAAATGACCCGGCCAAGATCATCAGCGGGCTCATCTGGTTCCCGTTCTTCATCCTGATCTTCTTCTTCATTGTCTTCCATTGCGGTATCAGCATACTCAGGGAACATAGATCGGTAGTTGTCATCATCGTTCTCTCCTTCTTCATCGTCGTCTTCCACCATAACCCCTCTTTCTCCGTGCTTGGTCCAAACATTATAGCCCGACATAAAACCGGACCGAAGCAGGTGGCTCTGAATGACTATTGAGGAAGTGTAATCCTTCTCATTCCGACATTCAACACATGGACAAAACATATAGCCACCACCATGCTTGTTCGCATCGGCTGCATCTCGAAAAGAATGCACGCCTTCTCTGTAAGCGGCTATGCGTCGATCACCGTACATCCATGGATGGCTCATCTGTGTTATACGACAGTATATCAAATACAATCACGATCCTAAAAATTAGTACCGCATGGTCTAAACAAGGAAATATAGTTGCTAACCTTTTAGAATAAATAGAAATAAAGAGGAAGAGGTTTAAGCGTGGCTCGGGCATCTCATATCGTAGTTGTGTTCGGTGAACTGAAGCGGCATCGCTCTAACACACATTTCAACAAACACCTCTAGTGCATCAAATAAAAGTGGAGAGCTAGCACACACCCACACTCCCCCATCCATGAAAAATGCAAGGAAGAGGGGAGAGGGGGACTCTGCTATATATAGGCAGAGGACTTTAGTCCCGGTTTGAGACACAAACCGGTACTAAAGGTGGCGCACATGCGGGCTGCACACCGCATAGCCCTTTAGTCCCAGTTTGGGACACAAACCGGGACTAAAGGCTCCTTACGGGCCTGGACTAAAGCCTCGAGGGAGGCATTGCGATTTGGGGCGACGTGGCCGGGCCTTTAGTCCCGGCCCAGAGGCATGCCGGGACTAAAGGGTCCCGGCCAAAGGCCCGTTTTCCACTAGTGTCCGACTCTTTTTTTGAAGGAAGGAAACCTTGTAGGAGTATTACTCAATCAGAATATCCTTACAATCACTAGAGGCAATAAGAATAACCTCATTAAAGCATCTCTAACAGATGTCCTATCCTATATAAACCTGAGAATGGTTTCATACTTGAACCATACTTGAACCATACCCATTCATTTATCTGTCAAAATCATACTTGAACCATACCCATTTAGTGTTATTTTTAGCCCAACCAAAACCAAACCCATTATTTTTTCCACCCAAAACATAACACTAGTAGAAAACTGTTGGGGAACGTCGCATGGGAAACAAAAAATTTCCTACGCGCACGAAGACCTATCATGGTGATGTCCATCTACGAGAGGGGATGTTCGATCTACGTACCCTTGTAGACCGTACAACATAAGCGTTTAGTGAACGCGGTTGACGTAGTGGAACGTCCTCACGTCCCTCGATCCGCCCCGCGAACCGTCCCGCGATCAGTCCCACGATCTAGTGCCGAACAGATGGCACCTCCGCGTTCAGCACACGTATAGCTCGACGATGATCTCGGCCTTCTTGATCCAGTAAGAGAGACGGAGAGGTAGAAGAGTTCTCCGACAGCGTGACGGTGCTCCGGAGGTTGGTGGTGATCTTATCTCAGCAGGGCTCCGCCCGAGCTCCGCAGAAACGCGATCTAGAGGAAAAACCGTGGAGGTATGTGGTCGGGCTGCCGTGGAAAAGTCGTCTCAAATCAGCCCTAAAACCTCCGTATATATAGGGGGGAGAGGGGGAGCCTTGCCTTGGGGTCCAAGGACTCCCAAGGGGGTCGGCCGAGCCAAAGGGGGAAACCCTCCCCTTCCAAACCGAGTCCAACTAGGTTTGGAAGGAGGAGTCCTTCCCCCTTTTCCCACCTCCTCTTTTTTTTCTATTTGATTTTCTTCCTATGGCGCATAGGGCCTACTTGGGCTGTCCCACCAGCCCACTAAGGGCTGGTGCGCCACCCCCAAGGCCTATGGGCTTCCCCGGGGTGGGTTTCCCCCCCGGTGAACTCCCGGAACCCATTCGTCATTCCCGGTACATTCCCGGTAACTCCGAAAACCTTCCGGTAATCAAATGAGGTCATCCTATATATGAATCTTTGTTTCCGGACCATTCCGGAAGCCCTCGTGACGTCCGTGATCTCATCCGGGACTCCGAACAACATTCGGTAACCAACCATATAACTCAAATACGCATAAAACAACGTCGAACCTTAAGTGTGCAGACCCTGCGGGTTCGAGAACTATGTAGACATGACCCGAGAGACTCCTCGGTCAATATCCAATAGCGGGACCTGGATGCCCATATTGGATCCTACATATTCTACGAAGATCTTATCGTTTGAACCTCAGTGCCAAGGATTCCTATAATCCCGTATGTCATTCCCTTTGTCCTTCGGTATGTTACTTGCCCGAGATTCGATCGTCAGTATCCGTATACCTATTTCAATCTCATTTACCGGCAAGTCTCTTTACTCGTTTCGTAATACAAGATCCCGCAACTTACATTAAGTCACATTGCTTGCAAGGCTTGTGTGTGATGTTGTATTACCGAGTGGGCCCCGAGATACCTCTCCATCACACGGAGTGACAAATCCCAGTCTCGATCCATACTAACTCAACGAACACCTTCGGAGATACCTGTAGAGCATCTTTATAGTCACCGAGTTACGTTGCGACGTTTGATACACACAAAGTATTCCTCCGGTGTCAGTGAGTTATATGATCTCATGGTCATAGGAATAAATACTTGACACGCAGAAAACAGTAGCAACAAAATGACACGATCAACATGCTACGTCTATTAGTTTGGGTCTAGTCCATCACGTGATTCTCCTAATGACGTGATCCAGTTATCAAGCAACAACACCTTGTTCATAATCAGAAGACACTGACTATCTTTGATCAACTAGCTAGCCAACTAGAGGCTTGCTAGGGACAGTGTTTTGTCTATGTATCCACACATGTATTTAAGTCTTCATTCAATACAATTATAGCATGTATAATAAACGATTATCTTGATACAAGAATTATAATAATAACTATATTTATTATTGCCTCTAGGGCATAATTCCAACAAAAACAGGGCTACCGTTCGGCCCTGGCCAGCCCATTAGTCCCGGTTCTTCAAGAACCGGGACCAATGGGGGTTATTAGACCCGGTTCATGAGCCCAGGGGGTCAGCCGGGGCCTCGTGGGCATTGGTCTCGGTTCGTGTGGAACCATTTGTCCCGGTTCGAGCCACGGACCGGGACCAATGGTCCTCGGTGCTGGCCCACAATCTTTAGTCCCGGTTAATGCCACGAACCGGGACAAATAACTTGCCTACATATATAACCACCGTCGCGGCAGAGCACTCCAAAGTGCTCTGTTTTTGTCGAGTCGGTGAGGGGAGGGCATTTGGGTGCTCTAGTTCACCTCCTATGCACATGAGGTGTTCTATGAAATGCCCGAGCCACACTAGTTAAGCTTACTCCTCTCGAAACTCGACCTCCGAGCTCCATTTTCAACGAGACTTGTCTAGATTTAGCGGTCCGTCACGCCCCGTCCCCGCCACGTCTTCACCGCCGTCGATCGCCCGCGCCGATCTCGTCGCTGACACCACCGTGGTGAGCATCTTGTTCTTATCTTCTTTCTGAAAGAAAAAAATTCTAACTTCAGATAGATACTTGTCTAATTTTCTTACTTTTATTATTCCTTGGTACAATATAGTGCAATGGTTTTGGTATCCGCCCCCGTCGGCCCTCGTCCTGACTATGATTCAGATGTGGTATATATTATCTTTTCATAACTATTTGGTTCATTTATTGTTTATGACAATTATGATGACCAACGTGACATATATTTTTAATCTAGGAGGTATGTGAACCGGAAATTCCAACCCACCTAGAAATGCTTCTCGAGAAGTTAACTTTGGTTGAAAAAGAAAACAAATACTTGAAGGAAAAATTGAAAATAATTGAGGATAAGAATATGGAAATGGAGTTGCATGTTGCCGAGGTCATTGACGATCGCAAGATGAAGATCGATGCGATGCGGTTGAAGATGGATGAAATGCGCTTGAAGATTAGGAATATTAGAAAATATGCCATTGATAAAGAGGCTTGGTATCATTATGCTCTTGGGTCAATTGTTACCTTACTTGCGATTTTGATCGCGTTTGTTGTTGCATTTAAATGTTTTACATAGTTGTATGTTGTTTTATGAGAGAACTTTATGTATTTATTTTTCAATAATAACATTTGATCACTATTGTGCTTTGGTTTTAATGTGATGATGAACTTGTATTAATTTGGTCAATTCTCTATTCATTTTGTTCTGCAATGGTTTTTAGATATATAATTAATTTCAAAAAAATGGTTTTTTGAATGGTGCATTTTGAACACAGAAAAACTATGGAGTTCAAATAAGTTCAAAAAAATGAAATCCCTTTGTAACAAATGAGTTTTCGTATGAAACCCTGATACTTTGAAATAGATTGTCCGTTTCGTACACGAAGTGCATCCAGTTTTTGCCGTAACCCTCTCAACTTTCTCAAACATGCTATGTGGGTGAAATGATGATACCATGCCAACTTGGAACCTTTTCAGAGTTCATTTCAAATGCTTTCAATTTCATGGTCTTATAGCACAAAATATTCAGTAAATGCATGAAAAATAACAACTCAAGCCAGAAAGGGTTGTAAATTGATGATGTGGCTTTGAATGGTGCATTTTGAACACACAAAAACTATGGAGTTCAAATAAGTTCAAAAAAATGAAATCCCTTTGTAACAGACGAGTTTCCGTATGAAACCCTGATACTTCGAAAGAGATTGTCCGTTTTGTACACGAAGTGCATCCAGTTTTTTCCGTAACCGTCTCAACTTTCTCGCACATGCTATGTGGGTGAAATGATGATACCATGCCAACTTGGAACCTTTTCAGAGTTCATTTCAAATGTTTTTCAATTTCATGGTCTTATAGCTCAAAATAATGAGTAAATGCATGAAAAATAACAAATGAAGTCAGAAAGGGTTGTAAATTGATGATGTGGCTTTGAACTGTGCATTTTGAACACAGAAAAACTATGGAGTTCAAATAAGTTCAAAAAAATGAAATCCCTTTGTAACAGACGAGTTTCAGTATGAAACCTTGATACTTCGAAAGAGATTGTCCGTTTTGTACACGAAGTGCATCCAGTTTTTGCCGTAACCCTCTCAACTTTCTCGCACATGCTATGTAGGTGAAATGATGATACCATGCCAACTTGGAACCTTTTCAGAGTTCATTTCAAATGCTTTTCAATTTCATGGTCTTATAGCTCAAAATGATGAGTAAATGCGTGAAAAATAACAAATGAAGTCAGAAAGGGTTGTAAATTGATGATGTGGCTTTGAATTGTGCATTTTGAACACAGAAAAACTATGGAGTTCACATAAGTTCAAAAAAATGAAATCCCTTTGTAACAAACGAGTTTCAGTATGAAACCTTGATACTTCGAAAGAGATTGTCCGTTTTGTACACGAAGTGCATCCAGTTTTTGCCGTAACCCTCTCAAGTGTCTCGCACATGCTATGCGGGTGAAATGATGATACCATGCCAACTTGGAACCTTTTCAGAGTTCATTTCAAATGCTTTTCAATTTCATGGTCTTATAGCTCAAAATAATCACTAAATGCATGAAAAATAACAAATGAAGTCAGAAAGGGTTGTAAATTGATGATGTCGCTTTGAATTGTGCATTTTGAACACAGAAAAACTATGGAGTTCAAATAAGTTCAAAAAAATGAAATCCCTTTGTAACAAACGAGTTTTCGTATGAAACCCTCATACTTCGAAAGAGATTGTTCGTTTTGTACACGAAGTGCATCCAGTTTTTGCCGTAACCCTCTCAACTTTTTCAAACATGCTATGTGGGTGAAATGATGATACCATGCCAGCTTGGAACCTTTTGAGAGTTCATTTCAAATGCTTTTCAATTACATGGTCTTATAGCTCAAAATAATCAGTAAATGCATGGAAAATAACAAATGAAGTCAGACAGGGTTGTAAATTGATGATGTGGCTTTGAATGGTCCATTTTGAACACAGAAAAACTATGGAGTTCAAATAAGTTCAAAAAAATGAAATCCCTTTGTAATAGACGAGTTCCGTATGAAACCGTGATACTTCGAAAGAGATTGTCCGTTTTGTACACGAAGTGCATCCAGTTTTTACCGTAACCGTCTCAACTATCTCGCACATGCTATGTGGGTGAAATGATGATACCATGCCAACTTGGAACCTTTTCAGAGTTCATTTCAAATGTTTTTCAATTTCATGGTCTTATAGCTCAAAATAATCAGTAAATGCATGAAAAATAACAAATGAAGTCAGAAAGGGTTGTAAATTGATGATGTGGCTTTGAATGGTGCATTTAGAACACAGAAAAACTATGGAGTTCACATAAGTTTAAAAAAATGAAATCCTTTGTAACAGACGAGTTTCAGTATGAAACCTTGATACTTCGAAAGAGATTGTCCGTTTTGTACACGAAGTGCATCTAGTTTTTGCCGTAACCCTCTCAACTTTATCGCACATGCTATGCGGGTGAAATGATGATACCATGCCAACTTGGAACCTTTTCAGAGTTCATTTCAAATGCTTCTCAATTTCATGGTCTTATAGCTCAAAATAATCAGTAAATGCATGAAAAATAACAAATGAAGTCTGAAAGGGTTGTAAATTGATGATGTGGCTTTGAATGGTGCATTTTGAACACAAAAAACTATGGAGTTCAAATAAGTTCAAAAAAATGAAATCCCTTTGTAACAAACGAGTTTCCGTATGAAACCCTGATACTTCGAAAGAGATTGTCCGTTTTGTACACAAAGTGCATCCAGTTTTTGCCGTAACTCTCTCAACTTTCTCAAACATGCTATGTAGCTGAAATGATGATACCATGCCAACTTGGAACCTTTTCAGAGTTTATTTCAAATGCTTTTCAATTTCATGGTCTTAAAGCTCAAAATAATCAGTAAATGCATGAAAAATAACAAATGAAGTCAGAAAGGGTTGTAAATTGATGATGTGGCTTTGAATGGTGCATTTTGAACACAGAAAAAGTATGGAGTTCGAATAAGTTCAAAAAAATGAAATCCCTTTCTAACAAACGAGTTTCCGTATGAAACCGTGATACTTCGAAAGAGATTGTCCGTTTTGTACACGAAGTGCATCCAGTTTTTGCCGTAACCCTCTCAACTTTCTCGCACATGCTATGTGGGTGAAATGATGATACCATGCCAACTCGGAACCTTTTCAGAGTTTATTTCAAATGCTTTTCAATTTCATGGTCTTATAGGTCAAAATAATCAGTAAATGCATGAAAAATAACAAACGAAGTCACAAAGGGTTGTAAAATGATGATATGGCTTTGAATGGTGCATTTTGAACACATAAAAACTTTGGAGTTCAATTAAGTTCAAAAAAATGAAATCCCTTTGTAACAAACGAGTTTCCGTACGAAACCCTAATACTTCGAAAGAGATTGTCCGTTTTGTACACGAAGTGCATCCAGTTTTTGCCGTAACCCTCTCAACTTTCTCGCACATGCTATGTGGGTGAAATGATGGTACCATGCCAACTTGGAACCTTTTCAGAGTTCATTTCAAATGCTTTTCAATTTCATGGTCTTATAGCTCAAAATTATCACTAAATGCATGAAAAATAACAAATGAAGTCAGAAAGAGTTGTAAATTGACGATGTGGCTTTGAATGGTGCATTTTGAACACAGAAAAACTATGGAGTTCAGATAAGTTCAAAAAAATGAAATCCCTTTGTAACAGACGAGTTTCCGTATGAAACCCTGATACTTCGAAAGAGATTGTCTGTTTTGTACACGAAGTGCATCCAGTTTTTGCCGTAACCCTCTCAACTTTCTCGCACATGCTATGTGGGTGAAATGATGATACCATGCCAACTTGGAACCTTTTCAGAGTTCATTTCAAATGCTTTTCAATTTCATGGTCTTAATGGCAAAAAGAATTATCATAAAATAAAATAAATAAGTAATTAGAAACAAAAAATAAATAAATAAGGAGAAACAAAACAAAATAAGCTAACTAAAAAAGTAAACAAAACAAAAATAAAGCAAAAAATAAAACAAAAATTTGCCACCAACTCGGCCACCACGGCGTGAATACGACTAGAAACCCATCCATGGGCCAGGATTCACGCCCGCAGTAGGTCCAGCAGGCCCATTAGGCAAAGCATTAGCAAGTAGGCCCGTAAGCCTGCAGTGGAGAGGAGCTCGAGAGGGGTGCGACAGTGGGGCTTATAAACCACTGCGCGCCCCTCTCAACTAGCGAGGTGGGACTAAACTTTGGCCGCGACGCTGGCAGCACACAGGCCTTTGGTACCGGTTCGTGGCACCAACCGGTACCAATGCCCACCCTTTAGTCCCGGTTGGTGCCACCAACCGGGACCAAAGGCCGCCGCGCTTCCCGCCCTTTGGGCTGCTGAAAAGTGACCTTTGGTCCCGGTTGGTGGTGCGAACCGGGACTAAAGGGGGCATTGGTACCGGTTGGTGCCACGAACCGGTACCAATGGCTTTGCTATATAAGCCAGCAGTTGTGAAAATTTCGTCAGTTTCTTCGATTCCTCCGACGACGCCGCCAGGCTGCCCGAGCTCGCCGTCGTCGCCCCTGCCCCCGACCACGCCGTCGTTGCCCGGCCCGATCATGCCGTCGTCGCCCTGCCCCCCGACCACGCCGCGCGCCTTCGTCGTGCCTCTACCGCGCCCCTACCCGCCCCATCGACGCCGTCGCCGCCCTTTGCCCCGTCGATCGCCGTCGCCCCTGCCCCGACCACGCTGCCATCGCCCCTGCCCCGACCACGCCGCCGTCGCCGCCCTCTACACCGACGCCGGCGCCGTGCCTCTCCTTGGTCAGGCCGGCGCCGCCCACCCTGTCCCCTCCTTTGTTCATATAAATGATGATTTGTTTTTTTGCATTTTTATAAAAATGTATATATGTATGAATGTTCTGTGTGCATATAAAAGTTAGGTTTTTAGTACATCTGGGTACATTTTAGGTTAGTTTTATCTATATATGTTCTCTGATTTAGTACATTTTAGGTTAGTTTCATTTTTAGAAAAGTTTTATATATTTAGGAAAAGAAAGGAAGAGAAGGAAGAAGGAAGAAGGAAGAAGAAAAAGTTTTTCATATGCAAAAGTTACATTTTTAGAAAAGTATTATATATAGCTAGGAAGATAACGAAGAAGAAGAAAAAGAATGAGAGGAGAAAAAGGAAAATAAGAAGAGGAAGAAAGGAGAAGAACAGGAGAAATAAATAAGAAGAGGAAAAAAGAAGAAAAAGAAGAGGAGAAGAAGAAAGGAATAGAGGAGAAAGAAGAAAAAAATAGAATTGTGGTGCCGACCTTTGTGGGACAAGGCTGAGAATGACCTGATTGCTAAAGGGGTCGAACCAGAGACATTGAGATGGCCAGACCGTTGCCGGACTTGGTTCTTCGGGGTTGGCGGAACCTTGGACCCTGTATCAGGGGAGTGCGTTTGGACGGAAGAGCAACTGCAAATACCCGTCAAGAAGCTTCAACACTATATCACCACATCACAGGAAGGGGCGTTCATTCCAGACAGAGAGAATGACGAGCTCACAATGGCCCTCGGGAATCCTGAGCTCCCTGGACGGACACGAGGCACGCCAGGCTCCCTTCCGTGGAAGGCTGGGTTTCCGGACGCAGGGGGTTACAAAACCCAAGAGAGGAGGAAGAAAGCGGAGCATAGCCAACTGCATGCGCTGCACGAAAGGGTACAAGGGCTAGAGGAACGAGAAGTCGATCGCAGCAAACGACCTACCGAAGCTTCCCGTGAAGCTACCCCGCCATCTCAGCGGAGAAACAGTCTGGCTTCCGCCGAGCAGACTCAGCAGCTGGAGCATGTCTTCACGTGCTACCCCGTGGATGCTATCACAGAGTCTCAACATTACCACCTTATGACGCGATGGATGACATTTAAAGTCAAGGCGGCTATTGGCTCTGTTTTACCTAATGAACCTGGTTCAACCTACCACGGCCAGCCGATTCCAGAAGGATATGCTAGGGTGATGGTGGATCAAATAACGGAAGGATTTGAGGAGCTTGAGCTTGACCACCCTAGAGGTGAAGGGGAGATTCGGCTGGATTATTCTCTGAAGACTCCATGCCTATGGCGGAAGGAGCTCATCCACCTTCCGAACTGGACGCCTCCGCCTCCTCCTCCTCCTCCGGCGAGTCAAGGCCTGCCTCCTCCTCCGTCTCCTCCACCTCCTCCGGCGAGTGATCAGGGCACTCAGCCTCCTTCTCCGGCGCGTGACGGCACTCCCCTTCCTTCTCCGCCTGCACCGGCACGCCCGAGCAGCCAGCTGCCTCCTCCTTCTCCGCCTCGTCAACAAGGGCTGAAGAGACCCGCCGCCGCTCCGGCTCCTCCGGCGCTTAGTCCTTCTCCTCCGCCTGGTAAGAAAGGAAAGACAGTCGCAGCCGCTCTGTCTGCTCCGGCGTGTAGCAGTATAGCCAGAGGTAGGCAATACAAATACGGTCCTTCTCTGAAGCGTCTAGAGAAGTTACCATACGAGAGGAGCCCGAAGGAAAACAAGAAGATCGTGGAAGCCGAAGTGAAGAACTTCTTTGAAGGGGTGAAAGCAAAAAAACATCCACCTCCGGAGGAGACGATAGATCCGCTAAAAGCAAAGCGTACTCTGGCTGCCCTGAAGAAACCACCAAAGTCTCCGACGAAAGGCAACTATGAGCGCATTATTACAAAGTCATTTATCGAAGCATAGCGGTCGGGAAGTACTGTCAGTGATCAAAGGTTAGCAGAACGACGAGCTGGGAAAAAAGTTGCCCAGCTCGGCGAACAAGCGAACCAATCGTTCCCCCCGCTCAAGGTGTCTAGCGATATCGTCGCTAATCATCCGAGGATCTTGTTGCCCGGTATCAATCCTGCAGATTATCTGCCCGATGATGCACATTTTGATTTATTGGAGGTGGACGAACACAAATACGTGTACGGGAAGCCTCTCATCAAAGATGAAAGATCTCTAACAACGACGATGCGAAGATTCCATGATTGGTACATGAAAACTTGCAAAGAATCTGGGGGGAGTAATATTTTAACGCTGGGAGTTAGAAAGGAGCATGACCTCGTTGGACTTGAACTGTTGATGGCTCCATTTGAGGAGTTCTTCATGTTTTTCAATCTAAAGGCCCTCGATAAATTAATGATCACTTGCTACTGCCTGTAAGTAGTACTACTTCTTTCATTAAGTCTCTATATATAGGTCAGCTCTTTCATTGCATGTATTTTTAATTATCCTCACTATATTATATGCAGATTGAAGATCGTCGAATTGAAGAAAAGACAAATCGGTAATATTGGGTTCATTAACACAAATCTCGTAGATGCATTTATGATTAAATCTCAGGCCAAAGATACCGAGGCCAACCTGCTACAATCGTTTGTATTGAATCAAAACAAAGCTATAATACTCTTCCCTTGCGAATTCGAGTGAGTGTTACTGTCTTGTGCATATTCGGTTTCCCTTATTAGTCAAGGTTATAGTAATGTAATTGATGAGTTATGCATGCATGCGCAGCTTCCACTATATTCTCCTAGAGATTAAGCTTGAGCAGGGACTAGTAACCGTCTTAGACTCGAGACGAAAAGATCCAACGAGTATGCGGACATGACCGAAATTCTAGAGAAGTAAGTTAAATCGATCATTATCGCACCATATCGGCAACTTTGTTCATTTCCTGATATCAAGTAATTGTTTTCTTTGTCTGACAGGGTTTGGAAAAAATTCACCGCAAAAACTCCGGGACTGCCGAAGAAGCTGCAATTTAAATATCCGAAAGTAAGTACTATAATAGCATGTTCCACGCATCTCCTAGTGATTCAAGCGCTAGTTTCATCAATACCATTTAGCATGCTTGCTAACTATCAGTTTGATTGACCTCTATTTCTTGTAAAGTGGTTGTGGCAGGAACCAGGAAATGATTACTGTGGATACTACATGTGCGAGTCCATCCGCCACGTGACCTGTGAGCGGGGCTACTCTGACAAACAATATGACGTGCGTAAATAATAATATTCACAATTTTATTTTATTACCATCATTTGTGGTCAGTTTCATTTATTCATATATATGTATTGACCCCCTTCTTCAAATTAGATATATCGGATGCGGAATGAACTCCTACGAGCAGATCGTATGCAAGGAATTCAAGAGGAATTGGCGGCATTCTTTCTTGACCACGTGATCCCTGAAGACGGAGAATACCATGTGAACCGTAATCAGTTGAATTTTAATTAGGAGATAATATTGTAAGAGATAATTATATTGTATATATGTAGAGAGTAGCGTCGGATAGATATAAGAGAACTTGTTGTTCGACCAATCTCTCAGAGAAGGAGAGGTGGTCGATATCACTTCTCTTTGTATGCATATGTTCATGACGATCTTCTGTTTCCTTCATTTGCTTACTAGCTAGCGTGTCTAGTCCTATCTATACGTATAGTATGTAGCGTCGACCAAGCACGGAGATAAGAGAGCACACTTCTCTCTATTCATTAGCTAGCTAACACAACATATGAAACACCTAAATTAACCCCCCAAAACCCCCTAAACCCCTCCCCCCTTAAAAAAAACCCCAACACCTGAAATGCTGACACGTGGATGCCTTTTGGTCCCGGTTGGCGTCACCAACCGGGACTAAAGGCCCCCCTGCCCGGGATCGCCGCACCGGCCACGTGGAGGCCCATCTGTCCCGGTTCGTGTAAGAACCGGGACTAAAGGCCAAGGGCATTAGTAACGACCTTTTAGTCCCGGTTCCGAAATCAGGACAGAAGGCCCTTACGAACCGGGACAAAAGGCCCTTTTTCTACTAGTGTAACCATGGGTTTAAACCCAGTACATAATCATGGGTTTGCTTTATTGTACATATGATTGTATAAATTGACATGTTAAGAAACAAATAAGATAGAAAAGGCATAAGTGCATCTACAACAGTTTAGAAACAAAGTAATCCTTGAGATACACTCAACACACAGTAAGAGGCAAAAAGAACATGCCCATGGCAGATAAGCTCACTAACAGGTGTATTAAAATCAAATTGCTTAGCGAAAGCACAAAAAAAAATTCCGATTTTCATCTCCTGTTTCCCCATAATACATAATTACATAGTGCATTACAGCATGCACGCGGATCAAAGATACTCGTTCTCGGTCGTAGTTGATTATTGCATATAATCAATGCCTAGAAACCGGTTTGGACCCATAGTTTATAACCGCTAATAACCAAATCGTTTAAACCCATAACCAACTATACCCAAACTGGTTTCTTCACATACCCAAACCAAAACCAAACTAAAAAAATCTCAGCCCAATAAAACCTAAACCAATCAAATCCAAAGTAAGAACCGAACCGTTACACCCGTTTTTTTAATAACCATTCTCACATTTAATCCTATATGCAGTTTTTAGTGTTATAGGGCACCTGTTTTAGCGTCTTACGGCACGAAAAACTTTTCCGCTTTTTCACATGTCCTATTTTAGGGCACGCCTGCTCCAACAGCTACCCTATATTAGGGCACCGCAGCCGAACCACACCACTTGTTTTTTACACATATTTCAAACATATGACGAACAAATGATATGATAAATGATCTAAAACAAATAATAATAAAATAGTACTTAATTTATTACAACACAACATGTCTAGTTCATCAAATGGTTCATCAAATAGCACACAAATCAACACACAACATGAAATTGTTCATTAAATGCAACAACATCAAATAGAATAGAATCAAGTGCACGACCTTGATCTTTGCCTTCCATTCCATGCCCACCACTCCTCCATGAGATCCTTCTGAAGATCGTCATGCACATCGGAGTCTCGAATGCCATGGTACATGTCAAGGAAGCGCTGGACCCGATCTCCACCTCACCTCGGACGAACCGGATGCCCCATCAACTCATAGGTGCCATAGATGGCATTTTGGCCATGCTCATTCTCTACGATCATGTTATGCATGATCACGCAGGCCGTCATGATGTACCAAATGGTCTCCTGATCCCAAAACCTCGCCGGTCCTCTCACAATAGCAAATTAGGCTTGCAAAATCCAAAAAACTATCTCCACATCTTTCCTAGCCGCCGCTTGAGCATTATGGAAATCGAGCTGCTTCTTACCTTGGGGGAGAACCAATGGCTTCACAAATGTCGACCACCTCGGATAAATCCCATCCGCAAGATAGTAGCCCATGTTGTATGTCTTGCCGTTGGCTTGAAACTCCACCGATGGTGTCTCTCCTGTGGCCAACTTGGTAAACAAAGGTGACCGATGGAGAACATTAATATCATTGCAAGAACTAGGCATGCCAAAAATGCAAGCCATATCCAAGTCTCGAGATCAGCCACGACCTTAAGAATAATGGTGGAACCTTGCTTGTGTCATCTGAACTGTCCATGCCATGCCGCAGGACAGTTCTTCCACTTCCAATGCATACAATCAATAGATCCGAGCATACTTGGAAAGTCGTATTCCTTGATGATCTCTAGCAGTCGATCCGTGTCTTGCGCATTGGGTGCTCTCAAATACTCAGGCCCCCGAAAACCTCAACAATGGCAACCACAAAGCGCCTCAGACACTTGATGCTCTGGCTCTCACTCATGGCCAAGTGATCATCGACAAGATCTGCCAGAATGCCATAAGCCATCTGCCGCAATGTTGCGGTCACCTTTTGGTACAGGTTATGTCCAAGATCTCTGACTCAATTCCTCCTTTGCTCGAAGAATTTATCGTGCAACTGCACGCACTCGGCAATATGCTTGAACATATCACTACTCATCCGAAACCGGCGTCAAAGGTACCTCTCTGGAAACACCGGTTTGACAACGAAGCTGTTGCCATGAGCTTGGCATGTGATTCGGCCTTCTGTCTCCGAATGTACTCTCGCCCCATCACCGAACCGACGTGCTTCGGCTTCTTATTCTTGTGCATCATCAAAAGCATCGCAATATCCTCGTCCTCGTCCATGTCCATCTCCTCATCGAACGTGGTGTAATCGAACACCACCTAAAAACACAGACAAAAAATTACTATCTACTTCTACTAATTCACACGAGACAATTTGCATCATCAAGGAATTGAAAATGCTCTCACCTTGGACCTTCGAGCGGGTCGGGCAGCAACGCTGGGCGGGGCCGAGGAGCGTCGGGGCGGTGCCGGCGGGCAGCAAGCGTCGGCGGAGAAGCAACTCCGCGACGGGAAAGTAGCATGGCGGGGCTCGACGACAACTAGGCAGCACCGCGTCGGGGCAATACCGCGGGGGCGGAGGACCGTGATGGAAAGGCCTAGGGCTTTGCCACGGCGTGTGGTGGATGAATCGAGGGCGGCGACGGATATTCATTGTATTGAAGATCAAAGAGAAAGATTTCGCCATCTAGGTACTGGCCATGGACCCGTAGGTTTGTGGTGTACTACTCAAACATCATCGTGAGGACATCAAAGTTGATGAAGAAGCCCTCCGTGATCGATTGCCACCTCTGATAGGGTGCTGGTACGAAGCTTCAGATGGCCTCTCGTCGGAACATAGACTTGCGACAATGTAAAAAGTGTTTCGGGTCTCAGAGCAATCGATGACTACGACTCGAAATTGACCACAGGAAGAGGGGGAACGGGGTCTGGAGCTCAAAGCGATTGCAGGCACGTCGGTATCAAGCTTGGGGATGGTGTGGCAATGGCGAACGGCGATGATGATCTACGGTGGCCAGAGGTTGAAGAAGACCTCGAGGACGGCATTCTACGGTGTCTGGCGTCGATTGGCTTGGCAGAGAGGAGCAGCGGCTCGAGGCAGAGCTTGAGAGCAGCTTAGAGGGGCAAGGGGGAGGCGCTGCTTATGTGGAGATCGCGGCGAGCTATCGGGTGTGGTCGGCCATTGCTGCAGAGGCGAGGGAGAGAGAGCAGGGGCGAATGGGGAGAGGGCTCGATCTAGACGGCGCTCGGGTGCTTATTCCCAACGTCGCGCCGGCTCGGGGGGAGCTAGGCAGGCTAGTGTGTGGCGCCCTGGCGAGGCTGGCCTTGTCCCCCTTCTCTTGTGCCTTGTGGCAGACGTGGAAGATGACTGACAGGTGGGCCAGGTGGGCCGCCCTAAGCATTTCCTCTTTTTTATTTAATTCTGTTTTTAATAAATGCCTTCTGTATTATTTAGTTTAGGCAAAATTCATTAGCACAAAAAATCTTGGAATTATTTATGGGATATAGTTGAAATATTTCCAAGCTTTACAAAAAGTTTCAGAAATTTTGAAGCAACTAAAATGTTCATAGTGTTTTTATTTGTGATTTGCAGTAACTTTGCTGGATTATTTAAAATGACAACAATTTTGTGAAAATGAAATGCATCCATGATCTGTTGTTGCCAGCATTTATCATACATGGTGGACATTTTTTAAGGCCGTTTCGGATTCATTAAAAATAACAAGTATTGAATTGGTTTATCAAATGGAGTGGTAGGGTTTGTTAATCCCTATTTAAAGTTTAATAAAAATTTAAACATGATGCATCACTCTAGCTAGGACAACACAAGATAGTAACTAGGGATGTGACAATGTTCATCCATCACAAACTCAGATTTATTTTATTGTTTTAACTATTTTTTGTTCAGGATGTAAGTGCATTTATGCTTGATATTAGATGACCTGCTACGAAAGTGCTGCAATAATCTACTTCCTCCATTTCTAACTATAAGTCCTTTTAGAAATTTCACTAGATGATTCCATTCAGATGTATGTAGACATACTTTTAAATATAGATTCATTTATTTTATTTCGTATGTAGTCTTTTATTGAATTTTAAAAAAAAATGTTTAGGAACTCAGGGAGTAAGTGTTATACATTTATGGGCCGCCCCAACTATTGCCAACTATTAGGTGACATGTCTCGCTTGCTTGATGACCTACAATCGTGTCGGTTGTTGGCCAGGCGAGCCGGCAGCTACGTGAGTAATAGGTGCAGCATATGATGGTTCGATCCATTTTCGTACGATATACATGGATGTCTCAGCTAATCCCTGCTCATCTATTCGATGCTTGCACCCACTTGCGAGTTGCGAGCTGCGACGCATGACCATGACGCGTACATCGCCCACCCGCGGCCTTGCAGGCAGCTGCAGGTTTCTTTCAGGACGGGAATTCACCTATCCACGAAATAGTTAAGATCCCCCGTGCAGGGGAAAAACTCTGAAAACGAGAGGGGGAATGCTATTATGCTAGCACGTACTCCAACCGGCTATCGACCCCTGTGCCTAGTTTGCCAATTGCCCACAAGCCACAGACTACTCCCTCCATCCCGGCGTATAAGCCATTCACCTAGTTTTAGGTTACCGATTTAAAGAATTATATATGTGTTATATGTCATAAAAAGTATATCATTAAATTTTTATACGTATATAGTTTTTAAATATATTTTTTATCACATATGATACATATTTAGATAGTTAAATTATCGATCTAGAACTACGTGAATGACTTATACACCAGAACGGAGGTAATATTAGATATCTACGAGTGAACGAGTTCAAGTCGACCAAGCCAAGTGAGCAGGGAGCCACGAACCACGAGACATCCCAATCCTGACAAGATTCCTCACTTAACCGGCATAGCTCGACCACGACACATTCTCACGTCCAAAGAAAGTTGGCAACCGCAAGGCAGTATGTGGCGGGAAAGGAACCGTTGGTCGTTTTTAGGGATAACTAGTGAATAAAGATAAGGCTAACATATCGGAAATGTATTTCGGCTGTGGAAACATATACTTTCGGGACAAAAAAAGTTGAAATGAAAAAAATTAAAATAAAATTTATTTGTATACTTAGTCACATTCAAATGCTACCTGTAAATTTCGAGACAAAAAGTTGAACATTTTGAGTTATAAAAAAACAAATGTCATTCCAATTTATTTTTTTTGATCGACGAAACACCATTTCTTCTTATCGCACGGAAATTGACATGCATGTTTATGATAATAATACAAGCATCTACAAAAAAGTTCAGAAATTTTTGAAAATATTTATTATTGATTTTTGGGAGCCAAAACGCCCCCCCCCCCCCCCCCTTAAGAGACGACCTATTGTAAATACATTTTTTATCATTTTTAAATTACATGTAAGACTTAAGATAAATTATTTTATCAACTATTGTATATACCCGGGGATTCGGTACCTTCTGTTTGTTCATAACGACGACGTGGCCATTGGCCGTGCGCGCGTAAAAGGGACTGTGAAGGCACGTCAAGTGTGCCGACCTGGTCTCTGTTTCCTCCAGATCTCGACTTCACATTCCCGACTCTGACTGAAATGAGTCGGCAACAAAAGGAGAAAGCGAGCTGCGCTTTTCTTTCTTCCTTCCCAGCATACGAGCGCTGACACTCCCACTAAACTATACGCGCGTGCTCCTTCGTCACTCCACGGTAATGCATACTTGCATGGGAGAATGTCACTTTAATTAAACACTCCGTAGCTAGTCTTAGAGGAGACGGGCCCTTTAGTCAAGAAAGTAGGATTCGGGAGACCGATCGATCGAGCTGGTTCGGATTCAAAAGGAGGTGAGGTGATAATATATGCGCTATGCGTAGCGATCAAGCTTAAGTTAATTTAGGAGGAGAAATATCGGGCGGCAAGGGCTCTTTGCGGCACCGCACAAACCAACACAAGGCGCACGCGCGCGTGATTGGAAGAAGGGAATCGTTTCTGGCCGGTGCATCCGTTCGGCCCATTCGGCCGGCAGCACGCCGCCGCGCCTTCTTATTGACTGGGCATGCAACATTTTTTTATTTAAATTGTTGCAACCAGCGTCATATTTGCTGCAAGCGTTATTTTTTCCTACATTTGTTCAGTAAAAAAGGTTTATATACGTTTGGTTGCAACTTCTGTTTTTTAAATTTTTCGTTACAATCGATGTTTTTTTACTTTTGCTACAACCGACATCATTTTTTGCTGCAACCGTTCACTAAAAAAGTTGCATACATGTCCCATAAATATTTATTACAACCGGCGTTTCACTTTTGCTACCACGTACCATCAGCTTCGTTTTTTTGCTACGATCACGTAAATTTTTTTTTTGCTACAAATTTTGTTTTTTGTTGCAACCGTTGAAAAAATTGCTGCATCGCATCGAAATTTGCTGCATCGGAAAAAAAATGTTGCATGGAGACCCAACGGTGCGCACGCACGGGGGTTGGTGGATCGTGCGGCCTGCACGCGGGCGGCCCAAAGTTTCGGCCGGCGCGCTGGCGCAGATCACTCTCCGAGATGACGCGCACCCATGATCGACCGTTCGCTCAACAAAAGCATGGATAAGGTCACCGCCTCGCACCGCGGTACGTATAGCCGGCCTCGGCCGAGCCAATAGTGCTCGCGCGGGGTGGAAAATAAAAGTATCTACAACCATACCTCTTAAACTCGTTTTAAACGTTCGGACAGGCCGTTCGATCATTGTCCGGTTACGAAAAATCGATCAAGATGAACTCATTAAACGGTCCTCAAACGACCGAACTGACCGACACCCCTCATATCCAATCCAAATATGAGACAGATATGATGGAGCCCGGACGTGCCCGACACGCCCGCGTGGCTGCCTGGCCCATCACAGAGCCCATTGACACGTCAGCCCAGCCCACCACGGACCCCACTAAGTACCCGAATCGGGAAAATCCTAGACATCCGACGGTTCACTCTCCGTCCACTTTACTTCCCCTTCCCACGCTCTGATTCGATGGCCAGCGACGGAAGCAGCTCTGGCGGATCGAACATTGATGTGAAGGAGCTAGCCTTCCGCAGCGCTGCGCCGGTCGCTACAGGACCAAGGCGGCCCCGTCAGTGATGGATCTGCATCCTCCGGACCCGTCGCACGCCAACGGATTGCCGACGGCGGTGGATCTATATCCTTCGGGCCCGTCGCACGTCGACAGAGCGCCGGCGACGTCGCGGGCCCTTCTCGCAAGGCGCGCAGCTCTGGCCGCTCCAGCTCCGAAAGGTCCGCTCCACATGAGGTACGCTGCCCACCCACCACCACCTTCTGCTCTTGAAGCGGTGCCCGACCACCGTTGGGTCCTCGTGCCCGCGTTGGAGACAGGGCGCACAAGTATCCAGAATCTGAGGCGCGTGCAACCCATCACGAGCGGCATCAGGCTAGGGAGGGGGAGGCGTTGGCCGCGCGGTGTTCGACCTCAAACGCATAGGTCAAACCCGAGGACGCGCTCCTCGCGGCCGTCCTTCATCGCTCGCTGACGACTACAGAGAGGAATGCGCGCCGCCTCTCCCATAAGAATGTTGAGGCGCTCCAACTGGCCATTCAGTTATTGAAGCGCGAGGCAGCGAAAGAGGAGGTGGCGAAGGCGAAAGAAGCCTGCTACGTGAAGGAGCAGGAGTGCCTGCTCTGTAGGTTGTCCGGCATGCTGTGCAGCTCCGATGAGGACGACACCAACGTATCCACCACGTCTGGCTTCAATGACAACGTCGACGACGCTCCACCGCATGCCGACACCTATCGGAGGAGGGGCACAACGGCGTGGACGACCGGAAGGGAAAGGAGGCGGCGAGGAAATGGTGATTTGCTCCGTCCATCCCTTTTTTTCATATTTTAATTATGCTAAAGTAGTTTGTAGTATGAATTTGCTGATGAACTATGATCCTTTAGTTCGGCAAAGCAATCCAATCGATGAAAGATGTTGATCTGTGATTTTACGTAGCGTTGCATGCATTTTTATGGATATGAGAGTTTGGATACGAGGGATGCGGGTGTGAAAGATAAAAAATAAAACGTGCCCGGTCAATGTCCGTGGACGCGCTTGGACGTGCCCGCAGACGTTTGAGAGGTCGTATTTGAAAGGTCCGGCTGTAGATGCTTTAAGAGCAACTTCAATGGCGCGATCAATTTTGTCCGCCGCCATCCGTTTGCACTAGTAGAAAACGGGCCTTTGGCCGGGACCCTTTAGTCCTGGCCTGCCTCTGTGCCGGGACTAAAGGCCCGACCACGTCGCCCCAATTCCCTATGCCTCCCTCGAGGCTATAGTCCCAACCCGTAAGGAACCTTTAGTCCCGGTTCGTGTCCCAAACCGGGACTAAAGGGCTACGCGGTGGGCAGCCCGCATGTGCGCCACCTTTAGTCCCGGTTTGTGTCTCAAACCGGGACTAAAGTCCTCTGCCTATATATAGCACAACCCCCCTCTCCCCACTTCGTTGCATTTTTCTTGGATGGAGGATTGTGGGTGGGTGCTTGCTCTCCACTTTTTTTGATGCACTAGAGGTGTTTGTTGAAATGTGTGTTAGAGCGATGCCGCTTCAGTTCACCGAACACAACTACGATATGAGATGCCCGAGCCACGCTTAAACCTCTTCCTCTTTATTTCTACTTATTCTAAAAGGTTAGCAACTATATTTCCTCGTTTAGACCGTGCGGTACAAATTTTTAGGATCGTGATTGTATTTGATATACTGTCGTATAACGCAGAGATGAGCCATCCATGGATGTACGATGATCGACGCACAGCCACTTACAGAGAAGGTGTGCATTCTTTTCGAGATGCAGCCGATGCGAACAAGCATGGTGGTGGCTATATGTTTTGTCCATGTGTTGAATGTCGGAATGAGAAGGATTACACTTCCTCAAGAGTCATTCAGAGCCACCTGCTTCGGTCCGGTTTTATGTCGGGCTATAATGTTTGGACCAAGCACGGAAAAAGAGGGGTTATGATGGAAGACGACGATGAAGAAGAAGAGAACGATGATGACAACTACCGATCTATGTTCCCTGAGTATGCTGATACCGCAATGGAAGACAATGAAGAAAAAGATCAGGATGAAGAACGGGAACCAGATGAGCCCGCTGATGATCTTGGCCGGGTCATTTCTGATGCACGGCGAGGTTGCAACACGGAAAAGGAGAGGTTGCAGTTCGAGCAGATGTTACAGGACCACAACAAATTGTTGTACCCAACTTGTGAAGATGGCCAGAAGAAGCTGGGTAGCACACTGGAATTGCTGAAGTGGAAGGCAGAGACCGGTGTGACTGACTCGTCATTCGAAAAGTTGCTGGTACTGATGAAGAAGATGCTTCCAAGAAAGAACGAATTGCCCGTCAGCACGTACGAAGCAAAGAAGCTTGTCTGCCCTCTAGGATTAGACGTGCAGAAGATACATGCATGCCCTAATGACTGCATCCTCTACCGCGGTGAGAAGTACGAGAATATGGATAAATGCCCGGTATGCACTGCATTGTGGTATAAGATCAGAAAAGATGACCCTGGTGATATTGAGGGCGAGCCACCCAGGAAGAGGGTTCCTGCCAAGGTGATGTGGTATGCTCCTATAATACCACGGTTGAAACGTCTGTTCAGAAATAAAGATCATGCGAAGTTGTTGCGATGGCACATGGAAGATCGTATGAAAGACGATAAGTTGAGGCACACCGCTGATGGTCGGCAGTGGAGAAAAATCGAGAGAGAGTTCCCGAGATTTGCAGCTGACGCAAGGAACTTATGGTTAGGTCTGAGTACAGATGGCATGAATCCTTTTGGGGAGTAGAGTTGCAGTCACAGCACCTGGCCCGTTACTCTATGTATCTACAACCTTCCTCCTTGGTTGTGCATGAAGCGGAAGTTCATTATGATGCCAGTGCTTATACAAGGTCCAAAGCACCCCAGCAACGATATTGATGTGTACCTAAGGCCATTAGTGGATGAACTTTTACAGCTGTGGGCCGAACCAGGTGTACGTGTGTGGGACGAGCACAAACAAGAGGAATTTGACCTTCGAGCGTTGCTTTTCGTAACCATCAATGATTGGCTTGCTCTTAGTAACATTTCAGGACAGTCAAACAAGGGATACAATGCATGCATGCACTGTTTGGATCAGACAGAAAGTATATATCTCGACAATTGTAGGAAGAATGTGTATCCGTACAGTCGTCTTTTTCTTCCGCCCAAGCATCCCTTAAAGAAAAAAGACAAGCATTTCAATGGCAAGGCAGAACCCCGGGGGAAGCCTGTCATCCGTACTGGTGCTGAAGTATTTGATATGGTCAAAGATTTAAAAGTAATCTTTTGAAAGGGTCCTGGCAGCCAACCTGTTCCTAACGGCCCTGATAAGCGCGTACCCATGTGGAAGAAGAAATCTATATTTTGTGAGCTACCATACTGGGAAGTCCATGAGGTCCGCTCGGCAATCAACGTGATGCACCTGACGAAGAATCCCTGCGTGAATATTCTAGGCTTCCTGGGCTTGTATGGGAAGTCAAAAGATACACTGGAAGCACGGGAGGACCAGGAACGTCATAAAGGAAGAGATGGCATGCATCCAGGGCAATTTCAAGGGCGTGCCAGCTACGCTCTTACTAAGGAAGAGAAGGAAATCTTCTTTGAAGTCCTGTTCAGTATCAAGGTCCCGACTGGCTTCTCGTCGAATATAAAGGGAATCGTAAATATGAAAGACAAAAAATTCCAAAACCTAAAGTCTCATGACTGCCACGTGCTTATGACGCAATTGCTTCCGGTTGCATTGAGGGGAATTCTACCGGAAAATGTTCGTCTGGCAATTGTGAAGGTATGTGCATTCCTCAATGCAATTTCTCAGAAGGTAATCGATCGAGAAAGTCTATCAGGGTTACAGATTGATGTGGTCCAATGTCTGGTCAGCTTTGAGTTGTTGTTCCCGCCATCCTTCTTCAATATAATGACACACCTCCTAGTTCACCTAGTCGAAGAGATTAGAATTCTCGGTCCTCTGTTTCTACACAATATGTTCCCCTTCTAGAGGTTCATGGGAGTCTTAAAGAAATATGTTCGTAACCGTGCTAGGCCAGAAGGAAGCATCTCCAAGGGCTATGGAACAGAGGAGGTCATTGAGTTTTGTGTGGACTTTCTTCCTGACCTTAAGCCGATTGGTGTTCCTGAATCTCGGTATGAGGGTAGGCTGACAGGAAAAGGCACACTAGGAAGGAAAGCAAAAGTATGTATGGACGGGCATTCTTTCTCTCAAGCACACTACACAGTTCTACACAATTCCACCATGGTGGCTCCGTATATCGTGAGACACAAGAATATTCTACGCTCCGAAAACCCGGGGAAGGCTGACTCTTGGATTAAAGGGGAACACGAGAAAACTTTCGGCAGTTGGTTGCAGACACATCTCATGAATGACGACACCGTTGAAGATGAGCTGTACTGTTTGGCCAGGCCACCATCTTCGACTATATGTACTTTCCAAGGGTATGAGATAAATGGGAATACATTTTACACGGTTGCCCAAGATAAAAAGAGCACCAACCAAAATAGTGGTGTCCGCTTTGATGCAACAGACGAGAAGAAACATAGTACGGGTACATAGAGGAGATATGGGAACTTGACTATGGACCTACTTTTAAGATCCCTTTATTTCGGAGCAAATGGGTGAAGCTGACAGCAGGCGGGGTAGTTGTAGACCAAAAGTACGTCATGACAACAGTGGATCTCAACAATCTTGCGTACATGGACGAACCATTTGTCCTAGCCAATGACGTCGCTCAGGTTTTCTATGTGAAGGACATGTCTACATTAACGAGAAAAAGAAATCAGCAAAAGAAGATATCGTCCGATGAGCCAAAACGCCACATAGTTCTTTCAGGGAAAAGAAACATCGTGGGAGTAGATGACAAGACAGACATGTCAGAAGATTATAATAAGTTTCATGAAATTCCGCCCTTCAAAGTGAAAACTGACCCAAGCATCCTACTGAATGATGAAGATTCTCCATGGCTACGACCCAGAAGAAAACAGAAATAATAGATAGGAATATTGGTGCAATAATGTAATAATGTATTAAACCTTTTATGTAATGCATGTATGGAATGTACTAAATTTCAAACACTTTTCATTTTCATAGTATCCATGTAAGAGATGAGTTCTCGTTCGAAACCGTGATACTTCGAGAGAGATTGTCCGTTTTGTACACGAAGTGCATCCAGTTTTTGTCGTAGCCCTCTCAACTTTTTAACACATGCTATGTGGGTGAAATGATGATAGCATGCCAACTTTCAACATTTTCAGAGTTCATTTGTAGTGCTTTTCAATTTCATGGTCAACTAGCTCAAAAAAATAAGTAAATGCACGAAATATACCAAATGAAGTCAGAAATTGTTGAAATTTTGTGATGTGCCTTTGAATGGTGCATTTTGAACACACAAAAAGTATGGAGTTCAAATAAGTTCAAAAAAATGAAATCCCTTTGTAAGAGATGAGTTTTCGTTCGAAACCCTAATACTTCGAGAGAGATTGTCCGTTTTGTACAGGAAGTGCATCCATTTTTTGTCGTAGCCCTCTCAACTTTTTAACACATGCTATGTGGGTGTAATGATGATAGCATGCCAACTTTCAACATTTTCAGAGTTCATTTGTAGTGCTTTTCAATTTCAGGGTCAACTAGCTAAAAAAAAAATAAGTAAATGCACGAAATATACCAAATGAAGTCAGAAATTGTTGAAATTTTGTGATGTGCCTTTGAATGGTGCATTTTGAACACACAAAAAGTATGGAGTTCAAATAAGTTCAAAAAAATGAAATCCCTTTGTAAAAGATGAGTTCTCGTTCGAAACCCTGATACTTCGAGAGAGATTGTTCGTTTTGTAGACGAAGTGCATCCAGTTTTTGTCGTAGCCCTCTCAACTTTTTTACACATGCTATGTGGGTGAAATGATGATAGCATGCCAACTTTCAACATTTTCAGAGTTCTTTTGTAGTGCTTTTCAATTTCAGGGTCAACTAGCTCAAAAAAAAATAAGTAAATGCACGAAATATAACAAATGAAGTCAGAAATTGTTGAAATTTTGTGATGTGCCTTTGAATGGTGCATTTTGAACACACAAAAAGTATGGAGTTCAAATAAGTTCAAAAAAATGAAATCCCTTTGTAAGAGATGAGTTCTCGTTCGAAACCATGATACTTCGAGAGAGATTGTCCGTTTTGTACACGAAGTGCATCCAGTTTTTGTCGTAGCCCTCTCAACTTTTTAACACATGCTATGTGGGTGAAATTATGATAGCATGCCAACTTTCAACATTTTCAGAGTTCGTTTGTAGTGCTTTTCAATTTCATGGTCAACTAGCTCAAAAAAAATAAGTAAATGCACGAAATATATCAAATGAAGTCAGAAATTGTTGAAATTTTGTGATGTGCCTTTGAATGGTGCATTTTGAACACACAAAAAGTATGGAGTTCAAATAAGTTCAAAAAAATGAAATCCCTTTGTAAGAGATGAGTTCTCGTTCGAAACCCTCATACTTCGAGAGAGATTGTCCGTTTTGTACACGAAGTGCATCCAGTTTTTGTCGTAGCCCTCTCAACTTTTTAACACATGCTATGTGGGTGAAATGATGATAGCATGCCAACTTTCAACATTCTGAGAGTTCATTTGTAGCGCTTTTCAATTTCAGGGTCAACTAGCTCAAAAAAAATAAGTAAATGCACGAAATATACCAAATGAAGTCAGAAATTGTTGAAATTTTGTGATGTGCCTTTGAATGGTGCATTTTGGACACACAAAAAGTATGGAGTTCAAATAAGTTCAAAAAAATGAAATCCCTTTGTAAGAGATGAGTTCTCGTTCGAAACCCTGATACTTCGAGAGAGATTGTCCGTTTTGTACACGAAGTGCATCCAGTTTTTGTCGTAGCCCTCTCATCTTTTTAACACATGCTATGTGGGTGAAATGATGATAGCATGCCAACTTTCAACATTTTCAGAGTTCATTTGTAGTGCTTTTCAATTTCAGGGTCAACTAGCTCAAAAAAAATAAGTAAATGCACGAAATATACCAAATGAAGTCAGAAATTGTTGAAATTTTGTGACGTGCCTTTGAATGGTGCATTTTGAACACACAAAAAGTATGGAGTTCAAATAAGTTCAAAAGACCATTGCAGAACATATGACCAAATTAATACAAGTTCATCATCACATTAAAGCCAAAGAACAGTAGTGATCAAATGTTATTATTGCAACAAATAAATACATAAAGGTATCTCGTAAAACAACATACAACTATGTAAAACATTTAAATGCAACAACAAACGCGATCAAAATCGCAACTAAGGTAACAATTGACCCAACAACATTATGATACCAAGCCTCTTTATCAATGGCATATTTTCTAATATTCCTAATCTTCAAGCGCATTTCATCCATCTTCAAGCGCATTGCATCCATCTTCAACCGCATCGCATCGATCTTCATCTTGCGATCATCGATGACATCGGCGACATGCAACTCCAGTTCAATATTCTTATCCTCAATTATTTTCAATTTTTTCTTCAAGTATTTGTTTTCTTTTTCAACCAAATTTAACTTCTCGACAAGAATTTTTATGTGGATTGGAATTTCCGGTTCACATACCTCCTAGATTAAAAAAATATATGTCACATTGGTCGTCATAATTGTCATAAACACTAAATAAAACAAATAGTTATAAAAGATAATATATACCACATCCGAATCATAGACAGGACGAGGGCCGACGGAGGCGGATACCAAAACCATCGCACTATATAATAACAAAAAATAATGAAAGTGAGTAATTTATACAAGTATGTATCTAAATCATACAAGTAAGATTTTTTTGATTTTAAAAAGAAGATAAGAACAAGAGGCTCACCACGGTGGTGCTCGCAGTTGGTGCACGGCCAAACCTAGACAAATATTAAGGAAAATGGAGCTTGGAGGTCGAGCTTGGAGAGGAGAAAGCTTAAGTAGAGTGACTCGGGCATTTCATCGAACACGTCATGTGCATGAACTAGAGTGGCAAGAGCATGGCATGGTCACACTTCAACAACCAAAAAACACGGGATATGGCGGGTAGGGGCGAGGGTTTATATAGGCAAAACTTTAGTCCCGGTTCGTGCCACGCCCCGGGACTAAAGGCCACTGCTTCCCGCCTTCTTGTGTGCCGAAAAAGGGTCTTTAGTCCCGGGTCGTGGCTCCACCCGGGACTAAAGACCCCCTTTAGTCCCGGTTCTTGCCACGCCCCGGGACTAAAGGCCCCTGTTTCCCACCTTCTGGTCTGTCCGAAAAAGGGTCTTTAGTCCCGGGTCGTGGCTCCACCCGGGACTAAAGGGGTCTTTAGTCCCGGTTCGTGGCTCCACCCGGGACTAAAGATCCACCTGTATAAGCGGGAGTTAGAAAATTTCGAACCCAAATCGTCCATTTTCTCTTCTTCTTCCTCTCGTTCTCCTGCCCGGCGCGGCAAGCGACGAACTCGACGACGCCGTCAGGCTACCCGCCGTCCTGCTCGCCGCCGCCTGCCGTCCTCCTCGCCGTCGCCGTCGTCCTCCTCGCCGCGCGCCGCCCTCCTCCTCGCCGCGCGCCGTCGACACCTCCGGCCGGTAAGCCCCACGCCCCCTCCTCTCCAACACTCCGGCCAGCACAAGCAAAGAAGAAAAAGGAGAAGAAAAGAAGAAAAAGGAGAAGAAAGGAAGAAAAAGGAGAAGAAAATAAGAAAAAGGAGAAGAAAGGAAGAAAAAGGAGAAGAAAATAAGAAAAAGGAGAAGAAAGGAAGAAAAATGAGAAGAAAAGAAGAAAAAGGAGAAGAAAGGAAGAAAAAGGAGAAGAAAAGAAGAAAAAGGAGAAGAAAAGAAGAAAAAGGGAAGAAAGGAAGAAAAAGGAGAAGAAAGGAAGAAAAAGGAGAATAAGAAGAGGAGGAGAAGAAAGGAAGAAAAAGGAGAATAAGAAGAGGAGGAGAGGAGAAGAAGAGGAAAAATAGAAGAAGAGGAGAGGAGAAGTAGTAGAAGAAGAGGAGAAGTAGAAGTAGAAGAAGAAGTAGAAGAAGAGGAGAAATAGAAGAAGAGAAAAAATTAGTTTAGGGTTAGAAGAAGAAGAAATATATTTTTTGTCATTTAATTTTGCTATTGTATAGTGTATATGCTTAAGTGTTAATAGTGTTTCTTAGATTATTGCTATTGTATATGCTTAAGTGTTAATAGTTTAATTTTTCTATTGTATATGCTTAAGTGTTAATAGTTTATTTTTAGCAAGAAAATTAATAGAACTAGTTTAATTTTTCTATTGTATATGCTTAAGTGTCCGGTACTGGGCTCCGCCCGACTGGTATTTTAGAGTTTAGGTTCTAGCCAAGACCCGGGACTAAAGGTCCTCCTATATAAAACGAGCCTTCGAAGTTTCCGCCCGGCTAGTTTGTTAGTTTATTAGTTAATCAAATGTCCGTTTTTTGCAGAACTATGGATCCACATATCAGGAACCTCGAAGAGGAAGAACTTCTCGAAGATATAATCAAACACGGCCCCGACGTTGAACCAGTCGAATCTCCGACGTCATATCTAAACGACTCCGGATATGGAATGGAGGTCGAGCGACACGAAGATGAAGCCGATGGGGCAGGAGATAGGTCCAATGACGGAGAAGGTGATAGCTCCACTGATGGAGAAGCCGGTGGAGAAGCCGGTGAAGAAATAATAAAGTCCGGCGAGGTATACATATGAAGTTCGACAATCACTTGTAATATGTGAAAAATATTGGAGATAGCTCTATATTGTATACATATACATTCATTTGACGAATGTTTCTCCCTCTTAGGCCTCCACATCGACCAAATCTACGAAACGAGGCCCGACTAGAAAGTTGGATGCAAGGACGCATTACATCTTTGAGGTGATAATGCCTACGGGCGAACCCAAGCTTCCTAAGAATGCTGCTGACATATTCAAGAAGCAATGCGGAGTTCTCGTTAGGGATCACGTCCCGATCAGCGTTCGAGAGTGGAACAAGCGCAAAGGGGCAGCCGATAGTGACTATGTCGCCGAAAGGTACAAAGATAATCTTTGGAATGATCTCATGTCACATTTCAACCTGCCAGAATGTGAGAATGAAGACGCCGCAGACAAACTGAGGGCCAAAGTCAAGCAGTGGACTCTAAAGAAGATGGCCGAACTGTTCCGTAGGTGGAAGAAGAAGCTATGGAAAAACTATTTGGAGACAAAGAAAGTGCCAATATTCGAGGGGTATCTAGCCAAGCAGGCGAATCACTGGAAGGAATTTCAAGAGTACAAGGAGTCAGAAGATGCCCAGGCATTATCAGAAAAGAACAAGATAAATGCCGACAAGAAGAAATATCACCACAAGCTGGGGCCAGGGGGCTATGAGACTGCCATCCCAAAGTGGGAAAAGAAAGAGCAAGATCTGATAGATAAAGGCATCGTACCTGAACCACTCCGTGATGAGTGGGAATTGAGAGCAAGAAATTGGTTCCTTGCGCATGGTGGGTCGTTCGACGAAACAATAGGGGACCTCATCTGCAATGACAATCTTAGGATACCAAGGGAGAATTGGAAAAGGATAGTGAAAGAAATTAAGGAGGGACAAAGAAAGTTCACTGCAGATAGAGATAAAGATTTGCTCACACTGGTCCTCGGCAATGACGAACATGGGGACGAACGCGAGGCTTCGGTCCATCTTACCCGTGGTGTCTTGGGTTTGCCAGAGACCAAGACACTTACAGAAGCCGAGAGAGAGCAAAGAAGCGGCACCGGGATGAGGAGAATGACAAGTTCAACCAGTTGCTTGCCAGGATTAACGAGCAACAGAAGCAGATTGATGAGCATAGAGGAGTAGCGCGCCAGGAAGATCCTGCACTTGATATTACCGGCGCCCCATCTAAGTGGAAAAGCAGCGTGGCTGAATCTGAGGCCCCGCCCGACGATGCACGAAGAATGATAGAGGACGGTCCCGGCTACCCCCTGGATGGAATCAAGGAGTCAACATCATGTGAACTCCATCAGAAATTCAAGAACATATCCATGAAGGTGGCCGTCGGACAAGCTTTACCTTCTGGCCCTGATGCACGCTGGCATGGCCGTGAGATTCCAGCTGGCTTTGCTAAAGTCGGGATGGATGAAATCATGACGGGGTTTCATGATATGGAGCTCGACATAGCTGGACCCGAAGATGAGAGGACACTCGGAGAGGTACTGGGTGGAGTCATCCTATGGGACAAGAACTACATCAAGCTTCCAGGCTCGGCCCCAAGGACAACACCGCCTCTGAGTCGTCGCAGGTCACCTACACCTCCATTACCTCCAAGCCCTCCACATGACGTCGGCCAGCACAACACGAGTCCATCTCGATCACCGCCGCCGGACTTGGGTCGTCCGTCTCCGCCGCCGCCCGCTCTGGATACAAAGCTTGAGCCTGCCACGGATACAAAGCGGGAGCGTGCCACCAAGAACGCTCCGCCGCCACCCGCTCCGGATACAAAGCCTGTGCCTGCCACGGATACAAAGCTGGAGCGTGCCACCAAGAACGCTCCGCCGTCGCCCGCTCCGGATACAAAGCCTGAGCCTGCCACGGATACCAAGCGGGAGCGTGCCACCAAGAACGCTCCGCCGCCGCCCGCTCTGGATACAAAGCCTGAGCCTGCCACGGATACAAAGCGGGAGCGTGCCACCAAGAACGCTCCGCCGCCGCCCGCTCCGGATACAAAGCCTGAGCCTGCCACGGATACAAAGCGGGATCGTGCCACCAAGAACGCTCCGCCGCCGCCCGCTCCGGATACAAAGCCTGAGCCTGCCACAGATACAAAGCGGGAGCGTGCCACCAAGAACGCTCCGCCGCCGCCCGCTCCGGATACAAAGCCTGAGCCTGCCACGGATACAAAGCGGGAGCGTGCCACCAAGAACGCTCCGCCGATGATTCCTAAGCCATAGAGCACCCCAAAGCGCAAACGGTCGCCCCTCCCAAAGGTACGTCATGCTAATCTTCCTATCGGACCTTATGGTCGTACCCCCTTCCATCACAGTATGACTTACACCATAAGCCTGATGACTATACACGCACATTGCAGAAGGAAGTGAAAAAGAGCAGATCACGTGCAAGCCCTCCACATGACGTCGGCCAACACAACACGAGTCCATCTCGATCACCGCCGCCGGACTTGGGTCGTCCGTCTCTGCCGCCGCTCGCTCCGGGTACTAAGCGGGAGCGTGCCACCAAGAACGCTCCGCCGACGATTCCTAAGCCACAGAGCACCCCAAAGCGCAAACTGTCGCCCCTCCCAAAGGTACGTCACGCTAATCTTCCTATATCAGACCTTATGACTTACACCATAAGCCTGATGACTATACACGCACATTGCAGAAGGAAGTGAAAAAGAGCAGATCACGTGCAAGTGCAAGTGGGAGCAAATCAAGTTCAACTACAAGCAAGAAAAAATCAGACGTTCCTCAGCTTGGACAACAGGCCAAACAGTCGATCCCACCCCTCAAGGTGTTAACCGAGAATGTCCCCCCTTCGGTGCAGGGGCTAGCTTTAGAAAGTGCAAAGGAGTTGGCGGCTGCATGTGGTGTCTCGGTTGAAGAATTGCTGTCTTCCCAAGACGACAAGATACCCAAGGCTGTGGTAGCCCCTAAGCCACAGTTTGTCATGGGTGAGCCTTTGGTCAGCAAAGATGATCTCCCAACAAATATGCGTTACTTGCATCAATGGTACTTAAGTGGATTAAAGAATGGGAGAACGATGATCGTGCTGAGTGTCCCACAGGAGTACTACGGCCGCCCCGAACAAATCCATATCGACTTTGATGAACTCTTCCAGATGTACAATGGCGACGCCCTCGACAAATTGCTTATGAGTTGCTATTGTCTGTAAGTTTTTCAATTCGTTGTCTACATATAACTTGTTTAGTTATTTCAATTCATTGTCTATATATAACTTGTACTCTATTATGGAGAATGAAGATTATGGATTGTAAAAGTAAGAGCATCCTAAATATTGGGTTTATTGACCCAGATAAAATACATATAGCGACGCTAACTAATTATCCCAAGGAGACGGAGGAAAACCTTCTAAGGTTTCTAATAGATCAAAATTTCTGTGACCACATACTGTTTCCATACAACTTCAGGTGAGGGTCTTTACTCTGTTGTGTCCATTCACTTATAAGTGTAATTGATAAGTTACTGACACACACACACACACACACACACACACACACACACACACACACACACACACACACACACACACACATATATATATATATATATACATGTGCAACTTCCATTGGATTCTGTTGGACATTCAAATTGATAAGGGAAGAGTTCCAAAGCCTGCAGGACATGCTCCAAGGGTAATTTTAATCATTCCTGCGCTCTATCGGTCTCTTTCGATGATTTTATGATATATCAATTAATGAAAAACTTACCAAATCATTATCCTTGTCGGGCAGGGTTTGGAAGCGGTTCAAGTGCGTGACTCCCGGTAACTTTCATGAGAAGCTGACCTTTAGAGCGGCTCAGGTAAGTAGTAGTATGATATACTTCTATTAATTTTCAATACATTTATGATGCTAGATTATTATTTTGATTATATATATTCTATTCTCGTAAAGTGCGACCAGCAGCCACGGGGAACGCATCTATGCGGGTACTATGTTTGCGAGACCATTCGTAGGTTTACCTCTGAGCACAAAGATCACAGATTCGACGTAAGCAATGAACATTCACACCTCTATTTTTACCCGTCATTCTTTGTTATCATGATTGATATTCATATTCATCTCCTCTTCTTATATAGCACACGGCCATGACGACGAAGGTCCTACCAGAGCAACGCGCGATTGCTGTTGCAGAGGAGCTTGCGATCTTTCTGAGGACGGAAGCTATAGATGACAAAAGACGATTTAGTGTAGCTAGGGGCCATTACTGATGTTCGTCCATGTAATCGAATAGACGGGCTCTAGTCCCGATAATTTAGATCTCCATGTAATTGTATATATATGCTCGCTTGTAAGATAAGTTAATCTTTTATATATATATATATATATATATATATATATATATATATATATATATATATATATATATATATATATATATATATATGCATAGTTATTTCTATTTAAATTATATGAAAACTAATTCCCGAACACCAAATGAGGCATCACGTTAATCTCCCGAACACCTAAACCCTAAAACCCTAAAACACAAAAATAATTTCATTCAAAAAAACCCAAAAATAAGCAAAATCTGAAAATCTTTAGTCCCGGTCCATGTAACGAACCGGGACTAAAGGGCCTCCCCCTGGGGCGCTACGAGGCGCCCACGTGGAGCACCTTTAGCCCCGGCGTTTAACAGGGCTGAGACGAAAAGGTTAGGCCTTTAGTCCCGCCCCGTGAACCGGGACTAAAGCCCCTTACGGGCCGGGGCTAAAGGCCCCGTCCCCACTAGTGTTGGGTCGGTGCGGACAAAAGGATGGCCGAACGCGCCGACCCATTTTCAAAACACGTCTGCTCCGCGTCCACGTCGACCCATTTCCAGCCTAAATTTGGGACTGAAATGCGTCGGCGTGGACACGAAGCGGACGCGCGCGCCCCCTCTCCGTGTCTGCCCTCAACCACCGCGGTCAACATTATTTATGACGGTTGTCCTCCTCAGGCCCACACGTCAGCGACCGCGGTCGGCCTTTTTTAATCCGAGTGTGCGGTGGTGTTTGGCCATCTGCTTCCAGAACTCTACTCCCATCCCCATCTCGCCATCCTTCTGTTTCCTCGTCGTCGACCCTAGCCAACAGCCATGGACAACGGCGACCTCGTCGTCGCCTACCTCAAGGCTGGGAGGGCGATGCGCCAGGCACACGACCGCGCCCGTGCTACGCCCGGCTTCGCCCAGAACACCATCGTCGTCTATCCCGCGCGCTGCTCCCGGAGGAGGCCGCCTACCTGCATGCTAAGATGGCGCTGCGCTTGGCGAACGAACACGCCCGTGCTGCACCACCGCAGACACCAGCACTGCCCACGCAGGCGCAGCCCGACCTCGCCGCCGCCGACGAGGACGCCTAGTTTTTTTTCATTTATAGTGTAACCGGCTTTCATGACCGGCTTTTAATGTTTAATTATGCTTGATTATTATTTTTTCACGCGTCGTTAAAATAGGTCGGATCAGCTTTGGGCGCATGCGTCGATCCAAATGCTGAAGCGGACATTCGTATCCACTGGACCGATCCAAACGAATAAAAACGGATAAAACCGTCGTCCGTTTGGATGGCCGGTTGGAGTTGGTCTAAGAAAGCAACACCATACCACCACACGATAGATGGCCTCGGCGCGAGGGCACCCGCGCGCGCCTGGCGCCGCACCGGCCTGAGGACACGGTGACCCGGAGGAACGGACGAGCGGGTCGCCGTTGCGGAGGCCGGAAGCGCCAAGGATGGCCCATGGCCGGCGTCGTCACGCGAGCTGGCCGGGACGCGCACGACCGCTGCATTTTCACGTATCATGGACCACGGGACGGCGTGGCCGTGGACGGGCGTGCCTAGTTCTAACTGGGTGGGTAGGTTTGAATTGAGCTGCTAGAGCGCATGCATGCAAATGCAAGTGCAATGCAAGCATGGCGTGCGACCTGCATGCACTTTTCTAGGGCGCAGTAGGAAATTAACCCGCTTAATTATTCGGATTACTTTCATGGATTGATCGGCCGCCGGCAAAGCGACCGCGCAGAACGAATGAGATTCTAGCTAGTAACTCGTACGGGAGTGCTCGATCATGCTACTACGTGCACACTAGCGCAGCATAATCATTCCGGCCGGTTACCACGAAAAAGCTAGGGTGACGCTGACACTCCATTAACCCGACCCGCCGTTCCTCATCGGGAATTTAATCGCAGGTGCTTAGCACACTGCCGAACTACTACTGGCGATCACGCTCTAGACCAATAGATAAATATTGGACACGCCGCCGTTAACGTGGTGGTCTCGCCCAGCGTCACGGTGACGCGGCCGTGATGCTATAAACCACGGAGCCGGCGCGCGGGCGCCACCATTAGCGTCGTATTCTTAATTCTGGCTGCCCGCACTGCTGCGGTCCTGTCCATGGGATGGATACCAAGCAAATTGCAGATACGGAAACGTAGGAACGATCCGATCCGATCCGAGATACAAACATGGCAGCGTCGTGCACGCACGCACCCGGCCGGCTGACCGCTACACTTCTGGAGCTACCTAGGTTTCCCTCTCTCTATATTGCGAACTGTCGTCTGAGAGCTGGCACATTGGATATTTTACGGCAGGCCCACGTTGCATGCATGGCTGCATCACGCTGATGCAGGCAGTGATGCAACGGCGTTATGATGTGCACGCTACTGTACTCTCTACAGCACTTGCGGTGCTGGTCATGGCTGCTCCGAAGTGGACGGCCTTTGCAGCCTTGGTGTGCCGTGCCTGCCCGGTTTCGTCAAGTTTATCGGCGAGCCGATCGTGCCGCCAGCCTCATCAGCTAGCTCGTGTCTACTACTCCCTTCGTTTTTAAATATAAATTTTTATTTTTTTATTAAAAAACTATATACAGATGTATATAAATATATTTTAAAGTATATGTTCATTCATTTTGTTTCGTATATGTAGTCTTTTAATAAAAATATTTAAAAAAATTACACTTAGAAACGGAGAAAGTACTATGCATGGATGCAGTACGCTAACCATTCTATCCTGTGACGCGCTACGAGATGCTGGTTCAGATCAGTCGGTGCTAGCTGGGCTATCCGGTGCCTAACTAGCGCACGCATGCATATGGTACCGCTAGCTAGCCAGGTACTCCATGAACATTTCATGGTGTGATGTTGTACGCTTCCGATCGATAGGATGATCGCAAGCCGGAGCCCAGGATACTTCTGGCTCTTTTCGGCCAGCTGGTGCGCGCAACGTGTCAGAGTCTCGGAGATGCCAACAAAGATCGGAACATGCCCTGATGTCTGTGGTCAAATAAACATCTACTCCCTCCGGCACAGTTTAGAAGGTACGGTTAAATTTACGTGTATTTTCATAATAGGTAAAGTTTAAGATGCGTTATATTTACTCCTAGCAGTTAATTAGTACTTCGTTGTATTATTCCTATATGCATGCGTAGTGTGAATGCTATTTTTCAGCTCATCTCACAGCCAACGAATAATCACTTAGGTTCCAAAGAATATTCAAGCATGTCTTCTAAACCGTGACAGAAGGAGTAGACGGATAGATTTTATTTTCATGCTCGGCTTGTAGTGATGGGACATACAGAGCCACACATCATGGAGGGTTGCGGTCTCTAGCTCATTCTGTGTGACTGAGACACATTCGGACTCTCCAAATGCAATGGTGGGATTTTTTCAAAAGAAAAAAATGCAATTGTCGGATATGATTATTCCGGCTGCGAAAAGGCAGACCGGGGATGTAAGCTAATCGATAGAGAACATGGTGGATGGAAAAAACAGTAGTAGTAGGAGATAACTAATATGGGTATATATTTTTTAACATAAACTTTGGTGGGTTGAAGATATAACTGTTGTTGTAATCATCCAATCATAGATTGATTCGCAACATATATATTTAAAAGAATGCCGTAAGCAGAGCAAGCCCATTGTCCTCAAAATTTAAAGAGAGGAGGCCCATTATGTTCTGATGTCTTCTTTCTTTGAATGAAATGTTCCTCCTGGGCTAAATATTAGGCATAATTTGCTCCTCATGTGAGCATTTTTTAGATGAAACGAATTTTTTTTGTATATTATGTGTGGTTAAGCTTAAAATATCCTCTGGTTTCACTTGCCAAGCACCTCGTACTGGATGGATTTCATCGCAACTTGCCAAGCATTCACATCATAAAGACATGGATAACTCTTGCATGCTTCCTCGTGGTGGCTTGGATGTTGTGGAAGCACAGAAACGATGTGGTGTTTAATGGAGCGATCCCTTTGACAAGTGAGCTTCTCAATAAGATTGATTTAGAAGGACAAGACTGGAGGCTGGCAGGGCTGCTGCGAGAGGCAGGACCGCTCCCTATTAGAGTAGATGAGTGGGATAGTAGTCAGTAATCAGCATGTTGAACAATGGCTATGATAGCCGTGGCTAAGTTGTAATTGTCTCACCTTTCTAGGCACTTTCTATCTATGATCTCGATATGTCATCTTTGACGTATCCTTGAAAAAATTCTTGCATGCTTCCTCCCATCTATGTGTATCTCTCCACTCTTAAATAACTTCATCTTCTATCAACTCTTCTACAATCAATGTGTTGCTTCGATACAATCACGAATCTCTCATTTCCTCCCATATGAAACAATACGTGCTCTATTTTTTTAAGAGCAAAAGGGCCACGCCCGATTTCATTGCATTGCACGAAATCAAACTATATCCAACACGTTTACAAGTTCGCAGGAAACCGACTAGATGCTAGGACTACCACACACCACACACACAAGTTCAAGGCAAGTAGCAAGAACAAAATAACTATTCAGACTAGGCTAAAGGATAACACCTCGTATTATAGACCCAAAATCCAAGATCAAAACAATGGTAGAGCCACCCTTTTTAGGGCCAGAGGCAGTCACCACAAGCGTCACTCGCAATAAACACTCTCTGCTCGGGAGAGGCAAATGAGTGTTCCTACATCCTTGGAATCGGATGCATTGGGAAGCCTGTTAAATGGCAACCAGTGATCCTTGGCTCTAGGTAAGTATAGCATACATACCAAAAATGATGATTTGAATGAGGGATTGATACGTCCATTTTGCATCATGTTTTCATGTTGATATTTATCGCTTCTTTGGCTGTTATTTCACTTCATGGTACTATTCTTATGCCTTTTCTCTCTTATTTTGCAAGGTTTACATGAAGAGGGAGAATACCGGCAATTGGAATTCTGACCTGAAAGTGGAGCAAAGTTGAGATACCTATTCTGCGCAACTCCAAACGCCGTAAAAATCAACGAGGATTTTTTTCCCGATTTATCAAAAATACTGGGCCGAGGAAGTGCCAGAGGGGCGCCACGGGGTGGCCACAAGCCTGCACGGCGCGGCCACCCCCCAAACCGCGCCATGGGGGCTTGTGGGCACCCTGCTGGCCCACTTGCCCCCCTCTTTTGCTATATGGAGGGTTTCGTCCAGTAAAAAAATAAGGAGGAGCTTTTTCGTGGTTTCGCCGCCGCCACGAGGCGGAACTTGAGCAGAACCAATCTAGAGCTCCGGCAGGACGATCCTGCCGGGGAAACTTCCCTCCCGGAGGGGGAAATCGTCGCCATTGTCATCACCAACACTCCTCTCATCGGAGGGGACTCGTCACCATCAACATCTTCATCAGCACCATCTCATCTCCAAACCCTAGTTCATCACTTGTAACCAATCTCCGTCTCGCGACTCCGATTGGTACTTGTAAGGTTGCTAGTAGTGTTGATTACTCTTTGTAGTTGATGCTAGTTGGATTATTTGGTGGAAGAGTTTATGTTCAGATCCTTGATGCTACTCATTACCTCTCTGGTCATGAATATGATTATGCTTTGTGAGTAGTTACTTTTGTTCCTGAGGACATGGGATAAGTCATGCTAATAGTAGTCATGTGAATTTGGTACTCGTTCCGCATTTTGATATGTTGTATGTTGTTTTTCCTCTAGTGGTGTTATGTGACCGTCGAGTACATAACACTTCACCATTATTTGGGCCTAGAGGAAGGCATTGGAAAGTAGTAAGTAGATGATGGGTTGCTAGAGTGACAGAAGCTTAAACCCTAGTTTATGCGTTGCTTCGTAAGGGGCTGATTTGGATCCACTAGTTTAATGCTATGGTTAGACTTTGTCTTAATTCTTCTTTCGTAGTTGCGGATGTTTGCGAGAGGGGTTAATCATAAGTGGGATGCTTGTCCAAGTAAGGGCAGTACCCAAGCTTCGGTCCACCCACATATCAAACTATCAAAGTAATGAACGCGAATCATATGAACATGATGAAACTAGCATGACAGAAATTCCCGCGTGTCCTCGGGAGCGTTTTTCCTCCTATAAGACTTTGTCCAGGCTTGTCCCTTGCTACAAAAGGGATTGGGCCACTTCTCTGCACCGTTGCTACTTTTGTTACTTGTTGCTTGCTACGAATCATCTCACCACACAATCACTTGTTACCGACAATTTCAGTGCTTGCAGATTTTTCCTTGCTGAAAACCACTTGTCAGATCCTTTTGCTCCTCGTTGGGTTCGACACTCTTACTTATCGAAAGGACTACGATTGATCCCCTATACTTGTGGGTCATCAAGACTCTTTTCTGACGCCATTGCCAGGGAGTGAAGCGCCTTTGGTAAGTGGAACTTGGTAAGGAAACATTCATATATTGTGCTGAAATTTATTGTCACTTGTCACTATGGATACTAATCCTTTGAGGGGCTTGTTCGGGGTATCTTCACCTCGAACGGAAGCACAAAGAGTTGCTCCTCAACCTGCTGCACCTACTGAAAATATTTCCTTTGTATTTCCTTCGGGTATGCTTGAGAAACTGCTGGCTAATCCTTTTACAGGAAATGGAACATCATATCCAGACTTGCATCTTATCTATGTAGATGAAGTTTGTGGTTTATTTAAGCTTGCAGGTGTGCCCGAGGATGAGGTCAAGAAGAAGGTCTTTCCTTTATCTTTGAAGGATAAGGCGTTGACATGGTATAGGCTATGTGATGATACTGGATCATGGGACTACAATCGGTTGAAATTGGAATTTCATCAAAAGTTTTATCTTATGCATTTAGTACATCGTGATCGGAATTATATTTACAATTTTTGGCCTCGTGCGAGAGAAAGCGTCGCTCAAGATTGGGGGAGGCTTAAATCAATGTTATATTCATGCCCCAATCATGAGCTCTCGAGAGAAATTATCATTCAGAACTTCTATGCTCGGCTTTCTCATGATGATCGCACCATGCTTGACACTTATTGTACCGGTTCTTTTATGTAGAGAGATATTGACTTCAAATGGAATTTATTGGAGAGAATTAAATGCAACTCTGAAGATTGGGAGCTTGAAGAAGGTAAGGAGTCAGGTATGAATTTCACGTTTGATTGCGTTAAATCCTTTGTTGAGACAAATACCTTTAGTGATTTTAGCGCTAAGTATGGACTTGACTCTGAGATAGTAGCTTCATTGTGTGAATCCTTTGCTGCTCATATTGATCTCCCCAAAGAGAAGTGGTTTAAATATCATCCTCCTTTAGAAGTCAATGTAGTTAAACCCACTCCAGTTGAAGAGAAAGTCATTGCCTATAGTGATCCTGTTGTTCCCAGTGCTTACATTGAGAAACCACCTTTCCCTATTAGGATAAAGGATCATTCTAAAGCTTCAACTGTGATACGTAGAGGCTATACTAGAACACCTACACCCCGTGAGCAAATTAGAGTTGAACCTAGCATTGCTATTATCAAAAATCTTCTGTCTGAAGAAGTTGAGGGACATAATATTCACTTCTGTGAAGATGCTGCTAGAATTGCTAAACCTCACGCTAGAGACAAACACAAGCCTGTTGTTGGCATGCCTGTGGTTTTTGTTAAGATAGGAGATCATTGTTATCATGGCTTATGTGACGTGGGTGCTAGTGTTAGTGTAATACCTTAATCCTTATACGATGAAATCCAAGATGAGATTTCACCTGTTGAGATAGAGCCTATTGATGTCACTATTCAGCTTGCCAATAAAGATACCATCTGCCCCGTGGGAATTGTTAGGGATGTTGAAGTCTTGTGTGGTAAAACGAAGTATCCTGCTGATTTCCTCGTTCTTGCTACCGCACAAGATAGCTTTTGTCCCATCATATTCGGTAGACCTTTTCTCAATACTGTCAATGCTCATATTGATTGTGAGAAGCAAACTGTCACTATTGGCTTTGAAGGTGTGTTACATGAGTTCAATTTCTCTAAGTTTGGTAGACAACCTCATGACAAGGAGTTGCCTAGTAGGGATGAAACTATTGCCTTAGCCTCTATTGCCGTGCCTCCTACTGATCCCTTAGAGCAATACTTGCTTGAGCATGAAAATGATATGCATATGGATGAAAGGGATGAGATCAATAGAGTTGTCTTAGAACAATATCATATCCTTAAGAATAATTTGGCTGTTGAACTGCTTGGGGATCCACCCCCACCGAAGGGTGATCCTGTGTTCGAGCTTAAACAGTTGCCTGATACTCTTAAGTATGCCTATCTTGATGAAAAGGAGATATATCCTGTTATTATTAGTACTAGCCTCTCGGAGCATGAAGAAAAGAAGTTACTAAAAACTCCGAGGAAGCACCGTGCTGCTATTGTATATACTCTTGATGATCTTAAGGGCATTAGTCCTACGCTATATCAACACAAGATTAAGACAGATCCGGATTTCAAACGAGTTGCTGATCATCAAAGGAGATTGAATCCTAAGATGAAAGAGGTAGTGAGAAAAGAAATACTAAAGCTCCTGGAAGCAGGTATCATCTATCATGTTGCTCATAGCGATTGGGTGAGACCGGTGCATTGCGTCCCTAAGAAGGGAGGCATTACCGTTGTCCCTAATGATAATGATGAATTGATCCCACAGAGGATTATTACTGGCTATAGGATGGTGATCAATTTTAGGAAATTGAATAAAGCCACTAGGAAAGATCATTACCCTTTGCCTTTTATCGACCAAATGCTAGAAAGGATGTCTAAACACACACACTTCTGCTTTCTAGACGGTTATTCTGGTTTCTCCCAAATACCAGTTGCACAATCTGATCAGGAGAAAACCACTTTCACCTGCCCTTTCGGTACCTTTTCTTATAGACGCATGCCTTTTGGCTTATGTAATGCACCCGCCACCTTTCAAAGATGTATGATGGCTATATTCTCTGACTTTTGTGAAAAGATTGTTGAGGTTTTCATGGATGACTTCTCCGTTTATGGGTCTTCCTTTGATGATTACCTCAGCAACCTTGATCGAGTCTTGCAGAGATGTAAAGACACCAATCTTGTCTTGAATTGGGAGAAGTGCCACTTTATGGTTAATGAAGGCATCATCTTAGGACATAAAATTTCTGAAAGAGGTATTGAAGTCGATAAGGCTAAGGTTGATGCAATCGAGAAAATGCCATACCCCACAAATATCAAAGGTATAAGAAGTTTCCTTGGTCATGCTGGTTTCTATAGAAGGTTCATCAAATACTTCTCTAAGATTTCTAGGCCTCTTACCAATCTCTTGCGAAAGGACATTCATTTTGTCTTTGACGATGATTGTGAGGAAGCCTTCGAAATACCTAAGAGGGCTTTGATAACTGCACCTATTGTTCAACCACTTGATTGGAACTTACCTTTTGAGATCATGTGTGATGCTAGTGATTATGCTGTTAGTGTTGTTCTAGGGAAAAGAGTCGATAAGAAGTTGAATATTATTCACTACGCTGGTAAACCTCTAGACAGTGCCCAAAGAAACTATGCCAATACGGAGAAGGAATTTTTAGCAGTCGTGTTTGCATGTGAAAAGTTCAGGTCTTACATAGTTGATTCCAAAGTCACTATTCACACTGATCATGCTGCTATTAAGTACCTCATGGAGAAGAAGGACGCTAAACCTAGACTTATCAGATGGGTTCTATTGCTACAAGAATTTGATTTTCACATTGTCGACAGAAAGGGTGCTGATAACCCAGTAGCAGATAACTTGTCTAGGTTGGAGAACGTTCTTGATGACCCACAACCTATTGATGATAGCTTTCCCGATGAGCAATTGAATGTCATCAATGCTTCACATAGTGCACCGTGGTATACTGATTATGCAAACTATATCGTTGCCAAATACATACCACCTAGTTTCACGTACTAGCAAAAGAAGAAATTCTTCTTTAACTTGAGACATTACTTCTGGGATGATCCTCGCCTTTATAAGGAAGGAGTAGATGGTTTTATTAGATGTTGTGTACCTGAACATGAACAAGGACAGATCCTACAGAAGTGTCACTCCGAGGCCTATGGAGGACACCATGCGGGAGATAGAACTGCACACAAGGTATTGCAATCGGGTTTCTATTGGCCCACTCTCTTCAAGGATGCCCGTAAGTTTGTCTTGTCTTGTGACGAATGTCAAAGAATAGCTAATATTAGCAAAAGTCAGGAAATGCCTATGAACTATTCGCTTGTCATTGAACCATTTGATGTTTGGGGCTTTTCTTATATGGAACCTTTTCCAAAATCCAATGGGTATACTCACATCTTAGTTGCTGTTGATTACATCACTAAGTGGGTAGAAGCTATCCCCACTAGTAGTGCTGATCACAACACTTCTATCAAGATACTGAAAGAAGTTATCTTCCCTAGATTTGGAGTCCCTAGATATCTAACGACCGACGGTGGTTCACACTTCATTCATGGTGCTTTCCGTAAAACGCTTGCTAAGTACGATGTCAACCATAGAATTGCGTCTCCCTATCACCCTCAGTCCAGTTGTCAAGTAGAGCTAAGTAATAGAGAGATTAAACTGATTCTGCAAAAGATAGTCAACAGGTCTAGAAAGAATTGGTCTAAGAAGCTCGATGATGCACTGTGGGCTTATAGAACTTCCTATAAGAATCCCATGGGCATGTCTCCGTACAAAATGGTGTATGGGAAAGCATGACACTTACCTCTTGAGCTAGAGCATAAAGCTTATTGGGCAATGAAAGAGCTCAACTTTGATTTCAAACTTGCCGGTGAGAAGAGGTTATTTGATATTAGCTCGCTTGATGAGTGGAGAAATAGGCATATGAGAATGCCAAGCTTTTCAAAGAGAAGGTTAAGAGGTGGCATGATAAGAGGATACAAAAGCGTGAGTTCAATGTAGGTGATTATGTATTGCTATACAACTCTCATTTAAGGTTCTTTGCGGGCAAACTTCTCTCTAAATGGGAAGGTCCCTATGTTATTGAGGAAGTATATCGTTCCGGTGCAATCAAGATCAACAACACAGAAGGTAATTGTCCGAGAGTGGTAATGTGCAGAGAATCAAGCATTATATCTCAGGTACTCCCATAAATGTTGAAAGCAATATCATCAATACCATAACTCCAGAAGATTACCTAAGAGACATTTATCCGCCTGTTTTAGACTCCAAAAACGAAGAGGTATGTGATTCGGTAAGAAAACAGAGTCCAAAACTTTTCCTGTAGGAAATTTTCTCCGTTTTGGAATATTTGAAAAAATACAAAAATTGGAAGTAGTCCGGAAAGTGCGCGAGGAGGCGACAAGCCTGCACGGCGCAGGCCCACCCCCTGGCCGCGCCGTGAGGGCTTGTGGCCACCTCGTGCACCTCCCGGACTCCGTTTTCGTGCCCGGTACTCCTTCTGGTCTGAAAAAATCATTATATATACTTCCGTTTGGTCTGACCCCTTGATACGTCCATTTTGCATCATGTTTTCATGTTGATATTTATTGATTTGTGGTCTGTTATATTACTTTGTGGCACCATATTTATGCCTTTTCTCTCTTATTTTGCAAGGTTTATTTGAACAGGGAGGATTTAGGCAGCTGGAATTCTGGACTGGAAAAGGAGCAAATCTTAGTCCACTATTCTGCACATCTCCAAATGCCCTGAAAAGTTACGTGGAATTTTTTGGGATTATATAAAAAATACTAAGCTAAAGAAGTACGAGAGGGGAGCTACCAGGGCGCCACAAGCCCAGTAGCCGCCACCCCCTGGTGGCGGCTAGCCAGCTTGTGGGATCACTGACGGCCCACTGCCCCCCTCTTTTTCTATATGAAGGGTTTCGTTCCAGAAAAAATCAATCGGGAGCTTTTTCGTGGTTTCACCGCTGCCACGAGGCGGAACTTGAGCAGATCCAATCTAGAGCTCCGGCAGGACGATCCTGCCGGGGAAACTTCCCTCCAGGAGGGGGAAATCGTCGCCATCGTCATCACCAACACTCCTCTCGTCGGAGGGGAGGCATCTTCATCAACATCTTCATCAGCACCATCTCCTCTCCAATCCCTAGTTCATCTCTTGTAACCAATCTCCGTCTCGCGACTCCGATTGGTACTTGTAAGGTTGCTAGTAGTGTTGATTACTCTTTGTAGTTGATGCTAGTTGGATTAATTGGTGGAAGAGTTTATGTTCAGATCCTTGATGCTATTCATTACACCTCTGATCATGATTATGATTATGCTTTCTGAGTAGTTACTTTTGTTCCTGAGGACATGGGATAAGTCATGTTAATAATAGTCATGTGAATTTCATATTCGTTCGGTATTTTGATATGTTGTATGTTGTTTTTCCTCTAGTGGTGTTATGTGAACATCGACTACATAACACTTCACCATATTTATGCCTAGAGGAAGGCATTGGGGAGTAGTAAGTAGATGATGGGTTGCTGGAGTGACAGAAGCTTAAACCCCAGTCTATGCGTTGCTTCGTAAGGGGCTGATTTGGATCCACTAGTTTAATGCTATGGTTAGACGTTGTCTTAATTCTTCTTTCGTAGTTGCGGATGCTTGCGAGAGAGGTTAATCATAAGTGGGATGCTTGTGCAAGTAAGGGCAGTACCCAAGCGCCGGTCCACCCACATATCAAACTATCAAAGTAACGAATGCGAATCATATGAACATGATGAAACTAGCATGACAGAAATTCCCGTGTGTCCTCGGGAGTGTTTTCCTCCTATAAGGCTTTGTTCAGGCTTGTCCCTTGCTACAAAAGGGATTGGGCCACTTGCTGCACCGTTGCTACTACTTGTTACTTGTTACTTTTCGCTTGCTACGTTTCACCTCACTACACCACCACTTGTTACCGCTACTTTCAGTGCTTGCAGTTATTACCTTGTTGAAAACCGTTTATCAGAGCCTTCTGCTCCTCGTTGGGTTCGACACTCTTACTTATCGAAAGGACTACGGTTGATCCCCTATACTTGTGGGTCATCAAGACTCTTTTCTGGCGCCGTTGCCGGGGAGTGAAGTGCCTTTGGTAAGTGGAAATTAGTAAGAAAACATTTATATACTGTGCTGAAATTTATTTTCACTTGTCACTATGGAACTGTTCCTTTGAGGAGTTTGTTTGGGGTATCTTCACCGCGAATGGAAGCACGAGGAGTTGTTCCTCAACCTGAGGTACCTACTGAAATTATCTTTTATGAAATTCCTTCGGGTATGCTTGACAAACTGCTGGCTAATCCTTTTACAGGAGATGGATCTTCACATCCAGACTTGCATCTGATCTATGTAGATGAAGTTTGTGGTTTATTTAAGCTTGCAGGTTTGCCCGAGGATGAGGTAAAGAAGAAAGTCTTTCCTTTATCTTTGAAGGATAAGGCATTGACATGGTATAGGCTATGTGATGATACTGGATCATGGGACTACAATCGGTTGAACTTGGAATTTCATCAAAAGTTTTATCCTATGCATTTAGTACATCGTGATCGGAACTTTATTTATAACTTTTGGCCTCGTGACAGGGAAAGCATAGCTCAAGCTTGGGGGAGGCTTAAATCAATGCTATATTCATGCCCCAATCATGAGCTCTCGAGAGAAATTATCACTCAAAACTTTTATGCTCGGCTCTCTCATGAAGATCGTACCATGCTTGACACTTCTTGTACCGGTTCTTTTATGAAGAAGGATATTGACCACAAGTGGAATTTATTGGAAATAATCAAACGCAACTCTAAAGATTTGGAGCTGGAGGAAGGTAAGGAGTCAGGTATGAATTTCCAGTTTGATTGCGTTAAATCTTTTATTGAGACAAACAATTCTAGAGATTTTAGCGCTAAGTATGGACTTGACTCTGAGATAGTAGCTTCTCTATGTGAATCTTTTGCTGCTCATGTTGATCTTCCCAAAGAGAAGTGGTTTAAATATCATCCTCCTGTAGAAAGCAACATAGTCAAAACTAATCTAGTTGAGGAGAAAGTCATTGCTTTTAGTGATCCTGTTGTTCCTTGTGCTTACACTGAGAAACCACCATACCCTGCTAGGATAATAGAGACACTATCTGCCCTTTGGGAATTGTGAGAGACGTAGAAGTCCTATGTGGTAATACGAAGTATCCTACTGATTTCCTCGTCCTTGGTACTGCACAAGATAGCTTTCGCCCCATCATATTCTGTAGACCCTTTCTCAACACTGTCAATGCTTACATCGATTGCATTAAGCAGACTGTCACTGTTAGTTTCGAGGGTGTGTCTCATGAATTTAACTTCTCCAAGTTTGGAAGACAACCCCATGAAAAAGAGTCGTCTGGTAGGGATGAAATCGTTTCTCTTGCCTCTATTGTCGTACCTCCTACGGATCCTTTAGAGCAATATCTGCTTGAGCATGAAAATGATATGCATATGGATGAAAGAGATGAGATAGATAAAATTGCCTTAGAGCAATATCCTATTCTCAAGAATAATCTAGCTGTTGAACTGCTTGGGGATCCCCCCCACCAAAGGGTGATCCTGTGTTCGAGCTTAAACAGTTGCCTGATACTCTTAAGTATGCCTATCTTGATGAGAAGGAGATATATCCTGTTATTATTAGTGCTCTCCTCTCAGAGCATGAAGAAAAGAAGTTACTAAGAACTCTGAGGAAGCACCGTACTGCTATTGGATATACTCTTGATGATCTTAAGGGTATTAGTCCCACTCTATGTCAGCACAAGATTAAAACTGATCCTGACTTCAAACCAGTTGCTGATCATCAAAGGAGATTGAATCCTAAGATGAAAGAGGTCGTGAGAAAAGAAATATTAAAGCTTCTGGAAGCAGGAATCATCTATCATGTTGCTCATAGTGATTGGGTAAGTCCAGTACATTGCGTACCTAAGAAGGGAGGTATCACCGTCGTTCCTAATGATAAGGATGAACTAATCCCATAGAGGATTATTACTGGCTATAGGATGGTGATAGACATCCGGAAACTAAACAAGGCAACCAGGGAAGATCACTATCCTTTGCCGTTTATCGACCAAATGCTAGAAATGCTATCCAAACACACACACTTCTGCTTTCTAGACGGTTATTCAGGTTTCTCACAAATACCTGTTGCACAATCTGATCAGGAGAAAACCACTTTCACCTGCCCCTTCGGTACCTTTGCTTATAGACGTATGCCTTTTGGCTTAGGCAATGCACCTGCCACCTTTCAAAGATGCATGATGGCTATATTCTCTGACTTTTGTGAAAATATTGTTGAGGTTTTCGTGGATGACTTCTCCGTTTACGGGTCTTCCTTTGATGATTGCCTCAACAACCTTGATCAAGTCTTACAGAGATGTGAAGATACCAACCTCGTCTTGAATTGGGAGAAGTATCACTTTATGGTTAATGAAGGCATCGTCTTAGGACACAAAATCTCTGAAAGAGGCATTGAAGTTGATAAGGCTAAGATTGATGCAATTGAGAAAATGCCTTGCCCCATAGATATCAGAGGTATACGAAGCTTCCTAGGTCATGCTGGTTTCTATAGAAGGTTCATTAAAGACTTCTCTAAGATTTCTAGGCCTCTTACCAACCTCTTGCAGAAGGATTTTCCTTTTGTTTTTGATGAGGATTGTGAGGAAGCCTTCGAAATACTTAGGAAGGCTTTGATAACCGCACCTATTGTTCAACCACCTGACCGGAACTTGCCCTTTGAAATCATGTGCGACGCTAGTGATTATGCTGTTGGTGCTGTTCTAGGACAAAGAGTTGACAAGAAGTTGAATGTTATTCACTACGCTAGTAAAACTCTAGACAGTGCCCAAAGAAACTATGCCACTACGGAAAAGGAGTTTTTAGCAGTCGTGTTTGCATGTGAAAAGTTCAGATCTTACATAGTTGACTCCAAAGTCACTATTCACTCTCATCATGCTGCTATTAAGTACCTTATGGAGAAGAAGGACGCTAAGCCTAGGTTATCAGATGGTTTCTCCTGCTACAGGAATTTGATTTGCCTGTCGTTGACCGAAAGGGTGCTGATAACCTTGTAGCAGATAACTTGTCCAGGCTAGAGAATGTCCTTGATGACCCACGACCTATTGATGACAGCTTTCCTCATGAGCAATTAAATGTCATCCGCACTTCACATAGTGCACCGTGGTATGCTGATTATGCAAACTATATCGTAGCCAAATTCATACCACCCAGTTTCACCTATCAGCAAAAGAAGAAATTCTTCTTTGATTTGAGACATTACTTTTGAGACGATCCTCACCTTTATAAGGAAGGATTAGATGGTGTTATTAGACGTTGTGTGCTTGAACATGAACAGGGACAGATCTTGCAGAAGTGTCATTCCGAAGCCTACAGAGGACACCACGCTAGAGATAGAACTGCCCATAAGGTATTGCAATCAGGTTTCTATTGACCCACTCTCTTCAAGGATGCCCGTAAGTTTGTCTTGTCTTGTGACGAATGCCAAAGAATAGGGAACATCAGTAAGCGTCAGGAAATGCCTATGAACTATTCACTTGTCATTGAACCATTTGATGTCTGGGGCTTTGATTATATGGGACCCTTCCCGAGTTCCAATGGGTACACTCACATCTTAGTTGCTGTGGATTATGTCACCAAGTGGGTAGAGGCTATTCCCACTAAAAATGATGATCACCACACCTCTATGAAGATGCTTAAAGAAGTCATTTTCCCAAGATTTGGAGTCCCTAGATATCTGATGACTGATGGCGGTTCACACTTCATTCATGGTGTTTTCCGCAAGATGTTCGCTAAGTATGGTGTCAACCATAGAGTTGCATCTCCTTATCATCCTCAGTCTAGTGGTCAAGTGGAGTTGAGTAATAGGGAGATCAAATTGATCCTACAAAAGACCGTCAATAGATCTCGAAAGAATTGGTCTAGTAAACTTGACGATGCACTATGGGCTTATAGGACTGCCTATAAGAATCCCATGGGCATGTCGCCATATAAAATGGTTTACGGTAAGGCCTGTCATTTACCTCTTGAGCTGGAACACAAAGCTTATTGGGCAATCAAAGAGCTCAACTTCGATTTCAAACTTGCCGGTGAGAAGCGGTTGTTTGGTATCAGCTCATTAGATGAATGGAGGGCCCAGGCATATGAGAATGCCAAGTTGTTCAAGGAAAAGGTTAAGAGATGGCACGACAAACGAATACAGAAACGAGAGTTCAATGTAGGTGATTATGTCCTGCTATACAATTCTCGCTTAAGATTCTTCGCAGGGAAGCTTCTCTCTAAATGGGAAGGTCCCTATGTTGTCGAAGAAGTATATCGTTCCGGTGCCATCAAAATCAAGAACACGGAAGGAAATTTTCGTAGAGTGGTAAACGGGCAAAGAATCAAGCATTATATCTCCGGTACTCCCATAAATGTTGAGACCAATATCATCAATGTCATAACTCCAGAGGAGTACATAAGGGATGTTTATCAACCTGTTTCAGACCCTGAAAACGAAGAGGTATCTGTTTCGGTAAGTAATTGGACTCCGAAACTTTTCCAATAGGAAATTTCCTCCATTTTGGAATTTTTGGAAAATTAGAAAAATAAAAAGCGGTCAGGGGAGCGCACGAGGCGGCCACAAGCTTGGTAGCCGCCCCCTACCCCCCTGGTGGCAGCTAGGGGGCTTGTGGGCACCTCGTGTGCCACCCAGACTCCGTTTTCTTGCGGAGCACTCCTTCTGGTCCAGAAAAAATCAATATATATTCGCCCGAAAGTTTTGATCTCTGTGTCGCGCAGTTTTCCTGTGTTTTCGTTTCGAGCTTGTTGTCTGCCGCACATTTAGAGCAAAGATGTCTCAGGAATCTGTTGGGGAGAATGATCTTCACCAAGTTCATGAAGAAGTAGATGCTAATCTGAAAAGAGTAGAAGTCACGGAAGCGAGGGACCAAGCTAAGGAGAAAACCCAAGCTAGGGAGGAAGTTCAACCTATGTTCAACATTGAAGACGTTGAAGGACTAGATTTTCTCCAACCCTTCCTCCACGTGGTGTCTCCATCATTGATTGAAATCTTAAGTTTTGCGAAACAACTCGTGCTCGCAATATTTCCCTTTCTCGTGAAGTTGTTTTGCTGGAAAACCATGTCACAGATCTCAAAGGTATAAATCAAAGATTGATAGCTCTCTTGGAATCAAAGGCAACACCTCCACCACCATCACCACCAAAGGAAGACAACTAAGCATTGGTATGGGCAATCCCCTTGGCTTCTGCCAAGCTTGGGGGAATTGCCCTGGTATCGTATCACCTTTATATCTTTTGCTTTTATCTTTGTTTTAGTTCTTTCCTTTTCAGTTTTTATTTCTTCTCTTAGTGGAATAAGTCTTTAGTGTTTAGTTTGAGTCTTTTGCTTTTGTCTCTCCCCCGATGTATTCGAGCTTACGAGCTATATAATAAAGAGTATCTTAGTCAAGGGCTTTGCTTTGTGTCATGATCAAAAGTATGAGAAGAACGATAGCATGAAAGATCATGAGATTACCTTATGGAAAGTGATAGCTTCACTTACGACACGTATGATGATTGAAACTTTTTGAGAATAAATCAACATAGACCTCAGTCATTGTTGCAATTAATAAGAAGTAATAAGGAAAGATAGGTTCACATACAAATATATCATCTTAGACACTTTTTACAATTGTGAGCACTCACCAAACTATTACATGCTTAGGAGTAGATAATGGACAAGGAAGACAACATATTGAATTTTGTTTGCTTGGTTCCAAACAATGTTATATGAGTAGAGATCCCTTAGCGTGTGACGATCGCTTCCACCTCATGTTAGCCAAAACTCCCGCACCAAGTAGAGATACTACTTGTGCATCCATAAACCTTCAACCCAGTTTTGCCATGAGAGTCCACCATACCTACCTATGGATTGAATAAGATCCTTCAAGTAAGTTGTCATCGGTGCAAGCAATAAAATTGCTCTCTAATATGTATGATCTATTAGTGTGTGGAAAATAAGCTTTGTACGAACTTGTGATGAGGAAGACATAAAAGCGATAGACTGCATAATAAAGGTCTTTACCACAGGAGGCAATATAAAGTGACGTTCCTCCGCACTAAGAGGACACGCGTCCAAACCTCAAAAGCGCATGACAACCTCTGCTTCCCTCTGCGAAGGGCCTATCTTGTACCTTTACTTTTTTCCCTTGTAAGAGTCATGGTGATCTTCACCAATTCCCTATTTTTGCCTTTGTCTTGGGTACCGTCACATTCTTGGGAAAGATCTATATTCATATATTAACTTGGAGTTGAGTACTTATGCTTTATTATTGTTGACTTTACCCTTGAGGTAAATAGTTAGGAGGCAAAACTATAAGCCCCTATCTTCCTCTGTGTCCAGCTGAAACTTTGACACCATGAGTACCACGTGAGTTGTAACAATTGTGGAAAACAAAAGAGATGATTGAGTATGTGGGTTTGCCTTACAAGCTCTTATTTGACTCTTTTGATGTTATGATAAATTGCAATTGCTTCAATGACTTTGGACTGTTGTTGGTTACTTCTTGGTAAGGTTTTTTGCTTCATACTTTGCTTTGTGAAGGAATTATTACTTTCCCATAAGAATCTTTATGATGTAATGCTGTTCTATGTGCGATCATGATGCCCTCATGTCCGTATTATGTTTTATCGACACCTTCGTTCTTAAACATGTGGGCATGTTTATGGAACTTGGTTTTCGCTTGAGGACAAGCGAGATCTAAGCTTGGGGGAGTTAATACGTCAATTTTGCATCATGCTTTCATGTTGATATTTATTGCTTTATGGGATGTTATATTACTTTGTGGTACCATATTTATGCCCTTTCTCTCTTATTTTGCAAGGTTTATTTGAAGAGGGAGATTTTAGGCGGCTGCAATTTCGGACTAGAAAAGGAGCAAATCTTAGTCCACTATTCTGCACATCTCCAAATGCCTTCAAAAGTTACATGGAATTTTTTGGTATTATATAAAAAATACTGGTCTAAAGAAGTACTAGAGTGGAGCTACCAGGGCGCCACAAGCATGGTAGCCGCCACACCCCTAGTGGCGGCTAGCAAGCTTGTGGGCTCCCTGACGGCTCTCTGGCCCCCTCTTTTGCTATATGAAGGGTTTCGTTCCAGAAAAAATCAATCGGGAGCTTTTTCGTGGTTTCGCCGCCGCCACGAGGCGGAACTTGAGCAGAACCAATCTAGAGCTCCGGCAGGACGATCCAGTCGGGGAAACTTCCCTCCCGGAGGGGGAAATCGTCGCCATCGTCATCACCAACACTCCTCTCGTCGGAGGGGAGGCATCTTCATCAACATCTTCATCAGCACCATCTCCTCTCCAATCCCTAGTTCATCTGTTGTAACCAATCTCCGTATCGCGACTCTGATTGGTATTTGTAAGGTTGCTAGTAGTGTTGATTACTCTTTGTAGTTGATGCTAGTCGGATTACTTGGTGGAAGAGTTTATGTTCAGATCCTTGATGCTATTCATTACACCTCTGATCATGATTTTGATTATGCTTTGTGAGTAGTTACTTTTGTTCCTGAGCACATGGGATAAGTCATGTTAATAATAGTCATCTGAATTTGATATTCGTTCGGTATTTTGATATGTTGTATGTTGTTTTTCCTCTAGTGGTGTTATGTGAACGTCGACTACATAACACTTCACCATATTTGGGCCTAGAGGAAGGCATTGGGGAGTAGTAAGTAGATGATGGGTTGCTGGAGTGACAGAAGCTTAAACCCCAGTCTATGCGTTGCTTCGTAAGGGACTGATTTGGATCCACTAGTTTAATGCTATGGTTAGACGTTGTCTTAATTCTTCTTTCGTAGTTGCGGATGCTTGCGAGAGGGGTTAATCATAAGTGGGATGCTTGTCCAAGTAAGGGCAGTACCCAAGCGCCGGTCCACCCACATATCAAACTATCAAAGTAACGAATGCGAATCATATGAACATGATGAAACTAGCATGACATAAATTCCCGTGTGTCCTCGGGAGCGTTTTTCCTCCTATAAGACTTTGTTCAGGCTTGTACCTTGCTACAAAAGGGATTGGGCCACTTGTTGCACCGTTGCTACTACTTGTTACTTGTTACTTTTCGCTTGCTACGTTTCACCTCACTACACCACCACTTGTTACCGACAATTTCAGTGCTTGCAGATTTTTCCTTGCCGAAAACCGTTTATCAGAGCCTTCTGCTCCTCGTTGGGTTCGACACTCTTACTTATCGAAAGGACTACGATTGATCCCCTATACTTGTGGGTCATCACCCCTGCATCACGCAAATTTCCTCTGTTTTTCGTTTTGAGCGTGTCTTCCGCCGCAGATTTAGGTCAAGATGTCTTCTCAGGAATCTATGGGGGAGAACAATCTCTGCCAAATCTATGGGGAAGTTCATGCTGATCTGAAAAGGATGGAGGTCATGGAGGCTAAGGAAAGGCTACCTAAATAAACCAAGGGCAAAGCTAAGGAGAAGGATCAGGCATGGGACGAAGTGCAATCTGTGCTCAACAAGGAAGAAGTTGAAGAAGTGGATTTCCTCCAACCCTACCTCCACCTACTGTCTCCATCTTTGATTGAACTCTTGAGGTTTTTTGAAACAACTCGTGCTCGTAATACTTGTCTCACTCGTGAAGTTGTTTTGCTGGAGAAACATATCACAGTTCTCCAAGGTATAAATGAAAGACTGATGGCCCTTTTGGAGTCAAAGATTTCAACAACTCCACCACCTTCACCACCAAAAGAAGACAACTGAGCATTGGTATGGGCAATCCACTTGGATTGTGACAAGCTTGGGGGAGTTGCCCCGGTACCGTATCACCATCACATCTTTTGCCTTTACCTTTGTTTTAGTTTTCCTTTTCAGTTTTCTTTCTCTCTAGTAGTTTAAAAGTCTTAGTGTTTTAGTTTTGAGTTTTGCTTTGTGTCACCCCCGTTGTATTCTTGCTCGTGAGCCATATAATAGAGAGTGTCTTAGTTGAAGGGCTTTGCCTCTTGCCATGATCAAAAGAGTGAGAATAGAACAAAAGCATGAAAGATCATGTAATAATCTTACGGGAAGTGATGGCTTCACGTATAAAAAGAATGAGGATTGAAACTTGTTGAGGGTAGGCAAACGTAGACCTTGGTCATTGTTGCAATTAATAGTAAGTGATAAAGAAGGAGAGGTTCACATATAAATATATCATCTCTGACACCATCTATGATTGTGAACACTCACTAAACTATTGCATGCCTAGAAGTAGATGTTGGACAAGGAAGACAACATAATGAATTGTGTTTGCTTAGTTCCGGACAATGTTATATGATTAGAGATCCCTTAGCATGTGACGATTGCTTCCACCTCATATTAGCCAAAACTCCCGCACCAAGTAGAGATACTACTTGTGCATGCATAAACCATCAACCCAATTTTGCCATGAGTGTCCACCATACCTACCTATGGATTGAATAAGATCCCTCAAGTAAGTTGTCATTTGTGCAAGCAATAAAAATTGCTCTCTAATATGTATGATCTATTAGTGTGTGGAAAATAAGCTTTATACGAACCTGTGATGAGGAAGACATAAAAGCGACAGACTGCATAATAAAGTTCTTTATCACAGGGGACAATACAAAGTAACGTTCCTCCGTACTAAGAGGACACGCATACAAACCTCAAAAGTGCATGACAACATCTGCTTCCCTCTGCGAAGGGCCTATCTTGTACCTTTACTTTTTTCCCTTGAAAGAGTCATGGTGATACTCACCAATTCCATATTTCGCCTTTGTCTTGGCTAACGTCATATGCTTGGGAAAGACCGATATTCATATGTCAACTTTGAGGTAGGCTTTCATGAATTATTATTGTTGACATTACCCTTGAGGTAAGCAGTTGGGAGGCAAAACTATATGCCTCTATCTTTCTCTGTGTCTAGCTGAAACTTTGATCGCATGAGTACCACGTGAGTTGTAGCAATTGTAGAGAACGAAAGAATGGTTGAGTATGTGGATTTTCTTTACAAGCTCTTATTTGACTCTTTCCGATGTTGTGATAAATTGCAATTGCTTCAATGACTAAAGGCTATCGGTTGTTACTTCTCGGTAAGGTTCTTGATCCATGCTTCACTTTGTGAAAGAATTATCACTTTAGCATGAGAGATTATATGTTGGTATTGTTGTTCTGATCTTGATCATGATGCATGCATGTTCGTATCTTGTTTTGTCGACACCTCTCTCCCTAAACATGTGGACATATTTATTGAGCTAGGTTTTCGCTTGAGGACAAGCGAGGTCTAAGCTTGGGGGAGTTGATACGTCCATTTTGCATCATGTTTTCATGTTGATATTTATCGCTTCTTTGGCTGTTATTTCACTTCACGGTACTATTCTTATGCCTTTTCTCTCTTATTTTGCAAGGTTTACATGAAGAGGGAGAATACCGGCAACTGGAATTCTGGCCTGAAAGTGGAGCAAAGTTGAGATAGCTATTCTGCACAACTCCAAACGTCGTAAAAATAAATGAGGATTTTTCCCCGATTTATCAAAAATAATGGGCCGAAGAAGTGCGAGAGGGGCGCCAGGGGGTGGCCACAAGCCTGCACGGCGCGGCCACCCCCCAGGCCGCGCCATGGGGGCTTGTGAGCACCCTGCTGGCCCACTTGCCCCCCTCTTTTTCTATGTGGAGGGTTTCGTCCAGGAAAATAATAATCAAGGAGGAGCTTTTCCGTGGTTTCGCCGCCGCCACGAGGCGGAACTTGAGCAGAACCAATCTAGAGCTCCGGCAGGACGATCCTGCCGGGGAAACTTCCTTCCCGGAGGGGGAAATCGTCGCCATCATCATCACCAACACTCCTCTCATCGGAGGGGACTCGTCACCATCAACATCTTCATCAGCACCATCTCATCTCCAAACCCTAGTTCATCACTTGTAACCAATCTCCGTCTCACGACTCCGATTGGTACTTGTAAGGTTGCTAGTAGTGTTGATTACTCTTTGTAGTTGATGCTAGTTGGATTATTTGGTGGAAGAGTTTATGTTCAGATCCCTGATGCTACTCATTACCTCTCTGGTCATGAATATGATTATGCTTTGTGAGTAGTTACTTTTGTTCCTGAGGACATGGGATAAGTCATGCTAATAGTAGTCATGTGAATTTGGTACTTGTTCGGTATTTTGATATGTTGTATGTTGTTTTTCCTCTGGTGGTGTTATGTGAACGTCGACTACATAACACTTCACCATTTTTTGGGCCTAGAGGAAGGCATTGGGAAGTAGTAAGTATATGATGGGTTGCTAGAGTGACAGAAGCTTAAACCCTAGTTTATGCGTTGCTTTGTAAGGGGCTAATTTGGATCCCCTAGTTTAATGCTATGGTTAGAGTTTGTCTTAATTCTTGTTTCGTAGTTGCGGATGCTTGCGAGAGGGGTTAATCATAAGTAGGATGCTTGTCCAACTAAGGGCAGTGCCCAAGCGCCGGTTTACCCACATATCAAACTATCAAAGTAATGAACGCGAATCATATGAACATGATGAAACTAGCATGACAGAAATTCCCGTGTGTCCTCGGGAGCGTTTTTCCTCCTATAAGACTTTGTCCAGGCTTGTCCCTTGCTACAAAAGGGATTGGGCCACTTCGCTGCACCGTTGCTACTTTTGTTACTTGTTGCTCGCTACGAATCATCTCACCACACAATCACTTGTTACCGACAACTTCAGTGCTTGCAGATTTTTCCTTGCTAGAAACCACTTGTCAGATCCTTCTGCTCCTCGTTGGGTTCGACACTCTTACTTATCGAAAGGACTACGATTGATCCCCTATACTTGTGGGACATCAGGGATCAGTAATCATTGCAGTTTATATGCTTATATATGCTCAATGTGGATGACCAAAGATTGTGTGAGTAATGAGAATCGCAACCCATCAATACAACCAATCTATCGTTTTCCTCTCTTGCTCAATTACTCCACCATAAACTATGGATACAGAGGGAGTTTGAATTAATCTTGTAGAATTTCATATAACTTGGATATCATATGAAAATATTTGACTCTTTTTAAAGTTATTTCACAAACTTGTTTTGAATTTAGAGAACAACTTTAAATCATCGAGGAGTTCAAATTGTTTCTTTATTCCTTTCACTGAAATTTGGGAATATTTTTAAAAATTTGGTAACAATTTTGCAATTCACAAGAATTTTAAAATTTCTAGAACAACTTTTGATTTTATGACCATTTTTTAATCGTTGAATGTTTTTAAAGCCATGAATTTTCCTTTTAATTTGTGAACAAATTATTAAAAATTGATTTTTTTGAAAAAATTGTGAATTATTTGAATTGAGTTTTTAAAAAAAATTGGGAACCATTTTTGAATTTGTGACTATTTGTTAAATTCGTGAACATTTTTTTCAATTTTTAAAACTTTTTTGAATTCGTAAACCTTTTTTTAGCTCACAAACATTTCTTAAATTGCAATGGTAGCGCTTTTTAGGAAACCCGACTCAAAACCAACCTAGATGTTTTGCAAAATTAAAAACATTCGAGTATCCAACGTGACTCAAAACCAACCTAGATGTTTTGCAAAATTAAAAACATTCGAGTATCCAACGTTTTGCCGGGAAAGAATGCGCAACAAATTGGGTAAGTTGGCCGGCCCAATAGTGTGAGCCAACCTGCATGTATGCTTGTTGTCCAACGCGCTACGCGCGAAATGGGAGCTAGCCTCGTCGTGTCACACCTCTGAGCCAGATACTTCCTCATCAGTTCGTGGCCCATCCCCCTACCCCAACCGTCACCAATGTGTTGTTGCTTATGATTTAGGTATTAGCTTGAATCCTTTGGTTATGTCTAATCCGGCGGTTTTCATGAGATATAAATTCTTATGTATTTATGAATTACAACATGACCTCTTGATTGATGGTACTCTAGAGTATCTGATAATGGCAATCTGGAGTACGGACAAATCCCGATATAACGTCCATTAGATATAGGTCAAACACAGATTACATTAATTCAAGGGTATTGTAAAAGAGCTCATATATTACATTAGGCGCTGAACTGGAGATAATCCATGGACTGACATGGTAGAACTGATCATGAGTACGAATGGATAGCACGTGCCATTTTATTCTTCAGCGCAGGTAAATAATGTGGGTTGGGCTGGTCTCAACCTGGTCATCGCATCCAAAGTGTACAAAAATGTGGACTTACATCACAACTATCTAAGTTCAAACTACTTGATTCACTTGTTACATTTTGTAATAAATTTCAAGTTAGTTTCTCAACAAATTCATCTGCATGAATCTTATGTTCCTGTACACCATGTGTACATCTACTTTTTTGCATGACCTTGTAAATACACCAACAATTGAATGTGCAAGAGCTTCACGGACACTTCAATTGCGCTATAAAAGGTTGAACAACTCTTACTACTTGCTCCATCTCTATATTCTTAAATAACTGATTTCTCTATACCACTCCTAAATTTCTATGTTGCTGCTACATATGTGCATCGCTCGCTTTCCTCTTGTGCAGAATAGAAGCTCGATAATCCTGGCCAGAGCACGACATTGCCTTGAGTGTCGATCGAGAAGCAAACCATAAAGGCTATGTTGTTTATATCCTTGGACAGTATGGCATCAGAAAGCATGTTGAGACGTAATTGAAGAAGTCAGTCTCTACGCGGTCCAAAATAGGCTCGAATTTCTTGTATGATGTCGCGAGAAAATGATTCTCGCAGTTGCTAACGAAATGAGCGTCATGCTTTAGATGCTTGCATTTTTATACATGTACACTACATGTTAGAATGAACTGAGCAATGTTGAAACCTCTCGGGCCTTGACATGTCACATCCCTTCATTTCCTACTTCCCTCACTAATCCAAGACTGACGAGTTAAAAAAGTTCAAAATAAAATGTGGACACAAAGATAAATTTCATTTATCAAAGTTCATGTATTTCAAGAGATAATTTGAAGCAAATCTTGATAAAATAATGATATTCAAACAAAGTGTCGCCATATTTGGATTACGCATCGTGTATGAGCATTCCAAATACAAATTCAAAAATATTATTAGATCGGACAATGATTTAACTTGTAGTGAACTTCAACATGTGTAAAATTGCACATGTGAAGCTACTGAATTGCGTATCGGCTGAGATGCTTGTCGATATCTCCTAACGATCATGGATACTATATACTCTTAGCTTAATTTATCTTCTTGATCATTTAAGCATGCATGTGAATGAGCTCATGACCTAGATAAGACTACAATTGTTTGATCTCACTATCCAGGTTCGATTATTAGGATTGATATAGAACTATATTTAGTCCGAGCACACATGCACGCACGTGCGCACACACACACATGCGCGCGCACACACACACACACTGCACATTGGTTTGTGTGAGTCATGTGCGTGTTCTTTGTATTTTTTGAAAGGAAATACAAATATACCTCATCGAAGCTTAGAGCAACATATAGCAAAATAATGATTATATCATACTCCATCAGTTCATCCCTATGAACAGGTGTGCACAACTATGGATAGTTTCTGCCCCGATGGTGGGAACCCCATGATCCACAACGGATCATGCAATGGCCAAACCAATGGCTTCAAAACTACAAAATTATGAGAAACACAAAGTAATCAAGCACCCCACTAAGAATCAACTTCCATTCTAATTTTTTTAGATTGCTGGAAGCTGGATTTTACTCAATAGCCTCAAGAGATGATGTGCTCCCATTTTCCCAACAAAATAAGAAGAGCAAAAATGATGTGACATATTAGCCTGAGGCCCTTCTGAACCACTAGTGAGTGATGTGTATGTTTAATTCTACATGCTGATAAAACTTATCGGTTTGATTTTAATTCATTATTACAAATAAGAATACAACCATAAAACAAAATGTAGATGCCAAGTTACATTAAACTAGACTACACTCGCCAGGTTATGGCTGCAAGCTAGTACAATACACTCTTATCCTCTTAAAAAACAAAGCAAAAGACCGTAAGAAATTGATCTCTTTAATTAGGGGTTGGAACCCGATCAAAGAAAACATAGTAAAAAACAAATGTGTGAAGGACAAACATTTATTTAGTCAAGTACAAAGAAGAGAGGAAAAAATCCTATGTACAATAATCAAGAGGCCTTATTTACTAATTTAAGAAGGTAACTTTCATATAAATATAACTTAATTATGTGTTGTGCCATTCCTTTTGAGAATGTCTATGCAGTAGTAGTTTGTATTGTAGGATGGATATAAATGGTTGCCAATATATATATATGAGTTTGGTTGGACTCAACCTGATCATAACCAAAATATATGGAAACATTTATAAAGGACATAGCTTGCTAACTTTAAACAAATACTTAATTCACTTGTTCGCTTGGGATCAATGGTTCGTCTGCGCCATGTGTAGGGATGTCAGTTTTATCCATGAATTCGTGTCTGTGTGTGTGTGTGTATGATCATTTGCATGACCTTGTAAATGCATCAACGTCCAAGAGCTCCATGGAGACTTAACTCGTCATAAAAGGTTCAACAACTCTTATCACTTCCTCCTAGGTGTTCCCGTTTGTAAATATCTCCATCTTCTATGTTTTATCCCTAAATAACTAGTTTATGTTGCTGCTATATATAGGAAAAGACTAGTACAGGACCTACCCTTAGGTGAGATCAATGAGATCAATTCTTTTGGAGATACAAAATATTTTTGAAAACTCTGATTTCTTTGGAGACGCACATCCATGTTTGATGTACAAGCTAAAAAAGTTTGAGCTCGTAATTCAAACTACACTTAGAGGAACAAAAAGGAAAAAATCATATGTCAATAATATCAAATACTATTCACCAAAAACTGACACAATTCATACTCGAAATTGTCTTTTAGAATCTAAAATGGTGCATACACGAAAGGAAATCATGTAGTTCATATACTAATACACGCACACTACAGGTAAGCCAAAACCAATCGGTGTAATAGAATGCCACTAGTGATCAATAGCTTTAGCGTAGTTGATCAGTAAGGTATGGGGCATGTCATCTTTGGGACCGGCTGTCAAATGTCAAACACTGGTTCATATCGTGACTTGTTCAGGCTTTGATCTCTCAGTGAAGGGGAACCTGTTTAATGAGGTGAAACTCCTTGACTTGACAGCCTCGAGTGTCGTGCAATGTTTAGCCCAAGTGCACGCAAGAAGACAACAATGTACTTTCCCCTTTAGGTGCACGAAGATTTCATGGTAATCATGTATTTTGATCATGGACTTCCTTGGCATTATATCTTGTACCGTGGGTGACTATCTGGCCATGCACACACGCTAACAGAATGTATGTGGTTGACAATCTAGATGTGCACACAATGGATCCATTTTGTAGTTGCTGGAGCCTTGGCACATCTTGTCTCTTCATGTTCCCCACCTACTCCATTAGCCCAAAACTTGAAGCGGAAAAAACTTAACTAATATGTGGATACACAGAAAATTTCAAATTTTTGAAGTTCATATATTTGAATAGAAAACTCAAAATTACAAAATCATGAAAAATACCAGATGAGAAAGCACACTATATTGTTCCAACAAAGTGTCACTATCTTTTACACGTTCATCTACCTTCACGCCAAATGCAAACCCGAACCTACTTATGTTTTTCTCTTGCTCTTGTCAGGAACTTCGAAGTTACCGGTTGAAATGCTTCCTACTAATGCTCCTCCATGTTACGGATCATGGATCTTCATTGACATGTTCATTTGCATAATAATATTAAGGTTACCTTCAATCTTCTAGCCCATTTAAATATGATCTAATGGTATTGTAATTGTATATCTCGCACAATGGGGTTTGGCCCTGAGACTGCATTTTTTTATAGGTAGTAGCGGTTTTATTCATATTCCCAATCATTACAAGTACATTGTTTTGGATGAAGATCCAAAAGATACGAAGTAACTTAGAAAACTAAGAATTACAATGAAATATGTTGAAGACATCTCATGTGATCATGTGTGTTATGGGAGCCTTGGTGGGCTGCGTTCGGCCGCATGTACCCGGCTTGGGCAGCGTGTGCAGAAAATTTATGGAATCTAGCCTTCCTTGTTCCCTAGCCTGGCCGGGTACGAGGGGGAGGGGTCTGGTCCCAAACTAAGGCAACAAAGTGCAAGTTACACAAGGAAAAAATGGTCCAAGCAAATGTAACAAAAGAAGGTAGACATCTTTTAGCACACATAAGATAGACAAATAGAGTGTCTGTGTAATTGCAGTAATCAATAGGCTATGTTTACTAACTTGAGGTTACTTTCGTATCAATAAAATATGATTTCATGTTGAACGTACATAAGTAGTTTGTATTGTAGGATGGAGATAAATGGTTGACCAAACAAAATAGATGAACGCAAAGAGCACGTGCATATACTATAGCTGGTATTTTGTGCTTATACAACTAGAAATACATCAACCTACCGCCTGCAAAATTATCGCTCATTCATTTCTATGTGAAAAATATAGAAATTAATAAACTATAAAGATATAAACATTACTAATTAGCTAAAATCATAGTCATTATCACATATATATAGTAAGAACACCACTACACGTGTAGCTAGAAATATGACATGAAGCAACAACCATTGGGCACTACCGTGAAAGATCCCCCTCACTTTATGAAAATGGAAAATTGGACTGGACAAGCATGGACTATCTAGACACCAACATAATTTGTTCATGAGACTAAAATGAGAATAAAATACATCTTCTCAAAACTTACATAGAAAGGGACAATCCCTCTTTCTAGAGACACCAATGTTTGATTTATGCACCAATACCTCACTTTCAATAACATGTCTATTCCGGAACATTTTGATGTAATAATATATGTTTAACATCCAATATATCTGATGTCTAAAATTTGTCATTATTTTCACTTACTCTGGTAGAAATGCATAGCCATGTGATTTGCAAAATATTGATTACCATATTGACATGTAACTGGGATAGGATAAAAAAGCTTTGAAGCACGGGGATCGGAGCGTACATGGAAAAGTGAACACCCACAAGAGACACAGAAGCTGAGACGACGTCAGAATTGTAGAAGTGGAGATAAGTTGAACAACTCATTCTCACTGCATATCTGTTTTCTGTGATGGCTCCCATTTCAAGAAGAACATTATACTAAAACATAATCATGTTCATCAGCACCCACCCTCTATCCCTCCCATGTAGTCTACAATGTGATGTTGCCAACACAGAAGCCTCTAGGAAAAACACTAGAGTTTGAAGGAAAAATCACTTGTAATTATACACACATGTTGCCTATAAACGTCTACCATCACCAACATGATTGCATCTGTAGTAAATCCTGAGTGTCTATTGGAACAAAAAAGTTGTTGCACACCCACCACCAACCAGGCTATATCAGAAACACTAACATGATCTACTAATCATGTAGAACAAAAGTACAACATCACGTCTGGTGGTTCTTGTGCCAGAAAACAAAAGTAGTGGCTCTTTTCTAGTGACGACCCGATTGCCGTGGGGTTTTATGCATTTCACTCTGAAAAGAGCGATAAATCCAAACTTTGTTCCATTGAATTCTCGACTAAGAACCGTCATTTAGCCTAAGAAGTCTTCTCCTCAGCGAACCGTCATTTAGCCCAAGTCCAGTAGACCTTTGTTATTTCAGAATATGCCTCTCATAATTCATTGTGAAAATTAACTCTAAATTTGTTCATAGACCTATGTTGTATTTTAGAAATATCAAACTATTTGAGGTGACGTGTAAAGACATTCTTTTTCGGGGAATGGGCATGTACGCCTTACCTTCGTGCCCTAGGGAGTAGAGAGGAAGAGTGGCCATGTAGAGTAATGAAGAGGCCAGATTTACTAACTTTCTCCATACAAGCACAACATAATTCTATGTTCAGCCGAGCCTTTCGGGAGTGTCCAGGCCAAAGTAGTTTGTACTGAAGGATTTAGATAAATGATTGGCCAAAATACTTATATGAGTTTGGCTGGTTTCAATATGATACTTGCATAGAAAATGTCCAGAAATATGGATAGGTGATAGCTACCAAACTTCAAACTAATCAATTCACTTGTTAAAATTTCTGTCATACACCAAATTAGTTTCTTTTTAGATTCGACAGTGCCATGTGTGTATCCGGCTCATTTGCATGGCGTTGTAAATTCATCCATGTGCAACACCTCCACGAAGACTTCACCCATGTCATAAAAGGTTCAACGACTCTTATAACTTCCTCCAAGGTGTCTCTCCATTCTTAAATAACTCCAGCTTCTCGGTTCTATTCCTCAAGTATTATGATGCTGCTACATATGTGCATCACTCATTTTCCCCTTGTGTAGAACACAAGCTCGATAACCTTGGCCAAATCCCGACGTTGCTTATGCCGAATGGGAGGCAAGCCATAGAGGGTGAGTTGCTTGTGTCCTCGGAATGGATGGCATCAGAAAGCATGTTAGGCCACATATGGTTATCCTTAGCAATACGCCTCTACCGAGATCATCAAACTTGTGTGGAACGTGAAGGGGTGAAATAAAGCGGTGAAACTAATCAGGAAAAACTCTAACCGAAGTGCTGAACAGCTTGGTATGGGGCATGTCGTGCAGTGACTTCTTCATATTTTGATCTTTGCTAAAGTGGACCCTGTTTAGTGAAGCAAAATTCCTTCATAGGCTTGCAAACTTTCAATTATATGTATTGTTTATTTAGCCCAAAGACATGCATCGAGGTAGCACATTTATGTGGAGGAAGACAATACGATACTTATGTATTTTGGTCTACGAATTTGCCTAACTTTATATCTTACATGTGGTTGATGATCTAGTTGGGTTTTTTCACTGTTCTCACCTTATCAGCTATATATGTCACAAACTGAACTCGACATGAAAGATTTCATGATCTGACCCTTTTAACAACGCCATAGCCCGTGGCGTTTCTGCCCAACTTATAAGAGCCCCGCTTCGGCACACCCCCCTTACAAACCGTATAAAGGATAATACGGACCTTTCACATCAATTTTCGTATGTACGAAGGATCCATTACATATACGCCCTTGACGGGGCAGTTACCAACAGAACACACCCCTAGATGTGACAAAATTCAAGTATGATATTTCCCTTATATAAAAAACACAGCGGTTTCTCTATTTTGATTTAAATTTTGCTTTTCAGCTCCTTTTTCTTTCGTATTTCTTTTTTACCCTATTTTCATTCTTTAAATTCGTGATTTTTAAATATCTTGAACTTTTTTAAATTCGTTTTATCCTTTTTATCTTTATTATTCTTTTGAAACTTATTCAATAAATTGAAAAATAGTTTAGATAAATGTATGTATGTACATCATGTGGAATGCACGGGTCATAAAAAATAGTTTAGATAAACGTATGTATGTACATCGTGTGTTATAATGCGATGATGTTACTCCGAGTCATGAAAACGGACCCAATTTTAGTTTTACACAATTTTGGAATTTCAAATTACATATGAAATTTTAAAAAAGTTCGGTACATTTTTCAAATTTGTTAACAACTTCCCAACAATTTAGGGTTTAGGGTTTAGAATACCAAAATTACAGTTTAAGTAATAGTTCTTCAATTTTTAAAATAATGCAATGATGTTATAATGCGATAAACATATGCATATACATCATGTGGAACGCACGGGTGTCGATAAGGGCGAAAGAGGTGTTATAATGCGATGATGTTACTCCGACTCATGAAACGGACCTAATTTTAATTTGTACACAATTTTGGAATTTCAAACTATGTATGAAAATTTTAAAAACATCAATACATTTTCCAAAGTTGTTAACAACTTCCCAACAATTTAGGGTTTAGGGTTTTGAATACCAAAATTACGGTTTAAGTAATAGTTCATCAATTTTTAAAATAACAGATCATCAACTTTATAAAAGTTTCATTAACTTTCAATAAAAGTTCGCGTATTTGAGGAATAGTTCATGAATTTAGAAAAGGAAAAAAACTTCAGTCATCTGTGAAAAAATCACCTATTTTTAAGAAAAAATGACGAACTTGAAAAAATGGTCATTTTAAAAAACAAATGGTGCGAGGTTTAAAAAGCTAACGCATTTAGAAAGGAAAAGGAAATCAACAAAATGAAAAGAAAAAAATAAATATAAAAAGGAAACAAAACAAAGAGTACTGCGTTTCCACGTGTTGTTTATTAGAGTAAATTTTTTTGTAGCATGTGAGGTCTTGTTGACCAATTGGTTAGTGCAACTTTGGTAATACCTAAACGTGAATGGTTCGACTCTTGCTTCTCACGTAATTTTTTTGGCGGTTTAAAAAATAAAGAAAACATGAACAGTGCTCAAGGTGTGTGCTTATGAAAAAAATACAACGTATACGTTAATATGACCATCTTGCCGTTTATTATGAAGAGGTATCAATTAATCCGGACCGTTGTTTAGGGGGGTGTACTGAAATAGAAGTGAACTTATAAACGCCTAACTAGACAGCGGACAACGTTGCCCTTTCATATAGAAACGCTAAAGGCTTTGATGTTTCTGCCCCAAGTTACAATCCCAGACTTGGCCAGGAAGGAAGGAACCAGTAGCCGCCGCCACCACTGGCTGACCACCTTGTGCGTTCACGTAGCGCGTCTGGGCCGCTTCAGGGCTGCCGGGAGAAGGGGAGGAGGAGGATGAGGCGCGGGAGTGTGGAGATGAGGCGGATCGCCAACGACGTCTAGATTCATTCTGGAGACGCTAGTGTTAGAGTAAAACGAGATTAATGAAAGTGAACGGACGATCAGTCCTGATTTCTATTGATTCTCAAGTATACATACATGTGGAAGAGGTGCAATGAAGAGGTGTCTGTTCGGAGGCATCCCTCCAGAACAGGTGCCTGTTGGCAATAGAGAGAGAGAGGAGACACGACTGTTCGGGGTTGGACACATCCCTTGTCTAATTAATCTACTAATTAATTTCTAACACTTCCCCTTGTACAACACCAATCCTTGAATGTTTCATCGTTGAAAGCTTCTTGCATATAGATCTTTCATCTTGAGAAATCTTCCAGATAATCTTGAGAGTCTCCCCAAAATACCCTGTGGGAAAAATATGAGGAGAATAGAGTAGATATGTTGCTAAAACTCCTTCAAACCCACTGGGAAAAATAAGGAGAAAATGATGCAACATATGATGATCATTGTCTCTTGATAACTCATATGAGAAAACCTTTGAAGAAGGAGAAAACTCATTGATAAGTTTAGAGAACAATTAATATGTCTTGAGTACTTCCTTTAAAAACCCTGGTAGGGAAAATAGAAAGTATTACATATGATCTTTGAGAAGATATTGCCTCACTAAAAACCATTATGAGAAACTTGAGAGAAAACTCATAAGGGAAAAAGTGCAATCGTACATGCCATTGAAAACTCCTTTAAAACCCAGTGGGAAAAATATAAGGAGAAAATGATATGGCATATATATATATATACTTGTGTTTATATTATCTCGTTAAAAACCTTTTACGAGAAACCGTTAGGGAAAACTCATCAAGGGAAAAAGAGTACAATATATGCAATCTGATGATTGTTAATAGGTTATAGTTTGGGAGATTACTCCCCTTGGACTTTGCAAATATGGAGGATGTCTCATACCATTACCATTAACATGAACATGAGATTGTGTATAATCTGTTGGATTATAACAATATTTTGTTTGCAAATTATTTCCTCAATTTTCTATAATCCATGAGGATAAGTAATTTCTGAGCAACGTGATTTATGATATTGCTCTTCATATAACCTATAGGTATTGAGTAACACAAGTGGAAGTATCTTGATAAATCAAGTTATGTGATTCTGATGAATCTCAACCACATGATTTTGAGTGTGGTTAACCATTCTACTAAGTTATGCATATTTTGCAATGCCTTTAGATAAAGCAATTATGTTAGAATGATAATTGGAAATAACTATTAAAAATCCATTTATATGACTTCCATGTGAAGGCTATTCCAGCAAATTCAGTCATTGATGTGGCGTCATTGGGATCAAATAAAAAGGCAATATCATTACATCATATCATGGTCATATCTTCTATTTCCTGATGAAAATATTCAAGATTTACTGTAATCTTCAGATATAAGATGATAGTACTTATATCAACCATATACCTTTTGTTGGGGGTTGCATTCCGAATAAAGATAGCAAATATAGTGTCAGGCCTGACGTAGTTTGGAAGTATACGAGTGCTTTGACATTAGTGAAATATAGAACTTCAGGTCCTAGTGTCACTTCATTATCACCCCTAGGTATGAATGGATTCATACCTTATCAAAGGTAGTATGACCATATATGTCTTTTGTTGTTATGATATATCCACACTGAACTTTTCGTATATGTTTTGGATATATGTAGACTGATACGTATTCTTGATAGAATGCTCAAGTTGTAAACTTAAGCTAAATATTGTTGAATCCAAATTTTTCGTCATGAGATGATTTTATGTATGTTTAGGTCTTGTAAATACATTGATGATGAAATCATCGATATACACTGAGGTGATATAAGGAATTCAAATTTGGTATTCCTTTGTTAACACATAAACAATCATCATTGAGTAATCTTTCGGAAGAAGAAAGTCATTTAGTCGGTAGTACCATATGATTCACGACTATTTCTAGTCATAGAGTGACTTATGAAGTTTTACACAATACATGTTGCGATTTGTTTTTGGATGCGGAAATGAAGCCCTTGAGGCACTTTAATATAGATTTCCAGAATGGTGACTCATATTTGTATGTAATCATTGCATTCATTAACTACATGGATAATATTATTTGTACTGCCAATGATATTTATTATCGAAACTTAATTCCACTCATACCAGGAGTGTATGTTACATCATAATTTGATGTCGGGTCTCTGCGTGAACCCTTTTGCTACAAGCCTTGCTTTTTCACCACCTCATTGACTTTGTCTATGAATGAGAAGTTTTTAGTATTCCATATGGAAGATACTTATGAGGAGTAGGTATTACTGTGGTAAATACCACTCTTTGATGAGCGAGTGCTATTCTTCATTACTTGCTTCCTTTTTATGTGAACCAATATGAGTACAAGAGGCACTCTACCATGGATTTTGGTTCAGGGCCCAAAAGGTTTTAGCAATTTGGAGAAGAAATATATGTCGACAAATGTAGGCTTATGTTATATGATTCTAGAGCAATCAATGAAATTTGTGGAAATGTATTTATTCCTTTTAACTCCTTGTGATTTCCTACGACAATGGAGTCAAGGCATTTCGATGTCCCGGCACCAAAACATTTGTGCACAACTATGTCGGGCTTTGCATGATGAGCATCCAGTGAGGTGTCTTTCAACTTGATGTTGAATTACATTTACTGGTTAAGGATTTGATTTCCTCTATGTCCACGGAAGCATATGCGAGATTATATCTCGTGTGGTCAAATTTCTCCCCCTGTTGCTCTCATTTGGGGAGAAGAGTGGTTTATCAAGTACCTCCACTCTTTCTGGCACTTTACTGCAGGAGTATACAATTGGGTGACACCTTTGTTATCAGTAACGTATGTGGCAGATTTGCAATGAGTTTAAACTTCTAGTTTAGATTCTTTGAGTACGTGGATATAAGGACTGAATGTGAATAACATTTCTAAATTTTTCTTGGCATTCCTTGTGGTACTTATCTCCCCCTAATACCAGAAATGTCCTTATTGGTGATGCAATCAGCATATGGGTTATGAATAATTTTGACTGACGAATAATTTTTTTTTCCTCACATAGATCCCTAATTTTCTGTGAGAGCCCATTGATGTATGCTGGAGTGGTGATATCGGTATGTAACCGAATTATCGCAGATAGGAAATACTTTGTTGATTTCCACGTAATTACTACAAGGGGAAAGTAGTATGCTATACAGTTGGTATGATTTATATCATACTTACGGTCTGTAATGCCGTATTTATCTAGCATGAGGCTAGTAAATTACGATTCTATAAGTTTAGTCATATTATTAATTTCACTATCTTTGATAAGATACTGAACTAAACCATTTTGGGTATGTACATATAGTATTATGTATAATCAGGCATTGCTTGTGAAATGAGTTTAACAAAGTTGTCCATTCGAATGGATTTAACCCTTGTTTGGGATAACTTGCTCTTACTTTGAGAATTTGAGCAATTGATTTAGTTATATCATTCATGATTTTGTGTGACAAAAGAGACACACTCGAAATCATTTTATAAATGTTTCCATGAGTACCATGAAGTATCTATATAATACCACATAATGGTTGAGTAATCCACATATCTTCTGAATGTGTTCAAGGAAGAATGAGTGGCTCATCTAGAATTGTAAGGTGAGAGTGCCTTAAATTAATTTCCCCTATCACACATATGGTGCACATAAAATGTGATGATTTGGGAAATTTTGCAAATTGTTAAGTTGTGACCAATAGAATTGTCCATAATTTTCTAATCAACCCCAAACCAGGATTGTAAGGCTTATAACCAAATATTTTGTAAGATTTAGAAAATTATTTTGTACGCAACAAAACTCAGTATGAATTGATTCATACATTCAAAATTTATCAAATATAATGTCCAAGGAATAGGATATTGGACATTATACTACATGAAGTAGTACAACTATAGGCAAACTATATTTTGGGAATAATCGGGATATTACATGAGGTCTCCCATATTACTGAAAAATGAATTATGCAAACATATCATAGGCGCAAAAGAATTGATCATTCTTTTATTGCACTATAATTTTGGCTCTCCATCTGATGAAGATTTGAGAACATCATTTACGAGAATATTTTCTGGTTATATGTTTGCAAATTTTTAAATATCCCAATGAACTTATTTGCCTTTCAATAAATTTGCGATGTGGTTTGACCATATGGTTGAGGGTTTGGTAATGATATGCACGATATTTAAATAACCACACATTTGACAAACTTGAGATTTGTCGTTGGTCGTTTGAAAACGACATATTCCCTATTAAGAAATAATTCCATCTTTGGTTGTATTTTAGCCTCCACTTTACTTTGAATACATCTTGGTTCTATTTTGTGACCAATGACTTGAATATTATTCACAATACTACCAAGAATTTCAAATAATGGAATAGCACCCGTTGGGTGAATCTGATGATTTTATGAAATTCCATGTTTCTTCATCAAGAAAATGGTAGGATTATCATAAGAAGATGTAAATTGCATTGAGGGCTTTTCAACTGGATCTTCGGATGAAAATATTTGATCATGAGCTCTCAACGTAAAGTTGATTTTATAACTACCAAAATTGTAAGTTGCGATAGACTTGAGGCCTTAAATAATTATTGGGTGATCATTCCAAATGTGCTCATGGCAGCGTGTTTCTCTTAAGGGAAATATTCTAGGTGAATAAATATTCATCCATTATGTACTTAGTTTGATAACTAAGTGAAGTTGGTGATTTATAAAATGCATATCCACATATTAGCTATTAAGATAATAGCCACGACACATTTTCCCAAGGTGGAGTTATAGTGGCAACAATGCCACATGTGGATATAATGAGTGATGTCGTAAATCATATATAATAAATAATATCACCTAACATGTACTTACTGTGTTTGGAAGTGTCAACCATGCTTACTTGAAAATGCTAATGTATTTATTTAATTTACTTCTAGGAGTAAGTGTCATTTATGAATAAATGATTTGTTTGAGAACAATCATGGCCAAGGTGATCCTTGGTGAACCTCGGTGTATCCTTCAGTACAACACATGTCATGAAATTATTGCTAATATTTTGGACTTCATTTTGTGACTTTAGAGTCACTGCCAAAACGTACAGACTTGCATTCTTAACATTGGTTAGTCACTATGAAACTACAACCACGATGTGGTGTGGACCTTGCGAAAGTGTTGAGACACTCAATCATTGCCATGTGTTCTACCAATGTAATAGAAGGTAATCATACGTATATGCAAATATTTCCGTAGTTTGCTATTACATATTCAAGCAAAGTGTGCAAGAACAATATTTACTATGAGAGTAAAATATTTTAGTGAACAACAACAATAAATGCTTCGGAGGTGCAAATACTAGTACGGATGACGCCTTATAGCCATATGTTACCTCTATGGGTAAACCAGAGATAATTAATTTACCTACAGTAAATTTAAAACCATCATGGTTGATGTTGTATTGAATTTAGTAAAATTAATGGGTATTTCAAGAAGTTATCTTGAAACCATTAATGTCAATCTCAAATTGCTAAATATGACACCTTGAAGATAATCTCCAAAAATGGAGTAGATCTCATGGCATTAGGGAGTATAATCTAATGAAGTCAGTAGACTCACTCGTAGTGTCTTATGTCATGACTTAGTAAAATGTGTGGGAGAGCACTTTGTAAAACGATCATAATGTCGAAACGACAAAATGTAGGCATTATCAATAATGGTGATAATCTGTAAAGCAGTAGATCTACACACTACTTGTGATCCCAAAACATCAATTTGAAGAATTCACTTTCAATTTTGAGTCAATATTTGCAAGAAATTGAAAATGTCAATTGCAAATAAATGTATTAATCTCGACATGTAACGAACATGGAGATACATACATTCCGGAATACATCATACTTAACAAAAATACATTACTATTGTAATGAATAGTAATGATGTTGCAAACTTGATGTTCAAGTAAAAAGAACTTGAATTGTATAGACCTCAAACTAAATGAGACGATCTGTATCAAGCTGCAAGATAATCCAACAAAGTGAACTAATATTTTGCGAGAGAATTAATTTCAATCGCAATGAGATTGTTTCGCGAGGAAAAATATATTTTCTCAGTCGCAAATCAATATTGTTGTGCGAGAAAATTTAATCTCAATCACGAAAAGCATGTCCTAGAGAATATGGTAAGCACATTAAACATGTAAGTATCAACATACATATATTTCTGGAATTATAAAACTCAACAGAAAAAATGAAAAATGTATTCCTGGAGGGGAGAGGCCGGGCGCCTGGTCCTCTGCGGCCTTCGGTCGATCTACCGCCTCCCGCACCGCATAAAGAGAAGGCGAGGGGTGGGGCGGTTACGGATAAGCACCATCGCTCGATCCCCCCACCACCTGCACGATGCGGTCGACGGGCAGAGCCGCCGCCGCACTCCCGTGCACGTCCGCTCGTTCACTGGCTGGTCGCTGGCGGGGGCGAGCGCCCACGGCGCAGTCGGATGCAGCCATGGCCCGGATCGGCAGGCGCAGGTGGCCACGTCACGGGCGAGTGCGGCCACGGCCTGGGGGCGGCCGGGCGCAGGCGGCCACGACGCGGGCGAGGGCGAGTGTCGCAGGGGTCGTACTCCGCCGGAGGGAGGAGCGACGCGACAGCCGCGCCGCCGTGCTGTGGCTCGACGGCCCGAGCGCCTAAGGAGCCTTGCCTCGTGTCGGGAGGCGCTTGATATCATCGTCTTGACATTATGGCTGTCGTCAAGTCGCATTGGCCGCTGCTTGGTGAACCTCGGTGTATCCTTCAGTACAACACATGTCATGAAATTATTGCTAATATTTTGGACTTCATTTTGTGATTTTAGAGTCACTGCCAAAACGTACAGACTTGCATTCTTAACATTGGTAGTCACTATGAAACTACAACCACGATGTGGTGTGGACCTTGCGAAAGTGTTGAGACACTCAATCATTGTCATGTGTTCTACCAATGTAATAGAAGGTAATCATACGTATATGCAAATATTTCCGTAGTTTGCTATTACATATTCAAGCAAAGTGTGCAAGAACAATATTTACTATGAGAGTAAAATATTTTAGTGAACAACAACAATAAATGCTTCGGAGGTGCAAATACTAGTATGGATGACGCCTTATAGCCATATGTTACCTCTATGGGTAAACCTGAGATAATTAATTTACCTACAGTAAATTTAAAACCATCATGGTTGATGTTGTATTGAATTTAGTAAAATTAATGGGTATTTCAAGAAGTTATCTTGAAACCATTAATGTCAATCTCAAATTGCTAAATATGACACCTTGAAGATAATCTCCAAAAATGGAGTAGATCTCATGGCATTAGGGAGTATAATCTAATGAAGTCAGTAGACTCACTCGTAGTGTCTTATGTCATGACTTAGTAAAATGTGTGGGAGAGCACTTTGTAAAACGATCATAATGTCGAAACGACAAAATGTAGGCATTATCAATAATGGTGATAATCTGTAAAGCAGTAGATCTACACACTACTTGTGATCCCAAAACATCAATTTGAAGAATTCACTTTCAATTTTGAGTCAATATTTGCAAGAAATTGAAAATATCAATTGCAAATAAATGTATTAATCTCGACATGTAACGAACATGGAGATACATACATTCCGGAATACATCATACTTAACAAAAATACATTACTATTGTAATGAATAGTAATGATGTTGCAAACTTGATGTTCAAGTAAAAAGAACTTGAATTGTATAGACCTCAAACTAAATGAGACGATCTGTATCAAGCTGCAAGATAATCCAACAAAGTGAACTAATATTTTGCGAGAGAATTAATTTCAATCGCAATGAGATTGTTTCGCGAGGAAAAATATATTTTCTCAGTCGCAAATCAATATTGTTGTGCGAGAAAATTTAATCTCAATCACGAAAAACATGTCCTAGAGAATATGGTAAGCACATTAAACATGTAAGTATCAACATACATATATTTCTGAAATTATAAAACTCAACAGAAAAAATGAAAAATGTATTCCTGGAGGGGAGAGGCCGGGCGCCTGGGCCTGGGCCGCTGCGGCCTTCGGTCGATCTGCCGCCTCCCGCACCGCATAAAGAGAAGGCGAGGGGTGGGGCGGTTACGGATAAGCACCATCGCTCGATCCCCCCACCACCTGCACGACGCGGTCGACGGGCAGAGCCGCCGCCGCACTCCCGTGCACGTCCGCTCGTTCACTGGCTGGTCGCCGGCGGGCACGAGCGCCCGCGGCGCAGTCGGATGCAGCCATGGCCCGGATCGGAAGGCGCAGGTGGCCACGTCACGGGCGAGTGCGGCCACGGCCTGGGGGCGGCCGGGCGCAGGCGGCCACGACGCGGGCGAGGGCGAGTGTCGCAGGGGTCGTGCTCCGCCGGAGGGAGGAGCGACACGACAGCCGCGCCGCCATGCTGTGGCTCGACGGCCCGAGCGCCTAAGGAGCCTTGCCTCGTGTCGGGAGGCGCTTGATATCATCGTCTTGACATTATGGCTGTCGTCAAGTCGCATTGGCCACTGCTTGTATTTGTATTACAGAGGATGTCGTTGCGTGTAGTCGTCTCTGCGTGAAGAACATTAAGTTCTTGGTATGGATTTATTTTTCAATCCGTCAATCATGGATGCCAATGCAATGTTCTGCCTTTTTCTGTCCGCCTTTTTCTGTTTTGATGATGCCTTGGCCCATGAAAAGATGCGAACATTGTCCAATTCCCTGGCCATTAAAGATAAAAACAAGGTTCAAACCGTTGCGGTTACTTGATTGAAAAAAATCATGACCACTTTCTAGTTTTTGTTTGGAGTATGATCCATCAATTTCTTCTTTTGTGTTTGATCTCTTCATTCTAATTCGATGATGATCTTTGAATGGATGGAGGTTGACGCCCCCTGTTCATCCTTTTTCTTCTCTTCTCCTGTCCGGCCAAATCGCTCGATCGGAGAGCAAAGTGTGTGATAACGTGTTAGAGTAAAACGAGATTAATGAAAGTGAACGAACGATCAGTCCTGATTTCTATTGATTCTCAAGTATATATACATGTGGAAGAGGTGCAATGAAGAGGTGTCTGTTCGGAGACATCCCTCCAGAACAGGTGACCGTTGGCAATAGAGACAGAGAGAGGAGACACGACTGTTCGGAGTTGGACACATCCCTTGTCTAATTAATCTACTAATTAATTTCTAACAGCTAGATTCAGATTGTGCACTGGTGCAGTGATGATTCTGCATTCTGAAATACAGTACAAGATGCCATCGTAGCTACTGTATTGTGATGCTCTCGTCGACTGAATCGTGCTTCACTTGTTCAGCTGGAGCGAGCTAACTCAGCGCTACGACAGCACCACCAACGACCAGTTCCAGGGAAATCAGGGGGCAAATCACGATCATGATCAGGTTAATAAACGACGAAACACAACTAGTCATGTACATAGTACATTTGTACACTGAGAACAGCTAACTGCATGATTGCATTCTTATTCTTGCACACAACAGCTGCTGGCAGAAATCGCAAGGTTGGGGAGTGAGCGTGATCACCTCGAGGCCGTCGTGCGGAGCCAGACCGGAGAAGACTTGCCGTCGGCCGCAAGCGTCACAGAGCTTGGCCATCTGGAGCAGAAGATGGAGCACGCTGGGTAAAGTCCGTGAAATGAAGGTATACAGCCTGCCCTGCACAATATTTCGTTTTCACCTCGCCTGACAGGTTACTGTCAGTGTTTGAATCAATGGTTACATGACTTTCTTGCGTGCAGGATAAGCTACTGGAGGAGCAGCTGGGCGAATCACACCACAGGGTAAGCATGCTAGAAACGCCAATGGTAATGACGTGTCGGCTGTTGGCATAATCCATAATGTTTGGTTCCATGTCCGGCTTGGACCGGAAACAGTCACCGAATAGGTTTAATATTACACTAGTTTGCTAATATATATTCCTATGTAACCCTTGTGTATCGATAACTCAAATCAATAGAAAGAAACAAAGATTCGACACGATCCTTTAGCCATCAACCCCTCTCTACTCTTTTGCTTTGTCTCAACGAGTTTCGATCGTAGACGCTAGCGGCTGGTCGTTCCGCGTGTGTAGCTAGCTAGATTGATTCAAGCATCCGGCGACTAGTAATTCCTACGTGCATGTGTTAGTACGTGAGAAATCTATCAACCAGGCTGTGTGCCTGCTTGGTGTATACGTGCACATCTCCAACCTGTTAGCTCGGCAAGCTTGGAAAGTACTTGAGCTAGTCCCTTACGTCATGTATCGTCGGAAAGTACTCGGCTACATCAGCGTCGAGGTCGCGCATGTGTCAACAATTGGTATCTAGAGCTTTGATTTATTGACGTGGTCTTCGGAAAGCAATCGAAGGACCATGTCGAACCCGGGCAAGGAGATCGTCGTGGCGGGAGAGGGAGCACCGATGCCGATGGTGGGGGTGTCGCAGTTCCCCTGACTGGATCGAGAGGACTACGCACTATGGGCGATGAACATGAAGGTCGCGTTGGAAGGAGCTGAGTTCTGGGAAGTCGTCGACCCCGACGGCGCCGAGTACGCGAAGGGCGCGGCGAAGTACCGGACGGATCGTCACGCGTTAACGGCGATCTACTCCGCCATGCTGAAGGATGTGCTGCAGCACCTCGTCGGAAAAAAATCGGCGAAGGAGGCATGGGAGACCATCAAGATCCTGCACCAGGGTCATGACCGTGTCAAGGAAGCACACCTTCAGTCCCCGATGAGAAGCTACGAGTGCCTGAAGATGAAGGAAAGAGAGACGGTTGATCAGTTTGCCGCCCGTCTCAAGACCCTCGTCAACGGCATACACGGCTATGGTTCAATCCTAGAAGAAGTTGCGATCGTCCGACGATTTTTGCGCGCTGCGCCGACACGCTACATATAGATCGTCACATCGATCGAGCAATGTCTTGACCTAAAGACTCTCATGGTCGATGATCTCGTCGGAAGGTTCAAGGCACATGACGAGAGAATTCGTCTCAGTTTCGGTGACGCCGAGGCGAGTGAGCCCTTGATGCTGACAAAGGCGCAATGGATTGCCCTATCAAAGGAACGGCAGGGCGGATCCACGAGCAGCGACAACAAGAAGGGGAAGGGAAAGCAGCGCTCGGCGAGAAAGAAATTCGCCGACTCGGATGACGAGGATGCACCTGCACCACCGAGGAGAAAGTTTGACATCAGGAAAGTGAGATGTCATAAGTGTGGCCTCCTCGGTCACTTTAAGGCTGACTGCGAGGAAGCACCGAAGCAGCGGGCGCTCATGGCTAAGGAAGGAGACGATGGGATATGATGCTGATGTGTGAGCTAGTGGATGAACATGATACAGATGATCACGATCAGCTGGACATGAGTCTGATGAGTGCATTCGTATCATTACACACAGGCGAAGTCATCGTGCCAGAAGACCATGATGCAAGCCGTGATGGCATCGTCACGCTGGAACCAGGCGAAGTCTTAACGCCAGAGGACCATGACACAAGGCGTGACAGTGTGGTCGTGCTAGAAGCAGGTGATGTCATGACGCCAGAAGACCATGACACAAAGTGTGACATGTGATCATGTGAGAAGACGGCAAAGACGTGTCGCCGGAACAACACGATGGACAGGGAGCTGTGTTACACTCGTCTGTCTCATTAGAAGTTCCGAAGGACGATGCGAGAGGAGACACAGGGAGCTGTGTTACACTCGTCTGTCTCATTAGAAGTTCCGAAGGACGATGCGAGAGGAGACACGTCAGGAAGCTTACCTGAACCGGATGGCGTCCCAGCAACGAGCGCTGCAGCACCTTCCCAAAACGCAACGAGGAGCATATCCGACGCTGGCACCGGTGCTACACACGACAGCCGTGGTGCGTGTGGCACGCACACTGCGCCCGGCAGCCCAGCCACCTGTGCTGGAGGCAGCAGCGGCGGAGTTTCTGCATGGTCTCATACTGCTCCACATGGAGCTGGCCAGTACAAGCTGATGCATACGGCAACTCCAATAAGGAGCTCACGTGGAGGCCTAATGTATACGCCAGAAGAATTTGGGACACGTACAAAAAAATGAGTGTTGCAAAAATAAAAAGCAACCCATCTAGTGCTAGCCATGCAAGCTCTCCACGGAGCAGCTTGTGTTTGTCCAACATGCCAGAAACGAGAAGTTTGGCAACTTCATAAAAAGTGTCGTCTCCTTCGACGACATTGGAGACAGAAGAAAGGCCACATGAACCAGATGAAGTGTTTCAAATAAATTCGGTGAAGATGAAAAGTAAAGGGCAACTAGTTTTGCACATCGGGAAACCGATTTTTAAAAAAAATATAAATATGATGGAGTGTTGGCGTCGTGCTATGGATGAAGAGTTGAGGTCCATCCGAGATAACAAAGTATGGGAGCTCGTGAATCTTTCCAACGGACAGAGTGACATAGAGCTCAAATGGGTGTACAAAGTCAAGAAAGATGCCGAAGGAAACCTGGTGAAGCATAAAGCAAGGCTCGTGGCTAAAGCAAACGTGCAAGAGCAAGGTGTGGAAATCAAAAAAGTGTTTTCTTGGGTTGTAAGGATGGATTTAGTGGGGCTACTTATTGCTTTCGCGGCTCAAGAATCCTCGAGGATACATCACATGGATGTGAACTCCATGTTTTTGACAGGGGAGTTAGAAGAAGAATTGTATGTGAAGCAACCACCGGGATACATCAAAGAAGGAAATGAATACAAGGTATTGAAACTACACAAGGCGTTGTACGGGCTACGACAAGCTTCTCGGGCATGGAACATCAAGCTTGACAGTACATTGATTTCTCTTAGTGGAGAAGAGTACACTAGAGCATACGATGTATAAGCGAGGTAAAGGAAAGGATCGTCTCTTAGTGGGCATCTATGTGAGTGATCTATTGATAACAGGAGTTGACGAAGAGGTGATTGCAAACTTCAAGCTACAAATAAAGGAGCTATTCAAGACGACTGATCTAGGGCTCTTGTGTTACTACCTTGGGATCGAGGTACATCAAAAGACGGAGGAGATCAAGAAGTTACTTGAAAGCTGTGGCCTTAAAGATTGCAATACAAGTCATGTTCCGATGAAGCCTCATCTTATACTAAGCAAGGAAAGTGAAGCATCCGCGGTTGATGCAACGGAGTATAGAAGTGTGGTCCGAAAGTTAAGGTATTTCACAAATACAAGACCCGACTTGATCTATTCCGTTGGCATAGTGAGTCGCTTCATGGAAGCTCCCACGAACGAACATTGGGCAGCTGTGAAAAATATACTCACGTACATCAAAGGAACAACAAACTTCTATTGTGTCTATTTGAGAGAGAAGAAGAAGGAGATGTTGGAGCTACTAGGCTACAGTGATAGCGACATGTCATGAGATGTGGGCGATCGAAAAAGTACCTCGGGCGTGGTATATTTTTTGGGAGGAAATACAGTGAGTTGGCTATCACAAAAGCAGAAAGTGGTCGCATTATCCTCCCGTGAAGCAGAGTATATTGAAGGTGCAGCCGCGGTGTGTCAAGGTGTATGCCTAGGAAGACTACTCGATGACCTCACAGGTAAGGAACGGGAACCAGTGATGCTAACCGTTGACGACAAGTCTACAATCTCACTGTAGAAGAATCCAATGTGTGATAGACGCAAAGACATCGATACAAGGTATCGGTACCTACGGGAGTGCGTGGAAGAAAGCAAGATTGACGTCAACTACATTTGCACTGATGACCAGCTTACAGATATCCTAACCAGGTCTTTGAGACGGCAGAAGTTCGTGAGTATGCGACGAAGGATCGGCGTTCAGGCTGTGAAGTGAGGACGTCATATTTAAGGGATGATTGTTGGCATAATCCATGATGTATGGTTCCATGTCCGGCTCGGACCGAAAACAGTTATCGAATAGGTTTAATATTAGGCTAGTTTGCTAATTAATATAGCTACGTAACCCCTGTGTATCGATAACTCAGATCAATAGAAAGAAATAAAGGCTCGACACGAGCCTTTAGCCATCAACTCCTGTCTACCCTTTTGCTTTGTCTCAGCGAGTTTCGATGGTAGACGCTAGCGGCTGGTCGTTCCGCGTGTGTAGCTAGCTAGATTGATTCAAGCATCCGGCGACTAGTAATTCTTACGTGCATGCATCTCCAACCCGTTAGCTCGGCAAACTCGGAAAGTACTTGAGCTAGTTCCCTACGTCGTGTATCTCCGTACAGTACTCGGCTACATCGACGTCGAGGTCGGGCCTGTGCCAACACCGGCCTAGACAACAACGTCATAGAGCTTGGCGTTTTCATGTGGATCAGAGACGCGAGCTAGTTCGACGTTTGAATGTTGAGCAGAAACGCAAGCTAGACTGACGTTTCTACGTGCAGCAGCAACATGACGGGCTGTGATGTTTCTAAAAGGGTCAGATTATGAAATACTTTCAGATCGAGCTTATTTGTGACACAGATTGCTAAAAGGGTCAGAACAGTGATTTTATCCATCTAGTTGTAAGCAAAAAATATATATTCCGAGCACTGCTTTAGTACACCCACTAGAAAAGATTGTGAATCTCAAAGGACATGGAGTTTCTGCTCGGACGAACAGTAAAATCTAATACAATTGTAAAAATAAAAAAATCTAAATTATTTTGTAACACACATGTTTGAATGTTCTACTACATGCAAAATTTGGTGCAGAAATAACATTCACTATGGTCATGACAAAAAAAATTGATACTCTAAAAAAACTCATTTTGGATGTATTTTGGATTGCTTTTTTTTGTACCCAAAGCATCGCAGATGTGATCTGTTCACGAAATTTTTTATGTAGATAAAACACTCAGGAATGTTTGTCTACAAAAAAAAATAATCAGATTTTTCGAAATTATTTTGCTATTTTATCCTCAAGCAGAACAATACTTTCGAATCTTAAAGAACTTCGTCGGCTGCATGGCTCCATCTATGGCGTTTCCGAGCTCTCTCCAGTTGAGGATCTCTGCTCCGGATATGTGTATCGAGTTCCTGATTTGTGGTGTGCCCTCGTTCTCTCTGTCGCTGTAGCTTCAGTTCTACTTTCATATCCCGTTGTGCTTCTTCTGCTTGGTTTGCTTCCCAATCTCCATTCTGAGGTTCGTGTAGATGCTGGTGTGTGATTTCCCTTGTAGATCGATTAGTTTTTTTTTTGAAACGCGGTTCATTAGGACCCAATTCATTAAAAAGGTAAAAAAGAGTTATCAGGTCGATTAACAAAAAATCGGGCGAACACCATTATACATGCCCCCAATATGGCACCATCAACACACGCCGATCCCGAGGCCGCGCACCACGCGAGCCGTCGACTTCGTCATCCAAGCAACCCAAAGCTTACACCGTACAACCAACACCGAAGCCGCCGCTCCAGCGTCCACGCCGACCCAAGGCCGCGTACCAGGCGAGTCACCAGCTCCGTCACCCAAGCAACCCAAAGCTGACAACCTACAACTAAAACTGAAGCCACCGCTCTGGCATCCACACCGACCCGAGGCCACGCACCAGGCAAGCCTCTTGCTCTGCCACCCAAGCAACCAGAGACGACACCCAACAAACATCTCCGAAGCCGCCGCTCCGACGCGCAGATAGAAATCCCACACGCCGACCCCGAGGCCGGCAGCACGCGAGCCGCCAGCTACGTCACCTGAGCAACCGAAGCCGACACCCAACAAGCATATTTGAAGCCGCCGCTCCAACATCCAGGCCGACCCCGAGGCCGCGCACCATGCTGGCAGACGACACTACCACCCACGTGACCAGAGTCGGCACCCTTCCATGACGACAAAATCCGGAGCCGCCGCTCCGACTTCCACGTTAGCCCCAAGGCCGCGCACCGCCGGAGCCGATGGCTCTCAAGCCCATACCACTCCGAAACGATGCCTCCAAGAAGGTCAACAAAACCGAAGTGCCGCCATTGCCCGCTCCAGGAATGGAGCAGGGATTTCCCCCAAAGTGTGAAATGGGAGGGCTTAGGCACCCCGACAACAACGCCTCCAAGAAGGTGTGCGGCGCCCACAAGCGTCGTCGTTGACTGCTCCGGCCAGAGCGAGAGCAAGGCTTTCGCCCCGAGCATGTTGGAAATATGCCCTAGAGGCAACAATAAATTATTTATTATTATATTTCTTTTTTCATGATAATTGTTTATTATCCATGATATAATTGAATCAATTGGAAACTCAAATACATGTGCGGGTACATAGGCAACACACTGTCCCTAGTGAGCCTCTAAGGACTAGCTCGTTGATCAAAGATTGTCAAGGTTTCCTGACCATAGACATGAGTTGTCATTTGATAACAGGATCACGTCATTAGGAGAATGATGTGATGGACAAGACCCAAACTATGAACGTAGCATGTGATCGTGTCAGTTTATTGCTACTGTTTTCTGCATGTCAAGTATCTGCTTCTATGACCATGAGATCATGCAACTCTCGGGCACCGGAGGAATGCCTTATGTGTATCAAACATCACAACCTAACTTGGTGACTATAAAGGTGCTCTACAGGTATCTCCGAAGGTGTATGTTGGGTTGGCATGAATCCAAAGATTTGTCACTCCGTACTACGGAGAGGTATCTCTAGGGCCCACTCGGTAATACAACATCACAATGAGCTTGCAAGCAATGTGACTAACGAGTTGGTCACGGGAGCTTGTATTACAGAACGAGTAAAGAGACTTGCCGGTAACGAGATTGAACTAGGTATGGAGATACCGACCATCGAATCTCGGGCAACTAACATACCGATGGACAAAGGGAACAACATACGGGATTAACTGAATCCTTGACTTAGAGGTTTAACTGATAAAGATCTTCCTAGAATATGTAGGAGCCAATATGGGCATCCAGGTATCGCTATTGGTTATTGACCGGAGAGTGTCTCGGGTCATATCTGCATAGTTCTCGAACCCGCAGGGTGTGTACACTTAAGGTTCAGTGACATTTTGGTATAGTTGAGTTATGTATGTTGGTGACCGAAGGTTGTTCGGAGTCCCGGATGAGGTCCCGGACGTCACGAGGAGTTTGAGAATGGTCTGGAGACGAAGATTGATATATTGGAAAGAGGTATACGGGTTCCCGAAAGGTTTCGGGCACTATCGGTAAAGCACCGGGAGTGACAAATGGGTTTCGGGGGTTCACCGGGAGGGGCAACCGACCCCGGGGGGGGGGGCACATAGGCACAAGAGGTGGCTCACTAGCCCCGGGTGGGCTGGGCGGCTAGCCCCTATGGGCCTATGCGCCGAAGTGCGAGGAGGGAAGGGAGTCCGAATTGGAGGAGGACTCCTCCCTAGCGCCTCCACCTCCCAATCGTAGGAGGACTCCTTTTGGGCGCCATCCCTTCCCTCCCTCCTATATATAGTGGAGAGGAGAGAGGAACCCGCACCCAAAATGGTAATGGCATGCAGCTGCACCCACAAAGATTATGGCACGCAGCTGCACCCAATTAGGTCATGGCGCGCAGCCGCACCCAATTGGGTCATGGCGCAACTTTTCTTCCTCCTCTAGTTCGTTCCACCTCTAGATTGGTTCGCCAGTACAAGACGAAGCCCTACTTGATCAACTCCACCACCATCACTGCCACGCCGTCATGCTGGTGGAGAACTCTTCTACCTCTCCACCCTTGCTTGCTGGATCAAGGAGGAGGTGATCGTCATCGAGTTGTACGTGTGCTGAATGCGGAGGTGCCGTCTGTTCGGCACTAGATCGAGACGGATCATGATGGGATCGTGGGACGGATCATGACAAGATCGCGGGACGGGTCGTGATTGGATCGTGAAGACGTTCGACTACATCAACCGTGTTATATACGCTTCCGCTTAGCGATCTACAAGGGTATGTAGACGCACTCCCCCTCTCGTAGATGTTAGTCTCCATAGATTGATCTTGGTGAGGTAGGAATTTTTTTGTTTCGCATGTAATGTAACCTAACAGTGGTATCAGAGCTAGATCGATGCATATATGACATCTGGAGTAGAACATAAAGGAGTTTGTGTGCGTTGATATTCAGATTGCTGCCCTCCTTAGTCTTTTTTTAATTCGGCGGTATTGTTGGATGAAGCATCCCGGACCAACCTTACTCGAACGCTCACGAGAGACCGGTTCCATCGACTGAGATGCAACTTGTTGCATAAAGATGACTGGCGGGTGTCTGTTTCTCCTACTCTAGATGAATCAGATTTGACAGAGGCGGTCCTTGGAGAAGGTTAAATTGCAACTTGTATATCATCGTTGTGGTTTTGCGTAGGTAAGAATCAAACCTTTCTAGATACCCATAGCAGCCACGTAAAACATGCAACAACAATTTAGAGGACGTCTAACTTGTTTTTGTAGGGTATGGTGTGATATGATATGGCCAAGTACATGTTGGAAATATGCCCTAGAGGCAATGATAAAATAGTTATTATTATACTTCCTTCCTGTTTCAAGATAATCGTTTATTATCCATGCTATAATTGTATTGAATGAAAACATAGATACATGTGTGGATACATAGACAAAACAATGTCCGCAGCAAGCCTCTAGTTGGCTAGCAAGTTGATCAAGGATAGTCATGGTTTTCTGACTATATGCAAGTGTTGTCACTTGATAACTGGATCACATCATTAGGAGAATCATGTGATGGACTAGACCCAAACTATGAATGTAGCATGTGATCGTGTCATTTTATTGCTATTGTTTTCTGCGTGTCAAGTATTTATTCCTATGACCATGAGATCATATAACTCATTGACACCGGAGGAATACCTTATGTGTATCAAACATCGCAACGTAACTGGGTGACTATAATGGTGCTCTACAGGTATCTCCGAAGGTGTACGTTGAGTTAGTATGGATCAAGACTGGGATTTGTCACTCCGTGTGACTGAGAGGTATTTCAGGGTCCACTCGGTAATACAACATCACAAACAAGCCTTGCAAGCAATGTATCTAAGTGTAAGTCACGTGATCTTGTATTACGGAACGAGTAAAGAGACTTGTCGGTAACGAGATTAAAATAGGTATACGGATACCGACGATCGAACCTCGGGCAAGTAACATACATGATTATATGAATCCTTGGCACAGAGGTTCAACCGATAAGATCTTTGGATAATATGTAAGATCCAATATAGGCATCCAGGTCTCGCTATTGGATATTGACCGAGGAGTGTCTCGGGTAATGTCTACATAGTTCTCGAACCCGCAGGGTCTGCACACTTAAGGTTCGATGATGTTTTAGTATAGTTGAGTTATATGTGTGGTTACGGAATGTTGTTCGAAGTCTCGGATTAGATCAAGGACTTCACGAGGGTTTTCGAAATGGTCCGAAAACGAAGACTGATATATAGGATGGTTTCATTTGGTCACCGGAAAGTTTCGGGCATTTCCGGCAGTGTACCGGAGTGACGAATGGGTTCCGGATATTCGCCGGGAGGGGCCCACCCACCCGGGAGTGAGCCGAGTGACCCTTGGGTGGCGCACCAGCCCTTAGTGGGCTGGTGAGGCCATCCCAATAGGGCCATAGCGTCACAAATGAAAAATACCAAAGGAAAGAAAAAGGAAAGAGGGAGGTGGGAAGGAAGGAGTGGACTCCTTCCCCCAAACCGGATTGGGGTGGGAATCCACTTCCTCCTTTCGGCCGGCGCCCTTGGGGCTCCCTTGAGCCCCAAGGATAGCCCCTCCCCTCCTATATATATTGGTGGTTTTAGGGCTTTTGAGAGACAACTTTGCCACGTGCAACTCAAACCTATACCACGTAGTTCTTCCTCTAGATCGGATTTCTACGGAGCTCGGGCGGAGCCCTGTAGGAGTAGATCATCACCACCACCGGAGCGCCGTCACGCTGCCGGAGAAGTCATCTACTTCTCCGTCTCTCTTGCTGGATCAAGAAGGCCGAGATCGTCATCGAGCTGTACGTGTGCTGAACGCGAAGCTGTACCACTACATCAACCGCGTTTTTGAACGCTTCCCGCTTAGCGATCTACAAGGGTACGTAGATCTAATCTCGTGTCATAGATGGACATCACCATGATAGGTCTTCGTGTGCGTAGGGAAATTTTGTTTCCCATGCAATGTTCCCCAACAGTGGCATCATGAGCTAGGTTCATGTGTAGATGTTATCTCGAGTAGAACACAAAAGGTTTTGTGGGCGTTGATTTTCGATTTGCTGCCCTCCTTAGTCTTTTCTTGATTCGGCGATATTGTTGGATTCAAGCGGCCCGGACCGACATTACTCGTACGCTTACGAGAGACTCGTTTCATCGACTGACATGCTACTCGTTGCATAAAGATGACTGGCGGGTGTCAGTTTCTTCAACTTTAGTTGAATTGGTTTTGACCGAGGCGGTCCTTGGAGAGAGGTTAAATAGCAATTTGCACATCTCTGTTGTGGTTTTTGCGTAAGTAAGATGCGATCATACTAGATACCCCTAGCAGCAACGTAAAACATGCAACGACAAATTAGAGGACGTCTAACATGTTTTTGCAGGGTATGCTTCTGATATGATATGGACAATGACGTGATGTGATATATTGGATGTATGAGATGATCATGTTGTAATAGTTAATATTGACTTGCTCGTCGATGCTACGGAAACCGGCATGAGCCATAGGGTTGTCTTTAAACTAATGTTTGTGTTTGCAGATGTGTTTACTATATTGCTAGGTTATAGCTTTAGTAGTAATAGCATAGATAGCATGCCAACCTCGATGGCGGCACGATGATGGAGATCATGGTGTGGCGCCGGTGACAAGTAGATCATGCCGGTGCTTTGGTGATGGAGATCAAGAAGCACAAGATGATGGCCATATCATGTCACTTATGAATTGCATGTGATGTTAATCCTTTTATGCACCTTATTGTGCTTAGAACGACGGTAGCATTATAAGGTGATCTCTCACTAAAATTTCAAGATAAAATTGTGTTCTCCCCAACTGTGCTCCGTTGCGACAGTTCGTCGTTTCGAGACACCACGTGATGATCGGGTGTGATAGACTCAACGTTCACATACAACGGGTGCAAAATAGTTGCACACGCGGAACACTCGGGTTAAACTTGACGAGCCTAGCATGTGCAGACATGGCCTCGGAACACAAGAGACCGAAAGGTCGAGCATGAATCATATAGTTGATATGATTAGCATAGAGATGCTTACCACTAAAACTATTCTCAACTCACGTGATGTTCGGACTTGAGTTAGTGGATTTGGATCATGTACCACTCAAATGACTAGAGATATGTACTTTTTGAGTGGGAGTTTATCAATAATTTGATTAATTAAACTCTAATTATCTTAAACATAGTCTAAGTCCACTTTGCAATATTTTATGTTGTAGATCAATGGCTCACGCGGTAGCAACCCTGAATTTCAATACGTTCCTAGAGAAAGCTAAGTTGAAAGATGATGGAAGCAACTTTGTAGACTGGGCTCATAATCTAAAGCTGCTCCTGCAAGGTGTGAAGAAGGATTATGTCCTTAATGCTGCACTAGGAGATGAACCACCCGCTACGTCTAGCCAAGATGTTTTGAACGCCTAGTTAACACGTAAGGAGGACTACTCAGTAGTTCAATGTGCAGTATTGTATGGCTTAGAACCGGGACTTCAACGTCGCTTTGAGCATCATGGAGCATATGAGATGTTTCAGGAGTTGAAGTTTATCTTTCAGAAGAACGCTCGGATCGAGAGGTATGAGACCTCCGATAAATTCTATGCTTGCAAGATGGAGGAGAATTCGTCTCTCAGTGAACATGTGCTCAAAATGTCTGGGGTACTCAAACTGTCTAGCTGAGTTGGGGATTGAACTCTTGCAAGAGGCTATTACTGACAGAATTCTTCAATCACTGCCACCTAGCTATAAGAGCTTTGTGTTGAACTATAACATGCAAGGGATGAACATGTCACCCGGCGAGTTATTCGCGATGCTGAAAGTCGCAGAGTCAGAACTCCGGAAAGAGCATCAAGTGTTGTTGGCCAATAAGACCACTGGTTTCAAGAGAAACGACAAAGGCAAGAAGGGTAACTCAAAGAAGGGCGGCAAGCCTGTTGCCAATCCGACAAAGAAACCCAAGGCCGGACCTAAGCCTGAAACAGAGTATTATTATTGCAAGGGAATGGGTCACTCGAAGCACAACTGCCCCAAGTATTTGGCTGATAAGAAGGCGGCCAAGGAAAAATCAGGTATATTTGATATACATGTTATTGATGTGTACTTAACCAACTCTCGTAGTAGTGCCTGGGTATTTGATACCGGTTTTGTTGCTCATATTTGCAACTCGAAGCAGGAACTGTGGAATAAACGAAGGCTGGCAAAGGATGAAGTGACGATGCGCGTGGGAAATGGTTCCAAGGTTGATGCAATCCCCGTCGGCACAGTCTCACTTCAGTTACCACCAGGATTAGTTATGAACTTAAATAATTGTTATTTAGTGCCTGCGTTAAGCATGAACATTATATCTGGATCTTGTTTATTGCGAGACGGTTACTCGTTTAAGTCAGAGAATAATGGTTGTGAGTAATTTCTTTTATGGTCATGCACCCAATGTGAGAGGATTGTTCATATTGAATCTTGATTGTGATGACACACATACACATAACATTGAGACCAAAAGATGTAGAGTTAACAATGATAGCGCCACGTTTTTGTGGCACTACCGCTTAGGTCATATTGGTGTAAAGCGCATGAAGAAACTCCATTCCGATGGGCCTTTAGAGTCACTTGATTTTGAATCACTTGACATGTGTGAACCATGCCTCATGAGCAAGATGACTAAGACTCCGTTCTCCGAAACAATGGAGCGTACAAGTGACTTGTTGGAGATCATACATACCGATGTGTGCGGTCCAATGAGTGTGGAGGCGCACGGCGGATATCGTTATTTTCTCACCTCCACTGACGATTTGAATAGGTATGGATATATCTACTTGATGAAGCACAAGTCTGAAATGTTTGAGAAGTTCAAGCAATTTCAGAGTGAAGTTGGAAATCATCGTAACAAGAAGATCAAGTTGCTACGTTCTGATCATGGGGGTGAATATCTGAGTTTCGAGTTTGGTGCTCACTTCAGACAATGTGGAATTGTTTCACAGTTGACACCGTGTGGAACACCACAGCGTAATGGTGTGTCCGAACGTCGTAATCGTACTTTGTTAGAAATGGTGCGATCTATGATGTCTCTTACCGATTTGCCGCTATCGTTTTGGGGTTATGCATTAGAGACAGTTGCATTCACTTTAAATAGGGCACCATCAAACTCCGTTGAGACGACACATACGAACTGTGGTATGGCAAAAGATCAAAGTTGTCCTTTCTTAAAGTTTGAGGATGTGATGCTTATGTCAAAAAGCTTTAGCCTGAAAAGCTGGAACCCAAAGCGGAAAAGTACATCTTCATAGGTTACCCAAAGGAGACAGTTGGGTACACCTTCTATCTCAAATCCGAGGGCAAAGTGTTTGTTGCTAAAAACAGAGCTTTTCTTGAGAAGGAGTTTCTCACGAAAGAATTGAGTGGGAGGAAGATAGAACTTGATGAGGTTGTCGAACCTCTAATCCCTTTAGATGGTGGAACAGGGGAGGGGGGAACCTTTGTCAAAGCGACATCGATTGAGGAGGAAGTTAATGATGATGATATGAAACTTCAGATCAAGTTCCAATCGGACCTCACAGGTCAACAAGATCACGTACTCCTTCTGAGTGGTATGGTAATCATGTCTTATCAATCATGTTGTTAGACAACAATGAACCTATAAATTATGAAGAAGCAATGGTGGGCCCGGATTCCAGCAAATGGCTAGAGGCCATGAAGTCCGAGATAGGATCTATGTATGAAAACAAAGTGTGGACTTTGGAAGTATTACCTGAAGGCCGCAAGGCTATTCAGAACAAATGGATCTTTAAGAAGAAGACGGACGCGGAGGGTAAGGTGACCGTTTATAAAGCTCGACTTGTGGCAAAGGGTTTTTCACAAGTTCAAGGAGTTGACTACGATGAGCCGTTCTCCTGGGTAGCGATGCTTAAGTCCGTCCGAATCATGTTAACAATAGCTGCATTTTTCGACTATGAAATTTGGCAGATGGATGTCAAAACGGCGTTCCTTTACTGTTTTCTTCAGGAAGAGTTGTATATGATGCAACCCGAAGGTTTTGCCGATCCAAAGAATGCTAACAAAGTATGCAGGCTCCAACGATCCATTTATGGACTGGTGCAAGCATCTCGGAGTTGGAATAAGCACGTTGATGAGGTGATCAAAGAATTTGGGTTTATACAAGTGGTTGGAGAATCTTGTATTTACAAGAAAGTGAGTGGGAGCTCTGTGGCGTTTCTAATATTATATGTGGATGACATATTGCTGATTGGAAACAACGTGGAGTTTTTGGAGAGTGTAAAGGATTACTTGAATAAAAGTTTCTCTAAGAAGGACCTAGGAGAAGCTGCGTACATTCTAGGCATTAAGATCTATAGGGATAGATTGAGACGCCTGATAGGACTTTCACAAAGCACATACCTTGATAAAGATTTGAAGAAGTTCAAAATGGAACAGTCCAAGAAGGGGTTCTTGCCAGTGTTACAAGGTATAAAATTGAGTAAGACTCAGTGCCCAGCAATTGCGGAAGATAGAGAACATATGAGTTCCGTCGCCTATGCTTCAGCCATAGGTTCTATCATGTATGCAATGTTGTGCACTTGACTGGACGTCAGCTTGGCCATAAGTATGGCAGGCAGGTTTCAAAGTAATCTTGGAGTGGATCATTGGACGGCGGTCAAGAATATTCTGAAGTACCTGAAAAGGACTAAGGAAATGTTTCTCGTTTGTGGAGGTGACAAAGAGCTCGTCGTAAAGGGTTACGTCGACGCAAGCTTTGACACTGGTCCGGATGACTCTAAGTCTCAAACTGGATACATATTTATTCTTAATGGGGATGCGGTAAGCTGGTGCAGTTCCAAGAAAAGCGTCGTAGCAGATTCTACATGTGAAGCAAAGTACATGGCTGCCTCGGAGGCAGCTAAGGAGGGTGTCTGGATGAAGCAGTTCATGCGGGATCTTGGAGTTGTGCCGAGCGCACTAAATCCAATAACTCTATTTTGTGACAACACTAGTGCCATTGCTTTAGCAAAGGAACCAAGGTTTCACAAGAAGACTAGACACATCAAACGATGTTTCAACCTCATCCGCGACTACGTCGAAGGAGAGGACGTAAATATTTGCAAAGTGCACACAGATCTGAATGTAGCAGATCCGCTGACTAAACCTCTTCCACGAGCAAAACATGATCAACACCAGAACTGTATGGGTGTTAGATTTATTACAATGTAAATCCCATGGCGATGTGAGGACTAGATTATTGACTCTAGTGCAAGTGGGAGACTGTTGGAAATATTCCCTAGAGGCATTGATAAAATAGTTATCATTATATTTCATGTTTCAAGATAATCGTTTATTATCCATGCTATAATTGTATTGAATGAAAACATAGATACATGTGTGGATACATAGACAAAACAATGTCCCTCGCAAGCCTCTAGTTGTCAAGCTAGTTGATCAAGGATAGTCAAGGTTTTCTGGTTATATGCAAGTGTTGTCACTTGATAACTGGATCACATCATTAGGAGAATCATGTGATGGACTAGACCCAAACTATGAACGTAGCATGTGATCGTGTCATTTTATTTCTATTGTTTTCTGCGTGTCAAGTATTTATTCCTATGACCATGAGATCATATAACTCACTAACACCGTAGGAATACCTTGTGTGTATCAAACGTCGCAACGTAACTGGGTGACTATAATGGTGCTCTACAGGTATCTCCGAAGGTGTCCGTTGAGTTAGTACGGATCAAGACTGGTATTTGTCACTCCGTGTGACAGAGAGGTATCTCGGGGCCCACTCGGTAATACAACATCACAAACAAGCCTTGCAAGCAATGTGACTAAGTGTAAGTCACGAGATCTTGTATTACGGATTGAGTAAAGAGGCTTGCCGGTAACGAGATTAAAATAGGTATACGGATACAAACGATGGAATCTTGGGCAAGTAACATACCGAAGGACAAAGGGAATGACATACGGGATTATATGAATCCTTGGAAAGGAGGTTCAACTGATAAGATCTTCGGGGAATATGTAGGATCCAATATGGGCATCCAGGTCCCGCTATTGGATATTGACCGAGGAGTGTCTCGGGTCATGTCTACATAGTTCTCGAACCCGCAGGGTCTGCTCACTTAAGGTTCGATAATGTTTTATTATAGTTGAGTTATATGTGTGGTTACCGAATGTTGTTCGAAGTCCCGGATGAGATCACGGACGTCACGAGGGTTTCAGGAATGGTCCGGAAACGAAGATTGATATATAGGATGGTTTCATTTGGTCACCGGAAAGTTTTGGGCATTTCCGGCAGTGTACCGGGAGTGACGAATGGGTTCTGGGTATTCACCGAGAGGGGCCCACCCACCCGGGAGTGAGCCTAGTGACCCTTGGGTGGCTCACCAGCCCTTAGTGGGCTGGTGAGGCCAGCCCAATAGGGCCATGGCGTCACAAAGGAAAAATACCAAAGGAATGAAAAAGGAAAGAGGGAGGTGGGAAGGAAGGAGTGGACTCCTTCCCCAAACCGAATTGGGGTGGAAGTCCACCTCCTCCCTTCGGCCGACGCCCTTGGGGCTCCCTTGAGCCCCAAGTCTAGCCGCTCCCCTCCTCCTATATATACTCGTGGTTTTAGGGCTTTTGAGAGACAACTTTGCCACGTGCAACTCAAATCGATACCACGTAGTTCTTCCTCTAGATCGGATTTGTGCGGAGCTCGGGCGGAGCCGTGCAGGAGTAGATCATCACCACCATCGGAGAACTCATCTACTTCTCCGTCTCTCTTGTTGGATCAAGAAGGCTGAGATCGTCATTGAGCTGTACGTGTACTGAACGCGGAGGTGCCGTCCTTTCGGCGCTAGATAGGAACGGATCGTGGGACGGATCGTGGGACGACGGTGATTTGAATCACGAAGCTGTACCACTACATCAACCGTGTTTCTTAACGCTTCCCGCTTAGAAATCTATAAGGGTACGTAGATCTAATCTCCTCTCGTAGATGGACATCACCATGATAGGTCTTTGTGTGCGTAGGAAAATTTTGTTTCCCATGCAACGTTCCCCAACAGTACATGCAATTATATATTTGATGTATGAGATGATCATGTTGTAATAGTTAATATCGACTTGCATGTCCAAGCTACGGCAAGCAGCAGGATCCATAGGGTTGTCTTTAATTTTTGGGCGTTTAGTGATGCTTTACTTTATCGCTAGATCAATAGCAATAGTACTACAAGCATAGATGGCGTGACAACCTTGATGGCAGCACAATCATTGAGATCACGATGATGGAGAACATGGTGTGGCGCCGGTGACGATGGAGACCATGCTGGTGCTTTGAAGATGGAGATCAAAAAGCACAAGTTCATGGCCATATCATGTCACTTATTATTTGCATGTGATGTTAAATCTTGTATGCACCTTGTTTTGCTTAGAATGGCGGTAGCATTATAAGGTGATCCCTCACCAAAAATTCAAGATAAAATTGTGTTCTCCCCGAGTGTGCACTATTGCGATAGTTTGTCATTTCGAGACACCACGTGATGATCGGGTGTGATAGACTCTACGTTCACATACAAGGGGTGCAAGACAGTTTTGCACACGCGGAACACTCGGGTTAAACTTGACGAGCCTAGCATGTAAAGATATGGCCTCGGAACACAAGAGACCAAAAGGTCGAACATGAGTCATATAGTTGATATGATCAACATGAAGATGTTCACCATTGAAACCAGCTCATCTCACGTGATGATCAGACTTGGCTTGGTGAATTTCGATCATGTACCATTGGAATGACCAGAGGGATGTCAATTTGAGTGGGAGTTCTTAAGTAATATGATTAATTGAACTCATTATCACGAAGATAGTCAAAATGTCTTTGCAAATTATGTTGTAGATGATTAGCTTGCGCTGTATCTCCCCTGTTTTTTGATATGTTCCTAAAGAAAACTAAGTTGAAATATGATAGTAGAAATTATGTGGACTAGGTTCGCAGGCTAAGGATTTTCCTCATTGCTGCGTAGAAGGCTTATGTCCTTAATGCACCGCTCGGTGAGCTACCCCAAGCTTCATTTGTGGACGTTGCGAACATCTGACATACACGTTTCGATGACTACATCATAGTTCAGTGTGTCGTGCTTTTGTTGGGGAACGTCGCATGGGAAACAAAAATTTTCCTACGCGCACGAAGACCTATCATGGTGATGTCCATCTACGAGAGGGGATGAGTGATCTACGTACCCTTGTAGATCGTATAGCAGAAGCGTTAGTGAACGCGGTTGATGTAGTGGAACGTCCTCACGTCCCTCGATCCGCCCCGCGAACAATCCCGCGATCAGTCCCACGATCTAGTACCGAACGGACGGCACCTCCGCGTTCAGCACACGTACAACTCGACGATGATCTCGGCCTTCTTGATCCAGCAAGAGAGACGGAGAGGTAGAAGAGTTCTCCGGCAGCGTGATGGCGCTCCGGAGGTTGGTGATGACCTTGTCTCAGCAGGGCTCCGCCCGAGCTCCGCAGAAACGCGATCTAGAGGAAAAACCGTGGAGGTATGTGGTCGGGCTGCCGTGGAAAAGTCGTCTCAAATCATCCCCAATACCTCCGTATATATATGTGGGAGGGAGGGGACCTTGACTTGGGGCTCAAGGAGCCCCAAGGGGGTCGGCCGAGTCCAAGGGGGGAAGGCTCCCCCCCCAAACCGAGTTGGACTTGGTTTGGTGGGTGGGAGTCCTTCCCTTCCTTCCCACCTCCCTTTTTTTTTTCTCTTTGATTTTTCTTTGTATGGCGCATAGGGCCCTTTTGGGCTGTCCCACCAGCCCACTAAGGGCTGGTGCGCCACCCTTATGGCCTATGGGCTTCCCCGGGGTGGGTTGCCCCCCCGGTGAACTCCCGGAACCCATTCGTCATTCCCGGTACATTCCCGGTAACTCCGAAAACCTTCCGGTAATGAAATGAGGTCATCCTATATATCAATCTTCGTTCCCTGACTATTCCGGAAACCCTCGTGACGTCCGTGATCTCATCCGGGACTCTGAACAACATTCGGTAACCAACCATATAACTCAAATACGCATAAAACAACGTCGAACCTTAAGTGTGCAGACCCTGCGGGTTCGAGAACTATGTAGACATGACCCGAGAGACTCCTCGGTCAATATCCAATAGCGGGACCTGGATGCCCATATTGGATCCTACATATTCTATGAAGATCTTATCGTTTGAACCTTAGTGCCAAGGATTCATATAATCCCGTATGTCATTCCCTTTATCCTTCGGTATGTTACTTGCCCGAGATTCGATCGTCAGTATCCGCATACCTATTTCAATCTCGTTCACCGGCAAGTCTCTTTACTCGTTCCGTAATACAAGATCCCGCAACTTACACTAAGTTATTTTGCTTGCAAGGCTTGTGTGTGATGTTGTATTACCGAGTGGGCCCCGAGATACCTCTCCGTCACACGGAGTGACAAATCCCAGTCTTGATCCATACTAACTCAACTAACACCTTCGGAGATACCTGTAAAGCATCTTTATAGTCACCCAGTTACGTTGCGACGTTTGATACACACAAAGCATTCCTTCGGTGTCAGTGAGTTATATGATCTCATGGTCATAGGAATAAATACTTGACACGCAGAAAACAGTAGCAACAAAATGACACGATCAACATGCTACGTCTATTAGTTTGGGTCTAGTCCATCACGTGATTCTCCTAATGACGTGATCCAGTTATCAAGCAACAACACCTTGTTCATAATCAGAAGACACTGACTATCTTTGATCAACTGGCTAGCCAACTAGAGGCTTGCTAGGGACGGTGTTTTGTCTATGTATCCACACATGTAAATGAGTCTTCATTCAATACAATTATAGCATGGATAATAAACGATTATATTGATACAGGAATTATAGTAATAACTATATTTATTATTGCCTCTAGGGCATAATTCCAACAGTCTCCCACTTGCACTAGAGTCAATAATCTAGCCCTCACATCATCATGTGAATTACGTTGTAATAAATCTAACACCCATACAGTTCTGGTGTTGATCATGCTTTGGCCGTGGAAGAGGTTTAGTCAGCGGGTGTGCTACATTCAGATCCGTGTGCACTTTGCATATATTTACGTCCTCTCCCTCGACGTAGTCGCGGATGAGGTTGAAGCGTCGTTTGATGTGTCTGGTCTTCTTGTGAAACCGTGGTTCCTTTGCTAAGGCAATGGCACCCGTGTTATCACAGAACAAGGTTATTGGATTCAGTGCGCTTGGCACCACTCCAAGATCCGTCATGAACTGCTTCATCCAGACACCCTCCTTAGCCGCCTCCGAGGCAGCCATGTACTCCGCTTCACATGTAGAATCTGCTATGACGCTTTGCTTGGAACTGCACCAGCTTACCGCACCCCCATTAAGAATAAATACGTATCCGGTTTGAGACTTAGAGTCGTCCGGATCTGTGTCAAAGCTTGCATCGACGTAACCTTTTACGGCGAGCTCTTCGTCACCTCCATACACGAGAAACATCTCCTTAGTCCTTTTCAGGTACTTCAGGATATTCTTGACCGCTGTCCAGTGATCCACTCCTGGATTACTCTGGAACCTACCTGTCATACTTATGGCCAGGCTAACATCTGGTCTAGTGCACAGCATCGCATACATGATAGAACCTATGGCTGAAGCATAGGGGACGGAGCGCTTATGCTCTCTATCTTCATCAGTTGCTAGGCACTGAGTCTTACTCAATCTCGTACCTTGTAGAACTGGCAAGAACCCTTTCTTGGACTGTTCCATTTTGAACCTCTTCAAAACTTTATCAAGGTATGTGCTTTGTGAAAGTCCTATCAGGCGTTTTGATCTATCCCTATAGATCTTAATGCCTAGAATGTAAGCAGCTTCTCCTAGGTCCTTCATAGAGAAACTTTTATTCAAGTAACCTTTTATGCTCTCCGAAAACTCTACAGTGTTTCCAATCAGCAATATGTCATCCACATATAATATTAGAAACGCCACAGAGCTCCCACTCACTTTCTTGTAAATACAAGATTCTCCAACCACTTGTATAAACCCAAATTCTTTGATCACCTCATCAAAGCGTTTGTTCCAACTCCGAGATGCTTGCACCAGTCCATAAATGGATCGCTGGAGCTTGCACACCTTGTTAGCATTCTTAGGATCGACAAAACCTTCGGGTTGTATCATATACAACTCTTCCTTAAGGAAACCGTTAAGGAACGCCGTTTTGACATCCATTTGCCAGATTTCATAATCGAAAAATGCAGCTATTGCTAACATGATTCTGACGGACTTAAGCATCGCTACGGGTGAGAAAGTCTCATCGTAGTCAACTCCTTGAACTTGTGAAAAACCCTTTGCCACAAGTCGAGCTTTATAAACGGTCACATTGCCGTCAGCGTCCGTCTTCCTCTTAGAGATCCATTTGTTCTGAATGGCCTTGCGACCCTCAGGTAGTACCTCCAAAGACCACACTTTGTTCTCATACATGGATCCTATCTCAGATTTCATGGCCTCTAGCCATTTGTTGGAATCTGGGCCCACCATTGCTTCTTCAAAATTTGCAGGTTCATTGTTGTCTAACAACATGATTGATAAGACGGGATTACCGTACCACTACGGAGCAGCACGTGGTCTCGTCGACCTGCGTGGTTCGACAGAAACTTGAACTGGAGTTTCATGATCATCATCATTAACTTCCTCCTCAACCGGCGTCGCAAGGACAGAGTTTTCTCCTTGCCCTGCGCCACCATCCAGAGGGATGAGAGGTTCGACAACCTCGTCAAGTTCTATCTTCCTCCCACTCAATTCTCTCGAGAGAAACTCCTTCTCGAGAAAAGCTCCGTTTTTAGCAACAAACTCTTTGCCCTCGGATTTGAGATAGAAGGTGTACCCAACTGTCTCTTTTGGGTAACCTATGAAGACGCACTTTTCCGCTTTGGGTTCCAGCTTTTCAGGCTGAAGCTTTTTTGACATAAGCATCACATCCCCAAACTTTAAGAAACGACAACTTTGGCCTTTTGCCATACCACAGTTCGTATGGTGTCGTCTCAACGGATTTTGATGGTGCCCTATTTAAAGTGAATGCAGCTGTTTCTAATGCATAACCCCAAAACGATAACGGCAAATCAGTAAGAGACATCATAGATCGCACCATCTCTAATAGAGTACGATTACGACGTTCGGACACACCATTACGCTGTGGTGTTCCAGGCGGTGTTAACTGTGAAACAATTCCACATTGTCTTAAGTGAGTACCAAACTCGAAACTCAGATATTCACCCCCACGATCAGACCGTAGGAACTTGATCTTCTTGTTACGACGATTTTCCACTTCACTCTGAAATTGCTTGAACTTTTCAAATGTTTCAGACTTGTGCTTCATCAAGTAGATATAACCATATCTACTTAAATCGTCAGTGAAGGTGAGAAAATAACAATATCCGCCGCGTGCCTCTACGCTCATCGGACCACACACATCGGTATGTATGATTTCCAACAAGTCACTTGCACGCTCCATTGTTCCGGAGAACGGAGTCTTAGTCATCTTGCCCATGAGGCATGGTTCGCACGTGTCAAGTGAATCAAAGTCAAGTGACTCCAAAAGTCCATCAGCATGGAGTTTCTTCATGCGCTTTACACCAATATGACCTAAACGGCAGTGCCACAAAAATATGGCGCTATCATTGTTAACTCTAACTCTTTTGGTCTCAATGTTATGTATATGCGTATCGCTATCAAGATTCAATATGAACAATCCTCTCACATTCGGTGCATGACCATAAAAGATGTTAATCATAGAAATAGAAGAACCATTATTCTCTGACTTAAAAGAGTAACCGTCTCGCAATAAACAAGATCCAGATATAATGTTCATGCTCAACGCAGGCACTAAATAACAATGATTTAAGTTCATCACTAATCCTGACGGTAACTGAAGTGACACTGTGCCGACGGCGATTGCATCAACCTTGGAACCATTTCCTACGCGCATCGTCACTTCATCTTTCGCCAGTCTTCGTCTATTCCGCAGTTCCTGTTTCGAGTTGCAAATATGAGCAACAGAACCGGTATCGAATACCCAGGCACTACTAAGAGAGCCGGTTAAGTACACATCAATAACATGTATATCAAATATACCTGATTTTTCTTTGGTCGCCTTCTTATCTGCCAGATACTTGGGGCAATTGCACTTCCAGTGACCCATACCCTTGCAATAGTAACACTCTGTTTCAGGCTTAGGTCCAGCTTTGGGTTTCTTCGTAGGATTGCCAACAGGCTTGCCGCTCTTCTTCGAATTGCCCTTCTTGCCTTTGCCGTTTCTCTTGAAACTAGTGGTCTTATTCACCATCAACACTTGATGCTCTTTACGGAGTTCAGACTCTGCGACTTTCAGCATCGCAAACAACTCGCCGGGAGACTTGTTCATCCCTTGTATGTTGTAGTTCAACACAAAGCCTTTATAGCTTGGCGGCAGTGATTGAAGGATTCTGTTAGTGATAGCTTCTTGCGGGAGTTCAATCCCCAGCTCAGCTAGACGGTTTGAGTACCTAGACATTTTGAGCACATGTTCACTGACAGATGAGTTTTCCTCCATCTTGCAAGCATAGAATTTATCGGAGGTCTCATACCTCTCGATCCGGGCGTTCTTATGAAAGATAAACTTCAACTCCTTGAACATCTCAAATGCTCCATGACGCTCAAAGCGACGTTGAAGTCCCGGTTCTAAGCCATACAAGACTGCACATTGAACTATTGAGTAGTCCTCCTTACGTGCTAACCAAGCGTTCTTAACATCCTGATCAGCCGTAGCGGGTGGTTCATCTCCTAATGCAGCATTAAGGACATAATCCTTCTTCCCAGCTTGTAAGATTAGCTTAAGATTACGAGCCCAGTCTACAAAGTTGCTTCCATCATCTTTCAACGTAGGTTTCTCTAGGAACGTATTAAAATTCAGGATGACTGTCGCGTGAGCCATGATCTACAACACAAATATATTCAAAGTGGACTTAGACTATGTTCAAGATAATCAGAGTTTAACTTAATCAAATTATTTGCTAAACTCCCATTCAAAAAGTACATCTCTCTAGTCATTTGAGTGGTTCATGATCCACTTACACTAGCTCAAGTCCGATCATCCCGTGAGTTGAGTATAGTTTCAGTGGTAAGCATCCCTATGCTAATCATATCATCTATATGATTCATGATCGACCTTTCGGTCTCATGTGTTCCGAGGCCATGTCTACACATGCTAGGCTCGTCAAGCTTAACCCGAGTGTTCCGCGTGCGCAACTGTTTTGCACCCGTTGTATGTGAACGTTGAGTCTATCACACCCGATCATCACGTGGTGTCTCGAAACGACGAACTGTAGCAACGGTGCACAGTCGGGGAGAACACAATTTCGTCTTGAAATTTTAGTGAGAGATCACCTCATAATGCTACCGTCGTTCTAAGAAAAATAAGGTGCATAAAAGGATTAACATCACATGCAATTCATAAGTGACATGATATGGCCATCATCACGTGCTTCTTGATCTTCATTACCAAAGCACCGGCACGACCTTCTTGTCACGGGCGCCACGCCATGATCTCCATCAACGTGTTGCCATCGGGGTTGTCGTGCTACTCATGCTATTACTACTAAAGCTACATCCTAGCAAAATAGTAAACGCATCTGCAAGCACAAACGTTAGTATAAAGACAACCCTATGGCTCCTGCCGGTTGCCGTACCATCGACGTGCAAGTCGATATTTCTATTACAACATGATCATCTCATACATCCAATATATCACATCACATTGTTGGCCATATCACATCACAAGCATACCCTGCAAAAACAAGTTAGACGTCCTCTAATTTTGTTGTTGCATGTTTTACGTGGTGACCAAGGGTATCTAGTAGGATCGCATCATACTTACGCAAACACCACAACGGAGATATATGAGTTGCTATTTAACCTCATCCAAGGACCTCCTCGGTCAAATCCGATTCAACTAAAGTTGGAGAAACCGACACTTGCCAGTCATCTTTGAGCAACGGAGTTACTCGTAACGATGAAACCAGTCTCTCGTAAGCGTACGAGTAATGTCGGTCCAAGCCGCTTCAATCCAACAATACCGCGGAATCAAGAAAAGACTAAGGAGGGCAGCAAAACGCACATCACCGCCCACAAAAACTTTTGTGTTCTACTCGAGAAGACATCTACGCATGAACCTAGCTGTGATACCACTGTTGGGGAACGTCGCATGGGAAACAAAAATTTTCCTACGCGCACGAAGACCTATCATGGTGATGTCCATCTACGAGAGGGGATGAGTGATCTACGTACCCTTGTAGATCGTACCGCAGAAGCGTTAGTGAACGTGGTTGATGTAGTGGAACGTCCTCACGTCCCTCGATCCGCCCCGTGAACAATCCCGCGATCAGTCCCACGATCTAGTACCGAACGGACGACACCTCCGCGTTCAGCACACGTACAGCTCGACGATGATCTCGGCCTTCTTGATCCAGCAAGAGAGACGGAGAGGTAGAAGAGTTCTCCGGCAGCGTGACGGCGCTCCGGAGGTTGGTGATGACCTTGTCTCAGCAGGGCTCCGCCCGAGCTCCGCAGAAACGCGATCTAGAGGAAAAACCGTGGAGGTATGTGGTCGGGCTGCCGTCGAAAAGTCGTCTGACATCAGCCCCAATACCTCCGTATATATAGGTGGGAGGGAGGGGACCTTGCCTTGGGGCTCAAGGAGCCCCAAGGGGGTCGGCCGAGTCCAAGGGGGGAAGGCTCCCCCCCCAAACCGAGTTGGACTTGGTTTGGTGGGTGGGAGTCCTTCCCTTCCTTCCCACCTCCCTTTTTTTTCTTTCTCTTTGATTTTTCTTTGTATGGCGCATAGGTCCCTTTTGGGCTGTCCCACCAGCCCACTAAGGGCTGGTGCGCCACCCTTATGGCCTATGGGCTTCCCCGGGGTGGGTTGCCCCCCCGGTGAACTCCCGGAACCCATTCGTCATTCCCGGTAACTCCGAAAACCTTTCGGTAATCAAATGAGGTCATCCTATATATCAATCTTCGTTTCCGGACTATTCCGGAAACCCTCGTGACGTCCGTGATCTCATCCGGGACTCCGAACAACATTCGGTAACCAACCATACAACTCAAATACGCATAAAACAACGTCGAACCTTAAGTGTGCAGACCCTGCGGGTTCGAGAACTATGTAGACATGACCCGAGAGACTCCTCGGTCAATATCCAATAGCGGGACCTGGATGCCCATATTGGATCCTACATATTCTACGAAGATCTCATCGTTTGAACCTAAGTGCCAAGGATTCATATAATCCCGTATGTCATTCCCTGTATCCTTCGGTATGTTACTTGCCCGAGATTCGATCGTCAGTATCCGCATACCTATTTCAATCTCGTTCACCGGCAAGTCTCTTTACTCGTTCCGTAATACAAGATCCCGTAACTTACACTAAGTTACATTTCTTGCAAGGCTTGTGTGTGATGTTGTATTACCGAGTGGGCCCCGAGATACCTCTCCGTCACACGGAGTGACAAATCCCAGTCTTGATCCATACTAACTTAACTAACACCTTCGGAGATACATGTAAAGCATCTTTATAGTCACCCAGTTACGTTGCGATGTTTGATACACACAAAGCATTCCTCCGGTGTCAGTGAGTTATATGATCTCATGGTCATAGGAATAAATACTTGACACGCATAAAACAGTAGCAACAAAATGACAGGATCAACATGCTATGTCTATTAGTTTGGGTCTAGTCCATCACGTGATTCTCCTACTGACGTGATCCAGTTATCAAGCAATAACACCTTGTTCATAATCAGAAAACACTCACTATCTTTGATCAACTGGCTAGCCAACTAGAGGCTTGCTAGGGACGGTGTTTTGTCTATGTATCCACACATATAAATGAGTCTTCATTCAATACAATTATAGCATGGATAATAAACGATTATCTTGATACAGGAATTATAATAATAACTATATTTATTATTGCCTCTAGGGCATAATTCCAACAGCTTTATGGCTTAGAATTGAGGCACCCAAGACATTTTTGAACATCACGGAACATATGATATGTTCCATAGCTGAAATTAGGATTTCAGGCTCGTGCCCATGTTCAGAGGTGTGATACCTACGACAAGATTCTTTGCCCGCAAAGTAAAGGAGAAAAGCTCAATCGTTGAGCATGTGCTTAGATTGTACGAGTACTGCAATCACTTGAATCAAGTGGGATTTGATCTTCTAGATGAGTTAGTGTTTGACATAGTTCTCCAAAGTCACTACCTCAAAGCTACTGAGCTTCGTGATGAACTATAGAATACTAGGGATAGAGAAGATGATCCTTGAGCTATTCACGATGTTTGACACCGCGAAGGTAGAAATCAAGAAGGTGCATCAAGTTTTGATTGTTAATAAAACCACTAGTTTCAAGAAGGGCAAGGGAAAGAAGGTAAACTTCGAGAATGACAAGTCAGTTGTCACTCCAATGAAGAAACCCAAGGTTGAGCCCAAACCCAAGACTAAGTGCTTCTATGATGGGGGAATGATCACTGAGGCGGAACGACCCTAGACACTTGGTAGATAAGAAGACTGGCAACGTCAACAGAAGTATATTAGATATACGTGTTATTGATGTATACTTTACTAGTACTCCTGGTAGCACCTGGATATTAGATATCAGTTCAGTTGCTAAATGTTAGTAACTCGAAATAAAAGCTATGGAATAGACGGAGACTAGCTAAAGGCAAGATGACGATGTGTGTTGGAAGTGTTTCCAAGGTTGATGTGATCACCATCGCACGCTCCCTGTACCTTCGAGATTAGTATTAGGCCTGAATGTTGTTTGGTATTTGTGTTGAGAATGAACATGATTGGATCATGTTTATTGTAATACGGTCATTCATTGAAGTAGAATAATAGTTATTCTGTTTACTTGAATAATACCTTCAATGGTCATGCACCTAATATGAATGGTTTATTGAATCTCGATCGTGGTGATACACATGTTCATAATAATGATGCGAAAAGATACAAAGTAGTAGTGATAGTATGACTTACTTGTGGAACTGCTGCTTAAGTCATATTGGTATAAAACGCATGAAGAAAGCTCCATGCTGATGGATCTTTGGACTCAGTCGTTTTTGAATCGTTTGAGACATGCGAACCATGCCTACTGGTGTAAACGCATGAAGAATCTCCATGCGGATGGATCTTTTGGACTCACTTGATTTTGAATCACTTGAGACATGCAAGTCATGCCACATGGGCAAGATGACTGAAGGCCTCGTTTTAGTAAGATGGAACGAACAAGTAACTTATTGGAAATAATAAATTTTGATTTATGCACTATAATGAGTGTGGAGGCACACAGTGTATATCGTTATGTTCTTACTTCACAAATGATTTGAGTAGATACAAGTATATTTACTTGATGAATCACGAGTCTGAATTATTGAAAAGTTCAAGCAATTTTAAAGTGAAGTTGAAGATCGTCGTGACAAGAGGATGATATATCTACGATGTGATCGTAGAGATGAATATCTGAGTTGCGATTTTGGTATACATTTTAAGACAATGTGGAAATTGTTTCACAATTCATGCCACGTGGAACACCAAAGTGTGATGGTGTCTCCGAACATCGTAGCAGCTCCCTATTATGTATGGTGCATACTATGATGTCTCTTATTAAATTACCAGTATCGTTTTGGGGTTATGCATTAGATACAACCACATTCACCTTCTGTAGGGCACCATTTAATTCCATTGAGATGACACCGTATGAACTATGGTTTAGAGAAACATAAGGTGTCGTTTTTTAAAGTTTGGGGATGTGATGCTTATGTCCAAATGCTTTAGCTTAATAAGCTCTAACCCAAAGCGGATAATTGCATCTTCATGGGATACCCAAAGGAATCAGTTGGGTATACCTCCTATCTTAGATCCAAAAGCAAAGTGTTTGTTGATGAAAACGGGTCCTTTCTCGAGAAAGAGTTCCTCTTGAAATAATTGAGTGGGAGGATGGTGGAACTTGATGAGGTTTTTGAACCGTCACTTCAACCAGAGAGTAGAAGGGTGCGGGAAATTGTTCGTGTGGCGCCTACACCAGTTGAAGTGGAAGTTGATGATGGTGATCATGAAGCTTTAGATCAAGTCACTACCAAACCTCGTAGGTCGACAAGGACACATACTACTCCAGAGTGGTACCTTAATCATGTCTTGGAGGTCAGGTTGCTAGACAACAATGAACCTACGAGCTATGGAGAGCGATGGTGGGCCCGGATTCTGACAAATGGGTGGAGGCCATGAAATCCGAGATAGGATCCGATACGTCTCCAACGTGTCTATAATTTTTGATTGTTCCATGCTATTATATTATATGTATTGGATGTTTTATATGCATTAAGATTCTATTTTATATTATTTTTGGGGCTAACATATTAATCTAGAGCCTAGTGCCAGTTTCTGTTTTTTCCTTGTTTTTGCATATTGCAGATAAAGAATATTAAACAGAGTCTAAACGGAATAAAATCTCCGTAATGATTTTTCTTGGACAAGAAGAAACCTCACAGGCTTGGAGAAGGGGGGGCACGACACCTGCCGGGAGGCCACAAGCCTGCGCCCTAGGGGGCGCCCCTCTGGCTTCTGGGCCCCCTCCAGGTCTCCTAACCCTAATCTTTGTCCTATAAATTCCCAAATACATTTCCGACGCCGGAAGCCTCTGTTTCCGTGAGATCTAATCTGGGAGCCTTTTCCGGTAATCTGCCGGAGGGGGATTCGATCACGGAGGGCATCTACATCAACTTCATTGCTCCTCCGATGATGTGTCAGTAGTTTACCACAGACCTGTGGGTGTATAGCTAGTATCTAGATGGCTTCTTTTCTACCTTTGTCCTTCAATATCATGTTCTTCATGATCTTCATGAAGATCTATCTCATGTAATACACTTTTGCGGTGTGTTTGTCGAGATCCGATGAATTGTGGGTTTATGTTCAGATTATCTATGAATATTATTTGAATATTCTTTGAACTCTTATATGCATGATTTCATATCTTTGCAAGTCTCTTCGAGTTATTGGTTTGGTTTGGCCAACTAGATTAGTAATTCTTGCAATGGGAGAAGTGCTTAGTTTTGGGTTCAATCTTGCGGTGTCCTCACCCAGTGACAAAGTAGGGGTAGCAAGGCATGTATTGTATTGTTGCCATCAAGGATAAAAAGATGTGGTTTTCATCATATTGCTTGAGTTTATCCCACTACATCATGTCATCTTACTTAATGCATTACTCTGTTCTTCATGAACTTAATACTTTAGATGTAGGTAGGAGTCGGACGATGTGTGGAGTAATAGTAGTACATGCAGAATTGTTTCGGTCTACTTGACACGGACGTGATGCCTATATGCATAATCATTGTCTTAGATATCTTCATAGTTATTCTCTTTTCTATCAATTGCTCGATAGTAATTTGTTCACCCACCGTATTATTTTCCTTCATGAGAGAAGCCTCTAGTGAAACCTATGGCCCCCGGGTCTATTTTCCATATCATATTTTCAGATCTATAAACCAAAAATACCAAAAATATATTGCTGCCATTTATTTACTTTTATTTCTATCTCTATCAGATCTCATCCTTGCAAATAACTCTGAAGGGATTGACAACCGCTTTTTTGCGTTGGGTGCAAGTGTTTGATTGTTTGTGCAGGTGCTACATTCGGCCTTACTAGTACCTCCTACTGGATTGTACCTTGGTTCTCAACAAACTCAGCAAAAGACTTATCTACTTTGCTGCATCACCCTTTCCTCTTCAAGGGAAAACCAACGCAAGCTCAAGAAGTAGCGGGATCGATGTATGAAAACGAAGTGTGGACTTTGGAAGAACTACTTGATGGCCGTAAGGCTATTAAGTACAGATGGATCTTTAAAAGAAAGACACACAATGATGGTAAATGTCACCATTTTAGAAAGCTTGACTTGTTGCAAAGAGTTTTCCAACAAGTTCAAGGAGTTGACTACGATGAGACTTACTCACTCATAGAGATGCTAAAGTTTGTTGGTATTATGTTAGCAGTTGCTGGATTTTCCAATTATGAAATCTTGCAGATGGATGTCAAAACATTGTTTCCTCGACGGCTTCTATGAGGAATGGTTGTATGGGAGACAACCAAAAGGTTTTGTTGATCCTAAGGATGCTAACAAGTGTGCAAGCTCCAGCGATCCTTCTATGGACTGGAGCAAGCATCTCGGAGTTGGAATGTATGCTTTGATGAGACGATTAAAGCTTTTTGGTTTGTACAAAGTATATGAGAAACTTGTAATTCCAAGAAAGTGAGTGGGAGCACTATAGAATTTCTGATAAGTATATGTGGTTGCATATTGTTGATCGAAAATGATGTAGGATTTCCGTAAAGCATAGAGGGTTGTTTGAAAGGTGTTTTCAAAGGAAAACCTGGATTAAGCTACTTGAACACTAAGCATCAAGATCTATAGATATAGATCAAAATGCTTGATAAAACTTTCAATGAACACATACCGTGACAAGATTTTGAAGGAGTTCAAAAGAGATCAGTCAAAGAAGGAGTTCTTGGTTGTGTTGTAAGGTGTGAATTTGAGTAAGACTCAAAGATTGACCATGACAGAAGAAATAGAAAGGACGATGGTCGTCCCGTATGCCTTAGCCATAGGCTCTATAGTATGTTATGATGTGTACCGCACCTGATGTGTGCCTTGCCATGAATCTGTCAAGGGGTACAAGAGTGATCCAAGAATGGATTACAGGAGAACGGTCAAAATTATCCTTAGTAACTTGAGGACTAAGGAAATGTTTCTCGATAATGGAGGTGATAAAAGAGTTCGTCGTAAAGGGTTACGTCGATGTAAGCTTTGACACCAATCCGAATGTCTGTGAGTAGCAAACCGAATTCGTATAATGGAGTAGTCATTTGGAATAATTTAATATGGAGCGTGGTAGCAACATCTATAGGATGACATAGATATTTGTAAAGCACACGCGGATCTGAAAGGTTTAGATCCATTGATTAAAACCTCTCTCACAAGCAAAACATGATAAACCCCAGAACTTAGTGGGTGTAAATCACATAGTGATGTGAACCAGATTATTGACTCTAGTGCGAGTGGGAGACTGTTGGAAATATGCCCTGGAGGCAATAATAAATAAATTATCATTATATTTCATTGTTCATGAAAATAATTTATTATCCATGCTATAATTGTATTGATTGGAAACACAAATACATGTGTGGGTACATAGACAACACACTGCCCTAGTGAGCCTCTAAGGACTAGCTCGTTGATCAAAGATGGTCAAGGTTTCCTGACCATAGACATGAGTTGTCATTTGATAACGGGATCACATCATTAGGAGAATGATGTGATGGACAAGACTCAAACTATGAACGTAGCATGTGATCGTGTTAGTTTATTGCTATTGTTTTTTGCATGTCAAGTATCTGTTTCTATGACCATGAGATCATGCAACTCCCGGGCGCCAGAGGAATGCCTTGTGTGTATCAAACGTCACAACGTGAATGGGTGACTATAAAGGTGCTCTACACGTATCTCCGAAGGTGTTTGTTGGGTTGGCGTGAATCAAGAATGGGATTTCTCACTCCGTATGAAGGAGAGGTATCTCTAGGGCCCACTTGGTAATACAACATCACAATGAGCTTGCAAGCAATGTGACTAAAGAGTTGGTCACGGGATCTTGTATTACAGAATGAGTAAAGAGACTTGTCGGTAACTTTATTAAACTAGGTATGGAGATACCGATGATCGAATCTGAGGCAAGTAACATACCGATGGACAAAGGGAACAACATACGGGATTAACTGAATCCTTGACTTAGAGGTTCAACAGATAAAGATCTTCGTAGAGTGTCTCACGTCATGTCTGCATAGTTCTCGAACCCGCAGGGTCTTCACTTAAGGTTCGGTGACATTTTGGTATAGTTGAGTTATGTATGTTGGCGACTAAAGGTTGTTCGGAGTCTCGGATGAGATCTCGGGTCACGAGGAGTTCCGGAATGGTCCAGAGACGAAGATTGATATATAGGAAAGAGGTATACGGGTTCCGGAAAGGTTTCGGGCACTATCGATAAAGGAGCGGGAGGGACAAATGGGTTACGGGGGTTAATTGGGAGGGGCAACCCACCCCGGGGGGCCTCATAGGCCCGAGAGGTGGCGCACCAGCCCCTGGTGGGCTGGGCAGCCAGCCCTATGGGCCTATGCGCCAAAGTGTGAGGAGGGAAGGGAGTCCGAATTGGAGGAGGACTCCTCCCTAGCGCCTCCACTTCCCAATCGGAGGAGGACTCCTCCTCTTGGGCGCCACCTTTCCCTCCCTCCTATATATAGTGGAGAGGAGAGAGGCATCCACACCCAAAAAGCTTATGGCACGCAAACGCATGCAAAATTTGTATGGCACGTAGCCGCACCCAATTAGGTCTTGTCGTGCAACCTCACCCAATTAGGTCATGGTGAAGCTTTCTCTTCTTCCTCTAGTTCGTTCCACCTCTAGATCGGTTCGGCAATACACGACAAAGCCCTGCCGGATCAGCTCTACCACCATCGCTGCCATGCCGTCATGCTGGCGGAGAACTCATCTACCTCTCCATCGTTGCTTGCTGGATCAAGGAGGTGGAGATCATCATCGAGCTGTACGTGTGCTCAACGCGGAGGTGTCGTCCGTTAGCACTAGATCATGATGGATTGTGATGGGATCGCGGGACGGATCATGACGAGATCACAGAACAGATCATGATTGGATCTCGAAGACGTTAGACTACATCAACCACGTTATATACGCTTCCGCTTAGCGATCTACAAAGGTATGTAGATGCAACCCCCTCTCAGAGATGTTAGTCTCCATAGAATGATCTTGGTGAGCGTAGGAAATTATTTGTTTCCCATGCGACGTTCTCCAACAGAGCAGCAGAAGAAATCCTGCCTCGTGAACCTGCACACAAGAGCCACGAGTCGCCAGAACCACCACCAGAGCCAAAAGCCAAACGAACCGCCGCACGAGCCAGATCCGTCCATGTTTGGCCAAAATTTGTACTCCAAGACAGCAGCGAGACCCCCGGACAGCACCAGGCATCCCCGATGTGACCGTGGACAACGAGGAATGACACCTCTGAGCCCCAGCCGTGGCGCTACCCACGCAGCGGCCACGACCGTCGTCGGTGAAGAAGAGGTCTGGGGCCACCGCCCCGGCTTCCGAACACCCGAGGTCGCCCTGCTCACACCAGATCCACTCCATGCACGGGACCAGAGACAACCCACCCGTTATTGCCGCGCACCCGCGCAGCCCCTTGCCGCTGCAGGCCTGCCCGAGCACAAGATCCGGTGCCACCACGTCTGTCGTGTTGTTTCATACGTCTCCAACGTATCTACTTTTCCAAATTCTTTTGCCTTTGTTTTGGACTCTAATTTGCATGATTTGAATGGGATAACCCGGACTGACGCTGTTTTCAGCAGAATTGCCTTGGTGTTATATTTGTGCAGAAATTAAAGTTCTCGGATTGATCTGAAAATTTACGGAGATTATTTTTAGAATTAAAAAAAGTATTGGGCGAAAGAATCTACCGGAGAGGGGCCACCCCCTGGCCACAAGCCTACAGGGCGCCCCTAGGCCACACACCCTCGATTGTGGCCCCCCTGAAGCTCCACCGACCTCGTTTCCACTCCTATATATTCCTATTCGTATCAGAAAAATCAAGGGAAGAGTTCATTGCGTTTTGCAATACGGAGCCGTCGCCACCTCCTGTTCTTCCTCGGGAGGGAAGGTCTGGAGTCTGATTTAGGTTCTCGAGAGGGGAAATCGACGCCATCGTCATCACCAACCATCCTTCATCACCAATTTCATTATCCTCTTCCTCTTACGTGAGTAATTCCATCGTAGGCTTGCTGGACGGTGATGGGCTGGATGAGATCTATCATGTAATCGAGTTAGTTTTGTTAGGGTTTGATCCCTAGTATCTAGTATGTTCTGAGATTGATGTTGCTATGACTTTGCTATGCTTAATGCTTGTCACTAGGGCCTGAGTGCCATGATTTCAGATATGAACCTATTATGTTTTCATGAATATATATGTGTTCTTGATCCTATCTTGCAAGTTGTAGACACCTATTACGATTTATGATCCGCATCCCCCAGGGTGACAATAAGTGGGATTCTTTCCGGTGATTACCGTAGTTTGAGGAGCTCATGTAGTCACTAAGTGCTAATGCTTTGGTCCGGTTCTCTATTAAAAGGAGGCATTAATATCCCTTAGTTTCCCTTAGGACCCCGCTGCCACGGGAGGGTAGGACAAAAGATGGCATGCAAGTTCTTTTCCATAACCACGTATGACTATATATGGAATACATGCCTACATTACATTGATGAATTGGAGCTAGTTCTGTATCACCCTATGTTATAACTATTACATGATGAATACCATCCGAGATAATTATCCATCACTGATCCATTGCCTACAATCTTTCCATATATTGATCTGTGCTTACTTATTTTTCCGTTCCTACTGTTTCAATCACTACAAAACTGCTACTGTTACTTTTGCCACTGTTTTCGTTACTTCCATACTACTTTGCTACTAAATACTTTGCTGCAGACATTAAGTATTTTAGGTGTGGTTGAATTGACAACTCAGCTGTTAATACTCGAGAATATTATTTGGCTCCCCTTGTGTTGAATCAATAAATTTAGGTTGAATACTCTACCCTCGAAAACTATTGCGATCGCCTATACTTGTGGGTTATCAAGACCTTTTTCTGGCGCCGTTGCCGGGGAGCATAGCTCTATTCTTTGAGTCACTTGGAATATATATATATATATGTTGATCACTATGAAGAATCTGAAAGATGCTAAAACCAAGATCTACCCCTCAACTATGAGGACAGGTAAGGAACTGCCATCTAGCTCTGCACTTGATTCACCTTCGGTTATGAGTAAATTTGCGACACCACCACGTGTTACTGAATCTGATATGTCGTGATTAATTGATGATGCTACTTTTGCTATGCATGATGCTTATGATACTTTGCTTGATACTACTGTGCCACCTGGTGAATTTCTTGATGAACAAATTGCTAGAGTAAATGCTGAAACAGATAATATCTTTGAGTCTGATGAAATTATTGAAAATGAAAACTATTGTACACCTGCTAGATCCAGGTCTCCTAGATATGAATTGCCTGATATACCTGAGGGTTATGTTATGGAAGGAGAAGTAGCTAGGGACTTTGTTGCTTGTAAGGATAGTTATGATCTTAAGAAACTGTTATGGAAGTGAAAGGAAAAATCTTTGAATGCTAGAATGCGATATGATCCCAAGTTTGCTACTTCACCTGTTTGTGTTACTCAAAAGGATTGTGAATTCTGTGTTGATCCTGAGTTGATTACTTTCATAGAATCTGATCCTTTCATTGTTATGAATCTGAAACTATTGTAGCACATCTTACTAAATTGAATGATATAGCCACCCTATTCACTAATGAGGAAAAGATTCGTTATTATTATATTCTTAAGTTGTTTCTGTTTTCATTAAAGGGTGATGCTAAGATATGGTTTAATTCTTTTGCTCTTGGTTGTGTGCGTAGTCCCGAGGATATGATATATTACTTCTCTGAAAAATATTTTCCTGCCCGTAAGAAACAAGCTGCCTTGCAGGAAATATATAACTTTGTGCAAACTAAAGAAGAGAGTCTCCCACAAGCTTAGTGGAGGCTTCCCCAGTTACTTAATGCTTTGCCTGATCACCCTCTCAAGAAAAATGAAATACTTGATATGTTCTATAATGGACTAACTGATGCTTCTAGGGACCACCTAGATAGGTGAGCTGGTTGTGTTTTCAGGAACGAACCGCTGAACAAGCTGAACTACTATTGACTAATATATTGTGCAATGATAATGATTGGAGTATTCCTAAACCACCTCCAAAACCAACTCCGAAGAAAAGAGGTATTCTATTTCTCAGTCGTGAAGATATGCAAGAGGCAAAGAAATGTATGAAAGGAAAAGGTATTAAAGCTGAAGATGTTAAGAATCTACCACCTATTGAAGAAATACATGGTCTTGATAACCCAACACAAGTAGTAGAGGTAAACTCTCTTCGTAGATTTGATGAAAGTGATATTCCTTATAATAAGTCTGCTAGCCAATGCTTGGATGAATTTGACAAGTTTATTGTTAAGAAAGAAAATTTCAATGCTTATGTTAGTAGACAATTGAAACATAATGCTTACATGCTTGATCGTTTGGGTGAAAATATGAGTAGATCTGTCAATGATCTTAGGCTTATTAGTAAGCATGCTTCCATGGTAACTACTCAAGTAGAACAACTACTTAAAGCACATAATGATTTTCTCAATGAGATGATTAGTAAGAACAATGATCATTCTGTTAGAGTTGTGACTAGAGGAGGTAGAATGACTCAGGAACCTTTGTATCATGAGGCCCATCCTAAGAGAATTGAGCAAGATTCTCACAGAGTTAATACTGATGCACCTAGTCCTTCTAATAAAAAGAAAAAGAATGACGATAGGACTTTGCATGCTGCTAGTGAACCTGTTGAAGACTCGCATGAAAACCCAAATGATATTTCTATTTCTGATGCTGAGACACGGTCTGGTAATGAACATGAACCTAGTGATAATATTAATGATGATTTTCATTATGGTGTCCAACCTAGTAATGACAATGACGTGGGAATTGAACCTGTTGTTGATCTTGATAACCCACAACCTAAGAGCAAAAGATATGATAAAAAAGACTTTGTTGCTAGGAAGCATGGTAGAGAAAGAGAACCATGGGTTGAGAAATCCATGCCTTTTCCTCCTAAACCATCCAAGAAGAAGGATGATGAGGATTTTGAACGCTTTGCTGAAATGCTAAGACCTCTCTTTTTTACGTATGCGCTTAACTGATATTCTGAAAATGTCTCCTTATGCTAAGTATATGAAATATATTGTTACAAACAAAAGAAAGAAATCAGAAGTTGAGATTTCCACCATGCCAGCTAATTATACCTTTAAGGGTGTAACACCAAAGAAACTAGGAGATCCCGTAGTACATACTATACCATGCTCTATTAAAGGAAATTATGTTAAAACTGCTTTCTCTGACCTCGGAGCTCGTTGATACGTCTCCATCGTATCTACTTTTTCAAACTCTTTTGCCCTTGTTTTGGACTCTAATTTGCATGATTTGAATGGAACTAACCTGGACTGACGTTGTTTTCAGCAGAATTGCCTTGGTGTTATTTTTGTGCAGAAATCAAAGTTCTCCAAATTTCCTGGAAATTTACGGGGAGCAGTTTTGGAAAATATCAAAAATATCTGCGCCAAGCTCCACCTCAGGGGGTGGGCCAGTGGGCCACAAGCCCCTGCTCCGCCACCACCCCCTCGTGGCGGTGGGCAGGCTTGTGGGGCCCACACGGCCCTGCCGCCCCCAACTCCAGCTCTATAAGTTGCCTTTCGTCCGAGAAAAAATAAAAAGAGAAGTTTTCGTCGCGTTTGCGATACGGAGGCGCCGCCACCACCCGTTCTTCATCTGGAGGGCAGATCTGGAGTCCGTCTTGGGCTCCGGAGAGGGGAAATCGTCGCCATCGTCATCATCAACCTTCTTCCCTCTCCAATTCCATGAAGCTCTTCGTCGTTCGTGAGTAATCTATTCATAGGATCGCTGGGCGGTGATGAGTAGGATGAGATCTATCATGTAATCGAGTTAGTTTTGATGGGGATTGATCCCTAGTAACCACTATGTTCTGAGATTGATGTTGCTACTACTTTTCCATGCTTAATGCTTGTCACTAGGGCCCGAGTGCCATGATTCCAGATCTGAAATTATTATGTTGTCACCAATATATGTGTGTTTTAGATCCTATCTTGCAAGTTGTAGTTACCTACTATGTGTTATGATCCGGCAACCCCGGAGTGACAATAACCGGAACCACTCCCGGTGATGACCATAGTTTGAGGAGTTCATGTGTTCACCAAGTGCTAATGCGTTGGTCCGGTTCTTTATTAAAAGGAGAACCTTAATATCCCGTAGTTTCCTTTTGGACCCCGCTGCCACGGGAGGGATGGACAATAGATGTCATGCAAGTTCTTTTCCCTAAGCACGTATGACGACACACGTAATGCATGCCTAAATCACATTGACTAACGGGAGCTAGCCACATATCTCTCCGTGTTATAGCAGTTGCATGATGAATATCATCCAAACAAATCACCGACCCATTGCCTACGAGTTTGTCCTACTGCTGTTACTTGTCTTGCTCTCCTGCTGTTGTTACTGTTGCTACTGCTGTTACTTGTCTTGCTCTCCTGCTGTTGTTACTGTTGCTACTGCTGTTACTTGTTTTGCTCTGCTGCTACTACTGTCGCTTGCTACTGTCTACTACTGCTGTTACTTGTTTTGCTCTGCTGCTACTACTGTTGCTACTACTGTCGCTTGCTACTGTTGCTACTTGCTACTGTTGTCACTACTGCTGTTCCTTGCCACTGCTATTGCTCGTTACACTGCCGTTACTCGCTACTTTGCTGTTACTACTGTGCTTGCAGATACTAATCTTTCAGGTGTGTTTGAATCTGACAATTCAACTGCTAATACTTGAGAGTATTCTCTCACCTCTCGTCGTGCGAATCAACAAATTTGGGTCGAATACTCTACCCTTGAAAACTACTGCGAACCCACGCGCTGGTGGGCCGTCAACAACATTCTTCTAGTTTCATTACTAGGGAGTGCTATCAGCATTCTTCTGGTGCCGTTGCAGGAGAAGGTTTGTTGTCATAAGCATTCGTCTAGCTAACGCCAGAGATTGCAGATCACTCGTGTTAGTACAATTATGCCTTCCTATTTATATCTTAGACTTGATTTGAATAAGTTGACACCTACAGAAATCTCTCTGCAAATGGCTGATAAATCAACTCCTTTACCTATCGGTATTTGTGAGGATGTGCCTGTTGTGGTTGCAAACGTTACTATCCTAACGGACTTTGTATTCTTGATATTCCCTAGAACGACAGCTTGTCGATCATCCTTGGTAGACCCTTTCTGAATACTGCATGGGTTGTTATTGACCGCAACAAAGGCGATGTCACTTTTCTTGTTAACGGTAATGAGCATATGGTTCACTTTCCGAGGAAACAACCTCAAGTTTATAGTATCAACTCCATTTAAAAGGTTTCAATGATTATTATTGGAGATTTTGAAATCCCTCTCCCTACTGTCAAAAAGAAATATGACATACTTATTGTGGGGGACATGCATATCCCCATTGAGGTAACCTAGTGCTATTCATAAATTCTCTTGTTTCATGTCATTTGGAAAAAGTTTGTCAATAAGACTTGATCAACCTTATTGGTGGATTCTTCTTGACGGGCATCAGAAGGAGGAATTTAGAAAGCACAACCTTCACTACCCAACTTTTATTTTCTATTCCTTAGCTTTAATTTAGTAAAAATGTTATTATTTTCTTGCTTTTCCATTTTACCCGTGCAATAGAAAAATGACCTAAAAATAAAAGTTCTCAGAATGCCCTGAAAATTTAGTATGATTTTTTCTGGAATAATTTAAGAATTTTTGGCACTGAAAGTACATGAAGGGCACCACCATTGGGCCACAAGCCTGCAGGGTGCGGCCACCCCCTAGCCGCGCCCCCTGGCTTGTGTGTCCCACGTAGGCCCCCTCCACTTATTCTAGTACCCATCCACTTTGTCTTCCTCCAGAAAAAATGACGCCATTGCTCAAACCCGTGTTTTAGCTCATGTTGCTGCCATTTTTGATCTCCTTGCTCAAAGCTTCATTCGCAAAACTATTTTAGGGTATTGTTCATGGTTATGTGACTCCTCCAATGGTCCAATTAGTTTTTGTTCTAGTGCTTTATATGTCACAAATTTTTGCTGCTGTGGTGACCTTGTTCTTGAGCTTGCATGTCAAAATTGTAGGGTCTCAAGTAGTTTTGATGCATGATAGAGCTTATAGGCATTTGTGGGGGTAGTTGCTATAAGTTTTGATTGAGCTTTATTCACATTTATTTGGAGTCACTAAAAATTTCAGAGTTATTTTCAGAGAAAGAAAAAAATTCTAAGGAAAATATACCAAGGCGGTTCCTCGAGCAAGAAGATCCCGAGAGTCGCGATACGCGAGCCCGACTTTGATCCACCGCGGGAAGCTCAAGTACGACCTATTGAATGGTCGTCGGATCCATTCATGGTACATGCTGGATTCAAGGAAGAATTTGACGCGTACGTACGTAATGTTGGCCTTGAAGATTTTGTTGCAGACCAATGCAAGCAATATTATCAACTCACTGTTTCCTTCGTGTGGAGGTTTGAATTTTTATCCAAGCGTAATATGCATTCCGTTCTATTTAATTTTTATGATGAATCTTACACCATGGACCTAGAGGAATTTAACCATGCATTCAAAATTCCACAATGGGGTAGCCATAGTGATCCTCATAAAACCGAATATAATGATTTTCTTCCTAGCATCACTGTGGGAGAAACTAGAAATATTACTCAGGCTACCTTGGGGAGCATTCACTTTCCTGTCATACATTATTTTGATCTCTTCATAGGTAGATGTATCAACGGTAAAATTGAGCATAGCCACCTTTTCATACCCGACCTTAGTATTCTTAAGAGTGCGGTCATGGGTGATAGACGATATAACTTGGGAGCTATTGTTGCTAGGAGACTACATAAAAATGCTAAGGATGGAGATTCCTTTGGTGGAATTTATGCCACACGTGTAGCTAATTATCGTGGGCAACATATAAGGGAGACTCATATTGAGTTGCCACGTGCTTTTCTTGATTATGAGGCTATGGTGTGTTACCACTTTCTTGAGAGAAATGAAAAATCCCTCCTGTACCGACTAATTTTTGAAAGACAGCGTACTGTCCATATTACTCTTCCTGCTTCTGCCTTCTTTAACTTTCAGGAAAAACAAAGATACTTTATAACCAGAGAGGAGGCAAATGAATACGAGAGGGAGGCGGGAGCCGCACGCCTCCACGCTGAAGCCATTCAACCGGTAGCCGCCGCAACCCAGTACAACCCCAACTATGACTTTGGATATTATCCGGGCCAGCAATGGCCTAGACCAACTTAGGCTAAAAGCCTAAGCTTGGGGGGAGTACGTATTTCTCACCGACATTACATACATGTTCACACACTCATTCCAGTTGTCGGTGTTCATAATTTTTCAATGTACTATCCATGGTAGTTTATTTCTTCTTTTTTCTTTCTTTGTTGGAATTATGCCCTAGAGGCAATAATAAATATAGTTATTATTATAATTCCTGTATCAAGATAATCGTTTATTATCCATGCTATAATTGTATTGAATGAAGACTTATATACATGTGTGGATACATAGACAAAACACTGTCCCTAGCAAGCCTCTAGTTGGCTAGCCAGTTGATCAAAGATAGTCAGTGTCTTCTGATTATGAACAAGGTATTGTTGCTTGATAACTGGATCACGTCATTAGGAGAATCACGTGATGGACTAGACCCAAACTAATAGACGTAGCATGTTGATCGTGTCATTTTGTCGCTACTGTTTTCTGCGTGTCAAGTATTTGTTCCTATGACCATGGGATCATATAACTCACTGACACCGGAGGAATACTTTGTGTGTATCAAACATCGCAACGTAACTGGGTGACTATAAAGATGCTCTACAGGTATCTTGTATTACGCAATGTGACTTAGTGTAAGTTGCGGGTTCTTGTATTACGGAACGAGTAAAGAGACTTGCTGGTAAACGAGATTGAAATAGGTATGCGGATACTGACGATCGAATCTCGGGCAAGTGACATACTGAAGGACAAAGGGAATGACATACGGGATTATATGAATCCTTGGCACTGAGGTTCAAACGATAAGATCTTCGTAGAATATGTAGGATCCAATATGGGCATCGAGGTCCCGCTATTGCATATTGACCGAGGAGTCTCTCGGGTCATGTCTACATAGTTCTCGAACCCGCAGGGTCTGCACACTTAAGGTTCGACATTGTTTTATGCGTATTTGAGTTATATGGTTGGTTACAGAATGTTGTTGGGAGTCCCAGATGAGATCACGGACGTCACGAGGGTTTCCGGAATGGTCCAGAAACAAAGATTGATATATAGGATGACCTCATTTGATTACCGGAAGGTTTTCGGAGTTATCGGGAATGTACCAGGAATGACGAATGGGTTCCGGGAGTTCACGGGGGGGGGGGGGGGGGGGCAACCCACCCAGGGGAAGCCCATAGGCCTTGGGGGTGGCGCACCAGACCTTAGTGGGCTGGTGGGACAGCCCAAGAAGGCTCTATGCGCCATAGGAAGAAAATCAAAGAGAAAAGAAAAAAAAGGAGGAGGTGGGAAAAGGGGGAAGGACTCCTCCTTCCAAACCTAGTTGGACTCGGTTTGGAAGGGGAGGGTTCCCCCCTTAGGCTCGGCCGACCCCCTTGGGAGTCCTTGGACCCCAAGGCAAGGCTCCCCCTCCTCCCCCTATATATACGAAGGTTTTAGGGCTGATTTGACACAACTTTGCCACGGCAGCCCGACCACATATCTCCACGGTTTTACCTCTAGATCGCGTTTCTGCGGAGCTCGGGCGGAGCCCTGCTGAGACAAGATCATCACCAACCTCCGGAGCGCCGTCACGCTGCTAGAGAACTCTTCTACCTCTCCGTCTCTCTTGCTGGATCAAGAAGGCCGAGATCATCGTCGAGCTGTACGTGTGCTGAACGCGGAGGTGCCGTCCGTTCGGCACTAGATCGTGGGACTGATCGCGGGACGGTTCGCGGGGCGGATCGAGGGACGTGAGGACGTTCCACTACATCAACCGTGTTCACTAACGCTTCTTCTGTACGGTCTACAAGGGTACGTAGATCACACATCCCCTCTCGTAGATGGACATCACCATGATAGGTCTTCGTGCGCGTAGGAAAATTTTTGTTTCCCATGCGACGTTCCCCAACATTCTTCTTGTGTGTTTCATTAAACTTGAGGAAATATAAAAAATATAGTTCTAGCTTTACCTTCTAGTTTGTTTACTTGTAGTGTTAACAGAAATCCAAAAAAGATTTCTGGTTCTTCTTTTTCTTGTTGGGAGCTTTCCCGTGTAAATAGTTCTTTTTTCATCTTTGGATCGTAAGGAAAAGGCCACGATGACATGTTGAGTGGTTCTCACACATTATTGTTTATCTATCAGAGAGCCCATCTTACCTTGACTTATCCTTTGAGTAAATGCTTGCAGATTCCATCTTAGTCCAATGCACGTACACTATTATTAATATTCACACCGTTCAGTCATGCAAGTGAAAGGCAATAATGATGATATATGATGAAGTGACTGAGATGGAGTAAAGCTGGTATGAACTCGACCAATTTTGTTTTTGTAAATATGGTTAGCTCATCGTTCTGGATTTAGCTCGTTATGAATTGAACATGTTTGCAATGATAATTAGAGATTATAGTTACTTATGCCATGCTTAATTAGCTAAGAGTGAATAATGGTTTGTCTTGAGTGCCAACATGCATGTTAAAATGGTTGTGATATAGTATGATAGAATGGTATCCTCGTATGAATGATTCGAGTGGCTTGACTTGTCACATGTTCACTGCTGCTGCAACAAAAGTCCTTCCCTCGCGCATAGGAATTCTTCTTGTTACTTCTCCGGTTTGCGTCGGTTTTTCCCTTGAAGAGGAAAGGGTGATGCAGCACAGGAGCAGTAAGTATTTCCCTCAGTTTGAGAACCAAGGTATCGATCCAGAAGGACGGCCTCGTCTAGTCCAAAGTACATGTGCAAACACAAACAAGCTTGCACCCAACGCTTCAAAGGGGTTGTCAATCCCTTCAAGATTGTTTGCAAAGTGAGATCTGAAGGCGGAAAGTGCAACGAAGTAAAAAGTGTAAGGCTGAAAATATTGTGTGGAGTAGACCCTGGGGGCCATAGTGTTCACTAGAGGCCTCTCTCAAAATAGCAAGTATTACGGTGGGTGAACAAATTACTGTAGAGCAACTGATAGAACCGCGCAAAGTCATGACAATATCTAAGGCAATGATCCAGCATATAGGCATCACGTCCGAGACAAGTAGACCGATACTTTTTGCATCTACTACTATTACTCCACACATGATGTAGAGGGATAATCTCAAACCAATGATGAAAACCCCATCCTTTTACCCTTGATGGCAACAACACGATACGTGCCTTGCTACCCCTTCTGTCACTGGGGGAGGTCACCGCACGGTATGAACCCAAAACCAAGCACTTGTCCCATTGCGAGAATCATAGATCTAGTTGGCCAAACAAAACCTACAACTCGAAGAGAATTACAAGGATACGAAATCATGCATAAGAGAGATCAGAAGAAACTCAAATAAGATTCATAGATAACCTGATCATAAATCCACAATTCATCGGATCTCGACAAAGACACCGCAAAAGAAGATTACATCTGATAGATCTCCATGAAGATCATGGAGAACTTTGTATTGAAGATCCAAGAGAGAGAAGAAGCCATCTAGTTACTAGCTATGGACCCGTAGGTCTATGGTGAACTACTCACGCATCATCAGAGAGGTCATTGTGTTGATGAAGAAGCCCTCCGTATCCGAATCCCCCTCCGACTGGGCACCAGGACGTGCCCCAGATGGGATCTTGCGGAGACAGAAGCTTGAGGCGGCGGAAAAGTAATTGCGATCGTCTCTTGATTTTTTTGGGAATATTTGGGATTATATAGGCGCAAGATCTAGGTCAGGAGACCTCCTGGGGGCCCACAAGCCTGGATGGCGCGGCCCCCCTGGCCGCGGGGTGGGGGCTTGTGGGGCCCTTGGGGCTCTTCTGGCTTGGCTGAGAAGTCCTCCGATCTTCTTCCGTTCCACAAAAAATATTTTCGGGGATTTTCTTCTGTTTGGACTCCGTTTCAAAATCTTCTCTGCAAGGGGTCAAAAACATGGAAAAACAGGAACTGGCACTTGGCACTGAGTTAATAAGTTAGTCCCAGAAAATAAATAAAAGGCATGCAAAACATCCAAAGTTTGACAAGATAAAAGCATGAAACCATCAAAAATTATAGTTACGTTGGAGACGTATCATTCACGCATGCAGTTGAAACAAAATCAACGTAGCCTCCATGATGTCTATGTTCATGGTGATTTATATCCCACTCATGCTTGCATTCAATGTTGGTTAATCACGAAGCATGTTTATGACTGTTGTTGCTCTCTAGTTGGTCGCTTCCTAGTATTTTGCTAGCCTCCCCTTGTACTAAGCGGGAATACTACTTGTGCATCCATCTCCATAAACCCAAAGTTGTTCCATATGAGTCCACTATACCTACCTATATGCGGTATTTACCTGCCGTCCCAAGTAAATTTGCATGTGCCATACTCTAAACCTTCAAATAAAAATTCTGTTTTGTATGCCCGAATCGCTCATGTAGTCACTAGGGGCTGTCAGTATCTTCCATGCTAGGTGGGTTATTCTCACGATATGTGTTGATTCACTATCATTCACGAGAAAATGGCTGGTATTCGAGATGACCAGTCCCATAATCAAATAAAAATAATGAAACAAATCTCCCCTAGGATTGTTGTTTGCATGGACGGTACCCGTGGATACGGCCCGCCGTGGAGTGTGATTGATTGGTAGAGGGGGAGTAAAAACTTTAATATTCTGTTTGGGAACCACCTATAATGTATCTAGCAGGGAATATATCGAGATCTCTTGGCTGTTATGTTGATAGTGAAAGCATACTTCCCAAAATTATGATTCATCCCTGTTTTAAAAGCTCTAGCTCTGGCACCTCTGTAAATCAATGCTTCCATCTGCGAAGGGCCTATCTATTTTACTTTACTGTAGAGTGATCCTCTCCTTATAAAAAGGCACCAGTTAGAGAGCACCTTTGTCTTTTATATGCTTTGTTATTAATTGATGTTGAGTATGAGTATGACTGGATCACTTTTACTATGAATTACAATGTCTAGTAAGTCCTTGTTCTTTGAAGGTGCTCTGCATTTATGTTTTGTTGTCTCAGAAAGGGCTTGCGAGATACCATTATATCATATTGTATCATGATTGTTTTGATGAAGTTGTTGTCATCCGAGACTTATTATTATTGCTCTTTAGATGATTATGCCATTGATATAAGTGAATATGAGACTTAAATATTATTGTGAATATGGTTAGTCTATAATCTTTGCAAAAAAACTGAACAAGAGCTACATATATTTACAACAACAAGATCAAAAAGAGTTTGTAAAAGTTTTTCTTTATCACTTTTAGTTTATCAACTGAATTGCTTGAGGACAAGCAATGGTTTAAGATTGGGGGAGTTGGTACGTCTCCAAAGTATCTACTTTTCCAAACTCTTTTGCCCTTGTTTTGGACTCTAATTTGCATGATTTGAACAGTACTAACCCGGACTATCGTTGTTTTGAGCAGAGTTGCCTTGGTGTTATTTTTGTGCAAAAATAAAAGTTCTCGGATTGACCTGAATATTTAAGGATATTATTTTTGAAATTAATAAAAAATACTAGCAGAAGAATCTACCAGAGAGGGGCCACCGCCTGGCCACAAGCCTGCACGGCGCCCCCCCTAGACCATGCCCCTGGCTTGTGGGGCCCCTGAAGCTCCACCAACCTCGTTTCCACTCCTATATAATCCTATTCGTCCCGGAAAAATCAAGGACAAAATTCATTGCGTTTTTTGATACAGAGCCGCCGTCACCTCATGTTCATCCTCGAGAGGGCAGATCTGGAATCTGATTAGGTTCCGGAGAGGGGAAATTGGCGCCATCATCATCACCAACCATCCTTCATTACCAATTTCATGATGCTCTTCGTCATTCGTGAGTAATTACATCGTAGGCTTGCTGGACGATGATGGATTGGATGAGATCTATCGTGTAATCGAGTTAGTTTTGTTAGGGTTTGATCCCTAGTATCCATTATGTTCTGAGATTGATGTTGCTATGACTTTGCTATGCTTAATGCTTGTCACTAGGGCCCGAGTGCCATGATTTCAGATCTGAACCTATTATGTTTTCATGAAAATATATGTGTTCTTGATCCTATCTTGCAAGTTGTCGACACCTATTACGAGTTATGGTCCGCATCCCCCAGGGTCACAATAACTAGGATTCTTTCCGGTGATTACCATAGTTTGAGGGGTTCATGTATTCACTAAGTGCTAATGCTTTGGTCTGGTTCTCTATTAAAAGGAGGCCTTAATATCACTTAGTTTCCCTTAGGACCCCGCTGTCACGGGAGGGTATGACAAAAGATCTTATGCAAGTTCTTTTCCATAAGCACGTATGACTATATATAGAATACATGCCTAAATTACATTGATTTATTGGAGCTAGTTCTGTATCACCCTAATTTATAAATATTGCATGATGAATACTATTTGACATAATTATCCATCACTCGTCCATTGCCTATGAGCTTTCCATATATTGATCTTTGCTAAGTTACTTTTCCATTGCTACTATTACAATCACTACAAAACCGCTACTGTTACTTTTGCTACCGTTACCGTTACTTCCATACTACTTTGCTACTAAATACTTTGCTGCAGATATTAAGTATTTCAGGTGTGGTTGAACTAACAACTGAGCTGCTAATACTTGAGAATATTCTTTGGCTCCCCTTGTGTCGAATCAATAAATTTGTGTTGAATACTCTACCCTCGAAAACTGTTGTGATCCCCTATACTTGTGGGTTATTAGTGATCCCTGACCACGCGCCGCCCCACATCTGATGGCAACCACCAAGACGTGCCCGACAGGTACTCATCATTCCCAGCTGCACGCTTCCTCACGCGCCCGCCTTTCCCCTCGCGCGCCCGTCCTCGTCTTCGTGCAGCACGCGCCGCCGAGCCGCGACGCGCTGACCAAGGAGGCGGGCGCGGAGGTGCCGTCCGTTCGGCACTAGATCGTGGGACTGATCGCGGGACGGTTCGCGGGGTGGATCGAGGGATGTGAGGACGTTCCACTACATCAACCGCGTTCACTAACGCTTCTGCTGTACGGTCTACAAGGGTACGTAGATCACACATCCCCTCTCGTAGATGGACATCACCATGATAGGTCTTCGTGCGCGTAGGAAAATTTTTGTTTCCCATGCGACGTTCCCCAACATTCTTCTTGTGTGTTTCATTAAACTTGAGGAAATATAAAAAATATAGTTCTAGCTTTACCTTCTAGTTTGTTTACTTGTAGTGTTAACAGAAATCCAAAAAAGATTTCTCGTTCTTCTTTTTCTTGTTGGGAGCTTTCCCGTGTAAATAGTTCTTTTTTCATCTTTGGATCGTAAGTAAAAGGCCACGATGACATGTTGAGTGGTTCTCACACATTATTGTTTATCTATCAGAGAGCCCATCTTACCTTGACTTATCCTTTGAGTAAATGCTTGCAGATTCCATCTTAGTCCAATGCACGTACACTATTATTAATATTCACACCGTTCAGTCATGCAAGTGAAAGGCAATAATGATGATATATGATGAAGTGACTGAGATGGAGTAAAGCTGGTATGAACTCGACCAATTTTGTTTTTGTAAATATGGTTAGCTCATCGTTCTGGATTTAGCTCGTTATGAATTGAACATGTTTGCAATGATAATTAGAGATTATAGTTACTTATGCCATGCTTAATTAGCTAAGAGTGAATAATGGTTTGTCTTGAGTGCCAACATGCATGTTAAAATGGTTGTGATATAGTATGATAGAATGGTATCCTCCTATGAATGATTCGAGTGGCTTGACTTGTCACATGTTCACTGCTGCTGCAACAAAAGTCCTTCCCTCGCGCATAGGAATTCTTCTTGTTACTTCTCTGGTTTGCGTCGGTTTTTCCCTTGAAGAGGAAAGGGTGATGCAGCACAGGAGCAGTAAGTATTTCCCTCAGTTTGAGAACCAAGGTATCGATCCAGAAGGACGGCCTCGTCTAGTCCAAAGTACATGTGCAAACACAAACAAGCTTGCACCCAACGCTTCAAAGGGGTTGTCAATCCCTTCAAGATTGTTTGCAAAGTGAGATCTGAAGGCGGAAAGTGCAACGAAGTAAAAAGTGTAAGGCTGAAAATATTGTGTGGAGTAGACCCTGGGGGCCACAGTGTTCACTAGAGGCCTCTCTCAAAATAGCAAGTATTACGGTGGGTGAACAAATTACTGTAGAGCAACTGATAGAACCGCGCAAAGTCATGACAATATCTAAGGCAATGATCCAGCATATAGGCATCACGTCCGAGACAAGTAGACCGATACTTTTTGCATCTACTACTATTACTCCACACATGATGTAGAGGGATAATCTCAAACCAATGATGAAAACCCCATCCTTTTACCCTTGATGGCAACAACACGATACGTGCCTCGCTACCCCTTCTGTCACTGGGGGAGGTCACCGCACGGTATGAACCCAAAACCAAGCACTTGTCCCATTGCGAGAATCATAGATCTAGTTGGCCAAACAAAACCTACAACTCGAAGAGAATTACAAGGATACGAAATCATGCATAAGAGAGATCAGAAGAAACTCAAATAAGATTCATAGATAACCTGATCATAAATCCACAATTCATCGGATCTCGACAAAGACACCACAAAAGAAGATTACATCCGATAGATCTCCATGAAGATCATGGAGAACTTTGTATTGAAGATCCAAGAGAGAGAAGAAGCCATCTAGTTACTAGCTATGGACCCGTAGGTCTATGGTGAACTACTCACGCATCATCAGAGAGGTCATCGTGTTGATGAAGAAGCCCTCCGTATCCGAATCCCCCTCCGACTGGGCACCAGGACGTGCCCCAGATGGGATCTTGCGGAGACAGAAGCTTGAGGCGGCGGAAAAGTAATTGCGATCGTCTCTTGATTTTTTTGGGAATATTTGGGATTATATAGGCGCAAGATCTAGGTCAGGAGACCTCCTGGGGGCCCACAAGCCTGGATGGCGCGGCCCCCCTAGCCGCGGGGTGGGGGCTTGTGGGGCCCTTGGGGCTCTTCTGGCTTGGCTGAGAAGTCCTCCGATCTTCTTCCGTTCCAGAAAAAATATTTTCGGGGATTTTCTTCTGTTTGGACTCTGTTTCAAAATCTTCTCTGCAAGGGGTCAAAAACATGGAAAAACAGGAACTGGCACTTGGCACTGAGTTAATAAGTTAGTCCCAGAAAATAAATAAAAGGCATGCAAAACATCCAAAGTTTGACAAGATAAAAGCATGAAACCATCAAAAATTATAGTTACGTTGGAGACGTATCATTCACGCATGCAGTTGAAACAAAATCAACGTAGCCTCCATGATGTCTATGTTCATGGTAATTTATATCCCACTCATGCTTGCATTCAATGTTGGTTAATCACGAAGCATGTTTATGACTGTTGTTGCTCTCTAGTTGGTCGCTTCCTAGTATTTTGCTAGCCTCCCCTTGTACTAAGCGGGAATACTACTTGTGCATCCATCTCCATAAACCCAAAGTTGTTCCATATGAGTCCACTATACCTACCTATATGCGGTATTTACCTGCCGTCCCAAGTAAATTTGCATGTGCCATACTCTAAACCTTCAAATAAAAATTCTGTTTTGTATGCCCGAATCGCTCATGTAGTCACTAGGGGCTGTCAGTATCTTCCATGCTAGGTGGGTTATTCTCACGATATGTGTTGATTCACTATCATTCACGAGAAAATGGCTGGTATTCGAGATGACCAGTCCCATAATCAAATAAAAATAATGAAACAAATCTCCCCTAGGATTGTTGTTTGCATGGACGGTACCCGTGGATACGGCCCGCCGTGGAGTGTGATTGATTGGTAGAGGGGGAGTAAAAACTTTAATATTCTGTTTGGGAACCACCTATAATGTATCTAGCAGGGAATATATCGAGATCTCTTGGCTGTTATGTTGATAGTGAAAGCATACTTCCCAAAATTATGATTCATCCCTGTTTTAAAAGCTCTAGCTCTGGCACCTCTGTAAATCAATGCTTCCATCTGCGAAGGGCCTATCTATTTTACTTTACTGTAGAGTGATCCTCTCCTTATAAAAAGGCACCAGTTAGAGAGCACCTTTGTCTTTTATATGCTTTGTTATTAATTGATGTTGAGTATGAGTATGACTGGATCACTTTTACTATGAATTACAATGTCTAGTAAGTCCTTGTTCTTTGAAGGTGCTCTGCATTTATGTTTTGTTGTCTCAGAAAGGGCTTGCGAGATACCATTATATCATATTGTATCATGATTGTTTTGATGAAGTTGTTGTCATCCGAGACTTATTATTATTGCTCTTTAGATGATTATGCCATTGATATAAGTGAATATGAGACTTAAATATTATTGTGAATATGGTTAGTCTATAATCTTTGCAAAAAAACTGAACAAGAGCTACATATATTTACAACAACAAGATCAAAAAGAGTTTGTAAAAGTTTTTCTTTATCACTTTTAGTTTATCAACTGAATTGCTTGAGGACAAGCAATGGTTTAAGATTGGGGGAGTTGGTACGTCTCCAAAGTATCTACTTTTCCAAACTCTTTTGCCCTTGTTTTGGACTCTAATTTGCATGATTTGAACAGTACTAACCCGGACTATCGTTGTTTTGAGCAGAGTTGCCTTGGTGTTATTTTTGTGCAAAAATAAAAGTTCTCGGATTGACCTGAATATTTAAGGATATTATTTTTGAAATTAATAAAAAATACTAGCAGAAGAATCTACCAGAGAGGGGCCACCGCCTGGCCACAAGCCTGCACGGCGCCCCCCCTAGACCATGCCCCTGGCTTGTGGGGCCCCTGAAGCTCCACCAACCTCGTTTCCACTCCTATATAATCCTATTCGTCCCGGAAAAATCAAGGACAAAATTCATTGCGTTTTTCGATACAGAGCCGCCGTCACCTCATGTTCATCCTCGAGAGGGCAGATCTGGAATCTGATTAGGTTCCGGAGAGGGGAAATTGGCGCCATCATCATCACCAACCATCCTTCATCACCAATTTCATGATGCTCTTCGTCATTCGTGAGTAATTACATCGTAGGCTTGCTGGACGATGATGGATTGGATGAGATCTATCGTGTAATCGAGTTAGTTTTGTTAGGGTTTGATCCCTAGTATCCATTATGTTCTGAGATTGATGTTGCTATGACTTTGCTATGCTTAATGCTTGTCACTAGGGCCCGAGTGCCATGATTTCAGATCTGAACCTATTATGTTTTCATGAAAATATATGTGTTCTTGATCCTATCTTGCAAGTTGTCGACACCTATTACGAGTTATGGTCCGCATCCCCCAGGGTCACAATAACTAGGATTCTTTCCGGTGATTACCATAGTTTGAGGGGTTCATGTATTCACTAAGTGCTAATGCTTTGGTCTGGTTCTCTATTAAAAGGAGGCCTTAATATCCCTTAGTTTCCCTTAGGACCCCGCTGTCATGGGAGGGTATGACAAAAGATCTTATGCAAGTTCTTTTCCATAAGCACGTATGACTATATATAGAATACATGCCTAAATTACATTGATTTATTGGAGCTAGTTCTGTATCACCTTAATTTATAAATATTGCATGATGAATACTATTTGACATAATTATCCATCACTGGTCCATTGCCTATGAGCTTTCCATATATTGATCTTTGCTAAGTTACTTTTCCATTGCTACTATTACAATCACTACAAAACCGCTACTGTTACTTTTGCTACCGTTACCGTTACTTCCATACTACTTTGCTACTAAATACTTTGCTGCAGATATTAAGTATTTCAGGTGTGGTTGAACTGACAACTGAGCTGCTAATACTTGAGAATATTCTTTGGCTCCCCTTGTGTCGAATCAATAAATTTGTGTTGAATACTCTACCCTCGAAAACTGTTGTGATCCCCTATACTTGTGGGTTATTAGTGATCCCTGACCACGCGCCGCCCCACATCTGATGGCAACCACCAAGACGTGCCCGACAGGTGCTCATCATTCCCAGCTGCACGCTTCCTCACGCGCCCGCCGTTCCCCCTCGCGCGCCCGTCCTCGTCTTCGTGCAGCACGCGCCGCCGAGCCGCGACACGCTGACCAAGGAGGCCTCACGGGCGCGGCACCACCGCCACACCTCGTGCCTGATCCAACTTGGCAGCCCCGTATCCACTCCCCAACGCCGTCGATAGGCCAAGCCGCGCTGGAACTCGTAGCACCGCCGCGAGGAACCTCCACCAGACCGCGAGCGCCGACGCAAGGAGCCCCACCGCCGCCATCCCTGGGTCACACACGGCTTCGCCGGCGTCCTCTCCGACAACGGCGAAGCGGGTGGAGGGGTTTGTAAGGAGGCCCAAGGCAACACAATTGGGTTCGCCCCCCCGAGTCGCTAGAGGAGGCGATGTAGGGGGGAGAGGATAGATTGGGGACAGATTGATTAGTTGTTGGTTTATAGGCATCCATCGATGAAAAAACAACAAGAGACTCGCTCACGCTGCTCCCATAGGGGCGGTTCGGGCAAACCCTAGCCGTCAGCGACCCTCCCATCTCTCCCTCCAAGTCTTCCCGCCGCCGCCGCCGAAGGAAGCCGAAGAGCGAAGCTCGTTCGACAAATGGTCGTGGTGGGCCCGGCTCCTTCCTCTACACGAGGCCTTTGGCTGGAGCAGGGCCTTGTCTGTGGACGGCGCACACGAGGCGGAGCTGGGCGCTGGGGTGGCGATCCCACGAACTCTCGATGGTGTCCGTGCCGCCACAGGCTACGGGGGCAGCGTGGTGGCCAGATGTGGTGGGTGGATGCACCGGAGGTCCTCTGTTGCTTGATGCACGGGCAGCTAGCAGCGGTCGTGGGCTGCGGGGAGTGCGACTGGCTCATCCGAGGTGGGTGGTGGAGTTGAGGTGGGCCTGATCTCACCGCGTGAGGTGTTGGTGGCGTGGTGGTGTGAGGATGTCAACACTGCGGCTCTAGTTTGGCTAGATCTGGGCGGAGCGAGGTGGTGGTCACACATCATGGTGGCTGCCTTGGCTGGGGCTTGACGGTGGTCGCGTTCAAGGTGACAATTTTGCTAACCCTTCCTAGTTGCTTTGCTTCGGAGACGTGACGGACATGGCCGAGGAGAAATCTGTGCGCTGTTGTGGCTGCGGCAACGGCAACGCCTGCGAGCTTCGTTTCCTTCCTGAAGGCGTTTCCATGTCCTTGTCCGTCCCCTGTTTCGGCACTGGGGGAAACCCTAGTCTCGGTTTGCCGGGCCAGGAAGTGGCAGTACTACGGTGTCGTCCCCTTCTTGGTGGCACTGTCTAGGTGCTCGGGGTGTCTTCCGGTGGAGTAGTTGGTGTGATTGGTGGCGGTGGTTCGACTGGCTGGGGGTCGACAGTGGTGTGTTTGGTACCGGTGAGGAGGTGCTGCTCTGTCGGCGTCATCTTGGCTCGACCATTCTTTGGAGTGGCTCAGTTTCTTCCATCTGAAGCCAGGTTAGCGGGTTGTGTCCTCTCTGGACCACCTCATTCCGATATGACACCTCTTCCCTGTACGGGGTGTTGTTGGTGGCAACCAGAAGGTCAATGTTCAAGGCTCTCCTTGCTCTGTCAGATGAAGACAGAAGTTGAGACCCTGGGGGAAACCCCTAGCCTAGGTCGTCTCGGTGCGGATGATGGCGGTGCATCTGCGTCGCATCCCTAATTGAAGGCATCATCTTGGGATCTGCTTGGTTGATGTGTGGGTGTTGTTGTGGTGTGCTTGGTGGTGGTGGTGTTGCCAGCTTGGGGCCGACAATGATGTGTTTTATTCTTCATGTGTTTCTCTTTGACTGTCCTTTGCGTGGTCTCCTTCCTATGGTTGTGCATGCTCAAGACCCTCCCATGATTGCCATTGTGCTGCGGCGAGCTTAGGGATTTTGATGTTGTCCCGGTTCACCTTTGCTCAATGATGACGCAATGATGCCTCCCCAACCTTCTGACCGCCCGTGGCAGATCTCCGAGCCAAGGTTCGTGTTATGGTTTGGCACTCCTTGATTATGGTTGATCCTCTGTTGTGCCTTGGGGATCTGTACGCACACTGGTGCGGTGCATTAGGTGGTTTGTAGAGTCTTGGTATTGTGGTCCCTCGATAGATCCCCACATCTACATGTGTCTCTTGTGGTGTTGGTCTTTCTGCCTGCTAGCTAGGTCATGCCTTATCCTGGGTGGCCATTTTTTATCATCTTCTGTAACCTTGTTACATGTACGGTTTTGGGCCATGTTTCCCTTATAAACAGGATCAACTTTTTTAGGTTTTCGATCTAGTTTTCCTTATAAAATGGATCAGTTAAAGCTTAGTAGGCGATTCTTGACTTTGACCGTTTTTTGAGCAATATATTCAGGTATGGTGGAGGTTCAGCTGGGCCGATGGCACGGGTCCTTGTCCCGTCTCATAAATGGTCTGGAACGCCTCAGGGAGGCACTTAATGCGTGAGACCTGAGACATCAACAAACACTGTAAACTGTACACCTCGTGTGTGCACTGTACACCTCGTGTGTGCCCTGTTCACCACTGTTTGTGACCCCTTCAAAATAATAAAAGGAGGCCCAAGGCATAGCTACACGGGGATCGGACTCTAGGAGATCAGACTCTTAGGGTTGTAATCTAGGGTTTTAAACTCTCAGAAGCCCAAGAACACTCAATACATACCAATGCAGGAGTAGAGTTTTAGCTTCTCAGCGGCCCGAACCTGGGTAAAATCCCCTCGCGTTGATCGTTGGTTCTCCCCTGGTGCATCCCTCTCTCCCCGCCGAACCATAAAGGGATCCCCGCGATCCCATGGGTGTCGTTCCCTGACATATTTTTGGTTAAGTATGCACCAATAATCTGAAAACAGATATGACTAGGCAGCTGAATAAGAACACAAAATAGTAGAAGTAGAGATAAGAAAAAACACTAGGTGCATCGTAAAAGAAACTTTCTAGTATGATCGCCAATTGGTCTCTGTAGTGAAGCCATATATGCTTATGCGAGTGAGCCATTCTAGGCCTAATGCGTGAACAAAGCGCTCATCCACGTCCACACGGGGCTGCTCGGTCGCCCATCCGACGCGCACCTCGGCCACCATGGACGCCTCCATGTTCAACACACTCATCACCGCGAACGTGAGGTTTGGGCAACTCGTCGACACTCGGTCGCTGTTCGGCGAAATGCCTGTAAGGAATGTCGTGTCTTGAGCGCCATGGTGAACAGGTGCGTGCAGGCTGAATACGGGAGGGAGGTGCCGGGGTCTCTGCCCCGACGGTTCTTGTTGGGGTGCTTGTTGCGCGCGCGCAGCTGGGCGCTCTGGAGTAGGGGAAGTGGGTACATGGTTATCTCAAAGCAAACAATATCAGGACGCCCGTGTTTCTGGGCACTACGTTGGTAGATATATGTATGCCAAATGTGGTGAGGTGCAGCTTGGAATGGAGGATTTGGAGGGAATGAAGGACAAGAATGTAGTGCCTTGGAGTACTATGATCAAGGGCCTGGTAATGCACGACCGAGGCTCAAACTCATTGATGCTCTTCTCCTAGATGGAGAGCTTAAGTGTTGAGCCAGATGGCATTGCCTTCATTGGCACGCTCTGTGCGTGCACACACACTGGGTTAGTTGACAAGGGTTGGTAGATTTTCAATTCCATGGTGAGACACAACGATATTATACCAAAGATTGAGAATTATGGATGCATGCTAGACCTCCTGGCACGGAATGGCTTGCTTAATGTTAGGATCCCGGTAGATAAATCACTCTCAGTCACACACTCATACAAGATTCGGCCAGAATTTAGGTTCGGAGAAAGAGAGGAAGGGATTCGAGAGAGAGAGCCGCCGCCGCTACCGATAACTTCTTCCACATCTCGTGCAGGAGGGGAACGAGTTCATTTTAACCTAACGCCGAGTGTCCCAGTCTTGGGCCGCGTACTTGCTGTTGGGCTCCGTTAGGCGTCGAGGCCACTTCGGCTCATTACCGTCGCTAACCGCTGAGGGTGAGGCCTTGGCTGTAGGTGGGCCATGGGGACTAGAGGGCGTAACACTCTCCCCCCTTGAGACACAACTTGACCCCAAGCGGGCGCCCTAGAAAAGTGGTGACGAAGTTCCTTGGCGTCCTCCCACGTGGCGAAGTCCAGCAGTTGATTAGTCCAGCGTACCAGAACCTGCGAGACTGCCCGTTTACCACAGTGTACCGAACGGCACTCCAAGACCTCCTCTGGTTGCGAGCTGGCGGACATGTCTGATGGAAGCTGCTGCTGGACTTGCTCCGTTGGGGGAAGAGCTTGACGCAGTAGGGAAACATGGAAGACTAGATGTATCGTGCTCGACTCTGGAAGCTGGAGCTTGTATGCGACGACACCAACTCACTGCAGAATCTTGTAGGGCCCAAAGGAGCGGAAAGCTAGTTTTTGGTTGAGCCTTGTAGCCACTGAACGTTGCACATATGGCTGAAGCTTGACGATGACCCAGTTGCCGACAGCAAACACCCGATCACACCAGCATTTATCTGTAGAGTCCTTCGTTGTTTGGCGCGCTCGAAGAAGATGTTGACGAATCAGAGCTGTCATGTGCTCACGATCCTGTAGCCAATCCGCAAAATCCGGAGATGCACAGGCCACGGGGTCGATGATGCTGAAGTGACGAGGCGCATGCCCGTAGAGGACCACAAAGGGAGTGGTGCCCAAGGCAGAATGGGGGAGTATTATACCAAAACTCAGCGAGGGGCAACCAAGCATACCATTTTGTAGAGCAGGCATGGATGAAACAGCGCACAAACGTGTGCAAGCATTGATTGAATCGCTCAGTTTGTCCATCTGTTTGAGGGTGGCACGTCGTACTCATAGGCAGCTTGGTGTGGGTAACACGAAACAGCTCCTTCCAAAACAGGCTGGTGAATATTGGGTCACGGTCAAAGGCAATAGATTCTGGCAGCCCATGAAGCTTGTAGATGTGTGACACAAAGGCTTGCGCGACTTGAAAAGCGGTGAAGGGGTGAGACGAGGCAATGAAATGAGCATACCAAGAGAATTTGTCGATGACCACCAATATTGAGTTGCAGCCAGAGGAACGAAGCAGGCCCTCCACAAAGTCTATTGTGATCATTTGGCACGCTTGTGTTGGTACGGGAAGGGGCTCGAGAAGACCTGGATAGCACACACGCCCGGGCTTAGCTTGCTTGCATACTTGGCATGCCTTGATGAAAAGCTTGACATGATGTTTAAGTCCTGGCCATGTGAACAGTCGACGCACTCTTTTGTAAGTAGCATTGAACCCCAAATGACCGCCAATAGCGCGTGCATGCAGTGCATCCAACACTTGTTTATGTAGGTCCACATTCTCACCCAACCAAGCTAGGCCATACTGTCGAATGATACCATCTTTGAGTGAGTACCCATCTGGTTGATTTTTCTGAGTGGCCAACCAGTTAACAGATCCTGAGCTGTGGGGTCATCCTTATATCCCTGCTGGACTGCTTCCAAGCAAGCTGGTACGACTGTCGTGACGGCTGCGAGGTCTCCCTAGGGGAGTCCGGGCACAACGGACAGAGAGTCCGCGGCTCGGTTATCCGTACCTTTCTTATATAAAATATGATACCTTAGGCCCAGCATCTTGGCCATGATCTTTTGCTGCCAAGGGGTGGCCAGCCACTGATCTTCCAAGTGAATCAAGCTCCATTGCTATGTGTGGACAGTGAATTCATTTTTTCACAGATAAGTTCTCCAGTGATCGACTACCATCTAGATTGCCAACCCTTCCTTCTCGTACGTGCTAAGCATCCTGTTACACGGGCCCAAGGCACGGCTCAAGTATTTGATGGGGTGCTTATCCTGAGATAACACCGCCCCAATGCCATAGTAATAGGCATCACTCTCCAGCTCAAAGGGTTTGGTGAAGTTGGGTAAGGCCACCACCGGGGCCGTAATCAGTGCTTGCTGCAGAGCACGGAAAGCACCCTCTTCCAAATCGATCCAGCAAAAAATGACCCCTTTCTTGAGGAGGTCCGTCAGTGGTCGACAGGTGAGAGCAAAATCATGGAAAAACTTGAAATAATAACTAGCAAGACCCACAAATTCCCGCATGCCCTTGACATTGGTAGGGACTGGCCAATTTTGAACGGTTGCAATATTCTTTTGGTCTGTCCGAACCCCATCACCACTGATCTCGTGCCCCAAGTACAACTGTTTGGGTCAAGCAAAGGAGCACTTACTACGCTTGATCTTCAGTTTGTGGTCTTTGAGCAATTGGGAGACTTGTCGTAACAAACTGAGATGTGTACCCTCATCAGCGCTGTGAATCAAGATGTCATCAATGAATACTAGCACGCCTTTCCAGAGTAATGGAGCCACGACAATGTTCATGCCGCCCTCGAAAGTTGTTGGTCCATCAGTTACGACATACAACATGACCTTGATCTCGAAGTGCCCATGGTGTGTTTTGAACACCGTCTTATGCTCATCTTTGGACCTCATCCGGATTTGATAGTACCCCGCACGCAGATCCAGGCTGGTAAACAGACAAGATCCTGCTATCTCGTCCAGAAGCTCCTCGATCACAGGTAGAGGGTAGCGGTTCTTGACTGTAACAGTGTTGAGGTGTCGGTAGTCCACAAAGAATCTCCAAGTGAGGTCTTTCTTCTCCACTAACAAACCTCGGGATGCGAATGGACTCACACTTGGTTGGATGATGCCTTGTTCTAGCATTGCTGCCACCTGCTTCTCTACTTCATCTTTCTGCGTTGCTTTGTGCCTGTAGGGACGCAAATTAACCAGTCTAGCACGAGGAACCAGAGGGATAGAATGGTCAAACGAGCGTTCTGGTGGCAATCCTTGAGGCTCTTCAAACAAGATGCCAAACTTCTCAATAAGCTCCCGCAAGGTTGATGGAATCAGTGGCTGCTCTAGGTCCTAAGGATTGGCACAGAGTTGAACAACTCGTGTGACCGCATCACGCTCGAGCATGTTGTGTAATTCTGCGCAGAAAATCAGGTCGCAACGAGTGACATCCGCTCAGGCTCCACACAGGTGCACGGGTTTCCTTTGATGCTGAAAATCCATTGCCTTCTCCAACCAATGGACCTGCATTCGGGTATGACAAGTGCTTGGCATTCTCTGGCAATGGCTAGACGACTGCTATTCTCAATTGCTCAACAATTAGAAATAGTTTTGCAATAACCCACCAACGCGTGGGATCGAGGCAGTTTTCGAGGGTAGAGTATTCAACCCAAATTTGTTGATTCGCCAATAGGAAGTGAGAGGATATTCTCAAGTATTAGCAGTTGATTGTGTCCGATTCAACCACACCTGAAATATTAATATCTGCAAGCAAAGTATCAACAGCAAAGTGGTATGATAACAACGGTGTTAGAAACGATCTGTTGACGGCAGACTATTCCTAACTGTCCTATCAATGGCGCCAGAAGTTGCCCGTTGACGGAAATTGTCTTTTCCCGTCAACGCCGAGCGATCAGAATTGTAGGAGGTAGCAGCAGTGTAACGAGTAGCAGCAGTGGCAAGGAACATCAATAGCGACAGCAGTAGCAAGTAGCAAGTAGCAATAGTAGCAAGTAACAACAGTAGCAAGTAGCAAAGTAGCAAGTAACAGCAGAGCAAGTAACAACAGCATCAACTATAGTAACAGCAGCAGAGCAAAACAAGTAACAGCAGCACCAAGAGTGGGACAAACTCGTAGGCAATGGGTCGGTGATTTGTTTGGATGATATTGATCGTGCAACAGTTGTAAGATGGAGAGATATGTGGCTAGCTCCCGTTCGTCGATGTGATGTAGGCATGCATTCCCTGTGTCGTCATACGTGCTTAGAGAAAAGAACTAGCATGCCATCTATTGTCCATCCCTCCCGTGGCAGTGTTGGGGAACGTCGCATGGGAAACAAAAAATTTCCTACGCGCACGAAGACCTATCATGGTGATGTCCATCTACGAGAGGGGATGAGTGATCTACGTACCCTTGTAGACCGTACAGCAGAAGCGTTAGAGAACGCGGTTGATGTAGTGGAACATCCTCACGTCCCTCGATCCGCGCCGCGAACAATCCCGCGATCAGTCCCACGATCTAATACCGAACGGACGGCACCTCCGCGTTCAGCACACGTACAGCTCGACGATGATCTCGGCCTTCTTGATCCAGCAAGAGAGACGGAGAGGTAGAAGAGTTCTCCGGCAGCATGACGGTGCTCCGGAGGTTGGTGATGACCTTGTCTCAGCAGCGCTCCGCCCGAGCTCCGCAGAAACGCGATCTAGAGGAAAAACCGTGGAGGTATGTGGTCGGGCTGCCGTGGAAAAGTCGTCTCAAATCAGCCCTAAAACCTCCGTATATATAGGTGGGAGGGAGGGGGCCTTGCCTTGGGGTCCAAGGACCCTCAAGGGGGTCGGCCGAGCCAAGGGGGAGGACTCCGCCCCCCAAACCGAGTTGGACTAGGTTTGGTGGGAGGGAGTCCCCCTCCCTTCCCACCTCCTCCTTTTTTTCCTTTTCCTCTTGATTTTTCTTCTCTTGGCGCATAGACCACTTGTGGGCTGTCCCACCAGCCCACTAAGGGCTGGTGTGTCTCCCCAAAAGCCTATGGGCTTCCCCGGGGTGGGTTGCCCCCCCGGTGAACTCCCGGAACCCATTCGTCATTCCCGGTACATTCCCGATAACTCCGAAAACCTTCCGGTAATCAAATGAGGTCATCCTATATATCAATCTTCGTTTCCGAACCATTCCGGAAACCCTCATGACGTCCGTGATCTCATCCGGGACTCCGAACAACATTCAATAACCAACCATATAACTCAAATACGCATAAAACAACGTCGAACCTTAAGTGTGCAGACCCTGCGGGTTCGAGAACTATGTAGACATGACCCGAGAGACTCCTCGGTCAATATCCACTAGCGGGACCTGGATGCCCATATTGGATCCTACATATTCTACGAAGATCCTATCGTTTGAACCTCAGTGCCAAGGATTCGTATAATCCCGTATGTCATTCCCTTTGTCCTTCGGTATGTTACTTGCCCGAGATTCGATCGTCAGTATCCGCATACCTATTTCAATCTCGTTTACCGGCAAGTCTCTTTACTCGTTACGTAATACAAGATCCCGCAACTTACACTAAGTTACATTGCTTGCAAGGCTTGTGTGTGATGTTGTATTACCGAGTGGGCCCCGAGATACCTCTCCGTCACACGGAGTGACAAATCCCAGTCTTGATCCATACTAACTCAACTAACACCTTCGGAGATACCTGTAGAGCATCTTTATAGTCACCCAGTTACGTTGCAACGTTTGATACACACAAAGCATTCCTCCGGTGTCAGTGAGTTATATGATCTCATGGTCATAGGAATAAATACTTGACACGCAAAAAAAAGTAGCAACAAAATGACACGATCAACATGCTACGTCTATTAGTTTGGGTCTAGTCCATCACGTGATTCTCCGAATGACGTGATCCAGTTATCAAGCAACAACACCTTGTTCATAATCAGAAGACACTGACTATCATTGACCAACTGGCTAGCCAACTAGAGGCATGCTAGGGACGGTGTTTTGTCTATGTATCCACACATGTAAATGAGTCTTCATTCAATACAATTATAGCATGGATAATAAACTATTATCTTGACACAAGAATTATAATAATAACCATATTTATTATTGCCTCTAGGGCATAATTCCAACAGTCTCCCACTTGCACTAGAGTCAATAATCTAGCCCTCACATCACGATGTGAATTACATTGTAATAAATCTAACACCCATACAGTTCTGGTGTCGATCATGTTTTGGCCGTGGAAGAGGTTTAGTCAGCGGGTCTGCTACATTCAGATCCGTGTGCACCTTGCATATATTTATGTCCTCTTCCTCGACGTAGTCGCGGATGAGGCTGAAGCGTCGTTTGATGTGTCTGGTCTTCTTGTGAAACCGTGGTTCCTTTGCAAAGGCAATGGCACCCGTGTTGTCACAGAACAAGGTTATTGGATCAAGTGCCCTTGGCACCACTCCAAGATCCGTCATGAACTGCTTCATCCAGACACCCTCCTTAGCCGCCTCCGAGGCAGCCATGTATTCTGCTTCACATGTAGAATCTGCTACGACGCTTTGCTTGGAACTGCACCAGCTTACTGCACCCCCATTAAGAATAAATACGTATCCGGTTTGCGACTTAGAGTCGTCCGGATCTGTGTCAAAGCTTGCATCGACGTAACCTTTTACGGCAAGCTCTTCGTCACCTCCATATACGAGAAACATCTCCTTAGTCCTTTTCAGGTACTTCAGGATATTCTTGACCGCTGTCCAGTGATCCACTCCTGGATTACTCTGGAACCTACCTGCCATACTTATGGTCAGGCTAACATCTGGTCTAGTGCACAACATTGCATACATGATAGAACCTATCTTCATCAGTTGCTGGGCACTGAGTCTTACTCAATCTCGTACCTTGTAAAACTGGCAAGAACCCTTTCTTGGACTGTTCCATTTTGAACCTCTTCAAAACTTTATCAAGGTATGTGCTTTGTGAAAGTCCTATCAGGCGTTTTGATCTATCCCTATAGATCTTAATGCCTAGAATGTAAGCAGCTTCTCCTAGGTCCTTCATAGAGAAACTTTTATTCAAGTAACCTTTTATGCTCTCCAAAAGCTCTACGTTGTTTCCAATCAGTAATATGTCATCCACATCAAATATCAGAAACGCCACAGAGCTCCCACTCACTTTCTTGTAAATACAAGATTCTCCAACCACTTGTATAAACCCAAATGCTTTGATCACCTCATCAAAGCGTTTGTTCCAACTCCGAGATGCTTGCACCAGTCCATAAATGGATCGCTGGAGCTTGCACACCTTGTCAGCATTTTTAGGATCGACAAAACCTTCGGGTTGCATCATATACAACTCTTCCTTAAGGAAACCGTTAAGGAACGCCGTTTTGACATCCATCTGCCAGATTTCATAATCGAAAAATGCAGCTATTGCTAACATGATTCTGACGGACTTAAGCATCGCTACGGGTGAGAAAGTCTCATCGTAGTCAACTCCTGGAACTTGTGAAAAACCCTTTGCCACAAGTCGAGCTTTATAAACGGTCACATTACCGTCAGCGTCCGTCTTCTTCTTAAAGATCCATTTGTTTTGAATAGCCTTGCGGCCCTCAGGCAGTATCTCCAAAGTCCACACTTTGTTCTCATACATGGATCCTATCTCGGATTTCATGGCTTCCAGCCATTTGTTGGAATCTGGGCCCACCATTGCTTCTTCATAATTCGCAGGTTCATTGTTGTCTAACAACATGATTGATAAGACGGGATTACCGTACCACTCTGGAGCAGCGCGTGATCTCGTCGACCTGTGTGGTTCAACAGAAACTTGAACTGGAGTTTCATGATCATCATCATTAACTTCCACCTCAACCGGCGTCGCAACGACAGAGGTTTCCCCTTGCCCTGCGCCACCATCCAGAGGGATGAGAGGTTCGACAACCTCGTCAAGTTCTATCTTCCTCCCACTCAATTCTCTCGAGAGAAACTCCTTCTTGAGAAAAGCTCCGTTCTTAGCAACAAACACTTTGCCCTCGGATTTGAGATAGAAGGTGTACCCAACTGTCTCTTTTGGGTAACCTATGAAGACGCACTTTTCCGCTTTGGGTTCCAGCTTTTCAGGCTGAAGCTTTTTGACATAAGCATCACATCCCCAAACTTTAAGAAACGACAACTTTGGCCTTTTGCCATACCACAGTTCGTATGGTGTCGTCTCAACGGATTTTGATGGTGCCCTATTTAAAGTGAATGCAACTGTTTCTAATGCATAACCCCAAAAAGATAACGGCAAATCAGTAAGAGACATCATAGATCGCACCATCTCTAACAAAGTACGATTACAACGTTCGAACACACCATTACGCTGTGGTGTTCCAGGCGGTGTTAACTGTGAAACAATTCCACATTGTCTTAAGTGAGCACCAAACTCGAAACTCAGATATTCACCCCCACGATCAGAACGTAGGAACTTGATCTTCTTGTTACGATGATTTTCCACTTCACTCTGAAATTGCTTGAACTTTTCAAATGTTTCAGACTTGTGCTTCATCAAGTAGACATAACCATATCTACTTAAATCGTCAGTGAAGGTGAGAAAATAACGATATCCGCCGCGTGCCTCTATGCTCATTGGACCACACACATCGGTATGTATGATTTCCAACAAGTCACTTGGACGCTCCATTGTTCCGGAGAACGGAGTTTTAGTCATCTTGCCCATGAGGCATGGTTCGCACGTGTCAAGTGAATCAAAGTCAAGTGACTCCAAAAGTCCATCAGCATGGAGTTTCTTCATGCGCTTTACACCAATATGACCCAAGCGGCAGTGCCACAAAAATATGGCGCTATCATTGTTTACTCTAACCTTTTTGGTCTCAATGTTATGTATATGCGTATCGCTATCAAGATTCAATGTGAACAATCCTCTCACATTCGGTGCATGACCATAAAAGATGTTACTCATAGAAATAGAACAACCATTATTCTCAGACTTAAAAGAGTAACCGTCTCGCAATAAACAAGATCCAGATATAATGTTCATGCTCAACGCAGGCACTAAATAACAACGGTTTAAGTTCATCACTAATCCCGATGGTAGCTGAAGTGACACTGTGCCGACGGCGATTGCATCAACCTTGGAACCATTTCCTGCGTGCATCGTCACTTCGTCTTTTGCCAGCCTTCGTCTATTCCGCAGTTCCTGCTTCGAGTTGCAAATGTGAGCAACAGAACCGGTATATAACACCCAGGCACTACTACGAGAGCCGGTTAAGTACACATCAATAACATGTATATCAAATATACCTGATTTTTCTTTGCCCGCCTTCTTATCTGCCAGATACTTGGGGCAATTGCGCTTCCAGTGACCCATACCCTTGCAATAGAAGCACTCTATTGCAGGCTTAGGTCCAGCCTTGGGTTTCTTCGGCGGATTGGCAACAGGCTTGCCGCTCTTCTTCGAATTGCCCTTCTTGCCTTTGTCGTTTCTCTTGAAACTAGTGGTCTTGCTCACCATCAACACTTGATGCTCTTTACAGAGTTCAGACTCTGCGACTTTCAGCATCGCAAACAACTCGCCGGGAGACTTGTTCATCCCTTGCATGTTGTAGTTCAACACAAAGCCTTTATAGCTTGGCGGCAGTGATTGAAGGATTCTGTCAGTGATAGCTTCTTGCGGGAGTTCAATCCCCAGCTCAGCTAGACGGTTTGAGTACCCAGACATTTTGAGCACATGTTCACTGACAGACGAGTTTTCCTCCATCTTGCAAGCATAGAATTTATCGGAGGTCTCATACCTCTTGATCCGGGCGTTCTTCTGAAAGATAAACTCCAACTCCTGGAACATCTCAAATGCTCCATGACGCTCAAAGCGACGTTGAAGTCCCGGTTCTAAGCCATACAAGACTGCACATTGAACTATTGAGTAGTCCTCCTTACGTGCTAGCCAAGCGTTCTTAACATCCTGATCAGCCATAGCGGGTGGTTCATCTCCTAGCGCAGCATTAAGGACATAATCCTTCTTCCCAGCTTGTAAGATTAGCTTAAGATTACGAGCCCAGTCTACAAAGTTGCTTCCATCATCTTTCAACTTAGCTTTCTCTAGGAACGTATTAAAATTCAGGATGACTGTCGCGTGAGCCATGATCTACAACACAAATATATTCAAAGTGGACTTAGACTATGTTCAAGATAATTAGAGTTCAACTTAATCAAATTATATGCTAAACTCCCACTCAAAAAGTACATCTCTCTAGTCATTTGAGTGGTTCATGATCCACTTACACTATCCCAAGTCCGATCATCACGTGAGTCGAGTATAGTTTCAGTGGTAAGCATCCCTATGCTAATCATATCAACTATATGATTCATGATCGACCTTTCGGTCTCATGTGTTCCGAGGCCATGTCTGCACATGCTAGGCTCGTCAAGCTTAACCCGAGTGTTCCGCGTGCGCAACTGTTTTGCACCCGTTGTATGTGAACGTTGAGTCTATCACACCCGATCATCACGTGGTGTCTCGAAACGACGAACTGTAGCAACGGTGCACAGTCGGGGAGAACACAATTTCGTCTTGAAATTTTAGTGAGAGATCACCTCATAATGCTACCGTCGTTCTAAGCAAAATAAGGTGCATAAAAGGATTAACATCACATGCAATTCATAAGTGACATGATACGGCCATCATCACGTGCTTCTTGATCTCCATCACCAAAGCACCGGCACGATCTTCTTGTCACCGGCGCCACACCATGATCATCCATCAACGTGTTGTCGTCGGGGTTGTCGTGCTACTTATGCTATTACTACTAATACTACATCCTAGCAAAATAGTAAACGCATCTGCAAGCACAAACGTTAGTTTAAAGACAACCCTATGGCTCCTGCCGGTTGCCGTACCATCGACCTGCAAGTCGATATTTCTATTACAACATGATCATCTCATACATCCAATATATCACATCACATCGTTGGCCATATCACATCACAATCATACCCTGCAAAAACAAGTTAGACGTCCTCTAATTTTGTTGTTGCATGTTTTACGTGGTGACCAAGGGTATCTAGTAGGATCGCATCTTACTTACGCAAACACCACAACGGAGATATATGACTTGCTATTTAACCTCATTCAAGGACCTCCTCGGTCAAATCCGATTCAACTAAAGTTGGAGAAACCGACACTTGCCAGTCATTCTTGAGCAAAGGGGGTTACTCGTAACGATGAAACCAGTCTCTCGTAAGCGTACGAGTAATGTCGGTCCAAGCCGCTTCAATCCAACAATACCGCGGAATCAAGAAAAGACTAAGGAGGGCAGCAAAACGCACATCACCGCCCACAAAAACTTTTGTGTTCTACTCGAGAAGACATCTACGCATGAACCTAGCTCTGATACCACTGTTGGGGAACGTCGCATGGGAAACAAAATTTTTCCCACACGCACGAAGACCTATCATGGTGATGTCCATCTATGAGAGGGGATGAGTGATCTACGTACCCTTGTAGACCGTACAGCAGAAGCATTAGAGAACACGGTTGATGTAGTGGAACGTCCTCACATCCCTCGATCCGCCCCGCGAACAATCCCGCGATCAGTCCCACGATCTAGTACCGAACGGACGGCACCTCCGCGTTCAGCACACGTACAGCTCGACGATGATCTCGGCCTTCTTGATCCAGCAAGAGAGACGGAGAGGTTTTAGAGTTCTCCGGCAGCGTGACGGTGCTCCGTAGGTTGGTGATGACCTTGTCTCAGCAGGGCTCCGCCCGAGCTCCGCAGAAACGCGATCTAGAGGAAAAACCGTGGAGGTATGTGGTCGGGCTGCCGTGGAAAAGTCGTCTCAAATCAGCCCTAAAACCTCCGTATATATAGGTGGGAGGGAGGGGGCCTTGCCTTGGTGTCCAAGGACCCTCAAGGGGGTTGGCCGAGCCAAGGGGGAGGACTCCCCCCCCCAAACCGAGTTGGACTAGGTTTGGTGGGAGGGAGTCCCCCTCCCTTCCCACCTCCTCCTTTTTTTTTCCTTTTCCTCTTGATTTTTCTTCTCTTGGCGCATAGACCACTTGTGGGCTCTCCCACCAGCCCACTAAGGGCTGGTGTGTCTCCCCAAAAGCCTATGGGCTTCCCCGGGGTGGGTTGCCCCCCCCGGTGAACTCCCGGAACCCATTCGTCATTCCCGGTACATTCCCGATAACTCCGAAAACCTTCCGGTAATCAAATGAGGTCATCCTATATATCAATCTTCGTTTCCGGACCATTCCGGAAACCCTCGTGACGTCCGTGATCTCATCCGGGACTCCGAACAACATTCGGTAACCAACCATATAACTCAAATACGCATAAAACAACGTCGAACCTTAAGTGTGCAGACCCTGCGGGTTCGAGAACTATGTAGACATGACCCGAGAGACTCCTCGGTCAATATCCAATAGCGGGACCTGGATGCCCATATTGGATCCTACATATTCTACGAAGATCTTATCGTTTGAACCTCAGTGCCAAGGATTCGTATAATCCCGTATGTCATTCCCTTTGTCCTTCGGTATGTTACTTGCCCGATATTCGATCGTCAGTATCCGCATACCTATTTCAATCTCGTTTACCGGCAAGTCTCTTTACTCGTTCCGTAATACAAGATCCCGCAACTTACACTAAGTTACATTGCTTGCAAGGCTTGTGTGTGATGTTGACACAGGAATTATAATAATAACCATATTTATTATTGCCTCTAGGGCATAATTCCAACAGGCAGCGGGGTCCAAAAGGAAACTAAGGGATATTAAGGTTCTCCTTTTAATAAAGAACTGGACCAACGCATTAGCACTTGGTGAACACATGAACTCCTCAAACTATGGTCATCACCGGGAGTGGTTCCGGTTATTGTCACTCCGGGGTTGCCGGGTCATAACACATAGTAGGTAACTACATCTTGCAAGACCGGATCTAAAACACACATATATTGGTGACAACATACTAATTTCAGATCTGAAATCATGGCACTCGGGCCCTAGTGACAAGCATTAAGCATGGCAAAGTAGTAGCAACATCAATCTCAGAACATAGTGGATACTAGGGATCAATCCCCGTCAAAACTAACTCGATTACATGATAGATCTCATCCTACTCATCACCGCCCAGCGAGCCTATGTATAGATTACTCACGAACGATGAAGAACTTCATGGAATTGGAGAGGGAAGAAGGTTGATGATGACGATGGCGACGATTTCCCCACTCCGGAGCCCAAAACGGACTAGAGATCTGCCCTCCAGATGAAGTACAGGATGTGGCGGCGCCTCCCTATCGCAAACACGACGAAATATTCTCTCTTGATTTTTTCTGGGACGAAAGTGAATTTATAGAGCTGAGATTGGGGGCAGCAGAGCCACATGGGCCCCACAAGCTTGCTAGCCGCCACCAGGGGGGTGGCGGCTACATGGCTTGTGGCCCACTGGCCCATCCCCTCCGGTGGATCTTTGCGCAGGTATTTTATATATTTTCCAGAAATATTCTCCGTAAATTTTCAGGACGTTATGAGAACTTTCATTTCTGCACAAAAACAACACCAAGGCAATTCTGCTGAAAACAGCGTCAGTCCAGGTTAGTTCCATTCAAATCATGCAAATTAGAGTCCAAAACAAGGGCAAAAGAGTTCGGAAAAGTAGATACGATGGAGACATATCAACTCCCCCAAGCTTAAAACCTTGCTTGTCCTCAAGCAACTCAGTTGACAAACTGAGAGAGAAAGAAAAACTTTGACAAACTCTATTTGATCTTTATGTTGCAACTATGTCTAACTCATAACCAGAGTTTCAGCAAGATCACAAGTTAACCACATAAGTGACACAAAGGTCTCATGGTAAACTAATATCAATGGCATAATCAGCTAACGAGCAAATAATAATGAGTTTCAAACACCAACACTTTAATCAAAACAAGCATGAAGCAATATGAATAGGTGGTATCTCGCTAGCTCTTTCTGAGACCGCAAAACATAAATGCAGAGAACTTTCAAAGATCAAGGGCTGAATAAACATTGTAATTCATAGCAACAAAGATCCAGTCATAGTCATACTCAATATCAATCAAAAGCAAAGCATAAAAATGACAGAGGTGATCTCTAATTGGTGCTTATACAAGAAGAGGATGACTCAACAGGAAAATAAATAGATAGGCCCTTCGCAGAGGGAAGCATTGATTTGCAGAGGTGCCAAAGCTCAAGCTTTGAAAACAGAGATAATAATTTTGGGTGGCATGCTTTCATTGTCAATGCAATGACCAAGAGTTCTCAATATATTCCATGCTACTCATGCTATAGGCGGTTTCCAAACAGAAAAGTAAAGTTTTAACTCCCCCACCACCAATCAATCACACTCCACGGCTAGCCGAATCCTCGGGTACCGTCCATACTAACATCAATCCGGGGGAATCTTGTTTTACAATTATGTTTTCGATTTAAGCGTGGAACTCGACATTCCAATTACCGGCCCCTTACTCGAGAATGACAGTGAATAAACACATGTTGAGGATAACACTCCTAGCATGGAAGATACCAATAGCCCCCTGTCACCACATGAGCGGTTCGGGCATGCAAAACAGATTATTTCTTGAAGGTTTAGAGAATGGCACATGCAAATTTACTTGGAACGCCAGGTAGGTACCGCAAATAGGTAGGTATGGTGGACTCTCATGGAAAAACTTTTGGGTTTATGGAACAAGCAGTATTCCACTTAGTACAAGTGAAGGCTAGCAAAAGACTGGGAAGTGACCAACTAGACAGCGACAACAGTCATCAAGATGCAATGAGTTTGACTAACATTGAATGCAAGCATGAACAAGATATAAATCACCATGAACACGAACATCATAGAGGCTATGTTTATTTTGTTTCAACTACATGCATGAACATGCGCCAAGTCAAGCCACTTGAATCATTCAAAGGAGAATACCATCCTATCGTACTACATCATAGTCATCTCAAAATCTATGTTGGCGTTCAAGACAAACCATTATAAGCTCTCAGCTTGTTAAGAATGGCATCAGAAACTATGATCCCTAAGTTGTCCTTGCAAACATGGTTCTCTCACAACAAAGCTGAATCAGGCACGACAAGCTAGTCATATTTACAAAAACAAAATAGATAGAGTTCATACCAGCTTTTCAGTCTGAGTCACTTCATCATATATCATCATTATTGGCTTTCGTTTGCACGATCGAACGATGTGAACAATAATAAGAGCGCTCGTGCATTGGACTAAGCTGAATCTGCAGGCAAACACAAAGGAGAAGACAAAGTAGTATGGCTCTTTGAAAGCTAAACAGGTATGCATGCAAGAACCACTAAACATTGAAACCAATATCTTCTACCTTGACCCAAAGAAAAAGAAAACTATTTACACGGGAAAGATCAAAACAAGCAAAAGAAGAAAAGAAAAATCATTTTGGGTTTTCTCAAAAGGACACAAAACAAGAAAACGAAAATAAACTAGCATGGATAATACAGTGGCAAAGTGTAAACACCAGCTAACAAAGTGAAAGCATAAGCATGAATGTAAAGTTGGTGAGAACACGTACTCCCCCAAGCTTAGGCTTTTGGCCTAGCTTGGTATAATCCCAAGGATGGTCCTGGCGAAACCCAGAATCATAATGGGTGTTATACGGGAGTGTTGCAGCCACTGCCTGAATAGCTGCCTCACGTAGTCGAGCAGCCGTCACCTCCCTCTCATACTCCTCTGCCTCTCCTATGGTTATGTAGTATCTTCGTTTTACGTGGAAGTCAAAGAAAGCAGGAGTAGGAAGGCTAATATGGAAAACACGCTGCCGGTTAAATATCAAGCAGTATAGGAGGGATCCATGATCCCTCTCAAGGAACCGGTAGCGTGTTAGAGCGACACAATCAAGGTAGGTTGTACGGAGAGGAGGGTCTTCTGAACGGATGGATACTCCAAGAAAATTTGCTAAGCGTGTAGCATAAACTCCACCAAAGAAATCCCCCTCAATGGCATTATTATTCAGCATCCTTGCTATTATAGCTCCCATATTGAAGCTCCTGTCACCTGTTACTACGCTCTTAAGGATACTAAGGTCGGAAGCGCATAGGTGACAATGTGCACCCTTGCCGTTAATGCACCTACCTATGAAGAGGGCAAAGTAGTGCAAGGCAGGGAAATGGACGCTTCCTATGGTGGCTTGCGTGATATCTCTGGTTTCGCCAACAGTTATACTAGAGACAAAGTCTCTGATCGAAGACTTAGAAGGATCATTAATACTACCCCCAGCGGGTATCTTGCAAATCCTATTGAAATCCTCCAAATCCATGGCGTAGAATTTATCATACAGATCAAACAGTATGGATGAGTGTCACGCCCAAGATGCGACCCTATCCTCAATTTGACACGAAGGCCTCGTCAGGGATAGAAGCGCATCTCGTCGTGTCGCAAGAATGGATATCGTTACAAGTACAAGTACTGAAAAGAAGAGATATATATACAGAGTTGGCTTACACTCGCCACAAGCTACATCAGAGTCACATCAGTACATTACATAATCATCAAGAGTAAGAGCAGGGTCCGACTACGGACGAAAACAAACGAGAAAAATAAGAACGACGTCCATCCTTACTATCCCAGGCTGCCGGCCTGGAACCCATCCTAGATCGATGAAGAAGAAGAAGAAGAAGCAACTCCAAATGAACAATCAACGCGCTCGCGTCAAGTAACCTTTACCTGTACCTGCAACTGGTGTTGTAGTAATCTGTGAGCCACAGGGGACTCAGCAATCTCATTTCCAAAGGTATCAAGACTAGCAAAGCTTAATGGGTGAGGTATGGTTAAGTGGTGAGGTTGCAGCAGCGGCTAAGCATATATTTGGAGGCTAACTTACGAGTACCAGAAATAAGAGGGGGAAGATCTACGCATAACGGACGTGAAATACTGATGATCAAATGAATGATCTTGAACACCTACCTACGTCAGACATAACCCCACCGTGTCCTCGATCGGAGAAGTAACTCACAAAAGAGACAGTCACGGTTACGCGCACAGTTGGCATATTTTAATTAAATTAACTTCAAGTTATCTAGAACCAGTGTTGAACAAAGTTTCCACGTTGCCACATAACCGCGGGCACGACTTTCCGAAAATATTTAACCCTGCAGGGGTGCTCCAACTAGTCCATCACAAATTACCACAAGCCGCATAGAAATCCTCAATCACGAAGCTCGTGATCTCGTCGGATCCCCTAGTGGAAAACCTCAACTCTGAGATTACCCAAAGCATCACCGGAATCCCGATGCACAAGATATCTCGTCAAAGGTAAAACTAATCCAGCAAGGCCGCCCGGCGTGTCGACGATCCCGATAGGAGCCGCGTATCTCGTTCTCAGGACGCGACGGATAAGCGACGCGTACAAGTGCCAAACCTCGAGTTTCCTCGCGGTGGCCCCGCACAGTGCTCTGTTTTGGACCAACACTCATGAGGAGCACTGGCCCGGGGGTTGATTAAATTATCCTCGGGGTCCGGAAAGTCCCTATGCAAGTTTATTAGGTGATTAGGCAAATGTAGTACTAATGTTGGGCCTTGCGAGACCAGCTTTACTCTAAAACGAATTATCAAGGGGGTCCCCATAACAATCCCCGATCGTGTTAGGAGCGCTCAATTATGGAACATAACACCGGTAGCCGGAAACTAAGGGGGCAAAGGTGGAACAAAACACCATGCTAGAAAGGCCGAGCCTTCCACCTTTTACCAAGTATATAGGTGCATTAAATTAAATTGCAATTAAATATGGTGATATAACAAGGAACCCATGTCTTCACATGGAAGCAATGCACCTGCAACTAGCAACGCTAACAACATGGTTAAGCAAGCAGTAACATAGCCAATCAGTGGTTTGCTAGGTCGAACGGGTTGAAGGTTTCATGGCATTGTTGAGAGGCTGATATTTAACATGTGTTAGGCAACGAGACATAAACGACAGCAACGGTAAAACTAGCATGGCAATGATAGTAATGGTATCTGGGGAAATGGTCATCTTTCCTCAGATCCCGCTTGGAAGAAGTACAACTCCATGAAGCAGACGAACCGACGTAGTCGAACGGGTCCTCACAATCCGGCACGCTGTGGAACTCTATCGAGACGAATCAAACCGGAAACACAAATCAACACACGGAATTCACCACACGATGCACAACACATATGATGCATGAGCAGCTGAATATATGCAAGTCACGGCATGACAATTCACACAATCAAACACTACACATTAAGTGAAGTTCAATATGCAACGAGTTGCATATTGACCAAACTCCACGTTAATTATTTAGTTCACTCCCGGTTATTTACATGGCAATATTAAATGTGGTTAAACATGGCAAGAGGTGAAGCGCAAATTAAACTACCTATCTAGGCATTTTAAATGAGGTCGGAAATGACATATAGCACCTCCGAGACGACCTCACATGTTAAATTACAATTCTATCCAGATCTGAACTAACACATTTAATTGGTTGTTAAACAGCAAAACAAATAGGTTCACGTGATTCTACGCGTCATTTGAAGCAACCTACACATAAAGAACATCTCCAACGGAACTACGGTTCAAAAGATACAAGCACCGCAAGATATGATGGCATGAATGCAAAATGTGTGCAACGACGGTCACGGGCACTTCAAAACATACAAACAGCAAGAGAAAATGAAACTACACAAGATTATAAGCAAGTTTCATGTCGGACACGATCAAATCGGAGCTACGGTTCAACAACTACGAGCAAAACAAGAAAACACTACAATCTGGCAAAATCAGCCACATAGCATTTACTACGCCCCACAACTACGAGCTACACATCTCCGATATACTCAAGCAAGGCATGACACGAAAGAGGGCAAGAAGCACTACTACAAACAACTAACAACAACTATCATGGCATCATGGATGACTAGGGAAAGAAGACACAAAATGGCATCTCACACACTATTTCAGATTAGTGAAAATTACACCTCATGAAAGTGCAGTTTTCGATCTGAAGCAATATTGAAAGCAGAAAAACCTATAGCTACAGGACTCCAAATGGCCTGAACATTTACAGCAAGCTAGATAAACACAAGGGGTACAACTAACTCCATTGGACCAACCTCAAAAGAGCTACACATCACAAGATACAAGCAAGACAAGACAGCAACAAAATATAACAGATTTCAGACTTAGAAATATTTCAGCTCCTCTAAAACAGCACTATTTCTAGCAACTTGAGAGCAGGCAAAACACACCTAATCATGCATTTCTATTGCAACCAAAAATACCAGGGGCTAAACAAAACATCCAAGAACAACTCCCTAGTTGACAACTAATTCAAACGAGGCACGGAATAAATCCTACGAATTAAACAAAAGGGCAACTTAGCAAAATATCTCGTGAACTAACTTGCTCTAATTCTAAAACTAATTGCACAGAAAAATCCATGGGATTTTTCTACCCCGAAAACATATATAATATGTGGGGTTGCAACACAAAATAAAGCCACGCGTTAATGCAAGAAAATAACCTATACGCGGGAAAATAAACTAGAGGCAAACCCTACACACAAAAATACGAGTGACTGCTCTATAATACATGGAAAAAATAGTCCCTAAAACATGGGCATTTAATCTACGGTATACGGGCTATCCGGACACACACGAAAATTAAACACGGGCAATATACTATTGGGACAACACGTAAATCTAGGCATACGACACGTCAAACAACGTCAAATAAATATGCAAGTAGCAAAAAACGGATTCTACGCGAAAATCTTCGCCAAAACCATATACAACTCATCGCAATCCGACTTACGGATTTAAAGTTACGGGCAAAAGAATATTACTAATATCCTGAATACACTAATTAGAAAATTAAATAGAATAAAATAAAAAAACGCTAGGGCGAGGGAGTGGATCGCCTTGGGCCAGCCCGGCTCGAGCGCACTGTGGATGAGGCCGGCCGAGGCCTGGGCCTGGAGAGGGCTGCGGCACTGGACTGGGCTGGCTCGGGGCCCAGCCGAGGGGGGGATCCGGCCCGCTGGGGAGGCGGTCAACGCCAGCGAAGGAACGAGGGGCTCCTCGTCGATCTCCCTCCCGTGCCCGAGGGCACGGGGCCTGGGGACGCCTGCGCAGGGCGGCCAGAGGAGCAGGCAACGACGGGATCCGGCGGAGGGCGCTGCGGGATCCCGCGAGGAGGGCGAGGTGCGGCCGTCTGTCATGGCGGCGGCTTGCTGCGGCTAACAGGAGGTCGCAGGCGGCGGCTGGCATGGCAGGCGAGGGACTCCGGCGAACCTTCGGCAGGCGGGGCGGCGACCGTCGAGGGGCTCCGGCGAAGGAGGTGCGGCGGCGCGGGCAGGAGGGCTCGGGCATACTGCTGTGGCCATGGGAGGGAGGCCCGGGAGCAGGGAGCTCGGGCCACGGCGGCGACGACGCTTTGGGCTCGGCCGGGCCCGATCTGGGCCTGGCGGGCCCACGGGAGGAGGGGAGGAGAGAGGCTGTGGGTGAAGATGGCGGCTAGGGTTTGAGGGTTGCACGGATTTCGAGGTGGAGAGGGTGGAGGCTGTCTAAAATAAACTCGGGGGTCTATATATAGGCAAAGGGGGGGGGGCTAGGATAGCCAGAATTTCGTTCCGGATGCAACCGCGGGGTCGGATTCGGACGATTCCGAACGCGGGGATGGGTACGTGGCCGTGTAGGGTGGTTTACCGGAGATGAGAGGGGGAACGAGCGGCGCGGCAACAAATTTTAAAACACCGACAAACGTCCGACGGTAGACCGAAGACGGTGCCGCTACGGACGACCGTGCAGGTACCAGACGAACTCCGATCGCGACGAAATTCGACAGGCGGCCTGGCTATATTAAAATAAGACCGCACGTCAAATCTCAACCCGATTAGAGAAAATTTTACGCATGCTTTAAAAACAGGGTTTTGGCGGTGCCGCGGGCGCGTGCGTGTGCGGTCGGACTTAGAGCGGACAACGACGAGAACCGGCAACTGACAATGGATGCAAGTTTGGAAACTGGCGGCACGGAGACGCCGATGCAATGCAGATGATGCGCATGATGCGATGATGATGCGACAAAAGAATAAAATAGACACACGACGAAAACGGAAAGAAGGGGGAATCTTCTGGAACGTCGGCATCGGGCTGTCACAATGAGTCACGGCCAACTGAAAATTTTAATCTACGCACGAAAGAGGAAGTGAGCATAGCATACTGTTCACATTTATCTGAGAGGAATTCTTCTAACCCAGCATTGCGGACTAGTGTATCAAACTCATCCTTGAAACCTGCTTCGATCATGAACTCATCGGAAGGCCATTCACATGGTTGTACCGGTGCGTCCCTTAGTTGATAAGGTTCGGGCTCCCAAAAATAAAGACGGGGACCCTTCTTACTTGAGGAACCACCATGAAACTTCCTCGTGAACATAATTTCCTTTTGCTAAAATTTTTGAAGTTCAAGAGAAAAGTGAATGAAGGCCAACCACACCTTGTGGCAACTACTCCTACTAGTGCCTAGAGACCGTATCACGCGCTAAAACTACTTGGGACCAGCTAAATCAACATTTCAAGCTCAAGAACAGGGTCACCAAGGTATCAAGAATACGCGAAGGATAAAGCACTAGAGCAAAAACTAATTGGACCAATGGAGGAGTCACTTACCAAGGAGTAATTTCCCCAAAACGGTTCGGAGAATGGTGCTTTGAGCAAGGAGATTGAACATCACAGCCAAATAAGCAACAACACGGGTTTGAGCTGCGAAACAATTTTTCTGGAGGTGGAAGAAGATGATGGGTGCTGGAATGAGTGGAGGGGGTCCCTGTGGGCCCCATAAGCTTGCTAGCCGCCACTAGGGGGCGGCGGTTGCACGGCTTGTGGCCCACTCGTCTGGCCCCCAGGCCAGCTCTCAGGCCCAATATTTTTCAAATATTCCAGAAAAAATCATACTAGATTTTCAGGACCATCGGAGAACTTTTATATTTGGGGTATTTTTGTCCGGGACGCTAAAACGGAAAACAGGAAAAACTAAACTAAGTCTATCACTTTTCTTCTAAGCAACAGAAAATTAAAGCTTAAAACAGAGGTATGTGACTCTTTGATTCATCCATTTCATGGTCATCGAAAGAATTCCGTCAATAGGGTTGATCAAGTCCTCATGACAAAACCTTCTCGAATCGCAAGAGAGAACGAAGAATTTTCGAATAGCCACTAAGTCACCTCAATGGGGATATGTATCTCCCCAACAAGCAAATCATACTTCATCTTGACATGAGGAATAGGGCATTCAAAGCTCCCAATAGGAATCAATGAAGTATTTTCGATAGCATTGATACAATGTACTTGATATCGTTTCTTCGGAAAGTGCACTGTGTGCTCATTACGTTGACATGTAAAGTGGCATTGCCTTTGTTGCAATCTATAATAGACCCTGCAGTGTTTAAAAAGGGTCTTCCGAGGATGACAACCATGGCATCGTCCTCGGGAATATCCAAGATAACAAAGTTTGTTAAGATAGTGGTCTTAGAAACCACAATAGGCACATCCTCGCAAATACTGATAGGGAAAGCAGTTGATTTTTCGGCCATTTGCAGAGAAATTTCAGTGGGTGTCAACTTATCCAATTCGAGTCTACGATAAAGAGAGAGCGGAATAACACTAACACCGGCTCCAAGGTCACATAAGGCAGTTCTTACGCAGTTTCCTTTAATGGAACAAGGTATAGTGGGCACTCCGGGATCACCAAGTTTCTTAGGAGTTACACCTTTGAAAGTGTAATTGGCAAGCATGGTGGAGATCTCAAGATATGGTATCTTCCGTTTATTGGTCACAATATCTTTCATGTACTTGGCATACTGAGACATTTTGAGCATATCAGTTAACCGCATCTTCAGAAAGATGGGTCTTATCATCTCAACGAAGCGCTCAAAATCCTCATCATCCTTTTTCTTGGATGGCTTAGGAGGAAAGGGCATAGATCTCTGAACCCATGGCTCCCTTTCTTTACCATGCTTCCTAGCAGTGAAGTCATTCTTATCGTATCTCTTAGGTTGTGGGTTATCAGGATTAACCGTAGGTTCAATCTCCACATCCTCATCATTGCTAGGTTGAGCATTATTATGAACATCACTGTCCATATTGTCACCAGGTTCATGTTCATGTTGGAATTATGCCCTAGAGGCAATAATAAATATAGTTATTATTATAATTCCTATATCAAGATAATCGTTTATTATCCATGCTATAATTGTATTGAATAAAGACTCATTTACATGTGTGGATACATAGACAAAACACTATCCCTAGCAAGCCTCTAGTTGGCTAGCCAGTTGATCAAAGATAGTCAGTGTCTTCTGATTATGAACAAGGTGTTGTTGCTTGATAACTCGATCATGTCATTAGGAGAATCACGTGATGGACTAGACCCAAACTAATAGACGTAGCATGTTGATCGTGTCATTTTGTTGCTACTGTTTTCTGCGTGTCAAGTATTTGTTCCTATGACCATGAGATCATATAACTCACTAACACTGGAGGAATACTTTGTGTGTATCAAACGTCGCAACATAACTGGGTGACTATAAAGATGCTCTACAGGTATCTCCGAAGGTGTTCGTTGAGTTAGTATGGATCAAGACTGGAATTTTTCACTCTGTGTGACGGAGAGGTATCTCGAGGCCCACTCGGTAATACAACATCACACACAAGCCTTGCAAGAAATGTGACTTAGTGTAAGTTACGGGATCTTGTATTACGGAACGAGTAAAGAGACTTGCCTGTAAATGAGATTGAAATAGGTAAGCGGATACTGACGATCGAATCTCGGGCAAGTAACATACCGAAGGACAAAGGGAATGACATACGGGATTATATGAATCCTTGGCACTGAGGTTCAAACGATAAGATCTTCGTAGAATACGTAGGATCCAATATGGGCATCCAGGTCCCGCTATTGGATATTGACCGAGGAGTCTCTCGGGTCATGTCTACATAGTTCTCGAACCCGCAGGGTCTGCACACTTAAGGTTCGACGTTGTTTTATCCGTATTTGAGTTATATGGTTGGTTACCAAATGATGTTCGGAGTCTCGGATGAGATCACGGACGTCACGAGGGTTTCCGGAATGGTTCAGAAATGAAGATTGATATATAGGATGATCTCATTTGAATACCGGAAGGTTTTCGGAGTTACCGGGAATGTACCGGGAATGACAAATGGGTTCTGGGAGTTCACCGGGGGAGGGCAACCCACCCCGGGGAAGCCCATAGGCCTTGGGGGTGGCACACCAGCCCTTAGTGGGCTGGTGGGACAGACCAAAAGGACCCTATGCGCATTGGAAGAAAAATCAAAGAGAAAAAGAAAAAAAAAAGGAGGAGGTGGGAAAGGAAAGAAGGACTCCTCCCACCAAACCAAGTAGGACTCGGTTTGGGGGGGAGACCTTCCCCCCTTGGCTCGGCCGACCCCCTTGGGGCTCCTTGAGCCCCAAGGCAAGGCTCCCCCTCTCCCACCTATATATACGGAGGTTTTAGGGCTGATTTGAGACGACTTTTCCACGGCAGCCCGACCACATACCTCCACGGTTTTATCTCTAGATCGTGTTTCTGCGGAGCTCGGGCGGAGCCCTGCTGAGACAAGATCATCACGAACCTCCGGAGCGCCGTCATGCTGCCAGAGAAATCTTCTACCTCTCCGTCTCTCTTGCTGGATCAAGAAGGCCGAGATCATCGTCGAGCTGTACGTGTGCTGAACGCGGAGGTGTCGTCCGTTCGGCACTAGATCGTGGGACTGATCGCGGGACTGTTCGCGGGGCGGATCGAGGGACGTGAGGACGTTCCACTACATCAACCGCGTTCACTAACGCTTTTGCTCTACGGTCTACAAGGGTACGTAGATCACTCATCCCCTCTCATAGATGGACATCACCATGATAGGTCTTCGTGCGCGTAGGAAATTTTTTGTTTCCCATGTGACGTTTCCCCAACAGTTCATCACCAGATTGTGTTTCTGCATCAGACGCGGAAATATCATTAGGTTCTTCAGGTGTGACAGTATTTGGTGAACTCGCATGTAGGTTTCTATCATCCTTCTTCTTCTCCTTAGGATGACTGGGTGTATCAGCATTAATTCCTTGAGAATCTTGATCAATTCTCTTAGGATGACCTTCAGGATACAAAGGTTCCTGAGTCATTTTGCCTCCTCTAGTAATGACTCTGACAGAGTTGTCATTTCATTCATTTTGCCTCCTCTAGTACTTGTCCTACCTAAGTAGTAATCATAGAGGCATGTTTACTCAGAAGCTTCATATCATTGACATTTCTGTCAACACAAGCACTTAAATGGCTAAGCATACGAGTACTTTGTTCCAAGTGTCTGCTAACATAATCATTGAAACTTTGTTGTTTGGCAACAGAGTCATCAAATTTATCAAAGCATAGGCTAGCATGTTTGTCAAAAGGAATATCACTCTCATCAAACCTACGCAGAGAATTCACTTCTACTACTTGTATCGGGTAAGTAGAAGTGATGTGGTGGTTGTTTACTTCAAAACCCTTTTCTAATTCAAAAACCCCTTTTTTCTATCTTTTAATCTCAAGTGCAATTTCAACTTGTTCCTAACCTGGATTTAAAATGTTTAGGGTTTAGGAAATATTGTGGGCATAATAGTGTGCTAGATTGGTGTTTTGTTTTGGGTGCTAAAGGTGCATGAATAAACACAAAACAGCCACTAACATGCTGTTTTGTATTTATTTTATATGCCCCAAAAATCCTTTTAGTATTTTATTTAATTAGCTTATTATTTTTCAGGCCCAGGAACATTTTTGCTTTTATTTTATCTTCTTTGGTTTTCTCTGTGGCCTTTTCCTTTACTCTGTGATTTTTATTTAATAGGAATTAGCAGGGAGTGGCCTTTTCTTTTAAGTAACGCTGTGGTGGGCTTCCTCCCACCAGAGAAGCCCATCTCTCCACTGTAGCGCGCGCTAGCCCAGCCCCACGCCCCTCTCTCCCATCCTGACGCCGTCTCCTTCCTCTACACCTCTTTGTCAGCCATCAGAGAGCTCACGTTGCCGCCGTGAGCGCACTAACATCGAGGGGACCCTATTTATCTCGGCGTCCGTGCCTCCCCGAAGCTAGGGTTCCCTCCTCTCCTTCAGACGCCGCCGCCACCTCTCTTCTTTCTCCTTCCCATCTATCTTCTTCTCCCCTGGTAAGTTCTCTGGAGTTCAGGTAGCGGATAGAGAGAGAGGGAAGTAGAGCCCCGTCGACCACCGCGCGTACATCCCCTCCAGCGCCGGCCAACATGTCCGGGAGCTCGGGGTAGCCTCCGCGTTCCATTACCGACCTCGGTGAGGCCAGGGAACCTCTACGTCGACGGGTTGTTCCTCGTCTACGCCTCGTCCATGGTGAACTTCCTCCTCCCCGTCGACCTGCAGCAGGGAGCGCCTTCGTCGCCGATCTTCTTCCTCTCCATCGCCCTCTCCTCCGATCGGGTCCTCTCCTTCCTACCCCAAGGTGAGGATCATCGCCCCCTGACTTCTTCCCTTGGTGCGGGCTAGATCACCGTGGTGCTCACGTGCTTCTCTGTCGAGCAGAGTAGTTGCAGGTGCTTCGCTGCAGTGGGCAGATCTGTGTGTGGGCGAGCCGTGGAGTTGTGTAGGTGTAGTAGAGGCTTGTTCCTCCTTGTTAGGATGCCGTAGGTAGTGGACAGGACCCCCCCCCTCGTTGGATCTGCAACAGCAGCAGAGAGCCGGCGTTCCTTCCCTGTCGAGGCGCATCTCTCTGCTGCGCAGAGCAGAACATGAGTAGTGGTGTTATATCTTCCAAGGTCGCCCTCCTCTGTCAAGCTCCTGTCGTGTATACTAGTGGTGTGTAGCGCGTGTACTTGTCAGTGTGATCTGTCAGGTGCAGGGTTCGAGTCCCCGGTGGTGCACCTCCCCTTTTTGGGTTTTATTTACCCTGTTCATTAGTAGTAGCAGCAGCAGAAGGATAAACTGCTATGTTCCCCTCCGTTCTGTCGAAACCATGACAGTAGCAGGGTGGAACTGCCTCTGTGGTGACTCCAGGAGGCCCTGGGTTCGAATCCGAGGTCTGCCTCTTTTATTTTTGCTTTCTATCCTATTTGTTTCCATTGCTATCATTTTGCTACTTCTTGTGCCTAAACAATAGGCATAAAGACAAGAGCATTTATTTTTTGTTCCTTCCTGCAGATGCACTAGTGTGTGTGTGTGTTGTAGTGTGTTGGTTGTGTGTGTATGTGAGCACTTGGTGAAGTGTATGTGTGGTGATGGTGCTAGCTTAGTGCATGCTTGTAGTTGCACTAGTGTGTGCATATGTGAGGTAATTGTTGGAATTATGCCCTAGAGGCAATAATAAATATGGTTATTATTATAATTCCTGTATCAAGATAATAGTTTATTATCCATGCTATAATTGTATTGAATGAAGACTCATTTACATGTGTGGAGACATAGACAAAACACCGTCCCTAGCATGCCTCTAGTTGGCTAGCCAGTTGGTCAATGATAGTCAGTGTCTCCTGATTATGAACAAGGTGTTGTTGCTTGATAACTGGATCACGTCATTGGGAGAATCACGTGATGGACTAGACCCAAACTAATAGACGTAGCATGTTGATCGTGTCATTTTGTTGCTACTGTTTTCTGCGTGTCAAGTGTTTATTCCTATGACCATGAGATCATATAACTCACTGACACCGGAGGAATGCTTTGTGTGTATCAAACGTTGCAACGTAACTGGGTGACTATAAAGATGCTCTACAGGTATCTCCGAAGGTGTTAGTTAAGTTAGTATGGATCAAGACTGGGATTTGTCACTCCGTGTGACGGAGAGGTATCTCGGGGCCCACTCGGTAATACAACATCACACACAAGCCTTGCAAGCAATGTAACTTAGTGTAAGTTGCAGGATCTTGTATTACAGAACGAGTAAAGAGACTTTCCGGTAAACGAGATTGAAATAGGTATGCGGATACTGACGATCGAATCTCGGGCAAGTAACATACCGAAGGACAAAGGGATTGACATAGGGGATTATACGAATCCTTGGCACTGAGGTTCAACCGATAAGATCTTCGTAGAATATGTAGGATCCAATATGGGCATCTAGGTCCCACTATTGGATATTGACCGAGGAGTCTCTCGGGTCATGTCTACATAGTTCTCGAACCTGCACGGTCTGCACACTTAAGGTTCGACGTTGTTTTATGCGTATTTGAGTTATATGGTTGGTTACCGAATGTTGTTCGGAGCCCGGATAAGATCACGGACGTCACGAGGGTTTCCGGAATGGTCCGGAAACGAAGATTGATATATAGGATGACCTCATTTGATTACCGGAAGGTTTTCGAAGTTACCGGGAATGTACTGGGAATGACGAATGGGTTCCGGGAGTTCACCGGGGGGGCAACCCATCCCGGGGAAGCCCATAGGCTTTTGGGGAGACACACCAGCCCTTAGTGGGCTGGTGGGACAGCCCACAAGTGGTCTATGCGCCAAGAGAAGAAAAATCAAGAGGAAAAGAAAAAAAAAGGAGGAGGTGGGAAGGGAGGGGGACTCCCTCCCACCAAACCTAGTCCAACTCGGTTTGGGGGGGGAGTCCTCCCCCTTGGCTCGGCCGACCCCCATGAGGGTCCTTGGACCCCAAGGCAAGGCCCCCTCCCTCCCACCTATATATACGGAGGTTTTAGGGCTGATTTGAGACGATTTTTCCACGGCAGCCCGACCACATACCTCCACGGTTTTTCCTCTAGATCGCGTTTCTGCGGAGCTCGGGCGGAGCCCTGCTGAGACAAGGTCATCACCAACCTCCGGAGCGCCGTCACGCTGCCGGAGAACTCTTCTACCTCTCCATCTCTCTTGCTGGATCAAGAAGGCCGAGATCATCGTCGAGCTGTACGTGTGCTGAACGCGGATGTGCCGTCCGTTCGGTACTAGATCGTGGGACTGATCGCGGGATTGTTCGCGGGGCGGATCGAGGGACGTGAGGACGTTCCACTACATCAACCGCATTCTCTAACGCTTCTGTTGTACGGTTTACAAGGGTACGTAGATCACTCATCCCCTCTCGTAGATGGACATCACCATGATAGGTCTTCGTGCGCGTAGGAAAATTTTTGTTTCCCATGCGACGTTCCCCAACAGTGGCATCATGAGCTAGGTTCATGCGTAGATGTCTTCTCAAGTAGAACATAAAAGTTTTTGTGGGTGGTGATGTGCGTTTTGCTGCCCTCCTTAGTCTTTTCTTGATTCCGCGGTATTGTTGGATTGAAGCGGCTTGGACCGACATTACTCGTACGCTTACGAGAGACTGGTTTCATCGTTACGAGTAACCCCCTTTGCTCAAAGATGACTGGCAAGTGTCGGTTTCTCCAACTTTAGTTGAATCGGATTTGACCGAGGAGGTCCTTGGATGAGGTTAAATAGTAACTCATATATCTCCGTTGTGGTGTTTGCGTAAGTAAGATGCGATCCTACTAGATACCCTTGGTCACCACGTAAAACATGCAACAACAAAATTAGAGGACGTCTAACTTGTTTTTGCAGGGTATGATTGTGATGTGATATGGCCAACGATGTGATGTGATATATTGGATGTATGAGATGATCATGTTGTAATAGAAATATCGACTTGCACGTCGATGGTACGGCAACCGGCAGGAGCCATAGGGTTGTCTTTATACTAACGTTTGTGCTTGCAGATGCGTTTACTATTTTGCTAGGATGTAGCTTTAGTAGTAATAGCATAAGTAGCACGACAACCCCGATGGCAACACGTTGATGGATGATCATGGTGTGGCGCCGGTGACAAGAAGATCGTGCCGGTGCTTTGGTGATGGAGATCAAGAAGCACGTGATGATGGCCATATCATGTCACTTATGAATTGCATGTGATGTTAATCCTTTTATGCACCTTATTTTGCTTAGAACGACGGTAGCATTATGAGGTGATCTCTCACTAAAATTTCAAGACAAAATTGTGTTCTCCCCGACTGTACACCGTTGCTACAGTTCGTCGTTTCGAGACACCACGTGATGATCGGGTGTGATAGACTCAACGTTCACATACAACGGGTGCAAAACAGTTGCGCACGCGGAACACTCGGGTTAAGCTTGACGAGCCTAGCATGTGCAGACATGGCCTCGGAACACATGAGACCGAAAGGTCGATCATGAATCATATAGTTGATATGATTAGCATAGGGATGCTTACCACTGAAACTATTCTCGACTCACGTGATGATCGGACTTGGGATAGTGTAAGTGGATCATGAACCACTCAAATGACTAGAGAGATGTACTTTTTGAGTGGGAGTTTAGCATATAATTTGATTAAGTTGAACTCTAATTATCTTGAACATAGTCTAAGTCCACTTTGAATATATTTGTGTTGTAGATCATGGCTCATGCGACAGTCATCCTGAATTTTAATACGTTCCTAGAGAAAGCTAAGTTGAAAGATGATGGAAGCAACTTTGTAGACTGGGCTCGTAATCTTAAGCTAATCTTACAAGCTGGGAAGAAGGATTATGTCCTTAATGCTGCGCTAGGAGATGAACCACCCGCTACGGCTGATCAGGATGTTAAGAACGCTTGGCTAGCACGTAAGGAGGACTACTCAATAGTTCAATGTGCAGTCTTGTATGGCTTAGAACCGGGACTTCAACGTCGCTTTGAGCGTCATGGAGCATTTGAGATGTTCCAGGAGTTGGAGTTTATCTTTCAGAAGAATGCCCGGATCGAGAGGTATGAGACCTCCGATAAATTCTATGCTTGCAAGATGGAGGAAAACTCGTCTGTCAGTGAACATGTGCTCAAAATGTCTGGGTACTCAAACCGTCTAGCTGAGCTGGGGATTGAACTCCCGCAAGAAGCTATCACTGACAGAATCCTTCAATCACTGCCGCCAAGCTATAAAGGCTTTGTGTTGAACTACAACATGCAAGGGATGAACAAGTCTCCCGGCGATTTGTTTGCGATGCTGAAAGTCGCAGAGTCTGAACTCCGTAAAGAGCATCAAGTGTTGATGGTGAGCAAGACCACTAGTTTCAAGAGAAACGGCAAAGGCGAGAAGGGCAATTCAAAGAAGAGCGGCAAGCCTGTTGCCAATCCGCCGAAGAAACCCAAGGCTGGACCTAAGCCTGAAACAGAGTGCTTCTATTGCAAGGGTATGGGTCACTGGAAGCGTAATTGCCCCAAGTATCTGGCAGATAAGAAGGCGGGCAAAGAAAAATCAGGTATATTTGCTATACATGTTATTGATGTGTACTTACTCGGCTCTCGTAGTAGTGCCTGGGTATTCGATACCGGTTCTGTTGCTCACATTTGCAACTCGAAGCAGGAACTGCGGAATAGACGAAGGCTGGCAAAAGACGAAGTGACGATGCGCGTAGGAAATGGTTCCAAGGTTGATGCAATCGCCGTCGGCACAGTGTCACTTCAGCTACCATCGGGATTAGTGATGAACTTAAATCGTTGTTATTTAGTGCCTGCGTTGAGCATGAACATTATATCTGGATCTTGTTTATTGCGAGACGGTTACTCTTTTAAGTCTGAGAATAATGGTTGTTCTATTTCTATGAGTAACATCTTTTATGGTCATGCACCGAATGTGAGAGGATTGTTCATATTGAATCTTGATAGCGATACACATATACATAACATTGAGACCAAAAGAGTTAGAGTAAACAATGATAGCGCCATATTTTTGTGGCACTGCCGTTTGGGTCATATTGGTGTAAAGCGCATGAAGAAACTCCATGCTGATGGACTTTTGGAGTCACTTGACTTTGATTCACTTGACACATGCGAACCATGCCTCATGGGCAAAATGACTAAGACTCCGTTCTCCGGAACAATGAAGCGTGCAAGTGACTTGTTGGAAATCATACATACCGATGTGTGTGGTCCAATGAGCGTAGAGGCACGCGGCGGATATCGTTATTTTCTCACCTTCACTGACGATTTAAGTAGATATGGTTATGTCTACTTGATGAAGCACAAGTATGAAACATTTGAAAAGTTCAAGCAATTTCAGAGTGAAGTGGAAAATCATCGTAACAAGAAGATCAAGTTCCTACGGTCTGATCGTGGGGGTGAATATCTGAGTTTCGAGTTTGGTGCTCACTTAAGACAATGTGGAATTGTTTCGCAGTTAACACCGCCTGGAACACCACAGCGTAATGGTGTGTCCGAACGTCGTAATCGTACTTTGTTAGAGATGGTGCGATCTATGATGTCTCTTACTGATTTGCCGTTATCATTTTGGGGTTATGCATTAGAAACAGCTGCATTCACTTTAAATAGGGCACCATCAAAATCCGTTGAGACGACACCATATGAACTGTGGTATGGCAAAAGCCCAGAGTTGTCGTTTCTTAAAGTTTGGGGATGTGATGCTTATGTCAAAAAGCTTCAGCCTGAAAAGCTGGAACCCAAAGCGGAAAAGTGCGTCTTCATAGGTTACCCAAAAGAGACAGTTGGGTACACCTTCTATCTCAAATCCGAGGGCAAAGTGTTTGTTGCTAAAAACGGAGCTTTTCTTGAGAAGGAGTTTCTCTCGAGAGAATTGAGTGGGAGGAAGATAGAACTTGACGAGGTTGTCGAACCTCTCATCCCTCTGGATGGTGGCGCAGGGCAAGGGGAAACCTCTGTCGTTGCGACGCCGGTTGAGGAGGAAGTTAATGATGATGATCATGAAACTCCAGTTCAAGTTTCTGTTGAACCACGCAGGTCGACGAGATCACGCGCTGCTCCAGAGTGGTACGGTAATCCCGTCTTATCAATCATGTTGTTAGACAACAATGAACCTGCAAATTATGAAGAAGCAATGGTGGGCCCAGATTCCAACAAATGGCTAGAAGCCATGAAATCCGAGATAGGATCCATGTATGAGAACAAAGTGTGGACTTTGGAGATACTACCTGAGGGCCGCAAGGCTATTCAGAACAAATGGATCTTTAAGAAGAAGACGGACGCTGACGGTAATGTGACCGTTTATAAAGCTCGACTTGTGGCAAAGGGTTTTTCACAGGTTCCAGGAGTTGACTACGATGAGACTTTCTCACCCGTAGCGATGCTTAAGTCCGTCAGAATCATGTTAGCAATAGCTGCATTTTTCGATTATGAAATCTGGCAGATGGATGTCAAAACGGCGTTCCTTAACGGTTTCCTTAAGGAAGAGTTGTATATGATGCAACCCGAAGGTTTTGTCGATCCTAAAAATGCTGACAAGGTGTGCAAGCTCCAGCGATCCATTTATGGACTGGTGCAAGCATCTCGGAGTTGGAACAAACGCTTTGATGAGGTGATCAAAGCATTTGGGTTTATACAAGTGGTTGGAGAATCTTGTATTTACAAGAAAGTGAGTGGGAGCTCTGTGGCATTTCTAATATTATATGTGGATGACATATTACTGATTGGAAACAACGTAGAGCTTTTGGAGAGCATAAAAGGTTACTTGAATAAAAGTTTCTCTATGAAGGACCTAGGAGAAGCTGCTTACATTCTAGGCATTAAGATCTATAGGGATAGATCAAAACGCCTGATAGGACTTTCACAAAGCACATACCTTGATAAAGTTTTGAAGAGGTTCAAAATGGAACAGTCCAAGAAAGGGTTCTTGCCAGTTTTACAAGGTACGAGATTGAGTAAGACTCAGTGCCCAGCAACTGATGAAGATAGAGAGCATATGCGCTCCGTCCCCTATGCTTCAGCCATAGGTTCTATCATGTATGCGATGCTGTGCACTAGACCGGATGTTAGCCTGGCCATAAGTATGGCAGGTAGGTTTCAGAGTAATCCAGGAGTGGATCACTGGACAGCAGTCAAGAATATCCTGAAGTACCTGAAAAGGACTAAGGAGATGTTTCTCGTGTATGGAGGTTACGAAGAGCTCGCCGTAAAAGGTTACGTCGATGCAAGCTTTGACACAGATCCGGACGACTCTAAGTCGCAAACCGGATACATATTTATTCTTAATGGGGGTGCAGTAAGCTGGTGCAGTTCCAAGCAAAGCGTCGTAGCAGATTCTACATGTGAAGCAGAGTACATGGCTGCCTCGGAGGCGGCTAAGGAGGGTGTCTGGATGAAGCAGTTCATGACGGATCTTGGAGTGGTGCCAAGTGCACTTGATCCAATAACCTTGTTCTGTGACAACACGGGTGCCATTGCCTTAGCAGAGGAACCACGGTTTCACAAGAAGACCAGACACATCAAACGACGCTTCAACATCATCCGCGACTACGTCGAGGAAGAGGACGTAAATATATGCAAAGTGCACACGGATCTGAATGTAGCAGATCCGCTGACTAAACCTCTTCCACGGCCAAAACATGATCGACACCAGAACTGTATGGGTGTTAGATTTATTACAATGTAATTCACATGGTGATGTGAGGGCTGGATTATTGACTCTAGTGCAAGTGGGAGACTTTTGGAATAATGCCCTAGAGGCAATAATAAATATGGTTATTATTATAATTCCTGTATCAAGATAATAGTTTATTATCCATGCTATAATTGTATTGAATGAAGACTCATTTACATGTGTGGATACATAGACAAAACACCGTCCCTAGCATGCCTCTAGTTGGCTAGCCAGTTGGTCAATGATAGTCAGTGTCTTCTGATTATGAACAAGGTGTTGTTGCTTGATAACTGGATCACGTCATTGGGAGAATCACGTGATGGACTAGACCCAAACTAATAGACGTAGCATGTTGATCGTGTCATTTTGTTGCTACTGTTTTCTGCGTGTCAAGTGTTTATTCCTATGACCATGAGATCATATAACTCACTGACACCGGAGGAATGCTTTGTGTGTATCAAACGTTGCAACGTAACTGGGTGACTATAAAGATGCTCTACAGGTATCTCCGAAGGTGTTAGTTGAGTTAGTATGGATCAAGACTGGGATTTGTCACTCCGTGTGACGGAGAGGTATCTCGGGGCCCACTCGGTAATACAACATCACACACAAGCCTTGCAAGCAATGTAACTTAGTGTAAGTTGCGGGATCTTGTATTACGGAACGAGTAAAGAGACTTGCCGGTAAACGAGATTGAAATAGGTATGCGGATACTGACGATCGAATCTCGGGCAAGCAACATACCGAAGGACAAAGGGAATGACATACGGGATTATACGAATCCTTGGCACTGAGGTTCAAACGATAAGATCTTCGTAGAATATGTAGGATCCAATATGGGCATCCAGGTCCCGCTATTGGATATTGACCGAGGAGTCTCTCGGGTCATGTCTACATAGTTCTCGAACCCGCAGGGTCTGCACACTTAAGGTTCGACGTTGTTTTATGTGTATTTGAGTTATATGGTTGGTTACCGAATGTTGTTCGGAGTTCCGGATGAGATCACGGACGTCACAAGGGTTTCCGGAATGGTCCGGAAACGAAGATTGATATATAGGATGACCTCATTTGATTACCGGAAGGTTTTCGGAGTTATCGGGAATGTACCGGGAATGACGAATGGGTTCCGGGAGTTCACCGGGGGGCAACCCACCCCGGGGAAGCCCATAGGCTTTTGGGGAGACACACCAGCCCTTAGTGGGCTGGTGGGACAGCCCACAAGTGGTCTATGCGCCAAGAGAAGAAAAATCAAGAGGAAAAGGAAAAAAAAGGAGGAGGTGGGAAGGGAGGGGGACTCCCTCCCACCAAACCTAGTCCAACTCGGTTTGGGGGGGGGAGTCCTCCCCCTTGGCTCGGCCAACCCCCTTGAGGGTCCTTGGACCCCAAGGCAAGGCCCCCTCCCTCCCACCTATATATACGGAGGTTTTAGGGCTGATTTGAGACGACTTTTCCACGGCAGCCCGACCACATACCTCCACGGTTTTTCCTCTAGATCGCGTTTCTGCGGAGCTCGGGCGGAGCCCTGCTGAGACAAGGTCATCACCAACCTCCGGAGCACCGTCACGCTGCCGGAGAACTCTTCTACCTCTCCGTCTCTCTTGCTGGATCAAGAAGACCGAGATCATCGTCGAGTTGTACGTGTGCTGAACGCGGAGGTGCCGTCCGTTCGGTACTAGATCGTGGGACTGATCGCGGGATTGTTCGCGGGGCGGATCGAGGGACGTGAGGACGTTCCACTACATCAACCGCGTTCTCTAACGCTTCTGCTGTACGGTCTACAAGGGTACGTAGATCACTCATCCCCTCTCGTAGATGGACATCACCATGATAGGTCTTCGTGCGCGTAGGAAAATTTTTGTTTCCCATGCGACGTTCCCCAACAGTAATATACATGTGGTTGAGCTTGTAGCTTCTGGTGTGTATATGTGATTTCCACTCATACATGGGCTTTGCTCATGTCGCACCATATAGTTGTTCATATGTATGTGTAGTTGTTGGTGCTTCCATGATGTGTGGATTACAAGATGCCTTGCAATTTTGTGTGTTATTCAAGAGCATGTGTAGTGGGTGTTGTGGAGTTGATGTGTTTGTGAGGATCATCCCCACCTTTCAAATCATTCTTGCACCTTCACATTTCCATATGTGAGAGGGCATAGTGACTATTGAGTGTGTGATGTACTTGGTAGATGTGCTTGTGGGTTGATGTGCTATGACACATACATGGGGTCAAAACCCTCATGTCACTATTGTCATTGTGCACATGAACTAGTAGCTATGTAGGAGTTGATCTAGTGAATAGCACATGAAATGTTGCACTATTCAATTTGTAGGAATCTATGTACTTTTCCTTCCTAGTTTGTGGCCACTTGCTCTAAACAAGTGTATGCATATTCTATATGATTTTGTGGTAGAATCTCCCAGGGAATCCATTGGTGAACTCAGTTTTGCCATTGGAACATTTTCTGGAGATGACATATTTTCATTTTCTTCTATGTTTGGAGCTTGGTTCCATGAGTTGTGGTGAGCCTTTGAGATTGTTTCTTGGTTGTGCTAGTAGAGGGTGACCCCCTCTACCTCTTGTTGGTTTCATCTCATGATTAGGACTCCATATCTGTAAGTTATGCCCACTCAAAGTAGGCACGTGGCTGAAATTCCAGATTAGTGAAAATCTGAGATTTCACTAAGTCTGAGAATCTGGTTATATTTTCTTCTCCTGTAGATGAGGTTGTCGTGGTCATTGTGTTGTGATCTAGACCTAGCTTTCAACTAGAAAGTTGGACCTGATATGTTTGTATAGCTCCCTGTAAAATTTCATATCATTTGGAGCCCTGTAGGTATTGTTTTGGCTGCTGTCAACAAGGCTTCAGAGCAAAGACAGAAAGTTAGGTGCAGGAATTTTTCACTAAGTCCTTATGATCTGATGGTTTTAGGCAAGTTTGCAGCCATATAACTTTCTGTGTTTAATTCCTTTTTGTGTGATTCTTACTTCTGCTGGTAGTATTCTTGGCTAGCTACAGCCACATATATTATTTGTCATAGTTGGGTGGTTGTAGGTGCATTGCATGTAGCTAACAAAGTGCTATGATGTAGTTTATGGCAGATTATGTAGTTTTGTCATTTTGATGTTTGTGAGTGCTTAGTTGATGTTGTGGTGTTCTTCCTTGATCCAACCCATTCATATTGGGTTGTTATATGTCTTGGCAACCTGGAAATACCAGATTTGTGCCATTTGAGTGTGTGGTGATGATTTTGACACGTATGGCTTCATATCTTGTTTCGTTGATTCCCGTTGATCCGTAGCTCCGATTGTAATGTTCTTTATATGGTTTTGCATCATTTTCACGAGACGAATCTGATCATGTCATTCTCATGCATGTCAAAATAGGTTAGCATGCAGTTCTATCCAGGAACTTGTTTTAGCTCCTTAAGCTTGTGTTAGTGATAGAAATAGTGATGCATGCTCATTTTCCTCTCATGCGTCATGTGCTTGTTGCATCTTGAGGTGCTGTTGTTCATTGGATGTTATTCTTATGTTGGGTAGCACCGGGATCGGAGAACGAGTACGTGGATTCGGGAGAGTACGTGCAGGACGAACAAGAACCATTCCAAGCTGAGGATATCACAAGCAAGATGATTTGACCTTGATTCCATCTCTAGACTTGTTATGCTAGATTACATTTCCTTGTCATATGCTCGCTGCCTACCACTGAAATATTTGCCTCTTGATATGACATGAACCCAAACACTGATCCCTTCCTAGCAAACTTGAATGGCTAAGTACGCTTTGCTCAGCTACTAATGTTAGCTTTGCTAGATGCAGGTGCTTTCTCTCATGTGACAACATGAGCTTGATATCATTATCTTAAATTCTGTTATTTATTTAATGCACCTATATACTTGGTAAATAACGGAAGGCCTAGCCTTTTGCCGGGTGCTTTGTTTCGTTATTGTCGCCTTAGTTACCGGCTACAGGTGTTTCATTCCATATTGATCGCTCCTAACACGTTCGGGGTTGTTATGGGGACCCCCTCGATAAATCGCGTAGTGCTAAGGCTTGTCCGGCAGGACCCAACATTGGTGTTAATTTGCTAATCACTTAATAATAATCTGCATAGGGCATGATCACCCCGAGGATCTTTAATCAACAACCCGGGCCAGTGCTCCTCATGAGTGTTGGTCCAAACTGGTCTGCCTGCGGGGCCACCACAAGGAAACATTGAGGTTTGGTACATGTAGCTAGTTCCATCCGGCGTGTCCTGAGACTGAGATACGCGGCTCTTATCGGGGTCATCGACACGTCGGGAGGTCCTGCTAGTCTTGTCCTACCATAGTGATATATCTTTCGTATAGGAATCCCAGTGAAGCTTTGGTTCTCCCCAGAGTTGAGGTTTTTCCTCTAAGGAATCCGACGAGATCACGAGATTCATGATAGAGGATTACTTTGCGGCCCGTGTACGTTTTTGATGGACTAGTTGGAGCACCCCTTCAGGGTTTAATCTTTCGGAAAGCCGTGCCCGCGGTTATGTGGCAACTTGGAATATTTTGTTAACATCCGATATTAGATAACTTAAACAAAAGCTAATAAAATTGCGAACTGTGTGCGTAACCGTGATTGTCCCCTCGAAGATCTCTCTTCGATCAGGAACACGGTGGGGTTATGAATGACGTAGGTAGGTGTTCAGGATCACTTAGTGATCAAGTATTCGCGACCACTAGTATAGACCACTTTCATAAATGTTCTACGTAAGTTAGCCACCAAATCAAGCTTAGGATGCTGCAACCTCAAACACTTCACCTTATCCTACCTAATAACTTGACTAGTTCTGGCACCAAGGTCTTAGATTGTTGAGTCGTCGTGGCTCACGAATTCCTCGAAAATACCAACAGGTTCAGGTACCCCAGAGACAGATGATCCCGACGGCACGTAACTGGCGTGGCAATACGATGAGGAGACAAACCACCTGTACGTGAACTATCCAGAAGATTGAGGCGTGGTCGTGATCGTGGGTGTGCAGGCAGGGTAGCATAGCCTTTCTATGTTTTGTAATCCGTAGCGGAACTACTTTGGTTGTATGCGTGATGTACTCTGATATATATTTATGAGAAGGCAATTGAACCCCTGATTGTCTATCTTTATTATTATGTATGTGCTCTGTTACCTATTTGCGAGACGCTTAGATGCGCTCCTTTCCAATTCAGGGCCTCGATCCCCAGATCGGAAAGGACCGCATCTTGGTCGTTACAAGTTGGTAATCAGAGCCTTACGACCATAGGAGCCTTTGTGTGATTGTACTTGGCCGAGTCGAGTCTAGAAAATGTTTTGAGTCTTAGTTATATCGGAGAGTAGGATTCTTTTTACTCCTCTTCTATGCTTTGGTGAGGTTCCCGTCTTAGGAAATCTTTAACTCTACTCCTTTTCTCGCTCAAATTTTTTTTAGGATCACGCGGGTATTTGTGAAATCTATATGATTTCGATGTGACGGAGTCCTGTCCTGGTGCCTCCTATCTGCTCTAAGTTTCAGGGGAGTTGAGCTCCGGGGGATTCTTGCACACATCGCCATCATTCAGATTTCTGAGTATCTAAAACGAAGGATGTTTGTTATTGCTTCAATACTGGTAGTGGTGAGATAACCCCGATGTCCCCAATACTGGTGCAGATTGTTCGGGGGTACTACCACACTTGGTATCATTGTGATCACGAGGGTCTGTTGTAGATGAAGGTCCGAGATGCTGGTTGTGTGTTGAAGGATGTGATACAGGTGACAGGTTAGTTTAGGAGTTTTGTGAAATACTCCTTGTATCCGTGTACCAGATTGCATGACCAGTTATTTCGGGAATTCATAGGTGGGATATCAAGTAGCATCTTATAGGACTATCTTCCTACAGACGCATGATTGAGGTTGGGGAAATCTCGATCATATGTTTGTTCTAAGCAATTCTAGCTCCTACTTGTTTACAGTGGTCTTAATCAGAATTTTGTCGTCCGTCACTTTGAGGAAGCATTCTTACTAATTTGTTCGAGTGCATTGCTTATTCCTGTTCAGATATTCCTGTCTTTTGTTTCAGCAATATCTTCAATTATTCTGTGAGCTAATATGTTGTCCGTCTTCAGGATGGCTCCACCGACTCGTCAGAACCCAGGGCGTGAGGATATGCCGCATCCACCAACTCCTCCCCCTCCGCCGCCGCCGCCTCCTCCTACAGAGGCCTGGCAAGCGGAGATGGCAGCTACTAATGCAAACACCCAGATGTTGATTCAGTTGCTGCAAGAGAGAGCTAACCAACAGCCAGGCAATTTTCAACATGGTGGAAATCAGTTTGCGAGTCTGAGTCAGTTCCTGTCAAATCAGCCAAAGACGTTCACTTCATGCGACCAGCCATTTGATGGAGAAGATTGGATCCGTGATATGAACACACATTTCGAGTGTAGCAATGTGCGTCCGGAGGACTATGTCAAGTTTGCAACGTTTCAGTTGAAGGGACAGGCTTCTATATGGTGGTAGCAGCTCAAGGACTCCAGAAGCGCCAGGGTGATGTCTTGGGACGAGTTTTGTCGTGACTTCAGGTCCCACTACATCCCTTCCAGTTTTGTGGAGGAGATGCGTGAGAAGTTCAGGCGTTTGAAGCAGGGCGGCAATTCCGTGTATAAGTACAATGTCGAGTTCCACGAGCTGGCCTGTTATGCGCTGCAGGATATCCCGGATCAGAACAGCAAGATCTATCAGTTCAGGGGTGGCTTGAAAGAAGACTTGCAGTTAGCTCTTGCCTTGCACGATCCTGAGGAATTCGACAAATTCTACAACCTAGCTCTCAGAGCAGAGGCAGCCTTGCTCAGGTTGGAAAATTCCAAGAAGCGCTTCAGAGATTCCAGCTCTTCCTCGACTCAGGTGGTTCAGAAGCAACACAGGTTTTGGGTTTCTCCTCCTCCTCCTCGGCACTCGCAGCAGCTTAAGCACTCAGGTGGTCGTGGTTCTTCCCACCCACCCAACCCTGGCTTTCAGCAGAGATACCAGCATCAGAAGAAAGGGCCTCCTCAGACTCAGTTCCGGCAGCCAGCAGATGTCACTTGTCACAAGTGTGGGCAGAAAGGTCACTATGCCAACAAATGTACTTCTCAGCTCCGATTGCCGCCTCCTCCTCCAAGAAAACATCCAAGCAATGCTCTTGTCAAGTTCAACCCCAGGTCAGCTCGAGTCAACATGCTGAACGCAGCTGAAGCAGAGAATTCGTCAGATGTGATCATGGGTAACCTCCTCGTCAATGATATTCCTGCTAAAGTGTTATTTGATTCTGGTGCTTCGCATTCCTTCATGTCATACCCCTTTGTATTTGGTAATAATATTGCGACCGAGTTCCTTCCCAAGTCATTGCAAGTTGTGTCTCCGGGTATGCGAATGAGCTCTCAGTTGTTCGTCCCAGATGTTTCTGTCAAGATGGGCGCTTATGCTTTTCTGGCATCTCCTATTGTTTTGGGCAATTCCGACATTGATTTGATCCTTGGTATGGACTGGTTGGCCATGAACAAGGCGTCAATTGATTGTGAAGCCAAAGAAGTGAAGCCTTACCCACTCTTCGGAGGATGTGATTATATTCGCGACGTGTGATGATACAATCCGTCTGTTCTCCTTGAATGAAAAGGGTGAGATCAATCCTATTGAGCAATTCCCAGTGGTTTGCGAATATCAAGATGTGTTTCCTAAAGAGCTGCCAGGCATGCCTCCGCACCATGAAATTGAGTTTGTCATTGAGCTTGAGCCAGGCACAGAGCCAGTGTGCAAACAGCCATACAAGCTGGGTCCAGAAGAATTGAAGGAACTTAAGAGGCAACTCGATGAGCAGGAGCGTTTGGGTTTGATCAGACCGAGCTCTTCTCCGTGGGGCTGTGGTGTTATGTTTGTCAAGAAGAAGGATGGCACGGACCGGTTGTGTGTCGATTACCGTCCATTGAACAAGAAGACAATCAGGAACAATTATCCACTTCCGAACATAACTGAGTTGTTCGAATAGTTGAAAGGTGCTAAAGTATTCTCCAAGCTTGATCTCAGAATGGGCTATCATCAAATTCGCATTCGCGAGGAAGACAGTCCGAAGACGGCCTTCAGGACTAGTTTTGGCTCGTATGAGTATACGGTCATGTCTTTTGGTCTGGCAAATGATCCTCCGACATTCTGTCGATTGATGAACTATATTTTCTCCCCATACAAGAATGAATTTGTCTTGCTCTATCTCGACGACATTCTGGTCTTTTCTGAGACTGAGGAAGAACATGAAGTACATCTCAGATTGGTGCTTGATAAGCTGAGATAGTACAAGATGTATGCCAAGTTTTCCAAGTGCGAGTTCTGGCTGAAAGAAGTGGTTTATCTTGGGCATATTATCTCTGCCGAGGGCATTAAAGTTGATCCGTCCAAGGTTCAGGCAATTGTTGAATGGGAGCCTCCGCAGAATGTGAAGCAGCTTCGAAGCTTTCTCGGGCTTGCTGGCTATTGCAGAAGGTTCGTTGAGAACTTCTCCAACATCGCCAAGCTGCTCTCTAGTCTTCTTCAGAAGGGTGTTAAGTATGCTTGGTCTCCAGAGTGTCAACTGGCCTTCGATACACTCAAAGAGAAGCTTATCTCCACTCCGGTCTTGGCCCCTCCGGATGATTCCAAGCTATACCAGGTCTTTTGCGATGCTTCTCTCCAGGGTCTTGGTGCAGTCCTGATGCAAGATAAGAAGGTGGTTGCTTATACCTCCAGGCAGTTGAAGCCAGCGGAGAAGAACTATCCTGTGCATGATCTCGAGCTAGCAGCTGTGGTACACGCCTTGATGACTTGGAGACATCTCTTGTTGGAACGTAAGGTTGAAGTTTTCACTGATCACAAGAGTCTCAAGTACATCTTCACTCAGCCTAACTTGAATCTTCGGCAAACACGTTGGGTGGAAATGCTCCAGGATTTTAATCCGAGTGTTGAGTACACGCCAGGCAAGGCAAATGTCGTGGCGGATGCATTGAGCAGGAAGGCATATTGCAACAGTCTGATTCTACAACCTCTCCAGCCGGGTCTTTGTGAGTCTTTCAGGAAGCTCAACCTTTAGCTAGTACCTCAGGGATTTCTTGCGAACCTTCAGATCTCTCCTACCTTGGAAGATCAGGTCAGAGCAGCTCAGCTTCTTGACGCTATGGTGAAGAAGGTCAAGATTGGCGTGGGAAAGAGTCTCCCCAAGTATAAGTGCTTCACTGTTGATGCCAAGGACACGTTGTTTTTCGAGGATTGCCTTGTCGTCCTGAAAGGTGATCTCGGGAAGGTAATCATGGAGGAAGCTCATAACTCTGTGCTCTCTATTCATCCTGGAAGCTCCAAAATGTACCATGACTTGAAGCAGACATTCTGGTGGACTCGTATGAAACGTGAGATTGCTCAGTTCGTAAACGAGTGTGATGTATGTCGAAGGGTGAAAGCAGAACATCAACGCCTAGCAGGTCTCTTGCAGCCTTTGTCGATTCCCGAGTGGAAGTTTGATCACATTGAGATGGATTTCGTCACCGGGTTTCTGAAGTCCAAGAAGGGTAATGATGCTATCTTCATCGTCATCGACAAGTTGAGTAAAATGGCTCATTTTCTTCCAGTCAAGGAGTCCATTTCAGCAGCTCAGCTGGGAGAGTTGTACACTTCCAGGATTGTCTCTTTGCACGGCGTGCCTATGATGATCTCTTCGGATCGCGGAAGCATCTTCACTTCCAAGTTCTGGGACTCCTTTCAGTCTGCTATGGGCACGAAGATCCTCTTCAGCACAGCATTCCATCCTCAGACTAGTGGTCAAGTGGAGAGAGTGAATCAAGTTCTTGAGGATATGCTGAGAGCCTGTGTTATCTCTTTTGGCATGAAGTGGGAAGATTGTCTGCCTTTCGCGGAGTTCTCGTATAACAACATTTATCTAGCTAGTTCTGGTAAGGCTCCGTTTGAAATTCTTTATGGTAGGAACTGTCGTACTCCGCTCAACTGGTCCGAGACCGGCGAGCGTCCGATCCTTGGCAATGATATGATAGAAGAAGCTGAGGAGATGTGTCGGATCATTCGCGATAACCTCAGAGCAGCTCAGTCCCGTCAGAAGAGCTATTACGATACAAGCACCGTGACATGTCTTATGAGCTTGATGACTTTGTCTATCTCAAGGTGTCGCCTATGAAGGGTATGCAGCGTTTTGGCATCAAAGGCAAGCTTGCGCCTCGTTTCATTGGTCTGTTCAGAGTGGTTGGCAAGAGAGGAGACCTTGCGTACCAGCTCGAGCTTCGATCAACCTTTGAAAATGTCCATGATGTGTTCCATGTTTCTCAGCTTCGGAGGTGTTTCAAGACCCCCGAGCGCACTGTGCATCTTCAAGACATCGACCTTCAGCCTGACCTTTCTTATCGTGAGAATCCAGTTGCGGTTCTCGAGGCGACTGAGCGCAAGACCCGTAACAAGTCTGTCAAATTTCTCAAAGTGCAGTGGTCACACCATTCCGATAAATAGGCTACGTGGGAACACGAGGACCACCTCCGTTCCGAATTTCCCGATTTCTTTCAGTCTTAGATCTCGAGGTCGAGATCTTCTTTGTAATGTGGGAGAGTTTGAAGTGCCCCAAGTGTAAAGCCTTCCCTTTTTGTAACCTTCCATGTGGGACCACCTTGACATGTTATGAGAGAGTCCTATTGCTTGTATCATTTGATGTGTTGGCTCATCATTATTTCCTTCCCTTGCATTCATGCATAACATAACATTTCATGCCATGTCTTGTGATGTTGCATTGTGGTCTTGTGAATTCATGTGTGATGCTCATGAGATGTTGGGGTGAGTAGAAGTGATGTGGTGGTTGTTTACTTCAAAACCCTTTTCTAATTCAAAAACCCCTTTTTTCTCTCTTTTAATCTCAAGTGCAATTTCAACTTGTTCCTAACCTCGATTTAAAATGTTCATGGTTTAGGAAATATTGTGGGCATAATAGTGTGCTAGATTGGTGTTTTGTTTTGGGTGCTAAAGGTGCATGAATAAACACAAAACAGCCACTAACATGTTGTTTTGTATTTATTTTATATGCCCCAAAAATCCTTTTAGTATTTTATTTAATTAGCTTATTATTTTTCAGGCCCAGGAACATTTTTTGCTTTTATTTTATCTTCTTTGGTTTTCTCTGTGGCCTTTTCCTTTACTCTGTGATTTTTATTTAATAGGAATTAGCAGGGAGTGGCCTTTTTTAAGTAACGCTCTAGTGGGCTTCCTCCCAACACAAAGGCCCATCTCTCCACTGTAGCGCGCGCTAGCCCAGCTCCACGCCCCTCTCTCCCATCCTGACGACGTCTCCTTCCTCTGCACCTTTCCGTCAGCCATCAGAGAGCTCACGTTGATGCCGTGAGGGCACTAACGTCGAGCGGACCCTATTTATCTCGGCGTCCGTGCCTCCCCGAAGCTAGGGTTCCCTCCTCTCCTTCAGAAACCGCCGCCACCTCTCTTGTTTCTCCTTCCCATCTCTCTTCTTCTCCCCTGGTAAGTTCTCTGGAGTTCAGGTCGCGGAGAGAGAGAGAGAGAAGTAGAGCCCCGTCGACCACCGTGCGTACATCCCCTCCGGCGCCGGCGAGCATGTCCGGGAGCTCGGGGGTAGCCTCCGCGTTCCATTCCCGACCTCGGTGAGGCCAGGGAACCTCTACGTCGACGGCCTGTTCCTCGCCTACGCCTCGGCCACGGTGAACTTCCTCCTCCCCGTCGACCTGCAGCAGGGAGCGCCTTCGTCGCCGATCTTCTTCCTCTCCATCGCCCTCTCCTCCGATCGGGTCCTCTCCTTCCTACCCCAAGGTGAGGATCATCGCCCCCCTGACTTCTTCCCTTGGTGCGGGCTAGATCGCCGTGGTGCTCACGTGCTTCTCTGTCGAGCAGAGTAGTTGCAGGTGCTTCGCTGCAGTGGGCTGATCTGTGTGTGCACCGCCCCTTTTTGGGTTTTATTTACCCTGTTCATTAGTAATAGTAGCAGCAGAAGTATAAACTGCTATGTTCCCCTCTGTTCTGTCGAAACCATGATAGTAGCAGGGTGGAGCTGCCTGTGTGGTGACTCCAGGAGGCCCTGGGTTCGAATCCCATGCATGCCTCTTTTATTTTTGCTTTCTATCCTATTTGTTTCCCTTGCTATAATTTGCTACTTCTTGTGCCTAAACAATAGGCATAAAGAAAAGAGCATTTATTTTTTGTTCCTTCCTGCAGATGCACTAGTGTGTGTGTGCTCTAGTGTGTTGGTTGTGTGTGTATGTGAGCACTTGGTGAACTGTATGTGTGGTGATGGTGCTAGCTTAGTGCATGCTTGTAGTTGCACTAGTGTGTGCATATGTGAGGTAATATACATGTGTTTGAGCTTGTAGATTGTGGTGTGTATATGTGATTTCCACTCATACATGGGCTTGGCTCATGTGGCACCATATAGTTGTTCATATGTATCTGTAGTTGTTGGTGCTTCCATGATGTGTGGCTTACTAGATGCCTTGCAATTTTGTGTGTTATTCAAGAACATGTGTAGTGGGTTTTGTGGAGTTGATGTGTTTATGAGGATCAGCCCCACCTTTGCAAATCACTCTTGCGCCTTCACATTTCCATATGTGAGAGGGCATAGTGACTATTGAGTGTGTGATCTACTAGGTAGATGTGCTTGTGGGTTGATGTGCTATGACACATACATGGGGTCAAAACCCTCATTTCACTATTGTCATTGTGCACATGAACTAGTATCTATGTAGGAGTTGATCTAGGGAATAGCACATGAAATGTTGCACTATTCAATTTGTAGGAATCTATGTAGTTTTCCTTCCTAGTTTGTAGCCACTTGCTCTAAACAAGTGTATGCATATTATATATGATTTTGTGGTAGAATCTCCCAAGGAATCTATTGGTGAACTCAGTTTTCCCATTGGAACATTTTCTGGAGATGACATATTTTCATTTTCTTCTATGTTTGGAGCTTGGTTCCATGAGTTGTGGTGAGCCTTTGAGATTGTTTCTTGGTTGTGCTAGTAGAGGGTGACCCCCTCTACCTCTTGTTGGTTTCATCTCATGATTAGGATTCCATATGTGTAAGTTATGCCCACTCAAAGTAGGCATGTGGCTGAAATTTCAGATTAGTGAAAATCTGAGATTTTCACTAAGTTTGAGAATCTGGTTATATTTTCTTCTCCTATAGATGAGGTTGTGCTGGTCATTGTGTTGTGATCTAGACCTAGCTTTCAACTATAAAGTTGGACCTGATATGTTTTTCTAGCTCCCTGTAAAATTTCATATCATTTGGAGCCCTGTAGGTATTGTTTTGGCTGCTGTCAAAAAGGCTTCAGAGCAAAGACAGAAAGTTAGGTGCAGGATTTTTTCACTAAGTCCCTGTGATCTGATGGTTTTGGGCAAGTTTGCAGCCTTATAACTTTGTGTTTAATTCCTTTTTTTCTGATTCTTGCTTGTGCTGGTAGTATTCTTGGCTAGCTATAGCCACATATATTATTTGTCATAGTTGGGTGGTTGTAGGTGCTTTGCATGTAGCTCACAAAAGTGCTATGATGCAGTTTATGGCAGATTATGTAGTTTTGCGATTTTGAAGTTGGTGAGTGCTTAGTTGATGTTGTGGTGTTCTTCCTTGATCCAACCCATTCATGTTGGGTTGTTATATGTCTTGGCAACCTGGAAATACCAGATTTGTGCCATTTGAGTGTGTGGTGATGATTTTGACACGTAGGGCTTCATATCTTGTTTCGTTGATTCCCGTTGATCCGTAGCTCCGATTGTAATGTTCATTATATGGTTTAGCATTGTTTTCACGAGACGCATCTGATCATGTCATTCTCATGCATGTAAAAATAGGTTAGCATGCAGTTCTGTCCAGGAACTTGTTTTAGCTCCTTAAGCTTGTGTTAGTGATAGAAATAGTGATGCATGCTCATTTTCCTCTCATGCGTCATGTACTTGTTGCATCTTGAGGTGCTGTTGTTCATTAGATGTTATTCCTATGTTGGGTAGCACCGGGATCGAACAACGAGTACGTGGATTCGGGAGAGTACGTGCAGGACGAACAAGAACCATTCCAAGCTGAGGATATCACAGGCAAGATGATTTGACCTTGATTCCATCTCTAGACTTATTATGCTAGATTACGTTTCCTTCTCATATGATCGCTGCCTACCACTGAAATATTTGCCTCTTGATATGCCATGAACCCAAACACTGATCCCTTCCTAGCAAACTTGAATGGCTAAGTAGGCTTTGCTCAGCTACTAATGTTAGCATTGCTAGATGCAGGTGCTTTGTCTCATGTGACAACATGAGCTTGATATCATTATCTTAAATTTTGTTATTTATTTAATGCACCTATATACTTGGTAAATAACAGAAGGCCTAGCCTTTTGTCGGGTGCTTTGTTTCGTTATTGCTGCCTTAGTTACCGGCTACCCGTGTTTCATTCCATATTGATCGCTCCTAACACGTTCGGGGTTGTTATGGGGACCCCCTCGATAAATCGCTAGTGCTAAGGCTTGTCCGCCAGGACCCAACATTGGTGTTAATTTGCTAATCACTTAATGCTAAGGCTTGTCCGACAGGACCCAACATTGGTGTTAATTTGCTAATCACTTAATAATAATCTGCATAGGGCATGATCACCCCGAGGATCTTTAATCAACAACCCGGGCCAGTGCTCCTCATGAGTGTTGGTCCAAACTGGTCTGCCTGCGGGGCCACCACAAGGAAAACTTGAGTTTTGGTACCTGTAGCTAGTTCCATCCGGCGTGTCGTGAGACTGAGATACGCGGCTCTTTATCGGGGTCGTCGACACGTCGGGAGGTCCTGCTAGTCTTGTCTTACCTTAGCGATATATCTTGCGTATAGGAATCCCGGTGAAGCTTTGGTTCTCCCCAGAGTTGAGGTTTTTCCTCTAAGGAATTCGACGAGATCACGAGATTCGTGATAGAGGATTACTTTGCGGCCTGTGTACGTTTGTGATGGACTAGTTGGAGCACCCCTTCAGGGTTTAATCTTTCGGAAAGCCGTGCCCGCGGTTATGTGGCAACTTGGAATATTTTGTTAACATCCGGTATTAGATAACTTAAACAAAAGCTAAAAGAATTGCCAACTGTGTGCGTAACCGTGACTGTCCCCTCGAAGATCTCTCTTCGATCGGGAACACGGTGGGGTTATGAATGACGTAGGTAGGTGTTCAGGATCACTTAGTGATCAAGTATTCACGACCGCTAGTATAGACCACTTTCATAAATGTTCTACGTAAGTTAGCCACCAAATCAAGCTTAGGATGCTGCAACCTCAAACACTTCACCTTATCCTACCTAATAACTTGACTAGTTCTGGCACCAAGGTCTTAGATTGTTGAGTCCCCGTGGCTCACGGATTCCTTCAAAATACCAACAGGTTCAGGTACCCCAGAGACAGATGATCCCGACGGCACGCAGCCGGCGTGGCAGTACGATGAGGAGATAGACCGCCTGTACGTGAACTATTTAGAAGATTGAGGCGTGGTCGTGATCGTGGGCCTGCTGGCAGGGTAACATAGCCCTTCTATGTTTTGTAGTCCGTAGCGGAACTACTTTGGTTGTATGCGTGATGTACTCTGATATATATTTATGAGAAGGAAATTGAACCCCTGATTGTCTATCTTTATTATTATGTATGTGTTGTGTTACCTATTTGTGAGACGCTTAGATGCGCTCCTTTCCAATTCGGGGCCTCGATCCCCAGATCGGAAAGGACCGCATATTGGTCGTTACAACGAGTCTCGCCCAAGCTTGTGGGAGACTCTCTTCTTGGAGTTGAGCAAAGTTGTATATTTCCTGCAAGGCAGCTTGCTTCTTATGGACAGGGAAATATTTCTCACAGAAGTAATAGACCATATCCTGGGGACTACTCACACATCCAGGAGCAAGAGAGGTGAACCAGGCTTTAGCGTCATCCTTTAAAGAGAAAGGAAACAACTTAAGGATGTAGTAGTGGCGGATCTTCTCCTCACTAGTGAAAAGGGTGGCTATATCGTGTAGTTTTGTAAGATGGGCTACGACCGTCTCAGACTCATAACCGTGGAAAGGATCAGATTCGACTAGAGAGATTATCTCAGGATCGACAAAGAATTCATAATCCTTATCGGTGATAAAGATAGGTGAAGTGGCAAACTTTGGGTCGTATTTCATCCTACCTTTCCGAGATTTTTCCTTCCACTTGAGAAGTAATTTCTCAGCGTCATAGGCATCCTTACACGCAAGAAAATCCTCAGCTATCTCTCCCTCCATAACATAACCCTCAGGTATATCAGGCAATTCATATCTAGGAGAGCTAGATCTAGCAGGAGCAAAAGCAGGTTCTATCTCAATAGTATCGGCAGTTTCAGAAGCATCACGAGCATTGTCAGTAACTCTAGCAATATGAGCATCAAGGAGTACCCCTAGTGGAACATCAGGCAAAGTTGTATCTCTAGCAGTATCAAGCATAGCATCATCAGGCATAATAGCATCTCTAGCATCATCAGGCAAAGCAATATCAGGCATAGCATCTCTAGCAGTATCAGGCATAGCATCTCTAGTAGTATCAGGCATAGCATCTCTAGCAGTATCAGGCAAAGCAGTATCAGGCATAGCATCTCTAGCAGTATCAGGCAAAGCAGTATCAGGCATAGCATCATAAGCATCATCAAGCACAGGCGACATATCAAGATTTCTAGCAGGAGGTGATGTCGCAAACTTACTTATAACTGAAGGTGAATTAAGTGCAGAGCTAGATGGCAGTTCCTTACCTCCCCTCGTAGTTGAGGGCAAGACTTTGGTTTTCGGATCCTTCAGATTCTTCATAGTGATCAGCGGATATAAATCCCAAGTAACTCAGAGAATATAGCAATACCTCCCCGGCAACGGCGCCAGAAAAATGTTATTTGGCAATCTTTGGCAATGGCTAGACGACTGCTATTCTTGATTGCTCAACAATTAGAAATTGTCTTGCAATAACCCACCAGCGCGTGGGATCGAGGCAGTTTTCGAGGGTAGAGTATTCAACCCAAATTTTTGATTCGCCAATAGGAAGTGAGAGGATATTCTCAAGTATTAGCAGATGAATGTGTCTGATTCAACCACACCTGAAAGATTAATATATGCAAGCAAAGTATCAACAACAAAGTGGTATGATAACAACGGTGTCAGAAAGGATCTGTTGACGGCAGACTATTCCTAATTGTCGTATCAATGGCGCCAGAAGTTGCCCTTTGACGGAAATTGTCTTTTCCCGTCAACGTCAAGCGAATCAGAATTGTAGCTGGTAGCAGCAGTGTAACGAGTAGCAGCAGTGGCAAGGAACATCGGTAGTGACATCAGTAGCAAGTAGAAACAGTAGCAAGTAACAGCAGTAGCAAGTAGCAAAGTAGCAAGTAACAGCAGAGCAAGTAACAACAGCATCAACAGTAGTAACAGCAGCAGAGCAAAACAAGTACAGTGGGACAAACTCATAGGCAATGGGTCGGTGATTTGTTTGGATGATATTCATCATGCAACAGTTATAACACGGAGAGATATGTGGCTAGCTCTCGTTCATCGATGTGATGTAGGCATGCATTCCGTGTGTCATCATACGTGCTTAGGGAAAAGAACTTGCATGACATCTATTGTCCATCCCTCCCGTGGCAGCGGGGTCCAAAAGGAAACTACGGGATATTAAGGTTCTCCTTTTAATAAAGAACCGGACCAACGCATTAGCACTTGGTGAACACATGAACTCCTCAAACTATGGTCATCACCGGGAGTGGTTCCGGTTATTGTCACTCCGGGATTGCCGGGTCATAACACATAGTAGGTAACTACAACTTGCAAGATCGGATCGAAAACACACATATATTGGTGACAACATAATAATTTCAGATCTGAAATCATGGCACTCGGGCCCTAGTGACAAGCATTAAGCATGGCAAAGTAGTAGCAACATCAATCTTAGAACATAGTGGATACTAGGGATCAATCCCCGTCAAAACTAACTCGATTACATGATAGATCTCCTCCTAATCATTACCGCCCAACGAGCCTACGAATAGATTATTCACGAACGATGAAGAGCTTCATGGAATTGGAGAGGGAAGAAGGTTAATGATGACGATGGCGATGATTTCCCCTCTCCGGAGCCCAAAACGGACTCCAGATCTGCCCTCCAGATGAAGAACAGGATGTTTCGGCGCCCCCGTATCGCAAACGCAATGAAATCTTCTGTCTTAATTTTTTCTGGGACGAAAGTGAATTTATAGAGCTGAGATTGGGGGCGGTAGAGCCACGTGGGCCCCACAAGCTTGCTAGCCGCCACAAGGGGGGTGGCGGCTACAGGGCTTGTGGCCCACTGGCCCATCCCCTCCGGTGGATCTTTGCGCAGGTATTTTTCATATTTTCCAGAAATATTCTCCATAAATTTTCACGACGTTCTAAGAACTTTCATTTCTGCACAAAAACAACACCAAGGCAATTCTGCTGAAAACAGCGTCAGTCCAGGTTAGTTCCATTCAAATCATGCAAATTAGAGTCCAAAACAAGGCCAAAGAGTTTGGAAAAGTAGATACGATGGAGACGTATCAACAAGCCAGCCAGCTAATTCCCAAAATCACATCATAACACCCGAGTGGTAGAACCTTGTGGTCGGTGGTAAATTTGACCCCTTGAAAACGCCATTCACATGTTGGTATCTCCTGATCACGGCGAAGGATTCCTCCATTAGCCACCCGCACAGAATAAGGCTGACACGCTTGCTGTACCCCTTGCCAATGGTGAGCCAAAGACGAAATGATGAAACTGCGAGATGATCCAGAGTCCACCAGCATCAGAACCTCCCGCTGCTGCACTCGGCCGTGTAGCCACATAGTTGTTGGTGATTCAGCACCTTCGAGTGCTTCATTGAAGACAACACAACAATCATCTTCACTTGGAACAGTCTCCACCTGTTTAGTCTCAGCAGAGCAAGTTTGCAGCATCTCGACCAACTCCTCGACCACATGCAGTTGCATAGTTGGCGCACATCAATGGTCGCGGCTCCACCGTTCGCCGTAAGTGAAGCAAAGACCCTTGGCGCAGCGATATGCAAGGGGAGACACCAGTTTTTCGTTGTTGGCAGCGGGCTTGATGGTGCCGTGGGTGCAGCGATCGTCTTCGCACTTTTTCACAGGCCCCGCACCGGTCTTGGGTGGTGGCAATGGTAGCGGCAAAGCCGTATGCAGCGGTGCCAAGCCATTCACCGAAAGGGAGGGTGGAAAGGAGTGCCGCCTGTCATCCCGTCGAAATGTGTCCACCACTTCTTCCTCAAACATGGGAGATCCGCAACAGTATCCAAGGTTTGGGGTCGGTGTAAAACAACGGTAGCATGAATATCCCGCTGTAAACCCTCCATGAATTGTGTGACAAAGAAAGCGGGGTCCCAAGAGGGATGATGTGCAAGAAGGTGGTTTATGGTTTGTATAAACTGCTCAGCATATTCACCTGCGTTGCGTGTTTGACGCAATCGGTTGAATTGCCTAAGTAAATTTTGAAACTCCTCTCACCCGAACTGGGCACATATAGTAGTAGAAAAATCTTCCCAATCTTGGTAGTGTAAATGGGCTTGGGACGACTGAAGCCATGTGAGGGCTCCATCCATGAAGTACATAGCGACAGCAAAGACTTAGTATCTGCAGCAAAGTTTTAGTAGCAAAGTAGTATGATAGTAACGGTAGCGGCAGTAACAGTAGCAGTAGTGATTTGTATAGAAAGTGTGACAGCAGTAGTGGTAAAGTAACTTAGCAAGGACCAGTATAGGAAAATCTCGTAGGCATTGGATCGGTGATGGATAATTATGTCAGATGGCATTCATCATGTAACAGTTATAACATAGGGTGATATGTAACTAGCTCCAGTTCGTCAATGTAATGTAGGCATGTATTCCGTATTTAGTCATACGTGCTTATGGAAAAGAACTTGCATGACATCTTTTGTCCTACCCTCCCGTGGCAGCGGGGTCCTAATGGAAACTAAGGGATATTAAGGTCTCCTTTTAGTATAGAACCGGAACAAAGCATTAGCACATAGTGAATACATGGGATCCTCATACTATGGTCATTTCCGTGAGTGGTTCCGGCTGTTGTCACTCCGAGGTTGTCGGGTCATAACACATAATAAGTGACTACAACTTGCAAGATAGGATCAAGAACACACATATATTGATGAAAACATAATAGGTTCAGATCTGAAATCATGGCACTCGGGCCCTAGTGACAAGCATTAAGCATAGCAAAGTAGTAGCAACATCAATCGTAGAACATAGTGGATACTAGGGATCAAACCCCATCAAAACTAACTTGATTACATGATAGATCTCATCCAACCCATTACCGTCCAGCAAGCCTACGATAAGATTACTCACGAACGATGGAGAGCATCATGGAATTGGCGATGGAGGATGGTTGATGATGACGACGACGTCAATTTCCCCTCTCTGGAGCCCAGAACGGACTCGAGATCTGCCCTCCCGAGGAAGAACAGGCGGTGGCGGCGGCTCCGTATCGTGAAACGTGATGCACTCTTCTCTCCTATTTTTTCTGGGCGAGAGAGGTTATATGGAGTTGGAGATGAAGTCGGGGGAGCCACGTGGGCCCCACAAGCCTGCTAGGCGCACCCTAGGGGGCGCGCCTGCAGGGCTCGTGGCCCACTGGCAGCGTATCTTCAGTTGATTCTTTCTCTTATATTTTTTATATATTCCATAAAAAATCCTCATAAGTTTCCAGGTCATTCCGAGAACTTTTATTTCTACACAAAAACAACACCATGGCAGTTCTGGTGAAAACAGCGTCAGTCCAGGTTAGTTTCATTCAAATCATGCAAATTAGAGTCCAAGACAAGGCCAAAAGAGTTCCGAAAAGTAGATACGTTGGAGATGTATCAACTCCCCCAAGCTTAAAGCCTTGCTTGTCCTCAAGCAATTCAGTTGATAAAATGAAAGAGACAAAAGAAAAACTTTTACGAACTCTGTTTGATCTTGTTGTTGTAATTATGTCTAACTCATATTCAGATTTTTAGCAAGATCATAAGCTAACCACATAAGGAATGACCTTTAGGTCTCATGGTATACTCATATCAATGGCGTAATTAACTAGCGAGCAATAATACTATGTTTCAAACGTCAACACTTCAATCAAAATAATCATGATACAATATGAATAAATGGTATCTCGCTAGCCCTTTCTGATGCTGCAAAACATAAATGCACAACACCTTCAAAGACCAAAGGCCGACTGGAAATTGTAATTCATGGCAAGGAAGATCCAGTCATAGTCATACTCAATATCAATTAATAGCAAAGCATATAAATGACGGAGGTGCTCTCTAACTGGTGCTTTTTAATAAGAAGAGGATGACTCAACAGAAACGTAAATAGATAGGCCCTTCGCAGACGGAAGCATTGATTTGCAGAAGTGCCACACCTCAAGCTTTTTAAAACAGAGATAAATAATTTTGGGTGGCATGCTTTCATTGTCAACGCGATGACCAAGAGTTTTCACCATATTATAGGCGATTCCCAAACAGAATAGTGAAGTTTTGACTGCCCCACCACCGATCAATCACACTCCAGGACTAGCCGAATCCTCGGGTGTCGTCCATACCAACAACAATCGAGGGGGAGTTTTGTTTGCAATTATATTTCTGATTTGATTTGAGCATGGAACTGGGCATTCCAATTACCGGCCCCTTTCTCGTGAGTGATAGTGAATAAACATGTATCGAGGATAACACGCCTAGCATGGAAGATACTGACCGCCCCTTCTCACCACATGAGCGGTTCGGGCATACAAAACAGATTATTATTTGAAGATTTAGAGAGTGGCACATGCAAATTTACTTGGAACGGCAGGTAGATACCGCATATAGGTAGGTATGGTGCACTCATATGGAACAACTTTAGGTTTATGGAAGTGGATGCACAAGCAGTATTCCCGCTTAGTACATGTGAAGACTAGCAAAAGACTAGGAAGCGACCAACTAGAGAGTGACAACAGTCATCAATATGCATTGAAATTAACCAATGTTGAGTGCAAGCATGAGTAGGATATAAATCACCATAAACATGAATATCGTGGAGGCTATGTTGATTTTGTTTCAACTACATGCCTGAACATGTGCCAAGTCAAGCCACTTGAATCATTCAAAGGAGGATACCATCCTATCATACTACATCATAATCATCTTGAAATTCATGTTGGCATCCAAGACAAACAATTATAAGCTCCTAGCTAATTAAGCATGGCATCAGAAACTATGATCTCTAAGTTGTCATTGCAAACATGTTTCTCTCATAACAATGCTGAATTAGGAACGATGAGCTAGTCATATTTACATATACAAAATAGGTCGAGTTCATACCAGCTTTTCCAGGCTCAGTCACTTCATCATATATCGTCATTATTGCCTTTTACTTGCACGACTGAATGATGTGAATAATAATAAGAGTGTTCGTGCATTGGACTAAGCTGGAATCTACAAGAAAATTTAGAGGAGAAGACAAAGTAATATGGCTCTTTGACGGATAAACAATAATGCATATGAGAGCCACTAATCATTTTAACCATGGTCTTCTACGTCGACCCAAAGAAAAAGAAAACTATTTACACGGGAAAGCTCCCAACAATCAAAAGAAAAACGGGAAATCTTTTTGGGTTTTATTTTTAATTACCACTAAGCATGCTGGAAGGTAAACTTACAACTAAATTTTTTTTGGTTTTCTCATTTTTAAACAAACACACGAGAAGAATGCAATAAAAAGAAATAAACTAGCATGCATGACACAATGGAAGAGTGTGAACACCGACTATCAAAGTGAATGTGTGAGCATGAATATAAAGTCGGTGAGAGACACGTACTCCCCCAAGCTTAGGCTTTTGGCCTAAGTTGGTCTAGTTCCATGGCTGGTCCGGGCGATATCCAAAATCATAATGGGGGTTGTACTGGGACGCAGCAGCTACCGCCTGAATAGTTGCCTCACGGAGGCAAGAAGCCTTCACCTCCCTCTCATACTCCTCTGCCTCTCCTCTGGTTATGTAATATCTCCGTTTTCCCTGAAAGTCAAAGAAGGCAGGAGCAGGAAGGGTAATATGGAAAACACTTTGTCGGTTAAATATTAACCGGTATAGGAGGGATTCATTATCCCTCTCAAGGAACTGATAACGTATCATAGCGGCGCGATCAAGGAAAGTTGTGTGGAGCAGGGGATCTCCTGTGCGGATGGGTATTCCAAGAGGATTTGCTATGCAAGTGGCATAGATCCCACCGAAGAAATCCCCTTCATTAGCATTATTATTTAGCCTCCTAGAAATTATAGCTCCCATGTTGGAACTTCTATTACCCGTTACTACGCTCTTAAGAATACTAAGGTCAGGTGCGTAGAGGTGACTATGGTCATGCTTGCCGTTAATGCATCTACCTATGAAGAGGGCAAAATAATGTAAGGCAGGAAAATGAATGCTCCCCATGGTAGCCTGCGTAATATCTCTAGTTTCTCCAACAGTTATACTAGAAATAAAATCTCTAACCGAAGACTTAGGAGGGTCACTGGGACTACCCCAATCAGGTATCTTGCATAATCTATTAAAATCCTCTAAATCCATAGTATACGATTTGTCATAAAGATCAAACAGTATGGATGTGTCACGGCCAACTGAAAATTTGAATCTACGAACAAAAGAGGCAGTGAGTGTAGTATACTGTTCACATTTATTGGAGATGAATTCTTTGAGCCCGACGTTGCGAACAAAGGTATCAAACTCGTCGTTGAAACCTGCATCAATCATGAATTCATCGAAAGGCCATTCACATGGTTGCACCGCTGCGTTCCTCAGCTGATAAGGATCGGGCTCCCGAATCGCGAGACGGGGACCCCTTTTGCTTGAGGAACCACCATGATAGTTCTTCCAGGACATCTTCCTTTTTCTGAAATAAAAGTGAACAAAGTTTAACAAAACTCATAGCAACTACTCCTACAAGTGCCTAGAGGCCATATCATGCATCAAAACTACTTGGGACCAACTAAAATTAACATGCAAAGCTCAAGAACAGGGTCACCAAGGCAGCAATAATATGCAATGAATAAAGCACTTGAATAAAAACTAATTGGACCAATGGAGGGGTCACATACCAAGGAACAATTCCCCAAAACAGTTTGGTGATTGGGGCTTTGCACAAGGAGATCGAAAAATGCAGCAAAATGAGCAAGAACACAGGTTTGAGCTGTGGAATGATTTTTTCTGGAGGTAGACGAAGAAGATGGGTGCTGGAATAAGTGGAGGGGGGCCACGTGGGACCCACGAGCCTGCCAGGCGTGCCTAGGGGGGTGGGCGTGCCTCCTGGGCTTGTGGCCCACTGGTGCATCCCCCTGACTAGTTATCTATCTCAGAAATTCTTAAATATTCCAGAAAAAATCATACTTGAATTTCAGGGCATTTGGAGAACTTTTATTTTCAGGTCATTTTTTATTGAACGGATAATGCAGAAAATAGGAAAATAATGCTATATTTATTATTTTTCTACTAAATAACAGAAATTAAAAGTTGGGAACACAAGGTTGTGGCTTCTAGATTCATCCATCTCATGGTCATCAAAAGAAATCCGTCAATGAGGTTGATCAAGTCTCCTTGACAAACTTTTTTCGAATCACATAAAACCAGAGAATTTTTGAATAATCACTAGGTTACCTCAACGGGGGTGTGCATATCCTCAATAACAAGTATATCATATTTCATCTTGACAGTAGGTATAGGGAATTCAAAGCTTCCAATAATAATTGATGAAGATTTTTCAATGGCATTAATGCAATGAACTCGATATTGTTTCTTCGGAAAGTGCATCGTGTGCGCATTACCATTAACATGGAAAGTGACATTGCCTTTGTTGCAATCAATAACAGCCCCTGTAGTGTTTAAAAAGGGTCTTCCAAGGATGACCACCATGGCATCATCCTCGGGAATATCAAGAATAATAAAGTTCGTCAAGATAGTAATGTTCACAACCACAACAGGCACATCCTCGCAAATGCCGATAGGTAAAGCACTTGATTTGTCAGCCATTTGCAAAGAAACTTCAGTAGGTGTCAACTTATTCAATTCAAGTTTATGATATAAAGAGAGAGGCATAACACTAACACCGGCTCCAACATCACATAAAGCAGTTCTAACATAATTTCCTTTAATGGAGCAAGGTATAGTGGGCACTCTGGGATCACCTAGTTTCTTAGGAGTCCCACCCTTAAAAGTGCAATTAGCAAGCATGGTGGAAATCTCAACATCAGGTATCTTTCTTTTATTAGTCACAATATCTTTCATGTACTTAGCATAAGGAGACATTTTAAGCATATCAGTCAAACGCATTTGCAAAAAAATAGGTCTAATCATTTCAACAAAGCGCTCAAAATCCTCATCATCCTTTTTGTTGGATGGTTTGGGAGGAAAGGGCATGGGTTTCTGAACCCATGGTTCTCTTTCTTTACCATGCTTCCTAGCAATAAAATCATTCTTATCATATCTCTTGTTCTTAGGTTGTGGCTTATCAAGATCAACAGCAGGTTCAATCTCCACATCATTATCATTACTAGGTTGAGCATCAACATGAACACCATTACCGATATTATCACTAGGCTCATGTTCATCACCAGATTGTGTTTCGACATCAGAAATAGAAACATCATTTGGATTCTCAGGTGTAACAACAACAGGTTTACTAGCATGCAAGTTCCTAGCATCTTTCTTTTTCTTCCTATTACGAGGATGACTAGGTGCATCAATATTAACTCCTTGAAAATATTTTTCAATTCTCTTAGGATGGCCCTCGGGATACAAAGGTTCGTGAGTCATTCTACCAGCTCTAGAAACAACTCTAACAGAATTATCATTCAATTCATTAAGCAAGTCATTTTGAGCCTTAAGTACTTGTTCTACTTGAGTAGTGACCATAGAAGCATATTTACCAATAAGCTTAAGATAATTAACATTTCTATCCACACAAGCACTTATATGATTAATCATACGAGCATTTTGTTTCAGTTGTCTGCTAACATAATCATTAAAACTTTATTGTTTGGCAACAAAGTTATCAAATTCATCTAAGCATAAGCTAGCAGGTTTATCATAAGGAATATCACTCTCATTGAATCTACGAAGAGAATTTACCTCTACTACCTGTGTCGGGTTATCAAGACCATGTATTTCTTCAATAGGTGGTAGATTCTTAACATCTTCAGATTTAATACCTTTCTCTTGCATAGATTTCTTGCCTTCTTGCATATCTTCAGCACTGAGGAATAGAATACCTCTTTTGTTCGGAGTTGGCTTCGGAGGTGGTTCAGGAATAGTCCAAGCATTATCATTGCTCAAGATATTATTCAATAGAATTTCAGCTTGTTCCACAGTTCGTTCCCCGAAAACACAACCAGCACAACTATCTAGGTGGTCCCTAGAAGCATCGGTTAGTCCATTATAAAACATATCAAGTATTTCATTTTTCTTAAGAGGGTGATTATGCAAAGCATTAAGTAACTGGACAAGCCTCCCCCAAGCTTGTGGGAGACTCTCTTCTTCAATTTTCACAAAGTTATATATATCCTGCAAGGCAGCTTGTTTCTTGTGGGCAGGAAAATATTTCTGAGAGAAGTAGTATATCATATCCTGGGTACTACGCACACAACCAGGAGCAAGAGAAGTAAACCAAGTTTTAGCATCACCCTTTAGTGAGAAAGCAAACAACTTAAGGATATAGTAATAGCGAATTTTTTCCTCATTAGTGAATAGGGTGGCTATATCATTCAGTTTAGTAAGATGTGCTACAACAGTTTCAGATTCATAACCATGAAAAGGATCAGATTCAACCAAAGTGATTAAATCAGGATCAACAGAGAATTCATAATCCTTATCAGTAACAAAGATGGGTGAAGTAGTAAACTTAGGATCATATTTCATTCTAGCATTCAGAGAATTTTCTTTCCACTTGTGTAATAAATTCTCAAGATCATAGCTATCCTTACAAGCAAGAAAGTCTTCAGCTACCTCTACCTCCATAACATAACCCTTAGGTATATTAGGCAATTCATATCTAGGAGTGCTAGGTCTAACAGGTGTCACAGCAGGTTCAACTTCGATAATTTCATCAGTTTGAGAAGTATCATCCGATTCAGCAGTAACTCTAGCAATTTGTGCATCAAGAAATTCACCCAGTGGCATATCGTTATCAAGAAAAGCATCATCATAAGCATTATGGATAGCAGAAGTAGCATCATCAAGCAGAGGCAACATATCAAAATTACTAGTAGGTGGTGGTGTCGCAAATTTACTCATAACAAAAGGTGAATCAAGTGCAGAGCTAGATGGCAGTTCCTTACCTGTCCTCGTAGTTGAGGGCAAGACTTTAGTTTTTGGATCTCTCGTATTCCTCATAGTGATCAACAGATGTAAATCCCAAGTGACTCAGAGAATAGAGCTATGCTCCCCGGAAACGGCGCCAGAAAAAGGTCTTGATAACCCACAAGTATAGGGGATCGCAACAGTTTTCGAGGATAGAGTATTCAACCCTAATTTATTGATTCGACACAAGGGGAGCCAAAAAATACTCTCAAGTATTAGCAGTTGAGTTGTCAATTCAACCACACCTGAAAGACTAAGTATCTGCAGCAAAGTTTTAGTAGCAAAGTAGTATGATAGTAACGGTAGCAGCGGTAACAGTAGCAGTAGTGATTTGTATAGCAAGTATGCCAGCAGTAGCGGTAAAGTAACTTAGCAAGGACCAGTATAGGAAAACCTCGTAGGCATTGGATCGGTGATGGATAATTATGTTGGATGGCATTCATCATGTAATAGTTATAACATAGGGTGATATGTAACTATCTCCAGTTCGTCAATGTAATGTAGGCATGTATTCCGTATTTAATCATATGTGCTTATGGAAAAGAACTTGCATGACATCTTTTGTCCTACCCTCCCGTGGTAGCGGGGTCCTAATGGAAACTAAGGGATATTAAGATCTCATTTTAATAGAGAACCGGAACAAAGCATTACCACATAGTGAATACATGGGATCCTCATACTATGGTCATCTCCGGGAGTGGTTCCGGCTATTGTCACTCCGGGGTTGTCGGGTCATAACACATAGTAGGTGACTACAACTTGCAAGATAGGATCAAGAACACACATATATTGATGAAAACATAATAGGTTCAGATCTGAAATCATGGCACTCGGGCCCTAGTGACAAGCAGTAAGCATAGCAAAGTAGTAGCAATATCAATCTTAGAACATAGTGGATACTAGGGATCAAACCCCATCAAAACTAACTCGATTACATGATAGATCTCATCCAACCCATCACCGTCCAGCAAGCCTACGATAAGATTACTCACGAACGATGGAGAGCATCATGGAATTGGCGATGGAGGATGGTTTATGATGACGACGACTACGATTTCCCCTCTCCGGAGCCCAGAACAGACTCCAGATCTGCCCTCCTAAGGAAGAACAGGCGGTGGCGGCGGCTCCGTATCGTGAAATGTGATGAACTCTTCTCTCCTATTTTTTTGGGCGAGAGAGGTTATATGGAGTTGGAGATGAAGTCGGGGGAGCCACGTGGGCCCCACGAGCCTGCTAGGCGCGCCCTAGGGGGCGCATGCAGGCTCGTGGCCCACTAGCAGCGTATCTTCAGTTGATTCTTTCTCTGATATTTTTTATATATTCCATAAAAAATCCTCGTAAGTTTCCAGGTCATTACGAGAACTTTTATTTCTGCACAAAAACAACCATGGCAGTTCTCCTGAAAACAGCGTCAGTCCGGGTTAGTTTCATTCAAATCATGCAAATTAGAGTCCAAGACAAGGGCAAAAGAGTTTGGAAAAGTAGATACGTTGGAGACGTATCACGGATCAGCGGCGTCGTCTCCTTGTCCTTGGTCAGCCCCGGATCCGGGCCCAAGGCGGACGTTGCGCGAGGTGCATGGATGCTTTGGCGCAGCTCCTTGACCTCAGCGCGAAGATCGTCCAGCGAGCGCTCGATTGTCGGCCTCCACCCTTGGATCTCGAGGATGGTGTGGTGGATCTCACTGATCTGGGCGGACATGGCATTGATCGCCACCGTCAGATCAGCCAACGCCTTGTTGGTCTCCTCCATGGCGCTCACCTTCCCCTTTCGGGTCTGGATGATAGAGGGGAAACGGCCGGCCAGATTTGTGGTGGAAGAAGAAAAAAATTGGTGGATCGGAGTAACTCGCAGCGAATTTGGTGGTAGTTTGGGAGGATTGAAAGGCTCTGAATACCAATTGTTAGGATCCCAGTAGATAAATCACTCTCAATCACACATTCATACAAGCTTCGGCCGGATTTGAGGTTCAGAGAGAGAGGAAGGGGATTCGAGAGAGAGAGAGCTACCGCTACCGATAACTTCTTCCACACCTCGCGCAGTAGGGGAACGAGTTCATTTTAACCTAACGTCGAGTGTCCTAGTATTGGTCTGCGTACTTTTTGTTGGGCTTCGTTAGGCGTCGAGGCTGCTCCGGGCCATTACCATCGGTGGCCGCTGAGGGCGAGGCCTTCGCTATAGGTGGGCCATGGGGAGCAGAGGGCATAACACTTAGTGAGGCCAAAGACATGGTTGAGGAAATGGCCATGAAACCGGATGCCTTAATCTTGGGAGCTCTAATGTCTGGTTGTAGGTTTCACAAGAAACTGGAGTTGGCTTAGTTTGTTATAAGAACTGAATTGAATTGGAGCCAGACAAAAGTCGTGTTTATGTACTTTTAGCTAACATATATTCTGTCTCTGGTAGTCATGCTCTTGCAAGGGAAATTAGTCACCTAATGCGTGAGAAAGGAGTTGAGAAGACACCTGGATATAGCAATGTGGTAATTAAAGGGTTATCCACCAGTTCATTGCTGGAGATAGGTCTCATCCTCGCATAAAAGATATTTTCACAAAGTGGTATGAGATAGATAGTAGGCTAAGGCTGGAGGAGAGTTATGTGCCTGATAAGAAAGAAGTTCTGCTTGACTGAAAAAGAAGAAGAGAAAGAAGTTTTGCTTAATACTGAAGAATAAGAGGTGGAAGTTGCACTCAACCAGCATAGTGAGAAGCTGGCAAACGATTTTGCTTTGACGAGTACAAGTGATTATAGGCCCAATCAGATTGTCAAGAACCTCGGAGTCTGCCAAGATTGTCATCATGTCACCAAACTTATATTTGAAGAGTTTTTTTTGGAAAAGGAGGATATAACCCGGGCCTATGCATCTGGACGATACATGCAGCCATTTTATTAATTATTCACAATAACCTTATAAAGTAATACATTAGTAAGTCGAAAGCCACGATCTTAGCAACACTTTGTCGCTAATCCTATCCCCTTGATGAAGGGGTGTCGAATGTCCGGACATAATACCAAACAGACATCACACCAAAGCCTAAAATCTAAAGCCAGATGCCCTAGCCCAGCTTCAGAATCGGGACTAGATCACACCGGTCTGGCGTAGTCTCATTGGTCGTCGTCGTCGTCTTCCGCCGATCCATCCCGAGAGTCGGTACTAACGCACCGACCTTGCCAAGCCTAATGTCGATGCCACCATGACGTCAGCCAACTTCACCATCCTGCATGTATCCATCTACACGCGCTCGTCGTTGAAACTCCACGGCATCGTGCCGCCGGAATCCATCATCAGCCGTGCGGTAGATGTAACACAGCTCCTCCTCTTGTCCCCTCCAACCAGCTCCTGTTCCAAAATGATGCCGTTGGGAGGGAGAACGACACCGTACGCGCCGTCATCGTCCTATCCAGTAGACCCAAATTTGCGGTTTCCATCGAAACATCTCGATCGTGTTTGACGCAACTTGCAACGGCGATGCCTCAACACGGGAATGACGTCGGAAACACCGTCATCGTCCGCTCGGACCGAAGTCGACACAATTTTCACCGGAAGTAGCGCAACCAAGATCACGCCGCTAACTGGATTCGAGCTCACCCTCGCTATGTAGACGTATGGTGTCGTCAGAAAGCCGGTTGGGGGGCCTCTGGCCGCCCCACCCCGTCCCTATTACGCACCGTTGGCCGACAAAAGTCGAAACACGATGGATCTGGCCAAGACGCTAGATCCATGGCCACTGCGCCGTCATAGCATAGCGGAGGATCCCACCGAAGCGCCTCACCAGCCATGAGTCCACCGCCTCCCGCCACACAACGGACACCGCTATGGCTGTCGCGCAAGGATCCCACACGAGGCGCCCAAGCTGCCTCATGGGAGATCCGGCGCAACCCTCCTACCCTAGCCCTTCTGGCGTCGAGCGCCGCCACCACCGCGGCCAATGTCGACGGAAGCGGCGGCAGGGATCTGTCACGCGGGAGAACCGACGACGTGGAGGATTTGGTCCCCCTGGCGTCGGCTTGGGTGGCGGCGTGAGGAGGTCGGGAGGAAGGGAGGGATGAAACTTATATCCAAAGTATTGGGAGGGACATTATTGTTAGAGATCGAACACGTGTCCATTTGTTTAAAGATCACACTTGTTCGTGCAAGGACGAAGTAGCTAACAAATTTGTGTATTAAGAGCATCTACAAACGGATATAGCAAATATAACTCCGTAAACACCAACGGATGCGTCCGGTCAGTGACCGAACGTGCTCCTTATTTTTCTGTCCATGCAGACACACTCCTCGTTTTCTTTCTCATATGTCCGATCACTTGCTCGTGATTGGTGATGAGGAAGAGAGAGAAAGAAAAGAATGAATAAATAAAAATAAAAGGTGGTCCGGGATGGGGTTGCGTCCTACGTGACGGACTCTCAGGGCGCGTCCGCGAGCCCTCATATCCTCCTTATATTTGAGATGGTTTTGAGGATTTGTGAACAGCCAGACGTATAGGGATGTTATGAGAGATCTGGTTGGATCACATTTTTTCTTCTCTCTTATGTCCAATCACTAACCAATAGAGTCTACGAACTTATAAGGGGTCCTTTCATGTGTGTGGTTGTAAATGCTCTAACAGTGGTACCTGTGGCATTATAGAGAATGGGTTGTTGAGCCCCCCACCCCCATATATACTCTATCATGATACATGGGTGTTGCATGAGTTTAGGGGATAAAGTTGTTGAACAACAACAACAAAACTTGCTAAGTATAATGTACATATGGACAGTCATGTTGTCATTAAGTCTGTCAATAGATATTCCTGCTCACAACTAAAGATACTCATGTTCATCTCATAGAAAACATATATTACATGGATGTATTAACTTTCATGGTACATTTAGTTCTGAAGCAAGGACACTATTTTTCTTGAGAAAGAAAATCAAAAATAATATATTGTTGATAGGTTCGGCTGGAAAAGATTATTGTCCACAATATCATGCTACACGATTATGGCACTACTATCAAGAAATGAACTGCAGAAGGCCCGTAAATATGTTAAACTATTGTTCAGAGCGCTGCTGGTGTGAGAACATGATGAATAATAGTAATAACTCTGTAAAAGAAACAACTGAATAGTTGAAACATGATAGTAGTAGAAAACTCTAGGAAAGTGTCCTTTTGCTCCGGAGCTCAAACGAGCTCGGTGAACAATGAAACTAAAAAAATCTGATTTTTTTTAAACAACATTGACAAAAGTTTTAAATGCATGCAAAATTTTGACATGAACTGACATTTCTATACGGCGTGACCAAAAAACCGATACTCTGAAAATACGTATTTTTGGAGCGTCAATTTTGTTTTTTAGTCATGTCTTATAAGAATGTTATTTTAGGCCGAATTTTTGTACACAATTAGAACTTGCTTATCTTTTTGGAATCATTTTTTGATTTTCTTGTTCATCATGCTTAAATGAGCTCGGGAACAGAAACTCTGCGTCCAAAACTTTATACCTTTATTCATGTATAATATATTATAATTTCTGCTGGATAATAAAAACATAATACTTATTCTATCAGCACGCAGAATTACGTCTCTATATATATTAGCATATACCGTAAAGAAATAGTTACTTTTCTTTTGAACGATTAGTTACTCTACCCCCTCTCTTTTTATGGGGCGCGCCTAGCCCTCGCGTTACGCGAGAGGGGTTTTACACTCACTGAAGCCCCTCCCAATAGCCGGCATAGTGTGCGGTAGGCCAGTGCCTCGTCTTTATTTCTGCTTTGTTTTACATTCTTTATTTTCGTTATTTAATTATTTATTTTACTTTCACTTACACTTTCAAATATTATAAATAAATATATTACAAAACAATATCTTACATTATGTTTTTAAAAGTGTTAATCATGCATTTGAAAAATGTTAAATGTGTATAGACAAAATGTTGATTATGTCTTGATAAATGTGAATCTTGTATTTGAAAATGCTAATTAAGAATTTGAAAATGTTAAATATGAATAGTGACCATGTATTGAAAAATATTAAATTTGTAATTAAATTTTTTAATCAAGCACTTAAGATTTTTTAAATATGTAGAGAAAAAATTTGACCATGTGTTTTAAAAATGTTAATCTTATATTTCAAACATGTCAATCAAGCATTTTAAAATTTTAGAATGTGTCTAAGAATTGTTGGCCGTGTATTCAAAAAAGGTTAATATTATATTTGAAAATATTACTCAAGCATTTGCAAAAATGTGTATAGAAAACATGTTGACCAAGTCTTTTAAGAATTTTAATCTTGTATTTCATAATTTTTTATCAAGCATTTGGGAATGTTAAATGTGTATAGGGAAAATATTGAACATGTATTCAAATAATGTCAATCTTCTATTTGAAAAATGTTGATCAAGAATTAAAAATGTTTAAAGATGTGTAAAACAATTGACCATGTATAATAGAAATGTTGAATACGTAATAAAAAGATGTTAAAACAATATTGTAAAAATGTTAAGCATGGACTAGAAGAATGTTCTTGACATATAAAAAATGTAGGATGAAAACCAAGTAAACAATACAAAACATAAAAATGAAAAAGAGACAAATAAATCAAAGGAAAAAGGAAGTCAAAAATAAAACCAATAAACAAATGGAAAATGAGAAAATAAACAGAAGTAAATCATTGAAAAGGAGAAAGAAAAAAACCAAAGAAAATGAAAGAAAAGAAAAGGCCGGTTAAAACGTGAAAGAAACAAAGAAAAGCAAAAAAAAAAGAAAGAAAACAAGTGAAAGCAGAGGAAAAACAACGAAAACCGATGTCAAAACGAAAAGAAAAGAAACGCGAAAACCGGTGGAGAAAACCGGCTTGTTTACCTCACGTACTTCATGCCCTACGGGTTAGCCACGAGCTCGTCAATGGTCCAGTTGCTAGCATCGTTAGTTAGTACCCAGGAGACCTGTCTTTGATTCCCGCTCCTTTTCCTGCGCTATTTCATTTATTAAAGGTCTGCTAATTGGCCGGCCCAGATAATACGCAATAGAAAGAACTCTTTCACCGAGAAATCCATCCAACTCGCTGAATGCCAGATATAGCACTCGCGTTTTTTAGAAAGCAATTAGTTGCGGCACGCTTCTTCGAAAGTTTCCAATAATCATTCTCACGGATCGCTATTTGACACATTCTTAGTCATGTTTATGCGTCACGCTCTGAGCATTTTCTTCAAATTTTATTTTATTTTGTATTTTTTCGCACGTATTTTTGACTTTTTAGGTGACTTTTATCAGATTTTTTCGGTGTTTCGATTTTTTACCGGCCTTCCTTAGCTTATGGATAAAAAAATTCAAAAAAATGGGCGAAAAATACATGTTTTCTTTTTTCCCAAAAAACACGGCTTTTCATACATCAGAGGCATGGATTTGCTTTCGTGAGAGCCACGCTCTTGCCTCTCAAAAAAAAATATTTTCTATTTTTTCTTCACGAGAGGCACGGTTTTGCTTCCACGAGAGACATGGCCGTGCCTTTTGTAAACGGGAAAAAAATATGTTTTTAATTATTATTTTTCGCAAGAGCGACTGTGTCTCTAGGAAACAAAAAAAACGTGTTTTCAGTTTTTTTTTCGCGAGAGGCACGGTTTTGCTTTCGTTAAAGGCATGGATTTGCTTCCGCGAGAGACACTATCATAAAAATGAAAAATAAAAAGTGTTTTCGTTTTTTCTTTCACGAGAGGTATGGTTTTACTTCCGTAAGAGGCTTGACCGTGCCTCTCGAAAACCAAAAAATGTGTTTTATTTTTTCTTTCTTTTACGAGAGGCACGATTTTTTCGTTCGTTTTTCCTTGAAAAAAGGTCATCAGAACCTATCAACATGTTATCTAGTTTTGAAGATCTCGACGTCAGAAATCTAACAGTGAAAATGGTTGAGATTTGGAGGCATGGTTTAAGATATAAAACATTATGAAAATATGGATCTACATAGAAGGGGAAAACTCTCAGGTTCCGACAAGTGACACACATGCAGTACGCTATTTATCTCAACCTCGAGAGGTGGGAATGATCTTTGAAAGGAGTACTCCTCAATTAGTGATTTCGCGTTTTTAAGTGTGTGCAATAGTTCTGACCGACTATAGGCCTAAGTTATTTTGAAGATTTCTTTGGCTGGTGTTGGGAGGAGACACTAATAGGAACCAAAACTAAATTCGGGCCTGGCCTATTTATCACTACCGCGTGACACACTCGTTTATAAGAGGATAATGAAGTGAAGATCATAGAAATTATCTCGCTCTAGAAGTAGTCTGAAGTGATTGACTTTCAAAAGTTATGTTGTCATTTTGTTTACAAACTCACAAAAGAATTTTGTACTTAAAATGATCATCAATTTTTAGAGATATGTTCATGATTTTTAAAAAATGTTAGCGTTTACAAAATTCATTAAAGCCTATTTGCGCATGAATGGGAGATGGAAGTGCAAAGAGGGGTCGGATCCATATCCTAGCATGGTGACGGATCCGCTACATTGATGACAACGGTGAATACTCCCGTCGATGGCGAAGACTCTGGTGACGAGGGCGCACGAGAGAGTGAAGGAAACGTCCTGACGACTAGGGCTCGACAGCGAGGAGGTGCGAGGGGTAAGGTTGAAGATGTATTCCAAACATCGGGTTTTGGAAGTTATATACTCCCTTGCTGTCGATGACACTAAGTTGGAATTTTCGGTGCCACCGAGTTCCATAACTGTCAACAGGCACTGAAACTCAGTGAGGCCGAAAATAACGAATCGGTGGTATCGAGATAAGAAAACATGATCAACCCTAGGGTTCAGTGGGACCGAGGTTTCGAGGATGGTCACACGGAGTTGCTTTTCCAAGGTTTTGGAAGCCAACCCTTGTCGAGACGGTTCACCGAGTGCTGCTCACACAGAGTGTCCCTAAAGTGCTTTCCCAAATTTTGTGATGCAGCATGAATAGAATTCGAGACGAGAAAGCATAGATAACCACATAGAGGTACTTAGGCATTCTTGTATATCTAATTGGCCAAATAAAATAGAAAGCCAAATAACAACAATTGGATATCCTCAAATGGGAAATTATGCATACCAACATGCTCACACAATAAGATGTAAAATAAAACATGGTGAACATGCACAAACACTCTAGTATCTACCAAGCACTTTGACGATGACGAAGTCATCTATATATGAGTATATTGACTTGGGAGCCAAGCAAGAATACATGATCATGGGTCATACTCATCGTTTAAGCACGAGCGGGGTTACCACTTTTACATAAAGCGTTCAATGTGTTCACATATTTAAGAGATGCTTATACTCAAGTCTTAGAGTAAAGCTCCCTCTTGATGTGACATCCCCCCTAAGAGGGATAAACTAACCTTGGGTTCTGTCGTAGAAGACTTCAAGTAGGTGTATTAGTGGTGAATTCTCATTGTTGATGAAGATCATCTTGAGTTGGGAGCAATCCTTGTTGTTTCTTACTCTTCTCACCTACATGGATTAGTCCCAAAGCACAAGGAACATATGCAAGGATATCTATGGATATAGAATGAAATGCATGTGATATAATGTCCGAAGATACATTAGTTACCTTGTCCCTTGCTTACCTATGAGGGAATGTGTGACTCCTTGAACTAATGCATATGGTTGGTGTTGATTGCATATGGTTCTTGCCAAAATGAATATGAGTGAATTTCATTGGCGGAGTCACCCCTCAAAAACTCTTATAGTTCTTCCTCTTGGGGACCCACATCAACTTGATGGGGATCCTCAGAGTCGTGGTAGCACTAGAGGAAGTGGTGCTAGAAGTGTCCTTGGGAATCCACTCGACCTTAGCTTGGGGTTCTTCCTCAAATGCGTCAATCTTCTCCTAATGCTTCCTCTTGTCCTTGTGCTCTTGTGGTAGACGGTCATCTTGAGAGCTTGTTCCATTGGGGAGAGTAGGATGATACTTCTCATTTTGAGGAACAAACTTTGGGATGTGATATTGACCTTCTTCCCATTCAACTCCGTTGGCATTGATGTAGCCAACACCTTGCTTCTTCTGATGTCCTCCTTGCTTGCGCACAATTTCCTCAAATTGCTTACTTTTGGCAAGACTCTTGAAGACACCTCTCTCTATAATCCCTTTCAATAAATCGTTTTCTTGCTCAAGTGTAACTTGGCTAAGAGAATCATTAGCGGAATGAAGAGAGCTACTAGTAACAACATCCTTTGGTTTAGCATTAGCATTGTTGTTACTAAATGAAGAAACTTTTTTGCCTTTGTTACCAGTGTTCTTAGGGTTAACTTGTGGAACAAAAGTAGACAAGAGTAATAGTTTGGCTAGATAAGAGGAACTCTTATTTCAAAGATCATCATTAATTTCTTTTAGAAACTCATGCTCTTGATCTAAATTTAGCTTCTCGAAGCGTAGCTTCTCATGAGTTCTTACAAGCTCTCTGTGATCGTCTAGAGTAGTTTCATGAGCTAACTTAAAAGTGTTTAATTCTTTATTTAGTCGTTCAGTCTCTTTCATATCATCATCATATGACTTCTCTTGACTAGCATGATTATTAGCAAGTTCATTTTAAATGTTATCACTATCCTCTGCTAACAAGTCATCCTCATCACTATCAAAGACAACATACTCGGGGTGTGATACCTTGGGGCCTTTTGCCATGAAGCAGTTTCTAATCGCTTCATTTGGTGAATCAAATAAGTCGTAGGAGTTGGAGGAAACGAGTGCAAGACTGGCAACACCTTCATCTTGATGAGTCGGAGTCGGAGTCGGAGTGGTAGCTTCTCTCGGATTGGTTGTCGGACTCGTAGATAGAAACCCATTCACCAACGTGAGCTTGATGACTTCTTCTTGAGCTGCTCTTGGTGTACTTGTCCTTCTTTTCCGACTCCTTGCCTCTCCGGGAGTGTCTTCGTTCATAACGATCTTCTCTACTCCTTCTCTCTACGAGGTGACTCATTTCTTGAGCTTCATCTTCTAGGTGACTCTTCTCTTTGTTTGTGGGGAGCCAAGCACTCATTGGAATAGTTTCTGGGCTTTCCACAATTCTAGCAATTTCTGTCATGACTAGACGAACTCTTCTCATCATATCTTGATCTTGATCTTTTCTCTTTGCCTCTACTCATGTAGAACTTATTGAACTTTCTCATCATGAGGCTGATCTCTTCATTGGTAACAAGGTTGTCAACTGAAGTAGCGGGAGCATCACTTGAAGCTTCGTAGGCACCGCTTGACTTGTTGTGCAACTCATCATTGTCCTTGAGTGACATTTCACGAGCAAAAATCCTTCCAATGACTTTAGTTGGCTTGAAATCCTTGTAGTTTGGCATCATTTGGATCAATGTGCACACGGTGTTGTATCTTCCACCCAAGTCTCTAAGTATCTTCTTGATGATGAATTTTTCGGTCATCTCTTCTCTTCCTAAGCCGAGAATCTCATTTGTGATGAGAGCTAGCCTAGAGTACATCTCAGCGACTCCTACACCATCCTTCATCTTGAACTTATCAAGCTGAGTTTGGAGCACATCCAACTTAGGTTCTGTGACAGAATCAGTACATTCATGCATATCGACCAAAGTATCCCAAATTTCCTTTGCATTCTCAAGTCGTCTAATTTTGTTGAATTCTTCGGGGCCCAAGCAATTGAACAGGATGTCACAGGCTTGAGCATTGTATTGCAACATCTTCAACTCTTCTGTGTCGCATCATGATTCGGTTTTCTTCCTTCTGCGAAGAAATCACCTTGCACACCAACACGATCAATAGCCCAAACGGCAAGATTATGACCAGGAATATGCATTTTCATCTTATGCTTTCAACTTGCAAAGTTTGTACCATCAAAATATGGACCTCTAGGATGATAATTTCCATCACTAGACGCCATACTCTCCTAGGTTGTGAAACCAATGCAATGGAGACCAAAGCTCTGATACCACTTATAGGATCTGAAGTATGTCTAGAGGGGGGTTGATTAGACTAGACAAAATAAAAAGTTAGCTTTTTCTCAATTTTAGTTGTGGGCTACTTTTAGCAATTATGACTAGTCAAGTTCACCCTACATATGCATATCTAATAGTATAGCAGCGAAAAGTAAATACATGCAAATGTAATATACAGGGTGAGGAAGGAAGATCAAACGCAAAGGTTGACACGGCGATTTTTGGCATGGTTCCAATAGGTGGTGCTATCATACGGCCACATTAGTGGAGACTTCAACCCATGGAGGGTAACGACTCCGAGAGTCCACGGAGGGCTCCACCCACAAGGGGTCCACAAAGAAGCGACCTTTGTCTATTCCGTCATGGCTTACATCCACACAGGACTAGCCTCACTCATGGTAGATCTTCATGAAGTAGGTGATCTCCTTGCCCTTACAAACTTCTTGGTTCAACTTCACAACACGAAGTAGGAGGCTCTCAAGCGACACCTAACCAATCTAGGAGGCACCACCCTCCAAAAGATAATAGATGCGGTAGAACGATGAACTCCTTGATCTTGTGCTTCAAAAGATAGTCTTCTCAACACTCAATCACTCTCTCGCAGATTTGGCAGGGGTAGGAGAGACTAATTTTGTGGAAAGCAACTTGGGAGGCTAGAGATCAAGTTTCAGATGGTTGGATTGGAATCTCTTGATCTCAACACATGAGTAGGTGGCGCTCTCTTTGAAAATGGATCTGGCAAGTGTAAGTGTGTTATGAGTGCTTCCTCTGCGAATGAGAGGAGGTGGCGGGGTATATATATAGGCATCCCCCAAAATCCAACCATGACACCAAAATGAAACTCGGTGGTACAGAGTTGCACTAAATGTGGCAACTTTTGAACTCTCAGTGAGACCGATATATAAATCTCGGTGGTACCAATACGATGACCTAGATCAGTTTCCAAATCTCGGTGAAATCGATTTCAATCTCGAAAATTCCAATTCTTGGAACTTGCTCAACAGAAAGTTGGTCACATGCTTTTAGTGGCACCGATGTGAAAATTGGTGGTACCAAGAGATTAGGGTATGCAAAGGATCTTTTAGTGGAAAAATCGATAGGGCCGAGTAGAAAAAGTTGGTGGCACCGATTTTGCTGGTTTGGCTTGGGACAAGGATATTTGTGGGAGAAATGAGTGAATATTTTTGGTGGCTATCTCTAAGCACTTGAGCAACCAATTCATCATAGTACCTCACCCTCTTTTAATAGTACTGACTTTCCTATGGACTCAGAAGTGATTTATCACAAATGTAAAATGTAGAGTCATCTTGCTTGAAGCTTGAGCCAATCCTATTCCTTTCCTTGCATCAAGGGTTTCTTCTCACAATCCTTTGTCTAAAGCATCTTTGAATTTTTACGAAATATACTTGGTTAAGATCATTAGTTCAATAATACATATGTTGTGATTAATTACCAAAACCATCTTAGGGAGCAATTGTGCTTTCCATCCCGAGATGGCAGATCCCAATTCTAGCGCGCTATACAAAATATCAAGGAGGGAATTCGTCTAGGAATATCCTTTAACATAGGCAATGGAGAAGGGACCAGTTCTAGCTGGACCCATGGGTTAGGGATGAGCCACTTAGAGTGGGTTTCCCTGTCCTGTTTTCCATATGCGCAGACTCATCCCTTATCTTTTCTGCAACCGTTCGCCAATGGCAATGGGATATTAGGTTTAGGCGCTCATTCGGCCACATAGAAATGACCTAGGGGATCCTCTTGCTAGACGCCTTGCCTCATCCGCTCCTGGATTATCCGGACACAGTGGTCTAGCGTCTATCCCATCTAGGGAATTTTCGGTTAGTTTGGCATACGAGACCCTCTACCGTTCCCCCAGCATCCCTTGGCTCTCATCTTTATGGAAGGCTCTCCTTCCCTTTAAGCTCATTTTTTTGTGTGGCAGCGGCTCCATGATAGCATACCATTGGGGACGGAGGTGCTTAAGCGACACGACCCTGGAGACGACATGTGCCCCTTATGTGCGGTCCCCAAGACGACAACAGACATAATTTTTTACTTGCGCGGCGGCGAGGGCCATGTGGGAATTCATACGCAAGGCTCCTGGGCCTAACTGGGAGGCCTAGGACCTCGGGGAGTTTCTCAAAACCAGGGCCACCCATCCTGGACGATGCCGCCGCTTATTTTAGCTGATCTTTGCCGCTATGTCGTGGACCCTGTGTACGACCCGTAACAAGATGGTGATTGAGTAGATCTTCCTGAGGCACGCATCTAACTCCTTCAAGTTCCTTGCTTTTATGCAGCACTGACACCCGCTCTCAAGGAAGTGAGATCGGGATTGTCTTGATGGTATGCTGGATGCACTTCAGGCTACGGCGCAACGACTTGCCTGCCTCTAGGGCTGATGCTCTCCGGCCCGCCACTAGGTGGCTTTTTTTTTCTTTGGGCTAGAGTGTGCCGTTGCCCAGGATGCTATCTTTCGTTGAACTTTGTTAGACTTGTATTTAGACTACTAAATAATAGCTTTGAGATATACCTTGTATTTGTACTATGTATTCCATATAAATATATGTCGAGGCCACCCCTAGAGGGTTGAGCCTAGGGTTGGGCGTTCGGTTTATATGGTTAATACGATTCGGTTTATTCGGTTTTATATAATTTCGGTTTTGAAGGAATAGAAACCGAAATATTCATTCAAAATTTAGAAACCAAACCATATTAACCATAATATATCGGTTCGGTTTGTTCGGTTAACCGAATAACCAAAATTCATGCATTTGTCAGTATAAGTGGATTGACTCGAGAGAAATGATTTGCATTGTATAATATGCAAAAAGATAATCACAAGTTCTAGCAACCTTAATATCATTCTATGGTTTATTCGGTCAAGCAAACTAGTAACCATAATTAAGTAGAAAAATCACATGGAACGTGAAATGTATTTTGTACGGAGAAATGTGTGATGCCTTCATATTGTTGCACTTTCGGAAACAAGGTATTACGAGGTATTCCACATATCGGTTTGTTTGGTCTATTCGGTTTCTGGGCACCAAAAACCGAACAAAAACAAAACACCGAACAACCTTAAAATTTTCCACCGAACCAAAAATCAAACCACCAAATAAACCGACAAATCGGTTAATATAGTTTGGTTCGGTTTGGTTTTTAGGTTTTTGGTTTTATAGTGCCCACCCTAGTTGAGCCGATCCAAACCAAAACCTTTGTCTAATATGGTATCAGACTAGTCGATCTTTCCGTCGCCGTTCCGCAGATTACGCTAGTCGCCGCGTTCATAGATCGATTCGATCTGGCTCACGTACGTAGCTAGCTAGCCTCATCTCAAAATCCATCCACCTCCCTGCGTGCTAGCTTGCGCACATCCACGCCTTCGTTTGCATCCCACAATGGCGGCGTCCCCTACACTAGGCTCGTCCACTGCCTTTGGTCTGCCTCCAACGCTCCAGACGCTCTTAGCCGGCGGCTCCACGTCAAGCTCTAACGCTGGTCTTCCGTCGTTCACCCTCGGAACCCTAGCCGCCGGGGCGATGTTCTCCAGCAATCCACTGGTCGCTCAGTCCTTCTTCACCAACCGGGGGATCCTTGCCACCTCCTCCATAGGTCATGGCTCTCTCACTGCCCCGATCGCCGTCACCGTCGATCCTGTGATGGCTGAGGCACCCCTGCGGGCGTCGTTTCACTTTGCTCACCTCCTCACGATCAAGCTCACAGCCGACAACTATCTCTATTGGCGTGCCCAGTTTCTTCCTCTCCTTCGCAGTCACTACCTCGAAGGATTCATCGACGGATCGTTGCCCTGCCTAGTACAGTTCCTCTCAACTGGGCCCTCTGATGCTCGGATCAATCCGGCATACCGCGTCTGGCTTGCTCAAGACCAGGCGATCCTCTCCGCCATACGCTCGGCTCTATCTGAAGGGTTGCCGGCATGGTTCTCTTTGCTGCTACCTCTCAAGACGCATGGTCGGTGCTCGAGGGGAGTTTTGCCTCTCAGTCAACCGCGCGCTCCATGGCGATCCGTCAACAACTACAAGACATGAAGAAACGTGACCTCTGTGCTTCCGTCTTCTTCAACAAGATCAAGGCCCTCTCCGACACACTCACCTTGAGTGGACGGCCACTCAGCGACGAAGAGTTTACTTCGTTTGTCCTCAATGGCCTTGACAGTGAATATGATTCGCTTGTTGAGGCAGTTCATGGACGTGACACTCCGATTGCGCCGCGTGATCTTTACGCTCGGCTCCTTGGGACGGAACACCGTCTTGAGACTCGACGCGCCGCGGAGGTCTACACCGACCACTCCTGTGCGAACGCAGTATACCGCAACGGAGCTCGCTCCCGCCCATCTAGTGGTTCCAGCAGCAAGCCATCGCTCCTCTCCAGTCCTTCACAGAAGTCATCGCCTTACTCCAGCGCAGTTGGCGGTCGTCAAGGGGGCCAGGGGAACCCTCGTTCTGGTTGCCCGGTGTGCGGCACCCAAGGCAATCGCCCGCCATGTCAGTTGTGTCGTATCCCGGGCCACCTAGCTTCCCGTTGCCATAAACGCTTTAAGCCTGATTTCCTGGGTATATGCAACGATGGACGCAACAATGAACGCCAAGCTGCCATGGCGACGAACGTACAAGCTTCGCAAGGGTACACTCCATCCTATCCTATTGATTCTAGCTGGTACATGGATACTGGCGCGACTGATCACCTGACGAGCGAGCTCGGCAAGCTCACCTCACACGAGCCAGACCAAGGCCATGACAAAATTCATACGGCAAATGGAGCAGGTATGCATATCTCTCATATTGGTCAAGCATCCCTTCTCACATCTACATCTCGCCAACTTCAACTTTCGAACGCTCTTCGTGTTCCATTTGTTACTCGTAACCTTTTATCTGTTCCTAGACTCACTTATGACAATAATGTTGCCGTTGAATTTCACCCATTCTTTTTTTTTGTCAAGGACCGAGCAACACAGGACGTGCTACTTAGAGGTCGCTAATCGCGGTGGCCTATACTCTCTGGATGTGCCTCGCATGTCTTATGTCTTCAGTGGTGTCCGTGTCTCGTCTTCTCAGTGGCATTCCCGTCTTGGTCTTCCCGCCTTGCCGATCGTGCATGTGCTTCATCGACATGAACTTCCCATGATGTCTAGTAATAAAGAGATAGCAGTTTATGATGCTTGTCAGCCATGCAATGCCTGGAACTTCGTCTACTACAGATTCGATTGGGTCCGTGTCGCCCAGTACAGTGGACACGTCTGTCCTCTCACCAGCTTCAGCAGATACACCTTCTTCATCGCCTGTGCATCTACCGTCACCGCCGCCTGTTCCACCTCCGGTCATTTCTGGACCGCGCACTCGCAGTCGTAGTGGCATTTTTTGTCCCAAGGAACGCACTAATGGGACAGTTGCTTGGCTTGCTGTATGTATGGCCCATGCCATATCTGATCCAACCTCCGAACCACGACATTTTCAGGCTGCGATGAGTATTCCACACTGGCGAGCTGCAATGGAAGAGGAGTATCATGCTCTTCTTCACAACAAAACTTGGCGCCTGGTACCTCCTCCTTCCGGTGTTAATATTATTGATTGCAAATGGATTTTTAAAATCAAGAAATATTATGATGGTTCCATTGAGCAGTACAAGGCCCATTTGGTTGCTAAAGGATTTAAACAACGTCATGGACTTGACTATGAGTATACTTTTAGTTCAGTTGTCAAGCCTACTACCATTCGACTTTTATTATCTTTGGCAGTTACTCTTCGTTGGTTTCTTCGTCAATTGGATGTTCAGAATGCTTTTCTTCATGGTGTATTGGAGGAGGAAGTCTACATGCGTCAGCCACCTGGGTTTGTTGATCCTGATCATCCTCATCACCTATGTCGGTTGGACAAGACATTGTATGGCCTTAAGCAAGCTCCCCGTGCCTGGCATGCTCGTCTTGCCTCTGCTCTTCAAGCTCTTGGTTTTGTTCCTTCGACAGCTGATACATCGTTGTTCTTACTACAACACCCTCAGGTTACTATGTATCTTCTGGTTTATGTTGATGATATCATCCTTGTTAGTTCTTCAGTCGCTGCTACTGATCGCCCAATGTCAGCTCTTAGTTCTGATTTTGCTGTCAAGGACCTCGGCAAGCTTCATTATTTTCTGGGCTTGGAAGTCACTCATGCATCTACCGGATTTTCTCTTACTCAGAAAAAGTATTCACAAGATCTTCTACGTCGTGTTGGTATGCTCAAGTGCAAACCTGTGTCTACACCTATGTCTGCTACCGAGAGGATCTCAGCTGATACTGGTGTACTTCTTTCTCGTGCTGATGCTACTACATATCGCAGTATTGTTGGTGGCCTGCAGTACTTGATGTTGGGTAACGTAGCATAAATTCAAAAAAATTCCTACACATATTCAGATATTCCTATGGAGAGACCAGCAATAAGAGAAGGGTGAGTGCATCTTCATACCTTTGAAGATCGCTAAGCGGAAGCATTCCTAAAACACGGTTGATGGAGTCGTACTCGCGGCGATTCAGATCGTGGTGAGATTCCGATCTAGTGCCGAACCACGGCACCTCTGCGTTCAACACACGTGCAACCCGGTGACGTCTCCCGCACCTTGATCCAGCAAGGAGGAGGGAGAGGTTGGGGAAGATCTCCGGCAGCACGACGGCGTGGTGTCAATGGAGAGACGAGGTCTCCTGGCAGGGCTTCGCCAAGCACCGCGAGAGGAGGAGGAAGGAGGGGGCCAGGGCTGCTACCGAGAGGAAAGAAAACCGTGTGCAAAACAGCCCCAAACCCCTCTCTATTTATAGGAGGGGAGGGGGTGACACCCCTAGGGTTTCCCCCCTAGGTGGTGCGGCAGCCCCCCCCCCCAGATGGGAGGTGTGGTGGCTTGGGCAGGGGGAGGGGTGGCACACCCCTTAGGTGGGCCTTAGGCCCACCAGCGCCAGGGTTCACGCCCCCTTCTCTCCCTCCCGCGCCTTGGGCCTCTTGTGGGAGGCGCACCAGCCCACTTTGGGCTGGTTGCCCTCCCCCTTTTGTCCCATGCTACCTCTTGGGCTTGGTGGCCCCTCCCGATGGACCCCCGGGACCATTTCCGGTGGTCCCGGTGGTCTCGGTACGCTACTGGTGACGCCCGAAACATTTCCGGTGTCCAAAACCATCCATCCTATATATCAATCTTTACCTCTGGACCATTCCGGAGCTCCTCGTGACGTCCGAGATCTCATCCGGGACTCCGAACAACTTTCGGTAACCTCGTATAACAATTCCCTATAACCCTAGCGTCATCGAACCTTAAGTCTGTAGACCCTACGAGTTCGGGAAACAGGCAGACATGACCGAGACAGCTCTCCGACCAATAACCATCAGCGGGGTCTGGATACCCATGGTGGATCCCACTTGCTCCATGATGATCTCATCGGATGAACCACGATGTCAAGGATTCAATCAATCCCATATACAATTCCGTTTGTCTGTCGGTATAGAACTTGCCCGAGATTCGACCGTCGGTATACCTATATCTTGTTCAATCTCGTTACTGGTAAGTCTCTTTACTCGTTCCGTAGCACATCATCGTGTGACTAAATCCTTAGTCACATTGAGCTCATGATGATGTTCTACCGAGTGGGCCCATAGATACCTCTCCGTCACACGGAGTGACAAATCCCGATCTCGATTCGTACCAACCCAACAGACACTTCCAGAGATACCCGTAGTGCACCTTTATAGTCACCCAGTTACGTTGTGACGTTTGATACACCCAAAGCACTCCTACGGTATCTGGGAGTTGCACAATCTCACAGTCGAAGGAAAACACACTTGACATTACAAAAGCTTTAGCATACGAACAATACGATCTAGTGTTATGCTTAGGATTGGGTCTTGTCCATCATATCATTCTCCCAATGATGTGATCCCGTTATCAATGACATCTAATGTCCATGATCAGGAAACCATGATCATCTATCGATTTATGAGCTAGCCTACTAGAGGCTTGCTAGGGACACATTGTGATCTATTTATTCACACATGTATTATTGTTTCGTGTTAATACAATTATATCATGAACAATAGACTATTATCATGAACAAGGAAATATGATAATAACCAATTTATTATTGCCTCTAGGGCATAGTTCCAACAGTCTCTAATGACCCACAAGTATAGGGGATCAATCGTAGTCCTTTCGATAAGTAAGAGTGTCGAACCTAACGAGGAGCAGAAGGATCTGACAAGTGGTTTTCAGCAAGGTAAAATCTGCACGCACTGAAATTGTCGGTAACAAGTGATTGTGTGATGAGATGATTCGTAGCAAGCAACAAGTAACAAAAGTAGCAACGGTGCAGCAAGTGGCCCAATCCCTTTTGTAGCAAGGGACAAGCCTGGACAAAGTCTTATAGGAGGAAAAACGCTCCCGAGGACACATGGGAATTTCTGTCATGTTAGTTTCATCATGTTCATATGATTCGCATTCGTTACTTTGATAGTTTGATATGTGGGTGGACCGGTGCTTGGGTACTGCCCTTACTTGGACAAGCATCCCACTTATGATTAACCCCTCTCGCAAGCATCCGCAACTACGAAAGAAGAATTAAGACAAAGTCTAACCATAGCATTAAACTAGTGGATCCAAATTAGCCCCTTACGAAGCAACGCATAAACTAGGGTTTAAACTGCTGTCACTCTAGCAACCCATCATCTACTTACTACTTCCCAATGCCTTCCTCTAGGCCCAAAGAATGGTCAAGTGTTATGTAGTCGACGTTCACATAACACCACTAGAGGAAAAACAACATACAACATATCAAAATACCGAACGAATACCAAATTCACATAACTATTATTAGCATGACTTATCCCATGTCCTGAGGAACACAAGTAACTACTCACAAAGAATAATCATAATCATGATCAGAGGTGTAATGAGTAGCATCAAGGATCTGAACATAAACTCTTCCACCAAATAATCCAACTAGCATCAACTACAAAGAGTAATCAACACTACTAGCAACCTTACAAGTACCAATCGGAGTCGCGAGATGGAGATTGGTTACAAGTGATGAACTAGGGTTTGGAGATGAGATGGTGCTGATGAAGATGTTGATGGTGACAAGTCCCCTCCGATGGGAGGAGTGTTGGTCATGACGATGACGATGATTTCATCCTCCGAGAGGGAAGTTTCCCCGGCAGGATCGTCCTGCCGGAGCTCTAGATTGGTTTTGCTCAAGTTTCGCCTCGTGGCGGTGGCAAAACCACGAAAAAGCTTCCGTCTGATTTTTTCCTGGATGAAACCCTCCATATAGCAAAAGAGGGGGGCAAGTGGGCCAGCAGGGTGCCCACAAGCCCCCATGGCGCGGCCTGGGTGGTGGCCGCGCCGTGCAGGCTTGTGGCCACCCCCTGGCGGCCCTCAGGCGCTTCTTCGGCCCAGTATTTTTTATATATTCGGAAAAAAATCTCCGTTGATTTTCACGGCGTTTGGAGTTGCGCAGAATAGGTATCTCAACTTTGCTCCACTTTCAGGCCAGAATTCCAGTTGTCGGTATTCTCCCTCTTCTTGTAAACCTTGCAAAATAGGAGAGAAATGGCATAAGAATAGTACCGTGAAGTGAAATAACAGCAAAAGAAGCGATAAATAACAACATGAAAAGATGATGCAAAATGGACGTATCAACTCCCCCAAGCTTAGACCTCGCTTGTCCTCAAGTGAAAGCCTAACTCCATAAATATGTCCACATGTTTAGGGAGAGAGGTGTCGACAAAACAAGATACGAACATGCATGCATCATGATCAAGCTCAGAACAGCAATACCAACATATAATCTCTCATGCTAAAGTGATAATTCCTTCACAAAGTAAAGCATGGATCAAGAACCTTACCGAGAAGTAACAACCGATAGCCTTTAGTCATTGAAGAAATTGCAATTTATCACAACATCAGAAAGAGTAAAATAAGAGCTTGTAAAGCAAATCCACATACTCAATCATTCTTTCGTTCTCTACAATTGCTACAACTCACGTGGTACTCATGAGATCAAAGTTTCACCTGGACACAGTGAAAGATAGGGGCTTACAGTTTTGCCTCCCAACTACTCACCTCAAGGGTAATGTCAACAATAATGATTCATGGATACCTACCTCCAAGTTGACATATGAATATAGATCTTTCCCAAGCATGTGACGGTAGCCAAGACAAAGGCAAAATATGGAATTGGTGAAGATCACCATGACTCTTTCAGGGACAAAAGTAAAGGTGCAAGATAGGCCCTTCGCACAGGGAAGTAGAGGTTGTCATGCGCTTTTAGGTTTGGATGCGTGTCTTCTGATGTCAGTTGTGCTTCCCTTGCAACGGCGCCAAGAATTTGTCGTGTCGACGGCACCAGGAATCCTTTAGCTGCGGCTATGCCTTAAGGGACTTCCTAGGCAAGTATGCAAAGGATTTCCCCCGTGGCCTTGGAGCCTTGCGTTGGTGTTCCCTCGAAGCGGAAAGGGTGATGTAGCACAACGGTGGTAAGTATTTCCCTCACTTTGAGAACCAAGGTATCAATCCGGTGGAGGAGTATCTCAAGATCTTGCACAAACACAAAAGCTTTCTCCCAACGCTATGAAGGGGTTGTCAATCCCTTATAGATTGTTTGCCAAGTGAGAACTGAAAGCAACAAAGTAACAAAGCAAAGTAAAAGCGGAGGTGTAAATGATGGATGTGAATAGACCCGGGGGCCGTAGTGTTTACTAGTGGCTTGTCTCATGAAAGCAAGTAGACGGTGGGTGAACAAATTACTGTCGAGCAATTGATAGAACCGCGCAAAGTCGTGACGATATCTATGCAATGATTATATATATAGGCATCACGTCTAAAACAAGTAGACCGATATTGTCTGCATCTACTACTATTACTCCACACGTCGACCGCTATCCTGCATGCATCTAGTGTATTAAGTCCATAAGAACAGAGTAACGCCTTAAGCAAGATGACATGATGTAGAGGGATAATCTCAAACCAATGATAAAAACCCCATCTTTTTACCCTTGATGGCAACTACTTGATGTGTGCCTTGCTGCCCCTACTGTCACTGGGAAAGGTCACCAGATGGTAGAACCCAAAACCAAGCACTTCTCCCATTGCAAGAATCCTAGATCTAGTTGGCCAAACAAAACCCAAGACTCGGAGAGACTTACAAGGATATCAAATCATGCATGTAAGAAATCAGCAAAGACTCAAATATATATCATAGATAATCTGATCACAAATCCACAATTCATCGGATCTCTACAAACACACCGCCAAAGAAGATTACATCGGATAGATCTCCATGAAGATAATGGAGAACTTTGTATTGAAGATCCAAGAGAGAGAAGAAGCCATCTAGCTACTAACTACGGACCCGTAGGTCTGAAGTGAACTACTCACGAGTCATTGGAGGGGCGATGATGATGATGAAGAAGCCCTCCAACTCCAAAGTCCCCTCCGGCAGGGCGCCAGGAAGGGTCTCCAGATGAGATCTCGCGGAAACGGAAGCTTGCGGCGGCGGAAAAGTATTTTCGAGGCTCCCACGATTTTTTGCTGAATATTTGGGAATATATAGGCCAAAGATCTAGGTCAAGGGGCGGCCAGGGAGGCCACAAGCCCTGCCACCGCCGCCTCCCCCTGGTGGCGAAGTCAGGGCTTGTGGGCTCCCTGGAGCCCACCTGGCTTGGCCCAAAGGCCCCTGATCTTCTTCTGCTCGGAAAAAAATCATTTCGGGGTTTTTCTTCCGTTTGGACTCCGTTCCAAAATCAGATCTGAAAAGAGTCAAAAACATAGAAAAAACAGGAACTCGCACTTGGCACTGAATTAATAAGTTAGTCCCAAAAAAAGATATAAAAGGTACATAAAACATCCAAAGAAGACAAGATAACAGCGTGAAACCATCAAAAATTATAGATACGTTTGAGACGTATGAAGCATCCCTAAGCTTAACTCCTGCTCATCCTCGAGTAGGGAAGTGATAAAGAATGATTTTTTGATGCTTTCATGCTACCTAGCATTGGTGTCCTTTGTAATTCCTCTTATGTGACGTGAATGTTCAGATCCATTAGATTCAAAACAATAGTTTTCTATTGACGTGGAAACAATAATAATTCAAGCAAACTAGCAAGGTAATCATGAACTTTCAAAATAACAAGGCCAAAAGAAAGTTATCCCTACAAAAGCATATAGTCTGGATATTCTCTATCATCATTGCACAACGAATTTAAATCATGCACAACCCCGGTATTGGCCAAGTAATTGTTTCGCACCTTTACTTTCTCAAACATTTTCAACTCTCACGCAATACATGAGCGTGAGCCATGGTTATAGCACTATAGATGGTGTGGAGTGTGGTGGAGGTTGCAAGACAAAAAGGAGAAGATAGTCACATTGACTAGGCATATCAATGAGTTGTGGAGATTCTCATCAATAGATATCAATGTGAATGAGTAGGGATTGCCATACAAATGATGCACTAGAGCTACGAGTATGTGAAAGCTCTTAAAGAAAACTAGTGGGTGTGCATCCAACTTGCTTGCTCACAAAGACCTAAGGCAATTTTGAGGAAGCCTATCATTGGAATATACAAGCCAAGTTATATAATGAAAATTTCCCACTAGCTATATGGTGGTGACAAAACGAGAGACTCTCAATCATGAAGATCATGGTGCTTAATATGCACAAGTGTGGAAAAAGTGGTAGCATTGTCCCTTCTCTCTTTTTCTCTCATTTTTTTATTTTTTTATTTTTTTTGGTGGGCTCTTTGGCCTCTTTTTTTTGGTGGGCTTCTTTGGCCTCTTTTATTTCCTCACATGGGACAATTCTCCATTAATGATGATCATCACACTTTCAACTCAAAACTTAGAGCAACAATGACTCTATATGGAATGCCTTCGGTAGTGTACCGTGGCAATGATCTAGCATGGCATAGACATCAATGGAAACATCATGCTAGCTATCTTACGATCATGCAAAGGCAATGTAGACGTGGTGGCACATGTCATGGCGGTAGTTGCATGGCAATATATCTCGGAATGGCTTTGAAAAAGCCATAGTAGGTAGGTATGGTGGCTGTTTTGAGGGAGGCTATTGGTGGTTTTGTGCACCGGCGAAAGTTGCACGATACTAAGAAGATGGTGATGGTGGAAGGTGAAAGTGCATCTAAACCATGGACTCAACATTAGTCATGAAGAACTCATATACTTGTTGCAAAAGTTTTATTAGTAATCGAAACAAAGCATTCAATGCATACTCCTAGGGGAAGGGTTGGTAGGTATAAACCATCGCGCGATCCCGACCGCCACGCAAAGGATGACAGTCAATATACTAATCATGCTCAGATTTCATCACATAGCGGTTCACCATACGTGCATGCTACGGGAATCACTAACTTCAACACAAGTATTTCTAGATCCACAACAGCTTACTAGCATGACTTCAATATTACCATAACCACAACTCAAAACTAATTGAGATGAATCAAACTTCTCTAACTATTCAATGCACATGAAGGTGGAAGTTTTCGTATCCCTTTGGATAACTACCCCTTTTGAGACTACTTTCAAAGCATAGATCAACTACCAAGCCATGCACCGCTGCGCTCTAAAAGATATAAGTGAAGCACATAGAGCAAGAGTATCTAGCTCAAAAGATATAAGTGAAGCACATGTGAGCTGAATTGTCTACCAAAAGATATAAGTGAAGCTCGACAAAATCACGGTGAGTGCATGTCTCTCTCTCTAGGTGTGCAGCAAGGATGATTGTGACACAACAAAAATAAAAGACTCCTACGATAGAAGACGCTCCAAGCAAAAACACATAACATGTGGTGAATAAAAATATAGCCCCAAGTAACGTTATCGATGGATTGAAGACGGGAGAGGGGATGCCTTCCCGGGGCATCCCCAAGCTTAGGATTTTATAGTATCCTTGAATCTATTGGGGTGCCTTGGGCATCCCCAATCTTGAGCTCTTGCCACTCTTTATCTTTTTGTCCATAAGAACTTCACCCAAAACTTGAAAACTTCACAACACGAAACTTAAACAGAAACTCATGATAGCACAAGAAAGCAAACCACCACTTCCTTAGGTACTGTAGCAACCTTAATTATACTTGTGCTGTGTTGGGTTACTGTACTTTCAATCATCCATGGCTAATACCCCCCGATACTATCCATAGTTTCATCAAAATAAGCAACCAACACAACAACAACAGAATCTGTTAACAACAGACCAGTCTGTAGGAATATGTATATTTCGCATACCTCTGGTACTTCAAAAATTCTGAAAAATTACGGCAGTCTGAATAATTTGCATAGAAATCAGCATCAGAAAGAATCAACTCAAAAGCTCTTACAGGAAAAAAAAATGAAAATTCTTTTCGTGAGAAGAAAGTTCCTGTCTTTTCCAGCATGACCAAACGGTCATCCCCAAGACTAAACATAACGGTTTTGCTTGGCACGAACGCAAAAAGAAACACAAAAAACACAATCATAACAGAATTATGAAAGTGTGGAAAACACAAAGCATAAAGAAAAAGGATAGATTCGTTGGGTTGCCTCCCAACAAGCGCTTTTGTATAACGCCCTTAGCTAGGCAAAAAGTGATGGAATCACGTATAGTCATCTTTGGTGCTCAAACCATAGGTAGCCCTCATCATAGATTCATAAGGCAATCTTATTTTCTTTCTAGGAAAGTGCTCCATGCCCTTCTTTAAAGGAAATTGAAATCTAATATTCCCTTCCTTCATATCGATGATAGCACCAATAGTCCTTAGGAAAGGTCTATCAAGAATAATGGGACATGAAGGATTGCAATGTATGTCAAGTACAACGAAATCCACGGGTACATAGTTCTTATTTGCAACAATAAGAACATCATCGATCCTCCCCATGGGTTTCTTGACAGTAGAATCCGCAAGATGCAAATTAAGAGAACACTCTTCAATCTCATGAAAACCAAGAATTTCACATAAAGACTTTGGAATCGCGGAAACACTAGCACCCAAATCACACAAAGCATTGCGCTCATAGCTTTTGATCTTGATTTTGATAGTAGGTTCCCACTCATCATGAAGTTTTCTAGGTATAGAGACTTCTAGTTCGAGCTTCTCTTCAAGAGATTTCATCATAGCATCTACGATATGCGCGGTAAAGGCTTTGCTTTGGCTATAAGCATGTGGAGAGTTTGCAATGAATTGCATCAAAGAAATGCATTCAAACAAGGAGCAATTATCATAATTGAATTCCTTGAAATCCAAAGTGGGAGTTTCATTACTACCCAAAATTTTGACTTCTTCTACTCCACTCTCCCCACCTTCATCATCAAGATAGGTGGACTCCGAATCATTGGGGCGTTTTTCAACCAAAGTGGATTCATATCCAGCCCCTCCATAAGTAGGTTTGACACGCGAAAACAAAGATTCAAGAGGATACACACCAAGCACTTTAAGATCTTCGTGATTTGCATCACTAGAACGCACCCTTTTAAACCATTCATGTCTAGCGCGAATTTGGGCGGTTCTTTCTTTGCTCTCATTCATGGAGATACGCATAGCTTTCAAAGTTTCATCATGACCTTGGGAGGAGCGCATCTAACTTCCAAAGCATCAATATCACAAGACATCCTATCAACGCTCTTAGCCAAATCGTCTATTTTGAGTAGTTTTTCCTTTATGGACGCATTGAAAATATTTTGAGAGTTGATGAACTCTTTGATATTACTCTCTAGATCAGAGGGTAATTTGTTGTGATTTCCATAAGTGTTGCTGTAGGAATTGCCATAATTGTTAGAGGAGTTACTAGGAAAAGGCCTAGGAACATAGTTTCCTCTAAAAGCATTATTATTGCGAAAATTGTTCCTACCAACAAAATTCACGTCCAAACTAGCGTTGCTACTCTCAATCAAAGAAGATAGTGCCGTGTCATTAGGATCTACGGTAGCATTTCTACTAGCAACCAAATTCATCAACTCGTCCATCTTAGCACTAAGCGAGTTAATTTCTTCTATAGCGTGCACCTTTTTGCTAGCAGGCGACCTTTCGGTGTGCCACTGAGAGTAGTTGGTCATGATATTGTCTTGGAGTTTTGTAGCGTCTCCTAACGTGATTTCCATGAACGTTCCACCTGAGGCGGAGTCCAAGATATTGCGAGAAGCGAAATTCAAGCCAGGGTAAAAGATTTGTATAATCATCCACAAACTCAAGCCATGAGCGGGACAATTTCTAATCATAAGTTTCATCCTCTCCCAAGATTGTGCAACGTGTTCATGATCAAGTTGCTTCAAATTCATGATATCGTTACGTAAGTAGATGATCTTAGCCGGCGGAAAATACTTGGATATGTAAGCATCTTTGCACTTATCCCAAGAATCGATACTATTTTAGGCAAAGAAGAAAACCAAGTTTTTGTGCGATCTCGCAATGAGAAATGAAAAAATTTCAACTTAATCACGTCATTATCCACATCTCTTTTCTTTTGCATATCACAAAGCTCAATGAAGGTATTGAGATGGGATGCGGCATCTTCACTAGGAAGGCCAGAGAATTGCTCTTTCATAACAAGATTCAGCACAGCTGCGTTGATTTCATACGATTCCGCACTAGTGGAAGGAGCAATCGGAGTACTAATAATATCATTATTATTAGTTCTCGAGAAGTCGCGAAGGAGAAAGGCAAATGAAAATGGCAAATGTGAAGTGGGGGAGAGGAAAACGAGAGGCAACTGGCAACAAAAGTAAATGCAAGAGATGAGTTTGTGAGACCTACTTGGATAGATCTTGATTTCTCCTCCCCGGCAACGGCGCCAGAAATACTTCTGATGTCAGATGTGCTTCCCTTGCAACGGCGCCAAGAATTTGTCGTGTCGACGGCACCAGGAATCCTTCAGCTGCGGCTACGCCTTAAGGGAGTTCCTAGGCAAGTATGCAAAGGATTTCCCCCGTGGCCTTGGAACCTTGCGTTGGTGTTCCCGAAGCGGAAAGGGTGATGTAGCACAGCGGTGGTAAGTATTTCCCTCAGTTTGAGAACCAAGGTATCAATCCAGTGGAGGAGTATCTCAAGATCCTGCACAAACACAAAAGCTTGCTCCCAATGCAATGAAGGGGTTGTCAATCCCTTATAGATTGTTTGCCAAGTGAGAACTGAAAGCAAAAAAGTAACAAAGCAAAGTAAAAGCGTAGGTGTAAACGATGGATGTGAATAGACCCGGGGTCGTAGTGTTTACTAGTGGCTTCTCTCATGAAAGCAAGTAGACAGTGGGTGAACAAATTACTGTCGAGAAATTGATAGAACCGCACAAAGTCGTGACGATATCTATGCAATGATTATATCTATAGGCATCACGTCCAAAACAAGTAGACCGATACTGTCTGCATCTACTACTATTACTCCACACGTCGACCGCTATCCAGCATGCATCTAGTGTATTAAGTCCATAAGAACAGAGTAACGCCTTAAGCAAGATGACATGATGTAGAGGGATAATCTCAAACCAATGATAAAAACCCCATCTTTTTACCCTTGATGGCAACTACTTGATGTGTGCCTTGCTGCCCCTACTGTCACTGGGAAAGGTCACCACATGGTAGAACCCAAAACCAAGCACTTCTCCCATTGCAAGAATCAAAGATCTAGTTGGCCAAACAAAACCCAAGACTCGGAGAGACTTACAAGGATATCAAATCATGCATATAAGAAATCAGCAAAGACTCAAATATATATCATAGATAATCTGATCACAAATCCACAATTCATCGAATCTCGACAAACACACCGCCAAAGAAGATTACATCGGATAGATCTCCATGAAGATCATGGAGAACTTTGTATTGAAGATCCAAGAGAGAGAAGAAGACATCAAGCTACTAACTACGAACCCGTAGGTCTGAAGTGAACTACTCACGAGTTATTGGAGGGGCGATGATGATGATGAAGAAGCCCTCCAACTCCAAAGTCCCCTCCGGCAGGGCGCCGTGAAGGGTCTCCAGATGAGATCTCGTGGAAACGGAAGCTTGCGGCAGCGAAAAAGTATTTTCGAGGCTCCCCGATTTTTTGCTGAATATTTGGGAATATATAGTCCAAATATCTAGGTTAGGGGGCGGCCAGGGAGGCCACAATCCCTGCCACCGCCGCCTCCCCCCTGGTGGCGGAGTGGGGGCTTGTGGGCTCCCTGGAGCCCACCTGGCTTGGCCCAAAGGCCCCCTGATCTTCTTCCGTTCGGAAAAAAAAAATCATTTCGGGGTTTTTCTTCCGTTTGGACTCCGTTCCAAAATCAATCTGAAAAGAGTCAAAAACATAGAAAAACAGGAACTGGCACTTGGCACTGAATTAATAAGTTAGTCTCAAAAAAAGATATAAAAGGTACATAAACATCCAAAGAAGACAAGATAACAGGGTGAAACCATCAAAAATTATAGATACGTTTGAGACGTATCATCCTCTTAGTGCGGAGGAACGTCACTTTAAATTGCCTCCTGTGATAAAGAACTTTATTATGCAGTTTGTCGCTTTTATGTCTTCCTCATCGCAGGTTCTTACAAAGCTTATTTTCCACACACTAATAGATCATACATAATAGAGAGCAATTTTTATTGCTTGCACCGATGACAACTTACTTGAGGGATCTTATTCAATCCATAGGTAGGTATGGTGGACAGTCATGGCAAAACTGGTTTGAAGGTTTATGGTTGCACAAGTAGTATCTCTACTTAGTGCGGGAGTTTTGGCTAATATGAGGTGGAAGCAATCGTCACATGCTAAGGGATCTCTAATCATATAACATTGTTTAGAGCCAAGCAAACACAATTCATTATGTTGTCTTCCTTGTCCAACATCTACTTCTAGGCATGCAATAGTTTGGTGAGTGTTCACAATCGTAGATGGTGTCAGAGATGATATATTTATATGTGAACCTCTCCTTCTTTATTACTTCCTGTTAATTGCAACAATGACCAAGGTCTACGTTTGCCTACCCTCAACAAGTTTCAATCATCATCCTTTTTATATGTGAAGCCATCACTTCCCATAAGATCATTACATGATCTTTCATGCTCTAGTTCTATTCTCACTCTTTTGATCATGGCAAGAGGCAAAGCCCTTCAACTAAGACACTCTTTATTATATGGCTCACGAGCAGGAATACATCGGGGGTGACACAAAGCAAAACTCAAGACTAAAACACTAAGAGTTTTAAACTACTAGACAAAAAGAAAACTGAAAAGGAAAACTAAAACAAAGGTAAAGGCAAAAGATGTGATGGTGATACGATACCGGGGCAACTCCCCCAAGCTTGGCAAAAGCCAAGGGGATTGCCCATACCAATGCTCAGTTGTCTTCCTTTGGTGGTGATGGTGGTGGAGTTGTTGCAACATGAGTTTGATCCTCCATCTTACAAGACATAGGTGCTCCACCATGGAAAGATGAATGAGTCTCCGGAATCCTCAAATCTGCAGCCAACTTTATTGATTTAAATCTATACTCATACTCACAGTTTTGGTTCTGCAGGTCATAGATCTGGCCCTGGAGTTGATCAACCCTGTCATAGAGCCTGGAGAGGTGCTTCCCAATGTCATTGGCATCAATCTTGTGCTTGTTGGTGAACTCCGTGATCATCATGTGGTTGGCGGTGAGTCCACGCTCCACCATCCCTTGGCACTTGAAGACTTGTTGCTCCATTGCTTCGAGCCTCGTCTCCATGCTTCCGGTCTTCTTAGGCCCCTCAACATCACGGATGTGCAACATCCCCTCATGCATCTCGATAGATTGAGGGTCTTGCAGCACTTCCGTGAGGTAGGGATTGATGACCTTCTCGAAGATCTTGTCCTTCGGAGCTTTTGGGGAAGTCATAGGGATCTAGATCTGCAACAGAAACAGGCTCGAAACGAAAAACAGAGGAAATCTGCGTGATGCAGGGGTTAGACCAAACGGAAGTATATATAATGATATTTTTTTCAGACCAGAAGGAGTCCCCAGCACGAAAACGGAGTCCGGGAGGCGCACGAGGTGGCCACAAGCCCTCACGGCGTGGCCAGGGGGTGGCCCCGCGCCGTGTAGGCTTCTCGCCTCCTCGCGCACTTTCCGGACTACTTCCAATTTTTGTATTTTTTCAAAAATTCCAAAACGGAGAAAATATCCTATGGGGAACGTTTTGGACTCTGTTTTCTTACCAAATCTCATACCTCTTTGTTCTCGGAGTCTGAAACAGGCTGGTAAATTTCCCTTAGGTATTCTTCAGGAGTTATGGTATTGATGATATTGCTTTCAACATTTATGGGAGTACCTGAGATATAATGCTTGATTCTCTGCCCATTTACCACTCTCGGACAATTACCTTCCGTGTTGTTGATCTTGATGGCACCGGAACGATATACTTCCTCAACAACATAGGGACCTTCCCATTTGGAGAGAAGTTTGTCTGCAAAGAATCTTAAACGAGAGTTATATAGCAAGACATAATCACCTACATTGAACTCACACTTTTGTATCCTCTTATCATGCCACCTCTTAACCTTCTCTTTGAAGAGCTTGGCATTCTCATATGCGTGAGTTCTCCACGCATCAAGCAAGCCAATGTCAAATAACCTCTTCTCACCGGCAAGTTTGAAATCAAAGTTGAGATCCTTGATTGCCCAATAAGCTTTATGCTCTAGCTCAAGAGGTAAGTGACATGCTTTCCCATACACCATTTTGTACGGAGACATGCCCATGGGATTCTTATAGGTAGTTCTATAAGCCCACAGTGCATCATCGAGCTTCTTAGAGCAATTCTTTCTAGACCTGTTGACAGTCAAAATCAGTTTAATCTCTCTATTGCTTAGCTCTACTTGACCACTGGACTGAGGGTGATAGGGAGACGCAATTCTATGGTTGACATCGTACTTAGCAAGCGTTTTACGGAAAGCACCATGAATGAAGTGTGAACCACCGTCGGTCATTAGATATCTAGGGACTCCAAATCTAGGGAAGATAACTTCTTTCAGCATCTTGATAGAGGTGTTGTGATCAGCACTACTAGTGGGGATAGCTTTTACCCACTTAGTGACATAATCAACATCAACTAAGATAAGCGTATACCCGTTGGATTTTGGAAAAGGTCCCATATAATCAAAACCCCAGACGTCAAATGGTTCAATGACAAGTGAATAGTTCATAGGCATTTCCTGACGTTTGCTAATATTACCTATTCTTTGACATTCGTCACAAGACACGACAAACTTACGTGCATCCTTGAAGAGAGTGAGCCAATAAAAACCTGATTGCAATACCTTGTGTGCAGTTCTATCTCCCGCATGGTGTCCTCCATAGGCCTCGGAGTGACATTTTTGTAGGATCTGTCCCTGTTCATGTTCAGGTACACAACGTCTAATAACACCATCTACTCCTTCCTTATAAAGGTGAGGATCATCCCAGAAGTAATGTCTCAAGTCAAAGAAGAATTTCTTCTTTTGCTGGTACGTGAAACTAGGTGGTATGTATTTGGCAACGATATAGTTTGCATAATCAGCATACCACGGTGCACTACGTGAAGCATTGATGACATTCAGTTGCTCATCAGGAAAGTTATCATCAATAGGTTGTGGGTCATCAAGAACGTTCTCCAACCAAGACAAGTTATCTGCTACGGGGTTATCAACACCCTTTCTATCGACAACATGCAAATCAAATTCTTGTGCCAAGAGAACCCATCTGATAAGTCTAGGTTTAGCGTCCTTCTTCTCCATTAGGTACTTAATAGCAGCATGATGAGTGTGAATAGTGACTTTGGAATCAACTATGTAAGACCTGAACTTTTCACATGCAAACACGGCTGCTAAAAATTCCTTCTCCGTAGTGGCATAGTTTCTGTGGGCACTATCTAGAGTTTTATTGGCGTAGTGAATAACATTCAACTTCTTGTCAACTCTTTGCCCTAGAACATCACCAACAGCATAATTGCTAGCACCACACATGATCTCAAAAGGCAAGTTCCAATCAGGTGGTTGAACAATAGGTGCAGTTATCAAAGCCCTCTTAAGTATTTCGAAGGCTTCCGCACAATCATCGTCAAAGACAAAAGGAATATCCTTTTGCAAGAGATTGGTAAGATGCCTAGAAATCTTAGATAAGTCCTTAATGAACCTTCTCTAGAAACCATCATGACCAAGGAAACTTCTTATTCCTCTGATATTTGTGGGGTATGGCATTTTCTCAATTGCATCAACCTTAGCCTTATCGACTTCAATACCTCTTTCGGAACTTTTATGTCCTAAGACGATACCTTCATTCACCATAAAGTGGCACTTCTCCCAATTCAAGACAAGATTGGTTTCTTTACATCTCTGCAAGACTCGATCAAGGTTGCTGAGGCAATCATCAAAGGAAGACCCGTAAACGGAGAAGTCATCCATGAAAACCTCGACGATCTTTTCACAAAAGTCAGAGAATATAGCCATCATACATCTTTGAAAGGTGGCAGGTGCATTACATAAGCCAAAAGACATACGTCTATAAGCAAAGGTATCGAAAGGGCAGGTGAAAGTGGTTTTCTCCTGATCAGATTGTGCAACTGGTATTTGGGAGAAACCAGAATAACCGTCTAGAAAGCAGAAGTGTGTGTGTTTGGACAGTCTTTCTAGCATTTGGTCGATAAAAGGAAAAGGGTAATGATCTTTCCTAGTGTCTTTATTCAATTTCCTAAAATTGATCACCATCCTATAGCCAGTAATAATCCTCTGTGGGATCAATTCATCCTTATCATTAGGGACAACAATAATGCCTCCCTTCTTAGGAATGCAATGGACCGGACTCACACAATCGCTATGAGCAACAGGATAGATAATACCCGCTTCCAGGAGCTTTAGTATTTCATTTCTAACTACTTCTTTCATCTTAGGATTCAATCTCCTTTGATGATCAGCAACTGGTTTGAATTCAGGATCAGTTTTGATCTTGTGCTGGCATAGAGTGGGACTAATGCCCTTAAGATCATCAAGAGTATATCCTATAGCAGCACGGTGCTTCCTCGGAGTTTTTACTAACTTCTTTTCTTCCTGCTCTGAGAGGCTAGCACTAATAATAACAGGATATATCTCCTTTTCATCAAGATAGGCATACTTAAGAGTATCAGGCAACTGTTTAAGCTCGAACACAGGATCACCCTTTGGTGGGGGTGGATCCCCAGGCAGTTCAAAAGGCAGATTATTCTTAAGGATAGGATATTGTTCTAAGACAACTCTATCTATATCATCCCTTTCATCCATATGCATATCATTTTCATGCTCAAGCAAGTATTGCTCTAAGGGATCAGTGGGAGGCACGACAATAGAGGCTAAGGCAATAGTTTCATCCCTACTAGGCAACTCCTTTTCATGTGGTTGTCTACCAAACTTAGAGAAATTGAACTCATGCGACACTCCTTCAAAGCCAACAGTGACAGTTTGCTTCTCACAATCAATATGAGCATTGACAGTATTGAGAAAGGGTCTACCAAATATGATGGGACAAAAGCTATCTTGTGCAGTAGCAAGAACGAGGAAATCAGCAGGATACTTCGTTTTACCACACAAGACTTCAACATCCTTAATAATTCCCACAGGGCACATAGTATCTCTATTGGCAAGCTGAATAGTGATATCAATAGGTTCTATCTCAACAGGTGCAATCTCATCTTTGATTTCATCATATAAGGATTGAGGTATTGCACTAACACTAGCACCCACGTCACATAAGCCATGATAACAATGATCTCCTATCTTAACAGAAACAACAGGCATGCCAACAACAGGCCTATGTTTGTCTCTGGCATGAGGTTTAGCAATTCTAGCAGCATCTTCACAAAATTGAATATTATGTCCCTCAACTTCTTCAGACAAAAGATCTTTGATAATAGCAATGCTAGGTTCAACTCTAATTTGATAAGGGTGTGTAGGTGTTCTAATATAGCCTCTACGTATCACAGTTGAACCTTTAGAATGATCATTTATCCTAACAGGGAAAGGTGGTTTCTCAATGTAAGCACTCGGAACAACAGGATCATTATAGGCAATGACTTTCTCTTCAACTGGAGTGGGTTTAACTAAATTGACATCTAAAGGAGGATGATATTTAAACCACTTCTCTTTGGGGAGATCAATATGAGCAGCAAATGATTCACACAATGAAGCTACTATCTGAGAGTCAAGTCCATACTTAGCGCTAAAATCACTAAAGGTATTTGTCTCAACAAAGGATTTAACGCAATCAAACGTGAAATTCATACCTGACTCCTTACCTTCTTCAAGATCCCAATCTTCAGAGTTGCATTTAATTCTCTCCAATAAATTCCATTTGAAGTCAATATCTCTCTTCATAAAAGAACCGGTACAAGAAGTGTCAAGCATGGTGCGATCATCGTGAGAAAGCCGAGCATAGAAGTTCTGAATGATAATTTCTCTCGAGAGATCATGATTGGGGCATGAATATAGCATTGATTTAAGCCTCCCCCAAGCTTGAGCGATGCTTTCTCTGTCACGAGGCCAAATATTGTAAATATAATTTCGATCACGATGTACTAAATGCATAGGATAAAACTTTTGATGAAATTCCAATTTCAACCGATGGTAGTCCCATGATCCAGTATCATCACATAGCCTATACCATGTCAACGCCTTATCCTTCAAAGATAAAGGAAAGACCTTCTTCTTGACCTCATCCTCGGGCACACCTGCAAGCTTAAATAAACCACAAACTTCATCTACATAGATTAGATGCAAATCTGGATGTGATATTCCATCTCCTGTAAAAGGATCAGCTAGCAGTTTCTCAAGCATACCCGAAGGAAATTCAAAGAAAATATTTTCAGTAGGTGCAGAAGGTTGAGGAGCAACCATTCGTGCTTCCGTTCGAGGTGAAGATACCACGAACAAGCCCATCAAAGGATTAGTATCCATAGTGACAAGTGACAATAAATTTCAGCACACTATATGAATGTTTCCTTACCAAGTTCCACTTACCAGAGGCGCTTCGCTCCCCGACGACGGCGCCAGAAAAGAGTCTTGATGACCCACAAGTATAGGGGATCAATCGTAGTCCTTTTGATAAGTAAGAGTGTCGAACCCAACGAGGAGCAGAAGGATCTAACAAGTGGTTTTCAGTAAGGTAAAATCTGCACGCACTGAAATTGTCGGTAACAAGTGATTGTGTGGTGAGAAGATTCGTAGCAAGCAACAAGTAACAAAAGTAGCAACGGTGCAGCAAGTGGCCCAATCCCTTTTGTAGCAAGGGACAAGCCTGGACAAAGTATTATAGGAGGAAAAACGCCCCCGACGACACACGGGAATTTCTGTCATGCTAGTTTCATCATGTTCATATGATTCGCGTTCGTTACTTTGATAGTTTGATATGTGGGTGGACCGGCGCTTGGGTTCTGCCCTTACTTGGACAAGCATCCCACTTATGATTAACCCCTCTCGCAAGCATCCGCAACTACGAAATAAGAATTAAGAGAAAGTCTAACTATAGCATTAAACTAGTGGATCCAAATCAGCCCCATACGAAGCAACGCATAAACTAGGGTTTAAGCTTCTGTCACTCTAGCAACCCATCATCTACTTACTACTTCCCAATGCCTTCCTCTAGGCTCCAATAATGGTAAAGTGTTATGTAGTCATCGTTCACATAGCACCACTAGAGGAAAAACAACATACAACATATCAAAATACCGAACGAATACCAAATTCACATGACTATTATTAGCATGACTTATCCCATGTCCTCAGGAACAAAAGTAACTACTCACAAAGCATAATCATAATCATGATTAGAGGTGTAATGAGTAGCATCAAGGATCTGAACATAAACTCTTCCACCAAATAATCCAACTAGCATCAACTACAAAGAGTAATCAACACTACTAGCAACCTTACAAGTACCAATCGGAGTCGCGAGATGGAGATTGGTTACAAGTGATGAACTAGGGTTTGGATGAGATGGTGCTGATGAAGATGTTGATGGTGATGAGCCCCCTCCGATTAGAGGAGTGTTGGTGATGACGATGATGACGATTTCCCCTCCGAGAGGGAACTTCCCCGGCAGGATCGTCCTGCCAGAGCTCTAGATTGGTTCTGCTCAAGTTCCGCCTCGTGGCGGCGGCGAAACCATGAAAAAGCTTCCGTCTTATTTTTTTCCTAGACGAAACCCTGCATATAGCAAAAGAGGGGGCAAGTGGGCCAGCAGGGTGCCCACAAGCCCCCATGGCGCGGCCTGGGTGGGTGGTCGCGCCGTGCAGGCTTGTGGCCACCCCCTGGCGGTCCTCTCGCGCTTCTTCGGCCCAGTATATTTTATATATTCGGTAAAAAATCTCCGTTGATTTTCACGGCGTTTGGAGTTGCGCAGAATAGGTATCTCAACTTTGCTCCGCTTTCAGGCCAGAATTCCAGTTGCCGGTATTCTCCCTCTTTATGTAAACCTTGCAAAATAGGAGAGAAAAGGCATAAGAATAGTATGGTGAAGTGAAATAACAGCAAAAGAAGCGATAAATAACAACATGAAAACATGATGCAAAATGGACGTATCAGTCTCCCACTTGCACTAGAGTCAATAATCTAGTTACATTGTGATGTATCGAACACCCATAGCATTACGGTGTTGATCATGTTTTTCTCGAGGAAGAGGTTTAGTCAACGGGTCTGCAACATTCAGATCCGTATGTACTTTACAAATCTCTATTACTCCACTCTAGACATGGTCCTGGGTGGAGTTGTAGCGGCGTTTGATGTGCTTTGTGTCATCCGGATCTGGACATGGTCCTGCTTAGAGTCATCCGGATCTGTGTCGAAGCTAGCGTTGACGTAACCCTTTATGACGAGCTCTTCGTCACCTCCATAAACGAGAAACATCTCCTTAGTCCTCTTCAGGTACTTAAGGATATTCTTGACCGTTGTCCAGTGTTCCATACCGGGATCACTTTGGTACCTCCCTACCAAACTTATGGCAAGGTTTATATTAGGTCTGGTACACAGCATGGTATACATTAGAGAGACTACGGCTAAAGCGTAGGGGACAGTACTCATCTTCTCTCTATCTGCTGCCGTGGTCGGTGACTGAGTCTTACTCAATCTCATACCTTGCAAAACTAGCAAGAACCCTTTCTTTGAGTTTTCCATATTGAACTTCTTCAATATCTTGTCAAGGTATGTACTTTGTGAAAGACCTATGAGGCGTCTCGATCTATCTCTATAGATCTTGATGCCTAATATGTATGCAGCTTCTCCAAGGTCCTTCACCGAAAACTCTTGCTCAAATAGGCCTTATGCTCTCCAACATCTCTATATTATTCCCCATCAATAATATGTCATCCACATACACTATGAGGAAAGCTACAGAGCTCCCACTCACTTTCTTGTACAGACAGGCTTCTCCGTAAACCTGTATGAACCCAAACGCTTTAATCACCTCATTGAAGCGAATGTTCCAACTCCGAGATGCTTGCACCAACCCATAGATGGAGCGCTGGAGCTTGCACACTTTGTTAGCACCCTTAGGGTCGACAAAACCTTCTGGTTGCATCATATACAACTCTTCCTTAAGATTCCCGTTAAGGAACGCTGTTTTGACGTCCCTTTGCCAAATTTCATAATCGTAAAAAGCGGCAATTGCTAACATGATTCAGACTGATTTCAGCTTCGCTAGGGGAGAGAAAGTCTCTTCGTAGTCAACTCCTTGAATTTGTCGAAAACCCTTTGCGACAAGTCGAGCTTTATAAACGGTCACATTACCGTTTGCATCACTCTTCTTCTTGAAGATCCATTTATTTTCTATGGCTCGCCGGTCATCGGGCAAGTCCACCAAAGTCCATACTTTGTTCTCATACATGGATCCTATCTCGGATTTCATAGCCTCAAGACATTTGTTGGAATCCAGGCCCGCCATTGTTTCTTCATAGTTCGAAGGTTCACCGTTGTCTAACAACAGGATTTCCATCACAGGGTTGTCGTACCACTCTGGTGCAGAGCGTGCCCTTGTGGACCTTCGCGGTTCAGTAGTAACTTGATCTGAAGCTTCATGATCATTATCATTAACTTCCTCTTCAGTTGGTGTAGGCGCTACAGGAACAATTTCCTGCGCTGCGCTACTTTCCTGTTCGAGAGGGGGTGTAATTACCTGATCAAGTTCTACTTTCCTCCCACTTACTTCTTTCGAGAGAAACTCTTTCTCTAGAAAGGATCCGTTCTTGGCAACAAAGGTTTTACCTTCGGATCTAAGATAGAAGGTATACCCAATAGTTTCCTTAGGGTATCCTATGAATACACATTTCTCCGCTTTGGGTTCGAGCTTCTCTGGTTGAAGTTTCTTCACACAAGCATCGCAACCCCAAACTTTAAGAAATGACAACTTAGGTTTCTTGCCAAACCATAGTTCATACGGTGTCGTCTCAACGGATTTAGACGGTGCCCTATTTAAAGTGAATGCTGCAGTTTCTATTGCGTATCCCCAAAATGATAGCAGTAAGTCGGTAAGAGAGATCATAGATCGTACCATATCTAATAAAGTGCGATTACGGCATTCAGACACTCTGTTGCGTTGCGGTGTGCCAGGCGGCGTCAGTTGTGAAACGATTCCACACTTCCTTAGGTGTGTGCCAAACTCGTGACTCTAATATTCTCCTCCACGATCAGGTCGTAGACACTTAATTTTTCTGTCACATTGATTCTCAACCTCACTCTGAAACTCCTTGAACTTTTCAAACGTCTCAGGTTTGTGCTTCATCAAGTAGATATACCCATACCTACTCAAATCATCGGTGAGAGTGAGAACATAACGGTAGCCACCGCGAGCTTCAACGTTCATTGGACCACACACATCAGTATGTATTATTTCCAATAAGTCGGTCGCTCTCTCCATTATACCTGAGAATGGAGTCTTAGTCATCTTGCCCATGAGGCATGGTTCGCATGTGTCAAATGATTCAAAGTCAAGAGACTCTAATAGTCCATCAGTATGGAGCTTCTTCATGCGCTTAACACCGATATGACCAAGGCGGCAGTGCCACAAGTATGTGGGACTATCATTATCAACTTTACATCTTTTGGTACTAACACAATGAATATGTGTAACATCACGATCAAGATTCATCAAGAATAAACCATTCACCAGCGGAGCATGACCATAAAACATATCACTCATATAAATATAACAACCATTATTCTCTGACTTAAGTGAGTAGCCGTCTCGCATTAAGCAAGACCCTGATGCAATATTCATGCTCAAAGCTGGTACTAAATAACAATAATTAAGGTTTAAAACTAATCCCGACGGTAGATGTAGAGGTAGCGTGCCGACGGCGATCACATCGACCTTGGAGCCATTCCCGACGCGCATCGTCACCTCATCCTTGGCCAGTCTTCGCTTATTACGCAGTTCCTGCTTTGTGTTGCAAATGTGAGCAACAACACCGGTATCAAATACCCAGGAGCTACTACGAGCGCTGGTAAGGTACACATCAATAACATGTATATCACATATACCTTTAACGTTGCCGGCCTTCTTGTCCGCTAAGTAATTGGGGCAGTTCCGCTTCCAGTGACCTTTTCCCTTGCAATAGAAGCACTCAGTCTCAGGCTTGGGTCCATTCTTTTTCTTCTTCCCGGCATCTGGCTTACCGGGCGCGGCAACGACTTTGCCGTCTTTCTTGAAGTTCTTCTTACCCTTGCCCTTCTTGAAACTAGTGGTCTTGTTGACCATCAACACTTGATGCTCTTTCTTGATTTCTACTTCTGCAGACTTGAGCATCGAGTACAACTCGGGAATGGTCTTCTCCATCCCTTGCATGTTGTAGTTTAGCACAAAACCTTTGTAGCTTGGTGGGAGAGACTCGAGGATTCTGTCAATTATAGCATCATCCGGAAGTTCGACTCCAAGTGAAGTCAGACGACCGTGTAACCCAGACATTTTGAGTATGTGCTCACTGACAGAACAGTTCTCCTCCATCTTACAACTAAAGAACTTGTGGGAGACTTCATATCTCTCGACACGGGCATGAGCTTGAAAAACTAGTTTCAGCTCTTGGAACATCTCATATGCACCGTGTTGCTCAAAACACCTTTGGAGCCCCGTTTCCAAACTGTATAACATGCCACACCTAACCAGAGAGTAGTCATCACTCCGCGTTTGCCAGACGTTCAAAATGTCCTGGGCTGCTGCGGGAGTGGGAGGGTCACCTAGCGGCGCATCAAGGACATAAGCCTTTTTAGCTGCTTCAAGGATGAGCTTCAAGTTGCAAACCCAGTCCGCATAGTTGCTACCATCATCTTTCAGCTTGTGTTTCTCTAGGAATGCGTTGAAATTGAGGTTGACGTTGGCCATCTACAATATTTATAAAGACAACTTTTAGACTAAGTTCATGAGAATTAAGTTCACTTAATCAAATTAAGTATGAACTCCCATTTAAATCGACATCCCTCTAGTCATCTAAGTGATACATGATCCATGTTGACTAACCCGTGTCCGATCATCACGTGAGACGGACTAGTCATCATGGTGAGCAATTTCATGCTGATCGTATTCAACCATACAACTCATGTCCGACCTTTCACATGTTGTATGCGAACGTTAGAATCTATCACACCCGATCATCACGTGGTGCTTCGAGACAACGATCCTTCGCAACGGTGCACACTTAGGGGAATACGTTCTCAAAAAATTTAAGAGGGATCATCTTATTATGCTACCATCGTTCTAAGCAATAAGATGAAAAACATGATAAACATCACAATGCAATCATATAGTTACATGATATGGCCATTATCATCTTTGCTCTTTCGATCTCCATCTTCAGGCATCGCATGATCATCATTGTCACCGGCGTGACACCATGATCTCCATCATCACGATCTCCATCATTGTGTCTCCGTGAAGTCGTCACGCCAACTACTACTATCACTACTACTATAGCTAACCGTTAGCAATGAAGTAAAAGTAGTAAGCACATGGCGTTGCATCTCATACAATAATTTAAGACAACTCCTATGGCTCCTGCCGGTTGTCATACTCATCGACATGCAAGTCGTGAAACCTATTACAAGAACATGATCATCTCATACATCATACATGCAACATCACAACTTTGGCCATATCACATCACATGTCAAACCCTGCAAAAACAAGTTAGACGTCCTCTAATTGTGTTGCAAGTTTTACGTGGCTGATTTGGGTTTCTAGCAAGAACGCCTTCTTACCTACGTGACAGCCACAACGATGATATGCCAAAGCTATTTACCCTTCATAAGGACCCTTTTCATCAAATCCAATCCGACTAGAGTAGGAGAGACAAACACCCGCTAGCCACCTTTATGCACGGTGTGCATGTCTGTTGGTGGAACCAGTCTCACATATGCGTACATGTAAGGTCGGTCCGGGCCGCTTCATCCCACAATACCGCCGGAAAAGAATAAGACTAGTAGCGGCAAGCAATTGAAAAATCATCGCCCACAACCTTTTGTGTTCTACTCGTGCATAGAATCTACGCATAGAAAACCTGGCTCTGATACCACTGTTGGGTAACGTAGCATAAATTCAAAAAACTTCCTACGCATATTCAGATCTTCCTATGGAGAGACCAGCAACGAGAGAGGGGTGAGTGCATCTTCATACCTTTGAAGATCGCTAAGCGGAAACGTTGCTAGAACGCGGTTGATGGAGTCGTACTCGCGGCGATTCAGATCGCGGTGAGATTCCGATCTAGTGCCGAACCACGACACCTCCGCATTCAACACACGTGCAGCCCGGTGATGTCTCCCGCACCTTGATCCATCAAGGAGGAGAGAGAGGTTGGGGAAGATCTCCGGTAGCACGACGGCGTGGTGTCGATGGAGAGACGAGGTCTCCCGGCACGGCTTCGCCAAGCACCGCGAGAGGAGGAGGAAGGAGGGGGTAGAGCTGCGCTGAGAGGAGAGAAAATCATGTGCAAAACAGCCCCAAACCCTTCTCTATTTATAGGAGGAGGGGAGGGGTGCCACCCCTAGGGTTTCCCCCCTAGGTGGTGTGGCAGCCCCCATAGATGGGAGGTGTGGTGGTGTCACGCCCAAGATGCGACCCTATCCTCAATTTGGCACGAGGACCTCGTCAAGGATAGAAGTGCATCTCGTCGTGTCGCAAGAATGGATATCGTTACAAGTACATGTACTGAAAAGAAGAGATATATATAAAGAATTGGCTTACACTCGCCACAAGCTACATCAGAGTCACAGCAGTACAATACATAATCATCATGAAGAAGAGCAGGGTCCGACTACGAACAAAAACAAACGAGAAAAGAAGAACGACGTCCATCCTTGCTATCCCAGGCTGCCGGCCTGGAACCCATCCTAGATCGATGAAGAAGAAGAAGAAGAAGCAACTCCAAATGAACAGTCAACGCGCTCGCGTCAAGTACCCTTTACCTGTACCTACAACTAGTGTTGTAGTAACTGTGAGCCACAGGGGACTCAGCAATCTCATTTCCAAAGGTATCAAGACTAGCAAAGCTTAATGGGTGAGGCATGGTTAAGTGGTGAGGTTGCAGCAGCGGCTAAGCATATATTTGGTGGCTAAACTTACGAATACAAGAAATAAGAGGGGATGATCTACGCATAACGGACGTGGACTTCTGATGATCAAATGAATGATCCTGAACACCTACCAACGTCAGACATAACCCCACCGTGTCCTCGATTGGAGAAGGAACTCACGAAAGAGACAGTCACGGTTACGCACACAGTTGGCATATTTTAATTAAGTTAACTTCAAGTTATCTAGAACCAGTGTTAAACAAAGTTTCCACGTTGCCACATAACCGCGGGCACGGCTTTCCGAAAGATTTAACCCTGTAGGGGTGCTCCAACTAGTCCATCACAAATTACCACAAGCCGCATAGAAATCCTCAATCATGAAGCTCGCGATCTCGTCGGATTCCCTAGTGGAAAACCTCAACTCTGAGATTACCCAAAGCATCACCGGAATCCCGATGCACAAGATATTTCGTCAAAGGTAAAACTAATCCAGCAAGGCCGCCCGACGTGTCGACGATCCCGATAGGAGTCGTGTACCTCGTTCTCAGGACACGACGGATGAGCTAGACGTCGGGATCGCTAAACCTCCGGGTGACCAGAGGGGCGCCGGACATCGCTCAGGTGGGACCAACACTCATGAGGAGCACTGGCCCGGGGGTTGATTAAATTACTCCGCGGGTGCCGGCGGGTCCCTATGCATTATTATTAGGTTATTAGGCAAATGTAGTACCAAAGTTGGGCCTTGCCAGACCAGCTTTAATCTAAAACGAATTATCAAGGGGGTCCCCATAACAACCCCGATCGTGTTAGGAGCGCTCAATTATGGAACATAACACCGGTAGCCGAAACTAAGGGGACAAAGGTGGAACAAAACACCAGGCTAGAAAGGCCGAGCCTTCCACCTTTTACCAAGTATATAGGTGCATTAAATTAAATAGCATTTAATAGGGTGATATAACAAGGTACCCATGTTTTCACATGGAAGCAACTGCACTTGCAACTATCAACGCTAACAACATGGTTAAGCAAGCAGTAACATAGCCAATCAGTGGTTTGCTAGGTTGTGAACAGGTTGATGGTTTTCATGGCATTGTTGAGGGGATGATATTTAACATGTGGTAGGCAACGAGACATAAACGATAGCATCGAAATAACTAGCATGCCAATGATAGTAATGGTATCTAAGGAAATGGTCATCTTGCTTGAGATCCCGCCTTGAAGAAGAATGCCTCCGTGAAGCAGACGAACCGACATAGTCGAACGGGTCCTCACAATCCGGCACACTGCGGAACTCTATCGAGATGAAGCAAACCAGAAACACAAATCAACACATGAAATTCACCACACGATGCACAACACATATGATGCATGAGCAGTTGAACACAGGCAAGACACGGCATGACAATTCACGACAATCAAACACTACACATTAAGTGAAGTTCAATATGGAACGAGTTGCATATTGACGAAACTCCACATACGAGTTATTTAGTTCTATCCCGATTAGGTACTCGGTAATATCAAATGTGATTAAACATGGCAAGAGGTGAAGCGCAATTAATCTACCTAGCTAGGCACTTTAAATGAGACCGGAAACGACATATAGCATCTCCGAAATGACCCCACGTGTTAAATCTTAATTCTGTCCAGATTTGTCCTAATCACATTTTAGGTTTGTTAAATGGCAAAACAAAGTGGTTCACGTGATTCTACTCGTCGTTCTGTTCCATTTACATACATGGCACATCTGCAATGGAGCTCCGGTTAAATAACTACGACCTAAACCGTTTTCAACAAGTCGACACGCAAACCGATGCAAACAGCACACTAAACATTTCTAATTATGCATGAGAGTTGGAAAATAGTACTCTACGCAAAATTCTAGCCAAGTAGCATATAAAACTCATCGCAATCCGATGCACGGATTAGAAACTACGGGCATTTGAAAATGTGTGATTTTTCTGAAGATTATCAAAAATCCTAGTGCAGCAAAAAAATGACAGGGGAAACAAATATGGGGGCAAAGCTGGGATTCGAAACCCAGACCCAATGGTTCATGGCGAGGATTAGCTACCAGCTCAGCTGCACATGTGCTTGCGAATAGAAACATCAAGAGTTGAATGTAATGAACTCTAAGCCCAGCCGCTGCAATGCGTGCAGTGACTTCTACAGCTGCGCTACTACTCGTGCTCGTGCTAAAGTTAGGGCGCTGCGTTATTAAAGTAGATCAACGGTGAGGCCTGCCTTTCTCACCATGAACTCGGGAAAAACATGGCCGTGACGGAAGTGTTGGAATTATGCCCTAGAGGCAATAATAAATATAGTTATTATTATAATTCTTGTATCAAGATAATCGTTTATTATCCATGCTATAATTGTATTGAATGAAGACTTAAATACATGTGTGGATACATAGACAAAACACTGTCCCTAGCAAGCCTCTAGTTGGCTAGCCAGTTGATCAAAGATAGTTAGTGTCTTCTGATTATGAACAAGGTGTTGTTGCTTGATAACTGGATCACGTCATTAGGAGAATCACGTGATGGACTAGACCCAAACTAATAGACGTAGCATGTTGATCGTGTCATTTTGTTGCTACTGTTTTCTGCGTCTCAAGTATTTGTTCCTATGACCATGAGATCATATAACTCACTGACACCGGAGGAATACTTTGTGTGTATCAAACGTCGCAACGTAACTGGGTGACTATAAAGATGCTCTACAGGTATCTCCGAAGGTGTTCGTTGAGTTAGTATGGATCGAGACTGGGATTTGTCACTCCGTGTGACGGAGAGGTATCTCGGGGCCCACTCGGTAATACAACATCACACACAAGCCTGGCAAGCAATGTGACTTAATGTAAGTTGCGGGATCTTGTATTACGGAACGAGTAAAGAGACTTGCCGGTAAACGAGATTGAAATAGATATACGGATACTGACGATCGAATCTCGGGCAAGTAACATACCGAAGGACAAAGGGAATGACATACGGGATTATATGAATCCTTGGCACTGAGGTTCAAATGATAATATCTTCGTAGAATATGTAGGATCCAATATGGGCATCCAGGTCCCGCTATTGGATATTGACCGAGGAGTCTCTCGGGTCATGTCTACATAGTTCTCGAACCCGCAGGGTCTGCACACTTAAGGTTCGACGTTGTTTTATGCGTATTTGAGTTATATGGTTGGTTACCGAATGTTGTTCGGAGTCTCGGATGAGATCACGGATGTCACAAGGGTTTCCGGAATGGTCCGGAAACGAAGATTGATATATAGGATGACCTCATTTGATTACCGGAAGGTTTTTGAAGTTACCGGGAATGTACCGGGAATGACGAATGGGTTCCGGGAGTTCACCGGGGGGGGGGGCAACCCACCCCGGGGAAGCCCATAGGCCTTGGGGGTGGCGCACCAGCCCTTAGTGGGCTGGTGGGACAGCCCAAGAAGGCCCTATGCGCCATAGGAAGAAAATCAAAGAGAAAAGAAAAAAAAAGAGGAGGTGGAAAAAGGGGGAAGGACTCCTCCTTCCAAACCTAGTTGGACTCGGTTTGGAAGGGGAGGGTTCCCCCTTAGGCTCGGCCGACCCCCTTGGGAGTCCTTGGACCCCAAGGCAAGGCTCCCCCTCCTCCCCCTATATATACAGAGGTTTTAGGGCTGATTTGAGACGACTTTTCCACGGCAGCCCGACCACATACCTCCATGGTTTTTCCTCTAGATCGCGTTTCTACGGAGCTCGGGCGGAGCCCTGCTGAGATAAGATCACCACCAACCTCCGGAGCGCCGTCATGCTGCCGGAGAACTCTTCTACCTCTCCGTCTCTCTTGCTGGATCAAGAAGGCCGAGATCATCGTCGAGTTGTACGTGTGCTGAACGCGGAGGTGCCGTCCGTTTGGCACTAGATCGTGGGACTGATCGCGGGACGGTTCGCGGGGCGGATCGAGTGAAGTGAGGACGTTCCACTACATCAACCGCGTTCACTAACGCTTCTGCTGTACGGTCTACAAGGGTACGTAGATCACACATCCCCTCTCGTAGATGGACATCACCATGATAGGTCTTCGTGCGCGTAGGAAAATTTTTGTTTCCCATGCGACGTTCCCCAACAGGAAGTCAACAGCAGCAGTTGCTGCAGTTGTGGAGGCCGGCGGGGTGCAGAGCGGGCCTGGGAAGACGGGATCCACGCGAGGCTGCTTGGGGACGAACGGATCCGGCCCTTGGGGCACAAAATATCCCGGTGGCGGAGCTCCATGGGATGGTGTCTCCCGATCGATCCTGACAGGGAAAACGAAACAGAGAGGAGAGGATGAGATTCAGAGGGAGGGAGAGAGGAGGAGGAAGGAAGAAGGGGTTCTCTGCAGGTCAACGGCGAGTGGTGCACCAACGGAGCTGGGTGGATCTGGCCCACGAAGCTGCGGAGGCGTTGGTCACTTGTTGTAGTTGCAGCTTCACGCTCTATGGGTCTCCCTGCAGAAAAAAACGAGAGGAAGGGAGAGAGATGAGAGGAAGCAAAGAGAAACAGGGGAGGAGAAGAAGAGGCCGATGGCATCTCACCTATGGTGGTGCTTCGGCGGAGGCAACGCGGTCTTCATGGGTGGATGCTGCTGAATTGGGTTGGCTCGGCACAAGGGAGCTCGCTGGCTGGCTGGATCTACAAACCGAGGAAGGAGGAGACCAGGTGGTATGCGGCAGCGCTGCAGGATTGATGCATGGGACAGGGGAGGATCCCTAGAAAATAGGGCTTGGATTGATTTATACTAGGATCTAAAGATATAGCTAGTTAGGGGTCATCTGATCCTTTCGATTGTAATCGGACGGTCCAGAAAAATTAGGCTAGGGAGATCCAATTGACAAACCGAAGACAGTTTGCAGTAAAACGGGGTTGATCCGGACCCCACGGTCACGCGCTTACTTTCGGGTCCGGGGGGAGTTTCGGGCTATGTCGCGGGCAGGTCGGTGCACTGTGCTGAGGGGCTAGGCGGGATGAGAGGGAAAATGGGCAACCCGGAATCGGAGTTTTAAAATACCGAAACGTCCCACAAATGACCGGCTATAGTGTCGTTATATAATAAACGGTACAGGTATCAAACGAGCTCCGATTTCGACGAAAATTTAGTAGGCGGCTTACCAACACTAAAATAAGACCGCACGTCAAGTTTCAACCCAATCCGAGAATATTTTACACACACTTTTAAAAACAGGATTCAAATAATGCCGCGGCGCGTGCATGTGTGGTCGGGCTCAGAACGGACAACGACGAGTACCGGCAACTAACAACGGATGCAAGTTTTGAAAACTGGCGGCAACGGGGTGCCGATGCAATGCTGATAATGCGCATGATGCGATGATGATGCGACAAAAGAAAATAGACACACGACGAAAATGGGATAGAAGGGGAATCTTCTGGGACGTCGGCATTGGGCTGTCACAACTCTCCTACACTACAAGAGGATGTCGCCCCGAGATCCAAGAATGAAAGGGGGAGAGGATGAGAAAGAACAAGAGGTAAGAATTTCGTCGCTTCTTTGACAAACGAGTGAAACCAACGATCCTTGAAGGTTGCAAAGAGATGAGGAATGATATGAGAAAGAAGGAAGAATTCACGGAAAATTTCGGCAGCACTTCGGTAGGAAAATGGGACAAAATTTTCGGTAAGATGGAAGAAATAGAAAATATTCACAACCAACAACTAAATAGAGCAAGGAAACACCATGATCTTGATAGAACAACATGATTGACCCAAAAGAGCAACATCACAAGGCCTCCGGAACAATAGAATAGGAACTAGCCCATACGGAAGAAAAGAATGAAGAAAAGAATGACAACTACTATCTCAAATGAACTTGGCAAGCATCCTTGCAGGAAGAATTGAACGGAGTTGTTGGAAGAACAACAACGAAAAGAACAAGATAGTAGTGGGCTTATAAAAATCATCTCACATTTATGAGGTGACAACCAACCACTAAAAGAAACAAGGAAAGATTGGGAGAAACAAGATATGAAAATTTTCTCCCACCAAGAGGATACATTAAGAACTTGGATCAACGATAATCACCATAATAGCAACAATCCATAGGAAAAGCTTTAGGTGAAATCCAAACCAAGATAGCTCAATGAAGCAATCATGGGTTGAAATATCTCATGACCAAAGGATTGGTAAATTTAATTATCTCATTCTTGAAAGGAAATCTCTTCAAGGCTCCTACACTAACAAGAATGCTATAATACCACCTCAAAGGAAAAAGGAGAATAAACGCATTGGAAATGCAGGAGAAAGAATACTTGAGGTACTCCAACAGGAATCTTGAAGAACACTTCAGAATGAATTGAAATCATGAGCCGCTCCGGAAGAAGAATTGGAATCACTTGAACAAGAATAAGAATTATGTTATGCTCATCCTTCATCAAATTAAATTGATGACAAGCAACGGATTTAGCATACAACTTATTATTCTAGAAATGATTGAGGAGAGATATGAGCACACACTAGAAGAATTGTTGCAAGAAACACCAGTGAGAATTGAAATGAATGAGGCAACCATGAATAATGGAGATACATGAGAATGAAGAGATCAGGAGCCACCTGAGAGAAAACTAGAACAAGGCACCGGATAAACGAGAGACGAACGAAGAGACAACAATGGAGAAGAATTGAGGATGAAAGCTGAAAGCTGAGAACGAAGAATCTTCTGAAATGATGGCCTTCGGAGGATCGAGAATGAAAACAATTCAGAAATGCACCGGATCGCAAGAAAGGGATACTCATGATTGGGAATAATTCAAGACGATGCGAGAAGGCTGAAACGATGAATCATGAAGAGAATGGACCAAGATTGAGAAAAACACTCCTTCGGTCTTGAAGCTGAAAATGACGAGGAGAACACCACCATGAATAATTGAGACACTCCGGAATAAAGAAGAATGCAAGATTTAGCCAAATATGAGAATTAATTCAAATAGGCCTTGGAGAAGGGATATGACTGATGAAATCCATACTTACGTCATAGCTGAAAAGAATTAATGATCTCCGGGAAAAGATTAAAAGAGCCAGAAAGATCCTGGGAAAAAACCTGTGGGTTATGGGCCCACTCAAAGAAATCACCATTAGAAAAGATTGCTTAGAAGAGAGATATTGCACCGGTATGAATAGAACTAGATGAGGTTGAGAACCTCGAAATAATTAAAATATTGGAAACAAGAACTTCTAAGATAGCTTCAACGCTCCGGATAGAAAAGAGAGGAATGAATAACAAGAAGACTAACAAGAATTTCCAACATGGGAAAAATTACAAGGATGAATAGGATACAATGAACACGGATAATTAAATTAAATTCACCGGAAAAGATGACAAGAATGAACAAATATGACACGAATCTCCTGAGAATCTTCACAATGAATCACCGGCTACGAAAGGAAGAAGAGATAGCGGAAGCACAATGAAATGAATGCGCTTGGATGAAATCCAATCACCAAAGAAAAAGGGCGGGAGGGCAGGGAAAAACAAAGACGACTTGAGACAGATGAGACGAACTCCGGATGAAATGAGAGAACGGTCTTGCAAAATTAGAGAGCATAGACTACACTTGAAGAGAAGCACACCGGTTGAATGGAATTGATACGATGACTCCGGATGAAAGGAATTGATAAGACAATTGATAGAGCAAAAGAATTAATACTCTCATAAAAATATGAGAACACCTCTTAGAAAAGATCTGAAATCATCACTTGACACCGAAGCAACTTGAATTACCAAATTCAACAACACAAAGGATGAGGCTTATGAAACAAGCCAGAACAAACTCATGAGAAAGATTTCGTTCGATATTTTCGTGGATAGGAATCCACTAGATGTCGAACCCCAACCTAACATCATGCATTTGTTGGAAGAATGTCCTATAAGCAACTACTAGAATTCCCACCTATGAATTCCCGAAAGATCTGGTCATGCAATCTGGTACACGGATACAAGGAGTAATATCACACAACTCCTATACTAACCCGTCACCTGTATCACATCCGTCAACACACGACCAGAATCTCGGACCTTCGTCTACTACAGACCCTCGTGATCACAACGATACAAAGTATGGCATTACTCCCGAACAATCTGCACCAGTACTGGGGACATCGGGGTTATCTCGCCACTACTAATATTGAAGCAATTACGAACATCCTTCGTTCTGAGATACTAAGAAATCTGAATGATAACGATGTGCTCAAGAATCCCGTGGAGCTCAACTCTCCTGAAACTCAAAGCAGATAGGAGGCACCAAGACAGAACTCCGTCATATCGGAATCATATAGATTCCAAAAATATCTGCGTGATCCTAAAAAAAATTTGAGTGAGAAGAGGAGTAGAACTAAAATATTAGGTCAAGATTCCTCACCAGAGAATAGAAGAGGAGAAAAAAGAATCCTACTCTCCGATATATAACTAGACTCAAATCAATTTTTCACTAGACCCGACTCGGCCAAGTTCGATCAATCAAGGGGGCTCCTAGGTCAGAACTTGGCTCTGATACCAACTTATCACGCCCAAGATGCGACCCTATCCTCAATTTGGCACGAGGACCTCGTCAGGGATAGAAGCGCATCTCGTCGTGTCGCAAGAATGGACATCGTAACAAGTACATGTACTGAAAAGAAGAGATATATATAAAGAATTGGCTTACACTCGCCACAAGCTACATCAGAGTCACAGCAGTACAATACATAATCATCGTGAAGAAGAGCAGGGTCCGACTACGGACGAAAACAAACGAGAAAAGAAGAACGACGTCCATCCTTGCTATCCCAGGCTGCCGGCCTGGAACCCATCCTAGATCGATGAAGAAGAAGAAGAAGAAGCAACTCCAAATGAACAGTCAACGCGCTCGCGTCAAGTACCCTTTACCTGTACCTGCAACTAGTGTTGTAGTAATCTGTGAGCCACATGGGACTTAGCAATCTCATTTCCAAAGGTATCAAGACTAGCAAAGCTTAATGGGTGAGGCATGGTTAAGTGGTGAGGTTGCAGCAGCGGCTAAGCATATATTTGGTGGCTAAACTTACGAATACAAGAAATAAGAGGGGGATGATCTACGCATAATGGACGTGAACTTCTGATGATCAAATGAATGATCCTAAACACCTACCAACGTCAAACATAACCCCACCGTGTCCTCGATCGGAGAAGGAACTCACGAAAGAGACAGTCACGGTTACGCACACAGTTGGCATATTTTATTTAAGTTAACTTCAAGTTATCTAGAACCAGTGTTAAACAAAGTTTCCACGTTGCCACATAACCGCGGGCATGCCTTTCCGAAAGATTTAACCCTGCAGGGGTGCTCCAACTAGTCCATCACAAATTACCACAAGCCGCATAGAAATCCTCAATCACGAAGCTCGCGATCTCGTCGGATTCCCTAGTGGAAAACCTCGACTCTGAGATTACCCAAAGCATCACCGGAATCCCGATGCACAAGATATTTCGTCAAAGGTAAAACTAATCCAGAAAGGCCGCCCGACGTGTCGACGATCCCGATAGGAGTCGCGTACCTCGTTCTCAGGACACGACGGATGAGCTAGACGTCGGGATCGCTAAACCTCCGGGTGACCAGAGGGGCACCGGACATCGCTCAGGTGGGACCAACACTCATGAGGAGCACTGGCCCGGGGGTTGATTAAATTACTTCGCGGGTGCCGGCGGGTCCCTATGCATTATTACTAGGTTATTAGGCAAATGTAGTACCAAAGTTGGGCCTTGCCAGACCAGCTTTAATCTAAACGAATTATCAAGGGGGTCCCCATAACAACCCCGATCCTGTTAGGAGCGCTCAATTATGGAACATAACACCGGTAGCCGAAACTAAGGGGGCAAAGGTGGAACAAAACACCAGGCTAGAAAGGCCGAGCCAAATAGGGCTTGGATTGGTTTAGACTAGGATCTAAAGATATAGCTAGTTAGGGGTCATCTGATCCTTCCGATTGTAATCGGACGGTCCAAAAAAATTAGGCTAGGGAGATCCAATTGACAAACCGAAGACAGTTTGCGGTAAAACGGGGTTGATCCGAACCCCACGGTCATGAGCGTACTTTCGGGTCCGGGGGGAGTTTCGGGCTATGTCGCGGGCAGGTCGGTGCACTGTGCTGAGGGGCTAGGCGGGATGAGAGGGAAAATGGGCAACCCGGAATCGGAGTTTTAAAATACCGAAACGTCCGACAAATGACCGGCTATAGTGCCGTTATATAATAAACGGTACAGGTATCAAACGAGTTCCGATTGCGATGAAAATTTAGGAGACGGCTTACCAACACTAAAATAAGACCGCACGCCAAGTTTTGACCCAATCCGAGAATATTTTACACACACTTTTAAAAACAGGATTCAAACGATGCCGCGGCGCGTGCGTGTGTGGTCGGGCTCAGAACGGACAGCGACGAGAATCGGCAACTAACAACGGATGCAAGTTTTGAAAACTGGCGGCAACGGGGTGCCGATGCAATGCTGACAATGCGCATGATGCGATGATGATGCGACAAAAGAAAATAGACACACGACGAAAACAGAATAGAAGGGGAATCTTCTCGGACGTCGGCATCGGGCTGTCACAGGTGGCTAGGGAAGGGGGAGGGGGTGGCGCACCCCTTAGGTGGGCCTTAGGCCCACCAGCGCCAGGGTTCCCCCCCCCCCTTCTCTCCCTCGTGCGCCTTGGGCCTCTTGTGGGAGGCGCACCAGCCCACTTTGGGTTGGTTGCCCTCCCCATTTTGGCCCATGCTACCTATTGGGCCTGGTAGCCCCTCCCGGTGGACCCCCGGGACCATTTCTGGTGGTCCCGGTGGTCTCGATACGCTACTGGTGACGCCCGAAACATTTCCGGTGTCCAAAACCATCCCTCCTATATATCAATCTTTACCTCCGGACCATTCCAGAGCTCCTCGTGACGTCCAGGATCTCATCCGGAACTCCGAACAACTTTCGGTAACCTCGTATAACAACTCCCTATAACCCTAGCGTCATCGAACCTTAAGTGTGTAGACCCTACGGGTTCGAGAAACAGGCAGACATGACCGAGACACCTCTCCGGCCAATAACCATCAGCGGGGTCTGGATACCCATGGCTCACACTTGCTCCACCATGATCTCATCGGATGAACCACGTTGTCAAGGATTCAATCAATCCCGTATACAATTCCCTTTGTCTCTCGGTATAGAACTTGCCCGAGATTCGATCGTCGATATACCTATATCTTGTTCAATCTCGTTACCGGTAAGTCTCTTTACTCGTTCCGTAGCACATCATCGTGTGACTAAATCCTTAGTCACATTGAGCTCATGATGATGTTCTACCAAGTGGGCCCAGAGATATCTCTCCGTCACACGGAGTGACAAATCCCGATCTCGATTCGTACCAACCCAACAAACACTTTCAGAGGTACCCGTAGTGCACCTTTATAGAAGCCCAGTTACGTTGTGACGTTTGATACACCCAAAGCACTCCTACGGTATCCGGGAGTTGCACAATCTCACGGTCGAAGGAAAAGACACTTGACATTAGAAAAGCTTTAGTATACGAACAATACGATCTAGTGCTATGCTTAGGATTGGGTCTTGTCCATCACATCATTCTCCCAATGATGTGATCCCGTTATCAATGGCATCTAATGTCCATGATCAGGAAACCATGATCATCTATCGATCAACGAGCTAGCCAACTAGAGGCTTGCTATGGACACATTGTGATCTATTTATTCACACATGTATTACTGTTTCCTATTAATACAATTATAGCATGAACAATAGACGATTATCATGAACAAGGAAATATGATAATAACCATTTTATTATTGCCTCTAGGGCATATTTCCAACACTTGACTATTATGAGGCCGGACATTTCCTTTGCGGTTAATCGTGTTTGTCAGTACCTCCATTCACCTCGTGGTTCTCACTGGTCTGCTGTCAAACGCATTCTTCGCTATGTCCGTTTTACTGCCTCGTATGGCTTGCACCTTCAGCCTGCTCCGTCTGGTGTTATCTCTGCTTTTTCAGATGCTGACTGGGCAGGTAATCCTGATTACCGGCGCTCTACGGGGGGATATGCTGTATTCCTTGGCCCTAACTTGATCGCTTGGAATGCTCACAAGCAGGCTACGGTTTCTCGCAGTAGTACTGAGGCTGAATACAAAGTTGTAGCCAATGCGACAGCAGAGCTTATATGGGTACGATCATTGCTTCGTGAGTTCAGGGTCCCTCAACGCGAGTCACCGATTCTTTGGTGTGACAATATTGGTGCTACATACCTTTCTTCTAATCCAGTATTTCATGCACGAACAAAGCACATCGAAGTAGATTATCATTTTGTCCGGAAACGTGTTGCGCAGAAGCTACTTCAGATCAAGTTTATCTCTTCTAAGGATCAGCTAGCGGACATCTTCACAAAGCCGCTGCCACTACCTTTGTTTGAGGTTTGCTGGCGCAATCTCAACCTTCGTGACACAGGTTGAGATTGAGGGAGGGTGTTAGACTTGTATTTAGACTACTATATATAGCTTTGAGATATACCTTGTATTTGTACTATGTACTCCATATAAATATATGTCGAGGCCACCCCTAGAGGGTTGAGCCGATCCAAACCAAAACCTTTGTCTAATAAACTTGTATGTTGGTTGTATGAAACGTTGTTTTATCTATAAAGCGGGACGAAAGCCTATTTTAAGAAATCGATAAGGCCAAGATGGCTTCGATAGGGGAGCGGCGCGTAGGTTGATCGTTCTGACAACGTTAGTGGTCGATGATGTTAGAATCTTGTTTTAGTTTTTATTACGCTTGAGTTGATTTGTACTTTTGATGAATTTTTACATAGCCTTTTACGAGAGTCAATTGGAAAGTGGAAAGGTAAAATCATTAGTTTAAGTTCCCGGCTTTAGTCCTCTCTGAAGTTCAGTCAACCATTTGAGAGTTGATTGGATCGACCATCAAGACAGTCTGCAACTACTCAGACCCACCTGTGACCTGTCTCCTGATTTACGCCCGCATAAAGCTGAACCAACGTAGAACACGGGAGCAGTTATCGAACAGCCAGTACGTGGCTGCAACATGGAATAGAAACAAGTGACCAAATGCGACAGAGCGCCACAGATTTCCGTGAAGATGGACCTGTGGGATGAGAACACGAGGTTCGTCAGTTACGTCGGCCATAGTCCTGACTTCTTCATTCGCACTATACTAAACGGAGCATGTAGGAAGGATTAGTAGTTACATCTGTCGATATCCTCGTTTGCCGGGTGTTTGCTGCAGAGGAAGTTAGTTAGCTCACCACACTACACTTGCACACGCACAGCAGAGCTGCTCCAGGCTTACGATGGCCGGTCTCTTTCGGAGAAAAAGCATGAGCAGTCCTCTGGTCGTTGCCACTCCATCCACGACGATCGAGTGTAGTCGCAGCGACTTGCGAGTCGCCGGTCTCTTAATTTCATGCAGCGCGCCACCAATCGGCATCACCGCCCGCTCGCCGCTCGCCGCTCGCATGATCCGATGCCGATTCTCCTTGTTAATGGCACCGGGAGGCACACACTCACGGCGTAGAGGATTGCTTGCCAACCAAGAGATTGGTATAAAGCGGAGCTGAAAGTAAGGGAGACTTTGCTCGTCTGCATGCAGCTGCGGCACCACCCGGCTCCGCTCTGCTCCCGGTGTCTTGCTGGTAGGACGCTGGGCCATGTACTTGCCGCAACGGCATTGATGTGCAACGCAAGTGCACCACCAACCACGTATAGTAGTACGTATAATGGACTAATGGTATTGGTACGGCACGACACACAAGCGCGTCGGCTGCCTGTGCCGATGCGTGGTTGTTGCCGCGCGCAGGCGCGATCGGTCGATCGATCAGGGCGTCGGATCTGCCGCCGGTGCCGGTGAGTGAAGGGAGCTGCATGCATGCTATAGATGCGAAGTACGACGACGAGTACTGTGGCTCACTGTTCATCGAGATCGGGTGGATCGGGCCATTGATGCGTACGTGGAGACGCCGCGGGAGGACGCGCGCGCAACCGGCCTGCCGACGGTGCATGCATGCTCTTAAACCGCGTAGATCGATCGATCTACACTGACTCCGTCAGGGACGTTGCACGAGAAATTTCAGAGAGCGTACGTGCCTCGGGCACGTAGGGACAGGCATATAAGTAGGTCTTCAAGTACCAACCGGTGCAGGCCTCTAGCTAGACACCTAGCGGATCTGTACGTTAGATCCTATGCGCACAGATTTGAGGTAGGTACGTACTTCGATTCGATCGATCCACACTCGAAAAGCTGATCGAGTCCCTCTCAAGTTTCGACCATGTAATAACGCACAAGAAATTCCGCTATCAATGTACTGGATCGACCGCGCGCATTCCAGTACTAGTAGTACTAATTTTTTGGTAATGAATGAGGGGTCTCCCTAGCATAGCAGTAATAATACTCCACGCGTCGACGAAACAAAGCAATAAGCAGATGGCCGTGGGAATTGGTTACACACTCACACAGCGTAGCCCCATGTGATGTACACGCGGTGTATAGTTCATTATTCATACCCTTACGGACCGCGTCCTCGCCGACGGAAGGTAGGCGAGTTACTACTGCGCGTCTTCGCCATCCAAGTTACTCCATCCATTCCAAAATATAAGACCTTTTAAAGATTTTATTAAGAGACTACATACGAAACAAAACGAATGAATGTATAGTTTAAAATATGTCTATGTACATCCGTATATAATTCATAGTGCAATTTGTAAAAGGTCTTATATTTAAAAACGGAGGGAGTACATGATAAATGTGGTAGCTCCGATCCAAATTGAGTATGATGTTGTCTTAGCAACTGAGTGAATTTCGAACATTTGGAGAAGTTAGTTTACTAGTCCACCACGCAGCTGCGCAACCAGAAAGAATCAGTCTCTGAAAGCTGTGTAAAATTAGCCCACTGTCGATGTTAGCACCCTCGCACCGACAAGAATCCAGGCAACATAACATGGAAACGTCCTCAACGGTCATGCACACCCAAAACAAAATGCAAGCGGAGATCAAAACGTGGGATCAGTTTCGAGACGGCGAGGTTCTGAGTCTCGAGACACGTGAAACTGTCGGATCTAGTCGCGATCGACAGCAAGCATTCTATTTCTTCATAGTCCACACACGTACGTGCCACTAGACAACAGCAACAAACGTTCCAAGGGTAAAACGTCGATCTGCCCGTGTCGTATTTGCCGGCCGGCAGCTAGCAGCCATAACAACACGCCAACACTAAACGACCAAAGCGAACCATACGCTTATGTCGGATCACTATAGTTATCAGACACAGCAAATAGAGACACTGGATCGAACGGCCATTGGGTAGGAACCAATGGAACGATCGATCAAGTCGTATATAGATAGTAGACAGCTTCAATTATGGTGGCCCACCCGCTGCATGGACTGGAACGGCGTGCATGACGGCGACCGGCCGGCGAGTAGAAGGCCTGCCCGGCCTACGGCCAGCCCTGCACCCAGACGGGCTCCCTCCGGCCGCCGCAGAACTTCACCATCCACGGGCTCGGCCGGACGCTGAGGCAGAGCATCCCCGTCATGGCCGGCGCCTCGTAGTACTGGTAGTGGTGGGCACCGGTTTCTTCCAGGCAGCTGCTCGAGCCGCCGGAGAAGAGCCAGCGGGTGGACGACGAGGAGGACTGCACCGACGCCGCGGACGAGGACGGCGACGAAGTCGACACCCGGGACCTGCCGAGCGCGATCCGGCGGAACACGGCGGCGAGGAAGCCGAGCTTGATCCACTCGAGCGGCCTCTTGTAGCCGCAGCAGCACTTGCAGCTCTTGTCGCCGGAGGGGGCGGGGGCGCCCTTGCTCCTGCGGCCATGCTGCCTGCCGCTGCCGCCGTGCCTGCGCGACGACCCGGGGGTCCGCAGGTGGTACGACGGCGGGGGGGTGATGGCCGGGACGACGGCGGCGGCCGGGAGCGCCCTGCAGGAGGCGTCCTTGGGCGTGCCCGGCTGGGACTCCCAGCCGAAGGGCACGGCGGCGGGGCCGGCGCCGTAGTAGCGGAAGGAGGGGTTGGCGAGGGAGCTCTCCTTGGTGAGCAGCCGCGCGTAGAACTCGCCGTCGTGCGTGATGCGGAGCGGGCTCTGCGGGCAGCTCGGCGTCGGCGTCTCTCGCCCTCTCATGGTATGATCTCTACTCTAGGTAGGTAGCGTGGTGGACGGAATGGAATGGAATGGAATGGGGGAGGGCGCTGGTCGCTGCGTGGGAGAGTGGAATGGAGCGCGAACGATCCGAGAAGTGGAGAGATCCGATGGCGCGCGCGTTTTATATGCGGGAGGGTCTCATGCTCGGTGGTCACTTGCGATCCAAACAACTCACACACTTTTTCCGGTCCACTTGCGGGGAATGACACGCTGGCACGGTGCTTCTGGGTATACGTAAACCTGGGAACGGACGTAATGGTTCGGTTATTACTTTGGGTTTGATTGGTTTAGGTTTTATTAGACCGAGCTTTTTTTAGTTTGGTTTTGATTTGGTTATGTGGATAAACCAGTTTGGATCTACTCCCTCCATCCCAAAATTCTTGTCTTAGATTTGTCTAGATATGAATGTATCTAGTCACGTTTTAGTATTTAGATAAATCCATTTCTAAACAAACCTAAGACAATAATTTTAGGACGGAGGGAGTAGTTGGTTATGGCCTTAAACAGTTTGGTTATAAACGGTTATAAACTATCGGTTCAAACCTGTTTCTAGGCATTGGTTATGTGCAATAACCAACGATGACCGAGAACGAATATCTTTGATCCGCATGCATGTTGTAGTGCACTGTGTAATTATGTATTATGGGGAAATACCACATGAAAATCGGAAGTGTTTGCTTGTGCTTTGGCTAAGTAATTTTGTTTTAATACACTTGTTAGTGAGCTATTCAGACGTGAGCATTTTTTTGCCTTTTGCTGTGTGTTGACTGTATCTCAAGGATAACTTTGTTCTTAAATTGTTGTAGATGCACTTATGTCTTTTCTACCTTATTTGCTTGTTAACTTGTCAATTTATGCAATTATATGTACATTAAAGCAAACCCATAGTTATGTATTGGCTTTAAACCCACGGTTATGTATTGGGTTTAAGTTGATTTGGGTAGAAAAAATAATGTGTTTAGTTTTGGTTGGGCTGAAAATAACATCAAATGGGTGTGGTTTAAGTATGGTTTTGAGAGGTAAATGTATGGGTATGGTTCAAGTATGATTCAAGTATGAAACCATTCTCAAGTTTAGGTATACATACGCACGACGAGTCAGTTCGATTATTAGAGAGCGATTAGGTCACTCCTATGCATCACTGACAGGTGCTAACACTGTCATATAGATAAAAATATAATGTGATAAATTAATTAACAGAAGAGAGATGAGTGTGGTGTCTTTCGAAACAAACAATGTTAAACGTGTGAACGTATGCAAAACACTTAAATAAAAGAAGTCCATCAGTACATGAACATTTTTAGTTATCTCTATTGTTAAAAGGGAATATGTCGTCATCGTGATGGTTCGACCTGCTTCCATCCCCTCCCTCGTTCGATAGCTGCCCGTCGCTAGCTATTTACATCCTTCCACCCACCTCGCTCCCTCCCATTGTTCTTTTCCCAATTAACCAGCGGAAAGTAAAAAAGGAAACCGACCGGTTAATCAATCCCCCTAAAAAAATGCAGTCACGCATGTCGCACGTCGCACGTCCAAACCCCTCACCCCCAATCTCGTCGCCCCGGAACCCACACATGATAATCTGCGGGTGTTATGTGGATCTAGAGGAACGGGATGGCTCCCATCCCGTGACGCCCGCCCACTGTGGAAGAGAGAGAGAGGGACAGGGGAGAGGGAGGAGTGCAGCGGCGGCTCTTGCCGATCTCGTGCTTTTCCCTGCTCCTGATCCATTCTCCTCAACTGATGCCATCACAAATGTCTTGGTGCCTCCTCTCCCCTTCCTCCCGTTGCCTCCCCTCCTTCAATCACTCTCCCCAAACAACGGGCATGAATCTGCGATACCGGAGTAGTGATGAAGTGTGTGGCTGAAGACGAAGGAGAGGCGAAGGAAAGACGGATGGGATGTTCCCGCTTGCCTCCGAGGCCTTCCGCGTCTGAGTTGACAACGCATCTTGCTTGGGCCTAATTGGGATAGAACGTACAACCACACGGTAAGCTATTTCTCTTCCTTTTCCTCTCATAATTTTTTTTATCTCACAAATCATTTATTTCATCCATACAGCCATACAAGAGAGTTTGGGGATGGGAAATTGGAGATAAACCAGGGAGGATGAGGAAGCACGGGGTGAGATTCAGGGAGCCGACTCCTCTGACTTGCACGAGCAAAGGCATTTAAGCTACATTTGTTCTTTGTGTAAAACAACGGAGGGAAGTCAGAGAGTAAAGCAAGCGTTGTAGTAAAAATAATGTAAGTGTTTACTGTAGCGAGTTACTCGAGATAAGCATGTATTTGAATCACTGTTCGTATATGCATAGTCAAGCAATGTTATGGAATTATACCTCTCTTTGACTTCTCTTGAAATCTTAGAGGATCTCGTTCCGAGGTTCAGAGAAGGAGAGAGAGTTCAGAGACTAATCTTGGCATACTCATCGTACACAACTCGCGCACACAGTTACAGATGGTCCTAGGACCCACTAGCTAGCTCCCAAAGCTCTCTCGCTTGGATATTCTGAGCCAGACGACTTGTTGCCTGCTGGCGCAGGTGTGGAAATTTTGTATGGTTCTCTTCTTGGTTTGATTCTTAATAGAGAACTCGAGTAAAAAAGTCGATCTTCATTTCTTAGTTATGGTCTGCACTAATAGTACATATACATATTCCCTCAAATTTTGTACGGTTCTCTCCTTGATCTCATTAGTAATATAAAACTTGTGCTCGAGCTTGATTTCTTGGTTATGACATGCAATATTTTTTTGATACATATTCTTGCAGCAACTTCTAATGGAGATGGAAATGGGATAATAGTTCGAGGATGAAGAAGAGGTACGAGCATGGAATTCGAATGGAGATGGGAATGGGATAATAGTTCCACGAGGGATAATAGTTCGAGGATGGAGAAGAGGTACGGGCATGGACTTTTAATGGAGATGGCAATGGGATAATAGTTTCAGGGTGAAGAAGAGGTAAATCTGTCATTGGATCATTGCTGAGACGTAGTCTAGGAGAAATTGTATTTTCTTTTGTTCGGTAAATATTGTCAGAGTTTTGCGTCATTTATAACTGAAATTTGATAGTCTTGTTGTGTTTGTTATGCCATTCTGTATGTGTAATAGTCTTCTTATTGTGATGGATAGGGGTGGGGTCAGCCATCAAAGTAGAGCGTGGCCGATGGGGTGGAGAACGATGAGGTCACACGGACGGTTGTAGGAGCACTAAGAGTTAAGTTCATATTTCTCGCTGACAATTGTTTTTCTTTTGCTTAGTATCCCACATCTTGTTAGTGATGCATCTATCTTATTTGTTTCCTGAAACTAGGAGTAGTAGCACATCATGGTGTTGGAAATATGCCCTAGAGGCAATAATAAATTGGTTATTATTATATTTCCTAGTTCATGATAATTTTCTATTATTCATGCTATAATTGTATTAACCAGAAACTGTAATACATGTGTGAATATATAGATCACAATGTGTCCCTAGTGAGCCTCTAGTTGGCTAGCTCGTTGATCAATAGATGATCATGGTTTCCTGATCATGGACATTGGATGTCATTGATAACGGGATCACATCATTGAGGAATGATGTGATGGACAAGACCCAATCCTTGCATACCACAAGATCGTGTAGTTCGTCTGCTAAAGCTCTTCTAATGTCAAGTATCATTTCCTTAGACCATGAGATTGTACAACTCCCGGATACCGTAGGAGTGCTTTGGGTGTATCAAACGTCACAACGTAAATGGGTGATTATAAAGGTGCACTAATGTAAGTGCATCTAGTGCCCTTAGTGATTTTGGTGGTTTGAAGACTTATAGGTTAAGTAACTAATATGTTTATAAGTGTACACAGGCTCTATAATTCGCTGAGGAGTTTGAGTTATACGATGAATATCGACCCCTAAAAATGTATATCTTCGGCTGAAGAAATTGGTCTTATGCTGAAGATTTGGATCACGAAGATATTGCGATGAAATTGATATTCCTCATGAAGATACTAAAGATGAGGAACTCGGTGTGTCCTGAAGAAAATCAGTCTGAAGACTTTGAAGCGTGAAGATTTATTCTTTCTGTTTCATTTTCTTCACTCTTGAGTCATAGGAACACCGTACTGTTAAAGGGGGTCAAGTTAATACTACGGAATGAATTTCCTCATGATGCTCAACCCAAGCCCAATCCTAAGCCTCAAGTGAGGAATATGAGAGACACGAGGACTCTCACGGTTGAGAGTACCGACCGTTGCCACGATTCGTGCCACATCACCGATCTTATCCACACCAATGGTCATAATATTTAAGGGCATTTATGTCAAATCATGTCGGGATGCTCCCAGGCTATAAATAGCCGCCCCCACAACCATTAGCTTGTTGGCTGCTCCACGAGAAACTGACACTTGTCATTTAGAGCAACCCAAATTCCTGAGAGTCTTCGAGAGTAAATCATCAGTGAGGAAATACCCCAAACACCAAACCACAAGGCAAAAACCAAGTGATTGAGCATCACGGAAGAATTTGTTCCAGCGTGGAACTGAAGCCTTTTACCTTTGAGGATTGTGCATCCTCCAGACGGTTAGATGTCATGGTCTAGAGCAATCCAGCAGTCAATTGTGGATCGCCGGGTGACCGAGTTTGTGAGGGTTTGGAAGTCTGCCCTGAAGTCTTACCACGAGTGTTGGGCGAGGATTGTGTGTCCTTAGCTCAAGAAGAATATTGTAGGGACTGTGTGTCCCAGGACTGTGTGTCCTTTGGTTTCAATACCAAGCCGCTCCAAACCAGACGTACGACTGTCACAACAGTTGGAACTGGGTCATCAACAACTGTCTTCACTGTGATTCGGGTTCTATTTCTTCAACTCTTTTAATTTCTCAATACTGTATGTTGAAGACTTTCATTGTCTCTGTTTGAAGAATTTGCTAAAGATTTTCTCTTAATTTCCTCAACCCAAATTCTTCACACCCGTTAATCCTCACCTGCTTACTCTGTGCCTGCGTACTGTGCAAACTGTTTTTCATAATCCTCATCGAGAAAACTATTGTTGTAGTCTTTGCACTTCTGATTCGTTGTTGTTTCCGCTGCAAGTGATTCATCAGTGAGGAATTTCCTCAAAAGGAATTTCCTCAGTGATGAAATTCTAAAAATCACCTATTCACCCCCCTCTAGTCGATATAATGCACTTTCAATTGGTATCAGAGCAATGTACTCCCTTGTTCTGTGTGATTTTGGTTTAACCACGTGGAGTATTAGTTATGTCGACTGCAGACATGATCAAGGTTACTGCAGGATGTCCTACCTTCGAAGGGAAGGACTTCCCCTACTAGAAGAGCAAGATGCGGATGCATATTCAAGCAATTGACAATGATCTCTCGTATATTGTGGAACATGGCGTTCCCTCCATTGCTGCTACTGTCTCTGTCGTTGATGTGAAGAAATTCAAGCAACTTGATTCTCAAGCGAAGAATACCATCTGTGGCCATGTGAGCAAAGGTCAGTATGGTAGAGTGAGTGCTTTGGGATCAGCAAAACAAATCTGGGAAAGGTTGTCCAAAGTCAATGAAGGAATATCAACTCAGCGTGACTCTCGTGTTGATGTTCTTCGCAATCTCTTCAATTGCTTCAAGAGGCTTGACAATGAAAGCTGCCAAGATACCTTTGATCGCGTCACTGACATCTCAAATGGACTACAAGCACTGGGAGGTCGCGACATTACTGACCATGAAGTTGTGAAGAAACTACTAACATATTTGGATTCATCATTTGATACTTTGGTTCTGATGATTCAAGAAAGACCAGACTATAAGATGCTTGATCCTGCTGATATACGAGAAAGACTCAATACTCATGAATTCCAACAGAAAGAAAAGAGATATCTGTATGTACCAAGCTATTCTAGACCTCGTGCACTGAAGGCTAAAGCTATTTTCTCATCTGAAGAAGAAGAATCAGATTACAGCATTGGTGATCCTGAAGAACTTGGACAAGAGCTTGCAATGCTCGTGAAGAAAATCCAGAAGTTTACAAGACGTGGCCAGTTTGATAAATCTTCAAGAAGAGACATGAGGAAATCAGAATCTTCATCTGAGGACTACAAGAAAAGAACCTGCCACAAATGCAAGAAATCAGGTCACTATATTGCTCATTGTCCTTCCTGGGTGAAGGAATCAAAGAAGAAAAAATACAAGGATGAAAGTTCTGATGACTCGAAGAATACGAGGTAATCTTCAAAATCCTCATCCTCAAAGTCCTCATCGCACAAGAGGACTAGTTTCAGAAAATCTCGGGCATTCATTGGCAAGGAAATGGATTCTGAGGAAGACTCAGAGTCTGGTGTGGCAAATCTTGCACTCGCTACCACATTTGTGAGCAAGTCAATCTTCAACCTTGAAGAAAACGACAACGCCATCTACACTGATGACTATGCTGATGATTTCGCTCCAACCTATTGCTTCATGGCAAAAGGTTCAAAGGTACCGAATGACACTTCCTCCTCTGATTCAACTGACTGTGAACCTTATGATTATAAAAAAAACCAGTTACAGTAAACTTGCCAACATTGCAACTAAATAGCAATCTGTCCTTGAAAAGCTTTAAAAATTGCTAGACAGAAGCGATGACCTGTTGAATGATGAAATGAATCTTACCCAAATCCTCACTAAAGATATGAAAAGTCTTCAGTCCAGATTTGATAATCTTCAAGATTGTCATGGCACACACTTGGTTGATCATCAGAAACTTTCCTATAAATTTCTTCAAAGGAAACTTGATCTTGAGAAGCTGAGGATGTCTCATGATGATCTTCGAATGGAAAACGATTCATTACTTTCTCAACAGATCAGTGTCGCTCAGGTTGAATTCATTACACATGTCTCAAATGCATCGAACATGAAACTGCCAATTCTTCACCAGAATAATCCAATGCTTCTATTGCTACAAATTCTTCAACTGCTCATGTGGTATCAAATTCCTCACTTGAGGAAACCACAAATGTTACTGACAAAAATGCAGGGCTGAAGGAATTGTATGTGACAGGCATGTACAAAAGTCTCAAAGGGCATCAAACACTTTGCAATGTGCTCAAAAAACACATATCGAAAAGGAACCCGAGGAAAGAAGGAATTGCCTTTGAGAGGAAATTGAATGCTGATGGATCATACTGGAAACCTGAGTAGTATCCCAAAACCTCATGGGTTGCTGCTAAAGGACCTCCTTTGATCCATCCAATCTAATAGGCTTTGTATGTGAATTATCCCATTCCTTGGATGAGTCATTTGAATCCAACTATAAACTGTTCAAAAATCAATCTGGTGAAGTATTTGCTCGATATGTTGGAACTAACTATAGGAATGGACCACCCTTGAGGAAAATCTAAGTCCCCAAAAGTTGCCTTGAAAATCTTTAGGTGAATGTCCTCATGACACCACCTGTGAAGAATCTGAACCCCATATCAAATTCCTCAGGAGAACCAAAGTCTTCAAGAGGATCAAAATCCTCAACTGGTCAAAACTATGCTAGTACTCGTGCCAATGCTTCTGATATGCAGGGAAATTATAAGGGATATGAATATGAGCATTATACCTCAAATCATTATGTTCCTAAATCCTCAAAGAATTTCTCTGCCTATTCATTTGAGTACTCTAACCCCCCTACTGTGAAAAGAAGTGCATTAGCTTCAATGCCTCCTTTCTCATATGGTGCTCGCATGATGATGAACTCTTGCCATCGCTTCAGATGTCGGTGGTGAAGAAATTGAACTAATCACTTCTGCAGGTCACGTCTCCACGTGAAAATCATCATCTAAAGAATTTCCTAGAGACCTGAGGAAAATGCTTGATTGGAAGCAAGCTAACATTGATGAAATGATAACATTTCACACATCCTAAAATTTACTGTTTATGATGAAATTCCTATCTGATGAAATTGATATCATATTCTTCGAGTCTGAAGCATATGGGATGGTAAGTTGTACTAATTCATCTGTAGGATAACAAACCCAAGAGTACTGAGTGGGTTCTTGATAGTGACTGCACACACACATGACTGGTGATAAAAGCTTGCTCATGAATATGCCACTGACTCCATCACCACTGAAGCAAATCACCTATGCACACAAAGGTGAAAGCAAGGTATTGGGACTTGGCAAAGTGGCTATTTCCAAGGACAGGCACATGGACAAAGTGATGCTTGTCGAATCCCTTGGGTTTAACCTCATGTCAGTCTCAATGCTTTGTGATCTTGATATGGTTATTATCTTTGGAAAATATAGATGTGTAGTCATCATGGAATGTGAAAGATCCAAAGTCTTCGAAGGTGTTAGAAGAGGAGATTTGTACATTGTTGACTTTTCTACAGGTCCTCAACCAACCACATGCTTACTAGCAAAAACCTCAGAAGGTTGGCTATGGCATCGAAGACTTGGTCATGCAGGCATGAGGAACTTGCACACGCTAGCGAAGAAGAAGCATGTCATTGGCATCGAATCAGTCAAATTCCTCAAGGACCACCTCTGCGGTGCTTTTGAGTCTGGAAAAATGACTAGATCCAAACACCCCTCGAAGACTATCATGACTACTACCCGTCCATTTGAATTGCTTCACATGGATCTATTTGGACCAACTCATTATGCTACTCTAACCAATGCAACATCCTTATATGGCTTTGTCATAGTTGATGATTATTCCAGATATACTTGGGTGCATATCATTCTGTATAAAATTGAAGTGAAGGAAGTCTTCAAACGATTTTCCTCAAGGGACTCGACGAACTTCGGCGTCAAGATCAAACACATCAGGAGTGATAATGGGACATAATTCAAAAACACTGGTCTTGATACTTATCTTGATGAACTTGGTATTACTCACGAATTATCTGCTCCTTATACTCCTCAACAGAATGTCATCGTCGAAAGAAAGAACAGGACTCTGGTTGAAATGGCATGGACTATGCTTGAAGAATATCAGACTCATCGTCGTTTCTGGCCTGAAGCAATCAACACTGCTTGCCACATCATCAACATGGTATATCTTCACAAATTCCTCAAGAAAACCTCATATGAACTCATCACTGACAAGAAACCCAATGTAAGTTATTTCAAAGTCTTCGGTGCAAAATGCTGGATTAGAGATCCTCACCATAGCTCAAAACTTGCACCTAAAGCACATGAGGGTTTTATGCTCGGTTACGGAAAGGACTCGCACACCTACAGAGTCTTCAACACCTATCACAACAAGGTTGTTGAAACTGTAGATGTGTGGTTTGACGAAACTAATGGCTCGCAAAGAGAGCAATTGCCTCCTGATCCAGATAAATTATCTCCTGAGGAAGCAATCAAGTTCAAAGCTACTAAAGACATTGTTCCTACTGAGGAAATTGATGAAGAAATCATCCCCATCACTGATGAAATTCAAGAAGATGCTCCTGAGGAAATTGCTCCAGAACAAATTTCTCAGCCCAGAAGAAATCCTCAACTAGCTCATCCGAGGATTGCAAATGAAGTAGAACTTGACAAAATCCTCGATGACATCAACGCGCCAGGTCCTCTCACTCGCTCAAAAGCTTCACACTTATTTAACTTTTATGGGCATTCCTCTTTTGTGTCTATCACAGAACCTTCAAAAGTTACTGAGGCTTTCATGGAACCTGAGTGGATTCAATTCATGCAAGATGAACTTCTTCAATTCAAGCTAAATGACGTATGGGAGCTCGTCAAACGACCATATCCTCGCAAGCACAATATTATCGGCACCAAGTGCATTTTCCGACACAAGCAAGATGAGGATGGTCAAGTGGTGAGGAATAAGGCACAACTTGTAGCCCAAGGCTACACCTAGGTTGAAGGAATTGATTTCGATAAAACTTTTGCACCTGTTGCTAGACTTGAAGCTATTCAAATTCTACTTGCCTATGCTAATCATCATAACATTACTTTATATCAAATGGATGTGAAAAGTGCATTCCTCAATGGTAAGCTTGAGGAAGAAGTATATGTTGCTCAGCCCCCAGGTTTTGAGGATCCGAAGAATCGAGACAAAGTCTTCAGACTCAAAAAGGCACTCTATGGCCTCAAGCAAGGTCCTCGGGCGTGGTATCATACATTGAAGGAATTCCTCATGAAGAAAGGCTTCAAACCTGGTTCACTTGATCCAACTCTTTTCACAAAATCCTATGACAAGGAACTATTTGTGTGCCAAATATATGTCAATGACATCATATTTGGTTGTACTGACAAACGTCACAGTGATGAATTTGCTTACATGATGAGTGAAGAATATCAGATGTCTATGATGGGAGAGTTGAAATTCTTCTTATGTCTTCAAATTTGTCAACAACACAATGGCATGTTCATATCACAGGAGAAATACCTCAAGGATGTTCTGAGGAAATTCGACATGCATGAATGCAAAGGCGCCAAGACTCCCATGCCTACCAACGGCCACCTCTGCACTGACAAAAAATGGTAAAGAATTCGATCAACAGGTATATCGCTTGATGATTGGTTCTTTATTGTATCTATGTGCATCTAGGACATATATAATGCTTAGTGTTTGCATGTGTGCTCGTTTTCAAGCAAAACCGAAGGAATCACACCGTAAGGGAGTGAAGCATATTCTTCGATACTTAGCTCACACACCAACACTAGGATTATGGTACCCCAAGGGCTCAAATCTTCATCTCGTGGGATATTCTGATTCTGACTATGCTGGTGACCGTGTGGATCGGAAGTCAACTTCTCGCACTTGTCATTTCCTCGGAAGATCATTAGTGTGCTGGTCCTCAATGAAGCAAAATTGTGTTTCTCTCTCCACTGCCGAAGCTCAGTACATTGATGTTGGATTCTGCTGTGCTCAACTACTGTGGATGAAGCAAACCCTCAAGGACTACGGCATCAACATTAAGAATGTGCCTCTCTACTGCGACAATGAGAGTGCAATCAAGATCCCATACAACCCAGTACAACACTCGAAGACTAAGCACATCCAGATTCGTCATCATTGTCTTCTCAAACATGTCCTCAAGGGCAATATCATCATCGACCATGTGAAGACTGACGATCAACTCGCAGATATTTTCACTAAGCCCTTGGATGAGAAGAGGTTTTGCAAGTTGAGGTGTGAACTAAATATCTTAGAGTCTTCAAATGTTTTGTGAAAACATGCACACGTCCTAACACTTATGCAAAATTGATGACTTAGATGTGCAACACACGAAGAATCGATTTTCTTCAATCAATGAAGAATATCACTCTTATTGTGAGGAAATTAATGAAGAATATCACTCTTATTGTGAGGATTTTCTTCAATTAATGAAGAATTTGGTTCTCACGGCCTTACGACAATTGTACGCGGCGCCTGAAATCATCATTCTTATACGGTGGGTTACGCCACCACCCAACTTTGAAATTCTTCAAGCTCTTTTTCTTCAAAGTTGAAAGTCATCAACCTGACGCTTTGTCACAAAATCCTCAAGTTTTTCAAAATCTTCAAAACACTTGATGATTTTCATTTTCCTATATATATATATATATATATATATATATATATATATATATATATATATATATATATATATATATATATATAGACTGAAATTTCAAGTCCTCAACATCATTCACTTATAGCTATTTCTTCAATTTGATATTTCATCTAAGTGAATGTGATCAGACCCGACTCCCCTCTATGCTATACTCAACCGAGTCTATTCAATTCTTCATATGCGTTCTACTTGAAACTTGTTCAAAATCCTCACTCTGTCCTTGTGAGTTGAGAATTTTGCAACGAAATCCTCAAATCTTCAAAAATGAATTTTATATTGTTACACAGTAACTGAACCCCACTTCCATGATCTGATAAGCACGATCTCCACCGTTTTAATCTCAGGCTCCACGCATCGTGCGAAGACGAACATGCAAGGGTAGTTCAGTCCGAAGTATTCTCTCGAACAGTTTTTCCACCTCAGCTATAAATAGGTCCTTACCCCCTTAGTTAAAAAGTTTCGTCCTCTCATCATCTCTCCGCTCGATCTCAAACCTAGCGCCACCGCTAGCAATCTCGTCGCCCGTGAGGAACAGCTTCACTGCCTCGCCCTCACCGTCGCCGAACTCACGCCGGAAGCGGAATATCTTCCTCCACCGCCACCGTAGTTGTCTTCTACCGCCAAGTTAGGGCGCAGCAGACCTGAACCAAAGAGCTTCTCACTTTTACTGCCTCTATTCTTCGTGTTCGTCATTCAGGGTAATTAAATCTTATTTTACTGCCCATGTTGATCTTCTATTTCACTTTAGATTCGTGAAACCTGTTTTTCCTCAGTGTCTGTCAGCCTCGCACACTCAATTCCTCAAACACTTGATGAATTTCACTAAGCCACTAAAATTCTTCATGAGATTCCTCAATTGTGTAAATTCTCGAATCTGCACAACTGTGGAACCCAAGATCAGAATGGTTAGTCAAATTCCTCAACCCACTGCTCAAATTCCTCAACTTCTAAAATTTCAATTTCTTCAACTCTGAGAACGCATATGACCTATCCAAATTTCCTCGCACCCATACTCTGTTCACAGGAACAAAATTTCAGTTGATGAATCACTAGGTTCTCATCAACTTAAATCATTTGCAGCGTTCCTCGAAGAAACTTTACCAGGGTCATCAGAATCTTCAAGAGTGCAAATTCCTCAGCAAAAGCCTTAGTTGAAGAAAATGGAAGATGACAGAAAGAAGAAAGGAGGAAAGAAACTTGAACAGAACACTGCAGTTGATATTCCTGATGACATATACGCTGACTACTGCGCACCTAATGAGGAAATATATGGCAAAGAACCCATGCCGAAGCGCAAAATAAGGCTTAAGAAAATAGAGCGCAGGTGGACTAAGGAGTGGAAGGAATATCGCTATGTCACTCCAAAGTATGCGAAGAAATTTGCCCTCAAGCCACCTTGCAAGAGGCCTCCTCTTGGTAATCAATAGGATGCACATCCCTCAAGCGTCAAAACAGCTGAGGATTACCCCGAGGAGAAAGACAAACACTTGTCTAAACTGAAGAGGAAAGCAAAAGCTGCAGTGAAGAAATTCAATGAGGAATCTGCTGCTGCCACTCCAGCCACCTCTTCTGCTGTTGAAGCTTCTGGTACAGTTATTCCTCAAATGAAGATTGTGCCAAAGAAACCAAATTCCTCAGTGCCTAAAGAGCAATTGCTTCAGAAGGCTGCACCAGCGCCAAAACCTTCAACAGCACCACAGGCCTCAAAGCCTGAACAAAAGCATCAGCCTGCTCATTCTAGCTCCTCTGTGCCTTCTGCCACAAGCTCTGCAACAAAGTCTTCACCAACTCTTTTGAAGACTAAAATGACTGCTGGAAGAGGCATCAGGCCCAGCCCACGCAAAGTCATCAACATCCCTTCTGCATCAGAAGGGAGTGAGGAATATGATGATGAAACTCTTCAAGCCATCATCAGAAACAAGCAGGAATGAGTTGCAAAAGCCTCAGGCAGCTCTATTCCTCTTGCCATGGACCCCAAGGTTCTGCTGGATTTCATCAATGTCTGGTATGAACACCCAAACACTCCCATTGATGACTTGAAGCTTCCCCCTGGTCTCAGTCACATGGTTGCCACATTCATCAACGAGGCAAAATGGAAAGAGCAGCAAGCCAAGCAAGCAAAGGCTGCAAAACTGAAGAAGGAGAAATTCCTCAGACATAATCTCCTCAATCTGACGTGTGAAGCTCTTGTGTCCACCCAGGCTGAACTGAAGACTATGACACACAAGTACACGAACCTATCTGATCGTCAAAGTCTCAAGGTGAATTTCATCAAATTTGCAACCGATGCAGTTGATGAATACAACAAGAAGGTTGCTCCTCCTGTGCAGCAAAAGCTACCTAAGTCCAGCTATTCAGTTTAGCTGACTAAAGAAGATGAAGTTGATGAACCTGTTGTTGAGGAAACGCCTCAAGAAACTCCAGCTGATGAATCTGCTCCAGCTGATGAAAATGCTCCAGCTGAAGAAAATGCTTCAACTGAGGAAACTGCCAGGACAGAGACTGCACATAATTCATTAGCTCTTAAGTTTTACGCTACTTTGCATATCTCTGGAGACCCGAAGGATGTCAACACTTGGGTGTTGGACTGGATGACTCAGCACATGCACTACAAAGCACCTGCCACTGAATTGCTTCGTGCGCTGCCAGTCTCAATTTCCTCAGAAAATGCAGTGCTAATGTATGATGAACGGGAGTTGCCCAACAGGCTGATGGAAGTCCTCATGAAGCCTTTGGCCAAGGATCAACCTCCAAGGACTAGCTTTCTGGTTCAAGACTTGAAGTATGAACCACGAACCGTCTACATAATCCTGTGCAATGTCATCGCCCCTATCAAAGGCCATGATGATGAAGAAGATGTTGTAGGCATCATGAAGAATATCCTCTTCAACATCATCCATGGCATACCAATAAACCTTCATGACTTCTTCCTGAGGACTTTGGCTGATAATGCTATGTCGCCCTTCGACATGAAGATTTATGCTCCTTGGATCATGAGATTCATTAGAAGCAGGTCAGGCATCAACTACCTTGCTGATTTTACTAACCACGTTGGGTATCTCCGCGTGTCAGAGTCATCAAGAAGACATTTGAGTCAGTTGAAGGCAAAGGAAAATCTAGCATTGATGAAGGAAAAAGGCCCCTTGATGGCCAGTTCCGTGAAGCAGAGTCATATTCTTCATATCATGACACTGCTACCCAAGATCCACCAAGCCCTGTTGCCCCAAGAGTGATGAATAACAGAGAGCTACTCCTCAGTCTTCATCAGAAGGTCGATCGCAATCACAAATGGGTAAAACGTCAATTCAGTGCCATTGTGAAAACCCTCAACAAGACTCAGATGCAGTGAGGAAAAATCACTATTATCTTCATGAGGTGTTTGATCGTACCTGGGCCACCTTGGCTCATTTGAAGACTCAAGAGGAACTTGATGAATCGGAGTTTACTCAGGACTTTGACTGGTCGTGGACTCCCAAGAAGAAATTCAAGCCAATTCCAGTTCCTGACCACGGTTCTTTTTCTTCATTCCGCACTGCAGAGTCTGATGAAGAACCAGAAGACACCGCTACTGGACCAAGGAAGAAGCCCGACGCCAAGAATCCTCACGCATCGTCATCAGCCAAGAAGTGAAAGTCTTCATGGGGCGTTAGTCCTCCGTTTTGTAGACATGAGGACTCTCACAGTTGAGAGTCCCGACCGTTGTCGCGATTCGCGCCACATAACCGATCTTATCCACATCAACGGTCATAATATTTAAGGGCATTTATGTCAAATCATGTCGGGATGCTCCCACGCTATAAATAGCTACCCCCACAACCATCAGTTGGTTCGCTGCTCCACGAGAAACTGACACTTGTCATTTAGAGCAACCCAAATTCCTGAGAGTCTTCGAGAGTAAATCATCAGTGAGGAAATACCCCAAACACCAAACCACAAACCAAAAACCAAGTGGTTGAGCATCACTGAAGAATTTGTTCATGTGTGGAACTGAAGCCTTTTACCTTTGAGGACTGTGCATCCTCCAGACGGTTAGATGTCATGGTCTAGAGCAATCCAGCAGTCAATTGTGGATCGCCGGGTGACCAAGTTTGTGAGGGTTTGGAAGTCTGCCCTGAAGACTTACCATGAGTGTGGGGCGAGGACTGTGTGTCTTTAGCTCAAGGAGAATACGGTAGTGACGGTGTGTCCTTTGGCTTCAATACCAAGCCGCTCCAAATGAGACGTACGACTATCACAACAGTTGGAACTCGGTCATCAACAATTGTCTTCACTGTGATACAGGTTCTATTTCTTCAACTCTTTCAATTTCTCAATATTGTATGTTGAAGACTTTCATTGTCTTTGTTTGAAGAATTTGCTGAAAATTTTCTCTGAATTTCCTCAACCCAAATTCTTCACACCCGTTAATCCTCACCTGCTTACTCTATGCCTACGTACTGTGCAAACTGTTTTTCATAATCCTCATCGAGAAAACTGTTGTTGTAGTCTTTGCACTTTTTATCCGTTGTTGTTTCCGCTGCAAGTTATTCATTAGTGAGGAATTTCCTCAAAAGGAATTTCCTCAGTGATGAAATTTTAAAAATCGCCTATTCACCCCCCTCTAATCGATATAACGCACTTTCAACAACAAGTATCTTCGAAAGCATGTGTTGGGTTGTACGAATCGAGACTCGGATTTGTCACTCCGTGTGACGGAGAGGTATCTTTGGGCCCACTCGGTAATCCATCATCATATTGAGCTCAATGTGACTAAGGAGTTAGGCATGGGATGATGTGTGACGGAACGAGTAAACAGACTTGCCGGTAACGACATTGAACAAGGTATAGGTATACCGACGATCGAGTCTCGGTCAAGTATCATACCGATAGACAAAGGGAATTGCATACGGGATTGATCGAATCCCCGACATCGTGGTTCATCCGATGAGATTATCGTGGAACATGTTGGAACCAACATGGATATCCAGACCCCGTTGTTGGTTATTGACCGGAGAGGTGTCTCGATCATGTCTGCATGCTTCCCGAACACGTAGGGTCTACACACTTAAGGTTCGATGACGCTAGGGTTATATGGGAATAGTGTACATGGTTACCGAAGGTTGTTTGGAGTCCCGGATGAGATCTTGGGCATCACGAGCAGTTCCGAAATGGTCTGGAAGTAAGGATTCATATATAGGAAGTGAGGATTTGATCGCCGGAGTGTTTTGGGCGACACCGGTAATGTACCGGGACCACCAGAAGGGTTCCGGGGGTCCACCAGGAAGGGCAACCAGCCCCAAAGTGCTACATGGGCCAAAAGTGGATGGGAACCAGCCCCTAGGTGGGTTGGTACACCACTACTAAGGGGCCAAGGCTCACAAGGGGTGGAGAGGGGCAAAACCCTAGGCGTGGAGGGGCACCTTTGGGCCCAAGGCCCACCGTAGGGCGCCTCCTCCACCCTTGGCCGCCGCCCCTTGCCCTAGATGGGCTGCTGCATGCCTTAGGGTGGAAACCCTAAGGGTGGGCACCCTCCTCCATCTCCTCCTATATATATAGTGGAGGGTTTGGGGCTGTTTTGAGACACAATTGCCTCTCTCCATGACGCAACCCTTCTCCTCCTCCTCCTCCTCCGTAGTGCTTGGCGAAGCCTTGTCGGAGTGCCACGTAGCTCCACCGTCACCATGTTGTCGTGCTGCCGGACCTCTCCCTCAACCTCTCCTCCCTCCTTGCTGGATCAAGGCATTGGAGACGTCACCGGGCTGCACGTGTGTTGAACGCGAAGGCGCCGTCGTTCGACGCATAGATCATAATCCACCACGATCTAAATCGCTGCGAGTACGACTCCATCAACCGCGTTCTAGCAACGCTTCCGCTTAGCGCTCTTCAAAGGTATGAAGATGCTCTACTCCTTTGCTCGTTTGCTGGTTTCTCCATAGATAGATCTTGTGTGGCGTAGGATTATTTTTTAAATTACTACGTTCCCCAACACACGGTTCTTGCTGAAAATACTCCTACGTCACGCGATATTCCCTGGTTTTGCAACAGAATGCAGCTTGCTTTCTGTTTTTCTTTGATAGCCATATTTGTGTGATGTAACAACAATTCTGTCGGGACTCTTGCAAGTAAATAGATGTAGGTTGTAGCAATGTAGGATAAACTAAGGTGGAAGACTTTGTAAGCTCCACATCGCTGAACCTTTTGTACTATGATGTACTAAAATATTTTAGTCGAGAGCTTTCTATACACACCTACCTAATAGTTAAGAGTAGATAAATATCTATATGTTACTCCCTCTGTAAAATAATATAAGATCTTTTAGATCACTAAAGTTAAGATGATGCTCAACGTAGTACACGCCTTCTTGGTAATTCCATCATTAAGATGTTGCTCTCAAATTTATATAATACGTTAGTTCTAGAAAATTCTTAAATGTATTTTAGAATGATCATCATAAATATAGTTGATCATAATAATTATCGATGGAGTATTTTAAGGGTTTGAAAAAATATGTTGAATACAATAAAACTAAGCATTTTTAGATTTTCTTCGGTAAACCAATGCATATTGGCATATGCCTATTTGTAGCATTTTACAGTGAGGTAGTGCCACTTGCAAGTATCAGATGTGCCTTGTGATCAGCTAAGCTTTTCCCAATATGTAAAATATGTCTCATGCCTCTCAAGCTTGGCTTATTTCCCATCAGATGAGTGCTTATGATTGTTCCACTGTAACTATATTGGAGACGAACACAATCCAGTAATGTATGTTGTTCCAATAGATCTGAGATGATTAGTGAACATAAAAATAGGTAAGATAAATTCAAGAAAAAATGAAAGACCTCGGCCTGTACTAATCAGGTTGAATTTGTGTTTGATTTTTTTTTTTGGAAAGTGGAAACCATGATGTTCATATATCTATGATTTACAGTTCATGTAGTGTTGCACATATATTCGGACATATGGATGCTCTTGTCATTCGCTACTACTTTAGGTTACTCTTCACTAAATGTTTATGGTTCTATTTTTCAGATCATAAACCACTTCTTTGGTTGGAAGGAATAAACTCCATTGCTGATTAGGACTTGGTGGTGAGTTATTTAAAAGGGCATGCACCGACTTTCATGTAACTCGTAGTCAGTACAACAACAAGAACAACAACAAAGCCTTTAGTTCCAAACAAGTTGGGGTAGGCTAATGTAACTCGTAGTGAGTGCTCTAAGTAATTTTTTATTAGAACGGATATTCCTACAAAATTTCCATGTAAATATACAACACTGGACATGGTATTTTTTATTGAATATCATATGTTTCTACTATCACTTTTCTTATTCATTATAACAAAAAGAAATTAATTAGCTTATGATATATGCTATTGCTGATGTGATTAAACATGTCACGTGTTACATGTCATCTAACGAGACTTAATACCAAGGGATGGCAATGGATACCCATTACCCATGAATCATACCACATTATTTGCTTCTTGTTTTTTGAAAGGGAGGATGACCCCTTGTAAACAAAGACATATGTGTGCGGCCAAGGCATGACAATTATAAAGTACTTCCTCTGCAAACTAATAGAAGATGTTTTAGATCACTAGAGGGAGGACATGTGTAGTATGCCATTCGACTAATGTGTTCACGAAATAGGATGACTATTATTTCCGAATCATGTGCTTGTGTCAAAACAAGTGGAAGGAGGTTAAGCCGACCATTGTCAATAATGTCACTAGGGTGATGAAGAGGGTGGATATCGGTCTACAAAAATAAGAGTGGAACATGTTTATCTTTTTGCAAAGTGGAGGTGAAACGACCTCTTAATCCATTTCTTTGTCTAGTTATTCAGTAGTTCCTCAACTAAAAAATATTGTATATTATTATTGTATTCTTTATTCCGTGGCAACGCACGGGCAAGCAACTAGTAAAATTATTAAATGAAGGATGTTTAGCAACAATCAAGTTAAGCACCAATGCGTTAAGGGCTTTAGTTGCTTTACTATTTAGGGTCATTTGCATTTCTGTCCCTAAGTCGAACCATCTATTCAGATTTATCCTTAATATTCAGCTATGTTTAAATTTGCCTCTGCCATCAAGTCCCTTTATATAAATGCCGTTATTGTCCCGTCAACGGGCTTTGACCATCTCGGCAAACAGTAATTCGGTAAACAGTAAATTCAAAAAAACTGACAAAATAATTCAAATAAATCTAAAATTTTGAGGGATCAAAGATACTCGGTGTGCGCAAGGTACGCGCAAATTTTCATGCTATTTGGACATTCCAGGAGCTCGTATCAAAAGAAAAATAATTAAAATTGTACGCCTGTGAACAATAAATTCAAAAAAAATAGCAAGAAAATTCAAAAAATCTGAAAAATTTTGGCATCCAAGATTTTTGGGTGCGCAAGGTGCATGCATTTTTTTTGTGATCAAATGGCATGCGAGGAGCTCTAGCAAATAAACAAAATAATGCATTTTTTTTAAGTTTTTTGTCGTGCCAATTTTTTTTTCTCCACGAGCTCCTATAATGTCCAAACACAACAAAAAATTACACACACCTTGCGCACCCGAGCATCTTGGGCGCCAAAAAAATTTAGTTCTTTCTTAATTTTCCTCCTATTTTTTCAAATTTACTATTCATATTCGTATAGTTGTAATTTTTCCTTTGGTACTAAATGTCCAAATAGCACGATAATTTCCAAGCACGTTGCGCACCCGAGTATCTTTGATCCCTCAAAATTTTAGATTTATTTGAATTATTTTGTTGTTTTCTTGAATTTACTATTAATTGAGTTACTGTTTGTCGAGATGCTCAAAGCCCGTTGACCGGACGGGAATGGCATAGAAGGATAATTCTATAAGTGCACTTGACGACATAGGGGCAAATCTGAGCAGGCTTCGAATTTAGGGGCAAATTTAAGTAGTCGGTTTGAGTTAGGGACACACATATAAATAACCCTACTATTTAATATGCTTAGCACCCCATGTAAGCACCTTTGCATTAGAAGAGACATATATGCCTCGATGTATTTAGAATTCAGTTGTTTCTTAGTCGCAGCAAGTTTAGGAATCCACGAAAGGTCCCCCTGAAGAAAACCTATTCATCGCCATCACCACCTCCGCCTCCACCATAGATCGTTCCCCCCTCCTCCAGCTGGCCTTGTCGATGTCGGGAGCGGTGTTTTTTTAATAATAATAGTGTTTCCATTAGCTTGGTTCAGGGTGTTGGTAGTCGTCTTCTTATTCTTCAAAGATGGCATCGTCTACAATAAGTAATATTCGGTCCTTATTTTGACATGAGATCTTCCCGACATCAATGATGTTGTTGGAAGAATAAATTTGTTTAGGTATTGTTCTTTAGATCTTGTTTCGCCCGATCGGTTCTGGATACTTTTTTCACATGGTCGCCACGAGGAGGATTGTCCTAGCAATATCTGTCCCGGTTGTTATGTCATCGACAATGATGACTTGTACTCTCGGCTCTGATCGATATCGATATGGTTGTTTGGTTTTTAGTACCAGAAATACCGGTGTTGATACTCCTGTCGATGTTGGTTGATTACTTTTTAATGGTTGCATGCGTGCATCGCAGCCTTAACATTGCAGCTCAAATTAAAACTATGGAAGAACCCTCGTTGATATTTACAAACCTGTGGTTTGATATCTTTGTTATTTTTCTACAGCTAACATCAGAAAAGTACAAGATTGTGTGATGAAAAAAGAAAGAGTTTGAAGATCTCGAAGATTTGCTCGTTTCTTTGACTTTATTTTATATTTGTTTTTGTCAACTCATGTATTTTCATCATGTACAATTAGCTACTGTAAATATATCATTGTATTGATTGTCCAAAAATAAGTTGTTTCTTGGTCAATATTACTAGATTGTTTTTAACAAACAGTCGATATAGATAGCTATTCCATTAAAAAAATCTCATGTATGTTTGGTCGTATGAGTCTAGATGTTTAGATCCAAGTGTTCTTAGATAGGGTTGACTCAATTCAGTTATTCCCAGGGAGCAATTACAATAGATAGTTTGGAGATTACTCCATATTTTATATATAAATAATTACTTTTTTGCTGGAAATATAAATAACTACTTATGCTTTCTTGAACTTGATAACCAATGCTCTAAATTGTATTTCCTTCGTTTCTAAATATAAGACTTTTTAGAGATTTTAGTATAAACTAGAGACGAAATAAAATGCCCAAATAGATACTCTAAAAGGTGTTTATATACATCTGTATATAGACTGTATTGAGATTTATTAAAGGTATTATATTTACAAATGAATGGAGTATGTGTTTTGTTCCCCTGTAAAAGGATAAGCACCAAGATGGTGTTTCCGTTGATTTCATTTTTGTTGGGTCGCAAGAAGAATGTACTATTAATGGCTTCTTTGGTTCAAAAGAATCTAATAGGAATTTTACAAGGATGGAATTCTTAGGATTTTTCTGACATCGGTCGTCTGATTCACAGAATTGAATCCTATAGAACTTTTTACTACGGAATCAAGTGTACACATTTCATTAAAAATCAAGCATCCACTCCAACATCATTTAATAGTTCCTTTTTTCTGGCATCAAACACCCTATGCTGACCCTATTGAATTCAAATGAACATATCACTCAAATCTTGTATTTTTATTATTTCCACGTTCTGGAAATCTTGCAAATGAAAGAGGGCCTAAGAGGGGGTCAAAGTTATGGGTGAAATCAAAACACGTACACCAAACCATATTTGCATTCATACTATATTCCCATCTTTTCTAGGAGAGCTTTAGAGCAACTCGAGCAGACCCCTTATATCGCGAAACCGTACCGTACGTTTACAGTTTCCAAAAAATGTGTTTTACGGGCTCGCACAGGCCACGGTAGAACGGACCCCGCTTGACGGAACTGTAAAAGAGAATATTCTATAATTCTGTGATGCGGGATCTGTTGTACCGTGGCCCGCGCCAGCCTGCGAAACAATTGATATTTGCTGAAATTGATACATATGTCATATAGAACACAAAATTATGAATTAAACATAACATCAAATAAATATCTTTTAATTATCCAAATCATATATTACAATAATTTAAAATTACCGAATTAAAATATTAATTCAATACACAAATTGTTGTGAATACAACAATGATACAAATGAAGTGAATTGTTATGAATTCAACACAGATGAATTAAGTGAAATGAATGAAAACACAGTGGGTGTTAGCATCCTCAATCTCTCGGTATGTCTGAAGGAATGCTTGTATGCTACCAGGTCCTCTACCAGGCTTCACACAGCTACCGACATTGTCATAGGAGAACTCCAAGTTCATGCCCCTCTCTAAGAGCACATTTCTTCATGTGTGGTTTTGGTAATTGATGACAATCCCTATGCACTAATGGTTGCCTTGAGTTATATTCGAAGGATTTGTTCATATGCACTTCTTGAAGTCCATGTGTTGGTTTCAAAAAGTTTATATGGTGACGAAGGCGGTATTCAATGTTTATCCAAATATTGGTCATGTGAGAGTTGAGCTTATTGAAGCATGTCTTGAAGAAGAATATGGTGTGAGCATTCATGTTTACCTTCAAGATATCATCTTTATGGAGAGGTAAGATAAGATACTAGGTTGATCAAGACTAAGTCAAAGAGTGAATCAAATTGATAAACACACAAAGCGTACAAGATGTACCGAGAGAGATCAAGTGATCCCATGGTATGGTAAGCATTGTCCATTACATTTTGTGTACTAACCCATGGTCTACGTGAGAGTTCTATATGGGGTTAGGTATGTTTCCATGGGCTTGCATCAATAGGAAGATGTCATACAACCCATGGAGGATGACATCAAGTGGTGATCGTCATCAAGATTGCGGTGTGCAAGTTCAAGTGGAGCATCACGAAGAGATCATGCTTGAAGATTGTCGTCCATTGGGGTGACAATGGACGTGTTAAGATGTGCCGAAGAGTGGCTCACCATAGTGGAGTATGAGGGAGAAATCTACTACTCTTCATCGAGCCGGCGCAATCAAGAAAGATGGTCCATCTTGAGGAGGACAATATCATCATCATCTAGCTCAAGTTGACTATGCGCAAGGCAAAGGCTTGCTCTTGATAGGGTTTTTTAACTGTCTCATGGTGGTAATTGGTAAATCGGGTTTTAGGATTGATTGTCGTACTATCAAGGGGGGATCTCAAGTGAGAAGCTTGATCGTATCGTTCCTTGAGAGCTCAAACCATTTGCATCCTTGCATCAACTTTATTGGTTCTTGTTTAACTTTTCACTTTGGGAGTTTGGGAGGTTATGGTCTTCATCGTGATAAGCTCAAGCTCATCAAAAACGGTTTTCGTATGTAGCATGTTTGTGTTTTCGATGTTGGAGATTTTGCCGCATAATTCTTGGAAGGTCATCTTCCTTATCCTATTGGCATTTATTCTCCATTGCTTGATAGTACTTGTCGTCATCTATCCAACAAGCTTTAGTTTCCTCATTTTAGAGTCCATATGGAAAAGCTAAGACGGTTTCGGTTTTGCTTGGCGTGAAGTACTGCTTTAAGAGGTAGTATCCCTCAAGCGGTAGTACCTCTCCCACGAGTGGTAATACCCCTTAGGTGGTACTTCCGCTCCCCTCTACCGTAACACTTCCGCTTATTTTCAACTCTCTGGGTTGCAAGCTATAGTAGAGTGGTAGTAGAGAGCGGTAGTACCTCGCAAGCGGTACTACCTATCCTCCCGAGCAGTAAAAACCATTCAAGCGGTACTAACTCTCCCCCAAGCGGTACTATATACCTCTCTAGCAGCACTATTGCTCGTATATTTCTGTCTCGCTCGGCTGTTTTGACCGGCTAAGCGGTAGTACCGTTCCCTCGAGCGGTAGTACCGCCTGAGCATGACTTGTGGGTATAATGGTTGGATTCGGAGGGTGATACGTCCAATTTGCATCATGTTTGGTACTGTTATTCATAGCTTTTTAATGCATTATACCACTTTATGGAATAGTTCTAATGCCTTTTCTCTCATAATATGCAAGATCTACACCAACACGGGGAATGTCCGCATATGAAATTCTAGACCTGAAAAAGCTACATCACAGATACCTATTCTGCACATCTCCAAATGGGCTGAAACTCCACGGAATTTTTTTATGGAATAAATAAAAATACTGAAAGAAAGAAGTACCAGAGGGGGCCTGCCACGTGGCCATTAGGCACCAGGGAGCGCCAGCCCCCCTAGCGCTCCCTGGTGGGTAGTGGGCCATCCAACCCACTTCCGGCAACCATATTGTGCTATATATTCACGTTTGACCTCGAACGGAGCATCGTCGTCTCAAGGCCGAACTTGGGAAGGAGCATTTTTGCCCTCTGTCGGAGCGATTCTGCTGGGGTAACTTCTCTCCCAGAGGCGGAAATCGAGGCCATCGTCATCACCAACAACCCTCTCATCTTTGGGAGGCCAATCTTCATCAACATTTTCAACAGCACTATCTCCTCTCAAAACCCTAGTTCATCTCTTGTGCTCAATCTTGTACCAGAACATCAGATTGATACCTGGGGTTGACTAGTAGTGTTGATTACATCTTGTAGTTGATGCTTTATGGTTTATTTGGTGGAAGATCATATGTTCACATCGAATATGCTAATTATGTTCGGTAACGTAGCATGGGAAACAAAAAATTTCCTACGCACACGAAGACCTATCATGGTGATGTCCATCTACGAGTGGAGATTAGATCTACATACCCTTGTAGATCGCTCAGCGGGAAACGTTAAGAAACACAGTTGATGTAGTGGAACGTCTTCACGTCCCTCGAACCATCTCACGATCCGTCCCACGAACCGTCTCACGATCCGTCCCACGATCCGTTCCGATCTAGCGCCGGACGGACGGCACCTCCGCGTTCAACACACGTACAGCTCGACGATGATCTCGACCTTCTTGATCCAGCAAGCAAGACGGAGAAGTAGATGAGTTCTCTCGCAGCGTGACGGCGCTCCGGTGGTGGTGATGATCTACTCGTGCAGGGCTCCGCCCGAGCTCCGCAGAAATCCGATCTAGAGGTAAAACTGTGTGGAATAGGCTAGAGTTGCACGTGGCAAAGTTGTGTCTCAAAAAGCCCTAAACCACCACTATATATAGGAGGAGGGGAGGGGCAAGCCTTGAGGCACAAGGGCCTCAAGGTGCGCCAGCCGCCAGGAGGAGGAGGACTCCTCCTCCAATTTGGTTTGGGAAGGAGGAGTCCTCCTCTTCCTTCCCACCTCCCTCTTTCCTTTTTTTCTTTTTTTTTGGTATTTCCTTATGTGGCGCCATAGCCCTCTTCAGCTGACTCCACCAGCCCAATAAGGACTTGGTGTGACACCCTAGGGCCTTGGGCTCACTCCCAGGTGGGTGGGCCCCTCCCGATAAACACCCGGAACCCATTCGTCACTCCCAATACACTGTCGGAATTGCCCGAAACATTCCGGTGACCAAATGAAACCATCCTATATATCAATCTTCATTTTCGGACCATTCTGGAAACCCTCGTGACGTCCGTGATCTCATCCGGAACTCCGAACAACATTCGGTAACAACACATATAACTCAACTATACTAAAACATCATCGAACCTTAAGTGTGCAGACCCTGCGGGTTCGAGAACTATGTAGACATGACCCGAGGCACTCCTCGTCAATATCCAATAGCGGGACCTAGATGCCCATATTGGATCCTACATATTCTTCGAAGATCTTATCGGTTGAAACTCAGTGTCAAGGATTCATATAATCTGGTATGTCATTCCCTTTGTCCTTCGGTATGTTACTTGCCCGAGATTCGATCGTCGGTATGCGCAAACCTATTTCAATCTCGTTACCGGCAAGTCTCTTTACTCGTTCCGTAATACAAGATCCCGTGACGTACACTTAGTCACATTGCTTGCAAGGCTTGTGTGTGATGTTGTATTACGGAGTGGGCCCGAGATACCTCTCCGTCACACGGAGTGACAAATCCCAGTCTTGATCCGTACTAACTCAACGACACCTTAGGAGATACCTGTAGAGCACCTTTATAGTCACCCAGTTACGTTGCGACGTTTGATGCATGATACGTCTCAAACGTATCTATAATTTTTGATGGTTTCATGCTGTTATCTTGTCAACTTTGGATGTTTTATATACCTTTTATATCTTTTTTGGGACTCACTTATTAATTCAGTGCCAAGTGCCAGTTCCTGTTTTTTCTGTGTTTTTGACTCTTTTCAGATCTGATTTTCGAATGGAGTCCAAATGGAATAAAATCCCCGAAATGAATTTTTCCAGAATAGAAGAAGATCGGGGGACTTGAGGGCCAAGGCAGGAGGCCCACAGGGGGCCCACAAGCCCTGTAGCCACAGCCAGGAGGCGCGCGGCTACCAAGCTTGTGGCCCCCCTGGAGCTCCCCAGCCCTAGCTCTTTGGCCTATTTATTCCCTAAAATCTCAAAAAAAATAAGGGCGTCCACGAAACCACTTCTCCGCCACCGCAAGCTTCCGTTTCCGCGAGATCTCATCTGGAGACCCTTCCCGGTGCCCTGCCGGAGGGGACTTTGGAGCTGGAGGGCTTCTACATCAACATCATTGCCTCTCCAATGACTCGTGAGTAGTCTACTTTAGACCTACGAGTCCGTAGTTAGTAGCTAGATGGCTTCTTCTCTCTCTTGGATCTTCAATACAAAGTCCTCCATGATCTTCATGGAGATCTATCCGATGTAATCCTGTTTGGCGGTGTGTTTGTCGAGATCCGATGAATTGTGGATTTGTGATCAGATTATCTATGAATTATATTTGAGTCTTTGCTGATTTCTTATATGCATGATTTGATATCCTTGTAAGTCTCTCCGAGTCTTGGGTTTTGTTTGGCCAACTAGATCTATGATTCTTGCAATGGGAGAAGTGCTTGGTTTTGGGTTCATATCGTGCGGTGACCTTTCCGAGTGACAGAAGGGGCAGCAAGGCACACATCGTGGTGTTGCCATCAAGGGTAACAAGATGGGCTTTCATCATAGATTTGAGATTGTCCATCTACATCATGTCATCTTGCTTAAGGCGTTACTCTGTTCTTATGAACTCAATACACTAGATGCATGCTGGATAGCGGTCGACGTGTGGAGTAATAGTAGTAGATGCAGAAAGTATCGGTCTACTTGTTTTGGACGTGATGCCTATATGTATGATCATTGACATAGACAACGTCATGACTTTGCGCGGTTCTATAAATTGCTCGACAGTAATTCGTTCACCCACCGTCTACTTGCTTTCATGAGAGAAGCCACTAGTGAACACTACGGGCCCTGGTCTATTCACAATTATCATCTCAGCTTTTACTTTTACTTTGCTTTGTTTACCTTTTGCTTTCAGTTCTCACTTTGCAAACAATCTATAAGGGATTGACAACCCCTTCATAGCGTTGGGTGCAAGCTCTTTGTGTTTGTGCAGGTACTTGTGACTTGACGCGATCCTCCTACTGGATTGATACCTTGGTTCTCAAACTGAGGGAAATACTTACCGCCGTTGTGCTACATCACCCTTTCCTCTTCAAGGGAACACCAACGCAAGGCTCCAAGTCCGCGGGGGGATCCTTTGCATATTTGCCAAGGAAATCCCTATAGGTGTAGCCAACAGCAGTGCACACAAGGCATTCCTCTGGTGCCAGTGAGTTATATGATCTCATGGTCATAGGAATAAATACTTGACACGTAGAAAACAATAGCAATAAAACGACACGATCAATATGCTACGTTCCTAGTTTGGGTCTAGTCCATCACATGATTCTCCTAATGATGTCATCCAGTTATCAAGCGACAACACTTGCACATAGTCAGAAAACCTTGACTATCCTTGATCAACTGGCTAGGTGATACGTCTCCAACGTATCTATAATTTTTGATGGTTTCATGCTATTATCTTGTCAAACTTTGTATGTTTTGTATGCCTTTTATATATTTTTTGGGACTAACTTATTAACTCAGTGCCAAGTGCCAGTTCCTGTTTTTTCCGTGTTTTTGACCCTTTTCAGAGCAGGCTTTTAAACGGAGTCCAAACGGAATAAAACTTCCGTAAAGATTTTTTCCGGAACAGAAGATACGCAAAAAGCTTGGGAACCAAGGCAGGGAGTCCCGCGGGAGGCCACGAGCCCCCATGGTGCGGCCAGGGAGGCCCGCGCCTCCTAGGCTCGTGGGCTCCTTGGGCCTCCCCTGTCCTAGCTCCTTCGCCTATAAATACCCTAAAATCCCTAAAAAATCATGGGAGCCACGAAAACACTTTTCCGCCGCCGCAAGCTTCTATCTCCGCAAGATCCCATCTGGGGCACGTTCTGGTGCCCTGCCGGAGGGGGCTTCGGATACGGAGGGCTTCTTCATCAACACCATGACCTCTCCGATGATGCGTGAGTAGTTCACCATAGACCTATGGGTCCATAGCTAGTAGCTAGATGGCTTCTTCTCTCTCTTGGATCTTCAATACAAAGTTCTCCATGATCTTCATGGAGATCTATCCGATGTAATCTTCTTTTGCGGTGTGTTTGTCGAGATCTGATGAATTGTGGATTTATGATCAGATTATCTATGAATCTTATTTGAGTTTCTTCTAATCTCTCTGATGCATGATTTCATATCCTTGTAATTCTCTTCGAGTTGTGGGTTTTGTTTGGCCAACTTGATCTATGATTCTTGCAATGGGAGAAGTGCTTGGTTTTGGGTTCATACCGTGCGGTGACCTCACCCAGTGACAGAAGGGGTAGCGAGGCACGCATCATGTTGTTGCCATCAAGGGTAAAAAGATGGGGTTTTCATCATTTGTTTGAGTTTATCCCTCTACATCATGTCATCTTGCTTAAGGTGTTACTCTGTTCGTCATGAACTCAATACACTAGATGCATGCTGGATAGTGATGACCCACAAGTATAGGGGATCTATCATAGTCCTTTCGATAAGTAAGAGTGACGAACCAACGAGGAGCAGAACGATGTGACAAGTGGTTTTCAGCAAGGTAATATCTGCAAGCACTAAAATTATCGGTAACAAGTGGTTGTGTGGTGAGATGATTCGTAGCAAGCAACAAGTAACAAAAGTAGCAACGCTGCAGCAAAGTGGCCCAATCCCTTTTGTAGCAAGGGACAAGCCTGGACAAAGTCTTATAGGAGGAAAAACGCTCCCAAGGACACACGGGAATTTTTTTCATGCTAGTTTTCATCATGTTCATATGATTCGCGTTCGTTACTTTGATAGTTTGATATGTGAGTAGACGGGCACTTGGGTACTGCCCTTACTTGGACAAGCATCCCACTTATGATTAACCCCTCTCGCAAGCATCCGCAACTACGAAAGAAGAATTAAGACAAAGTCTAACCATAACATTAAACTAGTGGATCCAAATCAGCCCCTTACGAAGCAACGCATAAACTAGGGTTTAAGCTTTTGTCACTCTAGCAACCCATCATCTACTTACTACTTCCCAATGCCTTCCTCTAGGACCATATAATGGTGAAGTGTTATGTAGTCGACGTTCACATAACACCACTAGAGGAAAAACAACATACAACACATCAAAATATCGAACGAATACCAAATTCACATGACTCCTATTAGCATGACTTATCCCATGTCCTCGGGAACAAAAGTAACTACTCACAAAGCATAATCATATTCATGACCAGAGAGGTAATGAGTAGCATCAAGGATCTGAACATAAACTCTTCCACCAAATAATCCAACTAGCATCAACTACAAAGAGTAATTAACACTACTAGCGACCTTACAAGTACCAATCGGAGTCGCGATACGGATATTGGTTACAAGTGATGAACTAGGGTTTGAAGATGAGATGGTGCTGATGAAGATGTTGATGGTGATGAGTCCCCTCCGATGAGAGGAGTGTTGGTGATGACGATGGTGACGATTTCCCCCTCCGGGAGGGAAGCTTCCCCGGCACGATCGTCGTGCCGGAGCTCTAGATTGGTTCTGCTCAAGTTCCGCCTCGTGGCGGCAGTGAATCCTCGAAAAAGCCTCCTCCTGATTTTTTTTTCCGGATGAAACCCTTCTTATAGCAAAAGGGGGGAGCCAGTGGGCCAGCTGGGTGCCCACAAGCCCCCTAGGCGCGGCCAGGGGGTGGCCACGCCTAGCAGGCTTCTGGCCACCTGTTGGCGCCCCTCTGGCACTTCTTCGTCCCAGTATTTTTTATAAATCCCGAAAAATATCCTCGTTGATTTTTACGCCATTTGGAGTTGCACAGAATAGGTATCTCAAACTTGCTCCAATTTCAGGCCAGAATTCCAGCTGTCGGCATTCTCCCTCTTCATGTAAACCTTGCAAAATAAGAGAGAAAAGGCATAAGTATTGTACCGTGAAGTGAAATAGCAGCCCAAAAAGCAATAAATATCAACATGAAAGCATGATGCAAAATGGACGTATCAACTCCCCCAAGCTTAGACCTCGCTTGTCCTCAACTGAAAGCCGAGCTCAATAAATATGTCCACATGTTTAGGGAGAGAGGTGTCGACAAAACAAGATATGAACATGCGGGCATCATGATCATGATAAGAACAGCAATACCAACATATAATCTCTCATGCTAAAGTGACAATTCCTTCACAAAGTAAAGTATGGATCAAGAACCTTACTGAGAATTAGCAACCGATAGCCTTTAGTCATTTAAGCAATTGCAATTTATCACAACATCGGTAAGAGTCAAATAAGAACTTGTAAAGCAAATCCACATACTCAATCATCTTTTCATTCTCTACAATTGCTACAACTCACGTGGTACTCATGAGATCAAAGTTTCAGTTGGACACAGAGAAAGATAGGGGCTTATAGTTTTGTCTCCCAACTGCTTACCCCAAGGGTAATGTCAACAATAATAATTCATGAATACCTACCTCCAAGTTGACATATGAATATAGATCTTTCCCTAGCATATGACGTTAGCCAAGATAAAGGCGAAACAAGGAATTGGTTAAGATCACCATGACTCTTTCAAGGGCAAAAATTAAAGGTACAAGATAGGCCCTTCACAGAGGGAAGCAGAGGTTGTCATGCGCTTTTGAGGTTGGGATGTGTGTCCTCTTAGTGCAGAGGAACGTCACTTTATATTGCCTCCTGTGATAAAGAACTTTATTATGCAGTCTGTCGCTTTTATGTCTTCCTCATGAGAGGTTTGTACAAATCTTATTTTCCACACACTAATAGATCATACATAATAGGGAGCAATTTTTATTGCTTGCATCGATGACAACTTACTTGAGGGATCTTATTCAATCCATAGGTAGGTATGGTGGACTCTCATGGCAAAACTGGGTTGAAGGTTTGTGGATGCACAAGTAGTATCTCTACTTGGTGCGGGAGTTTTGGCTAATATGAGGTGGAAGAAATCGTCACATGCTAAGGGATCTCTAATCATATAACATTGTTCGGAACCAAGCAAACACAATTCATTATGTTGCCTTCCTTGTCCAACGTCTACTTCTAAGCATGCAATAGTTTGGTGAGTGTTCACAATCATAGATGGTGTCAAAGATGATATATTTATATGTGAACCTATCCTTCTTTATCACTTCCTATTAATTGCAACAATGACCAAGGTCTACGTTTCTCTACCTCAACAAGTTTCAATCAACATTCTTTTTATATGTGAAGCCATCACTTCCCATAAGATCATTACATGATCTTTCATGCTTTTGTTATTTTCTCAATCTATTGATCATGGCAAGAGGCAAAGCCCTCAACTAAGACACTCTTTATTATATGGATCACAAGCTCGAATACATCGGGGGTGACACAAAGCAAAACTCAAGACTAAAACACTAAGACCTTTAATCTACTAGAGAAAAAGAAAATTGAAAAGGAACAAACTAAAACAAAGGTAAAGGCAAAAGATGTGATCATGATACGATACCGGGGCAACTCCCCCAAGCTTGGCACAAGCCAAGGGGATTGCCCATGCCCATGTTTAGTTGTCTTCCTTTGGAGGTGATGGTGGTGGAGTCGTCGCAACCTTTGATTCCAAGAGGGCCATCAATCTTTGATTTATACCTTGGATATATGTGATATGTTTCTCCAGCAAAACAACTTCATGAGTGAGATAAGTATTGCAAGCACGAGTTGTTTCACAAAACCTCAAGAGTTCAATCAAGGATGGAGACAGTAGGTGGAGGTAGGGTTGGAGGAAATCCACTTCTTCAACTTCTTCCTTGTTGAGCACAGATTGCACTTCATCCCATGGCTGATTCTTCTCCTTAGCTTTGCCCTTGGTTTCTTTAGGTAGCCTTTCCTTAGCCTCCATGACCTCCATCCTTTTCAGATCAGCACTTACTTCTCCATAAACTTGAGGGAGATTGTTCTCCCCCACATATTCCTAGGACGACATCTTGTTCTAAATCTGCGGCAGAAAACAGGCTCGAAACAAAAATAGAGGAAATTCGCGTGATACGAGGGTCACACCTTACGGGAGACTATATAATGATTTTTTCCACACCAAAAGGAGTACTCCGCATGAAAACGGAGTCCGGGAGGCACACGAGGTGGCCATAAGCCCCCCAGGCGCGGTCAGGGGGTGGGCCCACGCCTGGCAGGCTTGTCGCCTCCTCGTGCGCTTTCCGGACTACTTAAAATTTTTATATTTCTTCAAATATTCCAAAACGGAGAAAAATTCCTACTAGAAAAGTTTTGGAGTCTGTTTTCTTACCGAATCACATACCTCTTCGTTTTCGGAGTCTGAAACAGGCTGATAAATATCCCTTAGGTATTCTTCCGGAGTTATGGTATTGATAGTATTGCTTTCAACATTTATGGGAGTATCTGAGATATAATGCTTGATTCTCTGCCCATTTACAACTCTCGGACAATTACCTTCCGTTTTGTTGATCTTGATAGCACCAGAACGATATACTTCCTCGACAATATAGGACCTTCCCATTTAGAGAGAAGCTTGCCTGGAAAAAATCTTAAACGAGAATTATATAGCAAGACATAATCACCTACATTGAACTCACGCTTTTGTATCCTCTTATCATGCCACCTCTTAACCTTTTCTTTGAACAACTTGGCATTCTCATATGCCTGAGTTCTCCATTCATCAAGCGAGCTAATATCAAATAACCTCTTCTCACCAGCAAGTTTGAAATCAAAGTTGAGCTCTTTGATTGCCCAATAAGCTTTATGCTCCAGCTCAAGAGGTAAATGACATGCTTTACCGTACACCATTTTGTACGGAGACATGCCCATGGGATTCTTATAGGCAGTTCTATAAGCCCACAGTGCACCATCGAGCTTCTTAGGCCAATTTTTTCTAGACCTGTTGACAGTCCTTTGCAGAATTAGTTTAATCTCTCTATTTCTTAGCTCTACTTGACCACTGGACTGAGGGTGATAGGGAGACGCAATTCTATGGTTCACATCGTACTTGCCAAGCGTTTTACGGAAAGCACCATGAATGAAATGTGAACCACCGTCGGTCATCAGATATCTAGGGACTCCAAACCTAGGGAAAATAACTTCTTTAAACATCCTGATAGAAGTGTTGTGATCAACACTACTAGTGGGGATAGCTTCTACCCACTTAGTGACGTAATCAACAGCAGCTAGGATATGAGTATACCCGTTGGATTTTGGAAAAGGTCCCATATAATCAAAGCCCCAAACATCAAATGGTTCAATTACAAGTGAATAGTTCATAGGCATTTCCTGACGTTTATTGATATTACCTACTCTTTGACATTCGTCACAAGACAAGACAAACTTACGGGCATCCTTGAAGAGAGTGGGCCAATAGAAACCTGATTGCAATACCTTGTGTGCAGTTCTATCTCTCGCATGGTGTCCTCCGTAGGCCTCGGAGTGACACTTCTGTAGGATCTGTCCCTGTTCATGTTCAGGTATACAACGTCTAATAACACCATCTACTCCTTCCTTATAAAGGTGAGGATCATCCCAGAAGTAATGTTTAAATCAAAGAAGAATTTCTTCTTTTGCTGGTATGTGAAACTAGGTGGTATATATTTGTCAACGATATAGTTTGCATAATCAGCATACCACGGTGCACTACGTGAAGTATTGATGACATTCAATTGCTCATCGGGAAAGCTATCATCAATAGGTTGTGGGTCATCAAGAACGTTCTCTAACCTAGACAAGTTATCTGCTACGGGGTTATCAGCACCCTTCATGTCGACAACGTGCAAATCAAATTCTTGTAGCAAGAGAACACATCTGATAAGTCTAGGTTTAGCGTCCTTCTTCTCCATGAGGTACTTAATAGCAGCGTGATCAGTGTGAATAGTGACTTTGGAATCAACTATGTAAGACCTGAACTTTTCACATGCAAACACGACTGCTAAAAACTCCTTTTCCATAGTAGCATAGTTTCTTTGGGCATTGTCTAGAGTTTTACTAGCATAGTGAATAACATTCAACTTCTTATCAACTCTTTGCCCTAGAACAGCACCAACAGCATAATCACTAGCATCACACATGATTTCAAAAGGTAAGTTCCAAACAGGTGGTTGAACAATAAGTGTTGTTATCAAAGCCTTCTTAAGTATTTCAAAGGCTTCCTCACAATCATCGTCAAAAACAAAAGGAATATCCTTTTGCAAGAGATTGGTGAGAGGCCTAGAAATCTTGAAGTCTTTAATGAACCTTCTATAGAAACCAGCATGACCAAGGAAACTTCTTATACCTTTGATATCTATGGGGTATGGCATTTTCTCGATTGCATCAACCTTAGCCCTATCGACTTCAATACCTCTTTCAGAAATTTTATGACCTGAGACGATGCCTTCATTAACCATAAAGTGGCACTTCTCCCAATTCAAGACAAGATTGGTATCTTTACATCTCTGCAAGACCCGATCAAGGTTGCTGAGGCAATCATCAAAGGAAGACCCGTAAACGGAGAAGTCATCCATGAAAACCTCAACAATCTTTTCACAAAAGTCACAGAATATAGCCATCATACATCTTTGAAAGGTGGCAGGTGCATTACATAATCCAAAAGGCATACATCTATAAGCAAAGGTACGGAAAGCGCAGGTGGAATTGGTTTTCCGTGGTCAAATTGTGCAACTGGTATTTGGGAGAAACCAGAATAACCGTCTAGAAAGCAGAAGTGTTTGTGTTTAGACAGTCTTTCTAGCATTTGGTCGATAAAAGGCAAAGGGTAATGATCTTTCCTAGTGGCTTTATTCAATTTCCTAAAATCGATCACCATCCGATAGCCAGTAATAATCCTCTGTGGGATCAATTCATCCTTATCATTAGGGACAACGATAATGTCTACCTTCTTAGGGACGCAATGCACCGGACTCACCCAATCACTATGAACAACAGGATAGATGATACCCGCTTCCAGGAGCATTAGTATTTCTTTTCTCACTAATTCTTTCATCTTAGGATTTAATCTCCTTTGATGATCAGCAACTGGTTTGAAATCAGGATTAGATTTAATCTTGTGTTGGCATAGAGTGGGACTAATGCCCTTAAGATCATCAAGAGTATATCCAATAGCAGCACGTTGCTTCCTCGGAGTTTTTAGTAACTTCTTTTCTTCATGCTCTGAGAGGCTAGCACTAATAATAACAGGATATATCTCTTTTTCATCAAGATAAGCATACTTAAGAGTATCAGGCAACTATTTAAGCTCGAACACAGGATCGCCTTTTGGTGGGGGTGGATCCCCAAGCAGTTCAACGGGCAAATTATTCTTAAGAATAGGATATTGTTCTAAGACAGCCCTATCTATCTCATCCCTTTCATCCATATGCATATCATTTTCATGATCAAGCAAGTATTTCTCTAAGGGATCAGTAGGAGGCACGGCAATAGAAGCCAAGGCAATAGTTTCATCCTTACTGGGAAACTCTTTTTCATGAGGTTGTCTACCAAACTTGGAGAAATTGAACTCATGTGACACACCTTCAAATCCAAAGTGACAGTTTGCTTCTCAGAGTCAACATGAGCATTGACGGTATTGAGAAAAGGTCTACCAAATATGATGGGACAAAAGCTATCTTGTGCGATAGCAAGAACGAGGAAATCAGCAGGATACTTCGTTTTACCACACAAGACTTCAACATCCCTAACAATTCCCACAGGGTAGATAGTATCTCTATTGGCAAGCTGAGTAGTGACATCAATAGGTTCTATCTCAACAGGTGCAATCTCGTCTTTGATTTCATCATATAAGGATTGAGGTATTTCACTAACACTAGCACCCACGTCACATAAACCATGATAGCAATGATCTCCTATCTTAACAGAAACAACAGGCATGCCAACAACAGGCCTATGTTTATCTCTAGCGTGAGGTTTAGCAATTCTAGCAGCATCTTCATAGAAGTGAATATTATGTCCCTCAACATCACCGGACAGGAGATCTTTGATAATAGCAATGCCAGGTTCAATTCTAATTTGCTCAGGGGGTGTAGGTGTTCTAATGTAGCCTCTACGTATCACGGTTGAAGCTTTAGAATGATCCTTTATCCTAACAGGGAAAGGTGGTTTCTCAATGTAAGAACTAGGAACAATAGGATCATTATAGGCAATGACTTTCTCTTCAACCGGACTGGGTTTAACTACATTGACTTCTAAAGGAGGATGATATTTAAACCACTTCTCTTTGGGGAGATCAATATGAGCAACAAATGATTCACACAATGAAGCTACTATCTCAGAGTCAAGTCCATACTTAGCGCTAAAATCACTAAAGGTATTTGTTTCAACAAAGGATTTAACGCAATCAAACTTGAAATTCATACCTGACTCCTTACCTTCATCAAGCTCCCAATCTTCAGAGTTGCATTTAATTCTCTCCAATAAAATCCATTTGAAGTCAATATCTCTCTTCATAAAAGAACCGGTACAAGAAGTGTCAAGCATGGTGCGATCATCATGAGAAAGTCGAGCATAGAAGTTCTGAATGATAATTTCTCTCGAGATCTCATGGTTGGGGCATGAATATAACATTGATTTAAGCCTCCCCCAAGCTTGAGCGATGCTTTCTTTGTCAGAGGCCAAAAATTATAAATATAATTCCGATCACGATGTACTAAATGCATAGGATAAAACTTTTGATGAAATTACAATTTCAACCGATTGTAGTTCCATGATCCAGTATCATCACATAGCCTATACCATGTCAACGCCTTATCCTTCAAAGATAAAGGAAAGACCTTCTTCTTGACCTCATCCTCGGGCAAACCTGCAAGCTTAAATAAACCACAAACTTCATCTACATAGATTAGATGCAAGTCTGTATGTGATGTTCCATCTCTTGTAAAAGGATTAGCCAACAGTTTATCAAGCATACCCGAAGGAAATTCAAAGCAAATATTTTCAGTAGGTGCAGCAGGTTGAGGAGCAACTCTTTGTGCTTCCGTTCGAGGTGAAGATACCCCAAACAAGCCCCTCAAAGAATTAGTTTCCATAGTGACAAGTGACAATAAATTTCAGCACACTATATGAATGTTTCCTTACCAAGTTCCACTTACCAAAGGTGCTTCACTCACCGGCAACGGCGCCAGAAAAGAGTCTTGATGACCCACAAGTATAGGGGATCTATCGTAGTCCTTTCATAAGTAAGAGTATCGAACCCAACAAGGAGCAAAAGGATCTGACAAGTGGTTTTCAGCAAGCTAATATCTGGAAGCACTGAAATAATCGGTAACAAGTGGTTGTGTGGTGAGATTATTCGTAGCAAGCAACAAGTAACAAAAGTAGCAACGCTGCAGCAAAGTGGCCCAATCCCTTTTGTAGAAAGGGACAAGCCTGGACAAAGTCTTATAGGAGGAAAAACGCTCCCGATGACACACGGGAATTTCTGTCATGCTAGTTTTCATCATGTTCATATGATTCGCGTTTGTTACTTTGATAGTTTGATATGTGGGTGGACCGGCACTTGGGTACTGCCCTTACTTGGACAAGCATCCCACTTATGATTAACCCCTCTCGCAAGCATCCGCAACTACGAAAGAAGAATTAAGACAAAGTCTAACCATAGCATTAAACTAGTGGATCCAAATCAGCCCCTTACGAAGCAACGCATAAACTAGGGTTTAAGCTTATGTCACTCTAGCAACCCATCATCTACTTACTACTTCCCAATGCCTTCCTCTAGGCCCAAATAATGGTGAATTTTTATGTAGTCGACGTTCACATAACACCACTAGAGGAAAAACAACATACAACACATCAAAATATCGAACGAATACCAAATTCACATGACTCCTATTAGCATGACTTATCCCATGTCCTCAGGAACAAAAGTAACTACTCACAAAGCATAATCATATTCATGACCAGAGAGGTAATGAGTAGCATCAAGGATCTGAACAGAAACTCTTCCACCAAATAATCCAACTAGCATCAACTACAAAGAGTAATTAACACTACTAGCAACCTTACAAGTACCAATCGGAGTCGCGAGACGGAGATTGGTTACAAGTGATGAACTAGGGTTTGGAGATGAGATGGTGCTGATGAAGATGTTGACGGTGATGATTCCCCTCTGATGAGAGGAGTGTTTGTGATGACGATGGCGATGATTTCCCCCTCCGGGAGGGAAGTTTACCCGGCAGGATCGACCTGCCGGAGCTCTAGATTGGTTCTGCTCAAGTCTGCCTCGTGGCGGCGGGGAATCCTCGAAAAAGCCTCCTCCTGATTTTTTTCTGGATGAAATCCTTCTTATAGCAAAAGGGGGGAGCCAGTGGGCCAGCTGGGTGCCCACAAGCCCCCTAGGCGCGGCCAGGGGGTGGTCGTGCCTAGCAGGCTTGTGGCCACCTGCTGGCGCCCCCTCTCGCACTTCTTCGGCCCAGTATTTTTTATAAATCCCGAAAAACATCCTCGTTGATTTTTACGGCGTTTGGAGTTGCGCAGAATAGGTATCTCAAACTTCCTCCAATTTCAGGCCAGAATTCCAGCTGCCGGCATTCTCCCTCTTCATGTAAACCTTGCAAAATAAGAGAGAAAAGGCATAAGTATTGTACCGTGAAGTGAAATAACAGCCCGAAAAGCAATAAATATCAACATGAAAGCATGATACAAAATGGACGTATCAGATAGCGGTTGATGTGTGGAGTAATAGTAGTAGATGCAGAAAGTATCGGTCTACTTGTCTCGGACGTGATGCCTATATGTATGATCATTGCCTTAGATATCGTCATGACTTTGCGTGGTTCTATCAATTGCTCGACAGTAATTTGTTCACCCGCCGTAATATTTGCTATTTTGAGAGAAGCCTCTAGGGAACACTATGGCCCCCGGGTCTACTTCACACCATATTTTCAGCCTTACTCTTTTACTTCGTTGCACTTTCCGCCTTTAGATCTCACTTTGCAATCAATCTTGAAGGGATTGACAACCCCTTTATAGTGTTGGGTGCAAGCTCTTTTGTGTTTGCGCAGGTACTCTGGACTTGACGAGATTCTCCTACTGGATTGATACCTTGGTTCTCAAACTGAGGGAAATACTTACTGCTCCTGTGTTGCATCACCCTTTCCTCTTCAAGGGAAAAACCAACGCAAGCCAAGTCTTCGTCAACGTGCCAATTTCTGGCGCTGTTGTTTGAGAAGTAGCACTAGCCAACTAGAGGCTTGCTAGGCACATTGTTTTGTGTATGTATCCACACATGTATCTATGTTTTCATTCAATACAATTATAGCATGGATAATAAACAATTATCTTTGTAACAGGAAATATGATAATAACTATTTATCATTGCCTATTTCCAACAGTCTCCCACTTGCACTAGAGTCAATAATCTAGTCCTCACATCGCCATGCGATTTACATTGTAATCAATCTAACACCCATACAGTTCTGGTGTTGATCATGTTTTGCCCGTGGAAGAGGTTTAGTCAACGGGTCTGCTACATTCAGATCCATGTGCACTTTGCAAATATTTACGTCCTCTCCTTCGACGTTGTCGCGGATGAGGTTGAAGCATCGTTTGATGTGTCTGGTCTTCTTGTGACACCTTGGTTCCTTTTCTAGAGCAATGGCACCAGTGTTGTCATAGAACAGAGTTATTGGATTTAGTGCGCTCGGCACAAATCCAAGATCCTTCATGAACTGCTTCATCCAGGCACCCTCGTTTGCTGCCTCCAAGGCAGCCATGTACTCCACTTCACATGTAGAATCTGCTATGACGCTTTGCTTGGAACTGCACCAGCTTACCGCACCCCCATTAAGAATAAATATGTATCCGGTTTGCGACTTAGAGTCATCCAGATCGGTGTCCAAGCTTGCGTTGACGTAACCCTTTACGACTAGCTCTTCGTCACCTCCATAAACGAGAAACATTTCCTTAGTCCTTTTCACGTACTTCATAATATTCTTGACCGCCGTCCAATGATCCACTCCTGGATTACTCTGAAACATTCCTGCCATACTTATGGCCAAGCTGACGTCTGGTCTAGTGCACATCATTGCATACATGATAGAACCTATGGCTGAAGCATAGGGGACGGAACTCATTTGTTCTCTATCTTCCGCAGTTGCTGGGCACTGAGTCTTACTCAATTTTATACCTTGTAACACTGGCAAAAACCCTTTCTTGGACTGTTCCATTTTGAACTTCTTCAAAACTTTATCAAGGTATGTGCTTTGTGAAAGTCCTATCACGCGTCTCGATCTATCCCTATAGATCTTAATGCCTAGAATGTAAGCAGCTTCTCCTAGGTCCTTCATAGAGAAACTTCTATTCAAGTAATCTTTTACGCTCTCCAAAAACTCCACGTTGTTTCCAATCAGCAATATGTCATACACATATAATATTAGAAACGCCACAGAGCTCCCACTCACTTTCTTGTAAATACAAGATTCTCCAACCACTTGTATAAACCCAAATGCTTTGATCACCTCATCAAAGCGCTTATTCCAATTCTGAGATGCTTGCACCAGTCCATAAATGGATCGCTGGAGCTTGCACACTTTGTTAGCATTCTTTGGATCTACAAAACCTCCGGGTTGCATCATATACAACTCTTCCTTAAGAAAACCGTTAAGGAACGCTGTTTTGATATCCATCTGCCAGACTTCATAATCGAAAAATGCAGCTATTGCTAACATGATTCGGACGGACTTAAGAATATCTACCGGTGAGAATGTCTCATCGTAGCTAACTCCTTGAACTTGCAAAAAACCCTTTGCAACAAGTCGAGCTTTATAAACGGCCACATTACCATTTGCGTCTGTCTTCTTCTTAAAGATCCATTTGTTCTGAATAGCCTTTCGGCCTTCAGGTAATACTTCCAAAGTCCACACTTTGTTTTCATACACAGATCCTATCTCGGACTTCATGGCCTCCAGCCATTTGTTAGAATCCAGGCCCACCATTGCTTCTTCATAATTCGCAAGTTCATTGTTGTCTAACAACATAATTGATAAGACAGGATTACCGTACCACTCAGGAGCAGTACGTGATCTTGTCGACCTGCGAGGTCCGATAGGAACTTGATCCGAAGTTTCATGATCATCATTATTAACTTCCTCCTCAACCGGCGTCTCAACGACAGGGGTTTCCCCTTGCCGTGCGCCACTATCTAGAGGGGTTAAAGGTTCGACAACATCAACAAGTTTTATCTTCCTCCCACTCAATTCTTTCGAGAGAAACTCCTTCTCAAGAAAAGCTCTGTTTTTAGCAACAAACACTTTGCCCTCGGATTTGAGATAGAAGGTGTACCCAACTGTCTCCTTTGGGTAACCTGTGAAGACGCACCTTTCCGCTTTGGGTTTCAGCTTTTCAAGCTGAAGCTTTTTGACATAAGCATCACATCCCCAAACTTTAAGAAACAACAATTTCTGTCTTTTGCCATACCACAGTTTGTATGTTGTCATCTCGACGGATTTTGATGGTGCCCTATTTAAAGTGAATGCAGTTGTATCTAATGCATAGCCCCAAAACGATAACGACAAATCGGTAAGAGACATCATAGATCGCACCATTTCTAACAAAGTACGATTATGATGTTCGGACACACCATTACGCTGTGGTGTTCTAGGCGGTGTCAACTGTGAAACAATTCCACATTGTCTTAAGTGAGCACCAAACTCGAAACTCAGATATTCACCCCCACAATCAGACCGTAGGAACTTGATCTTCTTGTTTTGATGATTTTCAACTTCACTCCGAAATTGCTTGAACTTCTCAAACGTTTTAGACTTGTGCTTCATCAAGTAGATATATCCATACCTACTCAAATCGTCTGTGAAGGTGAGAAAATAACGATATCCGCCGCGCTCCTCCACACTCATCGGACCACACACATCGGTATGTATGATTTCCAACAAGTCACTTGCACGCTCCATTGTTCCAGAGAACGGAGTCTGAGTCATCTTGCCCATGAGGCATGGTTTGCACGTGTCAAGTGATTCAAAGTCAAGTGACTCCAAAAGTCCATCGGAATGGAGTTTCTTCATGCACTTTACACCAATATGACCTAAGCGGCAGTGCCACAAAAACATGGCGCTATCATTGTTAACACTAACTATTTTTGGTATCAATGTTATGTATATGTGTATCATCGCTATCAAGATTCAATATGAACAATCCTCTCACATTGGGTGCATGACCATAAAATATATTACTCATAGAAATAGAACAACCATTATTCTCTGACCTAAATGAGTAACCTTCTCGCAATAAACAAGATACAAATATAATGTTCATGCTTAATGAAGGCACTAAATAACAATTATTTAAGTTCATAACTAATCATGATGGTAACTGAAGTGAAATTGTGCCGACGGTGATTGCATCAACCTTGGAACCATTTCCCACGCGCATCGTCACTTCATCCATCGCCAACCTTCGTTTATTCCGCAGTTCCTGTTTCGAGTTGCAAATATGAGCAACAGAACCGGTATCAAATACCCAGGCACTACTACGAGAGTTGGTTAAGTACACATCAATAACATGTATATTGAATATACCTGAGTTTTCCTTGGCCGCCTTCTTATCAGCCAAATACTTGGGGCAGTTGCGCTTCCAGTGACCCTGTCCCTTGTAATAATAACACTCTGTTTCAGGCTTAGTCCCAGCCTTGGGTTTCTTCGTGGGATTGGCAACAGGCTTGCCGCTCTTCTTGGAGTTACCCTTCTTTCCTTTGCCCTTTCTCTTGAAACTAATGGTCTTATTGACCATCAACACTTGATGCTCTTTCCGGAGTTCTGACTGTGCGACTTTAAGCATCGCGAATAACTTGCCGGGTGACTTGTTCATCCCTTGCATGTTATAGTTCAACACAAAGCTCTTGTAGCTTGGTGGCAGTGGTTGAAGAATTCTGTGAGTGATAGCTTCTTGCGGGAGTTCAATCCCTATCTCAGCTAGAAGGTTTGAGTACCCAAACATTTTGAGCACATGTTCACTGACACACGAATTCTCCTCCATCTTGCAAGCATAGAATTTATCGGAGGTCTCATACCTCTCGATCCGGTGTTCTTCTGAAAGATAAACTTCAACTCCTGGAACATATCATATGCTCCATGACGCTCAAACCGACGTTGAAGTCCCGACTCTAAGCTATACAAGACTACACATTGAACTACTCAGTAGTCCTCCTTACGTGTTAACCAGGCGTTCTTAACATCTTGGTTAGCCGTAGCGGGTGGTTCATCTCCTAGCATAGCATTAAGGACATAATCCTTCTTCCCGGCTTGCAGGAGCAACTTAAGATTACAAGCCCAGTCTACAAAGTTGCTTCCATCATCTTTCAACTTAGCTTTCTCTACGAACGTATTAAAATTCAGGGTGACTGTTGCGTGAGCCATTGATCTACAACACAAATATTACAAAGTGGACTTAGACTATGTTTAAGATAATTAGAGTTTCATTAATCAAATACTCCCACTCAAAAAGTACATCTCTCTAGTCATTTGAGTGGTACATGATCCAAATTCACTAACTCAAGTCCGATCATCACGTGAGTTGAGAATAGTTTCAGTGGTAAGCATCTCTATGCTAATCATATCATCTATACGATTCATGGTCGACCTTTCGGTCTCATGTGTTCCGAGGCCATGTCTGCACATGCTAGGCTCGTCAAGTTTAACCCGAGTGTTCCGCGCGTGCAACTGTTTTGCACCCGTTGTATGTGAACGTTGAGTCTATCACACCCAATCATCACGTGGTGTCTCGAAACGACAAACTGTCGCAACGGTGCATAGTCGGGGAGAACACAATTTTGTCTTGAAATTTTAGTGATAGATCACCTTATAATGCTACCGTCGTTCTAAGCAAAATAAGGTGCATAAAAAGATTAACATCACATGCAATTCATAAGTGACATGATATGGCCATCATCTTGAGCTTCTTGATCTCCATCACTTAAGCACCGGCATGATTTTCTTGTCACCGGCGCCACACCATGGTCTCCATCATCATGATCTCCATCAATGTGTCGCCATCGAGGTTGTCGTGCTATCTATGCTATTACTACTAAAGCTATGACCTAGCAATATAGTAAACGCATCTACAAACACAAACGTTAGTTTAAAGACAACCCTATGGCTCTTGTCGGTTGCCGTAGCATCGATGTGCAAGTCGAGATTAACTATTACAACATGATCATCTCATACATCTACTACCTCTTGAGCTTGCGTTGGTTTTTTCCCTTGAAGAGGAAAGGATGATGCAGCACAGTAGCAGTAAGTATCTCCCTCGGTTTGAGAACCAAGGTATCAATCCAGTAGGAGTATCAAGCCAAGTCTCCACCGTACCTGCGCAAAAACAGCAAACTTGCACCCAACACTACAAAGGGGTTGTCAATCCCTTCAAGATTGATTGCAAGGTGAGATCTGAAGGCGGAAAGTGCAACAAAGTAAAAGTGTAAGTCTGAAAATATGATGTGAAGTAGACCCGGGTGCCATAGTGTTCACTAGAGGTTTCTCTCAAGACAGCAAATATTACGTGGGTGAACGAATTACTATCGAGCAATTATAGAACCGCGCAAATTCATGACGATATCTAAGGAAATGATCATACATATAGGCATCACGTCCGAGACAAGTAGACCGATACTTTCTGCATCTACTACTATTACTCCACACATCGACCGCTATCCAACATGCATCTAGTGTATTGAGTTCATGACAAACAAAGTAATGCCTTAAGCAAGATGACATGATGTAGAGGGATAAATTCATGCAATAGATATAAACCCCATCTTTTTACCCTTGATGGCAACAACACGATGCGTGCCTCTCTACCCCTTCTGTCACTGGGTGAGGTGACCGCACGGTATGAACCCAAAACCAAGCACTTCTCCCGTTGCAAGAATCATAGATCAAGTTGGCCAAACAAAACCCACAACTCGAAGAGAATTACAAGGATATGAAATCATGCATATAAGAGATCAGAAGAAACTCAAATAAGATTCATAGATAATCCGATCATAAATCCACAATTCATCGGATCTCGACAAACACACCACAAAAGAAGATTACATCGGATAGATCTCCATGAAGATCATGGAGAACATTGTATTGAAGATCCAAGAGAGAGAAGAAGCCATCTAGCTACTAGCTATGGACCCGAAGGTCTATGGTGAACTACTCACGCATCATCGGAGAGGCAATGGTGTTGATGAACAAGACCTCCGTGTCCGAATCCCCCTCCGGCAGGGCACCAGAACGTGCCCCAGATGGGATCTTGCGGAGACAGAAGCTTGCGGCGGCGGAAAAGTATTTTCGTGGCTCACTCCCGTGGTTTTAGATTTTTCAGGGATTTATAGGCGGAAGAAGTAGGGCAGAGGATCCACAAGGGGCCCACAAGCCTGCTAGGCACGGGCCCCCAGGCCGCGGCTAGGGGGCTTGTGGCCTCCCCTGGCGCCCTCTGCCTTGGTTCTCAAGCTCTGTGCGTATCTTCTCTTCCGGAAAAAATCTTTTCGAAGGTTTATTCTGTTTGGACTCCATTTGATATTCTCCTGTGAAAAGGGTCAAAAACACGTAAAAAACAGGAACTGGCACTTGGCACTGAGTTAATAGGTTAGTCCCAAAAAGATATAAAAGGCATACAAAACATCCAAAGTTTGACAAGATAATAGCATGGAACCATCAAAAATTATAGATATGTTGGAGACGCATCAACATCCAATATATCACATCATGTCATTGATACGTCTCCGTCGTATCTACTTTTCCGAACTCTTTTGCCCTTGTTTTGGACTCTAATTTGCATGATTTGAATTGAACTAACCCGGACTGACGCTGTTTTCAGCAGAACTGCCATGGTGTTGTTTTTGCGCAGAAATAAAAGTTCTCGGATGTCCTCAAAATTTACGGAGATTTTTTCTGGAATAAAAGAAAAATACCTGCGCAAAGATCCACCGGAGGGGGTGTGCTAGTGGGCCACAAGCCCACAGGCCGCGGCACCCCCCTAGGCCGCGCCGTGAGGGCTTGTGGGGCCCACGTGGCACCACCGCCCCCAAACTTATCTCTATATCTTCCGTCTCGCCCGGAAAAAAGCAGAGAGAAGGTTTCATCGCGTTTTACGATACGAAGGCGCCGCCACCCCTTGTTCTTCATCTGGAGGGCAGATCTGGAGTCCGTTTTGGGTTCCGGAGAGGGGAAATCATCGCCATCGTCATCATCAACCTTCCTCCATCGACAATTCCATGATGATCTTCATCGTTCGTGAGTAATCTCATCGTAGGCTTGCTGGACGGTGATGAGTTGGATGAGATCTATCATGTAATCGAGTTAGTTTTTGACGGGGATTGATCCCTAGTATCCACTATGTTCTAGATTGATGTTGCTACTACTTGGCTATACTTAATGCTTGTCATTAGGGCCTGAGTGCCATGATTTCAGATCTGAACATATTATGTTGTCGCCAATATAGGTGTGTTTTAGATCCTATCTTGCTAGTTGTAGTCACCTACTATGTGTTATGACCCGGCAACCCCGGAGTGACAATAGCCGGAACCACTCCCGGAGATGACCATAGTATGAGGAGTTCATGTATTCACCGCGTGTTAATGCGTTGGTCCGGTTCTTTATTAAAAGGAGAACCTTAATATCCCGTAGTTTCCATTAGGACCCCGCTGCCACGGGAGGGATGGACAATAGATGTCATGCAAGTTCTTTTCCCTAAGCACGTATGACTACATACGGAATATATGCCTACATTAGATTGACGAACGGGAACTAGTTACTTATCTCTCCGTGTTATAGATGCTACATGATAAATCATATCTGTCATACTCATCCATCACCGATCCACTGTCTACGAGTCTTTTACTACTGGTCCTTGCTACGTTACTTTGTCTAGGCGTGTCCCTTGCTACAAAAAGGGATTGGGCCACTTTGCTGCTACTGTTACTCTGTCGCTACTGCTCTTACTTTGCTGCTGCTGCTACTGTTGTTCCTTGCTACTTCGCTGTTACTTGTTGCCAGATCTTTTCCGACACTGTTTTTGGGGAAGAATAGTTACTCGCCCACGTGCAACCTACTGGCGCCATTGATACAACAGTTAGGAATAGTCTACCGTCAACAGATCGTTTCTGGCACCGTTGCTATCATACCACTTTGCTACTGATACTTTGCTTGCAGACACTAATATTTCAGGTGTGGTTGAATCTGACAAACTCAGCTGCTAATACTTGAGAATAATCTTTCGCTTTCCCTTTGGCGAACCAACAAATTTGGGTTGAATACTCTACCCTCGAAAACTGTTATGATCCCCTATACTTGTGGGTTATCAAGACCTTTTTCTGGCGCCGTTGCCGGGGAAGCACAGCTATATTCTCTGAGTCACTTGGGATTGACGTCTCCTGATCACTATGAGGAATACGAAAGATCCAAGAACTAAAATCTTGACTTCCACTACGAGGAGAGGTAAGGAACTGCCATCTAGCTCTGTAATTGATTCACCTTCAGTTATGAGTAAGTTTGCGACATCACCTCCTACTAGAAATCTTGATATGTCGCCTGCGCTTGATAATGTTACTTCTGCTGCCCATGATGCTTATGATGATGCTATGCTTGATACTATGCCTGATGATGCTATGCTTGATACTATGCATGATGATGCTATGCTTGATACTATGCGTGATGATGCTATGCTTGATACTTCTTTGCCACTAGGTGCCCTTGATGCACAAATTGCTAGAGTTGCTGCTAGATGTCATGATACTTCTGAAACTGCTGATACTATTGAAGTAGAGCCTGCTATTTTGCCTGCTAGAACTAGCCCTCCTATGCCTGTTATGCCTTATACGCGCTCTGTTATGGAGGGAGAGATAGTTGAGGACTTTCTTGCGTGTAAGGATAGCTATGATGTTGAGAAATTACTACGCAAGTGGAAAGAAAAATATCTGAACGCTAGGATGAAATACGACCCGAAGTTTTCCACTTCACCTATCTTTGTGACCGATAAGGATTATGAATTCTTTGTCGACCCTGAGTTAATCACTCTCGTCGAATCTGATCCTTTTCACGGTTATGAGTCTGAAACGGTTGTAGCCCATCTTACCAAACTGCACCATATAGCCACCTTATTCACTAGTGAGGAATAGATCCGCCACTACTATATCCTCAAGCTGTTTCCTTTCTCGCTAAAGGATGATGCTAAGACCTGGTTCACTTGTCTTGCTCCTGGTTGTGTGCGTAGCCCCCAGGATATGGTCTACTACTTCTCTGAAAAATATTTCCTTGCCCATAAGAAGCAAGCTGCCTTGCAGGAAATATACAACTTTGCTCAAGCTGAGGAAGAGAGTCTCCCACAAGCTTGGGGGAGGCTCATCCAGCTACTGAATGCTTTGCCTGATCACCGTCTTGAGAAGAACGAGATACTTGATATCTTCTATAATCGACTTACCGATGCTTCCAAAGACCACCTAGATAGTTGTGCCGGTAGTGTTTTTAGGGAACAAACCGTAGAACAAGCTGAGATTCTACTGAATAACATCTTGTGCAATGAGAATGCTTGGACTATTCCCGAACCACCTCCTAAGCCAACTCCGAAGAAAAGAGGTATTCTATTCCTCAGTCATGAAGATATGCAAGAAGCCAAGAAATCTATGCGAGAGAAAGGCATTAAATCTGAAGATGTCAAAAATCTACCACCTATCGAAGAGATCCATGGTCTCGATAACCCGATACAGGTAGTAGAAGTAAATTCCATGGTCTTGATGAGAGTGATATTCCTTTTGATAAAGCTGCTAGCTTATGCATGGATGAATTTTATAACTTCGTTGCCAAACAACAGAGTCTCAATGATCATGTTAGCAGACAATTGGAAAAGAATGCTCGTATGCTTAGTCATTTAAGTGCTTGTGTGGACAGAAATGCGAATGATCTTAACCTTCTGAGTAAGCATGCCTCTATGGTTACTACTCAGGTAGAACAATTACTTAAAGCTCAGAATGACTTGCTCAATGAGTTGAATGACAATTCTGTCAGAGTCGTCACTAGAGGCGGTAGAATGACCCAGAAACCTTTGTATCCTGAGGGTCATCCGAAGAGAATTGAACAAGATTCTCAAGGAGTTAGCACTGATGCACCTAATCATCCTAGAGAGAAGAAGAAAGATGATAGGAACCTGCACGCTAGCAACCATGTTGCTGCTACACCTGAGAGTCCAAACGATGCCTCTGTCTCTGATGCTGAAACACAATCTAATGATGAACATGAGCCTAATGATAATATCAATAGTGATGTTCATGATGATGCTCAACCTAGCAATGATAAGGATGTGGAGATTGAACCTAGTGTTGATCTTGATAACCCACAGCCTAAGACTAAGAGATACGATAAGAATGACTTCGCTGCTAGGAAGCATGGTAAAGAAAGGGAACCATGGGTTCAGAAACCTATGCCCTTTCCTCCCAAACCATCCAAGAAAAAGGATGATGAGGATTTTGAGCGCTTCGTTGAAATGATCAGACCTGTCTTTCTGCAAATGCGTTTGACACATATGCTCAAAACGTCTCCGTATGCTAAGTACATGAAAGATATTGTGAGTAATAAGAGGAGGATACCTGAGGTTGAGATTTCCACCATGCTCGCTAATTATACCTTCAAGGGTGGAACTCCTAAGAAACTAGGTGATCCCGGTGTGCCCACTATACCTTGCTCCATTAAAGGCAACTACGTTAGAACTGTGTTATGCGACCTTGGAGCCGGTGTTAGTGTTATGCCTCTCTCTCCTTATCGTAGACTTGAACTGGATAAGTTGACAACCACTGGAATCTCTCTGCAAATGGCCGACAAATCAACTGCTTTCCCTATCGGCATTTGCGAGGATGTTCCTGTTGTGGTTGCTAACACCACTATCTTAACAGACTTTGTTATCTTGGATATTCCCGAGGATGATGCCATGGCTGTCATCCTCGGAAGACCCTTTTTAAACACCGCAGGAGCTGTTATAGATTGCAACAAAGGCAATGTCACTTTCCATGTCAACTGTAATGAGCATACAGTGCACTTTCCAAAGAAACAATATGGAGTACATTGCATCAATGCTATCGAAAAGACTTCATCGATTCTTATTGGGAGCTTTGAATGCCCTATTCCTCGTGTCAAGGTGAAGTATGATTTGCTTCTTGGGGAAATTCACATCCCCATTGAGGCGGCCTACTGACTATTCAAAAATTCTCCGTCTTCTTTTGCGATTCGGGAAGTTTTGTCAAGGGGATTTGATCAACCCCATTGACGGATTTCTTTCGATGACCATGAGATGGATGAATCAAGGAGTCACAAACCTCTGTTCCAAGCTTTTACTTTAGGTTGCTTAGAATAAAGATGATAGATTTAGTTTAGTTTTCCCTGTTTTCTGTTTTAGCGTCCGGTAGAAAAATACCCCGAAAATAAATGTTCTCCGAGCGCCGCGAAAATCAAGTATGATTTTTTCTGGAATTTTTAAAAAATACTCGGACAAAGAGTCTGTCTGGGGGCGGCACCAGTGGGCCACAAGCCCTTGGGGCGCAGGCACCCCCTGGCCGCGCCACCCAGGCCTGTGGGGCCCACAAGCACCCCCTCCACTCATTCTTGCTCTCATCTGGTTCTCCTACCTCCAGAAAAAATTGTTTCGCAGCTCAAACCCGTGTTCTTGCTCCTCTTGGTGGGATTTTCGATCTCTTTGCTCAAATCACCATTCTCCGAACTGTTTTGGGGAAATTACTCCTTGGTAAGTGACTCCTCCATTGGTCCAATTAGTTTTTGCTCTGGTCCTTATACTCCGCGTATTTTTGCTACCTTGGTGACCCTGTTCTTGAGCTTTGCATGCTAATTCTAGCTGGTCCCAAGTAGTTTTGATGCGTAATATGGTCTCTAGGCATTTGTGGGAGTTGTTGCTATGAGTTTAGTTGAGCCTTGTTCACTCTTCCTTAGAATCACTAAAAATTTCAGAAATTTTCAGAGATAAGAAAGGGAAAAGATGAGGAGGTTCTTAAGAGGCTCGTCAAGCTGTGACCCCAAGGATGATGGGAGTGAGAAGAAGCCCAAGTATTTGGTCCCTCGAGTCGCAGAAGTTCGCGCGTGCGAGTGGCCAAGCGACGTGTTCTTACACGCCGCTGGAATTTATGAGGACTTTTATCACTTGGTGGAGAACGCAAGCCTTACCGCCTTCGTCGAAGATAAGTGTCTGCAATACCTCCTCCTTACTAATATCATCGTACAAAGCTTTAACTTCTATCCGAGGAAGAATCCTCCTGTGGTTGAGTTTAAACTTTATGATATCCCCCAGCGCATGACACTTCAGGATTTTTGCAATGTTCGCAAATTACCTTACGTTGGGGATATTCATGAACCTCTTCCACGGGACTTGGAAGCTTTCATCGATACAATTATTGTAGGAGAGGAGAGAGGAGCTTCTTGCGCTAGAGCTTCTAGCATTCATTATCCCGTTCTTCGGTACTTCTCATTATTTGTGGGAAAATGTTTGATTGGCCGTGAGAAGGCTGGGTCCCTTAGTTCCCCAGATCTTGTGGTCTTGCGTGAAGCCCTTTATAACAATAAAACTTATAGCTTGGATGCTATAGTAGCTCAACGGTTGAACACGAATCGTTCTAAAGGCATTGTCTATGGAGGTATCTATGCTACTCGTCTTGCTAGACACTTTGAGATACCTATTAGACTTGAGGAGGAAGAAGAGATTATTCTTCCCGAGAGATATCTAGATTGCGATAGCATGGTTCGCCATGACTTTCTTGATAGAGATATAAATAGAAGGATTATTTATAACCTGGTATTTAGTCAGGGTACTCGTGAGACTATTACTTTGCCTGCTCCTTCTTTGTTCAATCTTCATGCAGGCAGGTACATTATTATGCCCTCGGACATCTACGCATATTGGGGCTTGGCCCAACCACAGGTGCCCGTGCCCGAGCCGCCAGTCGAGTACCAGACGCCAGTTCATCAGTGGGAGCGAGAGGAGCTCACACAACATTGGCATCCTCAGTCCACTCCAGAGTACCCCGGAGCTGGTTATTTCCTTCCTTGGGAGTAGACCAACTTATGCCAAAAGCCTAAGCTTGGGGGAGTACGTGTTCTCACCGACTTTACATTTTTGCTTATGCTTTCACTTTGTTAGTCGGTGTTCACACTTTGCCACTATATCATCCATGCTAGTTTATTTCTTTTTCTCGTTTTCTTTTTGTGTGTCTGTCTAGTTTGAGAAAAAACCAAAAAGATTTTCTTTTTATTCTTATGCTTGTCAGGAGCTTTCCCGTGTAGATATTTTTCTTTTTCTTTGGGTCATGGTAGAAGATAATAGTTACAATGTTTAGTGGCTCTTGCATGCATACCTGTTTAGCTTTCATAGAGCCATATTACTTTGTCTTCTCCTTTGTGTTTGTCTGCAGATTCAAGCTTTAGTCCAATGCACGAGCACGCTTATTATTGTTCACATCGTTCGGTCGTGCAAGTGAAAAGCAATAATGACGATTTATGATGAAGTGTCTGAGCCTGGAAAAGCTGGTATGAACTCGATCTATTTTGTTTTTGTAAATATGACTTGCTCATCATGCCTGATTCAGCTTTGTTGTGAGAGAAACATGTTTGCAATGACAACTTAGAGATCATAGTTGCTTATGCCATGCTTACTTAGCTAGGAGCTTATAATGGTATGTCTTGGTTGCCCACATGAATGTTGAGATGACTATGATGTAGTATGATAGGATGGTATACTCCTTTGAATGATTCAAGCGGCTTGACTTGGCGCATGTTTACGCATGTAGTTGAAACAAAATCAACAGCCTTTATGATGTTCATGTTCATGGTGATTTATGTCCTAATCATGCTTGCACTCAATGTTAGTTAATCTCAATGCATTTTGATGACTGTTGTCGCTCTCTAGTTGGTCGCTTGCTAGTCTTTTGCTAGCCTTCACTTGTACTAAGCGGGAATACTGCTTGTGCATCCACTTCCATAAACCCAAAGTTGTTCCATATGAGTCCACCATACCTACCTATGTGCGGTATCTACCTGCCGTTTCAAGTAAACTTGCATGTGCCACTCTCTAAACCTTCAAGAAATAATCTGTTTTGCATGCCCGAACCGCTCATGTGGTGACAGGGGGCTATCGGTATCTTCCATGCTAGGCGTGTTATCCTTGATATGTGTTTATTCACTATCATCCACGAGAAAGGGGACGGTAATTGGAATTCCCAGTTTCGTGCTCAAATCGAAAAGATAATTGCAAAAAAACTCCCCCGGGATTGATGTTGGTATGAACGGTACCCGAGGATTCGGCTAGCCGTGGAGTGTGATTGATTGGTGGTGGGGGAGTCAAAACTTTACTTTTTTGTTTGGGAACCGCATATAGCATGTGTAGCATGGAAGATGTTGAGAACTCTTAGTCATTGCGTTGACAATGAAAGCATGCCATCCAAAATTATTATCTCTGTTTTCAAAGCTTGAGCTCTGGCACCTCTGCAAATCAATGCTTCCCTCTGCGAAGGGCCTGTCTATTTATGTTCCTGTTAAGTCATCCTCCTCCTCTTATAAAAGCACCAATTAGAGAGCACCTCTATCATTTTTATGCTTTGCTTTCAACTGTGTTGAGTATGACTATGACTGGATCTTCTTTGCCATGAATTACAATGTTTAGTCAGCCCTTGGTCTTTGAAGGTGCTCTGCATTTATGTTTTGCGGTCTAAAAAAGAGCTAGCGAGATACCATCTATCCATACTGCTTCATGTTGTTTTGATTGAAGTGTCTACATTTGAGGTTTATTATTATTTGCTCGCTAGTTTATTATGCCATTGATATGAGTTTATCGTGAGACCTAAATGTCATTTGCTTTTGTGGTTTGCTTGTGATCTTGCTGAAATTCTGGTTATGAGTTAGACATATGTAATGACCCGACTCAAAACGAGTCAAGCCTCTGTGTATCTGTGCCATCCCTGGATCAGTATGCTGGCACACACGGTACATCAATGTATATATCAAAGTGCGATCACATGGAAATAGCATAAAACTGATATATATACCTTAAATATCTCAGCGGAAGCAGTCAAGGGAGTGGAGTCCCAATAAACACCAACGGCAAGTTGAGTGTAGACCGTAACCCTGAATCGTACTCTTACTCATCGAAGAAAAATATCTGCAACATAAGACGTTGCAGTCGTGTAGGTCAGCATATTGAATATGCCGGCAAGTCACATATGAGAGGGGGTAAAATATCATCTATACTATATGCATATATGGCAGGTGGTGTTGTAAGTTTTAGCGTAAAGCAAATTTTCTCCTACAACAAGAGGGGCTAAAAGCAAAATATTACTACGTTGTTGGTTGTTAATGAGATGGTTCCGCCAACCAGTTCTCATACCCAGGTTATCAATATTACCCACATCAAATATATATAAATGGTGTTCAGAATTCCAGATAACTTCAGTTCCTTTGGCTCAAGTTGTCCATGACCGTGGACACGGCTAATCGATTAGGTTTGAGTACTCTGCAGAGTTTTGCACACGTTCCCCACAAGATTTGATCGCCTCTGTGTATGTCCTCGCACTTCAGGGTGTTTGAAGACCGGATGATCAAAACATGGTCTTTCAACGGGTCCCTCTGAATCCCTGTCGGTGCCCATCCAAATCCTATCGTTCTTCTACATCTGCTAGCACCGCCTGTCCAGAGTCGCCGCGTTGTCCAACCAAGCCAGAGCCCATAATGACTTGTGGCTGTGCAGGTAAGCCTTGGGTCTTGAAAATATCCGTCCGTCTCTTTGAGCCTGGGTGAAGCTTTCCGCAAGATGTCATGGCACGTATCCAGCATCCCGGGTCATCCACTGGTTTCTCCAGGGAGCCGATCAACCGTCCTTCACCCAGAGTTGCATTGCATCACGAGGTCTTGAAAAGTCTTGACTTAACCGGTCTTGGTTATTACATTATTCTCGCATCACTCGTGATAAACTCTCAACCAGAATCCCGTCTACTCAAGCATAGCAATATGAAATTTGTCGTCCCGGGCCAAGTAACAGGGTTGTTGGGTGCCTACCACATGATACTACAATATGTAACCATAATTTCCAAGTACCTAGTCAGCATGCAAATTGGGCATAGGATGGTAGAACTATGATGCATAAAACATAGGTGATACATGATCAAATGACTTGCCCGGTGATGTTGACGAAGAAGAATTTTCGTTCTCGAGGAATAACTTGATAGACTACTCGTCACTCTCCGAGGAAATCTATATAACAACCATATCATTCACGTAAGCACTCAATACTAGCAATCAAAACAAAAGAGAGAGCGAATAAGAATCCGAAGGAAACTTCAAATAAGACTAGGGAGTCTTCTACTACATCAAACACTAAATAGTTTTTGTCTAACAGAAAACTAAAATACTTAAATAACAGGGAACTAAGATATAAATTTAACTAAGATAAAATAAAGTATTTTTCACAAAACTATTTGAAAGTATTTCCAAACGGGATTTGAAACAGTAGAGAAACCAATTGCAAGTTATTAGAGAACTAGAATTGATTTCATGATAACATATAAAAATAAAATCAAAACTTGTTGCAAACCTACTGTCAACTAACAGAAACAAGACGTAATATTTCTGAAATATAAAAGAAAAATAATTTAAAAACAACTAAAGAAAGAAATATAGTCATAATCCTAAAGAAAGTGAAACAGAAAGTGTTTCACCAGAAATAATGAGCTAAAATACTCAAACAATTCTGAAATTTTACCGCTGATAAATAAGATCACTAGTGATCAGTAGCAAAAATAATTAATTAAAAATCTATTTTTAAACTCCCGGAATAAGCAAAACAAGGTTTAAGCTAAATCTGATCTAATTCAAATTTGAAAATTTCAAACATATGCACATAATATGTTTTTGAAAACTACAGAAAATTTTTGATCTACTCGAAAAAGAACCAACTAATTAGGAGTTATACACTAATAGATATGAATTTTCTAAGTTTGCTCTTTTTTTTGAAAAAAAAACTGTGACAGGATTTCTATGAAGCTCACCATGGGTGACATAGAGGAAGAACTCCGGCGAGGTAGCTGCTCCGGCGAGGTAGGGAGGTCGCCGGCGGGGGTGGGGGTGCGATGGAGGAGGGTGGCGGCGAGGTAGGGAAGGCGAGGAGGTGGTGCAAGGGGGCTGGAGGTGGCGCAGGGGCGACACGGGAGAGCTCCGTGGTGCGTTCTTGACAGGGAAAAGGGGAGGTGGTGGAGAGATGCTACGGGCAGGGGAACGGGGCGTTTCTCGAGGGGAATGGAACGAGGAGGAACGAGGAGGACGAGGGGATCCTTTATAGGGGCAAGGGAGGTGCTGGGAGGGAAGGAGCTTCGTGAATCCCGGAGAAAAAAAATTGGGAGGAAGCTTCCTGGTGCGTGGCCATGGCACAGAAAGAAAGAACGAGGGGAGGAAGAAGAATGTGAGTTATGGGCCTGATTTGTTTCCTAAAGTGGCCCAGGGACTTTCCTAAAACAAAGATCTCTTTCCATATTTATTAAAACGGAATTAAAACTATTAAAAGTAAATGGAATATTCCTCGGAATATAGGGGTAATATATATTAAAATTTTCAGAAAAATAAATCCAAAAAGATGGGCATTTTTCCACTACCAAAATAAATACTTCAAAAAAATGTTTTTTTAGAAAATCCCTAAATTGGTTTATTTTCTTTTTGCAAATATTTTTCAAATAAACCTTCGGTTTTATGGTCCAAATATTTCAAAGGAATATCCCCGGTTTGGAGGGTCATGTTCCTCCTCTCTTTCTTGCTTGGCAAGGATTTTTTCGGGGTATTTCTCGGGGAAGAAAAATATAGAAGCAAGGGAAAATATTTGAAAGAATTCAAATGCAAAACTCCGTTCAAATTCTTTATAGTTGAAGAGGTCATGTCACCTTCTCTCATTGCTTTTAATTGGATGAATTTGAATTTACCGGAGAAGGGGAAAGTCATTTCATTCCCTCTCATTCAAATTTTTTTGAAAAGTTTCAAACTCCACTCAAGTTTCAAGCACTCAGTCAAACAAACAAACAATCTAATAATTATTTTAACATTCCAAAATTTGGGATGTTACAACATAGTTGCAACAACAAGATCAAACAGAGTTCGTCAAAGTTTTTCTTTTGTCTCTTTCAGTTTGTCAACTGAATTGCTTGAGGACAAGCAAGGCTTTAAGCTTGGGGGATTTGATACGTCTCCGTCGTATCTACTTTTCCGAACTCTTTTGCCCTTGTTTTGGACTCTAATTTGCATGATTTGAATGCAACTAACCCGGACTGACGCTGTTTTTAGCAGAATTGCCATGGTGTTGTTTTTGTGCAGAAATAAAAGTTCTCGGAATGTCCTGAAAATTTACGGAGATTTTTTCTGGATAAAAGAAAAATACCTACGCAAAGATCCATCGGAGGGGGCGTGCCAGTGGGCCACAAGCCCACAGGCCGCGGCCACCCCCCTAGGCCGCGTCGTGAGGGCTTGTGGGGCCCACGTGGCACCACCGCCCCCAAAATCAAAGAGAAGGTTTCATCGCGTTTTATGATACGGAGGCACCGCCACCCCCTGTTCTTCATCTGGAGGGCAGATCTGGAGTCCGTTTTGGCCTCCGGAGAGGGGAAATCGTTGCCATCGTCATCATCAACCTTCCTCCATCGACAATTCCATGATGCTCTTCATCGTTCGTGAGTAATCTCATCGTAGGCTTGCTGGACGGTGATGAGTTGGATGAGATCTATCATGTAATCAAGTTAGTTTTTGACGGGGATTGATCCCTAGTATCCACTATGTTCTAGATTGATGTTGCTACTACTTGGCTATGCTTAATGCTTGTCACTAGGGCCCGAGTGCCATGATTTCAGATCTGAATCTATTATGTTGTCGCCAATATATGTGTCTTTTAGATCCTATCTTGCAAGTTGTAGTCACCTACTATGTGTTATGACCCGACAACCCCGGAGTGACAATAGCCGGAACCACTCCCGGAGATGACCAGAGTATGTGGAGTTCATGTATTCACCGCGTGTTAATGCGTTGGTCCGGTTCTTTATTAAAAGGAGAACCTTAATATCCCGTAGTTTCCATTAGAACCCCGCTGCCACGGGAGGGATGGACAATAGATGTCATGCAAGTTCTTTTCCCTAAGCATGTATGACTACATACGGAATACATGCCTACATTAGATTGACGAACGGGAGCTAGTTACTTATCTCTCCGTGTTATAGCTGTTACATGATGAATCATATCCGTCATACTCATCCATCACCGATCCACTGCCTACGAGTCTTTTACTACTAGTCCTTGCTACGTTACTTTGTCTAGGCTTGTCCCTTGCTACAAAAGGGATTGGGCCACTTTGCTGCTAGTGTTACTTTGTCGCTACTGTTGTTACTTTGTTGTTGCTGCTGCTGCTGTTCCTTGCTACTTCGCTGTTACTTGTTGCAAGATCTTTTCCGACACTGTTGTCGGGGAAGAATAGTTACTCGCCCACGTGCAACCTACTGGCGCCATTGATACAACAGTTAGGAATAGTCTACCATCAACAGGTCGTTTCTGGCACCGTTGCTATCATACCACTTTGCTACTGATACTTTGCTTGTAGACACTAAATCTTTCAGGTGTGGTTGTATCTGACAAACTCAGCTGCTAATACTTGAGAATATTCTTTTGCTTTCCGTTTGGTGAACCAACAAATTTGTGTTGAATACTCTACCCTCGAAAATTGTTGCGATCCCCTATACTTGTGGGTTATCAGTCATTGGCCATATCATATCACAAGCATACCGTGCAAAAACAAGTTAGACATCCTCTAATTTGTTTTTGCATGTTTTACTTGGCTGTTATGGGTATCTAGTATGATCGCATCTTACGTACGCAAAAACCACAACGGAGATGTGCAAATTGCTATTTAACCTCTCCAAGGACCGCCTCGGTCAAAACCAATTCAACTAAAGTTGAAGAAACAGACACCCTCCAGTCATCTTTATGCAACGGGGTTGTATGTCAATCTATGAGACCAGTCTCTCGTAAGCGTACGAGTTATGTCGGTCCGGGCCGCTTCAATCCAACAATACCACCGAATCGAAAAAAGACTAAGGAGGGCGCAAATCGAACATCACCATCCACAAAACCTTTTGTGTTCTACTCGAGATAACATCTACGCATGAACCTAGCTCATGATGCCACTGTTGGGTAACGTTGCATGGGAAACAAAAAAAATCCTACGCACACGAAGACCTATCATGGTGATGTCCATCTACGTGGAGAATAGATCTACATACCCTTGTAGATCGCTCAGCGGGAAGCATTAAGAAACGTGGTTGATGTAGTGGAACGTCTTCACATCCCTCGAATCGTCCCACGATCCGTCCCACAAACCGTCTCGCGATCCGTTTCGATCTAGCGCCGAACGGACGACACCTCCGCGTTCAGCACACGTACAGCTCGACAATGATCTCGGCCTTCTTGATCCAGCAAGCAAGATGGATAAGTAGATGAGTTCTCCGGCAGCGTGACGACGCTCCGGTGGTGGTGATGATCTACTCCTGCAGGGCTCCGCCCGAGCTCCACAGAAATCCGATCTAGAGGTACAACTGTGTGGAATAGGCTAGAGTTGCACGTGGCAAAGTTGTGTCTCAAAAAGCCCTAAACCACCACTATATATAGGAGGAGGGGAGGGGCAAGCCTTGAGGCACAAGGGCCTCAAGGTGCGCCGGCCGCCAGGAGGAGAAGGACTCCTCCTCCAATTCGGTTTGGGAAGGAGGAGTCCTCCTCTTCCTTCCCACCTCCCTCTTTCCTTTTTTCTTCTTCTTTTCTTTTGGTATTTTCGTATGTGGCGCCATAGCCCTCTTCGGCTGACTCAATGATACGTCTCCAACGTATCTATAATTTTTGATGGTTCCATGCTATTATCTTGTCAATTTTGGTTGTTTTATATGCATGAATATGCTATTTTATATCTTTTTGGGACTAACCTATTAACTCAGTGCCAAGTGCCAGTTTCTGTTTTTTCCGTATTTTTGACCCTTTTTCAAACGGAGTCCAAATGGAATAAAACTTTCGCGATGATTTTTTTTGGACCAAAAGAGACCCCTGAAGCTTTGGAAGAAGGCCAGAAGAGCCACGAGGGAGTCACAAGCCCAGGAGGCACCCCCACCCACCTAGGTCGTGCCTAGCAGGCTCGTGACCTCCTCGTGGGCCCAACCAACGTAATTCCACTGCCATAAATTCCTATAAATACAGAAACCCCCAAAAAGAAACCTAGATCGGGAGTTCCACCGCCGCAAGCCTCTATAGCCGCCAAAAACCAATCTGGAGCCTGTTCCGACACCCTGTCGGAAGGGGAATCCATCTCCGGTGGCCATCTTCATCATCCCGACGATCTCCATGACGAGGAGGGAGTAGTTCTCCCTCGGGGCTGAGGGTATGTACCAGTAGCTATGTGTTTGATCTCTCTCTCTCTCGTGTTCTTGAGATGTCTTGATCTCGATGTACCGCGGGCTTTGCTACTATAGTTGGATCTTATGATGTTCTTCCCCCTCTCCCTTCTTGTAATGAATTGAGTTTCCCCTTTGAAGTTATCTTATCGGACTGAGTCTTTGAGAACACTTGATGTATGTCTTGCACGTGTCTATCTGTGGTGATCAACTTGCGGGTTTGTGACATTGGGAACCTATGCATATGGGTTGGCACACATTTGTATATTCATGTGAGTACTCGATGTATGTTTTGGTGATCAACTTGCGGGTTTCGTGACATTGGGAACCTATGCATATGGGTTGGCACACGTTTTGACTCTCCGGTAGAAACTTTGGGGCACTCATTGAAGTTCTATGTGTTGGTTGAATAGATGATTCTGAGATTGTGTGATGCATATCGTATGATCATGCCCACGGATACTTGAGGTGACAATGGAGTATCTAGGTGACATTAGGGTCTTGGTTGATATGTATCTTAAGGTGTTATTCTAGTACGAACTCTATGATGGATCGAACGAAAAGAATAGCTTCGTGTTATTTTACTACAGACTCTTGAATAGATCGATTAGAAAGAATAACTTTGTGGTGGTTTCGTACCCGACAATAATATCTTCGTTTGTTCTCCGCTATTAGTGACTTTGGAGTGACTCTTTGTTGCATGTTGAGGGCTAGTTATATGATCCAATTATGTTATCATTGTTGAGAGAACTTCACTAGTGAAAGTATGAACCCTAGGCCTTGTTTCCACGCATTGCAATACCGTTCGTGCTCACTTTTGTTATTAGTTACCTTGCTATTTTTGTAATTTCAGATTACAAAAACCTATATCTACCATCCATATTGCACTTGTATCACCATCTCTTCGCCGAACTAGTGCACCTATACAACTTGCCATTGTATTGGGTGTGTTGGGGACACAAGAGACTCTTTGTTATTTGGTTGCAGGGTTTCTTGAGAGAGACCATCTTCATCCTACGCCTCCCGCGGATTGATAAACCTTAGGTCACCCACTTGAGGGAAAATTGCTACTGTCCTACAAACCTCTGCACTTGGAGGCCCAACAACGTCTACAAGGAGAAGGTTGCATAGTAGACATCACTCAACCAGCCCAATAAGGACTCGGTGCGCCACCCTAGGGCCTTGGACTCACTCTCGGGTGGGTGGGCCCCTCCCGGTAAACACCCGGAACCCATTCGTCACTCCCGGTACACTGCCGGAATTGCCCGAAACTTTCCGGTGACCAAATGAAACCATCCTTTATATCAATCTTCATTTCCGGACCATTCCGAAAACCCTCGTGACATCCCTGATATCATCCGGAACTCCGAACAACATTCGGTAACCACACATATTACTCAACTATACTAAAACATTACCGAATCTTAAGTGTGTAGACCCTGTGGGTTCGAGAACTATGTAGACATGACCCGAGGCACTCCTCGGTCAATATCCAATAGCGGGACTTGGATGCCCATATTGGATCCTACATGTTCTCCGAAGATCTTATCGGTTGAACCTCAGTGTCAAGGATTCATATAATCCCGTATGTCATTCTCTTTGCCCTTTGGTATGTTACTTGCCCGAGATTCAATCGTTGGTATCCGCATACCTATTTCAATCTCGTTACCGGCAAGTATCTGTACTCGTTCCGTAATACAAGATCCCGTGACGTATACTTAGTCACATTGCTTGCAAGGCTTGTGTGTGATGTTGTATTACCGAGTGGGCCCGAGATACCTCTCCATCACACGGAGTGAAAAATCCCAGTCTTGATCCATACTAACTCAACGGACACCTTCGGAGATACCTGTACAGCACCTTAATTTATAGTCACTCAGTTACGTTGCGACGTTTGATGCACACAAGGCATTCCTGTGGTGCCAGTGAGTTATATGATCTCATGGTCATAGGAATAAATACTTGACACGCAGAAAACAATAGCAATAAAACGACACGATCAATATGCTACTTTCATAGTTTGGGTCTAGTCCATCACATGATTGTCCTAATGATGTGATCCAGTTATCAAGCGACAACACTTGCACATAGTCAGAAAACCTTGACTATCCTTGATCAACTGGCTAGCCAACTAGAGGCTTGCTAGGGACATTGTTTGGTCTATGTATCCACACATGTATCTATGTTTCATTCAATACAATTATAGCATGGATAATAAACGATTATCTTTGTAACAAGAAATATAATAATAACTATTTATCATTGCCTCTAGGGCATATTTCCAACAAGTTAATACCCCTCTCATCATGAGCATGTTTATCACTTTGTTTTGAGTGAAAAAAGTAGGAGAGGCTCCTACTATGCTATATTAATATATAATAAATTTTTGCATGTTTTGGAGGAAAGTCCCCACTCTGTGAAAGAAGGAAAAATACAATGCGAGACTAAAGATTGTTTACAAAGGAAGTGATATAATCACTAAGATCAGGAGACACTCTATATCTAAGCCAGGTAAGATCAGCCTTAGTTCTCTCAAGCCAAGCAGTGCATGTTTATTACTTGTAACTAGTTACTTTTGTTCTTGAGGACACTGGAGAAATCATGTTGCGAGTAGTCATGTGAAATTGATATTCGTTCGATATTTTGATGGTATGGATGTTGTGATTCCCTTAGTGGTGTTATGTAGACGCCGACTACATAATACTTCACCATATTTGGGCCTAAGGGAATGCATTGTGGAGTAGTTCTTAGATGATGGGTTGCGAGAGTGATAGAAACTTAAATCCCGGTTTATGCGCTATTCCGTAAGGGGCTGATTTGGATCACTATGTTTGATGCTATGGTTAGAATTTATTCTTAATACTTTTCTCGTAGTTGCGGTTGCTTGCGGGAGGGTTAATAGTAGTGGGAGGCTTGTTCAAGTAAGAAGAGCACCCAAGCACCGATCCACCCACATATTAAATTATCAAATACCAAATGCGAGTTAACTCGACATGACGAAAGTGACTAGATGAAATTTCCATGTGCCGAAAAGAACGCTTTGCCTATTATAAGAAACCATTCTGGCATGTTCTTTGCAACAAAAGGATTGGGCTACCTTGCTGCACTTATTGTTACTATTGCTACTCATTACTTGTTAAAATTATCTTGCTATCAAACAACTTGTTACAACTATTTGAGTGCTTGCAGAAATTACCTTGCTCGAAGCCACTACTCATTTCCTTCTTCTCCTCCTTGGGTTTGATACTCTTACTTATCGAAAGGTATATGATTGATCCCCTATACTTGTGGGTCATCAAAACTCTTTTCTGGCGCCGTTGCTGGGGAATGAAGCATCTTTGGTAAGCGGAATTTAATTTAGTGTCACTTGTCACTATGGAAAGTAAACCTTTGAAGGGTTTGTTCGGGGTATCTTCACCTCGACCAGAAACACTAAGAGTTTTCCTTCAACCTAATGAACCTACTGAAAATATTTATTATCACTACAACATGACCCCGCCTTTAGCAACGCTTTTTTCGTATCTAAAAGTCAATATATGTGTTGCTGGGCTTTTTACCAACGGATTGGGATGCGTAGCCTTATCCAACGTTGATATGGCATAGTGCAACGCTTATACCATCGTTGGTAAAAGGTACCGTCACAAGAGGACAACACATAAAAATAACTTTTACAATGCTTTTATACGTTGGTGCTTAATGTACAAGAAACCAAATGTGATTAGTAGGCAATAGAGAATTGGAAGGCTTCTTTTGGTGCATATAAAATGTGAATAATATTATATATTGCCAGCAATTAAATTAATGTTCCATATAATGATGATAATTATGTATATCAAGTGAGGAAAAAATTAAGAGAATATACCGACAATAGAAAAAAAATCATATATTGTATAAAATTGTTGGATTACAATAATGGATATTACAGCAGGAACATCACCCAAATGTGATGCATAATCTAATATCTTCTTGACAGCAAAACCTAAAAAGTAAGCATCCAGAAACATTTCTACAACTTAACTAAAGCTAACTGAGGAACATCCTACAACTTAACTAAAACTGAAAGCATCAATCATCATCATGAGCATCATCATCATGAACCAGAATATTGTCATCATCATCATCATCACTGAAATATACTTGTTACGCACCCATATAATCATCCATATATCTTTTTAATATACAAAGAAAATAACAAAATAAACTGTTAACACACACTGGATTGACATGATACAAGTAGTGATAAAGGCAGGATATTAGACACGTACAAAGGTTGAAGGCCATGCAACTCTGTACCACATCTTAATTTTTCGCAAGTGCTACACTACACCGCCCAAAATGCATCTGTAACTTCAGCACCATCAAGTTTATGAGGATCATAACTTAGAACTATGGCAAGAGCTACGTCCCTGTTATGATTATGAAACGATACCGGCATGAGTGTTAGTCATCATTGATGACTAATCCAGACGACACAATATACGACAGCCTGCAGAACAACGTGGCTCAAAAACATATCTGGACAGTAGCCTAAGAATCTTGAGCATTCAAGGGGAATGTGAGTGATAATACTAATTCTCTTCTCTTCTCCATTTAATTAGCAAACTGAACCGGAAAAAATTAGTCATCTGAAACTGAACCAAAATATTTAGCTCTATAGTTGGATTCAACCATCCAATTGGAAACAAACAAACCTACAGGTCCTCACCACGCTTTGGAACGAACCTACAACCCTAAATCCAGTAAAACAAATTAACATGGTCATCACTAGCCTAAAGATCCATTGCTAATTCTATACACGTGCAGACAAACTATTTTGTGTAAACCGTCAGAATCAACTATTACTAAATAAATCCACTGAAGCCTACAACCCCAAATCCTATAAATTTGCATAAACAAGAACATAGAACCTAGCATGCCTCAATGGTCGTGGACAAAACGAGAGATTGTATACCTTTCATGGCATTATCCATGACTTGCTCCATGACGTGCCCCTACATGAAGTTGGTGTGTGCAGTTGCAAAGCCAAGGGGAAAAGGTTCCAAGTATCTCATGCATCTCTAGAACAGTGCAACACAAGTAAAGCTTCATAAAGTTAAATTCCTACTTAATAAAAGAAGAGCAAGCTATATTCCTCCCATTCTTTGTGTCCTAGTTACTATCTTGACCACTTTACATTTAGCTCAATGAATTTATTCCCGAGTTAGTTAGACCAATCCGTGCATCTGCACTCGCTAGACAATTTTAGTTTGCCATGCATAACTAGAACATTCTTACATAAGAAAAAAATTAGAACCATAAATTTTAAAAGAAGTGTACTTTAAACTAATTGACTGATATTACAAGTCATGCTGTGTTGGCTTCCATGTGGATGAAATAAATTTATTTTAATAAATACATTTATACCTACTATTTATCATTCTAAACTATAATTTATATGTAAAGTCTGGAATCAGGGGTTAGTAAATATACAGAGGATATTAGTCAATATTGTGATTTCCTTTAATTACATAACAAGAGTCTAAATATTGTGTGCTCCTAATAGTAGTTGTCTAGGAACCCCAAATGGATCCCATGCTTTAGTGAGTTCGGTTAAAAAAAGGAAACCACACATTCTAGTTTAAAAATAAAGATAATGTACAAGAATATTTGTCTTATATAAACCTTCATTAAGAAACACATACAATGATTATGTTAAGCCACCTATAAACAATAAAGTGAAATGCTTAGCTGGAGGCAGCACTGCCGTACTACGTTTCAAACTTTGATTATATGGTGTTGCTGGAGGCGATCAGAGCTGCAGACCACCCCAACTAGATGTTTTCATTCCCTACAAAACAATCGAGTCAAGAGGAGTGCTCATCAATACATGCATACAAGACATTTTTTTCTTGATAAAACAATAGTGATCAAGTCGATTGCACAGTTTTTTCTTCTATTATAAGCTTAAAGGACGGAGAACACAATACAAATCGCCACACTGCCATTTCCTTCAGTCAATAGCCTCGTCGTCGAACACACCCGTGGCCGCCTAATCTGCTTCAAACTATTATTGCTACACGTCCGCTGCCACATGAACCATCGTTAGACTGATTAAGTAATTAGCCTAAAAGAATATATGTTCGCCATGGTCAAAACCTGAAACAGGAGCATACTAATAATTGCAAAAGAAAATGATGTTCGCCATGGTCAAAACCTGAAACAGGAGCATGCTAATAATTGCAAAAGAAAATGATTGGGGCCTTGGGGATATCTACTGTATTAATTAGACCATGGCCTCATTTTTCACTGTACCGATTTGTTTGGATACTGATTGCCTCAAATACACTAGTTGCTGCTACAAAACGTACATGGGCTTCAGAATCGCTTACGGGAAAGAGAGTCGTTCCCTACAATGTTGTTACCCTAGAAAGAATATTCAGGTAGCGGTTGATTCTAGCCACTGCTGCTTGCCACGTAGCAACATAGTGCGTGTTTTGCCATGGCTGCAGGCCCACGCTGACCATCCGAGACTCAACGCATGCATCAAGACCGAGTGCAGCATGTAGAAAAGGGGGGGGGGAGAGTACGAAGCCAAGGGAGGGTATGAACTCACCGGATGACCCGAGGACGACATAGCCACCGGAGCCGGAATCGACGCCCGAAACCCTAGCCATGGGGGGGTGTGGGCCATGGGTGGGCTATGGATGCGGCAAACACTGGATCTAGCAGGATGGGAGGGCGCCGCAAAGAAAGGGGAGCTCGGGTTGTGCTTCGCGGTGGCGGGATTCGCCGGGCATCGCCTGAATCAGCCGCCACAGGTAGCGCGGCGAGGAGCCGCGTGAAGAGAGCGGGATGGGATGCGTGAGGGGCAGTTGGGTGGGGATGTGACGGATCCGGTAGCATCCAGATCTGCCAGGTAGGAGGAGGAGAGGGGGAGGGTCGGCGGCAAGGGAGACGAGGCGGGTCGGAGGAGGGAGACGAGGCATTGGTGGCGGCGATTTGGGAGAGACGAGGGGAGTCATGTGTTCTTTTTCTCGCGAATCTCTCTCCTTTCCTATTTTTAGGACAAATCTGCAACACTTATACTACAACCCTTATATGCGTATCTATTTCGAATTTTACAACATATAGTCAAAATGTTGTAGAAGTTTTGTTGCTTTATAGGGGGTATCCTTGTAGTGTATGAAATTCCTTCGGGTATGATAGAGAAAATGGTAGCTAATCCTTATGCAGGAGATGGAACACAACATCCCGATATGCACCTAATTTATGTGGATGAAGTTTGTGGATTATTTAAGCTTGCAGGTTTATCCGGAGATGATGTCAAGAAGAAGGTTTTACCTTTATGTTTGGGTGTAAAAGTATTGACATGGTATAGGCTATGTGATGATACAGGATCTTGGAACTGGAAACGATTGGAATTGGAGTTTCACCAAAAAAAATTATCATATGCATCTTGTTCATCGTGATGAGAATTTTATCTATAATTTCTCGCCTCGTGAAGGAGAATCGCTCTAGCTTGGGGGAAGCTTAATTCAATGTTATATTCATTCCCCAATTATGAGCTCCCGAAATAAATTGTTATTTAGAATTTTTACGCTCGACTTTATCGTAATGATCAAACCATGCTCGATACTTCTTGTTTGGGTACTTTTATGAATAAGACTATTGAATTTAGGTGGGATCTTTTGGAAAGGATTAAACGCAACTCTGAAGATTGGGAACTCGACAAAGGTAAAGAATCAGGTATAAAACTTGATTTATATTGTGTTAAATCTTTTATGAATATCGATGCTTTCAATGATTTTAGCACTAAAATGGAGTTGACTCTCACATAGTAGCCTCATTTTGTGAAACCTTTGCTACTCATGTTGATCTCCCAAAATAGAAATGGTTTAGATATCATCCACGTGTTAACGAAAAAGTTGAAGAACCAATTGAAGTTGAGGATGAAACTATCATTTACAATGTTGACCCAGTTGTGCCTACTCCTTATATTTGGAAACCACCTTTCCCTGTTAGGATAAAGGAACATGATAAAGCTACAACCGTGGTTAACAAAAGTTCTATTAGAGCAACCAAACCCTCTGAACAGATCAAGGTGGAACCTAGTATTGCTATGGTTAAAGATCTTTTGGTCGATAATATCGATGGGCATGTTATTTATTTTTGTGATGAAGCTGCTAGAATTGCCAAACCTCACACTAAAGATAAAAATAAACCCGTTGTTGGCATGCATGTCGTCTCAGTCAAAATAGGATATCATTGTTATCATGGTTTATTTGATATGGTTGCTAGTGTTAGTGCTATTCCTTTTACCTCATATCAAGAAATTATGCATGAGATAGCACCCACAGAAATAGAAGACATAGATGTTACTATTAAACTTGCTAATAGAGACACCATCACACCACTTGGGATTGTTTGAGATGTTGAAGTCTTGTGTGGAAAAGTAAAATACCCTACTAATTTTCTAGTACTTGTCTCACCACAAGATGATTTGTTCCCATAATATTTGACACACTTCTTGAACACTGTTAATGCTCAAATAGATTGCAAAAAGTAAACTATCGGTGTAAATTTTGGTGGTATGTCTCTTGAGTTTAATTTCTATAAGTTCAGTAGGCAACCCCACGATAAAGAATTTCCTAGTAAATATGAAATAACTGGTCTTGCTTCTATTGCCATTCCTCCTACTAATCCATTATAACAATATTTGCTAGATCATGAAAATGATATGCATATGTGTGAATGAAATCAAATAGACAAAATGTTCTTTGAACAACAGACTATCCTTCAGCACAACTTGCGTGTTAAAGCTCTAAGAGGTCCTCCTCCACCCAAGGGTGATCCTGTGTTTGAAATAAAGCAATGACCTCACACTCTGAAATATGCTTATCTTGATGAAAAGAAGATATATCTTATTATTATGAGTGCTAACCTTACAAAGCTTGAAGAAAAAAGATTGTTAAAAAATAAGGAAGCACCAAGCTGTTATTGGGTATACTCTTGGTGATCTTAAGGGCATTAGTCCGACTCTTTGTCAGCACAAGATTGATATGGAACCAAATGCTAAACCCGTTGTTGATCACCAACGAAGACTGAATCCTAAAATGAAAGAAGTGGTAAGAAATTAAATATTAAAGCTTCTGGAACCAGTTATAATTTATCCCGTAGTTGATAGTAGATGGGTAAGTCCCGTTCATTGTGTTCCTAACAAAGGAGGTATTACTATTGTTCCTAATAATAAAAATGAACTCATTCCACAAAGAATTGTGGCTCGCTATAGAATGGTAATTGATTTTAGAAAATTAAACAAAGCTACTAGAAAAGATCATTATCCTTTACCTTTCATAGACCAAATGCTATAAAGATTACCGAAGCACACACATTTTTTGCTTTCTAAATGTTTATTCTATTTTTCTCAAATACCTATGTCACAACATGTTCAAGAGAAAACCACATTCACTTGTCCTTTTGGAACCTATGCTTATAGACGTATGCATTTTGGATTATGCAATGCAGCTTCTACCTTTCAAAGATTATCCAAGCACGCACATTTTGCTTTCTAGATGGTTATTTTGGTTTTTCTCAAATACCCGTGTCACAACCTGATCAAGAGAAAACCACATTTACTTGTCCTTTTGGAACCTATGCTTCTAGACGTATGCCTTTTGGATTATGCAATGCAGCTCCAAACAAACAAAAACCACTTTGGGTCTATCGGTTGGGTTGCCATTATAAAGTAGCTTAGATAGAAGGCTAAGAGCATATACAACCTGACCCCTCAAATCCTTCTCAAACGCCCGAACAGGCCGCCCTGTCACTTCCTAGTCAAAAAATTCGATCCAGACGGACCTCTTAAACTGGTCTCAAACGCTCGGGCTGACCAGCACCCATCATTTTTAACCCAAATATGGGGTGGATATGGGGGAGCCCGGGCGTGCCCGGCCACGCCCACCTGACCCACACTGGCCCGCACCGACCCCGCATATATTCGTCCTCATCCGTTGGCCGGACCAAGCCCTAGCCACTTCACTCCACTCCACCGACACTGACCAGTCTGGATCCATCGACTTGGGGGGTCATCCCGTGCGGAGTGGAGGGGGCAATGACAATTTACATTGCACTCTCCCGCACCCACGAAGATAACGCCCGGCCGACGGCAGGATCTGTCCGACGCGACTCCGTAGCGTCCGCTCAAAGCGCGCTCAGTTCCTATGGGGCGGGATCCCACCGGGAAAGGGCTACCCGTTGTGAGAAGCAGAGGATAAGGATCGCCGAGGCCTATTTCGTGGAGGAAATGGCGGAGGCGGAGGCGGATGGTGTGGCACAGCGGGCGGCCGCAGAGGAGGAAGCCATCTACGCTCGCATTTTGAAGAAACAGCAGCGGCGGAACACGCGCGCCCTCGCTCGCGAGCAAAATCGGGCGGTCCGTCAAATGGCCGGTGAAAGCACAATTGCTCCCTAAGGTGGTTTTGATAATTGATCACAACATATGCATCATTGGACTAATGATCTTATTCAAGTATATTTCAGAAAATTTCAAAGATGCCTTCGCTATAGGATTGTGAGGAGAATCCCCATGATGCAGGAAAGGAATAGGATTGGCTCAAGCTTCAAGCAAAAAGACTCTACATTTTACATTTGTGAGAAATCACTTTGAGTCCATAGGAAAGCCAATACTATTAAAAGGGGGTGAGGTATTATGATGAATTGGTTTCTCAAGTGCTTAGAGGTAGACACCAAAAAGATACTCGGCCATTCTCCCACAAAATATCTCCGTCCAAAGCCAAACCAGCATAATCGGTGCCACCAACTATTTCCATTAGGTCCTACCGATTTTACACTTGACAGATCCTATGCCAAATCCTACCATCTCGGTATCACCAACTTTCACATCGGTGCCACCGAGATTCAGTGACCAACTTTCTGTTGAGAAGATTTCAAGAATCGGAATTTTCGAGTTTGAATCCGTCTCACCGAGATTTGGAAACTGGTCTAGGTTCATCGTATCGGTACCACCGAGATTCCTATATCGGTCTCACCGAGAATTCAAATGTTGCCACATTTAGTGCAACTCGGTACCATCGAGATTCATTTCGGTGTCATCGAGTTGGGAAATAATGTTATAACGATTGGATTTTTGAGGGTGACTATATATACCCCTCCACCTACCTCTTATCCGCAGAGGAAGCACTCAAAACACACTTACACTTGCTAGATCAATTTTTCTGAGAGAGAGTCACCTACGCATGTGCTGAGATCAAGAGATTCCAATCCAACCATTTCAACCTTAATTTCAAGCCTTCCCAAGTTGCTTTCCACAAGATCAATCTTTCCTACCCATGCCAAATTTATGAGAGAGTGATTGAGTGTTGACGAGACTATCTTTTGAAGCACAAGAGCAAGGAGTTCATCGTTCTACCGCATCTATTATCTTTTGGAAGGTGGTGCCTCCTAAATTGGTTAGGTGTCGCTTGGGAGCCTCCTACTTCGTGCTCTAGAGTTGAACCAAGATGTTTGTGAGGGCAAGGAGATCGCCTACTTTGTAAAGATCTACCGTGAGTGAGGCTAGTCCTGTGTGGACGGAAGCCATGGTGGAATATACAAGGCCGCTTCTTCGTGGACCCCTTATGGGTGAAGCCCTTCGTAGACTCACGTAGTTGTTACCCTCCGTGGGTTGAATTCTCCACTGACATGGACGTACGATAGCGTCACCTATCAGAACCATGCCAAAAAACACCGTAATAACCTTTATGTTTGATCTCCCTACCTTACCCTGTACTTTACATTTGCACGTCGTTACTTTCCGTCGCTATACTCTTAGATGTGCATGTGTATGGTGAACTTGACTAGTCATAATTGCTAAAACTGGTCCACAACGAAATTGAGAAAAGACTACGTTTTTATCTTGTCAAGTAGTCTAAGAAGTCCCCCTCTAGACATACTTTCGATCCTATAGTCGGACTACCGCTGAAGGAGGAGAGGGAGGTGAACAGCGGCGAGGACAGCTCCAACGACAAGCAGATCCGGCTCAATCCGTACTACGTCTTCGATCGGTACTTCGACGACAAGGACAACAAGGGTGCCGGGAAGGACAATTGCAGCCGTGGATGATCTCCATCATAGCCAAACATGCTAAATTTTAATAGTCCGATGACATATTTAGTAGTGATGAAGTAGCCGAACGATGTGTGTGCGTCGATGTAGTAGTTGCATGGGTTGCATGGATTTAAAATATAAGATTTAAGGTGTCCGGATGTAGAATGCATTGTTTAAGGCGTGATCGGCCAGTATCCGCAGACACGTTGATACACGTCCGGGGACGCTTGAGTGGCCGGATTTGAGGGGTGCATGCTCTAACGACCGTGACACCCGTCCTGCTGCTTCTCTTTTCACTCGGGTCGCGTTGTATTGAAGGATTTAGTTCCACGCTTCCAGCAGTTTCAGTTCTGGAAGACACGAGCATACCCTCATTTTGCTCAGAAAAAGAAAAAAAAGGTTGATGAAAGCCGGCCAAAAAACGGCCATCATGTTTTCCCCTCGAAAGGAAAAAATGGAAGTCGCGCCACGCGCATGCATGAACTAGTCCGCCTGGGAAGTACTGTACTACTGCGAGAACGTGCTGAAACATGCATGCACGCTCGACAGAACTAGGCGAGCACGAAACCCTCGAGATCGTCACTCAGGAAAACATCAGCAAATTAAACTCTCCATCTCTACACCACTACTGTAGAAGTCTAGAACTGGGACTGGGAGCGCACCTCAGCAGTCAGACAGCGATCGATGGAACGCCCGAGGCCACGCCCCCACTCGCTCGCTCCCGCAAATTCAAGTAGTACGTGATCAATCGGCTGACAACAAACCGTTGAGCCGGAGGCCACCCACGCATGTGCGCCGCCGGCGGCCGCGAGGACCAAACTCACTCCGTCGTCTAAAGCAAGTAATCACGCATGTGGCACGCCAATCATGTTCCAATTAATACACCACTCGCGTACATGTAGCGCTGGTTGATAATCATCCGCGGACAGGGCTTCACGTGTAGGTTAAAAGAAAACAGAGATACAGATACAGGATTTCTGCCTCTGGACGATCTTGAGCTCTGACCATCATATTTCGGATGGCGCCGTGTTCTCCATGCCTCTCGCATGCACGTGCGAGCCGCGGAGTCGTCGGCAGACACATCACACGTGCTTAACAGCACAGGCGGGGTAAGTTCATCGCTGGAGCATTTGACCGTTTCGGCGAAGCACCGGCCTCACGGCGCATGTCCAGCGCTGTTTCGGCGTGCAACTTGCACCTCGGTTGAGAGCACGCACGCGTTCGTGACATTCGTTCCAATTATTTTCGTTTCTGAAGAAAACTTGGTCGAACATGCCCGGTAAATGCGCGCGCAAAAACTTGTACGGTGGGCTCAAAATGGGGCGTCTTGCAAGGCTTTGATTATCTACTAATGGAGGCCCAAGTAAGCAAACTGCCTATGATTTAAATACTGTGTATATAGGCCCGGTTCGTTTTTCAGCGGCCCATTTCTGCCCTCGAATAATGTGCGCTTTGGATGCTGCTGCATTCGTCGGCGCTCCATGGGGCCACATCGACGGCACAAGGACAAAAAAGGAAAACGGCAAACGCGAGTGCCCCGCCCCCTGGCACCTTTCACCTTTGCGACGGAAAAATTTCAGGAACGCAGTTCCTCAGCAGAGCAGCAGCACTGTACTGCTATGTACCGCCCCGTCCGTACGTCCAACGGTGATTAGATCTGCTTTTTCATCTGCAATGATTCCAAGGCACCTGCCAACATATGTTTCTCTACTCCCACGTCTCGAAATCTACATGGGAACACGGTAAAATGCCGTTATGGCAAATTCGCAAGACCATGTGGTTTCTTTGAGGAAAGCCTATTTTAAACCTTGCATTCATACGGTTAGTCAGAATCAAACCTTAAACTTTGAATCCTTGAAATCAGTATCATGTACTCATTGATCCCTGTCAATCTCGACCTTGAACCCGTATAGACCGGTTTGACAGGCTAGGAAAATAACAATCCTGGCCGGGATCCTTCTCAACTCTCACTTACTACACAGGTCCACATATCATATCTATCTTCTTTCCTACAATCCCTAGGTATCACTTCTAAAAACTGCGGTATGTCGTTCAACAGGCTCGGTGGCCGTCGTACCTTGTCCTGGGCCCCGTGGCCAGCATCTCGTTGGGGTCCCGGCAGCTGTACCGCGTCGCGTTGTCCACATAATAAGTGAGACCGTCATGAAATATCGCATCCAAGCTGACATGTATGCTGAATCATAGGCTACCAGCAACATGATAAGAAGATTCGATCTAGGTGCAACCTTAACGTGGAAAAAACGAACGAGCAGCGCGGAATTCACATCGCAAAGCCACATGAGAGATTGATCGGAGCCCATCGGAAAATCACCAGCAAGCCACCGAAACGGACAAAAAATGGAACGCAAGGCCGGAGCATGAGAATTTCGCTGGACATTTCCACGCCAAGACGGAGAGAGAATGGAAAAAGCAGCGACGTCGTGATCATCAGCCCGGCAAAGGCGTCCCTCCTGGTGGAGGGGTAGAGGCCGTCGCCGCCTCCGGTGCCCATCCCCACCGCGTCGGCCGACACGGAGGAGGATGGCCCCGCGCGTGGCTGCTTGTCGCCATCGCCGCCCTAGTGCACCTGCTTGTGCACCGACGGCATTGACGCCAGGCTGGTCGCCTGGTGCATCAGCATGCTCCTCTGTCGCTTGTCGAGCATCTCGCCGAGCCGGATGCGCACCGAGCTCGCTGGCTCCCGCCCCCGTCAGGTTTGGAATTTCTTCTTTGATGTATTTGCATAGCGGGGGGGGGGACGAATATGACATGTAGGCCCACATAATAAGTGAGAGAAGTGGGTGATTCCGGTGAGGATTCTGTTTTTCCTAATGTGACAAACAAATATAGGGTTAAAATTGACCGGGATTCGTAAATACAGGGCGCCGATTTCAGGAATTTAAAATTTAGGGTTTGATTTTGACCATCGGTACAATTTCAAGATTTTAAACAGACTTGATTTTGACCATCGGTACAATTTCAAGGTTTTAAACAGACTATACTCGGTTTCTTAACACGAAATCGAAGAAAAGAAACGGCTCTATTTTGCCAAAAAAAAAAAGCAGGAGTCTACATTTAAGTGCATCAAAACGAACGAGAACGGGAGGAGAGAATGAGAGGGGGAGAGGTTACCGTTCACAGCAAATGATTAACCTGCAATACGATGGTGGAAACTGCCAAAGTCAGGGAGCCCCGGTCACTACGTTCCAGGTACCCGCCTTAATGTTCTCTGTCGGTTGGGTCCATGGCCCACGCGCCAGGGCCTGGGACCTGTAAGGACAAGCACCCCCTGCTTTTTTGCGATGAAAATTAGTGGAAGCACGCGGACGTAGGAGGAGGAGGAGGAGGAGGGGAAGAGGGGCGTGCATGACACGTTCCTCTCACGAGAGCGCGCGTGCCGATTGCCGCGGGCTGTTCAAATGGTGGATTCCATGATGCTTAGTTGCACATCACCGGCGCCCGGCCGGCATCAGCATGCGCTTTTATATTACCGAATCTGTCGACCCCGCAGGCGCTTGGCTTCGTTAACCGTTCCGTAGCACGCCGCGTTCACATCATCACACGTAGTAGTAGACCTACTACTGTTTGTTTACCACACCGGTGATCCGAAACGCTGAACGTCGAGAAATGTCGGGTAGCAGTAGAGTAGGTGCGCGACCGAAAGGTCCAAAACGCATTCATCTGCTACGTACGCACGGAGCCTCAGCCAGGCAGTGACCACGCAGACACGGGGGCGATGCACGCGGATCTTCGCTCCCGTGAAGGCGTGGGCACTACCCGTCACCGGCGCGCGCACAACCGTAGCAGTGCCCCCACCCGTCCGTCCGACGCCTCACCGGCGCAATTACGGAGTCGCGCACTACCGGCGGCACCACTGCTAATCACGGCTCCCCGTGTCGCGCTAAAAAGCTTAATAAAACCCGGACCCCACCGTACGACCGACCGACCGACCGGACACACACAGCGAGCCAAAGGAAAGGAAAGGAAAGGAAAGGACTTCCCAAGACCCGCGGCCGCAGGGTGGGTTCACCGTTCACGGGCGGGCCTCACTCAGGCCACACTCCCACTCCCACTCCCCTCCACCACCGTCCGTCGTATCACCCCCGCCTCCACCGCGCCCCTCGCACGCCCATGGCGGAAGTAGTACTAGTAGCGCAGCACCAGCACGCGGCCGCGGGGGGCGGCGACGCGCTGGCGCTGGCGGCAATGCGTGGCCGCGGCGAGGTGGACACCTCCTCCCAGTTCGAGTCCGTGCGCCAGGCCGTCGGCCGCTTCGGCGGCGGCTCCGTCTCCCCGTGGCGCCACCCGCAGCCCCCGCCCTCGCCGCCGCCGCTCCAGCTCCGGCCAGAGGTCAGTCAGTCGCACCCCCACCCACCCTCCCTCCCTCCCACCCGCATCTATTATTTACAGCCTTTCGCTTTGCGACGCCGTGGCCGTCACATCCGCTTTCTTCCTTCCTCAAAGCGCTTTCGCATCCTCCGCGTTTTATAGCCGTCGCTTTCTCCCCGCGCCGTCTGCTTCCAAATCTCGCCGCCGGCCCTGCCCGCCCTACGCAAATCGCAGCCGCAAACATACGAGCTTCCTTTTCCGCGGGGTGGTTGTTGCGGCAGACCGTGACATGACGCCGTGGGGGCTCCGGGGATCGATCCATTTCATAATGGCGTTTAGTACCAGCAGGCAGCCTCGCCGGCCCGACGCTGCAAACTTTGCAGGTTGTAGTTAAGCTCGGCTATTGGATCTCGATGCTGATGGATTACCGGGTATGCATCCCTGAAAAATAATTGAGCCATGGCTTAGCATCGAGTGGCACTGCAAGGTTGGGTTGGTATGCCGCGGAGTCGCGGAGAAACTGTAAGAGCATGCCAATGGTGCCGGTGTAGCAGTAGCACTGGTGTAATTCCTGGGGCATCACATTCAGGATGCATTGCACACAGCAAAGCAAGTATACTGTGTACATTAACAGAGCAAGTGAAGTACACTACTCTGTTACTGTCCTTGACAGTAGTCCTTCTATCTACATTTGTACGCGTCGGCATTGATATTTCCCCCCAATAAAGATACTATGTATGGTGGATTGTGTAGTGAGGACGATTCGGTGTGAGATCAAGGCGACATGGTTGTTTTTGGCTCCAACACTGTTGTCACAAATATCTTGCTGCATTGACTTGAGTCTCAGATTGCTAGCTTTGCAGCGGCTCATCCTGCCTTTTTGTTTGCTGCTTGGTTCGCTATTGACTTCTGCATCACATTAAAAAGAAGGCTCTTGAACTGCATATGCATATCACATATTCATCTAGGAGTATTTGATAACGGGGTCATATTTTGCCAAACATACTGATCGTCTTCCTTATTCCATTGTCGGTTTTAACATACGGGTTTAAGTCATGTTCTTGTTATACATCTTTATTGTTTTAAACTTTTAATGAATAAGTTGATTTTGTTTCCGTGATCCCATTTCTTTCAGGAGGTAGAACTTATGAAAGTTGAGGAACAGACTGTCAAAGTCGAGATGGGGCTCTTTGTTAAGGAAAGCGAAACATTTAAAGTGCTGAAAGAGTTAGAGTCAACAAAGCAAGTTATTGATGACTTGAAGTTACAGATAGAGAAGGTAACATCAGAGTGTGGAAATGCAGCAAAATGCCATGCAGATACCATGAATATACATCCACCTCCTGATATAGAAGGGAAACTGGACGGCCACACCGAGCCACTGATCCAGAGCATAAATACCGTACAGTCTCCATTTACCACACTGATGAAGCTGAATCAGGCAAAAGCATTCCTGAACATGGATACTGTCAAGATGTTTAAGTGCCAGATAGAGGAGGAGAAAGCATCCCTTGAGAAAACCCGTGAAAGGTTGCAGTTGAATATGGAGAAAGCTTCAGCACTGGAAGCAGAGTTGAGCAAAACTGTCGCGCAGCTACAAGTCGCAAAAGACCCGAAACCTGTCCTTGAACCTTATGATATATGGCTGCAGATGAAGCAGTTGAACGCTGAAAAAGATAAGCACAGGAAGATGGTCGAGGATTCAAGATTGGAGATCGGTGAACTAACTTCCACAATTGAGCACACAAGGTCTAAGGCGAAGACTCTTCAGTTCAGGATCGTCATGGCCGAAAAATTGAAGGAAGCCTCAAGGACGGGGGAAGCTTTTGCCCTCGCGGAGATGGGAAAACGGGGCAACATGGAGGACCCAGAGAGTGCTACATCCGACGTCACACTTTCTGTCGAAGAACACTCCAAACTTGTGCGTGAAGCAGAAGAATCAGAGGTTGCCTCGAGGAACAGAATAGGCGCGGCAATGCAGGAGCTCGATCAGGCAAACGAGGGCAAGCTAGAACTTTTGGAAAGAGTGGACGAGGCAATGGCCGCCTTCGAGACCAGCAGGAAGGTCCTGGAGGAGGCCCTGAAGAGGGAGGAGGCCGCGAACAAAGCCAAGGTCGCAGCCGAAGATGCACTCCGGAGGCTGCGGTCCGACCAAATAATCCTGAACTGGCGACCGACCGGCAACAGCAACAGCAACAGCAGTAATGCTGTGAAGTTCAAGGCCTCAGCAACGCCGACAATACCACGGAAGTCCGGCACGGGGATCTACGACGTGAACGGCCTGAGCCTGGTGGCCACCACGCCCAAGAGCACCAAGGCCATGTCCATCGGGCAGATCCTGAGCATGAAGCTGGACTGCGAGTTCGAGACCGCCGCCACCGGGAAGAAGACCGCGGGGGCAGCGACGAAGAAGAAGAAGGTGTCGCTGGGGCAGATGCTGAGCCAGAAGTACGACATGTACTCGCCGATGAGGATCGACCACGACGGCGCGTCCCGCAAGCAGTTCCAACCCAGGAGGCGCAGGCTGGGGTTCGTGGTGTACGCGCTGCTCCTGGCCAGGCAGAAGCACAGGAAGAGGCAGCAGGCCCGGGCCTCCTCCTGCAGCGCCAAGGTCGTGTAGCGTTGTGGTTAGTTATCTTCCCAGACCGTAGTACTACTACTTTATTACGTACTACTTAGCTGCGTTATTTTACAGATGGAATAAAATGGAGTAATAGTGCCTGTGTAATTAGTCGGTACAGTGCTGTATATGCTAGTGTAATCAAGGTGGATGATTAGCAGCTGCTCCTGGTTCAGCCTACAATTTTGGTGTGTAAAACTATTTCTCCAGGGGCTCGCTGAGGAATACTTACCCAGGTTTGTTCATGGTTCGGAGCGTGGATGCGCCGCCGTGTGGCTTCCTCTTCCCTGTCCTGATCAAGGCGGATGATTAGCAGCTCCTCCTGCATCGCTCCGTGGTAATGGCCGCGCCCGCCTCGCAGCCATGGGCGCCTCCTCGTTCCAATACGTGGCCCTCGACTTCTCCGGCACATCGCTGGATCCTGGCAGTCTCACAATACAAGTCGCTGAATCACGGTGCCGGCGTTGACAGAGACGATCTGCGCGCGGCACCGAGGCAAAACAAATCTTGCCGGTTGGAGATTGGAGAGAGTTGGGGGGAGGGACTTTCTCTTGTTTTTTTAAGGCTATACTTGCTCTTGTTTTCTTAGACAACCTCGCGAAACCTTTTTTCAATCGTCACAATGTTTACATGAAAGAAAGGAATACCATCGGGCTGGCCTAATCAAACACGTCGACCGGGACGTAAATTTAATGAATGTTTCGCTAAACTTGTGAGCCTCAACATTTGAGCTCCTACATTCATGAACTAAATGACAACAAAGAAAAATGGATAATTGTTCCTTGATCTCTTTGATGATCGCCTCAGAAGTAGCTCACTTCCCTTTTCAATTTCAGCAACAACATCTCTTTTACAATCAAAATCCAACTGGAGCAATACCTTTTCGAATTGCCAAAGTCTCCAGGGTCGCAGGGTCACCAATATTAGACACCATGGCAGAAGCTCCAAGGGAAAGTTCATTCTGGTCGCTGCTTACCACTCCAACAGACCCAAAATGCCCTCCCCGATTATTCACTTTCGAATGATTATCTGGTGGTGCAATCTTTTTAAAAAGGTTCACCTTATCTTAAGAAGACAAAAAGGAAAGAAAAATAAAATAAAAGGGCGAACCAAGCCGTGGAACGAAAAAAACAAATGAAGTATGCTTGCATAAACGGTTGAGTGGGAAATGTCTGGTGCACCGGTGCATTTGGTGCTACCAGTGCGCTCGATTGAAATTAGCCATTCTACGAAAGTTAAACAGATCTGAAAATTAATTGTATTGTAGAGGCAACAAAAAATATATATCATATCCAAATTTGAAACATAATATGAGAATGAAAACTAAAAAAATTCATTGATGATAAAGAAATGGTCTCAATTCAAGGCCCAACATTAGATACTATTCACATCGTTCAATGTTCCCTTTTTACTTGGATCAGAAATTCTAAACCATGATAGATGCATAACATACTTACATTCTCACAAAATATCATTATTTTTTAACACTTAAAATGCAATTACGGTGACTACGTGCATCGGTGGCACCAAATGTCCCGGTGCAACAGATACATTCCCGCGATTGAGTTGGCCTGGTGTTTGCTGCGCATTCTCTGGAAGATGAGGTCGCAAGTTCGAACCCCTCGGAAAGTTGCAATACCTTTTTTGAAAAAACTTAACGGAAAAAGAAAATTGACCGGCTTAGAGCAGAGCAGTAATGTGCGTCCGTGAAGAAATGGACGCTTGAAGCATTGATTAGGAAATGACTATAAGAAGTTTTTTCCTGAGACACATATGCATATAAGAAGCACGCCTGCTAGAATGCCTCACATTTACTGACTTACGTATCCAGATTTTTCGATTCTTGAAAACAAACGTAACCAGTTTTTTTTTCCTTTTTGTCTATTTTGCTTGTTTTTATTTCAGACTTTACATTAGTAAGTCTTTTGAAAACTTGTCCCACCTTTAAAAAATGTTCATCTAGTGTAAAAACATTTTCGCATAGCTTTTTAGAAAATGACAATAACATGTAAAATATGTTTCAGACATTAAAAAATGATCACGTATTTCATTTTTTCGCCAGTAAAAAAATGTACTTGACATTAGAATCATGCATTTCAAAAATATATTTGGGATGTGTTTGAAAAATGTTTATGAAATGTAAAACAAAGTTTGTGTAGTTTCAAAGTATGGTTCATGCCATTAAAAAAGTCAGGGTTTTTATCATTTATGCCACTAATTGTGTGCCACCTTTCAGTTTTGCCATTAGAAATTACAACTGCTAAAAAATACCCTCGTTTTGTGAGATTCTTGCTTAAAAATGGCACCGATATCTCAAAAATGCCATCTTCCATTAGATGTTCGCTCAAAAATGCCATTAAACATTATTATTATCAGGTCAAACTCGTTAACCATGTCCATGTTATGTGACGAAAATACCTTTATACACACATGCCAGCTCCCTCTATCTCACGATGATAATTATGGACACCACTTGTCACGAGTAAGAAATCGAATAATTTTAGGGAAAAATAAGAACGTTGTTAGGATCAAGTGCGACCCACGTTTTATTGTAGTGAGATAGAGGAAGAGCTGGCATGTTGATCTATAGGTATTTTTGTCATTATAAGATGGCAAACGAGGTTTAAGCTACATTAATGGTGTCTAGTGGTATTTTTGAACACGGGCCTAACGAAGCGATGATATTTTTGAGCAATTGAATTTCCTAACAGCAAAACTAAGTAGTGAGACACAACCAGTGGCATAACTGATAAAACCCTAAAAGGTTATACTAAAAATGTTTGAATATGTATTTGGAAAAATATAAAACGTGCATAAAAGATGTTTTATATGTACACAAAGAATGTACAATGTGTATACAATAAGTAGACATCAATATATACATATATATTTTTGAAAAAATGTTGAATGTGTGCAAAAACAATGTTCATTATTTTTTCCAACATGTGTGAAAAAATACAGACATCTAAACATATATTATAAACAATAATCATGCATAAATATATATTAAACATACATTAAAAAACATCACGATGTATATGAAAAATATAAATGTGTATGAAAAAAGTAGACATCAAAACATATGTTAATCATGTATTTGTAATAATTTTAAACATGGATAGAAAACATTTTAGATATATACCAAAATTATATAATATGTATGAAAATAAGTGTAAAAATATATGTTTGTAAAAATTGTAATCATGTATTTGAAATGATGTTAATCATGTATAAACAATGTTACCAAAAATGTTAATCATGGATAAAATATGCTCGTAATATATACCAAAAATGCACACAATGTATAGAAAAAGTTAGATATCAAAACTTATATTTGAAAAATCATTATCATTTAAAAATGTAAAACATATAAAAGAATGCTATTGATGAATTAGAAAATGTAAAATATGTATGAAAAGGAGGAAAAAGGAGGAAAAGCAAAGAAAATGGAGGAAAAAAAACTAAACCAAAAAAGAAAATTGAAGGAAACCATAGACAACCTATGCAATCAGTGAAAACTAAGAACACAACAAATAAACGTGGTGGGCCTGCCCATTAGGCTCACGGGAGAGGCGAGCCAGTGTTATGTGTCACAGTAAGCGAGGCATCAAAATGAGTAATTAACAGTGTCCTTGCAAAGGCGACTTCCACCTTTCCTGCTGGTGACAAATGGCGAAATCGTAGAAGCATAACTGTGCTAAGGAATAGCACATGATGATAGAGGGAAAAAAACACATCCTTTGCTTCCCATTTTTTCCAGTTTCGTTATTCCTTCTCTTGCTTTTCATTTTTTGGGTTTCCTTTTTTCTTGAATTTAGTTTCAAAGATCTTCAATTACCATTGCAAGGCGTGCCACTTATTTTTTTAATCAAACTCTTAATTAGTGCCTCGCAAAAAGAAACTCTTAATTAGTGATTTCGGCGGAGTTGGCGGACCTGGACTTTTGCAGGCCGTGGTAATCCGGGCCGAATGTGACAAACAGAAGGTGATGGGCCGCGTCTTCAGGAAAATACCAGCGGCCCAGATCCAAGTGGTCCAAAGCGACAGGACCCGCCTCGTAGACGTATAAATTCCGCGGCCCATGAATTGATCCGTGGGTCCGACACGTGGTCCGGTCAGGGGTCCAGGCTCCAGAGCGCGCGAAAACGCACCCTTCCCGCCAACATCTCCCGCCCCCTCCCGCCAAAAACGCGGCCCCTATCGTCCCCAAATCCAAACCCCTCCCCAGACCCAGCCGCCACATTCCCCCACTCGCATCTCCCGCCCTCCCCTCCCATCTCCGAACCAGCGGCGGCGGCGGCGGCGGCGGCAGCCATGGACGTCAACGAGGAGGCCATGGCGGCGAACAAGCGCGCCTTCCTCGACTTCCTCGACCAAGACGTAAGCGCGCATCTCCCCTCCGCCCCTTGCTCCTTCTCCCCCCCGGCCCGCTCGCCCGGCTCCGGCATGACGTTTTCTCTCCATATCTCGCTTCCGCAGGTCGGGAAGGGGGTGTACATGCAGGCCGTGCGCGACATGGTGCAGAGCAAGCGCCACCGGCTCACCATCGGCATGGACGACCTCCGCAACCACAACCTCGACCTCGCCCGCAGGTCAGCTCCCCCTCCCCCTTTCTCCTCCGCTCGTGCGGCGGCCGATTAGCTCGGTCGATTCGGTGGTTGACCCTCTTTTGTTGCGTCTGTAGGGTGATACGGAACCCCGGGGATTTCATGCAGCCGGCCTCGGACGCCGTGACGGAGGTGGCCAGGAACCTGGATCCCAAGTTCCTCAAGGAAGGGGAGCGCGTGCTGGTGGGGTTCACCGGCCCGTTCGGCTTCCACAGGGTCACGCCCAGGGACCTCATGTCCTCCTTCATCGGGACCATGGTCTGCGTCGAGGGCATCGTCACCAAATGTAACTGAATCCCCTTCTGCCGACCACAATCTGGTTTTATACCGTTCAGTTCATGTGATTCCTGATGCTATCTAGTATCAGTATTATTAAACCCTGGTCAGAAATTATCTGATAATTTTTCCTTACGTTCTAGCATTTCTCTTGCTCGTGGACAATAGATTTAGTGTTGAAATCGTGCTAAAAGTGTTGAAATCGTGGTAAATGCCAAATAAATAGATAATGGGATAAAACTATTGCCAGTATTAGGTTTATGGCAGTACAGATGTACTACCAAAATGAGAATGTTAAGCTTTCTCAGACACCTGATGTACATTAGACATCTAGTTTTGCACTTGTGGGTATAGTGCAGCCAATTTAGCTGTCCATATGGCAGTCTATGTGTAGCTAACTAGGTATGTCATTTTCCTGCGCTAGCATCTGCATAATTCATGAGCATTTTATTTTTAAGACACCATAAATTATTTTGTAGTGCCTTTACTCCCTGAGGCTAATGTTCTTTTAATTTCTAAAAAAAATTCAGGCTCGTTGGTGAGGCCGAAGGTTGTTAAGAGTGTGCACTACTGCCCTGCTACCGCGGCTTTTATGTCTCGTGAATACAGGGACATCACATCTTTTGTAGGCTTACCTACTGGTTCAGTTTATCCAACAAGGGTATGCTCTTATCTTCTACTTCCATTTATTTTGATCCAAGGAAGCCTCCTCCATGTTGTGTTTGCAACCCTAAAATCTGAATTGATTAGGATGAAAATGGCAACTTGTTGGTCACCGAGTATGGGATGTGTCAATATAAGGATCACCAGACATTGTCCATGCAAGAGGTGCCTGAAAATGCTGCCCCAGGACAGCTCCCAAGAACTGTGGATGTTATTGTAGAAGATGATCTTGTAGATTGTTGCAAGCCAGGTGATCGTGTCTCAATTGTTGGTCTATACAAGGCTCTCCCAGGGAAAAGCAAGGGCAGTGTTAGTGGTGTCTTCAGGTTAGTTTATCTACAACCTTCACATAAGGCAGATTAAATTTATCTATTTTGCGTGATCTGATGTGGTTCTGTATTACTATACCTACAGGACTGTCCTTATTGCGAATAATGTTTCACTTCTGAACAAAGAGGCAAATGCACCTGTCTATACTCGGGAAGATCTGAAGCGGATGAAAGAAATATCAAGGAGAAATGACACATTTGACTTGCTGGGGAATTCACTTGCTCCATCAATTTATGGCCATATCTGGATAAAGAAGGCAGTTGTACTCTTAATGCTTGGTGGTGTTGAGAAGAATTTGAAGAATGGCACTCACTTGAGAGGGTTGGTGTTTATACATCAGATAATTGCTGCTGCTATATGTTTTCATTGGTTGTAATGCCCATCATGCATCTTTCATATGTAGAGATATAAACATGATGATGGTGGGAGATCCTTCCGTTGCCAAGTCCCAGCTTCTCAGAGCTGTTATGAACATAGCCCCTTTGGCTATCTCAACAACTGGAAGGGGTTCATCTGGTGTTGGTTTGACTGCTGCTGTCACTTCTGACCAAGAGACTGGTAAGTTGCTGAAAGTTGTCCATGCACTTATGTTTGGTCTTTGTACAAGTTCTAACCAAATGTCTGTCCAGGGGAAAGAAGGCTTGAGGCTGGTGCCATGGTTCTTGCTGATCGTGGTGTTGTCTGCATTGATGAGTTTGATAAGATGAATGATCAAGACCGAGTTGCTATACATGAAGTTATGGAACAGCAAACTGTGACCATTGCCAAGGCAGGAATACATGCATCGCTGAATGCGAGGTGTAGTGTAATTGCTGCAGCAAATCCAATATATGGATCTGTAAGTTCTTGCAGTTTCTTTTCTGTGCTGTTAATGACATTCTACTGGTAAATTTTATGTTTCTGATGATAATATTTGGTTGCATGACAGTATGATCGTTCAATAACACCAACAAAGAACATTGGGCTTCCAGATTCACTGCTCTCTCGTTTTGATTTGCTTTTTATTGTTCTTGATCAAATGGATGCTGAGATCGATCGCCAGATTTCAGAACATGTTGCACGGATGCATAGATACTGTGCTGATGATGGAGGTAATTTTGTGGTTTACATGGCAGTGAGATTTATTTCAGGGGATTCCAGTTCTTTCCAAGTGCTAAGTTGAATAAAATAAACCTGTTAACTGCAGGAGCAAGGTCCTTTGATAAAGAAGGATATGCTGAAGAAGATGGTGATGCCAATGCAGCCATATTTGTTAAATATGATAGAATGCTACATGGGCAGGATAGAAGACGGGGCAAGAAGGCCAAACAGGACAGGCTGACCATCAAATTTCTGAAGAAATATATACATTATGCGAAGAATCTTATTCAGCCTAGGCTCACTGATGAGGTAACTTTGCATATGAGATGAGATGTTCTTCTAGTCTATCAGCTCCATTTGATGTTAGTAATGTGTATAACTAGTAGCAGTACCCACTGCCTCCATCATTTAGTACAATCTCTGATTGCAGTTATGCTGTGTACAATACTACTTTTCTCTTCAGAACACTATATTTTTGGTAGCCTTTTCCATTGCATGAAACCGATTTTTTCATGTGTTGACATATTACTCCTTTTATTCCATAAGAAAAGGCACATAAGTTTAAGGTATTTATGAAAGTGTAAGAATTTAGCATGTAAGCATGGATATTGTTCTACCTATCCTGCAAAATACTTTGGTGTCATGTTTTTTCACTTATTTTGTAAGCATACTATAAGTGAAAATTTAGTCAATGTCTGCATTGGAAACTATGAAAAGTCAAATGTGCCTTATATTTTAGAATTGGGGGAGTCGCCTGCCATAGCATATGAGGACAGCAACAATGTGTGTAAAAAAGACTCATTAGCTATAGAATCTAAACATTTTTTGCTCTTCCAGGCATCTGACCATATTGCAACTACCTATGCTGAGCTCAGAGATGGTAGTGCAAATGCAAAGGTGAGCATGGGTCCTTTCTTGTTTATGGTATGTGTTTATAGTTGTCACTGCCTCATCCTTATGTTTTTATAGTCTGGTGGAGGTACCCTTCCAATTACTGCCAGGACACTGGAAACAATAATTCGTCTATCTACTGCCCATGCAAAGATGAAACTGAGACATGAGGTATTTTGCTCCGTACAAATCCAATTACCAAAGCAAGTTACCTGCAACAATTATCTAGACAAGCAAAGTGCTTGTGATGCTTGTTTAAAAAATTATGCTGCCGTTCTATTTTTGGAAATAGCTGCATTCATTTTGAAGGATAGCAGACACATGATATTTTTCCTTGAGAAAATATAATGATGTGACCTGTATCTTGTTGCAGGTTCTGAAAATTGATGTTGAGGCTGCACTGCAAGTTCTGAATTTTGCAATATTCCATAAGGAATTGACTGACATGGAAGACCGTGAGCAGAGAGAGACTGAGAAACAACAAGATGCAGGTGCAGGTGGTGATAATGTAGATGGGCCTGGAGGAGCAAGTGGTGGCAATGCCGACGTCCATGGAAGGTGAGTTTGCAGCTTTATGCAGTGTTAAGTGTTCTATTCCCTCTTGTTGGAAATAAGTGTTGTATGGCACTTATTTCTGATCGGAGGGAGTATTAATTAAGATCTGAATCATCCTTTTTAACATTGAAATGGTCCTCCCTCCATTGGACTTTCCAAGAAAGTAGTCTGTCTCTATTCAACTACTCTTGGGAATTATTTTGTTTGATAATTTAACTCCATCCAGCTTCATTGATGTACTATGAATGTTAAATGGAGATTACTAATGCCACATATTAGGATGTTTTTTGTTGACATGCAATCCAATCAGCACGTAGAAGATAGAACAACTCCACTTTACAGAGCCTTAGTTTTCACTGAAGTACTCATACTTTTTTATAAAGAGAGCTTTACTGAATACTCAGAAAACAGCTACTCCCTCCTTCAAGAAATATAAGAGCGTATAGATCACTAGTTATCTAAACGCTCTTATATTTCTTAACGGAGGGTGTACAATTATAACAGACCAATGGCGTGACCTCCCCCCCCCCCCCCCCACAGACACAGAGCAAAACCAGCTCATAAAGCACTCTATTGATTTGCTTTTGAAAAGACAGCTTGTCTCTAATACTACATCCTTGTGTTTTTTTGCACTCCTCCCAGCTCTGGCAACGACCCAATGGATGTGGATGGAGGCTCAGGCAATGCATCAAATGATCAGGATGTTTCTTCACAGAGGTTAGTGCACTACCTAGAACTTGCAAAATCTGAACCTTAGTGTTTGATTGTTCTTTTGTGGCTGAATTGTTTTGGTTACCTTGTGATTTTGTAATGTGCAGAATGGAAGCATTTGAGGCGATTCTTGGACAGCATGTGCTTGCAAATCATGTTGATCAAATGTCCATTGATGAAGTTGAGCAAACAGTCAACAGAGATGCAGCTGTTGCTTACACTAGAGGACAAGTAGAGTTCATCCTGGAGGTATGAAAAAGCTCGTTTCAGTTCAGGACTTCTTCAGTCAGTTTAGACTTGCTTTACTAAATTCCATTTCCCTTTGTTTCAGAGGATGCAAGATGCAAACAGGATAATGATTCGGGATGGCATTGTCCGCATCATCTAATCGCAACATGGTTCGACATTGGACAAGCTGATTGTGGCATGCTTTGTCCTGATCTGTTCTCCGGGTTGTCTGAACTCCGTGAGGTTTCGTGGAAACTATTAATCTGGAGCCGAGCTGTCTGTTGATGTACTTTGTATCTTGATTTTATCAGTCGGGTTTAAATTTGATGGTACTTTTTTTTATTAATGTAATGTACCGTCTTACCTAGTGATACCTAGTCCCTGATTATGTGTGGTTTGCATGATTCAATGCAATTAAATTACTTGAACCAGGCACATACATCAGCAACTGTCACAAGAAATGTCCTGATTTGTTGCTGCTATCAACGTGTTGCTATTGACATAATAGCATCGGTTGCATCTGATGCTTCCACTGTTTGCTGTGATCATCAGCACAACGTCTTGGTTGCTGAAGAGCAACTAATAAAAAAGTAGCAAATGCTTGTAGTTTCATAAAATCATAACGTTGTCATGTATTATCAGAAACACAAGGAGACGCGTGAATGATAAAACAAACCAATCGGAGAATCTTACAGAAACTAGATGACAATCCGAAGAGCCATGCACCATATCTGTGTATTCAAAAACAATCTTACAGAAATGGAACAGAACAATGCATCTAGGTGAGAATTACAAGCACAATTACAAGTCTAAGAGAATGTTAATATGAACCACAAGCAAATTTGGTTCTGTGTCTCACCATAATACTCTTCTTCAACCCACTAACAGAAAAGACGAGGTGGGACGGTCGCAAATATTTCTGCATCAAACTCAAGAGTACCCTTCTTTCCTTCCCTCGCCACCAATTTCAGCACTCCATAGTCTTTCTTTGTAACTTTTGTTAGAATTAATTAACATGCGATTAATTAAGGGGGAATCTCCCCTTGTCTAACCGGAGGCAGTTGCCTGCTTGGCAACCGTTGCGTCGGTCGTCTCCTCCCCGAACAGACACCTCTCATGATCGGTCACGTCTGTTCCATCTGTATAAATACCTTGATTATCTAATGAAAGAGGAATCAGTTGGGTTACTGTTCATTGCTTGTCTCTCATTTTATTTCAACACGTTATCAGCACCTAGTTTCTACCGAAAGCAAAATAGAACAGAATCGAAGGAGAATTGAGTGCCGGTGAGGATGGCCGTCGCTGCTATCTTATTGCCGCTATGGTGGTCACCACCACCAAGCCGACAGGCACCACGCCGCTGCACGCGGCCCGTCGTTGTCACCGCACCAATGGACTCGACCCTGGTGCCGTTGCTCCTCATCTCCCCCAGATGAACAAGGGACTCGATCCCTGGCTGGTGAGCGTGCCCCCACCTCCGCTGACGCCCGACTTCAACCTTCTGACGGGCTACGCCCTGCGACAAGTTTGCTCGGGGCAACGACTCCATTCCCGCGGCCCCGCTCCGCCCGTGCAGCCCACGCCGTTGACGTCTCCATTCCAGCGGTTGTTGAGACTAAAGCCAAAGTCATGGTTGTCGATGTGAACATTGTCAAGCCATCACGCCTGCGCCGGCCTCAAGCGCTCGTCGATGTCATGGCCCTCGGCCTTCTGCTCACGAGCCCGCCGTTGAGCAGCCGCGCTGGTACAGGGGAGCAGCAGAGGCCCTCGGGCTCTCAAATGATGTCTCCAACGACGTCGTTCCCGGCACCCACCTCCAGCCTCCAACACTCTCGACATCTGAGAAGAACAGGCGCTCCGGCGTCGCCTTCACCACTCACCATGCGTTCAGACGGTTTGCAACACATTGCAAATAACCTGTCAGATTCATTTACTGAATATAAAGGTGTCACACAATCGTACAATCCTGGCAAAGTACGCCTGAAAGAGTGGAGGTACCAGCAAAAACCACTCCACTCCCCGTTCGATGCAACAGGGGGAGATGTATGACAAAAGTACATCAGGATTCAGCTTCCCGCAAGCAAGGATATCAAGGCATGTGAATCAGTAAATGCAAGTCAACTTCACGTTCACAGACACCTAATGGGTAGTATACCCAGTGGATAGGAAACCTCCACCAACCCAGGTCATAGTACACACATTGACTGGGACATCGGAATACCCGACTCAGTCGCATTGGGAAATCACGAGCAGTCACCATGGATAACGATATTTCCATGAACTATATACTGATATATAGATTCTGGAGAATCATATAACCGGAAGTCTACAATTGTTGACATACATTTCTCAACTAGATTGCAAAACCTTTCACATGATTCGGATCTAAAGACCATGGCCATGGCAAAGTGTGAACAACACTCGGATTGAACTCAAGCAAAGGGTATGATCTAGGAAGAAATAATCTTGCTCAACAATGGAAAGGTATTCATAAGCAATACCTACACCAGTTTTCTTCTGGAAACAAAATTGAGAACAATGAGGTGGTGAAACAAAGAGCAAGTATTGTAGCACAGGGGTTCACGCAGATACCCGACTATTCTCCAGAGGTGGAATCTCTTTCCGATAACTTATATCATTGGCAGTACAAAATCATCTATCTCTGCAGTTAATAGATGTAGTGAGCACATATCCATGTGGATCACTAGATTCGGACATATATGATTGATTCCCGATGGAATCTCACTTTTGAATCGAAATGCAAAATGCAACCTACATTGTGTAAAAATCAGTAAGTCACCATACGACTTATTGTTGTCGATACATATGGTACAACCGACGTAGTGAGTTCCTTATACACAAGGATTGCTCCTACAATGATGATTATCCATGTTTGTGTGTCTGCAATGACGATGCATGTAATCATCTAAATGAAGGATTTTGGGTAAACCAAAATACCGCTCGTTACTACAACTTGAGCACCTTCACTCATACATTATGGTATACTATGTTGTCTACATCCAAAATATATTGGAGAAATTCATTGTGGACAAATCTTATCCATTCATAATTCTCATGGTAATTCATTCTCTAGATGTGGAGAAAGATCTATTTAGACCAAGAGACGATGGAAATGAGATATTGGGACTCAACGTTCCATAATGCCATTGGATCCACCAAACGCAATTGGTTGGGACTCAAGAATATCTATCGATATCTTCAAAGGCATCAAACATCTTGTCCTGTTTTTCAAGTTTCAGAGAAATCTGAACACCAATACCATTGGATACATTGATCAGATCCCTGCTATGTCAGATCATAGACAAGCTTAGTGTTCCTACTAGGTGTGGTAGCCCTCTCGTGAAGAGTCTTCGAAACATATCTCATGGCTACATCCACCAACCATTATCTCAACGATAATGTCTCTTGTGTTGTCCGGATGCAAACAGGTTACTAATCAGCAATATATTTATATTGCATATCTTGCAAGTTAAATCATGTGACTGATTTGTTCATAAAGTCTCTACCAACTTTTACATTCCAGAAATATGTTAATGGAGTTGGTATGTGACGGCTTTGAAATTTGCAAGAATCAGGGGGAGTATCTTCCTGAATTGTTCCTGTTCAATGCATCATATTATACTCTTTTTTCCTTCATGAGTTTACTTTACAGGTTCTCATAAAAGTTCTTAATGAGGTAATATCAACATGAGATCATATGTCATACTTTCTGTTTTCCCCATCGGGGTTTTTAGGAAAGTATATACGACATATTTATTGTCGTCTAAACTCTATGTTTTTTTTTCATATTGAGTTAAAAGAGACAATAACCATTATATATTTTATCATTTTCTCCTTATTTTTCCCACTAGGTTTGAAGGAGCTTTAGCAACATATCAAACATATATCTCCTCACATTTTTCCCACAGGGTTTTTGGAGGAGCTTTTTAAGATGATGATACACTATGAACAAGTGCAGATTAGGGGGAGTGTTAGAATTAATTAACATGCGTTAATTAAGGGGGAATCTCCCCTTGTCTAACCGGAGGCAGTTGCCGGCAACCGTTGCGTCGGTCGTCTCCTCCCCGAACAGACACCTCTCATGATCGGTCACGTCTGTTTCATCTGTATAAATACCTTGATTATCTAATGAAAGAGGAATCAGTTGGGTCACAGTTCATTGCTTGTCTCTCATTTTATTTCAACAACTTTAAGCCATGCGTTGGGCCAGTTCTTCAGCTTCACAAGTACGGTTGCTGGCGGCTGTGTGGAAGCAAACCAGGCATCCCTTTGGCCATATCATTCATCGAACAAACAGGATAGATCGAGGCTGTGCACCACCTGAAACTTGCAGAATCTGAACCTTAGTTTTTGTTTCTTCTTTTTTGGCTGAATTGTTTTGCTTCCCTTGTGATTCTGTAATGTGCAGAATGGAAGCATTTGTGGCGATTCTTGGACAGCAGTCAACAGAGATGCAGCTGTTGCTTATACTAGAGGCCAAGTAGAGTTCAGTCGGGAGGTATGAAAACGCTCGTTTCAGTTCAAGACTTTTTTACAACATGGATTAACGTTGATTGGGCAAGCTGATTGTGGCATGCCTTGTCCTGATCTATTCCCCGCTTTGTCTGAATTCCTGGAGAGGTTTCGCTGAAACTCTGCATCTGTAGTGCCGGGCTGTCTGTTGATGTACTCTGTATCTTGATTTTTATCAGTGAGGGTACTTTTTATTCATGTAATGTACTGCATGACCTAGTGCTATTTAGTCCCTGATTATGTTTGGTTTGTATGGTCAAAGGTCAAATGCTTGTGAAAATTGCATGAGCCAAAGGCCAACAAGCCAATTTTTTTATTTGTGAAAATTGGTAGGCATGGCAGTGGCACTAGGCAAAGGGCAACGTCTCACTGTCGCCTCTGCTCCACTGTTTGCTGTAATCATCAGCGCAGCCTCATGGTTGATACAGAGCATGCAACCACTAGTAAACAGTAACAAATGCTGATAATTTCTCAAGCATCCGTTCACAAATCGCAACAGTCATATATTACCAGAAGGAGATGTATTTCTGTAATAATAAAACAACTCAATATGAGAATCCTACAGAACTTAAATGCATCCACCATTATACCCAAAATTACAAAGCACTGTTCTCTGCAGCGATGACAATCTGGAGAGGCACCATTTCTGTATATTCAAAAACAATTTTACAGAAATGGGCAACAACTGTGCTTTCGTTTCCAACAATGATAGACATCTAGGTGAGAACTACAAGCACATTTACTAGTCTAAGAGAATGCTCATAGGAACCACAAGCAAATTTGGTTCTGGGTCTCACCATGAAATATGTGAATGTTCGATAGCGATTTCAGTTAGATTATTGTGGCAGTGGGGAGAAAGCATTTGCGGCTAAAGCTTCTAACCGCTGTGGTGGGAGCGGCGGCGGCCATTGTCGATCCTGAGGTAGCTGTGCCTGCTGCTGCTGCTGCGGCGGCCACTGTCGATCCTGGGGTAGCTGTGCCTGCTGCTGAACATCGCCGTGCCATCCCCAAGCAATGTCATTGAGTGATGGCCTAATGTCCTCTTTCAGCAGTTTCTGGTACTCCATGGTGTCACCGTTGGTCTTCTTTAACTCGACTAAGAGAAAAGAGGATGCGAGCTCAAAGATTTCTGCATCAAACTCAAGAGTACCCTTCTTTCCTTCCCTCGGCGCCGCCAATTTCAACGCTCCATTGTCTTTCTTTGTAACTTTAAGCTTCATGCGTTGGGCCATTTCCTTCAGCTTCACAATTACAGTTGCTGGCGTCTGTTTGCAAGCAAACCGGGCCTCCCTTTGACTATATCTTTCATCGAATAAACCAGATAGATCGAACCCCGGAGAGAGGGAAATGATATTAAACGCATTCATGCTCAACGGTCCATCGGAACTGTTGCGACATGCAAGGCCAGACGCATCAGCTTCACTCGTGTAAGTCTTGTCTTTTTTCGGTGGTGTTCTCTCAACCGGCTTCCTATACCAAGGACTTCTCTTTATCCTTGTGATGGACATTCTAGTATTAGGATCTGGATCAAGGATTCCACTAAGGAGCTCCTTCAGCTCAGTGGAAAAATAACGAGGGCATCTGTACTCAGCTTTAGCAATCTTTCTATACAACTCAATAAGATTTCTTTCATGAAAAGGAAGATAACCGGCCACAAGAACAAACAGAATTACTCCGCAAGACCACACATCTGCCTTTGCACCGTTGTAGCCTTTCCTGCTGAGCACTTCAGGAGCAACGTAAGCTGGAGTTCCGCATGCGGTGTGGAGCAGACCATCTCGCCACTTTGACTTGGTTAGCGCACTTAAACCGAAATCAGAGACCCTAAGGGTTTCATACTCATCCACCAGTAGGTTTTCCGGCTTCAAGTCACGATGATAAACACCCCTACTGTGGCAATAATCTATAGCAGAGATCAACTGATGAAAATATTTCCTCGCGCCCTCCTCGCTAAGCTTCCCCTTGGCTAATTTGTTGAAAAGCTCACCGCCTTTAGCGTACTCCAGAACAAAGTAAATCTTGCTCCTGGTAGCCATTACCTCAAAGAGCTGCAGAACATTCGGGTGCCTCACGATCCTCATTATCGAGATCTCCCTCTTTAGCTGATCCACAAGACCAACCTTCAAGATCTTGTCCTTATCGATCATTTTTATGGCAACAGACTGACCATTTGCTATGTTGCGAGCATAGTAAACCTTTGCAAAGGTGCCTTGTCCTAATTGCCTCCCTATTTCATAACGTTTGGTCAAAACACTCCTGTCTTCCATTATATAAGCACAAAGCCTGACTTTTGATGATGGTGTATCTACAGACTGGTTCAGACTCAGAGAAGAATACTAGCCGTCAACACCGAGACCATCAGCGGTGTTAGAGAAGACAGAGCCCCTCTCTCCATCGTGCTTCGGAAATCGGAACACAGAAGAGTTGAATGAAACCAGTCTGCAACCCACCACTCTCATCAGAACTCAGAACTGAGCAAATGAATCCGGGACGACGCTGTGGTGTGACTTTGTCACTAGACAATTTGCCTCTTCCAACACGAGCACGCCTGAATCACCTTCAGCTTTCACCAGCCTGACAAATCCTAGCTGCGAAACAAAATAAACAAGATTAGAACACATGTGCAATTGTATAACAACACACACATGAAAAATCTTCAGGGAATGAAGGTGGCATTTTTACACCCCCTGTTCATTTGTGATGAATCGAACATCCAACCCACATTTTCCATAAGAAGAACGCAGCAAACATATTATCTAGGGATCCCATATGGTACAAGTATCTACCAGGGCAAACTCTGAGATCTGAAATGGTGAAATCGGGACATCAAACAGCATGACCAACGCTCGCACAAAACTGCCTGGGTGTCCCCAGTAGGATTTACCACAACATTGTGCAATCGAATAGCGGAACAGGAGCGGCAAACTAGTCCTAGAATCGATGCGCCAAAAGAAAGACGGGGAAAAAATTGCTCGCAAACTCCAACCGGATCGAGCGTAACCAATAAGCGCGTCAGGGGCCAGCTATTCACCTGACCTGATCTGGAGACGAACGGGATCAACCAAGTCCCACAAACGGATCGATTGGATTGGGTTATACGGCGAGGTGGATGGAGGGAGGGTGGCACCTTGGGGGCATTCGTGCGTGCATCCTATTGCGGCATTGCACGGCGGCTCGCTGGCGGCGAGGAGGCTGGCTGGGCTTCTCCGGCTCCTTTCCTCCTACGTGTGGTGGAGCGGCCAACACGCTGCGTTAGGCAGGCAGTGGGCGGCGATGTGGGCACCGATATCGTTTTTTTTCCTGTTTTTGCCCTCGGTTCTTGCGAGTTTCTGTTAGTGGGCTCACCTCACACTAGGCAAACGGTGATAAAATTATCTATCTATTATTACTTGTCTATAAAAAAATAATTTATTATTATTACTACCATTATAGAAGAACATCTATAACTTAGAGTTGTGGTTTCTTGAAGTTCCAAAAAAGAAAAACTAGGGTTATGGTTTCTTATTAGTGGGAAATTCAGGTGTCGCTTGGGGGAGAGCTCCTACCTAACGCTCGTGTGCGGTAAATTGTCGAGCCTTCGCTGAAGGCAGCCGAGTATGGGCCGGCCCGTGTGGAGCTATCGAACTCCACATGCGCAAATAAAAGACTGCAAATGTTCTTCGAAAAAATAAAAAAAAATATAAAAAACCGCAAATGTTCTTCAAAAAAACAAAAGTAATAAAAAACCGTAAAGTGCTACACGAGCGAGAACTCGAACACGTGACCTTCCTCTCATGAACGAATGTAACTGGTGAGTTTTATTGATAGATGCGCAGCGCTATAGTTTATGTATCAAACTTCATTTGATTTTTTTGAAACATACAAATTGAACGTGTTGTGTTATCCATTGAACATTTTGTTAATATACGATGAACATTTTAAAATAATACGCGATGAACCATCTTTTAATATACAATGAGCTTTTCTGAAAAAAGAATGAAAATATGGGTCGAACAGTTTTTAATGCGCACTGAACAATTTACACGTTTAACAATCTCTAGATATACATTGAACATTTGTGTAATATACACTGAACAAATTTTGGAAAAACAGTGAATATTTGTATACTTGTTAAACAATTTCTAATATACGATGAACATTTTATAATGCAGGATGAAGTTTTCATAATATATCATGAACATTTTCTTAATATACGATGACCATTTTGGTACCACGCAATGAACTTTGTGCAGGGAAAAAGAAACAATAATAAAAAAAGAAAAAGAAAAGAAACAAAATCAGAAAAAAGGAACCAAAAAAAAGAAACATGTAAAGCAAAAAAGACCAAAAATCAGACGAAAAATGAAGCAGCAACACGCTGTCCTAAAATGGGCCGACCCACCCCGCGGGCGATCCGGACGTTTCCTCGACCATTTACGGCCCGCTGGCGGCAACTAGGGACCATTATCTATTATTATTACTACTGTTACTACCTCCGTCATAGTTTAGAAGGCACACGTGTATCTAGGTCGTCAATTTGATTTATATAAAATCTACTGTTTAATATAAAAATTCTATCACCAGAAAATAGAACATCTAAAGTTTTTAATGATATATTTTTTGTAATATACGATTATCATTAAGTTGATCAAATTAACGACCTAGGTACACGTCTCTCTTTTTTTCTTTTGCTTTCTCAGCAGATATTTCATAAAACGGACTGACTTATAAACTGAGATGGAGGGAGTATAAAAAAACATCTATAACAACTTGAGTTTTTTTTTTAAATAACCACACATATATTTATTAGATAAATGTATTACAAAAAGTGCATATGATGGTCATCATAAGAGACATACATAGGTGACTTGCAATATTGCACCAAAGACTTCCTCAAAAGTAAAACTAGAATTTCACTTCCGCAGAATCTTGTGCCGCGCCAAAACGCTGCCTACCATCGTCTTCCTCCGTCGCCGAGGCAACATTGAAGAAGAAGGGAACTACCGTCATACCAATATATGGAGGAGCACCTTTGCATACAAGAATGCTTTTCGAGCCGATGAACCGGACCGCTGCAAGCGATGAGATCGAGGCTTCGTGGCACGTCGGCATGGGTTTTTCTCCGTGTCCACAAGATCTGAGTGTCGTCAACTTCATTTGACGCGATTGAAGAAGAGGAACGCCGCTGCATGCAGTCTTCCATACACTCTGTTGCAAGACACGAAACACAACTGCAATAGCCGATAACAACGACACTCTAGAGAGTGTGGTGCCCTGACCATCAGACATAGATCTTACCGGATCTGAAGACCGGCAAGAAGACCTAGCCACCTACTCCTTGGCACCGCCCATTAGAACATTATCAAGATGGAGGAAGAGCAGAAGCAAATTATTTTGACGCGGCATCATCTCCACCATTGATGCAGCACCCACCCGTGGACCCAAACTACGCCTATCCTATACCTCTAGCAGAGACAAACTGCGAGGGTCCCCACCCGCTCCCACCACTGGAGTGACAAACAAAGATGGATGAGGACCCAGTGTCGCTGGTGTTGAGCAAGGCGCAAAATTATCGCCTCCTGATCGCCTCTCTCGCGCGGTTCCACGAGCGAACGTAACGGTTTGCAGCTCTGGACTACATTCTTGCTGGGCTCTATAACAACTTGAGTTGTGATTTCTTATTAGTGGAAAATTCAGGTGTTGCCACGGGAGGGATCCTATTTGTCGCTAGTGGATGGTAATTTGTCGAGCCTTCGCTGAAGGCAGCAGATTATGGGCTGGCCCATTTGGAGATATCGAACTCCACGCACAACAAAAAATGTAAAGTGGTACACGAGCGAGAACTTGAAGGGCGTGTTTAGTTAATTTCTCCGTGGAGCCTAGCCCCGTGGAGCTTAATTCAGTGTATACGCGCTCTGGATTATCATCTGCATGTCATTTACTAGCTCGCATCAAGCCCAACTTGCATTCTCCCCGTAGTGTAAATTGCACTAAGCCTAGCCTTCATATGAAAAAAGGCCAATTTGAGCGTTCATGGCGAGCCAGGCTGAGGGCGCTTTAAGTTTCATGCGGGCCGTTTCTACGTGTGAGCCGAGCAACGAAACAACTTACTACTTAGCCCGCGAGTGCCTCGTTGACCTTAATGTAGGCTACCAAACGCGTCCGAACTCGTGACGTCCCTCTCGTGAACGAGTGTAACCCACCAGTTCTACTCATAGATGCGCGACACTATAGTTTAAGCATCCAACTTCATTTGAATTTTTTGGAAACATACACATTGAACATGTTGTGTTATCCATTTAACATTTTTTTTTAATATACCATGAACATTTTAAACTAATACACGATGAACCATTTTTTGAAAATATGCATTGGACATTTTTAAAATGTGCACTGAACATTTTATATGTTTAACAATTTTTAAATACACACTGAACATTTGTGTAATATACACATAACAGATTTCAGAAAAATAGGGAATATTTATATGATGAACAATTTATACGATGAACTTGTTGAATAATTTTTAATATACGATGAACAATTTTATAATGCATGATGAACTTTTCATAATATACCATGAACATTTCCTTAATGTATGATGAACATTTTTGTAACACACAATAAACGTGGTATAGGGGGAAAAACCAAAAAAAATAATAGAAAAGGAAAAGAAACAGAAACATAAAAAAGAATCAAAAAGGAAAAATGGAAAACAAAAGGGTCCAAAAAGCGAACGAAAAAAATGAAACAACAACGCGCTATTGTAAAATGGGCCACCCACCGCGGACAATGCAAACATTTCCTCGACCATTTGCCACTCGTGGGTAGCAAACATGAATTGCCCCTAGGGGATCCCTCTCCGTTCGCTCGCACTGCCTCTAAGGGCGTGATACGTTTCAAACCTATCTACTTTTCTAAACACGTTTTTTTATTTTGGACTCTAATTTGCTTGATTTAAATGAAACTAATCTAGGTCGATGTCGTTTTTAACAAAACTACCATGTTGTTATTTTTGTGTAGAAATATTTTTTTTGGAATTGAATTAAATTTTTTGTAGATTTTCCATGGAATATATGAAAAATATTGAAGCGAAAAACCACCAGAGGGGGCCACCATTTGCTCACAAGGCAACAGGGCACGTCCAGATGCCTTGTGGGGCCCACGTGGCTTCATTGACCCTAATTTCAAGCCTATAAATTCCTATTCCTCGAGAAAAAATAAGAGAGAAAATTCATCGTGTTTTACGAGAAGGAGTCGCCGCCACCTCCGGTTATTCCTCGGGAGGGCTGATCTCGGTCCGTTTGGAGCCCACAGAGGGGGATCCATCGTCATCGTCGTCATCAACCCTACTCCATCGATAATTCCATGATGCTCATCACCGAGAGTGGATAATTTCTTTGCAGGCTTGCTGGACAGTGATACATTGGATGATATTTATCATGTAAGAGAGTTATTTTGATAGAGCTTGATCCCTAGTATCCACTATGATCTGAGATTGATGTTGCTATGACTTTGCTATGCTTAATGCTTGTCATCAGGGCCCGAGTGCCATGATTTCAGGTCTGAACCTATTACGTTTTCATAAATATGGAGTTTTTTGGATCCTATCTTGCAAGTTATATGCACCTATTACATGTCATGATACACATATCCCAAGGTGACAACAATTGTGACTCTTTTCGATGATTGTCGTAGTTTGAGGAGTTCATGTATTCATTATGTGTTAATGTTTTGTTCTGGTTATCAATTAAAAGGATGCTTTAATATCCCTTAGATTTTCTTATGGATCCCGCTGTCATGAGAGGGTATGACAAAAGATGTCATGCAAGTTCTTACTATAAGCACGTATGATTATATACGGAATACATGCCTACATTGCATCAATGAATTGGAGCTAGTTGTGTGTCGCTCTAGTGTGTAATTGTTACATGATGAATGTCATCCAATACCCAATTACCCATCACCTATCCAATGCCTATCTTTTTGCATATTAATCTTTGCTAAGTTACTATTAATGTTGTTGTTGTTACAATCACTACAAACTACTATTGTTACTGTTCCTACTACTATTTTGCTGTGCTACTAAATCTTTTTCTACAGAAAGAGATTACATGTGTGGTTGAATTGACAACTCAACTGCTAAGACCAATAAATATGTTTTTGTCTCCCCTTGTGTCGAATCAATAAATTAGGGTGTAATACTATCCGTGAAGACTGTTGCGATCCCTATACTTATGGGTTATGAAGACATTTTTCTCGCGCCGTTGCTAGGGAGCATAGTTCTATTTATTGAGTTCACTTGGGATTCTCACTTATCACGATGAAGAAATTGAAAGACCCTAGTTGTGTGTCGCTCTAGTGTATAATTGTTACATGATGAATGTCATCCAATACCCAATTACCCATCACCTATCCAATGCCTATGCTTTTTTGCATATTGATCTTTGCTAAGTTACTATTAATGTTGTTGCTGTTACAATCACTACAAACTACTACTCTTACTGTTCCTACTACTATTTTGTTGTGCTACTAAAACTTTTTCTACAGAAAGAGATTACATGTGTGGCTGAATTTACAACTCAACTACTAAGACCAATAAATATGTTTTTGTCTCGAATCAATAAATTAGGGTGTAATACTATCCGTGAAGGTTGTTGCGATCCCTATACTTGTGGGTTATGAAGACATTTTTCTCGCGCCGTTGCTAGGGAGCATAGTTCTATTTATTGAGTTCACTTGGGATTCTGACTTATCACGATGAAAAAACTGAAAGACCCTAAAACTAATATTATACCCTCTAGGACAAGGGTAGGTAAGGAAGTGCCAACTAGCTCTGCACTTGATTCACCTTTTGTTTTGAGTAGGCTTGCAACATTGATACTTGTGACCTGCGTTGGGTTTTTCGTAAAGAGGAACGGGTTATCGCAATACAATGCGGGTATGTATTTCCCTCGATCAAGAAACCAAGGTTTATCGAACCAACATGAATATCAATGCTCAATCGTCTTCAGCGGTTGCACACAAAAGAGCAAACAACTTGCACCCAACGCGGGTAAGAGCGTTGTCAATCCCCTTGATCTCGTTATTTGCAAGCGAATGAGGTGTGTAGATAATTGTAGATAGTTGTGATTTGCAAAATAAAATAAAATACAAATAATAACAGCTAGGAAATTATAAGTTTTCTGAATATATAAGTGAATAGACCCGAGGACCATAGTGTTCTCTAGTGGCATCTCTCATGAAAGCAACACATGGCGGATAAACAAATTACTATTGGGCAATGAACAATGAATAGTTATGCGATCTTCACGGAAATGATCATGTATATATAGGCATCACGTCTATAAGCAAATATGCTGACTCCTGTCCGCATCTATTACTATTACTCCATCCATTGACTGCTATCCATCATGCATATAGAAACCAAGGTTTATCGAACCAACATGAATATCAATCCTCAATCGTCTAAAAAGCATGATACCTCCTTCGTTCCTAAATATGATTTTTTAGAGATTTTATTACGAGATTACATACAGAGCAAAATGAATGAATCTATACTTCAAAGTATATCTATATACATTCGTATATTGTTTTTAATAAAACATCTAAAAAGACTTATATTTTAAAACGAAAGGAATACTATAAACTTACCATGCAAGACAAATTAGCCTCCGAGACGTCAAAATATTAATAGGCTGAGATACAAGATATAGTAGGTTAAAACCCTTAAATTCGTACACATGGTACTGAATTAGAAATTTGGCAGCTAAATACCATGGTTTCGATAATATCATGGAAAACATTTAGAGCTAGGGCACCGGCTGAAACGCTAAGCGGACGCACGTGGGTCACGTGATCGCGCCTCATCGCGTGTCTCACAAAAGCAATGCCCCACCTTATCTCTTTCTCCTTTTTCTTCCTCCTTCGTTTTCTCCATCATGATTTTTCTTCTATCTAGCAGCCGTTCCCCGCACCCTGTTGATCTAGTCTAACCACGCCGCAGTCACCCGCCGCTCGATTCATCCTCACATATGAACTATCCTCCATGGCTGCAACCCTTTTCGTTTTCTCCCCCGCAACATCGACGCCTTGATGGAGGCCACAAGAGCTGGCGACTTTGACCAGGCACATGACATATACAAATGTTGTGATGGTGACCATGGTGCTTGGGGAACGGGGGGCGCACCCGTGTTGCGTACGTCGACGACGACCCAAGTAGTTACTGGTGCTGCAAATCAACAGTTTTTGCGGCCATCGAAGTTGCAACCGACGTATATTTTGTTTGGAATCGTCCTTCGAGAATGTTACAACCATGCATGACCAGTGGTGGAACGGCGAGGCCATTTTTCTACAACCGCCTTTTTGTTGGCTGGAACCGGCTACATTTTTTGCTCGAAACGACCACACCACTCGTAGTGGAAAAAGCTACAACATGCGAACAAAGTTGCTGAAACCAACAATGGTAGAAGCTGGGACCGACGATTTTTTTCTACATCAATGGAGCGGTACTTTTAGGGAGACGGGGTAGCACGCCATTTTTGCTGCAACCGGCAACTAGAAAGTTACAACCAATGAGTGTTTCTAGTATGCCGACAACATGTGTTAGTGGATTAACCAGGAAGAAACAACGGTGGTGCGGCAGCATGCGCCTGCACGACGAGCATCAGTGATAAAGACGACGATGATGGTGCACCCAATGCTGCAACCCACAAGGCGTAGAGCTGGAACCGTTGTTGGCCAATCTCCGAGTCACCGTTGATGCGATTGCGTCCATTCAACAACAAGAGCTGCAAGCGGCCATGGTTGACCACGCCGTCAACGATGAGTGTTGCATGATGTAACTTGTAGGAGGGGAAGGGGGATAGGGGGCTGCAAACATCGATGGAAATGAATGGCACGGGCAACAACACGTGGGTTCTGGTAGGCTAGGCGGTGATCTCTCCACGCAGCGCACGAGGGATTTCATGTGAGTGCGAGTTACGATGAAAGGCGTACACATCACACGGTCTGCACTTGTCGATCTAGACGGCTAACGCGTGACCGACCGAAACTTTGGGCAGGCTCGCTGACGCCTAGCACTGTCCTAATATTGTTGTGTTGATAATCAATTGGTAAATGCTTTGGAACGGCACTCTGGTTGAAGTTTGGGCCGTGTGCCTTCACGCACGCGCCCGTATATTTCTTTTCCATTCTTTCTTTATTTTGACAAAAAAACACCGCAACTTTCATTCATGGCGGACTGCAATCTTCGTCCGCCCCCTCGCTGAGCGTTTTTGGCAAGATTCGTGCTATTCCTTCAAGCCTACGAGCCTCCCCTGCTAGATCAGGTCTGTCGGCCGTCATGAAGTCGCTCCCCTTTCCCGTCACCACGGGGGCGATCCCCTTCCCGTTCCTCAATTGTTTCTCCTCCGACGAGCTTGCCGTCGTCTCCCACACCACACCTCTCGATACCCTCCCCCACCAACGGTGATGCAGCCGTTGTCGTGGATGTGCCAACACCACTTTCAACCCCCCGGCAGTGAGATGTTACAACCCCTCATGACAGATGCTACAACGAGTAGGCGAATTTGCTACAACCGGCCTTTTGTTTTGCTTCAATCGACCGCTTGAATTTTGGTTCCTGACATTTTTGCTACAACCGTGCTAGTTTTTCGCTACTTGAATTTTTGCTACATCCCCGGGGAGAGTCAACCCATGTAGTGTGCGGCTGGACGCGAGGCAGCCGCGATAATGTTGGAACCGACTTCAAGATTTGCTACAACTGGCATTTTGAATTGCTGGAACCGGCCACCATGTTTGCTGCAACTATTGTCACGGTGTAACGTTTTTGGCTTCAACCAGCTGCGACATTTTGTTCAATCGTCGCCATTAAGAGCTGCAACCACAGGCGTAGCTGTTGCATGTGTGGAGGCGTCGACGAGTACGTTTGGCAAGGGTGGGGACCGACTACGAGGACGGTCGGCAAGTGGACCGATGACGAGGATGAGGACCAGTGATGAGGATGACCACCGGTGGGGACAGGATATGGATGCAGACCGAGGAAGAAGAAGGTGCAGGGGCTAACCGGTTTTTCCCAGGTTCCAGCAGCCGTGCGGCTCACATCCAACGGATGGGATGCAACCGGCCAAAACATCGGGCCCTAATCATTTTTGTTTAGTGAACAACGTTTTTTTATTTTGCTGGTTGGGGAACTTGGGATGCTCATTCGGTATCTTTTCTTTATTATTGTGACACAAGGTTTCAAGATGTTGATAAGACTCGTCAAGATGTTCCAAGATAGTAGTAGTATCTTTATTTTGTGACACAAGGTTTCAAGATGGATGGACGCACAGTGTGGGCACATGAATCGTTGGCCGCTTCAGGACATGCATGCATGTCCTCCCGGGCAAGAATAAGTGAAGTCGAAAACACTGCACTGTTGATGAGTCTCGTCGTCTTCCCCATCAAGGCATCAACACCAAGTACATCAGTACATCTCACACATTATAAATTATCAGTATTACTACGTACACTGTTGAATTGTTGACGGATGTTCCCGCACAAAAAAGCGATGATCGATGGACGCGACACAAAATAGCGAAATACCACTAAGATGAGAGGGGGAAAAACGCTGCAAGAAGAGAGAGAAATGTCATGTAGGAGTAGCATGCATATTTCAGTGCCTAAGATTGACACGCACGGAAATCATGCCAAGAGGCCGAGGCGCCTGGGGGAGCTGCCTGCCTGCGCCACCGCCTCCGGTAGGTCCATTGCGCCGGTGCTGCCACACCACGCCCACACTCTTCCAGTGCACGCAGCAGCACCGTCCACAGCTACACACGCAGCCCGGCCCGGCATTGCCCTGCCACGGTAGCCCACCACGTGCATCCATCACTCCGGCACCACCCATGTCTGTCACTCACTGCCATACATGTACACTGACGGTGCGCGCCCCTGTCCGGCACAGTACGTACGTACGCCCGGCGGACGCGGCATGCCGCACATCTTCTTCTCGCCGCCGGGCGTTGGACCGTGGCCACCGACGCATCGTGGCGCGCTAGCTGCATGTAGCGGCGCGGCGGGCGGTCACGGCATGTAGAGGCGGTCGCGGCACTTGCAGCGCCACGCCACCGGGTAGTACTCCGTGGTGACCATCACGCCGGGCGGCACGGACACGTGCACGGGCACGCACGGGCTGCAGCTGCCGCACTTGGACGTGCACCGCGGCGGGTGCGACCCGGGGCCCGGGCCCCCGGCCAGCAGCCGCCGCCTGCCGCCCCCGTGGTCACCCTCCTGCGGCACCAATGGAAACTGCTGGTTAGCTCACGAGTGAATATCGTATCCGCGCAATCAATCGAGCACGCACGTACGTGCGCGTGTGGTCCGAGCCCCCGGCCGGCCGTGCGGCGTTAATGTGCTGCTAGCTACTCCTACGTATTAGTAAAAACTGTACTACGAGCGGCGACGAGTGGTCGCTGCCCCGGCGATGCTAGCTGCATGGGCCACGGGGGCCGGGCGCCGCGGAAGGCCTGTCGGAAGCTAGCAGGTGCGCCGTACGCCGCCGTGAGCTGGCTGGCCGGCAGTCGCTGTTCGCGGTGGGGCATGGGACCAGCGACCGACGCCGACGAGACGACGGCGCTGGCCCTAGCTAGCCAAGGTTGCCATCCTTAATTTTGACGCATCCAGGTGGATTATTGATGCGCAACTCGCAATCGTGTGATTTGGCTTGTCAGATGCATCGGCTGGAGCCAAAAACATGAAAACTTGCGACATCTAGCTAGTATGGCATCTTTGTTTCCTTTCCTCTTCACATAGAGTATTTTTTACATGAACGGAGAAGCTGGAGTAATTAAGCTGCCCGCTAAGATAGCTGCAGGGGAACACTTAACTAGAACTGACTACACTCAAGACTCAACGTAAGAAGCTCGATCGATGTCAAACTCACCAGATCACCGGCATACACCACCGCTCTTTCCATCCTCCCGGAATCTGTGCATGCAGTGGGAGAGGAAACTCAAACGAGTTAACGACAGTACAACACCTCGCACCATCATAACACATAGGCTTAGAAACGGGAGCAGATCTGTAAACTGAGCCAGCAGGCAAGCAAGAAAGAGAAACCAAGAACAAGAACTAAAGCACGCAATGGTAAAAACACTAAGGCGCAAGAAGAAGATGAGCGAGCATGTCTTTTACTAAAAGAACACAAGAGAAGGAGGGAGCACACATCCGCTAGCTGAGCTCGTCGCTTACCCGAACGGAGCACGACGTTCTCCCAGCGCGCGCCGACGAAGAAGCAGCCGCAGCAGAGGGATGCGACGACGAGCAGCCCTAGCATAGACACGGCATGGCACCCGGCCGGCCGGCTCCCCCTGGGTGGCGGCATTGCCAGAGCCACAGCCCAGCTACCTTTAACTTCTTGGTCGCTGGAGAGTAGACCGGCGAAGGAGCGGAGGGAGAAATGAGCTAGCCAAGGCCGAGCCCGAAGCTAACGCCAGGCGAGAGGAAGAAGACACAGGGACGAGGACGAGGACGAGGGCGGGGTGGTGCGGGTGTGGGTGTACTGTACAGGCTGCATCGCATCTCGGAGCCCAGCTCCTCTAAGCAGCCGTTATATATACCGACCGAGACCGAGACCGAGTCGACACTGTCAGTGAGTGGCCACCAGACATGGCTACACGTATATGTATGTATGTGTATACGCCCGGTAGCTGGCTGGGAGGCAGGCGCGGTCGCCAACTTTAATATCGGCCGCGCACAAAGTACGGCGTACGCAATGTGCGTTCACCTACACCGTATGCTACCCGTACGGCTTTGGATCTTGGTGTGATACCAGGCACCAGCTCTGTTTCACCTACAAGGATGCTACTACTACCACTACCAGTACCAGTGTGGTGTACTGCTGCATGCGCTGCTGCTGCTCCCTCCAGACGGGATCGAGCACTGGACATCGGCAAAAAGAGGGACGGACTTGTGTTGTGGCCATCGTTCATGCTCTTTTCACGGGAGGGTCCAAGTAAATGTAATGGTAAAAAGGAGTGATCTGAGAGCAATCTTTTTCTTGTTCGTTTTTTTTTCTTTGGTCGTAGTAGTAGCCTGTACTGCTTGTTCCTGATTAACATGGGCAGCAAGGAAGCAGAGGGTGCGCAGGATAGGACCACCAAAGATGTTGCAATGCGTGCGTGCAGAAACACTGGCACTGGCACTGGCACTCCACTGCCCAGAGTTTTGTGCCATGGTTAATCACTCCTCCTCCTCCTACTCCTACATTGGTGGTCCAGTGAGAGGGAGATCTCGACCGTGACAAGCCAAGTTTTTCCGGTCGAGCGCAAGCTATGATTTCAGAGGAGTTCATGCCCCGCCCATGCACTGGCTGGCTCCATGTCCTAATTATCGCCAGGAATGAGGCAGGTGATTCACTCGTCGGATTATTTCGGGGAGACCTTGGCGACTTGTAGGTTCACTTCTCCTCCTCCGCAGTAGAGTCTGAGTACGTGGGCGGTTCCCTTTCTTTTGGTGGTATATGCTAACGTTGGTCAAGGTGACTTGATTGTTTGCTCGTGGGAAGTCCGTCTCAGGTGGCCTCTCAGCAGTCAGGGAGTACTAATCAGATATGATGCAGATCGCGATGGATTTGGACTTTGTTGACGGAGAAATGTCGCATCCACAGATATCCTACGGATGATTTACGGGCTGGGCTGCTGGACAACCGCTTGAATAAGAATGGCGGATAGGGTGTGTCTACGACATACTTAGATTTAGATGTGATATAATTATTACACTAAATGACTAAATCAAGCATAAAAAATGATGGTTATTTAAATCTTCACGTAAAATTAATAATATATGATTTAGATGTGCAATACTTATCTTACATCTAGATTTGTTTTAGTAGCAAAATCGGGGCGGATAATTACTACTACCTCCGTCACAGTTTAGAAAAACACGGTTAAATTTACGTGCATTTACATAATAATAAGGTTTAGGACGCATTGCATTTACCCCTATCAGCTAGTTAGTACTCCGTTGTACTACTTCTATATGCATATGTAGTGTGAATGCTATTTTTTAGCCCATTTTACAAATCAATCAATAACCACCTAGGTTCGAGAACATTTTTAAGCACACCTTCTAAACCATGATGCAGGGAGTGGCAGGGATTAATTACTGGATGTGTCTAGCGCACATGCCCTAGTTATTGCACATCTAAGTGACTTAACACAGAAAGGAAAATAATACCCACATGAATTTTCATGTAAGACAAATGACATAGGACTTAAATATGCAATACTTATGATACATGTAGATGTACTCTAGGAAAACTGTTTGATCATTTTAGTCCAACTAGCAAAAGAAGCCCGTGTGTGAAACAGAAGGAAAAAATACTACAGGTTCCTAAGCTAATAACCATGACTCAAGACTATAATAGGTCCACGTCCTTTATTGTAACACATTGTATCCCATATGTGTTTCTTTTATCCTCCTTTCCACCCTAGCGGTGGCTTTAATACTCACACAATCACAACACATTTGAATGTGGTCAATCCTAAAGCATCTCTCTCGGCAGAAAATGAAAGATCTGTTTTTCTCTGCGAGGTTTTGCCGAGGCATGCATGCGTGGTTATAGATGATTTCTTTCATCTCCAATAAGGGAAGGGAAAAAAACTTGGGAGGGGGCAAGAATATATGAGTGTATTGATGAATCAACAAGGCAAGCATCCGCGTTGAATAAAAGAAAACAAGGCAAGCATCCATATAAACTAAAACCTGGGCACAATCACTTCATTCTCCACTAGATGACCAAATTCATCATAAAGTGAAAGAAAACTAGCATTATACAATCAAATGACTTACATCATTATGTCAAGATCTTATTTTGAAGTTGCGAAAGAAAACATTGACAAACACAACCTGCATGAAAAATATAATTATCAAATCAAGGGGGAATGAAAATATTAAAGGACAGGGGTGATGAGGCCCCACATGAAATACTTTGTTCTTATATCCTCATGTTGATCGGGATTATAATATCACATCCTCTTACTTTTATTTGGATCTCTAGCAAGCTTGTTCAAATCAACTAGTTCATGCATATTGGAGGTTGTTGATTTATTCTTAAAACCTCTCCATTAATTCCACTTCAACTTTGAATACCAAGAGCAAATAAATTAAATGAAATTTTGAATTGCCAAACATCATACATGAAAATGCAGTATATTGGGAATTAGCAAGATGTAAAAGATTATGTGAATTTAATTGGACTGTGTGAGTATGAATTAGCCAATTTTACTTGTAGATAGGAAGTTGCATACTAAAATTTACAGATTACAAAAAGTGTATTTGAACAGACCTAGGTAGATTGTTGATGAGATTAACATAGTTTGTAACACAGAAATTGTAACCGAGCAAAAAAATTGAAGGAAAACACCCTAGATGACGGCTTACCTGGATCTCAATTAGCAAGACGAAATTGTGGAAGTTGTGACGTAGCTGTGCTGCGGCATCATTGTGCAAGGCCACGGTGGGGGTGACGACAAATAGTCAGGTGACTTGTTTCCTTTGTGAAGGAACCACCCACTACCCAGCTCAGTGTCACATTTACCCCAAGTATGCCTAAACCCCATAGACCCCGTGACTAACAAGGACCAAGTACTATCTTTTTGGAGAAGGAAACATGGATCAACAAACGTTTTCTTAGGAGCATACGAAAACCCGAGAGTTGTGAAGATACGATAGATGTTTTGTTGAGCTTGCAGAACCAATGGATTATCCGAACTTCGTTCGTGGACAAGAGATATTCTGCAATGCTTGTGAGGATGCCCAAGTGTTAGAATACGAGATTCACTAAGCCTTATACAAGGTAATGATTTCAGTGCGACATGGCTTGGCCACCATGACGACTTACTATTATCATTCTCTTGCTATTCGGAATGGTAAATCTGAGAGACTTACCCATAGCGAGAGACGACGTTCTTTGAAGCTTTTGTTTAAGCCTTAGAATGGTATGATGAAAGCCCCATGTACATGGCAATCGTTGTCACGCGTCGGACATTTTACGGTGAGGGTGAAGCTAAGACCCTTCTCTCTGCAGGATAACCACAAATGGTAGACCACCATGAGAATCATCGATAGGTTATTTAGAATGGTCACGAGACTTGTCAGTTAAGAAGACCCAGTGACGGAAGAATCTTATATCAACAGAAGAACCCTCGATTTTGATGGAAACATTATGAATATGATGGAAGAACTTCACCAAAGAAGTTACCATGAAGAATGTGACGAGCGAGATGCCAAGACCCTAGAGGATTGTTAAAAATTTGAGCGACCAGTAACTCTCATTTTAAGTGTGGTAGCACCCCACTTTGCAGGAGACTAGATTTGTTAGAAGACCTCCCAAACCATAACCTTTTCTTTCTAGCCTCTTCGAATCTCGAGGACGAGATTCATTTTAAGTGTGGTAGTTTGTAACATCCCAAAATTATAAATTTTGGAATGTTAATATAATTATTAGATTGATTGTTTGTTTGTTTGAGTGACTGAAACTTGAGTGGAATTTGAAACTTCTCAAAAAAATGAGAGGGAATAAAATGACTTTCCCAAAATTTTCTATTTTGAATCCCTTTTCAATATTGAGTTTGAATATTTTCAAAACCCTTTGATTAAAAAAAATCAAACGAGAGGAGGAAAATGACACTCCAAAATCAGAGACAATGTCTTGATTCAAATTTTAAGTATTTGCAATTTATTTGAAATTCAAATTCCTTTTCATTTTAAATTTATTGCAAAAAAATATTTTTTTTAAAAAGTATTTTATTTGGTTTTGAAAATATGTTCATGTTTTATAAAATTTTATTCTGAAAATTTTGATATATAATATGCCTATATAAAATGTTCTCTCTTTTTCATTTATACGTTTTTCTTCTTTGTTTTTAAAAAAAATTGTTAATACGACACTGTTCATCCGGAATTTAAAAAAAAGACCGCGCGTGGCCGTACTACTCACCAGGGCTGGCCGAATCCATGGCCCATGCGGCACTTCTTCTTTTTGTTTTCTAGTTTGCCTACATTACGTATATGTTTAGTCCCACATTGCCTATCTATGGACCTTTAGACCTTCCATTCACTTATAAATATAGACCCATAGGAGCATCCAAAAAATCATCTATTTCGGGTTAAATCAATATTTTGGTTTGACTAGGTTTATTAAATAAAAATATCCTCTTCTCTTCGGCGGGATTTCTCGAAGTCGTCTCCTTATTGGAATTAATTCTCACTCTCCATTCTAAAGGTATTTCGATTCGTATTTTTTTATACTCCCGTAGTTTATTATTTCTAGACTAGTATTCCTACACTAGTATACGGTAGAGTAATTAGATATATTAATTAGTCTTCGTATTTCCACATTAGTACTAGAATTCTTTTAGACGTAGCACTTTTATTCCGTAAAACAGCTTGGCCCTGATTTTTCAAATAGCCATAACTTTTTACTCGTTTATCCGAATTAGATGAAACCAACGCCTAGAGTTTCGTCGTGATCCCACCTATCCTGTGAACCTATCATATCAACTTTTTGAAATTTTCAAATTTCGAAATTTGTTCATATTCATATTCAAACTTCTTTTGATCATATCTTTTTATCCGTAGCTCCGTTTTAGATGAATTCAATTGCGTCGGATTCGTATCAAAGTAATCTTTCCGTTTGTATCATTAGTTTTAACTTTTCAACTTATAATTTTGATCAAATCAGATTTATCTATTAGTGCCCAAAAGTGTTCATATCGTTCTAAGCCGATTCAATGTTATATTGAAGTATTTGTATCTTTTGATCCGCTAGTTCAAATCTAGTAACTCTTTTTTCTACACGCTCATATTGATCTCCTATATCCAGTAGCATCATTAGTTTCGACCTTTGAACCTTACAAATTTGAGCGATTCAAATTTGTATTCGAACATTCATTTGATCTTATCTTGCAAATCGTACCACCTTTTCAATTGATTCCTTTTACCCCTAAACACTCATGTCATATATTTTTGTACGTAACCATCGTACTTTAGTTCAACTTCTCTTGACCTTTTTAATGCAAATTCAATTCATACTTCAATTCGCTATAACTTGCGTTGTAGTGCTCCATTTGAAGAAATTCTTTCTACAAATAAATTCTTATGTCTTATACTATTTGTCAAACAACATTCATGTTGTTCTCCCAATATTTTTGATCATCTCCCATAGTGTATGCAAGTCGAGCTTATATAGCAATAGTTGATCATCCTTTAACTCTTTTGAGTTGACCCCTTTCATCGTACCTTTTACAACACCATGAGGCCCTATCTTTTTTTTATTAAACCTTAGTACGTTGTTATTTTGTACCAAGACATGCTTTGTTCTTATGTTCTCTTGGTTCTTTCTTTTTGGCATGAATGTTTATTGAATGCTATTTGTTTACGATAGATTGCTCGGAGTGTGGCGAGTAGAATTATCAGGATTATGAGAGCGACTATCTTCATCAAGTAATACCAGGCAAGTCATTTGATCATGTATCACCTATGTTTTATGCATCGTAGTTCTACCATCCTATGCCCAATTACATGCTGAGTAGGTACTTGGAAATTATGGTTACATATTGTAGTATCATGTGGTAGGCACCCAACAACCCCGTTACTTGGCCCGGGACGACAAATTTCATATTGCTATGCTTGAGTAGACGGGATTCTGGTTGAGAGTTTATCACGAGTGATGCGAGAATAATTTAATAACCAAGACCGGTTAAGTCAAGACTTTTCAAGACCTCGTGATGCAATGCAACTCTGGGTGAAGGACGGTTGATCGGCTCCCTGGAGAAACCAGTGGATGACCCGGGATGCTGGAGACGGCCATGACATCTTGCGGAAAGCTTCACCCAGGCTCAAAGAGACGGACGAATATTTTCAAGACCCAAGGCTTACCTGCACAGCCACAAGTCATTATGGGCTCTGGCTTGGTTGGACAACGTGGCGACTCTGGACAGGCGGTGCTAGCAGATGTGGAAGAACGGTAGGATTGGATGGGCACCGACAGGGATTCAGAGGGACCCGTTGAAAGACCATGTTTTGATCATCCGGTCTTCAAACCCCCTGAAGTGCGAGGACATACACGGAGGCGATCAAATCTTTTGGGGAACGTGTGCAAAACTCTGCAGAGTACTCAAACCTAATCGATTAGCCGTGTCCACGGTCATGGACAACTTGAGCCAAAGGAACTGAAGTTATCTGAAATTCTCAACACAAATAATAATATTGATGTGGGAATTATTGACAACTCGGGTACGAGAATTGGTTGGCGGAACCATCTCGTTAACAACCAACAATGTAGTAACATTTTTCTTTTAGCCCTCTCTTGATGTAGGAGAAAACTTGCTTTTCGCTAAAAACTTATAGCCCCACTTGCCATATATGCATATAGTATAGATGATTACTTTTCACCCCTCTCTTATGTGACTTGCCGGCATATTCAATATGCTGACCTACACGGCTGCAACGTCTTATGTTGTAGATATTTTATTCGACGAGTAAGAGTACGATTCAGGGTTACGGTCTACACTCAACTTGTCGTTGGTGTTTATTGGGACTCCACTCCCTTGACTGCTTCCGCTGAGATATTTAAGGTATATATCAGTTTTACGCTATTTACATGTGATTGCACTTTGATATATACATTGATGTACTGTGTGTGCCAGCATACTGATCCAGGGATGGCACAGAAACACAGAGGCTTGACTCGTTTTGAGTCGGGTCGCTACATTAATACTCGAGTGTAGGTTGATTAATAGAAATATCATGGAGTTTTCTGCAAAATAAAAAATCTGTCTTAAAACTGCACCATGGGTTAATCAATAAAAACATAAGGAGATTTTCTATAGAACACCATGACAAAATATGAATACATTAGGAGGTCATGTTACACATTTTTTTAATTAAAAATGGCACCCGGTTTGACTTCAATACAATAGATTTATCTTTTTATACAATATTTTGTCACATATTTCATATACTTAATTGTTTTCAAAGTATATTCTGAGAGCATTCTTAGTTTTCCGCTGTTTATTTATGCATATGTTTTATCAAGGTTCCCGCAGCAACGCGCGGGGAATCATCTAATTTAAAAGACGTGAAGAATATATTCCGGTCACAATTTAACTAATACGTAGAATCTCTTCTCCCAATTTGATCAGGTTTCACAATTTCTCGAAAGTTTAGATGCTGGATTATATTCTTTTGATGGAAAATGCAAGAAATGCATACATGTGTATGTGTACACAAATTAATTTCCGCATTCCTTTTACTAAAAGAGGTTCCACCTCCCTAATATTTTCGCTCCCTCCACCCTTTCGTTCCCTTTCTTTTAATTGTTCCCTCCAACTATTTGAAATGTAGTGCTCATTTCCCCCCACCCATCGTGTAAAGCGTCTTGTTAATTCATCAAATGAACTCACAACGTCATTCACACCATCCCCTCATATGTCTCTTCTTCCCCAGATCTTAGTCCACTTGTAGCGGCAAATGGATCCCTTATGGGCGTCCTACATGGCCGGCGTGCTTCTAAGCGGCAAACAATGTAAAATTTCCCTGTTTACCCAAAAACCTAATCCTAGACTACCACATAACTCCTCTACCTCCCTCTCGCCCACCCCTTTGAAGATTTTCATGTGCTTCTTCGTTTTCACATGTTGTTCTTTCAAAGAATTAATCAAACTAGAGGCTTCGTACAACCGCTAATTCTATATGGAGTTATACCAATTTAGTATGTACTTTCTTAATAAATCAGTCGTATTATATGTGATACTGCAATTAGTTCTACCTAGGTTCACAACAATTTAGTTGGCATGTTCTTATTAAATCTTGTGGGATGTTTTCATAATTGAATGATTTCTTCTTCTTAAGATTTGGTAGTGAATTACTACCTCTTATTCTTACTAATACAATATACTTACGGAGTATATGGTACCCCCAAATATGTGTTGACATTGTTGATGACCATGCGTAGTAACAAAACGTGTTTAACTGTACAGCTGCTGCTGCCAAACTAACACATATGTACTGCAGGATTAAAGAAGAGACACCGATGGACGATTATCATGTAGCCAAACATCCTGTGAGAAAAGATGTTGTCTAGGAAATTGATATGGATTCATAGGGTTTGGATGGTGCCGATTAGACTGATATAGGTCAAGATCCTAGTCATCTTCAAAAAACTACCTCTCACGTACATGCTAAAATGAGATATTTGCAAAGTATCCTATGGACTAACAAATGTTAGTTTTGCCAAAGTTCGTGCTTGCAATACTTGTATAGAAGGAAAGCTTCATGAGACGCCTCACTGCCGCATGACTAATATGTACTAAAGAGGCCCCTAGAGCTCCTCCACATGGATCTCTTCGGTCCTTGATGTCTACGATGCAAATTTATTCTTGTAGATGTTGTTGGGCCTCCAAGTGCAGAGTTTTGTAGGACAACATCAGATTTTCCTCAAGTGGATGACCTAAGGTTTATCAACCAGGAGGAGGTATAGAATGAACATGGTCTCTCTCAAACAACCCTGTAATCAAATAGAAGAAATCTCTTGTGTCCCCAACACACCTAATAAAATGGCAAATTGTATAGGTGCAGTAGTTTGACGAAGAGATGGTGGTACAAGTGTAGTATGGATAGTAGAAATATATTTTTATAATTTTAATAAATAAAAACAGCATGGTAGCAAGTGGTAAACAACAAGCAAAACGTTGTATAAATGCTTGGAAATAAGGCCAAGGGTTCATACTTTCACTAGTGCAATTTCTCAACAATGCTAACATAATAGAATCATATGACCACCCCTCAGTGTGCGAGAAAGAATCACTCCAAAGTTCATAAGTAGCAAAGAACAGAAGATGAAATTGTTGTAGGCGGCGAACCACCTCAAAGTTATCGTTTTCGATCAACCCATTGAGCTATTCCTATAAGTGTCACAAACAGCCCTAGAGTTCGTACTAGAATAACACCTATGATACATATCAATCAACCCTAATGTCACCTAGATACTCTAATCTTACCTCAAGTATCCGTGTGTTAATTATTCGACATGCATCAAACAATTTTAGATTCATCATATTCAATCCAACACAAAGAACTTCAAAGAGTACCCCAAGATTTCTATCAAAGAGTGCTGGAATTGGGATTCAGATGAGTTTTCTTTGGTATAGAGGCTTACGGCAGTAGTGCGGAAGTTTTAGGCTAATTGTTAGCAGTTTCTAAATTTATGGGAATTTTCAGCGTTGGAATCATGTCAGCTGGAGCCATGTGGGCCCCACAAGCTAACAAGGCACGTCCAGGGGGTGGGTGTGCCCTGTTGGATTGTGTCCCACACGTGCCCCCCTCCGGTGGTTCTCCGCTCCGGTATTTCTCATATTGTCTAGAAAAATCGTCAAAAAGTTTTGGGCGATTCGAAGAACTTTTATTTTCTTCATAAAAATAACACCTCGATAATTCTGCTGAAAATAGCATTAGTCCTGGCTCGTTCTAATAAAATACCATAAAATACATCAAAACCGTATAAAAAGTATTGTAAACATCGGTAGATATGTCATGAATACTTCATTATCGATACATTGGAGATGTATCAATATTCCATCTTTTGATAGTCTTGGGGGAAGAAAGTATTGCTTAGTGATTGTGGATGATTACTCAAGATACACATGGGTATATTTCTTCAACGGGAAGAGTGATACCCAACAAACCGTCATCGATTTTGCAAATGAAGCTCATAGACGGCATGAAGCAAAGATTTGGATGATTAGAAGTGACAACGGCTCCGAGTTCAAGAACTACACATTGGATAAGGTTTGAAGTGATAAGTGTATCAAGCACCAATACTCTGCACCATATACCCCTCAACAAAATGGTGTTGCAGAGAGGAAGAACCGAACATTGATGGATGAGGAAAGGACCATGATGGCATAATTCAAATCTCCATACAACTTTTGGGCCGAAGAGGCTTGAACAAGACTCCATATGAGATACTCACCTGTAACAAGACAAACCTCAAGTATTTTCGGGTGTTCGGGTGTAAGTGTTCCATTCTCAAAAAGGGAGCTAGTTTAGCTATACTTTATTTTAGAGCTTATGAGGGCATATTTGTTGGTTATCAATAACTCTCGTGCTTACCGTGTCCTCAACAAGTCCACCACACCCATTATGGAGACATGTAACATGGAGTTTGATGAAAATACTGGCTCCCAAGTGGAGCAAAGTGGTCTTTGTGATATAGTTGATGAAATTCCTCCCCAAGCCATAAGAAGAATGTGTGTGGGACACTTCCTACCCGTTGAGGAACCCCATGTGGCCGAAGGAGAAGGACACTGTTCTACACAAGTGGAATCCTCACCATCACTTTGTTGGGATTATGCCCTAGAGGCAATAATAAATGTATAGTTATTATTATAATTCCTGTATCAAGATAATAGTTTATTATCCATGCTATAATTGTATTGAAAGAAGACTCATTTACATGTGTGGATACATAGACAAAACACCGTCCCTAGCATGCCTCTAGTTGGCTAGCCAATTGATCAATGATAGTCAGTGTCTTCTGATTATGAACAAGGTGTTGTTGCTTGATAACTGGATCACGTCATTGGGAGAATCACGTGATGGACTAGACCCAAACTAATAGACGTAGCATGTTGATCGTGTCATTTTGTTGCTACTGTTTTCTGCGTGTCAAGTATTTATTCCTATGACCATGAGATCATATAACTCACTGACACCGGAGGAATGCTTTGTGTGTATCAAACGTCGCAACGTAACTGGGTGACTATAAAGATGCTCTACAGGTATCTCCGAAGGTGTTAGTTGAGTTAGTATGGATCAAGAGTGGGATTTGTCACTCCGTGTGACGGAGAGGTATCTCGGGGCCCACTCGGTAATGCAACATCACACACAAGCCTTGCAAGCAATGTAACTTAGTGTAAGTTGCGGGATCTTGTATTACGGAACGAGTAAAGAGACTTACCGGTAAACGAGATTGAAATAGGTATGCGGATACTGACGATCGAATCTCGGGCAAGTAACATACCGAAGGACAAAGGGAATGACATACGGGATTATACGAATCCTTGGCACTGAGGTTCAAACGATAAGATCTTCGTAGAATATGTAGGATCCAATATGGGCATCCAGGTCCCGCTATTGGATATTGACCGAGGAGTCTCTCGGGTCATGTCTACATAGTTCTCGAACCCGCAGGGTCTGCACACTTAAGGTTCGACGTTGTTTTATGCGTATTTGAGTTATATGGTTGGTTACCGAATGTTGTTCGGAGTCCCGGATGAGATCACGGACGTCACGAGGGTTTCCGGAGTGGTCCGGAAACGAAGATTGATATATAGGATGACCTCATTTGATTACCGGAAGGTTTTCAGAGTTACCGGGAATGGCGAATGGGTTCCGGGAGTTCACCGGGGGGGGGGGGGGGGCAACCCACCCCGGGGAAGCCCATAGGCATTTGGGGAGCCACACCAGCCCTTAGTGGGCTGGTGGGACAGCCCACAAGTGCCCAATGCGCCAAGAGAAGAAAAAATCAAGAGGAAAGGAAAAAAAAGGAAGGAGGTGGGAAGGGAGGGGGACTCCTCCCACCAAACCAAGTCCAACTCGGTTTGGGGGGGGGGAGTCCTCCCCCCCTTTGCTCGGCCGACTCCTTGGGGGTCCTTGGACCCCAAGGCAAGGCCCCCCTCCCTCCTCCTATATATATGGAGCAATTAGGGCTGATTTGAGACGACTTTCTCACGGCTGCCCGACCACATACCTCCACGGTTTTTCCTCTAGATCGCGTTTCTGCGGAGCTCGGGCGGAGCCCTGCTGAGACAAGGTCATCACCAACCTCCGGAGCGCCGTCACGCTGCCGGAGAACTCTTCTACCTCTCCGTCTCTCTTGCTGGATCAAGAAGGCCGAGATCATCGTCGAGCTGTACGTGTGCTGAACGCGGAGGTGCCGTCCGTTCGGTACTAGATCGTGGGACTGATCGCGGGATTGTTCACGGGGCGGATCGAGGGACGTGAGGACATTCCACTACATCAACCGCGTTCTCTAACGCTTCTGCTGTACGATCTACAAGGGTACGTAGATCACTCATCCCCTCTCGTAGATGGACATCACCATGATAGGTCTTCGTGCGCGTAGGAAATTTTTTGTTTCCCATGCGACGTTCCCCAACAGTGGCATCATGAGCTAGGTTCATGCGTAGATGTATTCTCGAGTAGAACACAAAAGTTTTTGTGGGCGGTGATGTGCATTTTGCTGCCCTCCTTAGTCTTTTCTTGATTCCGCGGTATTGTTGGATTGAAGCGGCTTGGACCGACATTACTCGTACGCTTACGAGAGACTGGTTTCATCGTTACGAGTAACCCCCTTTGCTCAAAGATGACTGGCAAGTGACGGTTTCTCCAACTTTAGTTGAATTGGATTTGACCGAGGAGGTCCTTGGATAAGGTTAAATAGCAACTCATATATCTCCGTTGTGGTGTTTGCGTAAGTAAGATGCGATCCTACTAGATACCCTTGGTCACCACGTAAAACATGCAACGACAAAATTAGAGGACGTATAACTTGTTTTTGCAGGGTATGATTGTGATGTGATATGGCCAATGATGTGATGTGATATATTGGATGTATGAGATGATCATGTTGTAATAGAAATATCGACTTGCACGTCGATGGTACGGCAACCGGCAGGAGCCATAGGGTTGTCTTTATACTAACGTTTGTGCTTGCAGATGCGTTTACTATTTTGCTAGGATGTAGCTTTAGTAGTAATAGCATAAGTAGCACGACAACCCCGATGGCAACACGTTGATGGATGATCATGGTGTGGCGCCGGTGACAAGAAGATCGTGCCGGTGCTTTGGTGATGGAGATCAAGAAGCACGTGATGATGGCCATATCATGTCACTTATGAATTGCATGTGATGTTAATCCTTTTATGCACCTTATTTTGCTTAGAACGACGGTAGCATTATGAGGTGATCTCTCACTAAAATTTCAATACGAAATTGTGTTCTCCCCGACTGTGCACCGTTGCTACAGTTCGTCGTTTCGAGACACCACGTGATGATCGGGTGTGATAGACTCAACGTTCACATACAACGGGTGCAAAACAGTTGCGCACGCAGAACACTCGGGTTAAGCTTGACGAGCCTAGCATGTGCAGACATGGCCTCGGAACACATGAGACCGAAAGGTCGATCGTGAATCATATAGTTGATATGATTAGCATAGGGATGCTTACCACTGAAACTATACTCAACTCACGTGATGATCGGACTTGGGATAGTGTAAGTGGATCATGAACCACTCAAATGACTAGAGAGATGTACTTTTTGAGTGGGAGTTTGGCATATATTTTGATTAAGTTGAACTCTAATTATCTTGAACATAGTCTAAGTCCACTTTGAATATATTTGTGTTGTAGATCATGGCTCACGCGACAGTCATCCTGAATTTTAATATGTTCCTAGAGAAAGCTAAGTTGAAAGATGATGGAAGCAACTTTGTAGACTGGGCTCGTAATCTTAAGCTAATCTTACAAGCTGGGAAGAAGGATTATGTCCTTAATGCTGCGCTAGGAGATGAACCACCCGCTACGGCTGATCAGGATGTTAAGAACGCTTGGTTAGCGCGTAAGGAGGACTACTCAATAGTTCAATGTGCAGTCTTGTATGGCTTAGAACCGGGACTTCAACGTCGCTTTGAGCGTCATGGAGCATTTGAGATGTTCCAGGAGTTGAAGTTTATCTTTCAGAAGAACGCCCGGATCGAGAGGTATGAGACCTCCGATAAATTCTATGCTTGCAAGATGGAGGAAAACTCGTCTGTCAGTGAACATGTGCTCAAAATGTCTGGGTACTCAAACCGTCTAGCTGAGCTGGGGATTGAACTCCCGCAAGAGGCTATCATTGACAGAATCCTTCAATCACTGCCGCCAAGCTATAAAGGCTTTGTGTTGAACTACAACATGCAAGGGATGAACAAGTCTCCCGGCGAGTTGTTTGCGATGCTGAAAGTCGCAGAGTCTGAACTCCGTAAAGAGCATCAAGTGTTGATGGTGAGCAAGACCACTAGTTTCAAGAGAAACGGCAAAGGCAAGAAGGGCAATTCGAAGAAGAGCGGCAAGCCTGTTGCCAATCCGCCGAAGAAACCCAAGGCTGGACCTAAGCCTGAAACAGAGTGCTTCTATTGCAAGGGTATGGGTCACTGGAAGCGCAATTGCCCCAAGTATCTGGCAGATAAGAAGGCGGGCAAAGAAAAATCAGGTATATTTGATATACATGTTATTGATGTGTACTTAACCGGCTCTCGCAGTAGTGCCTGGGTATTCGATACCGGTTCTGTTGCTCACATTTGCAACTCGAAACAGGAACTGCGGAATAGACGAAGGCTGGCGAAAGACGAAGTGACGATGCGCGTAGGAAATGGTTCCAAGGTTGATGCAATCGCCGTCGGCACAGTGTCACTTCAGCTACCATCGGGATTAGTGATGAACTTAAATCATTGTTATTTAGTGCCTGCGTTGAGCATGAACATTATATCTGGATCTTGTTTATTGCGAGACGGTTACTCTTTTAAGTCTGAGAATAATGGTTGTTCTATTTCTATGAGTAACATCTTTTATGGTCATGCACCGAATGTGAGAGGATTGTTCATATTGAATCTTGATATCGATACACATATACATAACATTGAGACCAAAAGAGTTAGAGTAAATAATGATAGCGGCATATTTTTGTGGCACTGCCGCTTGGGTCATATTGGTGTAAAGCGCATGAAGAAACTCCATGCTGATGGACTTTTGGAGTCACTTGACTTTGATTCACTTGACACATGCGAACCATGCCTCATGGGCAAGATGACTAAAACTCCGTTCTCCGGAACAATGGAGCGTGCAAGTGACTTGTTGGAAATCATACATACCGATGTGTGTGGTCCAATGAGCGTAGAGGCACGCGGCGGATATCGTTATTTTCTCACCTTCACTGACGATTTGAGTAGATATGGTTATGTCTACTTGATGAAGCACAAGTCTGAAACATTTGAAAAGTTCAAGCAATTTCAGAGTGAAGTGGAAAATCATCGTAACAAGAAGATCAAGTTCCTGCGGTCTGATCGTGGGGGTGAATATCTGAGTTTCGAGTTTGGTGCTCACTTAAGACAATGTGGAATTGTTTCGCAGTTAACACCGCCTGGAACACCACAGCATAATGGTGTGTCCGAACGTCGTAATCGTACTTTGTTAGAGATGGTGCGATCTATGATGTCTCTTACTGATTTGCCGTTATCATTTTGGGGTTATGCATTAGAAACAACTGCATTCACTTTAAATAGGGCACCATCAAAATCCGTTGAGACGACACCATACGAACTGTGGTATGGCAAGAAGCCAAAGTTGTCATTTCTTAAAGTTTGGGGATGTGATGCTTATGTCAAAAAGCTTCAGCCTGAAAAGCTGGAACCCAAAGCGGAAAAGTGCGTCTTCATAGGTTACCCAAAAGAGACAGTTGGGTACACCTTCTATCTCAAATCCGAGGGCAAAGTGTTTGTTGCTAAAAACGGAGCTTTTCTCGAGAAGGAGTTTCTCTCGAGAGAATTGAGTGGGAGGAAGATAGAACTTGACGAGGTTGTCGAACCTCTCATCCCTCTGGATGGTGGCGCAAGGCAAGGGGAAACCTCTGTCATTGCGACGCCGGTTGAGGAGGAAGTTAATGATGATGATCATGAAACTCCAGTTCAAGTTTCTGTTGAACCACGCAGGTCGACGAGATCACGCGCTGCTCCAGAGTGGTACGGTAATCCCGTCTTATCAATCATGTTGTTAGACAACAATGAACCTGCGAATTATGAAGAAGCAATGGTGGGCCCAGATTCCAACAAATGGCTAGAAGCCATGAAATCCGAGATAGGATCCATCAATGAGAACAAAGTGTGGACTTTGGAGATACTGCCTGAGGGCCGCAAGGCTATTCAGAACAAATGGATCTTTAAGAAGAAGACAGATGCTGACGGTAATGTGACCGTTTATAAAGCTCGACTTGTGGCAAAGGTTTTTTCACAAGTTCCAGGAGTTGACTACGATGAGACTTTCTCACCCGTAGCGATGCTTAAGTCCGTCAGAATCATGTTAGCAATAGCTGCATTTTTCGATTATGAAATCTGGCAGATGGATGTCAAAACGGCGTTCCTTAACGGTTTCCTTAAGGAAGAGTTGTATATGATGCAACCCGAAGGTTTTGTCGATCCTAAAAATGCTGACAAGGTGTGCAAGCTCCAGCGATCCATTTATGGACTGGTGCAAGCATCTCGGAGTTGGAACAAACGCTTTGATGAGGTGATCAAAGCATTTGGGTTTATACAAGTGGTTGGAGAATCTTGTATTTACAAGAAAGTGAGTGGGAGCTCTGTGGCGTTTCTAATATTATATGTAGATGGCATATTACTGATTGGAAACAACGTAGAGCTTTTGGAGAGCATAAAAGGTTACTTGAATAAAAGTTTCTCTATGAAGGACCTAGGAGAAGCTGCTTACATTCTAGGCATTAAGATCTATAGGGATAGATCAAAACGCCTGATAGGACTTTCACAAAGCACATACCTTGATAAAGTTTTGAAGAGGTTCAAAATGGAACAGTCCAAGAAAGGGTTCTTGCCAGTTCTACAAGGTACGAGATTGAGTAAGACTCAGTGCCCAGCAACTGATGAAGATAGAGAGCATATGCGCTCCGTCCCCTATGCTTCAGCCATAGGTTCTATCATGTATGTGATGCTGTGCACTAGACCGGATGTTAGCCTGGCCATAAGTATGGCAGGCAGGTTCCAGAGTAATCCAGGAGTGGATCACTGGACAGCGGTCAAGAATATCCTGAAGTACCTGAAAAGGACTAAGGAGATGTTTCTCGTGTATGGAGGTGACGAAGAGCTCGCCGTAAAAGGTTACGTCGATGCAAGCTTTGACACAGACCCGGACGACTCTAAGTCGCAAACCGGATGCGTATTTATTCTTAATGGGGGTGCAGTAAGCTGGTGCAGTTCCAAGCAGAGCGTCGTAGCAGATTCTACATGTGAAGCGGAGTACATGGCTGCCTCGGAGGCGGCTAAGGAGGGTGTCTGGATGAAGCAGTTCATGACGGATCTTGGAGTGGTGCCAAGTGCACTGGATCCAATAACCTTGTTCTGTGACAACACTGGTGCCATTGCCTTAGCAAAGGAACCAAGGTTTCACAAGAAGACCAGACACATCAAACGACGCTTCAACCTCATCCGCGACTACGTCGAGGAGGAGGACGTAAATATATGCAAAGTGCACACGGATCTGAATGTAGCAGACCCGCTGACTAAACCTCTTCCACGGCCAAAACATGATCGACACCAGAACTGTATGGGTGTTAGATTTATTACAATGTAATTCACATGGTGATGTGAGGGCTAGATTATTGACTCTAGTGCAAGTGGGAGACTGTTGGGATTATGCCCTAGAGGCAATAATAAATGTATAGTTATTATTATAATTCCTGTATCAAGATAATAGTTTATTATCCATGCTATAATTGTATTGAAAGAAGACTCATTTACATGTGTGGATACATAGACAAAACACCGTCCCTAGCATGCCTCTAGTTGGCTAGCCAGTTGATCAATGATAGTCAGTGTCTTCTGATTATGAACAAGGTGTTGTTGCTTGATAACTGGATCACGTCATTGGGAGAATCACGTGATGGACTAGACCCAAACTAATAGACGTAGCATGTTGATCGTGTCATTTTGTTGCTACTGTTTTCTGCGTGTCAAGTATTTATTCCTATGACCATGAGATCATATAACTCACTGACACCGGAGGAATGCTTTGTGTGTATCAAACGTCGCAACGTAACTGGGTGACTATAAAGATGCTCTACAGGTATCTCCGAAGGTGTTAGTTGAGTTAGTATGGATCAAGAGTGGGATTTGTCACTCCGTGTGACGGAGAGGTATCTCGGGGCCCACTCGGTAATGCAACATCACACACAAGCCTTGCAAGCAATGTAACTTAGTGTAAGTTGCGGGATCTTGTATTACGGAACGAGTAAAGAGACTTACCGGTAAACGAGATTGAAATAGGTATGCGGATACTGACGATCGAATCTCGGGCAAGTAACATACCGAAGGACAAAGGGAATGACATACGGGATTATACGAATCCTTGGCACTGAGGTTCAAACGATAAGATCTTCGTAGAATATGTAGGATCCAATATGGGCATCCAGGTCCCGCTATTGGATATTGACCGAGGAGTCTCTCGGGTCATGTCTACATAGTTCTCGAACCCGCAGGGTCTGCACACTTAAGGTTCGACGTTGTTTTATGCGTATTTGAGTTATATGGTTGGTTACCGAATGTTGTTCGGAGTCCCGGATGAGATCACGGACGTCACGAGGGTTCCCGGAGTGGTCCGGAAACGAAGATTGATATATAGGATGACCTCATTTGATTACCGGAAGGTTTTCGGAGTTACCGGGAATGTACCGGGAATGACGAATGGGTTCCGGGAGTTCACCGGGGGGGGGGGGGGTGGGGGCAACCCACCCCGGGGAAGCCCATAGGCATTTGGGGAGCCACACCAGCCCTTAGTGGGCTGGTGGGACAGCCCACAAGTGCCCAATGCGCCAAGAGAAGAAAAAATCAAGAGGAAAGGAAAAAAAAGGAAGGAGGTGGGAAGGGAGGGGGACTCCTCCCACCAAACCAAGTCCAACTCGGTTTGGGGGGGGAGTCCTCCCCCCCTTGGCTCGGCTGACTCCTTGGGGGTCCTTGGACCCCAAGGCAAGGCCCCCCTCCCTCCTCCTATATATATGGAGCAATTAGGGCTGATTTGAGACGACTTTCTCACGGCTGCCTGACCACATACCTCCACGGTTTTTCCTCTAGATCGCGTTTCTGCGGAGCTCGGGCGGAGCCCTGCTGAGACAAGGTCATCACCAACCTCCGGAGCGCCTTCACGCTGCCGGAGAACTCTTCTACCTCTCCATCTCTCTTGCTGGATCAAGAAGGCCGAGATCATCGTCGAGCTGTACGTGTGCTGAACGCGGAGGTGCCGTCCGTTCGGTACTAGATCGTGGGACTGATCGCGGGATTGTTCGCGGGGCGGATCGAGGGACGTGAGGACGTTCCACTACATCAACCGCGTTCTCTAACGCTTCTGCTGTACGATCTACAAGGGTACGTAGATCACTCATCCCCTCTCGTAGATGGACATCACCATGATAGGTCTTCGTGCGCGTAGGAAAATTTTTGTTTCCCATGCGACGTTCCCCAACACACTTGACCCACACGCTTCAGAAGAACAAAGTGAAGGACCTCAACCAAGTGAAGAAGATCAAGGGAAAGATCAAACTCATGATGATGGTGCCTCGCCAAGTGATACCCAAGATCAAGTTCATGACTCCGAGCAAGCTCAAGATCAAGGGAAAGATCAAGACGACGCTCAAGATATTATTTGTGTTGTTCCTCGACCTTCCTTGGAGGAGATTTTGGAGCGTCGTGATGCCAAAGTAGCCGTCAAGCTCAAACATCAAGAACATGTGTTGGAGAATGTCTACAAAATCTTGAATAAAGGGGTAACCACTCATAAACAATTAACAAACTTTTGTGAGCATCATGTGTTTGTTTCTTGTATTAAGCCCCTAAAGGTACAAGAGGCTCTCAAGACCTAAAATTATCTTGAAGCCATGCATGATGAGCTTAACAACTTCGAGCGTAACAAGGTGTGGCAAATATTTCCAAGACCGAAGGAGAATCATAATATCATTCAGACCAAACAAATCTTCAAGAACAAGTGATACGTCCCAAACGTATCTATAATTTTTGCTTGTTGCATGATTTTTTTGGGTGACATTATTATATGTTTCGCTGCACTTTTATATCATTTTACATATATTTGGACTGACCTACTAACTCAGTGCACCCAGTGCCAGTTTATGTCTGCTGATGTCTATTTGCAGGGGATTTTACCCAATTTACCGAAGCCCGAAAAATTCCAGAAAAATATATAAAAAATCAGCAAAACAGAAGCTTCCGGATCACCGAAGATGGGCCACACGGGGGCCAGGGGCCTCCTAGGTGACCTGCTGGCGCGACCAGGACCTAGGTCACGCCACGAGGCCGCCTGGATGGGCCCCTCCTCCTTCGGTGCCCTCCTTTGGCCTATATTTAGAGTCTCAAGAGGAAACTCTTCCACAACTTCTCGAATCGCGAATTTCTCCTTTGTTCCGCCGCCGCAGCACTTCCGAGATCTGGGGCGTCAGGAGACCTCTTCCCGGCACCCTCCCGGAGGGAGGATTGACCTCCGGGAGCTTCTCCACCGCCATGGATGCCTCCCAGACATGCCGTGAGTAGTCCTCCTTGGACCATGAGTCCATGACCAGTAGTTATGTGATGTCTTCTCTCCAATCTTGTGCCTTAATGGTTAGTCCTTGTGAGCTGCCCTACATGATCAAGGCATCTATGTAATTCTCTTGCTATTGCTTTGCTATGCTCGGTTTGTTGGGATCCGATGGATTATGAGATTATGTTCAGATTATTATGAGTTATATATTTTATTATCCTTTTATATTATGTTCCTTAGTGATGGATGCATGTTCTCCGTTGCTATTTATTGCTTTGGCCGAGTAGTAGATTGTAACTCCAAGAGGGAGCGTTATGCATGATTGTGGGTTCATGCCCCTCTATGGCTGGCTTGAGTGAAAGCAACATGAGACTAGGACATATGCTTGTTGCAACCAGGGACAAAACAACGGTGCTTGTGACCACGATTGCAAGGATTGTTTACCTTATGCATAGTTCGTTAATGCAGTTGTCCGTTGCTTTGAGTTTACACTTTGGGTGGGGCTCGCAACTTAATACCGGTGATATGGTCTAGAGACATGTATCAAGGTGGATGATTAGTAAGTAGATGCTGATGAATAAATGGTCTACTTGTCTTGGTGTACTTCCCATTACTATTGAACCTCTAACTATCAAGTAGGATAATTAGCATTGCGGTGCGATCATAATTCTGTCAATTCCCAACTGTGATTTGTTTACCCAAGCATAGTTGTTTATCGTCTTTTGGGACATAGACATCACTAGTGAACATCACGTGACTCCGGTCCATATCACCATCATTGTTTACACCTCCATCATTTACCGCTTTCATTTACTTTTCCGTTGCAATCACTATTACTTTCCCGCTTGTGTTTTGATCCTTTGCAAACTACAAGGCCGGAGAGATTGACAACCTCTTTGTACTCGTTGGGAGCAATGTTATTTGTTGTGTGTGTAGGTCCACGTCTTCTGCTAGCGCCAGGGTGGAAGACACCTACTTGTTGAGCCTAGGAGTCCTCCTGGTTCGATAAACCTTACAGTCTCCGTGTAATGTAAATCTGTTGCTGAGTACATCTCCACCTTCACTTGGGGTAACCAACGAGGGGCGAGAAGTATATCCATCAACTCGTCATCAAGCAAATTTCTGGCGCCGTTGCCGGGGACTCTAGTCTTCAAGATAGGGGAGATAGGGGAGTTGCACACTATCCTTTACCTTTGCTTTTTAGTCTTGTTAGTTTGCTTTCTAGTTTTTGCTTTAGAGTCTTATACCAAAAACAAACAAACAAAAAATAGTTGCCTTGTTCTTGCTTGTTGCCGATGCTATGGGCTCCACTAAAAACACCAAGTTGTGTGACTTCACTAGTCAAAACAACAATGACTTTATCTGCACTCCTATTGCTGCTCCCGCCACTGGAGCCATGTCCTATGAGATTAAACCTGCTTCGCTGAACCTAGATATGAAAGATCAATTCTCCGGTGCTGGAGATGATGCTACTTTGCACTTGAACCATTTTATTGAGCTCTGTGATATGCAAAAATATAAATAAGTAGATGGTCATATTGTTAAACTTAAGCTTTTTTCCTTTCTCCTTGAGAGGAGGAGCTAAAGTGTGGCTTCAATATTTGCCTAGGAATAACATAGATTCTTGGGATAAGTGCAAAGATGCTTTTATTGGGAAGTATTACATGCCTGCTAACATTATCTAGTTGAGGAGTAACATTATGAAGTTTACACAATTGGATAGCGAACATGTTGCTCAAGCTTGGGAACATATGAAATCTCTAGTTAAGAATTGCCCTACACATGGTTTGACTACTTGGATGGTTATCCAAACTTTCTATGCATGATTGAACTTTACCTCATGGAATCTGTTAGACTCGGCCGCGGGAGGAACCTTTATGCCAACTACACTTAGTGCTGCCACAAAGCTATTGGATGAGATGATGACATATTATTCTCAATGGCACACCGAGAGAGCTCCAACTGGTAGGAAGGTAAACTCTATTGAGGAGGTTGCTACTGCAACAAAAGACCTTCCAACGGCGCCAGAAACAAGCGTGCTGACGGGAGACTATTCTTGTATTGATACTCCTCAGCAACGGCACCAGGAATCTTTCTGCTACGGTTACGCCTTTAGGGACTTCCTTGGAAAATATGCAAAGGATTCCAACGTGGCCTTGGAGCCTTGCGTTGGTGTTCCCTCAAAGCGGAAAGGGTGATGTAGCACAGCAGCGGTAAGTATTTCCCACAGTTTTGAGAACCAAGGTATCGATCCAGTGAAGGAGTGTCACAACTACCTCCACAAACACAAAGAGCTTGCACCCAATGCTATGAAGGGGCTGTCAATCCCTTATAGATTGTTTGCCAAGTGAGAACTGAAAGCAAAAAAGAAACAAAGCAAAGTAAAAGCGAAAGTGGAAACGATAGGTGTGAATAGACCCGGGGGCTGTAGCGTTCACTAGTGGCTTCTCTCATGAAAGCAAGTAGATGGTGGGTGAACGAATTACTGTCGAGCAATTGATAGAACCATGCAAAGTCGTGACGTTATCTAAGGCAATGATTATATCTATAGGCATCACGTCCAAAACAAGTAGACCGATACTTTCTGCATCTACTACTCTTACTCCACATGTCGACCGCTATCCAGCATGCATCTAGTGTATTAAGTTCATGAGAACAGAGTAACGCCTTAAGCAAGATGACATGATGTAGATGGACAATCTCATATCTACGATAAAAGCCCATCTTGTTACCCTTGATGGCAACAACACGATCCGTGCCTTGTTGCCCCTTCTGTCACTGGGAAAGGTCACCACACGGTATGAACCCAAAACGAAGCACTTCTCCCATTGCAAGAATCATAGATCTAGTTGGCCAAACAAAACCCAAGACTCGGAGAGACTTACAAGGATATCAAATCATGCATATAAGAAATCAGCAAAGACTCAAATATATATCATAGATAATCTGATCACAAATCCACAATTCATCGGATCTCGACAAACACACCGCCAAAGAGGATTACATCGGATAGATCTCCATGAAGATCATGGAGAACTTTGTATTAAAGATCCAAGAGAGAGAAGAAGCCATCTACCTACTAACTACGGATCCGTAGGTCTCAAGTGAACTACTCACGAGTCATTGGAGGGGCGATGATGTTGATGTAGAAGCCCTCTAACTCCAAAGTCCCCTCCAGCAGGGCGTCGGGAAGGGTCTCTAGATGAGATCTTGCGGAAACGGAAGCTTGCGGCGGCGGAAAAGTGTTTTCGTGGATTCCCCTATTTTCTTCTGTATTTTAGGGAATATATAGGCGAAGGATCTAGGTGAGGGGGTGCCAGGGAGGCCACAAGCATGGTAGCCGCCGCCCCCTGGTGGCGGCTACAGGGCTTGTGGCCCCCCTGTGGCTCTCCTTCCTTGTCCCTCAAGTCCCCTGATCTTCTTCCGTTGTGGAAAAATTTATTTCGGGGATTTTATTCCGTTTGGACTCCGTTCCAAAATTAGATATGAAAAGAGTCAAAAACACAAAAAAAACAGGAACTGGCACTTGGCACTGAATTAATAAGTTAGTCCCAAAAAAGATATAAAAGGTACATAAAACATCCAAAGATGACAAGATAATAGCATGAAACCATCAAAAATTATAGATACGTTTGAGACGTATCAGAGGTCTCCTCCCTTAATGATAAGGTTGACATGATCATGACTCTACTTACTAAGCAAGCTCCTATTGATCCTCATGATGTTCCTTTAAATTCTTTGGTTGCTCAAGAAAGAGAGCAAGTTGATGTTAATTTTATCTCTAGGAACAACTTTAATAACAATGCTTATAGGAGTAATTTTGGTAGCAATCTTAGACCGTCCCCATCAAACAACTATGGGAACAATACCAATTATCCTAGAACCCAAAACTCCACTTCTGAATTAGAGAGCATGCTTAAAGATTTGATCACCTCTCAAAAAGCCTTCAACAAGAGTGTAGAAGAGAAACTAGAAAAATTAGATAGTCTCTCTTTGAAGGTGGACAACATAGCTCATGATGTAGAGATGCTTAAAATTAGAACTTCCCCACTTGAGGAAAGGAACACCACACCCATGAATGCTATCCAATTCCAAATTAATGAGAACATAATAATGCTAGCCAAACTTAAAGATAGATGGGCTAGAGAAAAGGAAGAGGAAGATAGAATTAAGAGCCTTCCTACACACACTACCATTGCTACTATACAAGTTGTTGAGGATCTCAAAACTTTTAGCACCCATCAGACTCCTAGTCCTAATGGACCTATTAATGGTGATGCTAATACCTCAACTATAGGACAAGAAGGTCCTTTGAATTTAGAGACTACCAAAAGAATGAGATTAGATGACATTACTACCACTTTAATTAACGGTAGTAACCTTGATTTTGACAATTGAAATCTCTCCGAAGTTATCACCTTTTTACAAAGAATGGCTAAAGACCTCCACACTAGTACGCTTAATATTGCCTTCACCGAGCATATTACCAATGCTCTTATCAAAGCTAGGGAGGAGAAGATCAAGCTAGAGACTTCTATTCCTAGGAAACTAGAAGATGGTTGGGATCCTATGGTCAAAATTAAATTGAATAATATCTCTTTCTTTGTATTGTGTGATGTTGAAGCTAGTGCTTCCGTTATGCCCAAAAGAATGTATGCTATGCTTGATTGGAAACCTTATGATCCATGTTCTTTTGGTGTTCGTCTTGTTTTTTTTTTCCATAAAGAAACCTTTAGGGAGAACTGATGATGTTCTTATTATTATCAATGATAATTATGTGCCCGTTGATTTTCTTATTATGGACATTGAATGTGATCCTTCATGTCCAATTATTTTGGGACGTCCTTTTCTCCGCACCGTTGGTGCTATCATTGACATGAAAGAGGGAATTATTAAATTACAATTTCCTCTTAAAAAGGGAATGGAACATTTCCCTAGATAGAAGATTAAGTTACAGTATGAGTCCGTTACTCGGGCAAGTTATTCTTTTGGAGTTGATAACACTCGAACTTCTTGCATTATGCCTAGCTCAAAGGCATAAAAGAAAGCGCTTGTTGGGAGGCAACACAATTTGTTTGTACTTTCTGTTTTAGTGGTCTTGATGCTTGTTACTACTGTAGCAACATCACCGTATCTTTATTTTTTAAGCTTTGTGCCAAGTTACAGCCTCCGATTGCAAGAAAGTTCAAACATTGTGACATGCTGTCCAGAAACAGATTCTGTCTTCTTGACGGAAAAATTCGCCAAAAATCACCAGATCATCTTTTTGATCTGAATTTTTTTGACATCATGATCTATATAATTTTCTTTCGGGCATCTGTTGTGAGTTTTTTGATTTGAATTGCAGAAGTGCCCCGCATAAATTATTTACTACCTGTTGTTCTATTTTTCACAGATTCTGCCATGTTTTGCGTTTTCATTGTTTTGCAAATCCTAAGCTTAATTTTTATTTTCAAAAAACTTTTGGAAATCATGAGAAGCATTAGCTCTTCATGAAAATCTTTATTTCCAGGAGGTAGTGAGTTATTTTATTAATGGAACTAACCACTCTAATCAGCTTATGATGAGTTTCGTATGAAGGGAGTTTTCAAGTATGCGATGAGAGATGATGAAATAAGATACAGGAGTGTCGAGTGCTCAAGCTTGGGGATATCCCATGCACCCCAAGAAATATTCAAGGAGACTCAAGCGTCTAAGCTTGGGGATGCCCCCGTGCATCCCCTTCTCTATCAACAATCATCAGTTCGTCCATCTCCATGCTATATTTTTATCACTTCGTATGATATGTGCTATGCTTGGAGCGTCTCGCTCTTTAGTTTTTAGTTTATTTTAGTTTTTCTTGCTGTTCATAACGAGTCGGAACCTTGCCTACCTTGTTTGGGATAGAGACATGCTCCATTCCACTCTAGAACACAAAATAGGTTTTCATGCGTATCCCTTTTATGTGTTCTTCATCTTTTCGTAGCTACTGTCATGCTTAGCTCTTAGTTTTCATGCTTATCTTTTTAAGAGCTTTTATTTAGGTTGCTTCTGGAACTATCTTGAGTTATCATGCTTATCTTGTTTAGAGAGTTGGCTCGTTGCACCGAGTTGTGTGTCTTGCATTAGTAGGTAATTGAGGTTGCTATTTAAGTATAGTAGTAACTTGCAATAGTTTTGAGGTATTGAGTTGACTAATGTTTGGACTATTGGTGCCAAGGGCTTGAGCCTATTAGTGATAGATGTCGTATTTTGGGAAATCTGTGTGTTTTTCAAAAACTAAAATTAGTTGACAACTCTAGCTACTAAATTGATCGCTAACCTTCGGAGGGGTTGGAATATATAGAGTACCCTCATGTTACCACGAGTCGAGGATGCGCAAGGATAACCAAACCCCCAAACAATCCTCCTAGGGGTACTTGTCTCTTTGTGAATTTCCTAACTAGATAGAGAGTTACCGATAATAAGTGTATGAGTTCTTCGGACTAATGTGAGTATTCGATTGTTGGCACTTCCACCATCCATATTTTGCTAGCCTCTTCGGTACCGTGCATTGCCCTTTCTCACATTGAGAGTTGGTGCAAACTCCGCCGGTGCATCCAAACCCATGACATGATACGCTCTGTCATACATAAGCCTCATTATATCTTTCCTCAAAACAGCCACCATACCTACCTATTAAGGCATTTCCATAGCCTTTCCGATATACATTGTCATGCAACATCGAGCATCTCATGAATTGATCTTCATGTCATACATGCTTTTGGTTGATCGTAGAGCCGCATGATAGTTGGGCCTTGCTAAAATTATTGCTACATGACGCGCTAGTATCATTGCATATCCTGCTACACTGGCAAAGGCATACATTTGCATACATCATGATAGTTTTCACTTGTCTTTATGTTGAGTACTTCTTGTAAAGTGTGATGATTTTTTGTTCTTATTCATGTAAAACATAGAGTGTTGCCCTGAAGTGAGGAAAAGATCCCAAAGAGGACAACCAATAGATCCCAAAGAGGACAAATGAGAGATAAAAAGGAAGAGCCAAAGAGGCCACAAAAAAATGAAAATAAAATATAGAAAAAGAAAAATAAATAAAAAGAGAGAAGGGGGCAACACTACTATTCCTTTTGAAAGATCCACACTCGTACTCTATTGTTATATTTGTACTACATAGAGATTATCATTCATGCATAACTATGTGGGTACCCTTACACTATAGAACTTGGTTTGCATATTCCAATGATGAGCCTCCTCAAATGAGATCTAGGTCTTCATGAGAAAACAAGTTGGATGCACCCCCACTAGTTCCATTGGAGAGCTTACCTTAACTCATATGTGCATCCGTTACATGGCAATCCCTACCCCTCACATCATATCTATCATTTGGCTTCTCTCGCCTATGGTTGTCCTCATTGATGTGAGATGTTCACACATTTTTGTCTTCCTTCCCTATCATTATTCTCTTTGACATCCTAAGTGCCAACATATCCTGCTTACGCTCATCCATTGCATGAGTGCTCAAAGTCGAAAGGGGGAGGATCATTTTGACTTGTGCATGACTAGTGGTCTGGGGATGAGTCAAAATAAGATTCTGGAGGAGACTAAGTGTGAAATTTTAGTAGATTGAGTTCTCAATTAAAAATATATTTTATGATCTCAACCCATCTCCCACTTCTTGCACACATACACCATTTGGAGACATTCGAGTCACGAATAGCGAGAGCTCTTGCACCTTCATGTTCTTACTTTGCTAAACTCAATACTAGATATAGACTCTTGCTTGTTATTGTCTTGACTTGAATTGCATATCTCACTTGCTTTACTTTGAAGTTCTTATATGTGTGTTAGCATGTCACCACAGAAATTATTGTGTTATCATTTATCTACTCGAGGACAAGCAGAAATTAAGCTTGGGGATGTTGGTACGTCCCAAAATATCTATAATTTCTGCTCATTCCATGATCTTTTGGGTGACATTGTTATATGTTTTGTTGCACTTTTATATTATTTTACACATATTTGGACTAACCTACTAACTCAGTTCACCCAGTGCCAGTTTCTATCTGCTGATGTCTATTTTGCAGGGGCTTTTACCCAATTTTCCAAAGCCCGAAAATTTCCAAAAAGTATATATCAAAAATCAGCGAAATAGAAGGCTCCGGATCACCGAATATGGGCCAGTGGGGGGCCAGGGGCCTCCTAGGCGACCTGCTGGCGCGGCCAGGCCCTAGGTCACACCAGGAGGTCGCTTGGGTGAGTCCCACCTCCTTCGGTGCACTTCTTTGGCCTATATTTAGAGTCCCGAGAGGAAACCCTTCCACAACTTCTGGAATCGCAAATTTCTCAATCGTTCCGCCGCTGCAGCGCTTCCGAGATCGGGAGCGTCAGGAGACCTCTTCCCGACACCCTGCCGGAGGGAGGATTGACCTCTGAGAGCTTCTCCACCGCCATGGACACCTACCGGACGTCCCGTGAGTAGTCCTCTTTGGACCATGAGTCCATGACCAGTAGCTATGTGATGTCTTGTCTCCAATCTTGTGCTTCAATGGTTAGTCCTTGTGAGCTGTCCTACATGATCAAGGCATCTATGTAATTCTCTTTCTATTGCTATGCTCGGTTTGTTGGGATCCGATGGATTATGATATTATGTTCAGATTGTTATGATTTATATATTTGATTATCCTTTTATATTATGTTCCTTAGTGATTCATGCATGTTTTCCGTTGCTATTTATTGTTTTGGTCGAGTAGTAGATTGTAACTCCAAGAGGGAGCGTTATGGATGATTGTGGGTTCATGCCCCTCGATGTCTAGCTTGAGTGACAGAAACATGAGACTAGGGGATGTGCTCGTTGCCACCATGGAGAAATCAACGGTGCTTGTGACCACGGTTGCTAGGATTGTTTACCTTACGCATAGTTCGTTAATGCAGTTGTTCGTTGCTTTGAGTTTACACTTTGGGTGAGGCTCGCAACTTAATACCGGTGAGATGTTCTGGATATATATCTCAAGGTGGATGATTAATAAGTAGATGCTGATGAATAAACGGTCTACTTGTCTCGCCGTACTGCCCATTACTATTGAACCTCTAATTATCAAGTAGCATAATTAGCATTGCGGTGCGATCATAATTCTGTCAATTTCCCAACTGTGATTTGTTTACCCAAGCATAGTTGTTTATCATCTTTTGGGAGAGAGACATCACTAGTGAACATCACCGAATTGTCAGAAGATCATGCGCTCTATGGACTTAAACAAGCCCCACCTGTGTGATATGAGCACCTCACCGAATTGTCAGAAGATCATGGGTTTTTAATTCGCAAAATTGATCCCACTCGTTTTCCTAAGAGGGTTAAAGGGGATTTGTTCATATGCCGACTATATGTTGATGATATTATATTTACTTCTCCTAACAAATCTTTGAACGATGAGTTTGCTCAACTCGTGACCAAAGAGTTTGAGATGTCTATGACAGGAGAGTTGAAGTTCTTCCTTTGATCCGTAGCCAAGCAACGAAACAGAGGAACCTTCATCAACCAAGAAAAATACACTCACGACATTCTCAAGAGGTTCAAGTTGGATGATGTCAAGCTGTAAAAGACACCAATGCCTCTCAAGTGCTAACTTGACATTGATCCCAATGGTAAAGCCATGGATCAGAAGGTATATTGCTCCATGATTGGATCTTTTCTTTACCTTTGTGCATCTAGACCAGATATTATGTTGAGTGTGGGAATGTGTGCAAGATTCCAAGCCGCACCTAAGGAAAGTAACTAGGTGGTTGTCAAGCGAAACTTTCGATATTTGGCTCATACCCCAAACTTTTGCTTATGGTACCTCAAAGGTGCATCTTTTGATCTCATGGGATACACTGACTCGGATTGGGAAGGAGGCTGTGTGGATAGGATGTCAACCTTCGGAGCGTGTCAATTCCTTGGTTCCTCTTTGGTAAGTTGATCTCCAAAGAAACAGAACCGTGTTTCTCTCCCTACCACTGAGGCCGATTATGTAGCTGTCGCAAGTTGTTGTGCGTAGTTGCTATGGTCTAGGCAACCTTTAAAGGATTACAGTGTTAATTGTGATAAAGTGCCTCTTTAGTATGAAAATGAAAGTGCTATCAAGATCCACGACCCGGTTCAACATTGCAAGGCGAAGCATATTGAGATTTACCATCACTTCATCCGGGAGCACATCAAGCATGGGGAGATTGATCTTATTTATCTCAACAGTCATGAGAAACTTGTAGATATTTTCACGAAGACATTGGATGAAGCAAGATTTCGCGAGTTAATACATGAGCTAAATATCATTGATTCGAGCAATGTGGCTTATGAGACGGACATGGGGAGTTCCCACTCCCCCATACCCATTAATCTCTTGCCCATACCCATTCATCTCTTCCCCACTCATGGTTTTGGTGGGGTGTGTGTGGTGGGGGTTATGAGACGGACAGCGGGAGTTCCCACTCCCCCATACCCATTCATCACTTTGCCCCTCATGGTTTTCTCTCTCCACGCGACCCAAGTGCTTCGTGGCCACCGTAGGACTATTGGGGAATCTTGCTTGGGAAACAAAAAAATCCTACATACATACAAGATCTATCCATGGTGATGAGCATCTACGAGGGGAGAGATTGGATCCACATACCCTTGTAGATCGCTAACCGGGAAGCATTAAGAAACACAGTTGATGTAGTCGAACAACTTCGTGATCCAAATGGCAATCTGTACCACGAACTTTCTGATCGAGTACGGAATAGACGACACCTCCGCGTTTAGCACACGTGCATCTTGATGATGTCTCCGCCTCCTCGATCCAACAAGTGAGGACATAGTGGTAGACGAGTTCCCCGGAGGTGGAGTAACTGTCCCGGCACGACTTCGCGAAGCTATACTGAGAAAACTAGATGTGGAGACAATCTAGAGGAAGAGGGAGAGGCTGCGCCGTGGCATTGGGTGTTGCAGCCTAATACGTCCCAAACGTATCTATAATTTATGCTTGTTCCATGATCTTTTGGGTGACATTGTTATATGTTTTGCTACACTTTTATATCATTTTACACATATTTGGACTAACCTACTAACTCAGTGCACCGAGTGCTAGTTTCTGTCTGCCGATGTCTTTTTTGCAGGGGATTTTACCCAATTTTCCAAAGCCCGAAAAATACCAAGAAAAATATATAAAAAACTGAGCGAAACGGAAGCTTCCACATAACCGAAGATGGGCTAGAGGGGGCCAGAGGCCTCCCAGGAAACCTGTGGGCACGGCCTGGCCCCTGGCCACGCCAAGAGGCCGCCTAGGTGGGTCCCACCTCCTTCGGTGCCCTCCTTTGGCCTATATTTACTTCTCCGTGAGCAAACCCTTCCATCATATCCAGAATCGTGAATTTCTCCACCGTTCCGCCGCCGCAGTGCTTCCGAGATCGGGAGCGTCAGGAGACCTCTTCCAGGCACCCTGCCGGAGGGAGGATTGACCTTCGGGAGCTTCTCCACCGCCATGGACGCTTCTCGGATGTTCCGTGAGTAGTCCTCCTTGGACCACGAGTCCATGACCAATAGCTATGTGATGCCTTCTCTCCAATCTTGTGCTTAAATGGTTAGTCCTTGTGAGCTGCCCTACATGATCAAGGCATCTATGTAATTCTCTTGCTATTTCTATGCTCGATTTGTTGGGATCCGATGGATTATGAAATTATGTTCAGATTGTTATGAGTTATATATTTGATTATCCTTTTATATTATGTTCCTTAGTGATTCATGCATGTTCTCCGTTGCTATTTATTGCTATGGCCGAGTAGTAGATTGTAAATCCAAGAGGGAGCGTTATGCATGATTGTGGGTTCATGCCCCTCGATGTCTAGCTTGAGTGACAGAAACATGAGACTAGGGGATGTGTTGTTGCCACTAGGGAGAAAACGACGGTGCTTGAGACCGCGGTTGCAAGGATTGTTTAACTTACGCATAGTTCGTTAATGCAGTTGTCCGTTGCTTCGAGTTTACACTTTGGGTGGGGATAGATATCTCAAGGTGGATGATTAGTAAGTAGATGATGATGAATAAACGGTCTACTTGTCTTGGCGTACTGCCAATTACTATTTAGCCTCTAGCTTTCAAGTAGCATAATTAGCATTGCAGTGCGTTCATAATTCTGTCAATTGCCCAAATGTATTTTGTTCACCCAAGCATAGTTGTTTATCATCTTTTGGGAGAGAGACATCACTAGTGAACATCATGTGACTCCGGTCCATATCATCACCATTGCTTACACGTCCATCATTTACCGCTTTCATTTACTTTTCCATTGCAATCACTATCACTTTTCCCGCTTGTGTTTTGATCCTTTGCGAACTACGAGGCCAGAGAGAATGACAACCTCTCTGTACTCATTGGGAGCAAAGTTATTTGTTGTGTGTGTGCAGGTCCATGTCTTCTGCTAGCGCCAGGGTGGGAGACACCTACTTGTTGAGCCTAGGAGTCCTCCTGGTTCGATAAACCTTAGTCTCCGTGTGAGGGAAAACTGGGTGTTGCAGCCCACCCTTGGGTCTGCCCTCCTTCTTGCCTTCGGCTGCATGGGCCTTAGTGCGAGCGATGGACAGCTCACCACGGGTTGTTGCGCCTGCTCTGACAACTCATGGGGCCCTCTGGGGCAGGTGGAACCTCCTAGTGGACCCCCGGAACACTTCCAGCACACCCGTCACAAAACATGTATTACCCCGGAACTTTTCCGGAGCTCGAATACCAACTTCCTATATATCAATATTTACCTTTGGACTATTCCGGAGATCCTCATGACGTCCGGGATCTCATCCGGGACTCGGAACAACTTTCGGTTATCACCACAAATAACTCATTAATACAAAATCATCACCTAACCTTAAGTGTGCAGACCCTTCAGGTTCGAGAACTATGCACACATGACCGAGACACTCTCCGGTCGATAACCACTAGCGGGACTTGAATGTCCATATTGGCTCCTACATATTCTACCAAGATCTTTATCGGTCGAACCACGATATCAAGGATTCAACGAATCCCGTATACTGTTCCCTTTGTCCATCGATATATTACTAGTCCGAGATTCGATATTCGGTATCTGTATACCTAGTTCAATCTCATTACAGGAAAGTATCTTTACTCATTGCGTAATACAAGATCCTGTGACTAACTCCTTAGTCACATTGCTTGCAAGCTTCTTGTGATGTTGTATTACCGAGTGGGCCCTATAAATGCCTCTCCGTCATACGAAGTGACAAATCCCAGTCTCGATCCATGCCAATCCAATAGACATCCTCAAAGATACCTGTAGAGCACCTTTGTAGTCACCCAGTTACGTTGTGACGTTTAATACACACAAGGAATTCCTCTGGTGTCCTGGAGTTGCATGATCTCACGGTCCTAGGAATAAATACTTGACATGCAGAAAACAATAGCAATAAACTGACATGATCATATGCTACATTCATTGTTTGGGTCTTGTCCATCACATCATTCTCCTAATGATGTGATCCCGTTATCAAATGACAACTCATATCTATGGCCAGGAAACCTTGACCATGTTTGATCAACGAGCTAGTCCTATAGAGGCTTACTAGGGATAGTGTGTTGTCTATATATCCACACATGTATTTGAGTTTCCAATCAATAAAATTCTAGCATGGATAATAAACGATTATCATAAACAATGAAATATTATAATAACAACTTTATTATTGCCTTTAGGACATATTTCCAACAAGGAACTCCGTTTCCGACCATTCTTCCGCGATTTCGACCGGTGGACTCGATCCCCACCTTCTCCTCTTGCCATGGATGTTGGTATTGCCCTCGTTTTCCTCTTCTATGGTTCTATTTCTTGAATCTAGGCTTTACGGCAAAATGAGACGCATTCTCTGATTTTTAGGCAAATCAAGGCATGAGTAGGATGTGGAAGACTGCTACTGAGTAGATTTGAAGTTCTGTTGGGAAATATTTATGTTTGGCCTCACCGACAATATCGTGATCTGACCCGTAGTGGTTGTTGCCCCAGTGACCTATGCTCTGAGCGATACTACCTCTTATGATAAGCGGTACTACTGCTTGTGCTGCCAAAGCCACTTTTTTTTATTCAACTTTAGGTTTACTCTCTCTTTTTTCTTTTAGCTTATGCATTTTGTTTACACCTTCTTACTCTCGCTCTGTGTTGTCGGTTCTAGGTGGTGGCAGCTCTGCTCATGAGGACTGTCGTGTGAATCCAAGTCGCGGGGGTGGATCTAAGTGCTACCGCACAACTGGAGATGATAGTGCCAATCACAATGCACCTCCCAAGCAGAAGGACAAACAGGCTGCAACAAAAATCAAGAAGGCTACGCCAATGAATCAGCTGCCAAGAAAAGAGTTATGTGTTCTCTGCCGTCGCAACATATACATTGATCCACAAGAGCAAGCCCTTCTCAACAGTCCATTATAGACAAATCAACAAGGTTCTATTTATCATTGCGTGCTCAAATCAAAGAAGAACCTATTTGTCCCTCATGTCAAGTTCCTTGATATGGATCACTTACAGAAGTATGTCAACTATTTTGGTGAAGCACTTGGCTTATGTGAAAATCTAGGTATTCTCAGCCTGGTGTAGTTCAACAAGGATTTTGATGCATAAATTGTGGTTGTGTTCTTTGCTACGGCCCATCTCGGATCTGATGAGGACGAGACTTCGACGTGGATGACTAATGGCAAGAGACTATCTGCTAAATGGAAGGACTTCACGAGTTTGTTGGGATACAATGATCATGGGCTCCATACTCCTATTGGATTTCGTCCTCACACGGAGGTTACTTCCACTCACAAGAGTCATCTTTGGCCCTACTCCACTGAGTAGATATGCACCACCACTGGCAAGCCAACATATGTTCTTGAACCATTTCTTGACATCATGCACCGCATCTTCATGCACACCCTTTTTCCACGTGTTGGGAACTTGGATCAGGTACACTCTTATCTAGTGAACATGCTGGTGTATTGTCAGAATATGAGGGGCAAAGAGGAGGTAGATGTTTTGGATGTTTCTCATGTCATGCGGTCTGACCTCCTATCAATTGTAATAGAGCACAAATGTCCCATAAATGCTCCATATTTGATGCATCTAATTAAGAGGACCTGGGAGATCACCTTTCTCGAAATCTTGTGTGAATATGGTGAGATGGTTACCTATGAGGTTGTGCAACTGAGACAGAAGGACAAGTGGAGCACTCATGCTGCTCCGGAGGTGGATATTCCTGAGGATGTTGATGAGGATGAGGATGTGGATGATGTTGAGGGCGCTGATCCTAGTTAAGCGCCATCCAGTGTGGAGCCATCTTGGGCTCATAAGCTCAAGGAGAAGATGAAGAAGATGTTCTGCATGCAGGACCTTCTGGCAACGAAGGAGTCTCACATATATCACAAGCAACTGAGCTGGCACTTGGGGATGGAGTGAACAGTGTATCTAAGGACAAAGATACTAATGAGGAGACCTCGACTTCCCGAAACTACAAGTGGGATTCATATGTTGATCAGGTTGGCACAACAGCTCATAGCTCCAGCGAGTCCAATGAATATTGAATATGGTCCCATGAGTTGTCACCACCTATGGTCGTCTTTGTACCCTTCGCCCTTTTTGGTTTCTTAACGCCAAAGGGGGAGAGACTTTAGGGATTTGCCAAGTCACGATCGAGTCATAGTCGGTTGCTTGCTTTCTTCACTCGGGAGCTCTTTTATCATTTTCTTTGGTTTGTGTTTGGATGCTTAAAGACCGAGTCATATGGTGTGAGACATATGCTACCCTCTACTTATCTTTATATGTCTTAGTACTCTGCTAGTTCGTGAGTCTATGCTTATTTTGTGCCCTATGTTTATGCTCACTTACTATCGCTTGCATATAGGCTTATCGCTCCTCATGTTATTGCAAGTATTGTCTGTCTATAAAATATAGGGCGTGCGTTGATCCTAGTGTGTGTGCTTTGCATTCCAAAAGCATACCTAAAATAGTGCACACATCTAGGGGGGAGCCTGTCTATATTTTATAGGTGTTTGTATTTGGTTTGTATCTTATGATATTCCTTGTGCAAATCCCGCATTGTCATCAATTCACCAAAATGGGAGAGATTGGTAGGGCACATTTCTCCCTTAGTGGTTTTGGTGATTGATGAGAATGCATTTGTGGACTAATCATGTGCATTAAGCCTTTCAGATGATACTATAAATGTGAACACGGTTATTTTCCTGCATTTCGTTTTCGGTTGAATTGAGTCGTAGGAGAACCGTACTATTAAGCGGGGTTTGCATCGGAAAAGTTTTGGTGGAATCAGCATGCACACCTTCATTTGCATCCTTGTTCCTTTCCCGCATCAACGGTGTTGTCCCAACTATGCCTTTGTTTTGGTACTAAAGAAACCAAGCGTTAGTACAACACTCACAAGCGGTAGTACCGCCTACACTGTTAGACGTAGTATCACTCGAGGCAAGCGCTAGTACCGCCCCCGAGCGGTAGTAGAGCTCCCAGTGCTGTGCTCGGTACCGCTGGCTCTGGAGTCATGACTTTTCGTGTCGGACTAAGCGATTTTTGGACAGTAGTACGGCTTAGTAGTACCGCCTGTTACTACCGCTCCACTACCGCCCTTCCTTCTAGTGTAGAAACTCTCAACAGAATTTGGGCGGCAGTAGTGCAAGGCACTACCGCCTATAAGCGGAAGTACCGCTCATGCAAGCGGTAGTAACGCTTCGGCAGTACTGCCTCTGCTTTTGCCACTACCCTGCGTTCGAGGGCGTGTGCACTACGTCCCGAGTGGTAGTACTGCTGGGTCCAGCGGTATTTCTGCTCCGGCAGCACTACCGTCTCGTGGCCTCGTGCGAGTGTGTGTCTAGCTGGCACAGCCGCCCAAGCAGTAGTACTTCTTGTGTGAGGCCTGAGTGGGGATAATGGTTGGATTTGTCACCCCGCTATATAAGGGGGTCTTCTTCCCCAAGAAGACCACCTCTTCCAACCCTATGCTCCAATGTTGCTCCTGTTGGAAATATGCCCTAGAGGCAATAATAAAGTGATTATTATCATATTTCCTAGTTCATGATAATCGTCTATTGTTCATGTTATAATTGTATTAACCAGAAACAGTAATACATGCGTGAATACATAAATCACAATGTGTCCCAAGCAAGCCTCTAGTTGGCTAGCTCGTTGCTCAATAGATGATCATGATTTCCTGATCATGGACATAGGATGTCATTGATAACGGGATCACATCATTAGGAGAATGATGTGATGGACAAGACCCAATCCTAAGCATATTACTAGATCGTGTCTTTCGTCTGCTAAAGCTTTTCAAATGCCAACTATCATTTCCTTAGACCGTGAGATTGTGCAACTCCCGGATACTGTAGGAGTGCTTTGGGTGTATCAAACGTCACAACGTAACTGGGTGACTATAAATGTGCACTACGGGTATCTCCGAAAGTATCTGTTGGGTTGGTACGAATCGAGATCGGGATTTGTCACTCCGTGTGACGGAGAGGTATCTATGGGCCCACTCGGTAGAACATCATCATAATGAGCTCAATGTGACTAAGGAGTTAGTCACGGGTTGATGTACTACGGAACGAGTAAAGAGACTTGCCGGTAACGAGATTGAACAAGGTATAGGGATACCGACGATCGAATCTCGGGCAAGTATCATACCGATAGACAAAGGGAATTGCATACGGGATTGATTGAATCCTTGACATCGTGGTTCATCCGATGAGATCATCGTGGAACGTGTGGGAACCAACATGGATATCCAGACCCCGCTGTTGGTTATTGTCCGGAGAGATGTCTCGGTCATGTCTACACGTCTCCCGAACCCGTAGGGTCTACACACTTAAGGTTCAATGACGCTAAGGTTATAGGGAAATAGTGTACGTGGTTACCGAAGGTTGTTCGGAGTCCCGGATGAGATCCCGGATGTCACGAGGAATTCCAAAGTGTTCCGGAGGTAAAGATTGATATATAGGATGAAAGGTTTTGGACACCGAAAATGTTTCGGGCGTCACCGGTAGCGTACCGGGACCACCAGGACCACCGGAAAGGGTTCTGGAGCTCCACCGGGAGGGGCCACCAGCCCCAAAATGTGACATGGGCCAAAAGGTTGAAGGGAACCAGCCCAGAGTGGGCTGGTGCGCCTCCCACCAGGGGCCCAAGGCACAGATGAGAGGGAAGGGGGGCAAACCCTAAGCCAGGTGGGCCTAAGGCCCACCAACGGTGCGCCACACCCCTCCTCCCCTCCTGGCCGCCACCTCCTGGCGCAGATGGGGGCTGCCGCACCCCTTGGGGGTGGGAACCCTAAGGGTTGCACCCCCTCCCTCTCCCCCTATATATAGTTGAGGTTTGGGGCTGTTTTGAGACACACGAAATCTCTCTCTCAGCGCAGCCCTGCTTCTCCTCTTTCTCCTCTTCCGCGGTGCTTGGTGAAGCCCTGTCGGAATACCTTGTAGCTCCACCGCGACCGTGCCGTTGCGCTGCCGGAGCTCTCCCTCAAACTCTCCCTCCTCCTTGCTGGATCAAGGCGTGGGAGACGTCACCGGGCTGTACGTGTGTTGAACGCGGAGGTGCCGTGATTCGGCACATAGATCCGAACCAACCGCGATCTGAATCGTTGCGAGTACGACTCCATCGACCACGTTCATAGTAACGCTTCCGCTTAGCGATCTTCAAATGTATGAAGATGCTCTATAACCTCTCTCGTTGCTGGTCTCTCCATGGATATATCCTTGTATGGCGTAGGAAAATTTTGAATTTACTACGTTACCCGACAGTGGCATCCGAGCCAAGGTTCTATGCCTAGATTCTATGCACGAGTAGAACACAAAAGTTGTGGGTGCTAATTTTGTCAATTGCTTGCACCGTGGGATGAAGCGGCCCAGACCGACTTTACACGTACTCTTACGTGAGAATGGTTCCACCGACAGACATGCACGAGTTGCATAAGGTGGCTAGCGGGTGTCTGTCTCTCCCACTTTAGTCGGATCGGATTTGATGAAGAGGGTCCTTATGAAGGGTAAATAGCATTGGCATATCAACGTTTTGGCTGTCACATAGGTAAGAAACGTTCTTGCTAGAAACCCAAATCAGCCACGTAAAACTTGCAACAACAATTAGAGGACATCCAACTTGTTTTTGCAGGGTATGCCATGTGATGTGATATGGCCAAAAGAATGTGATGTTACATGTGTGATGTATGAGATTGATCATGTTCTTGTAATAGGATTCACGACTTGCATGTCGATGAGTATGACAACCGACAGGAGCCATAGGAGTCGTCTTAATTTATTGTATGAGATGCAACGCCATGTTGATTACTTTACTTTATCGCTAACGGTTAGCTATAGTAGTAGAAGTAATAGTTGGTCTGACGACTCTAATACGTCTCCAACGTATCTATATTTTTTGATGGTTCCATGCTATTATCTTGTCAAACTTTGGATGTTTTGTATGCCTTTTATATATTTTTTGGGACTAACTTATTAACTCAGTGCCAAGTGCCAGTTCCTGTTTTTTCCGTGTTTTTGACCCTTTTCAGAGGAGAATATTAAACGGAGTCCAAACGGAATAAAACCTCCGGAACAGAAGATACGCAGGGAGCGTGAGAACCAAGGCAGAGGCCACCAGGGGAGGCTACAAGCCCCCAAGGCGCGGCCAGGGGGCCCATGCCTAGTAGGCTTGTGGGCCCCCTGTGGCTCGTCTGTCCTACTTCTTTCGCCTATAAATCCCCGAAAAATCCAAAACTACGGGAGAGATCCACGAAAATACTTTCCCGCCGCCGCAAGCTTCTGTCTCCGCAAGATCCCATCTGGGGCACGTTCTGGTGCCCTGCCGGAGGGGGAATTCGGATACGGAGGGTTCTGCATCAACACCATTGCCTCTTCGATGATGCGTGAGTAGTTCACCATATACCTTCGGGTCCATAGCTAGTAGCTAGATGGCTTATTCTCTCTCTCTTGGATCTTCAATACAAATTTCTCCATGATCTTCATGGAGATCTATCCGATGTAATCTTCTTTTGCGGTGTGTTTGTTGAGATCCGATGAATTGTGGATTTATGATCAGATTATCTATGAATCTTATTTGAGTTTCTTCTGACCTCTTATATGCATGATTTCATATCCTTGTAATTCTCTTCGAGTTGTGGGTTTGTTTGGCCAACTTGATCTATGATTCTTGCAATGGGAGAAGTGCTTGGTTTTGGGTTCATAACGTGCGATGACCTCACCCAGTGAAAGAAGGGGTAGCGATGCACACATCGTGTTGTTGCCATCAAGGGTAAAAAGATGGGGTTTATATCTATTGCATGAATTTATGCCTCTACATCATGTCATCTTGCTTAAGGCGTTAATCCGTTTGTCATGAACTCAATACACTAGATGCATGCTGGATACCGGTCGATGTGTGGAGTAATAGTAGTAGATGCAGAAAGTATCGGTCTACTTGTCTCACACGTGATGCCTATATGTTTGATCATTGCCTTAGATATCGTCATGACTTTGCTCGTGCCTATCAATTGCTCGACAGTAATTCGTTCACCCACCATAATATTTTCTATTTTGAGAGAAGCCTCTAGTGAACACTATGGCCCCCGGGTCTACTTCACATCATATTTTCAGCCCTACACTTTTACTTTGTTGCACTTTCCGCCTTCAGATCTCACCTTGCAATCAATCTTGAAGGGATTGACAACCCCTTTGTAGCGTTGGGTGCAAGTTTGCTGTTTTTGCGCATGTACTTTGGAGACTTGCCTTGATACTCCTACTGGATAGATACCTTGGTTCTCAAACCGAGGGAAATACTTACTGCTACTGTGCTGCATCACCCTTCCTCTTCAAGGGAAAAACCAACGCAAGCTCAAGAGGTAGCAAGAAGAATTTCTGGCGCCGTTGCCGGGGAGTATCAAGTTAAGAATAGTCTCCCGTCAACGTGTCAATTTTTGGCGTCGGGGATTATTCTAAGTGAAGCTTATCCAAGTAAGTGTTGCAAACTCATCTCTTGCATTTACTTTTTTTGCCTCTCGTTTTCCTCTCCCCCACTTCTGAAAAAAAATTTACAAAAATATTTGCCTTTTTCGTTCTCCTTTCTCTTTCGCTTGCTTTCTGTTCGCTTGTGTGCTTGTCTTCTTGCTAAAGTCACCATGACTGAAAACACCAAACTTTGTGACTTTTCGAATACTAATAATAATGATTTTATTAGTACTCTGATTGCTCCCGCCACTAGTGCGGAATCATATGAAATCAATGCTGCTTTGCTTAATACCTTCATTGAGCTTTGTGATATGCAAAAGAAGAAAGATGTGGATAATGATGTGATTAAATTGAAGCTATTTCCGTTCTCATTGCGAGATCGAGCAAAAACTTGGTTTTCATCTTTGCCCAAAAATAGTATTGATTCTTGGAACAAGTGCAAAGATGCTTATATATCCAAGTATTTTCCGCCGGCTAAGATTATCTCTCTCCGTAATGATATCATGAATTTTAAGCAACTTGATCATGACCATGTTGCACCATCTTGGGAGAGAATGAAATTGATGATTAGAAATTGTCCTGCTCATGGCTTGAGTCTTTGGATGATTATACAAATCTTCTACGCTGGTTTGAATTTTGCTTCTAGAAATATCTTGGACTCCGCCTCCGGTGGAACCTTCATGGAAATCACATTAGGAGAAGCCACAAAACTCCTAGACAATATCATGACAAACTATTCTCAGTGGCACACTGAAAGGTCACCTACTAGTAAAAAGGTACACGCTATAGAAGAAATGAACTCGTTGAGTGCTAAGATGGACGAGTTAATGAAATTGTTTACTAGTAAAGATGCTCCTTTAGATCCAAATTATATTCCCTTGTCTTCCTTGGTTGAGAGTAGCAATGAGATCTTGGATGTTAATTTTGTTGTTAGGAATAATTTTGGCAACAACAATGATTTTAGAGGAAACTATATTCCTAGGCCTTTTCCTAGTAATCCCTCTAATAACTTTGGAAACTCCTACAACAATGCTCATGGAAATTACAATAAATTACCCTCTGATCTAGAGAGTAATATTAAAGAGTTTATCAACTCGCAAAAGATATTCAGTGCGTCCATAGAAGAAAAACTACTCAAAATTGATGATTTGGATAGGAGCGTTGATAGAATCTCTATTGATATTGATGCTTTGAAAGTTAGATGTGCTCCTCCCAAGATCAATATGGATGAAACTTTCAAAGCTATGCGTGTTTCCATGAATGAGAGTAAAGAAAGAACCGCCCAAATTCTTGCTAGACATGAATGGCTTAAAAAGGCGTGTTCTCGTGATGAGAATCACGAAGATCTTAAAGTGCTTGGTGTGACTCCCATTGAATCCTTGTTTTCTAGTGTCAAACCTAATGATGATGGGGCTGGATATGAATCCACCTTGGTTGAAAAACGCCCCAACGATTCGGAGTCTATCTATCTTGATGCTAAAAGCATTGAAAGTGGGGTAGAGGATATCAAAACTTTGAGTAGTAATGAAATTACTACTTTGGATTTCAAGGAATTCAATTATGATAGTTGCTCTTTCATTGAATGTATTCCCTTGATGCAATCCATGCTAAACTCTCCACACGCTTATAGCCAAAACAAGGCCTTTACCAATCATATCGTCGATGTTATGATAAAATCTCTTGAAGAGAAACTTGAATTGGAAGTTTCTATTCCTAGAAAACTTCATGATGAGTGGGAACCTACTATCAAAATCAAGATAAAAACTATGAATGCAATGCTTTGTGTGATTTGGGTGCTAGTGTTTCCGCGATTCCAAAGTCTTTATGTGATGTTCTAGGCTTTAATGAGATTGATGAGTGCTCTCTTAATTTGCATCTTGCGGATTCTACTGTTAAGAAACCCACGGGAAGGATCAATGATGTTCTTATTATTGCAAATAGGAACTTTGTACCCGTGGATTTCATTGTGCTTAATATTGATTGCAATCCTACATGTTCTATCATTCTTGGTAGACCTTTCCTAAGGACTATTGGTGCTGTCATCGATATGAAGGAAGGGAATATTAGATTTCAATTTCCTTTAAAGAAGGGCATGGAAAATTTTCCTAGAAAGAAAATAAGATTGCCTTATGAATCCATGATGAGGGCTACTTATGGTTTGAGCACCAAAGACGACGATACGTGATTCTATCACCTTATGCCTAGCTAAGGGCGTTAAACAATAGCGCTTGTTGGGAGGCAACCCAATGAATTTATCTTTGCTTTTTTGCTTTCTGTTTTTTTTGCGTCCACACCATCATAATTCTGTTATGATTGTGTCTTTTGTCTTTCTTTTTGTGTTTGAGCCAAGTAAAACCTTTATGACTAGTTTGGTGTTGGTTGTTTGATCCTGCTGAAAAAAGACAGAAACTTTTCTCTTAGGAAATTATTTTTCATTTTTATCCAGAAAGAGATTTTGAGTTAATTCTTTTTTCTACTGGTTGATATGCCATTTTCCTAAACTGTCGTAATTTTTGAGATACCATAAGTATACGAAGTATACAGATTGCTACAGACTGGTCTGTTTTTGACAGATTCTGTTTTTGTTGTGTTGGTTGCTTATTTTGATGAAACTATGGATAGTATCGGGGGGGGGGGTATTATCCATGGAAAAGTGAGAATACATTAATATAACACCAATATAAATATAAATCAAGTTTTCTACAGTACCTAAAGAGGTGGTAGTTTGTTTTCTTGTGCTAATGATATCACGAGTTTCTGTTTAAGTTTTGTGTTGTGAAGTTTTCAAGTTTTGGGTGATGTTCTCATGGACAAAGGGATAAAGAGTGGAAAGATCTCAAGCTTGGAGATCCCCAAGGCATCCCAAGCCAAATTCAAGGACACCAAAAAGCTTAAGCTTGGGGATGCCCTGGGAAGGCATCCCCTCCTTCGTCTTCAATCCATCGGTAACATTACTTGGAGCTATATTTTTATTCACCACATGATATGTGTTTTGCTTGGAACGTCTTGTATCGTAGGAGTCTTTTATTTTTGTTGTTTCGTAATCATCCTTGCTGCACACCTTTTGAGAGAGACATGCACTCATCGTAAATTTTCTAGAATACTCTTTGAGCTTCGCTTATTTCTTTTGAGTTAGGCAATTTAGCTCACATGTGCTTCACTTATATCTTTTGAGCTAGATAACTTTGCTCTAAGTGCTTCACTTAGATCTTTTAGAGCACGGCGGTGTTATATTTTGGAGAAATAAGAACTCTCGATCTTCACTTATATCTTTTTGAGAGTGATCTCTCTGAGTAACTTGGTAGTTGGCTTGTGCTATGAAAGTAGTCCCAAAGGTGATAGGCACCCAAAGAGGATACAATAAAACTTCCATATTCGTGTGCATTGATTAGAAAGAGAAGTTTGATTCCTCCCAAATAGTTTTGAGACATGGATTTGGTAATATTAAGAGTTATGGTAGTAGGGTGTTGTGAATCTAGAAATACTTGTGTTGAAGTTAGTGATTCCCGTAACATGCACGTATGGTGAACCGCTATGTTAGGAAGTTGGAGCATAATTGATCTATTGATTGTCATCCTTTGTGTTGCAGTCGGGATCGCGCGATGGTTAACACCTACCAACCCTTCCCCTAGGAGTATGCGTTTAGCACTTTGTTTCGATTACTAATAAAAACTTTCGCAATAAGTATGTGAGTTCTTCATGACTAATGTGAGTCCATGGTGTAGATGCACTTTCACCTTCCACCATTGCTAGCCTCTCTAGTGCCGCGCAAATTTCTCCGGTGCACAAACCCACCATATGCCTTCCTCAAAACAGCCACCATACCTACATACTATGGCATTTTCATAGCCATTCCGAGATATATTGCCATGCAACTCCCACCGTTCCGTCTCATGACATGTGCCGTCACTTTCATAATGCCATTGCATGATCGTAAGATAGCTAGAGAGATGTTTCAACGTCATACGCCAAGCTAGATCGTTGCACATCCTGGTACACTGCCGGAGGCATTTCCTATAGAGTCATCATTGTTCTAAGCTTTGAGCTGTGAGTAAATAAAAGTGTGACGATCATCATTATTAGAGCATTGTTCCATGCGAGGAAATAAAAAAAAGAGGCCAAAGTTTTCCACAAAAAAAAATATATATATGGAAAGAGGCCAAAGAGCCCAAACAAAAGAAAGAGAGAGAAAAAGACAGAAGGGACAATGCTACTATATTTTTCCACACTTGTGCTTCATAATAGCACCATGTTCTTCATGATTGAGAGTCTCTTGTTTTGCCACCACCATATTCTAGTGGGAATCTTCATTATATAACTTGGCCTGTATATTCTAATGATGGGCTTCCTCAAAATTGCCCTAGGTCTTCGTGAGCAAGCAAGTTGGATGCACACCCACTAGTTCTCCTTTTGAGCTTTCACACACTTATAGCTCTAAGTGCATCCATTGCATGGTAATCCCTACTCTTTCAAATTGATATCTATTGATGGGCATCTCCATAGCCCTTTGATACGCCGAGTCGATGTGACCATCTCCTCGTTTTTGTCTCACAACCTCCACCACACTCTATTCCACCTATAGTGCTATATCCATGGCTCACGCTCATGTATTGCATGAGAGTTGAAAAAGGTTTGAGAAAGTAAGAGTGCGAAAACAATTACTTGGCCAATATCGGGGTTGTGCATGATTTAAATTAGTTGTGTGGGGATGATGGAGCATAGCCAGACTATATGATTTTGTAGGGATAATTTTCTTTGGCCTTGTTATTTCGAAAGTTCATGATTACTTTGCTAGTTTGCTTGAAGTATTATTGTTTTCATGTCAATAGCAAACTATTGTTTTGAATCTTACAGATCTGAGCATTCATGTCAAATGAAAGAAGTTACAAAGGACAAATATGCTAGGTAGCATTCCACATCAAAAATTCAGTCTTTATCATTTCCCTACTCGAGGACGAGCATGAGTTAAGCTTGGGGATGCTTGATACGTCTCCAACGTATCTATAATTTTTGATGGTTCCATGCTATTATCTTGTCAAACTTTGAATGTTTTGTATGCCTTTTATATATTTTTTGGGACTAACTTATTAACTCACTGCCAAGTGCCAGTTCCTGTTTTTTCCGTGTTTTGACCCTTTTCACAGGAGAATATTAAACGGAGTCCAAACGGAATAATACCTCCGAAAATATTTTTTTCTGGAACAGTAGATACGCAGGGAGCGTGAGAACCAAGGCAGAGGCCACCATGGGAGGCCACAAGCCCCCTAAGCGCAGCCAGGGGGCCCGCGCCTAGCAGGCTTGTGGGCCCCCTGTGGCTCGTCTGCCCTACTTCTTCCGCCTATAAATCCCCGAAAAATCCAAAACTACGGGAGAGATCCACGAAAATATTTTTCCACCGCCGCAAGCTTATGTCTCCGCAAGATCCCATCTGGGGCACGTTCTGGTGCCCTGCCGGAGGGGGGATTCGGATACGGAGGGCTTCTCCATCAACACCATTGCCTCTCCGATGATGCGTGAGTAGTTCACCATATACCTTCTGGTCCATAGCTAGTAGCTAGATGGCTTCTTCTCTCTCTTGGATCTTCAATACAAAGTTCTCCACGATCTTCATGGAGATCTATCCGATGTAATCTTCTTTTGCGGTGTGTTTGTCGAGATCCGATGAATTGTGGATTTATGATCAGATTATCTATGAATCTTATTTGAGTTTCTTCAGATCTCTTATATGCATGATTTCATATCCTTGTAATTCTCTTCGAGTTGTGGGTTTTGTTTGGCCAACTTGATCTATGATTCTTGCAATGGGAGAAGTGCTTGGTTTGGGTTCATACCGTGCGGTGACCTCACCCAGTGACAGAAGGGGTAGCGAGGCACACATCATGTTGTTACCATCAAGGGTAAAAAGATGGGGCTTATATCTATTGCATGAATTTATCCCTCTACATCATGTCATCTTGCTTAAGGCGTTACTCTGTTTGTCATGAACTCAATACACTAGATGCATGCTGGATAGCGGTCGATGTGTGGAGTAATAGTAGTAGATGCAGAAAGTATTGGTCTACTTGGCTCAGACGTGATGCCTATATGTATGATCATTGCCTTAGATATCGTCATGACTTTGCGCGGTTCTATCAATTGCTCGACAGTAATTCGTTCACCCACCGTAATATTTGCTATTTTGAGAGAAGCCTCTAGTGAACACTATGGCCCTCGGGTCTACTTGACATCATATTTTCAGCCCTACACTTTTACTTTGTTCCACTTTCCGCCTTCAGATCTCACCTTGCAATCAATCTTGAAGGGATTGACAACCCCTTTGTAGCGTTGGGTGCAAGTTTGCTGTTTTTGCGCAGGTACTTTGGAGACTTGCCTTGATACTCCTACTGGATTGATACCTTGATTCTCAAACTGAGGGAAATACTTACTGCTACTGTGCTGCATCACCCTTTCCTCTTCAAGGGAAAAACCAACGCAAGCTCAAGAGGTAGCATACTGCACGAAGACAATGATGGAGATCATGCCGATGAAGATCATGGTTTCATGCCGGTGACGATGATGATCATGGTGCCCCGAAGATAGAGATCCAAGGAGCAAGATGATAATGGCCATATCATGTCATTATATGAATGCATGTGATGTTTATCATGTTTTACATCTTATTGCTTAGAACGACGGTAGCAAAGATAAGATGATCCCTCATGAAAATTTCGAGATATGTATTCCCCTCAGTGTGCACTGTTGCCAAGGATCGTTGTCTCGAAGGACCACGTGATGATCGGGTATGATAGATCCTAACATTCTAATACAACGGGTGTAAGCCAGTTTACACACACAAAACACTTAGGTTGACTCGACGATCCTAGCATGTACAAACATGGCCTCGAATACATGAGACCGAAAGGTCGAACATGGGTAGTATGGTTGATACGATCAGCATGGAGATGCTCACCATTGATGACTAGTCCGTCTCATGTGATGATCGTACACGGGCTAGTCGACGTGGATCGTGTAACACTTGGATGACTAGAGGGATGTTGATCTAAGTGGGAGTTCGTCAGATGAACTTAATTATCATGAACATAGTCAAATAGGTCTTTGCAATTTATGTTGTAACTTACGCTATAGCTCTACGGTATTTGATACGTTCCTAGAGAAAATATGGTTGAAAGATAGACGTACCAATTATGCAAACTCAGTCCGTTAACTGAGGATTGTCCTCATTGCTAAACAGAAGGCTTATGTCCTTAACGCACCGCTCGGTGTGCTCAACCCCAAGCGTGATCTATGGATGTTGCGAACATCCGACATACACGTTTTTGATAACTACATGATAGTTTAGTGCATATTGCTTGAACGACTTAGAATTAAGGCGTTAAAGACGTTTCGAACGTCGCACAACGTACGTGATGATCCAAGAGATGAAATTGGTCCAAGAGATGAAATTGGGATTTCATGCTCGTGCCCTTGTTGAGAGGTATGAGACCTCCGACAAGATTCTTTGTCTGCAAAAGTAAAGGAGAAGGACTCAATCATTGAGCATGTGCTCAGATTGTGTGAGTACTAGAATCGCTTGAATCGAGTGGGAGTTGATCTTCCAGATGAGACAGTGATAGTTCTCCAAAGTCATTGACACCAAGCTACTAGAGCTTCGTGATGAACTATAACATATCAAGGATGGATATGATAATCCTTGAGCTATTCGTGATGTTTGATACCGTGGAAGTAGAAATCTAAAAGGAGCATCAATTGTTGATGGTTTGTGAAACCGCTAGTTTCAAGAAGGGAAAGGGCATGAAGGGATACTTCATTAAACGCAAACCAGTTGCTGCTCTAGTGAAGAGACCCAAGGTTGAACCCAAACCCGAGACTAAGTCCTTCTGTAATAAGGGGAACAATCACTTAAGAGGAACTACCCTAGACATTTGGAAAATGAGAAGGCTGGCAAAGTTGACAAAAGTATATTGGATATACATGATATTGATGTGTACTTTACTAGTAATCCTAGTAGCACGAGGGTATTAGATACCGGTTCGGTTGCTAAGTGTTAGTAACTCGAAATAAAAGCTACGAAATAAACAGAGACTAGCTAAAGGCAAGGTGACGATGTGTGTTGGAAGTGTTTCCAAGGTTGATATCATCACACATCGCACGCTCCCTCTACCATCGAGATTAGTGTTAAACCTAAACAATTGTTATTTGGTGTTTGCGTTGAGCATAGACATGATTGGATTATGTTAATGGTAAATACGATTATTCATCTAACGAGAATAATGGTTATTCTGTTTACTTGAATGATACCTTAAATGGTCTTGCACCTAGAATTAATGGTTTATTGAATCTCGACCGTAGTGATACACATTTTCATAATATTGTTGCCAAAATATACAAAGTAGTAATGATAGTACCACTTACTTGTGGTACCGCTGATTGAGTCATATTGGTATAAAATGCATGAAGAAACTCCATGCCGATGGATCTTTGTACTCACTCCTTTTTTGAAACGTTTGAGACATGCAAACCATCCATGTTGGTATAAACGCATGAAGAAACTCCATGCGGATGGATCGTTTGACTCACTTGATTTTTGAATCACTTGAGACATGCAAATCATACCACATGGGTAAGATGACTGAAGACCTCTTTTTCCAGTGAGATGGAACAAGAATGTAACTTGTTGGAAGTAATACATTTTGATGTGTGCAGTCCGATGAGTACTGAGGCATGCAGTGGATATCATTATGTTCATACTTCACAAATGATTTGAGTAGATACTAGTGTATTTACTTGATGAAACACAAGTCTGAATTATTTGAAAAGGTTCAAGTAATTTCAGAGTGAAGTTGAAGATCATCGTGACAAGAGGATAATATGTCTACGATGTGATCGTGGAGATAATCATATATATATCTGAGTTACGAGTTTGGTAAACATTTAGGACAAGGTGAAAATTGTTTCACGTGAAAAATGTTTCACAACTCATGCCACCTGGAACACCATAGTCTGATGGTGTGTCCATATGTCATAATCGTGCACTATTAGATATAGTGCATACTATGATATTTCTTATCAAATTACCACTATCGTTTATGGGTTAGGCATTAGAGACAATCACATTCACTTTAAATAGTGGACCACTCAATTCCGTTGAGATGACACTTTATGAACTATGGTTTAGAGAAACCTAACTTGTCATTTCTAAGAGTTTGGGGCTGCGATGCTTATATGAAAGAGTTTCAGCCGGATAAGCTCGAACCCAAAGCGGATAAATGCATCTTCATAGGACACCCAAAACAGTTGGGTATACCTCCTATCTCAGATCCGGAAGCAAAAGTGTTTGTTTCTAGAAACGGGTCATTTCTCAAGAAAAGGTTTCTCTCGAAAGAGTTGAGTGGGAGTTGCTACGGTAACAAAAGTCCTTCCTTGGCGCTAGGAATTCATCTTGCTGTTTCTCTTGTTCGCATCGGTTTTTCCCTTGAATAGGAAAGGGTGATGCAGCACAAGAGCAGTAAGTATTTCCCTCAGTTGGAGAACCAAGGTATCAATCCAGAAGGAGGGTCTCGTCAAGTCTAGAGTACCTGCGCAAACACAAACAAGCATGCACCCAATGCTTCAAAGGAGTTGTCAATCCCTTCAAGATTGTTTGCAAAGTGAGATCTGAATGCGAAAAGTGCAATGAAGTAAAAAAGTGTAGTGCTGAAAATATGGTGTGGAGTAGACCCGGGGGCCATAGTATTCACTAGAGGCTTCTCTCAAAATAGAAAATATCACGGTGGGTGAAAAAATTACTGTCGAGTAATTGATAGAACCGCGCAAAGTTATGACGATATCTAAGGCAATGATCATACATATAGGCATCACGTCCGAGACAAGTAGACCGATACTTTCTGCATCTACTACTATTACTCCACACATCGACCGCTATCCAGCATGCATCTAGTGTATTGAGTTCATGACGAACAGAGTAACGCCTTAAGCAAGATGACATGATGTAGAGGGATAATCTCAAAACAATGATGAAAACCCCATCTTTTTACCCTTGATGGCAACAACACGATGCGTGCCTCGCTACCCCTTCTGTCACTGGGTGAGGTCACGACATGGTATGAACCCAAAACCAGGCACTTCTCCCATTGCAAGAATCATAGATCTAGTTGGCCAGACAAAACCCACAACTCGAAGAGAATTACAAGGATATGAAATCATGCATAAGAGAGATCAGAAGAAACTCAAATAAGATTCAGAGATAATCTGATCATAAATCCACAATTCATCGGATCTCGACAAACACACCGCAAAACAAGATTACATCGGATAGATCCCCATGAAGATCTTGGAGAACTTTGTATTGAAGATCCAAGGGAGAGAAGAAGCCATCTAGTTACTAGCTATGGACCCGTAGGTCTATGGTGAACTACTCACGCATCATCGAAGAGGTCATGGTGTTGATGAAGAAGCCCTCCGTATCTGAATCCCCCCTCCGGCAGGGCACCAGAACGTGCCCCAGATGGGATCTTGCGGAGAGAGAAGCTTGCGGCGGCGGAAAAGTAATTTCGATGATCTCGGAATTTTTTTGGGATTTTTAGGGAATATATAGGCGCAACCCCTAGGTTAGAGGGTGCCCGGGGGGCCCACAAGCCTGTGGGCCGCGATGTAACATCCCAAATTTTGGAATGTTAGAATAATTATTAGATTGTTTGTTTGTTTGCTTTAGTGATTGAAATTTGAGTGAAATTTGAAACTTTTCAAAACTTTTGAATGAGAGGGAATAAAATGACTTTCCCCATCTCCGATGGATTCAAATTCAATCTTTTAAAAGCAATGAGAGAAGATGACATGACTTCTTCAACTATAAAGAATTTGAATGGAGTTTGCATTTGAATTCTTTAAAAAACAATTCTTTTTCTCTTCTATATTTTTCTTCCCCGAGAAAATGCCCCGACAAAATTCTTGCACGCAAGAAAGAGCGGAGGATAATGACCCTCCAAAATGTGAGGCATTTCTGAAATATTTTGAGCCAAGAAGACCCAAGTTTTATGGAGAAATTAATTGCCAAAAAGAAAATAAAGCCTTAGGGATTTTTCTGAAAAAACATTTTTTTGAAGTATTTATTTTGGTATTGGAAAAATGCCCATCTTTTTGGATTTATTTTTCTGAAAATTTTAATATATTATACCCCTATATTCCGAGGAATATTCCATTTACTTTTAATAGTTTTAATACCTGTTTTAATAAATATGGAAAGAGATCTTTATTTTAGGAAAGTCCTTGGGCCATATTAGGAACGTCATCTGGCCCATATCCCCACCTTCTTCTTCCTCTCGTCACTTGCCTTTTGTAGCCATGGCAGAAGCTTCCCAGGAAGCTTCCCCTCCGGGATTCGCGAGCTATACCCCCTCCCGGCGCCTCCCGTCACCACTATAAGAACGCCCCGTTTCTCCTCTTTCCGTTCCCCTAGAGAAATCCTCATTTCCCCGCCCGTAGCCTCGGCGCCACCATCGCCATCTTCTTTGTCGATCGGAGATCGGCAGGAGCTTAACCACCTCGCCCCCCTCCAGGAGCTTCCTGCCTCGCCCAAGTGCCTTCCCCTACCCCCTGCCGCGCCACCTCCAACACCCGTGGTACCCACAGCACCCCCCTGCACCCCTCCCCATCCCCACGAGCTCCCTGCCAGGAACACCATCGCCAGGAACTTCCTGCCTCTCCCCATCGCCCCCCTGTGCCCCCCTTCCCCAAGCGCCCCTCCTCCACCGACCCCTCCCCACGCTGGAGCCGCCCTTCCCCACCCTCGCCGGCGACCCCCCCTCGCCGGAGAAGCCCCTCCTCGCCACCGTCCTCTTTGCCGTCGCTGCAAGCCAGGAGCGCAGGTAACTCCCTCTCCTTTGTTTTTTTCCTTTCTATTCCTTTCACCGTTAGATCTAGATCCCACGGTGTAGATTAGAAGGAACTTACCCCTTCGGTTTTGTAAAAAGAACCGGTCAACCTATTAAGTTAACCGAAATATTTTACTTATATAGCGGCCATTTGCTAGTTAAGCTGTAGCAGTGAACGGTTTTCATCAAATCAGATCGTGCCACGTCATCGGTTCTCTTTTCTATTTTAATTCTGAAACAGAGAGAGTTTCAATTTTCTTTTGCTCATAACTTTTGATCTAGAGATCCAATGAGGTGAATTCTTTTTCCAGTAGATAAGAATTGTTCTGTAGTTTTTAGAAATATATAATTTGTCTATGTTTGAAATTTTCAGATTTGAATTAGATCAGATTTAGTTTAAACCTTGTTTTGCTTATTGCAGGAGTTTAAAAATAGCTTTTAATTTGATTCTTTTTGCTACTGATCACTAGTGATCTTAGTTATCAGTGGTCAAAATTTCAGAATTATTTGAGTATTTTAGCTCATTATTTCTTGTGAAACAATTTCTGTTTCACCTCTTTTAGGATTATGGCTATTTCCTTTTCTATAATTGTTTTTATATTATTTTCTTTTATATTTCAGAAAGATTATGTTTTGTTTCTGTTAGTTACAAAAAGGTTTGCAACAAGTTTTGATTTTGATTTTTATATGTTATCATGAAATCAATTCTAGTTCCCTAATAACTTGCAATTGGTTTCTCTACTGTTTCAAATCCCGTTTGGAAATACCTTCAAAAAGTTTTGTGAAAAATACTCTATTTTATATATTAGTTCCCTGTTATTATTTTCTGTTAGACAAAAACTATTTAATGTTTGATGTAGTAGAAGACTCCCTAGTCTTGTTTGAAGTTTCCTTCGGAATTCATATTCGCTCTCTCTTTTGTTTTGATTGCTAGAATGATTGCTAGTATGAGTGCTTATGTGAATGATATGTTTGTTATATAGATCTCATCGGAGAGTGACGAGTAGTCTATCAAGTTATTTCTCGAGAAATTCTTCTTCGTCAACATCGCCAGGCAAGTCATTTGATCATGTATCACCTATGTTTTATGCATCGTAGTTCTACCATCCTATGCCCAATTGCATGCTGAGTAGGTACTTGGAAATTATGGTTACATATTGTAGTATCATGTGGTAGGCACCCAACAACCCCGTTACTTTGGTCGGGACGACAAATTTCATATTGCTATGCTTGAGTAGACGGGATTCTGGTTGAGAGTTTATCACGAGTGATGCGAGAGTAATTTAATAACCAACACCGGTTAAGTCAAGACTTTTCAAGACCTCGTGATGCAATGCAACTCTGGGTGAAGGACGGTTGATCGGCTCCCTGGAGAAACCAGTGGATGACCCGGGATGCTGGAGACGACCATGACATCTTGCGGAAAGCTTCACCCAGGCTCAAAGAGACGGACGGATATTTTCAAGACCCAAGGCTTACCTGCACAGCCACAAGTCATTATGGGCTCTGGCTTGGTTGTACAATGCGGCGACTCTAGACAGGCGATGCTAGCAGATGTAGAAGAACGGTAGGATTGGATGGGCACCGACAGGGATTCAGAGGGACCCGTTGAAAGACCATGTTTTGATCATCCGGTCTTCAAACACCCTGAAGTGCGAGGACATACACGGAGGCGATCAAATCTTGTGGGGAACGTGTGCAAAACTCTGCAGAGTACTCAAACCTAATCGATTAGCCATGTCCACAGTCATGGACAACTTGAGCCAAAGGAACTGAAGTTATCTGAAATTCTCAACACAAATAATAATATTGATGAGGGTAATATTGATAACCTGGGTACGAGAATTGGTTGGTGGAACCATCTCGTTAACAACCAACAATGTAGTAACATTTTGCTTTTAGCCCTCTCTTGATGTAGGAGAAAACTTGCTTTTCGCTAAAAACTTATAGCCCCACCTGCCATATATGCATATAGTATAGATGATTACTTTTCACCCCTCTCTTATGTGACTTGCCGGCATATTTAATATGTTGACCTACACGGCTGCAACGTCTTATGTTGCAGATATTTTTCTTCGACGAGTAAGAGTACGATTTAGGGTTACGGTCCGCACTCAACTTGCCGTTGGTGTTTATTGGGACTCCACTCCCTTGACTGCTTCCGCTGAGAATTTAAGGTATATATCAGTTTTACGCTATTTACATGTGATTGCACTTTGATATATACATTGATGTACTGTGTGTGCCAGCATACTGATCCAGGGATGGCACAGAAACACAGAGGCTTGACTCGCTTTGAGTCAGGTCGCTACAGAAATGGTATCAGAGCACATGTTGACTGTAGGACGTGAGCCTAGAAACTAGAAATTTCTTAGGAAAGGATCTCTCAAAATTTCTATTTTTCAAGAACACCTTTTACTTCTCATCTCTTCTGATTCCATCAAACGTTCTCTCTCACCTCAAATAGTTAGACAACGCCCTTTCCCCTTTGACCACGTGAAGGATCAACAGACTCCCACTTCAAAGTAAAGAGGATTTCATCATGCAGTTGAAGCTACACCAAGTGAAGACTCTCAAGACCCGAAGAACTCGAAGACCCCGAAACGTTCCAATGTTTATTAGAAGTCCAAACCCCAATTATATACCCATGTTAGTTACGATGATTTGTGAGCCATCATTGGTGTGTGTTTTCTGACGGCCACAACTAAAACCTATTCTCAAAAATATTGTTTGTATTGTGTGTATCTCTCTCTCTTACCCGTCTCATCCCCAAAACCTCAACCCTACCAGATGGAGTATGAAGCTGGACTTGTAGTCTCTGGACCACTGACCCAGCTGGAGGCGGATATATGGATTCAAAACAAGGAGAACCACTTCGGGAGAAACTTGATCTCAAGGAAGTATGAAGTGGAACACGCTCTTCAGTACTTTACACAAAGTGCTGCAATCTGGTGGAAATTGCATCATGCCATACAAGGATTTAGTGGAGCAGAAACTTGGGACGAATTCAAGAAGACTCTTTTAAGATCCCATCTCATTCGGAAGTGGTATGATAATCCGAAGGAGAAGACTTGTGCATGCAAGATTTGTGGAGAAATAGGACACACCCAGGAAGAACACAAGGATGGATGCACTCATTGTGAAGAAAATCACCCAGCTGAGGAGTGCCCAAGTAGTCAGGTGACTTGTTTCCTTTGTGAAGGAACCACCCACTACCCAGCTCAGTGTCACCTTTACCCCAAGGTGCAACAAGTTGTCAAGCAGCAGAAAGATGCAGTGAAGGAAAGCCTCAAGAAGAAGATTCTAGAAGAACCGGTGATGAACGAAAATATTGAAGACCCTCATGGACAAGGTCTGACCAGATTTTTCTCCAATGCATGCTACTCATGTGGAGAAGAAGGACATTATTCACAGGATTGCACGAAGGGAAGCCAAGAGTATCTGGGAAACTTCCCGACGGAAAAAGTGGAGTTTGATCCACTTGAAATAGAAGAACTGGCTAAAATAAAGGAGTCCGGAAAGAAGAAAAAGTACCCTCGGAAGAGCCAAATCTCTGCAGACATAGACCTGAGTCATGTCAGATGTTACAAGTGTATGGAATTTGGCTACCACAAATACATGTGCTCAGGAAGGAAGCCGGAAACCCAAGGAGCAAAAGCAAACACTAAGACGCCTCGAGACTTGTCAGAACTCATTTGCTTTCGTTGCAAGGAAGCAGGACATTTTGCTAGCGATTGTCCACAAAGGAAGAAAGCTAAGAAGGAGTAGTTAAGTTTTGACCGCGGCAATTAGTGTAATATGAAATACTCTTGTTTTTCATGAGATCACGGAGTGAATTTTTTTGTAACAGAAGTCCCTGAGATTGTAATAACATCATGAATAAATGGAATTTATTGTCTCATGATTGCTTACGTTGAAAATGTATGCGTTTTTTCTCTACGAACAAAGATCTTTGAACATTTATGAGGATATGAGAAAATATGGTCAATGCAGGCATGAGTATAATTCATTTTAAGTTTGGTAGTAATCGGCAACCCCACAGGATCCATTGAGTAGGAGTGTACCATGATTACCAAGGAGACACATACATTCCTCTGAGTACCTATTTACTGACACCTACAGATGACAACTCTCTACGAGTCATTCCTCAAGGGCCCCGAAACGATCATGACCCTGACCAGTGATCATGATTACCCAAAAATCTTGAAGGACATGATGAAGCACATTCACCTTGAAGGAGATGCAGTCTACAAAGGCTACCCATTTGTGGAAAATGGAGTGGAACTTTGGTACGTGGAAGTACACCTCCACCATGTGAAAGGAGTTTGTCCAAAGACTATGGGGCAATACTTTTTCATTTCACGTGTACCACGAGCAACCATCTTTGATGCTGTTCGTGAAGCTGCCATGGAAGACATACGTCAGATTGGAGAAATACTTGAAGCAAGACTCCGTCATACCCAGGAATACCTGAGTGAGGTACGTGCGGAGATGATGGAGATGAAGCTCATGACCACCATGATGAAGCGAAAGATGGATGATTTCAAGGAGCACCTTGGAATGTTCGAGTGGAACTAAAGTATCTCCAAGAGAGACAGATGAATAAAGTTGGCAAAAATACTTGACCATACCGAACAATGTGGATGGCAGCATTTGTAATAAATTACTTCTGAGTTAGAATTTTGAAGAAAGAAAGGATGTAATAAAGGATTGATTATGAAATAAATATGATTTATGGAGGAAGCTATGTTGGATCAGCAAACATTTTCTTAGGAACATACGAAAGCTAGAGAGTTGTGAAGATACGATAGATGTTTTGTTCAGCTTGCACAACCAATGGATTATCCAAACTCCGTTCGTGGAGAAGATAAATTCTGCAACGCTTGTGAGGATGCCCAAGTGTTAGAATACGAGATTCACTAAGCCTTATACAAGGTAATGATTTTAGTGCGACATGGCTTGGCCACCATGACGACTTACTATTATCTTTCTCTTGCTATTTGGAATGGTAAATCTGAGAGACTTACCCATAGTGAGAGACGACGTTCTTTGAAGCTTTTGTTTAAGCCTTAGAATGGTATGATGAACGCCCCATGTACATGGCATTTGTTGTCACGCGTAGGAGATTTTACGATGAGGATGAAGACAAGACCCCTCTCTCTGCAGGGTAACCACAAATGGTAGACCACCATGAGAACCATCGATATGTTATTTAGAATTGACCACGAGACTGTCAGTTAAGAAGACCCAGTAACGGAAGAAGCTTATATCAACGGAAGAGCACTCTATTTTGATGGAAAACGTTATGAATATAACGGGTGAGCATCACCAAAGGATTTAATATGAAGACTGTGCGATGTCAGTTGCCAAAACCCCAGAGGATTGTTAAAATCTTAAGGGACCGGTATCTCTCATTTTAAGTGTGGTAGCATCCCACTTTGCCGGAGGTTGGATTTGTTAGAAGACCCCCAAACCCAAACCTTTCTTTCTAGCCCCTCCGAATCTCGAGGACGAGATTCATTTTAAGTGTGGTAGGTTTGTAACATCCCAAATTTTGGAATGTTAGAATAATTATTAGATTTTTTTTTGTTTGCTTGAGTGATTGAAACTTGAGTGAAATTTGAAACTTTTCAAAACTTTTGAATGAGAGGGAATAAAATGACTTTCCCCATCTCCGATGGATTCAAATTCAATCTTTTAAAAGCAATGAGAGAAGATGACATGACTTCTTCAACTATAAAGAATTTGAATGGAGTTTGCATTTGAATTCTTTAAAAAAAATTCTTTTTTTCTTCTATATTTTTCTTCCCCGAGAAAATGCCCCGACAAAATTCTTGCACGCAAGAAAGAGCGGAGGAAAATGACCCTCCAAAATGTGAGGCATTTCTGAAATATTTTGAGCCAAGAAGACCCCAGTTTTATGGAGAAATTAATTTCCAAAAATAAAATAAAGCCTTAGGGATTTTTCTGAAAAAACATTTTTTTGAAGTATTTATTTTGGTAGTGGAAAAATGCCCATCTTTTTGGATTTATTTTTCTAAAAATTTTAATATATTATACCCCTATATTCCGAGGAATATTCCATTTACTTTTAATAGTTTTAATACCTGTTTTAATAAATATGGAAAGATATCTTTATATTAGTTAAGTCCTTGCACCATATTAGGAACTTCATCTAGCCCATATCCCCACCTTCTTCTTCCTCTCGTCACTTGCCTTCTCTAGCCATGGCAGAAGCTTCCCAGGAAGCTTCCCCTCCGGGATTCGCGAGCTATACCCCCTCCCGGCGCCTCCCGTCACCACTATAAGAACGCCCCGTCTCTCCTCTTTCCGTTCCCCTAGAGAAATCCTCGTTTCCCCGCTCGTAGCCTCGGCGCCACCATCGCCATCTTCTCTGTCGACCGGAGCTCGGCAGGAGCTTAACCACCTCGCCCCCCACAGGAGCTCCCTGCCTCGCCCCAGTGCCTTCCCCTACCCCCTGCCGCGCCACCTCCAACACCCGTGGTACCCAAAACACCCCCCTGCACCCCTCCCCATCCCCACGAGCTCCCTGCCAGGAACACCATCGCCAGGAACTTCCTGCCTCTCCCCATCGTCCCCCTGTGCCCCCCTTCCCCAAGCGCCCCCTCCTCCACCGACCCCTCCCCATGCCGGAGCCGCCCTTCCCCACCCTCGCCGGCGACCCCCCCCCTCGCCGGAGAAGCCCCTCCACGCCACCGTCCTCCCTGCCGTCGCTTCAAGCCAGGAGCGCAGGTAACTCCCTCTCCTTTCTTTTTTCCTTTCTATTCCTTTCACCGTTAGATCTAGATCCCACGGTGTAGATTAGAAGGAACTTACCCCTTCGGTTTTCTAAAAGAACCGGTCAACCTGTTAAGTTAACCGAAATATTTTACTTATATAGTGGCCATTTGCTAGTTAAGCTGTAGCAGTGAACGGTTTTCATCAAATCAGATCGTGCCACGTCATCGGTTCTCTTTTCTATTTTAATTCTGAAACAGAGAGAGTTTCAATTTTCTTTTGCTCATAACTTTTGATCTAGAGATCCAATGAGGTTGATTCTTTTTCCAGTAGATCGCAATTTTTCTGTAGTTTATAAAAACATACAATTTGTCTATGTTTGGAATTTTCAAATTTGAATTAGATCAGATTTAGTTTAAACCTTGTTTTGCTTATTCCAGGAGTTTAAAAATATCTTTTAATTTGATTCATTTTGCTACTGATCACTAGTGATCTTAGTTATCAGTGGTAAAAATGTCAGAATTATTTGAGGTTATCACTAGTGATTCTATTTCACCTCTTTTAGGATTATGGCTATTTCCTTTTCTATAATTGTTTTTAAATTATTTTCTTTTATATTTCAGAAAGATTATGTTTTGTTTATGTTAGTTAGTAGTAGGTTTGCAACAAGTTTTGATTTTTATTTTTATATGTTATCATGAAATCAATTCTAGTTCCCTAATAACTTGCAATTGGTTTCTCTACTCTTTCAAATCCCGTTTGGAATTACCTTCAAAAAGTTTTGTGAAAAATACTCTATTTATCTTAGTTAAATTTATATCTTAGTTCCCTGTTATTATTTTCTGTTAGACAAAAACTATTTAATGTTTGATGTAGTAGAAGACTCCCTAGTCTTATTTGAAGTTTCCTTCGGAATTCCTATTCGCTCTCTCTTTTGTTTTGATTGCTAGAATGATTGCTAGTATGAGTGCTTATGTGAATGATATGTTTGTTATATAGATCTCATCGGAGAGTGACGAGTAGTCTATCAAGTTATTTCTCGAGAAATTCTTCTTCGTCAACATCGCCAGGCAAGTCATTTGATCATGTATCACCTATGTTTTATGCATCGTAGTTCTACCATCCTATGCCCAATTGCATGCTGAGTAGGTACTTGGAAATTATGGTTACATATTGTAGTATCATGTGGTAGGCACCCAACAACCCCGTTACTTTGTCCGGGACGACAAATTTCATATTGCTATGCTTGAGTAGACGGGATTCTGGTTGAGAGTTTATCACGAGTGATGCGAGAGTAATTTAATAACCAACACCGGTTAAGTCAAGACTTTTCAAGACCTCTCATGCAATGCAACTCTGGGTGAAGGACGGTTGATCGGCTCCCTGGAGAAACCTGTGGATGACCCGGGATGCTGGAGACGGCCATGACATCTTGCGGAAAGCTTCACCCAGGCTCAAAGAGACGAACGGATATTTTCAAGACCCAAGGCTTACCTGCACAGCCACAAGTCATTATGGGCTCTGGCTTGGTTGGACAACGCGGCGACTCTGGACAGGTGGTGCTAGCAGATGTAGAAGAGCGGTAGGATTGGATGGGCACCGACAGGGATTCAGAGGGACCCGTTGAAAGACCATGTTTTGATCATACGGTCTTCAAACACCCTGAAGTGCGAGGACATACACGGAGGCAATCAAATCTTGTGGGGAACGTGTGCCAAACTCTGCAGAGTACTCAAACCTAATCGATTAGCCGTGTCCACGGTCATGGACAACTTGAGCCAAAGGAACTGACGTTATCTGAAATTCTCAACACAAATAATAATATTGATGAGGGTAATATTGATAACCTGGGTACGAGAATTGGTTGGTGGAACCATCTCGTTAACAACCAACAATGTAGTAACATTTTGCTTTTAGCCCTCTCTTGATGTAGGAGAAAACTTGCTTTTCGCTAAAAACTTATAGCCCCACCTTCCATATATGCATATAGTATAGATGATTACTTTTCACCCCTCTCTTATGTGACTTGCCGGCATATTCAATATGCTGACCTACACGGCTGCAACGTCTTATGTTGCAGATATTTTTCTTCGACGAGTAAGAGTACGATTCAGGATTACGGTCCGCACTCAACTTGCCGTTGGTGTTTATTGGGACTCCACTCCCTTGACTGCTTCCACCAAGATATTTAAGGTATATATCAGTTTTACGCTATTTACATGTGATTGCACTTTGATATATACATTGATGTACTGTGTGTGCCAGCATACTGATCCAGGGATGGCACAGAAACACAGAGGCTTGACTCGTTTTGAGTCGGGTCGCTACACGCGACCTCCCCCCTGGCCGCGGGGTGGGGGCTTGTGGGGCCCCTGAGGCTCGCCTGCCTTGGCTCTCATGCTTCTTATTCCGTTACGGAAAAAATCTTTTCGGGGATTTTATTCCGTTTGGACTCTATTCCAAAATCTCCTCTGAAAGAGGTCAAAAACATGGAAAAAACAGGAACTGGCACTGAGTTAATAAGTTAGGTCCAAAAAATATATAAAAGGCATGCAAAACATCCAAAGTTTGACAAGATAATAGCATGAAACCATAAAAAATTATAGATACGTTGGATACGTATCAAGCATCCCCGAGCTTAGCTCCTGCTCGTCCTCGAGTAGGGAAGTGATAAAGAATGAATTTTTGATGTGGAATGCTACCTAGCATAGTTGTCCTTTGCAACTTCTTTCACGTGACATTAATGTTCAGATCTGTAAGATTCGAAACAATAGTTTGCTATTGACATGAAAACAATAATACTTCAAGCAAACTAGCAAGGTAATCATGAACTTTCAAAATAACAAGGCCAATGAAAGTCATCCCTACAAAATCACATAGTCTAGCTATGCTCCATCATCCTCACACAACTAATGTAAATCATGCACAACCCCGGTATTGGCCAAGTAATTGTTTTCACACTCTTACTTTCTCAAACTTTTTATAACTATCACGCAATACATGAGCGCGAGCCATGGATATAGCACTATAGGTGGAATAGAGTGTGGTGGTGGTTGTGAGACAAAAAAGGAGGAGATGGCACATTGACTCGGCGTATCAATAGGCTATGGAGATGCCCATTAATAGATATCAATGTGAATGAGTAGGGATTGCCATACAAGAGATGCACTAGAGCTATAAGTATGTGAAAGCTCAAAAGGAAAACTAGTGGATGTGCATCCAACTTGCTTGCTCACGAAGACCTAGGGCAATTTTGAGGAAGCCCATCATTGGAATATACAAGCCAAGTTATATAATGAAGATTCCCACTAGCATATGGTAGTGACAAAGCAAGAAGCTGTCAATCATGAAGAACATGGTGCTATCATGAAGCACAAGTGTGGAAAAAGATAGTAGCATTGTCCCTTCTCTCTTTTTCTCTTTTTTTCATTTGGGCTCTTAGGCCTCTTTTTTTTTGGGCTCTTTGGCCTCTTTTTTTATTTACTCACATGGGACAATGCTGTAATAATGATGATCATCACACTTTTATTTACTCACAGCTCAAAACTCACAATGATGACTCCATAGGAAATGCCTCCGTCAGTGTACCAGGATGTGCAACGATCTAGCATGGCGTATGAAGTTGAAACATCTCGCTAGCTATCTTACGATTGTGCAATGGCAATATGAGAGTGACGGCACAAGTCATGAGACAGAACGGTGGGAGTTGCATGGCAATATATCTCAGAATTGCTATGAAAATGCCATAGTAGGTAGGTATGGTGGCTGTTTTGAGGAAGGAATTTGGTGGGTTTGTGCATCGGCGAGAATTGCGCGGCACTAGAGAGGCTAGCAAAGGTGGAAGGTGAAAGTGCATCTATACCATGGACTCACATTAGTCATGAAGAACTCACATACTTGTTGCGAAAGTTTTTATTAGTAATCGAAACAAAGTGCTAAACGCATACTCCGAGGGGAAGGGTTGGTAGGTGTTAACCATCGCGCGATCCCGACCTCAACACAAAGGATGAAAATCAATAGATCAATTATGCTCCACTTCCTAACATAGCGGTTCACCATACGTGCATGCTACGGGAATCACTAACTTTGACACAAGTATTTCTAGATTCACAACACCCTACTAAAATAGCTCTTAATATTACTAAATCCACGTCTCAAAACTAATTGAGAGGAATCAAAACTTCTCTTTCTACTCAATGCACATGAAGATGGAGGTTTTTGCATCCTCTTTGGGTACCTATCATATTTGGGACTACTTTCAAAGCATAACCAACTACCAAATCACGCACCGATGTGCTCTAAAAGATATAAGTGAAGCACTAGAGCAAAAGTATCTAGCTCAAAAGATATAAGTGAAGCACTATGAGCATTCTTGCAAAATCACGATGAGTGCATGTCTCTTTCTCTCAAAAAGGTGTGCAGCAAGGATGATTGTGACACAAAAAAAAGAAAAGACTCCTAAGATACAAGACGCTCCAAGCAAAACACATATCATGTGGTGAATAATAATATAGCTCCAAGTAATGTTACCGATGGATTGAAGACGAAAGAGGGATGCCTTCCCGGGGCATCCCCAAGCTTAGGATTTTTGGTGTCCCTTAATTTGGCTTGGGATGCCTTGGGCATCCCCAAGCTTGAGCTCTTTCCACTCCTTATCTCTTTGTCCATGAGAACATCACCCAAAACTTGAAAACTTCACAACACAAAACTTAAACAGAAACTCGTGATAACATTAGCTCAAGAAAACATACTACCACCTTTTTTGGTACTGTAGCAAACTTGATTTCCAGCTATATTGGTGTTGGTCTACTGTATTCTCACTTTTCCATGGCTAGTACCCCCGATACTAACCATAGTTTCATCAAAACAAGCAACCAACTCAACAAAAACAGAATCTGTCAAAAACAAACCAGTATGTAGCAATCTGTATACTTCGTATACTTCTGATACCTCAAAAAATCTGAACAATTATGACAGCCTGGGAAAAAAGCATATCAATCAGCAGAAAAAAGAATCAACTCAAAATCTCTTTCTGAATAAAAATGAAAAATCATCTCGTGAGCGAAAAGTTTCTGTCTTTTTCCAGCAGGATCAAACAACCATTACCAAGACTAGTCATAAAGGTTTTGCTTGGCTCAAACACAGAAGGAAACACGAAAAACACAATCACAACATAATTGTGATGGTTTGCACGCAACATAACAGAAAGAAAAATATAAATTTATTGGGTTGCCTCCCAACAAGCGCTATTGTTTAACGCCCTTAGCTAGGCATTGATAAATCAATGATGCTCACACAAAAGACAAGAATTGAAGCACAATGAGAGCATCGTAAAGCACGTGAAAATCACATCTAAGTCTAACATACTTCCTATGCATAGGCATTTTATAGGAAAACAGATTGTCAAGACAACCAATAGTTTCCATATGCAAGGAAGAAGAAAGAGACAATAGCAATCTCCACATAACGAGAGGTAATTTGGTAACATGAAAGTTCCTACCACAATATTTTCCTCTCTCATAGCAATTACATGTGGGATCATAATCAAATTCAACAATATAGCTATCACAAAGGATATTATTTTCATGATCCACATGCATGCAAAGTTGAAGCTCTTAAAAAATAGTGGGATTATCCTCAACTAAAGTCATGACTTCTCCAAACCCACTTTCAATATTATTGCAAATATCATTGCAACAAGTAGTGGACATAGCAAAACTAGCATCCCCAAGCTTAGGGTTTTGCATATTTTTAGCATGATTGTCATATTTTTATAACAAAATCATTGCAATCATGCTTTTCATTCAAGGAGCCCTCGTGAATCATTTCATAAATTTCTTCATCACGATTTTCAGATTCACGCATCTCAAGCAAAACTCCATAGAGAAAGTCAAGTGCTCTCAACTCACTAGCAATTGGTTCCACATAAGTGAATCTCTTAAAGAGATTAGCAAGTGGGTGAGGATCCATATCACTAGATTTTCAGCAAGCGAATATGCAAGCATATTGAAGGCACATAGCACACAAGCGAACAGAAAGCAAGCGAAAGAAAAGGGCGAACGAAAAAGGCAAACGAAGAAAAGGGCAAATTGGTGAAGTGGGGAAGAGGAAAACGAGAGGCAAATGGCAAACAAAGTAAATGCAAGAGATGAGTTTGAGACACTTACTTGGATGAGTTCTTGACTTGATCCTCCTTGGCAACGACACCAGAAATATTTCTCCTACGGTAACAAAAGTCCTTCCTTGGCGCTAGGAATTCTTCTTGCTACTTCTCTTGTTCGCGTCGATTTTTCCCTTGAAGAGGAAAGGGTGATGCGGCACAGGAGCAGTAAGTATTTCCCTCAGTTTGAGAACCAAGGTATCAATCCAGAAGGAGGGTCTCGTCAAGTCCAGAGTACCTGCGCAAACACAAACAAGCTTGCACCCAACGCTTTAAAGGGTTTGTCAAGCCCTTCAAGATTGTTTGCAAAGTGATATCTGAAGGCGAAAAGTGCAACGAAGTAAAAAGTGTAAGGCTGAAAATATGGTGTGGAGTAGACCCGGGGGCCATAGTGTTCACTAGAGGCTTCTCTCAAAATAGCAAATATCACGGTGGGTGAACAAATTACTGTCGAGCAATTGATAGAACCGCGCAAAGTTATGACGATATCTAAGGCAATGATCATACATATAGGCATCACATCCAAGACAAGTAGACCGATACTTTCTGCATCTACTACTATTACTCCACACATCGACAGCTATCCAGCATGCACCTAGTGTATTGAGTTCATGACGAACAGAGTAACGCCTTAAGCAAGATGACATGATGTAGAGGGATAATCTCAAAACAATGATGAAAACCCCATCTTTTTACCCTTGATGGCAACAACACGATGCGTGCCTCGCTACCCCTTCTGTCACTGGGTGAGGTCACGACACGGTATGAACCCAAAACCAGGCACTTCTCCCATTGCAAGAATCATAGATCTAGTTGGCCAGACAAAACCCACAACTCGAAGAGAATTACAAGGATATGAAATCATGCATAAGAGAGATCAGAAGAAACTCAAATAAGATTCATAGATAATCTGATCATAAATCCACAATTCATCGGATCTCGACAAACACACCACAAAAGAAGATTACATCGGATAGATCTCCATGAAGATCATGGAGAACTTTGTATTGAAGATCCAAGAGAGAGAAGAAGCCATCTAGTTACTAGCTATGGACCCGTAGGTCTATGGTGAACTACTCACACATCATCGGAGAGGTCATGGTGTTGATTAAGAAGCCCTCCGTATCCGAATCCCCCCTCCGGCAGGGCACCAAAATGTGCCCCAGATGGGATCTTGCGGAGACAGATGCTTGCGGCGGCGGAAAAGTAATTTCGATGATCTCCTGATTTTTTTGGGATTTTTAGGGAATATATAGGTGCAACCCCTAGGTCAGAGGACGCCCAGGGGGCCCACAAGCCTGTGGGCCGCGGCCTCCCCGTAGCCGCGGGGTGGGGGCTTGTGGGGTCCCTGAGGCTCCCCTACCTTGGCTCTCAAGCTTCCCGATCTTCCTCCGTTACGGAAAAAATCTTTTCGGGGATTTTCTTTCGTTTGGACTCTAAAAGGGGTCAAAAACATGAAAAATAGGAACTAGCACTTGGCACCGAGTTAATAAGTTAGTCCCAAAAAAAATATAAAAGGCATGCAAAACATCCAAAGTTTGACAAGATAATAGCATGAAACCATCAAAAATTATAGAGTATCAGGAGTATGGTGGATACTAGATGAGGTTATTGAACCATCACTTCTACCAGTGTATGGCAGGGTGCAGGAAGTTGTTCCTGTGGTGCCTACACCAATTGAAGTGGAAGCTTATGATAGTGATCGTGAAGTTTCGGATCAAGTCACTGCCAAAACCCTCGTAGGCGGACAAGGACTCGTAGTACAGAGTGGTACGGTAATCCTGTCTTAGAGGTCATGTTGTTGGACAACAATGAACCTACGAGATATGGAGAAGCAATGGTGGGCCCGGATTCCGATAAATGGTTGGAGGCCATGAAATCCGAGAGAGGATCCATGTATAAAAACAAAGTATAGACTTTGGAAGAACCACTTGATGGTCATAAGACTATTAACTGTGAATGGATCTTTAAAAGGAAGACAGACGATGATGGTGAAAGTCAACATTAAGAAAGCTCGACCTGTCGCAAAGGTGTTTTCGACAAAGTTCAAAGAGTTGACTACGGTGAGACTTTCTCACTCGTAGCGATGCTGAAAGTATGTTGAAATTATGTTAGCAGTTGCTGCATTATTTATTAAATATTGCAGATAGGATGTCAAAATATTGATTCCTTGATGGTTTCCTTGAGGAAAGTTTGTATGTGATACAACCAAAAGATTTTGTCGATCCTAAAGGGTGCTAACAAGTATGCAAAGCTCCAGCGATCCTTCTATGGATTGGAGCAATCATATTAGAGTTGGAATATACACTTTGATGAGGTGATCAAAGTTTTTGGTTTTATAAAGTTTATGAGAAACTTGTATTTCCAAAGAAGTGAGGGGGAGCACTATAGAATTTATGATGAATATATGAGGTTGACATATTGTTGATCGGAAATAATGTAGAATTTCTGCAAAGCATAAAGGGTTGTTTGAAAGGAGTTTTTTTTTCAAAGGAAAACCTAGATGTAGCTACTTGAGAGTTGAGCATCAAGGTCTATAAAGATAGATCAAAGTGCTTAATGGAACTTTCAGCGAAATGCATGCCTTGACAAGTTTTCGAAGGAGTTCAAAATAGATCAGCAAAGAATGAGTTCTTGCTATGTTGTAAGGTGTAAATTTGAGTAGGACTTAAAGCCTGACCAAGGCAGAAGAAAGAGAAAGGATGAATGTCGTCCCCTATGCTTCAGCCGTAGGCTCTATAAGTATGCTATGTTGTGTACCGCACCTAAAGTGTGCTTTGCCATGAGTCAATCAAGGGGTACAAGAGTGATCCAGGAATGGATCACTCGACAGCGGTCAAAGTTATCCTTAGTAACTAGTAGAATAAGGTATTTTTCTCGATTATGGAGGTGATTAAAGAGTTCGTCGTAAAGAGGTTACGTCGATGCAAGCTTTGTCACTAATCCGGATGACTATGAGTAGTAAACCGGATTCATATAGTGGAGCAATCATTTGGAATAGTTCCAAATGGTCCATGGTAGCAATATATATATCAAGACATAGAGATTTGTAAAGCAGACATGGATATGAAAGGTTCAAACCCGTTGACTAATAAACCTCTCTCACAAGCAAGACATGATTGAACCCCATAACTGTATGGTGTTGGATTCATTGCAATCACATAGTGATGTGAACTAGATTATTGACTCTAGTGCAAGTGGGAGACTGTTGGAAATATGCCCTAGAGGCAATAATAAAGTGATTATTATCATATTTCCTAGTTCATGATAATCGTCTATTGTTCATGCTATAATTGTATTAACCAGAAACAGTAATACATGTGTGAATACATAGATCACAATGTGTCCGTAGCAAGCCTCTAGTTGGCTAGCTCGTTGATCAATAGATGATCATGGTTTCCTGATCATGGACATAGGATGTCATTGATAATGGGATCACATCATTAGGAGAATGATGTGATGGACAAGACCCAATCCTAAGCATAGCACTAGATCGTGTTGTTCATGTGCTAAAGCTTTTCTAATGTCAAGTATCATTTCCTTAGACCGTGAGATTGTGCAACTCCCGGATACCGTACGAGTGCTTTGGGTGTATCAAACGTCACAACGTAACTGGGTGACTATAAAGGTGCATGATACGTCTCAAACGTATCTATAATTTTTGATGGTTTCATGCTGTTATCTTGTCATCTTTGGATGTTTTATGTACCTTTTATATCTTTTTTGCGACTAACTTATTAATTCAGTGCCAAGTGCCAGTTCCTGTTTTTTCTGTGTTTTTGCTCTTTTCAGATTTGATTTTGGAACGGAGTCCAAACGGAATAAAATCCCCGAAATAAAATTTTCCCGAACGGATCAGGGGGCTTGAGGGCCAAGCCAGGAGGGCTACAGGGGGCCCACAAGCCCCCTATCCGCCACCAGGGGGGAGGCGGCTGGCAGGCTTGTGGCCTCCCTAGCGCCCCCCTGACCTAGCTCCTTCGCTTATATATTCCCTAAAATACAGAAAAAAATCAAGGGATCCACAAATATACTTTTCCGCCGCCGCAAGCTTCCGTTTCCGCGAGTTCTCATCTGGAGACCCTTCCTGGTGCCCTGCCGAAGGGGACTTTGGAGTTGGAGGGCTTCTACATCAACATCATCGCCCCTCCAATGACTCGTGAGTAGTTCACTTCAGACCTACGGGTCCGTAGTTAGTAGCTAGATGGCTTCTTCTCTCTCTTGGATCTTCAATACAAAGTTCTCCATGATCTTCATGGAGATCTATCCGATGTAATCCTCTTTGGCGGTGTGTTTGTCGAGATCCGATGAATTATGGATTTGTGATCAGATTATCTATGATATATATTTGAGTCTTTGCTGATTTCTTATATGCATGATGTGATATCCTTGTAAGTCTCTCCATGTCTTGGGTTTTGTTTGGCCAACTAGATTTATGATTCTTGCAATGGGAGAAGTGCTTGGTTTTGGGTTCGTACCGTGTAGTGACCTTTCCCAGTGACAGTAGGGGCAGCAAGGCACACATCGTGTAGTTGCCATCAAGGGTAACAAGGCGGGCTTTGTCGTAGATATAAGATTGTCCATCTACATCATGTCATCTTGCTTAAGGCGTTACTCTGTTCTTTTGGACTTAATACACCAGATGCATGCTGGATAGCGGCCGACGTGTGGAGTAATAGTAGTAGATGCAGAAAGTATCAGTCTACTTGTTTTGGACGTGATGCCTATAGATATAATCATTGCCATAGACGACGTCACGACTTTGCGTGGTTCTATCAATTGCTCGATAGTAATTTGTTCACTCACCGTCTACTTGCTTTCATGAGATAAGCCACTAGTAAACACTACGGCCCCCGGGTCTATTCACACCTATCGTTTCCAGTTTCGCTTTTACTTTGCTTTGTTACTTTGTTGCTTTCAGTTCTCACTTGGTGAACAATCTATAAGGGATTGACAACCCCTTTATAGCGTTGGGAGCAAGATTTTTGTGTTTGTGTAGGCACTTGAGATACTCCTTCACTGGATCGATACCTTGGTTCTCAAACTGAGGGAAATACTTACCACCGCTGCGCTACATCACCCTTTCCGCTTCGAGGGAACACCAACGCAAGGCTCCAAGGCCACGGGGGAAATCCTTTGCATATTTACCTAGGAAGTCCCTTAAGGCGTAGCCGTAGCAGAAGGATTCCTGGTGCCGTCAGCACGTTTCTCGCGCCATTGGAAGGTCTTTTGTTGCAGTAGCAGTGCACTACGGATATCTCCGAAACTATCTGTTGGGTTGGTACGAATCGAGATCAGGATTTGTCACTCCGTGTGACGTAGAGGTATCTCTGGGCCCACTTGGTAGAACATCATCATAATGAGCTCAATGTGACTAAGGAGTTAGTCACAGGATGATGTACTACGAAACGAGTAAAGAGACTTGCCGGTAACGAGATTGAACAAGGTATAGGGATACCGACGATCGAATCTCGGGCAATTATCATACCGATTGACAAAGGGAATTGCATACGGGATTGATTGAATCCTTGACATCGTGGTTCATCCGATGAGATCATCGTGGAACGTGTGGGAACCATGGATATCTAGACCTCGTTGTTGGTTATTGGCCGGAGAGATGTCTCGGTCATGTTTGCACGTCTCCCGAACCCGTAGGGTCTACACACTTAAGGTTCGATGATGTTAGGGTTATAGGGAAATAGTGTACGTGGTTACCGAAGGTTGTTCGGAGTCTCGGATGAGATCCCGCACGTCACGAGGAGTTCCAGAATGGTCCAGAGGTAAAATTGATATATAGGATGGAAGATTTTGGACACCGAAAATGTTTCGGGCGTCACCCTTAACGTACCGGGACCACCGGAAAGGGTTCCGGAGGTCCACCGGGAGGGGCCACCAGCCCCAAAAGGTGACATGGGCCAAAAGGTGGAAGGGAACCAGCCGAGAGTGGGCTGGTGCGCCTCCCACCAGGAGCCCAAGGCGCAGATGAGAGGGAAGGGGGCAAACCTTAAGCCAGGTGGGCCTAAGGCCCACAAGGGGTGCGCCACACTCCTCCTGCCCTCCTAGCCGCCACCTCCTGGCGCATATGGGGGATGCCGCACCCCTTGGGGTGGGAACCCTAAGGGCTGCATAATACGTCTCAAACGTATCTATAATTTTTGATGGTTTCACGCTGTTATCTTGTCAACTTTGGATGTTTTGTATACCTTTTATATCTTTTTTGGGACTAACTTATTAATTCAGTGCCAGTTCCTGTTTTTTCTGTGTTTTTGACTCTTTTCAGATCTGATTTTGGAACGGAGTCCAAACGGAATAAAATCCCCGAAATAAATTTTTCCAGAACAGAAGAAGATCGGGGGACGTGAGGGCCAAGGCAGGGGGCCCACAAGCCCTGTTGCAGCGGCCAGGCACGCATGGTGACCTTTCCAAGTGACAGAAGGGGCAGCAAGGCACGCATCATGTTGTTGCCATCAAGGGTAACAAGATGGGCTTTTATCGTAGATATGAGATTGTCCATCTACATCATTTTATCTTGCTTACGGCGTTACTCTATTATTTTGAACTTAATACACAAGATGCATGTTGGATAGTGGTCGACGTGTGGAGTACTAGTAGTAGATGCAGAAAGTACCGGTCTACTTGTTTTGAACGTGATGCCTATAGATATAATCATTGCCTTAGATAACGTCATGACTTTGCGCAGTTCTATCAATTGCTCGACAGTAATTCGTTCACCCACCGTCTACTTGCTTTCATGAGAGAAGCCACTAGTGAACACTACGGCCCCCGGGTCTATTCACAACTATCGTTTCCACTTTCACTTTTACTTAGCTTTGTTTACTCTTTGCATTCAGTTCTCACTTTGCAAACAATCCATAAGGGATTGACAACCCCTTCATAGCGTTGGGTGCAAGCTCGTTGTGTTTGTTCAAGTACTTGTGACTTGAACGCTCCTCCTACTGGATTGATACCTTGGTTCACAAACTGAGGGAAATACTTACCGCCGCTGTGCTACATCACCCTTTCCTCTTCAAGGGAACACCAACGCAAGGCTCCAAGGCCGCGGGGAAATCCTTTGCATATTTGCCAAGGAAGTCTCTACAGGCGTAGTCGTAGCAGTAGGATTCCTGGCGCCGTTGCCAGGGAAGGTATATTGTCGGAGTAGTAGAAGGATTTCTGGCGCCGTTGCCGGGGAGAGATCAAGTCAAGATCTATCCAAGTAGGTGTCACAAACTCATCTGTTGCATTTACCTTTTTTGCCAGTTGCCTCTCGTTTTCCTCTCCCCCACTTCACATTTGCCGTTTTCATTTTCCTTTCTCCCTTGCCGTTTTTATTTGCCTTTTTGCCTTTCTCCTTTGCCGTTTTCTTTTGCCTTTTGCCGTTTTCCTTTGCCGGTTTTCTTGCTTGCTTGTGTTCTTGTTGGTTTGTTGAAGTCATCATGGCTGAAGACACAAAACTTTGCGACTTCTCGAGTACCAATAATAATGATTTTATTAGTACTCCGATTGCTCCCACCACTAGTGCGGAATCGTATGAAATCAACGCTGCCTTGCTGAATCTTGTTATGAAAGAGCAATTCTCTGGCCTTCCAAGTGAAGATGCCGCATCCCATCTCAATACCTTCATTGAACTTTGCGATATGCAAAAGAAAAGAGATGTGGATAATGACATGATTAAGTTGAAGCTTTTTCCTTTCTCGTTGCGAGATCGCGCAAAAACTTGGTTTTCTTCCTTGCCTAAAAATAGTATCGATTCTTGGGATAAGTGCAAAGATGCTTACATATCCAAGTATTTTCTGCCGGCTAAGATTAATTCCCTACGTAATGATATCATGAATTTCAAGCAACTTGATCATGAACACGTTGCACAATCTTGGGAGAGGATGAAGTTAATGATTAGAAATTGTCCCGCTCATGGCTTGAGTTTGTGGATGATTATACAAATCTTTTACGCTGGTTTGAATTTCGCTTCTCGCAATATCTTGGACTCCACCTCAGGTGGAACATTCATGGAAATCACGTTAGGAGACGCTATGAAACTCCTAGACAATATCATGACCAACTACTCTCAGTGGCACACTGAAAGGTCACCTGCTAGCAAAAAGGTACACACTATAGAAGAAATTAACTCGCTCAGTGCTAAGATGGACGAGTTGATGAATTTGGTTGCTAGTAGAAATGCTCCTTTAGATCCTAATGACATGCCACTATCTTCCTTGATTGAGAGTAGCAACGCTAGTTTGGACGTTAATTTTGTTGGTAGGAACAATTTTGGCAACAACAATGCTTTTATAGGAAACTATGTTCCTAGGCCTTTTCCTAGTAACTCCTTTAACAATTATGGCAATTCCTACAACAACACTTATGGAAATCACAACAAATTACCCTCTGATTTAGAGAGTAATATCAAAGAGTTCATCAACTCTCAAAAGATTTTCAATGCGTCCATAGAGGGAAAACTACTCAAAATAGACGATTTGGCTAAGAGCGTTGATAGGATGTCTTGTGATATTGATGCTTTGAAAGTTAGATGTGCTCCTCCCAAGGTCAAGTTGGATGAAACTTTAAAAGTATGCGTGTCTCCATGAATGAGAGCAAAGAAAGAACCTCCCAAATTCGCACTAGGCATGAATGGTTTAAAAGGGTGCATTCTAGTGATGCAAATCACGAAGATCTTAAAGTGCTTGGTGTGACTCCTCTTGAATCTTTGTTTTTGTGTGTCAAACCTATTGATGAAGGGGCTGGATATGAATCCACCTTGGTTGAAAAACGCCCCAATGATTCGGAGTCCACCTATCTTCATGATAAAGGTGTGGAGAGTGGAGTAGAAGAAATCAAAATTTTGGGTAGTAATGAAACTCCCACTTTGGATTTCAAGGAATTCAATTATGATAGTTGCTCCTTGTTTGAATGCATTTCTTTGATGCAATCCGTTGCAAACTCTCCACATGCTTATATCCAAAGCAAAGCCTTTACCGAACATATCGTAGATGCTATGATGAAATCTCTTGAAGAGAAGCTTGAATTAGAAGTCTCTATACCTAGAAAACTTCATGATGAATGGGAACCTACTATCAAAATCAAAATCAAAAACTATGAATGCAATGCTTTGTGTGATTTGGGTGCTAGTGTTTCCGCGATTCCAAAGTCTTTATGTGATATTCTTGGTTTTCATGAGATTGAAGAGTGTTCTCTTAATTTGCATCTTGCGAATTCTACTGTCAAGAAACCCATGGGAAGGATCGATGATGTTATTATTGTTGCAAATAAGAACTATGTACCCATGGATTTCATTCTACTTGACATAGATTGCAATCCTTGATGTCCTATTATTCTTGGTAGACCTTTCCTAAGGACTATCAGTGCTATCATCGATATGAAGGAAGGGAATATTAGATTTCAATTTCCCCTAAAGAAGGGCATGGACCATTTTCCTAGAAAGAAAATAAGATTGCCTTATGAATCTATGATGAGGGCTACTTATGGTTTGAGCACCAAAGATGACTATACGTGATTCCATCACCTTTTGCCTAGCTAAGGGCGTTAAACAATAGCGCTTGTTGGTTGGCAACCCAACGAATCTATCCTTTTTCTTCCTGTTTTGTGTTTTCCACACTTTCATAATTCTGTTATGATTGTGTTTTTTGTGTTTCTTTTTGCGTTTGTGCCAAGCAAAACCGTTATGATTAATCTTGGGGATGATCGTTTGGTCATGCTGGAAAAGACAGAAACTTTCTGCTCACGAAAAGAATTTTCATTTTTTTTTCTGTAAGAGCTTTTGAATTTATTCTTTTTGCTGCTGATTGCTACGCAAATTCTTCAGACTGTCGTAATTTTTCAGAATTATTGAAGTACCAGAAGTATACGAAGTATACAGATTGCTACAGATTGGTCTGCTGTTAACAGATTCTGTTTTTGTTGAGTTGGTTGCTTATTTTGATGAAACTATAGATAGTATCGGGGGGTATTAGCCATGGAAGATTGAAAATACAGTAACCTAAAATCAACATAAGTAGAATTTAAGTTTTCTACAGTACCTAAGGAACTGGTGGTTTGCTTTCTTATACTAACGTTATCACGAGTTTCTGTTTAAGTTTCGTGTTGTGAAGTTTTCAAGTTTTGGGTGAAGTTCTTATGGACAAAAGGATAAAGAGTGGCAAGAGCTCAAGCTTGGGGATGCCCAAGGTACCCCAAGTTGATTCAAGGATGCGGTAAAAGCCTAAGCTTGGGGATGCCCCGGGAAGGCATCCCCTCTTTCGTCTTCAATCCATCGGTAACGTTACTTGGGGCTATATTTTTATTCACCACATGTTATGTGTTTTGCTTGGAGCGTCTTGTATCATAGGCGTATTTTATTTTTGTTGTGTCACAATCTTCCTTGCTGCACACCTAGAGAGAGAGACATGCACTCACCGTGATTTTGTCAAGCTTCACTTATATCTTTTGGTTAGACAATTCAACTCACATGTGCTTCACTTATATCTTTTGAGCTAGTTGATTTTGCTCTATGTGCTTCACTTATATCTTTTAGAGCACGGAAGCGCGTGGCTTGGTAGTTGATCTATGCTATGATAGTAGTCTCAAGAGGGGTAGTTATCCAAAGGGATATGAAAACTTCCACCTTCATGTGCATTGAATAGTTAGAGAAGTTTGATTCATCTCAATTAGTTTTGAGTTATGGTTGTGGTAGTATTGAAGTTGTATTAGTAAGGTGTTGTGGATCTAGAAATACTTGTGTTGAAGTTCGTGATTCCCGTAGCATGCACGTATGGTGAACCTCTATGTGATGAAGTCTGAGCATGATTAGTCTATTGATTGTCATCCTTTGTGTGGCGGTCGGGATCGCGCGATGGTTTATACCTACCAACCCTTCCCCTAGGAGTATGCGTTGAATGCTTTGTTTCGATTACTATTAAAACTTTTGCAACAAGTATATGAGTTCTTCATGACTAAGGTTGAGTCCATGGTTTAGATGCACTTTCACCTCCCACCATCACTATCTTCTTTAGTGCCGTGGAACTTTCGCCGGTGCACAAAACCCACCATTAGCCTCCCTCAAAACAGCCACCGTACCTACCTACTATGGTTTTTCAAAGCCATTCTGAGATATATTGCCATGCAACTACCACCATGACATGTGCCACCATTTCTACATTGCCATTGCATGCTCATAAGATAGCTAGCATGATGTTTCCATTGTTGTCTATGCCATGCTAGATCATTGTCACGGTACACTACCGAAGGCATTCCATATAGAGTCATCATTGCTCTAAGTTTTGAGTTGTAAGTGTGATGATCATCATTGATGGAGCATTGTCCCATGTGAGGAAATAAAAGAGGCCAAAGATGCCCACCAAAAAAAAGAGGCCAAAGAGCTCACCAAAAAATGAGAGAAAAAGAGAGAAGGGACAATGCTACAATCTTTCCACACTTGTGCTTGTAAGCACCATGATCTTCATGATTGAGAGTCTCTTGTTTTGTCACCACCATATAGCTAGTGGGAAATTTTCATTATATAACTTGGCTTGCATATTCCAATGATACGCTTCCTCAAAATTGCCTTAGGTCTTCGTGAGCAAGCAAGTTGGATGCACACACACTAGTTTTCTTTAAGAGCTTTCACATACTCTTAGCTCTAGTGCATCATTTGTATGGCAATCCCTACTCATTCACGTTGATATCTATTGCTGAGCATATCCATAGCTCGTTGATATGCCTAGTCAATGTGACCATCTTCTCCTTGTTTGTCTTGCAACCTCCACCACACTCCACACCACTTATAGTGCTAAAACCATGGCTCACGCTCATGTATTGTGTGAGAGTCGAAAATGTTTGAGAAAGTAAAGGTGTGAAACAATTACTTGGCCAATACCGGGGTTGTGCATGATTGAAATACGTTGTGCAAGGATGATAGAGCATAGCTAGACTATATGATTTTGAAGGGATAACTTTCTTTTGGCCTAGTTATTTTGAAAGTTCATGATTACCTTGCTAGTTTGCTTGAAGTATTATTGTCTCCACGTCAATAACAAACTATTGTTTTGAATCTAATGGATCTGAACATTCACGTCACGTAAGAGGAGTTACAAAGGACATCTATGCTAGGTAGCATGAAAGCATCAAAAATTCATTCTTTATCACTTCCCTACTCGAGGACGAGCATGAGTTAAGCTCGGGGATGCTTGATACGTCTCAAACGTATCTACAATTTTTGATGGTTTCACGCTGTTATCTTGTCAACTTTGGATGTTTTGTATACCTTTTATATCTTTTTTGGGACTAACTTATTAATTCAGTGCCAAGTGCTAGTTCATGTTTTTTCTGTGTTTTTGACTCTTTTCAGATCTGATTTTGGAACGGAGTCCAAACAGAATAAAATCCCCGAAATAAATTTTTCCAGAACAGAAGAAGATCGGGGGACGTGAGGGCCAAGGCAGGGGGCCCACAGGGAGCCCACAAGCCCTGTTGCCGCGGCCAGGGGGCGCGGCAACCAGGCTTGTGGCCTCCCTGGCGCTCCCCTGCCCTAGCTCTTTGGCCTATAAATTCCCTAAAAATCCAGAAAAAATAAGGGCATCCACGAAAACACTTTTCCGCCGCCGCAAGCTTCCGTTTCCACGAGATCTCATCTGGAGACCCTTCCCGGTGCCCTGCCGGAGGGCACTTTGGAGTTGGAGGGCTTCTACATCAACATCATCGCCTCTCCAATGACTCGGGAGTTGTCCACTTCAGACCTACGGGCCCGTAGTTAGTAGCTAGATGGCTTCTTCTCTCTCTTGGATCTTCAATACAAAGTTCTCCCTGATCTTCATGGAGATCTATCCGATGTAATACTCTTTGGCGGTGTGTTTGTCGAGATCCTATGAATTGTGGATTTGTGATCAGATTATCTATGAATTATATTTGAGTCTTTGCTGATTTCTTATATGCATGATTTGATATCCTTGTAAGTCTCTCCGAGTCTTGGGTTTTGTTTGGCCGACTAGATCTATGATTCTTGCAATGGGAGAAGTGCTTGGTTTTCGGTTCGTACCGTGTGGTGACCTTTCCCAGTGACAGAAGGGGCAGCAAGGCACGCATCGTGTTGTTGCCATCAAGGGTAACAAGTTGGGCTTTTATCGTAGATATGAGATTGTCCATCTACATCATGTAATCTTGGTTAAGGCGTTACTGTGTTCTTTTGAACTTAATACACTATATGCATGCTGGATAACGGTCGATGTGTGGAGTAATAGTAGTAGATGCAGAAAGTATCGGTCTACTTGTTTTGGACGTGATGCCTATAGATATAATCATTGCCTTAGATAACGTCACGACTTTGCGCGGTTCTATCAATTGCTCGACAGTAATTCGTTCACCCACCGTTTACTTGCTTTCATGAGAGAAGCCACTAGTGAACACTAGGCCCCCGGGTCTATTCACAACTATCGTTTCCACTTTCACTTTTACTTTGCTTTGTTTACTCTTTGCTTCCAGTTCTCACTTTGCAAACAATCTATAAGGGATTGACAACCGCTTCATAGCGTTGGGTGCAAGCTCGTTGTGTTTGTGCAGGTACTTGTGACTTAAACGCTCCTCCTACTGGATTGATACCTTGGTTCTGAAACAGAGGGAAATACTTACCACCGCTATGCTACATCACCCTTTCCTCTTCAAGGGAACACCAACGCAAGGCTCCAAGGCCGCGGGGAAATCCTTTGCATATTTGCCAAGGAAGTCCCTACACGCGTAGCCGTAGCAGCAGGATTCTTGGCGCCGTTGCCAGGGAAGGTCTGTTGTCGCACTAGCAGTGCACCCCTCCCTCTCCCCCTATATATAGTTGAGGTTTGGGGCTGTTTTGAGACACACGAAATCTCTCTCTCGGCGCAACCCTGCTTCTCCTCTTTCTCCTCTTTCGCGGTGCTTGGCGAAGCCCTGTCGGAATACCTCGTAGCTCCACCGCCACCGTGCCGTTGCGCTGCCGGAGCTCTCCCTCAACCTCTCCCTCCTCCTTGCTGGATCAAGGCGTAGGAGACGTCTCCGGGCTGTACGTGTGTTGAACGTGGAGGTGTCGTGATTCGGCACATAGATCGGAACCGACCGCGACCTGAATCGCTGCGAGTACGACTCCATCGACCGCGTTCATAGTAACGCTTGCGCTTAGCGATCTTCAAAGGTATGAAGATGCTCTACAACCTCTCTCGTTGCTGGTTTCTCTATAGATAGATCCTTGTATGGCATAGGAAAATTTTGAATTTACTACGTTACCCAACAGCTCCATGCTCCATTTTCGCTTGTTCTCTCTACCTAGCCAACAAAGCTTGTTGATCTTGTAGGGTTTGGTCGAGTGGGCCCTGATCTACACTTCTACCAAGAGAAATTTGATTCCCCCCACTCCCCTTACAAATCTTGTACTCTTGGTTGTTTGAGCACCCTAGACAGTTGAGGCCACCTCGGAGCCACAATCCATTGCAGTGAAGCTTCGTGGTAGTCTTGGGAGCCTTTGATACTTTTGATATGTGTTGGATTTTCCTCCGAAGAGGAGGGGATGATGTAGCACAATATAGAGAAGTATTTCCCCAAGTGAGAACCAAGGTTATCAAACCAATAGGAGGACCAAACAACTCCCGTCTTCAACGCCTACACACAGAAGAGCAAACACTTGCACCCAATGCGGGCAAGCGGGTTGTCAATCCCCTTGAACTCGTTACTTGCAAGCGGATAAGTAGTGTTTATGGTAGTTTAATAAATATAAATTGCAAATCAAATGAAAAGTAAATAAAGGCAATGAGGAAATCGTAGAATTTTTGAATCTGAAAGTGAATAGACCCCGGGGCCATGGTGTTTTGTAGTGACATCTCTCTCGAAGAAGGCATAGAGTGGGTAAACAAACTACTGTTGGGTAATTGATAGAAAAACACATAGTTATGCAATAGTTTTTCACGACAATGATCATGTGTATATACGCACCGCGTACATATGCAAGTTGACCGACTCCTGCTTGCATTTACTACTATTACTCCACCAACCTACAGCTATCCACCAATCATCTAGAGTATTAAGTAAATTAGAGTAATGCTTGGAGAACAATGACATGATGTAGACAAAGTAAACTCAAGTAATATGAATCAACCCCGTCGTTTTATCCTTAGTGGCAGCAATACAAATACGTGTCATGTCCCTTTCTATCACCGGGATTGAGCACCGCAAGATTGAACCTACTACAACGCACCCCTCTCACAGAAGATAAATCAATCTAGTTGGCAAACCCAAATTAATAGATCGGGGAGATTTACGAAGCATGTTGGGATATGATCCCGGGTATGCCAAAGCGACGGGAGTGCCACTTCCTCAAAAACTGGGGCCATACGCCCGCCTCGTGTCAGCTAGCCGTTGGGCCGGCTGCTCATGGTGGTCGGCTACTCCGTCTATGGGACGACTGGTATGCGACGAGCTCTTTTGGCCGGCCGTAGCGATAGCCGTCAGGTCAGCGCACGTCCCATCTGTTCGGACCGGCATCCCGCTATGAGACAACCCCCTTAGTGGGCCCCGTAAGGCTACATGGATCTTTGACAGAGTATGATTAGCTACAGGGCCCGCTGACGCGATCGTGGCGAAGCGATAGTACCATGGGTATCGCTGACCCTGACTGGACATGCTAGTCGTGTATCCGGTGTCCACTCAGACACTCCATGACGCCGACCAGGCGTGTCAACACTGAAGGTGGCCGTACCGCTGACCGACGCCTACCGTGGCCGGGCGAGGCCGCGTAGTAGCCATGCGGTACACCCTCCCCATTGGCGTCAATGTCATGCACCAATGGGCATGGCGAGCCAGTGGGCCCCACCTACAACGTGACCCGACATCCAATGGACCCCGTCAACGACAAAGACCGCATGACCTGTGGGCCCCGCGACCAGCTAGGGGACTGCCAGCCGGGACCCACCCCTAGTTCATACGGATATTTTAAGTCGGGGGTTGGCCTATAAAACCCCACCGGTAACCCCTCATGCAGAGGGGTTGAGATCTCTTGGTTTGATCATTCCTAGGGGCGCTCGCTCATACTCTCATTCCCACACCTACAAGGCAAGAACAAGGTTGGGCTAGACCCCTTCTTCCTCTCCCCAACATACAACTCTAGGAGCACCATTGTGTCACTTGTCTATGACATACTAGATCAGGAAAGAGCCCCGAACCCTGGTACATCATGTGTCACTACCGCTTAGCCCCAATCCCGTTCCTAGAGCCCGCTGGCGCACATTGGCCACAACCACTCGAGTGAAACCACCCCATGACATTTGTCATGCCCAAACGCCGATAGTTGGCGCCCACCATGGCACCGAGCATGGCGTAGGCCGGAGACACGCTGCGGGCGGGACCCCTCCCACCTCTGACGAGCACGTCCCGCTCGGGCTACTCTGCACACCCGTGACGTCCGTTTCTACACGAGATGGTGCGTCGTGCGGTGTCGGCTCCGCTTGCCCTGCAAGCGGCGCCATCGTCCCTCTCGACGAGCTACCTCGCGGCGACGTTCCCATCGACGTCAGCATCCACTGGGCGTGTTTCGTTAAGCTATAGATCAACGACGCACCCGCCGTTGCTGAGTACACCGCCGAGGTACTCACCATCTCCGACCTGCTGCCATTCGCGGGTAGCATGTCCCCTGGCAACATTGATGATCTCTAGGATCGCTTCACGGAGCTGGACATCAGTGTTGGAAATATGCCCTAGAGGCAATAATAAATTAGTTATTATTATATTTCTTAGTTCATGATAATCGTTTATTATCCATGCTATAATTGTATTGATTGGAAACACAATACTTGTGTGGGTACATAGACAAAACACTGTCCCTAGTAAGCCTCTAGTTGACTAGCTCGTTGATCAAAGATGGCCAAGGTTTCCTGGCCATAGGCAAGTGTTGTTACTTGATAACGGGATCACATCATTAGGAGAATCATGTGATGGACTAGACCCAAACTAATAGACGTAGCATGTTGATCGTGTCATTTTGTTGCTACTGTTTTCTGCGTGTCAAGTATTTGTTCCTATGACCATGAGATCATATAACTCACTCACACCGGAGGAGTGCTTTGTGTGTATCAAACGTCGCAACGTAACTGGGTGACTATAAAGATGCTCTACAGGTATCTCCGAAGGTGTTAGTTGAGTTAGTATGGATCAAGACTGGGATTTGTCACTCCGTGTGACGGAGAGGTATCTCGGGGCCCACTCGGTAATACAACATCACACACAAGCCTTGCAAGCAATGTGACTTAGTGTAAGTTGCGGGATCTTGTATTACGGAACGAGTAAAGAGACTTGCCGGTAAACGAGATTGAAATAGGTATGCAGATACTAACGATCGAATCTCGGGCAAGTAACATACCGAAGGACAAAGGGAATGACATACGGGATTATATGAATCCTTGGCACTGAGGTTCAAACGATAAGATCTTCGTAGAATATGTAGGATCCAATATGGGCATCCAGGTCCCGCTATTGGATATTGACCGAGGAGTCTCTCGGGTCATGTCTACATAGTTCTCGAACCCCCAGGGTCTGCACACTTAAGGTTCGACGTTGTTTTATGTGTATTTGAGTTATATGGTTGGTTACCGAATGTTGTTCGGAGTCCCGGATGAGATCACGGACGTCACGAGGGTTTCCGGAATGGTCCGGAAACGAAGATTGATATATAGGATGACCTCATTTGATTACCGGAAGGTTTTCATGCATTACCGGAAAAGTTTCGGGCTCATCGGTAGTGTACCGGGAGTGCCGGGAGGGGTGCCGGGGACCATCGGGAGGGGTGTCACGCCCCAAGGGGTCTCATGGGCTATGGGAAGAGATAAACCAGCCCCTAGTGGGCTGGAATAAGTTCCCACTAAGGCCCATAAGGTTTGAGAAGGAAAAAACACAAGGTGGAAAGAGTTTCCAAGTGGGAAGGTGGAATCCTACTCCAAGTAGGATTGGAGTAGGACTCCTCCACCTCCAATTTCGGCCAAACCTTTAGGTTTTGAGGCTGCCTCCTCCCCTCCCTCCCACCTATATATACGGAGGTTTTAGGGCTGATTTGAGACGACTTTCTCACGGCTGCCCGACCACATACCTCCATAGTTTTTCCTCTAGATCGCGTTTCTGCGGAGCTCGGGCGGAGCCCTGCTGAGACGAGATCATCACCAACCTCCGGAGCGCCGTCACGCTGCCGGAGAACTCTTCTACCTCTCCGTCTCTCTTGCTGGATCAAGAAGGCCGAGATCATCGTCGAGCTGTACGTGTGCTGAACGCGGAGGTGCCGTCCGTTCGGTACTAGATCGTGAGACTGATCGCGGGATTGTTCGCGGGGCGGATCGAGGGCGTGAGGACGTTCCACTACATCAACCGCGTTCTCTAAACGCTTCTGCTGTACGATCTACAAGGGTACGTAGATCACTCATCCCCTCTCGTAGATGGACATCACCATGATAGGTCTTCGTGCGCGTAGGAAAATTTTTGTGTCCCATGCGACGTTCCCCAACAGTGGTATCAGAGCTAGGTTCATGCGTAGATGTCTTCTCGAGTAGAACACAAAAGTTTTTGTGGGCGGTGATGTGCGTTTTGCTGCCCTCCTTAGTCTTTTCTTGATTCCGCGGTATTGTTGGATTGAAGCAGCTTGGACCGACATTACTCGTACGCTTACGAGAGACTGGTTTCATCGTTACGAGTAACCCCCTTTGCTCAAAGATGACTGGCAAGTGACTGTTTCTCCAACTTTAGTTGAATCGGATTTGACCGAGGAGGTCCTTGGATGAGGTTAAATAGCAACTCATATATCTCCGTTGTGGTGTTTGCGTAAGTAAGATGCGATCCTACTAGATACCCTCGGTCACCACGTAAAACATGCAACAACAAAATTAGAGGACGTCTAACTTGTTTTTGCAGGGTATGATTGTGATGTGATATGGCCAACGATGTGATGTGATATATTGGATGTATGAGATGATCATGTTGTAATAGAAATATCGACTTGCACGTCGATGGTACGGCAACCGGCAGGAGCCATAGGGTTGTCTTTATACTAACGTTTGTGCTTGCAGATGCGTTTACTATTTTGCTAGGATGTAGCTTTAGTAGTAATAGCATAAGTAGCACGACAACCCCGATGGCAACACGTTGATGGATGATCATGGTGTGGCGCCGGTGACAAGAAGATCGTGCCGGTGCTTTGGTGATGGAGATCAAGAAGCACGTGATGATGGCCATATCATGTCACTTATGAATTGCATGTGATGTTAATCCTTTTATGCACCTTATTTTGCTTAGAACGACGGTAGCATTATGAGGTGATCTCTCACTAAAATTTCAAGACGAAATTGTGTTCTCCCCGACTGTGCACCGTTGCGACAGTTCTTCGTTTCGAGACACCACGTGATGATCGGGTGTGATAGACTCAACGTTCACATACAACGGGTGCAAAACAGTTGCACACGCAGAACACTCGGGTTAAGCTTGACGAGCCTAGCATGTGCAGACATGGCCTCGGAACACATGAGACCGAAAGGTCGAGCATGAATCGTATAGTTGATATGATTAGCATAGAGATGCTTACCACTGAAACTATTCTCGACTCACGTGATGATCGGACTTGAGATAGTGGATTTGGATCATGTACCACTCAAATGACTAGAGAGATGTACTTTTTGAGTGGGAGTTCTTAAGTAATATGATTAATTGAACTAATTGTCATGAACATAGTCTAATGGTCTTTGCGAATTACGATGTAGCTTGCGCTATAGCTCTACTGTTTTTATATGTTCCTAGAGAAAATTTAGTTGAAAGTTGATAGTAGCAAACTTTGCAGAGGATTGTCCTTGTTGCTGCGCAGAAGGCTTATGTCCTTAATGCACCACTTGGTGTGCTGCACCTCGAGCGTCGTCTGTGGATGCTGTGAACATCCGACATACACGTTTCTGATGACTACATGATAGTTCAGTGCAAAATACTTAATGGCTTAGAAGCAAGGCGCCGAAGACGTTTTGAAACGTCACGGAACATAAGTGATGTTCTAAAGAGATGAAATTGTGATTTCATGCTTGTGCCCTTGTTGAGAGGTACGAGACCTCCGACAAGATTCTTTGTCCACAAAGTAAAGGAGAAAAGCTCAATCATTGAGCGTGTGCTCATATTGTCTGAGTACGACAATCACTTGAATCAAGTGGGAGTTAATCTTCCAGATGAGATAGTGATGGTTCTCCAAAGTCACTGCCACCAAGCTGAGAGAGCTTCGTGATGAACTATAACATATCAAGGATAGATACAATGATCCTTGAGCGATTCGCGATGTGTGACACTGCGAAAGTAGAAATCAAGAAGGAGCATCAATAGTTGATGGTTTGTAAAACCACTAAGTTTCAAGAAAGGCAAGGGCTAGAAGGGATACTTCGTGAAACGGCAAAACAGTTGCTGCACTAATGAAGAGACCCAAGATTAAACCCAAACCCGAGACTAAGTGCTTCTGTAATGAGGGGAACAGTCACTAAAGGCAGAGCAACTCTAGATACTTGGTAGATAAGAAGGCTGGCAAAAGTCGAAGGTAGTATATTTGATATACATGATGTTGATGTGTACTTTACTAGTACTCCTAGTAGCATGAGGGTATTGGATACCGGTTCGGTTGCTAAGTGATTAGTAACATGAAATGAAAGCTACGGCATAAACGGAGACTGGCTAAAGACGAGGTGACGATACGTGTTGGAAGTGTTTCCAAGGTTGATATGATCAAACGTCGCACGCTCCATCTACCATCGGGATTGGTGTTAAACCTAAATAATTGTTATTTGGTGCTTGCGTTAAGCATGAACATGATTGGATCGTGTTTATTGCAATACGATTATTCATTTAAAGAGAATAATGGTTACTCTATTTTCTAGAATAATCACCTTCAATGGTTTATCGAATCTCGAGCGTAGTGTTACACATGTTCATGATATTGGTGCCAAAAGATACGAGGTAATGATGATAGTACCACTTACTTGTGGCACTTCCGCTTGAGTCATGTTGGTATAAAATGCATGAAGAGGCTCCATGCTGATGGATCTTTATACTCACTTGATTTTGAATCACTAGTGACATGCAAATCATACCACATGAGCAAGGCCTTGTTTTCATTGAGATGAAATAAGATAGTAACTTGTTGGAAGTGATGCATTTTGATGTATGCAGTCCAATCGGTGCTGAGGCACGCAGTGGATATCATTATGTTCTCACTTCAATGACGATTTGAGTAGATACTAGAGTATTTGCTTAATGAATCACAAGTCTGAAATATTGAAAAGTTCAATTCTGTTTCGGAGTGAAGTTCGCCGTAACAAGAGGTTAAACTGTCTACGATATGATCATAGAAATGAATATCTGAGTTACGAGTTTTGGTACGCAGTAAGACAATGTGGAAATTGTTTCGCTGTTCATGCCACCTAGAACATCATAGTGTGATGATGTGTGTGAATGTCATAGCCACGCATTATTTGGTATGGTGCATGCTATGATGTCTCTTATCGAATTACCACTATCGTTTATGGGTTATGCATTAGAGACAACCGCATTCACTTTAAATAGGGCACCGCGTATTTCCGTTGAGATGACACAGTATAGACTGAGGTTTAGAGAAATCTAAACTGTTGTTTCTTGAAAGTTTGGGGCTTCGACACTTATGTGAAAAAGTTTCAGTCTGATAAGATCGAACCCAAAGCGGATAAATGAATCTTCATAGGATATCCAAAAAAAGTTGGGTACATCTCCTATCTCAGATCCAAAAGCAAAGTGTTTGTTTCTAGAAACGGATCCTTTCTCGAGGAAAGGTTTCTCTCGAAAGAATTGAGTGGGAGGGTAGTAGAACTTGATGAGTTTATTGAACCATCACTTCAACCAGTGTGTAGCAGGGCATAGGAAGTTGTTCCTGTGGCGCCTACACCAATTGAAGTGGAAGCTGATGATGGTGATCATTGAGCTTCGAATCAAGTTACTACAAACCTCGTAGGTCGACAAGGTCGCGTACTGCTGCAGAGTAGTACGGTAACCCTGTCTTGGAGGTCATGTTGTTGAGCAACAGTGAACCTACGAGTTATGGAGAAAGCGATGGTGGGCCCAGATTCCGACAAATGGCTGGAAGCCATGAAATCCGAGAGAGGATCCATGTATGAAAACAAAGTGTAGACTTTGAAAGAACTACTTGATGGTCATAAGACTATTGAGTAAAGATGGATCTTTAAAATAAGACAGACGATGATGGTGATAAGTCACTATTAAGAAAAGCTCGACTTGTCGCAAAGATGTTTTCGACAAGATCAAACAGTTGACTATGATGAGACTTTCTCACTCGTAGCGATGCTAAAGGTCTGTTGGAATTATGTTAGTTGTTGATGCATTATTTATGAAATATTGCACGTAGGATGTCAAAGCATTGTTTTCTCGACGGTTTCCTTGAGCAAACATTGTATGTGATACAACGAGAAGGTTTTGTCGATCCTAAAGATACTAGCAAGTATGCAAGCTCCAAGTGATCCTTCAATGGGCTGGTGCAAGCATCTCGGAGTTGGAATATACACTTTGATGAGATGATCAAAGATTTTGGGTGTGTACAAGGTTTATGAGAAACTTGTATTTCCAAAGAAGTGAGTGGGAGCACTATAGAATTTCTGATAGGTATATGTGGTTGACATATTGTGGATCAGAAGTAATGTAGAATTTCTGTAAAGCATACTAGGTTGTTTGAAAGAAGTTTTCAAAGGAGTACCTGGATTACGCTACTTGAACATTGAGCATCAAAGATCTATGGAGATAGATCGAAAACGCTTAATAGAAGTTTCAACAAGATGCATGCCTTGACAAGTTTTTGAAAGAGTTCAAAATAGATCAGCAAAGAAGGAGTTCTTGGTTGCGTTGTGAGGTGTGAATTTGAGTAAGACTCAAAACCCGACCCCGGCAGAATAAAGAGAATAGACGAAGGTCGTCTTCTATGCCTTAGCCGTAGAATCTAAAGTATGCCATGCTATGTACCGCACTTGATGTGTGCCTTGACTCAAAGTATGTTGAGAGGTACAGAGAGTGATCCATGATTGAATTACTAGCAGCGGTCGAAAATTTATCCTTAGTAACTAATGGACTAAGGAATTTTTCTCGATTATGGAGGTGGTTAAAGAGTTCGTCGTAAAGGGTTACGTCGATGTAAGCTTTGACACTAATCCGAATAACTATGAGTAGTGAAACGGATTCGTATGGTAGAGTAGATATTTGGAGCATTTCCGAATAGCACGTAGTAGCAGCATCTATAAGATGACATAAAGATTTGTAAAGAACGCACGGATTTGAAAGTTTCAGAACCGTTGACTAAAAACCTCTCTCACGAGTAAGACGTGATCAGACCCCATAACTATACGGGTGTTGGATTCGTTGGAATCACATGGTGATGTGAACTAGATTATTGACTCTAGTGCAAGTGGGAGACTGTTGGAAATATGCCCTAGAGGCAATAATAAATTAGTTATTATTATATTTCTTAGTTCATGATAATCGTTTATTATCCATGCTATAATTGTATTGATTGGAAACACAATACTTGTGTGGGTACATAGACAAAACACTGTCCCTAGTAAGCCTCTAGTTGACTAGCTCGTTGATCAAAGATGGCCAAGGTTTCCTGGCCATAGGCAAGTGTTGTTACTTGATAACGGGATCACATCATTAGGAGAATCATGTGATGGACTAGACCCAAACTAATAGACGTAGCATGTTGATCGTGTCATTTTGTTGCTACTGTTTTCTGCGTGTCAAGTATTTGTTCCTATGACCATGAGATCATATAACTCACTCACACCGGAGGAGTGCTTTGTGTGTATCAAACGTCGCAACGTAACTGGGTGACTATAAAGATGCTCTACAGGTATCTCCGAAGGTGTTAGTTGAGTTAGTATGGATCAAGACTGGGATTTGTCACTCCGTGTGACGGAGAGGTATCTCGGGGCCCACTCGGTAATACAACATCACACACAAGCCTTGCAAGCAATGTGACTTAGTGTAAGTTGCGGGATCTTGTATTACGGAACGAGTAAAGAGACTTGCCGGTAAACGAGATTGAAATAGGTATGCGGATACTAACGATCGAATCTCAGGCAAGTAACATACCGAAGGACAAAGGGAATGACATACGGGATTATATGAATCCTTGGCACTGAGGTTCAAACGATAAGATCTTCGTAGAATATGTAGGATCCAATATGGGCAGCCAGGTCCCGCTATTGGATATTGACCGAGGAGTCTCTCGGGTCATGTCTACATAGTTCTCGAACCCGCAGGGTCTGCACACTTAAGGTTCGACGTTGTTTTATGTGTATTTGAGTTATATGGTTGGTTACCGAATGTTGTTCGGAGTCCCGGATGAGATCACGGACGTCACGAGGGTTTCCGGAATGGTCCGGAAACGAAGATTGATATATAGGATGACCTCATTTGATTACCGGAAGGTTTTCGTGCATTACCGGAAAAGTTTCGGGCTCATCGGTAGTGTACCGGGAGTGCCGGGAGGGGTGCCGGGGACCATCGGGAGGGGTGTCACGCCCCAAGGGGTCTCATGGGCTATGGGAAGAGATAAACCAGCCCCTAGTGGGCTGGAATAAGTTCCCACTAAGGCCCATAAGGTTTGAGAAGGAAAAAACACAAGGTGGAAAGAGTTTCCAAGTGGGAAGGTGGAATCCTACTCCAAGTAGGATTGGAGTAGGACTCCTCCACCTCCAATTTCGGCCAAACCTTTAGGTTTTGAGGCTGCCTCCTCCCCTCCCTCCCACCTATATATACGGAGGTTTTAGGGCTGATTTGAGACGACTTTCTCACGGCTGCCCGACCACATACCTCCATAGTTTTTCCTCTAGATCGCGTTTCTGCGGAGCTCGGGCGGAGCCCTGCTGAGACGAGATCATCACCAACCTCCGGAGCGCCGTCACGCTGTCGGACAACTCTTCTACCTCTCCGTCTCTCTTGCTGGATCAAGAAGGCCGAGATCATCGTCGAGCTGTACGTGTGCTGAACGCGGAGGTGCCGTCCGTTCGGTACTAGATCGTGAGACTGATCGCGGGATTGTTCGCGGGGCGGATCGAGGGACGTGAGGACGTTCCACTACATCAACCGCGTTCTCTAAACGCTTCTGCTGTACGATCTACAAGGGTACGTAGATCACTCATCCCCTCTCGTAGATGGACATCACCATGATAGGTCTTCGTGTGCGTAGGAAAATTTTTGTGTCCCATGCGACGTTCCCCAACAATCAGCGCCATTCCCATCCCCCATGAGTACCCTAGCGAGGTACTCGAATTCTCTGACACGTTGCCTTCCCTTGGCAGCGACACTACGGATGACGCGGATGGTTGTGGCCTCCGTGTTGAGGTCATGACCATCGACTCCACCACCAGCCTGAGGTGCGCTAGGTTAGAAGTTGTGGAGGCTACGGCCCGTCCAATCATCTGTGCACCACCTTGGAGGGACTTCTCAGCTCCATCGCGCCATTGGCCAACCTGGCCACTCGCACGACAGAACTCGAGGCGGCCTGCAAATAGCTGTTTGCGGAGGCCACCACCCTCGCCACCACATAGTGTCGACTGGTGTCCGTGCAACGTGAATATAACATCCTCTACGGCCTCACCTCGGCTGGCACCAAACCAAGTCAGCGCGACGAGGTGCGCCAACGTGGTCGTGATGTTGCTCACATTCTCGATGGGAACTTCCCCACCTATGGCACCCCCGCCGCCAACATGAAGGCTGCCAGCCTAGAGGGTGAGGAGCATGTGCTGTAGGAGCAACACGTCCGTGAAATCATAACACTATCAACGCTCTTGAGGCTCAGCTCGAGCCGACTCAGGCCTGTTGCATGTCCCCTCATCCCCGAGGCAACAGCAAGCCGCCGGCTGGCGGAGCCCGACAAATGCAGAAAACGTCTTCTCTCCGCGGCTCCAGTATCCGTGCGAGTCGGGGCCGAGATGAGCATCCCCGATGCTGCAATGACCAGCCGGCCGTCACTAGCCCGTGGAAAGAGTGACAAGAGACCGGTTGGCTTCGAACGGATGTGCATGCTCCACCTCCCATCGGGACATGGCTACCTCAGCTGGCCTAACGGTGCGGCCCGATCTCTCCACCCGGCTGGGGCCCCTTGTCCAGGACGAAAATGATGCTCGACACCACCTCGACCGGCTGGCCGAGTCCAGCCTTTTGGAGGAGGTAGGGTGCTAACGGCAGTCCCCGGCAACGACACTAGAAGAATGTTGTTGACATGTCCCTGACTTGATGCCTTCACGACAATATAGCCAGAACTGCTCCCAGTTGCTCAACAATTAGCAATTGTCTTGCAATGGCCCACCAGCGCGTGGGTTCGCGACAGTTTTCGAGGGTAGAGTATTCAACCCAAATTTGTTGGTTCGCTGGACAGGAAGGGAGAGGATACTGTCAAGTATTAGCAGCTGAATGTGTCAGATTCAACCACACCTGAAAGATTAGTATCTGCAAGCAAAGTATCAGCAGCAAAGTAGTATGATAACAATGGTGTCAGAAACGATATGTTGACAACGCAGACTATTCCTAACTGTCGTATCAATGGCGCCAGAAGTTGCCCGTGGACGGGAAATATTCTTTCCCGTCAACGTCGAGCGAAAAGGTATTGTAGCAGGTAGCAGAAACGTAACGAGTAACAGCAATGGCAAGGAACAAAAGTAGTGACAGCAGTAGCAAGTAGCAGCAGCAGTTAGCAACAGTAGTAACAGCAGCAGAGCAAAACAAGTAACAGCAGCAGTGGGACAAACTCGTAGGCAATGGGTCGGTGATTCATTTGGATGACATTCATCATGCAACAGTTATAACACGAAGAGATATGTGGCTAGCTCCCGTTCTTCAATGTGATGTAGGCATGCATTCCGTGTGTAGTCATACGTGCTTAGGGAAAAGAACTTGCATGACATCCATTGTCCATCCCTCCCATGCCAGCGGGGTCCAAAAGGATACTACGGGATATTAAGGTTCTCCTTTTAACAAAGAACCGGAACAACACATTAGCAGTTGGTGAACACAGGAACTCCTCAAACTATGGTCATCACCGAGAGTGGTTCCGGTTATTGTCACTCCGGGGTTGCCGGGTCATAACACATAGTAGGTAACTATAACTTGCAAGATCGGATCTAAAACACACATATATTGGCGACAACATAATAATTTCAGATCTGAAATCAAGGCACTCGGGCCCTAGTGACAACAATCTCAGAACATAGTGGATACTAGGGATCAATCCCCGTCAAAACTAACTTGATTACATGATAGATCTCATCCTACTCATCACCGCCCAGCGAGCCTACGAATAGATTACTCACGAACGATGAAGAGCTTCATGGAATTGGAGAGGGAAGAAGGTTGATGATGACGATGGCAACGATTTCCCCTCTCCGGAGCCCAAAACGGACTCCAGATCTACCCTCCAGATGAAAAACAGGATGTGGCGGTGCCTCCGTATCGCAAACGCGACGAAATCTTCTATTCACATTTTTTCGGGACGAAAGTGAATTTATAGAGCTGGACTTGGGGGCGGCAGACCCACGTGGGCCCCACAAGCTTGCTTGCCGCGGCCAGGGGGGGGAGGCCGCGGCAACAGGGCTTGTGGCCCACTAGCCCATCCCCTCCGGTGGATCTTTGCGCAGGTATTTTTAATATTTAACAGAAAAATTCTCCGTAAATTTTCACGACGTTCCGAGAACTTTTATTTCTGCACAAAAACAACACCATGGCAATTCTGCTGAAAACATCGTCAGTCCGGGTTAGTTCCATTCAAATCATGCAAATTAGAGTCCAAAACAAAGGCAAAAGAGTTTGGAAAAGTAGATACGATGGAGACGTATCAACTCCCCCAAGCTTAAAACCTTGCTTGTCCTGAAGCAACTCAGTTGACAAACTCAAAGAGAAAGAAAAACTTTGACAAACTCTGTTTGATCTTGTTGTTGCAACTATGTCTAACTCATAACTAGAATTTCAGCAAGATCACAAGTTAACCACATAAGCAAGTGACACAGAGGTCTCACGGTAAACTAATATCAAAGGCATAATCAGCTAGCGGGCAAATAATAATGAGTTTCAGATACCAACAATTCAATCAAAACAAGCATGAAGCAATAAAAATAGGTGGCATCTCGCTAGCTCTTTCTGAGACCGCAGAACATAAATGCAGAGCACTTTCAAAGATCAAGGGCTGACTAAACATTGTAATTCATAGCAACGAAGATCCAGTCATAGTCATACTCAATACCAATCAAAAGCAAAGCATAAAAATGACAGATGTGCTCTCTAATTGGTGCTTATATAAGAAGAGGATGACTTAACAGGAAAATAAATAGACAGGCCCTTCGAAGAGGGAAGCATTAATTTGCAGAGGTGCCAGAGCTCAAGCTTTGAAGATAGAGGTAATAATTTTGGGTGGCATTCTTTCATTGTCAACGCAATGACCAAGAGTTCTCAATATCTTCCATGCTATTCATGCTATAGGCGGTTCCCAAACATAAAAGTAAAGTTTTAACTCCCCCACCACCAATCAATCACACTCCACGGCTAGCCGAATCCTCGGGTACCGTCCATACTAACATCAATCCGGGGGGAGTCTTGTTTTACACTTATGTTTTCGGTTTAAGCGTGGAATTGGGCATTCCAATTACCGGCCCTTTCTCGTGAATGATAGTGAATAAACACATGTCGAGGATAACACGCCTAATATGGAAGATATCAATAGCCCCCTGTCACCACATGAGCGGTTCGAGCATGCAAAACAGATTATTTCTTGAAGGTATAGAGAATGGCACATGCAAATTTACTTGGAACGGCAGGTAAATACCGCACATAGGTAGGTATGGTGGACTCTCATGGAAAAACTATTGGGTTTATGGAAGTGGATGCACAAGCAGTATTCCGCTTAGTACAAGTGAAGGCTAGCAAAAGACTGGGAAGCGACCAACTAGAGAACAATAATGGTCATCAAGATGCAATGAGCTTGACTAACATGGAATGAAAGCATGAACATGATATAAATCACCATGAACACGAACATCATAGAGGCTATGTTGATTTTGTTTCAACTACATGCTTGAACATGCGCCAAGTGAAGCCACTTGAATCATTCAAAGGAGAATACCATCCTATCATACTACATCATAGTCATCTCGAAATCTATGTTGGCATTCAAGACAAACCATTATAAGCTCCTAGCTAAATAAGCATGGAATCAGAAACTATGATCTCTAAGTTGTCATTGCAAACATGGTTCTCTCACAACAAAGCTGAATCTAGGATGACAAGCTAGTCATATTTACAAAAACAAAATAGATAGAGTTCACACCAGTTTTCCAGTCTCAGTCACTTCATCATATATCGTCATTATTGCCTTTCACTTGCACGACCGAACGATGTGAACAATAATAAGAGTGCTCGTGCATTGGACTAAGTTGAATTTGCAGGCAAACACAAAGGAGAAGACAAAGTAATATGGCTCTTTGAAAGCTAAACAGTTATGCATGCAAGAGCTACTAAACATTGTAACCAATATCTCCTACCTTGACCCAAAGAAAAAAATAAAACTATTTACACGGGAAAGCTCCCAACAAGCAAAAGAAGAAAGGAAAATCTTTTTGGGTTTTCTAAAAAGGACACAAAACAAGAAAACAAGAGAACAAAAATAAACTAGCATGGATAATACAGTGGCAAAGTGTGAACACCGACGAACAAAGTGAAAGCATAAGCATGAATGTAAGGTCGGTGAGAACACGTACTCCCCCAAGCTTAGGATTTTGGCCTAGCTTGGTCTACTCCCAAGGACGGTCCTGATGAAACCCAAAATCATAATCGGGGTTATACGGGAGCGCTGCAACCACTGCCTGAATAGCTGCCTCACGAAGACGGGCGGCTGTCGCCTCCCTCTCATACTCCTCTGCCTCTCCTATGGTTATGTAGTATCTCCGTTTAACCTGAAAGTCAAAGAAAGCAGGAGCAGGAAGGGTAATATGGAAAACACGCTGCCGGTTAAATATCAATCGGTATAGGAGGGATTCATCATCCCTCTCAAGGAACTGGTAGCGTGTCATAGCGACGCGATCAAGGAAAGCTGTATGGAGCGGGGGATCTCCTGCGCGGATGGGTACTCCAAGAAAATTTGCTATGCACGGCTTGTGGCCCACTGGCTCATCCCCTCCGGTGGATCTTTGTGCAGGTATTTTTCATATTTTCCAGAAAAATTCTACGTAAATTTTCAGCATGTTCCGAGAACTTTCATTTCTGCACAAAAACAACACCATGGCAATTCTGCTGAAAACAGCGTCAGTCCGGGTTTGTTCCATTCAAATCATGCAAATTAGAGTCCAAAACAAGGGCAAAAGAGTTTGGAAAAGTATATACGATGGAGACGTATCATAGGGCCAATCGGGTCAGCCTACCTCGGCCCCCGCATCCGCAATGAGACATTCCCCATCGGCTTCACGGAGCCTCGCGACACCCCCAACTACAACGACTCCGCCAAGATGGAGGACTGGTTGGTCGACTACACCACAACCGTCGGTGTCTCTTGGGGAAACAAGCGTGTGACGGTGCATTACGCCCCACTCATGGTGCTCGGCTCGGCCCAGGCGTGGCTAAACAGCCTGTCGGCTGACAGCATCAACACCTGGATCGACTTTGAGGAAGCGTTCGTGCGCAACTTCACCAGCACCTACAAGTGACCCGACCCTCGTGGTGAGCTGGCCATGTGCATCCAAGTCCCATACGAATCGTTCCGAGACTACCTTATGCGCTAGACAGAGATGCGCAACTCCTGCGGAGGGGTGCATGAACTGCACGCGATCCAGTACTTCTCCGAGTGCTACCGTGACGGCACCCTAGTCAAGCACAAGATCATGTGCTCCGAGCCGGCCTCCCTCGCATACCTCATGATCAACGCGGACAAGTACACCACGGTCGACTTCACCATGCGCGTCAAGGTCACCACAACCGGCAAGACCGCACCGACACAGTCGGCCAACCCAAAGCCAGGCGGCGATGGTCGGGGCCGGCAGAACAACGACTCCGGCAAGCGAAAGGCTGACCAGCCAGACCCGCGCTACAAAAGCCGACAGGTCGCGGCCAGTGAAGAAGAGGAGTCGGTTGGCTAGGCGGGGCCCAGTGATAGCAAACCGACAAGCCCGGCTGATTGCCAAACCTCACCTTTTAGTAGATGCTCGAAACTCCATGCAAGATGCACAACGGTGCGAAGCCGGACATGAGTACTCTCCAATAGTGCAGCTTTTCCCAGCGGTTGGCTCTGGGCCAGGGCCTTCCGACGCCTCCTCCCCCGAGATAGCGAGCTCCGCCTCACTCTCTGCCTCTGGGCCCAGCGCCGGCTCCCAATGAGAGCTGACTCCTGGACCACTTCCCCAAATAGGATGGTGCTTACGTCGTCTCCATCACCGAAGATGACGGCAAGCATGCCCAACGCAAGCGTCGTCACGAGGTGAATGTCAAGGTGCCCTCGGTCTTTCAGTACATGCATTGGTCCGAGAAGCCACTTGCTTGGAGCTGGGAGAACCACACGGCCGTGATGCCAAACCCCGCAGGCTCCGCCCTCGTCCTTGATCCCACCATTGCATCCGAGAAGCTCACCTGCTGGTTCTCGAGGATGCTAGTCAATGACAATAGCAACATCAACATCCTCTACCGCGACACCCTCCTTAAGCTTGGCCTCAAGGAGTCCCACCTCTAGACGACCTGGACGGTCTTCCACGGCATCGTGTCGGGGCAGTCCCGCTCCCCTAGCAACAAGATCCGTCTCGACGTCCTCTTCGGCACTAAAAGCCACTTCCTCCACGAGTCGGTCTAGTTCGAGGTGGTGGACCTAAGCAGCCCCTACCACAGGCTTCTGGGCCACCCGGCACTAGCCAAGTTCATGGTGGTTCCCCACTACGCCTACCTCAAGATGAAGATGTCGGGTGATACGTACATTTTGCATCATGCTTTTATATTGATATTTATCGCATTATGGGCTGTTATCACACATTACGGTACAATACTTATGCCTTTTCTCTCTTATTTTATAAAGGTTTACATGAAGAGGGAGAATGCCGGCAGCTGGAATTCTGGGCTGAAAAGGGAGCAAGTTTGAGATACCAATTCTGCACAACTCCAAAAGCCATGAAAATCAGCGATGAATTATTTAGGAATATATAAAAAATATTGGGTGGAAGAAATACTCGAGGGGGGCCACCAGGAGGTCACGAGCCTGCCACACGCGCCCTACCCCCTGGTCGCGCCTGGGTGGCTCGTGGCCCCCTGTTACCCCTCCGACTCCCATCTTCTGCTATAAGGAGGGTTTCGTCCCAGAAAAAAAATCAAGGGAGACCTTTCGGGAATAAACGCGCCACCACGAGGCGGAACTTGAGCAGAACCAATCTAGAGCTTCGACAGGGCCGTCCTGCTGGGGAAACTTCCCTCCCGGAGGTGGAAATCGTCGCCATCGTCATCACCAACTCTCCTCTCATCATAGGGGACTCATCTCCATCAACATGTTCAACAGCACCATCTCATCTCCAAACCCTAGTTCATCTCTTGTACCCAATCTTCGTCTCGCGACTCCGATTGGTACTTGTAAGGTTGCTAGTAGTGTTAATTACTCCGTGTAGTTGATGCTAGTTGGTTTACTCGGTGGAAGATCATATGTTCAGATCCTTAATGCTATTCAATACCTCTCTGATCATGAACATAATTATGCTTTGTGAGTAGTTACATTTGTTCCTGAGGACATGGGATAAGTCTTGCTATAAGTAGTCATGTGAACTGGGTATTCGTTCGATATTTTGATGTGTTGTATGTTGTCTTTCCTCTAGTGGTGTTATGTGAACATCGACTACATAACACTTCACCATTATTTCGGCCTAGAGGAAGGCATTGGGAAGTAATAAGTAGATGATGGGTTGCTAGAGTGACAGAAGCTTAAACCCTAGTTTATGCGTTCCTTCGTAAGGGGCTGATTTGGATCCACTAGTTTAACGCTATGGTTATACTTTATCTTAATTCTTCTTTCATAGTTTTGGATGCTTGCGAGAGGGGTTAATCATAAGTGGGATGTTTGTCCAAGTAAGGACAGCACCCAAGCACCGGTCCACCCACATATCAAATTATCAAAGTAACGAACGCGAATCATATGAACCTGATGAAAACTAGCTTGATAGAAATTCCCATGTGTCCTCGGGAGCGCTTTACCTTATATAAGAGTTGGAAATATGCCCTAGAGGCAATAATAAATTAGTTATTATTATATTTCTTTGTTCATGATAATCGTTTATTATCCATGCTATAATTGTATTGATTCGAAACAGAATACTTGTGTGGATACATAGACAAAACACTGTCCCTAGTAAGCCTCTAGTTGACTAGCTAGTTGATCAAGGATGGTCAAGGTTTCCTGACCATAGGCAAGTGTTGTTACTTGATAACGGGATCACATCATTAGGAGAATCATGCGATGGACTAGACCCAAACTAATGAACGTAGCATGTTGATCGTGTCATTTTGTTGCTACTGTTTTTCTGCGTGTCAAGTATTTATTCCTATGACCATGAGATCATATAACTCACTGGCACTTGAGGAATGCCTTGTGTGTATCAAACGTCACAATTTAACTGGGTGACTGTAAAGATGCTCTACAGGTATCTCCAAAGGTGTCCGTTGAGTTAGTATGGATCTAGACTGGGATTTGTCACTCCGTGTGACGGAGAGGTATCTCGGGGCCCACTCGGTAATACAACATCACACACAAGACTTGCAAGCAATGTGACTTAGTGTATGTCACGGGATCTTGTATTACAGAATGAGTAAAGAGACTTGCCGGTAAACGAGAATGAAATAGGTATGCGGATACCGACGATCAAATCTCGGGCAAGTAACATACCGAAGGACAAAGGGAATGGCATACGGGATTATATGTATCCTTGGCACTGAGGTTCAATCGATAAGATCTTCGTAGAATATGTAGGATCCAATATGGGCATCCAGGTCCTGCTATTGGATATTGACCGAGGAGTCCCTCGGGTCATGTCTACATAGTTCTCGAACCCGCAGGGTCTGCACACTTAAGGTTAGGCGATGTTTTATGCGTATTTGAGTTATATGGTTGGTTACTGAATGTTGTTCGGAGTCCCGGATCAGATCACAGACGTCACGAGGGTTTCCGGAATGGTCCAGAAAAGAAGATTGATATATAGGATGACCTCATTTGATTACCGGAAAGTTTTCAGACATTACCGGGAATGTACCGGGAGTGACGAATGGGTTCCGGATGTTCACCGGGGGGGGGGGGTGGGAAGCCCACCTGGGGGAAGCCCATAGGCCTTAGGGGTGCTGCACCAGCCCTTAGTGGGCTGGTGGGACAGCCCAAGAGGCCATATGCGCAGGAATCAAAGGAAAAAGGAAAAAAAGGGAAGTGGGAAAGTGGAGAAGGACTCCACCTTCCAATCCTAGTTGGACTAGGATTGGAAGGGGAGGAGTCCCCCCCTTGCTTCGGCCGACCCCTTGGGGCTCTCTTGAGCCTCAAGGCAGGTCCCTCCCCCTCCCTCCTATATATACTGAGGTATTAGGGCTGATTTGAGACAACTTTGCCACGACAGCCCGACCACATACCTCCACGGTTTTTCCTCTAGATCGTATTTCTGCGGAGCTCGGGCGGAGCCCTGCAAGGATAGATCACCACCAACCTCCGGAGTGCCGTCACACTTCCGAAGAACTCATCTACCTCTCCGTCTCTCTTGCTGGATCAAGAAGGCCGAGATCATCGTCGCGTTGTACGTGTCCTGCCGGGGAAACTTCCCTCCCGGAGGGGGAAATCATCGCCATCGTCATCACCAACACTCCTCTCATCATTGGGGACTCATCTCCATCAACATCTTCATCAGCATTATCTCATCTCCAACCCTAGTTCATCTCTTGTACCCAATCTCCGTCTCGCGACTCCGATTGGTACTTGTAAGGTTGCTAGTAGTGTTAATTACTCCCTGTAGTTGATGCTAGTTGGTTTACTCGGTGGAAGATCATATGTTCAGATCCTTAAGGCAATTCAATACCTCTCTAATCATGAACATAATTATTCTTTGTGAGTAGTTTTGTTTGTTCCTGAGGACATGGGATAAGTCTTGCTATAAGTAGTCATGTGAACTGGGTATTCGTTCGATATTTTGATGCGTTGTATGTTGTGTTTCCTCTAGTGGTGTTATGTGAACGTCGACTACATAACACTTCACCATTATTTGGGCCTAGAGGAAGGAATTGGGAAGTAATAAGTAGATGATGGGTTGCTAGAGTGACAGAAGCTTAAACCCTAGTTTATGCTTTCCTTCGTAAGGGGCTGATTTGGATCCACTAGTTTAACGCTATGGTTAGACTTTGTCTTAATTCTTCTTTCATAGTTGCGGATGCTTGCGAGAGGGGATAATCATAAGTGGTATGTTTGTCCAAGTAAGTACAACACCCAAGCACCGGTCCACCCACATATCAAATTATCAAAGTAACGAACGTGAATCATATGAAACTGATGAAAACTAGCTTGACAGAAATTCCCATGTGTCCTCGGGAGCTGTTTACCTTATATAAGAGTTCGTTCAGGCTTGTCCCTTGCTACAAAAGGGTTTGGGCCATCTTGCTTCACCTTTGTTACTATTGTTACTTGCTACCCGTTACGAATTATCTTATCACACAACTATCTGTTACCGACAATTTCAGTGCCTGCAGAGAATCCCTTGCTGAAATCCACTTGTCATTTCATTCTGCTCCTCGTTGGGTTCGACACTCTTACTTATCGAAAGGACTACGATAGATACCCTACACTTGTGGGTTATCAAGACTCTTTTCTGGCGCCGTTGCCGGGAAGTGAAGCGCCTTTCGTAAGTGGAATTTGGTAACGAAACATTTATATAGTGTTCTGAAATTTATTGTCACTTGTCATTATGGAAACTAATTCTTGTTCGGGGTATCTTCACCTCAACCGGAAGCACAAATACTTGCTCCTCAACCTACTACACCTACTGAAAATATTTATTATGAAATTCCTTCCGGTATGCTAGAGAAACTGTTGGCTAATCCTTTTACAAGAGATGGAACATCACATCCCGACTTGCATCTAATCTATGTAGATGAAGTTTGTGGTTTATTTAAGCTTGCAGGTTTGCCCGAGGATGAGCTCAAGAAGAAGGTATTTCCCTTATCTTTGAGGGATGGAGCATTGACATGGTATAGGCAATGTGATGATACTGGATCATGGAACTACAACCGATTGAAATTGGAATTTCATCAAAAGTTTTATCCTATGCATTTGGTACATCGTGATCGGAATTATATATATAATTTTTGGCCTCGTGATAGAGAAAGTATCGTTCAAGCTTGGGGGAGGCTTAAGTCAGTGTTACATGCATGCCCTAACCATGAGCTCTCGAGAGAAATTATTATTCAGAACTTCTATGCTCGGCTTTCTCATGATAATCGCACCATGCTTGACACTTCTTGTACCAGTTCTTTTATGAAGAGAGATATTGACTTCAAATGGGATTTATTGGAAATAATTAAACGCAACTTTGAAGATTGGGAGTTTGATGAAGGTAAGGAGTCAGGTATGAATCTTAAGTTCTACTACGTAAAATCCTTCGCTAAAACAAATACTTTTCGTGATTTTAGCGCTAAACATAGACTTGACTCTGAGATAGTAGCTTCATTATGTGAATCATTTGCTGCTCATATTAATCTCCCTAAGGAGAAGTGGTTTAAATATCATCCTCCCATAGAAGTCAATGTAGTAAAACCCAATCCAGTTGAAGAGAAAGTCATTGCTTATAATGATTCTATTGTTCCTCGTGCTTACATTGAGAAACCACCTTTCCCTATTAGAATATAGGATCATGCTAAAGCTTCAATTGTGATACGTAAGGGGTACATTAGAACACCTACACCCCCTGAGCAAATTAAAGTTGCACCTAGCATTGCTATTATTAAATATCTCTTGGCCGATAATGTTGATGTGCATGTTATTCACTTCTGTGAATATGCTGCTAGAATTGCTAAACCTCATGCTAGGGACAAACATAAGCTTGTTGTTGGCATGCATGTTGTTTCTGTTAAGATAGGAGATCATTGTTATCATGGTTTATGTGACATGGGTGCTAGTGTTAGTGCAATACCTCGATCTTTATATGTTGAAGTTAAAGATGAGATTGCACATGTCGAGATGGAATCTATTGATGTTACTATTCAACTTGCTAATAGAGATACTATGTGCCTTGTGGGAATTGTGAGAGATGTTGAAGTCTTGTGTGGTAAAACTAAGTGTCCGACTTACTTTCTCGTTCTTTCTACCACACAAGATAGCTTTTGTCCCATCATATTTGGCAGGCCTTTCCTCGATATTGTTAATGCTCAGATTAATTGTGAGAAACAAACTGTTACTGTTGGCTTTGAAGGTGTGTCACATGAATTTAATTTTTCTAAGTTTGGTAGACAACCTCATGAAAAATAATTTTCTAGTAAGGATGAAATTATTGCTCTTGCTTCTATTGTTGTGCCTCCTACTGATCCTTTAGAGCAATACTTGCTTGAACATGAAAATGATATGCATATGGATGAAAGGAATGAGATAGATAGAGTTATCTTTGAACAACATCCTATCCTTAACAATAATTTGCCTGTTGAATTACTTGGAGACTCAACTCCACCAAAGAGTGATCCTATGTTTGATCTTAAACAATTATCTGATACTCTTAAGTATGCTTATCTTGATGAAAAAGAGATATATCATGTTATTATTAGTGGTAACCTTTCAGAGCATGAAGAAAAGAAATTATTGAAAACTGTGAGGAAGCACTGTGCTGCTATTGGATATACTCTTGATGATCTTACGGGCATTAGTCCCACTCTATGCCAACATAAAACTAAAACTGATCTTGATTCCAAACCAGTTGTCGATCATCAACGAATATTAAATCCTGAGATCAAAGATTTGGTAAGAAAATAAATACTAAAGCTCCTGGAAGCAGGTATTATCTATTCTATTGCTCATAGTGATTGGGTAAGTCTGATGCATTGTGTCCCTAAGAAGGGAGGTATTACCGGTGTCCCTAATGATAAAGATGAATTGATCCCACAGAGAATTGTTACTGGCTATAGGATGGTAATTGATTTTAAGAAATTAAATAAAGCCACTAGGAAAGATCATTACCCTTTACCTTTTATTGACCAAATGCTAGAAAGATTGTCTAAACATACACACTTTTGCTTTTTAGATGGTTATTCTGGTTTCTCCCAAATACCTGTTGCACAATCTGATCAGGAGAGAAAACCACTTTTACTTGCCCTTTCGGTACCTTTGCTTATAGACGTATGCCTTTTGGTTTATGTAATGCACCTGCTACCTTTCAAAGATGTATGATGGCTATATTTTCTGACTTTAGTGAAAAGATTGTTGATGTTTTCATGGATGATTTCTCCGTTTACGGATCTTCTTTTGGTGATTGCTTGAGAAACCTTGATCGAGTTTTGCAGAGATGTAAAGATACTAACCTTGTCTTGAATTGGAAGAACTGCCACTTTATGGTTAATGAAGGCATCGTCTTAGGACAAAAAATTTCTGAAAGAGGTATTGAAGTCGATAAGGCTAAAGTTCATGCGATCGAGAAAATGACATGCCCCACAGGCATTAAAGGTATAAGAAGTTTCCTAGGTCATCCTGGTTTATATAGAAGGTTCATTAAAGACTTCTCTAAGATTTCTAGGCCTCTCACCAATCTATTGCAAAAAGATATTCCATTTGTTTTTTATGATGATTGTGAAGAAGCATTTGAAATACTTAAGAAGGCCTTGATAACTACATCTATTGTTCAACCACCTGATTGGAACCTACCTTTTGAAATTATGTGTGATGCTAGCGATTATGTTGTTGGTGTTGTTCTAGGACAAAGAGTTGATAAGAAATTAAGTGTTATTCACTATGCTAGTAAAACTCTAGACAGTGCCCAAAGAAACTATGCTACTACTGAAAAAGAATTTTTAGCAGTTGTGTTTGCATGTGATAAGTTCAGATCTTATATTGTTGATTCCAAAGTTAATATTCACACTAATCACATTCCTATTAAATATCTGACGGAAAAGAAAGATGCTAAACCTAGACTTACTAGATGGGTTCTCTTGCTACAAGAATTTGATTTGCATATTGTTGATAGGAAGGGTGCAGAGAACCCCGTAGCAGATAACTTGTCTAGGTTAGAGAATGTTCTTGATGACCCACAGCCTATTGATGATAGATTTCCTGATGAACAATTGAATGTCATCAATGCTTCACGTAGTACACCTTGGTATGCTGATTATGCTAATTATATTGTTGCTAAATATATACCACCTAGTTTCATATACCAACAAAAGAAAAAGTTCTTTTATGATTTGAGACATTACTTTTGGGATGATCCTCACCTTTATAAAGAAGGAGTATATGGTGTTATTAGACGTTGTGTACCTGAGCATGAACAGAGACAAATCCTACAAAAGTGTCACTCTGAGGCTTACTGAGGACACCATGCGTGAGATAGAACTGCACACAAGGTATTGCAATCCGGTTTTTATTTGCCTACTCTCTTCAAGGATGCTCGTAAGTTTGTCTTGTCTTGTGATGAATGTCAAAGAATAGGTAATATCAGTAAACGTCAAGAAATGCCTATGAATTATTCACTTGTTATTGAACCATTTGATGTTTGGGGTTTTGATTATATGGGACCTTTTCCAAAGTCCAACGGGTATACTCATATTGTAGTTGATGTTGATTACGTTACTAAGTGGGTAGAAGCTATTCCAACTTGTAGTGCTGATCATAACACCTATATTAAGATGCTTATAAAAGTCATTTTCCCTAGATTTGGAGTCCCTAGATATTTAATGAGTGATGGTGGTTCACATTTTATTCGTGGTGCTTTCCGTAAAATGCTTGCTAAGTATGATGTCAATCATAGAATTGCATCCCCTTATCATCCTTAGTCTAGTGGTCAAGTAGAGTTAAGTAATAGAGAAATTGAATTAATTATGCAAAAGACTGTCAATAGATCTAGAAAGAATTAGAAACCTCGTGGCAGTGCTAGGAAGGTGAGAGCAAGAATTTCGTCGGCTCGTTCAAGTCGCGACCGGATAGGACGACTTAGATAAACTCAAGTGCTACCCGACGGAGACTTTTTTGTGTAAAAAAGCTCAAGTATTTAGACCGGCTGATCAGGCGCGAGTCGAGCTTCAGTGAAGCAGGTTCAATGAACCAATCGTTTCTCTATTCTCCATGTGGGGCGCTAGCCGGTACCATGCATGTTTTAACCAAGGCGAGTTCACGGTCCATAGAGAGGATTGACTCGCCAAGAGTTCATGTGTCCATAACCATTTGTAGTGCCGTAATTTTTCGCTAGCCAAATGGGTAGTAAGGCTGATCTTAGTGAGAGGAAGCCCCCAATTGACCTATGATTAGTGGAAAGACCGGTCATAGGATTGTAGAAGCGTATACGCTCTTACCACAAAACGACTTGGAAGCTAATAGCCCCCAAGTAAGCCTGCCTAATCCTCAGAATCATATAAGGCGCCCATGTTTGAATCGCGCGCTTGTAGTGACTTGATCCTCTTTGGCTTATCGATACCCAGTGTTGTAATAAGTGCAGCATGGCGACTTATGCTCTCTGGTATTGATAGCGTCCATGCTTGGGTGACTTGTCGAAGAGCAATAAAGATCCATGCTTTCAATAAGATGAAGTGGCAGGAACGACCCAGAATTCGTGGGCATCAACTTTATTGCTTTATATAAATGAAAGACTTCCAATTTTCAAAAGATGAGAGAAGAAAAAACGGAGCCAATAGCTCAAGTGTAATAACGCTGCAGGTGGGCTATGTTCCAGGGGCGAGTTGACTCAGCCTCCGTGGTTGGCCGATCAGGCCGAAGATCCACCAGATAGTATGACCCGTTGCGAAGGTTTTTGCTAACAACGAACGGTCCTTCCCATGGTGGTGACAACTTATGCATGCCAGTGCGATCTTGGATCAAACGGAGCACTAAGTCGCCCTCCTGAAAAGCCCGGCTCCTGACCCGGCGGCTATGATAACGCCGCAAGTCCTACTGATAAATGGTCGATCGCGAGGTAGCCAAATCGCGCGCTTCCTCCAAAGCATCCAGAGAATCCTGACGTGCCAACTCGTTATCCTGTTCCACATAAGCGGCGACTCTGGGTGAGTCATGCCTAATGTCACTGGGAAGAACGACTTCTGCTCCGTACACCAGGAAAAAAGGAGTAAAACCCGTAGAACGATTCGGGGTGGTTCGGATGCTCCGTAATACCGAAGGCAACTCCTCAACCCAACACCCTGGGGTGCGCTCCAGGGGAACCATAAGTCGGGGCTTGATTCCTCGCAGTACTTCTTGATTCGCCCGTTCCGCCTGCCCATTAGATTGCGGATGAGCGACCGCAGATACATCAAGCCGGATATGCTCACGGTGACAAAACTCCTGCATCGCCCCTTGTGATAAATTGGTACCATTATCAGTGATGATGTTGTGTGGGTATCCAAAACGGAAGATCAACTTTTTCAAAAAATTTACGGACGCTTCTGCATCACAACTGCTAACGGGTTCTGCTTCGACCCACTTGGTGAATTTATCAACCACCACCAGTAGATGAGTTTTTTTATTGGATGACATCTTAAAGGAGCCAACCATATCTAACCCCCAGACCGCGAAGGGCCAGGTGATAGGGATCATCCTCAGTTCTTGAACCGACACATGGGCCTGTCGTCCATAACGTTAACAGCCATCACATCGACGAACTATCTCTTCACCGTCCACATGAGCCGTCAACCAAAAGAATCCATGTCGGAACCTCTTTGAGACCAGGGAGCGCGACCCGGCATGATGCCCACAATCTCCACCATGGATGTCATTCACAATTATGCACCCTTCATCGGAAGAAACGCATCTTTGAAATACTCCAGCCGTACTTCGCTTATATAATTCGCCGTTGATGGTGACCATGGATTTGCTCCGACGGACGATTTGGTGAGCCAACACCTCATCCGAAGGCAACTCACCTCGCGTAAGGTACGCCAAATAAGGAAGAGCCCAATCTGGCGTAACGCGGAGAAACGCCACCAACTGGGACTCAGGATCTGGTATTGCCAACTCCTCTTCTGAAGGAAACCTCACGGAAGGATTATGCGAAATGTCCAGAAAAACATTAGGAGGAACCGGCTTACGTTGCGAGCCGAGGCGTGAGAGGGCATCGGCTGCTTCGTTAAGCCGCCGGTTGATATGATCAACTCGATAGCCCTGGAAGTGACCCGCCACATCAGACACAGCCCTTCTATAAGCCGTCATCAAGGGATCCCGGGAGTCCCACGTACCTGAGACTTGCTGAGTCACCACATCAGAATCGCCAAGACATCTGACGCGAGTGAGGTTCATCTCCTTGGTGAGTCGCAAACCATGAAGCAAGGCTTCATACTCCGCAGCGTTATTGGTGCATGGGAACATGAGTCGGAGAACATAACAGAACTTGTCTCCCTGAGGTGAAATCAAGACCACGCCAGCCCCCGAGCCCTCTAATTGCCTAGATCCATCAAAATAAATAGTCGAGTACGTGAGATCAGGCCTGTCTTCCAGAATTTGCAACTCGGTCCAATCATTGATGAAGTCGACCAATGCCTGGGATTTGATAGCCGTGCGAGGCGTATACCGCACGTGGTGTGGCCCAAGCTCAATCGCCCATTTGGCGATTCTCCCTGTTGCTTCTCGGTTCTGGATGATGTCCCCAAGAGGGGCGGAGCTGACCACCGTCATAGGATGTTCTTGGAAATAGTGTTTGAGCTTCTGACTTGCCATAAAGACCCCATGAACTAACTTCTGCCAGTGCGGGTAACGTTGTTTGGAGAGGGTTAGCACCTCGCTGATGAAATACACCGGGCGTTGTACCGGATATTCTTTTCCTTCTTCCTTCCGTTCGACAGCTACTACCACGCTCACCGCCTTGGAGTTCGCCGCGATGTATAGAAGCATAGGCTCCTTTTCAGTCGGGGCGGCCAAAACTGGCGGGTTGACCAGCTGCTGCTTTAGGGCTTCAAAAGCTTCATTGGCTTCGTCCGTCCAAACAAAACGGGCATTTTTCTTAAGCAACTGATAGAGGGGAATAGCCTTCTCCCCCAGGCAGCTTATAAAGCGACTTAAAGCCACGATACGACCCGCCATGCGTTGAACTTGATTGATATTCGCTAGTTTCCCAAGCGAAGTAATTTCTTCAATTTTGTCCGGGTTGGCCTCAATGCCGCGTTCGGACACCAAGAAACCCAACAGCTTTCCTGCGGGAACGCCAACAACACATTTGGTGGGATTAAGCTTCATCTGATACACCCGCAGATTTTCAAAAGTTTCCTTGAGATCCTCCAAGAGCGTCTCCTTCTTACGAGTTGTAACCACAATGTCATCAACGTAAGCGTGAACATTGCGTCCGATTTGGCCGCGGAGGCAGTTTTGGATACAGTGCTGGTAAGTCGCCCCAGCGCTCTTGAGCTCGAACGGCTTGGATACATAGCAGAAAGCCCCAAACGGGGTTATGAAAGCTGTCTTCTCCTGATCTTCCACAGCCATCTTGATTTGATGATACCCGGAGTAGGCGTCCAAGAAACACAAGCGCTCGCAACCCGCCACCGAATCAATTATTTGATCAATGCGGGGAAGGGCGAAAGGATCCTTCGGGCAAGCTCTGTTGAGGTCGGTGTAGTCGATGCACATGTGAAAGTGTCGTTCTTTTTTAGCACTAGGACCGGGTTAGCCAACCACTTAGGGTGGAAGACCTCGACGGTAAACCCGGCGGCCAAAAGGCGGGCCACTTCTTCCCCGATCGCCTTGCATCGCTCCTCATTAAACCAGCGAAGATATTGCTGAATCGGTTTTGCATTAGGGTCAACATTAAGATGGTGCTCAGCGAATTCCCTCGGTACACCAGGCATGTCAGAAGGTTTCCATGCGAAGATGTCCCGATTCTCGCGGATGAATTCTATGAGCGCCCTTTCCTATTTGGGATCCAGACCCGCCCCGATTGTGAACTACTTGGATGAATCGCCCGGAACGAAGTCCACCATCTTAGTGTCATCTGTCGGTTTAAACTTGAGAGCCGGCTCAGCATGAGTCATTGGCTTCTTGAGGGGCGACATATCTGCCGGATCAACATTGGCTTGGTGATACTTGAGTTCTTCTGCAGCATAGGCGATTTCTGCGTAAGCCGCATCTCCTTCCTCACACTCCTTTGCTATCCTCCTGTCACCATCGACCGTGATGGGTCCCTTAGGTCCAGGCATCTTGAGTTTAAGGTAAACATAGCAGGGGCAAGCCATGAACCGGGCGTAAGCCGGCAGCCCAAAGAACGCATGATAAGGGCTCTTTAGTTTGACCACCTCAAATATACGTGACTCGCTCCTGTGGTTGGATGTTGTACCTAAAGCCACAGTGAGTTTGACCCGCCCAATTGGATATGCCGACTTACCTGGGACGATACCATGGAATACTATGGTTGATGGCATTAGGTCTTTCTCCAATAGGTTCATCCTTCGAAAGGTGTCGAAATATAATATGTTGATGTTGCTGCCACCATCCATAAGAACCTTCGAAAGGGTATATCCCCCGACTTGGGGGTCCACGACCAATGCTAAGTCGTCGGGGTTGTCAATTCTGGGCGGGTGATCCTCCCTACTCCACGAGATAGTCTGCTCAGACCAGTGGAGGTACCTGGGGAGTGCCGGCTCAGACACACTATATGTTCGGTGCTTCACCTTCTTGTCTCGCTTACAGGCACTGGTGGTGAACACATGGTATTGTCCGGTGCTTAATTGTTTGGGATTGCGGCGGAATCCGCCATGATCATCTTGCCCCTGTGGAGCCCCCTGCGGGGGTGGCTGCTGAAACACTCCGGGCGGGTTATATCGCTGCTGGTTATGCATAGGATACTGGCCACTGCTTGGTTGCGAGCCGCCTTGGGCCCCTGGTTCGGGAAAACCGCCGAACGGGTTCTAACGTTGATTAGGTGCACTAAACTATTCCTGTCGTTGGCCCTGGTCACGGATTTGACCCTTCTTGATTGCCTCCGCCCGAAATTCCTGAATCACGTAACAGTCTTCCCAAGAGTGAGTCGCCGGTCCATCCGCCATGGCATGGTGCGGGCAGGGGCCCTTAAGTATCTCAGTTGCGCGGCTTCTTGTCACTGTAACCCCTCTTCTTCTGGCGCTGATTGCCATTATTAGCACTGGTGTTGGCGACGAAGTCCGTGGACCCTTCCTGCTGCCTTCTTTTGCCGTTTCCGCCATGATTATGGTGGGCGCGTCCCTGAAACCGGGGGTGATTTTTGGATGACTCACCTTTCCTTGGCGAGTTGGCTTTGCTGCCGTCCTCTCCTGGATCTTTAGTATCGTCTGCTTCGGCGTACCAAGTGAGGGTGTCCATCAATTCGCCCATATCCTGAACCTTGCGCTTGATTCGCCCCAGCTTCTGTACCAAGGGCTCATAGTGGCAGTTTTGCTCCAAGATCAACACAGCTTGAGCCGCCGTGATGCCATCTGACGAGTGGATGATTTCTGCAACCCGCCGCGTCCAGTGGTGGGCCGACTCATCGGGGCGTTGAACGCAGTGCTGTAAGTCAACGATTGTCATCGTGCGTTTGCAAGTTCCTTGGAAGTTTTTGACGAAACGTTCTTTGAGTTCAGCCCAAGTCTGGATGGAGTTGGGTGGTAGGTTTTTCAACCAAGTGCGCGCAGTCCCTTCGAGCATCATTGTAAAGTACTTGGCACAGACCACTTCACTTACATCGAGCATGTCCATCGCGATTTCATAACTCTCAACCCACGATGCCGGCTCAAGGTACGGGGTGTAATTGGGCACCTTCCTTGGTCCTTTGAAATCTTTCGGCATCTGATCATTGCGAAGGGCGGGGGCTAAGCATGGCACCCCTACTTGCCTGTCGCCTCCGATAAGCGGCGTTGGGCTGGTTTGAACGTCCTGGTGATCCCGGCCAGGCGGCTCCCGATGGTCAGGCGGGTTAACCTGAGGTAGGTGTCGCGGTCCACTGGTTATGGCGGGTTGGTCCTCCGACCGGCTTCTGGTGCGGCTCGCCTGGGGGGTAGAGTGCAGCCGATCGAGGCCGTGCGAGAATTGTGCATTCTGAACCACCGCCGTCTTCAACATCTCAATGGCATTTCTTGCTTCCATTTCAGCCGGGGTGTTGCCATAAATCGGAAGGGATTCTAAGTGGCGAGTTGCGGCGAGCACGTTGTCCACGGGGTTGGAAAACTGGCCGTGAGGCGTGTGGAAACGGGGAACGCGATCAACTGTTGGCTGAAGCGGCGAGTTTGGTGGCTGAGCCTGCCATCCTCGTGGAATGGTTCCTGCCCCGGGGGTGCCCGGAGTGTCGAAAAGGCGGGTAGGGTGCATATCAGGGGGTCAACGTCCCTGGTGCCTCCTCTGATGAACGGCGTCGGACGCGCGCTGATGCCTTTCGAGTCGCCAGTTCTCGGCATTCAAGCGGGCTGTCTCAGCGGTGATCTGGGCTTGCCGGGTCTCAATCCTGGCTGCTTCTGCCTCAGCATCTCGCTGAGCCTTCGCCATCTCATCTCGTAGCTTTGTCAACTCGGCATTTATCGTGCCCTGGTTTTCTGCCATTACAGGGGTCGCCATGATCCTTGTTACCTCCGCCGACAGGTCCACCAAGATCGCAGCTCGGCTCTTAGATGTTTTGCTAGCCTCGTTGTTGCCTGCAGGGTTTTGCTGGGACTATGTCGCCCCCGCCATGTATACGGCGATCGACGGCGGGTCCGTTCGAGGACCTTGGGATCCATTGCCAGCGACAGATCCCCGAGGCAACCCCCGGGTAGAGACTGAATTGAATCTGTGTCGCCCATGGATGACTCGTCGTCGTGTTGACTAATGTGGTCTCCGGAGTCGTCGATCGCTCTGGTTCATGAGAGCCCTGCGTGAAACCAACGAAGACTGGGTGTGTCAGGTTTGGCATCGCCACGGGACGGATATACCTGGACGGCTCGACGATGTTGGTGGAGGTGTCCGGCTCAGGCACGGGTGCTCCGACCATGCCGATGAAGATGTTGACCTTGCCGAAGGGAACATTGTAGCCGGATTCGATTGAATCGGCCTCGGGCCCCACTGCGAGTTGTCGATGTAGTACTTTCCGCGGCGGCTCCGAGTCATGAGCCCAGCCGCGTAGCTCCCTGACCCTGGTAGGGCTCCCTTTGAGAACTGAACTCCACTGTGCGCAGGCCCCGCGGTGGGCGCCAATTGTCGTGGTTTTGTCACGGTAGATGTCCTCGTGAAAGGACTTAGTGTTGGAGCCATCGCACCTTGGTGGCGACTCAAAGGGATTGAACGGGAGCGAGACTCAGATTTACCCAGGTTCGTCCCCTCGTGAGGAGGTAAAAGCCTACGTCATGCTTTGTGTTGTATTGATGATGTTTCGATTACAAGGAGGGCGTAACTCGCCTGACCTAACTCTCGATGATTTCTAACCTCTCCTCTTATTCCTTGGGACTCGCCTTTATATACAGGTCAAGCCCTCAGGGTTACAAGAGTCCTTACCATCACGTAAGTCATGATTCTTTCTATCTCTAAGTCGCCGTGCTTTCCAAGACGGGAGAACTCCTCAATAATTGATTCTCCACTAGGATCTTGAACCGCCATCCAGCTCCTGGGCCTACTAGGCCAAAGCTTGAATTACCGAAGGATGAGTCGCCCACTTGGTGACCCGGCCCAACTAGGGTGGGTCACACCGCAGATAATATCCCCAACACCTCCTGACTCGCATACCAACAAATTTGGGTCGAATAATCTACCCTCGAAAACTGCCGTGAACCCACGCGCTGGTGGGCCATTGCAAGACAATTGCTAATTGTTGAGCAACTGGGAGCAGTTCTGGCTCTGTTGTCGCAAAGGCATCAAGTCACGGACTCGTCAACAACATTCTTCTAGTGCCGTTGCCGGGGACTGCCGTTAGCAGCATTTTTCTGGCGCCGTTGCCGGGGAGTGCTAGCAGCATTTTTCTAGCGCCGTTGCCAGGGAGGTATTGCTATATTCTCTGAGTCACTTGGGATTTATATCTGCTGAGCACTATGAAGAATCTGAAAGATCCAAAAACCAAAGTCTTGCCCTCAACCACGAGGGGAGGTAAGGAACTGCCATCTAGCTCTGCACTTGATTCACCTTCAGTTATGAGTAAGTTTGCGACATCACCTCCTGCTAGAAATCTTGATATGTCGCCTGTGCTTGATGATTGATACATCTCCAACGTATCTACTTTTCCAAACCCTTTTGCCCTTGTTTTGGACTATAATTTGGATGATTTGAATGGAACTAACCTGGACTGACGCTGTTTTCAGCAGAATTGCCTTGGTATTATTTTTGTGCAGAAATCAAAGTTCTCCAAACGTCCTGAAAATTTACGGGGAGCAGTTTTGGAAAATATCAAAAATACCTGCGCCAAGTTCCACCTCAGGGGCTGGGCCAGTGGGCCACAAGCCCCTGCTCCGCCACCACCCCCCCCTCGTGGTGGTGGGCAGGCTTGTGCGGCCCACGGTCACCTGCCGCCCCCAACTCCAGCTCTATAAGTTGCCTTTCATCCCAGAAAAAAAAATCATCGCGTTTTCGATACGGAGGCGCCGCCACCTCCTGTTCTTCATCTGGAGGGCAGATCTGGAGTCCGTCTTGGGCTCCGGGGAGGGGACATCGTCGCCATCGTCATCATCAACGTTCTTCCCTCTCCAATTCCATGAAGCTCTTCGTCGTTCGTGAGTAATCTATTCCTAGGATCGCTGGGCAGTGATGAGTAGGATGAGATCTATCATGTAATCGAGTTAGTTAATGGGGATTGATCCCTAGTATCCACTATGTTCTGAAATTTGATGTTGCTACTACTTTGCCATGCTTAATGCTTGTCACTAGGGCCCGAGTGCCTTGCTTTCAGATATGAAATTATTATGTTGTCACCAATATATGTGTGTTCTTGATCCGATCTTGCAAGTTGTAGTTACCTACTATGTGTTATGATCCGGCAACCCCGGAGTGACAATAACCGGAACCACTCCCGGTGATGACCATAGTTTGAGGAGTTCATGTGTTCACCAAGTGCTAATGCGTTGGTCCGGTTCTTTATTAAAAGGAGAACCTTAATATCCCGTAATTTCCTTTTGGACCCCGCTGCCACGGGAGGGATGGACAATAGATGTATGCAAGTTCTTTTCCCTAAGCACGTATGACGACACACGGAATGCATGCCTACATCACATTGACGAACGGAAGCTAGCCACATATCTCTCCGTGTTATAGCTGTTGCATGATGAATATCATCCAAACAAATCACCGACCCATTGCCTACGAGCTTGTCCTACTGCTGTTGTTACTTGTCTTGCCATGCTGCTACTACTGTTGCTACTGCTGTTACTTGTCTTGCTCTGCTGCTACTACTGTTGCTACTGTTGTTACTTGTCTTGCTCTGCTGCTACTGTTGCTACTTGCTACTGCTGTCACTACTGCTATTCCTTGCCACTGCTATTGCTCGTTACACTGCCGTCACTCGCTACTTTGCTGTTACTACTGTGCTTGCGCATACTAATCTTTCAGGTGTGGTTGAATCTGACAAATTCAGCTGCTAATACTCGAGAGTATACTCTCACCTCCCGACGGGCTTATCAACAAATTGGGTCAAATACTCTACCCTCGAAAACTGCTGCGAACCCACGCGCTGGTGGGCCATCAACAACATTCTTCCAGTTTCATTGCCGGGGAGTGCTAGGAGCATTCTTCTGGTGCCGTTGCAGGAGAAGGTTCGTTGTCATAAGCATTCGTCTAGTTAACGCCAGAGATTGCAGGATCAGCACTTTTCTGGTGCCATTACCAGGGAAGCACAGCTAACGTCAATGATGCTTATGATACTGCTATGCCTGATACAGCTAGAGATGCTATGCCTGATACTGCTAGAGATGCTATGCCTGATACTGCTAGAGATGTTATGCCTGATACTGCTAGAGATGCTATGCCTGATACTGCTTTTCCTGATGATGCTAGAGATGCTATTTTGCCTGATGATGCTATGCTAGATACTGCTAGAGATGCTACTTTGCCTGATGTACCGCTAGGGGTGTTCCTTGATGCTCATATTGCTAGAGTTACTGCCAATGCTCGTGATGCTTCTGAAACTGCCGATACTATTGAGATAGAACCTGCTTTTGCTCCTGCCAGATCTATCTCTCCTAGATATGAATTGCCTGATATACCTGAGGGTTACGTTATGGAGGGAGAGACAGCTGAGGATTTTCTTGCGTGTAAGGATGCCTATGATGCTGAGCAATTACTTCTCAAGTGGAAGGAAAAATCTCTCAAAGCTAGGATGAAATACGACCCGAAGTTTGCCACTTCACTTATCTTTATCACCGATAAGGATCATGAAGTCTCTGTCGATCCTGAGATAATCTCTCTAGTCGAATCCGATCCTTTCCACGGTTATTAGTCTGAGACGGTCGTAGCCCATCTTACCAAACTACACGATATAGCCACCCTTTTCACAAGTGAGGAGAAGATCCGCCTGTTGGGGAACGTCGCATGGGAAACAAAAAATTTCCTACGTGCACGAAGACCTATCATGGTGATGTCCATCTACGAGAGGGGATGTGTGATCTACGTACCCTTGTAGACCGTACACCAGAAGCGTTAGTGAACGCGGTTGATGTAGTGGAACGTCCTCACGTCCCTCGATCCGCCCCGCGAACCGTCCCGCGATCAGTCCCACGATCTAGTGCCGAACGGACGGCACCTCCGCGTTCAGCACACGTACAGCTCGACGATGATCTCGGCCTTCTTGATCCAGCAAGAGAGACGGAGAGGTAGAAGAGTTCTCCGGCAGCGTGACGGCGCTCCGGAGGTTGGTGGTGATCTTATCTCAGCAGGGCTCCGCCCGAGCTCCGCAGAAACGCGATCTAGAGGAAAAACCGTGGAGGTATGTGGTCGGGCTGCCGTGGAAAAGTCGTCTCAAATCAGCCCTAGAACCTCTGTATATATACGGGGAAGAGGGGGAGCCTTGCCTTGGGGTCCAAGGACCCCTAAGGGCTTCGGCCGAGCCAAGGGGGGCAGCCCTCCCCTTCCAAACCGAGTCCAACTAGGTTTGTAAGGAGGAGTCCTCCCCCCTTTTCCCACCTCCTCTATTTTTTCTTTTCTCTTTTCTTTTCTTCCTATGGCGCATAGGGCCTTCTTGGGCTGTCCCACCAGCCCACTAAGGGCTGGTGTGCCACCCCCAAGGCCTATGGGCTTCCCCGGGGTGGGTTGCCCCCCCCGGTGAACTCCCGGAACCCATTCGTCATTCCCGGTACATTCACGGTAACTCTGAAAACCTTCCGGTAATCAAATGAGGTCATCCTATATATCAATCTTCGTTTCCGGACCATTCCGGAAACCCTCGTGACGTCCGCGATCTCATCCGGGACTCCGAACAACATTCGGTAACCAACCATATAACTCAAATACGCATAAAACAACGTCGAACCTTATGTGTGCAGACCCTGCGGGTTCGAGAACTATGTAGACATGACCCGAGAGACTCCTTGGTCAATATCCAATAGCGGGACCTGGATGCCCATATTGGATCCTACATATTCTACGAAGATCTTATCGTTTGAACCTCAGTGCCAAGGATTCATATAATCCCGTATGTCATTCCCTTTGTCCTTCGGTATGTTACTTGCCCGAGATTCCATCGTCAGTATCCGTATACCTATTTCAATGTCGTTTACCGGCAAGTCTCTTTACTCGTTCCGTAATACAAGATCCCGCAACTTACATTAAGTCACATTGCTTGCAAGGCTTGTGTGTGATGTTGCATTACCGAGTGGGCCCCGAGATACCTCTCCGTCACACGGAGTGACAAATCCCAGTCTCGATCCATACTAACTCAACGAACACCTTCGGAGATACCTGTAGAGCATCTTTATAGTCACCTAGTTACGTTGCGACGTTTGATACACACAAAGTATTCCTCCGGTGTCAGTGAGTTATATGATCTCATGGTCATAGGAATAAATACTTGACACGCAGAAAACAGTAGCAACAAAATGACACGATCAACATGCTACGTCTATTAGTTTGGGTCTAGTCCATCACGTGATTCTCCTAATGACGTGATCCAGTTATCAAGCAACAACACCTTGTTCATAATCAGAAGACACTGACTATCTTTGATCAACTAGCTAGCCAACTAGAGGCTTGCTAGGGACAGTGTTTTGTCTATGTATCCACACATGTATTTAAGTCTTCGTTCAATACAATTATAGCATGGATAATAAACGATTATCTTGATACAGGAATTATAATAATAACTATATTTATTATTGCCTCTAGGGCATAATTCCAACAGTCTCCCACTTGCACTAGAGTCAATAATCTAGCCCTCACATCATCATGCGAATTACATTGTAATAAATCTAACACCCATACAGTTCTGGTGTTGATCATGCTTTGCCCGTGGAAGAGGTTTAGTCAGTGGGTCTGCTACATTCAGATCCGTGTGCACTTTGCATATATTCACGTCCTCCCCTTCGACGTAGTCGCGGATGAGGTTGAAGCGTCGTTTGATGTGTCTGGACTTCTTGTGAAACCGTGGTTCCTTTGCTAGGGCAATGGCACCCGTGTTGTCACAGAACAAGGTTATTGGATTCAGTGCACTTGGCACCACTCCAAGATCCGTCATGAACTGCTTCATCCAGACACCCTCCTTAGCCGCCTCCAAGGCAGCCATGTACTCCGCTTCACATGTAGAATCTGCTACGACGCTTTGCTTGGAACTGCACCAGCTTACCGCACCCCCATTAAGAATAAATATGTATCCAGTCTGTGACTTACAGTCGTCCGGATCTGTGTCAAAGCTTGCATCGACGTAACCCTTTACGGCGAGCTCTTCGTCACCTCCATACACGAGAAACATCTCCTTAGTCCTTTTCAGGTACTTCAGGATATTCTTGACCGCCGTCCAGTGATCCACTCCTGGATTACTCTGGAACCTGCCTGCCATACTTATGGCCAAGCTAACGTCCGGTCTAGCGCACAGCATTGCATACATGATAGAACCTATGGCTGAAGCATAGGGGACGGTTCTCATATGCTCTCTATCCTCATCAGTTGCTGGGCACTGAGTCTTACTCAATCTCGTACCTTGTAAAACTGGCAAGAACCCTTTCTTGGACTGTTCCATTTTGAACCTCTTCAAAACTTTATCAAGGTATGTGCTTTGTGAAAGTCCTATCAGGCGTTTCGATCTATCCCTGTAGATCTTAATGCCTAGAATGTAAGCAGCTTCTCCTAGGTCCTTCATAGAGAAACTTTTATTCAAGTAATCCTTTATGCTCTCCAAAAACTCTACGTTGTTTCCAATCAGCAATATGTCATCCACATATAATATTAGAAACGCCACAGAGCTCCCACTCACTTTCTTGTAAATACAAGATTCTCCAACCACTTGTATAAACCCAAATGCTTTGATCACCTCATCAAAGAGTTTGTTCCAACTCCGAGATGCTTGCACCAGTCCATAAATGGATCGCTGGAGCTTGCACACCTTGTTAGCATTCTTAGGATCGACAAAACCTTCGGGTTGCATCATATTGCTAACATGATTCTGACGGATTTAAGCATCGCTACGGGTGAGAATGTCTCACCGTAGTCAACTCCTTGAACTTGTGAAAAACCCTTTGCCACAAGTCGAGCTTTATAAACGGTCACATTGCCGTCAACGTCCGTCTTCCTCTTAAAGATCCATTTGTTCTGAATAGCCTTGCGGCCCTCAGGTAGTACTTCCAAAGTCCACACTTTGTTCTCATACATGGATCCTATCTCGGACTTCATGGCTTCTAGCCATTTGTTGGAATCTGGGCCCACCATTGCTTCTTCATAATTTGCAGGTTCATTGTTGTCTAACAACATGATTGACAAGACGGGATTACCGTACCACTCTCGAGCAGCACATGGTCTCGTCAACCTACGTGGTTCGACAGAAACTTGAACTCGAGTTTCATGATCATCATCATTAACTTCCTCCTCAACCGGCGTCGCAACGACAGAGGTTTCCCCTTGCCCTGCGCCACCATCCAGAGGGATGAGAGGTTCGACAACCTCATCAAGTTCTATCCTCCTCCCACTCAATTCTCTCGAGAGAAACTCCTTCTCGAGAAAAGCTCCGTTTTTAGCAACAAACACTTTGCCCTCGGATTTGAGATAGAAGGTGTACCCAACTGTCTCTTTTGGGTAACCTATGAAGATGCACTTTTCCGCTTTGGGTTCCAGCTTTTCAGGCTGAAGCTTTTTGACATAAGCATCACATCCCCAAACTTTAAGAAACGACAACTTTGGCCTTTTGCCATACCACAGTTCGTACGGTGTCGTCTCAACGGATTTTGATGGTGCCCTATTTAAAGTGAATGCAGTTGTTTCTAATGCATAACCCCAAAACGATAACGGCAAATCGGTAAGAGACATCATAGATCGCACTATCTCTAATAAAGTACGATTACGACGTTCAGACACACCATTACGCTGTGGTGTTCCAGGCGGTGTCAACTGTGAAACAATTCCACATTGTCTTAAGTGAGCACCAAACTCGAAACTCAGATATTCACCCCCACGATCAGACTGTAGGAACTTGATCTTCTTGTTATGATGATTTTCAACTTCACTCTGAAATTGCTTGAACTTTTCAAATGTTTCAGACTTGTGCTTCATTAAGTAGACATAACCATATCTACTCAAATCGTCAGTGAAGGTGAGAAAATAACGATATCCGCCGCGTGCCTCTACGCTCATCGGACCACACACATCGGTATGTATGATTTCCAACAAGTCACTTGCACGCTCCATTGTTCCGGAGAACGGAGTTTTAGTCATCTTGCCCATGAGGCATGGCTCGCACGTGTCAAGTGAATCAAAGTCAAGTGACTCCAAAAGTCCATCGGCATGGAGTTTCTTCATGCGCTTTACACCAATATGACCTAAGCGGCAGTGCCACAAAAATATGGCGCTATCATTTTTAACTCTTACTCTTTTGGTCTCAATGTTATGTATGTGTGTATCGCTATCAAGATTCAATATGAACAATCCTCTCACATTGGGTGCATGACCATAAAAGATGTTACTCATAGAAATAGAACAACCATTATTCTCTGACTTAAAAGAGTAACCGTCTCGCAATAAACAAGATCCAGATATAATGTTCATGCTCAACGCAGGCACTAAATAACAATGATTCAAGTTCATAATTAATCCTGATGGTAACTTAAGTGAAACTGTGCCGACGGCGATTGCATCAACCTTGGAACCATTTCCTACGCGCATCGTCACTTCATCTTTCGCCAGCCTTTGTCTATTCCGCAGTTCCTGTTTCGAGTTGCAAATATGAGCAACAGAACCGGTATCGAATACCCAGGCACTACTACGAGAGCCGGTTAAGTACACATCAATAACATGTATATCAAATATACCTGATTTTTCTTTGGCCGCCTTCTTATCAGCCAGATACTTGGGGCAATTACGCTTCCAGTGACCCATACCCTTGCAATAGTAACACTCTGTTTCAGGCTTAGGTCCAGCTTTGGGTTTCTTCGTCGGATTGGCAACAGGCTTGCCGCTCTTCTTTGATTTACCCTTCTTGCCATTGCCGTTTCTCTTGAAACTAGTGGTCTTATTCACCATCAACACTTGATGTTCTTTACGGAGTTCAGACTCTGCGACTTTCAGCATCGCAAACAACTCGACGGGTGACTTGTTCATCCCTTGCATGTTGTAGTTCAACACAAAGCCTTTATAGCTTGGCGGCAGTGATTGAAGGATTCTGTCAGTGATAGCCTCTTGCGGGAGTTCAATCCCCTGCTCAGCAAGACGGTTTGAGTACCCAGACATTTTGAGCACATGTTCACTGACAGACGAGTTCTCCTCCATCTTGCAAGCATAGAATTTATCGGAGGTCTCATACCTCTCGATCCGGGCGTTCTTCCGAAAGATAAACTTCAACTCCTGGAACATCTCAAATGCTCCATGACGCTCAAAGCGACGTTGAAGTCCCGGTTCTAAGCCATACAAGACTGCACATTGAACTACTGAGTAGTCCTCCTTACGTGCTAACCAAGCGTTCTTAACATCCTGATCAGCCGTAGCGGGTGGTTCATCTACTAGCGCGGCATTAAGGACATAATCCTTCTTCCGAGCTTGTAAGATTAGCTTAAGATTACGAGCCCAGTCTACAAAGTTGCTTCCATCATCTTTCAACTTAGCTTTCTCTAGAAACGTATTAAAATTCAGGGTGACTGTCGCGTGAGCCATGATCTACAACAGAAATATATTCAAAGTGGACTTAGACTATGTTCAAGATAATTAGAGTTTAACTTAATCAAGTTATTCGCTAAACTCCCACTCAAAAAGAACATCTCTCTAGTCATTTGAGTGGTTCATGATCCACTTACACTAGCTCAAGTCCGATCATCACGTGAGTTGAGTATAGTTTCAGTGGTAAGCATCCCTATGCTAATCATATCATCTATATGATTCATGATCGACCTTTCGGTCTCATGTGTTCCGAGGCCATGTCTCCACATGCTAGGCTCGTCAAGCTTAACCCGAGTGTTCCGCGTGCGCAACTGTTTTGCACCCGTTGTATGTGAACGTTGAGTCTATCACACCCGATCATCACGTGGTGTCTCGAAACTTCGAACTGTAGCAACGGTGCACAGTCGGGGGGAACACAATTTCATCTTGAAATTTTAGTGAGAGATCACCTCATAATGCTACCGTCGTTCTAAGCAAAATAAGGTGCATAAAAGGATTAACATCACATGCAATTCATAAGTGACATGATATGGCCATCATCACGTGCTCCTTGATCTCCATCACCAAAGCACCGGCACGATCTTCTTGTCACCGGCGCCACACCATGATCTCCATCAACGTGTCGCCATTGGGGTTGTCGTGCTACTCATGCTATCACTACTAAAGCTACATCCTAGCAAAATAGTAAACGCATCTGCAAGCACAAACGTTAGTATAAAGACAACCCTATGGCTCCTGCCGGTTGCCGTTCCATCGACGTGCAAGTCGATATTATCTATTACAACATGATCATCTCATACATCCAATATATCACATCACATCGTTGGCCATATCACATCACAAGCATACCCTGCAAAAACAAGTTAGACGTCCACTAATTTTGTTGTTGCAATGTTGTATGTGGTGACCATGGGTATCTAGTAGGATCGCATCTTACTTACGCAAACACCACAACGGAGATATATGAGTTGCTATTTCACCTCATCCAAGGACCTCCTCGGTCAAATCCGATTCAACTAAAGTTGGAGAAACTGACACCCGCCAGTCATCTTTGAGCAACGGAGTTACTCGTAGCGATGAAACCAGTCTCTCGTAAGCGTACGAGTAATGTCGGTCCGAGCCGCTTCGATCCAACAATACCGCGGAATCAAGAAAAGACTAAGGAGGGCAGAAAAACGCTCATCACCGCCCACAAAAACTTTTGTGTTCTACTCGAGAAGACATCTATGCATGAACCTAGCTCTGATACCACTGTTGGGGAACGTCGTATGGGAAACAAAAAATTTCCTACGCGCAAGAAGACCTATCATGGTGATGTCCATCTACGAGAGGGTATGTGTGATCTACGTACCCTTGTAGACCGTACAGCAGAAGCGTTATTGAACGCGGTTGATGTAGTGGAACGTCCTCACGTCCCTCGATTGGCCCCGCGAACCGTCCCGCGATCAGTCCCACGATCTAGTGCCGAACGGACGGCACCTCCGTGTTCAACACACGTACAGCTCGACGATGATCTCGGCCTTCTTGATCCAGCAAGAGATACGGAGAGGTAGAAGAGTTCTCCGATAGCGTGACGGTGCTCCGGAGGTTGGTGGTGATCTTATCTCAGCAGGGCTCCGCCCGAGCTCCGCACAAACGCGATCTAGAGGAAAAACCGTGGAGGTATGTGGTCGGGCTGTCGTGGAAAAGTCATCTCAAATCAGCCCTAAAACCTCCGTATATATAGGGGGAAGAGGGGGAGCCTTGCCTTGGGGTCCAAGGACCCCTAAGGGCTTCGGCCGAGCCAAGGGGGGCAGTCCTCCCCTTCCAAACCGAGTCCAACTAGGTTTGGAAGGAGGAGTCCTTCCCCCTTTTCCCACCTCCTCTTTTTTTTCTCTTTGATTTTCTTCCTATGGCTCATAGGGCCTTCTTGGGCTGTCCCACCAGCCCACTAAGGGCTGGTGTGCCACCCCCAAGGCCTATGGGCTTCCCCGGGGTGGGTTGCCCCCCCCGGTGAACTCCCGGAACCCATTCGTCATTCCCGGTACATTCCCGGTAACTCCGAAAACCTTCCGGTAATCAAATGAGGTCATCCTATATATCAATCTTTGTTTCCGGACCATTCCGGAAACCCTCGTGACATCCGTGATCTCATCCGGGACTCCGAACAACATTCGATAACCAACCATATAACTCAAATACGCATAAAACAACGTCGAACCTTAAGTGTGCAGACCCTGCAGGTTCGGGAACTATGTAGACATGACCCGAGAGACTCCTCGGTCAATATCCAATAGCGGGACCTGGATGCCCATATTGGATCCTACATATTCTACGAAGAACTTATCGTTTGAACCTCAGTGCCAAGGATTCTTATAATCCCGTATGTCATTCCCTTTGTCCTTCGGTATGTTACTTGCCCGAGATTCGATCGTCAGTATCCGTATACCTATTTCAATGTCGTTTACCGGCAAGTCTCTTTACTCGTTCCGTAATACAAGATCCCGCAACTTACATTAAGTCACATTGCTTGCAAGGCTTGTGTGTGATGTTGTATTACCGAGTGGGCCCCGAGATACCTCTCCGTCACACGGAGTGACAAATCCCAGTCTCGATCCATACTAACTCAACGAACACCTTCGGAGATACCTGTAGAGCATCTTTATAGTCACCCAGTTACGTTGCGACGTTTGATACACACAAAGTATTCCTCCGGTGTCAGTGAGTTATATGATCTCGTGGTCATAGGAATAAATACTTGACACGCAGAAAACAGTAGCAACAAAATGACACGATCAACATGCTACGTCTATTAGTTTGGGTCTACTCCATCGCGTGATTGTCCTAATGACGTGATCCAGTTATCAAGCAACAACACCTTGTTCATAATCAGAAGACACTGACTATCTTTGATCAACTGGCTAGCCAACTAGAGGCTTGCTAGGGACAGTGTTTTGTCTATGTATCCACACATGTATTTAAGTCTTCATTCAATACAATTATAGCATGGATAATAAACGATTATCTTGATATAGGAATTATAATAATTACTATATTTATTATTGCCTCTAGGGCATAGTTCCAACACCGCCACTACTATATCCTTAAGTTGTTTCCTTTCTCTCTAAAGTATGACGCTAAAGCCTGGTTCACTTCTCTTGCTCCTGTATGTGTGAGTAGTCCCGAGGATATGGTCTATTACTTCTGTGAGAAATATTTCCCTTCCCAGTAGAAGCAAGCTGCCTTGCAGGAAATATACAACTTTGCTCAACTCAAAGAAGAGAGTCTCCCACAAGCTTGGGGGAGGCTCGTCCAGCTACAGAATGCTTTGCCTGATCACCCTCTTAAGAAGAATGAGATACTTGATATATTCTATAACGGACTTACCGATGCTTCTAAAGACCACCTAGATAGTTGTGCCGGTTTTGGTTTTAGGGAACGAACTGTAGAACAAGCTGAGACTGTTATGAATAACATCTTGATCAACGATAATGCTTGGACTATTCCCGAACCACCTCCTAAGCTAACTCCGAAGAAAAGAGGTATTATATTCCTCAGTCCCGAAGATATGCAAGAAGCCAAGAAATCTATGCAAGAGAAAGGAAATAGATCTGAAGATGTCAAAAATCTACCACCTATCGAAGAGATCCATTGTCTCGATAACAAAATACACTTAGTGGAAGTAAATTCTCTGCGTAGGTTTGATGAGAGTGATATTCCTTTTGATAAACCTGCTAGCCTATGCTTTGATGAATTTGACAACTTTGTTGCCAAACAACAGAGTTTCAATGATTATGTTAGCAGACATTTGGAACAAAGTACTCGTATGCTTAGTCATTTAAGTGCTTGTGTAGACAGAAATGACAATGATCTGAAGCTTCTGAGTAAACATGCATCTATGATTAGTACTCAGGTAGAACAAGTACTTAAAGCTTAGAATGACTTGCTCAATGAATTAAATGACAACTCTGTCAGAGTCATTACTAGAGGAGGCAAAATGACTCAGGAACCTTTGTATCCTAAAGGTCATCCTAAGAGAATTGATCAAGATTCTCAAGGAATTAAGGCAGATGCACCCAGTCATCCTAAGGAGAAGAAGAAGGATGATAGAAACCTGCATGTTAGTTCACCAAATACTGTCAGACTTGAAGAACCAAATGATATTTCTGCGTCTCATGCAGAAACACAATCTGGTGATGAACATGAACCTGGTGACAATATGGATAGCGATGTTGATAATAATGCTCAACCTAGCAATGATGAGGATGTGGAGATTGAACCAACGGTTAGCCCTGATAACCCACAACCTAAGAGATATGATAAGAATGACTTCACTGCTATGATGCATGGTAAAGAAAGGGTGCCATGGGTTCAGAGACCTATGCCCTTTCCTCCTAAGCCATCCAAGAAAAAGGATGATGAGGATTTTGAGCGCTTTATTGAAATGATAAGACCCGTCTTTCTGCAGATGCGGTTAGTTGATACGCTCAAAATGTCTCCATATGCCAAGTACATGAAAGATATCGTGACCAATAAACGGAAGATACCAGATCTTGAGATCTCCACCATGCTTGCCAATTACACTTTCAAAGGTGGACCTCCTAAGAAACTTGGTGATCTCGGAGTGCCCACTATACCTTGCTCCATCAAAGGAAACTACGTAAGAACTTCCTTATGTGACCTTGCAGCCGGAGTTAGTGTTATGCCTCTCTCTCTCTCTCTTTATCGTAGACTTGAACTGGATAAGTTGACACCAACTGAAATCTCTCTGCAAATGGCCGACAAATCAACTGATTTCCATGTCGGCATTTGCGAGGATGTGCCTGTTGTGGTTGCTAACACCACTATCTTAACAGACTTTGTTATCTTGGATATTCCCGAGGACGATGCCATGGCTGTCATCCTCGGAAGACCGTTTTTAAACACTGCAGGGGCTGTTATAGATTGCAACAAAGGCAATGTCACTTTCCATGTCAACGATAATGAGCATACCGTGCACTTTCCGAAGAAACGATATCAAGTAAATTGCATCAATGCTATCGAAAAAACTTCATCGATTCTTATTGGGAGCTTTGAATGCCCTATTCCTCGTGTCAAGATGAAGTATGATTTTCTTGTTGGGGAGATTCATATCCCCATTGAGGTGACTTAGTGGCTATTCAAAAATTCTCCGTTCCCTCTTGCGATTCGAGAAAGTTTTGTCATAAGGATTTGATCAACCCCATTGACGGATTCCTTTCGATGACCATGAAATGGATGAATCAAAGAGTCACATACCTCTGTTTTAAGCTTTCACTTTCTTTTGGTTAGAAGAAAAATGATAGATTTAGTTTAGTTTTCCCTGTTTCCTGTTTTAGCGTCCCACAGAAAAGTACCCCGAAAATAAAAATTCTCCGATGGTCCTGAAAATCTAGTATGATTTTTTCTGGAATTTTTGAAAAATACTAGGACTGAGAGCTGGCCTGGGCGCCACCCCAGTGGGCCACAAGCCCTGTCACCGCGGCCACCCCCCTGGCCGCGGCAAGCAAGCTTGTGGGGCCCATAGGGCCCCCTCCACTCATTCCAGCTCCCATCCTCTTCCTCTACCTCCAGAAAAAATTGTTTCGCAGCTCAAACCCATGTTCTTGCTCATTTGGATGTGATATTCGATCTCCTTGCTAAAAGCACCATTCTTCGAACCGTTTCGGGGAAATTACTCCTTGGTAAAACGGAGATACTACATAACCGTAGGAGAGGCAGAGGAGTATGAGAGGGAGGCGATGGCTGCTCATCTTCGTGAGGCAGTGATACGTCTCAAACGTATCTATAATTTTTGATGATTTCACGCTGTTATCATGCCTTCTTTGTATGTTTTATGTACCTTTTTATATCTTTTTGGGACTAACTTATTAATTCAGTACCAAGTGCCAGTTCCTGTTTTTCCTGTGATTTTGACTCTTTTCACATCTGATTTTGGAACGGAGTCCAAACGGAAGAAAAACCCCGAAATGATTTTTTCCCGAACGGAAGAAGTCCAGGGGGCTTTTGGGCCAAGCCAGGTGGGCTCCAGGGAGCCCACAAGCCCCCACTCCGCCACCAGGGGAGGCGGCGGTGGGCAAGCTTGTGGCCTCCCTGGCCGCCCCCTGACCTAGATCTTTGGCCTATAAATTCCCAAATATTCCATAAAACATCAGGGGAGCCTCGAAAATACTTTTCCGCCATCGCAAGCTTCCGTTTCCGCGAGATCTCATCTGGAGACCCTTCCCGGCACCCTGCCGGAGGGGACTTTGGAGGTGGAGGGCTTCTTCATCATCATCATCGCCCCTCCAATGACTCATGAGTAGTTCACTTCAGACCTACGGGTCCGTAGTTAGTAGCTAGATGGCTTCTTCTCTCTCTAGGATCTTCAGTACAAAGTTCTCCATGATCTTCATGGAGATCTATCCGATGTAATCATCTTTGGCGGTGTGTTTGTCGAGATCCGATAAATTGTGGACTTGTGATCAGATTATCTATGATATATATTTGAGTCTTTGCTGATTTCTTATATGCATGATTTGATATCCTTGTAAGTCTCTCCGAGTCTTGGGTTTTGTTTGGCCAACTAGATCTATGATTCTTGCAATGGGAGAAGTGCTTGGTTTTGGGTTCTGCCATGTGGTGACCTTTCCGAGTGACAGTAGGGGCAGCAAGGCACACATCAAGAAGTTGCCATCAAGGGTGAAAAGATGGGGTTTTTATCATTGGTTCGAGATTATCCCTCTACATCATATCATCTTGCTTAAGGCGTTATTCTGTTCTTATGGACTTAATACACTAGATGCATGCTGGATAGCGGTCGACGTGTGGAGTAATAGTACTAGATGCAGAAAGTATCGGTCTACTTGTTTCGGACATGATACCTATAGAAATAATCATTGCATAGATATCATCACGACTCTGCACAGTTCTATCAATTGCTCGACAGTAATTTGTTCACCCACCGTCTACTTGCTTTCATGAGAGAAGCCACTAGTAAACACTACGCCCCCCGGGTCTATTCACATCCATCGTTTACATCTCCGCTTTTACTTTGCTTTGTTACTTTGTTGCTTTTAGTTCTCACTTGGCAAACAATCTATAAGGGATTGACAACCCCTTCATAGCGTTGGGTGCAAGCTTTTGTGTTTGTGCAGGATCTTGAGATACTCTTCCGCCGGATTGGTACCTTGGTTCTCAAACTGACGGAAATACTTACCGTCGTTGTGCTACATCACCCTTTCCGCTTCGAGGGAACACCAACGCAAGGCTCCAAGGCCACGGGGGAAATCTTTTGCATACTTGCCTAGGAAGTCCCTTAAGGCGTAGCCGCAGCTGAAGGATTCCTGGTGCCATCGAGACAACTATTTCTGGCGCTGTTGCAAGGGATACACAGCAGCCATCAGAAGTATTTCTGGCGCCGTTGCCAGGGAGGAGAAATCAAGATCTATCCAAGTAGGTCTCACAAACTCTTCTCTTGCATTTACTTTTGTTGCCAGTTGCCTCTCGTTTTCCTCTCCCCCACTTCACATTTGTTGTTTTCATTCGCCTTTCTCCTTCGCTGTTTTCTTTTGCCTTTGCCGGTTTGCTTGCTTGCTTGTGTGCTTGTTTGTTTCTTGAAGACATCATTTCTGAAAACACCAAACTTTGCGAATTCTCGAGCACTAATAATAATGATTTTATTAGTACTCCGATTGCTCCCGCCACTAGTGCGGAATCGTATGAAATCAACGCAGCCTTGCTGAATCTTGTTATGAAAGAGCAATTCTCTGGCCTTCCTAGTGAAGATGCCGCATCCCATCTCAATACCTTCATTGAGCTTTGTGATATGCAAAAGAAAAGAAATGTGGTTAATGACGTGATTAAGTTGAAACTTTTTCCTTTCTTGTTGCGAGATCGCACAAAAACTTGGCTTTCTTCTTTGCCTAAAAATAGTATCGATTATTGAGATTGATGCAAAGATGCTTACATATCCAAGTATTTTCCGCTGGCTAAGATCATCTCCTTACGTAACGATATCATGAATTTCAAGCAACTTGATCATGAACACGTTGCAGAATCTTGGGAGAGGATGAAGCTTATGATTAGAAATTGTCCTGCTCATGGCTTGAGTTTGTGGATGATTATACAAATCTTTTACGCTGGCTTGAATTTCGCTTCTCGCAATATATTGGACTCCGCCTCAGGTGGAACGTTCATGGAAATCACGTTAGGAGATGCTACAAAACTCCTAGAAAATATCATGACCAACTACTCTGAGTGGCACACTGAAAGGTCGCCTGCTAGCAAAAAGGTGCACGCTATAGAAGAGATTAACTCGCTTAGTGCTAAGATGGACGAGTTGATGAATTTGGTTGCTAGTAGAAACGCTACCGTAGATCCTAATGACATGCCACTATCTTCTTTGATTGAGAGTAGCAACGCTAGTTTCGTCGTGAATTTTGAAAACAACAATGCTTTTAGAGGAAACTATGTTCCTAGGCCTTTTCCTAGTAACTCCTCTAACAATTATGGCGATTCCTACGGCAACACTTATGGAAATCATAACAAATTACCCTCTGATCTAGAGAGTAATATCAAAGAGTTCATCAACTCTCAAAAGATTTTCAATGCGTCCATAGAGGAAAAACTACTCAAAATAGACGATTTGGCTAAGAGCGTTGATAGGATGTCTTGTGATATTGATGCTTTGAAAGTTAGATGCGCTCCTCCCAAGATCAACTTGGATGAAAGTTTGAAAGCTATGCGTATCTCCATGAATGAGAGCAAAGAAAGAGCCGCCCAAATTCACGCTAGACATGAATGGTTTAAAAGGGTGCGTTCTAGTGATGCAAATCGCGAAGATCTTAAAGTGCTTGGTGTGTCTCCTCTTGAATCTTTGTTTTCCCGTGTCAAACCTACTTATGGTGGGTGTCGTGGTTTTGTCACGGCAGAAGTCCTCGTGAAAGGACTTAGTGTTGGAGCCATCCCACCTTGATGGCGACTTAAAGGGGTTGAACGGGAATGAGACAGAGATTTACCCAGGTTCGGCCCCTCGTGAGGAGGTAAAAGCCTACGTCCTGCTTTGTGTTGTATTGATAGAGTTTCGATTACAAGGAGGGCGTAACTCGCTTGACCTAGCACTCGATGATTTCTAGCCTGCCCTCTTCTTCCCTGGGACTCGCCTTTATATACAGGTCGAGTCTCTAGGGTTTACAACGGTCCTTTCCTTTATACAAAATGTGACTCTTACGATCTCTAAGTCGCCATCTTTCCAAAGCTTGGAGACCTTCTCTATTATGGACTCTTTTCGGAAATCGTAAACCGCCATACAACTTTCGGTCTTACCAGGCCAAGGCCCGAACCACATTGAGATGAATCGCCAGCTTTGATGACCCGGCCCAACTAGGGCGGGTTATCAACAGATAATATCCCCAAGATTAGGCCCCAGATTGACTTGAATTTCCTTCACGCCAATATCCTTACTCTATTAAGGGCGATTCATCTTCACTCCTCTTATGCACCATGCACTTAAATCGCCATCTGTTGCGGAAAAACTTGAGTCGCCAAACCATTTCTTGTTGGCACCTCCTTATCCCTTGAATCCCGGAAAGGATAATGACGTAATCCCCAACAGATCCTTCGATATCGTTATCCCAAAAATTTCGGGGCGCCATCATGGTGAATCTTTATCTTTTGGTAGTTCCCGCTCGTGGCGCCTCGATCCTAGCGCCCGACCTGATAAATAGGCGGGAGGAAGGGACTGGGCGCATTTCACCTACCTGTCTTGTCGCCCTTCTCTTCCCCACTATCGCAGCGAAAACCCTGATCGCCCCCCGAGAGCTCCGCCGCGACCCGAAGACCTCGTCGCCACCCGAAATCTTCGGTGCCGCCCGAAGACTTCGTCGCCGCCGAGCACCTCGTCGTGGCCAAGAAGTTCGTCGTCGTCGACCGTATCGCCGCCGTCGAGCACCTTGTCGCCGTCGAACACCTCGTCGCCACCCGAGGTTTTCCCATCCGTCTGAGACCTTCATCGCCGTCCGTGCAACGCTCGCGGCGAACCCTTCTTCGGACGTCTCCAGCCGTATCCACCAGGTTAGCTTTCTACCATTTAAGAGCAGATCCAAGTTTCATTTCGAAGTTCATCCCTACTGCGTTCTTGGTGCCTCCCGAATGGCTTTATTTGTTCCTGATTAGTTGGCAGTGATGATAATGAGCACAACGATGTCTTTCATACCTTTATTTGTTCGGCCTTTACTTGCATACTTAGAGTAGGGCTTCACCAAATCAACAGTATTGTCCCCACCTTAGTCGCAGGTTGTTATATCCAGTCATTTTCCGCATTCATTTCCGTCTGCTCGGTAGATCCATAATCTATCGCTTGTCAAGTGAAATCTGTTTGTACTCTCATACTTCACCATTTTGACAAATACCACTGATGCTCTGAAAACACCGCTCCCTTAAGTAGCAAAAGTTTCATAAGTCGCCCTGGCAACCATGACCCGAACCTTCGTTGGCGGATCAAAAAAACTCCCTCAGCCATCAGGCAAATTATTTGGCGAGTCAAACGAACTTGTTTCACCATTTTCAGTAGATGCTTGGCATGTCAATTCACCCGTAATTTTATCCCTTTGTAGCATGAGCGCTGTTTTCAAAAGTGACTGGCTCCCAACCAAGGTTAATGATGCTATACTTAATGACTATGTGAAAACGGGAAATCTGGACCCGCAAGAGGTTATTGGTTGGCGCACCGGGTTAGGAGAAGAAGTCCCCAATCCCAAGGAAGGGGAGATAGTTGTTTTTGTTGAACACCTTGAGCGGGGCTTTAAGCCGCCTGGATCGAAATTCCTCATGGATGCCATGACTTTTATGAATGTCCGCCTCCAAGATCTAGGGCCCAAGTCGATAAGCAATCTTTGCCAGTTCCAGGTGTTTTGTGAGGCCTACTTGCGGATGGAACCCTCAGTTCCCTTATTCTGGTACTTCTTCCACTTGAATCGCCAAACAGAATTTCACAATGGCCCCAGCCTGGAGCTTGGTGGTGTCAATGTTCAGCGCTGCAGGGATAGCCCATTTCCGTCACTCGCCATGCCAAGCCATCCCAAAGGCTGGGGCGAGTCTTGGTTCTACTGCCAGGAGACTTCGCCTCAAGGTGAGAACACGCTTCTGGGTTATAGGGAAGATCGCCTTCCAACAAATTTCAAACTCCCAGACAAGCTCACCGAAGAGGAGGAGTCAGACTTTATCCCAGTATTGTCCAAGTTAAGATCTTTGACAAACAATGGCCTTACTGGAGTTGACTTGATCCGCTGTTGGGTCGAATGGCGTATCCTCCCTTTAAGTCGCCGGGACGGGTTAATGTGTGAATTCGACGGCACCCTAGATCATCCTCAGTGCTACTTCCACACGGCTCTGACGGAAAATGATATTGTAACCACCATCAAGAAGCTGACCGGCGAACCCGCGGCAAAATGCGGCCAAATAGGTCTTAAACCTTTCTGCAAGATTAACCCGGCACCAAAGGTAAATAACTTAACCCGCCTTTTGTTTTATTCCTTACGGCTTACTTGAACTATGACCTCTTATAAGATATGCCATTTCAGAAAGGTGATAAATTTTGGTCCAAGAGGCCAAAAAAGTCAGCCATGAAGCAAGCTAGGCCGCCTCCAAAGAAGAAATCCAAGGGCAAGGGCAAAGCTGCTATTACCGAGCCATCTGAAGCCGATGAATCCCAAGTCGGTGACGCACCTTCGGAGGTAAAAAAATCCATCCTCTTTTAACTCGCCATCCATTACTGATAATTTTGTGTTTACACCTCTGTATCTCTTGTGTAGAATGAAGACAACGAAAGTCAGGAAGATTCTGTGGAGGTAATTTCTGTTTCCTCTGACTCATCTCCTTCTCCACATAAGCCGGCCACGCGAATTTGTGGGAAAGTTCCCTTCGCACACCCAAATGATTGTTTGGATCCAAATTTTCTTCTGAAGAAAGCACAACACGCCTCAAATCGGAAAACTCGAAGCCATTCTGGCGACCTGGTATCCGGTTTACCAACAAGAAACAAGAAAAGGCAAAACGAGGTATCTTTTAATAACACTTCTTCAGGTCCTTTTGGATCGCATTTGTAACTCGCTCACATCTTTGAAGTATAATTTTTTGCACAGTTCTCCTCCTACATCTGGCGACTCAGTGATGTCGGCACTTCCACCGATGATCCATGTCCCTGGGTAAACCTTTGATAATATTTACTTTTAGTATGATGGTGATAATTTCCATTCCTTTAAACGCACCTCCTTCTCCTTCCAGGGCACGGGCGAAGAAAAGGAAACTTGGCGGGTCAACTCCCATTACAACTTCGGAGCTTATCGAAAAGTCGGTGCCGATCCAGGATTACCCGAACCAAGACAAACCTGAAGATCAAGTGGATCTCCCCAAGGAAACCATGGAAGCGCCTAACCCGCCAAGTCCATTGACAACAGCAGAAGACCCGGACGCTATAGTTATCACCGGTACTCGTTTCTCTAAAGCAGCCACAACGGTTTTGTCGAAGCATGTATCATCATCAGCTCAACCTGTTTTTGAGCATGAACTTTCCAAGGCTAAACTCTCCCAATATGAGAATCTTGAATTCAAAGAACTTTGCTCTGGCTTTGCAAGTCGCCTGGAGGCGAGTTATGAGATTGAGAAGAGCATGCTTCGAATGCTGAAGAACAAACATAAGGTACGTTTTGTTGTACACTGTATTATCCTCATTAACCCCCAAGGGCCGGGTCATCAATAAAAAGATAAGCCGGGTCTTGATGATTGAAAAACTTTCGACCTATAACCCCCAAGGGTCGGGTCATCATTACAAAGATGAGCCGGGTCTTGATGATTGAAAAAACTTTCGACCTGTAACCCCCATGGGCCGGGTCATCAATAAAAAGATGAGCTGGGTCTTGATACTGTATAATTTTGTCTAAAAAATTATACATTAGCCCCCAAAGTGTCAGGGATGTTGCTTGCAATAATTATGAGACTTGCCCCTTAACTATATATTTCAACAGGAATCTCTTATCCAAACTGAAGCAGCACTTGGCGACTTGAAGAAAAGTTTAACCGATCAGCAGGATGCCCGGGCAAAATCAGAAGAGAAGTATCAACTGATCTTATCTGAGATGGAGAAGCTAAAAGCCGACTTAAAAAGGGCTCAAGCTGATCAAGATGCTTTAACAAAGCGAGCAGAAAAAGCTGAAGCCAAGTTGGATACTGTGCAACAGGAGCTCTCCAGCTTAAAGCGACATATCTCAAACGTGGCGCAAGCTGTCTTTGGTAAGAACCAACTCTTAACCTTTGTAAACAAATAGCTTTGTATAAATCGCTGACTATCATTACCTCTTATATAGGTCCGAGAGCCGCCAACCTTCAGGATGATTGCATCCTGATGCTGAAGGCGATTTACACGTTGACGGAGCAGCTGTATACCGGGACTGTGCTGACCGTGAAAGCAGTGATGGGCGCCAAGGAACCTATAACATCAATAAAGAAGATGCTTGGCTGCTTATCTACTGATGGGGTTATTGTCTCAGGGTAGGGTCATAGGCCTGCCCTATAGGTCCTACCCAAGGACTACCCTTCATAGATGGCAAGGCCCTTAGACAGTTCCGACAGAACTAAGGACCCCCCATCATCCAGTCGGTGACGAGCATTCGGAGCATATTTATCGTACCGACTGAATTCCACTCTGTACATCGTAACCTCCCAGGAGGACAACGGTCATACGTTTTCATACACCATTATTAGCATTTAGGGCATACGTTACCTGTAACGTAGGCATTTATTCGCCACTACTCCACCCCTGTCCACCAGGCCGTTGTGAAGGGCAGCGCACTTTATATAAGCGGCCCTTCCCCACTGGTGCACGGGTTGGCATTTACTGTAATCCTATATTCCACTCGACTCTAAGCTCCCAAGAGCACTGAGACGTAGGGCTTTTACCTCCACCGCAGAGGGGCCTGAACTCATACAACCTCGCCGTAGCTAAGGCTCTACCCATCCTTTCGTACCCTACACATCTACTGTCAGACTTATACCCACGACAGTTGGCGCCCACTGTGGGGCAGGCGTCTAAGCGACTTCCGGCGAGTTTGCAGCTTCATCTTTTCATCATGTCGTCCGGCGGAGATTTATGCATGGGTCGGGAGATCCTCTTCGGCGCACTCTCCTTCATCGTCGACGATTCGGCATGGCTTCGGGATGCGTCTCTCGACGTCAAGGCGCTCCCCAGTCGCAGGGCTACGCACTTCCGTGCCGGTGCCCACGGCGTCCTTCTTCTCCAGCAGTCGGCCCCGGTGTCGACCTTCGCCCCCGTCACGCGCCGCAACAAGCGGTCCCGCCGTCCCCGGCTCCAGCGTTGGGTGCGACACACCCAGGCGCGCCAGAACGCGTCCTCTCAAGTGGCGGTACTCGAGTCGGTTGTGGTCGCGCCGCCGTCCCAGTGCTTGGACTCAGTTCCGACTGAGTTACCTTCCGAGTACTTGGGTCGCGGGCCTGCAGCCGAAGTTCTCATGGCAAATTCCCATGAAAGTCCCCACCGGACTGGCCGGAACGAGCACGAGGTCGGCGAATCGTCCGGCGCTCGCCGTCAACACCACCGTTCTGCCAGTCGACGCACTCGTCAGAGCAACGTCGAGGTGTTCCATACACCCGTCCTCAACCTGGCTGCCGCTGCCAAGATAGCCGATTCCCTCCAACCAACTGATTCGGAGGCTGGTAGAAGGATCGAGCAGATCCGTGCCCTGTTGCACACGGCGCAGCAGCAGAATTCGGCGGTCTCCCAGTCGCACAACAGGATCCACAACAGCTCTGTTCACGCAAACACGCATCGGTCGGTTTACAGCCCCCACTCTCATCAACGACGCAGAGGGGGCAGCCGTTCCACGAATCCCGAAGATCGTCGCCGTTCACGCACCCCTCCGCGGGGTGGGCCTTACGGGCCCCGACATCATGATGATCGGCGTTCAGTCGGTGACACGTATGATCCAAGGCCCGACGCAAGAGGGTACATCGCCCAGAGGAAGGCCGACAGGAGTCGAGCCCACCGTGATGGTCACGATAGAGACCGTCCGAGTGGAAGCAGGACCATCGTCTCTGGCCCCGAGTGCTTCAGTCGGGCCATCCGTTCAGCTGACATCCCTCCCAACTTCCGATTGGCGACGGGGATCAGCAAGTTCACAGGAGAATCCAAGCCAGAAACGTGGTTGGACGACTACCGAGTGGCGATCCAGATCGGTGGCGGAGATGACCAGGTCGCCATAAAACATCTCCCCCTGATGCTCGACGGCTCGGCACGAGCGTGGCTGAATCAGTTGGCTCCATCAAGCATCTACAGCTGGGCAGATCTATCCCGAGTGTTCATCAGGACCTTCGAGGGCACGTGCAAACGCCCTGCTGGTCTCGTGGAGCTCCAGCACTGCGTCCAGAAGCAGAATGAGCCCCTGCGCGATTTCATCCAGCGCTGGACGACCCTCTACCACACGGTGGAGAACGTCACAGAGCATCAAGCAGTCTGCGCATTCAAGGCAGGCGTGCGGTACAGAGATATGTACCTGAAGTTCGGTCGGACTGGCGACATCTCCATGAGCAAGATGATGGAGATAGCCGCACGCTATGAAAATGGCGAAGAAGAGGACCGCATACGTAGCGGCAACCACAAGGCAGTCGCCGACGGAGATGGGAACAGCAATCGGAAGCAAAAGAAGAAAGCTCCATCCACTCGGCAGGCAGAGGCAGCTGCCGTTACAAATGCCAAGTTCAAGGGCAAGGGGAAAGCTCAGTACACCCCCAAGAAGAAGCAGTTCGGGAACTCCATCCTGGATCAGCCATGTCCAATCCACACGAAGATGGATGAAGAAGGTAACGCCATATTCCCGAAGCACACCACTCGGCAATGTCGCCTCCTGATCCAAGGGTTCGACGAAGGGCAGCCGAGTGAAAAGGACAACGAGCAGGATGATGAGGACAAGGAGGATCCGTTCCCCCAAGTCCACGCAACATTAATGATTTTCGCTGACGTGGAAAGCAAGAGCCGACTGAAGCTGGTGAACAGGGAGGTGAACATGGCCACTCTGACCAACCCCACGTTCCTCAAATGGTCTCAGACTGCGATCACCTTTGATCAGTCGGATCATCCAGCACACGTGCCCACCCCGGGGAGGCAAGCTCTGGTAATCGACCCGGTGGTGGAAGGAGTCCGACTGCGCAAAGTCCTCATGGATGGCGGCAGCGGCTTGAACATCATGTACGCTGACACTCTCAAGGGGATGGGCATTCCGATGTCCAAACTTAGCGAGAGCAGCATGCAGTTCCACGGAGTCGTCCCAGGACCAAAGGCCAAGTCACTCGGACAGATCGCGTTGGACGTTGTTTTCGGCTCCGACAAGAACTTCCGCAAGGAAAAGCTGACATTCGAGGTGGTGGACTTCCAGAGTGCATACCATGCAATTCTAGTCCGTCCGGCATATGCACGTTTCATGGCCCGTCCATGTTACGTGTATTTGAAGCTGAAGATGCCGGGTCCCAAAGGTGTGATCACCATCACAGGCAATCGGCAGCGGGCCGAAGAGTGTCTGCAGCAGGGGTCGTGGATTGCCGATCAGCAGATGGCTATCCTCGAGCTGGATGAGTACAAGAAGACGGCCGACCCCGCTGACTTGATGCGTTCGAAGAAGCCAGCTTCGGAGTCCGCATTCCAGTCGGCGGGCGACACGAAGAAAGTCAGCATCCACCCGACGGACGACACCGCCGCCCCTACGAACATCTCCACCACCCTTGATCCAAAATAGGAAGCCGAGCTCATCCTATTCCTCCGTGAGAACTGGGACATTTTCGCATGGAAGCCCGCTGACATGCCTGGTGTACCCAGGGAGTTGGCTGAGCACCGACTACATGTGGATCCTACCGCTCGGCCCGTCCGAGAACGCCTGCGTCAGTCCGCCTCGCAAAAAAGGAAGGCAATCGGAGAGGAGGTGGCTAAACTTTTGGCAGCCAACTTCATTCGCGAGGTACACCACTCCGAGTGACTCGCCAATGTTGTCATGGTGCCCAAGAAGGACAAGTCCCTCCGTATGTGCATCGACTTCAAGCACCTCAATAAGGTCTGCCCGAAAGATCATTTCCCGCTCCCCCGCACTGATCAAATTGTCGATTCGACTGCGGGTTGCGAGCGTTTATCATTCCTTGATGCCTATTCGGGCTATCATCAGATCCGTCTGTATGGTCCGGATGAATTAAAAACAGCCTTCATCACCCGATTCAGGTGTTTCTGCTACATCACTATGCCATTCGGTTTGAAGAACGCAGGAGGAACTTTTATGCGCATGATCCAGAAATGCCTCCTTGACCAGATCGGTCGAAATGTGGAGGCATATATGGACGATATCGTAGTCAAGTCACGCAAAGGCTCCGACCTGCTGACTGACTTGGCAGAAACATTCGCCAACCTTCGTAGGTACGATATCAAGCTCAACCCTGCCAAGTGTTCATTCGGTGTTCCCAGCGGAAAGTTACTCGGTTTCTTCGTTTCCGAACGAGGAATCGATGTCAACCCCGAAAAGATCGGGACCATCATCCGAATGGAGCGGCCGGTTAGAATACATGATGTTCAAAGGCTCACGGGTTGCTTAGCGGCTTTGAGCAGGTTTATCGCTCGACTCGGCGAGAAGGCATTACCTCTGTACAGACTCATGAAGAAATCAGATACTTTCGAGTGGACAGACGAAGCACAGATTGCATTCGACGAACTCAAAGCCTTGCTTTCCACCCAGCCGGTTCTTACTGCCCCGCTCAGTAAAGAACCCCTTCTTCTGTACATCGCGGCTACAAATCAAGTCGTCAGCACTGTTCTCACAGTCGAACGTGAAGAAGAAGGCAAAGCGTACAAGGTTCAGCGTCCAGTATATTATGTCTCCGAAGTCCTGACTCCTTCCAAGCAGAGGTATCCCCATTATCAAAAGCTTATTTATGGGATCTACATGACAGCAAAGAAGGTGGCTCACTATTTCCAAGACCACTCGGTGTCTGTCGTTTCTGATGCTCCGTTGTCGGAAATCCTCCACAATCGAGACGCATCGGGCCGAGTGGCGAAGTGGGCTATGGAGATGTTATACTGCGACATCAAGTTTGAAGCCAAGAAGGCTATAAAGTCTCAAGCTCTGGCTGACTTCATAGCAGAATGGGTAGAACAACAGCAACCGACTCACATCTACTCGGCTCATTGGACTATGTTCTTCGATGGGTCCAAGATGCTGAATTGCAACGGCGCTGGCGTAGTGATCATATTGCCAAAAGGTGATAAGCTTAAGTATGTGTTGCAGATACATTTCGATTCTTCCAATAATGAGGCAAAGTATGAAGCTCTCCTTTACGGATTGCGCATGGCCATCACACTCGGCGTCCGTCGCCTGATGGTCTGTGGCGATTCAGATTTGGTGGTTAATCAAGTGATGAAGGAGTGGGATGTCAGGAAGCCCACCATGACTGCATACTGCAACGCAATAAGGAAGCTCGAGAAGAAGTTTAAAGGTCTGGAACTTCACCATGTTCCACGACTGAAGAACCAAGCAGCTGATGAGTTGGCAAAACTCGGATCCACTCGGAGACCAGTCCCGAGTGATGTCTGCCTCGAGCACCTACATCTCCCTTCGGTGAAAGAAGATCCTTTTACAGAGGAACCGGTACAACCGAAGAGTTCAACACACCCGACTAAAGTCGAGGTCCCCGCTGTGGTTGATTTGATCATGGAGATTCTTGCTATCATCCCCGATTGGACTGTGCCGTTCATTGCATACATCCTGAGGCAAGAATTACCAGAGGACGAAGTCCAAGCGAGGCAGATCGTCCGTAGGTCGAAGTCCTTCACCGTCATTGATGGCCAGTTGTACAAGGAAAGTGTTTCAGGAGTCCTTCAGCGATGCATCTCCCCTGAGGAGGGACAGTTAATCCTGGAAGAAATTCACTCGGGAACTTGCGGCCATCATGCCTCCTCAAGAGCAATCGTCGCCAAAGCATTTAGAGCTGGCTTCTTCTGGTTGCAGGCGAATGAAATGGCAAAGGATATGGTCGACCGATGCGAAGACTGTCAGTTCTATTCGAACAAGTCCCACAAGCCAACGTCTGCGTTGAAGACAATCCCTCTTGTTTGGTCATTCACAGTGTGGGGATTAGATACAGTCGGTCCATTCAGAACTGGCCAAGGGGGATTCACTCATCTGTTGGTGGCAGTCGACAAGTTCGCCAAGTGGATTGAAGCCAAGCCCATCAAGAAGCTCGACGCCCTTACGGCCATCAAATTTGTCAGAGACATCATCTCCAGATTCGGAATCCCGCACAGCATAATCACTCACAATGGCACAAACTTTGACTCGGACAGATTCAAAGGTTTTTGCACAGGCCAAGGTATCCGAGTGGATTTTGCATCTGTGGCGCACCCTCAAACCAACGGGCAAGCAGAGCGGGCGGGCGGACTTATTCTTCAAGGGTTGAAGCCTCGACTCCTGCGAGAAGTTGGACATGCCGCCGGCGCATGGGTCACCGAGCTGCCTTCGGTGTTGTGCGGCCTCCGCACAACTCCGAATAGATCTACAGGGCGATCCCCATTCTTCCTCATTTATGGAGCAGAGGCAGTCCTTCCGAGTGACTTGCTTCACAACTCTCCACGAGTCGAACTCTTCTCCGAAGCCGAAGCGGAGCATGCCAGGCAAGACGGAGTGGTTCTACTAGAAGAAGAGCGCGAGATGGCACTGACTCGGTCAACAATTTATCAACAAGATCTGCGGCGCTTTCACGCGCGGCACGTCAGGAGTCGCACATTCCAAGCAGGTGACCTGGTGCTCCGAGTGGACCAGCAGAGGCCTCACAAGTTGGCTCCCGCCTGGGAAGGACCCTTCATCATCTCTAAGGTGCTGAACAACGGAGCATATCGACTCTACAACCTCGACAGGGAAACGGACGAGCCGCGAGCATGGAACGGAGATCTCCTGAAGCGCTTCTACACGTGACCACCGACGGAGGCAATGTAAAGAACAAGTATCATTGAAGTAATACAAAGCAGACTGATTTTTTGCAGGTCCAAAATTCTTCCGCGTTTGGAGACTCCGGTCTAAAAAAACTCTCTCCGAGTGTGCGCTAACAGCCGCACTTGGGGACTTAGCTGCGATCTAGAATCGCCTAAGTAAAAAAAAACTCTCTCCGAGTGTGCGCTAACAGCCGCACTCGGGGACTTAGCTGCGATCCAGAATCGCCTAAGTAAAAACTCTCTCCGAGTGTGCGCTAACAGCCGCACTCGGGGACTTAGCTGCGATCCAGAATCGCCTAAGTAAAAACTCTCTACGAGTGTGCGCTAACAGCCGCACTCGGGGACTTAGCTGCGATCCAGAATCGCCTAAGTAAAAACTCTCTCCGAGGGTGCACTAAAAGTCGCACTCGGGGACTTAGCTGCGATCCAGAATCGCCTAAGTACAAACTCTCTCCGAGTGTGAACTAAAAGTCGCACTCGGGGACTTAGCTGCGACCCAGAGTCGCCTAAGTAAAAAACTCTCTCCGAGTGTGCGCTAACAGCCGCACTCGGGGACTTAGCTGCGATCCAGAATCGCCTAAGTAAAAACTCTCTCCGAGTGTGCGCTAACAGTCGCACTCGGGGACTTAGCTGCGATCCAGAATCGCCTAAGTAAAAAGTCTCTCTGAGTGTGCGCTAACAGCCGCACTCGGGGACTTAGCTGTGATCTAGAGTCGGCTAAGTAAAAAATTCTTTCCGAGTGTGCGCTAACAGCCGCACTCGGGGACTTAGCTGCGACCCAGAGTCGCCTAAGTAAAAAACTCTCTCCGAGTGTGCGCTAATAGCCGCACTCGGGGACTTAGCTGCGACCCAGAGTCGCCTAAGTAAAAAACTCGTTCCGAGTGCGCACCAAAAGCCGCACTCGGGGACTTAGCTGCGATTCAGAATCGCCTAAGTACAAAACTCACTCCGAGTGCGCACTAAAAGCCGCACTCGGAGACTTAGCTGTGATCCAGAATCGCCTAAGTAAGAAGCTTCCTTCGAGTGTATCCTCGAGATCCACTCGGAGGCTTAGCAGACCCTCATTGAGGCTCATGTGGATGTGAAGACAACTGACAACTACATGAGTATCAATTCACTCCGAGTGCGCACGAGATGCCGCACTCGGGGACTTAGCTGCGATCCAGAATCACCTAAGTAAAAAAGCTTCCTTCGAGTGTATCCTCGAGATCCACTCGGAGGCTTAGCAGACCCTCATTGAGGCTCATGTGGATGTGAAGACAACTGACAACTACATGAGTATCAACTCACTCCGAGTGCGCACGAGATGCCGCACTCGGGGACTCAGCTGCGATCCGGAATCGCCTAAGTATAAAGCTTCCTTCGAGTGTATCCTCGAGATCCACTCGGAGGCTTAGCAGACCCTCATTGAGGCTCATGTGGATGTGAAGACCACTGACAATTACATGCTCCGCAAGTTTGTCATTGGCTTCACCAAGAAACGCCAAACAAAAACCACGAGCCAAAATCATGTCAAGAAAAACTTGGCGAAAGAAGAGCAAAATATTCGATTCGAATTCAAAGTTGGATCTACGATAGTCGGCTCGGTGTGGATCAAGCTTATCCACACCGAACAAAGAATGTGACAGCCAACAGCAGTGGGCAAGTTTGATACAGATACCACTCGGCATACCGAGGTAAAGTTTTTCAAGCGTCACCAGGACTGGCACCGGGACTGGCAGGCTCCACAAAGGTGTCAAGGTCGATCCCGTCGGCGATACGAGTGGCTGTCTCCAGGAAGGTCTCCATGAAATCTTCGAATCGAAGCTTCTTGGTGTTGGCGACCTGCAACTCCTTCAGCTTTTCTTCGCGAGCTTCCTTGCAGTGCACTCGGACAAGAGATAGCGCCACGTCCGCACCGCAACGAGAAGAAGACTTCTTCCATGCCTGCACTCGGTTTGGGACGTCCTCCAGCCGAGTCATCAACCCTTCTATTTCCTGCCGGGAATCGTCTTCGGGCCACAGCTCCTTGTCAATCCGGCCGATGACTTCTCTCAGGCGGCCGATGAAGGGCACCACTCTGCCAAGGCGAATATGTGCTCGGAGCATGTCCCGATTGGCTTCGTCACCGAGTGGAACGTTCAGAACAACCGACCGTTCAATGTCGGCTGCTTCAGCCTCAGCGTCCAGACAAAAATCCGCCAAGCAAAGACAAGCAGAAAGTAAGCGCAGAATAAACTCCAAAGACAAGAAGCACTCGGCAAAAAACTTACGACCGAGCAGTGCAATCATCTTCCTTGCCCAGTCGCTTACGTACTTCTCCTGCGAAATGCACCGACTGTTCATCAACTTCATCTGACCCATCAGCTCAGTTCTTTGCTTGCCCATTTTCTCAATTTCGGCCACCAATGCCTTGTTGGTCTCCCGGGACTCCTCCAAAGACTTCTCTCGGTCAGCAAGGGCCCCCTTCACACCAGCCAAGTCATTCACAGCCGCCTCCAATTCTGCAGCAAGCTGAACCTTTTCAGCCTTCAGAGCATTGTACGCGGATCCCATTTCGCAAGTCTTCTGCCAAATCAGCGCAAAGGGAAGATCAGACACATTCAACAAGGAAAACAAACAAAGCTCAAAGTTCTTCAGACCCCTGCCGATGCAAGCAATCGACAGCGGTCTCAGGGACTACACCCAGTGGGTTCACTAAGAGTGACCCCACTGGCATGAAGCTCGAACAGGCCGGCCCTATTGAGCTACATCACAAATAGACAAGTCTATGAGACTACTATTACCCGACTTGAGTAACACTACTCTCGGGGACTACACCCAGTGGGTGCACTCGGAGTGCCCCCACTAGTACCATTCGGGCAGACCAGCTCTGATCTGCTCAGATAACTGAAAATGCATATAAAAACAACTGCCGGTGCAAGCACTCGACAGAAGTCTCGGGGACTACACCCACTGGGTTCACTCGGAGTGAACCCACTGCAAAATAATCCTACTGTATCCAAGTATATCACTTAAACCCCCAGTGGGTTACAGGAGGAAAGTAAACACTTACTAGCGCACTTACTCGGATATCGTCCCGGAGCTCCAAGCTTCTCTTGTACAAAGACGTGATGGAGTCATACGCTCCCTTGGCGTCACCCACCATCAGCTCCACCTGCACCATGGCCTCCTTGGCGGCTCCCACTTGGTCTTCCGGGAGGTGTCGGGCGTCGTACTGGACGGTCGACGGACCTGGCATGACAGAAGACTCCTTGGGCATCCCAAGTCCCGCTCCAGTCGGTTCCGCCGCGAGGGGCACCGCCTCAGTCGACGACATCGTCTCGGTCGGCGGCGCGTCCGTGTGGGAGCAGAAGCAGCTGGAACAACCTCAAGGACAGGCGCCAAAGTTGGCCCTGATCCCCTTTGGTCTTCCTCCTCGAGATGAATCACCTCCGAAGGAAGCCCGACTGAACAACATGAGGTTACAGAAAAAGGGCAAGATTGAAGGCAGCACTCGCGAAACAATAATGCAAACTCTTGGAGTCGTCACAACGTACCTTGATGGGATGTGGCAGCGCTATCCGTATCCATGGGATCATCGTCCTGGCACGGCACGGAGGTGGCGGAGGTAGCACCTCTGTCGAGAAAAATCCACTCGGTCGATAAGCATGAGTTCAATCAAATATAGAAAGAAGATGGGAGAACAAGACACTTACGCTGAGGCAACTGGAACAGCGATCCTCATCCGAGGCAAAGCTTTCCAAGGCTTGGACCCACTCGGTTTGGCCACCTTGGACGGTTGGTCTGTAGGCTCGGCAGCAGCGTCCCTCGTCCTCTTCACGCTTCGAGCACTCGGAGCCACGGGAGGAGCTGGCAGAGCACTCGGAGCCACGGGAGAAGCAGGCGGAGCACTCGGAACTGCTGGAGGAGCCGGCGGAGCCGCGGGTTCGTGACGGCGCTTAGTTCGAGGCTCTGATGGTGGAGGTGGCGAGCTCTGCTCCCCAGCCTCCCCCTCCTCCTCTTCAGACTCCTCCTCCATCTCCCCACTGTCGGAGACGCACTCGGCGCTATCCACGCTGCCCTCCTGGCTGCCCTCCTCTTCCTCAGCGGGATTCCCGTTCGAGACGGGAGAATGCTAGTTGGTCCACTCCTGCACAAAATACAGTCGACAACGTCAGACACCAAGCGGCGACACAAGAAAAGCGATAAATCTAAGAAGATTGAAAGCACTCGACAAGATGCGCTCACCTCATTCGGAGGAGGGTTGTCGGCGCGGAAGGGCCTCACTCGCCAGGCTCCTTGGGGGTTGTCGCATGCGCCTGTGATGCCGCGGACCCATGCAGTCACCGTCTCCCCGGTCATGCACTCTGGGTGAGTCCGAGTGGAATCCTCAGGCCCCACATAGTGCCACATGGCGTGGTGTCGGGCTTGCAGCGGCTGGATGCGCCGACCCAGAAAGGTCTCCAGCAAGTCCCTGCCGGTGACTCCCTTGCGGACGACGGCTATCAGCGCGTCGACCAGAGGCTAGATCTGGATCTTTTCCAACTTTGAGAGCGCAAGTTGCCTGGGAGGAGCCGGACGGTCTAGGCTAAAGGGCGGAAACCCAGTCGCAGCATTCGGACAAGCTATGTCCTGGCAGTAGAACCAGGTCGACTGCCAGTTCCTAACTGACTCGCACAACTGGAGAGGGGGATAGCTACTCTTCGTTTTCTTTTGGAAGCCTAAGCCCCCGCAGAGCTGGAGGAGATGGGTTTTATCGTCCGATTGGCTAAGCTTTTTGACAGTCTGAGACCTAGCGGAGAAGATGTACTTAAAGAGCCCCCAATGGGGGGGACATCCAATAAAGCACTCGCACAGAGTGACGAATGCGGCGAGATGGGCTATCGCGTTGGGAGGAACATGATGGAGTTGCGCCCCGAAGTGATTCATAATACCTCTGAAGAAGGGGTGGGGAGGCAAGGAGAAGCCCATGTACACGTGGCTGAGCAGCAAGACGCGCTCTCCCTCCTGCGGCGCCGGCTCCGTCTCGCCCTCCGCCGGCAGCCTCCACGACTTGTTGGCAATCATGCCTTGCTCCACCAGCTCCAGCAGGTCGTCCGCCGTCACCGTGGAGGGGAGGAAATCCCCCTGGATCCAACCCGCCGGTAGTGCTCGCTGTCGCCGCTGAGCAGGAGCCGCCGCCTTCTTCTTCTTCTTCTGTGACTCGAGCTTGCTCGTCTGCCCCTTCATCATGGTGAAGGCAGCAGATCCGCAGAGGAGGAGAGGAAGGAGGAGGCTTGGAACGCGCAGGGAGCTACGGGAAAAGCGAGGCGAGTGCGAGTAACAAGGGCAGCGCAACAAGAAACCTCCACCGGAGAGGCTTAAATAAGGTTCCGACTGGCTCACTAACAGGTGGCCCCGAAATCTTATCCCCCGACCGGCTGCTGCGATATCAGTGGAGAAGATAAAGGCGCGGTAATCGAGGCGGCAGAAACTACTCGATGACGATGTCGACATCCCCGCTGAGCGCGCGGCAACCGAAATTTGAAGATCCCAGAAAATCCGCCGCTATCAGTTTGAACGGTCACATCGAAAGATTCTGCAGAAGCACTCGGTCCGTGACGGTTCGTTTCACTGGTATATTCACTCGGATCACTAGTCGAAAGGATAAAATGGATCGAGGCAAACAACGCCAAAGTCACATCCATACCAGTCGGATCCGTACTCCAGGCACCACTTCGTCGTTCCAACCACGATCCATTCGGGGACTAATGATGGGGTTATAGTCCCAGGGTAGGGTCATAGGCCTGCCCTATAGGTCCTACCCAAGGACTACCCTTCATAGAGGGAAAGGCCCTTAGACAGTTCCGACTGAACTAAGGACCCCCATCATCCAGTCGGTGATGAGCATTCGGAGCATATTTATCGTACCGACTGAATTCCACTCTGTACATCGTAACCTCACAGGAGAACAACGGTCATACATTTGCATACACCATTATTAGCATTTAAGGCATACGTTACCTGTAACGTAGGCATTTATTCGCCACTACTCCACCCCTGTCCACCGGGCCTTTGTGAAGGGCAGCGCACTTTATATAAGCCGCCCTTCCCCACTGGTGCAGGGGTTCGCATTTATTGTAATCTTATATTCCACTCGACACTAAGCTCCCAAGAGCACTGAGACGTAGGGCTTTTACCTCCACCGCAGAGGGGCCTGAACTCATACAACCTCGTCGTAGCTACGGCTCTGCTCATCCTTTCGTACCCTACACATCTACTGTCAGACTTATACCCATGACATCTACTCTTCCTCCTCAAATTGGCGAGCTAACTAGGTCAGCCGCCCGGAAAGGAGCACTGACTACACTGAGTCAGTGCTTAGCCTATGCTCCAAAACTAAGCCCAGAAGAAGTAGCGGCGGGCTTTCATCAGATGAAGGATGACGGGTCAGAATTTGCTGAGGAGGACTACCAGCGTGTTATTAAAGACACCCGTTTGGCGGCGACTCAGCTTGTTGCAAGCTTGGACTTATCAAAATACCAAGCCGCCTACGACAACAAAAACAAGAAGGTTAACCCGCCAACCTTTGTGACGACCAGCTTAACTCCGCGTCGACCCAAGAATCCTTTTGACTTGGAGGCGGATCTCTCATCAGTGCTGAACGATGAAGATGAGTTCGCCGCATTATCCAGGTGTAACTGGGTACTGGGCAACTTACAAATTGAAGTCGGCCAAAGCTCGCAACAGGCTGATCCAAGGGCATCAGCAGAATGACACTTCATAGATTTTGGTCATGAGAGCCATGTAATAAGTCTCTTTAGGAATCAAACTGCTTCTGTGATATCTCGAAAAATCCTTATGTCGCCCTTAAGGCGTTTTGAAATGCTTGATCCGCCGTTTGAGGCATTATTATGATACTTGACCCGCCATTGAGGCGTTCTCATGATGCCTGATCCGCCATGGTTAGAGTAATTTTGATCATCAACCTGTTTTAAGCTTAAAAACATATATCAAACCATCTCAGCAAGTTATGGGTGATAACAAATAGCAATCGCCCAAAAATATTTTGAAGCGAGTCAGAAAAAAGTCTGAAAAACCTTGTGGCAGTGCGAGGGAGGTAAAAAAAAGCAATTTCGTCGGCTTATCAGGTCGCGACAGGACAGGGCGAGTTAAACAAACTCAAGCGCCACCCAAGGGAGACTTTTGAATCAAAAGCTCAAGTATTTAAACCGGTTGATCAGGCACAAGTCAAGCTTCAGTGAAGCGGGTTCAATGAACCAATGGTTTCTCTATTTTCCATGCGAGGCGCTTGCCGGTACCAGACATGTTTTAACCAAGGCAAGTTCAGGGTTCATGATCGAAATAAATCGCCAAGAGTTCATGGGTCCATATGGCGATTCGGCCAACACACAGTCTAGTATAACCATTTGTAATGCGGTAATTTTTCGCAGGCCAAATGGGTAGTAAGGTTGATCTTAGTGAGAGGAAGCCCCCAAGTGACCTATGATTAAGGGAAGACAGTCATAGGATTGTAGAAGCGTATACGCTATTACCACAAAACGACTTGGGAACACACTGTCCTCAGGTAAGTCGGTCTAATCCACAGAATCATACAAGGCGCCTATGTTTGAATCGCGCGCTTGTGGCGACTTCGATCCTCTTTGGCTTATCGATACCCAGTTTTGTAATAAGCGCATCGTGGCGACTTAAGCTCTTTGGTATGGATAGCGTCCATGTTTGGGCGACTTGTTGATGAAAGAATAAAGATCCATACCTTTCAATAAGATGAATTAGCAGGAAAGCCCCCAAGTCGGGAGGCATTTAATTTTATTGCTTTATAAGAAATGAAAAACTTACAAAACGTAGAGCTTAATAGCTCAAGTGTAATACGGCCGCAAATGGGAAATATTCCACGGGCGAGTCGACTCAGCCTCCGTGGTTGGCCGATCAGGACGCAGATCCACGAGATAGTAAGACCCGTTGCGAAGGTTTTTGGTGACGACGAACGGTCCTTCCCATGGTGGTGATAACTTATGCATGCCAGTGCGATCTTGTATCAGCCGAAGCACTAAGTCGCCTTCCTGAAAGGTTCGGCTCTTGACCCGGCGGCTGTGATAACGCCGTAAGTCCTGCTGATAAATGGCCGATCGGGCTGCAGCCAAATCACGCGCTTCCTCTAAGGCGTCCAAAGAGTCTTGACACGCCAGTTCATTATCCTGTTCCACATAAGCGGCGACTCTAGGCGAGTCATGCCTTATGTCAGTGGGAAGAACGGCTTCTGCTCCATAGACCAGAAAGAAAGGGGTAAAACCCGTAGACCGGTTCGGGGTGGTCCAGATGATCCATAGCACCGAAGGCAACTCCTCAACCCAACACCCCGGGGTTCGTTCCAAAGGAACCATGAGTCGGGGCTTGATTCCCCACAAAACTTCCTGATTCGCCCGCTCTGCCTGTCCATTAGATTGTGGGTGAGCAACCACAGAAACATCAAGCCGGATGTGCTCACGACGGCAAAATTCCTACATCGCCCCTTGAGACAGATTAGTGCCATTATCAGTAATGATACTGTGCGGATATCCAAACCGGAAGATCAATTTTTTTAAGAATTTGACCGTTGTCTCCGCATCGCAAGTTCCAACAGGCTCTGCCTCGACCCACTTGGTGAACTTATCAACCGCCACCAGCAAATGGGTTTTCTTGTTGGATGACATCTTAAAGGGGCCAACCATGTCTAACCCCCAGACCGCGAAAGGCCAAGTGATGGGTATCATCCTTAATTCTTGAGCCGGCACATGAGCGTATCGCCCATAACGCTGGCATCCATCGCATCGACGAACTATTTCCTCTGCATCTGCATGGGCCGTCAACCAAAAGAAACCATGACGGAACGCCTTTGATACCAAGGAACGTGACCCGGCGTGATGCCCACAATCTCCGGAATGAATGTCATTTAGAATTATGCACCCTTCTTCGGAGGAAACGCATCTTTGAAAAACCCCGGAAGTGCTTCGCTTGTATAGTTCGCCATTGATGATCACCATGGATTTGTTTCGCCGAACGATTTGCCGAGCCAACACTTCATCCGTAGGTAACTCGCCTCGGGGGAGATAGGCCAGATACGGAAGAACCCAATCCGGCGTAACATGAAGAGCCGCCACAAACTGGGACTCAGGATCTGGTATCGCTAACTCCTCCTCTGAAGGCAAACTTACGGAAGGATTATGCAAAGTATCCAAAAAGACATTGGGCGGAACCGGCTTTCGCTGGGAAACGAGACGTGAAAGGGCATCAGCTGCCTCGTTAAGGCGCCGGTCAATGTGATCAACCTAATAGCCATGGAAATGACCCGCCACATCGGACACAGCCCTCCTGTAAGCCGCCATCACGGGGTCCCGAGAATCCCAAGTGCCTGAAACTTGTTGAGCCACCAGATCAGAGTCGCCAAAACATCTGACCCACGTAAGGTTCATCTCCTTGGCGAGTCGCAAGCCATGAAGTAAAGCTTCGTATTCCGCAGCATTGTTTGTACATGGAAACATGAGTCGGAGGACGTAACAGAATTTGTCTCCTTGGGGATATACCAGCACCACGCCAGCCCCCGAGCCTTCCAACTGTCTAGATCCTTCAAAATAAATAGTCCAGTATGTGAGATCAGGCCGGTCTTCTGCGACCTGTAACTCGGTCCAATCATTGACGAAATCAACCAGGGCCTGAGATTTGATAGCCGTGCGAGGGGTGTACTGCACGTGGTGCGGCCCAAGTTCAATCGCCCACTTGGCAATCCGCCCCGTCGCCTCCCGATTCTGGATGATGTCCCCGAGGGGAGCGGAACTAACCACCATGATGGGATGCTCTTCAAAATAATGTTTAAGCTTCCGGCTTGCCATAAACACCCCATACACTAATTTCTGCCGGTGTGGGTATCGCTGCTTTGAAAGAGTTAGCACCTCGCTGATAAAATACACCGGGCGTTGCACAGGGTATTCCTTTCCTTCCTCCTTCCTTTCAACGACCACCGCCACACTCACCGCTTTGGAGTTTGCCGCAATATATAAAAGCATGGGCTCTTTCTCAGTCGAGGCGGCCAAGACCGGCGGGTTGACCAATTGTCGTTTTAAGGCTTCGAAAGCTTCATGGGCTTCATCTGTCCAAACAAAATGGTCAGATTTCTTTAGCAATTGATAAAGGGGAATAGCCTTTTCTCCCAGGTGGCTTATGAAGCGACTTAAGGCCGCAATGCGACCCGCCATCCATTGGACTTGATTAACATTCGCTCGCTACCCAAGAGAGGTAACCGCTTCAATCTTGTCCGGGTTAGCTTCGATGTCGCGCTTAGACACTAGGAAGCCCAACAACTTCCCTGCAGGAACGCCAAAGAATCACTTGGTGGGATTCATCTTCATCTGATATACCCGTAGATTATCAAAAGTTTCCTTGAGATCTTCCAATAGCGTTTCCCTCCGGTGGGTTTTAACCACAATGTCATCGACATAGGCATGGACGTTGCGTCCGATCTAGCCACGGAGGCAATTTTGGATGCAGCGCTGATAAGTCGCCCCTCCACTCTTGAGTCCGAATGGCATGGACACATAGCAAAAAGGCCCAAAGGGGGTTATAAAAGCCGTTTTCTCTTGATCCTCCACGGCCATCTTGATTTGGTGATATCCAGAATAGGTGTCCAAGAAGCACAAACGTTCGCATCCCGCCACTGAGTCAATAATTTGGTCGATGCGGGGAAGAGCGAAAGGATCCTTTGGACAAGCTCTGTTAAGGTCCGTGTAATCAATGCACATACGGAAGGTACCATTCTTCTTGAGCACCAAGACCGGGTTAGCCAACCATTTGGGGTGAAAAACCTCTATGATGAATCCGACGGCCAAGAGACGGGCAACCTCCTCCCCAATTGCCTTGTGTTATTCCTCGTTGAACCTACGAAGATATTGCTGGATAGGTTTTGCCTTCGGGTCAACATTAAGATGGTGCTCAGCAAATTCTCTCGGCACACCAGGCATGCCAGAAGGTTTCCATGCGAAGATGCCCCGATTCTCACAGATGAATTCGATGAGCGCGCTTTCCTATTTGGGATCCAGACCCGTCCCAATAGTGAACTGCTTGGTTGAGTTGCCAGGGACGAAATCCACCGTTTTAGTGTCATCTGTTGGCTTGAACTTGAGGGGCGGCTCAGCATCTGTTGTTGGCTTTTTTAAGGGCGACATATCAGCCGGATCAACATTGGCCTAGTGGTATTTGAGCTCCTCCGCAGCACAAGCGACTTCTGCGTAAGCCGCATCCCCTTCTTCACATTCTCTTGCAATCCTCCTATCACCATCAACAGTGATGGGTCCCTTAGGGCCAGCATCTTGAGTTTAAGGTAAACATAGCATGGGCGAGCCATGAACCGGGCGTAAGCCGGCCGTCCAAACAGCGCATGATAGGGGCTTTTTAACTTGACCACCTCTAACATTAGCGACTCACTCCTGTAATTAGATGACGTTCCAAATGCAACTGTGAGCCTAACTCGGCCTATTGGGTATGCCGATTTGCCTGGGACGATTCCGTGGAACACCGTGGTTGAAGGCATCAAATCTTTCTCCAACAGGTTCATCCTTTGGAAAGTGTCGAAGTACAAAATGTTGATGCTGCTGCCACCATCCATCAGTACCTGCGACAGGGTATATCCCCCAACTTGGGGAGCCACGACCAACGCTAAGTCGCCGGGATTGTCAACTCTTGGCGGGTGGTCCTCCCTACTCCATGATATGATCTGCTCGGACCAGTGGAGGTATCTAGGGAGTGCTGGCTCAGACACACTGTACGCTCGATGACTCACCATTTTATCACGCCTGCAAGCATTGGTGGTGAAAACGTGGTACTACCCATTGCTTAACTGCTTGGGATTGTTGCGGAAACCACCATTATCATCCTGCCCCTCCGAAGCCCCCTATGGGGGTGGTTGCTGAAAAACTCCCGGCGGGTTATACCGTCGCTGGTGATGCACCGGATACTGGCCGCTGCTTCGCTGCGAGCCACCCTGAGCTCCAGGCTCGGGAAAACCGCCGAAGGGGTTCTCGCGTTGATTGGGCGCGCCAAACTGTTCCTGCCGCTGGTCCGGGTCACCGCTTTGCCCTTTTTTGATCGCCTCCTCCCGAAACTCTCGCATCATGTAACAGTCCTCCCAGGAATGAGTCGTCGGTCCGTCTGCCATGGCGTGGTGCGGGCAGGGGCCCTTGAGTAACTCATCGTAGTTGCACGGCTTTTTGCCGCTGTAACCCCTACTTTTCTTCTGGCGCTGGTTGCCATTATTGGTGTGTGTGTTGGCGACTAAGTCCGAAGACTCTTCCTGCTGCCTTCTCTTGCTATTCGCTCCCTGATTATGGCGGGCGCGTCCCTGAAACCGGGTATGATTTTTGGATGACTCGCCCTTTCTTGGCGAGTTAGTTTTACCACCATCCTCGCCGGGATCTTTGGTGTCGTCCGCCTCAGCGTACCTAGTGAGGGTGTCCATTAGCTCCCCCATGTCCAGGACCTTTCGTTTGAGTCGCCCCAACTTCTGCACCAAAGGCTCGTAGTGGCAATTCTGCTCGAGGATCAGCACGGCCTGGGCCGCCCTAATACCGTCTGATGAGTGAATGACTTCCGCGACCCGCCGCGACCAGTGGTGGGCTGATTCATCCGGGCGTTGGATGCAGTGCTGCAGATCGACTATTGTCATCGGACGCTTGCAAGTTCCTTGGAAGTTTTTGATGAAACGCTCTTTCAATTCAGCCCAAGTCTGGATGGAGTTCGGAGGCAAATTCTTTAAACAAGTACGCGTCGTCCCTTCGAGCATCATTGTGAAGTATCTGGCGCAAACTGCTTCGCTTACATCGAGCATGTCCATGGCGATTTCATAAATCTCAACCCACGACGCTGGCTCAAGGTCCGGAGTGTAGTTAGGCACCTTTCTTGGCCCTTTAAAATCCTTGGTCATTCGCTCGTTGCGAAGGGCAGGGGCCAAGCATGGTACCCCCACTTGTCTGCCGCTCCCCACAAGAGGCGCTGGGGCGACTTGGATGTCCGGGTGATCCCGACCTTGCGGGTCTCGATGGTCAGGCGAGTTGTCCTGGGGGAAGGGCCACGGTCCACTGGTTATAGCGGGCTGGTCCTCTGGCCGACTCCTGGTGCGGCTTGCCTGGGGAGTGGAGTGCAGCCTATCTAGGCTGTGTGAGAATTGGGCGTTCTGAACCACCACCGTCTTCAACATCTCAATGGCGTTCCTTGCCTCTATCTCGGCAGGAGTATTGCCGTGAATCGGAAGGGATTCCAAATGGCGAGTTGCGGCAAGGACGTTGTCCACCGGGTTGGAAAAGTGACCTTGAGGTGTCTGGAATCGGGGGACGCGATCCACAGCTGGCTGAAACGGCGGGTTTGGTGGCTGGCCCGGCCCTCCCCTCGGGGCGGCTCCCGCCCCGGCAGTTCGCGGAGTGTCAAACAGGCGGGTCAGGTTGAGATCAGAGGGCAGACGACCCTGGTGCCTCCGCTGATGGACGGCGTCAGACGCGCGCTGGTGCCTTTCGAGTCGCCAGTTATCGGTATTCAAGCGTGCTATCTCAGCGGTAATTTGAGCTTGTCGGGTCTCGATCCTAGCGGACTCCACCTCGGCATCCCGCTGAGCCTTTGCCACCCCTTCTCTTAGCTTCGTCAATTCCGTGTTTACCGCCTCCTGGTTTTCCGGTGTGATGGGGGTCGCCATGAGCCTTGTTATTTCCGCTGCTAACTCCAGCAAAATCGTGGCCGGGCTTCTAGACGTCTCGCCAGTTCCAACTCCGCCTGCCGGGTTTGGCGAGGGTTGAGTCGCCCCTGCCATGTAAACGGCGATCTGACGGTGAGTCCGGTCAAGAACTTCGGGGTCCATGGCGAGTGACAAGCCCCCAAGGCAGCCCCCATGCAGAGATTGGATTGAATCTGAATCGCCCATGGATTATTCGTCATCGGTGTTGACCGGCGTGGTTTCCTGAGTCGCTGAATGTTCTGGCTCCTCAGATCCCTGCATGAATCCAACAAAGACCGGGTGGGTTAGGTTTGGCGTCACGACCGGGCGGACGTACCTGGCCGGCTCGACGATGTCGGAGGAGGTGTCCGACTCAGGCACGGGCGATCCAATCATGCCGATGAAAACGCTGATCTTGCTGAAGGGGACCCTGTAACCAGATTCGATCGAATCCGCCTCGGGCCCCCATAGCGAGTTGTTGATGTAGTACTTCCCACGGCGGCTCCGAGTCATGAGCCCCGTCGTGTAGCTCCCAAACCCTGGTAGGGCTCCCTTTGAGAACTCAACTCCACCGTGCGCAGGCCCCACGGTGGGGGCCAACTGTAGTGGTTTTTCACGGCAGATGTCCTCGTGAAAGGACTTAGTGTTGGAGCCATCGCACCTTGGTGGCGACTCAAAGGGGTTGAACGGGAACGAGACAGTGATTTACCTAGGTTCGGCCCCTCGTGAGGAGGTAAAAGCCTACGTCCTGCTTTGTGTTGTATTGATAGAGTTTCGATTACAAGGAGGGCGTAACTCGCCTGACCTAGCACTCGATGATTTCTAACCTGCCCTCTTCTTCCCTGGCACTCGCCTTTATATACAGATCGAGTCCCTAGGGTTTACAATGGTCCTTTCCTTTATACAAAACGTGACTCTTACGATCTCTAAGTCGCCATCTTTCCAAAGCTTGGAGACCTTCTCTATTATGGACTCTTTCCGGAAATCGTAAACCGCCATACAACTTTCGGTCTTACCAGGCCAAGTCCCGAACCACATTGAGATGAATCGCCAGCTTTGGTGACCCGGCCCAACTAGGGTGGGTTATCAACAGATAATATCCCCAACAGAGGGGCTGGATACGAATCCACTTTGGTTGAAAAACGCCCCAATGATTCGGAGTCCACCTATCTTGATGATAAAGGTGTTGAGAGTGGAGTAGAAGAAGTCAAAATTTTGGGTAGTAATGAAACTCCCACTTTGGATTTCAAGGAATTCAATTATGATAATTGCTCCTTGTTTGAATGCATTTCTTTGATGCAATCCATTGCAAACTCTCCACATGCTTATAGCCAAAGCAAAGCCTTTACCGCACATATCGTAAATGCTATGATGAAATCTCTTGAAGAGAAGCTCGAACTAGAAGTCTCTATACCTAGAAAACTTCATGATGAGTGGGAACCTACTATCAAAATCAAGATCAAAAACTATGAGTGCAATGCTTTGTGTGATTTGGGTGCTAGTGTTTCCGCGATTCCAAAGTCTTTATGTGATATTCTTGGTTTTCATGAGATTGAAGAGTGTTCTCTTAATTTGCATCTTGCGGATTCTACTATCAAGAAACCCATGGGGAGGATCGATGATGTTCTTATTGTTGCAAATAAGAACTATGTACCCGTGGGTTTCATTGTACTTGACATAGATTGCAATCCTTCATGTCCCATTATTCTTGGTAGACGTTTCCTAAGGACTATTGGTGCTATCATCGATATGAAGGAAGGGAATATTAGATTTCAATTTCCTTTAAAGAAGGGCATGAAGCACTTTCCTAGAAAGAAAATAAGATTGCCTTATGAATCTATGATGAGGGCTACCTATGGTTTGAGCACCAAAGATGACTATACATGATTCCATCACTTTCGCCTAGCTAAGGGCGTTAAACAAAAGCGCTTGTTGGGAGGCAACCCAACGAATTTATCCTTTTTCTTTCTGTTTTGTGTTTTCCACACTTTCATAATTCTGTTATGATTGTGTTTTTTGTGTTTCTTTTTGCGTTTGTGCCAAGCAAAACCGTTATGATTAGTCTTGAGGATGATCGTTTGGTCATGCTGGGAAACACAGAAACTTTTTGCTCACGAAAAGAATTTTCATTTTTTCTGTAAGATCTTTTGAGTTGATAATTTTTGCTGCTGATTTCTACGCAAATTATTCAGACTGTCGTAATTTTTCAGAATTTTTTAAGTACCAGAGGTATACGAAACATACAGATTGCTACAGACTGGTCTATTGTTAACAGATTCTGTTTTTGTTGTGTTGGTTGCTTATTTTGATGAAATATGGATAGTATCGGGGAGTATTAGCCATGGAAGATTGAAAGTACAGTAACCCAACATCAGCACAAGTAGAATTTAAGTTTGCTACAGTACCTAAGGAAGTGGTGGTTTGCTTTCTTGTACTAATGTTATCACGAGTTTCTGTTTAGTTTCGTGTTGTGAAGTTTTGAAGTTTCGGGTGAAGTTCTTATGGACAAAAAGATAAAGAGTGGCAAGAGCTAAAGCTTGGGGATGCCCAAGGCACCCAAATATATTCAAGGATGCCGTAAAAGCTTAAGCTTGGGGATGCCCCGGGAAGGCATCCCCTCTCTCGTCTTCAATCCATCGGTAACGTTACTTGGGGCTATATTTTTATTCACCACATGTTATGTGTTTTTGCTTGGAGCGTCTTGTATCGTAGGAGTCTTTTATTTTTGTTGTGTCACAATCATCCTTGCTGCACACCTAGAGAGAGAGACATGCACACACCGTGATTTTGTCGAGCTTCACTTATATCTTTTGGTAGACAATTCAGGTCACATGTGCTTCACTTATATCTTTTGAGATAGATACTTTTGCTCTATGTGCTTCACTTATATCTTTTAGAGCGCAGCGGTGTGTGGCTTGGTAGTTGATCTATGCTTTGAAAGTAGTCTCAAAAGGGGTAAGTATCCAAAGGGATACGAAAACTTCCACCTTCATGTGCATTGAATAGTTAGAGAAGTTTGATTCATCTCAATTAGTTTTGAGTTGTGGTTATGGTAATATTGAAGTCATGCTAGTAAGGTGTTGTGGATCTAGAAATACTTGTGTTGAAGTTAGTGATTCACATAGGATGCACGTATGGTGAACCGCTATGTGATGAAATCTGAGCATGATTAGTATATTGATTGTCATCCTTTGCATGGCGGTCGGGATCGCGCGATGGTTTATACCTACCAACCGTTCCCCTGGGAGTATGCGTTGAATGCTTTGTTTCGATTACTAATAAAACTTTTGCAACAAGTATATGAGTTCTTCATGACTAATGCTGAGTCCATGGTTTAGATGCACTTTCACCTTCCACCATTACTATCTTCTTAGTGCCGTGCAACTTTCGCCGGTGCACAAAACCCACCATTAGCCTCCCTCAAAACAGCCACCATACCTACCTACTATGGCTTTTTCAAAGTCATTCCGAGATATATTGCCATGCAACTACAACCATGACATGTGCCACCACGTCTACATTGCCTTTGCACGATCGTAAGATAGCTAGCATGATGTTTCCATTGATGTCTATGTCATGCTAGATCATTGCCACGGTACACTACCGAAGGCATTCCATATAGAGTCATAATTGCTCTAAGTTTTGAGTTGAAAGTGTGATGATCATCATTATTGGAGCATTGTCTCATGTCAGGAAATAAAAGAGGCCAAAAGAAGCCCATAAAAAAGAGGCCAAAGAGCCCACCAAAATAAAAAAATAAGAGAAAAAGAGAGAAGGGACAATGCTACCACTTTTTCCACACTTGTGCATATTGAGCACCATGAACTTCATGATTGAGAGTCTCTCGTTTTGTCCCCACCATATAGCTAGTGGGAAATTCTCATTATATAACTTGGCTTTTATATTCCAATGATAGGCTTCCTCAAAATTGCCTTAGGTCTTCGTGAGCAAGCAAGTTGGATGCACGCCCACTAGTTTTCTTTAAGAGCTTTCAAATACTTGTATCTCTAGTGCATCATTTGTATGGAAATCCCTACTCATTCACATTGATATCTATTGATGAGCATCTCCACAGCTCATTGATATGCCTAGTTAATGTGACTATCTTCTCCTTTTTTGTCTTGCAACCTCCACCACATTCCACACCATCTATAGTGCTATAACCATGGCTCACGCTCATCTATTGCGTGAGAGTTGAAAATGTTTGAGAAAGTAAAGGTGTGAAACAATTACTTGGCCAATACCAGGGTTGTGCATGATTTAAATTCGTTGTGCAATGATGATAGAGCATAGCCAGACTATATGCTTTTGTAGGGATAACTTTCTTTTGGCCTTGTTATTTTGAAAGTTCATGATTACTTTGCTAGTTTGCTTGAATTATTGTTGTTTCCACGTCAATAGCAAACTATTGTTTTGAATCTAATGGATCTGAACATTCACGTCACATAAGAGGAATTACAAAGGACACCTATGCTAGGTAGCATGAAAGCATCAAAAATTCATTCTTATCACTTCCCTACTCGAGGACGAGCAGCAGTTAAGCTTGGGGATGCTTGATACGTCTCAAACGTATCTATAATTTTTGATGATTTCACGCTGTTATCTTGCCTTCTTCGTATCTTTTATGTACCTTTTTATATCTTTTTGGGACTAACTTATTAATTCAATGCCAAGTGCCAGTTCCTGTTTTTCATTGTTTTTGACTCTTTTCAGATCTGATTTTGGAACGGAGTCCAAACAGAAGAAAAACCCTGAAATGATTTTTTCCCGAACGGAAGAAGTCCAGGGGGCTTTTGGTCCAAGCCAGGTGCGCTCCAGGGAGCCCACAAGCCCCCACTCCGCCACCAGGGGGAGGCGGCGGCGGGCAGGCTTGTGGCCTCCCTGGCCGCCCCCTGACGTAGATCTTTGGCCTATGAATTTCCAAATATTTCGCAAAAAATCAGGGGAGCCTCAAAAATACTTTTCCGCCGCCGCAAGCTTCCGTTTCCGCGAGATCTCATCTGGAGACCCTTCTCGGCACGCTGCCGGAGGGGACTTTGGAGGTGGAGGGCTTCTTCATCATCATCATCGCCCCTCCAATGACTCGTGAGTAGTTCACTTCAGACCTACGGGTCCGTAGTTAGTAGCTAGATGGCTTCTTCTCTCTCTTGGATCTTCAATACAAAGTTCTTCATGATCATCATGGAGATCTATCCGATGTAATCTTCTTTGGCGGTGTGTTTGTCGAGATCCGATGAATTGTGGACTTGTGATCAGATTATCTATGATATATATTTGATTTTTTGCTGATTTCTTATATGCATGATTTGATATCCTTGTAAGTCTCTCCGAGTCTTGGGTTTTGTTTGGCCAACTAGATCTATGATTCTTACAATGGGAGAAGTGCTTGGTTTTGGGTTCTGCCATGTGATGACCTTTCCCAGTTAAAGTAGGGGCAGCAAGGCACACATCAAGCAGTTGCCATCAAGGGTAAAAAGATGGGGTTTTTATCATTGGTTTGAGATTATCCTTCTACATCATGTCATCTTCCTTAAGGCGTTACTCTGTTCTTATGGACTTAATACAGTAGATGCATGCTGGATAGCGGTCGACGTGTGGAGTAATAGTAGTAGATGCAGATAGTATCGGTCTACTTGTTTCGGACGTGATGCCTATAGAAATAATCATTGCATAGATATCGTCACGACTCTGCATAGTTCTATCAATTGCTCAACAGTAATTTGTTCACCCACCGTCTACTTGCTTTCATGAGAGAAGCCACTAGTAAACACTATGGCCCCCGGGTCTATTCGCATCCATCGTTTACATCTCCGCTTTTACTTTGCTTTGTTACTTTGTTTCTTTCAGTTCTCACTTGGCAAGCGATCTATAAGGGATTGACAACCCCTTCATAGCGTTGGGTGCAAGCTTTTTTGTTTGTGCAGGATCTTGAGATACTGTTCCGCCGGATTGATACCTTGGTTCTCAAACTGAGGGAAATACTTACCGTCGCTGTGCTACATCACCCTTTCCGCTTCAAGGAAACACCAACGCAAGGCTCCAAGGCCACGGGGGAAATCCTTTGCATACTTGCCTAGGAAGTCCCTTAAGGCATAGCCGCAGCTGAAGGATTCCTGGTGCCATCGACACAACTATTTCTGGCGGCGTTGCAAGGAATACACAACAGCCATTAGGCAACTATTCAGGATGTGGCTGCAGCGCTCCGGTATAACCCAGATTATGATTTTGGGTTTCGCCAGGACCGTCCTTGGGAGTAGACCAAGCTAGGCCAAAAGCCTAAGCTTGGGGGAGTACGTGTTCTCACCAACTTTACATTCATGCTTATGCTTTCACTTTGTTCGCCGGTGTTCACACTTTGCCACTGTATTATCCCTGCTAGTTTATTTTCGTTTTCTTCTTTTGTGTCCTTTTGAGTAAACCCAAAAATATTTTCCTTTCTTCTTTTTGCTGGTTGGGAGCTTTCCCATGTAAATAGTTTTCTTTTTCTTTGGGTCAAGGTAGAAGATATTGGTTACAATGTTTAGTGGCTCTTGCATGCATACCTGTTTAGCTTTCAAAGAGCCATATTACTTTGTCTTCTCCTTTGTGTTTGCCTGCAGATTCAGCTTAGTCCATTGCACGAGCACGCTTATTATTGTTCATATCGTTCGATCGTGCAAGTGAAAGGCAATGATGATGATATATGATCAAGTGACTGAGACTGTTAAAGCTGGTATGAACTCTATCTATTTTGTTTTTGTAAATATGACTAGCTTGTCGCCCCAGATTCGGCTTTGTTGTGAGAGAACCATGTTTGCAATGACAACTTAGAGATCATAGTTTCTGATGCCATGCTTATTTAGTTAGGAGCTTATAATGGTTTGTCTTGAATGCCAACATAGATTTTCAGATGACTATGATATAGTATTATAGGGTGGTATTCTCCTTTGAATGATTCAAGTGGCTTGACTTGGCGCATGTTCATGCATGTAGTTGAAACAAAATCAACCTAGCCTCTATCATGATCGTGTTCATGGTGATTTATATCTTGTTCATGCTTACATTCCATGTTAGTCAAACTCATTGCATCTTGATGACCGTTGTCGCTCTCTAGTTGGTCGCTTCCCAGTCTTTTGCTAGCCTTCACTTGTACTAAGCGGAATACTGCTTCTGCATCCACCTCCTTAAATCCAAAAGTTTTTCATGAGAGTCCACCATACCTACCTATTTGCGGTATTTACCTGCCGTTCCAAGTAAATTTGCATGTGCCATTCTCTAAACCTTCAAGAAATAATCTGTTTTGCATGCCCGAACCGCTCATGTGGTGACAGGGGGCTATTGGTATCTTCCATGTTAGGCGTGTTATTCTCGACATGTGTTTATTCACTGTCATTCACGAGAAAGGGGCCGGTAATTGGAATTCCCAGTTCCACGCTTAAATCGAAAACATAACTGTAAAACAAGACTCCCCCCGGATTGATGTTAGTATGGACGGTACCCGAGGATTCGGCTAGCCGTGGAGTGTGATTGATTGGTGGTGGGGGAGTTAAAACTTTACTTTTCTGTTTGGGAACCGCCTATAGCATGAGTAGCGTGGAAGATATTGAGAACTCTTGGTCATTGCATTGACAATGAAAGCATGCCACCCAAAATTATTATCTCTGTTTTCAAAGCTTGAGCTCTCGCACCTCTGCAAAGCAATGCTTGCCTCTGCGAAGGGCCAGTCTATTTATTTTCCAGTTGAGTCATCCTCTTCTTATATAAGCACCAATTAGAGAGCACCTCTGTCGTTTTTATGCTTTGCTTTTGCTTGATACTGAGTATGACTATGACTGGATCTTCGTTGCTATGAATTACAATGTTTGGTCAGCCCTTGATCTTTGAAAGTGCTCTGCATTTAAGTTTTGCGGTCTCAGAAAGAGCTAGCGAGATGCCACCTATTCATATTGCTTCATGCTTGTTTTGATTGAATTGTTGGTATCTGAAACTCATTATTATTTGCTCGCTAGCTGATTATGCTATTGATATTAGTTTTCCGTGAGACCTTTGTGTCACTTGCTTATGTGGTTAACTTGTGATCTTGCTAAAATTCTGGTTACGAGTTAGACATAGTTGCAACAACAAGATCAAACAGAGTTTGTCAAAGTTTTTCTTTCTCTTTCAGTTTGTCAACTGAGTTGCTTGAGGACAAGCAAGGTTTTAAGATTGGGGGAGTTGATACGTCTCCATCCTATCTACTTTTCCAAACTCTTTTGCCCTTGTTTTGGACTCTAATTTGCATGATTTGAATGGAACTAACCCAGACTGAAGCTGTTTTCAGCAGAATTGCCATGGTGTTGTTTTTTTGCAGAAATGAAATTTCTCGGAACGTCCTGAAAATTTACGGAGAATTTTTCTGGAAAATATGAAAAATACCTACGCAAAGATCCACCAGAGGGGATGGGCCAGTGGGCCACAAGCCCTGTTGTCGCGGCCACCCCCTGGCCGCGGCAACCAAGCTTGTGGGGCCCATGTGGCTCTGCCATCCCCAACTCCAGCTCTATAAATTCACTTTTGTCCCAAAAAAATCAGAAGAGAAGATTTCATCGCGTTTGCGATACGGAGGCGCCGCCACATCCTGTTCTTCATCTGGAGGACATATCGGAAGTCCGTTTTGGGCTCCGGAGAGGGGAAATCGTCGCCATCGTCATCATCAACCTTCTTCCCTCTCCAATTCCATGAAGCTCTTCATCGTTCATGAGTAATCTATTCGTAGCCTCGTTGGGCGGTGATGAGTAGGATGAGATCTATCATGTAATCGAGTTAGTTTTGACGGGGATTGATCCCTAGTATCCACTATGTTCTGAGATTAATGTTGCTACTACTTTGCCATGCTTAATGCTTGTCACTATGGCCCGAGTGCCACGATTTCAGATCAGAAATTATTATGTTGTCACCAATATATGTGTGTTTTAGATCCGATCTTGCAAGTTGTAGTTACCTACTATGTGTTATGACCCGACAACCCCGGAGTGACAATAACCGGCACCACTCCCGATGATGACCATAGTTTGAGGAGTTCATGTGTTCACCAAGTGCTAATGCGTTGTTCAGGTTCTTTATTAAAAGGAGAACCTTAATATCTCGTAGTATCCTTTTGGACCCCGCTGCCACGGGAAGGATGGACAATAGATGCCATGCAAGTTCTTTTCCCTAAGCATGTATGACTACACACGGAATGCATGCCTACATCACATTGACGAACGGGAGCTAGCCACATATCTCTCCGTGTTATAACTGTTGCATGATGAATATCATCCAAACAAATCACCGACCCATTGCCTATGAGTTTGTCCCACTGCTGCTATTACTTGTCTTGTTCTGCTGATGTTACTACTGTTGCTACTTACTACTGATGTTACTATTGTCGCTTGCTACTGTTGTTACTTGCTACTGTTGCTACTTGCTACTGATGTCACTACTGCTGCTCCTTGCTACTGCTGTTACTCGTTACACTGTTGCTACCTGCTACAATATTGGTTTGCTCGGCGTTGACGGGAAAAGACTATTTCGGTCAACCGGCAACTTATCGCGCCATTGATACGACAGTTAGGAATAGTCTACCGTCAACAGATCGTTTCTCACACCGTTGTTATCATCCTACTTTGCTGTTGATACTTTGCTTGCAGAAACTAATCTTTCAGGTGTGGTTGAATCTGACACATTCAGCTGCTAATACTCGAGAGTATTCTCTCACCTACTGACTGGCGTACCAACAAATTTGGGTCGAATACTCTACCCTCGAAAACTGCCGCGAATCCACGCGCTGGTGGGCCATTGCAAGACAATTGCTAATTGTTGAGCAACTGGGAGCAGTTTTGGCTCTGTTGTTGCGAAGGCATCAAGTCAGGGACTCGTCAACAACATTCTTCTAGTGCCGTTGCCGGGGACTGCCGTTAGCAGCATTTTTCTCGCGTCGTTGCCGGGGAGTGCTAGCATCCTCGTTGCTGCACAGAAGGCTTATGTCCTTAATGCACCACTCGGTGTGATGCACCTCTGGCGTCGGCTGTGGATGTTGCGAACATCTGACATACACGTCTTTGATAACTACATGATAGTTCAGTGTGCAATACTTAATGGCTTAGATGCAAGGCACCGAAGACATTTTGAAAACATCACAGAACATAAGATATGTTCAAAGAGATGAAATTGAGATTTCATGCTCGTGCCCTTGTTGAGAGGTATAAGACCTCCGACAAGATTTTTTGCCTACAAAGTAAAGGAGAAAAGCTCAAATCATTGAGCATGTTCTCAGATTGTCTGAGTACAACAACTTGAATCAAGTGGGAGTTAATCTTCCAGATGAGATAGTGATGGTTCTCCAAAGTCGCTGCTACTAAGCTGCTAGAGCTTCGTGATGAACTATAACATATCAAGGATAGATATGATGATCCTTGAGTGATTCGCAATGTTTGACTCTGCGAAAGTAGAAATCAAGAAGGAGCATCAATTATTGATGGTTAGTAGAACCACTAGTTTCAAGAATGGCAAGGGCTAAAAAGGGATACTTCATGGAACGGCAAACCAGTTGTTGCTATGATGGAGAAACCCAAAGATTGAACCCAAACCTGAGACTAAGTGCTTTTATTATGAGGGGAACGGTCTCTGAGGCGGAGCTACCCTAGATACTTGGTAAAAAAGAAGGCTGGCAAAAGTCGACAGAAGTATATGTGATATACATGATATTGATGTGTGCTTTACTGGTACTCCTAGTAGCACAAGGGTATTGGATACCGGTTCGGTTGCTAATTAATTAGTAACTCGAAATGAAAGCTACGGTATGAACGGAGACTGGCTAAAGGCGAGGTGATGATATGTGTTGGATGTGTTTCCAAGGTTGATGTGATCAAACATCGCACGCTCCCACTATCATCGGGATTGGTGGTAAAACCTAAATAATTGTTATTTGGTGTTTGCGTTGAGCATGAACATGATTGGATCGTGTTTATTGCAATATGATTATTCATTTAAAGAGAATAATAGTTATTCTATTTGCTTGAATAATTACCCTCAATGGTTTATTGAATCTCGATCGGAGTGTTACACATGTTCATAATATTGGTGCCAAAAGATATAAAGTAATAATGATAGTACCACTTAGTTGTGGCACTTCCACTTGAGTCATGTTGGTGTAAAATGTATGAAGAAGCTCCATGCCGATGGATCTTTGTACTCACTCATTTTTGAAACGTTTGAGACATGCAAACCATACATGTTGGTATAAATGCATGAAGAAGCTCCATAGAGATGGATCGTTTGGACTCACTTGATTTTGAATCACTTGAGACATGCAAATCATGCCACATGAAACAAGAGAGTAACTTGTTGGGAGTAATACATTTTTGATGTGTGCAGTCCAATGAGTACTAAGGCACGCAGTGGATATCGTTATGTTCTTACTTCACTGAAGATTTGAGTAGATACGGGAGTATTTACTTGATGAATCACAAGTTTGAAATATTGAAAAGTTCAATGCTATTTTAAAGTAAAGATCGTCGTGACAAGAGGATAAACTGTCTACGATATGATCATAGAGATGAATATCTGAGTTGCGAGTTTTGGTACACAGTTAAAGACAATGTGGAAATTGTTTCGCGATTCATGCCACCTTGAACACCATCATGTGATAGTGTGTCCGAACATCATAGCTACGCCCTATTTTGATATGGTGCATACTATGATGTCTCTTATCGAATTACCACTATCGTTTATGGGTTATGCATTAGAGACAACCGCATTCACTTTAAATAGGGCACCGCATATTTCCGTTGAGATGACACAGTATAGACTATGGTTTAGAGAAACCTAAGCTGTCGTTTCTTGAAAGTTTGGGGCTGTGATGCTTATGTGTAAAGGATTCAATCTGATAAGCTCGAACCCAAAGCGAATAAATGCATCTTCATAGGATATCCAAAACAGTTGGATACATCTCCTATCTCAGATCCGGAAGCAAAGTGTTTTTTTCTAGAAACGTATCCTTTCTCGAGGAAAGGTTTCTCTCGAAAGAATTGAGTGGGAGAGTGGTGGAACTTGATGAGGTTATTGAACCGTCACTTCAACCAGTGTGTAGCAGGGCGCAGGAAGTTGTTCCTGTGGCGCCTACACCAATTGAAGTAGAAGCTGATGATAGTGATCATTAGACCTTCAGATCAAGTTACTACAAACCTCGTAGGTCGACAAAGGTCGCGTACTACTACAGAGTGGTACGGTAACCCTGTCTTGGAGGTCATGTTGTTGAGCAACAATGAACCTACGAGTTATGGAGAAGCAATGGTGGGCCCGGATTCCGACAAATGGCTGGATGCCATTAAATCCGAGAGAGGATCCATGTATAAAACAAAGTGTAGACTTTGGAAGAACTACTTGATGGTAGTAAGACTATTAAGTAAAGATGGATCTTTAAAAGGAAGACAGACGATGATGGTGATAAGTCACTATTAAGAAAATCTCGACTTGTCGCAAATATCTTTTCGACAAGATCAAAGAGTTGACTATGATGTGACTTTCTCACTCGTAGCGATGCTAAAAGTCTGTTGGAATTATGTTAGTACTTGCTGCATTATTTGTGAAATATTGCACATAGGAACACAAAACATTGTTTCCTCGACTGTTTCCTTGAGGAAAGATTGTATGAGATACAATCAGAAGGTTTTGTCGATCCTAAGGATACTAACAAGTATGCAAGCTCCAGCGATCCTTTTATGGACTGGTACAAGCATCTCGGAGTTCGAATATACGCTTTGATGAGATGATCAAAGCTTTTGGGTTTGTACAAGGTTTATGGGAAACTTGTATTTCCAAAGAAGTGAGTGGGAGCACTATAGTTTTTGTGATAAATTATATTTGGTTGACATATTGTAGATCAAAAGTAATGTAGAATTTCTGTAAAGCATAAAGGTTGTTTGAAAGGGGTTTTTCAAAGGAACACCTGGATAGAGCTACTTAAAACATTAAGCATCAAGATCTATGGAGATAGATCAAAATGCTGAAATAGAACATTCAAATGAAATGCATACCTTGACAAGTTTTTGAAGGAGTTCAAAATAGATCAGCAAAGAAGGAGTTCTTGGCTGTATTGTAAGGTGTGAATATGAGTAAGACTCAAAAGCCCGACCACGGAAGAAGAAAGAGAAAGGACGAAGGTCGTCCCCTATGCCTTAGTCGTAGACTCTACAGTATGCCATGTTGTGTACCGCACCTGATATGTGCCTTGCCACAAGTCTGTTAAGAGGTACAGAGAGTGATCGAGGATTGAATCACTGAACAACGGTCAAAGTTATCCTTAGTAACTAATGGACTAAGGATTTTTTTTCTCGATTATGGAGGTGGTTAAAGAGTTCGTCGTAAAGGGTTACGTCGATGCAAGCTTTGACACTAATCCGAATAACTATGAGTAGTGAAACGGATTCATATAGTAGAATAGATATTTGGAGTATTTCCGAATAGCACGTAGTAGCAACATCTATAAGATGACATAAAGATTTGTAAAGAACACACGGATCTGAAAGTTTCAGAACCGTTGACTAAAACCTCTCTCACGAGCAAGACATGATCAGACCCCAGAACTATATGGGTGTTGGATTCATTGAAATCACATGATGATGTGAACTAGATTATTGACTCTAGTGCAAGTGGGAGACTGTTGGAAATATGCCCTAGAGGCAATAATAAATTAGTTATTATTATATTTCCTTGTTCATAATAATCGTTTATTATCCATGCTAGAATTGTATTGATTGGAAACTCAAATACATGTGTGGATACATAGACAACACAATGTCCCTAGTAAGCCTCTAGTTGACTAGCTCGTTGATCAAAGATGGTCAAGGTTTCCTAACCATAGACAAGTGTTGTCACTTGATAAGGGGATCACATCATTAGGAGAATCATGTGATGGACAAGACCCAAACTATTAACATAGCATATTGATCGTGTCATTTTATTGCTATAGTTTTCTCTGTGTCAAGTATTTGTTCCTATGACCATGAGATCATATAACTCACTAGCACCGGAGGAATACCTTGTGCGCATCAAACGTCACAACGTAACTGGGTGACTATGAAGGTGTTCTACATGTATCTCCGAAGGTGTCCGTTGAGTTAGTATGGATCGAGACTGGGATTTGTCACTCCGTGTGACGGAGAGGTATCTCGGGGCCCACTCAGTAATACAACATCTCACACAAGCCTTGCAAGCAATGTGACTAAGTGTAAGTCACGGGGTCTTGTATTAAGGAACGAGTAAACAGACTTGCTGGTAACGAGATTGAAATAGGTATGCGGATACCGACGATCGAATCTCGGGCAAGTAACATACCGAAGGACAAAGGGAATGACATACGGGATTATATGAATCCTTGACACTGAGGTTCAACCGATAAGATTTTCGGAGAATATGTAGGATCCAATATGGCCATCAAGGTCCCGCTATTGGATATTTACCGAGGAGTACCTCGGGTCATGTCTACAAAGTTCTCGAACCTGCAGGGTCTGCACACTTAAGGTTCGGTGACGTTTCGGTATAGTTGAGTTATAGGTGTTGGTAACTTGTAACGACCAAGATGCGGTCCTTTCCGATCTGGGGATCGAGGCCCCGAATTGGAAAGGAGCGCATATAAGCGTCTCGCAAATAGGTAACACAGCACATACATAATAATAAAGATAGACAATCAGGGGTTCAATTGCCTTCTCATAAATATATCAGAGTACATCACGCATACAACCAAAGTAGTTCCGCTACGGACTACAAAACATAGAAAGTCTATGCTACCCTGCCTGCAGGCCCACGATCACGACCACGCCTCAATCATCTGGATAGTTCACGTACAGGCGGTCTGTCTCCTCATCGTACTGCCACGCCAGCTGCGTGCCGTTGGGATCATCTGTCTCTGGGGTACCTGAACCTGTTGGTATTGTGGAGGAATCCGTGAGCCACGGGGACTCAGCAATCTAAGGCCTTGGTGCCAGAACTAGTCAAGTTATTAGGTAGGATAAGGTGAATTGTTTAAGGTTGCAGCATCCTAAGCTTGATAAGGTGGCTAACTTGCGCAGAACATTTATGAAGGTGGACTAAACCAGCGGTCGTGAGTAATTGATCAGTAAGCGATCCTGAACACCTACCTACGTCAAACATAACCCCACCGTGTTCCCGATCGAAGAGAGATCTTCGAGGGGACAGTCATGGTTACGCACACGGTTGGCAATTTTAAAAGTTTAAGTTTAAGTTATCTATAACCGGATGTTAACAAAATATTCCAAGTTGCCACATAACCGCGGGCACGGCTTTCCGAAAGATTAAACCCTGCACGGGTGCTCCAACTAGTCCATCACAAACGTACACAGGCCGCAAAGTAATCCTCTATCACGAATCTCGTGATCTCGTCGGATTCCTTAGAGGAAAACCTCAACTCTTGGGAAAACCAAAGCTTCACTGGGATTCCTATACGCAAGATATATCGCTAAGGTAAGGCAAGACTAGCAGGACCTCCCGGTGTGTCGACGACCCCGATAAGAGCCGCTTATCTCAGTCTCAGGACAACACCGTCCATGCAAAGTGGACAAGGACCAAACCTCAAGTTTCCTTGGGGTGGACTTTCCGACTGCTAGGTGCTTGGACCAACACTCATGAGGAGCACTTGTCCGGGTTGTTGATTAAATTCCTCGGGGTAGCTATTCCCAATGCAGATTATTATTAAGTGATTAGCCAATAAAACCAATGTTGGGTCCTGTCGGACAAGTCTTAACACTATGCAATTTATCCAGGGGGCCCCATAACAACCCCGAACGTGTTAGGAGCGATCAATATGGAATCAAACACCGGTAGCCGGTAACTATGGCGGCAATAACGGAACAAAGCACCCGACAAAAGGCTAGGCCTTCCGTCATTTACCCAAGTATATAGGTGCATTAAATAAATAACAGAATTTAGATAATGATATCAAGCTCATGTTGTCACATGAGACAAAGCACCTGCATCTAGCAACGCCAACATTAGTAGCTGAGCAAAGCCTACTTGGCCATTCAAGTTTGCTAGGAAGGGATCAGTGTTTGGGTTCATGGCATATCAAGAGGCAAATATTTCAGTGGTAGGCAGCGCGCAATATGACATGGAAACGCAAACTAGCATAACAAGTCTAGAGATGGAATCAAGGTCATATCATTTTGCCTGTGATATCCTCGGCTTGGAATGGTTCTTGATCGTCCTGCACGTACTCTCCTGACTCAACGTATTCGTTCTCCGATCCTGGTGCTACCCAACATAAGAATAACATCCAATGAACAACAGCACCTCAAGATGCAACAAGCACATGATGCATTAGATGAAAAATGAGCATGCATCACTATTTCTATCACCAACACAAGCTTACAAAGCTAAAACAAGTACCTGGACAGAACTGCATGCTAGCCTATTTTGTCATGCATGAGAATGACATCATCAGATGTGTCTCGTGAAAATGATGCAAAACCATATAAAGAACATTACAATCGGAACTACGGATCAACGGGAATCAACGAAACAAGATATGAAGCCCTACGTGTCAAAATCTTCACCACACACTCAAATGGCACAAATCTGGTATTCCCAGGTTGCCAAGACATAAAACAACCCATCATGGATGGGTTGGAGCAAAGAAGAACACCACAACATCAACTAATCACTCACAAACATCAAAATGACAAAACTACATAATCTGCCATAAACTGCATCATAGCACTTTGTGAGCTACATGCAAAGCACCTACAGCCACCCAACCATGACAAATAATATAAGTGACTGTAGCTAGCCAAGAATACTACCAGCACAAGCAAGAATCACACAAAACGGAATTAAACACAGAAAGTTATAAGGCTACAAACTTGCCCAAAACCATCAGATCTCAGGGACTTAGTGAAAATTCCTGCACCTAACTTTCTGTCTTTGCTCTGAAGCTTTTTGACAGGAGCCAAAACAGTACCTACAGATCTCCAAATGACATGAAATTTTATAGGGAGCTAGACAAACATATCAGGTACAACCTTTCAGTTGAAATCTAGGGCTAGATCACAACACAATGACCAGCACAACCTCATCTAGAGGAGAAGAAAATATAACCAGATTCTCAGACTTTGTGAAAATCTCAGATTTTCACTAAGCTGGAATTTCAGCCACATGCCTACTTTGGATGGGCACAACTTGCACACATGGATTCCAAATCATGATTGAAACCAACATGTGGTAGAGGGGGTCACCCTCTACTACCACAATCAACAAACTAATACAAGAGCACATTATAATCCATGGAACCAAGCTCTAAACTTAGAAGAAAATGCAAATATGACTTTTCCAGAAATTATTCCAATGGAAAAAATGATTTCACCAATGGATTCCTGGGATCTTTCTACCCCAAAAACATATATAAAACATATGCACATGCTTGGAGCAAGTGAGCTCAAACTAGGAAGGAAAAACTACATAGAATCTTACATAGTGAATAGTGCAACATTTCATGCAACTCCCACTAGATCAACTATCACATATCTATGCTCATGTGCACAAAGACAATACGAACTTGAGGGTTTGGACCCCATGTTGGTGTCAAGCACATCAACAACACAAATACTTCTCTCACCAAATCACCCACACACACAAACATCATGCCCTCTCTCATATTAAACAAGAGGAGGTGCACAAGTTGCAAATGGGGCTGTTTTCACCACAGACTCACATATACTCATATGCATGTCATCTAGTGGAAACCACACCACTTACACATGCTAGCAACACAAAATAATGCTAACACATGCATATGACACTTGCACACACATGCACATACCTACTTCGATATATCTAGCCACTCAAGTAAAATAAATCAAGCCACCTACACTTATACCATCTACAAGGGAAGCACCACCACACACACCTACACATGTGGCTAACACCATGTGTATGCACACACACACACATACACCTCTCACATGAACACACACATGCATCACATCATCTGGCACTTCTATAGGAGCAAAGGGAAAAATAAAATGCCATAGTCATCTATTGTTTTAGGCACAAGTGTAGCAAGCAAAAGCTAAGGGAAAAAAATAGAAATAAGGGAAAAAGAAAATGGGCAGCCTGGGATTCGAACCCCTGTGCCCCTGGTGCCTGCAACACCACCACACCACTGCGCTACACTGATCTGCTCGACAGAGAAGGTAACACAGACAGGCTAGGTCATCCTGTGTGCTACTGTGCAGAGCAACGCAAATCAAAAATAAAGGTGCCGAAGGGGGGACTCGAACCCGCGCCCTTCTCATCAGGCACAAGCACTTCTACCACTAGGCTATGAATCGATGACTGAACATATACGTGTGTTGAAACAGAAGAAGAACATCTCCCCTGCTTATCAGCTACCCTGAACTACCCTGCTCGCCGGAGACAGAGAAGGCAACGTGGTGCAGACTGCCCACGGCCCAACATCGACGGGGGAAACTCCCTGGCCGTGGCGCTTCTAGCACGAGGGGGAGGAAGCCCCCCTCTGCGCAACACACCCACATGCACTACCTCATGCATCTACTACCACCTACCATCAACCTGCTACTGCTGCTTCTCGAACAGAGAGAACGCACACCCACTCGTCGGATCCGGGCTGAACTACGGAGGAGTAAGGAAGGGGGAGGTGCGGCCTCACCTTGAGAAGGAAGGGGGGCTCCGATCTGAAGGGGAGGAAGCCGGACCGGAGGGGAAGAAGACGTGCCAAGGGAGATCCTGCCGTAGACCGAAGCAGTGACGAAGTGCACCGGGACCGAGGCGCTGACGTCGAGCTGGCCACGGGTGAGGTCGCTCCCCGTCCTCACCGAGGACAGGAATGGGACGCAGGGTGCTCTCCCGTGCTCACAGAAATAGCAGCGGCGGCGGACGACGACGGAAGCACGGCGTTCGGCGGCGATGGCCTTCTGCTCTCTCTGCCTGAACCTACAGACTCACCTGACACAGAAGAGAGATGGGGAAGGAGAGAGGTGGCGGCGGCGGATGAGGGGAGTGGAGGAACCCTAGGAGGAGGGGGAGGCACGGACGCCAACGCGTTTTAAGAGGGGCCTCGACGTTGCTGCTGCTCATGGCGTCGCCCGTCCTCTCTCTGGCGTTGGAGACGGAAAGAACATAGAGGGGGAACGCCGTCAGGGAAAGAAGAGGCATGCGGCCCTTGCGCACGCAGAGAGGAAGATGGGCCGGCCTAGGTGGGAGGAAGCCCACCAGGGCGGCAGATAGAGGGAGAATCTCCTGGGCTAAATCCCATTGACAGAAATACGAGAGAAAAGATAAATAGACACAGGGCTTTCTGTTGGAGATAAAAACAAAAATAAAAATGCCCCTGGTCATGAAAACATTTAACATATTTGCAAAAAATGCAAAGGGAATTTTTGGAGCAACTTGAATAAATGCAAAACAGCAATTTAGTTTCTGTTTTGGATTTATTTGCACCCTTATTTCAACTCAACGAAACATCAAATATGTCACTCCATCATCCTCACAATATTCTCTAAACTTTGGACAGTTTAAAAATAGGGAAGGAACAAGTAAATATTTCAACTAGGGAATAAAGAGAGAGAGGGGTTTGCAACCAAAGGGTTTTGCAAAGATCCAACACCACACTACCACTTCTACTCACCACAACACGTATGCACCAACACCACATGAAATCACAAGACACCACATCAACACCACCACACTTGCAAACTCAAAGTCACAAAGATACATGGAAGAGATGATATGATATGCATGCAAGCAAGCAAGGAAGAAAAAATACAAGGGACATCACATGAAGTCATGGCACAAATGATATCATCATATCCCTGACAAGGTGGACCCACTTGCAATAGGTTCCAAATAGGGAAGGTTTACAATTGGGGCACTACAAACTCTCCCACACTACAAAGAAGATCTCGCCCTCAAGATCTAAGACTGAAAGAAAACGGGAAATTCGGAACGGAGGTGATCCTCGCGTTCCCAAGTCGCCTCTTTATCGGAATAGTGTGACCACTGCACTTTGAGAAATTTGACAGTCTTGTTACGGGTCTTGCGCTCGGTCGCCTCGAGAACCGCAACTGGATGCTCACGATAAGAAAGGTCAGGCAGAAGGTCGATGTCTTGGAGATGCACAGTGCGCTTGGGGGTCTCGAAACACCTCCGAAGCTGAGAAACATGGAACACATCATGGACAATTGCAAAGGTTGCCGGAAGCTCGAGCTGGTACACAAGGTCGCCTCTCTTGCCAACCACTCTGAACGGACCAACGAAACGAGGCGCAAGCTTGCCTTTGATGCCAAAGCGTTGCATACCCTTCATAGGCGACACCTTGAGATAGAAGAAGTCATCAAGCTCATAAGACATGTCACGGTGCTTTCTATCATAATAGCTCTTCTGACGGGACTGAGCTGCTCTGAGGTTGTCATGAATGATCCGACACATCTCCTTAGCTTCTTCTATCATATCATTCCCAAGGATCTGACGCTCGCCGGTCTCGGACCAGTTGAGCGGGGTACGGCACTTCCTGCCATAGAGAATTTCAAACGGAGCCTTGCCAGAACTGGCTTGATAACTGTTGTTATACGAGAACTCCGCGAAAGGCAGACAATCTTCCCACTTCATGCCAAAAGAGATAACATAGGCTCTCAGCATATCCTCAAGAACTTGATTCACTCTCTCCACTTGACCACTAGTCTGAGGATGGAACGTTGTGCTGAAGCGGATCTTTGTGCCCATAGCAGACTGAAAGGAGTCCCAGAACTTGGAAGTGAAGATACTTCCACGATCTAAAGAGATCATCGTAGGCACGCCGTGCAAAGAGACAATCCCGGAGGTGTACAACTCTACCAGCTGAGCTGCTCAAATGGACTCCTTGACTGGAAGAAAATGAGCCACTTTGCTCAACTTGTCGATGACGACGAAGATAGCATCATTACCCTTCTTGGACTTTGGAAACCCGGTGACGAAATCCATCTCAATGTGATCAAACTTCCACTTGGGAATCGGCAAAGGCTGCAAGAGGCCTGCTGGGCGTTGATGTTCTGCTTTCACCCTTCGACATACATCACACTCGTTTACGAACTGAGCAATCTCATGTTTCATACGAGTCCACCAGAATGTCTGCTTCAAGTCATGGTACATTTTGGAGCTTCCAGGATGAATAGAGAGCAGAGAGTTATGAGCTTCTTCCATCATCACCTTCCTGAGATCACCTTTCGGGACGACAAGGCGATCCTCGAAAAACAACGTGTCCTTGGCATCAACAGTGAAGCACTTATACTTGGGGAGACTCTTTCCCACGCCAATCTTGACCTTCTTCACCATAGTGTCAAGAAGCTGAGCTGCTCTGACCTGATCTTCCAAGGTAGGAGAGATCTGAAGGTTCGCAAGAAATCCCTGAGCTGAAGGTTGAGCTTCCTGAAAGACTCACAAAGACCCGGCTGTAGAGGTTGCAGAATCAGACTGTTGCAATATGCCTTCCTGCTCAAAGCATCTGCCACGACATTAGCTTTGACTAGCGTGTACTCAACACTTGGATTAAAATCCTGGAGCATTTCCACCCAACGTGTTTGCTGAAGATTCAAGTTAGGCTGAGTGAAGATGTACTTGAGACTCTTGTGATCAGTGAAAACTTCAACCTTACGCTGCAACAAGAGATGTATCCAAGTCATCAAGGCGTGTACAACAATTCCTAGCTCGAGATCATGCACAAGATAGTTCTTCTCCGCAGGCTTCAACTGCCTGGAGGTATAAGCAACCACCTTCTTATCTTGCATCAAGACTGCACCAAGACCCTGGAGAGAAGCGTCGCAAAAGACCTGGTACGGCTTGGAATCATCCGGAGGGGCCAAGACCGGAGTGGAGGTAAGCTTCTCTTTGAGTGTATCGAAGGCCAGCTGACACTCTCGAGACCAAGCATACTTAACACCCTTCTGAAGAAGACTTGAGAGCGGCTTGGCGATCTTGGAGAAGTTCTCAACGAACCTTCTGCAATATCCAGCAAGCCCGAGAAAGCTTCGAAGCTACTTCACATTCTGCGGAGGCTCCCATTCAACAATGGCCTGAACCTTGGACGAATCAACTTTAATGCCCTCGGCAGAGATAATGTGCCCAAGATAAACCACTTCTTTCAGCCAGAACTCGCACTTGGAAAACTTAGCATACGGCTTGTACTCTCTCATCTTATCAAGCACCGATCTGAGATGTTCTTCATGTTCTTCCTCAGTCTCAGAAAAGACCAGAATGTCGTCGAGATAGAGCAAGACAAATTCATTCTTGTACGGGGAGAAAATATAGTTCATCAATCGACAGAATGTCGTAGGACCATTTGCCAGACCAAAAGACATGACCGTATACTCATACGATCCAAAACTAGTCCTGAAGTCCGTCTTCGGAATGTCTTCCTCGCGAATGCGAATTTGATGATAGCCCATTCTGAGATCAAGCTTGGAGAATACTTTAGCACCTTTCAACTGTTCGAACAACTCAGTTATGTTCGGAACTGGATATTTGTTCCTGATTGTCTTCTTGTTCAATGGACGGTAATCGACACACAGCCGGTCTGTACCATCCTTCTTCTTGACAAACAGAACACCACAGCCCCACGGAGACGAGCTCGGTCTGATCAAACCCAAACGCTCCTGCTCATCGAGTTGCCTCTTAAGTTCCTTCAACTCTTCTAGACCCACCTTGTACGGCCGTTTGCACACTGTCTCTGTGCCTGGCTCAATCTCAATGACAAACTCAACTTCACGCTGCGGAGGCATGCCTGGCAGCTCTTCAGGAAACACATCTTGATATTCGCAGACCACTGGGACTTGCTCAATAGGATTGATCTCACCCTTTTCATTCAAGGAGAACAGACGGATTGTATCATCGCGCGCCGTGGATATAATCACGTCTTCCGAAGAGTGGGTAAGCTTCACTTCTTTGGCTTAACAATCAATTGACGCCTTGTTCATGGCCAGCCCGTCCATACCAAGAATCAAGTCGATGTCGAAATTGCCCAAGACAATAGGAGAAACCAGAAAAGCATAAGTGCCCATCTTGACAGAAACGTCCGGAACCATCATGTGAGAATTCATGATCTTGCCAGGAGGCACAATTGAAAGAGGCTTAAGAAAATCATGAGTAGGGAACCCATGCTTAAATGAGAATGGCCTTGAGATAAACGAATGTGATGCACCATAATCAAAAAACACTTTAGCAGGAATATCATTCACGAGGAGGTTACCCATGATCACATCAGAGGAGTTGTCTGCTTCAGCTGCGTTCACCATGTTGACTCGAGCTGAACTGGGGTTGAACTTCACAAGAGCGTTGCTTGGAGGTTTGCCTGGAGGAGGAGGCGGCAGACAGAACTGAGAAGTACATTTGTTGGCATAGTGACCCTTCTTCCCACACTTGTGACAAGTGACATCTGCTCGCTGCTGGTACTGAGTCTGAGGAGGCCCTTGCTTCTGATGCTGATATCTCTGCTGGAAGCCAGGGTTGGGTGGGTGGGAAGAACCACGACCACCTGAGTGCTTAAGCTGTTGCGAGTGTCGAGGAGGAGGAGGAGAAACCCAAAACTTCTGTTGCTTCTGAACCACCTGAGTCGAGGAAGAGCTGGAATCTCTGACGTGCTTCTTGGAATTTTCCACCCTGAGCAAGGCTGCCTCTGCTCTGAGAGCTAGATTGTAGAACTTGTCGAATTCCTCAGGATCGTGCAAGGCAAGAGCTAACTTCAAGTCTTCTTTCAAGCCACCCCTGAACTGATAAATCTTGCTTTTCTGATCCGGGATATCCTGCAGCGCGTAATGGGCCAGCTCGTGGAACTCAACATTGTACTTGTACACGAAATTGCCGCCCTGCTTCAAACGCCTAAACTTCTCACGCATCTCCTCCACAAATCTGGAAGGGATGTAGTGGGACCTGAAGTCATGAAAGAACTCCTCCCAAGACATCACCCCGGTGTTAGAGCATATATCTCCATATGTGGTTTTGGTAATTGATGACAATTCCTATGGACTAATGGTTGCCTTAAGTTATATTTATAGGATTTGTCCATAGGCACTTCTTGAAGTCCAACTGTTGGGTTCAAGGAGTTTATATGATGACCAAGATGGTATTCAAGGTATTATCCAAAGAATGGCCATAGAGACACTAGGTTGATCAAGATCTCAGACAAAGAGTAAATCAAGATGATCAACACACAAAGCGTATAAGATGTACCGAGAGGGATCAAGTGATCCCATGGTATGGTAAGCATTGTCCATTACGTGTTTGTGTACTAACCCATGGTCTTTGTGAGAGTCCTATGTGGGGGTTAGGTGTTCTTCCATGGGCTTGCGTCAAAAGGAAGATCTCATTCAACCCATGAAGGATGACGTCAAGTGGCGATCGTCATCAAGATTTTGGTGTGCAAGTTCAAGTGGATCAGCACGAATATATCATTGAAACTATTGTTAGTGATCATGTGTTGATAAGGACAAGCTCATGTGCTAACAAGAACAAGATCAAGAGAAGCATTCCTGAGCACTACATGCTTGATTCTTGTGGATGTTCACATGGTGGACAAATGAAGATGAATACATAAGCTAGGCTTTCCACATTGTGTATGGGAGAGCTACTTGAAGACTTCATCATGTCTTGCTTTCAACTTGAGCCAAGAAGGAACAACAACATCAAGCTCAAGTGAAAGGGCTAACTCAAAGGTATCAGTTCCATTGACGTTAGCTGTGCGGAGTGATGATCAGCGAATAAAAGTATACACTCAAGTATGGATCATCAGTACCCCTTTTATGATTCTTGAGTGTTTAGGGATACCGCACTATTAAGAGGGGATCACGGGTTTTGCGATGAACTTGCTCAAACTACATCTCCACTGTTCTGCTCAGACCACATCTCCACTGCTCTGCTGTTATCTGAAAACAGAACCAGTGCCTCGGACATCCGGCTTCCTCCGGACGTCCGAGGGCCGGACGACCGACTGCTTCGGAAATCTGGAATCCTATACCAGAGAAATCACAGCCATTTAACTCGGACTTCCGGCTCCCTCCGGACGTCCGAGGCCCGGATATCCGACCAGCTTCGGAATTCCGGAACCCTGCACCAGAAGAACATGAGCTCTATAACTCGTATTTCCGGCTCCCTCCGGACGTCCGAGGGCCAGACGTCCGTCCCCTTTCGGAAATCCGGAACCTCCCACCAGAAGAAGTTGAGTCTAATAACTCGGATTTCCGGCCTTCTCCGGACGTCCGGTCGCTGTTCAATTCACAGTATTTTCAGTAATATCTACAGGCCTCGGACGACCGACCCCTATCGGACGTCCGACCCCTCGTGGTCGCCCGGACTTCCGGAAACTGTCGGACGTCCGGACCCTGTGTGACTTAAAGTGTCCCCAACGGCTGTTTTTCTCTCCCCACTATAAATACCCCCCTCCCACTTCGTGAGAGGGTTGCCCAACACAGCCTTATCCTCATAAGAACACACTTCTACCTCACACACATTTGCTCACACCAAATCTTAGATCCCAAGAGCATTTGTAAGCCCCTTTGAGAGTTGTTCCAATCAAAAGATAGATCGTCTCCCTCTCCTCCTCTCAACCCAAGCTATTTGAGATTTGAGCAAGTTTTGAGCATTCCCCGTGATCTTCTTACTCTTGGAGGTTGGAGACTCCTAGGCGGTAGGAGTTCTTCAGAGAGGAATCAATCCGTGTGATTACCCCCCGGAAAAGTTTGTGAGGGTTTGTAAGCCACCTCAAAGGCTTACCACTAGTGGTTGAGAAACGCCTTCGTGGTGTTAACTCAAAGGGAGAATAGGGTGAGCCTTCGTGGTGTTGGTGTGCCTTCGTGGTAACATCCACCTCTCTAACGGTGACTAGCTTCCCTCCAAGGAAGTGAACATCGGGATACATCTTCGTCTCAGTGACCTTCGTTATCCTTAACCCTAACTCCTTACTTGTGGTTTGCTTGTGTTACTTGAGCATACATACATTGCATATTGTTTGTGCTCATTATATTGTGTTGGCCATTTCTTGTACAAGATTAATCATACAAGTACCCTCTATATCCACACGTTCACACTTACAACTTTTGATATATCGTGTGATATAGTGTGATCTAGTATCTTGTGTCGTTCACCTACTTGTCGTGTGATATAGCTCAAGTAAGTTTGTGTAACTTACTTGTGCTTGTTAGTAACTGTATTGTGTCCATCTTTGTAGATCGTGTTTGTTGATACACGTTGCAGTGCCTAGTGCATTTAGGATTTGTGCTTGACAAGTACCCTCTTAGTTTATTTCCGCATTAGGTTCAAGCCATATCCGAAGAAGTTTTTAAATAGCCTATTCACCCCCCCCCCCCTCTAGGCGTCATCGAGGTGTTTTCAATTGGTATCAGAGCTAGGTCTCTCTTTAATTAGGTTTCACGACCTAGAGAGTATCGATGTCAACTATTGGATTAGTGCACAATGGCATCTTTGACTTTGATGGCACAAATTATACCCTATGGAGAATGCGTATGCTTCATCACTTTCGGGCCATGGGCCCAAATACTTTATGAATTGTTCTTGTAGGGATTGCCAACAAAAAGGACGATGCATCTTCATCTACTAATGAAATGTATCTTGATTGTGAGGCTTTTCTTGCCATTCATCGAACCATAAGTCCTGAAGTGTTTAAGTCTATCTCGACTTGCAAGTCAGCTCATGAAGTTTGGACTAAACTTGAAGATATATATGGTAGGTCCAATCTTGATGAAGACGGTATTATGATGAAGGAGTTGGTGCATGAGCTCTTCACTCTTTTCGATCTTAAAGAGTCCACCACTACTTCCATATCCGATTGCTTGCACACCTCAGCATCTTCAATCTCACAAGGTAATGACATGGTGAGTGAACAAATATATGTTAATGAAAATGTCATAGCCTCTATGGACACGAGCATATCTGGCACCACACATAGTGTAAATTATTGTGCTGATAGGTCATGCATTTCACCTAAAGATCCCTCGACAAATGTCTGTGGTGATATGCCTGCTTCCTCGTGTCCTCTTGATCAAAATATCTTGTTTCTCACTAGTTGCTCTATGACTAATCATTTAGGGGAAATCAAGAAATATGAAGTACTTTTGACTAATGAAGAATCTGATTCACCAAAAGAATCATCATCAACTCCTCCAGTTCACATGTACCTCATGGCAAGAGGTAATAATGAGGTATCATCTTCCCTGTGCAATAACGATGATATTTGCGATGAGGATGATGATGATGACTTGACTGAAAATATCTATGTGATCAGTAAAATTCTTCATAAAGCTAAAAATAACGCTCTTCAAAGGTTCCAAGATGTTCTTGCTTACTTTTAAAATTGTAATGATTCACTTAATCATGAACAAGCTAAAAGTGAACAACTTGAACATGAACTTGAGAAGAGTCATCAAGCATGTAGAGACTTAAGATCTTCAAAAGGAGAGATTGAAGTTGCTCATGATAAACTTAAAAGGGATTTTGAGGTCCTTCTCCTTGAATGCAAGAATGTGAAGGGAGAGCTCGTCAAAACCTCTAAGATATTTGAGGAGCTTCAATCTACTCATGAGAAGTCTCTATTTGCTACTTACTCCTCTCATATTGTTGATGATACTTGTACATCTAACTCTACCTCATTTGAAGTATCAACATTGAAGGAGAATGTTGAGCTACGTGCTCAACTTGATTTACTAACTAGCAATTATGGGAAGTTGGAAGAAAACCATGTAATGCTCAAAGCTCTCATGCCGATCTTCTAACCTCCCATAATGTGCAAAAGTTAGTTCATGAGGCTATCATCACCAAGGTAACATCAAGTGAGCCTCATGTGGACAATGGCACTACTTCTAGTCAAAGTACTATATTTCCATGTGCTAGTCCTCGTAATTCGTCTACTCATAATGTTGCTACCTCGTGTGATGAATTACTTTCCTTGCCTTGCTGCTCTAACATTGAAGCTTACACTTCCTCTAGTACTTGCATTGATACTAACCGTGCAGAGGAAATCGAAGAGCTCAAGGCCCAAGTCACTTCTTTGAAGAAAGACTTGGAACAGTGTCATGAAGGGATGTCCACACTCAACAACGTCCTGTGTGAGCAAACATCTCCGAATGACAAAAATGATGTTGGAGTAAACTCAAACAAGAACAAGAGGGGCCTAGAACAAGTCAAGAATTCGGCCAAAATCATTTGCTTCAAGTGCAAAGTTAAAGGCCACCATGTTAGATCTTGCCCTTTGAAGACGAAGTCTCAAAGTCACAAGCAACAAGGGAAGCGGCCACAAACTCAATCACATATTCAACTACAAGTTGAAGGAAGGCCTCTTCCCAATAAGACCCAAGCCAACACTCCCCAAGGTGAGAAATCAACTGGGAAGAAAACAAAGGGTAGATGTTGCTACTTATGTCGTGAGAAGGGTCACCTCGCTTTGTCTTGCACGAGGGATAACTTATCCAACCCAATCACTATTGATGATACCTATTCCCTTGGGAAGGATAAGGTTGGCAATGTGTTTGCTAAGTTTGTTGGTACTCAAAATGGTGTCAAGAAAAGAACCATTTGGGTTGCCAAGCCTATTGTGATTAACCTCTTAGGACCCAACGTAGTTGGGGACCAACAAGCTCAATCTTGATCAATAGGTGACTATGGAGGACATTAGAGACTTGGATACATAATTAAGAATTAAGGGGTCTTCATCATTCATATTATCTCAAGCCAAGTCATTTGGATTATCGAGTTTCTATCTTATATCCAATGTGCCTCCTTACGGTAACTTATACTTAAACTGTTTACATTGTTAGGTGCTTGCCCCTTTGCATGTTGTGGTTTTGTACCTTGCATGCGTTTGTATATGTTGTGCTTCCAACTTGCTTATCTTGAGTAATCGAGTATGGGTATGTTGGTTTGCATATCATGTACATGTGAGTCTTGTATTGAGCCTTTTTGCATCTTGTTTATATTTTTTTTGTTGGCTCTTGTGAGAGATTAATGGATTATCCCATTGTGGGGGAGTGATGTGCTTTGCACACCTCACAATCCTATAAATGTGTATACATGGGGAATACCACTTAGTTTTGATACTTCAAGATTATCTAGTTTCTATGTGGTATGTCTTACTCATGAGAAATTCAAATTCTATATGGTCCATTAAGTATCTCTTGTTGGTTTTAATTTGCCACTTGTTAATGTTGTTGGTTTATCACATTATGGGGGAGTACTATGCTATGTGCATATTACAAACCTAGAAAATTTGTACATTTGACATGTTGCCACTTAGTGTTGATATTGTAAATAATCTTGTTCCTAGGTGGCATGTTAGCTCTACAAGTGGCATTTGCTTGCGTTTTATGGGTAAAGATGATCTTGGATATATTTGTGATCTACCAATGAGTATCACTACGAAAATACTTCTTGTCCTTGACAATTGATATTCCCATCATGTGATAGGAATTGCTAATCATCTTTACATTAGATTTTGTGTTTCGTTTGTCTTCCTTGCCTCTTATGAATCTATTTTAACATGTCTAGTGTTTTTATAGATATAGAGAAAGTGATGATCCCATCGTGTGCGTTTTGTATTCAAATGCAAATTCTATATAATGCACGTCCCTTGGGGGAGCTATCCTATTTTCTTTAGAACACTCTCTTTATTCACCCATCATAAAATCTTTTGATACCCATCAAGTATGTGTTGATGGGAGGCAAGTCTTGCTCTTTATGATGCTTTGTGCCATCATGAAAATTTGTCGAGGGCTTGGTTTGTTGGAACCTAGCTCTCTTGTGGAACTAGATACCTCGTGTTTGTTTTACTTCAATTGGTTTCTTATTGCCTTCTATTTGGCATGTGTCAATGGATATCTCATTCCTTGAGGTATCTTTTAATTGATATCCTTCAAGTGATAGTTCTTTTGTTTTAGGATCTTATTATCACTTGATACCTTGTCTTTTGATGACTTATCAACTTTGTGTTGAGTTGATTCTTGAGAGTCTTGAGCATGCGTATCTAGCTACTATATACAACTTCTTTTGCTTGCCTTCCTTCTTTGGCCCAATATATAGGGGAAATTCCACCTTGTCATAAATTGGCTAAAGTGTGCATGAAATTCAAATTCATATCTATATGCACATATGTATGTGGAGTTTGTTCTATGTATTGGTGGTTTTCTAACTCTTTGGTCCCAATGAGTTTGGGCACCATTTTGTTTGTTTTGTTGTTCCAGAAACAACTGGAGATGCATTGGATGCTCGGCTCACCTATAAGGAAGATGTTGAGACCATGTGATTATTGGAGCCAAGTTAGGATGATCAAAGAACAACTATCTACTACATCAATCCAATGTTGTCTCGGTAACAAGTATCCACTTCATGCATTCTTTTCTTGCAAAGGACCCAACCTGTCTTATCTTTTCTAGGTTGCATCATAGCATGAATCTCTTGATTCACTCTTGCAGTACTTGTTTGATTTCTCAAAGCATCCGAACAATGATGTCTTACTACTAGTTGGGATGTCTTTGATGTTCGTATGTTGGAAGTTCATATTATACAATAAGAAAATATTAGGCCATGTGCTATGCTTCCAAGCAAAAGATCTCATTGATATATTTATGACTTCCTTTTTGGATATCTAGTTTGTTCCTTATTGTAACCATTTTGTGTGTATATCCTTCTTTGTGGATATATATCATCATGATTGTCTTCTACTTAGAATCTTTTACACATAAGAGAAGTGACATCTCTAATTGATATCCTCTTTTCTTTCACGTCCATCGTTACATTTCCTTTTTCAGTTTTTGGTGGCTTCGTGAAAAGATTTGTTTTGAGTGCGTATCTTATTTTCCTACATCTTGATGCACTCTTTGGCCGTGAAGATTATTTTTCCTCATGCTTGTCTTGATGAGTGTTTTGCTATTTCAATTAGTATCCCTCCTCTTGATAAGGTTCTTACTTCCTATCTTCACAATGGGTTGCCACAAGCGTTGGTTCTTATTTTGTTTATTAGTAAGCTTGTGAACCCATTTTCTAGTGTGTGTGTGTGAGAATGATATGTCTTGAACTTTGTATCTCATTTCATCAAGACTATGTTGATGAGTAATGCTCATCCTTATCTTAGTCTTCTCAAGTGCTTTGCCATGACTCACACATTACTTTGGTTGAGCCTATTCTCAAGTTGCTTCTTTTACATGTTGCTCAACCATTTGTTTTGTGAAATTGATATACTTATTGTCTCATCTATCTTCTTGCACTCGTTGTGTGTTTTTATAAAATTCTGGGGGAGCAACGATCCTATTTTGTGCACCTGTGTCAAATACAAAAATCTCGTAATAGTGCACAAATCATGGGGAGCTTCTCTAGTTTTTGATAAAACACTCTGTTGCCTTTATCATAATATCTTTTATTCATGTGGTTCGAAGGACCATATGATTGTTTGTTCCATCTGGAATCTTTTGATTGCTTGCCTCTATCTTTGTATGTCTTTGTGGCATACGATCCTTTTATTTGCAATCTTTGGGTCCTCAATATAGTTTGTTTTCCTCCAACTACTTATCATTGTATTTGTGTATTTTTCTGCACTCATTTGCTGAGAAGTACACACCTTTTGGAGGACCACCTACTATATTGGCTTTCTAAACTTTTTGTCCATTTTGGCAATCGATGCCAATGGGGGAGAAGTTTAGAGAGTTTACTTTGGATATGTTTAGAGGGTTTTGCTTTTATTGCGTAAGCATTTACATCTTCACGCATACATTATTACCTTGTATGTGTGCGCTTGGTTATGCTTATTTCCTTATATAAACTCTCTTGAAGTGGTTGTCTTCAATTACCAAAATGGGGGAGATTGTTAGAGCATATATCTCCATATGTGGTTTTGGTAATTGATGACAATTCCTATGGACTAATGGTTGCCTTAAGTTATATTTATAGGATTTGTCCATAGGAACTTCTTGAAGTCCAACTGTTGGGTTCAAGGAGTTTATATGATGACCAAGATGGTATTCAAGGTATTATCCAAAGAATGGTCATAGAGACACTAGGTTGATCAAGATCTCAGACAAAGAGTAAATCAAGATGATCAACACACAAAGCGTATAAGATGTACCGAGAGGGATCAAGTGATCCCATGGTATGGTAAGCATTGTCCATTACGTGTTTGTGTACTAACCCATGGTCTTTGTGAGAGTCCTATGTGGGGGTTAGGTATGCTTCCATGGGCTTGCGTCAAAAGGAAGATCTCATTCAACCCATGAAGGATGACGTCAAGTGGCGATCGTCATCAAGATTGTGGTGTGCAAGTTCAAGTGGATCAGCACGAATATATCATTGAAACTATTGGTAATGATCATGTGTTGATAAGGACAAGCTCATGTGCTAACAAGGACAAGATCAAGATAAGCATTCCTGAGCACTACATGCTTGATTCTTGTGGATGTTCACATGGTGGACAAATGAAGATGAATACATAAGCTAGGCTTTCCACATTGTGTATGGGAGAGCTACTTGAAGACTTCATCATGTCTTGCTTTCAACTTGAGCCAAGAAAGAACAACAACATCAAGCTCAAGTGAAAGGGCTAACTCAAAGGTATCAGTTCCATTGACGTTAGCTGTGCGGAGTGATGATCAGCGAATAAAAGTATACACTCAAGTATGGATCATCAGTACCCTTTTATGATTCTTGAGTCTTTAGGGATCCCGCACTATTAAGAGGGGATCACAGGTTTTGCGATGAACTTGCTCAAACTACATCTCCACTGTTCTGCTCAGACCACATCTCCACTGCTCTGCTGTTATCTGAAAACAGAACCAGTGCCTCGGAGATCCGGCTTCCTCCGGACGTCCGAGGGCCGGACGGCCGACTGCTTCGGAAATCCGGAATCCTATATGAGAGAAATCAGAGCCATTTAACTCGGACTTCCGGCTCCCTCCGGACGTCCGAGGCCCGGATATCCGACCAGCTTCGGAATTCCGGAACCCTGCACCAGAAGAACATGAGCTCTATAACTCGGATTTCCGGCTCCCTCCGGACGTCCGAGGGCCGGACGTCCGTCCCCTTTCGGAAATCCGGAACCTCCCACCAGAAGAAGTTGAGTCTAATAACTCGGATTTCCGGCCTTCTCCGGACGTCCAGTCGCTGTTCAATTCACAGTATTTTCAGTAATATCTACAGGCCTCGGACGACCGAACCCTATCGGGCGTCCGACCCCTCGCGGTCGCCCGGACTTCCGGAAACTGTGGGACGTCCGGACCCTGTGTGACTTAAAGTGTCCCCAACGGCTGTTTTACTCTCCCCACTATAAATACCCCCCTCCCACTTCGTGAGAGGGTTGCCCAACACAGCCTTATCCTCATAAGAACACACTTCTACCTCACACACATTTTCTCACACTAAATCTTAGATCCCAAGAGGATTTGTAAGCCCCTTTTTGAGTTGTTCCAATCAAAAGATAGATCGTCTCCCTCTCCTCCTCTCAACCCAAGCTATTTGAGATTTGAGCAAGTTTTGAGCATTCCCCGTGATCTTGTTACTCTTGGAGGTTGGAGACTCCTAGGCGGTAGGAGTTCTTCGAAGAGGAATCAATCTGTGTGATTACCCCCCGGAAAAGTTTGTGAGGGTTTGGAAGCCACCTCAAAGTCTTACCACTAGTGGTTGAGAAACGCCTTCGTGGTGTTATCTCAAAGGGAGAATAGGGTGAGCCTTCGTGGCGTTGGTGTGCCTTCGTGGTAACATCCACCTCTCTAACGGTGACTAGCTTTCCTCCAAGGAAGTGAACATCGGGATACATCTTCGTCTCGGTGACCTTGGTTATCCTTAACCCTAACTCCTTACTTGTTGTTTACTTGTGTTACTTGAGCATACATACATTGCATATTGTTTGTGCTCATTATATTGTGTTGGCCATTTCTTGTACAAGATTAATCATACAAGTACCCTCTATATCCACACATTCACACTTATAGCTTTTGATATATCGTGTGATATAGTGTGATCTAGTATCTTGTGTCGTTCACCTACTTGTCGTGTGATATAGCTCAAGTAAGTTTGTGTAACTTACTTGTGCTTGTTAGCAACTGTATTGTGTCCATCTTTGTAGATCGTGTTTGTTGATACACGTTGCAGTGCCTAGTGCATTTAGGATTTGTGCTTGACAAGTACCCTCTTAGTTTATTTCCGCATTAGGTTCAAGCCATATCCGAAGAAGTTTTAAAATAGGCTATTCACCCCCCCCCCTCTAGGTGTCATCGAGGTCTTTTCACCTGGCGCCTTTGGAGTCCTTGAGCTGCTGCCACCATATAGAAGCCTGCCCCTTCAACTGAAACGTTGCAAACTTGACATAATCCTCCGGACGCACATTGCTACACTCGAAATGTTTGTTCATATCACGGATCCAATCTTCTGCATCAAATGGCTGGTCGCATGAAGTGAACGTCTTTGGCTGGTTTGACAGGAACTGACTCAGACTTGCAAACTGATTTCCACCATGTTGAAAATTGACTGGCTGTTGGTTGGCTCTCTCTTGCAGCAACTGAATCAGCATCTGGGTATTTGCATTAGTACCTGCCATCACCGCTTGTCAGTCCTTTGCAGGAGGAGGAGGCGGCGGCGGAGGGGGAGGAGGTGGTGGAGGCGGCATATCCTCAGGCCCTGGGTTCTGACGAGTCGGTGGAGCCATCCTAAAGACGGACAGCATATTAGACCACAGAATAATTGAAGATATTGCTGAATCAAAAGACAGAATATCTGAACAGACTTTAGCAATTGCACTTGAACAACATAGCAAGAATGCATCCTCGAAGTGACGGACGACAAAATTCCGATAAGGACCACTGCAACCAAGTGTGAGCTAGAATTGCTCGGAACAAACATATGATCGAGGTTTCCCAAACCTCAATCAAGCGTCTGTAGGAAGATAGTCCTATAAGATACTACTTGATATCCCACCTATGAATTCCCGAAATAACTGGTCATGCAATCTGGTACACGGATACAAGGAGTATTTCACACAACTCCTAAACTAACCCGTCACCTGTATCACATCCTTCAACACACAACCAGCATCTCGGACCTTCATCTACAACAGATCCTCGTGATCACAACGATACCAAGTGTGGTAGTACCCCCGAACAATCTACACCAGTACTGGGGACATCGGGGTTATCTCACCACTACCAGTATTGAAGCAATAACGAACATCCTTCGTTCTTAGATACTCAGAAATCTGAATGATGGCGATGTGCGCAAGAATCCCCTGGAGCTCAACTCCCCTGAAACTTAAAGCAGATAGGAGGCACCAGGACAGGACTCCGTCACATCGAAATCATATAGATTTCACAAATACCCGCGTGATCCTAAAAAAAAATTGAGCGAGAAAAGGAGTAGAGTTAAAGATTTCCTAAGACGGGAACCTCACCAGAGCATAGAAGAGGAGAAAAAGAATCCTACTCTCCGATATAACTAAGACTCAAAACATTTTCTAGACTCGACTCGGCCAAGTACGATCACACAAAGGCTCCTATGGTCGTAAGGCTCTGATTACCAACTTGTAACGACCAAGATGCGGTCCTTTCCGATATGGGGATCGAGGCCCCGAATTGGAAAGGAGCGCATCTAAGCGTCTCGCAAACAGGTAACACAGCACATACATAATAATAAAGATAGACAATCAGGGGTTCAATTGCCTTCTCATAAATATATCAGAGTACATCACGCATACAACCAAAGTAGTTCCGCTACGGACTACAAAACATAGAAAGGCTATGCTACCCTGCCTGCAGGCCCACGATCATGACCATGCCTCAATCTTCTGGATAGTTCACGTACAGACGGTCTGTCTCCTCATCGTACTGTCACGCCAGCTGCGTGCCGTCGGGATCATCTGTCTCTGGGGTACCTGAACTTGTTGGTATTGTGGAGGAATCCGTGAGCCACGGGGACTCATCAATCTAAGGCCTTGGTGCCAGAACTAGTCAAGTTATTAGGTAGGATAAGGTGAAGTGTTTAAGATTGCAGCATCCTAAGCTTGATAAGGTGGCTAACTTACGCAGAACATTTATGAAGGTGGACTAAACCAGCGGTCGTGAGTAATTGATCAGTAAGCGATCCTGAACACCTACCTACATCAAACATAACCCCACCATGTTCCCGATCGAAGAGAGATCTTCGAGGGGACAGTCACGGTTACGCACACAGTTGGCAATTTTAATACTTTAAGTTTAAGTTATCTATAACCGGATGTTAACAAAATATTCCAAGTTGCCACATAACCGCGGGCACGGCTTTCCGAAAGATTAAACCCTACAGGGGTGCTCCAACTAGTCCATCACAAACGTACACAGGCCGCAAAGTAATCCCCTATCACGAATCTCGTGATCTCGTCGGATTCCTTAGAGGAAAACCTCAACTCTGGGAAAACCAAAGCTTCAGTGGGATTCCTATACGCAAGATATATCGCTAAGGTAAGGCAAGACTAGCAGGACCTCCCGGTGTGTCGACGACCCCGATAAGAGCCGCGTATCTCAGTCTCAGGACAACACCGTCTATGCAAAGTGGACAAGGACCAAACCTCAAGTTTCCTTGGGGTGGACTTGCCGACTGCTAGGTGGTTGGACCAACACTCATGAGGAGCACTCGCCCGGGTTGTTGATTAAATTCCTCGGGGTAGCTATTCCCTATGCAGATTATTATTAAGTGATTAGCCAATAAAACCAATGTTGGGTCCTGCCGGACAAGTCTTAACACTACGCAATTTATCGAGGGGGTCCCCATAACAACCCCGAACGTGTTAGGAGCGATCAATATGGAATCAAACACCGGTAGCCGGTAACTATGGCGGCAATAACAGAACAAAGCACCCGGCAAAAGGCTAGGCCTTCCGTCATTTACCCAAGTATATAGGTGCATTAAATAAATAACAAAATTTAGATAATGATATCAAGCTCATGTTGTCACATGAGACAAAGCACCTGCATCTAGCAACGCCAACATTAGTAGCTGAGCAAAGCCTACTTGGCCATTCAAGTTTGCTAGGAAGGGATCAGTGTTTGGGTTCATGCCATATCAAGAGGCAAATATTTCAGTGGTAGGCAGCGAGCAATATGACATGGAAACGCAAACTAGCATAACAAGTCTAGAGATGGAATCAAGGTCATATCATCTTGCCTGTGATATCCTCAGCTTGGAATGGTTCTTGATCGTCCTGCACATACTCTCCTGACTCCACGTATTCGTTCTCCGATCCCGGTGCTACCCAACATAAGAATAACATCCAATGAACAACAGCACCTCAAGATGCAACAAGTACATGATGCATGAGATGAAAAATGAGCATGCATCACTCTTTCTATCACCAACACAAGCTTACGAAGCTAAAACAAGTTCCTGGACAGAACTGCATGCTAGCCTATTTTGTCATGCATGAGAATGACATGATCAGATGTGTCTCGTGAAAACGATGCAAAACTATATAAAAAACATTACAATCGGAGCTACGGATCAACGGGAATCAAAGAAACAAGATATGAAGCCCTACGTGTCAAAATCTTCACCACACACTCAAATGGCACAAATCTGGTATTCCAAGGTTGCCAAGACATAAAACAACCCATCATGGATGGGGTGGAGCAAAGAAGAACACCACAACATCAACTAATCACTCACAAACATCAAAATGACAAAACTACATAATCTGCCATAGACTGCATCATAGCACTTTGTGAGCTACATGCAAAGCACCTACAGCCACCCAACCATGACAAATAATATAAGTGACTGTAGCTAGCCAAGAATACTACCATCACAAGCAAGAATCACCCAAAAAGGAATTAAACACAGAAAGTTATAAGGCTACAAACTTGCCCAAAACCATCACATCTCAGGGACTTCGTGAAAATTCCTGCACCTAACTTTCTGTCTTTGCTCTGAAGCTTTTTAATAGCAGCCAAAACAATACCTACAGGGCTCCAAATGACATGAAATTTTACAGGGAGATCGAAAAACATATCAGGTCCAACTTTTTAGTTGAAAGCTAGGGCTAGATCACAACACAATGACCAGCACAACCTCATCTACAGGAGAAGAAAATATAACCAGATTCTCAGACTTAGTGAAAATCTCAGATTTTCACTAAGCTGGAATTTCAGCCACATGCCTACTTTGGATGGGCACAACTTGCACACATGGATTCCAAATCATGAATTGAAACCAACATGTGGTAGCGGGGGTCACCCTCTACTACCACAATCAAGAAACAAATACAAGAGCACATCATAATCCATGGAATCAAGCTCTAAACTTAGAAGAAAATGCAAATATGACTTTTCCAGAAAAATATTCCAATGGCAGAAATGATTTCACCAATGGATTCCTGGGATCTTTCTACCCCAAAAACATATATAAAACATATGCACATGCTTGGAGCAAGTGAGCTCAAACTAGGAAGGAAAAACTACATAGAATCTTACATAGTGAATAGTGCAACATTTCATGCAACTCCCACTAGATCAACTATCACATATCTATGCTCATGTGCACAAAGACAATATGAACTTGAGGGTTTGGACCCCATGTTGGTGTCAACCACATCAACAACACAAATACTTCTCTCACCAAATCACCCACACACACAAACATCATGCCCTCTCTCATATTAAACATGAGGAGGTGCACAAGTTGCAAATGGGGCTGTTTTCACCACACACTCACATCTACTCATATGTATGTCATCTAGTGGAAACCACACCACTTACACATGCTAGCAACACAAAAGAATGCTAACACATGCATATGACACTTGCACACACATGCACATACCTACTGCCATATATCTAGCCACTCAAGTAAAATAAATCAAGCCACCTACACTTACACCATCTACAAGGGAAGCACCACCACACACACCTACACATGTGGCTAACACCATGTGTATGTACACACACACACATACACCTCTCACATGAACACACACATGCATCACATCATCTGGCACTTCTATAGCAGCAAAGGGAAAAATAAAATGCCATAGTCATCTATTGTTTTAGGAACAAGTGTAGCAAGAAAAAGCAAAGGGGATAAAATAGAAATAAGGGAAAAGAAAATGGGCAGCCTGGGATTCGAACCCCTGTGCCCCTGGTGCCTGCAACACCACCACACCACTGCGCTACACTGATCTGCTCGACAAAGAAGGTAACACAGACAGGCTAGCTCGTCCTGTGTGCTACTGTGCAGAGCAACGCAAATCAAAAATAAAGGTGCCGAAGGGGAATCGAACCCGCGCCCTTCTCATCAGGCACAAGCACTTGCTACCACTGGGCTATGAATCGATGACTGAACATATACGCGTGTTGAAACAGAAGAAGAACCTCTCCCATGCTTTTCTGCTACCCTGAACTACCCTGCTCGCCGGAGACAGAGAAGACGACGTGGTGCAGACTGCCCACGGCCCAACGTCGACGGGGGAAACTCCCTGGCCGCGGCGCTGCTAGCACGAGGGGGGAGGAAGCCCCTGTTGGGGAACGTCGCATGGGAAACAAAAAATTTCCTACGCGCACGAAGACCTATCATGGTGATGTCCATCTACGAGAGGGGATGAGTGATCTACGTACCCTTGTAGATCGTACAGCAGAAGCGTTAGAGAACGCGGTTGATGTAGTGGAACGTCCTCATGTCCCTCGATCCGCCTCGCAAACAATCCCGCGATCAGTCCCACGATCTAGTACCGAATGGACGGCACCTCCGCGTTCAGCACACGTACAGCTCGACGATGATCTCGGCCTTCTTGATCCAGCAAGAGAGACGGAGAGGTAGAAGAGTTCTCCGGCAGCGTGACGGCGCTCCGGAGGTTGGTGATGATCTTGTCTCAGCAGGGCTCCGCCCGAGCTCCGCAGAAACACGATCTAGAGGAAAAACTATGGAGGTATGTGGTCGGGCAGCCGTGAGAAAGTCGTCTCAAATCTGCCCTAAAAGCCCCATATATATAGGAGGAGGGAGGGGGACCTTGCCTTGGGGTCCAAGGGACTCCCAAGGGGTCGGCCGAGCCAAGGGGGGGAGGACTCCCCCCCCCCCAAACCGAGTTGGACTTGGTTTGGTGGGAGGAGTCCCCCTCCCTTCCCACTTCTTCCCTCTTTTTTTTTCTTTTCCTTTGATTTTATTATCTTGGCGCATAGGATCCCTTGGGGCTGTCCCACCAGCCCACTAAGGGCTGGTGTGCCCCCCCAAAAGCCTATGGGCTTCCCCGGAGTGGGTTTCCCCCCTCCGGTGAACTCCCGGAACCCATTCGTCATTCCCGGTACATTCCCGGTAACTCCGAAAACCTTCCGGTAATCAAATGAGGTTATCCTATATATCAATCTTCGTTTCCGGACCATTCCGGAAACCCTCGTGACGTCCGTGATCTCATCCGGGACTCCGAACAACATTTGGTAACCAACCATATAACTCAAATACGCATAAAACAACGTCGAACCTTAAGTGTGCAGACCCTGCGGGTTCGAGAACTATGTAGACATGACCCAAGAGACTCCTCGGTCAATATCCAATAGCGGGACCTGGATGCCCATATTGGATCCTACATATTCTACGAAGATCTTATCGTTTGAACCTCAGTGCCAAGGATTCGTATAATCCCGTATGTCATTCCCTTTGTCCTTCGGTATGTTACTTGCCCGAGATTCGATCGTCAGTATCCGCATACCTATTTCAATCTCGTTTACCGGCAAGTCTCTTTACTCGTTACGTAATACAAGATCCCGCAACTTACACTAAGTTACATTGCTTGCAAGGCTTGTGTGTGATGTTGTATTACCGAGTGGGCCCCGAGATACCTCTCCGTCACACGGAGTGACAAATCCCAGTCTTGATCCATACTAACTCAACTAACACCTTCGGAGATACCTGTAGAGCATCTTTATAGTCACCCAGTTACGTTGCGACGTTTGATACACACAAAGCATTCCTCCGGTGTCAGTGAGTTATATGATCTCATGGTCATAGAAATAAATACTTGACACGCAGAAAACAGTAGCAACAAAATGACACGATCAACATGCTACGTCTATTAGTTTGGGTCTAGTCCATCACGTGATTCTCCCAATGACGTGATCCAGTTATCAAGCAACAACACCTTGTTCATAATCAGAAGACACTGACTATCATTGATCAACTGGCTAGCCAACTAGAGGCATGCTAGGGACGGTGTTTTGTCTATGTATCCACACATGTAAATGAGTCTTCATTCAATACAATTATAGCATGGATAATAAACTATTATCTTGATACAGGAATTATAATAATAACTATACATTTATTATTGCCTCTAGGGCATAATTCCAACAGTCTCCCACTTGCACTAGAGTCAATAATCTAGCCCTCACATCACCATGTGATTTACATTGTAATAAATCTAACACCCATACAGTTCTGGTGTCGATCATGTTTTGGCCGTGGAAGAGGTTTAGTCAGCGGGTCTGCTACATTCAGATCCGTGTGCACTTTGCATATATTCACGTCCTCCTCCTCGACGTAGTTGCGGATGAGGTTGAAGCGTCGTTTGATGTGTCTGGTCTTCTTGTGAAACCTTGGTTCCTTTGCTAAGGCAATGGCACCAGTGTTGTCATAGAACAAGGTTATTGGATCCAGTGCACTTGGCACCACTCCAAGATCCGTCATGAACTGCTTCATCCAAACACCCTCCTTAGCCGCCTCCGAGGCAGCCATGTACTCCGCTTCACATGTAGAATCTGCTACGACGCTTTGCTTGGAACTGCACCAGCTTACTGCACCCCCATTAAGAATAAACACGTATCCGGTTTGCGACTTAGAGTCGTCCGGATCTGTGTCAAAGCTTGCATCAACGTAACCTTTTACGGCGAGCTCTCCGTCACCTCCATACACGAGAAACATCTCCTTAGTCCTTTTCAGGTACTTCAGGATATTCTTGACCGCGGTCCAGTGATCCACTCCTGGATTACTCTGGAACCTGCCTGCCATACTTATGGTCAGGCTAACATCCGGTCTAGTGCACAGCATTGCATACATGATAGAGCCTATGGCTGAAGCATACATGATATTCTCTATCTTCATCAGTTGCTGGGCACTGAGTCTTACTCAATCTTGTACCTTGTAACACTGGCAAGAACCCTTTCTTGGACTGTTCCATTTTGAACCTCTTCAAAACTTTATCAAGGTATGTGCTTTGTGAAAGTCCTATCAGGCGTTTTGATCTATCCCTATAGATCTTAATGCCTAGAATGTAAGAACCTTCTCCTAGGTCCTTCATAGAGAAACTTTTATTCAAGTAACCTTTTATGCTCTCCAAGAGCTCCACGTTGTTTCCAATCAGTAATATGCCATCCACATATAGTATTAGAAATGCCACAGAGCTCCCACTCACTTTCTTGTAAATACAAGATTCTCCAACCACTTGTATAAACCCAAATGCTTTGATCACCTCATCAAAGCGTTTGTTCCAACTCCGAGATGCTTGCACCAGTCCATAAATGGATTGCTGGAGCTTGCACACCTTGTCAGCATTCTTAGGATCGACAAAACCTTCGGGTTGCATCATATACAATTCTTCCTTAAGGAAACCGTTAAGGAACGCCGTTTTGACATCCATCTGCCAGATTTCATAATCGAAAAATGCAGCTATTGCTAACATGATTCTGACGGACTTAAGCATTGCTACGGGAGAGAAAGTATCATCGTAGTCAATTCCTGGAACTTGTGAAAAACCCTTTGCCACAAGTCGAGCTTTATAAACGGTCACATTACCGTCAGCGTCCGTCTTCTTCTTAAAGATCCATTTGTTCTGAATAGCCTTGCGGCCCTCAGGTAGTATCTCCAAAGTCCACACTTTGTTCTCATACATGGATCCTATCTCGGATTTCATGGCTTCTAGCCATTTGTTGGAATCTGTGCCCACCATTGCTTCTTCATAATTTGCAGGTTCATTGTTGTCTAACAACATGATTGATAAGACGGGATTACCGTACCACTCTGGAGCAGCGCGTGATCTCGTCGACCTGCGTGGTTCAACAGAAACTTGAACTGGAGTTTCATGATCATCATCATTAACTTCCTCCTCAACCAGCATTGCAACGACAGAGGTTTCCCCTTGCCCTGCGCCACCATCCAGAGGGATGAGAGGTTCGACAACCTCGTCAAGTTCTATCTTCCTCCCACTCAATTCTCTCGAGAGAAACTCCTTCTCGAGAAAAGTTCCGTTCTTAGCAACAAACACTTTGCCTTCGGATTTGAGATAGAAGGTGTACCCAACTGTCTCTTTTGGGTAACCTATGAAGACGCATTTTTCCGCTTTGGGTTCCAGCTTTTCAGGCTGAAGCTTTTTGACATAAGCATCACATCCCCAAACTTTAAGAAACGACAACTTTGGTCTTTTTCCATACCACAGTTCATATGGTGTCGTCTCAACGGATTTTGATGGTGCCCTATTTAAAGTGAATGCAGCTGTTTCTAATGCATAACCCCAAAATGATAACGGCAAATCAGTAAGAGACATCATAGATCGCACCATCTCTAACAAAGTACGATTACGATGTTCGGACACACCATTACGCTGTGGTGTTCCAGGCGGTGTTAACTGCGAAACAATTCCACATTGTTTTAAGTGAGTACCAAACTCGAAACTCAGATATTCACCCCCACGATCAGACCGTAGGAACTTGATCTTCTTGTTACGATGATTTTCCACTTCACTCTAAAATTGCTTGAACTTTTCAAATGTTTCATACTTGTGCTTCATCAAGTAGACATAACCATATCTACTTAAATCGTCAGTGAAGGTGAGAAAATAACGATATCCGCCGCGTGCCTCCATGCTCATTGGACCACACACATCGGTATGTATGATTTCCAACAAGTCACTTGCACGCTCCATTGTTCCGGAGAACGGAGTCTTAGTCATCTTGCCCATGAGGCATGGTTCGCACGTGTCAAGTGAATCAAAGTCAAGTGACTCCAAAAGTCCATCAGCATGGAGTTTCTTCATGCGCTTTACACCAATATGACCCAAGCGGCAGTGCCACAAAAATATGGCGTTATCATTGTTTACTCTAACTCTTTTGGTCTCAATGTTATGTATATGCGTATCGCTATCGAGATTTAATATGAACAATCCTCTCACATTCGGTGCATGACCATAAAAGATGTTACTCATAGAAATAGAACAACCATTATTCTCAGACTTAAAAGAGTAACCGTCTCGCAATAAACAAGATCCAGATATAATGTTCATGCTCAACGCAGGCACTAAATAACAATGATTTAAGTTCATCACTAATCCCGATGGTAGTTGAAGTGACACGGTGCCGACGGCGATTGCATCAACCTTGGAACCGTTTCCTACGCGCATCGTCACTTCGTCTTTCGCCAGCCTTCGTCTATTCCGCAGTTCCTGCTTCGAGTTGCAAATGTGAGCAACAGAACCGGTATCGAATACCCAGGCACTACTACGAGAGCCGGTTAAGTACACATCAATAACATGTATATCAAATATACCTGATTTTTCTTTGCCCGCCTTCTTATCTGCCAGATACTTGGGGCAATTGCGCTTCCAGTGACCCATACCCTTGCAATGGAAGCACTCTGTTTCAGGCTTAGGTCCAGCCTTGGGTTTCTTCGGCGGATTGGCAACAGGCTTGCCGCTCTTCTTCGAATTTCCCTTCTTGCCTTTTCCGTTTCTCTTGAAACTAGTGGTCTTGCTCACCATCAACACTTGATGCTCTTTACGGAGTTCCGACTCTGCGACTTTCAGCATCGCAAACAACTCGCCGGGAGACTTGTTCATCCCTTGCATGTTGTAGTTCAACACAAAGCCTTTATAGCTTGGCGGCAGTGATTGGAGGATTCTGTCAGTGATAGCTTCTTGCGAGAGTTCAATCCCCAGTTCAGCTAGACGGTTTGAGTGCCCAGACATTTTGAGCACATGTTCACTGACAGACGAGTTTTCCTCCATCTTGCAAGCATAGAATTTATCGGAGGTCTCATACCTCTCGATCCGGGCGTTCTTCTGAAAGATAAACTTCAACTCCTGGAACATCTCAAATGCTCCACGACGCTCAAAGCGACGTTGAAGTCCCGGTTCCAAGCCATACAAGACTGCACATTGAACTATTGAGTAGTCCCCCTTACGCGCTAACCAAGCGTTCTTAACATCCTGATCAGCCGTAGCGGGTGGTTCATCTCCTAGCGCAGCATTAAGGACATAATCCTTCTTTCCAGCTTGTAAGATTAGCTTAAGATTACGAGCCCAGTCTACAAAGTTGCTTCCATCATCTTTCAACTTAGCTTTCTCTAGGAACGTATTAAAATTCAGGATGACACTTGCGTGAGCCATGATCTACAACACAAATATATTCAAAGTGGGCTTAGACTATGTTCAAGATAATTAGAGTTCAACTTAATCAAATTATATGCTAAACTCCCACTCAAAAAGTACATCTCTCTAGTCATTTGAGTGGTTCATGATCCACTTACACTATCCCAAGTCCGATCATCACGTGAGTCGAGAGTAGTTTCAGTGGTAAGCATCCCTATGCTAATCATATCAACTATATGATTCATGATCGACCTTTCGGTCTCATGTGTTCCGAGGCCATGTCTGCACATGCTAGGCTCGTCAAGCTTAACCCGAGTGTTCCGCGTGCGCAACTGTTTTGCACCCGTTGTATGTGAACGTTGAGTCTATCACACCCGATCATCACGTGGTCTCTCGAAACGACGAACTGTAGCAACGGTGCACAGTCGGGGAGAACACAATTTCGTCTTGAAATTTTAGTGAGAGATCACCTCATAATGCTACCGTCGTTCTAAGCAAAATAAGGTGCATAAAAGGATTAACATCACATGCAATTCATAAGTGACATGATATGGCCATCATCACGTGCTTCTTGATCTCCATCACCAAAGCACCGGCACGATCTTCTTGTCACCGGCGCCACACCATGATCATCCATCAACGTGTTGCCATCGGGGTTGTCGTGCTACTTATGCTATTACTACTAAAGCTACATCCTAGCAAAATAGTAAACGCATCTGCAAGCACAAATATGTTAGTATAAAGACAACCCTATGGCTCCTGCCGGTTGCCGTACCATCGACGTGCAAGTCGACATTTCTATTACAACATGATCATCTCATACATCCAATATATCACATCACATCCTTGTCCATATCACATCACAATCATACCCTGCAAAAACAAGTTAGACGTCCTCTAATTTTGTTGTTGCAAGTTTTACGTGGTGACCAAGGGTATCTAGTAGGATCGCCTCTTACTTACGCAAACACCACAACGGAGATATATGAGTTGCTATTTAACCTCATCCAAGGACCTCCTCGGTCAAATCCGATTCAACTAAAGTTGGAGAAACCGTCACTTGCCAGTCATCTTTGAGCAAAGGGGGTTACTCGTAACGATGAAACCAGTCTCTCGTAAGCGTACGAGTAATGTCGGTCCAAGCCGCTTCAATCCAACAATACCGCGGAATCAAGAAAAGACTAAGGAGGGCAGCAAAACGCACATCACCGCCCACAAAACCTTTTGTGTTCTACTCGAGAAGACATCTACGCATGAACCTAGCTCATGATGCCACTGTGGGGGAACGTCGCATGGGAAACAAAAATTTTCCTACGCGCACGAAGACCTATCATGGTGATGTCCATCTACGAGAGGGGATGAGTGATCTACGTACCCTTGTAGATCGTACAGCAGAAGCGTTAGAGAACGCGGTTGATGTAGTGGAACGTCCTCACGTCCCTCGATCCGCCCCGCGAACAATCCCGCGATCAGTCCCACGATCTAGTACCGAACGGACGGCACCTCCGCGTTCAGCACACGTACAGCTCGACGATGATCTCGGCCTTCTTGATCCAGCAAGAGAGACGGAGAGGTAGAAGAGTTCTCCGGCAGCGTGACGGCGCTCCGGAGGTTGGTGATGATCTTGTCTCAGCAGGGCTCCGCCCGAGCTCCGCAGAAACACGATCTAGAGGAAAAACTATGGAGGTATGTGGTCGGGCAGCCGTGAGAAAGTCGTCTCAAATCTGCCCTAAAAGCCCCATATATATAGGAGGAGGGAGGGGGACCTTGCCTTGGGGTCCAAGGGACTCCCAAGGGGTCGGCCGAGCCAAGGGGGGGAGGACTCCCCCCCCCCAAACCGAGTTGGACTTGGTTTGGTGGGAGGAGTCCCCCTCCCTTCCCACTTCTTCCCTCTTTTTTTTTCTTTTCCTTTGATTTTATTATCTTGGCGCATAGGATCCCTTGGGGCTGTCCCACCAGCCCACTAAGGGCTGGTGTGCCCCCCCCCAAAAGCCTATGGGCTTCCCCGGAGTGGGTTGCCCCCCTCCGGTGAACTCCCGGAACCCATTCGTCATTCCCGGTACATTCCCGGTAACTCCGAAAACCTTCCGGTAATCAAATGAGGTCATCCTATATATCAATCTTCGTTTCCAGACCATTCCGGAAACCCTCGTGACGTCCGTGATCTCATCCGGGACTCCGAACAACATTCGGTAACCAACCATATAACTCAAATACGCATAAAACAACGTCGAACCTTAAGTGTGCAGACCCTGCGGGTTCGAGAACTATGTAGACATGACCCGAGAGATTCCTCGGTCAATATCCAATAGCGGGACCTGGATGACCATATTGGATCCTACATATTCTACGAAGATCTTATCGTTTGAACCTCAGTGCCAAGGATTCGTATAATCCCGTATGTCATTCCCTTTGTCCTTCGGTATGTTACTTGCCCGAGATTCGATCGTCAGTATCCGCATACCTATTTCAATCTCGTTTACCGGCAAGTCTCTTTACTCGTTACGTAATACAAGATCCCGCAACTTACACTAAGTTACATTGCTTGCAAGGCTTGTGTGTGATGTTGTATTACCGAGTGGGCCCCGAGATACCTCTCCGTCACACGGAGTGACAAATCCCAGTCTTGATCCATACTAACTCAACTAACACCTTCGGAGATACCTGTAGAGCATCTTTATAGTCACCCAGTTACGTTGCGACGTTTGATACACACAAAGCATTCCTCCGGTGTCAGTGAGTTATATGATCTCATGGTCATAGAAATAAATACTTGACACGCAGAAAACAGTAGCAACAAAATGACACGATCAACATGCTACGTCTATTAGTTTGGGTCTAGTCCATCACGTGATTCTCCCAATGACGTGATCCAGTTATCAAGCAACAACACCTTGTTCATAATCAGAAGACACTGACTATCATTGATCAACTGGCTAGCCAACTAGAGGCATGCTAGGGACGGTGTTTTGTCTATGTATCCACACATGTAAATGAGTCTTCATTCAATACAATTATAGCATGGATAATAAACTATTATCTTGATACAGGAATTATAATAATAACTATACATTTATTATTGCCTCTAGGGCATAATTCCAACAGCCCCCCTCTGCGCAACACACCCACATGCACTACCTCATACATCTACTACCGCCTACCATCAACCTGCTACTGTTGCTGCTCGAATAGAGAGAATGCACACGCACCTTGAGAAGGAGGGAGGAAGGGGGAGGTGCGGCCTCACCTTGAGAAGGAAGGGGGGCTCCGATCTGAAGGGGAGGAAGCCGGACCGGAGGGGAAGAAGACGTGCCAAGGGAGATCCTACCGTAGACCGAAGCAGTGACGAAGTGCACCGGGACCGAGGCGCTGACGTCGAGCTGGCCACCGGTGAGGTCGCTCCCCGGCCTCACCGAGGACAGGAATGGGACGCGGGGTGCTCTCCCGTGCTCACGGACATAGCGGCGGCGGCGTACGACGACGGAAGCACGGCGTTCGACGGCGATGGCCTTCTGCTCTCTCTGCCTGAACCTACAGACTCACCTGACAAAGAAGAGAGATGGGGAAGGAGGCAGGTGGCGGCGGCGGATGAGGGGAGTGGAGGAACCCTAGGAGGAGGGGGAGGCACGGACGCCAACGCGTTTTAAGAGGGGCCTCGACGTTGCTGCTGCTCACGGCGTCGCCCGTCCTCTCTCTGGCGTTGGAGACGGAAAGAACAGAGAGGTGGAACGTCGTCAGGGAAAGAAGAGGCACGCGGCCCTTGCGCACGCAGAGAGGAAGATGGGCCGTCCTAGGTGGGAGGAAGCCCACCAGGGCGGCAGATAGAGGGAGAATCTCCTGGGCTAAATCCCATTGACAGAAATACGAGAGAAAAGATAAATAGACACAGGACTTTCTGTTGGAGATAAAAACAAAAATGAAAATGCCCCTGGTCATGAAAACATTTAACGTATTTGCATAAAATGCAAAGGGAATTTTTGGAGCAACTTGAATAAATGCAAAACAGCAATTTAGTTTCTGTTTTGGATTTATTTGCACCCTTATTTCAACTCAACGAAACATCACATATGTCACTCCATCATCCTCACAATATTCTCTAAACTTTGCACAGTTTAAAAATAGGGAAGGAACAAGTAAATATTTCAACTAGGGAATAAAGAGAGAGAGGGGTTTGCAACCAAAGGGTTTTGCAAAGATCCAACACCACACTACCACTTCTACTCACCACAACACATATGCACCAACACCACATGAAATCACAAGACACCACATCAACACCACCACACTTGCAAACTCAAAGTCACAAAGATACATGGAAGAGATGATATGACATGCATACATGCAAGGAAGAAAAAATACAAGGGACATCACATGAAGTCATGGCACAAATGATATCATCATATCCCTGACAAGGTGGACCCACTTGCAATAGGTTCCAAATAGGGAAGGTTTACACTTGGGGCACTACATAACCGAAAGTTGTTCGGAGTCCCAGATGAGATCCAGGACGTCATGAGGAGCTCCAGAATGGTTCGGAGGTAAAGATTGATATATAGGAAGTCCTGTTTTGGTCACCGGAAAAGTTTCGGGCTCATCGGTAGTGTATCGGGAGTGCCGGGAGGGGTGCCGGGGACCATCGGGAGGGGTGTCACGTCCCAAGGGGTCTCATGGGCTATGGGAAGAGATAAACCAGCCCCTAGTGGGCTGGAATAAGTTCCCACCAAGGCCCATAAGGTTTGAGAAGGAAAAAAACACAAGGTGGAAAGAGTTTCCAAGTGGGAAGGTGGAATCCTACTCCAAGTAGGATTGCAGTAGGACTCCTCCACCTCCAATTTCGGCCAAACCTTGAGGGTTTGAGGCTGCCTCCTCCCCTCCCTCCCTCCTATATATACTAGAGGTATTGAGGGTTTTGAGACACAACTTTGCCACGTGCTGCTCGACCCTATACCACACAGTTTTTCCTCTAGATCGTATTTCTGCGGAGCTTAGGCGAAGTCGTGCCGGAGTAGATCATCACCACCACCGGCGCGTTGTCACGCTGCCGGAGAACTCTTCTACCTCTCCGACCCCTCTTGCTGGATCAAGAAGGTGGAGATCGTCATTGAGCTGTACGTGTGTTGAACGCGGAGGTGTCGTCCGTTCGGCACTAGATCGGAATGGATCATGAGACAGATCGCAAGACGGTTCGTGCAACGGATCGCGAGACGGTTCATGGGACGGATCGTGGGACGGATAGTGGGATGGACCGCGGGACGGTTCGTGGGACGGTTCATGGGGCGGTTCGAGGGACGTGAAGACGTTCCACTACATCAAGCGCGTTTCTTAACGCTTCCTGCTGTGCGATCTACAAGGGTACGTAGATCCAAATCTCCTCTCGTAGATGGACATCACCATGATAGGTCTTCGTGCGCGTAGGAAAATTTTTGTTCCCCATGCGATGTTCCCCAACAGAAAACCCAGTACATGTTACTGCCTCCCGACTAGACGCACTGATGCATGTACTTCGACGGCTCAAAGATGCGCACTGGCCTGGGGGACGACATCGTCCTATACTCCCCCAAGGGGATCTGGTCAAATACATGTTGCAGATCCACTTCGCCACCTCCAACAACATGGCCGAATATGAGGCACGCGTACACGGCCTCCGGCTCGCCAAAGAGATCGGCATTCACCGCATCCTCTGCTTCAGCGACATAGACCTCGTGGTGCAGCAAGTCTCCGGCGAGTGGGATGCGCGCAACACAAACATGGCGAGATACCGTTTCCTTGTCCAACAAATCATCGACTATTTCGAGGGATGTGAGTTCCACCACGTCCCCCGGGCGGACAATGAAGCAGCCAACACAATGCCCAAGATTGACTCCACCCACCAGGCCATCCCGTCTGGTGCCTCCCTCGAGCAGATGCTCAAGCTGTCGATCAAGCCCTCCCTCGAGTCAAAATCTATCTTTGTCCCGGTTGAACCAACCACTGCCTCAGGCTGGGGGCCTTCACTGCCTCCCTTGACGACTGTCGGCTCTATCTCGAGGACTATCGGCTCATCTCGCAGTGAGGCGGCCTCTGGTCCGACGGTTGTCCTGGTGGTGGGCGCGACGCCGCGTGCCGGCTCATTCCCGGGGACTGCCTGCCCGACACCAGGCTCCGCCGCCTCTGATCCCCAGCCGGCTCCCACAACGGGTTTAGCTCCCGCTTGGGCCTATCCCATCCTCGTGTTTCTTGTGCACGACAAACTCCCGCCCCCAACGAGGTCGCGGCCCGGCAGGTGCACCGTCGATATCCCACCTACACCATCATCATTCGCAAGCTTGTCAAGCACAGTGCAACCAACATTTTACATCACTGCGTCGAGGCGGACAAAGGACATGAGATTCTCAAAGACATCCACGAGGGCGAGTGCTGCCATCACGCTGCCTCGAGGGCCCTGGTGGACAAGGCGTTCCGCCACAACTTCTACTGGACGACGGCGGTGTCTAGCGCCAAGACACTATGGAAAAGTGTGAGGGCTGCCAATGTTTCAGCAGCCGGAGCCATCTGCGGGTTGTGGCCCTCCGCACTATTCCTCTCTCATGGCCCTTTGTCATTTGAGGCCTCGACATGGTGGGACCATTCAAAACTATGCGAGGCGGCATGACGCAACCTTTAGTTGTTGTTGACAAATCACCAAGTGGATCGAGGCAAAGGCCATTAAGAAGCTCGACGCCCCGACGACCGTCATTTTCATCAAATACATAATCGTCCACTACAGCATCCCGTACAACATCATCACCGACAATGGGACCAATTTTTCCAAGGGCGTGCCGGCTCATTTCGGCTTCACCCAAAGCATCCGGCTCCACCTTGCATTTGTGGCACAACCCCAGTCAAACTGCCAGCCAGAGAGGGCTAATGGCGTGACCCTGGATGGTAGCAAACCCCGACTCATCCAGCTGCTGGTGCACTCGGACGATCGCTAGATCGACAAGCTCTCAGTCGTGCTACGGAGCCTCAGGACCACCCCCAACCGATCAAACTGACTTCACCCCCTTCTTCCTCGTGTACGAGTCTGAGGCGATGATCCCTAAGGATGACGAGTTCGACTCGCCCCGTGTCACCCTCTAAATAGAGGCATAGTCCAAGGAGGCACGAGAATATGGTGTTGTTCTGCTCGAGGAAGCACGAGAACTGGCCTTGAGCCGGTCGGCCATTTACCAGAAGAAGTTGCAGCACTATCACACAAGAAGATCTGGCCCCTCACTTTCCGCGAGGGCAACCTGGTGCTCTGGCTGGTCAAGCGGACAGCCGGCGAGCACAAGTTGGCGTCCCCATGGGAAGGCCCCTTCATCATCAGCAAGGCACTAAGCAACAACGCGTACTATCTCATAGACGCACAAAACTCACAGAAGCGCAAGAGGTACGCCTTCGCCGAGTAGACGGAACACCCGTGGAACGCAACGCTCCTCCTCCCGTTTTACATCTGAAGGAGAGAAAAAAACTAGTGCATGTATGAATTCACCACCTTTTGGGCTTGATAAATGCACCGTATGCCCCACGAATCTCGGGGCTACCTTTTCTACCATCTTCTCGAGCATTTCCTCATCGCGACTTCTCCTCATGGCGCCCGTGTGCGGCTAATCGGGCCCGAGGACACGTCAGCTGGCCCCAGCCCCCCCCCCCTCGCAATTAGCTAAGTAGCATGCATGGCGCCAAAGCCCACCCTTTGTCCAGCTACAAGCCGGCTCCCGGCTATTCGGTTAACAAGAGTCTGGAACTTGAGGTACTTCCACAGGAAAAACAACGGGATGGGCGACCGGCTCGGACCCCCCTACCACTGCTAAGTTTGTTTGTTTTCTTTGGGTCTTCAAATAAGTGCCGACAACACCAGTTGGCCCGCCACATGCTCGCCCTAGCAGAAGTCCTAGGCCCTCAAGTATCGCGCTGCCTTCTTCGAAGTTGACACCCCGTCCGAGTCATAGACCGGCTATCTGTTGTCCGGCTGGCGGGGTGGAAACCGGCAAGGAGAACACACGAGAAAAATGGGCAAAGGACAAAGGCGACGGGCGAAGTCGTGTGCATTTCACTAAGCACAAACACTCATTCATATTAAAGCATAAGCAAAGAGGTCGGTGGCCATGGTTCATTACGATAAATATACAATCCCCATGAGTGGAACCGTGCACTAACAGATGGATCCGTCAACTAGGGTGTCATCCCAAGCGGGTGGAAGGAGGCAATGGTGGCCCGCATTGCACTCCGCCGCTCCCGCATGGACATCACCCAACCGACGACACGATCTGTCCACCGTCGGATCAGCTGGGGTCCTCCGGGGCTGGACCATCGCGGTCCCGACGGATGGAAAATCTCTCCTTCCCCATCACCGGCCTGGCAGGGTGTGAGTCCCACATTGAACTGGTTGCCCGCCATGGGAAGGAGAGGATAATGGCCTCCGAGGCCCGTATCGCGGAGAAATGGCGGCGGCGAAGGCGGCTGATGCGGCGGCACCGGCAGCCACAAAGGAGGAAGCCATCCGCGCCCGCATTTGTAAGAAACGAAAGTATAGGAACACGCGTGCCCTCGCCCGAGAGCAGAAGGTCAGCCATGACAAGGACAACTCCGGCGACGAGCAGATCCGGCTCGGTCCGTACTGCGTCTTCGACCGGTACTTCCGTGAGAATGACGACAAGGGCTTCGGGAAGGGGAAGGGCAGTCGTGGATGATGTCCACCATAGCTAAATATGCCAAATTTTGGTAGTGTGATTTCGTGTTAGTAGTAACGGAGTAGCCAAAGATGTGTATAATGCATCGATATAGTAGTTGCACGAGTTTGTATGAATTTGACGTATCATATTTAAAATGTGCGGTCGTAAAATTTAATGCGTGATTGATTAGTGTCGGCGGACGTGGATCGAATTTATAGTCCTGTGCGGTTGGAGCTCAACATCCAGCCAGCGAATTCGACGATTCCATCGGGCCTTGATTGAGACGAAGTTTAGCCAGCTAATACACTGCACAAGCTAGCAAAGCACTGGTGAGTACATTCTGGCCGTCTAGCCATCACATCGTCGTTCGTGTAAGGTGTGTGACACAGTGACATGCTATTTCATCAACAACCAATGTACTGGCTCGGCATTTCGAACCGACCGGCATGATTTACGCCTGGCCAACCCCATGCATGCATGCACGGCAGGCAGCTCAACGGCCAAATAATTGGATGGCTCCAAGAAGAGGAGGAATCCCTGGCCAGCCCCAGCCTGCAGCTCCAAGAAAACAAAAGAAAAACAAACCAAACCCGGCGCGTCGACGAGAAAGAATTTCTCAGAGGAACTGGCGACGGCGAAGAGGACGGGACACGTTTGGCAGAAGCTACGTAGGATAGCTATATAGCCTGGACGGTGCGGCCTCGTCGGCTTCAGAGGAATCGTCCAGACACGCTGTCTTGTCCCTTCACCTTCACCTTCGGCCGGCCATGCCCTGCCTATCCGCATGTACAAGTACGTACCGACCGACCTTCTTCTACCACGCTACCATCACATCTTTGAACTCCCGGCTCAGAGGATGCAATGCAACGCATGCATATCCCATGGCTGTTTTCATACTTGCGTCGTCCTCCATGTAGATACCGACTACCGACCCTCGTCATCTGAAACCCTGGACTACGAGGAGGCTCTGTACATGCATGCACTGGCCCGTGCCGGCGTGCTCTCCGGCCCTGAGTGCGGCAGGTCTCCCCTCCGTGCAAATGCATCAGTAAAATTCATGGCCGTCCGGCGCGGCCATGCCATGCCCGCCTGACAGCCTTGTACGTACTGAGCTAGCTTTCTCTACCTCTATCGCTAGTACTCCTCTTTGCACTGCCAGTACACCCAACGCAGACGGTAGTACAAAGCTTCAGCGGCTTTACATGTTTCCGCGTCTTCGATGCGGACAGATGCCCCGGCTCGGGTTCGGGCGCCTCGTCATCTGAAACGCTGGGATCCGCAGAGACTTTGCACTAGGCCATTGGCCATACATCCATCCATCCGTCCATGTCCATGCATGCAGGCCCGGCGTGGGAGCGGGCGTGCGTGCCCTCCGGCACCGAGCCCGGCCGGGCCGGTCCCGGCATCGTGCAAGAAGCAGTAAAATTCCGGTGGGGGGGGGGGGGGGGGGGGTGGTGCTGCGAGCTGGAGGCGGTAAACATTCTGGTGGGTGAGTCGGTGAGAGCAGTGAGGAATTAAAGGCGGAGCGATCGACGCCACGGGCAAAGGTAGAGTCACATCACATCGGCCGCGACTGGACTCGGGATCCATCGATCGCCCGTGTCTCGGTCTCAGAGATGAGATTGGAAACCGGAAAGGCATCTCTGTCTGGCCGCCCGCCCGTCTCTTTCCAGCTGCTCCCCTCCATGTCTCCGTCTCCACCTCCATGGGCGGACGCGGAGGTCATGTGCTTCAACAGTGCCACATGCCGCTGTTTCCTCTCCCTGCTGACTGCAGGCTTCACTATGCGTGCTGTGGTAGCGACACACAAGTGCCTACTGTTTCGCCGCTGCTCATCGATCTCGACTAGCGCCAGTGCATTGCGATTACTTTGTCTATGTGGCTCCTCTGTGTGGTGTACACACAATGGATGATCAAACTGGAACATCTACAGCTGGCCCTCTCAAATCACCATATACGTTCACTCGGACGGTCTGATCATCGAAATTATCACGCCTCAAACCGGTCCTATACATTCGGTTGTCCAACGCCCTCAAACTCAGCCCGTGTATAAAACGGATACTGAAGATCCGGACGTGTCCGCACATGTCAAATTTCTTCAAGTCGTCACCAGCATAGCCTGACCTGGGATCTTCCTCTCCTCCCTTCTGTCTTGTTTGGAACTCTACCGCCACCTTAGCTCCGCCATCGGAGGCCCCAACCCACAATGTCATTATAAAAGCAACTCCAACCGATCGATCCAAACGGACGACGGTAGTTTTATCTACTTTTTGTTTGTTTGAATCAGCCGTTCGTTCCGCGTTCGTCTACTTTTTTTTTGATCGGCCGTGCGTTCAACATTGGCGATCTATTCTATGTCCGCACATTTAGATTAAAAAGGCTTTCATGCCAACGTTTAAGAGTTTCATGTCGGTACCATGCCAGCGACCGGCATACATTGTCAGCCAACATAAAACCACCATGCAGTTCATGCTGGGAGACTTGCCAGCGGCCGGCACACATGTCAGCGCATCAAAAGGGGCGGGAATTCGATCACCCCATGTCGGCCCGTGGTCATGCCGACACACTTGCCGGCATATAAAAAAGGGACTGTGATCTCCGTCGCAGGTCACAACTGGTCGAACTTGAGCATTTCGGTCCGCATCTTCTCGAATCATAGCCTCTTCCTCGGGGACACGGTGTTCAGATCAACCTTCATGATCTCCACGCCTTCCTTCATGCTTGCGGGGGCCACTTCTTTCGCATTGGTCTTAGCATTCGTGGCCTCGATCTCGAGCATCTTGGCTTGCTTCGCCTCCTCCAACTCAAGCATCTTGGCTTGCCTCTTCACGTCCATCTCGAGCCTCCTCCTTTGGATTTCCATGAAGGCGTTCATTTGATATTCCTTTTCTTGCCGGGGCATCTCCTCCCTCAAATCCTTCTTGCTTATCATGCCCTCCACCTTTTCAAGCAAGGCGATTAACGTCGTGTTCCACTTGTCCTCCTTCTTCGAGTTGGTCTTCCCCCATGGTCGGGCCTTCTCGCCGCCACCATGGTCCTCCACAGCTTTTCCCCCCACGCGCCAAGAGGGCGGCATATTGCGCCTTGAACTTCTCCTCCCCGTTGATGATAGTCCAACAATGGGAGAGATGGAAGGCCTTGCCATCATGTTGAACCTTGAATGCCTCCAAAGCTTGGAACACCTACAATTCAAATCAAGCAAGCATATTTGGGAAAATGGACATGTAATCCACTCGAAAAATGTGTGGCACCAAAAGGGAATGAGAGGGCATGCCTACCATGTCTTGCATACCGAGGCCGCTCACGGGGCGTGCCTTGATGCTCTCATAGGTGGCACAAAACTTGTTGCAATCTTGTTGAATCATCCTCCAATGCTTCGAAAGTGACACCCATCCACGCTTGCTTTGCATTTGGTACAGAGGAAACTTCTTGCGCTCATGGAAATCATGATGAACAGGAGTCCATATGTCTGACCACTTTTGTTCGGCACCGACCTTCGGGTCTTGCCCAATGTCCCTCCAACACTCACAAAGGAGCTCGTCCTCAGCCGGCATGTATGCCTTCGTCCACTTGCTCTTGCGGTTCGGCTTCGCCTCGAAACAGTTTGGTTGGCGACCTCCTCCTCGAACAAAGGCTCCTCATCGATCTCCATGTCATCATCCTCCTCCTCAAGGCCATAGTCCTCCGGGAACTCATGGTCGAGCGGGAAGCCGTCTAGGCCGACCTGATCTTGCATGAAGGCGCCATGTGGATCATTGGTGGCCTGCGTGAATGGCGCTCGGTCGTCCTAGCTTTGGGTCTCATCAGGATTGTACGCAGTCGCGGAGTAAGCACGAGCCACCAGCGCACCACACTCGAAGATCATGTTCTCGAGGACACAGTTGGTCGTGTCATCGTCGATGGCCGCCGGCATTCCGTCGGATAGATTGTGGGCGCCGGTGAGCATGTCGGTTGGCATCTCGCATGGCGTTTCCTCATACCTCCGGACAATGATCCACCTACCACCAGCGTGGTGTTGAGGTTGATGGTCACCGACGCGGGCGTGGAAGGGGTCGTGATGCTCACTTCCAGCAAGCATTCCCTGGAGAAGCGGTTGCCTTGTGGGTAGGCGTGGAAGCCAGGAATCGGCTACGCGGAAGGCACGCGGCGACTACGGTAGCATCATCCGAGGATATGCTGACGAGCCCGTGCTGGCCATGGCCACAGCAACAGCGGCGACAAGCCCGTGCTGGCTAGGGTTTACCTCTACGTACAACATGGCCTCCCTCGTTGCCGCCTTCACCCGGGCATTGGTGTCTTCCTGCTGCGCGGCTGCGGTGGCAGCTGCCTTGCCCCTTGCATCCTATGCGTGCCTTCGACCCTTCCTCTTGGCCAACTCCATGGCCCACTCCTCGGGCGTCAATGATACGTCCATTTTGCATCATGCTTTCATGTTGATATTTATCGCTTTTTGGGCTGTTATTACACTTCACGGTACAATACTTATGCCTTTTCTCTCTTATTTTGCAAGGTTTACATGAAGAGGGAGAATGTCGGCAGCTGGAATTCTGGCCTAAAAAGGAGCAAGTTTGAGATACCTATTCTGCGCCACTCCAAAAGCCGTGAGAATCAACGAGGATTTATTTTAGAATTTATAAAAAATATTGGGCCGAAGAAGTACCAGAGGGGCACCAGCAGGAAGCCACAAGCCTGTTAGGCGCGGCCTCCCCCTGGCCGCGCCTAGGGGGCTTGTGGGCTCCCAGTGTTGGGGAACGTCGCATGGGAAACCAAAAATTTCCTACGCACACGAAGACCTATCATGGTGATGTCCATCTACGAGAGGAGATTTGGATCTACGTACCCTTGTAGATCGCACATCAGGAAGCGTTAATAAACGCGGTTGATGTAGTGGAACGTCCTCACATCCCTCGATCCGTCCCGCGAACCGTTGATACGTCTCCAACGTATCTATAATTTTTTATGGTTTCATGCTATTATCTTGTCAAACTTTGGATGTTTTGCATGCCTTTTATTTATTTTTTGGGACTAACTTATTAATCTAGTGCCAAGTGCCAGTTCCTGTTTTTTCCATGTTTTTGACCCCTTTCAGAGGAGATTTTGAAACGGAGTCCAAACGGAAGAAAATCCCCGAAAAGATTTTTTCTGGAACGGAAGAAGATCGGAGAGCTTGGGGGTCAAGCCAGAAGAGCCCCAGGGACCCCACAAGCCCCCACCCTGCGGCCAGGGGGGCGCGACATGCAGGCTTGTGGGCCCCCTGGAGGTCCCCTGACCTAGATCTTGCGCCTGTAAATTCCCAAATATTCCCAAAAAATCAGGGGAGCATCGTAATCACTTTTCCACCGCCGCAAGCTTTTGTCTCCGCAAGATCCCATCTGGGCACGTTCTGGTGCCCTGCCGGAGGGGGATTCGGACACGGAAGGCTTCTCCATCAACACCATGACCTCTCCGATGATGCGTGAGTAGTTCACCATAGACCTACGGGTCCATAGCTAGTAACTAGATGGCTTCTTCTCTCTCTTGGATCTTCAATACAAAGTTCTCCATGATCTTCATGGAGATCTATCCGATGTAATCTTCTTTTGCGGTGTGTTTGTCGAGACCCGATGAATTGTAGAATTATGATCAGATTATCTATGAATCTTATTTGAGTTTCTTCTCATCTCTCTTATGCATGATTTCATATCCTTGTAATTCTCTTCGAGTTGTGGGTTTTGTCTGGCCAACTAGATCTATGATTCTTGCCATGAGAGAAGTGCTTGGTTTTGGGTTCATACCGTGCGGTGACCTCACCCAGTGACAGAAGGGGTAGCGAGGCACGTATCGTGTTGTTGCCATCAAGGGTAAAAAGATGGGGTTTTCATCATTGGTTTGAGACTATCCCTCTACATCATGTCATCTTTCTTAAAGTGTTACTCTGTTCGTCATGAACTCAATACACTAGATGCATGCTGGATAGCGGTCGATGTGTGGAGTAATAGTAGTAGATGCAGAAAGTATCGGTCTACTTGTCTCGGACGTGATGCCTATATGCTAGATCATTGCCTTAGATATCGTCATGACTTTGCGCGGTTCTATCAATTGCTCGACAATAATTTGTTCACCCACCGTAATACTTGTTATTTTGAGAGAAGCCTCTAGTGAACACTATGGCCCCCAGGGTCTACTCCACACCATATTTTCAGCCTTACACTTTTTACTTCGTTGCACTTTCCGCCTTCAGATCTCACTTTGCAAACAATCTTGAAGGGGTTGACAACCCCTTTGAAGCATTGGGTGCAAGCTTGTTTGTGTTTGCGCAGGTACTCTGGACTTAACGAGACCCTCCTTCTGGATCGATACCTTGGACTCAAACTGAGGGAAATACTTACTGCTCCTGTGCTGCATCACCCTTTCCTCTTCAAGGGAAAAACCAACGCAAGCCCAATCTCCGTCAACGTGTCAATTTCTGGCACTCTTGTTTGAGAAGTAGCAACCGTCCCACGAACCGTCCCACGATCCGTCCCACGATCCGCTCTGATCTAGTGCCGAACGGACGGCACCTCCGCGTTCAGCACACGTACAGCTCGACGATGATCTCGACCTTATTAATCCAGCAAGCAAGACAGAGAATTAGATGATTTCTCCGGCAGCGTCACGGCACTCCGGTGGTGGTGAAGGATCTACTCCTGCAGGGCTCCACCCGAGCTCCGCAGAAATACGATCTAGAGGAAAAACCGTGGTGTTTGTGGTCGGGCTGTCGTGGCAAAAGTTGTCTCAAATCAGCCCTAGAACCCCACTATATATAGGAGGAGGGGAGGGGAGGCTTGCCTTCGGGTCCAAGACCCCAAGGGTCCGCCGGCCAAGCAAGTGGAGGAGTCCACCTCCAATCCTAGTCCAACTAGGATTGGAAGGTGGAGTCCTTCCCTTCCTTCCCACCCTTTTTTTCCTTTCCTCTTTGATTTTCTATCTCCTGCGCATATGGCCCTTTTGGGCTGTCCCACCAGCCCATTAAGGGCTGGTGCGGCACCCCTAAGGCCTATGGGATTCCCCGGGTGGGCAGCCCCCCCCCCCCCCCGGTGAACATCCGGAACCCATTCGTCACTCCCGGTACATTCCCGGTAATGCCCGAAAACTTTTCGGTAACCAAATGAGGTCATCCTATATATCAATCTTCGTCTCCGGACCATTCCGGAAACCCTCGTGACGTCTGTGATCTCATCCGGGACTCCGAACAACATTCGGTAACCACACATATGACTCAACTATACTAAAACATCGCCGAACCTTAAGTGTGCAGACCCTGCGGGTTCGAGAACTATGCAGACATGCCCCGAGGTACTCCTCGGTCAATATCCAATAGCGTGACTTGGATGCCCATATTGGATCCTACATATTCTCCGAATAATTTATCGGTTGAACCTCGGTGTCAAGGATTCGTCGCCGGCATTGCCTAGGTAGGACCTTCCCATCCTTCCCGCTTGGATCCACCCTCTCCTCCTCACATTTTTCTCCTATCCGCCCCTTTCCTATAGGTTAACATGGTGTGGAGACGACGATGACGACAGGAGGGTGTCGTCCTTGCCCAGCTCGAGAAGGAGGAGGAGGGGCGCACCTTGCCGTCGGCCATGCTCTTCTCGAGGAGGAGGGGCAGGGGTCTGCTCCTAGGGCGACCAAGAGATCCGGCCCGAGCTCAAGCACGGCCAGGACGACCCACTACGGCAGGTAGTAGCTTATATAGTTGATAACCAAGGTAGTATAGCATTAACAATGTAAATATAGATAATATGCATTAAAAAATTAGTGTCGGTAGTACATTAACATGTATATATAGATAATATGCAGAAAGGAGTATATGCCATACATTCGAAACTTGTGTAAGTAGTATGCTATCACTTTATGAAGATGTATATACAAAACAACAAATATGTCTATGAAGGTATATCTTACATTCGGAGGAAGTGTACTACATTTTAAGGTGTTTATATGCTGCTATTTTTTCCAACAAGGAGCATATACTAAGATATTTCTCTCGAGTATATAGGTGGGTACATACCTACTTCATTTTTTAAGGAGTATATACTGCAATTTTTCCAAGGAGTATACTCTACCATTTGTCCAAAGAGAATCTATATCATATATACAACCTCTTTAAAGGAGTATGTACTGAGTTTTTTTTGAATGAGTATGTACATCATTTTTAAGGAGTACTACATAGTACATGCTGACCTTTTCGGGGGTATATAGTGCTCAACATCTCAATTAGCATATACTGTTATTTAGCAAAAAATATAGCATATACTTTTCCCTCTACGTAGTATATACTGCTTTTTAAGAGGTAGTTTGCACTGCTTTTTGGGGGGTTAGTGTATAATTCCTTTGTTAGTACCATGAACAACATACTAAGCTTCCGAACTAGCATGTAAGCATCTTCTTTTATGTACAACATAGCACATCTCGCAGGTATACTGCTCCTTTTCTTTTTTGAGAGAGAGAGAATTATACTTCTCCATCCGAAATGGGGCAACTTAGAAGGGTACATACGCATATTTGGTTAATACTCAAAAAAAACTTTGTATGGCTCTCACTACTCTCACAATCCCTTGGACTTTGTATATATATGGCTCTCTCGGCTTCAGGGCCTCTAGAACTCTTTGTTCTGTCAGGTAAGAGAAGGTAGGAGGATGTAATTAGGAAAGAAGTATATATCAGATAATTTAATAAAAATATAACCACAAGTAAGGAACAGTAGCACATCAGAGCATGAAATTGCTACTTCTGCACAAGTAGTGAAAATGCAGGAGATCAACAATATTGTAAATATTCATTAGTAGATATGTTCAGTGTGTGCGGACTTTTTGACTGCTGCTGTGTGTGTATTTGTTCTGCCCATTGTGTATTTGATCACTAAAGCATCCCGAATTTAATTATCTAGGTAGCTTTTAGATCACATGAACTTGCATAAATATGTCTGCTGCTCTCTTTAGTTAATTTCTGTTTTCAAATTTATATGTTTCGAATTGAAATGAGTTATGTTGAGATAGAAATTTTTTCATACTTCCTACAATGGAGCTTCCAGTTAGTAACATGTGCTTCTACTATCACAAGATATAATGCTTCTGCTGTTCCACACTTTATTTTGATGAATTAGGCATGTAGATAGTAGAAACTTGCATCTCTTCATCATGGCAGAACCTTATTTAATTGGGCCTCCAATTAAGAATAGTCATATTTACAGAGCACATTTCCATGCTTCCTCCTCATGGTAACTTTAGATTATATCACATATGCTTCTTCTTTCTCATATGCTGCTTCCGTACTTCAGATTTATTTTACAATTAAAAAAATTATTAGTTCCATTATATTGCTACCACCATTGTAATATGTCATACACTATTGTTTCTTTAGTCTGCATTTTTGTTTCCATATAATATATTAAGTATATTATATCTCCTGTTCCTATCAGATTCTTCAACTTGGTTACAATAATTCTTGGATATGATGATGTAGTAATTCTTGAAGATCTTCCCTTTCTTCAGTTATCAATTAGCTTAATTGCTTACTGGATCCGTCGACTTTCCAACCGTCAAGCCCGTCGACTTCTCCGCCATCGACTTGGCCGCAAGACAATGTGCCATCGCCTCCATCGATTTTGCCATAAGATCGTTAGCCATCGCGTAGGCCTACTTTGGCGCAGGTAATTTTGAAGCATTTGATGGTCCTCATCTATTTGTAAATTTGTTAGTTTACTGTAGCAAATACAGTTGTTGCGGACAGTAGACATGTATCACATATGTCTATATAATTTTGTCTTGCTGAGTGTTTAGTAGTTGGGTACATGGGTGACCAGAACACAATATTGCAGCATATCACATTAAATTTTGTATTTGGTTAGCACACACTACAAGAAACCCAAATAAGTGACCTTCTTAGTCATGTTGTAAAAGCATCAGATAATCAGATAGACGTGATCCATTACCATCACCTCCATCCCCATCTAGCTCGACATTATCTCCCGTTTTTCCATTACATGAATTTTTTTTGTTTCTCCGACAATGCAGTACCTGAAGGGAGGGGTGAGATTTTCAAATACAAATCCATGATTTGAAAATAAAAAATCTAACCCGGTGCAACGCACGGACACTTTCACTAGTATTAACTACCATTTTAAAATAATTGAATTCGGGAACACAGGATGGAGTTGGGACGTAAATGTGGAATAACACATTAGAAGTATATACACCCATGTATATTGTGTATGCACAGAAGAATCAAATATTCAATTTGGATCTCAGCAATATATCTCACTTACAAGACTATACATGTGCGTATGCAGATACCCAGCTAGGAGGCTACATGAAATTCCATTTGGTTTCCATGATTCAGCCAACCACATAGTATTATATAAGCATGACTCTATCCACGCAAAAAAGTAGTATATCATCAGGACTCGAGAGTCTAGGTTGCAAACATGTCGCCGTTTGCCTCCTTTGCCTTTGCATGATGGATTTTATTCTCACATGGATCATGTTCTGCCATAGTCCTTTTAGATTAGTCTTTTATTAGGAATCAAGAGTCCACGTCGTCACCATCTCCTTTTGCCATCGCACGTATAATTTATTTGCCTCTGCAGGTATGTTTGTTTCCGACGTATGTCACGTCCTGATACAGTCTATCGCTCAGTTAATCCTAGCCGTAAATCTAAGATCTAACAGTTTAATTAATTTTAATGATGTGGATTAACATGGAGGCTTTAGTTCAAGTTTAATTTATATCCAATAAATAAATATACATTCTTTTAGTAGTGAGAGAAGAGTTAAATGGCACTATAATTCTGATATGTTTCTCGATGCTGCACTTTGTTATCTCTACATAAGCTAAAGTAATATTATGATCTGTTTTGGGTCATTCAGTAGAACTACTGCACCAGGTGCTCACATTTATTTTTTTTGTTGTTGTTTGTAAATAAACATTGATGGAGCATTGATGTAGGTACATAGAGTAATAACTTTGAAGAACAAGATACAAGATCTCAAGCAGCCAAGCTTGCCACCCATCGCTATGGGCCAAATACATTCAAATTGCACAGGTATGTTTTGTTTGATCAAGACTTCTCGATCTGTATCAAATGTATTGGAGGATAACCTGAAGGTATTGTATTACCATAGTTTTTTTAGTCACCATGTTCATAATTCTGGCAGGGTCTGTTGGTATTTAGTCTCTAACAAGAAGCTTGTGATAACCTGTTCATTCACAGCATTATTTTATTGTTGTATTTTGTCATATGTAAAAATATTTCCACTTATACATTCAATCGTATGCTTGTACTCCCTATGTTCCTAAATATAAGTTCTTTTAGAGATTCCAGTATACTTTGTTTGCCCCTGCTATCTTCTTTCTATTATGTGGTATTATGGAAGCATGCTATTGGTTTTTGCATGCTTGTAATATGGTTGCATGTGCAGGTTTGTGGATGACTAGTAGCTTCTAAGGACGGATCCAATGGTGGTGTTGACGTCCATGTAGAATATCTTCAACTATAAAGTTCGAAGAAGCTTAATTCAAGTTGGAACAAAATGGAACTTTCATGTGACGTGATGGTTTTTTGTTTAGTCCTGTCATTAGGTTGTAAGTTGATGAAATATTGACTACTGCTAGCTGTCATGTGCCCTTTTAATTTGCTACGAGTTATGTATTGTAGTGTGAATGTCTTCTCGCTGGATAGAAGATGAGTTGAAACAGACCATAACTGGCTGGATAGAAGATTTGTTATGTACTGTACTAATTAGGCCACACAAGTAGAATAATGAATAGTTGGTTTTAGAAAATTGCTAAATATAAGCAATTTCCCATGGCCCAATAATGTTTGGTTGAGAAAAAAATAGCCCAAATGGAAACAGATCCTAAATGGGTCGTATTTATGGGTTTGGTCCATTGGGCCACTAAGAATATCTTGTCAGACTATGTGGCATCCATGTCATTTTTTGGACATGTCACCTTGTGCCACGTGGATGGTGCCATGTCAGCTGAGCCACATCAGATTATACGTGGATCAGGCCTATGGGTAGTGACCAATTTTTTGGTCAATAGATTCCACGACCAATTGCTTTTGGTCATAGAATCCATGACCAAAAACTAGGAAAGGTCAAGTTTGTCTGTTCTTGACGGCCAACTGTTGACCTCTTCGTTTTGGTCATAAGAAGGTCATAAATCAAAAATAATGACAATTCAGTGACCTAAATTGTGGGTCATTATTGACCATATTTCTTGTAGTGTAATACGAGATAGGATCCATGTATGAAACCAAAGAGTGGACTTTGGAAGAACTACTTGATGGTCAAAAGTCTATTAAGTACAAATGGATCTTTAAAAGGAAGACAGACAATGATGGTAAGTGTCACCATTCAGAAAGCTCGACTTGTCGCAAAGAGGTTTTCTACAAGTTCAAGGAGTTGACTATGATGAGACTGACTCACTCGTAGCGATGCTAAAAGTCTGTTGGAAATATGTTAGCAATTGCTGCATTTTTCAATTATGAAATCTGGCAGATGGATGTCAAAACATTGTTTCCTTCATGGTTTTCTTGAGGAAAGGTTGTATGTGATACAACCAGAAGGTTTTGTCGATCCTAAGGATGCTAACAAGTATGCAAGCTCCAGCGATCCTTCCATGGACTGGAGCAAGCATCTCGAAGTTCGAATATACGCTTTGATGAGATTATCAAAGTTATTGGGTTCATACAAAGTTTATGAGAAAATTGTATTTACAAGAAAGTGAGTGGGAGCACTATAGAATTTCTGATAAGTATATGTGGTTGACATATTGTTGATCGGAAATGATGTAGAATTTCTAGAAAGCATATAGTGTTGGTTGAAATGTGTTTTTCAAAGGAAACCTGGATTGAGCTACTTAAACATTGAGCATCAAGATCTATAGAGATAGATCAAGTCGCTCGATAAAACTTTCAATGAATACGTACCTTGACAAGATTTTGAAGGAGTTCAAAATAGATCGGTCAAAGAAGGAGTTCTTGGTTGTGTCGTAACGTGTGAATTTGAGTAAGACTCAAAGCTCAACCACGACAGAAGAAAGAGAAATGATGAAGGTCGTCCCCTATGCCTTAGTCGTAGCCTCCATAGTATGTCATGTTGTGTACCGCACCTGATGTGTGTCTTGCCATGAGTCTATCAAGGGGTACAAGAGTGATGCAGGAATGGATCACTGGACAGCGGTCAAAATTATCCTTAGTAACTTGAGGACTAAGGAAATTTTTCTTGATTATGGAGGTGATAAAAGAGTTCGTTGTAAAGGGTTACGTTGATGCAAGCTTTGACACGAATCTGGATGACTCTAAAGTAGCAAACCGGATTCGTATAGTGGAACAATCAGTTGGAATAGTTCCAAATGGAGCATGGTAGCAGCATCTACAGTATGACATAGAGATTTGTAAAGAACACACGAATCTGAAAGGTTCACACCCATTGACTAAAACCTATCTCATAAGCAAAACATGATTAAACCCGAGAACTTATTGGGTGTGAGCCACATAGTAACGCGAACTAGATTATTGACTCTACTGCAAGTGGGAGACTGTTGGAAATATGCCCTAGAGTCAATAATGAATTAGTTATTATTATATTTCCTTGTTCATGATAATCATTTATTATCCATGTTAGAATTGTATTGATTGGAAACTCAAATACATGTGTAGATACATAGACAACACACTATCTCTGGTGAGCCTCTAAAGGAGTAGCTCGTTGATCAAAGATGGTCAAGGTTTCCTCACCATAGACATGAGTTGTCATTTGATAACGCGATCACATCATTAGGAGAATGATGTGATGGACAAGACCCAAACTATGAACGTAGAATATGATCATGTCAGTTTATTGCTACTATTTTGTGCATGCCAAGTATTTGTTCCAATGACCATGAGATCATGCAACTTCCGGACACCGGAGGAATGTCTTGTGTATGACTGGGATTTGTCACTCTACTATTTTCTGCATGCCAAGTATCTGTTCCTATGTGCATGAATCGAGACTGGGGTTTGTCACTCTGTATGGCAGATAGGTATCTCTAGGGCCTACTGAGTAATACAACATCACAATGAGCTTGCAAGCAACGTGACTAAGGAGTTAGTCACGAGATCTTGTATTACATAAACGTGTAAAGAGACTTGCATGTAACGATATTGAACTAGGTATGCACATACCGACGATCGAATCTCCGGCAAGTGACATACCAATGGACAAAGGGAATAGTATACGGGATTGATTGAATCCTTGACATCGTGGTTCGACCGATATAGATATTCATAGAATATGTAGGAGCCAATATGGACATCCAGGTCCCGCTATTGGTTATTGACCGGAGAGTATCTAGGTCATGTCTGCATAGTTCTCGAACTCGCAAGGTGTGCACACTTAAGGTTAGGTGAAGATTTGGTATTAATGAGTCATGTGTGGTGATAACCGAAAGTTGTTCGGCATCTCGGATGATATCCCAGACATCTCGAGGAGCTCCAGAATGGTCCGGAGGTAAAGATTGATATATATGAAGTTGGTATTCATGCTCCGGAAAAGCTCCGTGGTATTACAGCCATGGGCTGTAAGAGGGGGCACACCAACCCCTGGTGGGCTGGCCGCCCCTCACACCAAGGCCCATGTGGTCGAAAGGCTCGTTGAGGGCTGGCCCAAAGGGCGGCGCCACTAAACTTGATGGGCAAGCCACCTTGGCCGCCGCCCAAGCCCTATCCCTAGGGGCCGCTGGCCTCCACCCCTCCTCCTATATATATCTAAGGGAGATGAGGGCTGCAGAAACACAAGCCACAGTGCAGCCACTCCCTCTCCCTCCAGATCGTCTCCTCCTCTAGATATTTTGGTAGTGCTTGGCGAACCCTTGCCGGGACAGCTACACCACCACCATCGTCACGTTGTCGCATTGACGGGGGAACTCATCTACCACTCCGCCATGGCTTGGTGGATCAAGGAGGCGGAGACGTCGTCAAGCTGTATGTGTGCTGAACGCGGAGGTGTCGTTCGTTCGACACTAGATCGGGGTGGATCGTGATGGGATCGCGGGACAGATCATGATGGGATCGCAAGACGGATTGCGATTTGGATCGTGAAGACGTTCGACTACATCGACCGCGTTATATACGCTTCCGCTTAGCGACCTACAAGGGTATGTAGATGCACTCCCCCTCTCGTAGATGTTAGTCTCCATAGATTGATCTTGGTGAGCGTAGGAATTTTTTTGTTTCCCATGCAACGTTCCCCAACAAAGACATCATGTCGTAGGAGCTCAAGCACTTGTACCAGGTGCCTACGGCTCTATGGCATCCAACCCAACAACTACTATAAAGGGACCAACACCAGAATCCCAGGGAAGCATCATCGAAAACCACCATCCAGGAAACATAAACCATTCTCCAACCCTAGTCGCCACCATTTTCCATCTCATCTCATAGCCGCCACCATCACAATCAACGCAAAGCCATCTCCATGTTAGTCATACTTGTAATCATGTATCGCATCCCGCAATCATTTTAAGACATATTACCAATAAAGCTTGCATGTTTCTGTCTTCTCCAATGATATATTTTTGTGATTCGATCGTCATGTGTGAGTAATTCGGTAAGGAAATGGGTTGAGGCATAACCTTGAAACCCAATGTATTTGTATGGGGGGTGGATGGGACTTTTAATTAACGTGTCTTTCCCATTCTTCGACCCTGCATTTATGAAGTTCGATCAAGGAGGAGGTTAGGTTGAGGGAGGACGCGAAACATTATTCTAAACACGAGTGGTGGAAAGGTTTAGTACGGTAGCAGAAATATAGTCCTTGGGGATTCATGAGGTGAAGTCATTAAACGCACATTTCTTTTGTCTGAATTATATTTTTAATATCTGAGGTAATCCCGCGCGGCGGTAAGGGCCTGCGGTTGGACAACTGACTCTTAAGGTAGATCATGAATCATTCAAGACGTAATTTGGACACATCCCCCACTTTGTCTCATTGCAAGAACATCTTAACAGTTGTCTTCCAAAGCACAAATTAAGATCAGGATAACCTGGAACACAAATATATGGTTGTAAGATTCAAGTCCTCATACCCATGCATGTTTTAATTCTAAGTGTTTACACCCTAAGGTAGTTAAGCTCCGGTCACGAAAACTGGAATTTAGTTTTCTCACAAAGACTTGGTAGAGCCTCTCTCGTAGTGCACATCCTCTCATGGGTTCCACAAACTCAGGGTCACTCCTTGGGAAAAGGGCAGGGAAACCTTCGCTATCCAAACCGGGTCTCGAAGGGCATCAACCACCTTTTCTGGCACCGTTGTTGGGGAGGCATTGTGTTACTAACCAGTGTGTTAGAGTTTTTGTTGGAGTCTTTATTTTAGTTTCTCTTCTTGTTGTAGTTTTATTTTCTTTCTAGTTTTGTGACGGAAAACCCCAAAGAAATTAGTATGGCTCGAAACCTTAGAGACTTTGTTGCTCCAAGTGATAATTTTATGGATCCACCAATTACACAACCTGATGTCGCTACCGAGTAATATGAAATTAAATCCAATTTAGTCTGAAGATGTTGGTATGCACTTGCACTTTTTTTTGAGTTATGCAACATGACACACATTAAACACTATGAACCTTATGCTTTGAAGTTGTGCCTATTTCCATTCTCCCTAAGACAAGAGCTAAAGAATGGCTCCTAGGTTTTCCTAGACTTAGTATAACATTATGGGATGAATGTTGCAACAAGTTGTCTTGTAATTTGTGTCCCCCTGCAAAAATATGTGATTGCCACACATAACAAGTTTGAAGCACGAAGAACGTGAGCCACTAGCACTCGCATGGGTTCGCATGAAGGAAGCTATAATAAATTTTCCTAATCACGGGATGGAAGCATGGTTGAGCCTTCATATGTTTTATAATGCTTTAACTCTCATGTCGAAAACTATGATTGGCAATGTTGCACGAGGAACTATTATGGGAAGACCCATTGTTGAAGCCAGGAAGCTGCTTGATCATATGCAAGAGATCAACACCCACTATCATGTACAAAGGTCTACCACAAAAAGGGTCAATGCTACCTTCGAGAAGTAGAATGGAGAGGCGACCGCAAAACTCGATGAACTCATTGGTGTTATGAAAGGTAAAGAAGAGATAAATGTTGATGCAATTACCAAAGAAGATGTTAATGATGTTAACTCCATTGCTCAAAATAGCTAAAATCTCAATTGGAAAAATAATGTGTTTGTTCCTGGACTACCGTATCGTAATAATACATGATCTCCTAATTTTAAACGAATGAGCAACGATAATAGAAACATTTTGGATGAAACTTTGAAAACTTATATCACTAGCGAAAAGCAAACAAAATTCCACATTTACTAATATCTTGCAGAGACATGATAACTTATTTTGTCAATTGACCGACAAGATTGCTAGACTCACTAACGATGTGGAGGCTCTTGAAGAAAGAACTAAGAGCATGAAGACACATGCTGTTAACATTGCAGAAAGTCAAACCTTGATTCTAGCAAAGTTTGTTGGAAAGACGAGACCTAATCCAGTTGAGAGTGTAAAAACGATGAGAAGTAGCAAAAAAAACTTCAAAGGAGCTCGATAGGAGTCATATACGAAAACAAACTTACTCTGTTATTGATTTTATGAACATGTTGACACTAAAGCATCCACTACCTAAAATATCAAATGACGAGGCATACAAATATTTTGTTGATAAAGTTGCAATTAAGGCTTGTGAGTTGGATGATGAACGAAAAAAATTATATGGTAAGCATCTCGCTAAACAAGAGGATATATTTGAACCTATCATTGAAACTGAGATTGGTTTAAATAATTTTAATGTTTTATGTGATCTTGGCTCTAGTGTTTCCACTATCCCTAAGTTTGCATATGATATTCTCAATCTTGGTCCTTTTGTTGACAGCGAAATTAAATTGAACATGGCCAATTTTACTATTACACAAGTCGTAGGGATTAAACATGGTGTGATTGTCCCGTTACGATTGATCTTATTATAGGTGATATGGCAGAGGATCCCATTGCACCCATCATTCTAGGTAGCCACTTCTAGAACAATAAAAGATGTCATCAATGTCTCAAGGAAATGTGAGATTTGACATTCGAGCAAAACATCCTTTTTGTCAGACATTTCTCAGGAAGAAAGAAGATGAGAATGTATGATGGAGACGGTATCATCGTCAATGCGAGAAGCTACGGGGTCGGCATCAATGCACCTAAGAGAGAATAATCGACACTACGGTTGGCCTCCCCGACCAAAAATGAAGCGCATTGTGGAAGGCAACCCACACAACAAGGTAGATAAAATAAGTAAGTTTTTGTTTTTGTTGTTTCATTTTGTTGAAGTTTTTACGTATGTGCATGAAAAGAAGTGGAAAAGAATTGCTATCGAGGGCGATCTTATGAAGTTGCTATGTACCATGCCACTGTCGAAAGTCTGGATATTATGTCTATATATTATGTTGGAATCATCTTAGAAAAAGTCCTGGAAAATATGAAGTTTCAAGTGAATCAAAGGCAAAGACACCATCTTGTCACCCGCAAAAAATAAAAGACAACATCTTGTCGTACAACGCTTCGACCATGACTAACAGAAACTTCAGAAAACCAAGATGACGTCCAATAAGACTGGGAGTGGTCGTACCAGCGGCCATTCCCTCTCGAGGTGTTCTTGAAAAAATTAAAATGAGTGAATATAAAGACAAATGAACAGAAGCAAAATCAATCGGCAGTAAATATGTGTTGGGATTCTGCCCTCCAAAATGCAATGTCCATGAATATCTGCATATTGTGTTTCCAACAATGGCTAACTCATAAACTATGCCAAAAATTACGCGATGCAAGTATTTCATCGACTGTGATCGTTTCAGAGGCTTGTATATATGTGAATATGAACAAAAGGCGTGCTCCTTCTGTCTGGACGCATTTTCTGAATTTCATCCATGGAAACCCAGACATGGATGCACTTTCCTGCACAGTGCCCGCACTGGGCGCCCGGCCCAGGGGCTTGCAAGTCATGAGAATAAGATGCATGTGGGCGGGTTCATGCGAGATCGTGTGCGTCGACGTTCTACCAGACAGATTTTCCAACGGGGGGCAGGCCCGGGGTCCCATCCCCAATGATCGACCCTAGTTAATCTCGTCAGCTTTTCCGCCGGCGTGTGAAGTTGCGATTAAGGCTACTCGGTATCATCTGTCCGCCTATGGCCCTACTCACCAACACATCACTGCAGCTGCTGCAGGGCAAACTATTTCAGTATTGACCGTTCTAGATCCATCCAGATCTTTGTGTTCCCAACACAGGTGCAGGTCAAAGTCAAACACATGCGATCTTGCTCCGCTGGTAAAAACACTTTCAAGGGCTCGAGAAGAAAGTAGTCTCTTTGTTCGTAATTACTTGTCGTTCAAACAGAACAGATGTGTTTGTTCGTAATTACTTGTCGTTCAAACAGAACAGATGTATCTAGACGTAGTAAGAATTCCGCACACATGTAAAGGCTCGCATTCGCCATGGCGCCGCCGTCATTCCGGGCCACGAGCCAGCCAGCGGTCCAAAGACACGGCGCCGCGGCCGCCGCTGCATGAGTCGCCTTTCTCAAGTTGAAACGGCGGGAATGTCCGGCAACAGCAGGAACTGTTCGGTTCGGCTTGTGCATATCGACCCACCCCTCGAAGCTTTCAGGCCACACCAAATGGGTCGTGTCTTGATCTGTCACCACATGCCATGCCGACGATGATATGGGTTCACGTGTGAAGCTCTTGTTTTAAGCATGGTACCTGCAAAGCGAGAACAGTAACACTGATTGACATGTCGTCGTGCACTTTAGTTTCATCACCACAAAGCCAGTTGATTTTAACTACCCCGTAGATCTCAACCAGCCACAGTTAATTCTCTTCACAGAACTACCGCTGCATACTGGCACTCCAAGATACTACTAACTCTGTTCCTAAATGTAAGACGTTTTTGCAGTTCAAAAGTCGAAATCAAATGGGATCTAGGCTTAGCATGCAACCAAGAAATCAGTCAATACACTCCACATCATGAATACTGGAGTGCTGAACGCAAAAATAACAAACGTGACTCTTCTAATTTTGGAACACGGGAAAGATCAGAACATTAAGAAAATAGAACGAAAGTATTCTGGTTCAGTACAAAGGCGGGGTATTTTTCTCGGATTAGTGCAGAAGGGAATGCTGGACATCTATACTGCTTTTCGGGTTACAAATCAGTGTGCCCAGTGGAACAAATTTCAAGTCTATCAGATCATATGCTCATGCTGCAGAATCTATCAACTTATCCAAAAACTGCAGGGCAACGTCGAATAAACAATCTGAGCACAGTTTTATAGATATACTCACTATGTTCAAAGTTTCCAGCACAAACTGCCAATGTGTTTCAACTTTCAACAAATAATTAGGTGGTACAGAGCACTATGCTCACAGTTGCCTGCACAAACGGCGAATATGCTTCAACAAATAATTAGATGGCTCAGGGAATCAAAACTTCATGCTGGTGTAGCCACAGGCCCACATTACTCTCAAATCTAGCTTTACTTGTTGCAACAGAAAGGTCAAAACAATGATAAAAAAGGAACAGTGAAGTATGGACATCCATGTGCAGCAGCACAACGTTCTAGCGTCGGGTAATATAGCAACCCCACAGTTCACAGATTGTTTTCACATGACCACAAGGATTCAGCTAGAATAAAAAAAAATGGTGAAATGCTGAAGAAGAACAATCTGATCTAATTGATCCCTGGAAATTTCAGAATTTTAAACTACGCATGGAAGCTCAAACCAACAATCAGGCTAGGGTAAGTACTACTGCTATGCAGCTAATACTTTAGTCTTTCAGCATTGAAACACAGCTAAGGTTACAACCCAGGAGTGATGGTTAACACTTTCCAATAAAGAGGACAATTTTAGACTTGCGTATAATCCAGATTATGGATAAAACTGTCTAGGTAATCATGGGGCAGCAGGCCACATTGTGTATAATCCAGATTATGGTAAAAACTCTGGTTACTACTTGCTGGGTCAAGTCAAGTAGGAAATGTATGGACCATCATTCAAAGAAAAGGAAAACAAGAACAGGAAAGGGATTGTGTCTTTTGTCTTCCATGAATCAATAGATGTAGACAGTGTACAGCGGATACCATAAGTTTAAAATAAATGCAGCGAGACAATTATGTTATATCTATATCAAGAATACAGCTACTGTGCCCTGCGAAAACAAAACCAGCTATCGTTCCAACACAACTGCTTACAATAGGAGCAACGTCCAAATACCATATGAATATGTGATAATGACAGTTCGAATTTTCCAGGGCAATATGTAAGATATGAAAACATTTACGAAAACTATCTTCATATATATGACACCTGAATCTCAGCCAAGATAACTATGAAATATCTCGCTGCAATTTGCACCAGAAAACAACACTTTCAATAGCTTCCCTAATTCCTAAGATGTCGATGTCATTGGCAGTGCACCAGTAGTAACCTTCCCAAACAACAGTATGCAACATTCAACACATATCTAATGTTCAACCTATAGCTGGTGCAATGCTAAGAATTCACAAAACATTACCATCACATATACATCAAAACTAGCAGCAGATAGAGCACCACTACATATGGATAAGAAAGTTCTTCTTTACAAGCCTACCTTGTATATGTGTCTAGCGACAGCTGTAAAATGCAGTATTGATAGTATCCATGGTGTTCACTGACGATGTTTGATTTAGTGGTGACTTCAGTACAACTGGTGGCTTCTTATCTGGAACCAGTGTCATGGGTGCACTACCATCAAGCATCCTGACTACCCTTCGCATACCAGGCCGCTTCCTACAGTCCGGATGCACACAGCAGAGGCCCACAAGCAGCACCCGCCGCATCTCCTCCGCGACAAATCGTCCCTGAAGCCGCTGGTCTGCTGCATCAACCAGCCTACGACGACCCCAGAGACTCCACACCCAGTCAACAACTGCGGTTCCCTTCTCCGTTGGTCTCCGGCCAGTGGCCACCTCCAAAGCAACCACTCCGAAGCTGTAAACATCCGACCGCTCTGATGCCACACCTGAATGCACATACTCAGGTGCGAGGTATCCCAGTGTGCCCGCTGGCTGTGTTGCCAAGGGCACCCCGCCATGGCTCACCACACGAGCAAGACCAAAATCTCCTAACCGAGCATTGAAGTCTCCATCGAGCAGCACATTTGATGACTTGACATCACGATGAAGAATGCGGTGCTCACATTCATCATGCAGAAATGTAAGTGCGGATGCAACGCCAAGCACCGCCCTAAACCGTGCCTCCCAGGGAAGTGTTGCTCCACCCTTTGTGTGTAGTGCACTGTCAAGATTACCATTGGGCATGAACTCGTAAACAAGAACCAGGTCATGCTCACTGGAGCACCATCCAAGGAGTGGCACAAGATTGGGGTGGTGTGGGCAATCAAGCATGGCACGAAGCTCACTCAAAAACGCCTTTGAGCACGGTAACATAGCTTGGAACCGTTTGACAGCAACCCTTGACCCAGAAGGGAGAACCCCCTCAAACACAATCGCGCCAGAGCCACCAATGCCGATCACATTTTCACTGCCGAAATCCTTTGTTGCTGCGCGTACCACCTCCATGGACAGCATCCCACGGAAGTTCTTGTCGTCGAACAGCACAGCAGTTTTTTCACCTGTGCGGCGCTTTGAATGGCGAATCCATAGAATAGAGCTGCTGACCACAAGAACCAGCAAGACCACGCCACCGAGGGCTCCGCCCAGCACCGTGTAGAATAGGTTATGGTGGTGGTGGTTGTTTTTTGGAAGCGGCAGTGGGCTCTTGAGCGACGCCTGGTCCTTGGGATTGGGCGGTGGCGAAGGAATCGGGGAAGCCGAGGCGTGCGTGGTGTTGGGGAAGCCGAAGGTGCGAAAGGTCCAGCTCTCGACGACGTGAACCGCGGTCCCTTCGCCATTGGACGCCGAGAAGCCGGCGTACATGTACGTGAGGAGGAGGCCGGAGAGGTCGACGTCGACCGAGAGCGCGACCTTGTCGGGTCGGCGGGACGACGAGTAGGAGAGCCAAGCGCGGAGGCGGCGGCGCGGCGCGCGGTACTCGATCCAGGCGGTGATGGGCACGCCGGCCTTGAGGTCGACGCCTGGGCTCGCGGAGGCGACGGAGAAGATGGAGCCCGCGTCGAGCGCGACGTGGTTGCCATCAGGGTCGCGCAGCGCCACATCGCGGTGCGTGTCGAGCTCGACGGCGACGGTGTAGACGCCGGCGAGCTCGCCGTCGTCGGAGGCGGAGGCGGAGGGGAAGAGGCCGAGGAAGCCGTTGGAGGCCCCGAGGAAGGTGCGCGAGGAGGTGAGGACGAACGCGATCCCGTCGCCGTAGGAGGGCGACGGGGTGATGCGGAAGGTGAAGCGGGTGGAGAAGGAGGCCTGCACCGGGGCGGCGCGCGGGTCGGGCTGCGGGAGGAGGAGGCGCACGGGCTCCGAGAAGAGGGCGCGGCCGGCGCCGATGCCGTCGCTGGAGTTGGTGGTGAGCGCGACGGCGACCGCGCCCGGGAGGACCGAGGCGGAGCCCAGGAGCGTGAGGTTGCTCGCCCACGAGATGCGGCGGTAGGAGGGGGCGGCGGTGGTGGACGCGTGGCGGCTGTCGGCGGCCGCGGCGGGCGGGAGGTGGACGGCGAGGAGGAGGGGGAGGAGGAAGAAGGCGGTGGATGGGCAGGGCGGCGGCATGGCGACACGCGGCTAGATTCTCCGTGCCCGCATTGGCTGCGTCGGCGGTGGGATTTGGGGAGGAGAGGAGGGAAGGGAAGGGAGAAGCGGAGGGGAGGGGAGGGGGATGAGGGTTTTGCACATACAGCGGATGACATGTGGGACCCAGACAATAGAACGCAGAATTGCTGCACTAAGAGCAAGTACAATAAGGTACAGTCAGCAGGCTGTAAGGATTAAAATACTATATTTCTGCTGAGTTGGATGAGAGAGAAGAGGAGAGAGAAGGGAAGCGGGCTCTTCGTGAAGAGCCAGCTCTAGCACGTGTTCATAGGTGTTTTGTGAGAATGAAACGTGGGCCATATATGATAAAAGTAGTGCTCTTTTATAGCTAACTATTGTACAGGCTGGCTGTAAAGTGGGCTATAAGACTGCTTATAGCCAACAGTTGGCTATACTATTAACCATGCTCTGCATGTACAATGGTGTACAGTCAGCCGTCTGTAACACCTGACACGTAGGAAAATAAATGATATGGAAGAAAGAAAAAAAAGAAAGAAATCGAGTCTGTTTGCAGAATTAACGACGATCTATTCCCGTGCAAGTCGCTCGTTACAGACGAGCTTTTCCCTGTTGTACGAGGGCGTCGTCAACGGTGGGTTGCATCTGGATCTCGTGTTCCAGGAAAGCAGATTTTCCCCTTTCCCGCGAACCAGGTTTCCTTCTTCCGCGAACTCTTGTTCTCGCGCGCCAACGAAATCAGATCGAGCGCGCCTTCTTCTCCACGATTTGCTCATCCTCCACTTCCCCTTCTCCACGACGCCCTCTCCTGGTGTAGCCTTTTCTCTGCTCTGGAGAGGATGGCGCGCCAATCCATGCGGATCCCTGCGCCGCCGCCGCCGCGGGAGCCTGAGCAGGTCACCAGCGCCGAGCAAGGAGCCGCTGTTTCCCACTTCAGAGCGGCCTCTTCCTCGACTCAGGCTCCGCCAATGGACAAGCAGGCATGGAACGCTGCAGTCGCTGCCTCCGAGTTCTTGTCCCCAATATTAAATTGGTATGATCCATCTCAGTTTTCAGTTTAGAAATCAACAAGATCTTGTGGGAGAATCTGCAGGTGTTAGGTCAGTTTCTAAAGATCTTGTGGGATAACCTGTATGTACATGTTCTGTAATTATGAGTACTTTGTAAGTAACGTGTACATGTTTAGACATCAACAAGATCTTGTGGGATAACTAGTTTGTAAGTAACCTGTACATGTTCTGCAAATATGAAAACTCAATAGAAAATAGAAAAAAGCAAGCCTTGAGTTAAATAGTTCATGAATGTAGAAAATCAAAGCTTGGCCTACAGCATGACCATGTTATTTTTCAGGGGTGTGGATCCCCGTCCGCCAGGTGGTTTCGTAAGCTATTTGGGAAATCCTTCAAGTTACCCTCTTCCACAACAGCCGCTTAATCAGCAGGCCATGTTGCAGCATCTCCATTACTCTGGTGGTCCTTCACACTATGTTTCATGTCCAACACCACAACCATCACCATCAATTCGCAAGCCAAGAACTCCAGTTAAACCTTCTGGTTCACAACAAACAATCAGTGTTGACAATGCAGAGGATGGAGATAAGAGGACCGAGAAGCGACTTGCATGGACATCGCAGGAGGATGTAAGATTGGTAAGTTTTCTGTGTACACATATTTGATAATCTAAATTATTATGTCAGCAGGAACACTCATGAACTTTGTTGAAATTGTAGATGAGTGCCTGGTTACGTTGCTCTACTAACCCAATTAATGGCAACAACAAGAAGAGTGATCAGTATTGGGGAGATGTCACTAATGTCTACAACAGCACCACTCCAAAAAATCGAAGAAGACAAGTGAAGCAAGCAAAAGACCATTGGCATACTCTTAATAAGCTAGTCTTCCAGTTCCATTGTTGTTGGACCAAGGCTTCTCCCATATATGCGAGTGGACAGTCGGACGCCCAGTTGTTGGAGAAAGCACACGCATTCTACGAATCTGACTACACAACACAGTTCCATCACATGGATTTTTGGCGGGCTGTTAATGAGCACACAAAATGGACTACATACAATGAGTGGCTCGAGCAATCAAAGAAAAGAAAGATGCCAGAAACAGGGGAGATGGGAAAGCATACTTCCACTCTAGAAGACGCTGAAGATATTCCACGCCCACCTGGAATAAAAATTCCAAGAAAGAATGTAATGGCAAAGGTAAGTCAAAGGAGGTTGCAGCTGACATGGAGTTGCTCGAGAAATTGGTAGCCACTCACGAGGAAGCTAAGAAAACTCGTAGGGATATGATAGAAATGCAGCAACGTTCCTCTAGTGAGAAACTTGAGGTAGCAAGGCTCTCGGTGGAGACAACACGGCTGTCAGCCCTTGCAACAAAGGACAACATTGAGGCTAAGAAGCAAGAAAAGGAGGCTGAAATGATGAGAGCTTATAGAGCGCTCCTTGTGCAGGATACAATAGGAATGACAGATGAAATGAAGAATGAGCTTGTGAAGACACTGAAGGTTATGAGAGAGAGATTATTTGGTACATAGGCTCTTTGGAGTGCTTACTGATAGATCCCGTGGATCGACAAGGCTAGATGTGTTCGGTGAGAGTAGAGGTGTGTTACCTTATGGAGTACTCGATAAGTTCCCTCCGGCGACCGTCGTGAGATGGGGACGACGGTGGGGAAGGAGAGAGAGATCGGTAGCGGCGGCGGTGGACTTCCCGTCGCTTCAGTGCATCCCTCTAGATCGGATTAGGATTAGGAGTAGGGAACCAGTGGTGGTGGCGAACCTCGTTCCTTGTGCCATGGTCCCCACCTTCTCCTTATGGCACTGCGCGATAGGGGCCCACCAGCCTTCTTGGGCTGGACGCCCCCGATCAGGGCGTGGGTCAAGGTTCCAATGGGCCGTTGGGCCCATTGAACGAGAGATCAACCTAACATTCTCCCCCTTGATCTCATCATATGCTTTTAACTTTACTCGTGTCGCAACAGATCAATACATAGGGCATGTTTCATCGTCACAGCTCAATTGCCGGTGGAATCAGACAGACACAATGTACCTCTCTATTTTGAGACAGATTCTTTAACCTTGGGCCCTTTATTGTTCGGAAATATTAGACTATACCATAAAACTCATGTCGACTGTGTGTTCTCCGAACACACTGGGCGGTAAGCCTTTGATAAGCAGATCTGCAAACACTTGTTTGTTGCTTTTATGCTTCAAGCATTTTTCCATAATTCCGGACTTTCTCCTTCACAACTCGTAACTCTTTGTCAGTGTGTTTGGCATCAACACTTGACTCGTTGTGATAGGAGCGAAAGAACTTAAAATGGTTATCGTTGTTGTCAACCATTATCAACTTCGGGTACAGGTAGCCTTAACCATGTTGCCCGTCCCTCAGCCTCATATCAAGCTATAACATATCATTGCATCACATTGATGACAATCATTTCACTTATTTGGAGATTTTTCACACAAAACTCCGAGTATGAAAGTTAGCGACAATTGTGGATTTCGCTATACATTTCACAAGTCCTGCTTTTGTACTCACAATCTTTTGAGAGCACTTATTTCTTTTAGCATGAGGCCGATATGTTTGACTCCATTCCATTGATTTATCTATGGACTGGACATTGCCAAAACAACCCGGATATATATGTGAACTGTGTCAGGGTAATATCTTGAGCTTACAACAACTGAAGCATATGGTACCATATCCGTTTACAATCTTTTCTTATTAACTTTTGGAATACCATAGTTTCCACTTCCATTACCCTTGACTATAAGAACAAGCGTAGGTTTTCTCGTATGCATACTTTAGAGATCTTTCTTAGCATGTCCATGCGACATTCCTAATACCCCCTTTTATTCTTTTGAACTTTGAGGACAAGAACTTCTTTTCTCCTCCTGCAGTAGATTGACATCACCACTAGCAAGTAGGACATCATCCACATGCATAGGAATTGGGAAACGAATTTCCCATTCTATAACTTTGCATGAATGCAATTGTCCTCTCATTTTCTTTGCACAAAATCTTTCGATTTAAGTCATGTTTAACGCATTTACATATTTCCTTTGGAGTCACATTTGCCTTGTAGACCCTTCATAAAGTCTATGTTAGTGAAATTCAAATGATGGAATTTCACTAACATAGACTTTATAGTAGTCACAAGTATCTGATTTTCACATTCCTAGAGACCATCAAAATCTCAGGTACTGGCACTTATTTCATATGGGGTTGCCGTTGCTCTATCATTGCCAAGAGGCAAATTCATTCTATAGTCACCCATTTCCAAAAGGCAATAGGTTTTACAGGAACCTGTATCACAAGATCCCTTGTAGAGCTAACAACAGGTGTTGTATAGGTCATACAACATGCTCCCCCAGATTACTCCATCTTCACTGAAGAAATGGCGTATCTTTAAACTTTCTTCTTTTTGGCACTTTAAGCACCACCGTTGTATTCCTTAGTCTGCTTTCGGAACTATAAAAGATCCGAAAATACAACCGTTTCTTTTCTTTAGGGGTATCATAATGACGGTATTCAGATGACTGTCGTACTTCCCTTGACAATCACATTCTTCATTAATGGATCACTTTAGATGCATAATGCGCATCACATCATCTAAAGTACAGAGGAGTCATGAAATACACTACAATGTATTTCATGTCTCTTTCTCCCCCTCGAAATGTGGCAAGAACTTTTCTGCCACAATTTTGAAACCCATTCATAGCTCTTGTGAAATGAGGAAACTTCAATTATCTAGCTCATTCATCTTATCACTTCATGTAAAATGAAGTTATAAGTTAACTAGTATGGGAGTACTTTTTCCTCATTTCATTTCAGAAACTCAACAGAGTTCTTTATCATTGTCTCTTTTGCAAGTCACACTTGCATATCATTCTTGTCTTTAGGTTCGTCTGTTACTTTTATCCTTTCTGAATTTAGTGATTGATAATGACCGTTACACATAAGGTGTACGGTCGATGATAGGAAAGCTTAAAAGATACTCCATACTTTTCTCCCATAGTGGAACACATTAACCGCACATGAGTCATCATAACTTTCTTCTGTCATACAGGATAAGACTTTTGCCAAAATTTCTCCCGCCATACACGGATTGTTGACATAACACAATGTCAACTCTACCCGGTTACGCAGGCATTCTTCCCATACTTTTCCCGCCATACGGGTAATTCCCTTTAAGGGACGTCATAAATGCCATAATTGGCTCTTTTGACTGCATCAATTCAGAAATAAATCTGAATTATCTTTGACACACATGTTTGATCCGACGTTGGTCAAATTAAACATGCATGTTGCTTGTTTCATTTTAATCATGTTGACTGAAAAAAAAAGACTCCATCATAGAGAGCACATGAAAGACATTCGTCAACCAAGACTCTCAATGATCTATCTCTTTTCTTTTCTTGAATTAATATCCAAGAGTTCTTTTCTTTTGAAGCCATTCCTTAGAGAGAATTTATTCCCTCAAGTTATGATCTTTCTTTTCCATCTTTCGAGTCACTAATACCCAAAACATTCGCTTTCATGAGTGAAAGCTTGAATAACTTTTAGTCTGAGAAAACTTAGCCAATAAACAACGGTAATGAGCATAAAGATAACCCTACGTTGGTCTGATTAAAATCATGCACATTAAACCTTTTAAAACTTTCTGGAATATTCTAAATCACCGTGGTGGCAGAATTAGAGTAAAACATCATCCTTCTACATTAATTCCATATCACCGTTGGACAGAAATGGAAATAATGCATATAACTCATAAACAATGTGATGATAATATTCTTATTGAACAACTTTGCTAAGAAATAATCATCATCATCATTAACTATATGCGTTTCTTTATCTGTGCTCCAAAAATTGATCACTTTGATACAAAATTTATCAGAGATTTAAGCTTTAAACATAAGATGACTCATACAATTATAGTATTGTTATCATCAACGTTGGTCAGAAAATAACAATACCATATTTAACTTTAAAACAAACATCATTCTATTATCATAGCGGAATCTGTTTGAATCCTATTTCACCCACAAGGGAAAAACTTTGCTAATAACAGTTCTTCCAATTAAATTTTCCCGTTGGTTTCAATTTAATTGGAGGACTAAACCTTTTTTACTTTGCAGCGGAAAAACGTGAATATAAAATTCATGCACCTTTACAGAAAAATATTCTGTTAAAAATAAAAAATTCATGAACTTTATTTTCCTTTCATAAAATCTATGAACTTTTCTGTTTCTGAAAATCTTTCTTTTATTTTCAGAACCTTTTATTTTTCTTTGCAAAAAAATCATGTTAATATTATAGAAAAATATTCTGTCTTAATTTAAAAAAATCATGAACATTATTAATGCTTTTATAAAGATCATGAACTTTTCCTTTTCTGAGAAAACTATTTTGTTCTCAGAAATCTTTTTACTTTGATTTTCAGAAAAATAAAACAACAATTCTGTCTAAATTGACAAAAACTTTGAACATTTTTTTTGCTATTTTCTAAACATATTTTCGTAAGAAAACTATGCATAGAGAGAATATATTGAATCTGCCTAAAATAGATTTGAATTATATTCTATTTACTGTGCAGGCCTATTGCTTTGCCTTTGGCCTGAGCCGGCCTTTGGCCTCGACCCATCTTGCTCGCGCAGGCCTGTGGCCTTGCCACAGCCAGGGTCGGCCTCTGGCGCGCTGCTAGCCTGGCAGGCCCAACCACCAGCCTCGGCCCGAGTGGCCCATTGCGGCGCTAGGGTTTCATCTAGGGCCGTCGGATCTAATCCGACGGCCGGGCGCGATTTTCTCTCCAACAAAAACAGGTATGTGACCGGCCCGAGCCGAAACCCTAGCCATTTTCCCCAGCGCCGCTCGTCTCTATTCCTGAGCGCGCATCCCTTCTCGCGCCGCTGGGCTTCTCTGAGGCACATGTCGTGGGGAGAGCAGCTCCGGCCGGCCGGAAACGGCGCCGAAACGCCACCGCCGCCGCCGCCGCGCCTACCTTTCCTCCCCCACTTAATCCATTTCATTTGCCTTAGCTCGTCGCCGCCTTTGTGGCAAGAGTGGTTGCCGGCCGCCGGCGCCTGGACCGAGCCCTCTGTGCGCCGCGTGCGCCGCGCACTCCCCCAGCGACGATTCCTCTTCCAGTAGCCGCAGGGCAGCAGTGGCCCGTCGACCATAGCGACGGCGACAAGGCCCCTGCCCGTGCGCCTCTTGCCTTGCTCGACCCGCGATGGGTTGTGCTAGCTGGCCGCTGGCTGCGGCGACCTTAAGTCCCGTGCCACGCGTGCCATGCTTTTGCAAGCTCTTCCCGGAGCCATAGCCCTCCTCTCGCCGGCTGCGCACACGCCTTACGGTGGGTGCGCCGCCGTCGAGCGGTCGGCGGTGGCTCCTTTTCCTCTTAGCCGGCATGTGCTTTCACCAGGACGACCAAAAATGGCCTTGTATGCGTGTTACTACGACGCCACTTTCGCCCCTTTGCCGGTGGCGCGTTTCCGTTAGCCGAAGCACGCCGCCGTCAAACGGCGTGGTTGCGGTGCTTATAGTTTGCCTTTTTCCTTGACAGAGAAGATGCATGGCATCATCCCCGTTCCTTTGCCGGCGCGCGCGAGCACCTTCTAGGTGAACGCGCCACCGTCAAGGGCGTGGTGGTGGTGCCCTTTGCTTGTATTCCCTTCCCCTTTTCTTTTGCTTGCCTTTACCGGATTCGATCCGATTTCTTTTGTCTTTCTTTTGGATCTAATCTGATCCACACTTTGCCTCCGAGGAGGTTGGTTCTTCTTCCCCACACCTCGGCTTGCCGATGCGTGTGGGGATCGAGAGGAACAGGCACGGCCGAGGCGGCGCTCTTTGCCGGAGTGGGCTCTGGTGAGCTATTATTTTTGCTTTGAACCTTGCCCTTCTAGGGTTCATATCGGGGAGGGGCTTCCTTTGCTTTCGTTTTCATCTTGCAACCGAAAACACATCTAAAGCCTGGTGGCTCTGATACCATTGATAGATCCCGTGGATCGACAAGGCTAGATGTGTTCGGTGAGAGTAGATGTATGTTACCTTATGGAGTACTCGATGAGTTCCCTCCGGCGACCGTCGTGAGATGGGGACGACGGTGGGGAAGGAGAGAGAGATCGGTAGCGGCGGCGGTGGACTTCCCGTCGCTTCAGTGCATCCCTCTAGATCGGATTAGGGTTAGGAGTGGGGAACCAGTGGTGGCGGCGAACCTCGTTCCTTGTGCCATGGTCCCAACCTTCTCTTTATAGCACTGCGCGACAGGGGCCCACCAGCCTTCTTGGGCTGGACGCCCCCGATCAGGGCGTGGGTCAAGGTTCCAATGGGCCGTTGGGCCCATCGAACGAGAGATCAACCTAACACTTACTGATTACGGACTGACACGTGAAGAAAGAGTTAGATGGTTTCCTTTATTTCCAGTCTTTAATTTGTGTATCTGAAGACCTAGTAGAAGTTTTCTATGTTTACATACTTTAGATTGCATGTCGTTTTATGTATTTCGCTGAACCTGTCAAGTTTGCTTTTGAAAGAACATGTGTTTGCCTGAAATTACACTGAAGTTTGATTTGGTACTCCTTTGGATGCGCTAGCATCCAGTGCAGTTATGTCTACTTTCACCTGGTCTATAGTACCCTGCATGTGTGGAACTAGTTCATCTCTTCCGCTGGTGATAGTCAAAGATTGCATGGAGGAAAGTAATGTGTATCTTTACTCCGTCTATGTCCTGCCTGCATGTGTGGAACTAATTCACCTCTTCCGTAGGTGCAAGTCAATATTTCCATAGAGAAAATTTCGGATCAGGTAGCTGACCACCTGGACTACTTCACTCACGTACCTACCTTTTCTATTGCACATAAAGTCAGTGCCCACACGGGCATCTTACCTCTTCCTCTCTTCCATCAACATCTTCCCTGTTTGTTCTCTGGCTACACCTCCAAAGTGTGTTCGCTGTTGTGTTGTGTAGATCGCTACAACACCTTTTGGGCTTCTGATAATAATTTGTAAGTCATTGCATTATATTATCATGATGAATAGAGGAAATTTGAGATTTCCCGTGTTATTGTTTGTGATTGGCACATCCAGGCTTGTTTTTCTATGTGATTTACTAATACTGGGTCAATTTGAATATAGTATAAATTGCATATTCATGTAGCGTGTGATATTATCATAGGGAAGATAGAACAAAGTTTGTTTCAGAAATTTTGTCTTAGTACTTTGTAAAGTAACCCTAGTAACAAAATTTGACATACTAAATTTCTAAACTCATGTAGGACCTCAACGACACGACATGTCGCATCAATCCAACTCTTCATCTTCCACTAATGAGGATGATAACTTGAATAATTTTGGCCGAGTCGAATACATCGACACATGGGAAGTCTTCACAGTGGAGCAAGAAATATTTGAACGAGTCATTGATAGGATAGATGAGCGTCTCAGTGATAGGTTGATCACCAGGTTCGAGGAACGAAATTTTGAGCAATCTGTCCGTCGAAGCGGCACGAGAAGGTACATATATAGGATTTGTGAAATAGCCCATCAGAACCTCGTGCAGTATTACTTCTCTGAAAATCCAATGTACATCGATGAGATGTTCCGTAGAAGGTTTCGCATGAGAAGGCCTTTGTTCTTACGAATTGTGAATGCTCTCGGCGCATGGGATCCTTATTTTACTCATAGAACAGATGCCACCAACCGACCCGGGCTCACACCTCTGCAAAAGTGTACAGCCGCAATCCGCATGTTAGCATATGGAACCTCTGCGGACCAACTTGATGAGGTACTGATGTTAGCTGCAAGCACTACTTTAGAATGCTTGGGGATGTTCGCACAAGGGGTGATTGACATGTTTGGCCAAGAGTATCTGAGGCCCCCAAGATGTGATGAAGTGGAACATTTGCTTCAAATTGTGAATCTCGTGGATTCCCTGGCATGTTAGGGAGCATCGATTGTATGCACTGGCAATGGGAGAAATGCCCTAATGCTTGGAGAGGACAATTTACCCGTGGTGATCACGGTGTTCCTACTATGATCCTTGAAGCAGTTGCTTCTTACGACCTTCGCATATGGCATGCTTATTTCGGTGTTGCCGGCTCAAACAATGATATAAATGTGCTCAACAAGTCACCTTTGTTTGTCCAAGAGTTGAAAGGGGAAGCTCCACGGGTACAGTTCATTGTCAATGGAAGGCAATATAATCACGGTTATTACCTTGCAGATGGTATTTATCCAGAATGGGCTGTATTCGGGAAGACTATAGCACTACCTCAGATAGAGATTGACAAATTGTTTGCACGACATCAAGAAGGGGCAAGGAAAGATGTTGAACGGGCATTTGGAGTGTTGCAATCCCGTTTTAACATCGTGCGACGTCCTGCAAAGTTATGGAAGCGTGCTTCGGTCGGTAAAATCATGGAAGCTTGCATCATTCTCCATAATATGATTATCGAAGATGAGGGGGACATGGTTCACGTCCCTTTAGATTTGAATGAGAATCCTGAAACATGTTTTGCTTTACCGCCGGAGGTCAATCATGGTCTCAACATCTGCTTTACAAATGTGCTACAAAGGAATTCCTCTATTCGTGCACGACCAACACATCTAAAACTGAAGCAGGATTTGGTTGAGCATATTTGGCAGAAATTTGGGGATGAGTGAATAATTGTAACTAGTTTAAATAATTTTTTATGTATTATTTTTTCATTAATGATCGCCATATATCATAATTTTGTACCAATTTAAGTGAATAATTACAAATAGTTTGAATAATTTTGTATGTGTTAATTTGTTTCATTATTGATTTCGATATTTAATAATTCTGTGCCAATTTGAGTTTATATTATTTTTATTACTTTCTATATAGTTCACGTATACACATATTACCATCTTGTAATTTATGTGTGATCTCATTTGCATACAGAAGCAACAGAATAACGTATATTGATATTACCTGTGCTTGATCATGGATGCATGCGTGCATTGTGCAGTAGTAGACAGTCAAATAGACGGCTCATTGTACAAGATGTCTGTTTAGCCGTCTATAAGTGAAGTGTCAAGTAGTTACAGATAGCTGCCGTCTAAACCATTGTACATGCCCTAATGGGCGATAACTATTTGCGGGCTTGTTTTTTATTACACTTTTCTTCACCTTTTCTGTTTTCATTTTTTGCTTTTATTTGTACTTCCATTTCAATAATTATGAATATACATACTAAAATGTTAAATAAATAATTAAAATAAGAAAATAAAACCTAAAAAGAAAAAGAAAAAGAAACAGAAACAGAAAAAAAAAGGAAAGCAAAGGTAACCACAAAAAAGAAATAAAAGGGAAATCGATGAAAGCCAATGACAAATAAAAAAAATAAAGGAAAAAGAAGAAAAAACAAAAAGAATGAAAACCGATAATTAACGAAGAAAACTTGTAAAAACAAGTAAGTCCAAAACCCATAAAGAAAAATACAAATAATAGAAAATAAAAACAAAAACCATTGGAAAGCAAGGAAAACAGTTAGGGCAAAAAGCAGAAAAGGGAAGAAATAAAAAATAAAGAAAACAGACCCAGTCGATCCAATACTACACAACAAAGAAGAAGAAAAAAACACCTTACAGCGACTGTACCGATCCGACTGAGAAGCAGGATCTATCAAAGAGAGGAAGTGGGCAAGCCCAGTAACAACCGCAACGTGGAAATCCTTAACGCGAGAGTACCATAGAACTTGCACCAAGCGAGAAATAGGTCTTGCTTTTTTTGTCTAAAAAATGGTTATGTCTGCCGTTTTCTTTTTACCTCAATATAGGAGTGTTATGTTTTCTGTGGGTACCATTTAGAACCAAAACACACATGTTTGTGGTAGCTACCTAAACACACATGGTCAATCCGATCTGCTAGAGGCAGCTAATGTTACCAATGCAAAAAAAGTGTATCAATCCCTGGTAGTCCATGGAGCTTGCAAAAAGCGAAAATGGACACGTGTAGAATCTAGATGGGCGTGGAGGAGATGAATTTGAAGATGACACATTACAGAGCACTAATTTTGAGAACCAATGGAAGTAAAAGGTCCAGTCATGGTGAGTGGCGGAACCAGGACTTAGGGATGGCCGCTGATAGGGGGACCAAATACATACGTACTTGCTCATATCAGTCAAGTACATACTACATACTTCAGGCTTCGTCGATCGTTGGGGGTCGTTGGGGTGCCAGGCCCCTGCTCATCCCCCTGTCTCCGCCTCTGGTCATGGTGGCACTGACAATGAACTGAAAAAATAACGATTCTACACATTCTCAATTATCATGGGCTTCTCCTTGCCCCTTCACACGGCCATGGAGGAGGGAATCACCTATGCATTTTCGTGGAGGAGGGCCGGTAAGTTATGTTTGTTTTGATTATTTTGGTCGAATCAAGTAGTTTAAATTCGTATTATGCAATGTAGCTTAAACCTAGTTATGCTATGTATGGTTATATCCACGTTTTTGTTGTAGTTTAATTCAAATAGAGCTAACGATGTTCACATTTGTGTAATTATTTTTGGGGAGATAATCCTAAAAATAATCATGTTTGCCATGTAGTTTAAAGACCGGTTAGGGACTGATTTTTTTTCTAGTGGAGCAAATATAAGGTGTCAAATGATAAGGGATTATATATGTACGAGAATATGTGCATATAGATGTTTGTGTCGTATGGTTAGAGAACTCTACTAAGTCTGCCTCATCTAGGGTTAGGGTTGGCTCCTGCGACATGGGCGATCCCCTGCCCTTGTCGCCGCCGCCGTCGGTGCTGCCTAAGGATGGAAGCCTATCGGTGCTGAGAGGGGCCTCCCCCCAACGCACGTCTCCGCTGTCTCCGTCGTCAAAGTGTCCTGATCTACCCCGGACGAGAGGAGTCCGAAGCCTACACGAAGGAAGCCACGCGTTAAACCCTATTTATCGGTGCGGCCGGCAGATCGACCATAGACGTCCCCTACAACGCAACCCCGAGCCGCCTGACCCCGGCTCCGGATCGCTTGCCTCGATGTCGTCTTCGGCGTCGTTTCACGCTGGTGGTGGGGGTGATCATGGGGGGACCGGTGAGGTTCCTACCCACCCGAAGCCACCGCGCGAGGGGGCCATAGTGACGTCGGGAGCTCGGAGGACTCACAATCTTGGGCAACGTCAGGAGGAAGAAGAGAACAGCAACTGGGATGCTCGGAGGGCGGGTGGCAGCCTGACGGGGCCCGCTGAAGCACACCTGGGAGGTGAAGTGATCATGGACGATGTGGCCTTTGTCGCAGTGGATTTCGAGGAGGAGGAGGAAGAAGTAGAGGAAACAGAGAGATGGAAGCTCCTAGGTTTGTACCGTGCGCAGAAGTGCCCTAGCGCAAAAACTCTGTCCAACCACTTCGAAAAAAATCTGGCAGCTGCGAACGGGTGTGGAGTTTCAACCTATGGAGAGTAATCACTTTGTGATCAAGCTCTTCTCGGAAGGAGATTTTAACTTTGTGGGCCGCGGAGGTCCATGGATATATGATGGTAATGCCTTGCTGGTAGCTCCTTTCGATGGCGATGCTCGCCCCTCTGAATCAGTCCTTGACTCTGTCCCGGTGTGGGTGCGGGTGTTTGATGTTCCATGGAAAAGGCAGACTAGGGCTTATGGGAGAGCCATAGGTGGTACCTTAGGCGAAGTAATGGCGGTGGACGCACCGGAATCGGGGCATGCAATGAATGAATTCTTGCGCATCAGAGTAAAACTACCCTATAATCGGAGATTGCAGAAAGAGGTAATATTGGAGTACAAGGTGCAAGGGGCTGTGAAACGCTGCATATTCCAGCTCAAATATGAGCGGGTCCCACACTTTTGTTTTCACTGCGGTTTTATGGGGCATGATAAACTTGCTTGTGAGAAGAAGCTTCTGGGGCTCCCTTCGAAGGCATATGATTCCACGCTACGCTGTTCCCCTTACAAAACATATGAACACAGGACATCCTTTACCCCCTCGCCAGGACAGCCACGAGCACGAAGGAGGATGAGCTTCTCCTTCGGAAGTGCTGGTTCTGCAAATAACATCGACCAGCTCAGATCGAGTGGGAGTAGCAAACCGGAGGAGGAGGATGGGATCCCGCAGAGGGTGGATGCCCATGATAATTTTGAACAAGGGGAAATACCATGCTCAGACGCTGCTGATCAAAAGCTGGCAAAAGAGGTGAACAATATAAAGTTGCATCTAGTATCGGAGGAACCGGAATGCAGCAAGATGCAGAACCTGAAGGCTTGTTTCACAGCAAAAGCTCCTGTTAATAGTGGTGTAGATGGGAGTAAGCAGCGTAAGAAGAAAAGTGCGATGCCAAAAAAGGGGACAGGGGGAGGACGCTCGGGCAACCTGGTGATTCGTGATGAACCTCTTGGATCAGATGAGATGATTCCTGCTCTCCGTAGTCTGAGCTCGATCAGCTCGTTTGGGACGGCATCTCTATCCTTGGATTTGCATGATTCTGTCTTGGGCAAGCGCCAGATGGATGGAATGCTAGGATTCAAACTAGTGGCTGATGCCACAAATGCCATGGTTCCCTATGTCGCTGTTGAGCCGGGAGGGATACAAAAGAAAGGGAAAGTGGATAAGCTAGCGGAGGCACAGGGATGTCTGATGAGCAAAATACTGGTGGGAGATAGCGTGGGGTGTGCGGTGGATATGGAGGCAACCGGCCATGGGGCCGCCGTGAACTGACGGGGCCATGTGTGGCGCCCCGTCAGGAGCAATGAATTGCATTACATGGAACTGTCAGGGAGCTGCCAACAAACCGACAGTTCGTGAATTGACGGGCGTGGTGCAAAAGGCAAAGGCCCGGTTGGTGTTTCTGTGTGAGACTAGAGAAAAAATAGCAAAGATGCAGCGTTTATGTGGTCGACTGGGGCTTAGGGGTTTTGTTGGTTCTGATAGTGAGGGACTTAGTGGTGGTCTGGCGTTGTTCTGGTGTGAAAAGCTTTGTGTGGATGTTAAAGAAGTGAATGAAAGATTTATTGATGTTTATATTCGCTCTTCTTTGTCAGAACCGGAATGGAGACTTACGTGTGTGTATGGGGAGCCGAGGGTGGAAAATAGACACCATATGTGGACCTTGATGCAGAACCTGAAATTGAACTCGGATTTGCCCTGGTGTGTCATGGGTGACTTTAACGAAGCAATGTGGTCCTTTGAACACTTGTCCGTGTCCGCTCGTGGAGATCAACAAATGCTAGCTTTCCGGGACACACTAGAGGTTTGTGGTCTCTAAGACTTGGGGTTCTCCGGCCTGCCCTTCACATATGATAATAAACGCGAAGGACGAAGGAACGTCAAGGTCCGCTTGGACAGGGTGGTTGCGGATAACGCGTGGCGAGATATGTTCTCTAACATGGCGGTCTCCCACTTGATTAGTGCCTGTTCTGATCACCTTCCTGTCCTTTTATGCTGTGAAAAGGAACCTGACAAGAACCGGAGACCAGCCCATAAGCAATATGAGATAGCTTGGGAAAGAGAACCGAGTTTGCAAGAGAGAATTGATACAGGTTGGGCAGAGGAGCTCCTTAATATGAATGCTGATAGAAATGAGATACGGAAAGTCATGGATCATATGAATGAGCTACTATATCGTGAGGAGCTCCTTTGGATGTAGTGGTCCAAAGTGGATTGGCTGCGGGATGGTGACCAGAACACCAAGTTTTTCCACCGGAAAGTAGTTTGGCGTGCCCGCAAAAACCGTGTCAAAACCCTTATGGACGATCAAGGGGTCGAGCACAGCGATCCGAAGGTTATGGGCAGTATGGTTAATGCTTATTTTCAGGAGCTATTCACAGCGGAGGAACACCTCATAACGACACCTGTCATAGACCTTCTCGAACCAAAAGTCTCGCAAGATAAGAATAATAGTCTATGCAAGGAGTTTACGGAGAAAGAAATCTCGGATAGCCTATTCCAAATTGGACCCCTTAAAGCTCCGGGAGTGGATGGTTTTCCAGCAAGATTCTTTCAGAAGAATTGGGCTGTTATGAAGGAGGACATCATTGTAGTGGTGAAACTGTTGGAAATATGCCCTAGAGGCAATAATAAATTAGTTATTATTATATTTCTTAGTTCATGATAATCGTTTATTATCCATGCTATAATTGTATTGATTGGAAACACAATACTTGTGTGGATACATAGACAAAACACTGTCCCTAGTAAGCCTCTAGTTGACTAGCTCGTTGATCAAAGATGGTCAAGGTTTCCTGGCCATAGGCAAGTGTTGTCACTTGATAACGGGATCACATCATTAGGAGAATCATGTGATGGACTAGACCCAAACTAATAGACGTAGCATGTTGATCGTGTCATTTTGTTGCTACTGTTTTCTGCGTGTCAAGTATTTGTTCCTATGACCATGAGATCATATAACTCACGGACACCGGAGGAATGCTTTGTGTGTATCAAACGTCGCAACGTAACTGGGTGACTATAAAGATGCTCTACAGGTATCTCCGAAGGTGTTCGTTGAGTTAGTATAGATCGAGACTGGGATTTGTCACTCCGTGTTACGGAGAGGTATCTCGGGGCCCACTCGGTAATACAACATCACACATAAGCCTTGCAAGCAATGTAACTTAATATAAGTTGCGGGATCTTGTATTACGGAACGAGTAAAGAGACTTGCCGGTAAACGAGATTGAAATAGGTATGCGGATACTAACGATCGAATCTCGGGCAAGTAACATACCGAAGGACAAAGGGAATGACATACGGGATTATATGAATCCTTGGCACTGAGGTTCAAACGATAAGATCTTCGTAGAATATGTAGGATCCAATATGGGCATCCAGGTCCCGCTATTGGATATTGACCGAGGAGTCTCTCGGGTCATGTCTACATAGTTCTCGAACCCGCAGGGTCTGCACACTTAAGGTTCGACGTTGTTTTATGCGTATTTGAGTTATATGGTTGGTTACCGAATGTTGTTCAGAGTCCCAGATGAGATCACGGACGTCACGAGGGTTTCCGGAATGGTCCGGAAACGAAGATTGATATATAGGATGACCTCATTTGGTTACCGGAAGGCTTTCGTGCATTACCGGAAAAGTTTCGGGCTCATCGGTAGTGTACCGGGAGTGCCGGGAGGGGTGCCGGGGACCATCGGGAGGGGTGTCACGCCCCAAGGGGTCTCATGGGCTATGGGAAGAGATAAACCAGCCCCTAGTGGGCTGGAATAAGTTCCCACTAAGGCCCATAAGGATTGAGAAGGAAAAAACACAAGGTGGAAAGAGTTTCCAAGTGGGAAGGTGGAATCCTACTCCAAGTAGGATTGGAGTAGGACTCCACCACCTCCAATTTCGGCCAAACCTTTAGGTTTTGAGGCTGACTCCTCCCCTCCCTCCCACCTATATATACGGAGGTTTTAGGGCTGATTTGAGACGACTTTCTCACGGCTGCCCGACCACATACCTCCATAGTTTTTCCTCTAGATCGCGTTTCTGCGGAGCTTGGGCGGAGCCCTGCTGAGACAAGATCATCACCAACCTCCGGAGCGCCGTCACGCTGCCGGAGAACTCTTCTACCTCTCCGTCTCTCTTGCTGGATCAAGAAGGCCGAGATCATCGTCGAGCTGTACGTGTGCTGAACGCGGAGGTGTCGTCCGTTCGGTACTAGATCGTGGGACTGATCGCGGGATTGTTCGCGGGGCGGATCGAGGGACGTGAGGACGTTCCACTACATCAACCGCGTTCTCTAACGCTTCTGCTGTACGATCTACAAGGGTACGTAGATCACTCATCCCCTCTCGTAGATGGACATCACCATGATAGGTCTTCGTGCGCGTAGGAAATTTTTTGTTTCCCATGCGACGTTCCCCAACAGTGGTATCAGAGCTAGGTTCATGCGTAGATGTCTTCTCTAGTAGAACACAAAAGTTTTTGTGGGCGGTGATGTGCGTTTTGCTGCCCTCCTTAGTCTTTTCTTGATTCCGCGGTATTGTTGGATTGAAGCGGCTTGGACCGACATTACTCGTACGCTTACGAGAGACTGGTTTCATCGTTACGAGTAACCCCCTTTGCTCAAAGATGACTGGCAAGTGACGGTTTCTCCAACTTTATTTGAATCGGATTTGACCGAGGAGGTCCTTGGATGAGGTTAAATAGCAACTCATATATCTCCGTTGTGGTGTTTGCGTAAGTAAGATGCGATCCTACTAGATACCCTTGGTCACCACGTAAAACATGCAACAACAAAATTAGAGGACGTCTAACTTGTTTTTGCAGGGTATGATTGTGATATGATATGGCCAACGATGTGATGTGATATATTGGATGTATGAGATGATCATGTTGTAATAGATAATATCGACTTGCACGTCGATGGTACGGCAACCGGCAGGAGCCATAGGGTTGTCTTTATAACTAACGTTTGTGCTTGCAGATGCGTTTACTATTTTGCTAGGACGTAGCTTTAGTAGTAATAGCATAAGTAGCACGACAACCCCGATGGCAACACGTTGATGGATGATCATGGTGTGGCGCCGGTGACAAGAAGATCGTGCCGGTGCTTTGGTGATGGAGATCAAGAAGCACGTGATGATGGCCATATCATGTCACTTATGAATTGCATGTGATGTTAATCCTTTTATGCACCTTATTTTGCTTAGAACGACGGTAGCATTATGAGGTGATCTCTCACTAAAATTTCAAGACGAAATTGTGTTCTCCCCGACTGTGCACCGTTGCTACAGTTCGTCGTTTCGAGACACCACGTGATGATCGGGTGTGATAGACTCAACGTTCACATACAGCGGGTGCAAAACAGTTGCGCACGCGGAACACTCGGGTTAAGCTTTACGAGCCTAGCATGTGCAGACATGGCCTCGGAACACATGAGACCGAAAGGTCGAGCATGAATTGTATAGTTGATATGATTAGCATAGAGATACTTACCACTGAAACTATTCTCGACTCACGTGATGATCGGACTTGAGATAGTGGATTTGGATCTTGTACCACTCAAATGACTAGAGAGATGTGCTTTTTGAGTGGGAGTTCTTAAGTAATATGATTAATTGAACTAATTGTCATGAACATAGTCTAATGGTCTTTGCGAATTACGATGTAGCTTGCGCTATAGCTCTACTGGTTTTATATATGTTCCTAGAGAAAATTTAGTTGAAAGTTGATAGTAGCAAACTTTGCAGACTGAGTCTGTAAAACCGAGGATTGTCCTCGTTGCTGCACAGAAGGCTTATGTCCTTAATGCACCACTCGGTGTGCTGCACCTCGAGCGTCGTCTGTGGATGCTGTGAACATCCGACATACACATTTCTGATGACTACACGATAGTTCAGTACAAAAATACTTAATGGCTTAGAAGCAAGGCGCCGAAAACGTTGTAAAACGTCACGGAACATAAGTGATGTTCTAAAGAGATGAAATTGTGATTTCATGCTTGTGCCCTTGTTAAGAGGTACGAGACCTCCGACAAGATTCTTTGTCCACAAAGCACAGGAGAAAAGGCTCAATCGTTGAGCATGTGCTCAGATTGTCTGAGTACGACAATCGCTTGAATCAAGTGGGAGTTAATCTTCCAGATGAGATAGTGATAGTTCTCCAAAGTCACTGCCACCAAGCTATGAGAGCTTCGTGATGAACTATAACATATCAAGGATACATACAATGATCCTTGAGCGATTCGCGATGTTTGACACTGCGAAAGTAGAAATCAAGAAGGAGCATCAATAGTTGATGGTTTGTAAAACCACTAAGTTTCAAGAAAGGCAAGGGCTAGAAGGGATACTTCGTGAAACGGCAAAACAGTTGCTGCACTAATGAAGAGACCCAAGCTTAAACCCAAACCCGAGACTAAGTGCTTCTGTAATGAGGGGAACAATCACTAAGGCGGAGCAACTCAAGATACTTGGTAGATAAGAAGGCTGGCAAAAGTCGAAAGAAGTGTATTTGATATACATGATGTTGATGTGTACTTTACTAGTACTCCTAGTAGCACGAGGGTATTGGATACCGGTTCGGTTGCTAAGTGATTAGTGACGCGAAATGAAAGCTACGGCATAAACTGAGACTAGCTAAAGGCGAGGTGACGATACGTGTTGGAAGTGTTTCCAAGATTGATATGATCAAACGTCGCACGCTCCCTCTACCATCGGGATTGGTGTTAAACCTAAATAATTGTTATTTGGTGCTTGCGTTAAGCATGAACATGATTGGATCGTGTTTATTGCAATACGATTATTCATTTAAAGAGAATAATGGTTACTCTATTTTCTTGAATAATCACCTTCAATGGTTTATTGATCTCGATCGTAGTGTTACACATGTTCATGATATTGGTGCCAAAAGATACGAGTTGATGATGATAGTACCACTTACTTGTGGCACTGCCGCTTGAGTCATGTTAGTATAAATTGCATGAAGAGGCTCCATGCTGATGGATCTTTGTACTCACCTGATTTCGAATCACTAGTGACATGCGAATCATACCACATGAGCAAGGCCTTGTTTTCATTGAGATGAAATAAGATAGTAACTTGTTGGAAGTGATACATTTTGATGTATGCAGTCCAATGGGTGCTGAGGCACGCAGTGGATATCATTATGTTCTTACTTCACTGACGATTTGAGTAGATACAGGAGTATTTACTTAATGAATCACAAGTCTAAAATGTTGAAAAGTTCAATTCCGTTTCAGAGTGAAGTTCGTCGTAACAAGAGGATAAACTGTCTACGATATGATCATGGAAATGAATATCTGAGTTACGAGTTTTGGTACACAGTTAAGACAATGTGGAAATTGTTTCGCAGTTCATGCCACCTGGAACATCATAGTGTGATGATGTGTCTGAACGTCATAGCCACACACTATTTGGTATGGTGCATACTATGATGTCTCTTATCGAATTACCACTATCGTTTATGGGTTATGCATTAGAGACAACCGCACTCACTTTAAATAGGGCACCGCGTATTTCCGTTGAGATGACACAGTATAGACTGAGGTTTAGAGAAATCTAAACTGTCGTTTCTTGAAAGTTTGGGGTTTCGACACTTATGTGAAAAAGTTTCAGTCTGATAAGCTCGAACCCAAAGCGGATAAATGCATCTTCATAGGATATCCAAAACAGTTGGGTACATCTCCTATCTCAGATCCGAAAGCAAAGTGTTTGTTTCTAGAAACGGATCCTTTCTCGAGGAAAGGTTTCTCTCGAAAGAATTGAGTGGGAGGGTAGTAGAACTTGATGAGGTTAATGAACCATCACTTCAACCAGTCTGTAGCAGGGCGCAGGAAGTTGTTCCTGTGGCGCCTACACCAATTGAAGTGGAAGCTGATGATGGTGATCATTGAGCTTCGAATCAAGTTACTACAAACCTCGTAGGTCGACAAGGTCGCGTACTGCTGCAGAGTAGTACGGTAACCCTGTCTTGGAGGTCATGTTGTTGAGCAACAGTGAACCTACGAGTTATGAAGAAAGCGATGGTGGGCCCAGATTCCGACAAATGGCTGGAAGCCATGAAATCCGAGAGAGGATCCATGGATGAAAACAAAGTGTAGACTTTGGAAGAATTACTTGATGGTCATAGGACTATTGAGTAAAGATGGATCTTTAAAAGAAGACACACGATGATGGTGATAAGTCACTATTAAGAAAAAGCTCGACTTGTCGCAAAGATGTTTTCGACAAGATCAAACAGTTGACTATGATGAGACTTTCTCACTCGTAGCGATGCTAAAGGTCTGTCAGAATTATGTTAGTTGTTGATGCATTATTTATGAAATATTGCACGTAGGATGTCAAAACATTGTTTTCTCGACGGTTTCCTTGAGCAAACATTGTATGTGATACAACCAGAAGGTTTTGTCGATCCTAAAGATACTAGCAAGTGTGCAAGCTCCAGTGATCCTTCAATGGACTGGTGCAAGCATCTCGGAGTTGGAATATGCACTTTGATGAGATGATCAAAGATTTTGGGTTTGTACAAAGTTTATGAGAAACTTGTATTTCCAAAGAAGTGAGTGGGAGCACTATAGAATTTCTGATAAGTATATGTGGTTGACATATTGTGGATCAGAAGTAATGTAGAATTTCTGTAAAGCATACAAGGTTGTTTGAAAGGGTTTTTCAAAGGAATACCTGGATTGAGCTACTTGAACGTTGAGCATCAAAGATCTATGGAGATAGATCGAAAGCACTTAATGGAAGTTTCAACAAGATGCATGCCTTGACAAGTTTTTGAAGGAGTTCAAAATAGATCAGCAAAGAAGGAGTTCTTGGTTGCGTTGTGAGGTGTGAATTTGAGTAAGACTCTAAACCCGACCCCGGCAGAATAAAGAGAATAGACGAAGGTCGTCTTCTATGCCTTAGCCGTAGAATCTAAAGTATGCCATGCTGAGTACCGCACCTGATGTATGCCTTGCGGCAAGTCAGTTAAAGAGGTACACAGAGTGATCCAGGATTGAATCACTGATCAGCGGTCAAAGTTATCCTTAGTAACTGAATATACTAAGGAATTTTTCTCGATTATGGAGGTGGTTAAAGAGTTCGTCGTAAAGGGTTACGTCGATGCAAGCTTTGACACTAAATCCGAATAACTATGAGTAGTGAAACGGATTCGTATAGTAGAGTAGATATTTGGAGCATTTCCGAATAGCACGTAGTAGCAGCATCCATAAGATGACATAAAGATTTGTAAAGAACGCACGGATCTGAAAGTTTCAGAACCGTTGACTAAAATCTCTCTCACGAGCAAGACGTGATCAGACCCCATAACTATATGGGTGTTGGATTCGTTGGAATCACATGGTGATGTGAACTAGATTATTCACTCTAGTGCAAGTGGGAGACTGTTGGAAATATGCCCTAGAGGCAATAATAAATTAGTTATTATTATATTTCTTAGTTCATGATAATCGTTTATTATCCATGCTATAATTGTATTGATTGGAAACACAATACTTGTGTGGATACATAGACAAAACACTGTCCCTAGTAAGCCTCTAGTTGACTAGCTCGTTGATCAAAGATGGTCAAGGTTTCCTGGCCATAGGCAAGTGTTGTCACTTGATAACGGGATCACATCATTAGGAGAATCATGTGATGGACTAGACCCAAACTAATAGACGTAGCATGTTGATCGTGTCATTTTGTTGCTACTGTTTTCTGCGTGTCAAGTATTTGTTCCTATGACCATGAGATCATATAACTCACGGACACCGGAGGAATGCTTTGTGTGTATCAAACGTCGCAACGTAACTGGGTGACTATAAAGATGCTCTACAGGTATCTCCGAAGGTGTTCGTTGAGTTAGTATAGTCGAGACTGGGATTTGTCACTCCGTGTTACGGAGAGGTATCTCGGGGCCCACTCGGTAATACAACATCACACACAAGCCTTGCAAGCAATGTAACTTAATGTAAGTTGCGGGATCTTGTATTACGAAACGAGTAAAGAGACTTGCCGGTAAACGAGATTGAAATAGGTATGCGGATACTAACGATCGGATCTCGGGCAAGTAACATACCGAAGGACAAAGGGAATGACATACGGGATTATATGAATCCTTGGCACTGAGGTTCAAACGATAAGATCTTCGTAGAATATGTAGGATCCAATATGGGCATCCAGGTCCCGCTGTTGGATATTGACCGAGGAGTCTCTCGGGTCATGTCTACATAGTTCTCGAACCCGCAGGGTCTGCACACTTAAGGTTCGACGTTGTTTTATGCGTATTTGAGTTATATGGTTGGTTACCGAATGTTGTTCGGAGTCCCGGATGAGATCACGGACGTCACGAGGGTTTCCGGAATGGTCCGGAAACGAAGATTGATATATAGGATGACCTCATTTGGTTACCGGAAGGCTTTCGTGCATTACCGGAAAAGTTTCGGGCTCATCGGTAGTGTACCGGGAGTGCCGGGAGGGGTGCCGGGGACCATCGGGAGGGGTGTCACGCCCCAAGGGGTCTCATGGGCTATGGGAAGAGATAAACCAGCCCCTAGTGGGCTGGAATAAGTTCCCACTAAGGCCCATAAGGATTGAGAAGGAAAAAACACAAGGTGGAAAGAGTTTCCAAGTGGGAAGGTGGAATCCTACTCCAAGTAGGATTGGAGTAGGACTCCTCCACCTCCAATTTCGGCCAAACCTTTAGGTTTTGAGGCTGCCTCCTCCCCTCCCTCCCACCTATATATACGGAGGTTTTAGGGCTGATTTGAGACGACTGTCTCACGGCTGCCCGACCACATACCTCTATAGTTTTTCCTCTAGATCGCGTTTCTGCGGAGCTCGAGCGGAGCCCTGCTGAGACAAGATCATCACCAACCTCCGGAGCGCCGTCACGCTGCCGGAGAACTCTTCTACCTCTCCGTCTCTCTTGCTGGATCAAGAAGGCCGAGATCATCGTCGAGTTGTACGTGTGCTGAACGCGGAGGTGCCGTCCGTTCGGTACTAGATCGTGGGACTGATCGCGGGATTGTTCGCGGGGCGGATCGAGGGACGTGAGGACGTTCCACTACATCAACCGCGTTCTCTAACGCTTCTGTTGTACGATCTACAAGGGTACGTAGATCACTCATCCCCTCTCGTAGATGGACATCACCATGATAGGTCTTCGTGCGCGTAGGAAAATTTTTGTTTCCCATGCGACGTTCCCCAACAGAAATGTTTCTTCAGCACCGGGGTGATGCCACAGGGTGTGAACGAGACGGCCATTGTGCTTATCCCCAAGGTAGACAACCCCAATCACCTTAAGGACTTCCGGCCCATCAGCTTATGTAACGTCGTGTACAAGATCGTCGCAAAGTGCCTGGTTAATCGGCTTCGCCCAGTCCTTGATGAGATTATTTCACCAGCACAGAGCGCATTTGTCCCAGGCAGAATGATTACTGATAATGCATTACTGGCTTTTGAGTGCCTACATTTCATGCACCAGGACAAAAACACGGAGAACAGTTTCTGTGCTTATAAGCTGGATCTCTCCAAGGCCTATGAGAGGGTTGATTGGAGCTTTCTGCGACAAGTTATGGAAAAGTTGGGTTTCTCTAATCAATGGATACAATGGATCATAGCTTGTATTACGTCGGTCAAATACTCTGTCAAATTCAACGGCTCCATGTTGAACTCGTTCACACCCTCACGGGGGCTTTGACAAGGTGATCCCCTGTCCCCCTTTCTATTCCTGTTTGTCGCTGATGGACTCTCCGCTCTACTTAGACAAGGAGTAGAATCAAACAACCTTCATCCAGTCAAAGTTTGCCGAAGGGCCCCGGGAGTCTCTCACCTCTTATTTGCCGACGACACCCTCCTCTTCTTCAAGGAAAATCAAGCACAAGCCACGTTTGTAAAAGGTGTCATCCAAAGCTATGAGCAAGCTACGGGTCAGCTGATTAATACCCAGAAATGCTCCATTCAATTTGGAGAGGCCTGCCCAGTAGTAAAACAAGAACAAGTGCGACAGATCCTTGATGTTCAAATGGAAGAATTTGAAGGAAAATACCTGGGCCTTCCAACACCTGATGGTAGGATGCACCGGGGGAAGTTCCAAAAATTGCAAGAAAGCCTCACACGACGTATTCTGGAGTGGGGGGATACTCTCTCTCAAGCAGGGAAGGAGACGATGATCAAGTCTGTTGCCCAGGGTATTCCAACATACATTATGGGGGTGTTCAAACTGCCTGCCTCTGTCTGCGAGGATCTGTCTCGATTAGTATGAAACTTTTGGTGGGGTGCTAAGGAGGGAAAGAGGAAAACACATTGGAAGTCTTGGGATAAAGTCTGCGAATCAAAAAGCAGAGGCGGACTAGGATTCCGAGACTTCCGTTTGTTCAATCAAGCTCTTCTCGCGCGACAGGCTTGGAGACTACTAACCAGACCGGAGTCCCTGTGTGCACAGGTTATCAAGGCAAAGTATTACCCAAATGGCGCCCTGGTGGACACGGTTTTCACTGCAAATGCATCACCAACATGGCAAGCCATCACCTATGGGCTGGGTCTGCTCAAACGAGGTATTATCTGGCGAGTTGGAACCGGTGAGCAGATCAGGATTTGGAGGGATCCGTGGATTCCTAGACCACATTCTTATCGTCCTATCTCGATCAGAGGGAAATGCCGCCTTCGGAGGGTGTCTGAGCTCCTGGATGATCACGGACGCTGGCATCTGGAATCCCTGAACCGATATTTCTTACCAATGGATGTCCAGGCCATAAGTGAGATCAGGACCTCCACAAATCGGCTTGTCCAAGACGTCCTGGCGTGGGCGCCAGATCCAAAAGGTGTCAAGTACGCTCGGCTTACCACCTCGCACATGAGGAGAAACTTCGGGCATCTAGGGAGGCGTCAAGTAGAGCACCAGATGGTACTCGAGCTATTTGGAAGGTGCTCTCGGGATGCATGGCCCCTCCAAAGGTGCGGGTGTTTGCCTGGAGGGTTGCAACAAACTCCCTTGCTACGGCTGCAAACCTGCTACAGCGCAACATGGGAGTGTCGGATACCTGTGTCATTTGCGGTAAGGAGCGAAAAGACACCTTCCATGCTCTATGTACATGCCCCTTGGCGCAATGTTTATGGAGAGACATGGTGAAATCCTGGAACATGCCGAAGTTGGAAGATATACAGAACACAAGGACTGAGTGGCTGCTGCATCTGCTGGAGCAGTGTAAGCCTGATCAACGGCTACCTGTTCTAATGACACTTTGGCGGAGTTGGCGCGTCCACAATGAACTTACTCATGGTAAACAGGCACCGCCGACTGAAGCCTCCACGCGTTTCCTGTCCAGCTACATCTAAACGCTCCAGTGCATAAAACAGTTTCCGAGAGGTGATCTTGTCAAAGGAAAAATGGTGCCCTCCCACCAGGGGAAGCTAACAGCAAATCAGAAGGAGGAGGTGCAACCAAAGGACCGGGTGCAACGGTGGACTAAGCCACCCCCTGGATGGACCAAATTAAACATCGATGGGGACTATTCTGAAGGTAACAAAACTGGGGGTGCAGGAATGATCCTTCGGGACGAGGAAGGACAAGTCATATTCTCGTCTTGCCGCTATCTCCGTACTTGCTCCTCGGCTCTCGAAGCGGAACTGATGGCTTGTCTGGAGGGGATCTCCATAGCGCGCGTCTGGAGTGAGCTGCCCATGATTGTTGAATTGGATTGCTCATGCGCGGTCCAGATGATCGTCGAGGAAGGAATTGACAGATCACCGCATGCAACCTTGGTGATGCAGCTCAAACAAGCCCTTGGGGAGATAGGAGAACATGTGATATCGCATGTGGTTAGGAGTAGGAATGCTCTAGCGGATGCTCTTGCTCGGCTTGGACGTATAAATCACCGTACGGCTGTATGGCTACGCGGTATACCTGAGGAGGTTGACACCTTATGTAAGGAGGACTCGGTTGGTTAATCAATATATTTTTCATTCGCAAAAAAAAATGATAAGGGATTATGTAAGAGACTAAATTTAAAAGATTAGCTAGAAATGCTCTAAGTCGTAAGCGGTCATTGTTTAAGGTGTGAGAACACTCCGAATTATCAAATTTATAGGTGTGAATGATGACTTCAGATAGCTTGATGTATGTTCTTGTGTGATTTTCATAAAATAATTAAGAAATATGATTGTATGCATCGTCTGAGGCTGGCTACATCGACTCGATTGATGCATCCATTGAAATAATTAACAATCAATTAATAACGCAAAGGTGTACATGCACTTTCGGCATTGATTTGCTGGAAAATCTGGCTTGAGCGCAACACAAGATTTTTTCAGCATAAAGAGCTCCCGGTGGTGGCCATTGTTAATCGAATTCGAGATGAAGCGACGCCATGGAAATTGGCAGGGCTAAATGATAGGTTCGGCAACACTGCTGCTTGCTTAGCAAAGCTAGCAGCGGTTGTATTAATTTTTTTCGGTCTTCCTTGGTCCCTGACCTTTCTCTGTAACTGGCCGTCGGCCTCCTTCTCAATGAAATCACAGCAGTTCAGCTGCTGTCTTTCAAAAAAGAAAAAGAAAAAAAGGCCAGCGTACAGTCACGCAAGACAAAGCACGCCCGAAGAAGGCTGGTGTATCAACGTCAACAGGCAGTCCATTTGCAGCAGGCTGACAGGTGCCACGGCCCACGAGTAAAGTAATCACCTGTGTACTGATGGTTGGCGGCCCACGAGTAAAGTAATCACCTGTGTACTGATGGTTGGCCGCGTCCCCGAGCGGGGAGATTTTATGTTTTGACTAAACTCGAAAGAAAATCTAGATTTAATCTTTGTTTGAAAAAACGTGACGCCAACGTTTCTGGTCCCTTACGTCTTCCGTGCAACCCCAGACGTCAAGGACGTTGGCGTCACGCAAAATAGGATAGATATTTTTTTTTCCAAACAGAGTTTAAATCTGGATTTTCGTTGCCTAAAAGGTCAAAACACAAAAATTTATCTCCCTGAGCAGTGAGGGGCTCCGAAACCCAGGAAATCGAACGGTGTCGGTGCCATACGGACGGTCACATCACATGCGAACGAGAAACCTGCGTGCCCTCCACAAGCTTGCCAACTTGCTGCCTTGCAGTAGGGCCGGCCAGCTCCCATCACGCTGCAAGAATGTGCATGCACCTACTCTATAATGCCACCGCCGGTGCAGCCGGTGGCCAACAAGTCATAGCCCTTCTGTCTTTTATGATTTTATAGGCAAGTGCAGTGCAGCAAAGATCATTTTTGGTTTTGGCATGTGTTGCGTGGTCAATTTTGACCTTGCTCATGTAATAATTTTGGGGAAACGGTCGTGGACTATCCATTAGGAGTTTATGGGTTAGTCATGGCGGTGGGTGCTCGCTTGGAATTGAGGCGGAGGCCACCGGTCTGCGTTTGGCTGTGTGCGCCGTATAGCCTGGCACGTTCTGTCACTGCCGCTGGGTACCTGAGATGACGAGGAGCCGTTTGGTTAGTGCAACAGGGATCAGTTGCTGTTGCCTGCATTGGCTCTCGTTGACGTGTTAACAGTGGAGGCAGCGCATGCGTGCACGCCAGTTGGCATTGTGTGCGCCATGAGCGTGGAGACAACGAGGACGGAATGCTGGCGAAGGATTAGGTGAGACTTGAGTTCAGCAACATCGCTGGCTACCAAATCTTGAACAAATTCAGGACCACCATCCACGCAGGGGATGTGAGTCCTGAATCTGCACTAAGCAAGGTGCGTGTGCAGGGCCGGTCATGAGATTTTAGGGGCCCGGGGCAAGCCGACGCAGAGGGGCCTTAAATTTACAGAAAAGTACGAGTATTTGTATTACTATTTTTTTACAAAAAACATATATAGTACAAGAGAATTTATGTTGCCTTGTGATCTATTTATTTTCATCGAATTTAGATTGCTTATAACATGTGTCACGACGTGTTTCGTTGTGATCTAGACTACCAAAAAATCAGAACATAAATATTCATGATAGAAGTTGGCCACATAAACCAGAAACGGGGAAAATAAACACTTCCGTGGCCTCAAATTATTGACATTCTAAATCTTTCATTCACTGGATTGTTCTTCAACGGTAACTAACGCTAATTCCTCGGAATTCGAGTTAGTTGTATCTATTCCAAAAAATGTCAACAGCTCATTTATGGGACTATCAACATATATGCATGTTTTGTCCTTTTCTTTTCTCATTACTAGATGGATACTTTCTAGATGACACCTTGCTAAACTAAGACCAGCCTTGTTAATTACCGAAATATGGCATGAAAGTATAGCACACAAACATCTTATAGTAGAAGAAATTGAGAACACTGTTGATTAAAAAAAATGCAAACAAGGCACGGAACAAGGCACCTGGTCACATGGATAGGTAGAAAATTAAAAACTGCAAGATTTTGCTGTTGCTTACAAGTCAAACAAAGAATTGAGTTCCTCTTTTCAGATCCAAGTCAACACCAGGAAACGGAGTGTGAGACAGAGAGACGTGCGAGGATGACCTTCACAAAGGAACGAACAGCCAGAAAAGCGTTTGAAAAGAGGGGATTTTATTTGAAGAGGAGGTCGCTAGATGGGAATCTGCAAACCTGCACTATGTTCTTCCATTAATCTCGCCAACTGTAGACATCGCAATTAGACGAAGCGGGAGGGGCGCCGTTAATCTGGCTGATTCGTTGCCAATCAAGGAAAAGAAGGGGTAGAAACCAATGAAATATACGCGTTTGGTGTGCTGTTTTGCTGTGTGCGGCAAACTGCATAATTAACGGATCAGGGGCTAAACATCACCCACGTATCGGGGGGCCCTTCTTGCTCGGGGGCCCGGGGCGGTCGCCCCGTCCGCCCCCCCCCCCCGGGCCGGCCCTGTGCGTGTGCTACTTTATTACAGACTCTTGTGCACTAAATCTTGAAAGTACTATTAATTATTCAACGAAGGACGGTTAAAAACATACATCAATTCATTCGAATTCATCACTCACACCTACAAACTCGATAATTTAAAGTGCTCTCACTTCTCATATCTAAAATCGGCATCGGCGTTGATCTATACACATAACGTATCAGAACCTAGAGTCGGTGCAATAAATCTAAAGCGTACATCACATGCACGTGTTTTAGAAGACGCCGTCATTATCGAACCACTAACCCGTCTTCACGAGAGAGGTCTGCATCATCCTTGCCGGTTCATCCATCTATTGATGCCACCACAGCGTCCAAGGACACCACCTCCCCGCGCGCAAACTATTGAGCACGTCGCGACCGATACACCACAGCATCATGTCGCGAAGTGCCACCAGCCGACACGGCTTGAAGTCTCTAGAGATCTGTCGTGCATAGAACTGTCGAACATGCGTGACACAGTGTAGCACCTGTCGGTCATGCATGACTTGACACCACCGACAAAGCTCTGTACAAGACGAATATGTTACACCTCCTACCTCTATCTTCCAGCGCTGCTCCACAAACAATGCTCCCTACAGAAAAACGACACCGCAGTGTCGTGATCGTCCCATGTGGAAGATCAAATCCTATGGTATCCCCGGAGCAGCACGAGTGGGTCGACAATAGTTACACGATGCTGCCTCCATCAAGGTAACGACACAAAACGCCGCCATCGTCCATCGTCGGCTCGGTTTTCACTAGTAACTATGTCTCCCCGACTCGAAACCGGGACTAGATGCATGACAGATCCCAAGATCCGACCACCTAGCCTCACGTCGGCCACCTCGATGGAGCAGATGACCACCAGATCCGATACCATGTCTCCAAAGTCGGCCGCCACCATGCCAGGTCGCGAGATCAGGCCACCCGACGACGCACGCCGCCGTCCCCTCCCCCCTACCACCGCCCGCAGTCGTCATGCAGCAAGCCCGCGCCCGTGCCACTTCCGCCCGCGTCCCCACGCGCGTCGCCGCCACTGGTGCCAGCCATCACGCCGTCAGCCCCACATGAGCGTGGCACCCCGCCTGGCCAGGCCGTCCCGCGCCAGGCGCAAATCCGAGATGGGGAGTAGGAGCTGTCCGCCGCCGCCGATGCCACAAGAGATTTGCCCGGCGGTGCATGCCGACATCGGCAGGGGAAGGAGATGGAAGGAGGGGTGAAGATGGCCGGCGGCTAGGGTTCCTTCTCGATCGCCCGCGGGGCGACACGAGAGGGGAGGAGAGGGGCTGCTTCCCAAGATTGTCGTCCATAAGTATGCTCTACATGAGAAGCAAAAGGCCAAGGCCAAAAAATACACGATACATGCAAATCGCGTGGAGAAGAAACAAGTCTAAGGGGGTGTTTCTTTACACGGACTTTTTGTTGTAGGGACTAAAAAGTCTTTTTTAGTCCCATGTGAAAGAAACAGGAGGGACTTTTAGGGACTAAAAGGGGGTATTTGGGACTAAAGGAAGAAGTCCCTATGGGAGGGTCTTTTTAGGACTTTTTTGGCACTTTTTCCAATAGTGCACTAGTAGAATAAGGGGCTTGTGTCCCAGCTCAATTTACACATTAGTCCCGGTTCCATTACGAACCGGGACTAATGTTAGCATTAGTCCCGGTTCGAACGGCAAGGGCGTCGGTCGGTCATTAGTCCCGGTTCAAATGGGACCTTTAGTCCCAGTTCATGTCTCGAACCCTTTAGTCCCGGTTCGAGACACGGGACTAAAGGTCTACCCTTTAGTCCCGGTTCGAGACACGAACCGGGACTAAAGTGTTTTTTTTTTGTTTTTAAATTTATTTCTGTTTGTAGTTTCTGTTTTAAATTGCTTATATTTTTAGGATATTTAATGTTTTTGAGTGATTATTTTTGCATTAGATTCAATTTTTTGTCTAGTTTCTGTTTGTGCAATTAGTTTTCAAATTTGAATGGCTTAAATTTGAATTTGTTCAAATTTGCTTCAAACCCCAATTGTGAATAACTTGAGTTTACAAATTGTTTTTAATTTAATTCTTTTTTCTCCTAGTCATCAGTTAGATTGTTGTCATAGTAAGATTTATTTGGTTATTTTTAGAATAATTTAAATTAGGATTTTAATTAAAACAACACTGTTTTGCTTATATAGTTGTTTTTTTAGTTAGTTTTTTCTGTAGAAAATAAACAAAAATCATAAATTATTCAAAACATAAAATCCTTTGAGATGTAGTTAGGTTTTAGTGCCTAGTTGGTATACAAATTTTGAGATATGAATTTTGACTGTTTTTCCAAAAAAGAGAAAAAAAATGTAAAACGGCCATAATTTTTGCATACGACGTCAAAAAAAGAGTTTAATATATAAAAAAAAACTAGAGAAAATTGTGACTTGATTTCACCAGGGCTTGCCCGGTGAAGTTTTCTCAGATGCTCAAAATTCCAAATGTAAAAAAAAGTTATTTCAAAAAGAAGTTTTTTCCAAAACAATAAGAAAAAAAATAATTTTATTTAAAAATATTAGGTTGTTTTCATTGAAATTCACTATTATTATTACCTAGATAGTTTATTTTAATAATTGTTTGAATTCAAAAAAATAAATCATGTGACATGACATCAAAACACTAGGTTGTTTAGGATTGATAGCTTACTATTGTTAGGAAAACAATAAATACAGACTTGACAACTAGGGGCGATAGAACCAGAAAATTAAGCGTGATCGGGCTGAAGCAGTGAGAGGATGGGTGACCAGTCAAATAGTCAAATAATTCATAGTCCCGGTTCGTAATTAGAACCGGGACTAAAGGTCCTCCCTACCTCTTTCCCAGTCCCGCCACGTGGAGGGCCATTAGTCCCGGTTCGGGGCCGAACCAGGGCTAGCATTAGTCCCAAACGAACCGAGGCTAAATGCCCTTTTTTCTACTAGTGATGTCCCTACTTTTAGCATTTCATTTAATAACTTTCAGTACATTATTAGGGATAACATGATATTTTTGTATGTCATTTAATGATCTTTAATCCCTGGAAAGAAACGGATAGGGATTAGAGATTTTTTAGTTAGGACTATAAAAATCTTAGGATTTTTTAAAGAAACAGGGCCTAACTAACACATGTGATGACAGTCATGTGAATGAGATCGTAGTTAAATCTCAGCTAGAGTTCTTGATGCTTCCTTTATTTTAACTCTCTGTGACATGAACAATATGTTTGCCTTTATCTACCATGTCGGGCTATCGCCTTTTCTAGAAAAACACAGGGACCATGGTCCATCAACGCGCAAGCTTCGAAGTACTAGCTCGAATGGATGCGCACACTAGCTCACTAGATTACCATGAATGTGGAACGCCCGAATGGTCCAGGCGACGCCACCATGTCATGATAGCAACTCGCATTACTCCCCTATATTCGTGCCATGACACGGTGCTAGCTACCATTAGCGGCTTGTCGGCGTCGACACCCGCGCCGCGCACATCTCCGCGGGGCCATGGCCCCGCAGCCTTCCTCTTCCTTCTCCGGTCGTTATCCGGCCGTCGTCGATTTCACTGCGCGCCCGGTGACTATTGTTACGGGCTACGAACTTGTCATACGTTGACGCCGACATGCAGCACCGGCGGCCGCCGCCACCTTCTCCCGGAAGCAACGTGCCCACGCGCTAGATGCAAGATGCCAAGCGGACGCGATGTCGAAAACAGAATTTCTTCCCAAGGTCTTGCCGCGGCGGCGACGTTCGATCGGCGCTCTGGGCGGCGGCGCTTCCACGTCGGCGATTACGTGGACCGTCGGATGCGATCGACGTGACACCCGCGCACGCGCAGGCGCTCCGGCCCTGTGCCTTTTCGCCGGCCGTCCACGCGAACGTATCTCGCTGGATTGCTTCCGGGGTTAGCTGGAGATTACCACTCGCTACCGGTTTATACACGGCCAGCAAGTGACAAGGGGTGGTAAACGTGTGCATGCATCTGGGGTCAAAAGATGCCACATGGCCTATATATTCTTAAGAGCCTTTGCGTCAGGAGCGGATAAAGTCAAAAACTGTCTAATAAGCATCGACCTTTTTTTTTTACTAATGCTGGCGGTGTTGCTCCTCACACCCTTTGGTTCAATTAAGTACTCCCTCCTTTTCGGTGTATATAAGTCTTTTAGATCACCGATTTGATGAATTAAGTATGTGTTGTATGGCATGAAAGGATATCACTAGGTTTCTACACGGATGTATTTTCTAAATATATTTTTTATCACATATGATACATATTTAGATAGTTAAATTATCAATCTAAAACTACGCGAATGACTTAGGGGGTGTTTCTTTCCAGGGACTTTTTGGTGTAGGGACTAAAAAAGTCTCTTTTAGTCTCATGTGAAAGAAACAGGAGGGACTTTTAGCGATTAAAAGGGGGTATTTTGGACTAAAGGAAGAAGTCTCTATGGGAGGGACTTTTTGGGACTTTTTTGACTCTTTTCCCAACAATGCCCCTACTTTTAGCATGTCATTTAATAACTTCTAATATATTACTAGGGGTAACATGTGTTAGGTTGATCTCTTCCGCGTGGGCCCAACTGCCCACCGGGCCCTTGATCTATGCGCCCTGATCGGGGGCGCCCAACCCGTTATGGTTGGTGGACCCCTATGACCTGCGCTATAAATAAAGTGGTGGGGGCCGGGGTGCACGGTACGAGGTTCACCGCGCCGCCAGACTCCCCACATAAATCCCCTTCCGATCTAGGGTTAGCGCAGTGCTCACGGGAAGCACCACCCACGACCACACCTCTCCCCTCACGCAACCGACGACTACACCGACACCGATGGCTGGAGCAGGGAGTTCCTCGGGCTCGGGATTAGGTGAGTACAATGGTAACTCCGGATCTATCTATGCCTAGTTGATCTACGGCTTCAACATTGGTATCATGAGCCACTAGGCAGAGATCTATTCGGTACAAAGAAAAGAAAGCATTTGTTCCCTACCCCTACGAACCCTAGATGGGCTAGGCACCGAGGATGGCTACGGCCTCGTCGGAAAAGAAGCGCCGCCGCAAGGCCGCGCCTATTCCTCTCGATCCCCACACGCATCAGCAAGCCGAGGTGCGGGGAAGAAGAACCTACCCCCTCGGGGGCTAAGTACGGATCAAGATCCGAAAGGAAAAACAAAGTATGGATCATATTTGATCCAAAAGAAGATCGGATTGAAACCGACAAAAGACAACAAAAAGAGATGGGGAACTATGCAAAACAAAGGAAAAGGGCGCCACTACCGAACCGTTTGACGGCGGCGCATTCACCCTAGAGGTGCTCGCGCAGCCGGCAAAGGGGACGGAGATGGCGCCATCGAACTGCTCAAAATGAAAAGAAACGGCAGTGTAGTTAGCACTCCAACACCCCCTTGACGACGGCGCACTCTCCCTCGGGAGAGGGCGCGCACCGGCAAGAGGAGCGGAGGAGGCCGCCGCTGCGCGAAGGAAGAGGGGACCCTCGGTGGGGCGTGGCTGCCACCACGCGAGGAACGGCCGAGGGCCACATATGGTGCAGTGTCCGGCCGCTGCGAGAGAGACAAGAGGCTCGGGGTAAGCAGCAGAGGGGCTACGGGAGCTTCGGCGGGGCATGAGAGCCACCGCTCGAAGGGAAGCCCCCGCAGTCGCTCTGCCACCCACGAGGAGCCCCTGCTCCGGCGGCCTGAGGAACTGCTCGAGGAAGGATCAGCACCCCACGGGGAAGAGGAAAGGAGCACGGCTCGGTCGCCGCTCGGTCCCCTGGACCTTTCTCTCGAGAGGGAGGAGAGGACCGAGACGAGAGCGAGAGCGGCGGGCTGGGGAAGGGGGAATGAGGGGTAGGGTTCCCCTCCCCACCGGCTCACTGGTTTTGATCCCCCAAGCGGCGCGCTGCGCCGTTGGATCTACCCGGACGGCTGAGATGGCCTCCAGGGGAAACCCTAGAGCCAGGAGGGGCGGCTAGGCCTAACAGGCCGCCAGTTGCGCCAGGCCAAGGCCCACTTAGGGCCGAGGCAATGCCTCAGGCCAGCGGGAGCAAGCCGACCCAGGCCGAAGCCGGCCCAAGGAAGAAAAGGCCTCGGCCATTTTCCTTTTTTAAGGAATTTTTGTTTTCTGTCTATTTAGACAGATATAAAAGTGTTTTCTAGACTTTTTTCTATGAAAATATGTTTAGAAAAATAGAAAGTAAAAATGTTCAAAGTTTCTGTGAATATTTACAGAATCATTATATATTTTTTCTGTAAAGAAAAGTAGAAAGTATTTTGAGAATAAAATAGCTTTCTCAGAAAAGGAAAAGTTCATGAATTTTATAAAAGCCTTAATAAAGTTCATGAATTTTATTTTAAATGTCAGAATTATTTTCCGTAAAGTTAAGAGGCACATGAAATTTTATTTCACGTTTTCCGCTGCTAAAAGCAATATGGAATATGATCATGTTGTTATTCTGGCCGAGGTTGTTTAATCACACGGTCATATTGCATATTGCAAAATGATGCATTTATTTCTATCATTTGCCCAACGGTAATGTAGATTAATATGCATAGGCAATTATATGATTATGTTAACCAACGTTATTTAATGCATATGATTGTCGTACTGACTTCGCTTATTTGGTGATTTCAGGAGGTTTCCATCTGATGAGGTGCCTTAAGGAAATTCCGACACTCAGGGGGGACAACTACTCTGAGTGGAGGAAGAAGGTAGACATGGCCCTCTGCATTGCAGAGGTAGACTGGGTTCTGGAGGAACCACAGCCAGCTGGACCTGCAGACCCAATCAGAGAGGCTGATGAGGATGATGAGAGCTGGAACAAAAAGCAAGGAAATTATGAAAAAGAGGTGATGTCCCACTCCATCAGCAACAGGCTATGGTTAAATGCCAACAAGAAATGTTTGGCGTTTATAAAGAACACCATTGAGACCACTATCGTGGGATCAATTGATGATTGCCCTATGGCAAAAGAAATGCTGAACAAGATAAAGAGTCAGTTTACTGGCTCTTATAAGACGTATGCCACCCAATTGATCAAACAGCTGGTGACAGAGAGCTACCATGGTGGTGGCCATGGCATAAGGGAGGACATCCTTAGGATGAGCCACACGGAGGCTAAGCTCAAACCTATGGATGCGGATCTGGAGATAAAACCAGCTCTCCTTGTCCACCTGGTGATGGCTTCTTTGCCTAAGGAGTTCGAGACCTTTGTTGTCAACTACAACATGCAGCCCGAGACTTGGGACATAGAAAAGGTCATCGCAATGTGCACTCGGGAGGAGGAGAGGATTAAGGCCTCACATGGTGGCTCTCTTAACTATGTGAAGAAAAAGAAGAAGGGCTTTCCGCCCAACAAAGCTTCTCCCTCCAAGCCACAGGGCAATGGCAATGGCAATGGCAAAGCTCCTGTCCATTATCAGCATAGGCACATTCCAGTGGACAGGGAAACTTGCGTCCACTGTAAGGAGAAAGGGCACTACAAGAAGGATTGCCCTGTTTTTCTAAAGACCTTCATGGCTAAGAGAGGTAAAGATATAGTTTCTTTTGTTAATGAATCCTTGTATACAAAGTTTATGAAATCTACTTGGTGGATTGACTCAGGAGCAACTGTTAATGTTGCAAATTCTTTACAGGGATTCAGTTCGGCGATAACTTTGCCAAGAAATTCAAGAGGAATTGAAGTTGCGAACGGTGTCCAAGCCGAAGTTGAAGCTGTGGGTGACGTCTCCTTGGAGCTAGCCGGTGGTTTCAAACTTCTGCTTAGGGATGTGCTTTTCATACCTTCATGTAATAGGAACTTAATAAGTGTTTCCTGTTTAGACAAAGACGATTATCAATGTTTCTTTGGACATGGAAAATGTGCCATTTGGTCTCATAATGATTATGTTGGGGATGCATTTCTTCATGATGAGCTTTATTTATTATCGCTATGTGAAAAAGCGCCCTATGTGTTGAATGTGAATGAACAAAGTACTTCGTCGAACAACGATCAAAAGAAAAGAAAAAGAACTCACGACTCCTCGAAACTATGGCACTGTCGATTGGGCCATATTTCCAGGGGGAGAATAGAAAGATTAATCAAAAATGAAATTCTTCCAAAGTTGGAGTTCTCTGACTTAGAACAATGCGTGGATTGCATTAAAGGGAAATATGTAAAACAGATAAAGAAAGGAGCAAACCGAAGCACAGGAACATTGGAAATTGTCCACACTGATATTTGTGGATCGTTTCCGGTGAAAAGTGTGGATGGTTATGATTCATTCATAACGTTCACAGACGATTACTCCCGCTTCGGTTACATTTATCCAATCAAAGACCGACATGAAGCATTGGATAAATTCGAAATATTCAAAGCTGAAGTTGAAAATCAGCTTGATAAAAAGATTAAGATAGTGAGGTCTGACCGTGGGGGGGAGTATTACGGTCGACACACTACATATGGCCAAGTCCCTGGACCTTTTGCAAAATTCTTGCAAGAGACTGGCATTGTTGCCCAGTATTCCATGCCGGGCGAGCCTCAGCAAAATGGAGTAGCTGAAAGACGTAACCGTACTCTCATGGATATGGTACGCAGCATGATGAGCTACTCAGACCTTCCGTTGGGATTGTGGATGGAGGCGCTTAAAACCACCATTCACATTCTCAACAGAGTTCCAAGCAAGTCGGTGCCGAAAACACCGCACGAGCTTTGGACAGGAAGAGTGCCATCCCTACAACACTTAAGAGTGTGGGGATGTCCTGGTGAGGCCAAAATGTTTAATCCAAATCTTGGAAAGTTAGACCCGAAGACAGTGAGTTGCCATTTCATTGGCTACCCTGATAGGTCAAAAGGTTTTCGTTTCTACTGTCCAGACAGATACACAAAGTTTGTGGAAACGAGACATGTTGTCTTCTTAGAGGACGAGATAATGAGGGGGAGCCGGGTAGCTCGAAAAATTGATCTTGAGGAGAAAAGGGTGCATGCACCCATTCCGATGATTCAAGGGCCATTTTTCTCACTACCCGATGTAACTCCAACCATAACAACTGCGGGATAAGACCCGGAACCTGTCCTTCAGGAGCCGACTGAACCCGTTGTTGATCATGAATTGGAAGTGCAGCAAGAAATAGTAGAAAGTGTGCCCGACAATGAGGCACTTAGAAGGTCTAATAGAACAAGAAGACCCGCTATTTCTACTGATTATAATAAAGTATATAATACAGAAATGGCCCACATGGAAGGTGATCCCACCACATATGAGGAGGCCATTAAAAGCCCTCACTCATCAAAATGGATAGAGGCAATGGAAGATGAGATGAAATCGATGAGTTCCAATCATGTTTGGGACTTAGAGATTATTCCTAAAGGGGCAAAGATAGTAGGCTGCAAATGGGTCTACAAAACAAAGTATGACTCTAATGGGAATGTAGACAAGTATAAAGCCCGACTTGTGGCAAAAGGATTTACACAAAGAGAAGGGATAGATTACAATGAGACCTTTTCTCCGGTCTCTTGTAAGGATTCCTTCAGAATCATAATGGCACTAGTTGCTCATTTTGATTTAGAGCTGCATCAAATGGATGTAAAGACGACGTTTCTAAACGGTGATTTAGAAGAAGATGTCTACATGAAACAACCCAAGGGTTTTATCATGGAAGGCAAGGAAGATCTAGGTTGTCGTCTAAAGAAATCCATTTATGGGCTAAGGCAAGCCTCTAGACAGTGGTACATCAAGTTCAATGATACCATTAAAAGATTTGGTTCCAAGAAAATGTTGAGGATAATTGCATTTATGCTAAGTTTAAACATGGGAAATATATTTTCCTAATCTTGTATGTGGATGATATCTTGCTTGCAAGCAATGGTATTGGTCTACTACAAAAGACAAAGAAGTTTTTATCCTCACACTTCGACATGAAAGACCTTGGTGAAGCTTCATATGTTTTGGGCATTGAAATTCACCGAGACAGGAAGAATGGAGTCTTAGGACTCTCACAGAAAGCATATTTAGAGAAAGTTCTCCAAAAGTATAATATGCATAAGAGCAAAGCCACACCTGCTCCTATAGTCAAGGGCGATAGTTTTGGGAAATATCAATGTCCCTAGAATCAGTATGAGCTCAATGAAATGAAAATAGTACCGTATACTTCGGCTGTTGGAAGTTTACAGTACGCACAAGTGTGCACACGCCCTGACTTAGCTTTTATCACCGGAGTACTCGGTAGATATCAAGCAAATCCAGGCCAAGAGCACTGGAAGATGGGAAAGAAAACTTTGCGTTATGTGCAAGGCACAAAGGAAATCATGCTGACATATAGGCGATCTGATTCCCTAGAGATAAAAGGGTACTCCGACGCCGATTTTGTGGGAGATAGAGATGATAGAAAATCCACGTCTGGGTACGTGTTCACTCTCGCAGGGGAGCTATTTCATGGAAAAGCTCTAAACAGACCATAGTTGCATCGTCTACGATGCAAGCAGAGTTCATAGCATGTTTTGAAGCCACCGGGCAGGTGATATGGCTAAAGAAATTTATACCCGACTTGAAAGTGGTAGATTGTATCCACAAGCCACTAAAGATATACTGCGACAACCAACCCGCAGTATTCTACGCTCACAACAACAAGTCCAGCAATGCTGCCAAGACAATAGATATAAAGTATTATGTTGTGAAAGATAAAATCCAGGATCAAACTATAAGTCTCGAGCATATAAGTACGAAGTATATGCTTGCGGATCCGCTAACAAAAGGCTTACCACCCAGTGTGTTCAAGGAACACTTAGCCGGCATGGGTTTGATGGAAAGCCTATGATTCCTGGATAATAAGAGGCCCAGAAGTAAATGAATTTGTTTCAAAACAAAACGTGTGTTGTGGCTGTATGATTCTATCGGCAATTAAGCTGTGATGATGAGACATGCTCTACAAGCCTATATGTGATCGAACAAATAAAAGTATAAAGTCAAAGTGAAAGTTGAGATCAAGGGGGAGAATGTTAGGTTGATCTCTTTCGCGTGGGCCCAACGGCCCATCGGGCCCTTGATCTATGCGCCCTGATCGGGGGCGCCCAACCCGTTATGGTTGGTGGCCCCCTGTGACCTGCGCTATAAATAAAGTGGTGGGGTCCGGGGCGCACGGTACGAGGTTCACCGCGCCGCCAGACTCCCCACCTAAATCCCCTTCCGATCTAGGGTTAGCGCAGTGCTCACGGGAAGCACCACCCACGACCACACCTCTCCCTTCCCGGCGGTCGCGCCCGCGTCTTGGACGATTGGGACCGAGGACGGCCAGCGTGGGGGAAGGAAGAAGACCCAGGCTCGCGCGTCGGTGGCCAGCGTCGGCTGCCGGGGTATGGCTCGCGGCGGACGGGAACAGGACGGTGACGGGGATGGTGACCCAAGGGGGGGAGAGCAGCGCTCCTGGAAGGACGTCCTTCTCCGTCGCAGCCGCGCTTCGGTGGTCCCTCCACAACCACCGGCTCCACGGCAGCGCAGCCGCTCTCCCGCGCCAAGACGCCGGTCGCGGGACTCCTCCGGCCGACGCCGCGGCGAGAGGAGGGCTTCGTTGGGGAGGCGGCACCCTACGCAGCGGGGCAGGTCAAGGCCTCCACCGCCACCCACTGCCAGGCCAGGGCAAGGACCCGGTGGATGAGTTCTTCAAAACGGCAAAGAAGCCGCCGATGACCTCCCCCGTCGTCGACGGCATGGCAGCCGACGTGCAGGCGGCCGCCGACGCAGTACTGGCCGAGCCGCTGCAGTTCGACGAGGAATCCCTTCTCGAGGCCGCGGGGGAGGCGCTACAACTAGATTCTTTCAGCCCCACGCTGTTGGACTACGAACACTTCAACAGGGCAACTCCCTCCTCCGCGCGCACGATGGAGGTCCAGCTGGGAGCGGTCACCAGCCGCGTGAGCCAGCTCGAGCTCATGGAGGCGAGCGGCAGCAAGGAGCCTCGCCTCTTCCACGAATGCAGGCCTCCTCTACTCGCCATGCCCCCCACCAGGCGGTCCGTGCCTCCGCCGAAGAGCAGGGCGCAGGCTACTCCGACCAGGCACAACGCGAGGCAGGGAGCGAACACGTCCACCGTCCCGGTAGCGCAGCGGGCCTCCCTCCGCCTCATGAAGGAGCTAGGTCTGCTAGGACCGAGGGAGAAGATGACATAAGACGTAGCAAAGGCCCTTATTCGACGCTTCGACGAGCCTCTCTCAGACAGTGACATTGCGGTCATCACCAAGCTCACCCGCCTTGACGGGGAGGCCCTGACGGTCATGGCTCGCATGGCCGGCCCCGACGGAGTGGCAAGAAGGACGTAGTCTAGTCATGTTAAGAGTTATCCTTGTACTACTTCGGTGGCGACCGGCGGGTAGCCGGTTAGAGCTAGGTTTCATTTTTGTGTGTAAGGTTAGCGAGGCCGTATCCTATCGCCGTCGTAGCTTGGGTCCTATTGGTGGGCGACGGCGATCCCTGGTTATGTTGGAGGTGTTTGTTTTGGGCCCAAGGCCAAATAGATGTAGTCACCGGAGCTTTGTTAGTTTCTCCCATGAGTGATAAGCTACTACCGATTATGTGCTGGAGTGTAAGAGGACTTAACCAACCAGCAAAGAGGGCATCAGTGTGTGAGATGGCAAAATCATTGCGAGCTGCAATTCTGTGCCTCCAGGAGACGAAGATAGACACATGGACTCCACAGCTCGTGCGGGAGATAGGAGGAACCCAACTCACAGAATGCATCGCCCTCCCGGCGATCGGCACGAGCGGCGGGGCGGCAATCCTATGGAATAGAGATCTTGCTACAATAGTTTCGCATGCTGTAGGAATTTTTGCTATCACTGCCAAGGTCACCTTGCTAGGCCAGAGCCAACCTTTCTGGCTATCCTCGGTCTACGGACCAGCGGACGACACCCGGAAGGAGGCTTTCCTCCGCGAGCTATCCTTCTCTACGCCACCGCCAGCGGAGCCGTGGCTTATAAACGGCGATTTCAACCTTTTTTATGAGGCTAGGGATAAAAATAACCTAAACCTCAACCGGAGGCTAATGGGCAAATTCAGGCAGGCCATCGACGCCGCCGGTTTGAAGGAAATTAGATGTAGAAACCGCCGCTACACGTGGAGCAACGAGCGACAAAACCCGACGCTAGTAAGCATCGACAAGTTCTTCTGCAACCTTCCATGGGAATGCCGATTCCCCTCGGCGTCACTGCATGCAGCATCCACGGCCACCTCCGATCACTCCCCGCTAGTTCTCAGTGACACAACAGCAACTCCACGCCCAGCCATGTTCAAATTCGAAAGTTTCTGGCCTAGGTTCCCGCGGTTCCACGACACGGTTGAACGGGCTTGGAATAGACCAGTGCAGTCTACCTGCGCCTTCCGTCATCTCATCACAAAGATGACGTGCACTGCACGGGACCTGAAGATTTGGAGCAAAGCCTTTTTCAGTGATGCAAAACTACAATTCCACATGGCGGCCGAATTAGTCCTTAGGTTCGACGTAGCGCAAGAGAGCAGGCGTCTTTCTGACGCAGAATTTGACCTTAGAAAGCTACTCAAGCTACGTATGCTCGTCCTCGCCGCGGCCGAGCGTGCACGACGGTGGCAGGCATCTAGACTCACATGGCTGCGGCTGGGCGACGCGGGAACAAAATTCTTCCACGTCAAGATGAGAGCAAGGAGGCGAAATTTTTTCATCCACACCTTAAAGGCTGGCGACGACATAGCTACGACACACCAGCACAAAGAAGAAGTCGTCTATAGGCATTTCAACGAAGGGTTAGGGAAGAAAGCTACCCACACCGTCACAATAGACTAGGCTTCATTAGATCTACCATCAGTTCAGGGGAGAGGTTTAGACAACCCATTCACGGAAGGGGAAGTGTGGGACGCGGTCAAGGCATCACCTTCGGAGAAGGCGCCGGGACCGGATGGTTTCACGGGGACTTTCTTCAAAGCGTGTTGGCCTCAAATTAAGGACGACGTTATGCAGGATTTTCATAGTTTGTATCACCTGATTAGCGGAGACTTCTCCAAGCTTAACTCCATCATGATAGTTCTTCTGCCAAAAAAGGAAGGAGCATCCGAGGTGCAGGACTACAGACCGATAAGTCTAATACACTCGATCTCCAAGCTTATAGCTAAGGTCCTCTCGAGAAGGCTGGCTACGGTCATCGACAACTTAATCTCACCAGCACAATCAGCTTTCTTGTGTGCCAAGTCAACGCAAGACAGTTTCCTCTACGTACAAAATGCCGTTAGATCTCTCCATCGAAAGAAGACCCCCGCGCTACTGTTGAAGCTAGATATCGCAAGAGCCTTCGACAACGTCTCCTGGGAATACCTCTTAGAACTACTGCAACACCTAGGGTTTCCAGCAAGATGGCGGGACTGGATAGCGCTCCTCCTTAGCTTTGCGTCGTCTGCAGTCATGCTAAATGGCTCCGCGGGCAGACCTATCTGACACAAAAGGGGCCTGTGACAGGGAGACCCGCTGTCCCCCCTCTTATTCATCCTAGCCATCGACACCATGCACAGGTTCCTGTGTAGAGCCACCGAGATGCACATGCTCCAGCCACTGCCGGGCAGAGATATCTCGCTACGGCTCAGCCTCTATGCGGATGATGCCGTCATTTTCGCAAACCCCATACGGGAAGAAATCGACTTGATTATGGGCATCCTAAGAGACTTTGGAAATGCCACGGGTCTTCATATCAACCCTGCAAGGTCTACTGTCTCGGCAATACGCTGTGAAGATCTAGACCTAGACGCTGTGCTTGCAGCTTTCGGAGGGGAGAGGGTAGGTTTCCCGGTAAAGTATCTAGGACTACCACTCACCCTTGACAGGATCCGATTGGTACACATTCAATTAATCCTAGATAGGATTAGGGCTAAACTAGCAGGATGGAAAGGAAGCTACTGAACATCGCAGGGAGACGGGTACTGGTTCGCAGCGTACTCACCGCGCTGCCAACTTTCGCACTATCTGTCCTGCGAGTGCCCAAAAAATTCCTCGACGAGATAGACAAGGTTAGGCGCCGCTTCCTATGGGCACACGAAGAAGAAATCAGCGGAGGAAAATGCAAAGTTAGCTGGGCAATAGTATGCTCTCCAACGGAGAGCGGTGGGCTAGGAGTGCTGGATATGCATCGCTTCTCCAGAGCACTTCGGCTAAGATGGCTATGGTTGTCCTGGACGAGTCAACAAAGGCCATGGAACGACATGCAGCTGCCATGCGACGATGATGATAGAGCTCTTTTCAGCGCCTCCACGACAGTTACCCTGGGGGATGGGGCCACGGCCTCCTTCTGGAACTGCCCCTGGACAGGTTCGGGGGCGCTAAAGACGGCATACCCGACGCTGTTCAGGCACTCATGTAGAAAAAATAGGTCTATAAAAGAGGCACTACAAGGCAACACATGGATAGCCGACCTTGCGCACGAAGATACCACGCACCTTTGGGCGGAGGTCTTCCGCCTGCACAGGTGGATTCAGGACACGGACCTCCAGCTCATAGAGCACTCAAGTGACAAAATCAAATGGAGACATGAGGCATCGGGGATTTACACTGCCAACTCAGCATACAAAGCTCAATTCCTAGGACGCACAACATCATAAATTAGCAAGTTTATATGGGAAACTTGGGCACCGCAAAGACTCAAGATATTCATATGGCGGCTGACAAAAAATAGGCTATGGTGCAACGACAGATTGCAAAGGAGGGGATGGCAAAACGGTTACTTATGCCAGCTATGCCTAAGAAATCTAGAATCAACAGCTCATCTTTTCTGGGAATGCAACATGACAACAACAGTATGAATGGAGGCGGCATCTCGCAAAGGATGTGCCTCACTAAGCCCAACAATTTGGACACACAAAAAATCCACCAGAGAGATCATTTCCAAGATGATAAGCAAGGCAAGACCGGAGTACAAAAAAGACACCAGAACCATGATCGTGCTGATCCTGTCAGAAATTTGGAAGGAAAGAAATGAGTGCACTTTTAGAAACAAAACAGCAAGAGCAGCAAATATATCCACCTCCATCACAACAACGCTTGAGTTTTGGAGGCAAGCAGGAGCAGTTTTCCTTAAGCACCCGTTTGAGAAAATAACGTGAGGAGTCCGGCGCCTGTACCATGCTACCTTTTTTTCCACTTCTTTTTCGAAAGCTTTTCCTGTTATGTCTTTTGATCTTTTGATCAGCCCCCCCTATTTATATTCCCGCCCTGCTATCTGCTATTCCAATATATGCCAGCCATCAGCTGGAACTTTAAAAAAAAAAAACCTAGCAAGCTAGCAAGCATGCTTTCGCTATGCTCATTTGATAGACGCCATGGAGTACGAAGCATTTTTCTGCCAAACAAGTATGCTACGTGGTGATTTTCGATTGATCAGACAGATGTAAGGACTCTCTTGAACCTTCCCTATGCTAGATTCGGGTTTGCGGGATTTTGGACAAATGGACGCGTCCGCAAGTAAATACAAATCTACATCAAATGACGAACTACGTTAGGTCAGTTAAATCTTAACATATGTGAACTTTTAAGTGTCAATGTTGAAAATGCTCTAACAAAATTTACCTGAGCGTACAACTGGTCCTTCGAAGACACCCTGTCGGCCCTTGCACTGATTGGAATCCAAGAGAAGCAACGGATCGCGTCATGCACCTTTGTTTATTAGGAATCACGCCGCGCATTGTCAACTTGCAGTTCTTGGCACGGGCAACCGACTCCCAACTTGCTGCATGAGCGGGTGGTGAACGAGTCGAAGCTACACTACATTTTTTATTTTTCATTTCCAACCCGATGAGAGATCAAATACTAGAAGAGAAAGCAAAAGTAGCAAAGTGCATTTGGATTTGGCATGTACTATTTCTGGCCTGGTCAATTTCGGCACTGCTCATGTGCTTTTCGGGAAACAGTCGTGGATTATCATTTATCAAGTGGGGGTTCATCGATTGGGTGGTGGTTGTAGACACTTGGAATTTTAGGTGGACATGGTCACTGGTTTGCGCTCCTAGGCTGTGTGCTGCGCCGGCCCATGCCAGTGTGGATAACTGCGTTCTTCAGTCTGGAAATGACGAGGCACCATTTGTTTTAGTGCAATTGGGCTAATATATTTATGTAGCTCCTTGAGTTTAAGTATGCCGGTTCCGTGTTAATAATAGAGGTAGTGTATGTACTCTCCAGTTGTCATTGTTGTGTGCGTGATGAGCAAGGGGTAACGAAAGGATTGTGATGGATTAGAGTATCTACCATCACCGATGGTAAATATGACCCTTTAAACGTTCGTGAAAGTGTCCGGATACGTCTACCACTGCATCCGGACACCTTATAGTAGATTCTTATATTCATATAAAAGCATGTAAAACTATAAAACCTACGTACTACATAGCTATTTCTCATCGGAGATGTCGACTACCTTCGTGCCCATCGACGGATACATGTGCGGCAGCTGCAGCTCCGACGCCTCCGGCTGCTCCGCTCCGGCCTCCTCCGTTGCTACTCCGCGTCGAGCTTGTCGAAAAGCGTGTCTGCTTCCGACTGCTTCTTTCGGATGAGCTCCCGGTTGGCCTCCACCTCCGCCTCATCATGGATGGACTCCAGGATGGCCTGCTGCTTCCCCATCTCCTTGGCTTGTGCAACGACAAACTCCGCATCCGCCTCCGTCATGTTGAACCAAGGAGCAGGCTCCTCCTCCTCCGGATCCACCACCTCCATTGACTCCGGCACTTCCTCCTCCTCCGACTCTGACTCTGGCGAGTCCGAAGGTAGATCCACAACGATGTATATGTTGTATATAATGTTTTGACCGAAGTATACAATGTGTTAAACATTTTTCTTCTGAAGTCACATGTATATAATGTTTTAGTGTGTTTGTTTGCTCATTCTAGTCTATATATAACGGATACTAAATTATTTAAAATGTCATATTTATTAACAGAGAAGTACAAAGCAAGCCAATAGATACACTATAACAAAATTAATCGAGTAGACAACAATAATTGGAGTATAGAAAGTGAGGGCTCCTTTGATTCAAAAAAAATCATAGAAAATTCGGAGGATTAAAATTCATAGAATTCTTTTATGTTGATTATTTAATTCACATGATTGAATCCAAAAAACCAATCAATGAATTTTCTACTACTTTTCATAGGATTTACAACATTCACTCAAATCTCTTTCAAAGTTCCTTTGTTTTTACCGAGGACATTTACAACACTATTATGCCAGAGGACATTTATAAATATTGGGGGTTGTCCCACCCTCCAGCACGTGAGCCTGCACCTGCCCTCGATCCGTATCAAGTTCCAGTTCTTCAGTGGGAGCCGCACGAGCTTGCAGACGAGTGGAACCCTCAGTATTCTCTGGAGTATCCAGGAGAGCGTTATTTCCAGCCATGGCCTTAGACCAACTTAGGTCAAAAGCCTAGGCTTGGGGGAGTACGTATTTCTTATCGACATTACATTTATGTTCACACACACATTCTATTTGTCGGTGTTCATACTTTTTCATAGTCCTATCCATCGTAGTTTATTTTTCTTTTTGTTTTCTTCTTGTGTGTTTCATTAACCTTGAGAAAATCCAAAAAAAAAAGATTTGGCTTTTCCTTCTAGTTGTTTAGTTGTCGTGTTAAAAAAACCAAAAAGATTTTTCGTTCTTCTTTTGCTTGTTGGGGGCTTCCCATGTAAATAGTTTTTCTTTCTTCTTTGGGTCATAAGGAGGAGACCAAGATGACATGCGGAGTGGCTCTCATATTCATTATCGTTTATCTATCAGAGAGTTCATATTACCTCGTCTTCTCCTTTGAGTATTGCTTGCAGATTCCAGCTTAGTCCAATGCATGAACACTATTATTATTATTTTGCACATCGTTCGGTCATGCAAGTGAAAGGCAATAATGACGATATATAATGGAGTGAGTGAGATGGAGAAAAGCTGGTATGAACTCGACCTATTTTGTTTCTGTAAATATGATTAGCTCATCGTTCTGGACTGAGCTCGTTATGAATTGAACATGTTTGAAATAACAATTAGAGATCATAGTTAATTATGCCATGCTTAAGTAGCTAGGAGTGAATGATAGTTTGTCTTGAGTGCCAACATACATATTAAAATGGTTGTGATGTAGTATGATCGAATGGTTTCCGCCTCCGAATGATTCGAGTGGCTTGACTTGGCACATGTTCACGCATGTAGTTGACACAAAAGCAACATAGCCTCTACGATGTTTATGTTCATAGTGATTTATATCCTACTCATGCTTGCATTCAATGTTGGTTAATTTCAAAGCATGTTTATGACTGTTGTCGCTCTCTAGTTGGTCGCTTCCCAGTCTTTTGCTAGCCTTCACTTGTACTAAGCGGGAATGCTGCTAGTGCATCCATCCCCATAAACCCAAAGTTGTTCCATATGAGTCCACTATACCTACCTATATGCGGTATTCACCTGCCGTCCTAAGTAAATTTGCATGTGACATTCTCCAAACCTTCAAATAAATATTCTGTTTTGTATGCCCGAATCGCTCATGTGGTGGCTAGGGGCTATCAGTATCTTCCATGCTAGGTGGGCCATTCTTAAGATTTGTGTTGATTCACTATCATTCACGAGAAAGTGGCTGGTAATCAGGATGCCCAATTCCATGCTCAAAAGTCAAAACAAATTTAATGAAACAAAATTCTCACAGGATTGTTGTTTGTATGGACGGTACCCGTGGATACGGCCCATCGTGGAATGTGATTGATTGGTGGAGGGCGAGTAAATACTTTACTCTTCTGATTGGGAACCGTCTATAATGTATTTAGCATGGAAGATATTGAGAACTCTTAGTTGTTACGTTGATGATACGTCTCCGTCCTATCTACTTTTCTGAACTCTTTTGCCCTTGTTTTGGACTCTAATTTGCACGATTTGAATGGAGCTAACCCGGACTAACGTTGTTTTCAGCAGAATTGCCATGGTGTTGTTTTTGTGCAGAAATAAAAGTTCTCGGAATGTCGTGAAAATTTACGGAGAATTTTTCTGGAATTAAAGAAAAATATCTGCGCAAAGATCCACCGGAGGGGGTATGACAGTGGGCCACAAGCCCCTGGGCCACGGCCACCCCCTAGGCCGCGCCATGAGGGCTTGTGGGGCCCACGTGGCACCACCGCCCCCAAACTCAGCTCTATTTATTCCGTCTCACCCGGAAAAAAACCAGGGAGAAGGATTCATCGTAGGGATGGCACCCGCAGGGTATGGGTACGGGTGGAGTCTCCCCATACCGTTACCCGCCCCGTCTGATATTACCCATTACCCTTACCCATATCCGTCAACAGGTACAATTTTTTCCCATACCCTTTACCCGCAGGGTAGACGGATACCCGCGGGTAAAATTACCCATATTTGCAAAACATCAATTTAAACAACTTATAGTTATAAAATGCACTTTATCATATAGTTTACAAAGATAGATTATAACTACAACACATACTTATAAAACAACATCATATAGTCATAAATAACAACACATAGACATACACTTTCAATTCATAAATTATTGACATAGTGTAGATTGTAGAGATAATTTTGAGTTTACATAGATTTTATATGTGTACATGGGTATACGGGTATGGGTTATATGATCCCATACCCGTACCCGCTCTACCCGATGGGTTTCAGATTTTCCTATTTATATACCCATGGGTAAGTTTTTGTCCCATACCCTTACCCTAATAGGGTTTTTACCCGCAGGGTACATGGGTAATGGGTACCCATTGCCATCCCTAATTCATCGTGTTTCACGATACGGAGACGCCGCCACCTCCTGTTCTTCATGTGGAGGGCAGATCTGGAGTCCGTTCGGGGCTCCGGAGAGGGGAAATCGTCGCCATCGTCATCATCAACCTTCCTCCATCGCCAATTCCATGATGCTCTTCATCGTTCGTGAGTAATCTCATCGTAGGCTTGCTGGACGGTGATGAGTTGGATGAGATCTATCATGTAATTGAGTTAGTTTTGACAGGGATTGATCCCTAGTATCCACTATGTTGTGAGATTGATGTTGCTACTACTTTGCCATGCTTAATGCTTGTCACTAGGGCCCGAGTGCCATGATTTCAGATCTGAACCTATTATGTTGTCGCCAATATATGTGTGTTTTAGATCCTATCTTGCAAGTTGTAGTCACTTACTATGTGTTATGACCCGGCAACCCCGGAGTGACAATAGCCGGAACCACTCTCGGAGATGACCATAGTATGAGGAGTTCATGTATTCACCAAGTGTTAATGCGTTGGTCCGGTTATTTATTAAAAGGAGAACCTTAATATCTCGTAGTTTCCATTAGGACCCCGCTGCCACGGGAGGGATGGACAATAGATGTCATGCAAGTTCTTTTCCCTAAGCACGTATGACTACATACGGAATACATGCCTACATTAGATTGATGAACGGGAGCTAGTTACTTATCTCTTTGTGTTATAGCTATTACATGATGAATCACATCCGGTATACTCATCCATCACCGATCCACTGCCTATGAGTCTTTTACTACTTGTCCTTGCTACGTTAGTTTGCTGCTACTGTTGTTACTTGCTACTTTGGTGTTACTTGCTGCAACACTTTACTGGCGCCATTGATACAACAAGTTAGGAATAGTCTGCCGTCAACAGACCTGTTTATGGCACCGTTGTTATCATACCACTTTGCTACTGATGCTTTGCTTGCAGACACTAATCTTTCAGGTGTGGTTGAAATTGACAAATTCAGCTGCTAATACTTGAGAATATTCTTTCGCTTCCCTTTGTGTCGAATCAATAAATTTGGGTTGAATACTCTACCCTCGAAAACTGTTGCGATCCTCTACACTTGTGGGTTATCAAGACTATTTTCTGACGCCATTGCCGGGGAAGCACAACTGTATTCTCTGAGTCACTTGGGATTGATGTCTGTTGATCACTATGAGGAATCCAAAAGATCCAAGAACTAAAATCTTGCCTTCCACTACGAGGAGAGGTAAGGAAGTGCCATCTAGCTCTGCACTTGATTCACCTTCAGTTTTGAGTAAGTTTGCGACATCGCCTCTTGCTAGAAATCTTGATATGTCGCCTGTGTTTGATGATGCTATGCTTGATACTACTGTGCTTGATGATGCTACTTCTGCTGCCCATGATGCTATGCTTGATACTACTGTGCTTGATGATTCTACTTCTGTTGCCCATGATGCTATGCTTGATACTACTATGCTTGATGATTCTACTTCTGCTGCCCATGATGCTATGCTTGATACTATGCCTGATGATGCTATGCCTGATACTGCTTTGCCTTATGATGCTACTACTGCTTTGCGTGATGATGCTATGCCTGATACTGCTTTGCCACTAGGTACATTCCTTGATGCACAAATTGCTAGAGTTGCTGCTAGAAGTGATGATACTTTTGAAACTGCTGATACTATTGAAGTAGAACCTGCTACTATGCCTGAATTGCGTGTTATGCCTGATACACGCTATGTTATGGAGGGAGAGATAGTTGAGGATTTTCTTGCGTGTAAGGATAGCTATGATGTTGAGAAACTACTGCTCAAGTGGAAAGAAAAATCTCTGAACGCTACGATGAAATACGACCCGAAGTTTGCTACTTCGCCTATCTTTGTGACCGATAAGGATTATGAATTCTCTGTCGACCCTGAGTTAATCACTCTGGTCAAATCTGATCCTTTTCACGGTTATGAGTCTGAAACGGTTGTAGCCCATCTTACCAAATTGCACGATATAGCCACCCTATTCACTAGTGAGGAAAAGATCCGCCACTACTATATCCTCAAGCTGTTTCCTTTCTCGCTAAAGGATGATGCTAAGACCTGGTTCATGATACGTCCATTTTGCATCATGTTTTCATGTTGATATTTATCGCTTCTTTGGCTGTTATTTCACTTCACGGTACTATTCTTATGCCTTTTCTCTCTTATTTTGCAAGGTTTACATGAAGAGGGAGAATACCGGCAATTGGAATTCTGGCCTAAAAGTGGAGCAAAGTTGAGATCCTATTCTGCGCAACTCCAAACGCCGTGGAAGTCAACGGAGATTTTTTTCCCAATATATAAAAAATACTGGACTGAAGAACTACCGGAGGAGGGCCAGGGGTGGCCACAAGCCTGCACAGCGCGGCCACCCCCCAGGCCGCGCCATGGGGGCTTGTGGGCACCCTGTTGGCCCACTTGCCCCCCCTCTTTTGCTATATGGAGGGTTTCGTCCAAAAAAATTAGAAGGGAGCTTTTCCGTGGTTTCGCCGCTGCCACGAGGCGGAACTTGAGCAGAACCAATCTAGAGCTCCGGCAGGACGATCCTGCTGGGGAAACTTCCCTCCCGGAGGGGGAAATCGTCGCCATCGTCATCACCAACACTCCTCTCATCGGAGGGGACTCGTCACCATCAACATGTTCATCAACACCATCTCATCTCCAAACCCTAGTTCATCTCTTGTAACCAATCTCTGTCTCGCGACTCCGATTGGTACTTGTAAGGTTGCTAGTAGTGTTGATTACTCTTTGTAGTTGATGCTAGTTGGATTACTTGGTGGAAGAGTTTATGTTCAGATCCTTGATGCTACTCATTACAACTTTGATCATGATCATGATTATGCCTTGTGAGTAGTTACTTTTGTTCCTGAGGACATGGGATAAGTCATGTGAATTTGGTATTCGTTCGGTATTTTGATATGTTGTATGTTGTTTTTCCTCTAGTGGTGTTATGTGAATGTCGACTACATAACACTTCACCATTATTTGGGCCTAGGGGAAGGCATAGGGAAGTAGTAAGTAGATGATGGGTTGCTAGAGTGACAGAATCTTAAACCCTAGTTTATGCGTACTTCGTAAGGGGCTGATTTGGATCCACTAGTTTAATGCTATGGTTAGATTTTGTCTTAATTCTTCTTTCGTAGTTGCGGATGCTTGCGAGAGGGGTTAATCATAAGTGGGATGCTTGTCCAAGTAAGGGCAGTACCCAAGCGCCGGTCCACCCACATATCAAACTATCAAAGTAACGAACGCGAGTCATATGAACATGATGAAACTAGCATGGCAGAAATTCCCGTGTGTCCTCGGGAGCGTTTTTCCTCTTATAAGACTTTGTCCACGCTTGTCCCTTGCTACAAAAGGGATTGGGCCACTTTGCTGCACCATTGCTACTACTTGTTAATTTTCACCTGCTACGTTTCACCTCACTACACCATCACTTGTTAGCACTACTTTCAGTGTCTGTAGTTATTACCTTGTTGAAAACCGTTTATCAGAGCCTTCTTCTCCTCGTTGGGTTCGACACTCTTACTTATCGAAAGGACTATGATTGATCCCTATACTTGTGGGTCATCACCGCTCAAGATAGCTTTTGTCCCATCATATTTGGTAGACCCTTCCTCAATACCGTCAATGCTCATATTGACTGTGAGAAGCAAACTGTCACTGTTGGCTTTGAAGGTGTGTCGCATGAGTTCAATTTATCTAAGTTTGGTAGACAACCTCATGAAAAGGATTTGCCTAGTAGGGATGAAACTATTGCCCTAGCTTCTATTGTCGTGCCTCCTACTGATCCCTTAGAGCAATACTTGCTTGAGCATGAAAATGATATGCATATGCATGAAAGGGATGAAATAGATAGAGTTGTCTTAGAACAATATCCTATCCTTAAGAATAATCTGCCTGTTGAACTGCTTGGGGATCCACCTCCACCAAAGGGTGATCCTCTGTTCGAGCTTAAACAGTTGCCTGATACTCTTAAGTATGCCTATCTTGATGAAAAGGAGATATATCATGTTAATATTAGTGCTAGCCTCTCAGGATAGGAAGAAAAGAAGTTACTAAAAACTCCGAGGAAGCACCGTGCTGCTATAGGATATACTCTTGATGATCTTAAGGGCATTAGTCCCACTCTATGCCAGCACAAGATCAAAACTGATCCTGAATTCAAACCAGTTGATGATCATCAAAGGAGATTAAATCCTAAGATGAAAGAAGTAGTAAGAAAAGCAATACTAAAGCTCCTAGAAGCATGTATTATCTATCCTGTTGCTCATAGCGATTGGGTGAGTCCGGTGCATTCCGTTCCTAAGAAAGGAGGCATTACCGTTGTCCCTAATGATAAGGATGAGTTGATCACATAGAGGATTATTACTGGCTATAGGATGGTGATTGATTTTAGGAAGTTGAATAAAGCCACTAGGAAAGATCATTACCCTCTGCCTTTTATAGACCAAATGCTAGAAAGACTATCCAAACACACACACTTCTGCTTTCTAGACGGTTATTCTGGTTTCTCCCAAATACTAGTTGCACAATCTTATCAGGAGAAAACCACTTTCACCTGCACTTTCGGTACCTTTGCTTATAGACGTATGACTTTTGGCTTATGTAATGCATCTGCCACCTTTCAAAGATGTATGATGGCTATATTCTCTCACTTTTGTGAAAAGATTTTGAGGTATTCCTGGATGACTTCTCCGTTTACGGGTCTTCCTTTGATGATTGCCTCAGCAACCTTGATCGAGTCTTACAGAGATGTAAAGACACCAATCTTGTCTTGAATTGGGATAAGTGCCACTTTATGGTTAATGAAGGCATCGTCTTAGGACATAAAATTTCTGAAAGAGGTATTGAAGTCGATAAGGCTAAGGTTGATGCAATCGGGAAAATGCCATACCCCACAGATATCAGAGGAATAAGAAGTTTCCTTGGTCATGCTGGTTTCTATAGAAGGTTCATTAAAGACTTCTCTAAGATTTCTAGGCCTCTTACCAATCTCTTGCAAAAGGATATTCCTTTTGTCTTTGACGATGATTGTGAGGAAGCCTTCGAAATACATAAGAGGGCTTTGATAACTGCACCTATTGTTCAACCACCTGATTGGAACCTACCCTTTGAAATCATGTGTGATGCTAGTGATTATGTTGTTGGTGCTGTTCTAGGGCAAAGAGTTGATAAGAAGTTGAATGTTATTCACCACGCTAGTAAAACTCTAGGCAGTGCCCAAAGAAACTATGCCACTAGGGAGAAGGAATTTTTAGCAGTCGTGTTTGCATGTGAAAAGTTCAGGTCTTACATAGTTGATTCCAAAGTCACTATTCACACTGATCATGCTGCTATTAAGAACCTCATGGAGAACAAGGACGCTAAACCTAGACTTATCAGATGGGTTCTCTTGCTACAAGAATTTGATTTGCACGTTGTCGACAGAAAGGGTGCTGATAACCCACTAGCAGATAACTTGTCTAGGTTGGAGAACGTTCTTGATGACCCACAACCTATTGATGATAGCTTTCCCGATGAGCAGCTGAATGTCATCAATGCTTCACGTAGTGCACCGTGGTATGCTGATTATGCAAACTATATCGTTGCCAAATACATACCACCCAGTTTCACGTACCAGCAAAAGAAGAAGTTCTTCTTTGACTAGAGACACTACTTTTGGGATGATCCTCACCTTTATAAGGAAGGAGTAGATGGTGTTATTGTTGGGGAACGTCGCATGGGAAACAAAAATTTTCCTACGCACACGAAGACCTATCATGGTGATGTCCATCTACGAGAGGGGATGAGTGATCTACGTACCCTTGTAGATCGTACAGCAGAAGCGTTAGAGAACGCGGTTGATGTAGTGGAACGTCCTCACGTCCCTCGATCCGCCCCGCGAACAATCCAGCGATCGGTCCCACGATCTAGTACCGAACGGACGACACCTCCGCGTTCAGCACACGTACAGCTCGACGATGATCTCGGCCTTCTTGATCCAGCAAGAGAGACGGAGAGGTAGAAGAGTTCTCCGGCAGCGTGACGGCGCTCCGGAGGTTGGTGATGATCTTGTCTCAGCAGGGCTCCGCCCGAGCTCCGAAGAAACGCGATCTAGAGGAAAAACTATGGAGGTATGTGGTCGGGCAGCCGTGAGAAAGTCGTCTCAAATCAGCCCTAATTGCTCCATATATATAGGAGGAGGGAGGGGGGGCCTTGCCTTGGGGTCCAAGGACCCCCAAGGAGTCGGCCGAGCCAAGGGGGGGAGGACTCCCCCCCAAACCGAGTTGGACTTGGTTTGGTGGGAGGAGTCCCCCTCCCTTCCCACTTCCTCCCTCTTTTTTATTTCTTTTCCTTTGATTTCTTATCCTTGGCGCATAGGCCCCCTTGGGGCTGTCCCACCAGCCCACTAAGGGCTGGTGTGTCTCCCCAAAGCCTATGGGCTTCCCCGGGGTGGGTTGCCCCCCCGGTGAACTCCCGGAACCCATTCGTCATTCCCGGTACATTCCCGGTAACTCCGAAAACCTTCCGGTAATCAAATGAGGTCATCCTATATATCAATCTTCGTTTCCGGACCATTCCGGAAACCCTCGTGACGTCCGTGATCTCATCCGGGACTCCGAACAACATTCGGTAACCAACCATATAACTCAAATACGCATAAAACAACGTCGAACCTTAAGTGTGCAGACCCTGCGGGTTCGAGAACTATGTAGACATGACCCGAGAGACTCCTCGGTCAATATCCAATAGCGGGACCTGGATGCCCATATTGGATCCTACATATTCTACGAAGATCTTATCGTTTGAACCTTAGTGCCAAGGATTCGTATAATCCCGTATGTCATTCCCTTTGTCCTTCGGTATGTTACTTGCCCGAGATTCGATCGTCAGTATCCGCATACCTATTTCAATCTCGTTTACCGGCAAGTCTCTTTACTCGTTACGTAATACAAGATCCCGCAACTTACACTAAGTTACATTGCTTGCAAGGCTTGTGTGTGATGTTGTATTACCGAGTGGGCCCCGAGATACCTCTCCGTCATACGGAGTGACAAATCCCAGTCTTGATCCATACTAACTCAACTAACACCTTCGGAGATACCTGTAGAGCATCTTTATAGTCACCCAGTTACGTTGCGACGTTTGATACACACAAAGCATTCCTCCGGTGTCAGTGAGTTATATGATCTCATGGTCATAGGAATAAATACTTGACACGCAGAAAACAGTAGCAACAAAATGACACGATCAACATGCTACGTCTATTAGTTTGGGTCTAGTCCATCACGTGATTCTCCCAATGACGTGATCCAGTTATCAAGCAACAACACATTGTTCATAATCAGAAGACACTGACTATCATCGATCAACTGGCTAGCCAACTAGAGGCATGCTAGGGACGGTGTTTTGTCTATGTATCCACGCATGTAAATGAGTCTTCATTCAATACAATTATAGCATGGATAATAAACTATTATCTTGATACAGGAATTATAATAATAACTATACATTTATTATTTCTTCTAGGGCATAATTCCAACATTTATTAGACGTTGTGTACCTGAACATGAACAGGGACAGATCCTACAAAAGTGTCACTCCAAGGCCTACGGAGGACACCATGCGGGAGATAGAACTGCACACAAGGTATTCCAATCAGGTTTCTATTGGCCCACTCTCTTCAAGGATGCCCGTAAGTTTGTCTTGTCTTGCGACGAATGTCAAAAAATAGGTAATATTAGCAAACGTCAGGAAATTCCTATGAACTATTCACTTGTCATTGAACCATTTGATGTCTGGGGCTTTGATTATATGGGACCTTTTCCAAAATCCAATGGGTATACTCACATCTTAGTTGTTGTTGATTACGTCACTAAGTGGGTAGAAGCTATCCCCACTAGTAGTGCTGATCACAACACCTCTATCAAGATGCTAAAACAAGTTATCTTCCCTAGATTTGGAGTCCCTGTTGGGGAACATCGCATGGGAAACAAAAAAAATCCTACGCGCACGAAGACCTATCATGGTGATGTCCATCTACGAGAGGGGATTTCCGATCTACGTACCCTTGTAGATCGCACAACAGAAGCGTTAGTGAACGCGGTTGATGTAGTGGAACGTCCTCACGTCCCTCGATCCGCCCCACGAACCGTCCCACGAACCGTCCCGCGATCCGTCTCACGATCTAGTGCCGAACGGACGGCACCTCCACGTTCAGCACACGTACAGCTCGACGATGATCTCGGCCTTCTTGATCCAACAAGAGAGACGGAGAGGTAGATGAGTTCTCCGGCAGCGTGATGGCGCTCCAGAGGTTGGTGGTGATGTAATCTTAGCAGGGCTCCGCCCGAGCTCCGCAGAAACGCGATCTAGAGGTAAAACCGTGGAGGTATGTGGTCGGGCTACCTTGGAAAAGTTGTCTCAAATCAGCCCTAATAGCTCCATATATATAGGACGAGGGAGGGGAGGCTTGCCTTGAGGCTCAAGGAGCCCCAAGGGCTGCGCACCAAGGGGAGGAGGAGTCCTCCTCCAATCCTAGTCCAACTAGGATTGGAAGGTGGAGTCCTTCTCTTCCGTCCCACCCCTTTTTTTTCTTTTCTCTTTGATTTTCTATCTATGGTGCATAGGGCCTTCTTGGGCTGTCCCACCAGCCGACCAAGGGATGGTGCGCCACCCCAAGGCCTATGGGCTTCCCCGGGGTGGGCTGCCCCCCGGTGAACATCCGGAACCCATTCATCATTCCTGGTACATTCCCGGTAACTCCGAAAACCTTCCGGTAATCAAATGAGGTCATCCTATATATCAATCTTCGTTTCCAGACCATTCCAGAAACCCTCGTGATTCCGTGATCTCATCCGGGACTCCGAACAACATTCGGTAACCAACCATATAACTCAAATACGCATAAAACAACGTCGAACCTTAAGTGTGCACACCATGCGGGTTCGAGAACTGTGTAGACATGACCCGAGTGACTCCTCGATCAATATCCAATAGCGGGACCTGGATGCCCATATTGGATCCTACATATTCTACGAATATCTTATCGTTTGAACCTCAATGCCAAGGATTCATATAATCCCGTATGTCATTCCCTTTGTCCTTCGGTATGTTACTTGCCCGAGATTCGATCGTTAGTATCCGCATACCTATTTCAATCTCGTTTACCGACAAGTCTCTTTACTCGTTCCGTAATACAAGATCCCATAACTTACACTAAGTCACATTGCTTGCAAGGCTTGTGTGTGATGTTGTATTACCGAGTGGGCCCCGAGATACCTCTCCGTCACACGGAGTGACAAATCCCACTCTTGATCCATACTAACTCAACGGACACCTTCGGAGATACCTGTATAGCATCTTTATAGCCACCTAGTTACGTTCTGACGTTTGATACACACAAAGTATTCCTCCGGTGTCAGTGAGTTATATGATCTCATGGTAATAGCAATTAATACTTGACACGCATAAAACAGTAGCAATAAAATGACACGATCAACATGCTACGTCTATTAGTTTGGGTCTTAGTCCATCACATGATTTTACTAATGATGTGATCCCGTTATCAAGTGACAACACTTGCCCATGATCAGGAAACCTTGACCATCTTTGATCAACGAGCTAGTCAACTAGAGGCTTACTAGGGACAGTGTTTTGTCTATGTATCCACACAAGTATTGTGTTTCCAATCAATAAAATTATAGCATGGATAATAAACGATTATCATGAACAAAGAAATATAATAATAACTAATTTATTATTGCCTCTAGGGCATATTTCCAACAGTCTCCCACTTGCACTAGAGTCAATAATCTAGTTCACATCACCATGTGATTCCAACAAATCCAAGACCCATATATTTCTGGGGTCCGATCACGTCTTGCTTGTGAGAGAGGTTTTAGTCAACGGTTCTAAAACTTTCAGATCCGTGTGTTCTTTACAATCTTTATGTCATCTTATAGATGCTGCTACTATGTGCTATTCGGAAATACTCCAAATATCTACTCTACTATACGAATCCGTTTCACTACTCATAGTTATTCGGATTAGTGTCAAAGCTTGCATCGACATAACCCTTTATGACGAACTCTTTAACCACCTCCATAATCGAGAAAAGTTCCTTAGTCCATTATTTACTAAGGATAACTTTGACCGCTGCTAGTGATTCAATCATGGATCACTCTCTGTACCTCTCAACAGACTTGAGGCAAGTCACACATGAGGTGCGGTACTTAGCATGGCATACTTTAGAGTCTACGGCTAAGGCATAGAAGATGACCTTCATCTATTCTCTTTATTCTGCCGTGGTCGGGTTTTGAGTCTTACTCAAATTCACACCTTACAACACAACCAAGAACTCCTTCTTTGCTGATCTATTTTGAACTCCTTCAAAAACTTGTCAAGGCATGCATCTTGTTGAAACTTCTATTAAGCGTTTGGATCTATCTCCATAGATCTTGATGCTCAACTTTCAAGTAGCACAATCCAGGTATTCCCTTGAAAAACTCCTTTCAAACAACCTTTTATGCTTTTACAGAAATTCTACAATACTTCTGATCCACAATATGTCATCCACATATACTTATCAGAAATTCTATAGTGCTCCCACTCACTTCTTTGGAAATACAAGTTTCTCATAAACCTTGTACAAACCCAAAATCTTTGATCATCTCATCAAAGTGTATATTCCAGCTCCGAGATGCTTGCAGCAGTCCATTGAAGGATCGCTGGAGCATGCATACTTGTTAGTATCCTTTAGGATCGACAAAACATCCTGATTGTATCACATACAATCTTTCCTCAAGGAAACCATCGAGGAAACAATGCTTTGACTTCCTATGTGCAATATTTCACAAATAATGCAGCAACTACTAACATAATTCCAACAGACTCTTAGCATCGCTACGAGTGAGAAAGTCACATCATAGTCAAGTCTTTGATCTTGTCGAAAACATCTTTGCGACAAGTCGAGATTTTCTTAATAGTGACTTATCACCATCATCGTCTGTCTTCCTTTTAAAGATCCATCTTTACTCAATAGTCCTATGACCATTAAGTAGTTCTTCCAAAGTCTACACTTTGTTTTCATACATGGATCCTCGCTCGGATTTCATGGCCTCCAGCCTTTTGTCGGAATCCGGGCCCACCATTGCTTCTCCATAACTCGTAGGTTCATTGTTGTTCAACAACATGACCTCCAAGACACGGTTACCGTACCACTCTATAGTAGTATGTGACCTTGTCGACCTACGAGGTTTATAGTAACTTGATCCAATGCTTAATGATCACCATCATCACCTTCTACTTCAATTAGTGTAGGCGCCACAGGAACAACTTTCTGCGCCCTACTACACACTGGTTGAAGTGATGGTTCAATAACCTCATCAAGTTCTATCACCCTCCCACTCAATTCTTTCGAGAGAAACCTTTCCTCGAGAAAGGATCCGTTTCTAGAAACAAACACTTTCCTCCGGATCTGAGATAGGAGATGTATCCAACTATTTTGGATATCCTATGAAGATGCTTTCATCCGCTTTGGGTTCGAGCTTATCGGACTGAAACCTTTTTTCACATAAGCATCGCAGCCCCAAACTTTCAAGAAACGACAGCTTAGATTTCTCTAAACCTCAGTTTGTACGGTGTCATCTCAACGGAAATACGCGGTGCCCTATTTAAAGTGAATGCGGTTGTCTCTAATGCATAACCCATAAACGAGAGTGGTAATTCGATAAGAGACATCATAGTATGCACCATATCAAATAGGGCGTGGCTATGACGTTTAGACACATCATCACATTATGGTGTTCCAGGTGGCATGAACTGCGAAACAATTTCCACATTGTCTTAACTGCGTACCAAAACTCGCACCTCAGATATTCATCTCTATGATCATATCGTAGACAGTTTATCCTCTTGTCACGAAGATCTTCACTCTGAAATAGCCTTGAACTTTTCAATATTTTGGACTTGTGATTCATCAAGTAAATACTCCTGTATCTACTCAAATCGTCAGTGAAGTAAGAACATAATGATATCCAATGCGTGCCTTAGCACTCATTGGACTGCACACATCAAAAATGCATTACTCCCAACAAGTTACTCTGTTATTGTTGGGGAACGTCGCATGGGAAACAAAAATTTTCCTACGCGCACGAAGAACTATCATGGTGATGTCCATCTACGAGAGGGGATGAGTGATCTACGTACACTTGTAGATCGTACAACAGAAGCGCTAGTGAACGTGGTTGATGTAGTGGAACGTCCTCACGTCCCTCGATCCGCCCCGCGAACAATCCCGCGATCAGTCCCACGATCTAGTACCGAACGCACGGCACCTCCGCGTTCAGCACACGTACAGCTCGACGATGATCTCGGCCTTCTTGATCCAGCAAGAGAGACAGAGAGGTAGAAGAGTTCTCCGGCAGCGTGACGGCGCTCCGGAGGTTGGTGATGATCTTGTCTCAGCACAGCTCCGCCCGAGCTCCGCAGAAACGCGATCTAGAGGAAAAACCGTGGAGGTATGTGGTCGGGCTGCCGTGGAAAAGTCCTCTCAAATCAACACCAATACCTCCGTATATATAGGTGGGAGGGAGGGGACCTTGCCTTGGGGCTCAAGAAGCCCCAAGGGGGTCGGCCGAGTCCAAGGGGGGAGGACTCCTCCCCCAAACCGAGTTGGACTTGGTTTGGTGGGAGGGAGTCCCCCTTCCTTCCCACCTCCTCCCTTTTTTTTTCCTTTTCTCTTGATTTTCTCTTCTTGGCGCATAGGGCCCTTTTGGGCTGTCCCACCAGCCCACTAAGGGCTGGTGTGCCACCCTCAAGGCCTATGGGCTTCCCCGGGGTGGGTTGCCCCCCCGGTGAACTTCCGGAACCCATTCGTCATTCCCGGTACATTCCCGGTAACTCCGAAAAACCTTCCGGTAATCAAATGAGGTCATCCTATATATCAATCTTCGTTTCCAGACCATTCCGTAAACCCTCGTGACGTCCGTGATCTCATCCGGGACTCCGAACAACATTCGGTAACCAACCATATAACTCAAATACGCATAAAACAACGTCGAACCTTAAGTGTGCAGACCCTGCGGGTTCGAGAACTATGTAGACATGACTCGAGAGACTCCTCGGTCAATATCCAATAGCGGGACCTGGATGCCCATATTGGATCCTACATATTCTACGAAGATCTTATCGTTTGAACCTCAGTGCCAAGGATTCATATAATCCCGTATGTCATTCCCTTTGTCCTTCGGTATGTTACTTGCCCGAGATTCGATCGTCGGTATCCGCATACCTATTTCAATCTCTTTTACCGGCAAGTCTCTTTACTCGTTCTGTAATACAAGATCTCGCAACTTACACTAAGTCACATTGCTTGCAAGGCTTGTGTGTGATGTTGTATTAACGAGTGGGCCCCGAGATACCTCTCCGTCACACGGAGTGACAAATCCCAGTCTTGATCTATACTAACTCAACAAACACCTTCGGAGATACCTGTAGAGCATCTTTATAGTCACCCAGTTACGTTGCGACGTTTGATACACACAAAGCATTCCTCCGGTGTCCGTGAGTTATATGATCTCATGGTCATAGGAACAAATACTTGACACGCAGAAAACAGTAGCAACAAAATGACACGATCAACATGCTACGTCTATTAGTTTGGGTCTAGTCTATCACATGATTCTCCTAATGATGTGATCCCGTTATCAAGTGACAACACTTGCCTATGGCCAGGAAACCTTGACCATCTTTGATCAACGAGCTAGTCAACTAGAGGCTTACTAGGGACAGTGTTTTGTCTATGTATCCACACAAGTATTGTGTTTCCAATCAATACAATTATAGCATGGATAATAAACGATTATCATGAACTAAGAAATATAATAATAACTAATTCATTATTGCCTCTAGGGCATATTTCCAACAGTCTCCCACTTGCACTAGAGTCAATAATCTAGTTCACATCACCATGTGATTCCAACGAATCCAACACCCATATAGTTATGGGGTCTGATCACGTCTTGCTCGTGAGACAGGTTTTAGTCAACGGTTCTGAAACTTTCAGATCCGTGCATTCTTTACAAATCTTTATGTCATCTTATAGATGCTGCTACTACGTGCTATTCAGAAATGCTCCAAATATCTACTCTACTATATGAATCCGTTTCACTACTCATAGTTATTCGGATTAGTGTCAAAGCTTGCATCGATGTAACCCATTACGATGAACTCTTTAACCACCTCCATAATCGAGAAAAATTCCTTAGTCCATTTGTTACTAAGGATAAATTTTGACCGCTGCTAGTGATTCAATCATGGATCACTCTCTGTACCTCTCAACAGCCTTTGAGTCAAGGCACACATCAGGTGCGGTACACAGCATGGCATACTTTAGATTCTACGGCTAAGGCATAGAAGACGACCTTCGTCTATTCTCTTTATTCTGCCTTGGTCGGGTTTTGAGTCTTACTCAAATTCACACCTCACAACGCAACCAAGAACTCTTTCTTCGCTGATCTGTTTTGAACTCCTTCAAAAACTTGTCAAGGCATGCATCTTATTGAAACTTTCATTAAGCGCTTTTGATATATCTCCATAGATCTTTGATACTCAACGTTCAAGTAGCGCAATCCAGGTATTCCTTTGAAAACTCCTTTCAAACAACCTTATACGCTTTACAGAAATTCTACATCACTTCTGATCCACAATATGTCAACCACATATACTTATCACAAATTCTATAGTGCTCCCACTCACTTCTTTGCAAATACAAGTTTCTCATAAACCTTGTACATACCCAAAATCTTTGATCATCTCATCAAAGTGTATATTCCAACTCCAAGATGCTTGCACCAGTCCATTGAAGGATCACTGGAGCTTGCATACTTGCTAGTATCTTTAGGATCGACAAAACCTCCTGGTTGTATCACATACAATGTTTGCTCAAGGAAACCGTCGAGGAAACAATGTTTTGACATCCTACGTGCAATATTTCATAAATAATGCATCAACAACTAACATAATTCTAACAGACCTATAGCATCGCTACGAGTGAGAAAGTCTCATCATAGTCAACTGTTTGATCTTGTCGAAAACATCTTTGCGACAAGTCGAGCTTTTCTTAATAGTGACTTATCACCATCATCGTATGTTTTCCTTTAAAGATCCATCTTTACTCAATAGTCCTATGACCATCAAGTAATTCTTCCAAAGTCTACACTTTGTTTTTCATCCATGGATCCTCTCTCGGATTTCATGGCTTCCGGCCATTTGTCGGAATCTGGGCCCACCATCGCTTTCTCCATAACTCGTAGGTTCACTGTTGCTCAACAACATGACCTCCAAGACAGGGTTACCGTACCACTCTGCAGCAGTATGCGACCTTGTCGACCTACGAGGTTTGTAGTAACTTGATTCGAAGCTCAATGATCACCATCATCAGCTTCCACTTCAATTGGTGTAGGCGCCACAGGAACAACTTCCTGCGCCCTGCTACACACTGGTTGAAGTGATGGTTCAATAACCTCATCAAGTTCTACTACCCTCCCACTCAATTCTTTCGAGAGAAACCTTTCCTCGAGAAAGGATCCGTTTCTAGAAACAAACAGTTTGCTTTCGGATCTGAGATAGGAGATGTACCCAACTGTTTTGGATACCCTATGAAGAAGCATTTATCCGCTTTGGGTTCGAGCTTATCAGACTGAACCTTTTTCACATAAGTGTCGAAGCCCCAAACTTTCAAGAAACGACAGTTTAGATTTCTCTAAACCTCAGTCTATACTGTGTCATCTCAACGGAAATACGCGGTGCCCTATTTAAAGTGAGTGCGGTTGTCTCTAATGCATAACCCATAAACGATAGTGGTAATTCGATAAGAGACATCTTAGTGTGCACCGTACCAAATAGTGCGTGGCTATGATGTTCACACACATCATCACACTATGATGTTCCAGGTGGCATGAAATGCGAAACAATTTCCACATTGTCTTAACTGCGTACCAAAACTCGTAACTCAGATATTCATTTCTATGATCATATCGTAGACAGTTTATCCTCTTGTTACGACGAACTTCACTCCGAAACAGAATTGAACTTTTCAATATTTCAGACTTGTGATTCATTAAGTAAATACTTTAGTATCTACTCAAATCATCATTGAAGTAAGAACATAATGATATCCACTGCGTGCCTCAGCACCCATTGGACTGCATACATCAAAATATATCACTTCCAACAAGTTACTATCTTGTTTCATCTCAATGAAAACAAGGCCTTGCTCATGTGGTATGATTTGCATGTCACTAGTGATTCGAAATCAGGTGAGTACAAAGATCCATCAGCATGGAGCCTCTTCATGCAATTTATACTAACATGACTCAAGCGGCAGTGCCACAAGTAAGTGGTACTATCATCATTAACTCATATCTTTTGGCACCAATATCATGAACATGTGTAACACTACGATCGAGATTCAATAAACCATTGAAGGTGATTATTCAAGAAAATAGAGTAACCATTCTTCTCTTTAAATGAATAATCGTCTTGCAATAAACACGATCCAATCATGTTCATGCTTAACGCAAGCACCAAATAACAATTATTTAGGTTTAACACCAATCCCGATGGTAGAGGGAGCGTGCGACGTTTGATCATATCAACCTTGGAAATACTTCCAACACGTATCGTCACCTCGCCTTTAGCTAGTATCCGTTTATGCCGTAGCTTACATTTCGTGTCACTAATCACTTAGCAACCGAACCGGTATCCAATACCCTCATGCTACTAGGAGTACTAGTAAAGTACACATCAACATCATGTATATCAAATACACTTCTTTCGACTTTTGTCAGTCTTCTTATCTACCAAGTATCTAGAGTTGCTCCGCCTCAGTGACTGTTCCCCTCATTACAAAAGCACTTAGTCTCGGGTTTGGGTTTAATCTTGGGTCTCTTCATTAGTGCAGCAACTGTTTTGCCGTTTCATGAAGTATCCCTTCTAGCCCTTGCCTTTCTTGAAACTTAGTGGTTTTACAAACCATCAACTATTGATGCTCCTTCTTGATTTCTACTTTCGCAGTGTCAAACATCGCGAATCACTCAAGGATCATTGTATGTATCCTTGATATGTTATAGTTCATCACGAAGCTCTCACAGCTTGGTGGCAGTGACTTTGGAGAACTATCACTATCTCATCTAGAAGATTAACTCCCACTTGATTCAAGCGATTGTCGTACTCAGACAATCTGAGCACATGCTCAACGATTGAGCCTTTCTCCTTTACTTTGTGGACAAAGAATCTTGTCGAAGGTCTTGTACCTCTTAACAAGGGCACAAGCATGAAATCACAATTTCATCTCTTTAGAACATCACTTATGTTCCGTGACGTTTCAAAACGTTTTCGGTGCCTTGCTTCTAAGCCATTAAGTATTTTGCACTAAACTATCGTGTAGTCATCAGAAACGTATATGTCGGATGTTCACAGCATCCACAGATGACGCTCGAGGTGCAGCACACCGAGTGGTGCATTAAGGACATAAGCCTTCTGCGCAGCAACGAGGACAATCCTCGGTTTTACAGACTTAGTCTGCAAAGTTTGCTACTATCAATTTTCAACTAAATTTTCTCTAGGAACATATAAAAACAGTAGAGCTATAGCGCAAGCTACATCGTAATTCGCAAAGACCATTAGACTATGTTCATGATAATTAGTTCAATTAATCATATTACTTAAGAACTCCCACTCAAAAAGTACATCTCTCTAGTCATTTGAGTGGTACATGATCCAAATCCACTATCTCAAGTCCGATCATCACGTGAGTCGAGAATAGTTTCAGTGGTAAGCATCTCTATGCTAATCATATCAACTATACGATTCATGCTCGACCTTTCGGTCTCATGTGTTCCGAGGCCATGTCTGCACATGCTAGGCTCGTCAAGCTTAACCCGAGTGTTCCGTGTGCCCAACTGTTTTGCACCCGTTGTATGTGAACGTTGAGTCTATCACACCCGATCATCACATGGTGTCTCGAAACGACGAACTGTAGCAACGGTGCACAGTCGGGGAGAACACAATTTCGTCTTGAAATTTTAGTGAGAGATCACCTCATAATGCTACCGTCGTACTAAGCAAAATAAGGTGCATAAAAGGATTAACATCACATGCAATTCATAAGTGACATGATATGGCCATCATCACGTGCTTCTTGATCTCCATCACCAAAGCACCGGCACGATCTTCTTGTCACCGGCGTCACACCATGATCTCCATCAACGTGTCGCCATCGGGGTTGTCGTGCTACTCATGCTATTACTACTAAAGCTACGTCCTAGCAAAATAGTAAACGCATCTGCAAGCACAAACGTTAGTTATAAAGACAACCCTATGGCTCCTGCCGGTTGCCGTACCATCGACGTGCAAGTCGATATTAACTATTACAACATGATCATCTCATACATCCAATATATCACATCACATCGTTGGCCATATCACATCACAAGCATACCCTGCAAAAACAAGTTAGACGTCCTCTAATTTTGTTGTTGCATGTTTTACGTGGTGACCAAGGGTATCTAGTAGGATCGCATCTTACTTACGCAAACACCACAACGGAGATATATGAATTGCTATTTAACCTCATCCAAGGACCTCCTCGGTCAATTCCGATTCAACTAAAGTTGGAGAAACTGACACTCGCCAGTCATCTTTGAGCAACGGAGTTGCTCGTAGCGATGAAACCAGTCTCTCGTAAGCGTACGAGTAATGTCGGTCTGAGCCGCTTCGATCCAACAATACCGTGGAATCAAGAAAAGACTAAGGAGGGCATCAAATCGCACATCACCGCCCACAAAAACTTTTGTGTTCTACTCGAGATGACATCTACGCATGAACCTAGCTCATGATGCCATTGTTGGGGAACGTCGCATGGGAAACAAAAAATTTCCTACGCGCACGAAGACCTATCATGGTGATGTCCATCTACGAGAGGGGATTTTCGATCTACGTGCCCTTGTAGATCGCACAGCAGAAGCGTTAGTGAACGCGGTTGATGTAGTGTAACGTCCTCACGTCCCTCGATCCGCCCCGCGAACCGTCCCACGAACCGTCCCGCGATCCGTCCCACGATCTAATGCCGAATGGACGACACCTCCGTGTTCAGCACACGTACAACTCGATGATGATCTCGGCCTTCTTGATCCAGCAAGAGAGACGGAGAGGTAGATGAGTTCTCCGGCAGCGTGACGGCGCTCCAGAGGTTGGTGGTGATCTAATCTTAGCAGGGCTCCACCCGAGCTCCGCAGAAACGCGATCTAGAGGTAAAACCGTGGAGGTATGTGGTCGGGCTGCCTTGGAAAAGTTGTCCCAAATCAGCCCTAATAGCTCCATATATATAGGAGGAGGGAGGGGAGGCTTGCCTTGAGGCTCAAGGAGCCCCAAGGGCTGTGCACCAAGGGGAGGAGGAGTCCTCCTCCAATCCTAGTCCAACTAGGATTGGAAGGTGGAGTCCTTCTCTTCCTTCCCACCCCCTTTTTTATCCTTTCTCTTTGATTTTATATCTATGGCGCATAGGGCCTTCTTGGGCTGTCCCACCAGCCCACCCAGGGCTGGTGCGCCACCCCAAGGCCAATGGGCTCCCCCCCCCCCGGTGAACATCCGGAACCCATTCGTCATTCCCGGTACATTCCCGGTAACTCCGAAAACCTTCCGGTAATCAAATGAGGTCATCCTATATATCAATCTTCGTTTCCGGACCATTCCGGAAACCCTCGTGATGTTCGTGATCTCATCCGGGACTCCGAACAACCTTCGGTAACCAACCATATAACTCAAATACGCATAAAACAACGTCGAACCTTAAGTGTGCAGACCATGCGGGTTCGAGAACTATGTAGACATGACCCTAGTGACTCCTCGGTCAATATACAATAGCGGGACCTGGATGTCCATATTGGATCCTACATATTCTACGAAGATCTTATCGTTTGAACCTCAGTGCCAAGGATTCATATAATCCCGTATGTCATTCCCTTTGTCCTTCGGTATGTTACTTGCCCGAGATTCGATCATCAGTATACGCATACCTATTTCAATCTCGTTTACCAGCAAGTCTCTTTACTCGTTCCGTAATACAAGATCCTGTAACTTACACTAAGTCACATTGGTTGCAAGGCTTGTGTGTGATGTTGTATTACCGAGTGGGCCCCGTGAGTCCCTAGATATCTAATGACCGACGGTGGTTCACACTTCATTCATGGTGCTTTCCGTAAAACGCTTTCTAAGTACGATGTCAACCATAGAATTGCATTTCCCTACCACCCTCAGTCCAGTGGTCAATTAGAGCTAAGCAACAGAGAGATTAAACTAATTCTGCAAAAGACTGTCAACAGGCCTAGAAAGAATTGGTCTAAGAAGCTCGATGATGCACTGTGGGCTTATAGAACCGCCTATAAGAATCCCATGGGCATGTCTCCGTACAAAATGGTGTATGGGAAAGCATGTCACTTACCTCTTGAGCTAGAGCATAAAGCTTATTGGGCAATCAAAGAGCTCAACTTTGATTTCAAACTTGCCGGTGAGAAGAGGTTATTTGACATTAGCTCGCTTGATGAGTGGAGAACTCAAGCATATGAGAATGCCAAGCTTTTCAAAGAGAAGGTTAAGAGGTGGCATGATAAGAGGATACAAAAGCGTGAGTTCAACATAGGTGATTATGTCTTGCTATATAACTCTCGTTTAAGATTCTTTGCAGGCAAGCTTCTCTCTAAATGGGAAGGTCCCTATGTTGTTGAGGAAGTATATCGTTCCGGTACTATCAAGATCAACAACACGGAAAGTAATTGTCCGAGAGTGGTAAATGGGTAGAGAATCAAGCATTGTATCTCAGGTAGTCCCATAAATGTTGAAAGCAATATCAATACCATAACTCCGGAAGAATACCTAAGGGACATTTATCAGCCTGTTTCAGACTCCGAAAACAAAGAGGTATGAGATTCGGTAAGAAAACAGAGTCCAAAACGTTCCCCATAGGAAATTTTATCCGTTTTGGAATGTTTGAAAAAATACAAAAATTGGAGGTAGTCCGGAAAGTGCGCGAGGAGGCGACAAGCCTACACAGCGCGGGCCACCCCTGGCCGCGCCGTGAGGGCTTGTGGCCACCTCGTGCGCCTCCCAGACTCCGTTTTTGTGCAGGGGACTCCTTCTGGTCTGAAAATTATATATACTTTTGTTTGGTCTGACCCTGTATCACAGATTTCCTGTGTTTTTTGTTTCGACCCTGTTTTCTGCCGCAGATCTATGTCAAGATGTCTTCTCAAGAGTCTATGGGGGATAACAACCTCCGTCAGATCTATGGAGAAGTTCATGCTGATCTGAAAAGGATGGAGGTCGTGGAGGCTAAGGAGAGGCTACCCAAAGAAACCAAGGGCAAGGCTAAGGAGAAGGATCAGGCATGGGATGAAGTGCAATATGTGCTCAACAAGGAAGAAGTTGAAGAAGTGGATTCCTTCCAACCCTACCTCCACCTGCTATCTCCATCTTTGATTGAACTCTTGAGGTTTTGTGAAACAACTCGTGCTCGCAATACTTGTCTCACTCGTGAAGTTATTTTGCTGGAGAAACATATCACAGATCTCCAAAGTGTAAATCGAAGACTGATGGCCCTCTTGGAAACAAAGGTTGCAACAACTCCTCCATCACCACCAAAGGAAGACAACTAAACATGGGTATGGGCAATCCCCTTGGCTGGTGCCAAGCTTGGGGGAGTTGCCCCGGTATCGTATCACCATCAAATCTTTTGCCTTTACCTTTGTTTTTAGTTTTCCTTTTCAGGTTTCTCTTTTTCTAGTTGAGTAAAGACTTAGTGTTTTAGTTTTGAGTTTTGCTTTGTGTCACCCCCGATGTATTCTTGCTCGTGAGCCATATAATAAAGAGTGTCTTAGTTTAAGGGCTTTGCCTCTTGCCATGATCAAAAGAGTGAGAATAGAACAAAAGCATGAAAGATCATGTAGTGATCTTATGGGAAGTGATGGCTTCACATATAAAAAGAATGAGGATTTAAACTTGTTGAGCGTAGGCAAACGTAGACCTTGGTCATTGTTGCAATTAATAGGAAGTGATAAAGAAGGAGAGGTTCACATATAAATATATCATCTCTGACACCATCTATGATTGTGAACACTCACTAAACTATTACATGCCTAGAAGTAGATGTTGGACAAGGAGGACAACATAATGAATTGTGTTTGCTTGGCTCTGAACAATGTTATATGATTAGAGATCCCTTAGCATGTGACGATTGCTTCCACCTCACAATAGCCAAAACTTCCGCACCAAGTAGAGATACTACTTGTGCATCCATAAACCTTCAAACCAGTTTTGCCTTGAGTGTCCACCATACCTACCTATGGATTGAATAAGATCCCTCAAGTAAGTTGTCATCGGTGCAAGCAATAAAAAATGCTCTCTAATATGTATGATCTATTAGTGTGTGGAAAATAAGCTTTATACGAACCTGTGATGAGGAAGACATAAAAGCGACAAACTGCATAATAAAGTTCTTTATCACAGGGGGCGACATAAAGTGACGTTCCTCTGCACTAAGAGGACACGCATCCAAACCTCAAAAGCGCATGACAACCTCTCCTTCCCTCTACGAAGGGCCTATATTGTACCTTTAGTTTTTGCCCTTGAAAGAGTCATGGTGATCTTCACCAATTCCCTATTTTGCCTTTGTCTTGGCTACCGTCAGATGCTTGGGAAAGATCTATATTCATATGTCAACTTGGAGGTAAATATCCATGAATTATTACTGTTGACATTACCTTTGAGGTAAGCAGTTGGGAGGCAAAACTATAAGCCCCCATCTTTCTTTGTGTCCAGCTGAAACTTTGATCTCATGAGTACCACATGAGTTGTAGCAATTGTAGAGAACGAAAGAATGATTGAGTATGTGGATTTTCTTTACAAGCTCTTATTTGACTCTTTCTGATGTTGTGATAAATTGCAATTGCTTCAATGACTAAAGGCTATCGGTTGTTACTTCTCGGTAAGGTTCTTGATCCATGCTTTACTTTGTGAAGAAATTATCACTTTAGCATGAGAGATTATATGTTGGTATTGTTGTTCTAATCTTGATCATGATGCATGCATGTTCGTATCTTGTTTTGTCGACACCTCTCTCCCTAAACATGTGGACATATTTTTTGAGCTCGGCTTTCACTTGAGGACAAGCGAGGTCTAAGCTTCGGGGAGTTGATACGTCCATTTTGCATCATGTTTTCATGTTGATATTTATCGCTTCTTTGGCTCTTATTTCACTTCACGGTGCTATTCTTATGCCTTTTCTCTCTTATTTTTGCAAGGTTTACATGAAGAGGGAGAATACCGGCAACTGGAATTCTGGCCTGAAAGTGGAGCAAAGTTGAGATACCTATTATGCGCAACTCCAAAAGCCATGAAAATCAACGGAGATTTTTTCCCAATATATAAAAAATACTAGGCCGAAGAAGTACCAGAGGAGGGCCAGGGGGTGGCCACAAGCCTGCACGGTGCGGCCACCCCCCCCCCCCCAGGTCGCACCATGGGGGCTTGTGGGCACCCTGTTGGCCCACTTGCCCCCCTCTTTTGCTATATGGAGGGTTTCGTCCAGAAAAAATTCAGAAGGGAGCTTTTCCGTGGTTTCGCCGCCGCCACGAGGCAGAACTTGAGTAGAACCAATCTAGAGCTCCGGCAGGACGATCCTGCTCGGGAAACTTCCCTCCTGGAGGGGGAAATCGTCGCCATCGTCATCACCAACACTCCTCTCATCGGACGGGACTCATCACCATCAACCTCTTCATCAGCACCATCTCATCTCCAAACCCTAGTTCATCTCTTGTAACCAATCTCCGTCTTGCGACTCTGATTGGTACTTGTAAGGTTGCTAGTAGTGTTGATTACTCTTTGTAGTTGATGCTAGTTGGATTACTTGGTGGAAGAGTGTATGTTCAGATCCTTGATGCTACTCATTACACCTCTGATCATGATTATGATTATGTCTTGTGAGTAGTTACTTTTGTTCCTGAGGACATGGGATAAGTCATGCTAATAATAGTCATGTGAATTTGGTATTCGTTCGGTATTTTGATATGTTGTATGTTGTTTTTCCTCTAGTGGTGTTATGTGAACGTCGACTACATAACACTTCACCATTATTTGGGCCTAGAGGAAGGCATTGGGAAGTAGTAAGTAGATGATGGGTTGCTAGAGTGACAGAATCTTAAACCCTAGTTTATGCGTTACTTCGTAAGCGGCTGATTTGGATCCACTAGTTTAATGCTATGGTTAGACTTTGTCTTAATTCTTCTTTCGTAGTTGCATATGCTTGCGAGAGGAGTTAATCATAAGTGGGATGCTTATCCAAGTAAGGGCAGTACCCAAGCGTCGATCCACCCACATATCAAACTATCAAAGTAACGAACGCGAATCATATGAACATGATGAAACTAGCATGACAGAAATTCCCGTGTGTCCTCGGGAGCATTTATCCTCCTATAAGACTTTGTCCAGGCTTGTCCCTTGCTACAAAAGGGTTTGGGCCACTTTGCCGCACCATTGCTACTTTTGTTACTTGTTGCTTGCTACGAATCATCTCACCGCACAATCACTTGTTACCGACAATTTCAGTGCCTGCAGATTTTTCCTTGCTGAAAACCACTTGTCAGATCCTTCTGCTCCTCGTTGGGTTCGACACTCTTACTTATCGAAAGGACTACGATTGATCCCCTATACTTGTGGATCATCAATTCACTTCTCTTGCTCCTGGTTGTGTGCCTAGCCCCCAGGATATGGTCTACTACTTCTCTGAAAAATATTTCCCTGCCCATAAGAAGCAAGCTGCCTTGCAGGAAATATACAACTTTGCTCAAGCTGAGGAAGAGAGTCTCCCACAAGCTTGGGGGAGACTCATCCAGCTACTGAATGTTTTGTCTAATCACCCTCTTGAAAAGAATGAAATACTTGATATCTTCTATAATGAAATTACCGATGCTTCCAAAGACCACCTAGATAGTTGTGTTGGTTGTGTTTTTAGGGAACAAACCGTAGAACAAGCTTCTACTGAATAACATCTTGTGCAATGAGAATGCTTGGACTATTCCCGAACCACCTCCTAAGCCAACTCTGAAGAAAAGAGGTATTCTATTCCTCAGTCCTGAAGATATGCAAGAAGCCAAGAAATCTATGTGAGAGAAAGGCATTAAATCTGAAGATGTCAAAAATCTACCACCTATCGAAGAGATCCATGGTCTTGATAACCCGATACATGTAGTAGAAGTAAATTCTCTGCGTAGGTTTGATGAGAGTGATATTCCTTTTGATAAACCTGCTAGCCTATGCCTGGATGAATTTGATAACTTTGTTGCCAAACAACAAAGTTTCAATGATTATGTTAGAAGACAATTGGAACAGAATGCTTGTATGCTTAGCCATTTAAGTGCTTGTGTGGACAGAAATGTCAATGATCTTAAGCTTCTGAGTAAACATGCCTCTATGGTAACTACTCAGGTAGAACAAGTACTTAAAGCTCAAAATGACTTGCTCAATGAGTTGTATGACAATTATGTCAGAGTCGTTACTAGAGGCGGTAGAATGACACAGGAAGCTTTGTATCCTGAGGGTCATCCAAAGAGAATTGAACAAGATTCTCAAGGAGTTAGCACTGATGCACCTAGTCATCCTAGAAAGAAGAAGAAAGATGATAGGAAACTGCACGCTAGCAACCCTGCTGCTGCTACACCTGAGAGTCCAAACGATGTCTCTGCTTCTGATGCTGAAACACAATCTGGTGATGAACATGAGCCTAATGATAATATCAATAGTGATGTTCATGATGATGCTCAACCTAGCAATGATAAGGATGTGGAGATTGAACATGTCGATCTTGATAACCCATAGCCTAAGAATAAGAGATACGATAAGAATGACTTCACTGCTAGGAAGCATGGTAAAGAAAGGGAACCATGGGTTCAGAAACCCATGCCCTTTCATCCCAAACCATCCAAGAAAAAGGATGATGAGGATTTTGAGCGATTCGTTGAAATGATCAGACCTGTCTTTCTGCAAATGCGTTTGACAGATATGCTCAAAATGTCTCTTTATGCTAAGTACATGAAGGATATTGTGACTAATAAGAGGAGGATACCCGAGGTTGAAATTTCCACCATGCTTGCTAACTATACCTTCAAGGGTGGAACTCCTAAGAAACTAGGTGATCCCGGAGTGCCCACTATACCTTGCTCCATTAAAGGTAACTACGTTAGAACTGCTTTATGCGACCTTGGAGCCGGTGTTAGTGTTATGCCTCTCTCTCTTTATCGTAGACTTGAACTGGATAAGTTGACACCCACTGAAATCTCTGTGCAAATGGCCGACAAATCAACTGCTTTCCCTATCGGCATTTGCGAGGATGTGCGTGTTGTGGTTGCTAATGTCACCATCTTAACAGACTTTGTTATCTTGGATATTCCTGAGGACGATGCCATGGCGGTCATCCTTGGAAGACCCTTTTTAAACACTGCAGGGGCTGTTATAGATCGCAACAAAGACAATGTCACTTTCCATGTCAACGGTAATGAGCATACGATGCACTTTCCGAAGAAACAATATCGAGTGCATTGCATCAATGTTATCAAAAAGACTTCATCGATTCTTATTGGGAGCTTTGAATGCCCTATTCGTCATGTCAAGATGAAGTATGATTTGCTTGTTGGGGAGATACACATCCCCATTGAGGTGACCTAGTGATTATAGAAAATTCTCCGTTCTCTTTTGCGATTCGAAAAGGTTTGTCAAAGAGACTTGATCAATCTCACTGACGGATTTCTTTGGATGAACATGAGATGGATGAATCAAGGAGTCACAAACCTCTGTTTCAAGCTTTCACCTTCGGTTGCTTAGAAGAAAAATGATAGATTTAGTTTAGTATTCCCTGTTTTCTGTTTTAGCATCCGGTAGAAAAGTACCCCGAAAATAAAAGTTCTCCGAACGTCCTCGAAATCAAGTATGATTTTTTCTGAAGTTTTTTGAAAAATTCTGAGACAAAGAGTTTGTCTGGGGGCTGTACAAGTGGGCCACAAGCCCTGATGGCACGGGCACCCCCCTGGCTGCGCCACCCAGGCTTGTGGGGCCCACAGGCACCCCCTCCACTCATTCTTGCTCTCATCTGGTTCTCCTACCTCTAGAAAAAAAATCATTTCGCACCTCAAACCCGTGTTCTTGCTCCTCTTGCTGGGATTTTCGATCACTTTGCTCAAATCACCATTCTCCGAACTGTTTTGGGGAAAGTACTCCTTGGTAAGTGACTCCTTCATTGGTCCAATTAGTTTTTGCTCTAGTGCCTTATACTTCGTGTATTTTTGCTGCCTTGGTGACCCTGTTCTTGAGCTTTGCATGCTAATTTTAGCTGGTCCCAAGTAGTTTTGATGCGTAATATGGCCTCTAGGCACTTGTGGGAGTAGTTGCTATGAGTTTCGTTGAGCCTTGTTCACTTTTCCTTAGAATCACTAAAAATTTCAGAAATTTTTAGAGGTAGAAAAGGGAAAAGATGAGGAGGTTCTTGAGAGGCTCTTCAAGCCGTGACCCCAAGGATGATGGGAGTGAGAAGAAGCCCAAGTATTTGGTCCCTCGAGTCACAGAAGTTCGAGCGTGCGAGTGGCCAAGCGACGTGTTCTTACGCGCCGTTGGAATTTATGAGGACTTTTATCACTTGGTGGAAAACGCAGGCCTTACCGCCTTCGTTGAAGATAAGTGTCTGCAATACCTCCTCCGCACTAATATCTTCGTACAAAGCTTTAACTTCTATCCGAGGAAGAATCCTCCTATGGTTGAGTTTAAACTTTATGATATCCCCCAGCGCATGTCACTCCATGATTTTTGCAATGTTTGCAAATTACCTTACGTTGGGGATATTCATGAACCTCGTCCACGGGACTTGGAAGCTTTCATCAATATAATTGCTATAGGAGAGGAGAGAGGAGTGTCTTGCGCTAGAGCTGCTAGCATTCATTTTCCCGTGCTTCGGTACTTCTCACTTTCTGTGGGAAAATGTTTGATTGGTCGTGGGAAAGCTGGGCCACTTAGTTCCCCAGATCTTGCGGTCTTGCGCGAAGCCCTTTATAATGATAAAACTTATAGCTTGGGCGCTATAGTAGCTCAACGGTTGAACCTGAACCGTTCTAAAGGTGTTGTCTATGGAGGTATCTATGCTACCCGTCTTGCCAGACACTTTGAGATACCTATTAGACTCGAAGAGGAAGAAGAAATTCTTCTTCCAGAGAGATATCTAGATTACGATAGCATGGTTCGCCATGACTTTCTTGATAGAGATATAAATAGAAGGATGATTTATAACCTGGTATTTAGTCAGGGTACTCGTGAGACTATTACTTTGCCTGCTCCTTCTTTGTTCAATCTTCATGCAGGCAGGTAGATTATTATGCCCTCGGACATCTACGCATATTGGGGCCTAGCCCAACCATAGGTGCCCGTGCTCGAGCCACCAGTCGAGTACCAGACGCCAGTTTATCAGTGGGAGCCAGAGGTGCTCACACGGCAGTGGCATCCTCAGTCCACTCCGGAGTATCCCGGAGCTGGTTATTTCCCTCCTTGGGAGTAGACCAACTTAGGCCAAAAGCCTAAGCTTGGGGGAGTACGTGTTCTCACCGACTTTACATTCTTGCTTATGCTTTCACTTGGTTAGCCGGTGTTCACACTTTGCCACTGTATCATCCATGCTAGTTTATTTTCTTTTTCTCGTTTTCTTTTCGTGTGTCTGTCTAGTTTGAGAAAACCCAAAAAGATTTTCTTTTTCTTCTTTTGCTTGTTGGGAGCTTTCCCGTGTAAATAGTTTTCTTTTTCTTTGGGTCAAGGTAGAAGACCATGGTTACAATGTTTAGTGGCTCTCGCATGCATACCTGTTTAGCTGTTAAAGAGCCATATTACTTTGTCTTCTCCTTTGTGTTTGCCTATAGATTCCAGCGTAGTCCAATGCACGAGCACGCTTATTATTGTTCACATCATTCGGTCGTGCAAGTGAAAGGCAATAATGACGATATATGATGAAGTGACTGAGCCTGGAAAAGCCGGTATGAACTCAATCTATTTTGTTTTTGTAAATATGACTAGCTCATCGTGCCTGATTCAACTTTGTTGTGAGAAAAACATGTTTGCAATGACAACTTAGAGATCATAGTTGCTTATGCCATGCTTACTTAGCTAGGAGCTTATAATGGTTTGTCTTGGATGCCCACATGAATTTTGAGATGACTGTGTTGTAGTATGATAGGATGGTATCCTCCTTTGAATGATTCAAGTGGCTTGACTTGGCGCATGTTCACACATGTAGTTGAAACAAAATCAACATAGCCTCTATGATGTTCATGTTCATGGTGATTTATGTCCTACTCATGCTTGCACTCAATGTTAGTTAACCTCAATGCATTTTGATGACTGTTGTCGCTCTCTAGTTGGTCGCTTCCCAGTCTTTTGCTAGCCTTCACTTGTACTAAGCGGGAATACTGCTTGTGCATCCACTTCCATAAACCCAAAGTTGTTCCATATGAGTCCACCATACCTACCTATGTGCGGTATCTACTTGCCGTTCCAAGTAAATTTGCATGTGCCACTCTGTAAATCTTCAAGAAGTAATCTGTTTTGCATGCCCGAACTGCTCATGTGGTGACAGGGGGCTATTAGTATCTTCCATGCTAGGTGTGTTATCCTCGATATGTGTTTATTCACTATCATTCACGAGAAAGGGGCCGGTAAATGGAATTCTCAGTTCCATGCTCAAATAAAAAAGATAATTGCAAACAAAACTCCCCCAGGATTGATGTTGGTATGGATGGTACCCGAGGATTCAGCTAGCCGTGGAGTGTGATTGATTGGTGGTGAGGGGAGTCAAAACTTTACTTTTCTGTTTGGGAACCGCCAATAGCATGTGTAGCGTGGAAGATGTTGAGAACTCTTAGTCATTGTGTTGACAATGAAAGCATTGCCACCCAAAATTATTATCTCTGTTTTCAAAGCTTGAGCTCTCGCACCTCTGCAAATCAATGCTTCCCTCTGCGAAGCGCATGTCTATTTATGTTTCTGTTGAGTCATCCTCCTCTTACAAAAGCACGAATTAGAGAGCACCTCTGTCGTTTTTATGCTTTGCTTTTAACTGTGTTGAGTATGACTGTGACTGGATCTTCATTGCCTTGAATTACAATGTGTAGTCAGCCCTTGGTCTTTGAAGGTGCTCTGCATTTATGTTTTGCGGTCTCAGAAAGAGCTAGCGAGATACCATCTATTCGTACTGCTTCATGTTGTTTTGATTGAAGTATTGACGTTTGAAACTTATTATTATTTGCTCGCTAGTTGATTATGCCATTGATATGAGTTTACCGTGAGACCTAGATGTCATTTGCTTATGTGGTTTGCTTGTGATCTTGCTGAAATTCTGGTTATGAGTTAGACATAGTTGCAAAAACAAGATCAAACAGAGTTCATCAAAGTTTTTCTTTTGTCTCTTTCAGTTTGTCAACTGAATTGCTTGGGGACAAGCAAGGCTTTAAGCTTGGGGGAGTTGATACGTCTCCGTCGTATATACTTTTCCGAACTCTTTTGCCCTTGTTTTGGACTCTAATTTGCACGATTTGAATGGAACTAACCCGGACTAACGTTGTTTTCAGCAGAAATGCCATGATGTTGTTTTTGTGCAGAAATAAAAGTTCTCGGAATGTCCTGAAAATTTATGGAGAATTTTTCTGGAATTAAAGAAAAATACCTGCGCAAAGATCCACCGAAGGGGGTGTGCCAGTGGGCCACAAGCCCTTGGGCCGTGGCCACCCCCCTAGGTTGCGCCATGAGGGCTTGTGGGGCCCACGTGGCACCACCGCTCCGAAACTCAGCTCTATTTATTCCGTCTCGCCCGGAAAAAAATTCAGGGAGAAGGATTCATCGCGTTTTACGATACGGAGGCGCCGCCACCTCGTGTTCTTCATGTGGAGGGCAGATCTGGAGTCCGTTCGGGGCTCCGGAGAGGGGAAATCGTCGCCATCGTCATCATCAACCTTCCTCCATCGCCAATTCCATGATTCTCTTCATCGTTCGTGAGTAATCTCATCGTAGGCTTGCTGGAAGATGATGAGTTGGATGAGATCTATCATGTAATCAAGTTAGTTTTGACGGGGATTGATCCCTAGTATCCACTATGTTCTCAGATTGATGTTGTTACTACTTTGCCATGCTTAATGCTTGTCACTAGGGCCCGAGTGCCATGATTTCACATGTGAACCTATTATGTTGTCGCCAATATATGTGTGTTTTAGATCCTATCTTGCATTGTAGTCACCTACTATGTGTTATGACCCGGCAACCCCAGAGTGACAATAGCCGGAACCACTCCCGGAGATGACCATAGTATTGAGGAGTTCATGTATTCACCAAGTGTTAATGCGTTGGTCTGGTTCTTTATTAAAAGGAGAACCTTAATATCCCGTAGTTTCCATTAGGACCCCGCTGCCACGGGAGGGATGGACAATAGATGTCATGCAAGTTCTTTTTCCTAAGCACGTATGACTACATACGGAATACATTCCTACATTAGATTGACGAACGGGAGCTAGTTCCTTATCTCTCCGTGTTATAGCTGTTACATGATGAATCACATCCGGTATACTCATTCATCACCGATCCACTGCCTACGAGTCTTTTACTACTGGTCCTTGCTACGTTACTTTGCTGTTACTGCTGTTACTTGCTACTTTGCTGTTACTTGCTGCAACACTTTACTGGCGCCATTGATACAACAAGTTAGGAATAGTATGCCGTCAACAGTCCTGTTTCTGGCACCGTTGCTATCATACCACTTTGCTACTGATACTTTGCTTGCACACACTAATCTTTCAGGTGTGGTTGAAATTGACAAACCCAGGTGCTAATACTTGAGAATATTCTTTTGCTTCCCTTTGTGTCGAATCAATAAATTTGGGTTGAATACTCTACCCTCGAAAACTGTTGCGATCCCCTACACTTGTGGGTTATCAGTTGACAATGAAAGCATATCACCCAAAATTTTGACTCATCTCTGTTTTGAAAAGCTCAAGCTCTGGCACCTCTACAAATCAATGCTTCCCTCTGTGAAGGGCCTATCTATTTTACGTTATCGTTGGGTCATCCTCTTCTTATAAGAGGCACGAGTTAGAGAGCACCCCCATCATCTATATGCTTTGCTATTAATTGATGTTGAGTATGAGTATGACTGGATCTTTTTTACCATGAATTACAATGTCTAGTCAGTCCTTGTTCTCTGGAGGTGCTCTGCATTTATGTTTTTCGGTCTCGGAAGGGCTAGCGAGATACCAGTTTATCATATTGTATTATGATTGTTTTGATAAAACTGTTGTCATCCGAGACTTATTATTATTGCTCGCTAGTTGATTATGCCATTGATATAAGTAAACATGAGACCTAAATATTATTGTTAATGTGGTTAGTCTATAATTGTGGTTAGTCTATAATCTGAGCTGAAAATCTGAACATAAGTTAGACATATTTACAACAACAAGATCAAATAGAGTTTGTAAAAGTTTTTCTTTATCACTTCAGTTTATCAACTAAATTGCTTGAGGACAAGCAAAGATTTAAGCTTGGGGGAGTTGATGCGTCTCCAACGCATCTACTTTTCGAAACTCTTTTGCCCTTGTTTTGGACTCTAATTTGCATGATTTGAATGAAACTAACCCGGACTGACGTTGTTTTCAGCAGAATTACCTTGATGTTATTTTTGTGCAGAAATAAAAGTTCTCGGATTGACCTGAAATTTTATGGAGAATATTTTTGGATTTAATAAAAAATACCGGCGAAAAGAATCTATCAGAGAGGAGCCACCCCAGGCCACAAGCGTGTAGGCCGCCCCCCTAGGTCGCGCCCCCTGGGCTTGTGGGGTTCCTGAAGCTCCACCGACCTCGTTTCCATTCCTATATATTCCCATCTGTGAAAAAAATAGAGAGAAGAGTTCAACGCGTTCTACGATACGGAGCCGCCGCCACCTCCGGTTTTTCCTCGGGACGGCAGATCTCGAGTCTAATTTGGGCCCCGGAGAGGGGAAATCGACGTCGTCGTCATCACCAACCATCCTTCATCACCAATTTCATGATGCTCTCCATCGTTCGTGAGTAATTCCATCGTAGGCTTGCTGGACAGGTGATGGGTTGGATGAGATCTATCATGTAATGGAGTTAGTTTTGTTAGGGTTTGGTCCCTAGTATCCACTATGTTCTGAGATTGATGTTTCTATGACTTTGCTATGCTTAATGCTTGTCATAGGGCCCGAGTGCTATGATTTTAGATGTGAACCTATTATGTTTTCATAAATATATATGTTCTTGATCCTATCTTGGAAGTTATATACACCTATTACGAGTTATGACCAACATCCCCCAGTGTGACAATAACTGGGATTCTTTCCGGTGATTACCGTAGTTTGAAGAGTTCATGTATTTAGTAAGTGCTAATGCTTTGGTCTGGTTCTCTATTAAAAGGAGACATTAATATCCCTTAGTTTTCATTAGGACCCCGCTGTCACGGGAGGGTAGGACAAAAGATGCCATGCAAGTTCTTTTCCATAAACACGTATGACTATATACGGAATACATGCTTACATAACATTGATGAATTGGAGCTAGTTCTGTATCACCCTATGTTATGACTGTTGCATGATGAATGACATCCATCACTGATCCATTGCCTACGAGCTTTTCACATATTGATCTTTTCTAAGCTACTTTTCCGTTGATACTGTTACAATCACTACAAAATTTCTACTGTCACGTTTGCTACCATTATCGTTACTTCCATACTACTTTGGTACTAAATACTTTGCTACAGATATTAAGTCTTTCAGTTATGTTTGAATTGACAACTCAGCAGCTAATACTCAAGAATATTCTTTGGCTCCCCTTGAGTCGAATCAGTAAATTTGGGTTGAAACTCTACCCTCAAAAACTCTTTCGTCCCCCTATACTTGTGGTTATCAGTTGCCTTTGGAGAAATCCGTGTGCTCCACGTCCCCACGAGCTCGTAGTTTGCCGACATCTTCACCAAGGGGCTTCCAACGGACGTCTTCCTCGACTTTTGGTTCAGCCTCAACGTCGGTGAACCCCACGTTTCTACTGCGGAGGGTGTTGGAACACACCCACGACACGTTCATTAGGTGGTTAACCATGCAGATCACGTCTTTACGGGTTTCCTTAACCGCATGCAATACGTGCTTATCTCCTCTTGGATATTAGCTCGTCCGGCTCCAAAGCCGTTGTAGACTCACACGATCTTACTATCCACTCCCTTGTACTCCCTCCGTTCCTAAATATAAGTCTTTTTTAGATATGTTACTGGGGGACTACATACGAAACAAAATGAATGAACTATACTCTAAAGTATATCTATATACATCCGTATATAGTCTTTTAGTGAGAATCTCTAAAAAATATTTGTATTTAGGAACGGAGCAAGTACTTTGCATATATGTACCTCCAAGAGACCAATACAAACAGTGTGTTCACATAACCAAGCTCCGGCTGTATACGATTTTAGTCCAGGTAGATGTTCTCATTCCTGATATTCGAATCACGACGCGGCGGTGCCGTCATTAGCAGCGCGTGGACGCTCCCGCAAACACACTCCCCTCGTCCTCCACCACGCGCGGGCCATTCGTCGTCCCCTTCGCCATCATCACACACGCCCGGAGCCGGAGGGAGCCCCGTCGCTCTCACCGCTTACCACGACCTAGGACTTGTCACCAGCCACGGCGAACCACACATAAACCAGCAGCCGCCGCCCCTTCCTCGACAAGGAAAGAACCCGCGACGCCGCTTCACCTTCACCCCCTCCTCCATTTCCTCGGCCGTCGGCCGCCGTGCGCGCGGCGGCCGCGATTACGGGCCGCCGAGGTCACGCGTTCGGAAGCTGGGCTGGGCGGCGTGGCATCCACGTCGGCTGTTACGCAGGCCGTCGACGCGCCGGCCGTCCGCCCGACTATTAGCTGGAGGTGGCCACTCGCCGCCCGTTTACCGGCCAGCGGGCGACAGGGAGCGGTAAACGTGTACGCCCGGGGGTCAAAGGGCGCCGCCCCTGCTGCCACGAGGCCGATTCTCGGCTCACCCTCGCGTCAGGATCGGATCAAGTCAATACACTATCTAAATCAAGCCTCGAATTCTTTACTACCCAGGCCGGTGTGCGCTGATGCTCAAGCTTTGATTAATAATAATAATACCGCTAAAGCTTCACGGCATGTGTTGTATGGCCGGCACGGCAGGACTAGAAGAACTTGCCCACTTTGCTGGGAGCAAGTCTTGATGATAGGGGTAAAAAGATACTATTTTATTGCCGGATCCGTGAAAAGTTGACCGCCGCTGTGCCTGCGTGCGTGCTCCAGCGCCGGCAGGTGGTTTATTTTGGCCGGAGAGCTAGCGCTGTCGGCCGTACCGTACGCGATGGGTTCATGCATGGTCGCAGTACTGTGCGGAATCCGGCGAGCGACTGTCGATTCCAGCCAGCTATCCCTGACGTGAATGTGCCCGGCCCGGCCGTTGTCCGTCGCCGTCTTTCGTTGCTCTCAGCTTGCCACTTTGGATCAGGCAAGTGCAACGGCTGCCAATCTGATGCTACCATTAGCAAAAGATTTCCTTCATGTGTCTGTTGCTCACACCATTTTTGTTGGCCATCCAGTCATGCCTTGTGAGTTGTGAGCCAGATTTAGACGTAGTATGTGGCTGGGGGCAAACGATGTTTGAGTATTTGCCTGAAGGTGAAGTTCATGGGCGAACGAACTCGCTATAAGTAGTAAGTACGATGCAAAAAAATGTGATATCACGATCGACGCAGCTGGATGACCAATCTGGCCTTCTATAGAGAAGAATGACACTGGTCTGAGGCGATTCGTCTAACAGACAAAACATACAGACACATGTTAAATACCTTGCAGAAGGAATTAACGCTTGGGTGTGTGAATAGAATGGAGTTGCCGGCATTTATCGTGAGGCGTCACCAAAGTTGCCGAAAATGCACACGAATCCTCTGGAAGTAGTGGAATTTTAACAAGGTATGTAAACTAGTGTTATTTAGGAAGTGAAGTCTGATTTAAACCCTGCGAGTGTAAGCCGCGACGCAAATGGACCCCGAGCTCTAAATTCCTGAAGTCTGTACCCTAAGCACTTCAATCCTGGTCTGATTTAAACCTTGCTGGCATATCCAAACGAAGAAAGGTCGATTTGGTGGGATCTCTTCGATCATGGCTCGTGTTCGTGGGTCCCATGCAGCCTGGCAGCTTCTCCATTTGGTTGAGCCGGACCAGCTCGATTTGCGCACTCTCCATTCGCCCCCCTTCCTCTCCCTTCTTCCTCCGCGACGCATCAACTCCCCTCCCCTGTCCATGGCAGAGATGACGACCATGGCGTGATCGCGGCTTAGGACGGCGTTGTAATCAGCAGCAAAGAAAAAGGTGCGCCTGTTCTTGTCGTCTGTCCGTTAGCTTTTTGTGTGTGTTCTTCGATTGGTTAGGGTTAGGGTATTAACAGGGGAAAGTTCAGTTTTTGGGGGGCTCAAATCGATTGATTACTGGTGTTTGTAGTGTTATGATCACACCAAAACACTAAGAATGCATGGTTTTTTGCAATGTAGGTTTTCGTTTAGGAAACATGGACCCAGCCGAATTGTTGAATGTCGGATTTCATATAGGGGGGCAGTTCTTGTAAACAAAATCCAGATAGAAACAAGAAAGCTAAAGCAGATCTTGCTAAGAGAGGGAAGAAACTAAGGACCAAAGAGGTATATAAAACTATGACAAATTGTTCAATTTTTAATCACTCTTTATATAACCAGTTGCTTTATTTTTGACCACTGTGATTATAACTTCTTGCAGCAAGGAGAGACAGAAGCTATAAAAAACAGGGCAAAAGCAGGTGCATCAAGCTCTCAAATTCCTCCAACCGCATCAACTACTACAAGAGCATCAGCTACTCCAACAACATAAGCTACTCCAAGAGCATCAGCTCCTCCAAGAGCCTCAGCTCCAACAAGAGCATTTGCTCCTCCTAAAGCATCATCTCCAACTGGAAGTGGTGTACCACAAGGCAGTACCACAGTTGGCAAGAAGAGAGGAAGAAATCAGGGAGGCTTCATGGCTTATTTCACAGCAAGTGGGAACTACTAAGTTCTTCATGTATTATTTCACAACAACTAGTGCTTACTTTGGATGTGTGAAATGAGTCTCATCACTTAAACTATGAAACTAGTGCTTATTTTGTATGTTGTCAAACTATGACAACATTGATGCTTATGTGCTGTTGCTGCGGAAACCATATTTATGCTGTCAACATTTCATTCTCAATTTTCAGCAGTTCATTTTCATTGAAATATGACTACTGATTACATTCTCAATTGTCCAACACAATAACATTGCAACTATTAGGTCAACATTAGCCCTGCAAATAAACCTGACAGGAATATTACAACAGCATACATGACATGCTATATATCAGCACCATCTCATTGCTATCACATCTAGCCCTAAGCTCCAGCTCATTCTTCATCTTCACATTATTCATCTTCACATTCATTATCTGCACATTCTTCATCTCCGGCTCATCTCTCAATGCAACAACCTCTCCTCTAGCAGCATTAGCACCAACACTCTCCAAATCCCAAATTTTATCCCGAAGATCTCCCAGCAATTCACGTAAATATGGGTGTGTTGCTGTGTCATGCCAGTCAACGAATCCACAGGCTGGTGTTCTCTGTTGAAATCGAGCAAAAATGTTCAGAAAATGCAGAAAAAAGTTGAGACAAAAAAGGCAAAAAAATCAATCATACCACACACGAGTAGTATCTCATTTCTGGGTTAGCTAAACTCCAGGAAATCCACCGCGGCGCCTTACTCCCGCAGTTGCTGCAGTACTTCGGCGGCTCGTAAGCCATTGGATCCTCAAGATACGGCACCGGCGACCTCTTTGGCGCCATGCTCCCACCTCTGCTTCGATGGCCCGCACCGCGGGAGGAGGAAGATACCCTCGAGAACGACGACATCGTCGCCCGCGCTCCTGCAATCGCCGCCCGACGAACCCTAGTTTGGATCCCCTCTCTGTTGGCTTCGATCTGAAATGAGAGCGTCTGGAGTACTACTTCGGGTGGTGAGAGACAAAACTGATGGCATCGACCCACTAACCAGCAAACCCATCTGCCACATCAGCAAATCCCCTCCTGAAATACCATCAAGGTTTAAATCAGACCGCAATTGAGGTGCTTAGGGTACAGACTTTACGGATTTAGAGCTCGGGGCGTCTCGGCTTACACTCTCAGGGTTTAAATCAGACTTTACTCTTATTTAGGAGCATGATTTGGTAACAATGCGATTGCATCTGCTTCAAAAAAGAAAAATCCAAAGTTGATATAGTCGTGCATCTCACACAAAAAAAAGTTGATACAGTCGCGACACGGATGAAATCAAATTGAAGCGCACGGACCGTGTCACTGTGCATGCAACGCCGACCTGACCCGGCCTGCAGATCGACGCATGCATTGATCAGGCAAGCGATTGAATGGACACGATCCGATCAACCCGGCAAGCCCCTTCAACGATCCATCCACCACGACATTTTCCTTCAACCAATCCCCCCCATAAAATAATAACCGAAATCAATCAAGACAGCAAAAAAACAATAGACGAAGCAGGTCGAGATGAGACGGGTAAACAAAGCCTCGCGTCACGGTCCACGAAAGTCCGGCCTCGACGCGCCAACACGTCTCGCTCGTATATATACATACCCACGCCCATTCCCCACTTCGTCTCATAACATATCCATCCCCGCACTCCATCCATCGTCTGGTTCAATCCCACTCCATCACCATCCAAAGCCTTCACGCATCCGCTGCCTTTCTGGTTGCCGAAATGGCCAGCGCCAAGAACGCGGCGCCCGAGCCGTCTGCTGCTGCTTCGTCTTCTTCCTCATACTCCTCGTCGGCGCCCGACGTCGAGATCCTCCGCTCCCTGCGCCGCCTGGCGCGCGACCTGGCCGCCGCCGACCCGCCGGCGCCGTTCCTCAGGGCGGTCTTCGCGTCCGTGTCCCGCCGGGCGCGCCTCCTCGTGGCCGTGTTCGACGACCTGCTGCTGCTGGGCGCGAACGGCCGGATGCCGCGGTCCGCGTCGCTCTGCCTGCGCGAGGTGCTGCTCGTGCTGCAGCGCTTCAAGGCCGTCGTGGCCGACTGCTCCGCGCGCAGCCGCATGCGCCTGCTGCTCCAGTCCGACGAGGTCGCCTCGCGGGTGCGCGAGCTGCAGCACGACCTGGCCACGCTGCTCGACATCCTCCCCGTTGCCGAGCTCGGGCTGGCCGACGACGTGGCGGACCTCCTCACGCTCGCCTCGCGCCAGTGCCGGCGCCGCGCGCCCGGGGCCGCGGCGGAGCAGGAGCTCAAGGCCAGCGTGCTGGCGCTGATACAGGAGGTCGAGCGGGAGATCGTGCCTGAGCGGGAGCGCCTGGAGGCCATCCTTGAGGAGGTGGCCATCAACGACCCGGCCAGCTGCAGCCAGGAGATCGAGATCTTGGAGCGCGAGATCGGCGACCGCCTGGCGGAGCGGTGGACGTCGGCCATGATTGCCCTCGTCGGCCTCCTCCGGTACGCCAAGTGCGTCCTCTTCAGCGCAGCCACGCCGCGGCCGCTCGACTCCAAGGTGGATGCCGACGACGATGGCGCCGAGCCTGCGTCGCCGCCGCCGGACTTCCGCTGCCCCATCTCTCTCGATCTGATGCGCGACCCGGTTGTGTCCTCTAGCGGCCAGACGTACGACCGCGAGTCCATTACGCGGTGGTTCGGAGCCGGCAAGTCGACGTGCCCCAAGACCGGCCAGGTGCTGACTAATCTGGAGCTCGTGCCCAACAAGGCGCTCAAGAACTTGATCTCGCGGTGGTGCCGCGAGAACGGCGTCGCCATGGAAGGCTGCGAGCCTGGCAAGCCCGAGCCGGCGCCACAGGTGACCGCAAACAAGGCCGCGGTGGAGGCGGCGCGCATGACCGCGTCGTTTCTCGTGAAGAAGCTCTCGGCCTCCTTCTCCCCTGGCTCGGACAACCGCGTGGTGCACGAGATCCGTCTGCTCGCCAAGTCCGGCTCCGAGAGCCGCGCGTTCATCGGGGAGGCCGGCGCCGTCCCGCTCCTCGTGCCGCTGCTCAACTCCGAGGACGCGGCGCTGCAGCTCAACGCCGTGACCGCGCTGCTCAACCTCTCCATTCTGGACGCCAACAAGAAGCGCATCATGCACGCGGAGGGCGCGGTGGCGGCGCTCTGCAACGTGATGGGCTCCGGCGCGACATGGCGGGCGAAGGAGAACGCCGCTGCCACCGTGCTCAGCTTGTCGGCCGTCCACACGTACCGCCGCCGGCTCGGCCGGAACCCAGTTGTGGCCGAGAAGGTGGTGCTCCTGGTGCGCACGGGCCCCCCGAGCACCAAGAAGGACGCGCTGGCCGCGCTGCTGTGCCTGTCCGCCGAGAGGGAGAACGTGGGCAAGCTCGTGGGAGCAGGTGCTGCGGAGGCGGCACTGTCGGCGATCGGCGAGGAGGAGATCGCCGCGGCGGTGCTGGCGTCGCTGGCCAAGCGCGGGGGAGCGGAGGCGATCGTGAACATCGATGGCGCCGTCGCGAAGCTCGTGGCCGAGATGCGTCGCGGCACGGAATGGTCAAGGGAGTGCGCGGCTGCAGCGCTGGTGCTGCTGTGCCGGCGCGCGGGGGCTGCGGCCGTGTCGCAGGTGCTGGCGATCAACGGCGTGGAGTGGGCGATCTGGGAGCTCATGGGCAGCGGCTCGGAGCGGGCGCGGCGAAAGGCCGCGTCCCTCGGCAGGTCGTGCCGACGCTGGGCGGCCGCCAACGCGGCGCAGAACGCAGAATGCCCCACCACCACCGCCACCACCACCACCGTCGTCTCGCCGCCGACGGTAGCGGCGTCATGAATTCGTTCTTGTTCCACGACACTGAATTGATCCGTAGGAACAGCTCAAAAACCCAAGAAGAAAAAAATAGTAGACGATTCTTGTACTGTACAAAATTGGTTTGTTGAATGCCTTGTAATTCTAGGCTGTTATAGTAGTACGATTCTTTAGTCCCCATGGGACACAAACACCAGAGCAATTGAATCAACTGTGCATACACAACATTCGTTGCTTCTTTCTTTCCTTGTCGTCGTCGTGAGATCTTGTAATAATGCAAAATGAAAGAAAATACAAGCTGTACAAATTGTGCTCATTCTTGTTTTTGCTCATTTTGTGCTCGTATGCCATTCGAGAGATGGGAACACTTATGGCAGATTGCAATTATTTGGGTGTTGATGGGCCAAGAGCAACTAGTTATTAGTCGTTGCGGATGCACGGCGCCCGTGATGAGTGGTTGCTGCCGGGGTCCAAAACGGCCAGCCTTTCCCAGCCGTCCGTCCGTCGACAAGGAGTGCACGATACCCGGCGAATAAGTCGCGCGGCTGGAAACGCTCCATGATCACTGATCAGCGGCAAAGCCGATCCAGCTAGCTTTGGCCGGCTTTCCGGCAGAAAGGGCGGCGCTTTGGCCGCTGCCAGCCGGTGCGCATCCACGCCATGCTATGCTACGCCATGCTAGCAGCAGCACTCCACTGCTAATCTACGGAGTACTATGCATGATTCGGCATTGACAATCTGCTTGGTTCCTTTCTTGCCTCCCCTGGCCAGCAAAGTGAGATGCATTCCAGGGTGTGGCCGCACATGGGCTCCTTTTACCCAATTTGACCATTGATCTGCCGCGTCATTCAGAAATAAAAATAAAAATAAAAGATGGCTGAGAACATGCGTGGTACCAGTACCTCTCATCTTTCCAGCCCCGTGCGGTGCGGTGCGGTTGTCTCTCCGCCACGCCTCTCTTCTCCCCGTTCCCTCCCTGTCCTAGTCGGCCTCACGTTGCTTCCTCTGAAATGGCAAAGGCAGACGCATCTGCCGCCGGTAGGCGTTAATTTTTCTGCTGCCCACTTCTTCTTCCGTGGCCACGACTAGCTCCTGCGTGAAATTAAAATGTGCGTGATGGCACTACTTTATACTATTAAAAATGAAGCTCCTGCAAAGTCAAGGCTGTACCGTTAGTAATTATATACTCCTATATGAACTATAGACATATATACCGTGGAGTATGAAGCAATTTATGACAGCCGCTTGAGACATATATTGCCGGATTAATCTGCATGTTTGGCCAGCTTTGCAGTTGCAGAGCATGCATCGTGTCGACAAGGAACGATCCTCTTCACGGGAGGTATGTAATGGCGTGGACCAAAGGGCACATTGCATGTTTTTTTTATTGTGAATTGTCACCTCAGGCTTGCTTTTATTTGCCAGAGATTGACTAACTGAAGAAGGAGAAGGTAACTTCTTCACAACAAGAGAAAGGAAGCAGGATACGAAGGTGACTTTGGGCGAATTCCACAATATGTATGAATCTATAGTATAAGTTTCATAAAAGGGAAGAAGAAAAAATAGAGGCACATATAGGATGGAGGATAGGTAGACACATATTCAGGTGAACTTTACTGAAAATACATGATTACTTGCGAGCTCCGGATAATCACTAAGGCCTTGCTTGGATTGTCGGTGTGCTTCTAAATACATCCGTAATAAATACACACCTTTAGTCGTCTTTTTTATTTCGAACGAAAATAATAACATCGACTGGTAGTATACATCTGTAGATTTAATCCGGATGTAAAACTTTACATCGAATTCAAGCGGGGCCTAATCGGTTCGCTAACCCTCCAAGCATCAGCACCATGCTTCTCACCACATGGCTGACATGACATCCGGATGATAATGAGCGTAATGGTTGACTTGCTTCTAATCAATTATGGTGTAGCCTTGGACTAGTATGGTTACTTGTTAATGTTGCTAAATAAAGGCCATGCCCTAAAGAAAATTAAAAATTGTCTAATTACCTGTACTACTTAGGGCATCTCGACTTTCAAACTACCCGCATACATTTGGACCACGCGGCCCTAACCGTTGAAGCCATCCAATGCGGGATTGCATTGGTCCGCCTAGCGGTTCGGGCACGCTTTTTCTCGCAAAGAGGAGACAAAATGAGAGGGGGGAGGGGGAGGGAGCGTTGCGGGCGTCCGGACAACTGCCACGTCCGCTTTCGACTGCCCGGGCCCATCCTAAACCCGCCTCGCTCATCCGCGCGCGTTCATGCCGGTGTCCGTCGGCCCGCATCCATGTCGTTGTAGAGCGGCCATCACACATTGACACTAAGCCAGAGCAGACGCGACCTCTCACCACTGGCATTGAAGCGGTGCATCGACCGAGAGAGCGCACGTCCGATGCACGCTCGACTGAACAAGCCTCATCGCCGCATTCAAACGGGCATAGTTTGCCCGCATTCCTCCATTAAATCTGTGCGTATGCCGAGGAATCTACTCCGGTTACATGTCCGTTCGCTAGTTGGACAACATTAAACACTATGCCAATTGGCTCCATGCTCACTCCATTGTTTAAACGATGCCAGACGCCGGAAAAAAATTGCACCACACCTCCGCTCCCCATATCCTCCCTCCATAATTTTATCCACGCTCTCCATGGCATCCGGCAACCAGGAAGAGGAGTTCTTCGGCATTAAAGTCGGCTAGGTGACCCGCCGAGCTCGCCAGATACGAGTTGTGCATCTCTTTGCTCCAACTCCCTAGCCGCTCCAAGCCAGCTTGCGAAGGAGGCCACTTCAAGCCGACACATGGTCAGCAACTTGCCGCTCCAAACCAGCTTGTTGTGGGGTGTTGAGTTGCTCCAAACTAGCACGTGGGGGAGCACGACGGAACGGGCATCTTTGTTGCCATGCACGAGACCGTCTCGTACAACCCCTCATGTGTATGTGACCATGCCTTCGCACAGATCGCCGACACAAAGATCGACACGTCCTTGCATGGCACCATCAACGAGAAAAAGTAGAACATGGGAGGCTCCCATGGCCTGGGTCCCGGGAAGGCCACCGCCGCGGCGACGCCGACATGCACAACTAGTGACTTTCCCGCTCTCACAGGCCACCATCGTCCCCCTCTAGGTTTTCCGGTGCTACTCCGATGAGCGGTGTTGCTGGACAAGGGGGATGACCTTTGCACTAAAACATATACCTCTAGGTTCACGATAGTCCAATGGGCGTGCTGCCGAACATGAGGAAGACAAGGGAGACCCGCCACGGTTGGATGTAGACTAGTCAACGGTATCTGTGTCGTCGACATGAATATCCACCGGTGACGGACACCGAGAAGTTTTACCTTAGTCTGGTGTAGTTTTTAGTTAGAATTTTTCCGAAATATAATGAATTTCGTCCAGTTTATATGAAATCCACCGCGTTTGCATGCATTTTGTGCGGGTAGTTGAAACAGTGGTTGAAATGTATGCAGACAAAGTTGGTGGCCACCTCCCAGATATGTGTCCGCGGACAAATGCGGGAGCAAATATGCGGGCCAGCGTTGGGAATGCATGATACTCTCCAGCGTATCGGTAATTTATGAAGTATTCATGCCATATTTACCTATGTTTTCAATACTTTTATATGATTTTGATGCACTTTATATGATTTAATTGGAATTAACCTGGACTGAAGCTGTTTTCAGCAGAATTACCCTGGTGTTGTTTTTGTGAGAAAATAAATGTTCTCGTCATCGTCCAAAACTTTCTCACAATTTTCTGTGGAAAAATAATAAATACTGGAGCGAAGAACCATTTGAGGGGGGCTGATAATTCCATTTTGCATTATGATTCTTTTTTAGTATTTATATGATTCTTGGTCATTATTCCACTTTATGATGCAATTCTTATGCCTTTTCTCTTTGAATTTACAAGGTACATCACAAAGAGGGTAAATTGTCTCGAATTCTGGGCCAGAAAACAAAGAAAAAACGTGAAAATTCACCGGACTCCAAATGCCATGAAACTTCACATGGAATTTTTGTGGAATATATGTGAAATTATGGAGCAAAAATATACCAGATGGGGGCCACCTATTGGTGCCAAGCCAACAAGACACGCCCACCCCCATAGGCACACCCTAATGTCTTGGGACCACCTCTCACGTGCCCTCGCCCCTCTTCTGTTATAAGATGTGTTTTGACCTAGAAAAAAAATAAAAAGAGACTTTCAGGACAAAGTGCCGCCGTCTCGAGGCGGAAACTTGTGCGGATGCCCTTTTGCTCTCCGGCACGACAATGATCATGTGTATATAGGCATCATGTCCATAAGCAAATAGACCGACTCCTACGTGCACCTATTACTACTACTCCACCCATCGACTGCTATCCAGCATGCATCTCGAGTATTAAGTAAAACAGAGTAATGCTTGGAGAACATTGACATAATGTAGACAAAGAGAACTCAATTAATATGAACTAACCCCATCGTTTTACCCTTAGTGGCAACAATACAAAGACGTATCTTGTCCCCTTTGTGCTAGTGGGATATAGAAATTTATCAGATTGAACCCACTACAACGCACCCCTCTTACTGAAGAAATATCAATCTACTTGGCCAAACCAAATCAATAGATCGAAGAGATTTAAGAATCTATAATGACCATGCACATAAGAATCATATTTAGAATTCAGAGAAGACTCAAATATTTATCATGAATAATCTAAACATAAACCTACAATTCATCATATCACAGCAAACACACTGCACAAAAGAATTACATCGGATAGATCAAAACGAAAATGTGATGGTCATTGTATTGAAGATAAAAGAGAGATAGCCATCTATATACTAACTACGTACTCGTAGGTCTATAATAAACCATTCACAGATCAGCATGGAAGCAACACGATGATGTAGAAGCCGTTCGTGGTCGATCCTATCTCCGGCGGGCACCAGAACGGGCTCGAGATGGGCATTCAGCGGACCAACAGGATGATTGCTGAGTAAATCTTTGGTTCCCAATCCCTCCATTCGTTCCCCATTCCCCACCACACCAACATTCTCGCGACGTCTCAGCAAGCCGCCAACCATGGAGGCGGCCGGCTCACTTGCTGTTGCGGCTGCCAAGGAGGCACCGACTGCTTCCAAGGAGGCGTCGGTGGCGGCTGCGACTGCGACGGAGGCAGCAGCGACTGCTAGGGAGGCGGTGGAAGCGACGACGGCGATGCGAACTTCCAAGAAGGGTAAGTTCCATCTCGTCGATGACCAAGATCCACCGGGGAGCGTCGATATCATCGGGGGTATTGATGGGGGAATTGTCGATCTAGCTGGTGTCGTTGATGGGGGGATCACTCATTTCATAAGCTGCTTCCCCGACTGTCACACCCTAGTGGGGTTCGTAGCAAACAACAGGAGGAATTTCACTCCGATTGCGAGAGGAGAGGGGAAAGTAGCCCAGCTAGGGTTTATATTTCTGTAAGAAGTATGATAAAGCAATGTAGCATCTTAGCAAATTCAATACCGATTACAGATAGGAGCTGGTGGCTTTAAAGCCCCGCTAGCAACAAGTGAAAGGTACAGTGACTGGCAACAGAACAGTACTAGAATTACTACAATTAACGGCACCTAAATAACTACAGTAACGGCGAGTGGAACGAGCCGTTGGATTCGGTTGATCTTGGCCGTCCGTTAACTGAAGGTGTCGCCAACGCTGGAAATGCAGGTGCAGGACTGATAATACCCTCGGGTGAGATCGAACTTGCCCTCAAGGAGGTCAGCGATTAAACAACCGATCAATAGTTGCTTTGAAAAAGGCTGGAAATGTCTTCTCCATGAACACGGCGTCCTCCCACGAAGCTTCATCCGGTGGCAGATTAGCCCATTGCACGAGCCATTGGACCACCGGTAGATTGTTGCGAGGAATTTTACATGTCTCCGGGACCATAACTGGTTCAGTGAGGATCATTTCATGTGGTCGTACCAAGGGAAGATACGAGCATGGAATTGCTTTTTGTCCCACGTGTTTCTTCAGTTAACTAACATGGAAAACTGGATGGATGCTCGTGCTATCTGGCAGAAGAAGTTTGTAGGCGGCCTGCTCCACTTTAGCGAGGATGCGGAAGGGGCCGTAGTACTTACTTTGGAGTTTGATGTGAGTACGAAGTCCGAAAGCATTCAGGCGATAAGGCTGCATTTTGAGGTACACCATATCACCTACTTGCAAGGTCCTTTCAGTGCGCTTCCGGTCGGCATACTTTTTCATACGAGCTTGAGCAGCAGTGAGATTGTCCGTCATATGTTGGGAAGTGCCTCTCTGTTAGTGAAGAACTGTGAGGCATCCTCCGTCATATTGTCAGGTAGGATGTTCTCACAGATGTTTGGGGGTGGGTATCCATAAGCTGCCTCGAATGGTGTTTTCTTGAGGGAGCTATGGTAGGTTGTGTTGTACCAGTACTGTGCCATGGCTAAGTTTAGCCCATTTCTTAGGTTGCATTGAGCTGAGACAGCGAAGATAGTTTTCAAGACACCGATTCACACATTGCGTTTGGCCATCTGACCCAGGATGATAAGCAGAGCTGTAATGCAAGTCTATTCCCATGCCATTGAAGATATCTTGCCACAGTTGGCTGGTGAAGATACGATCACGACCATACACAATAGCCAGTGGTGGGCCATGAAGTTTTATCACATTGTCAATAAATGCTTGAGCCACTGTTTGGACAGTGTAGGGGTGAGACAGAGGAATGAAGTGTGCAAATTTGGATAGCATGTCCACTACTACCAGGATAACATCATGTCCATTTGATTTAGGTAATCCGTCAATGAAGTCCATGCTCAAGTGTGTCCATACCATGTAAGGAATTTGGAGAGGATCCAAGTAGCCCGGATAGGGCCAATTTTCTCCTTTGTTTTTCTGGCATGTTGGGCATTCTGCCACAAACTGATCCACTGCTTGCTTCAGTCCTGGCCAATAGAATATTTTTTTGATTCTGTGATAAGTGGCTTTCCTTCAAGAATGTCCTTCAATAGCTAATGCATGGAGAGCTGTGAGTAACGTTGCTCTCAAGTCAATATCTTTGCCCACATATATCTTCCCTTTTGTGCCTAATGATCCCTGAATGCAGGGTGTTCTGATTTTCAGCATGAGTTGGTGATAATAACAGCCTTTCTAACAGTTACTGGCATGTGCTATCGTGAACATAGGATTGTTCAACTGCAGAGATCCACTGTGGTGTAACCATAGAGATAGCCATGAGTGAATTTCTCCTAGAAAGAGCATCAACAACAATATTTTCCTTTCCCTTCTTGTACTGGAGAGTGAAGTTGAATTCTAGCAGCTTGAGAATGAGTTTGTACTGGATACTTGTGGTGATCTTCTGGTCAGTCATGAATTGCAGAATCTGGTGATCAGTTTTGATGACGAGGTCATTCCCAAGGAAATAGTGCCTCCACCTTTTCAGAGAAGCAATGATTGCTAGTGCTTATTTTTCATATGTTGAAAGTGCAACATTTTTTGGACAGAGAGTAGAGCTGTAGTAAGCCAGGGATCTACCCTTCTGCATCATAACTGCTCCTAAACCAACTCCAGATGCATGTGTTTCCAAGGTAAATGGCTCAGAGAAGTCAGGGAGTGCTAGCACTGGTGCCTGTATCATTGCCTGTTTTAGGTTGTTGAAAGCAGTGGTTTGGAGGTCTGTCCAACAGAAACTGTCTGTCTTCAATATGTCATGCAGTGGCCTGGAAATGGTGCCAAAGTCCTTAATGAATCTCCTGTAGTATCCACAGAGACCTAAGAATCCTCTGAGCTGCTTAGGTGTAGTTGGTACTGGCCATTCAACAATTGCAGTGATTTTTGCAGGGTCAGCTGATACTCCTTCACCAGTGATTATATGGCCTAGGTAATCCACTTGCTTAGAAGCAAACACACACTTGGAAAGCTTGACAAAGAGCTGATGTTCTTTCAGGAGCTGGAGAACAATTTGTATGTGTTCCAAGTGTTCAGAGAGGGATTTTCTGAAGATAAGGATGTCATCAATACCAACACAAACTTCCTTAAGTATGGATCAAAAGTGTTGTTCATTAGGGCTTGGAAAGTCCCAGATGCATTAGCAAGACCAAAGGGCATAACCAAAAACTCATAATGACCAAAATATGTTCTGAAAGCAGTTTTAGGTATGTCATGCTCATTCATTCTCACCCGATGATAGCGAGATCTGAGGTCCAATTTAGAGAAATAAGTAGCACCCTGTAATTCATCCAACAAATCCTCAATTACACGTATGGGAAATTTATTTTTGATAGTAGCAGCATTTAGTTTTCTGTAGTTAATGCACATTCTCCAAGTGCCATCCTTCTTCATGAAAAGAATTGCAGGGGAGGAATATGGGTTTTCACTAGCTCTTATAATTTTGTCTCTGAGCATAGAGTCAATCTGTCTCTCTAACTCATTTCTCTGCATGTGTGGTACTTTGTAAGGCCTAGAGTTTGGTGGTATTGCTTGCTCCTTTAGAGGGATCTTATGGTCATGAGTTCTCTTGGGTGGCAACCCTTTTGGTTCTTGAAAAACATCAGGGAATTGTTGCAGTACTTCCTAAACAGGTGGTGGTACTTCTTGTTGAACTGATGCTTTCCATGAAGTGTCCCTAATGAGGTGCAGTACATAGCCACGTGCACCCAGAGCTAAGAGTTTGTCCACTTCAGTTGCCTCTATGGGAGTTGCATCAGCCAGGGTATCACAAGCTCTAATAGTCACTGGTGTGTGCTTATCCATCATGGCAGAAATTTGTCTTGGGTTGTAATGAAAAGCCACATGACTGTGTTGGGCCATCCAATCACTTCCTAGTACTATATCATGTCCAGGGAGATCGAGTACTCTGAATTGTTGTGTGAATTTGGTGTTGCCTGCAATGAAGGTTGTGGGTGGGACATAGGAACCAGACCAGAGTGTTCCTCCTCGAGCAATTGTGACTGCTCTTGAAGTGTCTTTCAGGATAGTGCAGTTGGTAGATAGGGCAAACTTGAGGCTGATGAAAGTTGAGTTGCTCCTAGAATCCACTAATGCAATTCCTTGTTTTCCCCCAATCTGAACCAGAAGAGAAATGGTATTGATATTGTTAGATTTCATAGCTTGTGCGGAAAGTGTCATACAATGCTCTTCCTGCTGTAATTGTTCTTCCTCCTCTTGTTCCTCTATTTCTTCAGGTTCCTTTGCTTGTTCAGTAGGGTCTTCTCCAGGAAGTACATTTAGGACAGGAGCCATTTTACATTTTTGGCCATGGAACCATGCATCTCCACATCTCCAACATTTACCAGGTTCTCTAGCTCTTTGATTGATAACAACAAGTTTGGATTCTGTTGGTTTCTCATGGAGGATAGTGTTAGCTTTATGGTAGCCTATGGAATACTTAGTAGTCCCAGAGTAGCTGGTGTATGATTTCTTCTCAACTGCCCCCTTTTCCAAGTCTATTGCTAACCAATATGCTTCTGTCAAACTTGTGGGTCTTAGAGCTCTCACTTGGAACTTGATCTGGGAACGAAGTCCATTCACATAGCATCTGACAAACCAGTTCTCATCCATGATAGGATTATCTGATTGTACCCCAGCCATTAACTCTTCAAACAGATCAGTGTACTTTGAGACAGTGAGGGTGCTCTGCTTGAGGGTATTAAACCTATCAGTCAGTTCATAGGAACTGGCTGATGAAAACCTGCGCAATATCTCCTCACAAAATTGTGCCCAAGTTAACTGCTTCTTCAAAATTCCTGAGCGGCGCAACCATACATCAACTCTCCCTGTTACATAAAGTTGTGCCAAGTTGACCTTCTATTCTGCAGGTGCTCCAGCCATATGAAAATAGTTCTCACATTGGCGGATCCAGCCCGCTGGGTTATCACCATCAAAACGAGGGAAATCCATGCGTGGACCCTTGGTAATGCTTTTGAGGAATTGAGTACGCATCTCCTGCTCGTACTGTTTCTGGAAGTCATCCCAATTATGAGAATACCAGGTGGTTGAAACCCATGGAACCCTGGGGTACGTGTAGTTTTATACGCCGCTGTGGGTGTGGCGTTGCCACAGTGGGTCTCCATCGTCTGGTTTGCTCCAAAACCTGGTGGGATGGTAGGCCTAGGTACCTGAATTGGTGCTAGGTGGTGTGGGATATGCGATGCAGCTTGTCTTGCTTTTTCTTGTTCCAGCACGAGACGCCGTTGCATTTCTTCATACATAGTTCTATCCACTACTACTGTTTCTTTCTATGGTTGATCAGGTGATAGTTCGCCCTGTTGTGCCGAGCTCGAGGCTTCCGTGGGTCGGAGGGACTTGAGCACATCCGCCATGGTAGATAGCTGCAAACTCAGAGTGGAGACGGCTTTCTGTACTCCATCAAGAAAGGAAACCATGGTGTCCTGCTTAAGATTTATGCTATGCACGTCCTTACGCAGATCATCAACTTCGCCCCTCAGATCTGCTATTTCTTCACGGTGTTGTAGAAATTCTCCCTTCATTGTGAGTAGATCAGCTATGTCAGACTCCTCAAGGCTAGATTTAGAACGCCCCATCGTGATTCAGTGGTTGCAGAGAGGAATTTTACTGCCGGTACTCCCCGGTAACCCGATCTGGCACTGGATCCTGCCGCCGCCTGCGATTTCGCCTCTGAAACAGCACCACCCGTAGCTTGACCTGGGATTTTACTTGAAGAGTAGGATGCTCACCCTGTTGGAAATATGCCCTAGAGGCAATGATAAATAGTTATTACTCCCTCCATCCAAATATACAGGGCCTAATGCATTTTTTAGATTGCCTTTGACTATTGATAAGATTAATAGTATATGAATTGTATAATGTGAAAATTATATCACTGAAAGCTCCTATCACGTACGAATTTGAAGATATGCTTTGTGTAACTTGCATGCCACATATTATTGCTCTAACATATGGTCAAAGTTAGTCTCGAAAAACGCATTAGGCCCTATATATATGGAAAGAGGGAGTATTATATTTCCTGTTTAAGGATAATCGTTTATTATCCATGCTATAATTGTATTGAATGAAAACATAGATACATGTGTGGATACATAGACAAAACAATGTCCCTAGCAAACCTCTAGTTGGCTAGCCAGTTGATCAATGATAGTCAAGGTTTTCTGACTGTGCAAAGTGTTGTTGCTTGATAACTGGATCACATCATTAGGAGAATCATGTGATGGACTAGACCCAAACTATGAACGTAGCATATTGATCGTTTCGTTTGTTGCTATTGTTTTCTGCGTGTCAAGTATTTGTTCCTATGACCATGAGATCATATAACTCACTCGTCACAACGTAACTGGATGCACCGGAGGAATACCTTGTGTGCATCAAACGTCACAACGTAACTGGGTGACTATAAATGTGTTCTACAGGTGTCTCCGAAGGTGTTCGTTGAATTCGTATGGATCAAGACTGGGATTTGTCACTCTGTGTGACGGAGAGGTATCTCGGGGCCCACTTGGTAATACAACATCACACACAGGACTTGCAAGCAATGTGACTAAGTGTAAGTCACGGGATCTTGTGTTACGGAACAAGTAAAGAGACTTGCCGGTAACGAGATTGAAATAGGTATGCGAATACCGATGAGCGAATCTCGGGCAAGTAACATACCGAAGGACAAAGGGAATGACATACGGGGTTATATGGCTCCTTGACACTGAGGTTCAACCGATAAGATCTTCGGGGAATATGTAGGATCCAATATGGGCATCCAGGTCCCGCTATTGGATATTGACCGAGGAGTGCCTCGGGGCATGTCTACATAGTTCTCGAACCCGCAGGGTCTGCACACTTAAGGTTCGATGATGTTTTAGTATAGTTGAGTTATATGTGTGGTTTCCTAATGTTGTTCGGAGTCCCGGAGGAGATCACAGACGTCACGAGGGTTTCCAGAATGGTCTGGAAATGAAGATTGATATATAGGATGGTTTCATACCGGAAAGTTTTCGGGCATTACCGGCATTGTATCGGGAGTGACGATTGGGTTTCGGGAGGTCACCGGGAGGGGCCCACCCACCCGGAGTGAGCCCATGGCACTAGGGTGGCGCGACAAGTCCCTAGTGGGCTGGTGGAGTTAGCCCAAGAGGCCCATGGCTCGACATAAAGAAATTTCTAAAGAAAAGAAAAAGAAAAAGGGAAAAAGGCAAGGTGGGAAGGAAGGGGAGGACTCCTCCTTCCCCAAACCGAATTGGAGGAGGAATCCTCCTCCTCCTAGCGCCGGCGCACCCCTTGAGGGCTTGGCCCTCAAGGAAAGCCCCTCCCCCTCCCTCCTATATATAGTGGTATTTTAGGGCTGATTTGAGAAAACTTTTGCCACGTGCAACTCAACCCTAAACCACATAGTTCCACCTCTAGATCGGATTTCCGCGGAGCTCGGGCGGAGCTCTGCAGGATTAGATCATCACCACCACCGGAGCGCTGTCACACTGTCGGAGAACTCATCTACTTCTCCGTGTTTCTTGCTGGATCAAGAAGGACGAGATCATCGCCGAGCTGTACGTGTGCTGAATGCGGTGGTGCCGTCCGTTCGGCGCTAGATCGGAACGGATCGTGGGACGGATCGCGGGACGGTTCGTGGGGCGGATCGAGGGACGTGAGGATGTTCCACTACATCAACCGCGTTTCTTAACGGTTCCTGCTATGCAATCTACAAGGGTACGTAGATCCAAATCTCCTCTCGTAGATGGATATCACCATGATAGGTCTTCGTGTGCGTAGGAAATTTTTTGTTTCCCATGCAACGTTCCCCAACAGTGGCATCATGAGCTAGGTTCATGCGTAGATGTTATCTCGAGTAGAACACAAAGGGTTTTGTGGATGGTGATGTTCGATTTTCTGCCCTCCTTAGTCTTTTCTTGATTTGGCGGTATTGTTGGATTGAAGCGGCCCGGACCGACATTATTCGTACGCTTCTGAAAGACTGGTTTCATTGATTGACATGCAACCTCGTTGCATAAAGATGACTGGCGGGTGTCGGTTTGTTCAACTTTAGTTGAATTGGTTTTGACCGAGGCGGTCCTTGGAGAGGTTAAATAGCAATTTGCACATCTCCGTTGTGGTTTTTGCGTAAGTAAGATGCGATCATACTAGATACCCATAGCAGCCACGTAAAACATGCAACAACAAATTAGAGGATGTCTAACTTGTTTTTGGAGGGTATGCTTGTGATATGATATGGCCAATGACGTGATGTGATATATTGGATGTATGAGATGATCATTTTGTAATAGTTAATATCGACTTGCGCGTCGATGGTATGACAAGTGGCAGGAGCCATAGGGTTGTCTTTGAACTAACGTTTGTGTTTGCAGATGCGTTTACTCTATTGCTAGGACGTTGCTTTAGTAGTAATAGCATAATTAGCACGACAACCTCGATGGCGACACATTGATGGAGATCATGATGATGATCATGGTGTGGCGCCGGTGACAAGAAGATCGTGCTGGTGCTTTGGTGATGGAGATCAAGAAGCACAAGATGATGGCCATATCATGTCACTTATGAATTGCATGTGATGTTAATCCTTTTATGCACCTTATTTTGATTAGAACGACGGTAACATTATAAGGTGATCTCTCACTAAAATCTCAAGATGAAATTGTGTTCTCCCCGACTGTGCACCGTTGCTATAGTTCGTCGTTTCGAGACACCACGTGATGATCGGGTGTGATAGACTCAATGTTCACATACAACGGGTGCAAAACAGTTGCACACGCGGAACACTCGGGTTAAGCTTGACGAGCCTAGCATGTGCATACATGGCCTCGGAACACATGAGACCGAAAGGTCAAACATGAATCGTATAGTTGATATGATTAGCATAGAGATGCTTACCACCGAAACTATTCTCAACTCACGTGATGATCGGACTTGAGTTAGTGAATTTGGATCATGTACCACTCAAATGACTAGAGAGATGTATTTTTTGAGTGGGAGTTTAGCAATTAGTTTGATTAGTTAAACTCTAATTATCTTGAACATAGTATAAGTCCACTTTGAAATATTTGTGTTGTAGATCAATGGCTCACGCGACAGTCACCGTGAATTTTAATACGTTCCTAGAGAAAGTTGAGTTGAAAGATGATGGAAGCAACTTTGTAGACTGGGCTCGTAATCTTAAGTTGCTCCTGCAAGCTGGGAAGAAGGATTATGTCCTTAATGCAACGCTAGGATATGAACCACCCGCTACGGCTGACCAAGATGTTAAGAACACTTGGTTAACACGTAAGGAGGACTACTCAGTAGTTCAATGTGCAGTCTTGTATGGCTTAGAGCCGGGACTTCAACGTCGCTTTGAGCGTCATGGAGCATTTGAGATGTTCCAGGAGTTGAAGTTTATCTTTCAGAAGAACGCCCAGATCGAGAGGGTATTCGACCTCCGATAAATTCTATGCTTGCAAGATGGAGGAGAATTCGTGTGTCAGTGAACATGTGCTCAAAATGTCTGGGGTACTCAAACTGTCTATCTGAGCTGGGGATTGAACTCCCGCAAGAGGCTACCACTGACAGAATTCTTCAATCACTGCCACCAAGCTACAAGAGCTTTGTGTTGAACTATAACATGCAAGGGATGAACAAGTCACCTGGCGAGTTATTCGCGATGCTGAAACTCGCAGAGTCAGAACTCCGTAAAGAGCATCAAGTGTTGATGGTGAATAAGACCACTAGTTTCAAGAGAAACGGCAAAGAAAAGAAGCGTAATTCCAAGAAGAGCGGAAAGCCTGTTGCCAATCCGACGAAGAAACCCAAAGCTGGACCTAAGCCTGAAACGGAGTGTTATTATTGCAAGGGTATGGGTCACTAGAAGCGCACCTGCCCCAAGTATTTGGCTGATAAGAAGGCGGCCAAGGAAAAATCAGGTATATTCGATATACATGTTATTGATGTGTACTTAGCTAGCTCTCGTAGTAATGCCTGGGTATTCGATACCGGCTCTGTTGCTCATATTTGCAACTCGAAACAGGAACTGCGGAATAAGAGAAGGCCGTCGAAGGATGAAGTGACGATGCGCGTGGGAAATGGTTCCAAGGTTGATGCAATCGCGTTGACACAGTTTCACTTCAGTTACCATTAGGATTAGTTATGAACCTAAATAATTGTTATTTAGTGCCTACGTTAAGCATGAACATTATATCTGGATCTTGTTTATTGCGAGACGGTTACTCGTTTAAGTCAGATAATAATGGTTGTTCTATTTCTATGAGTAATATCTTTTATGGTCATGCACCCAATGTGAGAGGATTGTTCATATTGAATCTTGATAGAGATAATACACATATACATAACATTGAGACAAAAGATTTAGAGTTAACAATGATAGTGCCATGTTTTTGTGGCACTGCCGCTTAGGTCATATTGGTGTAAAGCGCATGAAGAAACTCCATTCCAATGGACTTTTGGAGTCACTTGGCTTTGATTCACTTGACACGTGAGAACCATGTCTCATGGGCAAGATGACTAAGACTCCGTTCTCCGGAACAATGGAGCGTGCAAGTGACTTGTTGGAAATCATACATACCGATGTATGCGGTCCGATGAGTGTGGAGGCGCGCGGCGGATATCGTTATTTTCTCACCTTCAGTGACGATTTGAGTAGATATGGTTATGTCTACTTGATGAAGCACAAGTGTGAAATGTTTGAGAAGTTCAAGCAATTTCATAGTGAAGTTGAAAATCATCGTAACAAGAAGATGAAGTTCCTACGGACTGATCATGGGGGTGAATATCTGAGTTTCAAGTTTGGTGCTCACTTAAGACAATGTGGAATTGTTTCACAGTTGACACCGCCTGGAACACCACAGCCTAATGGTGTGTCCGAACGTCGTAATCGTACTTTATTAGAGATGGTGCGATCTATGATGTCTCTTACCGATTTGCCGTTATCGCTTTGGGGTTATGCATTAGAGACAGTTGCATTCACTTTAAATAGGGCACCATCAAAATCCGTTGAGACGACACCATACGAATTGTGGTATGGCAAAAGACCAAAGTTGTCATTTCTTAAAGTTTGGGGATGTGATGCTTATGTCAAAAAGCTTAAGCCTAAAAAGCTGGAACCCAAAGCAGAAAAGTGCATCTTCATAGGTTACCCAAAAGAGACAGTTGGGTATACCTTCTATCTCAAATCCGAGGGCAATGTCTTTGTTGCTAAAAATGGAGCTTTTCTTGAGAAGGAGCTTCTCTCGAAAGAATTGAGTGGGAGGAAGATAGAACTTGATGAGGTTGTCGAACCTCTAATCCCTCTAGATGGTGGCGCAGGGCAAGGGGAAACCCCTGTTGCTGCGACGCCGGTTGAGGAGGAAGTTGACGATGATGATCACGAAACTTCGGATCAAGTTCCTATCGGACCTCGCAGGTCGACAAGATCACATACTGCTCCTGAGTGGTACGGTAATCCTGTCTTATCAATTATGTTGTTAAACAACAATGAACCTCCGAATTATGAAGAAGCAATGGTGGGCCCGGATTCCAACAAATGGCTGGAGGCCATGAAGTCCGAGATAGGATCCCTGTACGAGAACAAAGTGTGGACTTTGGAAGTACTACCTGAAGGCCGCAAGGCTATTCAGAACAAATGGATCTTTAAGAAGAAGACGGACGCAGACGGTAATGTGACCGTTTATAAAGCTCGACTTGTGGCAAAGGGTTTTTCACACGTTCAAGGAGTTGACTATGATGAGACATTCTCACTCGTAGCGATGCTTAAGTCTGTCCGAATCATGTTAGCAATAGCTGCATTTTTCGATTATGAAATCTGGCAGATGGATGTCAAAACGGCGTTCCTTAACGGTTTTCTTAAGGAAGAGTTGTATATGATGCAACCCGAAGGTTTTGTCGATCCAAAGAATGCTAACAAAGTGTGCAAGCTCCAGCGATCCATTTATGGACTGATGCAAGCATCTCGGAGTTGGAATAAGCGCTTCGATGAGGTGATCAAAGCATTTGGGTTTATACAAGTGGTTGGAGAATCTTGTATTTACAAGAAAGTGAGTGGGAGTTTTTGGAGAGCATAAAGGATTACTTGAATAAAAGTTTCTCTATGAAGGACCTAGGAGAAGCTGCTTACATTCTCGGCATTAAGATCTATAGGGATAAATCGAAACACCTTATAGGACTTTCACAAAGCACATACCCTGATAAAGTTTTGAAGAAGTTCAAAATGGATCAGTCCAAGAATGGGTTCTTGCCAGTATTACAAGGTATAAAGTTGAGTAAGACTCAGTGCCCAGCAACTGCGGAAGATAGAGAACAAATGAGTTCCGCCCCCTACGCTTCAACCGTAGGTTCTATCATGTATGCAATGTTGTGCACTAGACCAGACGACAGTGATATGTCTCCAACGTATCTATAATTTTTGATGGTTTCATGCTATTATCTTGTCAAACTTTGGATGTTTTGTATGCCTTTTATATATTTTTTGGGACTAACTTATTAACTTAGTGCCAAGTGTCAGTTCCTGTTTTTTCCATGTTTTTGACCCCTTTCAGAGGAGGATTTTGAACGGAGTCTAAACGGAATGAAACTGCCAAAAAGATTTTTTCCGGAACAGAAAAAGATCGGAAAGCCGGAGAATCAGGGCAGGGGGCCACCAGGGACCCCACAAGCCCTCATGGCGCGGCCGGGGGGGGGGGGGGGGGGTTGGGGGCACCCGCCTGGCTTGTGGGCTCCCTGAGGCTCCTTTGCCCTAGGTTTTGCGCCTATATATTCCCAAAAATTCCATAAAAAATCAGGAGATCATCGAAAGTACTTTTCCGCCGCCGCAAGCTTCTGTCTCCGCAAGATCCCATCTGGGGCACGTTCTGGTGCCCTGCTAGAGGGGGGATTCGGACACGAAGTGCTTCTTCATCAACACCATGACCTCTCCGATGATGCGTGAGTAGTTCACCATAGACCTACGGGTCCATAGCTAGTAACTAGATGGCTTCTTCTCTCTCTTGGATCTTCAATACAAAGTTCTCCATGATCTTCATGGAGATCTATCCGATGTAATCTTCTTTTGTGGTGTGTTTGTCGAGATCCCATGAATTGTGGATTTATGATCAGATTATCTATGAATCTTATTTGAGTTTCTTCTGATCTCTCTTATGCATGATTTCATATCCTTGTAATTCTCTTCGAGTTGTGGGTTTTGTTTGGACAACTAGATCTATGATTCTTGCAATGGGAGAAGTGCTTGGTTTTGGGTTCATACCGTGCTGTGACCTCACCCAGTGACAGAAGGGGTAGCGAGGCACGCATGATGTTGTTGCCATCAAGGGTAAAAAGATGGGGTTTTCATCATTTGTTTGAGATTATCCCTCTACATCATGTCATCTTGCTTAAGGCGTTACTCTGTTCGTCATGAACTCAATACACTAGAGGCATGCTGGATAGCGGTCGATGTGTGGAGCAATAGTAGTAGATGCAAAAAGTATCGGTCTACTTGTCTCGGACGTGATGCCTATATGTATGATCATTGCCTTAGATATCGTCATGACTTTGCGTGGTTCTATTAATTGCTCGACAGTAATTTGTTCACCCACCGTAATACCTGCTATTTTGAGAGAAGCCTCTAGTAAACACTATGGCCCCCGGGTCTACTCCACACCATATTTTCAGCCTTACACTTTTTACTTCGTTGCACTTTCCGCCTTCAGATCTCACTTTGCAATCAATCTTGAAGGGATTGACAACCCCTTTATAGCATTGGTGCAAGCTCTTTGTGTTTGTGCAGGTACTTTGGACTTGACGAGATTCTCCTACTGGATTGATACCTTGGTTCTCAAACTGAGGAAAATACTTACTGCTCCTGTGCTGCATCACACTTTCCTCTTCAAGGGAAAAACCAACGCAAACAAGAGAAGTAGCAAGAAGAATTCCTGGCATTGTTGGGGAAGGACTTTTGTTGCCGTAGCAGTCAGCTTGGCCATAAGTATGGCAGGCAGGTCTCAGAGTAATCCAGGAGTGGATCAGTGGACGGCGGTCAAGAATATTCTGAAGTACCTCAAAAGGACTAAGGAAATGTTTCTCGTTTATGGAGGTGACAAAGAGCTCGTCGTAAAAGGTTACATCTACACAAGTTTTGACACCGATCCGGATGACTCTAAGTCGCAAACCGAATACATATTTATTCTTAATGGGGGTGCGGTAAGCTGGTGCAATTCCAAGAAAAGCGTCGTAGCAGACTCTACATGTGAAGCGGAGTACATGGCTGCCTCGGAGGTGATAACCAACAAGTATAGGGGATCGCAACAGTTTTCGAAGGTAGAGTATTCAACCCAAATTTGTTGATTCGACACAAGGGGAAGCCAAAGAATATTCTCAAGTATTAGCAGTTGAGTTGTCAATTCAACCACATCTGAAAGACTTAGTATGTGCAGAAAAGTATCAGTAGCAGAGTAGTGTGATAGCAACAGTAGCAACAGTAACCAGTAGCAGCAACGACAACAATAGCGATAGAGTAAAAGTAGCAGGAGTGACAGTAGTAGCGGCAAAGTAACAGTAGCAGCAGTGACAACAGTAGCGGCAAAGTAACAGTAGCGGCAGTGACATCACTAGCGACAAAGTAACGTAGCAAGGACCAGTAGGAAAAACTCGTAGGCATTGGATCGGTGATGGATAATTATGCCGGATGTTATTCATCATGCAACCGTTATAACACGGAGAGATAAGTAACTAGCTCCAGTTCGTCAATGTAATGTAGGCATGTATTCTGTATGTAGTCATACGTGCTTAGGGAAAAGAACTTGCATGACATCTATTGTCCATCCCTCCCGTGCCAGCGGGGTCCTAATGGAAACTACGGGATATTAATGTTCTCCTTTTAATAGAGAACCGGACCAACGCATTAACACTTAGTGAATAGATGAACTCCTCATACTATGGTCATCTCCGGGAGTGGTTCCGGCTATTGTCACTCCAGGGTTGCCGGGTCATAACACATAGTAGGTGACTACAACTTGCAAGATAGGATCAAGAACACACATATATTGCCGACAACATAATAGATTCAGATCTGAAATCATGGCACTCGGGCCCTAGTGACAAGCATTAAGCATGGAAAAGTAGTTGCAACATCAATCTCAGAACATAGCGGATACTAGGGATCAATCCCCGTCAAAACTAACTCGATTACATGATAGATCTCATCCAACCCATCACCTTCCAGCAAGCCTACGATGAGATTACTTACGAACGGTGAAGAGCATCATGGAATTGGTGATGAAGGAGGGTTGGTGATGACGATGGCGACGATCTCCCCTCTTCGGAGCCAAGAACGGACTCCAGATCTGCGCTCCAGAGGAAGAACAGGAGGTGGCAGCGCCTCCGTATCGTAAAACACGATGACTCTTCTCGTTGATTTTTTCTGGACGAAAGGGACTAAATAGAGCTGGAATTGGAGGCGATGGAGCAACGTGGGCCCCACAAGCCTGCCGGGCGCGACCAGGGGGGGGGGGCGCCTGGTGGGCTTGTGGGCTCCACGCTCCACTTCTTCGGTTGAATCTTGCGCCAGTATTTTTTATATATTCCACAAAAAAATCCTCGTAAATTTCCAGGTCATTCCGAGAACTTTTATTTCTGCGCAAAAACAACACCATGGCAATTCTGCTGAAAACAGCGTTAGTCCGGGTTAGTTTCATTCAAATCATGCAAATTAGAGTCCAAAACAAGGGCAAAAGAGTTTGGAAAAACAGATACGATGGAGACGTATCAGGAGGCAGCAAAGGAGGGTGTCTGGATGAAGCAGTTCATGACAGATCTTGGAGTTGTGTCGAGCGAACTAAATCCAATAACTCTGTTATGTGACAACACTGGTGCCATTGCCTTAGCAAAGGAACCAAGGTTTCACAAGAAGACGAGACACATCAAACGACGCTTCAACCTCATCCGCGACTACGTCGAGGGAGAGGATGTGAATATTTGCAAAGTGCACATGGATCTGAATGTAGCAGACCCGTTGACTAAACCTCTTCCACGGGCAAAACATGATCAACACCAGAACTGTATGGGTGTTCAATTTATTACAATGTAAATCGCATGGCGATGTGATGACTAGATTATTGACTCTAGTGCAAGTGGGAGACTGTTGGAAATATGCCCTAGAGGCAATGATAAATAGTTATTATTATATTTCCTGTTTAAAGATAATCGTTTGTTATCCATGCTATAATTGTATTGAATGAAAACATAGATACATGTGTGGATACATAGACAAAACAATGTCCCTAGCAAGCCTCTAGTTGGCTAGCCAGTTGATCCATGATAGTCAACGTTTTCTGACTATGTGCAAAGTGTTGTTGCTTGATAACTGGACCACATCATTAGGAGAATCATGTGATGGACTAGACTCAAACTATGAACGTAGCATATTGATCGTGTCGTTTTATTGCTATTGTTTTCTGCGTGTCAAGTATTTGTTCCTATGACCATGAGATCATATAACTCACTCGCATCGGAGGAATACCTTGTGTGCATTAAACGTCACAACGTAACTGGGTGACTATAAAGGTGTTCTACAGGTGTCTCCGAAGGTGTCCGTTGAGTTAGTATGGATCAAGACTGCGATTTGTCACTCCCTGTGACGGAGAGGTATCTCGGGGCACACTCGGTAATACAACATCACACACAAGCCTTGCAAGCAATGTGACTAAGTGTAAGTCACGGGATCTTGTGTTACGGAATAAGTAAAGAGACTTGCCGGTAACGAGATTGAAATAGGTATGCGGATACCGACAATCGAATCTCGGGCAAGTAACATACCAAAGGACAAAGGGAATGACATACGGGATTATATGAATCCTTGACACTGAGGTTCAACCGATAAGATCTTCGGGGAATATGTAGGATCCAATATGGGCATCCAGGTCCCGCTATTGGATATTGACCGAGGAGTGCCTCGGGGCATGTCTACATAGTTCTCGAACCCGCACGGTCTGCACAATTAAGGTTCGATGATGTTTTAGTATAGTTGAGTTATATGTGTGGTTACCGAATGTTGTTAGGAGTCCCGGATGAGATCACGAACGTCACGAGGGTTTACAGAATGGTCCGAAAACGAAGATTGATATATAGGATGGTTTCATTTGGTTACCGGAAAGTTTTCGGGCATTACCGACATTGTATCGGGAGTGACGAATGGGTTCCGGGAGTTCACCGGGAGGGGCCCACCCACCTGGGAGTGAGCCCATGGCACTAGGGTAGCGCCACAAGTCCCTAGTGGGCTGGTGGAGTCAGCCCAAGAGGCCCATGGCGCCACATAAAGAAATTCCAAAAGAAAATAAAAATAAAAAGGGAAAAGGGGAGGTGTGAAGGAAGGGGAGGACTCCTCCTTCCCCAAACCGAATTGGAGGAGTCCTGCTCCCCTAGCTCCGGCGCACCCCTTGAGGGCTTGGCCCTCAAGGCAAGCCCCTCCCCCACCCTCCTATATATATTGGTATTTTAGGGCTGATTTGAGACAACTTTTGCCACGTGCAACTCAACCCTAAACCACATAGTTCCACCTCTAGATCGGATTTCTACGGAGCTCGGGCGGAGCCCTGCAAGAGTAGATCATCACGACCACCAGAGCGCCGTCACGCTGCCGGAGAACTCATCTACTTCTCTGTCTTGCTTGCTGGATCAAGAAGGCCGAGATCATCGTCGAGCTGTACGTGTGCTGAACGCGGAGGTGCCGTCCGTTCGGCGCTAGATCGGAACGGATCGTGGGACGGATCACGGGACGGTTCGTGGGGCGGATCGAGGGACGCGAGGACGTTCCACTACATCAATCGCGTTTCTTAACGCTTCCTGCTGTGCGATCTACAAGGGTACGTAGATCCAAATCTCCTCTCGTAGATGGACACCACCATGATAGGTCTTCGTGTGCGTAGGAATTTTTTTTGTTTCCCATGCAATGTTCCCTAACAGAAACCCGTCGCGCTCAACGAGCTGCCGTCGATATTGTCTATCGCCGCCGCGCTACCACAAGACCGCCAGCTACGCCGCCATCGCTGCCGAGAAAAGGGAGGGAAGGGTGGGAAATTACTGCGGCAACTCCGATCGATCTCGTCGCCGAGGAAAGACTGCGCTCATGATACCAATTGTCACACCCTAGTGGGGTTCGTAGCAAACAACAGGAGGAATTTCACTCAGATCGCGAGAGGAGAGGGGAAAGTAGCCCAGCTAGGGTTTATATTTCTGTAAGAAGTATAATAAAGCAATGTAGCATCTTAGCAAATTCAATACCGATTACAGACAAGAGCTGGTGGCTTTAAAGCCCCGCTGGCAACAGGTGAAAGGTACAGTGACCGGCAACGGAACAGTACTAGAATTACTACAGTTAACGGCACCTGAAATAACTACAGTAACGACGAGTGGAGCGAGCCGTTGGATTCGATTGATCTTGGCCGTCCGTTAACTGAAGGTGTTGCCAATGCTGGAAATGCAGGTGCAGGCCTGACACCGACGCCGTCCTTGGCACCATCATCTCTCTTCTCCCCACCAAGGAAGGTGCCCGCACGCAGGCCATCTCCCGCCGGTGGCGTCTGCTCTGGCGCTCCGCTTCTCTGAACATCGAGGTGGACTGTGAACTCAACAACAAGGACTTGATTACAAAAATCCTCTCTGCGTTGATCAGAAGAGGTATTACAAGTAACATCCTCAGAAGAGAAATGCAGTGCATAAAGCGAGTGCCAAAACAAGAAGAATGAAAAAGGATGCTCAGTTTATAAGAAAAACCGGACAAAAACCTAAAACAGCGCCTAACAACCAGGCTTAAAGCATCACAACACATACAATACCTCAGAAGGCCAACAACCCACAACACACCGGGCCGGGCACTCGAGCACTTTAAGCCGCTATCAAAATGCAAACCAAAAACAACCAAAGTGCAAACCAAAACGCTTCTCGGTCTGCATCTTTAGGAACGACGACAAGATCAAAGGCTGGCTTAGTTCCCATGCCCTGGATAGCCTACAGGCGTTCGAGCTCACCTACACCTGCACGTTCTACTTTTCGCAGGGGCTTTTCCCCAACACCAGGGACAAGTTGTCCCTGCTGCCAATGCCATTGTCTCTCTTCCGCTTTTCGCCCACTCTCCATGTAAGCTTTTTTTTAGATAAGGAGGGTCATCCCGCCGCCTCCCCCTGGAGGAGTAGCTAAATTCCACGGCTCCCATTTCCCCAACAGTAACTTGATTGCCCTGAAGTTTCCATGCCTTGTAGCTGATCATGGAAATGGTCACCATCTCGGAGGAGGTTTTCCAGAACATGCTCTCTGGCTGCTCTGCCTTGGAAAGCCTTGAGCTCAAGGAAAATCAGGGCATTAGTTGCATCTGCATTAGCTCCCAAACTCTTAGGAGTTTAGGCTTTTGCGCCAACTTGAGGTTTGGATTTGGAGCTATCATTTTGCAAGAGCTAGTCATTGAGGACACACCGTGCCTTGAGAGATTGCTACGACTGGATGCAAAGGGCAGCACGGCGAGCATATGGATAATATGCGCACCTAAACTGGAGATATTGGGTGTGCTGTGTGAACGCATACCCTATGTCCACTTTGGAAGTACAATTTTTCAGGTTAGCAGCAACCTTTGTTAATTTTTTTTTTTGAAAAGGAGGAATAGCCCCCGCCTCTGCATCGAGAGATGCATACCGCCATATATTAAAATCGAAACCAAGTCTCAAAATAGTACACAGGAGTCTTAACAAAAATAAAAAGATACACGGCGTCTGACACGCCACAACCGGAGGTGAACATAGGCCTAGATGACTAACCACCTATCCTATTAATATGTCGCCATCCAAACCGGTTGAAGATACCCTGAGCTACCATCTCCCATCGGACACACCCAGTAACCATAGGCTCCCTGGCTTCCACAGAAGTGAGTAAGGACCACGCGCGGATCAAGGCAGTAGCCCTGAAAATGACCTGCAAAAAATGAATATGTCGTTGTATGTTAAATACTAAGTCATTTATACAATTCCATGTAGCCCATAAAAGTGCACATGATCCTACGAGGATAAGTTTAGCGGTTTTAACATCGACCCCCTTTAACCACGTCCCAAATAACGTGTCTAAACTATTAGGGGGCTTGATGTTGAAAGCAATATGAAGCGATCGCCATAGAAGTTTAGCCATAGGGCAATCGAGAAAGAGGTGCTTAATAGTTTTATTGTTCTGACAGAAGCTGCATCTCGGATTACCTTTCCAATTACGTTTTGCCAAATTATCCTTCGTTAGAATAACCTCCTTGTGAACAAACCACATAAAGATCTTAACTCTAAGTGAAACTTTGACCTTCCAAATATGTAATGATTTTGGAATAGGTGTTGACTCTATGAGATGTAAGTACATAGATTTTACCGTAAATACTCCGTTAGTGGTCAACTTCGAATGAACACTATCGGGGTACTCAGAGAGGTTAATGTCCATCAACCTTCTAACTAGATGCAACCAGGTAAACCATATGTTACCAAGTAAGGCTCTACGGAACTGAATATTTAGAGGAACCTCGCGTAATATTGACGCAACGGTCGCCTGTCGCCTTTGTGTAATATGGTACAACTGCGGATACTGAATAGCTAAAGGCGTCTCCCCTAGCCAAGTATCTTCCCAGAATCTCGTAGATTCACCATTACCAATGACAAACCTAGTCCTGTTAAAAAAAGCATTTTTAGACCGCATCAACCCCTTTCAGAATGGAGAGTCAGTTTGTCGCGCTGTAACCTGAGCCAAGGTCTTGTTGTGTAAGTACTTGTTCGTCAGAATCTGTATCCGTATACCTTCTGTTTCCATAGATATTCTAAACAACCATTTACTGAGTAGACATCTATTTTTAATCTCTAAATTTTCAATCCCTAAACCCCTTTGTTCTTTTGGTCTACAAATGATGTCCCATCTCGTGAGCCTATACTTTGTCTTGATCTCATCACTCTGCCAGAAAAAGCGAGATCGATAAAAATTCAACCTTTTCCGCACCCCGACAGGTACTTCGAAGAAGGATAGGAGAAACATAGGCATACTTAATAATACCGAATTAACAAGTACCAACCGTCCTCCATAAGATAAAAGCTTGCCTTTCCAGCAGCTTAACTTCTTTTCGATTCAGTCCTCGATGCATTTCCATTCCTTATTTAATAATTTCGGTGATGAATAGGAATCCCTAAATAAGTAAAAGGTAAATTCCCACTTGCACAACCGAACAATTGATTATAAGTGTGTTGTTCTTCTTTGGCCTTTCCAAAATAAAACAATTCACTTTTATTAAAATTAATATTCAGCCCAGATAACTGTTCAAATAAGCATAAGATAAGTTTGAGATTTCTGGCTTTACTAAGATCATGCTTCAGATACAGAATCGTGTCATCTGCATATTGTAGAATAGAGACGCCCCCCCTCAACAAGATGCGGGATTAATCCCCCTACAAGGTCCTTCTCATTGGCCCGCTTAATCATCAATGCCAACATATCAACAACAATGTTGAATAAAATCGGTAACATTGGATCCCATTGTCTGAGACCCTTCAGTGGTTAAGTGCATTCGACATTCTTATGTGTAGGCTATTATTCTTATATTTGCACTTTATTCTGCCGAAAATGGTTGTTGTCAGTTTGATGGCCAAAATGCACACCATGAGCATTTTGGTTCTTGGCTCTGCTGGCCCTAGTCTGGATTCGGTGGTTAACTTCCTCAAGTGCTTCCCCTGCTTGGAGAGGCTTTATGTCATTGTGAGTATAAAAAATAGTTGCTTGCTTTAAATGTCAAAAATAAGCATTTGATTGACATGAAATCTGGACAACTATTGTGTTGCTAACATGCTGAAAACTTCTTTTATATTGTTTGTTCTTTCTATCTCCAGTTCCAGCCACGGGAGACTATGAATAATGTTTGGAAGTATGACCCACTGGACCCAATTGAATGCCTTGAGATTCATCTAAAAGAAGTGGTATTGAAGATTATGATGGCACCAAGAGTTCATCTATCGACTTTGCCAAGTTATTTGTTCTGAATGCGAAGGGGTTAAAGGAAATGAAAGTCACATTGCCTTACCACTGCCATCGCCGATGGTGCACTAGTCAACTACGTAACCTATAATGCAACGGTAGAGCTTCTCGAGATGCTCAGATTGAACTGAGATTTGGCACTAAGGATGATTTCACATGCAACAGTCATACCCATGATTTGTCAATGGATGACCCCTTTGACCTGCCCTCCAGCAGATGCTCAAAGTGTGAAGAGAAGGGTCTAGGAGATGCTATATACCAAATTTGATTAGAACTTGGGCTGCCAAGACCACCAACGTGTGGTGCTAGCCAGTAAGCCTCCAATCCTTTCTTCGATGTAGTTGGTGCCCATCTTGAAATTTGACTTTGCCTTCTTTTCGAAGCCCAACCTTTTGTATCTAGCCTATAATGTTGTCCCAGCCTTCTACTTCATTTAGCGGTGGAATGTTTTATGGCCCACTCAGGATTTTACCAGGACAAAGTAGGTGGTGTCTAAGCTCATGCTTCAAATCCGACCTTGCCTAATGCATTTTCTGTTCTATCGTGCTTGAAACAGTTCATCAGTAATTCGTTTTATGTTCTGTCGCGCCTGAAGGGGTTCCTCAGTGGTTTATTTTCTGTTCCATTGCGCTTGGATGCTGGTTTATAATCTGTTGTGTTTAGTTTGTAACTTTCGTTTCTTTGCTGTTCGGTCTTGTATCGTAGGCTAGTGACACCAGCAGTTACTCTCTTTATGTATGATGATCTAACTGTCTTTTTAGTTAAAAAGGATGCCCGTGTCATTTAACTCGATGTCATCCTTTAAACAGTGTAAGACATGTATGGTCTGGAAGTCCCAAAGCCGAGTACCGCTTCCTTCCCATAAGCAGAGATCCATAAATTGGTATGAAAACATATATATGATGGTAGCAAATATACTGATCAGCATCTATCTTTTTGTATGGTTGATGTTCTGTGATAGTTGTTTACTTGCTGGACTAATTTTGCAATTCTACTGTCAAACCTAAGTCGAAACAGCTCCTAGTCTACCACCAAAACGAGATACAATGAGTTGATCGCCAAACTCTTAACAATAGCTGCTGTAAGTTACCACTATCGCCTTCCTAATTTATTAGAGCAGAATGACATCCAGTAAGGTACCACTATCGCCTTCCTAATTTATTAGAGCAGTAGCTGCTGTAAGTTTGAAGGAACCTGGAAAAACACGTTATTCAGTAAACAGAAAGAAAAGCTACTCTCTGATCCATATTAATTGACGCTAGTTTGGTACAACTTTGTCCTAAACCAGTGTCAATTAATTTGGATCGGAGGGAGTATGATAAGTTTTTTCTGTTTCCTTGTCCTAGCAGCAGCAAGAAAATAACCTATGTATAATGTTGTATCATCTTCAGACTTGTGATAGATAAGAGTATTCATGAGATGCGGCAATGCCTGCTGGGGCGTTTGTGCTATTTCCTGTAATTTCTTTGTGGTCAGATTAGTAAAGTTTCCTGTTGCCGTGTGCATCACTAGGGAAGGCATTGTGGGAAAATACATGGATGAACCACAGTTGGAGCTGTTGTCTCCAGGAGAATATGTATTCGTGGCAGTAGGGCTACTTAGTTATTCTGCAGAAATAACCCCTTTGACATGCCCTCCAGCGGATGCTGGAAGTGTATAGAGTTGGGTCTAGGGGATATTACATATGAAATTTAACTAGAGAACACTCTTTTGCGCTTGAATTTTAGTTTTAATCTGTTATGTTTAGTTGGTTGCCCTTGTTTCGTTGCTGTTTGATCGTTGTATTGTAAGCTGGTAACACCAGCAGTGTACAATATTTATGTATCATATAACTTGCTTTAGATGAAAAATGATGGCCTTCATGCCTTTTGTCCCAGGTCTCCTCATTTGCAATTCATGAATGCATTACACGCATAATGTTTTGCAACCTTGTTTCTGTTAGTTTCAACGAATAATGCATCTCTGGTTCATAGAAATCTTTCTTTACGCACAATTAGAATTTTTTGCTTTAAATTTATCATAAATTCTTCCATTCTTACGAACAATAGCATGTGAAGTTTGAATGCTGATTCTTTGCTGTACTTTCATCTGTAATGTGGCGAAAAAAAGGTAAAGGCCACTGGACTTTTGATCAATATTTTTTTGACCTTCCCACATGAGCTGTGAAATTTTTGAAGAAGTGCTAGTCAAGTTATCAAATTACTGTATTATCCTTAGATGTTACGTATGTATCAGCAGCATGTTAAAGTGATGGATGTATCCTATTTTTAACTGGAGTTGATATATTTTGACCGGTACAAGCTTAATGTGGCAGGATTTTTGTGTCCACAGGAATTGAATTTTAAAAATTCTGACATAATTTATGGATGTATTCCCTCCGTTTCTAAATATAAGTCTTTTTAGAGATTCCATTACAGACTACGTATGAAGCAAAATGAGTGAATCCATACTTTAAAATATGTCTATATATGTATCTGTATATAGTCCGTAGTGCATTTCTAAAAAGACATATATTTAGGAACGGAGGATGTAGTTTGAATATATTATTTTACATACTTGCAAAGTTTCATATCCAATTTCGCCCATGTTCTGTAACAAACAAAAAACAGAGTACACCATGCATGGTCTGGAGGTCCCAAAGCAGAGTAACGGATCCTATAACATAGAGAAGGAATGTCATGCTGCTACAGTGCTTGCCTAGTGTAAAGTTTAGAAGAAAAGTTAGGGAATATTAGCAGATTATTTACTGTTGGTATTTACCGTAGATATAAATAATCCAAAATTAATTTTATTTCACCATCAATTTGTTTGTATGTAATTACTACGAATATAGATAGTAGATCTTTAATTTGCAAACTAATTTAAATCATTTTAGCCTTAATCATATAAATTGAAAGAAGGGAAGTTAAGGTATTGTAGCTTCTCTAACATCCCTTTTTAATGTTAGAGGATCCAGTTCCGAGTACTCCTTCCCATAAACAGAGATCCATAAATTGGCATGAAAACATACTACTCTGTTTGTAACTTAATACTTGTAGTTGGGGAGGACTAGACTAGTTCTCTCCAACTACAAGTATTTAGGCATAGAGGGAGTACATAAGATGGCAGCAAATAATGAGCCATTAGAAAAGACCCTCAAATGTAGCTGCTGTTATTTTTAAGAAACCTGAAAAAATGGTCAAAGGAAATTCTTGAGTAAACATGAAGAGAAGCTACTACAATAGTTCATATATGTCTATTTCTAAAACTTAATAAAATACGGAGTTATCATCTGGATAACATTTCTATATCCAAGTCTTGAGAATCATTGAACACTGCTTTCCGTTTCCTTGTATTGAGTGTCTATACTCCAGAAAATACTCTTGATTGCTTCAACAAAGAGGCCACCAATCTTTCATTAGTCAGGGTCTAATCCAATGTCGTTTGCTTATTGTGCTTCTTTCAGGGGGAATTCAGTTTTCAGGAGCATACGTGGAAAACAATAACTTGATCGGGCAAAGATTTGATTTCCAGTCTGAACCTTACAAAAGGGCCACCGTGGCGGTGTAATCTAGCCAACTATTTGTATTTGCTAACATGTTGGTAACTTTTCTTTGTATTGTTTGGTCTATCTTTCTCCAGTTTCAGTCACCGTCACGAGCAATGGATGTTTTTAATAATGCCCGGAGGTATGACTTACTGGACCCAATCGAATGCTTTCAGCTGCATCTAAAGAAAGTGGTGTTGAAGAATTATGCCGTACAAAATAGTTCCTATATTAACTTTGCGAGTTCTTTCTTCTGAATGTGGAAGGGCTAAAGGAAATGAAAATCACACTGCCTTACCACCGACAGAGCGAGCTACGAGATCCACTTAGAGCTTCTCCGGATGCTCAAATTGAACTAACATGTGGTACTTTTTTTTTGAAACGGAGGCAAAAGATTTGCCTCATGCATTAATTAAGAAGAAAGTAGCAAAGAATAGCGATTACATGGCCACACAGGCCAAGCTAAAATACAGAAATTACTTATTTTCCTGGGATAATACTCCCCAAGGACCTAGCGCCCGCTTTCGTCCATAATATTGCGTCAGCCTTGATGGTAGCCACTACATGAGCAGGTAAAGATGCCTTGTTCTGAAAAACCCTAGCATTCCTCTCGTTCCAGATCGCCCAGCAAACAAGCATCATCATGGATTTGAAAGCCTTTTTGTTCGTGCCGATGTGACCGTGAGCATCCCAGCAGTTGTTCACAGACGGAAGATCAGCCCAAACATTGGTCTGCGATTGAAATCCAAGCCATCCGCATATGGAATTCCAAATCCTGACTGAGTAGCGGCATTTAAAAAAGAGGTGTGAAGCAGTTTCAGGAACAGCCTTGCACAGTTGACAAAGACCACAATTTGGCCAGCCCCTACGGGTTAGTCTATCGGCAGTACACACTCTGTCTGGTATAATTAACCATGAGAATAGTTTAACTTTTGGCGGCGCCCAAACCTTCCATACCCTCATGGGCATGTCAGATTTGATTGTCGCTGCAAATTGCATCTGGTAAGCCGTGGCGGCAGTGTAGTAGCCATCTCCCGTGAATTTCCATCGAATGGCGTCCTCCGTGCCGCCATCCAAATGAACCTCCTGAATCTTGGTCCAAAGATTAATGAATTGTTGTATGGCCTCCAAAGAGAACCATGTGTGCGTGTCAGTGCGACTAATCCAAGCATCGTTCGTCAGTGCATGAGCCACAGTTGCCGCCTTGCACTTGGAGAGAGCGAAGATGTCCGGAGCCAAATCCTTAGGTTTTTGCCCGTGTAACCAAGGAGCAAACCAGAAACTCGCTTTCTTGCCATCCCCTATGATCACCGTTGTGGCAGAGTAGAACAAGTCCATGTCGTCATCTCCGCACGGGATGTCAAACCCGACCCACGCCCTAGTTGGATGAGCCCACTGGAACCATAACCATCGTAGTCTGAGGGCTTTGGAGAACTTTTCTAGATCGAGGATCCCCAATCCGCCAAGATATAATGGTCTACAAACCAGCTTCCAGTTGACCTTACATTGACCTCCAGAGACCGAGTTGGTGCCTGCCCATAAGAAGGCCCTCTGAATCTTCGTTATTTCTGCGGAGGTGCCAGCCGGAATGTTGAGTGCGGTTATGAAATATATGGCTAGAGAGGAAAGTACGGATTTGACCAGTGTGGTTCTCCCCGCGATGTTAATGTTCCATCCTTGCCATGGGGGAAGTTTTCTAGCCACCTTGTCGACCAGAAATTGACAATCAGATTTCTTAAGTTTGTGTGTGGACAGAGGTAGGCCAAGATAACGCAAAGGGAAAGCAACTCTAGTGGCGGGGAAGCTTTGAAGAATGTCATCAAGGTCAACGTTGGCACAGTGAATGGGTGCAACAATACTCTTGTGAGGGTTAGCCTTGAGGCCTGAGACCTCCCCAAAGTTAGCAAGAATTGCCGCGAGATTCTGTATGTCCTCTTTGATAAGAGCCATAAAGATAGCGGCGTCGTCGGCGTAGAGAGAGGTACGCATAGTGGAAGCCCGACCACGAAGACGGTGGAGAAGGCCAAGATCAGTGGCCTTATCAAGAAGTTGCTGTAAAGGATCAATAGCGACGACGGACAGCAACGGAGACAGAGAGTCACCCTGTCGGAGCCCTCTTCCAAGTTTTATTGGCTCGCCCGGGATACCATTGATAAGGACCCTCGAAGATGAGGAAGCCCAGATGGCGGTAATCCAGTTTCTAAATCTGGGAGGGAAGCCGCGGCGTTGTAGAAAGTCCAAAATATAGTCCCAGTGGATGGAGTCAAAGGCCTTCATAATGTCCAACTTAAGCAGCAATGAAGGGGCCTTGTTCCTATGCAGACGGCGGACAAAGCCCCGAACAAACATGAAATTATCGTGGATGCTTCTGGATTTGATGAAAGCACTTTGAGAGTTGGAGATTAATTCATTCATGAAGGGGGCTAGCCGAGATGCCATGATTTTGGACAGAATCTTTGTGAAAGCATGTATGAGGCTTGTGGACGAAAATCTGAAATATCTTCTGCGCCGTCTTTCTTGGGTAAAAGCACAATGTTTGGCGAGTTTAACCAGTGCAGATGTGTGGTTTGTAGATTCGAGAAGGCATTGATCGGCTTCATCATGTCCACTTTGATGATCGACCAACAAGACTTAAAGAAAGCTCCTGTAAAACCGTCCGGTCCTGGTGCCTTGTCGCCCGACATTTGCGAGATGGCGGAGAGGACCTCGCTCTCCGTAAAGGCGTCGCCGAGGCTGGTTAAATCGCACTGATTGAATTGTAGACCTTCCCAATTAAGGTCCCGGGACCGGGGGGCCCCATTCTGAAGGATAGCAGAGAAGTGCTGGTGTGCCACCTTTTCCTTTTCCGCATGAGAGGTTACCCAACCAGGTCCAACTTTGAGCCTATGAATGTAGTTCTTTCTTCTCCTCGCATTGACCCTTGTGTGAAAGTATTTGGTATTTGCATCTCCGGCTTTGAGATCCTTGATTCTCGCGCATTGCTTTTTTCTCGTCCTTTCGAGAACGACAAGGCTAATGACTCTTCTCTTCAATCTAGCCCTCAACTCCGATTCTTGTTGAGAGAGTAGCCGCGCTTCTTGGGCCATATCGAGATGAAGAATGACGTGTAGGGCCGCGTGAAGTTGGATTTTTGTGTTGGAGAAAAGTTCTTTGCTCCAAACTTGGAGCATGGAGGCTGTTTTTTGCAATTTGTGGAACAGTATGTGGTATGGATCGCTGTGACCAGTTTCCGTCTCCCAAGCCTCCTGAACGACTCGCCTAAAGTTGGGCATCGAAATCCAAAAGTTTTCGAAACGAAAGGTCTTAGGGCGCTTCGGTCCATGCGCTTGGAAAACGAGCAGCGGGCAATGGTCTGAAAGGGAGGAAGATAGCGCATGAAGAATAAAGCTTCGGTACATGTGGTACTAGGGATTATAATAGACGTAACAAGCATACCCGTGATATTTTTTTGATTTTTGAGCAATTATAGCATGTGAATAAAGCTGTGAAACTTGGGAAGAAGTGCTGCTCGAGTTATGCTTTGATGTTGTGTATCATGTATTCCCTCCGTTTCTAAATATAAGACCTTTTAGACATTTTACAACTAAATTACAAAAAACACCACAATTGCGGATGCTAAAACAAAAAACCATCATCATTCGTTTTGTTTTCAAAAAACCATCACCATTGTGCTGATAGTTTTCAAAAACCGCTGATTGCTAGATTAAAACCATTTAAGTGCAAATCCGACAAGTGGATCCGTATAAAAGGTCCACGTGGTGGACAAGAAATGGCGCAAGTGGTCAACTCCGTCTCCTTTGACTTTTCTCCACACGGAACAGCACCTCACGCCCTCGCGCACCCATGGCCCCGCGGCTTCGATCAGCCAGGCTGTCGGTCGACGAGCCTCCCAGCACCATCGGCTCTTGCGCCACAGAGAAGCATGCTCGGCCGCCAGCCATGGCCTCCGGCCACAAGCCGGGCACGGATGGACGACATGCCCAGGAGGTCCCATGCCAGCCTCTGGACGGCTCAGTAGCCGTCGTCGGGCTGCAGGGGGCGTCGAGGACAAAAACCACAACGTGGGGCGCCGGACTGCACGGGGGCAGGGGGCAAGGAGCAGACCATGATGGGGAGCCGCCGCGTGGTACTGGACTAGGCAGGGGAGCACAAACTGCTTGAGTTCATCGGCCATGGTGCGGCCGTGCTCGGAGCTCGCAGGTGATGGCGCTACAACGCGAAATAGAGCAAAGGAGATGAGGGGAAATTGAGAGGAACTCACTTAGATGCGGTGGGGGAGCTCAGTGGGCTCGGTGCAGGCTTGGAAGCCACGAATCGGCAACGAGGAATGGTCGATTGAAGAGGCGGAGGAAGGCTCGATTCGGTCATCTCAGGGCACCCTTGCTCGAACCCATTGGCGAGGGATACCAGCGTGACGAGGCGGAGCTCGGGGACATGGTCTGGAAGCGATTCGCCAGCGGTGGCTACGCGGGCTATGATTAATGGCGATACAGTGCTCTCGGGCGACTCAAAAGAGACCCGCGGCGGTGCACATGACGCGGCTTACACGAGGCAACAAGACTAACGGCGGGGCGGGGGCGACTTGGCTTGCCCGTGGCGACCTGTGGTCCGACACGGGGTCCTTCCGGTTCGGGCGGTGGCGGCTGTGCACATTGGATGCAGAGTCGTTCCATATGAGGATGACAACAGGATTTCTTTTATTGGAGGGCGAGTGATCACACTGACATGCAGGTTTTGATGGGGTTATAGTCGTACGGTAGGGTTATAGGCCTGTCCTGTAAGTCCTACCCAAGGACTACCTCTCATAAGGGACGAGGCCTTTATTCAGTTCCGACTGAATAAAGGAATCCCCATCACCCAGTCGGTGACAGGTCCTCGACCATCCAGTCGGAGACTAGCATTCGAAGAACATCTAACTAACCGACTGGATGCCACTCGGAACATCGTAACCCCCCTGGAGGAAAACGGTCATACGTTTCCTGGTGCATTTATTAGCATCTAGGACATACGTTACCTATAACGTATGCATTCAATCGCCACTACTCCACCCCTATACCAGAACCGTTGTGGAGGGCACCGCACTCTATATAAGCCACCCTCCCCCGCTGGTGAAGAGGTTAGCAACTCATTGTATTCCGTATTGCACTCGACAACAAGCTCCCAGAGCACTGAGACGTAGGGCTATTACCTCCACCGCAGAGGGGCCTGAACTCATACAACCTCGCCGTAGCTAAGGCTCTGCCCATCCTTTTCGTACCCTACACATCTACTGTCAGGCTTATACCCACGACAGTTGGCGCCCACCGTGGGGCAGGCGTCTAAGCGACTTCCGGCGAGTTTGCGACTACTTCCTTTCGTCATGTCGTCCGGTGGAGATTCGAGCATGGGTCACCAGATCTTCTTCGGCGCTCTCTCCTTCATCATCGACGATTCGGCGTGGCTTCGGGATGCTCCTCTCGACGTCGAGGCGCTTCCCTGCCGTGGGGCTACACACTTCCGTGCCGGCGCCCGCGGCATTCTTCTTCTCCAGCAGTCGGCTCCGGTGTCGACCTACACCGCCGTCACGCGCCGCAACAAGCGGTCCTGCCGTCCGCGACTTCAGCGTTGGGTGCAACACGCCCAGGCGCGCCAGACCGCGTCTTCACAAGTGGCGGTTCTAGAGTCTGTTGTGGTTGCCCCACTATCCCAACACTCGGGCTCGGTTCCGACTGAGTTTCCTTCCGAGTACGCGGGTCGCGGGCTTGCAGCAGAAGTACACATGGCCAACTCCCATGAAGATCTCCGTCAAGCTGGCCGGAACGAGCATGAGATCGGCGAAACGTCCGGCGCGCGTCGTCCGCCTCGCCGTTCTGCCAGTCGACACACTCGGCGGAGCAACATGGAGTTGTTCCGCACACCCCTCCTCAACTTGGCTGCGGCTGCCAAGATAGCCGATTCCCTCCAGCCGACTGATTCGGAGGCTGGTAGGGGAATCGAGCAGATCCGAGCCCTGTTGCACACGGCGCAGCAGCAGAATTCGGCAGTCTCCCAGTCGCATAACAGGATCCATAATAGTTCCGTTCATGCGAATACACATCGGTCGGTTCATAGCCCTGGTTCCCATCAGCAGCACAGAGGAGGCAGCCGTTCCATAAATCACGAAGATCGCCGCCGTTCACGCACCCCTCCGCGGGGTGGGCCCTACGGGCCCCGACATCATGATGATCGGCGTTCAGTCGGTGACACTTACGACCCAAGGCCCGACACAAGAGGGCGTATTGCTCAGCGAAGGGTCACCACGAAAGTAGGAATCAAGTAGGAGCATCAATTGTTGATGGTTAGTAAAACCACTAGTTTCAAGAAGGGCAAGGGCAAGAAGGGATACTTCATGAAACGACAAACCAGTTGCTGCTTTAGTGAAGAAACCCAAGGTTGAACCCAAATTCGAGACTAAATGCTTGTGTTATGAGGGGAACGGTCACTGAAGCTGAACTACCCTAGATACTTGGTAGATGAGAAGGCTCGCAAAGTCGAAAAAAGTATATTGGATATACATGATATTGACGTGTACCTTACTAGTACTCCTAGTAGCACCAGGTCATTAGATACCGGTTCAGTTGCTAAGTGTTAGTAACCCGAAATTATAGCTACGGAATAAAGGGATACTAGCAAGGGTGAGGTGATGATGTGTGTTGTAATTCCAAAGTTGATATGATCAAACATCACACGCTCCCTCTACCGTCAGGATTAGTGTTGAACCTAAATAAATTTTATTTAGTGTTTGCGTTCAGCATGAACATGATTAGATCGTGTTTATTGCAATAAGATTATTCATTTAAAGAGAATAATGGTTATTATGTCTACTTCAATAAATACATTCAATGGTTTATTGAATCTCGATCGTAGTGATACACATGTTCATAATATTGATGTCAAAAGATACAAAGTAGTAATGATAGTATCACTTATTTGTGGCACTGCCGATTTAATCATATTGGTATAAAACGCATGAAGAAGCTCCATGCTTATGGATCTTTCGATTCACTCATTTTTGAATCGTTTGAGACATGTGAACCATGACTATTGGTGTAAAACACATGAAGAAACTCCATGCAGATGGATTGTTTAGACTCACTTGATTTTGAATCACTTGAGACATGCAAATCATGCCACACAGGCAAGATGACTCAAGGCCTCGTTTTCAGTGAGATCAAACAAGCAAGTGACTTGTTGGAAATAATACATTTTGATGTATGCAGTCCAATGAGTGTTGAGGCACGTAGTGGATATCGTTATGTTATTACTTCACTGATGATTTGAGTAGATACAAGTATATTTGCTTGATGAATTACAAGTCTGAAATATTGAAAAGTTCAAGCAATTTCAGAGTGAAGTTAAAGATCGTCGTGAAAAGTGGATAATATATCTATGATGTGATCGTGGAGGTAAATACATATCTGAGTTACGAGTTTGGTAAACATTTAAGACAATGTGAAAATGGTTTCACAACTCATGCCACCTGGAACACCATAGTGTGATGGTGTGTCCGAATGTCATAGCCGCACCCTATTGGATATGGTGCATACTATGATGTATATTATCGAGTTACCACTATCGGTTTTTTTGTGTTAGGCATCAGAGATTATCACGTTCACTTTAAATAGGGCACCACGTAATTCCGTTGAGATGACACCGTGTGAACTATGGTTTGGAGAAACCTAAGCTGTCATTTCTTAAAAGTTTGGGGCTATGACGCTTATGTGGAAAAGTTTCAGCCTGATAAGCTCAAACCCAAAGCGGATAAATGCATCTTCAGAGGACACCCAAAATAGTTCGGTATACCTCCTATCTCAGATCCTAAAGCAAAGTGTTTGTTTCTAGAAACGGGTCCTTTCTCGAGAAAAGGTTTCTCTCGAAAGAATTGAGTGGGAGGATGGTGAAACTTGATGAGGTTATTGAACGAGCACTTCAACCAGTGTGTAGGAGGGCGCATGAAGTTATTCCTGTGGCGCCTACGTCAATTGAAGTGGAAGCTAATGATAGTGATCATGAAGCTTTAGATCAAGTTACTACAAACCTCATAGGTCGGCAAGGTCATGTACTGCTCCAGAGTGGTACTGTAACCCCGTCTTGGAGGTCATGTTGTTGGACAACAATGAACCTACGAACTATGGAGAAGCGATGGTGGGCCTGGATTCCGACGAATGGTTGGACGCCATGAAATCCGAGGTAGGATTCATGTATGAAAACAAAGTGTATACTTTGGAAGAACTACCTGATGGTCATAAGGCTGTTAGGTACATATGGATCTTTAAAAGGAAGACGGACGATAATGGTTAATGTCGCCCTTAAGAAATCTCGACTTGTCACAAAGATGTTTTCGACAAAGTTCAAAGAGTTGACTATGATGAGACTTTCTCACTCGTAGTGATGCTATAAGTTTGTTGGAATTATGTTAGCAGTTGCTGCATTATTTATGAAACCTTGCACACAGGATGTCAAAACATTGTTTCCTCGACGGTTTCCTTGAGAAAATGTTGTATGTGATACAACCAACAAGTTTTGTCGATCCTAAAGGATGCTAACAAATATGCAAGCTCGAGTGATTCTTCTAAGGACTGGAGCAAGCGTCTCGGAGTTAGAATATGCGCTTTGATGAGATGATCAAATCTTTTGAATTTATACAAAGTTTATGAGAAACTTGTATTTCCAAGAAAGTGAGTGGGAGCACTATAGAATTTTTGATGAGTATATGTGGTTGACATATTGTTGATCGGAAATGATGTAGAATTTCTAGAAGGCATAAAGGGTTGTTTGAAAGGAGTTTTTGAAAGGAAAACCTGGATTGAGCTACTTGAACATTGAGCATCAAGATCTATAGATTTAGATCAAAACGCTTAATAGAACTTTCAAATGAATACATACCGTGACAAGATTTTGAAGGAATTCAAAATAGATCAGTCAAAGAAAGAGTTCTTGGCTGTGTTATAAGGTGTGAGTATTGAGTAAGACTCAAACCCGACCACGATAGAAGAAAGAGAAAGGACGAAGGTCGTCCCCTATGCATTAGCCATAGGCTCTATAGTATGCTATGTTGTGTACCGCACGTGATGTGTGCCTTGCCATGAATCTGTCAAGGGGTACAAAAGTGATCCAGAAATGGATTACTGAACAGTGGTCAAAAGTTATCCTTAGTAACTAGTGGACTAAGGATTATTTTTTCTCGATTATGCAGGTGATAAAAGAGTTAATCGTAAAGGGTTACGTCGATGCAAACTTTGACACCAATCCGGATAACTCTGAGTAGTAAACCGGATTCGTATAGTGGAGCAGCCATTTGGAATAGTTCAAAATGGCGCATGGTAGCAACATCTATAGGATGACATAGAGATTTGTAAAGCACACACGGATCTGAAAGATTTAGACCCGTTGACTAAAAACCTCTCTCACAATCAAGATATGATCAAACCCCATGGGTGTTAGGTTCTTTACAATCACATAGTTATGTGAACTAGATTATTGTCTCTAGTGCAATTGGGAGACTGTTGAAAATATGTCCTAGAGGCAATAATAAGTTGGTTATTATTATATTTCCTTATTCATGATAATCGTTTATTATCCATGCTAAAATTTTATTGATTGGAAACTCAAATACATGTGTGGATACATAGACAACACACTGTCCCTAGTGAGGCTCTAGTTGACTAGCTCTTTGATCAAAGATGGTCAAGGTTTCCTGGCCATAGACAAGTATTGTCACTTGATAGCGGTATAACATCATTAGGAGAATGATGTGATGGACAAGATCCAAACTATGAATGTAGCATATGATCATGTCAGTTTATTGCTATTGTTTTCTGCATGTCAATGTATCTGTTCCTATGGCCATGAGATCATGCAACTACCGGACATCGGAGGAATACCTTGTGTGTATCAAATGTCGCAACGTAACTGGGTGACTATAAAGGTGCTCTATAGGTATCTCCGAAGGTGTGTGTTGGGTTGGCATGGATCAAGACTAGGATTTGTCACTCCGTATGATGGAGAGGTATCTCGGGGCCCACTCGATAATACAACATCACAATAAGCCTTGCAAGCAATGTGACTAAGGAGTTAGTCACGAAATCTTGTATTACAGAAAGAGTAAGGAGGCTTGCTGGTAACGAGATTGAACTAGGTATGGATACACCGATGATCAAATCTCGAGCAAGTAACATACCGAAGGACAAAGGGAACATCATATGGGATTAACTGAATCCCTGACATAGAAGTTCAACCGATAAAAGATCTTCATAGAATATGAAGGAGACAATATGGGCATCCAGGTCCCGCTATTTGTTATTGAACGGAGAATGTCTCGGGTCATGTCTACATAGTTCTTGAACACTTAAGGTTCGGTGATGTTTCGGTATTATTGAGTTATGTGTGTTGGTAACTGAAAGTTGTTTTGGAGTTCCAGATGAGATCTTGGACGTCACGAGGAGCTCCGAAATGGTCCGGAGGTAAAGATTGATATATAGGAAGTCCTGTTTTGGTCACCGGAAAAGTTTCGGGTACTTTGGTAGTGTACCGGATGGGTACCGAGGACCATCGGGAGGGGTGTCACGCCCCGAGGAGCCTCATGTGTTGTGGGAGGAGACAAACCAGCCCCTAGTGGGCTGGCCTAAGCACCCACTAAGGCCCATGAGGTTTGAGAAGGAAAAAACATAAGGTGGAAAGAGTTTCCAGGTGGGAAGGAGGAGTCCTAATCCTACTAGGATTGGAGGAGGACTCCTCCTCTCCTGCTTGCGGCCAAGCAAAGGGCCAGCCCTAGGGCCCAGCCTCCTCCCTCCCTCCTTCTATATATACTAGAGATATTGAGGATTTTTGGACACGAGCAATCAGCCACGTGCTCCCTCTTCCTCTAGATCATAGTTCTTCCTCTAGTCTAGTTCGGTGGTGCTTAGGCGAAGCCATGCTGAATTAGTTCACCACCACCACCAATACGCCACCGTGCTGGAGAACACATCTACCTCTCTTGCTGGATCAAGAAGACGGTGATCATCATCGAGCTGTATGTGTGCTGAACGCGAAGGTGTCATCCGTTCGAAACTAGATCAGGATGGATCGCAATGGAATCGCGGGACGGATCGTGACGAGATCACGGGACGGGCTGCGATTTGGATCGCGAAGATGTTCCTCTACATCAACCGCGTTATATACGCTTCTGCTTAGCGATCCACAAGGGTATGTGGACCCGATCTCCCCTCTCGTAGATGATCATCACCATGGATAGGTCTTGCATGTGCGTAGAAAATTTTCTATTTCCCATGCAACGTTCCCAATTATGGGGTGGGGTTTGCTACGTCAACAAAAGTCCTTCCCCGGCAGTGGTGCTAGAGATCCTTCTGTCGTCTCTTGAGCTTGCGTTGGTTTTTCCCTTGAAGAGGAAAGGGTGATGCAACACATGAGCAGTAAGTATTTCCCTCAGTTTGAGAACCAAGGTATCAATCGAGTAGGAGAATCTCGTCAAGTCCAGAGTACCTGCACAAACACAAAGAGCTTGCACCCAACGCTATAAAGGGGTTGTCAATCCCTTCAAGATTGTTTGCAAAGTGAGATCTGAAGGCGGAAAGTGCAACGAAGTAAAAAGTGTAAGGCTGAAAATATGGTGTGGAGTAGACCCGGGGGCCATAGTGTTCACCAGAGGCTTCTCTCAAAATAGCAAATATTACGGTGGGTGAACAAATTACTGTTGAGCAATTGATAGAACCACGCAAAGTCATGACGATATCTAAGGCAATGATCATACATATAGGCATCACGTCCGAGACAAGTACACCGATACTTTCTGCATCTACTACTATTACTCCACACATCGACCGCTATCCAGCATGCATCTAGTGTATTGAGTTCATGACGAACAGAGTAACGCCTTAAGCAAGATGACATGATGTAGAGGGATAATCTCAAACCAATGATGAAAACCCCATCTTTTTACCCTTGATGGCAACAACATGATGCATGCCTCGCTACCCCTTCTGTCACTGGGTGAGGTCACCGCACGGTATGAACCCAAAACCAAGCACTTCTCCCATTGCAAGAATCATAGATCTAGTTGGCCAAACAAAACCCACAACTCGAAGAGAATTACAAGGATATGAAATCATGCATAAGAGAGATCAGAAGAAACTCAAATAAGATTCATAGGTAATCTGATTATAAATCCACAATTCATCGGATCTCGACAAACACACCGCAAAAGAATATTACATCAGATAGATCTCCATGAAGATCATGGAGAACTTTGTATTGAAGATCCAAGAGAGAGAAGAAGCCATCTAGTTACTAGCTGTGGACCCGTAGGTCTATGGTGAACTACTCACGCATCATTGGAGAGGTCATGGTGTTGATGAGAAGCCCTCTGTATCCGAATCCCCCCTCCAGCAGGGCACCAGAACGTGCCCCAGATGGGATCTTGCGGAGACAGAAGCTTGCGGCGGCGGAAAAGTACTTTTGATGATCTCCTGATTTTTTATGGGCTTTTAGGGAATATATAGGCGCAAAACCTAGGGCAAAGGAGCCTGAGGGAGCCCACAAGCCAGGGGGCGCAGGCCCCCCTGTCCGCGCCATGAGGGCTTGTGGGGTCCCTGGTGGCCCCATTCCCTGATTCTCGAGCTTCCCGATCTTTTTCTGTTCCGGAAAAAATCTTTTTGCTAGTTTCATTCCATTTCGACTCCGTTCAAAATATATGAAAGGGGTCAAAAATATGGAAAAAACAGGAACTAGCTCTTGGTACTGAGTTAATAAGTTAGCCCCAAAAAATATATGAAAGGCATGCAAAACATCCAAAGTTTGACAAGATAATAGCATGAAACCATCAAAAATTATAGATACGTTGGAGACGTATCAAGCATCCCCAAGCTTAACTCCTGCTCGTCCTCGAGTAGGGAAGTGATAAAGACTGAATTTTCGATGTGGAATGCTACCTAGCATACTTGTCCTTTGCAACTTCTTTCACGTGACATGAATGTTTAGATCCGTAAGATTCGAAACAATAGTTTGCTATTGACATGAAAACAATAATACTTCAAGCAAACTAGCAAGGTAATCATGAACTTTGAAAGTAACAAGGCCAAGGAAAGTTATCCCTACAAAATCATATAGTCTGGCTATGCTCCATCATCCTCACACAACTAATGTAAATCATGCACAAGCCCGGTATTGGCCAAGTAATTGTTTTATCACTCTTACTTTCTCAAACCTTTTATAACTATCACGCAATACATGAGCGTGAGCCATGGATATAGCACTATAGGTGGAATAGAGTGTGGTGGTGGTTGTGAGACAAAAAGAAGGAGATGGTCACATTGACTCGGCGTATCAAAGGGCTATGGAGATGCCCAATAATAGATATCAATGTGAATGAGTAGGGATTGCCATACAAGGGATGCACTAGAGCTATAAGTATATGAAAGCTCAAAAGGAAAACTAGTGGGTGTGCATCCAACTTGCTTGCTCACGAAGACCTAGGGCAATTTGAGGAAGCCCATCATTGGAATATACAAGCCAAGTTATATAATGAAGATTCCCACTTGCATATGGTAGTGACAAAGCAAGAAGCTCTCAATCATGAAGAACATGGTGCTATTATGAAGCACAAGTGTGGAAAAGATAGTAGCATTGTCCTTTCTCTCTTTCTCTCTCTTTTTTTATTTGGGCTCTTGGGCCTCTTTTCTTTCTCTCCCCTTTTTTTTCTTTTGTTTGGGCTCTTTGGCCTCTTTTTATTTATTTCCTCACATGGGACAATGCTCTAATGAAGATCATCACACTTTTATTTACTCACAGCTCAAAGCTCAAAATGATGATGACTCTATAGGAAATGCCTCCGGCAGTGTACCGGGATGTGCAACGATCTAGCATGGCGTATGACGTTGAAACATATCGCTAGCTATCTTACGATCATGCAATGACAATATGAGAGTGACAGCACAAGTCATGAGATGGAACGGTGGGAGTTGCATGGCAATATATCTCGGAATGGCTATGAAAATGCCATAGTAGGTAGGTATGTTGGCTGTTTTGAGGAAGGCATATGGTGGGTTTGTGTACCGGCGAAAGTTGCGCGGCACTAAAGAGGCTAGCAAAGGTGGAAGGTGAAAGTGCATCTATACCATGGACTCACATTAGTCATGAAGAACTCACATACTTGTTGCGAAAGTTTTTATTAGTAATCGAAACAAAGTGCTAAACGCATACTCCTAGGGGAAGGGTTGGTAGGTGTTAACCATCACGCGATCCCGACCCCAACACAAAGGATGAGAATCAATAGATCAATTATGCTCCGACTTCCTAACATAGCAGTTCACCATACGTGCATGCTACAAGAATCACTAACTTCAACACAAGTATCTCTAGATTCACAACACCCTACTAACATAGCTCTTAATATTACCGAATCCACGTCTCAAAACTAATTGAGAGGAATCAGGACTTCTCTTTCTACTCAATAGACATGAAGATGGAGGTTTTTGTATCCTCTTTGGGTACCTATCACCTCTGGGACTACTTTCATAGAATAAGCCAACTACCAAGTCACGCACCGCCGTGCTCTAAAAGATATAAGTGAAGCACAAAGAGCAAAATTATCTAGCTCAAAAGATATAAGTGAAGCACTATGAGCATTCTAGCAAAATCACGATGAGTGCATGTCTCTCTCTCAAAAAGGTGTGCAACATGGATGATTGTGACACATCAAAAAGAAAAGACTCCTACGATACAAGACGCTCCAAGAAAAACACATATCATGTGGTGAATAAAAATATAGCTCCAAGTAATGTTACCGATGGATTGAAGACGAAAGAGGGGATGCCTTCCCGGGGCATCCCCAAGCTTAGGCTTTTTGGTGTCCTTGAATTTGGCTTGGGATGCCTTGGGCATCCCCAAGCTTGAGCTCTTTCCACTCCTTATCTCTTTGTCCATGAGAACATCACCCAAAACTTGAAAACTTCACAACACAAAACTTAAACAGAAACTCGTGATAACATTAGCACAAGAAAACAAACTACCACCTCTTTTGGTAGTGTAGAAAACTTTAATTCTATCTATATTGGTGTTGGGATACTGTATTCTCACTTTTCCATGGCTAGTACCCCCCCGATACTAACCATAGTTTCATCAAAACAAGCAACCAACTCAACAAAAAACAGAATCTGTCAAAAACAGACCAGTCTGTAGCAATCTGTATACTTCTGGTACCTCAAAAATTCTGAAAAATTACAACTACCTAGGAAAAAGGCATTTCAACCAGCAGCAAAAAGAATCAACTCAAAATCTCTTTCTGAATAAAAATGAAAATCATCTCGTGAGTGAAAAGTTTCTGTCTTTTTCCAGCAGGATCAAACAACCATTACCAAGACTAGTCATAAAGGTTTTTCTTGGCTCAAACACAAAAAGAAACACAAAAAACACAATCACAACAGAATTATGATGGTGTGGACGCAACAAAACAGAAAGAAAAAGATAAATTCATTGGGTTGCCTCCCAACAAGCGCTATTGTTTAACGCCCTTAGCTAGGCATAAAAGCGATAGAATCACGTATCATCGTCTTTGGTGGTCAAACCATAAGTGGCCCTCATCATGGATTCATAAGGCAATCTTATTTTCTTTCTAGGAAAGTGTTCCATGCCCTTCCTTAAAGGAAATTGAAATCTAATATTCCCTTCCTTCATATTGATGATAGCACCGATAGTCCTTAGGAAAGGTCTACCAAGAATAATAGGGCATGTAGGATTGCAATCAATGTCAAGCACAATGAAATCCACGGGTACATAGTTCCTATTTCCAATAATAAGAACATCATTGCTCCTTCCCATGGGTTTCTTGACAGTAGAATCAGCAAGATGCAAATTAAGAGAACACTCTTCAATCTCATTAAAACCCAGAACATCACATAAAGACTTTGGAATCGCGGAAACACTAGCAGCCAAATCACACAAAGGATTGCATTCATAGTTTTTGATTTTGATTTTGATGGTTTGTTCCCACTCATCATGAAGCTTTCTAGGGATAGAGACTTCCAATTCAAGTTTCTCTTCAAGAGATTTTATCATAGCTTCGACAATATGATCAGTAAAGGCCTTGTTTTGGCTATAAGCGTGTGGAGAGTTTAACATGGATTTCATCAAGGAAATGCATTCAATCAAGGAGCAACTATCATAATTGAATTCCTTGAAATCCATAGTAGTAATGTCATTACTACTCAAAGTTTTAATATCTTCTACTCCACTTTCAATGCTTTTAGCATCAAGATAGATGGACTCGGAATCATTTGGGCACTTTTCAACCAAAGTGGATTCATATCCAGCCCCATCATCATTAGGTTTGACACAAGAAAACAAAGATTCAATGGGAGTCACACCAAGCACTTTAAGATCTTCGTGATTCTTATCACGAGAAGACGCCTTTTTAAGCCATTCATGTCTAGCACGTATTTGGGCGGTTCTTTCTTTGCTCTCAATCATGGAAACACGCATAGCTTTCAAAGTTTCATCCATGTTGATCTTGGGAGGAGAACATCTAACTTTCAAAGCATCAATATCACTAGACATTCTATCAACGCTCTTAGCCAAATCGTCAATTTGAGTAGTTTTTCCTCTATGGACGCATTGAAAATCTTTTGAGAGTTGATGAACTCTTTGATATTACTCACTAAATCAGAGAGTAATCTATTGTAATTTCCATGAGTATTGTTGTAGGAGTTGCCAAAGTTATTAGAGGAGTTACTAGGAAAAGGCCTAGGAACATAGTTTCCTCTAAAAGCATTGTTGTTGCCAAAATTGTTCCTACCAAAAAAATTAACGTCCAAGCTAGCGTTGCTGCTCTCAATCAAAGAAGACAAGGGAATATAATTAGGATATAAAGGAGCACGTATACTAGCAACCAAATTCATTAACTCATCCATCTTAGCACTCAACGAGTTAATTTCTTCTATAGCGTGTACCTTCTTACTAGTAGGTGACCTTTCGGTGTGCCACTGAGAGTAGTTCGTCATGATGTTGTCTAGGAGCTTTGTGGATTCCCCTAACGTGATTTCCATGAACGTTACACCTGAGGCGGAGTCCAAGATATTTCTAGAAGCGAAATTCAAGCCAACATAAAAGATTTGTATAATCATCCAAAGACTCAAGCCATGAGCGGGACAATTTCTAATCATCAATTTCATTCTCTCCCAAGATTGTGCAATGTGTTCATGATCAAGTTGCCTGAAATTCATGATATCATTACAGAGAGAGATAATCTTAGACGATGGAAAATACTTGGATATATAAGCATCTTTGCACTTATCCCAAGAATTGATACTATTTTTGGGCAAAGAAGAAAACCAAGTTTTTGCGCGATCTCGCAACGAGAAAGGAAAAAGCTTCAATTTAATCACATCATTATCCACATCTTTCTTATTTTGCATATCGCAAAGCTCAATGAAGGTATTGAGATGGGATGCGACATCTTCACTAGGAAGGCCGGAGAATAGCTCTTTCATAACAAGATTCAGCAAAGCGACACTGATATGTATGACTCCGCACTAGTGGCGGGAGCAATCGGAGTACTAATAAAATCATTATTATTAGTATTCGAGAAGTCACAAAGTTTGGTGTTTTCATTCATAGTGACTCCGGCAAGCAAGCAAGCACACAAGCGAACAAAGAGAAAGCGAGAAAAAGGGCGAACGAAAAGGCAAACGGAAAAAGAAAAAAAAGGCAAACGAAAAAGGAAAATTGGTGAAGTGGGGGAGAGGAAAACGAGAGGCAACTGGCAAACAAAGTAAATGCAAGAGATGAGTTTGCGACACCTACTTGGATGAGTTCTTGACTTGATCCTCCCCGGCAACGGCGCCAGAAATCCTTCTGTTACGTCAACAAAAGTCCTTCCTCGACAGTGGTGCCAGAGATCCTTCTGTCGTCTCTTGAGCTTGCGTTGGTTTTTCCCTTGAAGAGGAAAGGGTGATGCAGCACAGGAGCAGTAAGTATTTCCCTCAGTTTGAGAACCAAGGTATCAATCCAGTAGGAGAATCTCGTGAAGTCCAGAGTACCTGCCCAAACACAAAGAGCTTGCACCCAACTCTATAAAGGGGTTGTCAATCCCTTCAAGATTGTTTGCAAAGTGAGATCTGAAGGCGGAAAGTGCAACGAAGTAAAAAGTGTAAGGCTGAAAATATGGTGTGGAGTAGACCCGGGGGCCATAGTGTTCACTAGAGGCTTCTCTCAAAATTGCAAATATTATGGTGGGTGAACAAATTACTGTCGAGCAATTGATAGAACCGCGCAAAGTCATGACGATATCTAAGGCAATGATCATACATATAGGCATCACGTCCGAGACAAGTAGACCGATACTTTCTTCATCTACTACTATTACTCCACACATCGACCGCTATCCAGCATGCGTCTAGTGTATTGAGTTCATGACGAACAGAGTAATGCCTTAAGCAAGATGACATGATGTAGAGGGATAATCTCAAACCAATGGTGAAAACCCCATCTTTTTACCCTTCATGGCAACAACACGATGCGTGTCTCGCTACCCCTTCTATCACTGGGTGAGGTCACTTATGTCAAATGTTCTTCCCCTTTGCAATGGCACGAGAAGAATGATGTTAGCACTCTCCGGCAATCGAAACTAGAAGAATGTTGTTGACGCCCACCACCGCGTGGGATCGTAGCAGTTTTCGAGGGTAGAGTATTCGACCTAAATTTGTTGATTCGCACGACGGGAGGTGAGAGAATACTCTCAAGTATTAGTAGCTGAATTTATCATATTCAACCACACGTGAAAGATTAGTATCTGCAAGCAAAGTAGTAACAGGAAAGTAGCGAGTAATGACAGTGTAACAAGCAATAACAGCGGCAAGGAAAAGTAGTAGTGACAGCAGTAGCAAGTAGCAACAGTAGCAAGCGACAGTAGTAGCAACAGTAGCAGCAGAGCAAGACAAGTAACAGGAGTAGCAACAGTAGGACAAACTCGTAGGCAATGGGTCGGTGATTTGTTTGGATTATATTCATCATGCAACAACTATAACACGGAGAGATATGTGGCTAGCTCCCGTTCATCAATGTGATGTAGGCATGCATTCCGTGTGTCGTCATACGTGTTGGAATTATGCCCTAGAGGCAATAATAAATATAGTTATTATTATAATTCCTGTATCAAGATAATAGTTTATTATCCATGCTATAATTCTATTGAATGAAGACTCATTTACATGTGTGGATACATAGACAAAACACCTTCCCTAGCATGCCTCTAGTTGGCCAGCCAGTTGATCGATGATAGTTAGTGTCTTCTGATTATGAACAAGGTGTTGTTACTTGATAACTGGATAACGTCATTGGGAGAATCACGTGATGGACTAGACCCAAACTAATAGACGTAGCATGTTGATCGTGTCATTTTGTTGCTACTGTTTTATGCGTGTCAAGTATTTATTCCTATGACCATGAGATCATATAACTCACTCACACCGGAGGAATGCTTTATGTGTATCAAACGTCGCAACGTAACTGGGTGACTATAAAGATGCTTTACAGGTATCTCCGAAGGTGTTGGTTGAGTTAGTATGGATCAAGACTGGGATTTGTCACTCCGTGTGACGGAGAGGTATCTCGGGGCCCACTCGGTAATACAACATCACACACAAGCCTTGCAAGCAATGTAACTTAGTGTAAGTTGCGAGATCTTGTATTACGGAACGAGTAAAGAGACTTGCCGGTAAATGAGATTGAAATAGGTATGCGGATACTGACGATCGAATCTCGGGCAAGTAACATACCGAAGGACAAAGGGAATGACATACGGGATTATACGAATCCTTGGCACTGAGGTTCAAACGATAAGATCTTCGTAGAATATGTAGGATCCAATATGGGCATCCAGGTCCCGCTATTGGATACTGACCGAGGAGTCTCTCGGGTCATGTCTACATAGTTCTCGAACCCGCAGGGTCTGCACACTTAAGGTTCGATGTTGTTTTATGCGTATTTGAGTTATATGGTTGGTTACCGAATGTTGTTCGGAGTCCCGGATGAGATCACGGACGTCACGAGGGTTTTCGGAATGGTCCGGAAACGAAGATTGATATATAGGATGACCTCATTTGAGTACCGGAAGGTTTTCGGAGTTACCGGGAATGACGAATGGGTTCCGGGAGTTCACCGGGGGGGGGGGGGCAACCCACCCCGGGGAAGCCCATAGGCCTTGGGGAGACACACCAGCCCTTAGTGGGCTGGTGGGACAGCCCACAAGTGCCCTATGCGCCAAGGAAAAGAAAATCAAGAGAGAAAGAAAAAAAGGAGGAGGTGGGAAGGAAGGGGGACTCCCTCCAACCAAACCTAGTCCAACTCGGTTTGGGGGGGGGAGTCCTCCCCCTTGGACTCGGCCGACCCCCTTGGGGCTCCTTGAGCCCCAAGGCAAGGCCCCCTCCCTCCCACCTATATATACGGAGGTTTTAGGGCTGATTTGAGACGACTTTTCCACGGCAGCCCGACCACATACCTCCACGGTTTTTCCTCTAGATCGCGTTTCTGCGGAGCTCGGGCGGAGCCCTGCTGAGACAAGGTCATCACCAACCTCCGGAGCGCCGTCACGCTGCCGGAGAACTCTTCTACCTCTCCGTCTCTCTTGCTGGATCAAGAAGGCCGAGATCATCGTCGAGCTGTACGTGTGCTAAACGCGGAGGTGCCGTCCGTTCGGTACTAGATCGTGGGACTGATCGCGGGATTGTTCGCGGGGCGGATCGAGGGACGTGAGGACGTTCCACTACATCAACCGCGTTCTCTAACGCTTCTGCTGTGCGGTCTACAAGGGTACGTAGATCACTCATGCCCTCTCGTAGATGGACATCACCGTGATAGGTCTTCGTGCGCGTAGGAAATTTTTTGTTTCCCATGCGACGTTCCCCAACAGTGGTATCAGAGCTAGTTTCATGCGTAGATGTCTTCTCGAGTAGAACACAAAAGGTTTTGTGGGCGGTGATGTGCGTTTTGCTGCCCTCCTTAGTCTTTTCTTGATTCCGCGGTATTGTTGGATTGAAGCGGCTTGGACCGACATTACTCGTACGCTTACGAGAGACTGGTTTCATCGTTACGAGTAACCCCCTTTGCTCAAAGATGACTGGCAAGTGTCGGTTTCTCCAACTTTAGTTGAATTGGATTTGACCGAGGAGGTCCTTGGATGAGGTTAAATAGCAACTCATATATCTCCGTTGTGGTGTTTGCGTAAGTAAGATGCGATCCTACTAGATACCCTTGGTCACCACGTAAAACATGCAACAGCAAAATTAGAGGACGTCTAACTTGTTTTTGTAGGGTATGATTGTGATGTGATATGGCCAACGATGTGATGTGATATATTGGATGTATGAGATGATCATGTTGTAATAGAAATATCGACTTGCACGTCGATGGTACGGCAACCGGCAGGAGCCATAGGGTTGTCTTTATACTAACGTTTGTGCTTGCAGATGCGTTTACTATTTTCCTAGGATGTAGCTTTAGTAGTAATAGCATAAGTAGCACGACAACCCCGATGGAAACACGTTGATGGATGATCATGGTGTGGCGCCGATGACAAGAAGATCGTGCCGGTGCTTTGGTGATGGAGATCAAGAAGCACGTGATGATGGCCATATCATGTCACTTATGAATTGCATGTGATGTTAATCCTTTCATGCACCTTATTTTGCTTAGAACAACAGTAGCATTATGAGGTGATCTCTCACTAAAATATCAAGACAAAATTGTGTTCTCCCCGACTGTGCACCGTTGCTACAGTTCGTCGTTTCGAGACACCACGTGATGATCGGGTGTGATAGACTCAACGTTCACATACAACGGGTGCAAAACAGTTGCGCACGCGGAACACTCGGGTTAAGCTTGACGAGCCTAGGATGTGCAGACATGGCCGAAAGGTCGATCATGAATCATATAGTTGATATGATTAGCATAGGGATGCTTACCACTGAAATGATACTCAACTCACGTGATGATCGGGCTTGGGATAGTGTAAGTGGATCATGAACCACTCAAATGACCAGAGAGATGTACTTTTTGAGTGGGAGTTTAGCATATAATTTGATTAAGTTGAACTCTAATTATCTTGAACATAGTCTAAGTCCACTTTGAATATATTTGTGTTGTAGATCATGGCTCACGCGACAGTCATCCTGAATTTTAATACGTTCCTAGAGAAAGCTAAGTTGAAAGATGATGAAAGCAACTTTGTAGACTGGGCTCGTAATCTTAAGCTAATCTTACAAGCTGGGAAGAAGGATTATTTCCTTAATGCTACGCTAGGAGATGAACCACCCGCTACGGCTGATCAGGATGTTAAGAACGCTTGGTTAGCGCGTAAGGAGGACTACTCAATAGTTCAATGTGCAGTCTTGTATGGCTTAGAACCGGGACTTCAACGTCGCTTTGAGCGTCATGGAGCATTTGAGATGTTCCAGGAGTTGGAGTTTATCTTTCAGAAGAACGCCCGGATCGAGAGGTATGAGACCTCCGATAAATTCTATGCTTGCAAGATGGACGAAAACTCGTCTGTCAGTGAACATGTGCTCAAAATGTATGGGTACTCAAACCATCTAGCTGAGCTGGGGATTGAACTCCCGCAAGAAGCTATCACTGACAGAATCCTTCAATCACTGCCACCAAGCTACAAAGGCTTTGTGTTGAACTACAACATGCAAGGGATGAATAAGTCTCCCAGCGAGTTGTTTGCGATGTTGAAAGTCACAGAGTCTGAACTTCATAAAGAGCATCAAGTGTTGATGGTGAATAAGACCACTAGTTTCAAGAGAAACGGCAAAGGCAAGAAGGGCAATTCGAAGAAGAGCGGCAAGCCTGTTGCCAATCCGCCGAAGAAACCCAAGGCTGGACCTAAGCCTGAAACGGAGTGTTTCTATTGCAAGGGTATGGGTCACTGGAAGCGCAATTGCCCCAAGTATCTGGCAGATAAGAAGGCGGGCAAAGAAAAATCAGGTATATTTGATATACATGTTATTGATGTGTACTTAACCGGCTCTCGTAGTAGTGCCTCGGTATTCGATACCGGTTCTGTTGCTCATATTTGCAACTCGAAGCAGGAACTGCGGAATAGACGAAGGCTGGCGAAAGACGAAGTGACGATGCGCGTAGGAAATGGTTCCAAGGTTGATGCAATCGCCGTCGGCACAGTGTCACTTCAGCTACCATCGGGATTAGTGATGAACTTAAATCATTGTTATTTAGTGCCTGCGTTGAGCATGAACATTATATCTGGATCTTGTTTATTGCGAGACGGTTACTCTTTTAAGTCTGAGAATAATGGTTGTTCTATTTCTATGAGTAACATCTTTTATGGTCATGCACCGAATGTGAGAGGATTGTTCATAATGAATCTTGATAACAATACGCATATACATAACATTGAGACCAAAAGAGTTAGAGTAAACAATGATAGCGCCATATTTTTGTGGCACTGCCGCTTGGGTCATATTGGTGTAAAGCGCATGAAGAAACTCCATGCTGATGGACTTTTGGAGTCACTTGACTTTGATTCACTTGACACGTGCGAACCATGCCTCATGGGCAAGATGACTAAGACTCCGTTCTCCGGAACAATGGAGCGTGCAAGTGACTTATTGGAAATCATACATACCGATGTGTGTGGTCCAATGAGCGTGGAGGCACGCGGCGGATATCGTTATTTTCTCACCTTCACTGACGATTTAAGTAGATATGGTTATGTCTACTTGATGAAGCACAAGTCTGAAACATTTGAAAAGTTCAAGCAATTTCAGAGTGAAGTGGAAAATCATCGTAACAAGAAGATCAAGTTCCTACGGTCTGATCGTGGGGGTGAATATCTGAGTTTCGAGTTTGGTGCTCACTTAAGACAATGTGGAATTGTTTCACAGTTGACACCGCCTGGAACACCACAGCGTAATGGTGTGTCCGAACGTCGTAATCGTACTTTGTTAGAGATGGTGCGATCTATGATGTCTCTTACTGATTTGCCGTTATCATTTTGGGGTTATGCATTAGAAACAACTGCATTCACTTTAAATAGGGCACCATCAAAATCCGTTGAGACGACACCATACGAACTGTGGTATGGCAAAAGGCCAAAGTTGTCGTTTCTTAAAGTTTGGGGATGTGATGCTTATGTCAAAAAGCTTCAGCCTGAAAAGCTGGAACCCAAAGCGGAAAATGCGTCTTCATAGGTTACCCAAAAGAGACAGTTGGGTACACCTTGTATCTCAAATCCGAGGTCAAAGTGTTTGTTGCTAAGAATGGAACTTTTCTCGAGAAGGAGTTTCTCTCGAGAGAATTGAGTGGGAGGAAGATAGAACTTGACGAGGTTGTCGAACCTCTCATCCCTCTGGATGGTGGCGCAGGGCAAGGGGAAACCTCTATCGTTGCGACGCCAGTTGAGGAGGAAGCTGATGATGATGATCATGAAACTCCAGTTCAAGTTTCTGTTGAACCACGCAGGTCGACGAGATCACGCGCTGCTCCAGAATGGTACGGTAATCCCGTCTTATCAATCATGTTGTTGGACAACAATGAACCTGCAAATTATGAGGAAGCAGTGGTGGGCCCAGATTCCAATAATGGCTAGAAGCCATGAAATCCGAGATAGGATCCATGTATGAGAACAAAGTGTGGACTTTGGAGATACTACCTGAGGGCCGCAAGGCTATTCAGAACAAATGGATCTTTAAGAAGAAGACGGACGCTCACGGTAATGTGACCGTTTATAAAGCTCGACTTGTGGCAAAGGGTTTTTCACAAGTTCCAGGAATTGACTACGATGAGATTTTCTCACCCGTAGCAATGCTTAAGTCCGTCAGAATCATGTTAGCAATAGCTGCATTTTTCGATTATGAAATCTGGCAGATGGATGTCAAAACGGCGTTCCTTGACTGTTTCCTTAAGGAAGAGTTGTATATGATGCAACCCGAAGGTTTTGTCGATCCCAAGAATGCTAACAAGGTGTGCAAGCTCCAGCGATCCATTTATGGACTGGTGCAAGCATCTCGGAGTTGGAACAAACGCTTTGATGAGGTGATCAAGGCATTTGGGTTTATACAAGTGGTTGGAGAATCTTGTATTTACAAGAAAGTGAGTGGGAGCTCTGTGGCGTTTCTAATATTATATGTGGATGACATATTACTGATTGGAAACAACGCAGAGCATTTGGAGAGCATAAAAGGTTACTTGAATAAAAGTTTCTCTATGAAGGACCTAGGAGAAGCTGCTTACATTCTAGGCATTAAGATCTATAGGGATAGATCAAAACGCCTGATAGGACTTTCACAAAGCACATACCTTGATAAAGTTTTGAAGAGGTTCAAAATGGAACAGTCCAAGAAAGGGTTCTTGCCAGTTTTACAAGGTACGAGATTGAGTAAGACTCAGTGCCCAGCAACTGATGAAGATAGAGAGCATATGCGCTCCGTCCCCTATGCTTCAGCCATAGGTTCTATCATGTATGCGATGCTGTGCACTAGACCGGATGTTAGCCTGGCCATAAGTATGGCAGGTAGGTTCCAGAGTAATCCATGAGTGGATCACTGGACAGCGGTCAAGAATATCCTGAAGTACCTGAAAAGGACTAAGGAGATGTTTCTCGTGTATGGAGGTGACGAAGAGCTCGCCGTAAAAGGTTACGTCGATGCAAGCTTTGACACAGATCCGGACGACTCTAAGTCGCAAACCGGATATGTATTTATTCTTAATGGGGGTGCAGTAAGCTGGTGCAGTTCCAAGCAAAGCGTCGTAGCAGATTTTACATGTGAAGCGGAATACATGGCTGCCTCGGAGGCGGCTAAGGAGGGTGTCTGGATGAAGCAGTTCATGACGGATCTTGGAGTGGTGCCAAGTGCACTGGATCCAATAACCTTGTTCTGTGACAACACGGGTGCCATTGCCTTAGCAAAGGAACCACGGTTTCACAAGAAGACCAGACACATCAAACGACGCTTCAACCTCATCCGCGACTACGTCGAGGAAGAGGACGTAAATATATGCAAAGTGCACACGGATCTGAATGTAGCAGACCCGCTGACTAAACCTCTTCCACGGCCAAAACATGATCGACACCAAAACTGTATGGGTGTTAGATTTATTACAATGTAATTCACATGGTGATGTGAGGGCTAGATTATTGACTCTAGTGCAAGTGGGAGACTGTTGGAATTATGCCCTAGAGGCAATAATAAATATAGTTATTATTATAATTCCTGTATCAAGATAATAGTTTATTATCCATGCTATAATTGTATTGAATGAAGACTCATTTACATGTGTGGATACATAGACAAAACACCATCCCTAGCATGCCTCTAGTTGGCTAGCCAGTTGATCGATGATAGTCAGTGTCTTCTGATTATGAACAAGGTGTTGTTACTTGATAACTGGATCACGTCATTGGGAGAATCACGTGATGGACTAGACCCAAACTAATAGACGTAGCATGTTGATCGTGTCATTTTCTTGCTACTGTTTTCTGCGTGTCAAGTATTTATTCCTATGACCATGAGATCATATAACTCACCGACACCGGAGGAATGCTTTATGTGTATCAAACGTCGCAACGTAACTGGGTGACTATAAAGATGCTCTACAGGTATCTCCGAAGCTGTTGGTTGAGTTAGTATGGATCAAGACTGGGATTTGTCACTCCGTGTGACGGAGAGGTGTCTCGGGGCCCACTCGGTAATACAACATCACACACAAGCCTTGCAAGCAATGTAACTTAGTGTAAGTTGCGGGATATTGTATTACGGAACGAGTAAAGAGACTTGCCGGAAAACGAGATTGAAATAGGTATGCGGATACTGACGATCGAATCTCGGGCAAGTAACATACCGAAGGACAAAGGGAATGACATACGGGATTATACGAATCCTTGGCACTGAGGCTCAAACGATAAGATCTTCGTAGAATATGTAGGATCCAATATGGGCATCCAGGTCCCGCTATTGGATATTGACCGAGGAGTCTCTCGGGTCATGTCTACATAGTTCTCGAACCCGCAGGGTCTGCACACTTAAGGTTCGACGTTGTTTTATGCGTATTTGAGTTATATGGTTGGTTACCGAATGTTGTTCGGAGTCCCGGATGAGATCACGGATGTCACGAGGGTTTCCGGAATGGTCCGGAAACGAAGATTGATATATAGGATGACCTCATTTGATTACCGGAAGGTTTTCGGAGTTACCGGGAATGTACCGGGAATGACGAATGGGTTCCGGGAGTTCACCGGGGGGGGGGGGGGGGCAACCCACCCCGGGGAAGCCCATAGGCCTTGGGGAGACACACCAGCCCTTAGTGGGCTGGTGGGACAGCCCCCAAGTGCCCTATGCGCCAAGGAAAAGAAAATCAAGAGAGAAAAAAAAAGGAGGAGGTGGGAAGGAAGGGGGACTCCCTCCCACCAAACCTAGTCCAACTCGGTTTGGGGGGGAGAGTCCTCCCCCTTGGACTCGGCCGACCCCCTTGGGGCTCCTTGAGCCCCAAGGCAAGGCCCCCTCCCTCCCACCTATATATACGGAGGTTTTAGGGCTGATTTGAGACGACTTTTCGACGGCAGCCCGACCACATACCTCCACGGTTTTTCCTCTAGATCGCGTTTCTGCGGAGCTCGGGCGGAGCCCTGCTGAGACAAGGTCATCACCAACCTCCGGAGCGCCGTCACGCTGCCGGAGAACTCTTCTACCTCTCCGTCTCTCTTGCTGGATCAAGAAGGCCGAGATCATCGTCGAGCTGTACGTGTGCTAAACGCGGAGGTGCCGTCCGTTCGGTACTAGATCGTGGGACTGATCGCGGGATTGTTCGCGGGGCGGATCGAGGGGCGTGAGGACGTTCCACTACAAGGGTACGTAGATCGAGGGACGTGGGACTGATCGAGGGATTGTTCTCTAACGCTTCTGCTGTGCGGTCTACAAGGGTACGTAGATCACTCATCCCCTCTCGTAGATGGACATCACCATGATAGGTCTTCGTGCGCCTAGGAAAATTTTTGTTTCCCATGCGACGTTCCCCAACAATACGTGCTTAGGGAAAAGAACTTGCATGACATCTATTTTCCATCCCTCCCATGGCAGCGGGGTCCAAAAGGAAACTACGGGATATTAAGGTTCTCCTTTTAATAAAGAACCAGACCAACTCATTAGCACTTGGTGAACACATGAACTCATCAAACTATGGTCATCACCAGGAGTGGTTCCGGTTATTGTCACTCCGGGGTTGCCGGATCATAACACGTAGTAGGTAACTACAACTTGCAAGATAGGATCTAAAACACACATATATTGGTGACAACATAATAATTTCAGATATGAAATCATGGCAGTCGGGCCCTAGTCACAAGCATTAAGCATGGAAAAGTAGTAGCAACATCAATCTCAGAACATAGTGGATACTAGGGATCAATCCCCATCAAAACTAACTCGATTACATGATAGATCTCATCCTACTCATCACCACCCAGCGAGCCTACGAATAGATTACTCACGAACGACGAAGAGCTTCATGGAATTGGAGAGGGAAGAAGGTTGATGATGACGATGGCGACGATGTCCCCTCTCCGGAGCCCAAGACAGACTCCAGATCTGCCCTCCAGATGAAGAACAGGTGGTGGCGGCGCCTCCGTATCATAAACGGGACGAAAACTTCTCTTTTTATTTTTTCTGGTACGAAAGGGGACGTATAGACCTGAGGTTGGGGGCGGTAGAGCCGTGTGGGCCCCACAAGCCTGCCCACCGCCGCCAGGGGGTGGTGGCGGAGCTAGAGCTTGTGGCCCACTGGCCCACCCCCTGAGGTGGAACTTGGCGCAGATATTTTTTATATTTTCCAAAACTGCTCCACGTAGATTTTCAGGACATTTGGAGAACTTTGATTTCTGCACAAAAATAACACCAAGGCAAATCTGTTGAAAACAACATCAGTCCAGGTTAGTTCCATTCAAATCATGTAAATTAGAGTCCAAAACAAGGGCAAAAGAGTTTGGAAAAGTAGATACGATGGAGACGTATCAACTCCCCCAAGCTTAAAACCTTGCTTGTCCTCAAGAAACTCAGTTGACAAACTGAGAGAGAAAGAAAAACTTTGACAAACTCTGTTTGATCTTGTTGTTGCAACTATGTCTAACTCATAACCAGAATTTCAGCGAGATCACAAGTTAACCACATAAGAAAATGACACAAAGGTCTCACGGTAAACTAATATCAAAGGCCTAATCAGCTAACGAGCAAATAATAATGAGTTTCAAATACCAACACTTCAATCAAAACAAGCATGAAGCAATATGAATAGATGGTATCTCGCTAGCTCTTTCTGAGACCGCAAAACATAAATGCAGAGGGAAGCATTGATTTCCAGAGGTGCCAGAGCTCAAGCTTTGAAAACAGAGATAATAATTTTGGGTGGCATGGTTTCATTGTCAATGCAATGACCAAGAGTTCTCAATATCTTCCATGCTACTCATGCTATAGGCGGTTCCCAAACAGAAAAGTAAAGTTTTAACTCCCCCACCACCAATCAATCACACTCCACGGCTAGCCGAATCCTCGGGTACCGTCCATACTAACATCAATCCAGGGGGAGTCTTGTTTTACAATTATGTTTTTGAGTTAAGCGTGGAACTGGGCATTCCAATTACCGGCCCCTTTCTCATGAATGACAGTGAATAAACACATGTCGAGGATAACACTCCTAGCATGGAAGATACCAATAGCCCCCTGTCACCACATGAGCGGTTCGGGCATGCAAAACAGATTATTTCTTGAAGGTTTAGAGAATGGCACATGCAAATTTACTTGGAACGGCAGGTAGATACCGCAAATAGGTAGGTATGGTGGACTCTCATGAAAAAAAATTGGGTTTATGGAAGTGGATGCACAAGCAGTATTCCGCTTAGTACAAGTGAAGGCTAGCAAAAGACTAGGAAGCGACCAACTAGAGAGCGACAACAGTCATCAAGATGCCATGAGTTTGACTAACATTGACCGCAAGCATGAACATGATATAAATCACCATGAACACGAACATCATAGAGGCTATGTTGATTTTGTTTCAACTACATGCATGAACATGCGCCAAGTCAAGCCACTTGAAACATTCAAAGGAGAATACCATCCTATCATACTACATCATAGTCATCTCAAAATCTATGTTGGCATTCAAGACAACCCATTATAAGCTCTCAGCTAAATAAGCATGGATCAAAAACTATGATCTCTAAGTTGTCATTGCAAACATGGTTCTCTCACAACAAAGCTAAATCTGGGTCGACAAGCTAGTCATATTTACAAAAACAAAATAGATAGAGTTCATACCAGCTTTTCAGTCTCAGTCACTTCATCATATATCATCATTGTTGCCTTTCATTTGCACGATCGAACGATGTGAACGATAATAAGAGTGCTCATGCATTGGACTAAGCTAAATCTGTAGGCAAACACAAAGGAGAAGACAAAGTAATATGGCTCTTTGAAAGCTAAACAGGTAAGCATGCAAGAAGCAATAAACATTGTAACCAATATCTTCTACCTTGACCCAAACAAAAAGAAAACTATTTACACGGGAAAGCTCCCAACAAGCAAAAGAAGAAAGAAAAATCTTTTTGGGTTTTGTCAAAAGGACACAAAACAAGACAACAAGAAAACGAAAATAAACTAGCATGGATAATACAGTGGCAAAGTGTAAACACCGGCTAACAAAGTGAAAGCATAAGCATGAATGTAAAGTCGGTGAGAACACGTACTCCCCCAAGCTTAGGCTTTTGGCCTAGCTTGGTCTACTCCCTTGGATGGTCCTGGCGAAACCCAAAATCATAATGGGTGTTATACAGGATCACTGTAGCCACTGCCTGAATAGCTGCCTCACGAAGTCGAATAGCAGCCGCCTCCCTCTCATACTCCTTTGCCTCTCCTATGGTTATGTAGTATCTTCGTTTTACCTGAAAGTCAAAGAAAGCAGGAGCAGGAAGGGTAATATGGAAAACACGCTGCCGGTTAAATATCAAGCGGTATAGGAGGGATCCATGATCTCTCTCAAGGAACTGGTAGCGTCTTAGAGCGACACGATCAAGGTAGGCTGTACGGAGAGGAGGGTCTTCTGGACGGACGTATACTCCAAGAAAATTTGCTAAGCGTGTAGCCTAAACTCCACCAAAGAAATCCCCCTCACTGGCATTTTTATTCAGCCTCCTTGCTATTATAGCCCCCATATTGAAGCCCCTGTCACCTGTTACTGCGCTCTTAAGGATACTAAGGTCGGAAGCGCATAGGTGACAATGTGCACCCTTGCCGTTAATGCACCTACCTATGAAGAGGGCAAGGTAGTGCAAGGCAGGGAAATGGATGCTTCCTATGGTGGCTTGCGTGATATCCCTGGTTTCTCCAACAGTTATAATGGAGACAAAGTCTCTGTCCAAAGACTTAGAAGGATCATTAATACTACCCCCATCGGGTATCTTGCAAATCCTATTGAAATCCTCCAAATCCACGGTATAGGATTTATCGTACAAATCAAACAGTATGGATGAGTCACGGCCAACTGAAAATTTAAATCTACGCATGAAAGAGGCAGTGAGCATAGCATACTGTTCACATTTATCTGAGAGGAATTCTTCTAACCCGGCGTTGCAGACAAGTGCATCAAACTCATCCTTGAAACCTGCTTCGATCATGAACTCGTCGGAAGGCCATTCACATGGTTGTACCGGTGCGTCCCTTAGTTGAAAAGGTTCGGGCTCCCAAAAAGAAATATGAGGACCCTTCTTACTTGAGGAACCACCATGAAACTTCCTCCTGAACATAATTTCCTTTTGCTGAAATTTTTGAAGTTCAAGAGAAAAGTGAATGAAAACCATCCATACCTTGTAGCAAGTACTCCTACTAGTGCCTAGAGACCGTATCACGCGCTAAAACTACTTGGGACCAGCTAAAATCAACATGTCTAGCTCAAGAACAGGGTCACCAAGGTCGCAAGAATACGCGAAGGATAAAGCACTAGAGCAAAAACTAATTGCACCAATGGAGGAGTCACTTACCAAGGAGTAATTTCCGCAAAATGGTTTAGAGAATGGTGCTTTGAGCAAGGAGATCGAAAATCACAGCCAAATGAGCAAGAACACGGGTTTGAGCTGTGAAACAATTTTTTCTGGAGGTGGAAGAAGATGCTGGGAGCTGGAATGAGTGGAGGGGGTCCCTATGGGCTCCACAAGCTTGCACTCCGCCACCAGGCGGGGTGGGTGGCAGTGGCAGGGCTTGTGGCCCACTGGTCTGGGCCCCAGGCCAGTTCTCAGGCCCAGAAATTTTAAAAAATTCCAGAAAAAATCATACTAAATTTTCAGGACCATCGGGGAACTTTTATTTTCGAGGTATTTTTCTCTGGGACGCTAAAACAGAAAACAGGAAAGGCTAGACTAATTCTATAATTTTTCTTCTAAGCAAAAGAAAATGAAAGCTTAAACCAGAGGTATGTGACTCTTTGATTCATCCGTTTCATGGTCATCGAAAGAAATCCGTCAATGGGGTTGATCGAATCCTTATGACAAAACTTTCTCGAATCGCAAGAGAGAACGAAGAATTTTCGAATAGCCACTAAGTCACCTCAATGGGGATATGTATCTCCCCAACAAGAAAATCATACTTCATCTTGACACGAGGAATAGGGCATTCAAAGCTCCCAATAAGAATCGATGAAGTCTTTTCGATAGCATTGATGCAATGTATTGGATATCGTTTCTTTGGAAAGTGCACTGTGTGCTCATTACCATTGACATGGAAAGTGACATTGCCTTTTTTGCAATCTATAACAGCCCCTGCAGTGCTTAAAAAGGGTCTTCCGAGGATGACAACCATGGCATCGTCCTCGGGAATATCCAAGATAACAAAGTCTGTTAAGATAGTGGTGTTAGCAACCACAACAGGCACATCCTCACAAATGCCGATAGGGAAAGCAGTTGATTTGTCGGCCATTTGCAGAGAAATTTCAGTGGGTGTCAACTTATCCAATTCAAGTCTACGATAAAGAGAGAGCGGCATAACACTAACACCGGCTCCAAGGTCACATAGGGCAGTTCTTACGTAGTTTCCTTTAATGGAGCAAGGTATAGTGGGCACTCCGGGATCACCAAGTTTCTTAGGAGTTCCACCTTTGAAAGTGTAATTGGCAAGCATGGTGGAGATCTCAAGATCTGGTATCTTCCGTTTATTAGTCACGATATCTTTCATGTACTTGGCATACGGAGACATCTTGAGAATATCAGTTAACCACATCTGTAGAAACATGGGTCTTATCATCTCAACGAAGCGCTCAAAATCCTCATCATCCTTTTTCTTGGATGGCTTAGGAGGAAAGGGCATAGGTCTCTGAACCCATGACTCCCTTTCTTTACCATGCTTCCTAGCAGTGAAGTCATTCTTATCGTATTTCTTAGGTTGTGGGTTATCAGGATTAACCGTAGGTTCAATCTCCACATCCTCATCATTGCTAGGTTGAGCATTATTATGAACATCACTGTCCATATTGTCACCAGGTTCATGTTCATCACCAGATTGTGTTTCTGCATCAGACGCAGAAATATCATTAGGTTCTTCAGGTGTGACAGTATTTGGTGAACTGGCATGTAGGTTTCTATCATCCTTCTTATTCTCCTTAGGATGACTGGGTGTATCAGCATTGATTTCTTGAGAATCTTGATCAATTCTTTTAGGATGACCTTAAGGATACAAAGGTTCCTAAGTCATTTTGGCTCCTCTAGTAATGACTCTGACAAAGTTCTCATTTAATTCATTGAGCAAGTCATTCTGAGCTTTAAGTGTTGGGGAACGTCGCATGGGAAACAAAAATTTTCCTACGCGCACGAAGACCTATCATGGTGATGTCCATCTACGAGAGGGGATGAGTGATCTACGTACCCTTGTAGATCGCACAGCAGAAGCGTTTAGAGAACGCGGTTGATGTAGTGGAACGTCCTCACGTCCCTCGATCCGCCCCGCGAACAATCCCGCGATCAGTCCCACGATCTAGTACCGAACGGACGGCACCTCCGCGTTCAGCACACGTACAGCTCGACGATGATCTCGGCCTTCTTGATCCAGCAAGAGAGACGGAGAGGTAGAAGAGTTCTCCGGCAGCGTGACGGCGCTTCGGAGGTTGGTGATGATCTTGTCTCAGCAGGGCTCCGCCCGAGCTCCGCAGAAACACGATCTAGAGGAAAAACTATGGAGGTATGTGGTCGGGCAGCCGTGAGAAAGTCGTCTCAAATCTGCCCTAAAAGCCCCATATATATAGGAGGAGGGAGGGGGACCTTGCCTTGGGGTCCAAGGGATCCCCAAGGGGTCGGCCGAGCCAGGGGGGAGGACTCTCCCCCCCAAACCGAGTCCTACTTGGTTTGGTGGGAGGGAGTCCTTCCCCCTTCCCACTTCTTCCTTTTTTTTTCTTTCCTTTGATTTTTTCTCTCTTGGCGCATAGGGGATTGGTGGGCTGTCCCACCAGCCCACTAAGGGCTGGTGTGACCCCCCCAAATGCCTATGGGCTTCCCCGGAGTGGGTTGCCCCCCTCCGGTGAACTCCCGGAACCCATTCGTCATTCCCGGTACATTCCCGGTAACTCCGAAAACCTTCTGGTAATCAAATGAGGTCATCCTATATATCAATCTTCGTTTACGGACTATTCCGGAAACCCTCGTGACATCCGTGATCTCATCCGGGACTCCGAACAACATTCGGTAACCAACCATATAACTCAAATACGCATAAAACAACGTCGAACCTTAAGTGTGCAGACCCTGCGGGTTCGAGAACTATGTAGACATGACCCGAGAGACTCCTCGGTCAATATCCAATAGCGGGACCTGGATGCCCATATTGGATCCTACATATTCTACGAAGATCTTATCGTTTGAACCTCAGTGCCAAGGATTCGTATAATCCCGTATGTCATTCCCTTTGTCCTTCGATATGTTACTTGCCCGAGATTCGATCGTCAGTATCCGTATACCTATTTCAACCTCGTTTACCGGCAAGTCTCTTTACTCGTTCCGTAATACAAGATCCCGTAACTTACACTAAGTTACATTGCTTGCAAGGCTTGTGTGTGATGTTGTATTACCGAGTGGGCCCCGAGATACCTCTCCGTCACACGGAGTGACAAATCCCAGTCTTGATCCATACTAACTCAACTAACACCTTCGGAGATACCTGTAGAGCATCTTTATAGTCACCCAGTTACGTTGCGACGTTTGATACACACAAAGCATTCCTCCGGTGTCAGTGAGTTATATGATCTCATGGTCATAGGAATAAATACTTGACACGCAGAAAACAGTAGCAACAAAATGACACGATCAACATGCTACGTCTATTAGTTTGGGTCTAGTCCATCACGTGATTCTCCCAATGACGTGATCCATTTATCAAGCAACAACACCTTGTTCATAATCAGAAGACACTGACTATCATCGATCAACTGGCCAGCCAACTAGAGGCATGCTAGGGACGGTGTTTTGTCTATGTATCCACACATGTAAATGAGTCTTCATTCAATACAATTATAGCATGGATAATAAACTATTATCTTGATACAGGAATTATAATAATAACTATACATTTGTTATTGCCTCTAGGGCATAATTCCAACATTAAGTACTTGTTCTACATGAGTAGTAATCATAGAGGCATGTTTACTCAGAAGCTTCAGGTCATTGACATTTCTGCCCGCACAAGCACTTAAATGGCTAAGCATACGAGTACTTTGTTCCAAATGTCTGCTAACATAATCATTGAAACTCTGTTGTTTGGCAACAAAGTTGTCAAATTCATCAAAGCATAGGTTAGCAGGTTTATCAAAAGGAATATCACTCTCATCAAACCTACGCAGAGAATTCACTTCTACTACCTGTATCGGGTTATCGAGACCATGGATCTCTTCGATAGGTGGTAGATTTTTGACATCTTCAGATCTAATGCCTTTCTCTTGCATAGATTTCTTGGCTTCTTCCATATCTTCGGGACTGAGGAATAGAATACCTCTTTTCTTAGGAGTTGGCTTAGGAGGTGGTTCGGGAATAGTCCAAGCATTATCATTGATCAAGATGTTATTCAGTAGAGTCTGAGCTTGTTCTACAGTTCGTTCCCTAAAAACACAACCGGCACAACTATCTAGGTGGTCTCTAGAGGCATCGGTAAGTCCGTTATAGAGGATATCAAGTATCTCGTTCTTCTTAAGAGGGTGATCAGGCAAAGCATTTGTAGCTGGACGAGCCTCCCCCAAGCTTGTGGAAGACTCTCTTCTTGGAGTTGAGCAAAGTTGTATATCTCCTGCAAGGCAGCTTGCTTCTTATGGGCAGGGAAATATTTCTCAAAGAAGTAATAGACCATCTCCTCAGGACGACGCACACATCCAGGAGCAAGAGATGTGAACCAGGCTTTAGCGTAATCCTTTAGAGAGAAAGGAAACAACTTAAGGATATAGTAGTGGCAGATCTTCTCCTCATTAGTGAAAAGGGTGGCTATATCGTGTAGTTTGGCAAGATGGGCTACGACCGTCTCACACTCATAACCGTGAAAAGGATCAGATTCAACTAGAGAGATTATCTCACGATCGACAGATAATTCATAATCCTTATCGGTGATAAAGATAGGTGAAGTGGCAAACTTCGGGTCGTATTTCATCTTACCTTCCCGAGATTTTTCCTTCCACTTGAGAAGTAATTTCTCAGCATCATAGGCATCCTTACATGCAAGAAAATCCTCAGCTATCTCTCCCTCCATAACATAACCCTCAAGTATATCAGGCAATTCATATCTAGGAGAGCTAGATCTAGCAGGAGAAAAAGCAGGTTCTATCTCAATTGTATCGGCAGTATCAGAAACATCACGAGCATTGGCAGTAACTCTAGCAATATGAGCATCAAGGAACACTCCTAGTGGAACATCAGGCAAAGTAGTATCTCTAGCAGTATCAAGCATAGCATCATCAGGCAAAGTAGCATCTCTAGCATCATCATGCAAAGCAGTATCAAGCATAGCATCTCTAGCAGTATTAAGCGTAGTATCAAGCATAGCATCTCTAGCAGTATCAGACATAGCATCAGGCATGGTATCAAGCATAGTATCATCAGGCATAGTATCAAGCATAGCATCTCTAGCAGTAGCATCATAAGCATCATCAAGCACAGGCAACATATCAAAATTTCTAACAGGAGGTGATGTCGCAAACTTACTCATAACTGAAGGTGAATCAAGTGCAGAGCTAGATGGAAATTCCTTACCTCCCCTCGTAGTTGAGGGCAAGACTTTGGTCTTCGGATCCTTCAGATTCTTCATAGTAATCAGCAGATATAAATCCCAAGTGACTCAGAGAATATAGCAATACCTCCCCGACAACGGCGCCAAAAAATGCTTGATGTCAACTGTTCTTCCCCTTTGCAACGGCACCAGAAGAATGATGTTAGCACTCTCCGGCAATCGAAACTAGAAGAATGTTGTTGACGCCCACCAGCGCGTGGGATCGTAGCAGTTTTCGAGGGTAGAGTATTCGACCCAAATTTGTTGATTCGCACGACGGGAGGTGAGAGAATACTCTCAAGTATAAGCAGCTGAATTTATCGGATTCAACCACACCTGAAAGATTAGTATCTGCCAGCAAAGTAGTAACAACAAAGTAGCGAGTAATGGCAGTGTAACGAGCAATAGCAGCGGCAAGGAAAAGTAGTAGTGACAGCAGTAGCAAGTAGCAACAGTAGCAGCAGAGCAAGACAAGTAACAACAGTAGCAACAGTAGGACAAACTCGTAGGCAATGGTTCGGTGATTTGTTTGGATGATATTCATCATGCAACAGCTATAACACGGAGAGATATGTGGCTAGCTCCCGTTCGTCAATGTGATGTAGGCATGCATTCCGTGTGTCGTCATACATGCTTAGGGAAAAGAACTTGCATGACATCTCTTGTCCATCCCTCCCGTGGCAGCGGGGTCCAAAAGGAAACTACGGGATATTAAGGTTCTCCTTTTAATAAAGAACTGGACCAACGTATTAGCACTTGGTGAACACATGAACTCCTCAAACTATGGTCATCACCGGGAGTGGTTCCGGTTATTGTCACTCCAGGGTTGCCGGATCATAACACATAGTAGGTAACTACAACTTGCAAGATCGGATCTAAAACACACATATATTGGTGACAACATAATAATTTCAGATCTGAAATCATGACACTCGGGCCCTAGTGACAAGCATTAAGCATGGCAAAGTAGTAGCAACATGAATCTCAGAACATAGTGGATACTAGGGATCAATCCCCATCAAAACTAACTTGATTACATGATAGATCTCATCCTACTCATCACTGCCCAACGAGCCTACGAATAGATCACTCACGGACGACGAAGATCTTCATGGATTGGAGAGGGAAGAAGGTTGATGATGACGGTGGTGACAATTTCCCCTCTTCGGAGCCCAAGACGGACTCCAGATCTGCCCTCTAGATGAAGAACAGGTTGTGGCGGCGCCTCCGTATCATAAACGCGACGAAAACTTCTCTTTTTATTTTTTCTGGGATGAAAGGGGACTTATAGACTTGAGGTTGGGGGCGGCAGAGCCGTGTGGGCCCCACAAGCCTGCCCACCGCCACCAGGGGGTGGTGGCGGAGCCAGGGCTTATGGGCCACTGGCCCACCCCCTCAGGTGGAAGTTGGCGCAGATATTTTTTATATTTTCCAAAATTGCTCCCCGTAGATTTTCAGGACGTTCGGAGAACTTTGATTTCTGCACAAAAATAACACCAAGGCAAATCTGCTGAAAAGAGCGTCAGTCCAGGTTAGTTCCATTCAAATCATGCAAATTAGAGTCCAAAATAAGGGCAAAATAGTTTGGAAAAGTAGATACAATGGAGACGTATCAGTCACCGCACGGTATGAACCCAAAACCAAGCACTTCTCCCATTGCAAGAATCATAGATCTAGTTGGCCAAACAAAACCCACAACTCGAAGAGAATTACAAGGATATGAAATCATGCATAAGAGAGATCATAAGAAACTCAAATAAGATTCATAGATAATCTGATCATAAATCCACAATTCATTGGATCTTGACAAACACACCGCAAAACAAGATTACATCGGATAGATCTCCATGAAGATCATGGAGAACTTTGTATTGAAGATCCGAGAGAGAGAAGAAGCCATCTAGTTACTAGCTATGGACCCGTAGGTCTATGGTGAACTACTCACGCATCATCGGAGAGGTCATGGTGTTGATGAAGAAGCCTTCCGTATCCGAATCCCCCCTCCGGCAGGGCACCAGAACGTGCCCCTGATGGGATCTTGCGGAGACAGAAGCTTGCAGCGGCGGAAAAGTACTTTCGATGATCTCCTGATTTTTTATGGGATTTTAGGGAATATATAGGCGCAAAACCTAGGGTAAAGGAGCCTCAAGGAGCCCACAAGCGAGGGGGCGCGCCCCTGGCCGCTTCATGAGGGCTTGTGGGGTCCCTGGTGGCCCCCTGCCCTGATTCTCCGGCTTCCCGATCTTTTTCTGTTCCGAAATTTTTTTTTGGCAGTTTCATTCCGTTTGGACTCCGTTCAAAATCCTCCTCTGAAAGGGGTCAAAAACATGGAAAAAATAGGAACTTGCTCTTGGCACTGAGTTAATAAGTTAGTCCCAAAAAATATATAAAAGGCATGCAAAGCATCCAAAGTTTGACAAGATAATAGCATGAAACCATCAAAAATTATAGATACGTTGGAGACGTATCAGGGTTGCACAACGAGTGGTGGGCACGGGGCACGGAGGCCGGTTGTTGTCCGTCCTGCGGCGGCCCCGTGGTAGCGGCCGACGTGGAGAGGGAGCGGCGCATCCTCTGCCTCCTGTTGTGCGTCAAGAACAACCGTAAGTACACCGGGGTGGTGGAGGAGGAGGATCTCTGCAGCGGGACAAATGACTCGTTGGTTCATCCGTCAGGCATGCCTTAGACATGAGCCGTCTTCACCCAGATTTTTCGGTTATAGCTTACAAGTGTCATTAGTGAGAAAACTGTAGCAACATACATAGGTTTGACGGTGTGTGACTGATAACCACAACGTATGTATGATGATAACCTGACTTGAGAGTTAACTTTATCTTACGGTAGGGAATGCTCCTTGCGGCATTGACAGCTAGCTACTCGGATAGCTAGCTAGCCCCCCGGAGGTGTCTCAATTTTTAGTTGGGCTCAAAATGGCGGGCTCGTATCTCTCGCTCGGATAGCTAGCTAGCTCCTCCCTCCCTCGCGCCGCGGGCAACTTCGGCCACGGCACCCACCCACCAGCCTTAATGGCTCGCCGGCCTCCGGCTGGATCCACCAGTCCCTTGCCGGGTCCTCGCTCCAGCTCCACGAGCGGCCCTCGGCCTGTCGGTCCGTCCCGGGAGCCGTCGTCGCGGTCATCTCCAGATCCGGCACCCGCGCCGTGAATCCTGCTTAGGGGGGGGGGGTGCTTCGGCTCGGGGGCATCGGGGCTGATGCTGCCGTCCACTGGTCCGTCCGAGGCTCCTGGGCGGACACTTGATAGCCCCGCAGTCCAGGCTCAGACCCTGCCGCCTCGACTAAGATCCACCGTCGTTGCCCCATCCCCATTCCCGGAGTCCCGGCTTGCCATTTCGGGGATGGACAAAGGCTAGACAGAGGTGAGTCACCAGAAACTACGCCGCGCTACCGCTGCCCCCCCGGTGTTTCCCCTGCACTCAGGAGCGCACCGGCCGGCCCGCGATGAAGGATTAAATGCATATAGGCGGCGCACGCTCTACTTAACCCATTTCCGTGGCCGCTGTTTTCGTTGCTTGAGCAAACGCCATCGTCTAGCCGACTGTAGGGATCCGGTGCACTGCATCATCTGCCGATGGGCTGGGCACATAGGCAGGCTCTGCCCATAGAACTCCCGAGTTAGAGATAGGATAGGCTCTGCTAGAAGCAGGTTGGGGGCGGCACCACCAGAGGAACCGCTGCACGCCCGTATTGTTTCCCTCCACCACCTGCCCTCGCCACGACCTTGATGGCACCTGCCATGCTGCACCATGTCGATCCCACGCGTCGCCCAGGGAGAGCCGCTCGGCGACCATCCCCTCCCCGGCGATGGACCAGGAGGTCTTCTTTCTTCGAAACCATGCCATCACTCTCTGTGCCGCCGACGGGGTCAATGCCTTGTCACCCATGGTGGTGGGGAGAGCTTTAGAGGCGCAGCTCTCCATCCCGGTGCACTCGCTCCGGGTCACGGCCCACCACCCGGAGCACTTCTTCGTCATCTTCACCCAGTCGGCGCATCAGGTCAACGCCGTGCGGCGTGGGTTCATCAAAGTAGACGACGCCATCTTCAACATAGCTTCCTGGCATGAACATGACCATGCTTCGTTCAACGCCCTCCTGCTCCACGTCCGCGTTGTCATCGAGAGGGTCCCGATGCAATTTTGGTCGATCGACGGGGCGGAGGAGATCCTCGGGAAGAGGGTGAGGGTGGACCGCCTCGACAGCAGGACGCACGAGCGCGGCCACACCAAGACCTTTGCCTGCTGGGTGTGGACGAACGATGTCGCAAACATCCCCACCAGGCACACGGTCGGGGTGCTACCATGCGGCGCGGGGCGCGTCGAGGAGATGGAAGGCTTCTCCCCGCCCGACAGGAGGGTCGCACCGCCGCCGGCCACCGCTGACTATGATATACTCATCCACGTGGACCGGGTGGAAGACTGGACGCCGCCATCTCCCCGCTCCTCCCACTCCGGCCAGAGTGGGATCCCGTCATCAGACTCGGACGATGACGGCAAGTTGTTCCCGGTTGTGGCCTCTACATCCTGGATGATGGGGGTGGAGGATGGCCAGAGGCCTGACCGACAGTCGCGCCTGCAGCGGGACCCTGTCGCGGACTTGGGCTGCCGTGGCATGCCACGGGGAAGCCAAGGGAGGGACCAGACGGTGACGACGACTCCAGGGGTGGAGGCCAGCGATCATGGAAAGATGTCCTCATGCGTCGTGGGCGAGCGACGGCTCTGCCTGCGCACACCACTTCACCTCGCCAGCGCAGCCAGTCATCGTCGACCCGCCATAGACAGAGAGAGGCATCGGGTCGTCGGCACAGCGACATGAGAAGCTCGGTGGGGGGGGGGTCGCGTCACCTGATACGTCCATTTTGCATCATGTTTTCATGTTGATATTTATCGCTTCTTTGGCTGTTATTTCACTTCACGGTACTATTATTATGCCTTTTCTCTCTTATTTTGCAAGGTTTACATGAAGAGGGAGAATACCGGCAACTGGAATTCTGGCCTGAAAGTGGAGCAAAGTTGAGATACCTATTCTGCGCAACTCCAAACGCCGTGAAAATCAACGGAGATTTTTTTCCCAATATATAAAAAATACTGGGCTGAAGAAGTGCCAGAGGAGCGCCAGGGGATGGCCACAAGCCTGCACGGCGCGACCACCCCCCAGGCCGCACCATGGGGGCTTGTGGGCACCCTGCTGGCCCACTTGCCTCCCTCTTTTGCTATATGGAGGGTTTCGTCTAGGGAAAAAAATCAGAAGGGAGCTTTTTCGTGGTTTCGCCGCCGCCACGAGGCGGAACTTGAGCAGAACCAATCTAGAGCTCCGGCAGGACGATCCTGCCGGGGAAACTTCCCTCCCAGAGGGGGAAATCGTCGCCATCGTCATCACAAACACTCCTCTCATCGGAGGGGACTCGTCACCATCAACATCTTCATCAGGACCATCTCATCTCCAAACCCTAGTTCATCTCTTGTAACCAATCTCCGTCTCGCGACTCCGATTGGTACTTGTAAGGTTGCTAGTAGTGTTGATTACTCTTTGTAGTTGATGCTAGTTGGATTATTTGGTCGAAGAGTTTATGTTCAGATCCTTGATTCTACTCATTACACCTCTGATCATGATTATGATTATGCTTTGTGAGTAGTTACTTTTGTTCCTGAGGACATGGGATAACTCATGCTAATAATAGTCATGTTAATTTGGTATTCGTTCGGTATTTTGATATGTTGTATGTTGTTTTTCCTCTAGTGGTGTTATGTGAACGTCGACTACATAACACTTCACCATTATTTGGGCCTAGAGGAAGGCATAGGAAGTAGTAAGTAGATGATGGGTTGCTAGAGTAACAAAATCTTAAACCCTAGTTTATGCGTTACTTCGTAAGGGGCTGATTTGGATCCACTAGTTTAATGCTACGGTTAGACTTTGTCTTAATTCTTCTTTCGTAGTTGCGGATGCTTGTGAGAGGGGTTAATCATAAGTGGGATGCTTGTCCAAGTAAGGGCAGTACCCAAGCGCCGGTCCACCCACATATCAAACTATCAAAGTAACGAACGCGAATCATATGAACATGATGAAACTAGCTTGACAAAAATTCCCGTGTGTCCTTGGGAGCGTTTTTCCTCTTATAAGACTTTGTTCAGGCTTGTCCCTTGCTACAAAAGAGATTGGGCCACTTTGCTGCACCGTTGCTACTTTTGTTACTTGTTGCTTGCTACGAATCATCTCACCACACAATCACTTGTTACCGAGAGTTTCAGTGCGTGCAGATTTTTCCTTGCTGAAAACCACTTGTCAGATCCTTCAACTCCTTGTTGGGTTCGACACTCTTACTTATCGAAAGTACTACGATTGATCCCCTATACTTGTGAGTCATCAAGACTCTTTTCTGGCGCCGTTGCCGGGGAGTGAAGCGCCTTTGGTAAGTGGAACTTGGTAAGGAAACATTCATATAGTGTGCTGAAATTTCTTGTCACTTGTCACTATGGATACTAATCCTTTGAGGGGCTTGTTCAGGGTATCGTCACCTCGAACGGAAGCACAGAGAGTTGCTCCTCAAGTTGCTGCACCTACTGAAAATATTTGCTTTGAATTTCCTTCGGGTATGCTTGAGAAACTCCTGGCTAATCCTTTTATAGGAGATGGGACATCACATCTAGACTTGTATCTAATCTATGTAGATGAGGTTTGTGGTTTATTTAAGCTTGTAGGTGTTCCCGAGGATGAGGTTAAGAAGAAGGTCTTTCCTTTTTATTTTAAGGATAAGGCGTTGACATGGTATTGGCTATGTGATGATACTGGATCATGGGACTACAATCGGTTGAAATTGGAATTTCATCAAAAGTTTTATCCTATGCATTTAGTACATCATGATCGGAATTATATTTATGCTATATTCATGCTTGGGGGAGGCTTAAATCAATGCTATATTCATGCCCCAATCATGAGCTCTCGAGAGAAATTATCATTCAGAACTTCTATGCTCGGCTTTCTCATGATGATCGCACCATGCTTGACACTTCTTGTATCGGTTCTTTTATGAAGAGAGATATTGACTTCAAATGGAATTTATTGGAGAGAATTAAACGCAACTCTGAAGATTGGGAGCTTGAAGAAGGTAAGGAGTCAGGTATGAATTTCACTTTTGATTGCGTTAAATCCTTTGTTGAGACAAATACTTTTTGTGACTTTAGCGCTAAGTATGGACTTGACTCTAAGATAGTAGCTTCACTGTGTGAATCTTTTGCTGCTCATATTGATCTCCCCAAAGAGAAGTGGTTTAAATTTCATCCTCCTTTATAAGTCAACGTAGTTAAACCCACTCCAGTTGAAGTGAGAGTCATTGCCTATAATGATCCTGTGGTACCCGGTGCTTACATTGAGAAGCCACCTTTCCCTGTTAGGATAATGGATCATTCCAAAGCTTCAACTGTGATACGTAGAGGCTATATTAGAACACCTACTCCCCCTGAGCAAATTAGAGTTGAACCTAGCATTGCTATTATCAAAGATCTTCTGTCTGAAGAAGTTGAGGGACATAATATTCACTTCTGTGAAGATGGTGCTAGAATTGCTAAACCTCACGCTAGAGACAAACATAGGCCTGTTGTTGGCATGCCTGTGGTTTCTGTTAAGATAGGAGATCATTGTTATCATGGTTTATGTGACATGGGTGCTAGTGTTAGTGCAATACCTCAATCCTTATACGATGAAATCAAAGATGAGATTGCACCTGTTGAGATAGAACCTATAGATGTCACTATTTAGCTTGCCAATATAGATACTATCTGCCCTATGGTAAAACAAAGCATCCTACTGATTTCCTCGTTCTTGCTACCGCACAAGATAGCTTTTGTCCCATCATATTTGGTAGACCTTTTCTCAATACTGTCAATGCTCATATTGATTGTGAGAAGCAAACTGTCACTGTTGGCTTTGAAGGTGTGTCACATGAGTTCAATTTCTCTAAGTTTGGTAGACAACCTCATGAAAAGGAGTTGCCTAGTAGGGATGAAACTATTGCCTTAGCCTCTATTGCCGTGCCTCCTACTGATCCCTTAGAGCAATACTTGCTTGAGCATGAAAATGATATGCATATGGATGAAAGGGATGAAATAGATAGAGTTGTCTTAGAACAATATCCTATCCTTAAGAATAACTTGCCTGTTGAACTGCTTGGTGATCCACCTCCACCAAAGGGTGATCCTGCGTTCGAGCTTAAACAGTTGCCTGATACTCTTAAGTATGCCGATCTTGATGAAAAGGAGATATATCCTGTTATCATTAGTGCTAGCCTCTTAGAGCATGAAGAAAAGAAGTTACTAAAAACTCTGAGGAAGCATCGTGCTGCTATTGGATATACTCTTGATGATCTTAAGGGCATTAGTCCCACTCTATGCCAGCACAAGATTAAAACTGATCCTGATTTCAAACCGGTTGCTGATCATCAAAGGAGATCGAATCCTAAGATGAAATAAGTAGTAAGAAAAGAAATACTAAAGCTCTTGTAAGCGGGTATCATTTATCATGTTGCTCACAGTGATTGGGTGAGTCCGGTGCATTGCGTCCCTAAAAAGGGAGGTATTACCGTTTCCCTAATGATAAGGATGAATTGATCCCACAGAGGATTATTACTGGCTATAGGATGGTGATTGACTTTAGGAAGTTTAATAAAGCCACTAGGAAAGATCATTACCCTTTGCCTTTTATCGACCAAATGCTTGAAAGGTTGTCCAAACACACACACTTCTGCTTTCTAGACGGTTATTCTGGTTTCTCCCAAATACCAGTTGCACAATCTGATCAGGAGAAAACCACTTTCACCTACCCTTTCGGTACCTTTGCCTATAGACGTATGCCTTTTGGCTTATGTAGTGCACCTGCCACCTTTCAAAGATGTATGGTGGCTATATTCTCTGACTTTTGTGAAAAGATTGTTGAGGTTTTCATGGATGACTTCTCCGTTTACGGGTCTTCCTTTGATGATTGCCTCAGCAACCTTGATCGAGTCTTACAGAGATGTAAAGACACTAATCTTGTCTTGAATTGGGAGAAGTCCCACTTTATGGTTAATGAAGGCATCGTCTTAGGACATAAAATTTCTGAAAGAGGTATTGAAGTCGATAAAGCTAAGGTTGATGCAATCGAGAAAATGCCATACCCCACAGATATCAGAGGTATAAGAAGTTTCCTTGGTCATGTTGGTTTCTATAGAAGGTTCATTAAAGAGTTCTCTAAGATTTCTAGGCCTCTTACCAATCTCTTGCAAAAGGATATTCCTTTTGTTTTTGACGATGATTGTGAGGAAGCCTTCGAAATACTTAAGAGGGCTTTGATAACTCCACCTATTGTTCAACCACCTGATTGGAACTTACCTTTTGAGATCATGTGTGACGCTAGTGATTATGTTGTTGGTGTTGTTCTAGGGCAAAGAGTTGATAAGAAGTTGAATGTTACATAGTTGATTCCAAAGTCATTATTCACACTGATCACGCTGCTATTAAGTACCTCATGGAGAAGAAGGACGCTAAACCTAGACTTATCAGATGGGTTCTCTTGCTACAAGAATTTGATTTGCACGTTGTCCATAGAAAGGGTGCTGATAACCCAGTAGCAGATAACTTGGCTAGGTTGGAGAACGTTCTTGATGACCCACGACCTATTGATGATAGCTTTCCCGATGAGCAATTGAATGTCATCAATGCTTCACATAGTGCACCGTGGTATGCTGATTATGCGAACTATATCATTGCCAAATACATACCACCTAGTTTCACATACCAGCAAAAGAAGAAATTCTTCTTTGACTTGAGACACTACTTTTGGGATGATCCTCACCTTTATAAGGAAGGAGTAGATGGTGTTATTAGACGTTGTGTACCTGAACATGAACAGGGATAGATCCTATAGAAGTGGCACTCCGAGTCTACGGAGGACACCATGCGGGAGATAGAACTACACACAAGGTATTGCAATCAGGTTTCTATTGGCCCACTCTCTTCAAGGATGCCTGTAAGTTTGTCCTGTCTTGTGACGAATGTCAGAGAATAGGTAATATTAGCAAACGTCAGGAAATGCCTATGAATTATTCACTTGTTATTGAACCATTTGACGTGTGGGGCTTTGATTATATGGGACCTTTTCCAAAATTCAATGGGTATACTCACATCTTAGTTGTTGTTGATTACGTCACTAAGTGGTAGAAGCTATCCCCACTAGTAGTGCTGATCACAACACCTCTATCAAGATGCTGAAAGAAGTTATCTTCCCTAGATTTGGAGTCCCTAGATATCTAATGACCGGCGGTGGTTCACACTTCATTCATGGTGCTTTCCGTAAAATGCTTGGTAAGTACGATGTCAATCATAGAATTGCGTCTCCCTATCACCCTCACACCAGTGGTCAACTAGAGCTAAGCAATAGAGAGATTAAACTGATTCTACAAAAGACTGTCAACAGGTCTAGAAAGAATTGGTCTAAGAAGCTCAATGATGCACTGTGGGCTTATAGAACTGCCTATAAGAATCCCATGGGCATGTCTCCGTACAAAATGGTGTACGGTAAAGCATGTCATTTACCTCTTGAGCTAGAGCATAAAGCTTATTGGGCAATCAAAGAGCTCAACTTTGATTTCAAACTTGCCGGTGAGAAGAGGTTATTTGATATTAGCTCGCTTGATGAGTGGAGAACTCAGGCATATGAGAATGCCAAGCTGTTCAAAGAGAAGGTTAAGAGGTGGCATGATAAGAGGATACAAAAGCATGAGTTCAATGTAGGTGATTATGTCTTGCTATATAACTCTCGTTTAAGATTCTTTGCAGGCAAGCTTCTCTCTAAATGGGAAGGTCCCTATGTTGTTGAGGAAGTATATCGTTCCGGTGCTATCAACAGTACTTGCCAAAACATTACTTCATAGTTACCATTTTTTCTGTTCTCAGGTTCACGTTGATGGCACTGAGCGAAATAGGACATCACCACCGGCTATTTGCAACCTCTACAAGCACATAAACGAAGATCAACGTGTTGCTATCAGAGACATGTGGACTGGACTGTTCTTCAACATCAAGTGTGGATACTTGCACAACACCGTCGTGACATGGTTCACTAGCTTGTACCACTCAGGAAGGAGAGGTTTTTGTTGTGCCTAGACGTGGGTTCATTCCGCTTACCGAGGAATCTGTTCATCAGATTTTGGGCATCCCTCATGGAGATAGCCAATAAGGTGCGCTTCACTAAATTTAATATCCTTTAGTCGTCACATTCACATATCATTGTTGTTCACATAGTCATCAACTCTTGTCATCACTTTTATCCTTTTCGCACAATTAATGGTAAATGATAACACATACATCCTTTTTATACCACATTTTTTTTCTTTTTCTGTAGTACTTGCCAAACTCCTACTGAATAGCCACCATATTTTATTTTCAGCATAGCTACCAAATTTGTTAACTGCATAGCTATCAAATTTGTTGCCCTCGGTTACCACATTCCATATACTATTTTCTTCAGGTTGTCATCACATTTGGTGACCTTAGTTACCACATTCCATATATTATTTCTTCGGATAGTTACCAAATTTGTTGCCCTCAGTAATCGCATTTCCTATATTACTTTCTTCAAATAATTAGCAAATTTGTTGATCCCAGTTAGCACATTCCCTATATTATTTCTTCAGATAATTGCCAAATTTGTTGCCCTCGGTTATCACATTCCCTAAATTATATTCTTGAGATAATTACCAAATTTGTTGACCTCAGTTACCACATTTCCTACATTATTTTCATCAGATAATTACCAAATTTGTTTCCCTAGGTCACCACATTCCCTCTTTTATTTCTTCAGATATTGTCCAAATATTTTTCCCACCCACCACAAACCCCTTCCTCTTTATTCTTGTTTAGTTACTCAAATTCCTATTTTCTTCTGCTCATTCAGAATTGCATCCTTTTCCAGGGATATATCTGTGTGATCGCAAGAACCGTGACATCATGCCATCGTTTCCGTTGGTTCTCACCAGCATTTTGGTGTGCGGTCACTTGATGCCCTTATTGTTGTTTCCATGCATGCTAGCTGATGCAGAAGATCGTGCATGTGAGAACCACTGTCCTGGACAGTCTGGTGATCTGCACAGCGCACACAAGAGAAAAATGGTAAGTGAGCATCGAAATCAACACACAAAACAGAATACATCAGGGCAAATAGGCACAAATATACGAGCAGCTGGGGGCATTTTTCATCTTGGCAAACAAGTAAATATAAATCATGGCAACTAGGCACAAATTATTCCAGTAACTAAAATATTTTTTATCTGATCAACTAGTAGAACACAATTTTTTTCTTGAAATCTGGATGGTCATGGCAAGTAGGCACAAATTATTCCGGTAACTAAAGCGTTTTTTATCCGTCTTTCGGTAACTAGAGCGTTTTTTTATTGGTCAACTAGTAGAACACAAACTTTTTTCTTAAAATCTGGATGATCATGGCAAGTAGGTACAAATTATTCCGATAACTAGGGAGTTTTTTATCTGGCAAAAACTACTACATTGTAACCTTTTTCAGTCATGGTAAGTTGGCATAATCATACTGTCAACTAGGGGCGTTTTATATCTGGAACCAAGGGTGGAATTATAGAACGGTGATCTGACAACTAGTACATTGTAAACCTCTTTTAATCATGGCAAATAGGTGTTATTATACTTGTAACTATGACATTTTTTTTGGGAAACTAGAGTGAGGGTACAAACCAAAAACCTGGCAACTAGTACATTGTAAACCTTTTTTAATCACGGTAAGCAGACCTAATTATAGTGGCAACTCAAACATTTTTTATCTGAAAACTAAAGTGAAAATACAGAACAAGAACCTGGTAACTCGTATTGTAAAAGTACAGACACCACACAAACCTATGCCATGTACACCAGCACTACCAGCAACCGAATACTGAGAGTCCATTTACGTGGAAAGTTGTTTTTTGTCCGCTTCGCCACCTACAAAGATTTCACGAGATGAAAAACTGATCAGCTAACATGCCCGTTTCTTCTACTGCTTAACAGATGAAAAACTCATCGACTACATGAAGAAAAGATATGGAGATGTTTCACATATGCCAGGGCAAAGGAGTTCAACAAGTCTTTGTGGCTTTTTGTGTGTGGCCATGTAGATGTAGTAAGGCAGGCATTGGAGTTTCTTTTGTATGGCAATTCGACACCGCTGTAGTTAGCAAAAAACCTTGTATCCTTATCATTTCTAGTCCAAACACATATGTTGCCAGGAATTTGTGGTATGGCACACCTGTGTTGTTCAATCTAGTTCGCTTTTATGTTCTCCTTATGTGATGTGTTGTGGCTGTCTATTTTTCCCATTTGATATAGCTTGATCAGGCCATGGATCGACAGAAGCAGAGGTCTTCCTTCATCTTGTTTTGGTTTTCTCTTCGTTTTTTCTTCCCTTGCAACTTGCATTTTTTATATCTTGATCAGGCCATGGATCGACGCGCAATGGACATATTCCTGTAATCTCGCATCCATCCGCGGTATTCGATTTTTGTCGAGGGGCGCGCTATCTCTGTTTAACAAGAAAGAAATCTGCATTCCTCTCAGCCATCGCGCCGACGCAGCCGCTCCTCGCGGCCCGTACAATCGCCATACGCGACCACGCGACGAGGACGTAATTCCCAGTCCTACACGGCTGCACCACCCGCCGAACTAGCCACCGCCGCCGGAGGTGGCGCTGCCCAGGGGTAAGCTCCTCCTTTCCTCTATCGTACAGCCCGCCATCCTCCACCCACTGCTGGAGGAAGCGCATGCCACGGCGTACTGCCACCGCGTTGTCCTCACGCTAGCACCCTACTAAACGACCCAACCTTGATGCTCCTTATCTAGCCGACGCCGCCTGGCCGTGGCCTCATCTCCATAAATGTGTACGTCGCAGAGCCTATCCAGGATACGCTCCATTGCGCCTAGGCGCTTACGCGACACCCTGCCGACTTCCCATCCGTCACCGCCAACAACCATGGGCGCCTCTCCCTCTGCGCCGAGTTTGGCCGCTCTTTTTTTTTTTTTGCGACAGAAAGAGAGTTTTATTCCATAATTATAGGGTTACAATCAAGAGGCACCAACTCCTCAATACAAGGTGGGCTCCTCCCCAGCCATACGGCAGTAGTAGACTCCGTACGACTGTACAATGCCAAGTAGTAGACTCCGTACGACTGTACAATGCCAACCGATGTGCTACCCTATTTTGCTCACGCTTTAGTTTTGATGGAACAAACTCTCGATCCTGAAGATGACGCTTGATCTCTAATACCAAGTGCCCATAAGCTGACCTGGATAAGCTATCCCCGGTCATTGCGCCTAGTGCCGTAGATGAGTCTGACTGAACCACAATTGGCAGGGCCGAGTGCTGCAGGGCCAAGGCCATGCCCTGCATTATCGCATGTAGCTCCGCTTCCAGCGCATCGTTGCAGTTAAAGATGCATCTATACGCCGCGAAGATCACACTTCCTTCATGATCCCGAAGTATCATACCTGCTGCCGCCGACCCGTCCTCTTGCATGAATGCCCCGTCCACCGATAGTGCCGCCCAGCCCAAGGGCGGTCGTGGCCAGTGCAGACCTGTTGGAGGAGCGGGAACCTCGACGATTGCCTCCCGAACGACAGGCATTTTCCCTTTGAGGATATCATCTGTAGAGAATCGACCACACAGGTTCAAGGAGTTCATATAGCTCTGAAGGAAGTCCGACGTTGCCGTTACGGGAGGATCATCCTTTCCGTGCGTAAGGTCCGATCGTAACGACCAGATCCTCCATATTAACATGATCGTGCAATCCCGCATGTGATCATCGCAGTTAGCCAGGACATTTAATAGCCACTCCTTCCCTGAATCCTGGAGAAGCTCTTGGCTCGGAAGACGACATACTGTTCTCATCTGATTCCATATCCCCTGCGCATGCTCACATGACACTAGAGCATGGAAGCTAGTCTCCTTTTCTCGTCCGCACACCCGACAGCTATCTCTAGTCGAGATGTGTCTATACTTGTTGCACTCATTTGTGGCGAGAGCCCCAGAGACAACCTTCCACGCCATAATTCTCATCTTAAGAGGCACTTGAGAGCTCCAAATTTGCTGCCAGATGGGCCTTCGGCCTGAAGCATTATTACTTGACGAGCTTAGCTGCATTGAGAATTGAGCTTTTGTAGCTAGATGATAGGCGCTACGAACGGAGAACTGTCCAGACCGCTCCGGAGCCCAAGCGATGAAATCCTGCCCGTTCCTTGGAGATGTGCGGATCATCAAGATCGCCCTAACATCCATGTCCCAAACATGCTCCCTAAGCCGTTCCAAATCCCATGCACCATGCTCATTCAGAAAATCAGCCACCCGATTGTACCGACAGTTCCCTTTAGGGGTGATCGGCCTGAAATTGTGGCCACGAGGAATCCAAGCATCTCTCCAGGTTTTAATCATAAGACCGTTGCCGACTCGCCATATAATGCCCTTTTTCACCAGCTCAAGACCATGAACAATACCCTTCCAGACCGCCGAACTGTTAGACGAGAATACCGTGTCTAGCAAATTTCCCCTTGGATAGTATTTGGCCTTCAGTAATCTCGCAGAAAGGCTATCTGGGCTATCCAATAGGCGCCAGGCTTGCTTGGCAAGCAGAGCTTGATTGAAAGCCCTCATGTCTCGGAATCCCATGCCCCCCATTGCTTTGGGCAACATCATCCTCTCCCAACTCAGCCAGGCCATCTTCCTTTTGCCGTTTTCCACCCCCCACCAATATTGCCTCATCATCTTGGTTAGGTCATCGCACACTGAGGCCGGTAGTTTGAACACACTCATCACATAGGTGGGTATCGCCTGAGCCACGGCCTTGATAAGAATCTCTTTATTTCCAACCGAGACATATTGTTCACTCCAATCAATAAGAATTTTCCTCAATCTGTCTTGCAACGTCTCGAATTGCCCTTTATGAACTCGTCCGTCAGGGACCGGCAGTCCAAGGTATTTTGGCTCAAACACCTGCTGTGTTACCTCCAATGTATTCTTGATATCATCCGCAACTGACCCACCACAATTGTCAGAAAAAAGGATGGAACAATTCTCGGGGTTTATAAGTTGACCCGTCGCCGAGGAATAAGTGTTCAACAAACCTTTAACAACATTCACCTGTTGGCCTGAAGCTTCAAAAAATAGCAAGGTATCATCGGCAAAGAGAAGGTGAGATATCTCCGGTGCACCTCGACAAATGCTCACCCCGTTCAATCTACCATCGTTCACTGATTTAGATAGAAGAGCAGATAACGCATCAGCGACAAAGAGAAACAAAAACGGAGACAGTGGGTCACCTTCGCGAAGGCCTCGCGATGGTGTAAAAGCCTCCAGAAGCTTCCCATTGAGTTTAACCGAATACCGAACAGATCTGACACACGTCATTATCCAAGCGATCCATTGCTCCGAAAAACCCCATCGTCTCAGCGCCTTCTCCAGAAAATCCCACTCGACCCAATCGTATGCCTTTGAGAGATTGAGTTTGTACGCACAGGCCGCCCGATTGTTGCTCTTCAAAGATTGTATGTGATGGATGCACTCGAAGGCAATGATAGAGTTGTCCGAGATGAGCCGGCCCGGGATAAAGGCACTCTGGTTCTCAGAAATCAGCTCCGATAGACAAGGACAAAGTCGATTAACCAAGCACTTTGAAACCAGCTTGTAAATTACGTTGCATAGGCTGATCGGCCTAAACTCCTTAAGCTCCTTGGGATGAGGGACTTTCGGAATAAGGACGATCGCCGTATCATTAACCCCTTCTGGCATGGAGCCAGAGGCAAAGAACTCCAGCACAACAGCTGTGATCTCAGTTTTTAGAGCTGCCCAATTCCGTTGATAAAATCTTGCTGGAAAGCCATCCGTGCCCGGAGCTTTAAGTGGGCCTATTTGAAATAGGGCATTCGACACTTCCTCCTCTGTAAACGGCGCGCATAACAAGGCGTTCATCTGTTCAGATACCTTAGAATCTATAGCCTCGAGAACGACCTCCGGAGTAAGAGTCGGATCCTTGGTATAGACTTCCTTGAAGTAGGAAGTAGCCATGAGTTCCATGTCCGACGGAGAGGAGCACCATGAGCCATCAGTCCGCCGGAGTCTCTGAATGTAGTTCCTCCTCGCCCGCCATACGGCACGACTATGCAAGTATGCCGTATTCCGCTCCCCTTCCTTCAGCCACGTAATGCGTGATCTCTGTAGCCACATCATCTCTTCTCTGTAAAGCAGCTCATCAAGTTGAGACATCTTATGGCGGATCAACGAACGGTCCGCATCGTTAAGCTGTAAATCAGCCAGTTCGGCCCGTAGCTTCTCCAGTTCAGTAACAACATGGCCGAAATTTTCCTTACTCCACGCCCGTAAGCCATTCATCATTTCATGTAGGGCATCCCTCACGGCCGCTAGGGTACCAGCTGACTTGCTTTTCCGCCATCTACTCGCCACCACCTCTGACAACGCCGGATGGCGTTCCCACATAATCTCATACCGAGGAGAAGCTCTAGTTCTCCTCGGATCCACAAGAGCCAGTCGAATCACGATCGGACTATGATCCGAACATGAGGATGCCAAGTGATCCACTTGCGCGGCAGGGAAGAGCTCCCTCCACCCCTCACCCGCACATGCTCGGTCAAGGCGCACACGCACGTTCCTTTCTCCAATCTGCCCATTATCATATGTAAAGGGAAACCCCGAGAAACCAAGATCCCATAACTCACATGCCAACAAACAATCCCGGAATAACCCCATCTGATTTTCGGAGCGCTGGACTCTTGACATGTGCTCATGCTGCCACATTGCCTCATTAAAGTCCCCACACACTAACCACGGCTCCGACGAAACCGCACGAAGCTGGGACAGCGAACTCCACATGAGATGGCAGTTTTCAACCCTAGGTTCACCATAGACAAACGTCGTTCTCCAGCTTTTATCACTTGCCACATCAACAATCCGCACGTCAATGTACCGTGCACAAGAATCCAGCACCGTCACTTGCAGTTTCTCATCCCAAAAGAGTGCGAGGCCTCCACTGAGGCCGTCACTCGACACGCCAGCAAAACCCTTCATCTGCAACCGCCACTTGAGTTTCTCCATCTTCGAAGAGGCCTGTCTTGTTTCCGAAAGAAAAACAAGCCCCGGGGAATTGGCTTTAGAGAGGGCCAACACCTCATGAACTGTCCGGCGGTTCCCCCCCCCCCGACAGTTCCAAGCTAGGATATTCATTGCATCCTGCGGTCCTCCTCGAGGGAGGCCGCCGATCGATCACCTGACACACCACTTGAATCAACACGAGCCCTTTTACTGCTTGCACTGCTGGTAGGTGAGGCATGTGCCCCGTCCTCACCATGCCCCTGGGTGAGTGCGAGCAAACCCCCCGGCCCTAACAATGCAGTGGCCTCCGGTGCAACATTATCCATGGAGAGTCTCTTGCGCACTGTTGGATCACCTTGCTTGGAAATTTGTCCTTCCTTGGCAGGGCTTGTAGCCGTATCTAGGATGTCCGGGTCGACAAATGTCTTCCCCGGCGATTTCTGCTGTTGAGATTGAGGCGTATGTTGCTTCTGAGTCCTCCCCCTGCCATAGCTATCATTAGGCGGCGGTTTATTCAGTCCATCAGCATAGAGCCAAGGGCCATACTTCTTGTCCTTCTCCTCATGCACACCAGATCCGCACTCTTTGCAATCATGACCAATGATCCCGCATACACTGCAGAAGCGCGCCAATTTCTCATAGCGCACCAAATAGACTTGACGTTCTTTCCCCCTTACAATACTGACATACTTGGTGAGAGGCCGGCGAACATCATGCCGAACCCTAACCCTAATGTAGTCACCACGAGTATTTCCGTTGAGTCTCATCTCCAAAATCTCACCCGAGTTTTTCAGCAGATTTTCCACAATATTCTTCCTGCAAAAACCCTCTGGGATCTTGTGAATCTGTAGCCAAATTGGCATAAACACCATGGGCACTTCCTCTGCCTTTGTGAAACCATCATATGGAACCATCAACTCAAGTAAATTCCTGAAGATCCAAGGCCCTTGATACATCATGCGTTCCCAGTCTCCCAAACAAGATGCTTGTACCACAAAGAGCTTCGGCCCAACCGGGCGAAACCTTACCGGCTGTGCGGGATTCCAAGCAGCCCGCATATCCTTGTAAAAAGCCGTTTGGCTGAAGGTTTTATCAGTATGGACCCTCGCCAAAGCAAGCCATCTCACACTTTCATTGATCTCTGGATCAGCTTCGTCTATCACCAGATCATCAAACTCTTCATCATCCAGGTTGAGTTGTTCCATGAAGTCTCCAAGATCCGGCGTTCCGAAGGAGCCGCCGCCAGCGCTGGTGCCCGACAGGGCGTCCGCGGGGGGATCCATCGCTCCCGAGGAGAAGGGCGGGGCGAGGACTAGCCGATCGAGAGATCGCTCACGGGGAGGGAGATCGATCGGGATGGTATACTCAGAGGCGACGGCGCCGCCAGAGAGGAAAGAAAACCCTAGCCTTGCGCTAGAGGAAAGAAACCTGAGTTTGGCCGCTCTTGGTTGAACTTGAACCTCCGCCACTAACTAAGGGGCTCGGCGGATTGTCAAAAAAAAAAAAAAAAAAAAACTTAGGCGCTCGGCTCGCATGGCTCAGGGGGTCATCTTTTCTGATTCAGGTGCAGGAACCTCGAGAGATGTTAGATGCAACATAATTATGTCCAGAAATTTGTGTAGCAGCCAATACCAAACCTACTACTAACTAAAGTTGATTTCTATGATTTCAGTTCACTGGTGGTACTGGCTGGCATAACGTTTATGTTACAGGCTTCCTCCAGAACGATTCCTCACGATAGATATCTCCAGCAGTCATAAATTAGCCTCAAGGCATAAGGTGCAGATATTGTTCCTTGGTATACTACCACAGTCGATATATAAGAGATACTTTCGACTAAGCACACATGTAATGTTACATTTGAGTAAGGGATTACCATATTCTCTGATTTTTGTACCCCGACAGATATGTTCAACTATATTTAGGCTATTATACATCTCTAATCTGCATACTTGAGTACTTCCTAAGCCATTTTTTGTGACACCTATTGTAACATCATTTTTTTCTTAAGGTATTCTCCTTATTTCTGAACAATTCCACTGTCTTTGCTTTGTCTACTCATATGTGGTTTTTGGTCTTCCATGTCTCTGCGGGAATTGATTTGCGTACATACTATTTTGTTACTCTTTTGAGCTTCTACAGAACAGATGTCTCACTGCCCTTCTAAATAATACCCTTATCAAGTCTCCAGCGTTTAATGCAAAACCTTAACCAATTACGCACGTGTTACCAAAATTTTCGAGTTTTTCATTTTTTTTCTTGTCCTGTTGTTGATAAAAGAAACTTATGCAGAATCATTACATCTCCACACGAGCAGTGCAGATCTGAGAGCTAGGTTATTTGTCAACAGTTATCCGTTTTATCCATACAATAGAAATTTAGTTTTACATAATTTGAGTGTTAGCTCACGTGAGCTTGTAAATTCTCTCAAGTGTCCACACAAAGGCGGAGGGAAGAAACCTATTTAGGTGGTCTTTATTTCTGGGAATACAATTTTCACAAGGACCGTTTCTTCTCACCTTGGTCTTGTGATATAATGAAACTTATTCCTAATTTTGATCAGGGACACAACAGTGAAGATGTTTCCAAATTTCGTGCTTTGGCTAAATGGTAAAGTTTTCATGAATTCCTGTTATGAATTGCTTCTCACTCTTTTCTCATAACCTTTTATTATCTCATGATTTTTTGTTTTTGTTTTTCTACCGATATTTCTATTTGCAAAACGATTATTAGATATTGGAGAACTAACGAGGTATACCTACTGCCAAGTATGCTTTCAGAAGTACACGATTCAAGAGATTTTCTGTTTTGGCAGAAGTTGGTGTGCCTACCGACAAGTGTGCTCTGAAAATTAGTCAATTACCTCATCTTATTAACTCATATATTCCATGAAGTTCGTATTTGGTTTAATAGAACATAATCACCAGCTAGACTTACAGATCGGTTCATAAGGTTCTTTCTGGACAGTAGTTATGGCTTAATACATTTAAAATGTGCAGGGTTGTTTGATTCATGAACAAAGCAAATCTTTTCTCTTTTGCGTTTTCGACATTTCACATATTAAACCATTGTACTGTTGCACTATTACTAGGACCTATGTGAAAGGTAAATAAACCTTTGTGCAACATATGTTGGTATAACTCTGTCCCAACTAGCATTAATATGCCAGATATAGTTGTTTCTTTACTGAAATGTTAGGAGCTTCATGTATAAGGTATGCAGAAGTTCTGACTTTGGGGAAGTGATTAATTCTTCATGTGCAGTAACCTGGAGAGATTGTGCTGGTGGATTCTAGCTGCAAGGTGAGTGGCTTGGCCCTAGATTAATCATGTTTAATTTTGAATAGATGTGAAGTGTTTTCCTATCACGACATGTTGTAAGCACAGTACTGCATGCACACCTCGCGTGAGCGAGAGCCAGCCCACCCCTCCACCCGCGCCGCGGGCCACTCCGGCCGCGGCGGCCACCGCCCCTCCATTCATGGCAACCTCCGGCAGATCCACTAGTCCCTCGCGGGGGTCGCCTCCTGTTGACCGGCGCGACTGCTTGCCCCGCGGACCGACCAGAGGCGCGCGGTCACCATCCTCCCCTCGGTCTGCGTCAGATCCAGACCCGACGCCGCGAATCCTGTGGCACGACGGGTGCTCGGCATCCCCTGCCGGACCGTCGGTGGAGCTCGCGCCATTACTGCAGCTGCGGGATCCGCGGCACTTGATTTCATCGTCGGGCTCGGAGGAGACTGCGCGCGTCCCGCCGTCGACCGCTGAGGGGACAGTGACAGCACCCCAACCTACGCCGCGCATCAAATCGATAGTCGTCGCGCCTTCCCTGGTGGAGAGGCTTTCCTCTTCGGGGACGGACCCGGGCTGGACCGAGGTCAGCGCGCGGAAGGGAGGCCGTCCACCCTTCGACCCTCGGTCCCTCGGGAGTGTCGGGCGCTGCAGCGGCCCATCCGCCTACAGACTTTGAATCCGGTACGTCACCGCCCCTATATCTCTTCCGCGGCCGTTGCTTCCGATGCCTAAGCAAGCGCCATCGTCTTGTCGACTACCGAGATCCGATACACTGCATCACTTGTAGGAGGGCCGGCCACATAGCGAAGCGCTGCCCTCAGAACCACCCTGTCCGAGGTCGAGGAGGCCCTGTGAGAGATAGGCTAGGTCCACTCCCCCGGCTCAACCTCTGCATCACCGCATACGCTTCCCACCATCGGCGACCTCCACTATGTCGCAGCTCTCCCCAGCCATGCTTCGCCACCTTGACCACGCGCGCCGACCCAGGGCCACCCGCTCCGTCACCATTCCCTCCCCGGCCATTGACTAGGCGGTCTTCTTCCTCCGTAGCCACGCCGTCACACTCACGGCGGCACACGGGGTCAACGCTACATCGCCGATGGCAGTAGGCAGAGCACTCGAGGGGCTCCTGTCGGTGCCAGTGCATTCTCTTCGCGTCACAGCACACCACCCAGAGCATTTCTTGGTCCTCTTCACACAGCCTGCGCACCAAGTCAACGCGGTGCGCCGCGGCTCCATCCGTGCCGAGGGTGCCTCCTTCAACATCGCATCCTGGCATGAGCAGGAACACGCCGTCTTCGACTCCCTGCTCTTGCATGTCCGTGTCGTCATGGAGATGATGCCAATGCAGTTTTGGTCAGTTGAGGGGGCGGAGGAGATTCTGGGGAAGAGAGTTCGAGTGGATCGGCTCGATAGCCGGACCCTCGAACGCGGCCACACCAAAAAATTTGCCTGCTGGGTGTGGATGAGCGACATCGCAAACATCCCTACCTCGCATACCTTGGCAGTGCTACCACGCGGTGCGGGTAGGGTGGAAGAGATGGAGGGATTCTCCCCTCCCGACAGGCGTGTCGCGCCACCGCTAGCCACGACGGACTACACCATGCTGATCCATGTCGATAGGATCGAAGATTGGACGCCGCCGTCTCCACGCTCATCTCACTCGGGCCAGAGCGGCCTCCCTTCGTCACGCAGCGACGATGACTCCACCCCTTTCCCGGTGGTGGCCCCTGCATCCTGGAAGATGGGGGTTGAGGATGGGCATGCGTCGGGGCGCAGTCAGCGCCCGGCTCGTGCGCCGGTGGCAGACTTGGGCTGCCGCGGCAGGCCGTCGGGTGGACGCACCAGAGATCAAGACGGCGAAGGGGCCTCGGGGGGAGGTGGACACAGGTCCTGGAGAGATGTCCTCCTCCGCCGTGGACGCTCCCAGACCCCTCCCAGGCCTGCCCCTGCACCGCGCCACCGTAGCCACTCCCCGCAGTCCCGTCGCAGGTCCAAGGACGTGACTGGGAGGCGACAGGGGGCAGGGAGAGACCGCTCGAGGGCACGGCTGCAGCCCCAACAGCAGCGGTCGCGTCCCCCTCCTCCGCCTCCCTCTGTCAGGAGGGACGCCCACGAGACCCTTGGCAGCAGGGGAGTGACTGCCCCCGACCTGGGGCGCACAGGAGAGGACCCTGTCGAAGATTTTTTTCAAGTCGGCGTTGAAACCATCCATCGCCTCAGCTGCCGTCGACAGCATGGCGGCCGACGTCCACGCGGCTGCAGAGGCAGCGATCAGCTCGCCGCTGGAGTTCGACGCGGCACTGCTGCTCAACGACCCTAATGAGGCGGTGCAGCTGGACGCTTTCAGCCCCACGCTGTCCGCCGCTGCGTCATACATGGGCTAGTACAATAGGACGACACCAACACCGACATGTACGATGCAGCTGCAGCCGGGAGCAGTCACAGGAAGAGTCAGCAAGCTGCAGCTGGGTGCATCCGCCGCCGATCGGCAGGATACGCAAGGCCAATTCCGCGCCAGCAAACAGCCTCTCATCGCAGCTGCCCCGGCACCGGCACCCGCTAGACGCCCAACTGCGCCACCAAAGACTAGAGCTTCCCGACACCGACTAGACACAACGCCAGACAGGCGGCAAGCGGCTCGACGGTGCCGGTAGCACAGCGCGCCTCACTGCGTCTCGTCAAGGAGCTGGGACTGCTGGGCCCCCGTGACAAGATGACTGACGAGGTGGCGAGAGCACTCCTGCATGTTTCGATGAACCGCTGTCCGACAGTGATTTAGCGGTGATAGCCAAGCTGACTCGCCTCGACAGCGATGCACTACGGGTCATGGCTAGCATGATTGGGCCCGATGGAGCTGCCGAGGAGGCCATGGTCTGATCATGTTAGTCTACCTTTCGCTTCCACTCCAGAGGCAACCGAGCCTACCTCGGTTTAAGTTTAAGTTTAAGTTAGGATTGTGTAAGGTTCTTTCAGGTAGAGGGATGACAGCTATTAGCCGGCGCGTCTTGGGGCCTGTTGGTGGGCGCCGGTTCTCCAGTAGTAAGATGGCAGTGTGTGTCATGGGCCTGAGGCCGTTTAGTTTTCTGTCTTCGGAGTTTAACAAGTGTTCCAAATGAGTGTCAACTTCCCACCTATTATGTGCTGGAATGTCCGCGGTTTAAATAGCTCGGCTAAGAGGGCAGCTGTCGGGGAGATGGCAAACGCACACCGGGCTGCCATTCTTTGTCTTCAAGAGACCAAGATCTCAGCATGGTCGCCAGAGCTAGTTAGAGAGATTGGGGGAGCGAACATCACCGGATGCATAGCGCTACCGGCAATCGGCACTTGTGGGGGAGCAGCTATCCTATGGGATAAAGACCTCGCCACAGTCACCTCCCACGCAATAGGAATTTTTGCCATCACGGCCAAGGTCACCCTAGCAGGGCAGAACCATAGTTTTTGGCTATCTTCTGTCTACGGCCCGGCGGATGATGCTACAAAGGAAGATTTCCTACGGGAAATTACCTCCTCTGCACCGCCGATGTCTGAACCATGGCTCATCAACGGGGATTTTAATCTCATCTACGAAGCACGAGACAAGAACAATCTAATCCTCAATCGCAGGCTAATGGGTAGGTTTAGATCGGCAATCGACTCGGCGGGACTAAAAGAGATTAGATGCACAAATCGCAGATACACTTGGAGTAATGAACGCGGGGATCCCACCTTAGTTAGTATTGACAAGTTCTTCTGCAACATCCCTTGGGAAAGCTGCTTCCCCTTGGTATCCCTGCATGCCGCTTCAACGGCAACGTCGGATCATTGCCCGCTAGTTCTGCTGGACACCACAGCTGCCCATCGCCCGGCTAGTTTCAAATTTGAAAATTTCTGGCCGATTTTCCCACACTTCCACGTCACGGTACAGAGAGCATGGAATAGACCAGTACAATCCACTTGTGATTTCCATAGACTTAGTATAAAGCTGTTAAGGACGGCACGCGATTCGAAGACATGGAGTAAGGGTTTTTTCAGCCAGGCAGAACTGCAATTTCATCTGGCAGCGGAAGTAGTGCTCCGCCTAGATGTAGCATAGGAGAATCGCACACTCTCAGACGAAGAATTCCGCCTGCGCAAACTACTCAAGCTACGGCTACTGGGGTTGGCGGCACTAGAACGAGCGCGCCGACGACAGGCATCACGCCTTATTTGGATCAGACTAGGAGATGCGGGGACGAAGTTCTTTCATGCCAAGGCATCAGCCAGAAAACGAAAAAATTTCATCCACCGCCTGCAAGTAGGTATTGAAGTAGCATCCTCACACAAGCAAAAGAAGAAGCCATTTTTAGCCACTTCCAGCAGAATTGGGGTACTAGGGCGGATAGACCACTATCGATTGACTGGACGAGTCTCGAGCTTCCATCAGTACATAATAGGGGTTTAGATAACCCTTTCTCCGAGGAGGAGGTTTGGGATGCGATAAAGGAAACACCGGCAGAAAAAGCACCAGGACCAGACGGCTTCACAGGGACCTTCCTCAGGTCTTGCTGGTCAATAATAAAAGAGGACATCATGAATGTTTTCAGTAGTTTCTACAACTTATCAAGGGGAGATTTTGGCACGCTCAACACAGCTAGGGTAATCCTTCTTCCAAAAAAAGATGGCGCCACAAGGGTAGAGGATTTCCGACCGATCAGCCTAATCCACTAAGTAGCGAAACTGATCACCAAGGTTCTTTCCAGACGTCTAGCCATGCAGATTAGCACCATCATCTCCCCAGCTCAATCAACTTTCTTGTGCTCCAAGTCTACTCAAGACAGCTTCCTCTATGTGCAAAATGTAGTAAGATCACTTCACAAGAAGAAAATTCCGGCTCTGCTACTTAAACTAGATATAGCGAGGGCTTTCGACAATGTATCATGGGAATATTTGTTAGAAGTGCTGCAACAACTAGGGTTCCCAGCACGTTGGCGCGACTGGATGGCACTACTCTTTAGCACGGCGTCGTCCTCGATAATGCTGAATGGCTCCGTCGGCCGCTCTTTCAGCCATCAAAGAGGACTCATACAAGGGGACTCCCTTTCACCGCTACTTTTCATCATCGCAATAGATACGCTCCACCGCCTGCTCGAGAAAGCAACGGAAATGCGCCTGCTAGCCCCGCTGCCGGGAAGGAACATCCCCCTCCGAATCAGCCTATATGCCGACGACGCCGTAATTTTCGCTAACCCAAGCAAAACAGAGATCGACACCTTGATGATGATCCTCCGAGATTTTGGACACGCCTCGGGTCTTCGCATCAACCCGGGAAAATCAACCGCCTCGGCCATCCGCTGCGACGGATTTAACCTACAAGAGATCCTGGTCAACTTCGGGGGGGGGGGGGGAAACTAAGGGTTTCCCGTTAACATATTTAGGGTTGCCGATCACCCTAGCAAGACTTCGTCTAGTCCACATACAATTCATTCTGGACAGAATTAGGGCTAGGCTAGCAGGATGGAAGGGTAGACTCCTAACCATCACCGGCAGACGCGTCCTCGTCTGCAGCGTCCTAACCGCCCTACCATCATTCGCGTTATCAGTCCTTAGGATGCCAAAAAAATTCCTTGCCGAGGTAGGAAAAGTTAGGCGACGCTTCCTATGGGCGCATGATGATGAACCTAATGGAGGAAAATGCAAAGTAAACTGGCCGACAGTTTGCTCCCCTGTGGAAAACGGAGGTTTAGGAATCCTCGAGTTAAATCGCTTCAGTAGAGCTCTTAGGCTACGATGGCTATGGCTATCCTGGACTAGCCAAGAGAGACCATGGCATGGCATGGTTCTACCATGCGACGAGGCCGATAGGGCCCTCTTCCATGCATCTATGACGGTCACCCTAGGAGACGGCGCAACGGCATCATTCTGGCATTGCTCCTGGACGGGCTCCGGAAACCTAAAGACGTCCTTTCCAAACCTCTTTGCACACTTGAGGCGTAAGAACGGATCAGTTCGCGATGCACTTGCTAACATCACTTGGATAGCAGACCTCGCCCATGGGAACACGCTGCAGCTGTGGGAAGAGGCAATTAGGTTACACAGATGGATCCGAGACAGGCAAGTTCATTTGCAAGAAGGGAGACATGACACAATCAATTGGAATCTCGAAGCTTCAGGGGTATATTCCGCCAGTTCGGCATACAAGGCCCAGTTCCAAGGCCACCTCACATCGGAGTACAAAAAGATGATTTGGGCAACCTGGGCACCGGGACGCCTAAAGTTCTTCCTCTGGCTGCTCCTAAAGAACAGACTTTGGTGCAACGACCGACTTCAATGCAGAGGGTGGCCAAACGGCTACTTTTGCCAACTTTGTTATCGGAACCTCGAATCAGCGAAGCACCTGTTCTGGCAATGCCCGATGTCCCTACAAATATGGACACACGCGGCATTGCACCATGGCTGTGTGACACTGCACCCGGGAGCATGGGAGGACAAAAAAAAATCATCCGACATCTTAGCCACGATGAGCAACTCTGCTTTACCAAAACACAAGAAAGCAGTGAAGACAATCACGATCTTGATCCTGTCAGAAATTTGGAAAGAGAGGAATGCGTGCACCTTCAGGAACAAAGCTGCGGACCTCCATGACATGAAATATGCTATCAATAGCACCGTAGAGCTATGGAGGCAAGCCGGAGCCACAGTGTTGGAGCACCCGTTCTGGGATCCTCCGTGAAACATCCCCCTATAATCTTGCTTTGTTTTTCCTTTCTTTTCCTTTTTTCCTTGATCACTCGGATCATATCCCCCCGCGACATTTGTTTCCATCATGCTACCTCCTTTGAATCAATATAAGCCAGCCTGTGGCTGGACCTTTAAAAAAAAGTGTTTTCCTAGATTAATGGGTGATTTATGTGCAGCTGCTACAGTAGAAGACATGCAGTTGCTTGCCGTCGATGAAGCGACATCAACATGGGTAGCTAATCCAGTCATTTGTTAGTCTGTTCGTCTTTCTTCCTTCCATTTTGTTCTTCAGTCATGTGTTGGACATCTTTTTACTCTATGATGTCGTTGCCCCATGCTTCGGACTCTCTAGACATATAACTTCTTATAAATCCCATGGCAATTGCTTTCATGTGAATTTTGGTTAGTATTTGTGATGCTGCTGGCTTGATTAATCATCCCAGTCTACCACGTGCCTGCTCCCGTCAGCACGCCCATTGCAAGCCCGCTAATGGTGTAGTTGCAGGAGCGAGGAGGTGAAATCCCTGAGCCACGCAACAAGATGGACGACTTGGATTGATGAAAAAAATCTTAGCATTTATCTCCTTACTCAGAGAACTTTTGAGAATTTTAATAGCTTTTAAAGATGTTTATATTTGCGACAGTAGATGCAAAGAATATTATGTGCTTTAAAAATACGGTTTTCAGTGCTAACATTTGCAGGATTAGATCATCAATGGGCCATGATTTGGAGATAATGCAAAGCTGTTTTCCAATCGGAACTAGATTTAATTTTCTTTTACTAGTAAATGTGCATGTGCGACGCACGTATTATTGTGTAAAAAAACAGCATTCGTTGTAGAAAACAATGAACAAAAATAGTAAACAAATATGTTTCTGTATATTGCACACCTCACATAGGGCGGCTGGAATCACATATATATAGATTACAATACTTGATCATCAAGAAAGATCAAGAGGATCTCTAATCAAATCAATACATATCCGGTAGGTGATCATATTCCTATACAAAGATATATGTACAAAAGGAATACGTTAACATCCCCCCTCAGTTTGTGCGTCGTATGGCAAGAGGCACAAACTGGACCGAAACTCAGAGAAGAGCTGCGACGAGAGCCCTTTTGTCATAATGTCGGCGTACTGATGGGAAGATGGCACATGCAGAACCCGCACCTCGCCAAGGGACACCTTCTCACGAACAAAGTGAATGTCGATCTCTATGTGTTTGGTACGACGATGCTGGACTGGGTTGGATGCCATGTAGACGGTGCTGACATTATCACAGAAGACAATAGTGGCAGTCGATAGGGGATGATGAAGCTCACCGAGAAGCTGTCGGATCCAACAACACTCAGCCACGACATGAGCAACAGCACGGTACTCTGCCTCGGCACTGGAACGAGATACCGTGGTCTGGCGTTTTGATGACCAAGAGACCAAAGTATCACCGAGATAAACACAATATCCAGAGGTCGAGCGCCGAGTGTCGGGACAACCAGCCCAGTCAGCGTCAGAGTAAGCCGTGAGACAGGTCGATGAAGAGGGGGCGATGTGCAAGCTGAGGTCAAGGGTGCCCTTGATATATCGAAGGATACGCCTGACCAGATGCATATGCGGCTCTCGAGGTGCATGCATATAAAGACAAGCCTGCTGAACAGCGTGCGCGATGTCGGGTCGCGTGAGTGTCAAGTACTGTAGAGCTCCGGCATAGCTGCGGTACTCGGTGGGATCAGCGAGCAGAGACCCATCTTGCGTCGACAACTTGCATTTGGCATCGATGGGAGTAGCCGACGGATTACAATCAACCATGCCGGCACGCTGGAGGAGATCCAACGCATACTGTCGCTGGGAGAGCACCATACCAGATGATGTGCGAGTGACAGCAATGCCGAGGAAGAATGATAAGGTGCCAAGATCCGTCATGGCAAACTCGGAGTGGAGCTGCTGAGTAAGACGCCGTAGGAGCTGGTCCGTGGAGGCGGTGAGGACAATGTCATCCACATATAGGAGAATGTAGGCGAGGTCATGACCACTCTTGTAGATGAACAGAGATACATCCGACTTGGAGGCGACGAATCCCATCCGGTGTGCAAAGAGAGCAAACCGCTGGTACCAAGCACGTGGAGCTTGCTTGAGACCGTAGAGCGATTTGTGAAGACGGCACACATAGTCGGGGCAGCGAGCATCGATGAAGCCAGGAGGTTGCTGGCAGTAAACCTCCTCGTCAAGATTGCCATTAAGAAAGGCGTTCTTGACGTCAAGCTGGTGAACCGGCCACGCCTGTGAAACGGCAAGGCCGAGGACGATGCGTATCGTGGCCGGCTTCACCACGGGGCTGAATGTCTCGTCAAAGTCGATGCCTGGCTGTTGAGAGTAGCCACGGACCACCCACCGAGCCTTGTAACGAGCAAGGCTGCCGTCAGCGTGAAACTTATGCTTGAAGATCCATTTCCCTGAAACAACATGAGCACGAGGAGGTCGAGGAACAAGTGACCATGTTCCGTTAGCAACAAGAGCATCAAATTCCTCGAGCATGGCACGACGCCAGTGAGGATCATGGAGAGCACCCCGGTATGTTTTGGGAATGGGAGATGGAGTGGAGTGTGTTGCCGTGAGGTTTAGACGATCAGTGGGTTGGAAGAGCCCACGTTTGGCACGTGTGAGCATATTATGCGTGTTACTCGGTGACGGCGGCCGGTGAATGATAACAGGCGACGACAAGACGGGAGACACGGGGGAAAGAGGAGAGGCGGGGTCGGCGATGAGAGAAGTGGAGGCCGGCTGGATAGGTGCAGAGTTGGGCGAACACATAGGTGGGCTGCTGGGAGCTGGTGACGCCGTGGGAGGCGGAGAGCCATGGTGCATGGCTGGAGACGGGGCTGCAGGCAGTGTACGGTGAGAGGTGGGTGGAGCCCCACCATGCATGGCGGGTGATGGGTATACATGCATAACGGGTTGGGTCTGATGTGTGGCCGCTAGATGGAGTAGGAAATCTAGATCGGCTAGTGTAGTTTTTGGGTGATCAGGGATACGGCTGAATGGAAACGCATGTTCGTCAAAACTGACGTGACGAGAAATGATAACACGTCGACTGGCAAGGTCGAGACAACGATAGCCTTTGTGTTGACTAGGATAGCCAAGAAACACACACGCGACAGATCGAGGAGAGAGTTTGTTCTTAGCGGTGGCAAATTGATTGGGATAGCATAGACAACCAAAGACACGAAGAGCGGCGTAATCCGGCGCAGAGTCATATAGGCGAATATAGGGTATGGCGAAGTCTATGGCTTGGGAAGGTCGTATATTAACGAGGTGGGTAGCTGCGGCAAGGGCCTCTGCCCAATAGGATGGCGGCATTGATGCCTGAAATAGAAGGCTCCGTACTACGTCATTGATTGTACGAATGGCGCGTTCGGCCTTGCCATTTTGGGCAGAAGTGTAGGGACACGAGAGACGAAGGCGAATACCGTTAGTGGAGAAGAAGGTGGTAACTGTGGAGTTGATAAACTCAGTACCATTGTCAGCCTGCATGGCGACGAGGGGACGAGAAAATTGTGTCCGAACATACGCGACAAAATTGATTAGAATGGCAGCGGTGTCAGACTTTTGACGGAGAGGGAAAGTCCACATGAAATGTGAGAAATCATCAACAATGATAAGGTAATATCTAAAGCCAGAATTACTCAAAACTGGAGAGGTCCAAAGATCACAATGGATTAATGTGAAAGGTTCGACGCTTATTGAAGATGACCTAGCGAAGGGCAAGCGCACGTGCTTGCCAAGTTGACAAGCATGAAAAACACACGAAGCTGCCTTATTACAAGAAATAAAAGACTGTTTATGAAGTTGGGACATGGCGTCACGTCCTGGATGTCCTAAGCGGCGATGCCAAAGCTCGGTGGAGGTGGTGGCAAGTAGTCCATGGGCGTGGTGATTGACGATGGCCGAAGGGAAGATGTAGAGTTCTCCCTGGCTATTGCAACGGAGGATCACGGCCCTGGTGCGAAGATCCTTCACAGAAAATCCCCAAGGGTCAAATTCGATAGAGCAAAGATTGTCAATAGTAAAACGACGAACAGAGAGTAAATTTTTGACAATGTGAGGAACAAGTAGGACATTGTTAAGCAAGAGTGTGCGAGCGGAAGTGGGGATGGACGTGTGACCAATGTGTGAGATGGGCAAGGTGGAGCCATTGCCCACGGTAACAATAGAAGAAGAATTGGAAGGAGCTAGGTGCTGGAGCATACCGGGGTCGGATGCCATGTGTGCGGTGGCTCCGGAATCCATGACCCACTCACCAACAGTCGAGGGGGTGGCGGCGTTGTTGAGGGCGGCCATTAGCGCGGTGCAGTCCCAAGACGGAGTGCCGCCATAGCCGGGGATCGGCGGCGGGTTGGTGCCGAACGCCTGTCCGTGAAGAGGAGCCAGCGAGGTGAAAGCTTGCGCCGGTGGGAGCGCTGGGGGTCGCGAGCCGAGGAGGCCGGCCCCTGCATTCTGCCTTGCCGTTGGAGACGCCTGGAGCTGTTGACCCGTATATGGGTTAAAGCACACCCACGGGCCGACAGGAGAGCTAGCTTGGTTGGAGCGTTGATTGCCAGAGTTGCTGCTGGTGTTGCTTCCACCGCTGTTTTTCTTCTTGCGCCAGTTGCCGCCGCCGTTGCGATTGCCACCGAAGTTGACGCCGCTCCGGTTGCCATCACCGCGGTTCTGGCCGGACGTGTTTGAGCCACCAGCGCCATAGGAAGCACCAGCACCATGGTAGCCACCCGCTCCATGGGATGAACTGCCGCTGTAGAGCGCGGTCTGGTGCCCGACTACCGTGGAGTTCGCGAGCTGGGTCTCACGCAAAGTGAGGAGAGAGCGCGTCTGGGCGAAGGACGGCAGGGGGCTCTGCATGGTGACGATGGTAGTGATGTCGGAGAAGCGCGCATTGAGGCCGCGGAGGCAGTTGAGAACGAGCGTCTGGTCGGAGATGGGAGTGCCCACGTCGCCGAGGGCATCCGAGAGAGCCTTGAGGCGATGGCAGTAGGCGGTGACGGAGAGGTCACCTTGGACGAGGCCGCGGAACTCCGCCTCGAGGTAGACGGCACGGGTCATCTGATTGTCGAGGAAGAGGTTGGTGATGAGGGTCCACGCCTCCTGAGCCGTCTGGTCCTCGGCCATGATGATGTCGAGGATCTCATCGGAGATGGACCCATAGAGTCATGACCGGACGACGTAGTCCTCGCGAGTCCAGTCGGGCGTGCGGTCCGCCTCGGCGGTGACGGTGTTGACGTGAGGGAGCAAGTCGTACTTGCCGAGGAGAACACGGACGAGCATCCGCCACTTGGTGAAGTTGGAGGTGTGGAGGTCGAGCGTGACGGGCACATGGGTGCGCACGCTAGCGACCTGAACAGCCGAGGAGGGGGCAGGCATGGCAGCACTGACGACGGTGGTGGGCAGGGGAGGCGTAGTGAGGGACGAGGTGGTGCTCGTAGAGCCGGTCATGACGACGGCGAGATTGGATCAGGGACGGGAAACGTCCAAAGGTGGAAGAGGCTGGATCGGGAAGTTTTTAGCTGATACCAAGTAAACAAATATGTTTCTGTATATTGCACACCTCACATAGGGCGGCTGGAATCACATATATATAGATTACAATACTTGATCATCAAGAAAGATCAAGAGGATCTCTAATCAAATCAATACATATCCGGTAGGTGATCATATTCCTATACAAAGATATATATACAAAAGGAATACGTTAACAAAAATATAATTGTGTGCTAACAATGTTGTGATACAAAAATGTTACTTGGACTAAAACTTTAGTGAACGTATTTATCATCAATCATGAGTAAATCAACAATGTTCGAAGAATTTTTTTTAAAAAAAATCCTGATTTTCTTGACCATACTTGAGTGCTCATCTACCGAGGAGCACTGGCGTGTAGCGGGCCTAGCTAGGAATCTGAACTAGCCCGTGGTAAATTGTTGCAAAGGACTCACAACTGTCACCGTCCGATGAATGGCATAAATGCAAGTGGATATGGTATAAATCTGAAAAATCAAAAACGGTGATGGCAGGAAAAAAACATGGCAAACCATTCTTTTTTAGGGAAACATGGTAAACCATTCGATACAGGGGGCTACTAGGGATCAGCCACATGATTAAATCATCCGACTGGCCGATCGCTCGATTAGGTGTATCGAGCGTGTCTGATCAGAGTAACCGAGCCCCCAGTCATTCTTCTTTTTTTTGCCTTGCATCCACTAGCCCCTGGTGTAGCACCCGCCTCCGCAACGACAACGATCCAAAAGAAATTGGCGACTACAACATCGAAGCACATGACATCGCACCCACGCCGACGTAGATCCTAGAGCCGCCGGTGGCAGCTGCACCGCAACACCGGGAACCGCCAGGGCTGCTCCATGGCAACACTGGGCTCGCCATCGCGACAAACTTCTTTGTAGCTCTGGCCGTCATCTCCCTCGCAGCGCCTCCCCTCTCCGAGTGCCATTACAACACGTAGCTCTGGCGGTGGCATGCTCCGTCAGTCAGACGATGATCCATTGCAGTACGAACATCTGTCTTAATGGCCTCGCGATGCTCCGGTAGCACCACATGACTGTCATAAAAAGTGTTTCGAGACTGCTTCTGGGGTTTTTAGGGTATCTGAGAATTTATAAACCAAAGAACGGAGTCAGGAGGACGTCGAGGGGTCCACAAGCCAACAAGGCGCCACCCCAGGCCGTGCCGGGTTGGCTTGTGGGGCCCTCGTGTGTCACCTAACCTTTCTATGATGCTTGTTGGTCTTCTTTTGGTCCAAAAAAATCTCTAAAATGTTTCAGGTCAATTGGACTTTGTTTGGAATGAAAAACCTGAAAAATGCAGAAAACAACAACACGCACTGGACACTAGGTCAATAGGCTACTGCTCAAAAATAATATAATTTGGTAAATAAATATCCCAAAAGTATTTTACAATGATAATATATCAACATGGAATAATAAAAAATTATAGATACGTTGGAGATGTATCAAGCATCCCCAAGCTTAATTCCTGCTCGTCCTTGAGTAGGTAAATGATAAAAACAGAATTTTTGATGTGACATGATGTCCATAATGTAACCTTATGCATGTATGCTCATTACGGTACAATGAATTAACAAACATTAACACAACGATCCTTATAGGTATAAGCAACAAAATCATTAATCTTTCAAAGTATACGATCCTCAAAGATTGTTTTACCCCATTCATCTTATAATATTAGCAAGGCATGACTCGATCTTCACCACATTAATACAAATGTCAAGCACCACGGTGTCCAAGTTAGTCAATTGGACCGTACTTTTTCAATATGCATAAACTTTTATTCTTCACGCAATATATGAGCGTGAACCAATGGACATAGCATATAGGTGGAATAGAATATGGTGGTAGGTTTCAAAGGGGTAACAAGTGGAAAAGATAGTCTCACATCAACTAGGCGTACCAACGGGCTATGGAGATGTCCGTCGATAGATATCGATGCAAGGAGTAGGTATTGCCATGCAAATGATGCGCTAGAGCTATAAGTTTATGAAAGCTCCACTAAATCTAAGTGGGGTGTGCATCCAACTTGCTTGCTCATGAAGACCTCGGGAATTTGAAGAAATCCGTCATCGGAATATACAAGCCAAGTTTATGAAAAAGTGATTCCCGCTAACATATGAATGATATAACAAGAGACTCTCTATATGAAGAACAAGGTGCCACTTTGAGGCACAAGTGTGGTAAAGGATAGTAGCAAAGTCCCTTTTCTCTTTTTCTCTCATTCATTTTTTTCATTTTTTCCATTTTTTTATGGTGGGCTCATTTGGTCTCCTCCATTTTTATTTCCTCACTCAGACAATGCTCTAATAATGATGATCATCACACTTTTATTTACTTAAAACTCAATATGAAAACTGTTAGGATGATATGACTCTGTATGAGTGCCTCTGGAAGTGTACCAGGATGTGCAAAGATCTAGCGTAACATGTATAAAAAATATGATGAACGGTGGCTTTGCCACAAATACGATGTGAGCTCTATATGATCATGCAAAGCATTATGATTATGAACGAACTAGTCATGTGAAGTGACGATGGCATTTGCATGACAACATATCTCGGAATGTCTATGAAAATGACATGATAGGTAGGTATGGTGTCTGTTTTGAGAAGGATATAAAAAATGCTTGTGTGCAAGAGAGTGTGTCATGTCAGAGGGTTTGAATGCACCGGCGAAAGTTGCACCGATCCTCAAGGTGAGAATCGGTGATGCACTGTACCGAAGAGACTAGAAAATATGAGGAGTGAGATTCCGTATGTCCATGGTTTCACATTAATTAGTCATGAATAACTCATGTACTTATTGTAAATTTTTATTAGTTTTACCACAAATCAAAGTACTAATCGCATGCCCCAAGGGAGAGGGTTGGTAGGAATTAACCATCACGCCACTCCGACTCAAAACAATACTAGGGTTTTAACGAAAAATAGAAATGCTCACACATCATCACCATGCCCTTTTATTTTTTCGATAAACAAGAAGTTTAACATCTCTTAATATCGACAACTCTCTAAATTAATAATAATGCACTCACACCTTTTTCATATCACCACATCAATATCATTAACCCATAATTTCTTTATATGTGCTACATGATGGTTTTAATTATCACTCATTGAACACCCATTATTTTTTATCTAGTCTTATGACTCATGCAAATTACCTTCACTATTTACTTAACTCTCAAACAAATATAAGTGAAGAAAAAAGCATAATATTTCAGTAAAATCTACACGTCACCATGCTCAAAAAGATATAAGTGAAGTACTAGAGCAACTGCTAAGCTCAAAGGTTATAAGTGAGGCACATAGAATATTCTAACAAATTGTGATGATGTGGTATCTCTCAAATAGGTGTGTCCAGCAAACTATGATTGTGGCAGACTGAAAGTAAAAGCAAACAAAAGCGAACGACGCTCCAAGCAAAACTCATATCATGTGATGAATAAAAATGTAGCTTCAAGTGACATACTGATGGATTGAGACGAAACGAGGGGATGCCTTTCGGGGCATCCCCAAGCTTAGGCGCTTGATTCTTCCTAGTATATTACTTTGGGGTGTCTTGGGCATCCCCAAGCATAGGATTTTGCTGCTCCTCATTCCTTTGTCCATCGGAATAATACCCAAAACTTGAAAACTTCAGTCACATAAAACTGAACAAACTTCGTGAGATCCGTTAGTATAAACAACATATCAAATACTTTCAGGTGCAGTTTTAGGCACCGGGTTGGCTTGTGGGGCCTCATGTGGCCCCCAGCCTTCCTCCAATGCTTGTTGGTCTTCTTTTGGTCCAGAAAAAATCTCCAAAAAGTTTCATGTCAAATTGGACTTCCTTTCATATGGAAAACCTGAAAAGTGAAAACATGAAGAAAACAACAACTCACACTGGGCACTAGGTTAATAGGTTAGTGCTCAAAAATAATATAACATGGTAGGTAAATACCCCAAATATATTCTAGAATGATAATATATCAAAATGGAACAATTAAAATTTATAGATATGTTGAAGACATATCACACTCGTACCGGGTCTGTGAGAGGCATGTGCCACATCAAAAACGTATGCATGTGGTATTTAATTATAACACCATCATTTGATGCATGCATATAGTTAGGCCACATACAGGTGGTCATGGTCTCACCCATCTCATGCAGTTTTCGAGACACGCCCATTCATAGGCCCGCGCGGTCTACCGCTTTGACATAAGACATGAGGGGGTTTGACCATGATAGATTCCTATTGGTTTGTGTGAAGGTAGGGTGTGCAGAGCTAGTTTGAGTGCAAGCGCTTTTGTATACTAGCTACGATTCTCTCTCGCCGACTTAAAGTGGGGCGCACACGCAGTATTGTTCGCTGTATTGTGTGTTTTGTGAGACATGTGCCACATCAAAGTTATGCATTGCATATTGAAACATCACAACATCCTTTTTATACATATATTTTATCCACATGTAGGCGTGTTTGTGTTCTCGCCCTTTCTCGCATTTTTTACTAATGTTGCTATCTAAATAGCACACGAGTCAGATGAGACAACTATGTGCGATTTTGGAAGAAACAGACAAGGTTCCCGTAGGCTAACCGTATGCCAAGCCCATGTCGTGTCACGTCCGTACAATCTGCTTGTGACCGCTGGCCATGATGGGCTCACACGATGCTTCCCACAAGCGCCAGCCACTCTAAATGGGTCATGTCTACACTACAAAACCCAATCCGAGAGTACACACACTGTAGTGTCTGCGATTAATCATAATGTGTGACACACACATTTCTACCGTTGCAACAACCCGCCTTGAGAAATCTAAAAATATCTACCTGCCTTGAGCTATTTAAAAATTGGTGGTACCGCGGGGTTTTCTCTTTGATTGTACAGAGTTATTATGTTTGGTATGTGTGCGATGTTTGTTGGTACGACGCCACTTCAACCCCTTTCATCTAAATTTTCACTTCTCCCGGCATTTCACTCCCACCAAGTAAAAATTTCAGTAGCCGCAACATTTCCTCAGATACCACCTTGCCCCTCACCTCACCCCTCCCACACACCACGTCACCTCTCCTCCCTCGCTTGAATCTAGCTAGCTCGCCGTCGTTGCTGCGCAGCCTCCACCACCAACCTCTGTCGGTCTGCCCATCAGGTTACCCACTGATCTTGTCAGGACCCCGATCCTAAATCATAGAAATCCAGCCAGTAACACATCGCATCTCTTTGAGGTCTCACGCACGATTATCCCCACGGCTGCATCCTTATCTTAGCCGGGACCGTTTGCGCCTTTTGACTCGCGTATGAAATTGTGTCGCTAGCAATCCAGTGAAAGAGAACCCGGATCGACATGTCTAGTCATAAACCAAAGCGGCAGTTCCGCACAAGGACAGACATACATGACCCAGCAAAGCAGGTGTCGGTCACCAGCAAATGTAGACGAGTCGTAGCAAGCTACAGGGACTCCATTACATCGTGTGACATTTCCCCAAAGGGGACAGACACAGTAGCTAAGAAGGACACATGCCGGTCAACCAATGTGTCCGGAGCAGTAGCGAACTACCATGGCTCGTTGGATCACAAAGGGGCATTTCCCTGTAAGGAATGCTACTAAAGCCTACGGCTAGGTAATCGAACCCCATACATACCAAGTACGACACACGTACGCATGGCATACTGATATGTATAGATACATCGATGGCATCACAACATAAGCATAAACATACAAGCTTTATTAAAAAGGCTCGGAAGAGCCTCACACATAATATTACACAGTAGGGGTCTCACGACCCATCATAACAGTCATTCAAGTTACAAGCCAGCGGAAGTAGATAAACTGTCTGAGTACAGACAGATGAAACTAGAAGGCACATGGCCTGACTATACTACAGACCCACCCTAGGGCCAGATCGTAGGTGGGATACCAGCTACTCGTCGTCGTCGATATCTAGGAAGAACCCTCCATTAGGGTCATTAACAACCTCTGCAACAATATTAAGCAAACATGAGTACTGAGGTACTCAGCAAGACTTTAGGATAACTATCTACGCATGCAATGTATCAAAAAGGAATTGTGGGGTTTCATGCGGAAAGCCAACATTTGACTCGTGGCTAGACAACTTGCATTTTTAAATAATTTTTGACAACTTGATTTCTCGCACACAAGTCCACTAACACCACAACAATACTCCATCGTGGAATCATTCCGTCACCATACGGGAATGCCGTCCACGACACTCACGCTTATCTTGACAATTTTATGAGTAGCCGTTAAAGTTACCTATGAACAACATATGTCTCCAAGTAGTCCATATCCGCGGACGTGGCTATTCGAATAGATCATAACCCTGCAGGGGTGTACTTCTTCACACACGCTCTCGCCATTTATCGCCATGTGCACGTCATGCACCTCGGCAACCTTCAAGCGGAAGTCCAGCGAGGGAGTCGGCCACGACCGTTAACCACACTAATACTTAGTCAAGGTCTATCGCCTATCTGAGGGTAACCCACACGGAAGTCCGGCCGAGGTTTCCGCCACGGCCCCAAACGATGTGCGCGGGGTTCCCAAGCCCACCATCTGGGTGCCACTTGGTACACCGTGCCACTGCCTACCGCATCATAGCCCACCTCTCAGGTCAGCGCTATGCACGGCCTCCAGCATGACTATAAACACCAGAAACTACTTGCAACTCCTAGACCGAGTACTAAGCGATTAATAAGTCGAGAGGGTCAATTAAGTATCCCAATGTGTGGTAGTATCTAGTCTTGGATTACATACACGAAACTCGGTTCCTAAGGACGGTTCCAATGAAACAACCCGCCATGTACTCCTACATAGCCTTCCACCGGTACCTTTACCAAATCATGTTCAACACACAACCTTTAATTACTGAACACATTCTCACAGCTCTGTTCATCTTCCAGATGACAGACCATACACAACTCTAAGCATAGCATGCATAGCAGGATAAGGCACATCATGACTCAAGCATCTACCAGGTATGCTAGGTTGCAAGGTTCAGCTATTTACTGTGACAAAGACAGGTCATGCAAAGGTAGTGGGTTCAACTAACGTGGCAAAAGCATTTGAAGCATTTGATCCTAATGCAATAAGTAAGTGCAGGAGCGAGAACATGGGATTTATCTGGATGATCAAAATGGTTGCTTGCCTTGTTGCTGAGAGGAGGTACAATATCCGTCAGTCGGATATTCGGTGGAATCCGAAGGAGCGGAGCCTACCGATAGAAATGACATCAATCAATAACAATCATATGCAACAAAATGATGCATGAGCATGGCATGAAGATGCATGGTGGTATGCTAATGTAGCTATCATTTATTAAGTTTGAAGTTGATTTGAATCAGATTCAAATATCACTTCAAACGAGGTATTCTCGAATACCATTTTAATTGATTCGACCTGATGCTCAGATCAACTTGTTTTTAACATGCATGGGAATGATATGTTAAGTTGCTGGTTGTGATTGAACAATGTTTGATCATAGCATTTGAAGTGGAATTCAGATGATTTTCAAATTCCAACTCCAGAGCATTTATTAAATCTAACCTATTCATTATTCTACATGTTTGGTCCAGTAACATTTTCAAACATGTTTGAAAATGACATATTCAGATTCCTTGGATTTTTTTGATAGTTTTTCATATATAAACTATTTTCATTGGAGTTACAGATTAATTTCTATGATTTTTAGAAGTTTTGGGCAATTTTTGGAATTCTTTTAAAACAGAAAAGCTACTTATTGCGTGAGCATGGCATCAGCGGGTCCAACTGGCCGTGGAAAGTCAAACCTGACCAGTGGGACCCACTGGTCAGTGACTCTGGTCAGTTTGGATTAGATTTATACTTAATTAGCTAATTAACAGCACTGGACCCACATGTGAGTGACTTTTAGTTTAATTAATTTCATTTTTATTAACTATAATCATCCAGAGGCTGGCCCCACGCGTCAGTGGCTCAGGCCAGCTGAGATTCACCGGCGGCGAGGTCGTCCTCGCCGGCGGTGAGCCTCCGGCGACCACCAGAACGGCGAAGGGGCTCGAAAACGGCGCACAGGCGGCCAAACTCTGCGCGGAGTGCACGAGAGGAACGTCATGTCTCCCGCAGGTTCATTTTTGCACCTAGCTGGGGTTGATCTGGCCGGAGATGAAGCCGGCGATGAGCTTGGCGGCGGCCGAAGCTCGGGCATCGTTGGGCTAGTCGAATCCGAAGGAGATAGGCACGGGGCTGAGCACCTACGACATCTACTCGACGGCCCGAAACTGTTGGTGGCCTCAGAAGGACGAGCCGTTCACCGGAGAGCTACCGGCGACGAGCTCCCGCGGCAGATCTCGTCGGTCTCCGGTGAAATCAGGGCTAGAGGAAGAGATCGAAGGGGGAAACTTGGGGGAAAGCTTGCTAGGCTCACGGGGAGTGCAGTGGAAGGCTTAGACGGCTCGGGGAGGCGCTGTGGGCGACGAATCGAACGAAGCTCGCCGGCGGCCGAAGCTTGAAGACGACGGTACCGTGGGCGTTGCAGGGCTCGGGGGGTCTTCTTCTTCTGCAGGAATGACCAGCTCGTCGAGGCGGAGCGAATGGAGCACTCGGGGGGGGGGGGGAGATCCTGTGGCTAGAGGGCTCGGGCAGCTCGAGCTCGAGCTCCTGTTAATGGCGGCAGTGGGGAACGAAGAAACCGAGAGGAGAGGGGAGGAATGGATCGCGGGGATGGATAGGGCCGTGCCCGGGGAGGTTATCCCCGTCTTGCCAGCGCACCGGGACGTCCACGCAGGCAGGGAACTGCGTGGAGGCGCCGGGCGTCGCGGCGGCCACCTCCTGCTCCCACTGGCGAGGAGGAAGACGACACGGGGAGCTGGGCCTGGGCCAGGTAAGCGACAGGTAAGAGTTTTGCATTTTTTTTCTTGTTTTGTTTTCTAATTTTCTAACTATTTTTATTTGCTATTTATTTCAGCTCCAAAATAGTTTATAAAATTATTTTGAACACACCACAATATTAGTTGGAATATTCCAACCATTCCTGAAGTTTTCAACATGTTTGAAAACTTAAAGTGTTTGAATTCAAATTTAAACTTGAATCCGGTAGCTTTTGAATTTAAATAAAATGCCAAATGTGTTATGAAGATAGTTTTCTTCACTCATTATTTGCTTTCAAGAATTATTAGAAAAGTTGAACTTTTCTTGAGGCCATTTTGGGTTCATTGATTTTAACAAGTTTGGAATTTCCTTTAAATTGAGAAGTGGCTAGGGTTTTTGAGTTTTGCTTCACCACTTGCTTTGATCTTGTTGCAATTTTCTTGGATGCAATGCAAAGAAGATATGAGCACAATGCTATACTTTGGTTAGGGTTCCAGGGATGTGACAACTCACCCCCACTCAAAAGAATCTCGTACCGAGATTTAGAAGTCGTCGGGAATAACGCGGGATACTCAAGTCGGAGACGATCCTCTCTGTCCCATGTTGCCTCCTTTTCAGAATGATTTGACCATTGAACTTTAAGAAACTTGAGGTTTCGACGTCGAGTGGTACGCTCAGCTTGATCAAGAATATGCACAGGGTATTCTCGGTATGAAAGGTTATCTTGGAGATCAAGCGTTTCGTGGTCCACTTCACGGATAGGATCCGAAAAGCAACGCCTAAGTTGCGAGACGTGGAAGACATCATGAACCTTGGAAAGATGCGGAGGAAGTTCCAACTGGTAGGCAACTTCTCCTCGTTTGGCAAGAATGCGAAAAGGACCAATGTAACGAGGAGCCAACTTGCCCTTGATACCGAATCGATGGGTACCCTTCAAAGGTGTAACCCGAAGGTAAGCCTTCTCATCAACTTCAAAGGTCACAACCTTATGATGACGATCGTATTGGCTCTTTTGACGAGACTGGGCTGTTTTCAACTTTTCACGAATAATGCGAACCTGCTCTTCTGCATCCTGGATCATATCTGGGCCAAAGAGTTGCCTCTCTCCGGTTTCTGACCAATTAAGAGGTGTTCGACATCTTCGTCCATAGAGAACCTCAAAAGGGGCTTTGCCCAAGCTTGATTGATAACTATTGTTATAAGCAAATTCGGCGAATGGAAGGCACTTCTCCCAATTCATACCGAATGATATAACACAAGCTCGGAGCATATCTTCTAGGATTTGATTCACTCTTTCTACTTGACCACTTGATTGAGGATGGAAAGCGGTGCTAAAAGATAAGTGAGTCCCCATAGCATTCTGAAAACTTTCCCAGAAGCGAGAAGTAAAGATACTCCCACAGTCTGAGTTAATCTCCAGGGGAAGACCATGAAGAGACACTATTCGAGAGATATATAACTCTGCTAGCTGGCTAGCTGTTATACTCTCACGAACTGGAAGAAAATGAGCTACTTTGGAGAGATGGTCAATGACAACAAAGATAGCATTATTTCCTTTCTTGGTCTTGGGAAATCCGGTAATGAAATCCATACTAACTTTATCCCATTTCCATTCAGGAATAGCTAAAGGTTGAAGGGTGCCAGCAGGCCTTTGATGTTCTGCCTTAACTCAATGGCAAACGTCGCAGTTAGCAACGAACTCAACAATTTCTCTCTTCATCCTAGTCCACCAAAACCTCTTGCGTAGGTCCTGATACATCTTAGTACTACCGGGATGAATGGTGAGAGGAGAATCATGAGCCTCCTTAAGGATCAATTGCCGCAGACGTTTGCTCTTAGGAACCACTAAACGGTTCTGAAAGAACACAACACCTTTCTCATTGATGGAGAAATCCCTAGTGTTTCCGTGAGCAATATTCTCCTTGATCCGGGATATACCCTTATCATAAGCCTGCACGGCTATAATTTGATCCCTAAGAGTAGGCTTCGCCACCAGGGTAGAAAGGAATCCTTGAGGAACAATATGGAGATTTAACTTCCGAAATTCCTCATAGAGATGCGGTTGACCTTGTTGTAGCATCAAATTGTTACAATACGATTTACGACTTAGTGCATCAGCCATAACATTGGCCTTCCTCGGGGTGTAAGTTATCCCTAAGTCGTAATCCGAGATCAACTCAACCCACCGTCTTTGCCTGAGATTCAAATCCGGCTGGGTAAAGATATATTTCAGACTTTGGTGATCAGTGAATATTTCGCAACGATTACCAAGAAGGTAATGTCGCCAGGTTTTTAGTGCATGGACTACAGCTGCAAGCTCAAGATCATGTGTGGGATAATTATGCTCATGTGGATGCAACTGTCGAGGTGCGTATGCAATCACATGACGATCTTGCATGAGAATGCAACCTAATCCTTGTCGCGAGGCGTCGCAATAGATAACGAAGTCCTTAGAAAAATCTGGTGGTAGCAACACAGGTGCGGAAGTCAGGTGTCTTTTCAGTTCCTGGAAACTATGCTCACACTGTGGTGTCCACTCGAACTTTTTATCTTTCTTGAGGAGTTCAGTTAGAGGCTTTGCAACCTTGGAGAAATTCTTGAGAAAGCGGCGACAATAGCTCGCTAGACCAAGAAAACTCCTAACTTGCTTAACCGATTCAGGTTGGGTCCAATCAAGGACAACTTGAACTCTCTCGGGATCGACAGCAATACCCTTACCAGAGATTACGTGACCCAGATAGGTCACTTCTGGTAACCAAAATTCACATTTTGTAAACTTGGCATAAAGGCGATGCTCTCGAAGTTTCATCAATACCAGTCTTAGATGCTCGGCATGTTCTTGTTCGTGCTTCGAGTAGATGAGAATATCATCGAGGTATACCACGACGAATTGATCCAAATACTCCATGAAGATTGATTTCATCAAGCGAGAGAAGGTGGCTGGGGCATTGGTTAAACCGAAGGACATGACGGTGTACTCGTATTGACCATAACGAGTAACAAAAGCCGTTTTTGGAATGTCCCCGTTCTTGATCTTGATTTGATGGTATCCCAACCTCAAATCCATTTTGGAGAAGACTGAGGATCCAGCGAGCTGATCATACAGGTCATTGATCCTGGAGAGCGGATACTTGTTCTTTATGGTGACCAGATTCACTGGTCGATAATCTACAACCATCCGATCTGTTCCATCCTTCTTCTTGACGAAGAGGACGGGGCAAGCCCAAGGAGAAGAGCTAGGACGAATGAAACCTTTATTCAAGGCCTCATCTAGTTGCTTCTTAAGTTCGGCTAGCTCCAGGGGTGCCATCTTATATGGTCTTCTGGTTATTGGAACAGTTCCCGGAACAAGATCTATTACGAACTCTACATCTTTGTCAGGTGGAATTCCTCGCAGTTCCTGTGGAAAAACATCCGGGAAGTCACGGACTACCAGAATGTCTTCAAGTTTCGGAAGAGGGTTGGCATTGAGGGAATAGAGTTGGCATTTGGCAACTCGAGTAGAGACATTGACTATCTCACCCGAGGGATGGGTAAGCTGAACATTCTTGGAATGAGTATCAATCTTGGCATAATGAGCTGACATCCAGTCCATACCCAAGATGATATTAATATCCGAAGATTTCAGGGCTATCAATGAGGCTAGAAAACTATCATGTCTACTAGAATTTCATTGCGATAGGTTATCCTAGAGGTTTGCCACTTACTACCAGGAGTTTGGACAACCAATGGAATTGGCATATCACAGAAAGACATGTTATGCAACTGTGCATAACTTTCTGAAATGAAGGAATGAGAAGACCCAGTGTCAAAAAGAACAGACGATGGGTGATGATTAACAAGGAGCGTACCCAGTATGACGTCGGGATCCTCTGGAGCTTCTTCTGCTGAGACATAGTTCACACGGCCACGTGCAGGAGTTGGCTTCACATAGTAAGCTTTGCCCGACTTGCCTTGCCCGACGGACTTTCCGGGTTGCTTGGCACCCACATTCTGAGGACACTCACGGGAATAGTGCCCTGGTTCTCCACACTTGTAACAAATCACTTGATTGGCACGTGGTGCAGCATTGCTAGCTGGACCACCATAGGTTTTTGCTGGAGGGTTGGTCTGATTCGTCTGAGGCGCCACATAGGATGGCCTCGGAGTGTATCTTGGCGGCAGAGAACTGTTTGGAACCCACAGCCTGCGATTTGGAAACGCGGAACCAGTTGACGAGCCAAAGTCACGGGAGTGCTTCTTTGTGGCTTCATAGTCGGTATGACCAGCCTCGGCACTGATCGCCTTGTTGACCAGGACTTGGAAGCTTGTACATTCATGGAGGCGCAAATCACGACGAAGCTCAAGGCTCAGACCCTTATTGAATCTTGCTTGCTTCTTGGCATCAGTAGACACCTCCTCTGTTGCATAGCGGGCGAGGTTACAGAACTCGCGGCTATAGGCATCCACGGTCAACTTTCCTTGGGTGAATGCACATAACTCCTCTCTCTTTCTGTCCATCAGGCCCTCTGGAATATGGTGCAGACGGAAGGCTGCACTAAAGTCTGCCCATGTGGCTGCTGGTTCAGCAGGACGCATAGCTTCAAAGTTCTCCCACCATAGATTGGCGGGTTCTTCCAGAAAATACGCCGCAAAGGTCACCTTGTCGGCCTGAGAAACATTCGTAGAGCGAATCTTACGTGAAATACTGCACAACCAATCATCAGCGTCCAGGGGATCAACGGAGTGATGGAACTTTGGAGGATTCAGCTTCACAAAGTCATTGAGGGACACTGCAGCATTCCTAGGCTGACGAGCCGTATTTTGCTCAATACGCTCTAACAGTCGGTTGGTCTCCCTTTTGTTTCTCTCTGCCTCAAGCATAACTTCCGCGAGAGAGGGCGGGTGAGGCAGTTCTTCTTGCGACGCTTGACTACCCTCTCCTTTCTCATGAGCAGGGGCACGGTTCAACCTGGTGAACACCATCCTGACAAACAAACTCATAGCTTAGACCAATATCAACATCAATACTAGCTATGGATTAAGAATGCACTGAACACATGGAATGCGAAAATGAATATCCGAACAACATGGTAACAAGCAACTGCTATATATACACCATGGTTCATACACACCATTACATAGTTCAGTACAACCTTAACCGAAGAGCAAACTAATGAAGTTATGAAACTACTCATCAGAGGCATACAAGCTTCCTATACATTATTTATCTATGCCTCCGGAATTCATTTCACGACACAAGCATACTTCACAAGTCACACAGGACTATGAAAGTACAGCTACTACCATATTATCCTTCCACTCACGGTTCAGGCATCCGCATAGAACATCTCATAAAGATTGCCTCCATGGCCTGGAAGCTCAACCTGCGGATCAGGAAATACTCTAGCCTGACATCCCTGGGATTCGTAAGGACACGGATTTGGCCTTGGTCCCCTGACTGGTGGTAGTAGGGGTCCCCGAAGAGGGGTGACTCCTCCTATAGCAGGCCAGTCAACATGAGTCGGAAGATGGGTTCTAACAGGGTTCAACATCTCCATATCTCCATACCCTGTCTGGACTACAGGTGACAGCTGCGTCAAAGCCGTCCACAGACGGGCACGTGTAGCATAAAGCTCCATGCGGAGGGCACGAGCATCCCTGTCTCTATTCTGTAGCATCTCAGCAGTGGACTGCAGTAGCGGATCCTCCATAGAGGAATCAAAGTAGACCCCGCTGAGATATCCCTCTTCACCTGGCTGAGAGGCACGAACATAGCAGAACTCTGAATTCTGCAGCAGTGCATGTCTCGCCCTCATAATGGTGAGCATTGAATAGGCAGCATCTTGTACTGCCATGTCAAGAGTGACTCCCAATCCATAAGACCAATGGATTGGCTCCTCAGCTCCAGGGTAGTCTGGAAATACCCTAACAGTGCAGATATACTGGCTCTGGTTGAAATCTTGGTACTGTTCCTCCACTATGTACTCTGGGTACCAGCGGTAACCGCACACCGACATCACCCTGACCAGCATGGACGTATGACCCGGCACATCAATGCACCTGATCAGACGAACCACCTGACGAGAAGGACGACCAGGCATCTAAAAATAGAGAGTAATGCAAAAGCATTAGAGCTCTGAATGCAAAATTGGGCAGCATAACGGCTGTAAATGCTTAAAAACAATTTTGAGTCAACCGAGAAAATAGAATAGCGTAACCACTCAGCTATCAAGTTCAATTCTCTGATCATCAAACTTACTTTCTTTTCCTAGGGATAAAAGAAACCCAAAATATCTCTCGACCCGTAGTCTTATAATCTACCGATCAGAAACACGAGCCTAGAAGAAGATGAGTAACCTAGTCCTTAATTCCCGCAGAAAAGACGAGGATGACCGGAATAGAATAACTTGAGAAGAGAACAATAGTCTTACGTTTCCTTCCACAAAAAATTCCCTTATATATAACTAAAGCAATTCTAGACTCAACTTCGACCAGTTTGGCTTAGTAGTCCTACAATCAGTCAGGCTCTGATACCAACGCTGTCGGGACCCCGATCCTAAATCATAGGAATCCAGCCTCTAACACATCGCATCTCTTTCCGGTCTCACGCACGGTTATCCCCACGGTTGCAGGCTTATCTTAGCCGGGACCGTTTGCGCCTTCTGACTCGCATATGCAATTGTGTCGCTAGCAATCCAGTGACAGAGAACCCGGATCGACATGTCTAGTCATAAACCAAAGCGGCAGTTCCGCACAGGTACATGCATACATGACCCAGCAAAGCAGGTGTCAGTCACCAGCAAATGTAGACGAGTCGTAGCAAGCTACATGGACTCCATTACATCGCGTGACATTTCCCCAAAGGGGACACACACAGCAGCTAAGAAGGACACATGACGGTCAACCAATGTGTTCGGAGCAGTAGCGAACTACCATGGCTCATTGGATCACAAAGGGGCATTTCCCTGTAAGGAATGCTACTAAAGCCTACGGCTAGGTAATCGAACCCCATACATATCAAGTACGACACACGTACGCATGGCATACTGTATGTATAGATACATCGATGGCATCACAACATAACCATAAACATCCAAGCTTTATTTAAAAGGCTCGGAAGAGCCTCACACATAATATTACACAGTAGGGGTCTCACGACCCATCATAACATTAATTCAAGTTACAAGCCAGCGGAAGTAGATAAACTGTCTGAGTACAGACAGATGAAACTAGAAGGCACATGGCCTGACTATACTACATACCCACCCTAGGGCCAGATCATAGCTGGGATACCAGCTACTCGTCATCGTCGATGTCTAGGAAGAACCCTCCATTAGGGTCATTAACAACCTCTGCAACAATATTAAGCAAACATGAGTACTGAGGTACTCAGCAAGACTCTAGGATAACTATCTACTCATGCAATGTATCAAAAAGGAATTGTGGGGTTTCATGCGGAAAGCCAGCATTTGACTCGTGGCTAGACAACTTGCATTTTTAAATAATTTTTGACAACTTGATTTCTCGCACACGAGTCCACTAACACCACAACAATACTCCATCGTGGAATCATTCCGTCTTCATACGGAAATGTCGTCCACGACAATCACGCTTATTTTGACAATTTTATGAGTAGCCGTTAAAGTTATCTATGAATAACATAAGTCTCCAAGTAGTCCATATCCGCGGACGCGACTATTCGAATAGATCATAACCCTACAGGGGTGTACTTCTTCACACACGCTCTCGCCACTTATCGCCATGTGCACGTCATGCACTTCGGCAACCTTCAAGCGGAAGCCCAGCGAGGGAGTCGGCCACGACCGTTAACCACGCTAATACTTAGTCGAGGTCTATCGCCTATATGAGGGTAACCCGCAGGGAAGTCCGGCCGAGGTTTCCGCCACGGCCCCAAACGATGTGTGCGGGGTTGCCAAGCCCACCATCCACGTGCCACTTGGTACATCGTGCCACTGCCTACCGCATCACAGCCCACCTCTCAGGTCACCGCTATGCACGACCTCCAGCATGACTATAAACACCAGAAACTACTTGCAACTCCTGGACCGAGTACTAAGCGATTAATAAGTCGAGAGGGTCAATTAAGTATCCCAACGTGTGGTAGTATCTAGTCTTGGATTACATACACGGAACTCAGTTCCTAAGGACGGTTCCAATGAAACAACCCGCCATGTACTCCTACATAGCCTTCCACCGGTACCTTTACCAAATCATGTTCAACCCACAACCTTTACTTACTGAACACATTCTCACAGCTCTGTTCATCTTTCAAATGACAGACCATACACAACTCTAAGCATAGCATGCATAGCAGGATAAGGCACATCATGACTCAAGCATCTACCAGGTATGCTAGGTTGCAAGGTTCAGCTATTTACTGTGACAAAGATAGGTCATGCAAAGGAAGTGGGTTCAACTAATGTGGCAAAAGCATTTGAAGCATTTGATCCTAATGCAATAAGTAAGTACAGGAGTGAGAACATGAGATTTATCGGGATGATCAAAATGGTTGCTTGCCTTGTTGCTCAGAGGAGGGACAATATCCGTTAGTCGGATATTCGGTGGAATCCGGAGGAGCGGAGCCTACCGATAGAAATGACATCAATCAATAACAATCATATGCAACAAAATGATGCATGAGCATGGCATGAAGATGCATGGTGGTATGCTAATGTAGCTATCATTTATTAAGTTTGAAGTTGATTTGAATCAGATTCAAATATCACTTCAAACGAGGTATTCTCGAATACCATTTTAATTGATTCGACCTGATGCTCAGATCAACTTGTCTTTAACATGCATGGGAATGATATGTTAAGTTGATGGTTGTGATTGAACAATGTTTGATCATAGCATTTGAAGTGGAATTCAGATGATTTTCAAATTCCAACTCCAAAGCATTTATTAAATTTAACCTGTTCATTGTTCTACATGTTTGGTCCAGTAACATTTTCAAACATGTTTGAAATTGACATATTCAGATTCCTTGGATTTTTTTGATACTTTTTCATATATAAATTATTTTCATTGGAGTTACAGATTAATTTCTATGATTTTTAGAAGTTTTGGGTAATTTCTAGAATTCTTTTAAAACAGAAAAGCTACTTATTGCGTCAGCATGGCATCAGCAGGTCCAACTGGCCGTTGAAAGTCAAACCTGACTAGTGGGACCCACTGGTTAGTGACTCTAGTCAGTTTTAGATTAGATTTAAACTTAATTAGCTAATTAACAACACTGGACCCACATGTGAGTGACTTATTAGTTTAATTAATTTTATTTTTATTAACTACAATCATCCAGAGGTTGGCCCCAGGCGTCAGTGGCTCAGGCCAGCTGAGATCCACCGGCGGCGAGGTCGTCCTTGTCGGCGGTGAGCCTCAGCGACCACCAGAACGCGGAGGGGCTCGGAAACGGCGCACAGGCGGCCAAACTCTGCGCGGAGTGCACCAGAGGAACGACACGTCTCATTCATGTTCATTTTTGCACCTAGCTGGGGCTGATCTGGCCGGATATGACGCCGACGACGAGCTTGGCGGCGGCCGAAGCTCGGGCATCGTCGGGTTAGTCGAATCCGAAGGAGATAGGCACGGGGCTGAGCACCTACGGCATATACTCGACGACCTGAAGCTGCTGGTGGCCTCAGAAGGACGAGCCGTTCACCGGAGAACTTCCGGCGACGAGCTCCCGCGGCGGATCTCGTTGGGCTCCGGTGAAATCAGGGCTAGAGGAAGAGATCGAAGGGGGAAACTTGGGGGAAAGCTTGCTAGGCTCACGGAGAGTGCAGTGGAAGGCTTAGACGGCTCGGGGAGGCGCTGTGGGCGATGAATCGAACGAAGCTCGCCGGCGGCCAAAGCTCGAAGACGACGGTGCCGTGGGCGTTGCAGGGCTCGGGGGGTCTTCTTCTTCTACATGAATGACCAGCTCGTCGAGGCGGAGCGAATGGAGCACTCGGGGGGAGATCCTATGGCTAGAGGGCTCGGGCAGCTCGAGCTCGAGCTCCTGTCAATGGCGGCAGTGGGGCACGAAGCAACTGGGAAGAAAGGGGAGGAATGGATCGCGGGGATGGATAGGGCTGTCCTCGGGGAGGTTATGCCCGTCTTTCCAGCGCACCGGGACATCCAAGCAGGCACGGAGCTGCGTGGAGGCGCCGGGCGTCGCGGCGGCCACCTCCTTCTCCCATTGGCAAGGAGGAATACGACATGGGGAGCTGGGCCTGGGCCAGGTAAGCGACAGGTAAGAGTTTTGCATTTTTTCTTGTTTTGTTTTCTGATTTGCTAATTATTTTGATTTGCTATTTATTTCAGCTCCAAAATAGTTTATAAAATTATTTTGAACACACCAGAATATTAGTTGGAATATTTCCAACCATTCCTGAAGTTTTCAACATTTTTGAAAACTTAAAGTTTTTGAATTCAAATTTAAACTTGAATCCAGCAGCTTTGGAATTTAAATAAAATGCCAAATGTGTTATGAAGATAGTTTTCTTCACAGATTATTTGCTTTCAAGAATTATCAGAAAATTTGAACTTTTCTTGAGGCCATTTTGGGTTCATTGATTTAACAAGTTTGGAATTTCCTTTAAATTGAGAAGTGGCTAGGGTTTTTGAGTTTTTCTTCACCACCTGCTTTGATCTTGTTGCAATTTTGTTGGATGCAATGCAAAGAAGATATGAGCACAATGCTATACTTTGGTTAGGGTTCCAGGGATGTGACAAATCTCCATTCCCTCGCCACCCTAAATTTCGTAGGTGACGCCTGCTAAACACCCCTTTCTCATAGATCCCACCCCACACTCTAGAGCATTGCAACACAAGCCGGACGACGCTTCTTGGGGACCTCGGGGAGCGTGTGGCCAAAAGGAGATGGCAGAAGAAGGTTCATGCTACACCAAAATTGATGCTCATTGGGTGACGATTACACAAGAGGACTACGAGAAATTCAAGGCTACCAGTGGTGAACGTGAAACCAAGGTCAAGTCAAAGAAATTCAAGAAACTTTAGTCCAGGAACATCAGGGACCCCCACCTTGGAAGCCATGGTTATACGGGGAAGCAACCATGTGGGATAAGGAGGACGTAGAACGTGAGCATCAACAAGAACCACACCCCTTTGCAAAGCTCACCTACCAGCAGGAACATGACTTCATGAGGGCCCAGTACACGCAAGACAAGGAGACTGGGGAATGAACCACTAACGCCCGACGAGGGAGTTCATAAGACTACTGGTAATTATTATTTTACCACCTTAGCTTCTAGTCAAGTCGATCCCCTTGCTAGTTCCCTTCTAGGCCACTTTGGATTGCCCATGGTGATCTGCAGGAAAAATGAAGAAGCCTTTGTTGGGGAACATTGCATGGGAAACAAAAAAATTCCTACGCACGTGCAATACCTATTCATGGTGATGATCATCTACGAGAGGGGAGAGTGAATCTACATACCCTTGTCGATCACTAAGCAGAAGCGTATATAATGAGGTTGATGTAGTGGTACATCTTTGTGATCCAAATCGCAACCCGTTCCGTGATCTCATCATGATCCGTCCCGTGATCCCATCACGATCCATCCCGATCTAGTGCCGAACGGACGACACCTCCGCATTCAGCACACATAAAACTCGATGATGGTCACCGCCTTCTTGATCTAGCAAGAGGGATGGAGAGGTAGATGAGTTCTCCAGCATGGTGGCATGGTGGTGGTGGTGGTGGCGAATTAATCGAGCAGGTCTTCGCCAAGCTTCTGCAGAACTAATCCAGAGGAGTAAACGATCTAGAGGGAGAGAGGGATGGGCCTTTGCTTGAGGTGCAAAAAGCATCTCTACCCTCTAGTATATATATAGGAGGGAGAGAGGGGAGGAGGCAGCCCTAAGGCTCCTCCTTGGCTCGGCTGAATAGATGGAGGTGGAAGAGTCCACCTCCAATCCTACTCCAAGTAGGACTCCTTCTACTTGGAAACCTCCTATCATTTGGGTTCTTCCCTTCTTTTGCTCCTTGGCCGAAATAGCCTTATTGGGTTGGCCGCACGATCCCACTAAGGGCTGGTCCACCACCTTTAGGCCTATTGGGTTCTCTCCCGGGTGGGTGGCCCCTCCCAATAAAACCCCCGAACCCATTCGTCACTCCCGGTACATTATCGGTAATGCCCGCAAACTTTCCGGAAGCCAAATGCAACTTTCCTATATACCAATATTTACATCCGGAAACATTCCAGAGCTCCTCGTGACGTCCGGAGTCTCATCCAGGACTACAAACAACTTTCGGTTACCAAACTCACATAAGTTAATAATACCGAAACGTCACCGAACCTTAAGTGTGCAGACCCTGCGGGTTCAAGAACTATGTAGACATGACCTGAGACACTCTCTGGTCAATAAACAATAGCGGGACCTGCATGCCCATATTGGCTCCTACATATTCTATGAAGATATTTATCGATTGAACCTCTATGTCAAGGATTCAGTTAATCACGTATGTTGTTCCCTTTGTCCTTCGGTATGTTACTTGCCCGAGATTCGATCGTTGGTATCTCTATACCTAGTTCACCCTCATTACCGGCAAGTGTCTTTACTCGTTCTGTAATACTAGATCCCGTGACTAAATCCTTAGTCACATTGCTTGCAAGGTTTATTGTGATGTTGTATTACCGAATGGGCCCCGAGATACCTCTTGGTCTTACGAAGTTACAAATCCCAGTCTTGATCCATGCCAACCCAACAGACACCTTTGGAGATATCTGTAGAGCACCTTTATAGTCACCCAATTACATTGCGATGTTTGATACACACAAGGTATTCCTCTAATGTCCTCGAGTTGCATGATCTCATGGTCATAGGAACAGATACATTGACATGCAGAAAAATAGTAGCAATAAACTGACACGATCATATGCTACGTTCATAGTTTGGATCTTGTCCATCACATCATTCTCCTAATGATGTGATCCCGTTATCAAGTGAAAACACTTGTCTATGGCCAGGAAACCTTGACCATCTTTGATCAACGAGCTAGTCAACTAGAGGCTCACTAGGGACAGTGTGTTGTCTATGTATCCACACATGTATTTGAGTTTCCAATCAATACAATTCTAGCATGGATAATAAACAATTATCATGAGCAAGGAAATATAATAATAACCAATTTATTATTGCCTCTAGGGCATATTTCCAACAGCCTTGCCCTTCAAGACAATGACTCCTTATTCGTGGAGGATTCCTCTCCACCGATGTAGCTGACTAGGATTTTTGTAATTCTAGGCCTCCGATGTCTTATATAAATCGTAGTTGGGCTAGTCGATAGAAAACAAAAATCTCAGGGTAGATTATTTATACTCTATAGTTCGATACAAAGCAATAAACACAAGCATGGCATAGGGTTTTATCTCCTAGGAGAGCCTCAACATGGGTAAACCTCGTGTCCTTGTTACCACCGTATCTAGACGCCTAGTTCGGTACCCGTACCCAAGATCTGCCAAATTCAGCTTTGTCAGGAATGGATTCTGTCGGAAGCACCTATTCAGAGCCGATGCTTCAAGCTCGGCACTTTCGGCTTCAAGATGAAGTTCTTCGACAAGGGCAAGTCCATCATCAACCTCTATCGTTGTGATAACCACGGTAAGTGCCAGATGTATTCTCAATTAGATGTAGATTAGGTTATGAAGCACTATCATGAACTGATGTTTGTTATGGGCATGGGATGCCAAAATCAGGGGTTCAAAACCCTCACGCCTTGTACAATGATGGGGTGCTTAAATAAAGAGAATATTGTTGCATCTCAAAGAAATTTTGTTCTACAATGGGAGTGCTTCAAATTGGTGCTTATATTTTCTCTAAACCTGTAGCATCCATGAGGGAAGCAGAACGGTTATCTCCCCTAAGCACAGACTGGCAATAAAGCCAACATTTGCTTCCCGTCCCACTTCTAAGCCCTCTGTAAGCACCTGCATAGAATAAAAACCTAGTTTCAATCTATGTCACAGTTGTGTACGCACCTGCATTGTCATGGCCCGAGGTTAACAATGTGGAGGGAAATGGGATGCGATGCACAAAACACTCTTAATCACATTAATTAGTATGTGTGTGCTATTATGTGCTTTTGAATTTCATGTGTGTACGGTGCATAAGGTGGTAAGGTCGCCATATTTAAAAGGGATGGGCAAAACAACAAGGTTGCACAGAATCAAACACTTGTGCTTTGCATGTGCTCACTCCGTAAACATAGATGCAGTAACCAAGCAGCATGCACAAAAATGACATTCGATGAGATGCATGCTACCAAACGAGGTGCAAAAAATGGCTCAGTGCCTGTTTTTCCTTAGTCAGGCTGAGCCGACCCACAGATATAGAGAACCAAACAACCCCGTGAGTCTTGATCAAACCTAATTTCTTCATTGTTTATATGTGGTATAGATAATTGTTCATGCATTGCAATGATGTGGGGACCCCGACTCGTGAGTCATGATCACCGAATGAACGTGCACAGTGATCCCACATATAAATGCTCACTAAGCACACAGAAACTGAATAACAAGAGTCTTACATCCATTACATACCGTTTAGCTTGGATATGGCCTTTATGGCCAAGTCTTCATATATATACATCGGAAAATCTTCTTCGGTAGCGTTAACCCATGTCATCTGCCTTAACCCTACAAGCATTCTGAATGGGAACCGTCCTAGCTTGCGCGTACGTCACCGAGGTATTCTTCATCATACCCCGTTCCCTCATGCGTGGCCAATAAAATAACCAGCGGCAAGCCAACGTGTACTTTGAATGTACTCGCAAGCAACCCATGTTTGGAAAAAGGAAATAACAAAGCACAAAATAGCACTAAGTAGGTAATTCAGAGAAAGCTAATTTTGAGTGCAATGACATGATCAATCTTGTAAAAGCATGCATCATGGTGTTGCAGATATCCATATGAACAAGTTATAGATATCATCATAAGCAGAGGTTGAACGTCCCACGTTCATTTGCCATGCCAAGTCATCTGACTTAACTCAAGTATCATAGTAAGCAGGGGTTCAATGTCCCACGTTCATTCATCATGCGAAGTAGTCCGACTTAGCAAGTATCATCTTTCTCATATCATCACCTTTTCACGTACTCTCTCACACACACTTGGTTTATGCGGAAACGACTTGATGTAGTTTAAGAAGGATTATACAACTGTCCTTGACCGTGGACACGTCTCTTTTGAATAGTTTTACACTCTGCAGAGGTTGCACGCTATACCCACAAGACTCACGGAACTTCTGTGTCATCCACGACTCATGGTATTTTGCATACCTAAGGTAAGCACCCGAACAATGCCTTTCACCTAGTGACACTAAACAAAGAGTCCACTCGATTGGTACCCAGCCCTCATGATGTACATCATACGAGCCTCGCTCTAGATCATACCATCCATGAAGGGACCAACGGTGTGCCCGGTACCTGTAAAAACAGCTCATGGTCACCCTACCTGGCACGACCCCGTCACGAGAGTGACCACGCCACTCTCAACACTAGTAATGCGGGATCTCTGCTAGCATCGACCAAAGTAACCAACAAATCCCTGTTCCAATATTAGGGTATCGTGGTCGCATATGTAAGGTTGGAATGATCGACAAATCTTAAATCTAATCTCGTTTCTAGAACCACACACACGAAACTTTTCTCGGCACACCACTTCTTTCCCAAGTGGTCACCCATCTCAACTGCATCTCCCTTGGGTATCAGTGGCACGTGATGGGGTTTTTCGAAAAGCCTTTGAAATCATTTCTTTCATTGTCACCATGCATAGTCCCATCCCATTTGTGTAGCAACTACTAGAAACTAACTACATCCCACATGCGCAACCCGCATAGGTGGTAGGGTCATGCCCAAGTGCATGTTTTAACGAGGTGTTCCTTGGGGACAACCCAACAAGGGGCCTTTCATCCAACATGAATATATGCAAAGTAAGGTGCTATATGACATGCAAATAAAAGTTTCTTAGACATGGTCAAAGGGTTGCTTGCCTGGTTCAGCAAAGTCTTCGAGGTCTTCTCATGCCTCTCGTCCAACTCCGAGCACTTCGTCTATTTCGTCATCTATCGCCGGAATAACCACAATAAGCCACGCAACAAGCAGAAAAACAAAGTGCTCAATAAACAGTAGGTTTATTTTTCTTGGACATCCCTGGTCATAACGAAAATATCTAAAGTTGTTCCAAGGGATTTGGATCACCAGAGATTTTTGGATGGCGGAAATGGAAACATCACTGGCCCCACAAGGGGTCTATAGAAAAATTCTATTAAAATGAGTGGAGGCACTCATTTAATAGGGCATGATTGTAGAAACATTTAGGAAGTGATTTCACTGGATTTGCAGTTGGCATGAATGTTCTAGGGATTTTCCAATATGTGATAAATGGTAAAAAGGGATGTTCATTTGGTGCAACAGAAATATAGCAGAAAAAAATGTTGACTAAGGCTAGAAAAGTAGGGCATGATATTTAGAGCAATAATAAATTGGAATAACTCCATTTGGAGTTGATTTGAGCTCTCTAGGAATTTTGCAAGGTGGCGTTTGAATAGATCAAATTCAAATTTGAATTTGATCTCTACAGGAATTATTTTTGGAAAAGTGCAAAGCACATATTTGAATAGGCAAGGTTCTTAGAAGTTCCTGGAAATTTGAATAATTCAATTTGGACTTAATATGATTTAATTATGAATTAAATGGCTTCTCTATAAAAAGAATAAGGAAAAATAATGATTACTCGAGCGGGCCAAAGCCACGTGCTTAGCACAACTGTGACAGCCCGAGACCGACACTCCAAAAGATTCCCCTTTTATTCTGTTATCGCCTGGTTAATTATTGGTTGTCGCATTCATCATCGCATTATGCTCATCATCTGCATGGCATCGGCATTCCGTTGTCGTCAGTTTTCAAAACTTGCATCCGTTATTAGTTGTCGGTTCTCTCCGTTTTCGTCGTTGACCCTTTCGAGACCAACCACACACGCACGCACCCGCGGCTTCGTTAAAGTATTGATTTTAAAGTGCGTATAAATATTCTCGGATTGTGTTGAAACATGGCGTGCAGTCTTGTTTTAGTTTAGGTGGGCCACATGCCAAATTTCGTCGCAATCGGAGTCCATTTGATACCCGAACGGTTGACCGTAGCGACACCGTCTTCGGTTTATCGTTAGACATTCTTCGGTGTTTTAAATTTTGTTTCCGGGCTGCAAACCCCTCTCTTATCTTATCCCATCATGGTTACACAGCCCACCTAGCCTATTAACACCACCCCGACGTCCGGAGCCATCCAATCGAGATCGTACGGCTCGAAAACAGGTAAAAAAACCTAGCCCTAGACCTACCTTCTATAAAACGAAGGGTCTCCCCTGCTATTTTAGCCTCTCCCTCTCTCCTCCTCAAATCCCGTGCAGCGCAACCCCGCCGCCACCTGAGCCGCCGCATCAACCGCGCTCACCCAACCTCAGGCCCGCCCAGGCCCGCTCTTGGCCCGTGAGGCCCGAACCACCATGCCCCCTTGCATCCAGATCAAGAGGATCCCCGATCCAGCTGCCTCGCCTCCCACAGGACCTCGTCGGCCGGCCACCGGAGCACAGCCAGAGCCCCGACGTCATGCAGTCGCTAGGGTGGACCCCCCTTGTCGCCCTCTCCCCATTCTTCCCGTGCTCCTCCCTCTCCCTCTCATCTCTCCCTTCGTGCTCTGTGCTGGAAGCCATGGACGCCCGAAGCTCCACCATGGATAGCCTGCAGCTTGCAGCCCTCGCCCACGCCACAAGGTCCCGCCGAGGACCGGATCAGGCGGATCCTGGCCAGATTCGGTCGTCCACAAAGCTCGGACGCCTCGGCCTCGCCTACGGTTTCACATCCTCAAATATTTCTGAGTGTTAGAATCTGTTATTTTTGGCCAAGTTGTCTAAATGATTCTCTTGCATATGTTGTTCTTTTGTGGTTGGTCAAGTGCCATGATTTGTAGTGCTTGTTGCCCTCTCTCAAATGGTGCCACCATCTTGCCAACTAGGTTTTTCATCCTAGAGTTTCTTCTTGTAAAATATGCTATGAAGTTGTAAACTGTCGTGATTCCCTTTGTGAAATTGACTAAGTCTGAGAGTGTGTTGTTATTTTCATGCCATGTTTAGGGGATGCTACCATGTATTATGTGCAGTTTCAGCTCATGCTCATTGAGAGTGATTTGTATTAGTTGTTTACCTCTTTCACCATGTTAAATTTAATGCCATGAAACATGCCGTAGAGTAGAGTTTTATTTCCGTCAACATGCCACCAGGTTAAAAATTGCAAGAGTAAACTGAGATTTTTACCAAGTCCTAATCTCTAATATTTCTTGCCATGTTGGGAGCTTAATTATGAGTGACTCATAAACCTATATATGTTGATATTAGTTAGGTATTATTGTGCTCTTTTATAGCTTCATATTCATGTCTTGGTTGAACTTGTTGAGTGGCTGTAGCTACTAGTTTTCACATATTCATCTGTCGTGTCTTGAGAACGAGATACGCGACTCCTATCGGGTTCGTCGACACGTCGGGTGGTCTTGCTCGATTTGTCTTCACCTCCTCGAGGTATCTTGTGCATGGGCATTTCGGGGATACCTTGGGCTATCTCAAGGTTGAGGTTTTCCACTAAGCAATCCGAGGAGATCATGGGTTTTCTGTGGTCGAGGTTTCCTATGCAGCTTGTGGTAGTTTGTGATGGACTAATTGGAGCACCCCGGGAGGTATAACATCTTTCAGAAAGTCATGCCCGTGGTTATGTGGCAACTTGAAAACTTTGTTTAACATCTAGTTCTAGATAAGTTGAAGTAAACATAATTAAAATATGCCAACTGTGTGCAGAACTGTGACTATCTCTTTCATGAGCTCCTTCTCCGACTTAGGACACGGTGGGGTTATGACTGACGTAAGTAGGTGTTGAGGATCACTTAGTGATCATTATGTAGCTCACGACTGTCATGCATAGAACACTCACTTTACATTATGTTCTCGTAAGTTAGCCACCAAATATGCTTAGTGTTGCTGCAACCTCAACACTTACCCTTCCACACCCAATAACTTGCTTAGTTTCGGTATCATGGTCGCAAGATTGCTGAGTCCGTGTGGCTCATAGATTACTACGACACCACAGGTCCAGGTAACACCGATCTAGAGTGAAAAGGACGTGGATGTCGCCTAGAAGGGGGGGGTGAATAGGCGCTTTAAAATAGTTAAGGTTTAGGCTAGAACAAATGCGGAATAAAACTAACGTTTAATATGTCAAGGACAAAACCTACAAACAACTAGGCTCACCTATGTGCACCAACAACTTATGCTAAGCAAGATAAACAACTAAGTGATAGCAAGATATATTACAATAAACAATATGTCTATCACAAAGTAAAGTGCATAAGTAAAGGGTTCGGGTAAGAGATAACCGAGGCACGGGGAGACGATGATGTATCCCGAAGTTCACACCCTTGCGGATGCTAATCTCCGTTAGAGCGGTGTGGAGGCACAATGCTCCCCAAGATGCCACTAAGGCCACCGTAATCTCCTCACGCCCTCGCACAATGTAAGATGACGTGATTCCACTAAGGGACCCTTGAGGGCGGTCACCGAACCCGTACAAATGGCAACCCTTGGGGGCGGTCACCGAACCCGTACACGTGGCAACCCTTGGGGGCGGTTACCGGTACCCGTACAAATTGCTCGGGGCAATCTCCACGACCTAATTGGAGACCCCGACGCTTCCCGGAGCTTCACACCACAATGATTGAGCTCCGAGACACCACCAAGCTTCTAGGACGCCAAAGCATCCACGAAGAACAATATAAAGGGTACTAAGTACCAAAGGTAGTAAGCTTCTCAACTTCTCACTTCCACGTATCACCGTGGAGAACTCAAACCGATGCAACTAATGCAATGGCAAGAACACACGAAGTGGTCAATTCCCTCACACTCAAATCCCTCCACAACAACAAAAGCTATGGAGAAATATGAGAGGAAGAACAAGGAGCTCACAAAGAACTCCAAGATCAAGATCCAAGGGGTTCCCCTCACATAGAGGAGAAAGTGATTGGTGGAGATGTGGATCTAGAGCTCCTCTCTCTTTTCCCTCAAGAACAAGCAAGAATCATTGGAGGGATAGAGAGTAATCAAGCTCTAAGAATGTCAACAATGGAGGTAGAACAAGAGCTCAACGGATGGATAAGACTAAGGGGGAAGAAGACCCCCTTTATATAGTGGGGGAAGGAATCAGAACGTTACCCCCACTCTCTGCCCGAGCTCCAGCGGTACTACCGCTGGCTGCAGCGGTACTACCGCTGGCACTCCAGCGGTACTACCGCCAGCTAGCGGTACTACCGCTGGCACTCCAGCGGTACTACCGCTGGCCCCAGCGGTACTACCGTTGGGCCCCTGGTAGTGCAAAGGCACTACCACCGCCAAGAAAGTCTTCGCAAAAAGGTCCGTCCACGAACAACCGCTAGGCAGGCGGTACTAAGCTCCTGGAGCGGTACTACCGCTGACCAGGGGCGGTACTACCGCCAAATCTAGCGGTACTACCGCTAGCGGTCGAGCGGTACTACCGCTCGCCATTGAAACAGCCATAACTTTCGCATACGAGCTCCGAATCGAGCAAACCCAAGCTTGTTGGATTCAGGACGACAAGGGCTATCCAAACAGCGGCGGTTATGAAAATGCGGTTATGAAAATGCCAATGATATAAAGATGTGAGTCCTCTAAGAATGAAGAACAGGTAAAAACTCCAACATCGAAAACATCATAGTAGTTGCATATGGACTCCGTTTTCGATGAACTCGAGCTTGTCATGAAGATGACCATAAGCTCTAAAACTCACAAAGAGAAACACCAAATAAGAACCAAGAAGTATGATGCAAGGATGCAAATGGTTTGAGCTCTCAAAGAACGATATGATCAAGCTACTCACTTGAGAGCCCCCCTTGATACTACATCAATCTATCCTAAACAGAAAACCTATCAAGGGCAAACCTATACCTTGCACCTCGTCCTCTTGAGCTAGATGATGATGATCTTGGCTTCCTCAAGATGGACCACCTTTCTTGATTGCGTTGGCTTGACGAAGACTAGTTGATTGCTCCCCCATACTCACTATGGGTGAGCCACTCTTCAGCATATCTTCACAAGTCCATTGCCACCACAATGAACAGCGGGCTTCAAGCAAGATATCTTCGTGTTGATCCACTTGAACTTGCACACCGCCATCTTGATGACGATCACCACTTGACATCATCCTTCATGGGTTGTATGAGATCTTCCTCTAGACGCAAGCCCATGGAAACACACCTAACCCCCACATAGAACTCTCACGAAGACCATGGGTTAGTACACAAATACGTAATGGACAATGCTTACCATACCATGGGATCACTTGATCCCTCTCAGTACATCTTGTACGCTTTGTGTGTTGATCATCTTGATTTACTCTCTGTCTGAGATCTTGATCAACCATGTGTCTCTATGACCATTCTTTGGATAATACCTTGAATACCATCTTGGTCATCATATAAACTCCTTGAACCCAACAGATGGACTTCAAGAAGTGCCTATGGACAAATCCTATAAATGTAACTTAAGGCAACAATTAGTCCATAGGAATTGTCATCAATTACCAAAACCACATATGGAGATATATGCTCTAACATAGAGGTGTTTGACTCCACACAACTTCGGTGGGAGTTCGATGAAGGTAGTGGACGCATGTACGTGACATACCCTGTTGATTAAAGGACCTTGGTCGTCTCCTGGGATAGCGAGACAGAGTCATTGCATTTTTCCATTTATCTTGTCTGTAGCCGGACCCTGTTTTATGGATGATTGAATAATGTTATGTGATTTGTATCTTAACGTGTGGCTAGTGTAAGCCATTCCATATACTCATCTCTTCATGTATGTATTGCAATGATTTCTATACTTGTCAAACGCTAGGATGCGCCTCTTTCCACATTAAGGCCTTGTCCCCAAATATGGAAAGTGTGTCATCTTGGACGCTACACTTTCTCTCTTGTTTTGCTTCTCAATACAATGGTCTCTTGGAGATCTATTTGATGTAACTCTTTCTTTTGCGGTGTGTTTGTTGGGATCCGATGAACTCTGAGTTTATGACTAGATCTATGAAATTTTATCCATGCTTGATTATTATAGCCTCGCATTTCTTCTACGATATTTGGGTTTTGTTTGGCCAACTTGATCTTTTTATCTTGCAATGGGAAGAGGTGCTTTGTGATGGGTTCGATCTTGCGGTGCTCAATCTCAGTGACAGAAAGAGACATGACACGCATGTATCATTTCTATTAAGGATAAAACGATGCGTTCTATTTCTACATGAATAGATCTTGTGTACATCATGTCATCGTTCTTAAAGAATTACTTTGTTTCTCCATGAACTTAATACACTAGATGCATGCTGGATAGAGGTTGATGTGTGGACTAATAGTAGTAGATGCAGGCAGGAGTCGGTCTACTTGTCTTGGACGTCATGCCTATATACATGATCATTGTCTTGGATATCATCATAATTATTCGCTCTTCTATCAATGGCCCAATAGTAATTTGTTTACCCACCGTTTGCTATTTTGTTGAGAGAAGTCACTAGTGAAAACTACGGCCCCCGGGTCTATTTTACATCATCTATTTGCAAGATCTATTTTGCTATTCGCATTTCTAATTTATTTGCTCTTTTATTTTCAGATCTATATTATCAAAAACCCAAAAATACCTTGTTGTGTTTTATTTACCATTACTTTATTTGCATCTATCAATCTATATTTTTACTGTTTTATTTTACCCACGAGGTATTGACAACCCCTACACGTGTTGGGTTGCGATGATTTTTTATTTGTGTAGGTACTTCTTAAATACTCTTGTGAATCTTCCTACTGGATTGATACCTTGATTTCACAACTAAGGAAAATACTTGACGTCGCTGTGCTACATCACCCTTTAAGCTTGAAGGGAAGTCAACACAATCAACGAGGAGTCAAACAGCTGGAGCGCACGCTCGCCACAAAGATGCACTATCCTTGACGCCTCCAACTTGGTTTTTGCCATCATCATGAGAGATGCCTCTCTCGCGGATATGGTAGCTTCTCCCCTCAAGGCGGCTTCTGTTGCAACGGACGCAACACATTTTGTCAGTCGACAATGCCGAAACCTCGGTTAGAGCAGCGACCGAACGAGGATGGGACCTGCCACGGTAGTCGCAACCCCTGCCGCCTCGACGTGGTTATGGCTTTCATCACAAGAGACGCTCTCTTGTAGATATGATCGCTGGCCCTAGTTGAGTCGCCTCGTCCATGTCATCAACCCCATTGTCAAGGGCTCCCCCATTACGGTGGACCCTTCTGTCACCGGCTAGAGTCGTCACCATGGGCGACATAAAGGAGGTGGGGATGAAGATGTGCATGCTGCCATCTGATGTTGCAACACGAGATTTAGTGTAGTGCCCCATAGCCCATTATTTAAGAAGACGAAGAGAATTGCCCAACACATGGGGTACAACATAGGCTACCCACATGCACTCGACATCACTTATGCTTGAGGAAGGAACTCCGGCTTCGCCGTAACGATCATCAATGAGGTAGATATTGGGACAACCGCTCGAAGTTTATGTTGGTCTATGCCAAACAATCCACACAGACTATTGGCAAGGCAACTCTGATTTCGAAGTCAGAGCATGGAAAGGAAAATATGCAAGGATTGCGCTGCACATGATCCTCACAAACATACACCCATCACTTATCTTTGCGCCCACTCGAAGGTCGTGGCAGCTTCAACTCCAATGCAAAGGCACAAAGCCCTAAGACTTGCGAACACACTAGAAAGTTGACTAACAATCTATGTCGCAACCCAACCGTCACTCAATGCCATCACTGTTATCACAAGGCACCATGCGAGACCGCCCTCCCACCACCACACACCGCCGGTTGGCCACTTGCTGAACACAGTGTCGCACGCGTCCGACCATAGGAGAATGTGTATGAGCTCGATGACCTTCAAACAATGCCCCCAAGTGGGAGCGACGTGGAAATGACGTCGTTGTCCGCCTCACACCAGAGTCTTGGGCTTTCGCCCAAAGGGCATGAGCTAGGCTGGATGAAGAGAGAGAGCTCCACAACGCCCCTCTCTCCAGCAAGGAAGCAAGGCTTATAGATGTCTTGTCATCGGAACTAGCAATACGAGGAAGGATCTCACCTGGAGCCATCCACCCCCATCCCACACAACTAATGGCTGAAAAGCCCCATGAGCCTGCAAACCTGCTAGACCGCATACCTCTAGTGTGGCTACAACACCATCACCACACAATAGTCAGAAAACCATGTCGCTCGCAGAAGTAGATAAGCCAAATCTGACCGAATCGATGAGATCTTCCATCTCCCCATTGCTCCCATGATGCATCCTTCGTAAGCTTAGAAGTGCCGCCATGATCTTACCGAATCGACCAGATCTTGCATGTTTCTGTTGTGATGCATGCTCCATAAGCTCGGGTATCCCATGAGTCCCCGCGGAGCAACATGGGCGCCATCCTAAGGTTCCGTTTGAGTCATTCCTTGTATCAAACACTAGTACGAATAATGCTACTATTCACGTGGCAAAAACTGATCGATGACGCGGGGCAGCACACTAGTGATAAATGTTATTGGTGGTGTGCTAACACGTGGCAAGCCAGCAATAACACGAACAACAGTGACATGATACCACATGGCACACCACTAATAACCAAAAAGAATAATGACATGTCATTTTAGGTACACGTCCACTAACATCATCTCTATCTATCCGTACACAACAGTCGATGCGAAATTATCCAAAAGAGGTGAACAATGTAAAGATTAGGAATGAAAGTGTTTGTGCGAACACTTTCGTTCCTAATCTTTACACGTTATCAGCACTGTCTCTACCAAAAGAGCCATCACGGGACAGAGAAAGAAAAGGTGAGAACAATGGCAGAAGATTTGTCTTCCCTCGCTTTTGCCTTCGCGCGATTCATCCAGAAGGAGACCTACCGCCGTCGATTTCCTCGCGCTCAGGACCACGAGACCACCCATCACCGTCATGGACTTGGAGGATCCAGTGGCCCTAGACGCACCTTCTTCGCGAGGAAGAACCGCCGACGTGCTCGCTCCCGTCATGGTCGCCACGGCCCTGCACCGCCAGTGCAGCAAGCAGGACCGGGTACCCACGCTGTGCCCGTCGAGATAGTCGCGCCGGCGCCTCCAGCGCCATCCTTCGTCGCCCCTCCGATGCCGTCTTTTGTCGCCCCTCCGATGGGCTGGCTTCTCGCTGGATCGTCGGCGCCATTTCTGGGAGAGGAAGATGCTGGACTGGCTCCACCGCCAACACCGCCGTACTACCGCGGTCTCCGTGAGACCGCTCCACCCCTGCATCCACAACTCCCAACGCCGACTCCATCAGACGAGGATCCGATACACTTCTTCCCCCCTGGCTATGGACCGGTTCCAAGCGGGGATTGGGAAGTGATGCCAACGGAAGAGGAGCAGCAGTGGCTCACCACCGCTATGAAGAAAGAGCCCTCGGCTCCGGCTCCGGCGGACGGGACCAGCGCCCCCATCCTCGACATCAACGCAGACGTGGGTGTGCAGATTGAAGAGGCGGCTTCGTCGTCCACACCACCATCGGCAACGCGAGCAGCAACTCCGCCCCCGCCGCCTTCTACCCCACCGCCGGAAGCCCGTCGCATCTTCCGCCGCTTTGCGGCCGCCCTGGAGAGGACCCGCTCCGGCCTGAGCACCGGCTCGTGGGCTCCGGCGGGTTTCAACCTCCCCGGCTACCCCGCGGGAGGATCCCTCTTCCTCTGAACCGGGCCGCCTCGCGGCTGCGACGGTGGCTGGGCGCTGCGGCTGCTGCCATGGGAGAGGAGGTCGGCGTGGTGCTGTGGGGAGCGTGGTGAGGTGGGGAGCGTGGAGACGTGGGGACGGGAGAGAAACGGGGAACGAGAGAGGTGGAGACGTGGGGGACGGGGGAGAAACGGGGAAGAGTGCGGCGCCGAGAGGGAAACCCTAACTCGTGCGGTCGCCTCTTATCCTCTCCCTCTCTCTCGAAGGTTCCCTGGGCCGGGCCCTCCTCCACGTATCTCTCTCTGTCGGTGCAATGGGCCGACGCCTCTTTTTCCTCCCTTTTCCCACTGTCGGTTGCTCCTGGGCCTGATTCTCCTCTCCCTCTCGCTGCTAAAGATGGGCCTCCTTCTCTCAAATAAAATCAACAGGGCAAAACATCTGGAAAAAAAAGGTAGAGGCTGCTGGTGTTTTGGTATTTCCATCAGGAAAAAGCCCATACACTTATATTGCGTAGCAGCCTAGTTTTTTTTTTAGTGTGATATATTATTGTATTTGAACCTTAGTTTATTCTATGTCTCTGTTGTATTAGCAATTTGTATATACTTAGACTATGTATCATCTAAAAAATAAATAAAGTCTCAGACTATGTGTACATATTCTATAAGATTGCCTCAGCATTTTTCATTTTTTTTAGAATATGTAATTCTCAAGTACAACAATTTATTTTCACAATTCGAATTTTGGGAATCACAAGATAGATGAGGCATCTACTGCACTTTGCAAATTATCCTCATCACTAAAAGAATATCTTTGAGTGCTCTCCCAAATATGCGAATTGAAGTATATAGCATCAGCTATACTTGCAAATTTTGCTTCATCAAAGCATGTGTTGTTACTTATAATTTACTCTCATAGTAAAACTAAATCATGCATGAAATACCACTCAGGAAATGGCTGGCGTCATGAATCGTGAATTTCATGAACTTGAACTAGATGGTAGTAACTATTTACCATGGGCTATGGATGCAAAGATAGCCCTCGAAAGCCGTAAACTCGGTTTCACTATCACCACACCCGATGAAGGCGCCGGAGAAATCCCCACGGCAGCCAAATATACAGCTTTAAGTTTCTTAAGGCACCATCTTCATTCGGACTTGAAGTCAGAATATTTGATGGAAGAAGATCCACTAGTTTTGTGGAATTCCCTCAAGGAGAGATATGACCAACAAAGAGCAGTTATGCTGCCAGAAGCACAGAGAGAATGGTCCCTCATAAGGTTCCAAGACTTCAAATCTGTGGCAGCATATAACTCTGCAGTTCACAAGGTCAACTCAAAACTAAGGTTTTGTAATCAGGCAATTTCTGAAGAAGACCTTATTGAGAAGACCTTGTGCACTTTCCACCCCTCGATGAGGGTACTACAACAGCAGTACCGTCAACAAAAATACAAAAAGTATTCTGTGCTCATATACACTCTACTTCAGGCTGAGAAACATGATGAACTTCTCATGAAGAATCATCAAACACGCCCAACGGGCTCAATGTCACTCCCTGAAGCACATGCTAACACTCAGTTTACCAAAAAGAATTTCAAGAAATTCAATGGAAAGTGGAAAAAGAACAACAAGCAGAAAAGCTTTGGTCAATCTATAGGTAAAGGTCACTTCAAGAAAAATGACCGAAACACCAACTCCGAGATTTGTCAAAGGTGTGGATGTACTAACCATCGTACTAGCAAATGCCGAACTCCCAAGCATCTAGCGGATTTATACATAAAATCCATTGGGAAAGGCAAACAAGTTCATGGGAAAGCCGAAGCTCACTTCAACGCTTTACAACAAGAAGGAAACCTTGAAGCTAGCACTTCTCAAAGCGCTCCTAAGGAAACAAGGCAGAAGGATGAAGACCTTCTTGATATTGACAACCTGATGGTGGAATACACCCAAGACGCATATGGAGATCTCATATAATCTCCGCATCACTCATTTGATGTTATCAGCTATTTTATTGTAATAATGGATGTTATAATTTGTATAACTCTAAATAGAATAAAGTCCTACGGACCAATTGTATTATGTAGTTCAAACATAATATCATATTTCTATTTGTAACTGTAATATGAATACTTTGTATATGTATATTTATATGTGAGTAATATGAATAAAGTTTCCTAAAATATTCTCTTGCTCTATATAGATTTTGCGGGAAAATAATCCAATGGAAGAAGAATTATGTTTAGTGGACAGTTGTACCACTAACACAATTTTAAGGGAAATAAAATATTTCCAAACTCTAACTAAGAGAAAAGGGAATATCATGACCATCGCCGGTGGCGATGCATCAATTATTGGTTCAGGACGAGCCACACTTGTTCTACCTATGGGTACTACGATTGTAATTGAGGATGCACTCTTGTATCCTGAATCTACACGCACCCTTCTAAGTTTCAAAGACCTCAGATCAAATAATTTCCATCTGGAAACAATTTCTGAAAATAATTCTGAATATTTGCTTTTAACAAAAAGCAATGGGTCTGAGAAACAACTTCTTGAAAAATTCCCCTCACTTTCATCTGGATTATATTACAGTTATATAAAACCCGTACCACATGTTGCGTACAAAATATTTTTTCAAGATCTTGATAAATTCAAGACTTGGCATGATCGCCTAGGTCATCCTGGTATAGGGATGATGAGAAAAATTATTGACAATTCTATTGGTCACAGCCTTCCAACTAAATTTTTTCCAAAATCATCAGATTTTGTGTGCACCGCATGTGCAACTGGGAAATTAATTATAAGACCATCTTATCTTAAGGTAAAAAGTGAGTCACTTAACTTTCTTGAACGCATTCAAGGAGATATATGTGGTCCAATTCAACCACTATCAGGACCTTTTAGATATTTCATGGTGCTCATAGATGCATCTACTAGATGGTCACATGTATGTCTATTGTCCACACGAAATCATGCTTTTGCCAAGTTAATTGCTCAAATTATCAAATTAAGAGCAAATCATCCTGAAAATAGGATAAAAACAATTCGAATGGACAATGCCGCTGAATTCTCTTCACGAGCATTCAATGACTACTGCATGGCTATGGGCATTCATTTAGAACATTCTGTGCCTTATGTCGATACTCAAAATGGTTTGGCTGAGTCTCTCATAAAAAGAGTAAAATTAGTTGCTCGACCACTATTGCAGAATTGTAATTTACCAGCATCTTGTTGGGCACATGCGGTATTACACGCCGCAGATCTGATACAAATCAGACCAACTGCATATCATACAACCTCCCCACTTCAACAAGTACGTGGCACTCAGCCAAGTATTTCCCATCTGCGAAAAGTCGGTTGCGCAGTATATGTACCGATATCACCACCGCAGCGTACCACAATGGGCCCCCACAGAAAACTAGGGATCTATGTGGGTTATAATTCTCCGTCAATTATTAAATACCTTGAACCTCTTACACGGGACCTGTTTACTGCCCGCTACGCTGATTCAATTTTTGATGAGGACCATTTCCCAGCATTAGGGGGAGAATCAAACCACAAAGAATGCCAGGAAATAGATTGGAATGTAACAGGCATTCAGTCCTTAGATCCACGTACTAAAGAATCTGAAACTGAAGTTCAGAGGATCATAGATTTGCAACACATTGCAAATAATCTGCAGATGCATTTACTGACCATAAAGGTGTCACTAAATCGCATATTCCCGCTGTTAATGCACCAGAACGAGTGGAGGTACCAACTAAAACCACTCAAACCCCAAATGAGAGCAAGAGGGGGAGAAATCTGGTTAGCCGGAATATAGCTTCTCAAAAGCCTCCGCGGAAACAGAGGAAACCAAATCCTCTACTAGTAAATGCAATTCAGCCTCAAGTTGAAGGACACCAACCAGATGCTCAACATCTTGAACCCAGCATAAATGCGCATAAAAACATAATAGCTGGGACATCGGAACACCATGACTCTATTGTTGTGGGAAATCACATAGAGTCTGAGGGTATAAAAGAAATTTCCATAAACTATGTAGAATCAGGAGAATCATATAATAGAGAGACTACAATTGTCGACATATATTTTGCCTCTGAAATTGCTGAAACCCTTCAACTAGATCCAGAACCAAAGACCGTGAGGGAGTGCCTCAAGCGTCCTGATTGGCCTAAATGGAAGGAAGCAATTTAGGCAGAACTGCACTCGCTCAACCAAAGAGAGGTATTTTCCTCAGTAATACCTACTCCTCAAAATGTCTTCCCTGTGGGAGAAAAATGGGTTTTTGTTCGAAAAAGGAACGAAAACAATGAGGTGGTGAGATACAAAGCGAGGCTTGTAGCACAAGGGTTCACGCAGAGACCCGGCATCGATTACGATGATACATACTCTCCTGTTATGAGTGGAATAACGTTTCGATACTTAATATCTATGGTAGTACAAATGAGTTTATCCATGCAGTTGATGGATGTAGTCACAGCATACTTATATGGGTCACTCAAATCGGACATATATATGAAAGTCCCTGAAGGACTTAAAATGCCGAATCCAAAAGCAAATCGCAACGCATATTGTGTAAAATTACAGAAGTCACTATATGGCTTAAAACAGTCGGGTAGAATGTGGTATAACCGACTAAGTGAGTTCCTTATTCAGAAAGGCTACTCAAATAATGATGATTGCCCTTGTGTATTTATAAAAAAGTCCTCAAATGGATTTTGCATCATCTCGGTGTACGTTGATGACCTCAATATCATTGGAAGTATACCTGATATCGAAGAAGCACGCAATCATCTAATGGCGGAATTTGAGATGAAAGATTTGGGGAAAACCAAATTCTGCTTAGGCTTACAGCTTGAGCACCTTCCCTCAGGAATTTTAGTATACCAACCTGCCTATATTCAAAAGGTTTTGGAAAAATTTAATATGGATAAATCATATCCAACCAAAACACCCATGGTTGTCAGATCCCTTGATATGAATAAAGATCCTTTTAGACCTCGGGATAATGACGAAGAGATATTGGGACCTGAGTTCCCATATCTCAGTGCCATTGGTGCGCTAATGTACCTTGCAAATTGCACCAGGCCTGATATTGCATTTGCGGTAAATTTACTAGCTAGACATAGCGCTGCTCCAACAAAGCGTCATTGGACGGGAGTAAAGAATATCCTTAGATATTTACATGGCACAAAAGATCTTGGCTTATTCTATCAGAAAAACCAAGACATGACTATGGTAGGATATACTGACGCTGGCTATCTATCTGATCCTCACAATGCCAGGTCAGAGACAGGTTTCGTATTCTTATATGGTGGAACTGCTTTTTCATGGAAGTCAACAAAACAGACTCTCGTAGCAACCTCCACTAATCATTCTGAAATCATTGCATTATTTGAAGCATCAAAAGAATGTGTATGGCTTCGCAGGATGATTAACCACATTCAAACAGCATGTGGTGTTGGTTCATTAGGATCACCAACTATTATTTATGAAGATAATGCAGCTTGTATTGCTCAAATGCAAATGGGTTATATAAAAAGCAATATCACAAAACACATTTCTCCTAAATTATTCTATCCTCATGAATTACAGAAAAATAGAGAAATTGATATTTTGCAAACTAAATCATGTGACAATCTAGCAGATCTGTTCACAAAGTCTTTACCGAATTCAACATTCCAGAAATACATTCATGGAATTGGTATGAGACGACTTCGTGATTTGAAAAGTTCAGGGGGAGAAATCTCCTGAAAATATAACCCTTTTAATTATCATCAGGTAATGAATATTGTACTCTTTTCCTTTATGAGTTTTTCCAACAGGTTTCTCATAAAAGGTTTTTAACGAGACAATTAAATACAAGCATTGATGCATGCCATATCATGTTTCTCCTTATATTTTTCCTACTAGGTTTTAAAGGAGTTTTTCATGGCACATCTCATTGTACTCTTTTCATTATGAGTTTTTTTGAAATTTTATCTCGTAATGTTTTTAATGAGACAATATCTTCATTAAGATCATATGCTATACTTTCTATTTTTCCTATGAAGGTTTTTAAAGGAAAGTGTAAAGCATATTTATTGTTCTCTAAAACTCACTAATAATTTTCTCCTTCTTTGAAGGTTTTTCTCATATGAGTTATCAAGAGACAATAATCACTATATGTTGTATCATTTTCTCCTTATCATTTTTCCCACTAGGTTTAAAGGAAGTTTTAACAACATATCTATACATTTTCTCCTCATTTTTTTCCCACAGGGTTTTTGGGGGAGAATCTCAAGAATTGACTGATGGATATACAAGGAGCTTTCCATAGTGGATTACTCAAGACGGCGTTGTACAAGGGGGAGTGTTGCGAACCGACTAAACATGTAACGCAATTAGCGAACCATCATTAGGACGGGATTAGTCCGTTATTAGTCTGAACGTCGTACGGACGCATCCGTCCGTACGGACGCATCCGTCCGTACGGACGCCTTTTTGTACAGACGCCTTTACATCTCGCGTCCCAAATCCTTGTATAAATATCTCAGATCAATGAAAGAAAGATGATTCGCACAAACACTTTCGTTCCTAATCTTTACAAACAACAAACTATGGAGTCACACGACCAAATGTAAACCGACAAAAACATCTAACAAGCCCATATTTATTGAGAATATCTAACCATGCGACCAGCATGGTGAGCAATATCCAAATCACCTAAAACAATTGGCAACCTCTATACGACTACACCACTGGTTCCTTCTTGGCCAACAATAGTTTCTTCAGCAAGAAAAGAGCTGGAAATATCTACACGAACAACAGCAATGGTTCCTTCATCGGCAACAAATACTAAGTACTCCCTCCGTTCCAAAATATAAGACCTTTTAGATATTTTACTAGGAGACTACATACAGAACAAAATGAGTGAATATATACTCTAAAGTATGTCTATGTATATCCGTATGTAGTTGATAATACAATATCTAAAAGGTCTTATACTTAGGAACGGAGGAAGTAGATATCTACCCATCATAAATCTAATAACTCAAACAATAGTTGAAAAAGTAACAAAGTATAATAATGCGAAGTAAAACATCAGGATCATCGAGTAATCCTCCTGGCACAGCCGTCCTCCTGCACGACGGGCAGGTGAGGCTCCTCTTCAGCCACTCGTCGATGCAGCCGGCGTGGAAGACGTGGCCGCAGCGTGGCAGCCGCCGGCGCCTCTTGTCCTCCGGGTCCTGCGCCGTCTGCTCCATGCATAAGGCCACTCGCAGCCTCCGCCACATGCCGCCGGCGTCCGTCATCTGCTCCAGGCATATGCAGCAGCGGTCGCCTCCGGTTGTACTGGTACCCGTGCCGTCGCTTTCTCCCTCGCTGATGAGGCCCTGCTCCACATCGTCGCAGTTAGGGATGACGCCCTGTTCCTCCTCGTTGCAAATAGGGATGACGGCGCCCTGTTCCTCATCGTAACAAGTAGAATGCTCGTCGGCCTCGCTGTACAAGTTCGAGCCGTCGTCATCGGAGGAGGAGGAGGAAGAAGAGGAGGAGAGGTTGTCTCTGTTTTTAAATCGTGTTGAGATGATACAGTAGACGACATAGACGAGGCGGCAGCTGAAGGCGCAGCACCCGAGTGCGGTCGCATAGAATCCCAAGCCGATGATGAACTCGACAGGCGGCATTGGATCAGTAACGACCGCAAGGAGAGGTCGATGTAATAATAATCGCTTCAAAGAAGAGCGATTTGTGACCTTCTATTTACTACCTCCTCAATCTAGCATGTGCTGCTGTTATGTTTCAAGTATCTACAATCCTTATCGGTTTAGCTTTCTTGATCGGATCACAAAAAAATCGTTTGAAAGAGCTGAACACGACGTGGAATAGAGGGACTGTTCCTGGTTGAACGACCTAGATAGACCACAGGCCCATATGGCCTTTCTCTTCACGACTTACAATCTTATGCTCCGACGCCCATTAAATTAGGGGATGGATAAACAATTTAGGACTCTATAAGTGGGTGGATCCTAGCTACGATCTGACCTATTTTGGAAAAGTAAAGTTTCTTTGTAGCTCGTCCTATATAAAGCTCCTTATCCTCACCCTCCAACATTTATTTTGAGATCTATCCTTTCCATCTAACTTACTACAAGAAAAATTCCCGTTTTTATTTCTCTCAAACGAAATAACATATGGACTTCAAACTTTGCAGATCAAACAAACTTTCTAACAAAAATGTGTGAAAAACTTTCAGATTTTTTGGTTTGACATAAATATACAAAAAGGAGTTTTTTGATTAAAAAAATACTTTAAGCATTTAAAATGCATGAAAAAATCCGAAAGTTTTTTCCACGTCCTTGTTAGGTAGTTTTATTGTCCTTCAAAATTTGAAGTTTGTATGTTGTTTTGTTTGAAAGAAACAAATAGGACAAATGTGCCTGCACGGATCTTGATGCTAAAATGAATGGCTTAGATAAAGGGTACCATGGAGGTCGAGCTATAGAAACCACACTCGATTGGAAAGGAAAACCCTCGCGTTTGGTCGAACTTTCGGCCGGCTTGCATGCCACCCTGGCTGCCTGGCTCAAACGTGCAGACCAGCGTAGGCAGTGGGCCCGCACGATCGCTCTTTCCCTTACGCTCTTCATCCCCTACCTTCAATCGTTTTTTCTCCACACGCCGCAACCCTGCTTCTTCCCCTGTGTTGCCGCCGAGACACCACAAGATCTGTCGCCGGCGAGCCACCACGAGCCCCCTTGTCGGCGGCCGGTGCTCCCATAAGGATGACCGTGTGCTGCAACCATGGAGGACGGAAGCGTGTGACGACGGTGATCGAAGATGATCACGGGGGCTACAAACGTATTGGAAGAATGTCAGAACCAGCAAGGAGATGCCATGGTCAGACCCACGCGCATTCACAATTGTTGGAACTGTCACATAAAACAACTTTAAGAGTTGTTGAAAAAAAGTTTCAATCATAGATAGAGAAACCTTCAATCAGCAACCATAGCTGGATTTTTCTACTAGTGTCAAAGTTTTTTGCTACATCCATGAAGGTGAAGTTGCAACCTCACGACGCAGCGGTGGTGTTTTTCTGCAACTATAGTTGATTTTTTCTTCTACCGGGGAAGTTTTTTGCTACCTCCATCAAGGCGGAGCTACGACCTTTTGATAGCGATCATGATGATTTGATGCAACCATAGTTAGATTTTGCTACTGCCGATGAAGCTTTTTGCTACATCCATTTAACGGGGTTGACTGACTAGTGGTTGTCACCGATGCAATTCCGTGTAGCTAGGATCAACGACGAGGAGGAGTGCTACTGCAACAAAAGACCTTCCAATGGCGCCAGAAACGTGCTACGGCACCAGAAATCCTTCTGCTACGGCTACGCCTTAAGGGACTTCCTAGGCAAATATGCAAAGGATTTCCCCCGTGGCCTTGGAGCCTTGCGTTGGTGTTCCCTCGAAGCGGAAAGGGTGATGTAGCGCAGCGGTGGTAAGTATTTCCCTTAGTTTGAGAACCAAGGTATCGATCCAGTGAAGGATTATCTCAAGTGCCTGCACAAACACAAAATGCTTGCTCCCAACGCTATGAAGGGGTTGTCAATCCCTTATAGATTGTTCGCCAAGTGAGAACTGAAAGCAACAAAGTAACAAAGCAAAGTAAAAGCGAAAGTGGAAACGATAGGTGTGAATAGACCCGGGGGCCGTAGTGTTTACTAGTGGCTTCTTTCATGAAAGCAAGTAGATGGTGGGTGAACAAATTACTGTCGAGCAATTGATGGAACCGCGCAAAGTTGTGACGTCATCTATGGCAATGATTATATCTATAGGCATCACTTCCAAAACAAGTAGACCGATATTTTCTGCATCTACTACTATTACTTCACACGTCGACCGCTATCCAGCATGCATCTAGTGTATTAAGTCCAAAAGAACAGAGTAACGCCTTATGCAAGATGACATGATGTAGATGGACAATCTCATATCTACGACAAAGCCCACCTTGTTAGACTTGATGGCAACTACACGATGTGTGCGTTGCTGCCCCTACTGTCACTGGGAAAGGTCACCACACGGTAAGAACCCAAAACCAAGCACTTCTCCATTGCAAGAATCATAGATCTAGTTGGCCAAATAAAACCCAAGACTCGGAGACACTTACAAGGATATCAAATCATGCATATAAGAAATCAGCAAAGACTCAAATATATATCATAGATAATCTGATCACAAATCCACAATTCATCGGATCTCGACAAACACACCGCCAAAGAGGATTACATCGGATAGATCTCCATGAAGATCATGGAAAACTTTGTATTGAAGATCCAAGAGAGAGAAGAAGCCGTCTAGCTACTAACTACGGACCCGTAGGTATGAATTGAGCTACTCACGAGTCATTGGAGGGGCGATGATGTTGATGTAGAAGCCCTCCAACTCCAAAGTCCCCTCCGGCAGGGCGCCGGGAAGGGTCTTCAGATGAGATCTCGTGGAAACGGAAGCTTGCGGCGGCGGAAAAGTGTTTTCGAGGATTCCCTAATTTTTCTGTATTTTAGGGAATATATAGGCGAAGGAGCTAGGTCAGGGGGGCGCCAGGGAGGCCACAAGCCTGCTGGCCGCCGCCCCCCTGGTGGCGGATAGGGGGCTTGTGTGCCCCCTGTAGCTTTCCTGGCTTGGCCCTCAAGCCCCCTGGTCTTCTTTCGTTCGTGAAAAAATTATTTCGGTGATTTTATTTCGTTTGGACTCCGTTCCAAAATCAGATCTGAAAAGAGCCAAAAACACAGAAAAAACAGGAACTGGCACTTGGCACTGAATTAATAAGTTAGTCCCAAAAAAGATGTAAAAGGTACATAAAACATCCAAAGATGACAAGATAACAACATGAAACCATCAAAATTATAGATACGTTTGAGACGTATCAAGCAGCGACAGAGCTACAACCGGGGGAGCTACAACCGTCGTCGGTGAGAGTTACAACCGTAGGTGCAACTGTTGCATGGGTTGAGGTGACAATGAGGACAGTCGGCGAGGGTGAAGGATAAACTGAAAAGGGTGCGGACCGACAATGATAAGGCCGGCGAGGGTGGGGACCGATGATAAGGATGGCCACCAGAGGAGACTGGAGGCGCGGCGACGAGGATCCCGAGCAGGAGTTGCGGATCCAGCACGGGGAAGAAGAAGTCAGTGATGAATCATCTTTTGTTGCCCGGATCCAATGGCCACGTGGCTCGCATCCAACGGTTGGGCGCAACCGGGAGGTACTTTCAGCCGACGCGCCAGCGCCTAGCACCTGCCTTTATGAAAATGTTTCGCGACATTTAAAAAAATCACATTTCCAAAAATATGTTTGTGTCATTTTTAGAAAATGTTTGTGCAATTTAAAACAATTTCCTCGTAATTATAAAAAAGTTTTGTACCATTCAAAAATATTGTTCATAACATTTAAAAAAAAGTTCTATGGCTACACAAATGTTTTACACGTTTTTGTAGAGAAAATCAAGTCATTTATGCTAAGTTTTTAATGTGTATTAAAAATTATTTAACATGTGTTCAGAAAATATTAAATGTTTCTCCAAAATAGATTTAACGTATATTAAAAAAATGTTCAGCGTCTACTCAGAAAATGTTCAATGTTTATCGTACAAATGTTAAATGCATAGATGAAAATTGTTCAACATGTATTTAAATAAAGTCAGCATGTATTGAAAAATGAAATAACAAAAATAATAGGAAAAACTAATAGAGAAAAGGGAAAGAAAAATGATGGAAACAAATAGAGAGAGACACAATAAAACCCAAAGAAAATAAATAAAAGGACAAAGAAAATAAAAAAGCCCAAAAGAAAATCGTACAAAATATTTTAATACTCCTGCTTAAAAAGATTTTAAGACTGGTTGGTACCGGTGTACAACCGTCCCAAAACAGCTATACTGACACTCTCAGAGCATGTACACCGCTCCACTCTGGACCGATGCCTCATCTGCCACGTCTACATGTCCGGTGCCATCTCCTCCAAACCTGTTGCTTGTAGACCAAAACGGGCTCCTGCAAAAGAGCTCGGCTCTTCCCTGACAAAAGCACCAGGCAACCGCTCGGGCGACCCGGTGTGGATCTGGCGCCTCGCTCGGGCGACGTTGTGTGGACCACCCAGCAAAAACGCGGGAATCGGGGGAAGGGGAGAATGTAGGGCGCGAATCGGGAGAAGGCAAGGGCGAATCGGGGGAAAAGGAGAAGGGAGGGCGCGAATCGGGGGAAAAGGAGAAGGGAGGGCGCGAATCAGGGGAAGGGAGGGGCGAATCGGGGGAAGAGGAGAAGACAGCGCATGATAACCCACAAGTATAGGGGATCAATCGTAGTCCTTTCGACAAGTAAGAGTGTCGAACCCAACGAGGAGTAGAAGGATCTAACAAGTGGTTTTCAGCAAGGTAAAATCTGCACGCACTGACATTGTCGGTAACAAGTGATTGTGTGGTGAGATGATTCGTAGCAAGTAACAAGTAACAAAAGTAGCAACGGTGCAGCAAAGTGGCCCAATCCCTTTTGTAGCAAGGGACAAGCCTAGACAAAGTCTTATAGGAGGAAAAACGCTCCCGAGGACACACCGGAATTTCTGTCATGCTAGTTTCATCATGTTCATATGTTTCGGGTTCGTTACTTTGATAGTTTGATATGTGGGTGGACCGGCGCTTGGGTACTTCCCTTACTTGGACAAGCATCCCACTTATGATTAACCCCTCTCGCAAGCATCTGCAACTACGAAGGAAGAATTAAGACAAAGTCTAACCATAGCATTAAACTAGTGGATCCAAATCAGTCCCTTACGAAGCAACGCATGAACTAGGGTTTAAGTTTCTGTCACTCTAGCAACCCATCATCTACTTACTACTTCCAATGCCTTCCTTTAGGCCCAAATAATGGTGAACTGTTATGTAGTCGACGTTCACATAACACCACTAGAGGAAAAACAACATACAACATATCAAATTACCGAACGAATACAAATTCACATGACAATTATGAGCATGACTTATCCCATGTCCTCAGGAACAAAAGTAACTACACACAAAGCATAATCATACTCATGATCAGAGAGGTAATGAGTAGCATCAAGGATCTGAACATAAACTCTTCCACCGAATAATCCAACTAGAATCAACTACAAAGAGTAATCAACACTATTAGCAACCTTACAAGTACCATTCGGAGTCGCGAGACGGAGATTGGTTACAAGTGATGAACTAGGGTTTGGAGATGAGATGGTGCTGATGAAGATGTTGATGGTGACGAGTCCCCTCCGATGAGAGGAGTGTTGGTGATGACGATGGCGATGATTTCCCCCTCCGGGAGGGAAGTTTCCCCGGCACGATCGTTGATACGTCCATTTTGCATCATGCTTTCATGTTGATATTTATCGCTTTATGGACTGTTATTATACTTTGTGGTACTATACTTATGCTTTTTCTCTCTTATTTTGCAAGGTTTATTTGAAGAGGGAGAATACCGGCAGCTGGAATTGTGGACTGAAAAAGGAGCAAGTCTGAGTCCTCTATTCTGCGCAACTCCAAATGCCCTGAAAATCAACGTGGAATTTTTTGGGAATATATAAAAAATACTGGGTGAAAGAAGTGCCAGAGGGGAGCTACCAGGGCCCCACAAGCCTGGTAGATGCCACCTACCCCCGTGGCGGCGGCTACAGGGCTTGTGGGCGCCCTAGTGGCCCACTGGCCCCCCGCTTCTGCTATATGAAGGGTTTCGTCCAGGAAAAAATTAGGGTGGAGCTTTTTCGTGGATTCTCCGCCGCCACGAGGCGGAACTTGAGCATAAGCAATCTACTGGTCCAGCAGGACGATCCTGCCGGGGAAACTTCCCTCCCGGAGGGGGAAATCGTCGCCATCGTCATCACCAACACTCCTCTCGTCGGAGGGTAGTCATCTCCATAAACATCTTCATCAGCACCATCTCCTCTCCAAACCCTAGTTCATCTCTTGTAACCAAACGTTGTCTTAATTCTTCTTTCGTAGTTGCGGATGCTTGCGAGAGGGGTTAATCATAAGTGGGATGCTTGTCCAAGTAAGGGCAGTACCCAAGTGCCGGTCCACCCACATATCAAACTATCAAAGTAACGAACGCGAATCATATGAACATGATGAAACTGGCATGACAGAAATTCCCGTGTGTCCTCTGGAGCGTTTTTCCTCCTATAAGACTATGTTCAGGCTTGTCCCTTGCTACAAAAGGGATTGGGCCACTTTGCTGCACCATTGCTACTACTTGTTACTTGTTACTTTTCACTTGCTACGTTTCACCTCACTACACCATCACTTGTTACCGCTACTTTCAGTGCTTGCAGTTATTACCTTGCTGAAAACCGTTTATCAGAACCTTATGCTCCTCGTTGGGTTCGACACTCTTATTTATCAAAAGGACTACGATTGATCCCCTATACTTGTGGGTCATCAAGACTCTTTTCTGGTGGCGTTGCCGGGGAGCCAAGCACCTTTGGTAAGTGGAATTTGGTAAGGAAACATTTATATATTGTGCTGAAATTTATTGTCACTTGTCACTATGGAAGCTGTTCCCTTGAGGAATTTGTTCAGGGTATATTCACCACGAACGGAAGCACGAGGGGTTGCTCCTCAACCTGAGGTACCTAATGAAAATATCTTTTATGAAATTCCTTCGGGTATGCTTGAGAAACTGCTGGCTAATCCTTTTACAGGAGATGGATCATCACATCCAGACATGCATCTAATCTATGTAGATGAAGTTTGTGGTTTATTTAAGCTTGCAGGTTTGCCCGAGGATGAGGTAAAGAAGAAAGTATTTCCTTTATCTTTGAAGGATAAGGTGTTGACATGGTATAGGCTATGTGATGATACTGGATCATGGGACTACAATCGGTTGAAATTGGAATTTCATCAAAAGTTTCATCCTATGCATTTAGTACATCGTGATCGGAATTATATTTATAACTTTTGGCCTCGTGACAGGGAAAGCATAGCTCAAGCTTGGGGGAGGCTTAAACCAATGCTATATTCATGCCCCAATCATGAGCTCCCGAGAGAAATTATCACTCAAAACTTTTATGCTCGACTTTCTCATGATGATCGTACCATGCTTGACACTTCTTGTACCAGTTCTTTTATGAAGAGGGATATTGACCACAAGTGGAATTTATTGGAAAGAATCAAACGTAACTCTGAAGATTGGGAGCTTGAAGAAGGTAAGGAGTCAGGTATGAATTTCCAGTTTGATTGCGTTAAATCTTTTGTTGAAACAAACACTTCTAGAGATTTTAGCGCTAAGAATGGACTTGACTCTGAGATAGTAGCTTCTCTATGTGAATCTTTTGCTGCTCATATTGATCTTCCCAAAGAGAAGTGGTTTAAGTATCATCCTCCTGTAGAAGTCAACATAGTTAAACCCAATCTAGTTGAAGAGAAAGTCATTGCCTTTAGTGATCCTATTGTTCCTTGTGCCTACACTGAGAAACCACCTTAACCTGCTAGGAAAAAGGATTATTCTAAAGCTCCAACTATGATACGTAGGGGTTACATTAGACCACTTGCACCCCCCTGAGGAAATTAGAGTTGAACCTAGTGTTGCTATTATCAAAGATCTCTTAGCCGAAGACATAGGCGGGCATGTTATCAAATTCTGTGAGGACTCCGCTAGAATTGCTAAACCTCACACGAAAGACAAATACGGACCTGTAGTTGGCCTGCCCGTTGTTTCTGTCAAGATAGGAGATCACTGTTATCATGGTTTATGTGATATGGGTGCTAGTGTTAGCGCAATACCCCGGTCCCTATATGATGAAATCAAAGATGAGATTGCACCTGCTGAGTTAGAACCCATTGATGTCACTATTACGCTAGCTAATAGAGACACTATTTGCCCTGTGGGAAATGTGAGAGACGTAGAAGTCCTGTGTGGTAAGACGAAGTATCCTACTGATTTCCTCGTCCTTGCTACTGCACAAGATAGCTTTTGTCCCATCATATTTGATAGACCCTTTCTCAACACTGTCAATGCTCATATTGATTGCATTAAACAAACTGTCACTGTTAGTTTCAAGGGTGTGTCTCATGAATTTAACTTCTCTAAGTTTGGAACACAACCCCATGAAAAAGAGTCGTCTGGTAGGGATGAGATCATTGCTCTTGCCTCTATTGCCATACCTCCTACAGATCCTTTAGATCAATATATGCTTGAGCATGAAAATGATATGCATATGGATGAAAGAGATGAGATAGATAAAATTGTTTTAGAACAATATCCTATTCTCAAGAATAATCTGCCTCTTGAACTGCTTGGGGATCCTCCCCCACCAAAGGGTGATCCTGTGTTCGAGCTAAAACAGTTACCAGATACTCTTAAGTATGCCTACCTTGATGAGAAGGAGATATATCCTGTTATTATTAGTGCTCACCTCTCGAATCACGAAGAGAAGAAGTTATTAAAAACTTTGAGGAAGCACCGTGCTGCTATTGGATATACTCTTGATGATCTTAAGGGTATTAGTCCCACTCTATGTCAGCACAAGATTAAAACCGATCCTGATTCTAAATCAGTTGCTGATCATCAAAGGAGATTAAATCCTAGGATGAAAGAGGTCGTGAGAAAAGAAATATTAAAGCTGCTGGAAGCAGGAATCATTTATCCTCTTGCTCATAGTGATTGGGTAAGTCCAGTACATTGCGTACCTAAGAAGGGAGGTATCACCGTCGTTCCTAATGATAAGAATGAACTAATCCCACAGAGGATTATTACTGGCTATAGGATGGTGATAGACTTCCGGAAACTGAACAAGGCAACCAGGAAAGACCATTATCCTTTGTCGTTTATTGACCAAATGCTAGAAAGGCTATCTAAACACACACACTTCTGCTTTCTAGACGGTTATTCAGGTTTCTCGCAAATACCTATTGCACAATCTGATCAGGAGAAAACCACTTTCACCTGCCCCTTCGGTACCTTTGCTTATAGATGTATGCCTTTTGGCTTATGCAATGCACCTGCCACCTTCCAAAGATGTATGATGGCTATATTCTCTGACTTTTGTGAAACGATTGTTGAGGTTTTCATGGATGATTTCTCCGTTTACGGTTCTTCCTTTGACGATTGCCTCAGCAACCTTGATCGAGTCTTACAGAGATGCAAAGATACCAACCTCGTCTTGAACTGGGAGAAGTGCCACTTCATGGTTATGAAGGCATCGTCTTAGGACACAAAATCTTTGAGAAAGGCATTGAAGTTGATAAGGCTAAGGTTGATGCAATTGAGAAAATGCCTTGCCCCACAGATATCAGAGGTATACTAAGTTTCCTAGGTCATGCTGGTTTCTATAGAAGGTTCATTAAAGACATCTGTAAGATTTCTAGGCCTCTTACCAACCTCTTGCAGAAGGATGTTCCTTTTGGTCTTGATGAGGATTGTGAGGAAGCTTTCGAAATACTTAAGAAGGCCTTGATAACCGCACCTATTGTTCAACCACCTGATTGGAACTTGCCCTTTGAAATCATGTGCGATGCTAGTGATTATGCTATTGGTGCTGTTCTAGGACAAAGAGTTGACAAGAAGTTGAATGTCATTCACTACGCTAGTAAAACTCTAGACGGTGCCCAAAGAAACTATGCCACTACGGAAAAGGAGTTTTTAGAAGTCGTGTTTGCATGTGAAAAGTTCAGATCTTATATAGTTGACTCCAAAGTCACTATTCACTCCGATCATGATGCTATTAAGTACCTTATGGATAATAAGGACGCTAAGACTAGGCTAATCAGATGGGTTCTCCTACTACAGGAATTTGAATTGCGCGTTGTTGACCGAAAGGGTGCTGATAACCCTGTAGAAGATAACTTGTACAGGCTAGAGAATGTCCTTGATAACCCACGACCTATTGATGACAGCTTTCCTGATGAGCAATTGAATGTCATCCGCACTTCACATAGTGCACCGTGGTATGCTGATTACGTAAACTATATCGTAGCCAAATACATACCACCCAGTTTCACCTACCAGCAAAAGAAGAAATTCTTCTTTGATTTGAGACACTACTTTTGGGATGATCCTCACCTTTATAATGAAGGATTAGATGGTGTTATTAGACGTTGTGTGCCTAAACATGAACAGGGACAGATCCTGCAGAAGTGTCATTCCGAAGCCTACGGAGGACACCATGCTGGAGATAGAACTGCTCATAAGTTATTGCAATCAGGTTTCTATTGGCCCACTCTCTTCAAGGATACCCGTAAGTTTGTCTTGTCTTGTGACGAATGCCAAAGAATAGGGAACATCAATAAGCATCAGGAAATGCCTATGAACTATTCACTTGTCATTGAACCATTTGATGTCTGGGGCTTTGATTATATGGGACCCTTCCCGAGTTCCAATGGGTATACTCACATCTTAGTCGCTGTTAATTATGTCACTAAGTGGGTAGAAGCTATCCCCACTAGAAATGCTGATCATCGCACCTCTATTAAGATGCTTAAAGAAGTTATTTTCCCAAGATTTGGAGTCCCTAAATATCTGATGACTGATGGCGGTTCACACTTCATACATGGTGTTTTCCGCAAGATGCTCGCTTAGTATGATGTCAACCATAGAGTTGCATCTCCTTATCATCCTCAGACAAGTGGTCAAGTGGAGTTGAGTAATAGGGAGATCAAATTGATCTTACAAAAGACTGTCAATGGATCTCGATAGAATTGGTCTAGCAAACTTGACGATGCACTATGGGCTTATAGGACTTCTTATAAGAATCCCATGGGCATGTCGCCGTATAAAATGGTTTACAGTAAGGCCTGTCATTTACCTCTTGAGCTGGAACACAAAGCTTATTGGGCAATCAAAGAGCTCAACTTCGATTTCAAACTTGCCAGTGAGAAGCGGTTGTTTGATATCAGCTCATTAGATGAATGGAGGGCCCAGGCATATGAGAATGCCAAGTTGTTAAAGGAAAAGGTTAAGAGATGGCACGATAAAAGAATACAAAAACGAGAGTTCAATGTAGGTGATTATGTCCTGCTATACAATTCTCGCTTAAGATTCTTCGCAGGCAAGCTTCTCTCTAAATGGGAAGGTCCTTACGTTGTCGAGGAAGTATATCGTTCCGGTGCCATCAAAATCAATAACACGGAAGGTAATTTTCCTAGAGTGGTAAATGGGCAAAGAATCAAGCATTATATCTCTGGTACTCCCATAAATATTGAGACCAATATCATCAATGTCATAACTTCAGAGGAGTACATTAGGGATGTTTATCAGCCTGTTTCAGACCCTGAAAACGAAGAGGTATGTGTTTCAGTAAGTAATTGGACTCCGAAACTTTTCCAGTAGGAAATTTCTCTGTTTTGGAATTTATAGAAAATTAGAAAAATAAAAAGCAGTCCGGAGAGCGCACGAGGCGGCCACAAGCTTGGTAGCCGCCCCTGCCCCCCCTGGCGGCGGCTACAGGGCTTGTGGGCACCTCGTGTGCCTCCCGGACTCCGTTTTCTTGCGGAGCACTCCTTCTGGTCCAGAAAAAATCATTATATATATGCCCGAGGGTTTTGATCTCCGTATCGCGCAGTTTTCCTCTGTTTTCGTTTCGAGCCTGTTGTCTGCCGCAGATTTAGAGCAAAGATGTCTTCTCAGGATTCAGAGGGGGAGAGCGATGTGGCTGATTACCTTGCTAACCCCAAGGTCTATGGGGACTTGGAACCATATGGCTGGACCACTGACGAGGAAGAGGACTATGATCCCAAGGGGAAGGAACAAACGAGTTCCGATGAAGAGGAGGCTCCTCTACCTCAACCTAGATGCACTCATGTGGAGTTCAAGAAGTCAAGCCTCCCTGACTCAAGGAAGAAACCTAAGAACTTGTTTATCCCTTCTCGTTTCTTGCAGGAGAGTAAGCAGGAACTGTGTCAAAGGGTTTTGAAGCTTGAGGAGGAAAATGATGATCTGAGAGAGCAGAATTTTATGCTCAAGTGGAAATTAGACAAGCTCAAGACCTCTTCAACAACTCCACCACCATCACCACCAAAGGAAGACAACTAAGCATTGGTATGGGCAATCCCCTTGGCTTTTGCCAAGCTTGGGGGAATTGCCCTGGTATCGTATCACCTTTGTATCTTTTGCTTTTATCTTTGTTTTAGTTCTTTCCTTTTCAGTTTTTACTTTCTTCTCTTAGTGGAATAAGTCTTTAGTGTTTAGTTTGAGTCTTTTGCCTTGTGTCTCCCCTGATGTATTCGAGCTTGCGAGTTATATAATAAAGAGTATCTTAGTCAAGGGCTTTGTTTTGTGTCGTGATCAAAACTATGAAAAGAACGATAGCATGAAAGATCATGAGATGATCCTATGGAAAGTGATAGCTTCACTTATAACAAGTATGATGATTGAAACTTGTTGAGAATAGACCAACATAGACCCCAGTCATTGTTGCAATTAATAAGAATTAAGAAGGAAAGAGAGGTTCAGATATAAATATATCATTTTAGACACTTTTTACAATTGTGAGCACTCACCAAACTATTACATGCTTAGAAGTGGATGTTGGACAAGGAAGACAACTTAATGAATTGTGTTTGCTTGGTACCAAACAATGTTATATGCCTAGAGATCCTTTAGCATGTGACAATTTCTTCCACCTCATTTTAGCCAAAACTCCCGCACCAAGTAGAGATACTACTTGTGCATCCATAAACCTTCGACCCAGTTTTGCCATGAGAGTCCACCAGACCTGCCTATGGATTGAATAAGATCCCTCAAGTAAGTTGTCATCGGTGCAAGCAATAAAAATTGCTCTCTAATATGTATGTTCTATTAGTGTGTGGAAAATAAGCTTTATAGGAACCTGTGATGAGGAAGACACAAAAGCGACAGACTGCATAATAAAGTTCTTTATCACAGGAGGCAATATAAAGTGACGTTCCTCCGCACTAAGAGGACATGCATCCAAACCTCAAAAGCGCATGACAACCTCTGCTTCCCTCTGCGAAGGGCCTATCTTGTACCTTTACTTTTTGCCCTTGGAAGAGTCATGGTGATCTTCACCAATTCCTTATTTTGCCTTTGTCTTGGCTACCGTCACATGCTAGGGAAAGATCTATATTCATATATCAACTTGGAGATTAGTACTTATGCTTAATTATTGTTGACTTTACCCTTGAGGTAAATGGTTGGGAGGCAAAACTATAAGCTCCTATCTTTCTCTGTGTCCAGCTGAAACTTTGATACCATGAGTACCACGTGAGTTGTAACAATTGTGGAAAACAAAAGAGATGATTGAGTATGCAGGTTTGCTTTACAAGCTCTTATTTGACTCTTTCTGATGTTATGACAAATTGCAATTGCTTCAATGACTATGGACTATTGTTGGCTACTTCTCGGTAAGGTTTTTGTTTCATACTTTGCTTTGTGAAGGATTTGTTACTTTCCCATAAGAATCTTTATGATGTATTGTTGTTCTATTTGTGATCATGATGCCCTCATGTCTGTATTATGTTTTATCGACACCTTCATCCCTAAACATGTGGACATGTTTATGGATCTTGGTTTTCGCTTGAGGACAAGCGAGGTCTAAGCTTGGGGAGTTGATACGTCCATTCTGCATCATGCTTTCATGTTAATATTTATCGCTTTATGGACTATTATTATACTTTGTGGTACTATACTTATGCCTTTTCTCTCTTGTTTTGCAAGGTTTATTTGAAGAGGGAGAATACCGGCAGCTGGAATTCTGGACTGGAAAAGGAGCAAGTATGAGTCCTCTATTCTGCGCAACTCCAAATGCCCTGAAAATCAACGTGGAATTTTTTGGGAATATATAAAAAATACTGGACGAAAGAAGTGCCAGAGGAGAGCTACCAGGGGCCCACAAGCCTGGTAGCCGCCACCTACCCCCTGGCGGCGGCTACAGGGCTTGTGGGCGCCCTGGTGGCCCACTAGCCCCCCTCTTCTGCTATATGAAGGGTTTCGTCTAGGAAAAAAATAGGGTGGAGCTTTTTCGTGGATTCTCCGCCGCCACGAGGCGGAACTTGAGCAGAACCAATCTAGAGCTCCGGCAGGACGATCCTGCCGGGGAAACTTCCCTCCCGGAGGGGGAAATCGTCGCCATCGTCATCACCAACACTCCTCTCGTCGGAGGGGAGTCATCTCCGTCAACATCTTCATCAGCACCATCTCCTCTCCAAACCCTAGTTCATCTCTTGTAACAAATCTCCGTCTCGCGACTCCGATTGGTACTTGTAAGGTTGCTTTACTCTTTGTAGTTGATGCTAGTTGGATTACTTGGTGGAAGAGTTTATGTTCAGATCCTTGATGCTACTCATTACACCTCTGATCATGATTATGATTATGCTTTGTGAGTAGTTACTTTTGTTCCTGAGGACATGGGATAAGTCATGCTGATAATAGTCATGTGAATTTAGTATTCGTTCGGTATTTTGATATGTTGTATGTTGTCTTTTCCTCTAGTGGTATTATGTGAACATCGACTACATAACACTTCACCATATTTGGGCCTAGAGGAAGTCATTGGAGAGTAGTAAGTAGATGATGGGTTGCTAGAGTGACAGAAGCTTAAACCCCAGTCTATGCGTTGCTTCGTAAGGGCCTGATTTGGATCCACTAGTTTAATGCTATGGTTAGACGTTGTCTTAATTCTTGTTTCGTAGTTGCGGATGCTTGCGAGAGGGGTTAATCATAAGTGGGATGCTTGTCCAAGTAAGGGAAGTACCCAAGCGCCGGTCCACCCACATATCAAACTATCAAAGTAACGAACAGGAATCATATGAACATGATGAAACTAGCATGACAGAAATTCACATGTGTCCTCGGGAGCGTTTTTCCTCCTATAAGACTTTGTTCAAGCTTGTTCCTTGCTACAAAAGGGATTGGGACACTTTGCTGCACCGTTGCTACTACTTGTTACTTGTTACTTTTCACTTGCTACGTTTCACCTCACTACACCATCAATTGTTACCGCTACTTTCAGTGCTTGCAGTTATTACCTTGCTGAAAATCGTTTATCAGAGCCTTCTGCTCCTCGTTGGGTTCGACACTCTTACTTATCGAAAGGACTATGATTGATCCCCTATACTTGTGGGTCATCAATTGTCCTGCCGGAGCTCTAGATTGGCTCTGCTCAAGTTCCGCCTCATGGCGGCGGCGAAACCACAAAAAAGCTCCTCCCTGATTTTTTTTCTCGACGAAATCCTCCATATAGCAAAAGAGGGGAGCAAGTCGGCAGTGGGCTGCCCACAAGCCCCCATGGCGCGGCCTCGGGGTGTGGCCGCGCCGTGCAGCCTTGTGGGCACCCCATGGTGCCCCTCTGTCACTTCTTCGGCACAGTATTTTTGATAAATTGGGGAAAAAATCCCCGTTGATTTTCACAGCGTTTGGAGTTGCGCGGAATAGGCATCTCAACTTTGCTCCACTTTCAGGCCAGAATTCCAGTTGCCAATATTCTCCCTCTTCATGTAAACCTTGCAAAATAAGAGAGAAAAGGCATAAGAATAGTACCGTGAAGTGAAATAATAGCCAAAGAAGCGATAAATATCAACATGAAAACATGATGCAAAATGGACGTATCAACTCCCCGAGCTTAGACCTCGCTTGTCCTCAAGCGAAAGCCGAGATCAATAAATATGTCCATATGTTTAGGGAGAGAGGTGTCGACAAAACAAGATACGAACATGCATGCATCATGATCAAGCTCAGAACAGCAATACCAACATATAATCTCTCATGCTAAAGTGATAATTCCTTCACAAGGTAAAGCATGGATCAAGAACCTTACCGAGAAGTAACAACCGATAGCCTTTAGTCATTGAAGCAATTGCAATTTATCACAACATCAGAAAGAGTCAAATAAGAGCTTGTATAGAAAATCCACATACTCAATCATTCTTTCGTTCTCTACAATTGCTAAAACTCACGTGGTACTCATGAGATCAAAGTTTCAGCTGGACACAGAGAAAGATAGGGGCTTACAGTTTTGCCTCCCAACTGCTCACCTCAAGGGTAATGTCAACAATAATAATTCATGAATGCCTAACTCCAAGTTGACATATGAATATAGATCTTTCCCAAGCATATGACGTTAGCCAAGATAAAGGCGAAATAAGGAATTGGTGAAGATCACCAGGACTCTTTCAGAGACAAAAAGTAAAGGTACAAGATAGGACCTTCGCAGAGGGAAGTAGAGGTTGTCATGCGCTTTTGAGGTTTGGATGCGTGTCCTCTTAGTGCGGAGGAACGTCACTTTATATTGCCTCCTGTGATAAAGAACTTTATTATGCAGTCTGTCACTTTTGTGTCTTCCTCATCACAGGTTCCTATAAAGCTTATTTTCCACACACTAATAGATCATACATATTAGAGAGCAATTTTTATTGCTTGCACCGATGACAACTTACTTGAGGGATCTTATTCAATCCATAGGTAGGTATGGTGGACACTCATGGCAAAACTGGTTTGAAGGTTTATGGATGCACAAGTAGTATCTCTACTTGGTGCGGGAGGTTTTGTCTAATATGAGGTGGAAGCAATCGTCACATGCTAAGGGATCTCTAATCATATAACATTGTTCAGAGCCAAGCAAACACAATTCATTACGTTGTCTTCCTTGTCCAACATCTACTTCTAGGCATGCAATAGTTTAGTGAGTGTTCACAATCATAGATGGTGTCAGAGATGATATATTTATATGTGAACCTCTCCTTCTTTATCACTTCCTATTAATTGCAACAATGACCAAGGTCTACGTTTGCCTACCCTCAACAAGTTTCAATCCTCATTCTTTGTATATGTGAAGCCATCACTTCCCATAAGATCATTACATGCTCTTTCATGCTTTTGTTCTATTCTCACTCTTTTGATCATGGCAAGAGGCAAAGCCCTTCAACTAAGACACTCTTTATTATATGGCTCACGAGCAAGAATACATCGGGGGTGACACAAAGCAAAACTCAAGACTGAAACACTAAGACTTTTAAACTACTAGAGAAAAAGAAAACTGAAAAGGAAAACTAAAACAAAGGTAAAGGCAAAAGATGTGATGGTGATACGATACCGGGGCAACTCCACCAAACTTGGCAAAAGCCAAGGGGATTACCCATACCAATGCTCAGTTGTCTTCCTTTGGTGGTGATGGTGGTGGAGTTGTTGAAGAGGTCTTGAGCTTGTTTAATTTCCACTTCAGCATAAAATTCTGCTCCCTCAGATCATCATTTCCCTCTTCAAGCTTCAACACCCTTTGGCATAATTCATGCTTACTCTCCTGCAAGAAACGAGAAGGGATAAACTGTTGGAAATATGCCCTAGAGGCAATAATAAAATGGTTATTATCATATTTCCTTGTTCATGATAATCGTCTATCGTTCATGCTATAATTGTATTAACAGGAAACAGTAATACATGTGTGAATGAATAGATCACAATGTGTCCCTAGCAAGCCTCTAGTTAGCTAGCTCGTTAGTCAATAGATGATCATGGTTTCCTGATCATGGACATTGGATGTCATTGATAACGGGATCACATCATTGGGAGAATGATGTGGTGGACAAGACCCAATCCTAAGCCTAGCACTAGATCGTGTTGTTCGTATGCTAATGCTTTTCTAATGTCAAGTATCTTTTCCTTCGACCGTGAGATTGTGCAACTCCCGGATACCGTAGGAGTGCTTTGGGTGTATCAAACGTCACAACGTAACTGGGTGACTATAAAGGTGCACTACGGGTACCTCCGAAAGTGGCTGTTGGGTTGGCACGAATCGAGATTGGGATTTGTCACTCCGTGTGACGGAGAGGTATCTCTGGGCCCACTCGGTAGAACATCATCATGAGCTCAATGTGACTAAGGAGTTAGTTACACGATGACGTGCTACGGAACGAGTAAAGAGACTTACCGATAACGAGATTGAACAAGGTATAGGTATACCGACGATTGAATCTCGGGCAAGTTCTATACCGACAGACAAAGGGAATCGTATACGGGATTAATTGAATCCTTGACATCGTGGTTCATCCGATGAGATCATCGTGGAGCTAGTGGGAGCCACCATGGGTATCCAGACCCCGCTGATGGTTATTGGCCAGAGAGGTGTCTCGGTCATGTCTGCGTGTCTCCCGAACCCGTAGGGTCTACACACTTAAGGTTCGATGATGCTAGGGTTATAGGGAATTGTTATACGAGATTACCGAAAGTTGTTCGGAGTCCCGGATGAGATCCAGGACATCACGAGGAGCTCCGGAATGGTCCGGAGGTAAAGATTGATATATAGGACGGATGGTTTCGGACACCGGAAGTGTTTCGGGCATCACCGGTAACGTACCGAGACCACCGGGACCACCGGAGGTGGTCCCGGGGGACCACCGAAGGGGGGCTGCGACCCCAAGAGGTAAGATGGGCTAAGTGGGGGTGGGAACCAGCCCCTAGTTGGGCTGGTGCGCCTCCCCACTCAGCCCATGGCGCAGGGGAAAGAAAAAGAGGGGGGAACCCTAACTTAGGTGGGCCTTAGGGCCACCAGAGGGGTGCGCCACCCCTCCTCCCCATCTGGCCGCCACAAACCCCATCTGGGAGGGCTGCCGCACCCCCTAGGGTGGGAACCCTAGGGGTGGCACCCCCTCTCCCCTTCCCCTATATATAGTGGGCACTTTTGGCCTTTGGAGGACACAGTTTTCCCTCTCCCTCGGCGCAGCCCTGCACTTCTTCCTCCTCTTCTCTGCCGGCGCTTGGCGAAGCCCTGCCGAGAGACCTCGTCTCTCCACCAACACCACGCCGTCGTGTTGCTGGTCTTCTTCCCCAACCTCTCCCTCCTCCTTGCTGGATCAAGGTGCGGGAGACGTCACCGGGCTGCACGTGTGTTGAACGCGGAGGTGCCGTTGTTCGGCACTAGATCGGAATCGCTGCGAGTACGACTCCATCAACCGCGTTCTAGCAACGCTTCCGCTTAGCGATCTTCAAAGGTACGAAGATGCTCTTACCCCTCTCTCGTTGCTGGTGTCTCCATAGGAAGATCTGAACATGCGTAGGGAAATTTTTGAATTTATGCTACGTTCCCCAACAGTGGCATCCGAGCCAGGTTTTCTATGCGTAGATTCTATGCACGAGTAGAACACAAAAGTTGTGGGCGATGGTTTGTCAATTTGCTTGCCGTTACTAGTCTTATTCTTTTCCGGCGGTATTGTGGGATGAAGCGGCCCGGACCGACCTTACACGTACGCTTACGTGAGACTGGTTCCACCGACAAACATGCACATCGTGCATAAAGGTGGCTAGCGGGTGTCTGTCTCTCCTACTCTAGTCGGATTGGATTTGATGAAAAGGGTCCTTATGAAGGGTAAATAGCTTTGGCATATCATTGTTGTGGCTGTCACGTAGGTAAGAAGGCGTTCTTGCTAGAAACCCAAATCAGCCACGTAAAACTTGCAACAACAATTAGAGGACGTCTAACTTGTTTTTGCAGGGTTTGACATGTGATGTGATATGGCCAAAGTTGTGATGTTGCATGTATGATGTATGAGATGATCATGTTATTGTAATAGGTTTCACGACTTGCATGTCGATGAGTATGACAACCGGCAGGAGCCATAGGAGTTGTCTTAATTTATTGTATGAGATGCAACGCCATGTGCTTGCTACTTTTACTTCATTGCTAACGGTTAGCCATAGTAGTAGTGATAGTAGTAGTTGGCGTGAAGACTTCACGGAGACACGATGATGGAGATCATGATGATGGAGATCATGGTGTCACGCCGGTGACGATGATGATCATGCGATGCCTGAAGATGGAGATCGAATGAGCAAAGATGATAATGGCCATATCATGTCACTATATGATTGCATTGTGATGTTTATCATGTTTTACATCTTATTGCTTAAAACGATGGTAGCATAATAAGATGATCCCTCCTAAAATTTCGAGAACGTATTCCCCTAAGTGTGCACCGTTGCGAAGGTTCGTTGTCTCGAAGCACCACGTGATGATCGGGTGTGATAGATTCTAACGTTCGCATACAACGGGTGTAAGCCAGATTTACACACGCAAAACACTTAGGTTGACTCGACGAGCTTAGCATGTACAGACATGACCTCGAATACAAGAGACCGAAAGGTCGAACATGAGTCGTATGGTTGAATACGATCAGCATGAAGTTGCTCACCATGGTGACTAGTCCGTCTCACGTGATGATCGGACACGGGTTAGTCAACATGGATCATGTATCACTTAGATGACTAGAGGGATGTCGATTTAAGTGGGAGTTCATACTTAATTTGATTAAATGAACTTAATTGTCATGAACTTAGTCTAAAAGTTGTCTTTATAAATATTGTAGATGTCCAACGTCAACCTCAACTTCAACGCATTCCTAGAGAAAAACAAGCTGAAAGATGATGGTAGCAACTATGCGGACTGGGTTCGCAACCTGAAGCTCATCCTTGAAGCAGCTAAAAAGGCTTATGTCCTTAATGCGCCGCTAGGTGACCCTCCCGCTCCCGCAACAGCCCAGGACGTTCTAAACGTCTGGCAAGCGCGGAGTGATGACTACTCTCTGGTCAGGTGTGGCATGTTATACAGTTTAGAAACGGGGCTCCAAAGACGTTTTGAGCAACACGGGGCATATGAGATGTTCCAAGAGCTGAAGCTAGTTTTTCAAGCTCATGCCCGTGTCGAGAGATATGAAGTATCCGACAAGTTCTTCAGCTGTAAGATGGAGGAGAACAGTTCTGTCAGTGAGCACATACTCAAAATGTCTGGGTTACACGGTCGTCTGACTTCACTTGGAGTCGAACTTCCGGATGATGCTATCATTGACAGAATCCTTCAGTCTCTCCCACCAAGCTACAAAGGCTTTGTGCTTAACTACAACATGCAAGGGATGGAGAAAACAATTCCCGAGTTGTACTCGATGCTCAAGTCTGCAGAAGTAGAAATCAAGAAGGAGCATCAAGTGTTGATGGTCAACAAGACCACTAGTTTCAAGAAAGGCAGGGGTAAGAAGAACTTCAAGAAAGACGGCAAAGTTGTTGCCGCGCCCGGTAAGCCAGATGCCGGGAAGAAGAAAAAGAACGGACCCAAGCCTGAGACTGAGTGCTTCTATTGCAAGGGAAAGGGTCACTGGAAGCGAAACTGCCCCAAATACTTAGCGGACAAGAAGGCCGGCAACATTAAAGGTATATTTGATATACATGTTATTGATGTGTACCTTACCAGCGCTCGTAGTAGCTCCTGGGTATTTGATACCGGTGCTGTTGCTCACATTTGCAACTCAAAGCAGGAACTGCGGAATAAGCGGAGACTGGCCAAGGACGAGGTGACGATGCGCGTCGGGAATGGTTCAAAAGTCGATGTGATCGCCGTCGGCACGCTACCTCTACATCTACCGTCGGGATTAGTTTTGAACCTCAATAATTGTTATTTAGTACCAGCTTTAAGCATGAACATTGTATCAGGGTCTTGCTTAATGCGAGACGGCTACTCATTTAAGTCAGAGAATAATGGTTGTTCTATTTATATGAGTGATATGTTTTATGGTCATGCTCCGCTGGTGAATGGTTTATTCTTGATGAATCTCGATCGTGATGTTACACATATTCATAGTGTGAGTACCAAAAGATGCAAAGTTGATAATGATAGTCCCACATACTTGTGGCACTGCCGCCTTGGTCATATCGGCGTTAAGCGCATGAAGAAGCTCCATACTGATGGACTGTTAGAGTCTCTTGACTTTGAATCATTTGACACATGCGAACCGTGCCTCATGGGCAAGATGACTAAGACTCCATTCTCAGGAATAATGGAGAGAGCCACCGACTTATTGGAAATAATACATACCGATGTGTGTGGTCCAATGAACGTTGAAGCTCGCGGTGGTTATCGTTATGTTCTCACTCTCACCGATGATTTGAGTAGGTATGGGTATATCTACTTGATGAAGCACAAATCTGAGACGTTTGAAAAGTTCAAGGAATTTCAGAGTGAGGTTGAGAATCAATGTGACAGAAAAATTAAATGTCTACGATCTGATCGTGGAGGAGAATATTTGAGTCACGAGTTTGGCACACACCTAAGAAAGTATGGAATCGTTTCGCAACTAACACCGCCTGGCACACCGCAGCGCAACGGAGTGTCTGAACGTCGTAATCGCACTTTATTAGATATGGTACGATCTATGATGTCTCTCACCGACTTACCGCTATCATTTTGGGGATACGCATTAGAAACTGCAGCATTCACTTTAAATAGGGCACCGTCTAAATCCGTTGAGACGACACCGTATGAACTGTGGTTTGGCAAGAAACCTAAGTTGTCGTTTCTTAAAGTTTGGGGCTGCGATGCTTATGTGAAGAAACTTCAACCAGAAAAGCTCGAACCCAAAGCGGAGAAATGCGTATTCATAGGATACCCTAAGGAAACTATTGGGTATACCTTCTATCTTAGATCCGAAGGTAAAACCTTTGTTGCCAAGAACGGATCCTTTCTAGAGAAAGAGTTTCTCTCGAAAGAAGTAAGTGGGAGGAAGGTAGAACTTGATGAGGTAATTACACCCCCTCTCGAACAGGAAAGTAGCGCAGCGCAAGAAGTTGTTCCTGTGGTGCCTACACCGACTGAAGAGGAAGTTAATGATGATGATCATGAAGCTTCGGATCAAGTTACTACTGAACCACGAAGGTCCACAAGGGTACGCTCCGCACCAGAGTGGTACGGCAACCCTGTGATGGAAATCATGTTGTTAGACAACGGTGAACCTTCGAACTATGAAGAAGCGATGGCGGGCCCGGATTCCAACAAATGGCTTGAGGCCATGAAATCCGAGATAGGATCCATGTATGAGAACAAAGTATGGACTTTGGTGGACTTGCCCGATGAACGGCGAGCCATAGAAAATAAATGGATCTTCAAGAAGAAGACTGATGCAAACGGTAATGTAACCGTTTACAAAGCTCGACTTGTCGCAAAGGGTTTTCGACAAATTCAAGGAGTTGACTACGAAGAGACTTTCTCTGCCGTAGCGAAGCTGAAATCAGTCCGAATCATGTTAGCAATTGCCGCCTTTTATGATTATGAAATTTGGCAAATGGACGTCAAAACAGCGTTCCTTAACGGGAATCTTAAGGAAGAGTTGTATATGATGCAACCAGAAGGTTTTGTCGATCCTAAAGGTGCTAACAAAGTATGCAAGCTCCAGCGCTCCATCTATGGGCTGGTGCAAGCATCTCGGAGTTGGAACATTCGCTTTAATGAGGTGATTAAGGCGTTTGGGTTCATACAGGTTTACGGAGAAGCCTGTCTGTACAAGAAAGTGAGTGGGAGCTCTGTAGCTTTCCTCGTACTATATGTGGATGACATATTGTTGATGGGGAATGATATAGAGATGTTGGAGAGCATAAAGGCCTATTTGAACAAGATTTTTTCAATGAAGGACCTTGGAGAAGCTGCATACATATTAGGCATCAAGATCTATAGAGATAGATCGAGACGCCTCATAGGTCTTTCGCAAAGTACATACCTTGACAAGATACTGAAGAAGTTCAATATGGAAAACTCAAAGAAAGGGTTCTTGCCAGTTTTGCAAGGTATGAGATTGAGTAAGACTCAGTCGCCGACCACGGCAACAGATAGAGAGAAGATGAGTTCTGTCCCCTACGCTTCAGCCGTGGGCTCTCTAATGTATGCCATGCTGTGTACCAGACCTGATATAAACCTTGCGATAAGCTTGGTAGGGAGGTACCAAAGCAATCCCGGTGCAGAACACTGGACAGCGGTCAAGAATATCCTTAAGTACCTGAAAAGGACTAAGGAAATGTTTCTCGTTTATGGAGGTGACGAAGAGCTCGTCGTAAAGGGTTACGTCGACGCTAGCTTCGACACAGATCCGGATGACTCTAAGTCACAAACCGGATACGTATATGTGTTGAATGGTGGGGCAGTGAGCTGGTGCAGCAGCAAGCAAGAAGTCGTGGCAGCATCTACATGTGAAGCGGAGTACATAGCTGCTTCAGAAGCGGCTCATGAAGGAATTTGGATGAAGGAGCTCATCACCGACCTTGGAGTGGTTCCAAGCGCGTCGGGTCCTATGACACTCTTCTGTGACAACACTGGAGCCATTGCCATAGCCAAGGAGCCCAGGTTTCACCGGAAGACGAAGCACATCAAGCGCCGCTACAACTCCATCCAGGACCATGTCCAAACTGGAGTGATAGATATTTGTAAAGTACACACGGATCTGAATATTGCAGACCCGTTGACTAAACCTCTTCCACGAGCAAAACATGATCAACACCATGATGCTATGGGTGTTCGATACATCACAATGTAACTAGATTATTGACTCTAGTGCAAGTGGGAGACTGTTGGAAATGTGCCCTAGAGGCAATAATAAAATGGTTATTATCATATTTCCTTGTTCATGATAATCGTCTATCGTTCATGCTATAATTGTATTAACAGGAAACAGTAATACATGTGTGAATGAATAGATCACAATGTGTCCCTAGCAAGCCTCTAGTTAGCTAGCTCGTTAGTCAATAGATGATCATGGTTTCCTGATCATGGACATTGGATGTCATTGATAACGGGATCACATCATTGGGAGAATGATGTGGTGGACAAGACCCAATCCTAAGCCTAGCACTAGATCGTGTTGTTCGTATGCTAATGCTTTTCTAATGTCAAGTATCTTTTCCTTCGACCGTGAGATTGTGCAAATCCCGGATACCGTAGGAGTGCTTTGGGTGTATCAAACGTCACAACGTAACTGGGTGACTATAAAGGTGCACTACGGGTACCTCCGAAAGTGGCTGTTGGGTTGGCACGAATCGAGATCGGGATTTGTCACTCCGTGTGACGGAGAGGTATCTCTGGGCCCACTCGGTAGAACATCATCATGAGCTCAATGTGACTAAGGAGTTAGTTACATGATGACGTGCTACGGAACGAGTAAAGAGACTTACCGATAACGAGATTGAACAAGGTATAGGTATACCGACGATTGAATCTCGGGCAAGTTCTATACCGACAGACAAAGGGAATCGTATACGGGATTAATTGAATCCTTGACATCGTGGTTCATCCGATGAGATCATCGTGGAGCTAGTGGGAGCCACCATGGGTATCCAGACCCCGCTGATGGTTATTGGCCAGAGAGGTGTCTCGGTCATGTCTGCGTGTCTCCCTAACCCGTAGGGTCTACACACTTAAGGTTTGATGACGCTAGGGTTATAGGGAATTGTTATACGAGATTACCGAAAGTTGTTCGGAGTCCCGGATGAGATCCAGGACGTCACGAGGAGCTCCGGAATGGTCCGGAGGTAAAGATTGATATATAGGACGGATGGTTTCGGACACCGGAAGTGTTTCGGGCATCACCGGTAACGTACCGGGACCACCGGGACCACCGGAGGTGGTCCCGGGGGACCACCGAAGGGGGGCTGCGACCCCAAGAGGTAAGATGGGCTAAGTGGGGGTGGGAACCAGCCCCTAGTTGGGCTGGTGCGCCTCCCCACTCAGCCCATGGCGCAGGGGAAAGAAAAAGAGGGGGGGAACCCTAACTTAGGTGGGCCTTAGGCCCACCAGAGGGGTGCGCCACCCCTCCTCCCCATCTGGCCGCCACAAACCCCATCTGGGAGGGCTGCCGCACCCCCTAGGGTGGGAACCCTAGGGGTGGCACCCCCTCTCCCCTTCCCCTATATATAGTGGGCACTTTTGGCCTTTGGAGGACACAGTTTTCCCTCTCCCTCGGCGCAGCCCTGCACTTCTTCCTCCTCTTCTCTGCCGGCGCTTGGCGAAGCCCTGCCGGGAGACCTCGTCTCTCCACCAACACCACGCCGTCGTGTTGCTGGTCTTCTTCCCCAACCTCTCCCTCCTCCTTGCTGGATCAAGGTGCGGGAGACGTCACCGGGCTGCACGTGTGTTGAACGCGGAGGTGCCGTTGTTCGGCACTAGATCGGAATCGCTGCGAGTACGACTCCATCAACCGCGTTCTAGCAACGCTTCCGCTTAGCGATCTTCAAAGGTACGAAGATGCTCTTACCCCTCTCTCGTTGCTGGTCTCTCCATAGGAAGATCTGAACATGCGTAGGGAAATTTTTGAATTTATGCTACGTTCCCCAACATAAACAAGGTCTTAGGCTTCTTCCTTGAGTCAAGGAGGCTCGACTTCTTGAACTCCACATGCGTGCGTCCAGGTTGAGGTAGAGGAGCCTCCTCTTCATCGGAACTTGTTTGTTCCTTCCCCTTGGGATCATAGTCTTCTTCCTCATTAGTGGTCCAGCCATATGGATCAAAGTCCCCATAGACCTTGGGGTTAGCAAGGTAATTAGCCACATAGCTCTCCCCCTATGAATCCTAAGAAGACATCTTGACGTAGATCTGCGGCAGAAAACAGGATCGAAACGAAAAACAAAGGAAATCTGCGTGATGCAGGGGTCAGACCAAACGGGGGTATATATAATGATTCTTTTCAGACCAGAAGGAGTACCCCGCACGAAAACGGAGTCCGGGAGGCGCACGAGGTGGCCACAAGCCCTCACGGCACGGCCAGGGGGTGGGCCCGCGCCGTGCAGGCTTCGTCTCCTCGCTCACTTTCCGGACTACTTCCAATTTTTGTATTTTTTTCTAATATTCCAAAACGGAGAAAAATTCCTATTGGGAAAGTTTTGGACTCTGTTTTCTTACCGAATCACATACCTCTTCGTTTTCGGAGTCTGAAACAGGCTCATAAATGTCCCTTAGGTATTCTTCCAGAGTTATGGTATTGATGATATTGCTTTCAACATTTATGGGAGTACCTGAGTTATAATGCTTGATTCTCTGCCCATTTACCACTCTCGGACAATTACCTTCCGTGTTGTTGATCTTGATAGCACCGGAACGATATACTTCCTCAACAACATAGGGACCTTCCCATTTAGGGAGAAGCTTGCCTGCAAAGAATCTTAAACAAGAGTTATATAGCAAGACATAATCACCTACATTGAACTCATGCTTTTGTATCCTCTTATCATGCCACCTCTTAACCTTCTCTTTGAACAGCTTGGCATTCTCATATGCCTGAGTTCTCCACTCATCAAGCGAGCTAATATCAAATAACCTCTTCTCACCGGCAAGTTTGAAATCAAAGTTGAGATCTTTGATTGCCCAATAAGCTTTATGCTCTAGCTCAAGAGGTAAATGACATGCTTTCCCATACACCATTTTGTACGGAGACATGCCCATGGGATTCTTATAGGCAGTTCTATAAGCCCGCACTGCATCATCGAGCTTCTTAGACCAATTCTTTCTAGACCTGTTGACAGTCTTTTGCAGAATCAGTTTAATCTCTCTATTACTTAGCTCTACTTGACCACTGGACTGAGGTGATAGGGAGACACAATTCTATGGTTGACATCGTACTTACCAAGCGTTTTACGGAAAGCACCATGAATGAAGTGTGAACCACCGTCGGTCATTAGATATCTAGGGACTCCAAATCTAGGGAAGATAACTTCTTTCAGCATCTTGATAGAGGTGTTGTGATCAGCACTACTAGTGGGGATAGCTTCTACCCACTTAGTGACGTAATCAACAGCAACTAAGATGTGAGTATACCCATTGGATTTGGAAAAGGCCCCATATAATCAAAACCCTAAACATCAAATTGTTCAATAACAAGTGAATAGTTCATAGGCATTTCTTGACGTTTGCCAATATTACCTATTCTTTAACATTCGTCACAAGACAAGACAAACTTACGGGCATCCTTGAAGAGAGTGGTCCAATAGAAACCTGATTGCAATACCTTGTGTGCAGTTCTATCTCCCGCATGGTGTCCTCCGTAGGCCTCGGAGTGACACTTCTGTAGGATCTGTCCCTGTTCCCGTTCAGGTACACAACGTCTAATAACACCATCTACTCCTTCCTTATAAAGGTGAGGATCATCCCAAAAGTAATGTCTCAAGTCAAAGAAGAATTTCTTCTTTTGCTGGTACATGAAACTAGGTGGTATGTATTCGGCAACGATATAGTTTGCATAATCAGCATACCACGGTGCACTACGTGAAGCATTGATGACATTCAATTGCTCATCGGGAAAGCTATCATCAATAGGTTGTGGGTCATCAAGAACGTTCTCCAACCTAGATAAGTTATTTGCTACTGGGTTATCAGCACCCTTTCTGTCGACAACGTGCAAATCAAATTCTTGTAGCAAGAGAACCCATCAGATAAGTCTAGGTTTAGCGTCCTTCTTCTCCATGAGGTACTTAATAGCAGCATGATCAGTGTGAATAGTGACTTTGGAATCAACTATGTAAGACCTGAACTTTTCACATGCAAACACGACTGCTAAAAATTTCTTCTCCGTAGTGGCATAGTTTCTCTAGGCACTGTCTAGAGTTTTACTAGCGTAGTGAATAACATTCAACTTCTTATCAACTCTTTACCCTAGGACAACACCAACAGCATAATCACTAGAGTCACACATGATCTCAAAAGGCAAGTTCCAATCAGGTGGTTGAACAATAGGTGCAGTTATCAAAGCCCTCTTAAGTATTTCGAAGGCTTCCTCACAATCATCGTCAAAAACAAAAGGAATATCCTTTTGCAAGAGATTGGTAAGAGGCCTAGGAATCTTAGAGAAGTCTTTAATGAACCTTCTATAGAAACCAACATGACCAAGGAAACTTCTTATACCTTTGATATCTGTGGGGTATGGCATTTTCTCGATTGCATCAACCTTAGCCTTATCGACTTCAATACCTCTTTCAGAAATTTTATGTCCTAAGACGATGCCTTCATTAACCATAAAGTGGCACTTCTCCCAATTCAAGACAAGATTGGTGTCTTTACATATCTGTAAGACTCGATGAAGGTTGTTGACGCAATCATCAAAGGAAGACTCGTAAACAGAAAAGTCATCCATGAAAACCTCGACAATCTTTTCACAAAAGTCAGAGAATATAGCCATCATACATCTTTGAAAAGTGGCAGGTGCATTACATAAGCTAAAAGGCATACGTCTGTAAGCAAAGGAACCGAAAGGGCAGGTGAAAGTGGTTTTCTCCTGAGCAGATTGTGCAACTAGTATTTGGGAGAAACCAGAATATCCATCTAGAAAGTAGAAGTGTGTGTGTTTGGACAGCCTTTCTAGCATTTGGTCGATAAAAGGCAAAGGGTAATGATCTTTCCTAGTGGCTTTATTCAATTTCCTAAAATCGATCACCATCCTATAGCCAGTGATAATCCTCTGTGGGATCAATTCATCCTTATCATTGGGGACAACGGTAATGCCTCCCTTCTTAGGAACGCAATGCACCGGACTCACCGAATCGCTATGAGCAACTGGATAAATGATACCTTCTTCTAGGATCTTTAGTATTTATTTTCTCACTACTTCCTTCATCTTAGGATTCAATCTCCTTTGATGATCAGCAACTGGTTTGAAATCAGGATCAGTTTTAATCTTGTGCTGGCATAGAGTAGGACTAATGCCCTTAAGATCATCAAGAGTATAGCCAATAGCAGCACGATGCTTTCTCAGAGTTTCTTCTTTTCTTCGTGCTCAGAGAGGCTACCACTAATAATAACAGGATATATCTCCTTTTCATCAAGATAGGCATACTTAAGAGTATCAGGCAACTGTTTAAGCTCGAACACAGGATCACCCTTTGGTGGGGGTGGATCCCCAAGCAGTTCAACAGGCAAGTTATTCTTAAGGATAGGATATTGTTCTAAGACAAGTCTATCTATCTCATCCCTTTCATCCATATGCATATCATTTTCATGCTCAAGCAAGTATTGCTCTAAGGGATCAGTAGGAGGCACAACAATAGAGGCTAAGGCGATAGTTTCATCCCTACTAGGCAACTCCTTTTCATGAGGTTGTCTACCAAACTTAGAGAAATTGAACTCATGTGACACACCTTCAAAGCCAACAGTGACAGTTTGCTTCTCAAAATCAATATGAGCATTGACGGTATTGAGGAAGGGTCTGCCAAATATGATGGGACAAAAGCTATCTTGTGCGGTAGCAAGAACGAGGAAATCAGCAGGATACTTCGTTTTACCACACAAGACTTCAACGTCCCGAACAATTCCCATAGGGCAGATAGTATCTCTATTGGCAAGCTGAATAGTGACATCAATGGGCTCTATCTCAACAGGTGCAATCTCATCTTTGATTTCATCATATAAGGATTGAGGTATTGCACTAACACTAGCACCCACGTCACATAAACCATGATAACAATGATCTCCTATCTTAACAGAAACCACAGGCATGCCAACAACAGGCCTATGTTTGTCTCTAGCGTGAGGTTTAGCAATTCTAGCAGCATCTTCACATAAGTGAATATTATGTCCCTCAACTTCTTCAGACAGAAGATCTTTGATAATAGCAATGCTAGGTTCAACTCTAATTTTCTCAGGGGTGTAGGTGTTCTAATATAGCCTCTACGTATCACAGTTGAAGCTTTATAATGATCCTTTATCCTAACAGGGAAAGGTGGCTTCTCAATGTAAGCACTGGGAACAAGAGGATCACTATAGGCAATGACTTTCTCTTCAACTGGAGTGGGTGTAACTACATTGACTTCTAAAGGAGGATGATATTTAAACCACTTCTTTTTGGGGAGATCAATATGAGCAGCAAAGGATTCACACAATGAAGCTACTATCTCAGAGTCAAGTCCATACTTAGCGCTAAAATCACTAAAGGTATTTGTCTCAACAAAGGATTTAACACAATCAAACGTGAAATTCATACCTGACTTCTTACCTTCTTCAAGCTCCCAATCTTCAGAGTTGCGTTTAATTCTCTCCAATAAGTTCCATTTGAAGTCAATATCTCTCTTCATAAAGGAACCAGTACAAGAAGTGTCAAGCATGGTGCGATCATCATGAGAAAGCCGAGCATAGAAGCTCCGAATGATAATTTCTCTCACGAGCTCATGATTGGGGCATGAATATAGCATTGACTTAAGCCTCCCCCAAGCTTGAGCGATGCTTTCTCTGTCACGAGGCCAAAAATTGTAAATATAATTTCAATCACGATGTACTAAATGCATAGGATAAAACTTTTGATGAAATTCCAATTTCAACCGATTGTAGTCCCATGATCCAGTATCATCACATAGCCTATACCATGTCAAGCCTTATCCTTCAAAGATAAAGGAAAGACCTTCTTCTTGACCTCATCCTCGGGCACACCTACAAGCTTAAATAAACCACAAACTTCATCTACATAGATCATATGCAAGTCTGGATGTGATGTTCCATCTCCTGTAAAAGGATTTGCCAGCAATTTCTCAAGCATACCTGAAGGAAATTCAAAGCAAATATTTTCAGTGGGTTCAGCAGGTTGAGGAGCAACCATTCGTGCTTCCGTTCGAGGTGAATATACCCCGAACAAGCCCCTCAAAGGATTAGTATCCATAGCGACAAGTGACAATAAATTTCGGCACACTATATGAATGTTTCCTTACCAAGTTCCACTTGCCAAAGGCGCTTCACTCCCCGACAACGGCGCCAGAAAAGAGTCTTGATGACCCACAAGTATAGGGGATCAATCGTAGTCCTTTTGATAAGTAAGAGTGTCAAACCCAATGAGGAGCAGAAGGATCTGACAAGTGGTTTTGAGCAAGGTAAAATCTGCATGCACTCAAATTGTCGGTAACAAGTGATTGTGTGGTGAGATGATTCGTAGCAAGCAACAAGTAACAAAAGTAGCAACGGTGCAGCAAAGTGGCCCAATCCCTTTTGTAGCAAGGGACAAGCCTGGACAAAGTCTTATAGGAGGAAAAACGCTCCCGAGGACACACGAGAATTTCTGTCATGCTAGTTTCATCATGTTCATATGATTCACGTTCGTTACTTTGATGGTTTGATATGTGGGTGGACTGGTGCTTGGGTACTTCCCTTACTTGGACAAGCATCCCACTTATGATTGACCCCTCTCGCTAGCATCCGCAACTACGAAAGAAGAATTAAGACAAAGTCTAACCATAGCATTAAACTAGTGGATCCAAATCAGCCCCTTACGAAGCAGCGCATAAACTAGGGTTTAAGCTTCTATCACTCTAGCAACCCATCATCTACTTACTACTTCCCAATGCATTCCTCTAGGCCCAAATAATGGTGAAGTGTTATGTAGTCGACGTTCACATAACACCACTAGAGGAAAAACAACATACAACATATCAAATTACCGAACGAATACCAAATTCACATGACTATTATTAGCATGACTTATCCCATGTCCTCAGGAACAAAAGTAACTACTCACAAAGCATAATCATAATCATGATCAGAGGTGTAATGAGTAGCATCAAGGATCTGAACATAAACTCTTCCACCAAGTAATCCAACTAGCATCAACTACAAAGAGTAATCAATAGTACTAGCAACCTTACAAGTACCAATCGGAGTCGCGAGACGGAGATTTGTTACAAGAGATGAACTAGGGTTTGGAGAGGAGATTGGTTCTGCTCAAGTTCCGCCTCGTGGCGGCGGCGAAACCACGAAAAAGCTCCTCCCTAATTTTTTTCTGGATGAAACCCTCCATATAGCAAAAGAGGGGAGCAAGTGGGACAGTGGGCTTCCCACAAGCCCCCATGGCGCGGCCTGGGGGTGGCCGCGCCGTGCAGGCTTGTGGGCACCCCCTGGTGCCCCTATGGCACTTCTTCGGCCCAGTATTTCTGATAAACTCGGAAAAAAATCCTCATTGATTTTCGAGCGTTTGGAGTTGCGCAGAATAGGTATCTCAACTTTGCTCCACTTTCAGGCCAGAATTCTAGTTGCCGGTATTCTCCCTCTTCATGTAAACCTTGCAAAATAAGAGAGAAAAGGCATAACATTAGTACCGTGAAGTGAAATAACAGCCAAAGAAGCGATAAATATCAACATGACAACATGATGCAAAATGGACGTATCAGCGCACCTCGTGCCCAGCCCGCCGTCGACCCTGTCCAGCCAGCCCACCGTCGACACTCTGAGCCTGCCTTTGTCTCTGATCTGAGGCACGAACAAGAGAAGCCCGATCTAATTTGGTCTTCCTGCCCAATCCTCAGCCTATCGTCGGCGTCGTCCTCAGCCTGTCGTCGAATCGTCCTGCAGGTGTGTGATTTCCTTTGTCTCTTCCTCTTCTTTGCTTAACTGAATCTGGTTCAGCAAACTGAATTTGGTCTTCAGTAAATTGATGTTCTTGCAGTTCTAATCTCATGTGTGGTAATGATGTGCACGGCAATTTGATCCCAGTGGTAATTGATACGCAGCTGCATTGCGATTTGCGAGATCGAGTAGTACTGTACTAGTTTACCATTGGTTGGTTTTGTTTTCCACCCTAAAGTACTTCCTAGAATACTCTGTATACACATTCATTCTACCGTGCACTTTTAGGATGCGTGGCAGACCTGTGAGTAATTCTTGTTTTTCAACTTGGATCAGGTCGGGTACTATATATTGTGATTTGTGAATGATGATCCATTTGAAGGTCTAAAAGGACCGAGACCGTGGGCATACATCATAAGTATTTATGTCACCCAGCTCATTCCTTAATCAGGGAACCCTTAAGGAATTGATTCAGATATGCTAGGATTTTTCTATGTTACAGATTACTTCACCATATCTGTTAGTAGAAGTATCTATTGAAGTTAGTTAGTAGAAGTATTTGTTATGTTAGGATTTTGCTTTCTTTAATTGTGGAATGAGTGTTACTGTTCTAATTAATAACTTAGAAAATGGCCATGTCCAAGATTACAGTTCCAGGTGTAGTTGTGTGCATAATTCTTACTACTTGATATTTAAATTGTAGCTCAACTTGCAATATGTCACAATCGAGTTCCGATGAGTTCGAAGATGACACCGTTGACCCGACGGAAGTATTCTCGCTAGAAGATTACTTGGAACAACAGAATATTCTCAACAACTTTGTTGCACAAATACCTACCAATATTCATGATGCACTAGCAGCTCCAAGTACTAGGCGCCGGTCAGCCCCCAGGACATATATTGACAGGAAGAGAGAATTTTACAACCAACTTCTCATAGCAAATTACTTCTCTGATAATCCTACCTATCCCGATTACTACTTTCGAATAATTTGTGTGTGTCTGTGTGTGTGTGTGTGTGAGAGAGAGAGAGAGAGGAGTGAGTTTTAAGACTATCTTCGAATTGTATGTGTTATCGAGAGTGTTTCAAGACTGTCTTTGAATTTACTCTAGATTATACATGCTGACTTGTGTTCTTTATTTTCTTCAGTTCCATGTACTACTTCACTAAACCATGAACTTCAGTTTCATGTACTATTTTCTCTTTCAGCTGCAATGGAATACCGTCCTCCAAATGGTTTCATGAGCTTCCTTCAAGGCAAAAGTCATTCAAACTTCACATTGCCAACCCCTCAGCAGCTTGGTTTCCAATATCCGATGTTCTGCATGCAGCCGCCGCCACCAGCCAAGCACCACCCTCTTCCATCAACGTCTGATCCAAGGACCTCAACTCCATCCAATGAGCGAAAAAGAGTCACAACTGATGTGGAAGGAGATGATGAAGATAGACAGAGGTTATATTATACAAAAGATGAGGACATCAGATTGGTAAGCCCCCATAATTTTTTTAAGTTGGTTCTCCTATTTTTATACTCCTAGACATGCATCTTGTCTTTTGTTCAGTCAAATTTAGTGGTATGCTTACTTGCATGTTTACTTCCTTTGTGCAGGTGAGTGTTTTGTTTCGCAACTGTGTGAATCCTATCGATGGGAATGCAAAGAAGGGAGAATACTACTAGAAGGAGGTTGCTAATACATTCAACAACACAACTGAGAGTGACCGAAAGCGGGATGTGTAGCACCTCAAGAACCATTGGTACAAAACAACAAAGAAGGTAACCTCTTTCAATGACTGCTATAACTAGATGAGTGGCACCTATGCGAGTGGATGGTGCGATAAACAATTGATGCAGCAACTCTCTAGACTTGTACCACAGCCGCAATGGACACCATTTCACATATGTGCATTGGTGGGAAGCTGTGAAAGACAACCAGAAGTGGAAGATTCATGTATACACAGAAGGAGATGGAACAAAGAGGTCAGCGCCAACACCAACTTAGAATGCTCAGCGTCCCCCGGGAACAAAGAGGGCGAAGAAAGCCACAGGAAAAGAGAAGGAAGCCCCTATTGAGATGAATAACATGAAAGAACAGATTGAGGCCTTCCTACAAGCACAAGCTGACACTAAGGTCCAAACGAATGAGATGATGGAATTGCAGAGTCGTTTATCTGCTCAGAAGGTAGAAGCTAATCGACTTGCATATGAGGCAGCAAAGGAGAGGAATGTGTCGAAGTTAGCTGAGGAAAGAACCAAGTTGTTTGACAAGTTCACACAGATGTTGAGTGCCGACACTACAACAATGGAGCCATGGGCAAAGGAGATGCATGTGAGGGCTGTCACGAGATTGGGGGATCAACTTTTCAAGGAGGGATAGAAAGTATGTAGTCCAACTTGTTTGTCTCTCCTTTGTTTAGATGATGTGTGTGTTCTGTAAGCTGATTGAAACCTACTCAACTTATCTGCTAACGTTGGTAGTTAACTGAAGCCTTCTGTCTATTGCTCAAGTGATGTGATGTGTTGAACTAAACTGTAGATATGTATTTCCTTGACTGAAACCAGACTGTAGATATGTATTCATTTGACTGAAATTGAACTAACAGTTGATATTCATTTGTCGGCCATATATTGATTTTGAGTTACTACAGTAGATAAACTATTCATTTTAGTTAGATTCATTTATTTCCTTCAAACCAAACGACCAACTTAGAAAAAATGTTGTGTTTTCATTCCTCCGTTTTCCACATAGTTTGTGCCATGCTAGTTCTAAATATACTCTAACATGTGTCTTCCTTGTTATGGATGTTGTGTAGATATGTGTACAGCAAAGGGGAGTTTCATGTGCAAGGAAGCATAGAAGATGTGAGACTATTTTGTTTTGGATGAAAAGGGCCAACGGATACACCAACAAATTCAGTTTGAACATTGAATAAATATGATATGCGTGTTTACAAATCTTCTCTTGTGCTTGGAAACCTTAATATTGTTCTATTACTGTGCGATTTTTTGTGTCATGGTCAAGAAATACTTGTTGTTATATTTTGGATATAAAAAATTGCTGGTAAGAATGTTCTATTGTTGTGGGATGTTCTGTATCATGGTTAAAACATAATTGTTGATATCGGTTGGATATCAAAACTGTTGCTTTTTTGTTTGGGGATCAAGTTTTTTTGATGACTTTCAGTGTGTAAGCTTGTTGATATTGTTGATTCAAAAGGTTGATGGTAATGTTTAAATGTACTAAAGGTTGCATGTGTTGAAATGTAGCTGTAAAAGAAAAAGTAAGATTATGTCATTAAAGGAAGTAGCTTCCATTGGCTAATTATGGCACACACTAGTAGCTTCATTTTAATTTATCTATGTGGATGGCTGGGGCAGCACCTTGGTGCTGCCTCCATTGTACATGTCCTCAGCAAGCGTGTCGGTGGCTCACACAGCCACCCCATTGCGCTCGTTGTGCAATTAAACACGCTTCCGCCCTCACACCTATGTGTGCTAGTCTAAGAGCATCTTTAGAAGATCTCGTATAATGCATCGATTTATAAAATAGTCATTAAAATATGTGTTCATGTAAAAAAAGTTGTTCGATCAGACCCTGCAAACACGTTGGATCCGTAAATATTTTTGCGGGGCGCGGTAAAAAGCTTCTTCCGACCTGCAAAAACACAGTTTTCACGTCCGTTTCTACGAAGCCATGTATCGAGATAAAGCAGTTGGCGGGAGCCCAACTACCACGAAAACTTCCGCGTCCGCCATCGACGTCCACCGTGCGCCACCCCGGACGTCCCTGTACGCCACCCCGCCCGTCCTGGCGGCCTCCCTGCTCGTCCTGGCCAGATTCGACGTCGACGACGAAAGCTAGCTGGCTAGCTCCTCGCTCTTGGATGGATTCCACGACCGGAGCTAGCTAGTAGCTCGTTGATGGATTCGTGGACAAAGGAGCTAGCTAGCTAGCTAGCTCCTGGATGGATACAAGACCAGTGACTCCGTATTTAGCTGTTTCATACATTCTTCGCCGGCTTTTAGAAACAAATTTAGTTGACCATGGACACGGGCGAGGTACGTTTCCGTCGGCTTTTAGAAACAAATTTAGTTGGCCATGGACACGGATTAGAGCGAGAAGAAGATGTGGGGGGAAATGTAAGCGAAAATTGGATTACACTATAAGTTTAAGAGGTTGTTCGTGGAAGTGCAGACATGCCCTTAATCGAGTTTTAGTGTTAATGACAACACATACATAGGAAACTAATCTCATTTGTTGAGTGTATCTCACGATGGCAAGTACTCTTAGTAGATCGAGAATTATGTGCCAAGGTGGCTTGAGAAGATCGGGACTTATATGTTAAGAAGGCTCGGGATTGAGAAAAGATGATGTAGCCTATCCTTTTAAATTTACTATTCTTGAGTATAGGGATCCCGCACTATTAAGAGGGGATCACAGGTTTTGCGATGAACTTGCTCATACTACATCTCTACTTTTCTGCTCATACCACATCTCCACTGCTCTGCTTTTATCTCAAAACAGAACCAATGCCTCGGACATTCGGCTTCCTCCGGACGTCCGAGGGCCGCACGCCCGACCACTTTGGAAAACCGGAACCTTGCACCAGAGAAATTTGAGTCAAATAACTCGGACTTCCGGCCTCCTCCTGTCGCCCGAGGGCCGGACGTCCGACCTCCTTCGGTAATCCGGTGCCCTTGAACAGAGCCAATGTCTCGGACATCCGGCTTCCTCCGGACGTCCGGTCCCTATTCGACTACATAGTGGTTCCTGATACATATATACATCCCTCGGACGACCGACCCGTGTCAGACGTCCGAGCCCTTGTGGGCGTCCGGACATCCGAGAACTGTCGGATGTCCGACCACTGTCAGACTTAAGTGACCCCAACAGTTGTTTTAGTCTCCCCACTATATATACCCCCCTCCCACTTCGTGAGAGGGTGTTCAACATAGCAAGAACACTTATAAGAACACCTTTCTCCTCACTCACTCTTGCCTACACCCAAACTTAGATCCAAAGAGCATTTGTGAGCCCCTTTGAGTGTTGTTCCAATCAAAAGATAGATCGTCTCTTTCTCCTCCTCTCCACCAAAGCGATTTGTGATTTGAGCAAGTTTTGAGCAATCCCCGTGATCTTGTTACTCTTGGAGGTTGGAGACTCCTAGGCTGTAGGAGTCTTCGGAGAGGAATCAAACCATTGTGATTACCCCGCGAAAAGTTTGTGAGGGTTTGGAAGCCACCTCAAGGCTTACCACTAGTGGTTGAGAAACGCCTTCGTGGTGTTGTTTCAAAGGGATAATAGGGTGAGCCTTCGTGGCGTTGGTGTGCCTTCGTGGTAACATCCGCCCCTCTAACGGTGACGTAGCTTCCCTCCAAGGAAGTGAACACCGGGATACATCCTCGTCTCTCTTGGAGTTTCGGTTATCCCTAACCCTAACTCTCTACTTGTGTTAATCCTTATTACGTACTTGCATTTGATTATTCTTTACCGGCTGCCTTACTTTACTCTAAGTAGCGTACTCTTTGTCTTTGCAATTATTAGGCTCACGCTCATATTCCGCACCATTGCCTAAAATTGCTAAGTAACTATTAAAATTTGGAACTGTACCTATTCACCCCCCCCCCTCTAGGTCCATCTCGATCCTTTTCAATTGGTCTCAGAGCCTCGTGCTCTATTCTTGTGGCTTAACCACCCTAGAGCGAGATGGACGGGACTCCCATTACTGTAGCTCCAGTGGAGAGGGACGAGACTTCCATGGAAGTCAGGTCCTTCACCTCTGAGGACCTGGAACGGGCCCTTTCCAAGCAAAAAGAGGAGCATGATGCTTCTCTTGAGGCCTTGGTCCAAATAAGACTGGCATCATTAACCACGGGGACAGCCATGTCACCGAGGGCCTCAGGGAAAAATGTGCATGGTTCTTCATTTGGCCAACAACCTCCAGGCAATAACCAAACCAGTGTTCCATGGCTTTATGCTAGATCTCAAGTTGAGAAACCTAAGTACAATCCTGGAGTAAAACCTCCTTTGCTTGATGAGAATTCCGATTTTGCTTTGTGGAGAGTTGGTATGCAGGATCATCTTAGGTACGCCAATGATGAGATGTTGGACATCGTCGAGCATGGCTACCATCCTGTAGATCCAAGGTGCCTCACTCCCACAGAAACTTATGACAAGCATCTCAACGACACTACGATCATGTGCATAAGAAAAGTAATGAATGACAAGAAAAGGAGACCTTACATACACATCACAAGCGCCAAGGAATTGTGGGATAGCATTATAAGGACCAAGACCAGTACCTCCACTCTTCGGCTTGCTCAATATGAAATTGCCAAGGGGCAATTGCAGAACTTCTGTATGGAAAAGGGTGAATCTCCCAAGCAACTGCTAGAATGGCTCATGACTCTCGCCGCAGACATTGAGTCATGTGACTGTGACAAGACGCAAGATGGTTTCAACCTGACCAAGAGATTTGTCGTGGACAAGTTACTTCATGCCCTTGCTCTGTACCACCATCAAATGGTGTGGGACATAAGGGAGCACCATGGGTTCAAAGAAATGACCTCAGATGACATCATATCCACTTTCCAATTATTTGAATAGTCAAAGGCAAATGCAACAAAGCACCTTGCCATGCATGGCACTCCAACATCAAAGATCAATCTTGCTTTGAAAGCCAAGCATGAATGTGACGAAGAAGAAAGTGAAGAAGAAGAGGGTGATGAAGACTGCGAAGATGGTGATGATGCTGACTCTGATGAAAGCCGATCTTATGAGGACATTGCTCTCTTTGTAAAGAAGTTCAATGCAGGAAAATTCAAAGGAAGATTCCCAAAGAAGAAAGTAAGAAAATGCTATAACTGTGAGGAAACCAACCACTTCTCCCATGACTACCCTTATGAGAAGAGAGAAGATAAACCAAGGTTTTCGAAGACCTTTGTAAAGAAGAAATTGCCAAAACCTATGAACTCCAAGCTCAAGAGAAGAGACGGAAGAGCAATGGTTGCACAAGAAGAATCAGATCCAGAAGACGTTGGTGGGGTTGCCGGAGTAGCTCAGGATACACAAAACACCTTGAGGCTAGTCAACAAAAGTGGTGATGTTGTTCACTACAATTATATGAAAGACTACAAGGGAAACGCCCACAAGTGTTTGATGGCAAAGACTGCCATAGAAGATGAGGAAGACCAAAGCTCCCATGATAAGGTTAAGGTAACCCCACGGTTAAACTCTTTCAGTCTACCTTCTACCTGATCTGATGAGTACCTTGATGCGGAAGATCACTATGAGGACAATGACTTAGATCATCCTATGTTTGCCAAAATAAACAAATTTATGTGCTCTCTTAAAGGAAAGTAGCTCACTATGTTTAGCATACTTATGGAAATGGTGAGTAAGCACACCAATACCATCAAGGAACTCGAAACCTTCGTCACTGAGGAGAAGGAAAGGAATGAAATCCTTGAGCAGAAAGTCCTGTATGAGGAAGCACAAAATGATGCATTATGCTCAAAAGTTGGTGAAAACCTTGATAAACATGCTAACGATCTTGCCTCCTTGAAAAAGGCTGAATCTGTGTGCAAAGAGTTATTAAATGATAAAAACCGACTTGTGAATTCTCATGCTTCTCTTTCTAAGGACTGTGAGCGCCTATCCTTGTCTCTCAAGGACAAGGAAGAGAAACTCACTGTTCTTACAAAGAGCTTTGAGGCACTCAAGGTTACTTATCTTGACACTCTAGCTAAGGCTTACTCCTCACCTATTATTAATGTTGATACCTGCACTGCTATCTCTAGTAGTGAACTGGCATATATTCTTGAGGAAAACTGTTCGCTAAAGGCACAGCAAGATAGAGGTCTCATGACATGTGCCCAAGGACAAAAGACTCTCAATGAGATCTTAAGTCAACACAATGAAGTCTTTGCCAAGGAAGGGCTTGGGTTCAATCCAAGCACCGCCAAGAAAAGTGTATCTCCTCTCAAGTGCACCACCCCGCTTAAAGAAATATTTGTACGAGAGGGACACAAGGAGAAAGGTAAGGTTGTGAGTGGGTCGGCCACTAGGGGTTTTCCCACTCTCAGCAAGACAACTGAATTCATGCCTCCATCCTATGTACTTCGCAAATCAAAGGAAGGAGAGGTTTATGCTAAATTCGTTGGTCCCCGTAATGCATTCCGGTTTTATGCTATTTGGGTCCCTAAGACTCTTGTAACTAATGTGAGAGGCCCCATGACGAAATGGGCACCTCAAACTAAGTCTTAATTCGTGTACAGGCTGTTTTCTCCGGAGGAGTCAAATGGGTGATCGACAGTGGATGCACCAATCATATGACCGGAGATAGTAACTTGCTCTATGACTTCCTGCAAGCCATTCTACCATACATGAGCATTGTACTCGGTGGAGGGTCGAAAGGGCAGGTAATTGGGTTGGGCAAGGTGGCAATCACTAATGACATGTCTCTTGCAAATGTCATGCTTGTCCAATCTCTTCAATATCATTTGCTTTCAGTTCGCCAATTTGCTTCCGTTGGTTATGACACACTATTCGGACTAACGGATGTGAAAGTCTTTAAGAGAGACACTCTCGAAGTGGACTTTGTTGGAGAGTCGGATGGAAACCTTTACACGGTTGATTTCTCGAAAGAGAGCACTTTCCATACAACTTGTCTGATGGCCAAGGCTGACATGGGATGGTTGTGGCATCGCCGGCTCACCCATGTCGGCATGAGAAATCTTCAAAATCTCTTAAAAGGCAATCACATCCTTGGACTAACTAATGTATCTTTTAAGAAAGATCGTGTGTGCAGTGCATGCATAGCTGGGAAGCAACATCAATCAAAACACCCACCCAAGAATATTGTATCCACTTCAAGGTCGTTAGAGCTCCTTCATGTGGATCTGTTTGGGCCTCCTTCATGGGAAAGTCTTGGTGGGAAAAGTATGGACTAGTCATTGTTGATGATTACTCAAGATACACATGGGTATTCTTTCTCAAGTCCAAGGATGAGACGAAGATCACCTTCATTGATTTTGCCAAACAAGTCCAGCGGAAGTTTGACAAGGACATCAAGGCAATAAGAAGTTATAATGGCTTCGAGTTCAAGAATTACACCCTAGAAGAATTTCTTAGTGATGAGGGAATTGAACATCAGTACTCCGCACCTTACACCCCTCAGCAAAATGGTGTAGCAGAGAGGAAGAACCGGACACTTGTGGAAATGGCAAGGTCCATGTTAGACGAATACAAGTCACCACATAGTTTTTGGGCTGAGGCTGTCAACACAGCATGTCATGCATCAAACCGGCTTTTCCTTCGACCAATATTGGAAAAGACTCCATATGAGCTCCTAACCGGGAACAAACCCAATGTCAAGTACTTTGGTGTATTTGGATGCAAGTGTTTCATCAACAAACAGGACCGATTAGGAAAATTTCAATCCAAAAAAACTGAAGGGATTTTTGTTGGTTGTGGATCAAACTCTCACGCCTACAGAGTCTACAACAAATCCACTGGATGTGTTATAGAAACCTGTGACGTGACGTTTGATGAATTTAACCGCTCCCATGGGGAGCAAGTTGATCTAAGTGATGCAGGTGAAGAAGATTCCTTGCAAGATATCTTGAACATGGGTGTAGGTGCACTTCTTCCAATGGAATAAAAACCCCATGATGATGATGAAGATGATGAGAGTATTTCTCATCCTCAAGACAGTTCACTGCCCGTACCTCCACAAGATACTAGCACACATATCATGCCAGTTGTTGAGGATCAAGTGGGAGAACATGTCTCTCACCCTGATCACACTCAAGAACAAGTTGACCTTCAAGAGCTAGACCAAAGTATGGATATGGTTGATGATGAACCTCAACAGGTGCAACGCGGAGAGGAATATCTTCAACCACACGTTAATGATCCATATGTTGAGGACGTTGATGATGGAAACGAAGTCGAACCTCGTGAAACCCTGACCTCCATCATGCCACGTGTGGCCGGTCGTGTTGATATTGATCAAATCCTCACCGGCGTGTCGGAAGGTAGAGTGACTCGTAAACAATTAAAAAACTTTTGTGCTCACTTTTTGTTTGTCTCTAGTACTGTGCCACACATGGTTCAGGATGCATTGTGTGACAATGACTGGCTCCTTGCTATGCAAGAAGAGTTAAACAGTTTTACACGCAACGAAGTATGGTCATTGGTAGAACGACCAACTGAGGAATACAATGTCATTGGAACTAAATGGATCTTCAAGAACAAGGAAGATGAGAATGGGACTGTCCTCCGCAACAAGGCAAGGTTAGTAGCACAGGGGTACTCCCAAGTTGAAGGTTTGGACTTTGGTGAGACTTTCGCCCCTGTTGCTCATCTTGAATCCATTCGCATTCTATTGGCCTATGCTGCTTTCAATGGTTTTACTTTGCATCAAATGGATGTGAAAAGTGCTTTCCTTAACGGTCCTCTACAAGAAGAGGTATATGTAACACAACCACCTGGTTTTGTTGACCCCCATCACAAAGACCATATGTACAAACTTCACAAGGCTCTGTATGGCCTCAAACAAGCACCCCGTGCTTGGTACGATCATCTTAAGAAGTTCTTACTCGATGATGGCTTTGTGAGAGGGGTGATCGATCGCACTCTTTTTACTACGAGGGAAAATGGTGATTTGATCTTATGCCAAATCTATGTAGATGACATCATTTTTGGTTCTCCCAACATCCATTTATGCAAGAAGTTTGCGGCCTCCATGAGCAAGACCTTTGAGATGTCACTCAACACGGACTTGAAGTTCTTTCTTGGGTTTCAAATACAACAATTTCATGAAGGAATTTTCTTGTCTCAAACTAAATACCTCAAGGACATTCTAGAAAAATTTGATATGACAAATGCTAAACCAATGAAGACACAAATGGCCACAGATGTTGTTCTAAATGAAGACACCAACGGTATTCCTTTTGACCCATCTACTTACAGCTCTATGATTGGTTCTTTACTTTATCTTTGTGCATCTAGACCGGACATCATGTTAAGTGTAGGCATATGTGCTAGATTTCAAGCTTCCCTTAGGGAAAGCCATCATACGGCGGTGAAGCATATTCTTAGATACCTTGTTCACACCCCAAAGTTAGGTCTATGGTACCCTAAGGATGCAAAGTTCGATCTTATTGGGTACTCCAATGCGGATTGGGCTGGTGACAAAGTGGGTCGGAAATCCACTTCCGGTGCATGTCAGTTTCTTGGACGTTCCTTGGTAAGTTGGTCCTCGAAAAAGCAGAATTGTGTTTCTCTCTCCACGGTCGAGGCCGAATATATTGCAGCCACAAACTGTGCAACCCAACTGCTATGGATGAGGCAAACCCTAAAGGATTATGGCATCACGTATTAACACGTGCCTCTTCTCTGTGATAATGAAAGTGCCATAAAGATCTCCGAGAACCCCATTGATCACCCTCGCACAAAACATATTGATATTAGGTATCATTTCTTGAGAGACCATGTGCAAAAGGGTGACATTGATATTGCTCATGTGGGTACCGACATGCAGCTCGCTGACATTTTCACCAAGCCAATTTGCGTAGCAAGATTCTGTCAACTTAGGCGTGAACTTGGAATCTTGGAGCTTGATAACATAACTTGAAATCCTGTACACATGCACACACTCACATTATGTTCTTGTCTTGAAGTCGGCATGCATTTAGGGGGAGTCACTAGCACTCACAACATAATTTTTGTTTTAACCCTATAATATGCATAAATCAACTACTTTCCACAAGTAGTATATATAATTCTTGTAGGCAACTGTGTTGGGTGTCCCTTGTGATAAACCATGTCAAATCACCTCATCATCCAAATCCCAAAAATTGCCTCTGCCTACTTCTCTCTCGGTCGTGCGACGAGTCTCGGACGTCCGATGGCTAAACACACTCCGGACGTCCGGCACATGTCGGTCGTCCGACGGCTGATGCTCTCCGGACGTCCGACGCCCGTCAGATGTCCGACACATCGGGAGCCTTGCCCTAGCCCCCACGCGCCCCCTTTCTCACAGTCGCCTCCCCAGCCGCCGCCAGCTGCCTGAGGAGCTCGACCGCGCCGCCACCGGGGGCCCTGCCCCGCGATCTGGCTATTCTCCTCCGTGGGATCCGTCTTCCATTCCTCTCCTCTCTCGATCTGCAGGTATCCTCTCGGTTTCTCTCGTGATTGGTTCCCCTTCTCACTAGTTCATGTGTTTGTTCATGTGTTTTGACCGTGACCATTCCCCATTGGGTTTCCAATCGTGTAGGCCTTGTTCCATCATGCCCAAGATTAAGCACACTGCCCGAAAGAACTCTGCTGGCTCATCGGCTCGTGCCACTCCTGGCATGGGGTCGGATGACTCCGATGTACCACGCCGTCCCTTCAAACGGCTCGCCCGGCATCCTCCTCCACATCCCCGCTCCTCGTCTGATGGCTCTGACTTCGTGGATGAGCTTGCAGCTGAGGAACGTGCTGAATACGTTGCCGTTCGGAAGACTATGCCGAAGTCGGGGACTCGCAGGCCCTCATATATGCCACCGCCTCCTCCTGAACAGCCCAAAGGTGATGCTCGTCGCATCTCCCTTGAACCTCCTCCTGCTTTAGGTCATCAAGTCAAGGACTTCACCAAGGTTCCTAAGTCTTCCTACTTTACATTCCGCCGCGATGTTAACCAATTTTCTGTTGAACGTGACTCTATGGACTCACGTTTCCGCACACACGTCCAAGCGGACATCTTTTCTAATGTCATCGTTCCTAAGGGTCTCTCAGTACATCATTATATTGATCTTGAGCATATTCGCACTCACCCGGCGAAATACCCGGGTGCCATTGAGCTCATTGAGTCATCGGGGCTCACTGCCCCCTTTGCTTTTCGGTTCGATTTTAACAGTGCCGCTATTCATCAATTTTATGCCACGTGTTTCTTTGGCTCAAACAACACTGTTAGTTGGATGACTTCTGATGTTGAGTTCACAGCCTCTTATGATGAGTTTGTTGCCGCACTCGGTTTTCCTGACTCCGACATCAAAATCCATAAGAATGATCCTAACCATGCACATAAGCCCATTGAGGCGTGTGGTCTTCTCCTCAAACCACTTCGTGAACTTGATGCAGACGAACGGATGAAGGATCTTAACCAAGTATCCATCTGGCGCTCTCCCTTCTTTTATCATTTTTTAGTGTCTTATCCGCACCATCTATCCCAAGATGGGTGATAGGGGATCCTGCAGCGGCTACTGTATTGATATCATGTCACATTTACACGAGTCCCCCAAGCGCAAGATTAATGTGCCTCACTTTCTCTAGCGTGAGATTCGGCTCGCTAGTGTTCAATACAAGCGAGCCTTCCCTCATGCCCCCTTCATCCAGGCCTTTATTCACCATGTTGCTGAATTCACTGTTGCTCCCACTCACACGCATCACAAGTGGGCAATTCCCAATCACATAGCGGATGACTATGCTCCTAAGAAAACCTCATCCACCTCCGCTCGCCGCACTGCTGCCCGGTCAGCAACCCCTTCATCCAGCTCAGCCCCTCTCAGTCTCTTTGCCAAATTCATTGGCAAGGCACATTCTGCCATGATGAAGGCTTTCTCTTTCCAGTGCGGTCAAACTCATGATGTGGTTTCTCGCCTCGTCTCCTCCAAGAATGCCCTCAAGGCTCGTCTTAGAGACTCGGGCGCTCTTGATGTGAGTGACGATGAGGATCTTCCTGCTGCTCCTCCTTCTGACTTTGGCTTCCCATCTGGTCCTGAGTGGGCTGATTTTCTTGACGAGGCTAGTGGCAGTGGCTTGCCTAAGGATGAGGATGATGAGGATGATGCTGCTGATGATCTCTGAGCATGGTTGATGCTTTTGGTGCCTCCCTTTTTGGTACTTGATGTCAAAGGGGGAGTAATGTATCCTAGTTTTAGTCTTTGGAGATTTAGTTTTTAAACTCAATTTGCATGTTTGTGTAATGTAATGGATAAACGACTGTGATGCACTATGTATGGCTACCTATGAATGTCGTGATTGCTATGAATTGCTATGATATCATCGTATGCTATTATGTTTTGCTCTATTACTTCATATGATGATCTAGTATCTTAACTAAGTCACATGATATTTTCGATACACACATTAAGGGGGAGCTCCGATATTTTACCATGCACATACTAAGGGGGAGCTCCGTACTAAACCTCTCCAAAGCTAAAATGTATGTTAAATATTTTGAGAGCTATGTATATGTTGTCATCAACTACCAAAAAAGGGGAGATTGAAAGTGCAGTCATGCCCTTAGTCGAGTTTTGGTGTTAATGACAACACATACATAGGAAACTAATCTCATTTGTTGAGTGTATCTCAGGATGGCAAGTACTTTTAGTAGATCGAGAATTATGTGCCAAGGTGGCCCGAGAAGATCGGGACTTATATGTCAAGAAGGCTCAGGATAGAGAAAAGATGATGTAGCCTATCCTTTAAATTTACTATTCTTGAGTATAGGGATCCCGCACTATTAAGAGGGGATCACAGGTTTTGCGATGAACTTGCTCATACCACATCTCTACTTTTCTGCTCATACCACATCTCCACTGCTATGGTTTTATCTCAAAACAGAACCAATGCCTCGGACATCCGGCTTCCTCCGGACGTCCGAGGGCCGGACGCCCGACCACTTCGGAAATCCGGAACCTTATACCAGAGAAATCTAGAGTCAAATAACTCGGACTTCCGGCTCCCTCCGGACGTCCGAGGGCCGGACGCCCGACCAATTTGGAAAACCGGAACCTTGCACCAGAGAAATTTGAGTCAAATAACTCGGACTTCCGGCCTCCTCCTGTCGTCCGTGGGCTGGACGTCCGACCTTCTTCGGTAACCGGTGCCTTTGAACAGAGCCAATGTCTCGGACATCCAGCTTCCTCCGGACGTCCGGTCCCTGTTCGACTACACAGTGGTTCCTGATATATATACATCCCTCGGATGACCGACCCTTGTCGGACGTCCGAGCCCTTGTGGGCGTTCGGACATCCGAGAACTGCCAGATGTTTGACAACTGTCACACTTAAGTGACCCCAACGGTTGTTTTTGTCTCCCCACTATATATACCCCCTCCCACTTCGTGAGAGGGTGTTCAACACAGCAAGAACACTTACAAGAACACCTTTCTCCTCACTCACTCTTGCCTACACCCAAACTTAGATCCCAAGAGCATTTGTGAGCCCCTTTGAGTGTTGTTCCAATCAAAAGATAGATCGTCTCTTTCTCCTCCTCTCCACCAAAGCGATTTGTGATTTGAGCAATCCCCGTGATCTTGTTACTCTTGGAGGTTGGAGACTCCTAGGCGGTAGGAGTCTTCGGAGAGGAATCAAACCATTGTGATTACCCCCCGAAAAGTTTGTGAGGGTTTGGAAGCCACCTCAAGGCTTACCACTAGTGGTTGAGAAACGCCTTCGTGGTGTTGTCTCAAAGGGAGAATAGGGTGAGCCTTCGTGGCGTTGGTGTGCCTTCATGGTAACATCCGCCCCTCTAACGGTGACGTAGCTTCCCTCCAAGGAAGTGAACACCGGGATACATCCTCGTCTCTGTTGGAGTTTCGGTTATCCCTAACCCTAACTCTCTACTTGTGTTAATCCTTATTACGTACTTGCATTTGATTATTGTTTACCGGCTGCCTTACTTTACTCTAAATAGCTTACTCTTTGTCTTTGCAATTATTAGGCTCACGCTCATATTCCGCACCATTGCCTAAAATTGCTAAGTAACTATTAAAATTTGGAACTGTACCTATTCACCCCCCCCCCCCTCTAGGTCCATCTCGATCCTTTTCAGTTCGGCCGTAGCTCGAACCGATCCGTTAAAAAACATCTTCTGTGAATATCCCTTTTTATGGGTCAGTTTTGCAGGGTCTAACTTTGCCCTCGCCCGCGTCGGCCAACAAATTCGTTTTTCCGTGAACTGTAAACGAATTTTGCGGGTCATGTTATACGGGGTGTGCTAGAGATGATCTAAGAGTATCTCTAGGAGACCCCGTAAAAGTTGACCCTTAAAAACATGTATAAGGGGCACTGTAAAACCGTTTTTAAGATGTGAAATTGCCTCGGACAGAGAAGACCCTGCAAATGAAATTGTATTCCACTATAGCTTTTTTCTCTCTTCCCCATTCCAGCAAACCGTCTTCGGCCACGGCATGCCTCGCCGTGGCACCCTGGCTCATATTGGCGCCGCCCGTCTCGTCCCAGCGCCGCCCGTTCCGATCACGCATGCAGTGGAGGAGCCCTGCGCGTCCCGCCCCGACCGCGAGCTCCCTGTCGCGCCCGCCTGTCCCCGATTTTAGCCCAACACTGCGCACCACCGCGCGCATGATCCCTGGCGTGGCCGCGCGAGCTCCCCCACCCATGCCTCGCTCTTTTCTGGTGCCGCCCCGCCCTGATTCGGGTCGCCAGTGACCTGCTCTGTCCTGCCCGTGGATGGCCTCGCCTCGGCAATGGAGGTCGAACAGGTCGCAATTCGGGCCCGCGGCGGCAAATTCCGGCGTGCAGGGACTTCTTCCGACGTGCGGTGACGGATTCCGGTGAGTTCCAAGTATATTCCGGCCAGCTTCACGACGAGGCGTCTTCTCCGACGAGGTTTGACCGGTTTACGGATTGAACTATATATTTCCTTCGAAATTGTACATAAGGTTTTCGCGGATGGATTTACCGTGCCCTTTAAAAAGTTTAAGGGTCGAACAAGTTTTACCGGCTCTGCTCCGTGCGGTTTTTTCTATCGAAATTGTAAATACCTTGTTTTTTAAGGATTTAACCAGTTTACGGGGTCTCCTAGAGATGCTCTAATAACCGAGTCGCTTGCTTGCAAAGTCGCCCCCTTTTTCTTCGTTGAGTTTATCTATCAACCGCTGATTGGTTGGTTTGGTCCACATTTAACCATTTCAACAGTTGACCTGTTGAGATTTAAAAGAAATGAACCAGAATAAAAAGTATTTATTTTAAAAAGAGTTCCTAAAATTTAGAAATTATTATTGATTTTAAATTCTTGAAAACATATCACAAAATTTAAAAAGTACGCAAATTTGAAAAAGTCTTTGATTTTTGAAAAATGTTCACGAATTTGAAAAAGTGTTCATGATTTTCAATAATGTTCATGAATTAAAATAAAATCATGAATTCAAAAGGTTGACGATTTTTGGAAAAGGTTGGCAAACTTGAGAAAAAAATGAACTTGAAAACGATAAAATATTGAAATAAAACGATTAATGAAACCAAAAATGATTAACGAGAAAACCGAGCAAAATATGTGCTAGAAAACCCTAAAGAAGGAGCGCGAGAAAATACCAATGACAAGAAAACTCTAGACGGGTCAGGCCATACAGGAACTAGCACAGTGGAGTGTGTCAGGCGCTTGTACCGTTTCCACGTCAAACAAAGCTATAAGCTAGCAGACCCCCCCCCCCCCTTATAATTCCCATCTGCATAAAGACGTTTACAATTCGATGAAGATATGTTTTATAGGGTAAAATCGTACTATGTAGAATAGACCGTGTATATAAAAAAAACTTTTGCAGAAGAAATTGAAACCACACTGATCATTCATAACTCATCACATACTACATGATCATACATACTACATGCTACTACTATTACTAGAGGGAGGTTGGGGATCTCGCGGCGACAAGGCCGAGGTCGATGTACCAAAATGGACGAGCTCGCGGCCGAGGACGACGCGGTGGAGGAGCTCAATCCTCCTCGTCGTAGCTAACGAGATCGATGAACTTCGCCCTCTGCTCCTCGTGGATCCACTGTCACTCATCGTCCTTGTCCTTTGTGGCAAGCTTGGCCACGACCGCTTGCTTGAATAGAAGGTCTTCGAGCTCCTCGACCCGGCGACGGCACTCCGCCTCCTCGCGCAAGCACCGTTCAGCAATGACGGTCGCGACCGCGTCGACATCATCGCCGATGTAATCTTCGGGCCTGACGATGCCTCAACGCACGATCTCCTCCGGCTCCTGCTTGACGGGACGAGCTCGCGGTCCTCCGACTCATCCGCCTACTCCCTCTTCATGTGAGAAGCGCCTTGTTGGATACCCCCCCCCCCCCCGGCGGAGAAAGAGCCCGCGGCCTAGGAGGGCGTCCGGCCGTGCCTTGTTGGATGCCCCCCTCGCCCCCGCGACGGAGGAGCCTTGACGGCGGCGTGAGGCCTTGGTTCGTTCAACTCCTCGTCGCGCGCTTCCTCGCGTCGTCTGTGCGAACGCACCGCTCGCGCTCGGGGTCGCCTCTCCCGCAGGAGCTCTGGCCGGAGCTCCACATACGACCCCACATGGCGTTTGGAGGCGGAAAGTGGGCTCACCGGTGGCGAAAGTGCAAGGGAAAGAGTGGGGAACCGCGGCGAAACGCGATGGCTGGGGGACAGGGTTTCGACCCGTATTTGCCCTGCAAACCCATAAATATACGGCTTCAGGGATGAGGTTTGCGGGCCGCGGTAAAAACTTTTACGGGCCGGACGAGTATACGGGCTCTGTTCTAGCCAGAAAATTGGGTCAAATCCGTATATTCGCTGAAATTTTACGGGTTCGCGCGTTATATGGGTCTACTAGAGATGCTCTAAGCGTTGTATATGAAATGCGCGTCCGTATGAAAATGTCGTGTACCATTCAAAATATTGTTCGTAACATTTCAAAAAATGTTTTGTGGCTACACAATTGTTTTACACGTGTTTTTAGAAATTAAAGTCATTTATGGTAATTTTTTAATGAGTGTTAAAAATCATTTAACATGTGTTCGGAAAATGTTAAACCTTTCTCCAGAATAGGTTTAGTGCATATTAAAAATATGTTCAGCGTCTACTCAGAAAATGTTCAGTGTGTATCCTAAAAATGTTAAATACATAGATGAAAAGTGTTTAACGTGTATTTAAATAAAAGTCAGCATGTATTAAAAACGAAATCGAAAAATAATAGGAAAAAGGTGATAAAGAAAAGTGAAAAAAAAACAAAAAGAAATTGATGAAAATAGGGAAAGACAGAAGAAAACCCGAAGGAAATAAATAAAAGAACATAGAAAACAATAGAGTCAATTACACTATTGGTGTCATCACTTGGCGCAAAAAATCAGTTTAATGCTAAAGCTTATTGCATACAGTGATCTGGTGTTATAATTTGGTTTTGGTGTACATATACGGTACAAACCATGTTTTTATATGAACGCAGTGCTGATTTGGTGCGCCACCATGGAATGGGGTCCTCTGTATATAACATGTGCCTGCTATTTGCAAAAAATAAACTTAAATTATTTATTGTCATAGAAGTACCCTTGTCTGTAACCCATATTTTTCTCATAACCAAGACTTGAAAAACTTGACAATGTGGACTACATGTCATTGCTTCTAGTCCCCGCCAACTATTTTTACATTATATGAATATATGTTTCCCAAAGCATGAATATTATGTTAAAACTGTGAATATTATAAACTTATTTAAGAATTTATGAATATATATAGTAAAAAGAATGATTTTCTTAAGGCATGAACATTTTTATATCTTACACTAATATTTCGTTAAAATTGTGAACAAACTTAAACTTATATAAGCATCTATTGAATATATGTATTATTCAATATGCAAATAATTACATGAACAATTTTTTAATTCAATATTTATTATATGGATAAATGTTAAATCAATGCGTGATTATTTTATAATGTAATTTACTATATGTACATATTATTGGTAACACACTATTATAATTTACACTTATGCTATAATTTGCTGGAAAAAAACACTGCAAAATGGGCTGGAGGGATTGGCCCACTCAGTAGTTAAGGAATATATGAAAGAAGTATCCAGTTATTGCATTAAAGGATTCTAAAAAAATGTTATTGCATTAAATAGTCCTAGGTACTCCCTCCGTTCCTAAATATAAGACTTTTTAGATATTGTACTATAAACTACATACAGATGTACATAGACATATTTTAGAGTATAGATTCACTCATTTTGCTCCATATGTAGTCTCCTAGTAAAATACCTAAAAGGTCTTATATTTTGGAACGGAGAGAGTAAGGTGGTTAATGGTTAGCCGCGCGCTGCTGCCAACTACAGGAAGGCGGTTCTAGTCCCCTTGCTCGCACCAAGCATCAATTTTTCAATTATTTGTTGATTTTATAAAGAAAAGAAATTAAGCTTTTCTTTTTGCAAAATAGCAGGCCACACATTCACTTTTCCATCATGTCGATGTCAGCGAGCCCCATGCCACGCTGGAATGGATAATCAATGTGTTGTTAGTTTAGAAACGTGATTTTTCATAGTATATGCATGCAAAGCCAAGTTGTAACACCAATTCATGTATGTCACTAATTTTAATATTAAACTGACTTTTTGCGTCACGTTGTGACATCGATGATTTAATTTACTGAAAATAATAAGGAAAAAGATGTTCATCAAGCGGCAGATGTTTTCTCTCACGTACGTCGCATCCTAAACTTGCCACGTGTCTTTTTTTAGAAAAGGAGGGTTACCTCTGGCCTTTGCATCAGCACGATGCATACGGTTCCTTTATTGCAAATAATCAAACGATGCACGGTTCCACATAATCTCCGATACTACAATAAATGTGAAAGAGTAAACCAAAAAGTGCCACAACCGGCAAAATAGGCCTAGATGCCTAACTATCTATCCTATTACTAGACTGTCATCCAAACCGGTTGAAGATATCTCACGCTACCATCTCCCATCGGGTAGACCCAGTAACCAAAGGCTCCCTGTTTTCTGCATGAATGAGTAATGACCATGTACGGATCAGTGCCGCCGCTCTGTGTAGTACCTGCAAAAATTGTATATTGATACGTCTGTTAAAAACCACATCATCCCCGTAGTTTTATATAGCCCAAAGAAGTGCACAAACTCCTATACGGATGTGTCTTGCAATCGTCATGTCTACTCCATCTAGCCACGTTCGAAATAACATGTCGATGCTATCCGAAGGCATAATGTTAAAGGCTATACGAATTGTCTGCCATAATATTCTGGCAAGTGGACATTGGAGAAATATGTGTTTAATGTTCTCGTCATTATCACAAAAGCTACATTTAGTGGTGCCCCCCCCAATTTCGTTTAGCCAAATTATCCTTAGTCAGAATCACCCTCTTGTGTACAAACCACATGAAGACTTTGATCCTTAAGGGTACCTTGACACTCCAAATATTCAGAGATTTGGGGATGGTAGTAGTATCAATAAGATTGAGATACATTGATTTGACCGAAAAAATCCGCTATTCATAAGCTTTCAATGCACCCTATCAGATTCTTGTGATAATTGGACATCCATGAGTCTCCTCACCAAGTGGAGCCAGTCCTCCCAACGGTGCCCAATCAAGGCTCTACGGAATTGGATATTTAGAGGATTGGACTGTAGAGTTGTGGCAACATATACATTCTTACGTTGCACTATATTGTATAAGGCTGGATATTGGATAACTAGAGGCATGTCCCCCAACCACGTATCCTTCCAGAATCTTGTCCCCTCACTATTTCCGATAATAAATTTAGTCCTGTGAAAAAAGGCTGACCTTAGTTTTCTCAGCCCTTTCTAGAATGGTGAGTCATTAGATATGACATTTACCTGAGCTAAGGTTTTAGATTGTAGGTACTTATTACGTAAAATTTGTACCCACATACCCTCTATCTCTACAGAAAGTCGGAACAACCACTTGCTCAGCAAACATCTATTCTTTACCTCCAAATTCTCAATACCCACACCTCCCTAGTCTTTAGGCCTACAAATAATATCTCATTTAGATAATCTGTATTTCTTTCTATCCTTATCACTCTCCCAAAAGAATCTTCATCGATAAAAATCCAATCTTTTGCGTACCCCTACTGGTATCTCAAAGAAGGATAGAAGGAACATCGGCATACTGGTCAGTACCAAATTTATCAGAATCAATCTTCCCCCATAAGATAGCAGCTTGCCCTTCCATCATCTTAACTTTTTCTCAAAGCGATCTTCGGTGCATTTCCACTCACTGTTGGAAAGTTTCCGGTGGTGAATGGTAATGCCTAAATAACTAAATGGTAGGCTTCCCAATTCACATCCGAACAATTGTTTATAAGTGTTTCGTTCGCCCTTGGCTTTCCCAAAGCAAAACAGCTCACTCTTATGAAAATTGATTTTCAAGCCTGACAATTGTTCAAATAGGCAGAGTATGAGTTTCATATTTCTGGCTTTTGCTATATCATGTTCCAAGAACATGATAGTATCATCAACATATTGTAGAATGGAGACACCACCATCCACCAGATGCGGTACGAGTCCACCTACTTGGCCTTCCTGTTTAGCCCTTCCTATTAGAATTGCCAACATATCAACAACCATGTTAAATAGGATAGGTGACATTGGATCTCCCTGCCTGAGACCTTTAAGTGTTTGGAAAATGGCCCATGTCATCATTGATTTTAATTCCAACACTCCCTTTTTGTACAAAGGATTCAATATGTCTTCTCCATATTTCATGAAAACCTTTCATACGTAGTGCGTGTTGTAGGAAAGGCCACTTGACCTTATCATATGCCTTCTTGAAATCCACCTTGAAGATTACCCCATCTAGTTTCTTTGAGTGAATTTCATGCAGCGTTTCAGGAAGGACTACCACACCCTCCAGTATGTTCCTGCCTGGCATGAAAGTTGTTTGACTAGGTTGCACCACCTCATGTGCAATCTTCGTCAACCTATTCGTGCCTACCTTAGTGAAAATCTTGAAGCTGACATTCAGAAGCCAGATAGGTCTAAACTGTTTGATACGCACTGCTCCTTCCTTTTTTGGCAACAATGTCAGTGTCCCATAATTAAGATGGAATAGCTGCAGGTATCCGTTGAATAAGTCTTGGAACATAGGTAACAAATCACCTTTGATAATGTGCCAACATCTCTTGTAAAACTCAGCCGGAAACCCGTCTGGGCCTGGTGCCTTATTATTTTTCATTTGTAATATCGCTTCAAACACCTCTTTCTCCGTAAAAGGCGCGGATAGTACCTCATTTTCGTCTGTCCCGAGTTGAGGTATGTCACCGACCATATGCTCATTCATGGATACAAAATTATCCTCTGGAGCCCCGAACAAATTTTTATAGTACTCCGAGATATACAATTTCAGATTCTCATGTCCCACAATTGTACCCTCATCTTGCTCCAGCTGGATTTTTTTTTCTTTCTATGCTTTCCATTGGCTATCAGATGGAAATATTGTGTGTTGTCATCTCCTTGTATCACATGGCGGACTTTTTCTCTAAGTGCCCACTTCAACTCGTCCTCTCTGAGCAGTTGTTTGAGCTTTAGTTCAGCCTCCATTTTCAATGACCTTTTATCGTCATCTAATAACGTTTCTTCAGCCTTAATGTCTAGCGTATTTATAAGTTCGAGAAGTCTTTGTTTCTCTTTCTTATATATTCCACTCTCATGCTTTGCCCATCCCCGTAAGAATTGCCTCAGGTGCCTTATCTTATTTTGCCACCTGTCAACATTGGTATCACCTTCCGTGACCATCCCATTCTCTGGCTACGAGGTCTACAAACCCCTCTCTTTCGAACCATCCCAATTCAAAAGAAAAAAGGTTTTTATTCCCCACGTGAGTTGCTTCCCCTGAGTCTACAAACAATGGTGTATGATCAGAGATAGCTCTTGGTAACGCGCGAACTGTGACATGGGGGAATTTCTGCTCCCATTCCACACTCATGAGAACCCGGTCCAACTTCTCAAAAGTTGGGTTAGGTAAGGAGTTCGCCCAAGTAAAATTTCTCCCTAATAGCTCTATCTCTCGCAAATTAAGGTTTTCGATGATAGAATTAAACATAAATGACCATCTGCCATCAAAGTTATCATTATTTTTTCTCATCTCGCCTCCAGATTATATTAAAGTCACCCCCACTAAAATCGGTAGTCTCTCGTCCCTGCATATTCGGACAAGGTCAGCCAAGAAGTCTATCTTGAGCTCAGGCTCGGCCGCCCAGTACAATGCTACGAGGGCCCATTGGAACCCATCCACTTTGGAGAAAACTCTAAACTTAACGACATAGTCCCCATACAACACATTTCTGACTTCGAGTGTGTCGCACCATACCACAAGCAAGATCCCACCGGATCTTCCTCTTGGAGGTAAACAGTGCCAGTAAAATTCAGACCCTCGAGATAGCGTATTTAGAAATTGAGCTGTATAGTTATCCCTCCCAGTTTCCATCAATGCAATGAAATCTATTTTTTGCTCAATAGTTTTTTCAGCTAGAAATCTTCTTTTAGCCAAGTCTGCTAGACCTCTGCTATTGCAGAATATTCCTTTCATCGCTCATCATGAAATATCTTAGCCATTTGAAATCTAGCACTACGGCGCACAACTGAAACAGGATAGACGTTTCTCTTCCACGTCCTTTTTGGCCTATCCTGAACATCCAACCGGTCCACATAACCGATCTGTTGTTGCGTGGTAGTAGTCGTTTGTGAAGGGGCCTCATACCCCTCCTCAACGATATCATTTGGTTCTTCAGGCAAAAGGGGGGATGGCACAAGATCCTCACATAAACGTTCTAAAGCTCCCAACCCGAGTGCATTTATATCCTGATCATTCATTGGTTTGACGGCTGCAATGTTTCTCGCCATCTCAATTGCCCTCTCCGCCTCTAAGTCTACCAAGTCATTAGCGAAGTAGATATCTCCTACCCATACTACCCAATGAAATCCCGAGTTCGGTGGCATTTCTAGTTATATCATCTTCAAAAAGATGCAAAATAGAATAGCTCGTATCGATAGCCATACCTGAAGAGGTCTCGATGTCGCGAAGCTTAGCCGCGTGCATAGCACGGCCCAAGTGTAGCTCGTCAACATCAGGTTGGGCTTGGAGGCGAGCACTCGATCGCCTAGCCTCTGTTGCCGGGTCTTGGGATGCCTCCAAACTCGATCACGTCCTCAGTGGAGGGCCTCAACATATTATGACCTCCTGTCACACATCTAGTCTGGCCCTCCGAACCGCCACCATCAATTTGTGTCATAATGTGGCCAGTCTGTTTAACCGACCCACTCCGAGTCATAACTCCAGCAGCACACAACTCAGCCCCAGCCGGCGCCCGCAGTGGGGTGACCAAGCGTAGCGTAGCAGCCGGAGTGCTGCTGCTGCCATCTCGGGCAACATGCAATGAGCTGGTGAGCAGCGCACCAGCCGGTGGTCCTGGAGCTGCCTTGACTACAGAGGCAACCGAGGTGAGTGCAGTCGGCTCCATGCGACTCGACCTGAGTAGCGTAGCAGCCAGAGTGCTGCTGCTATCGACCCTGGCAGCTTGCAGTGAGCTGGGTAGCAGCGCACCTGCCGAATCTCATGTAGCTTCGTCGGCTCCAGAGACAGCCCGGGTGAGCTGAGGTGTCCCGATCACAGCAGCAGCTTCCTGGTCTGCATGCGACTCCATCCTGGGACTGCCAAGTATATCAGTAGTGTCCTGTGCGCACAACATAGGCGTGGTACCATGTCTCGGTTAGTCCACCGGTGATAACGACGGCAGCTCATGCTCCGGGGGATCGTCACTGTCCACCCTGGCACCCCACAGCTTGGAAGACGTCGATGAAGACCCAAAGGATCCAAATCTCAACTGATGCGTAAATGACGAACCGAGAGACTGCTTCCTGGTAGCATTATCTTCTGGTTTGTCAGCAGATAAAGAGCGTCTATCAACGCCATCTCTCGGCGCCATGCCCTTGTCTAAGTTTCCTTAATCTCCATGACCTTCGTCCGTGTCCATGTCAACCTCCTTACCCATCTCGTGAAAATCCTCACTTTCCTCTAGCTCAATATCAAGGTCAAAACCCTTGCCATCATACGTCCATCTGACTGTGTCAGGAATATGCACAACGCTAATCACAGAACAAGGAGGCGAGCGATTCCCTGTGCTCGAGTGAACGGCATGTCTACCTTCTCCGTTTTACCAATCAACGATCCAAGGCTCCATGTGACCAAGAAATCCTCTTTAGCCCGACGAGGTGCTCCATTAAACCGTACCCAAAGCTGTGAAAGCGGAGTGCCTTCAGGATCCTTCTGTGTCCAAGCATCAAACTCGAGGACACATGTGTTGTTTGGAACACGGCTCATCCCAAACTTAAGCAACCTGGCAAGATCTTCCTTAGTAGGAAACTCGACTATGAACATATGTTCGTCAAGTTTGATGGGATCCCATTGGAAAGAAGCAGAAACCAGCTCACGCAAACGCTGTACAATCTGCTCAATGGTCATCGTACCACGAGTAACCTTAACGACTCCCGTCTTAGTACTTTCCTGTACTTGTGTAGCTGCCTTAGGTGACTCGAAAAACATTATCTCCGGGCAACATACCCCATACATAGTAACAACCGGCTTTGGCTTTGAAAGCATGGGGCAGTCGCCACTCTCATGCTTGGGCTTACGGCACATATCACACAACTCCACCGTGAATTCTACCACAAAGTGTCCCTGTCCACCGCACCGGTAGCATGTCATTTTTTCCTTCTTTCGAGCCCACTTGGTGGCTCTCTCACCCTCTGGCTTGTCGCTGGCTTTATCTGTCGCAGCACCTCGACGAGAAACCACGGGCGCGGCTGGCACGTCGACCACAACGAGGGCACGTACCATCTCCAGTGCAGTAGCACAAAGGGCCCCTGTGCTCGTAGCATCAGCAGTGTTCTTGTCCTGCACCTGGCCCGCCTCCTGTGTAGGCAGTAGTGGTGGATCACCTAATGGCGGGTTAGGCCCTGATACGTCCATTTTGCATCATGCTTTTATTTTGATATTTATCGCTTTATGGGCTGTTATTACACTTCACGGTACAATACTTATGCCTTTTCTCTCTTATTTTGCAAGGTTTATATGAAGAGGGAGAATGCTGGCAGCTGGAATTTTGGCCTGAAAAAGGAGCAAGTTTCAGATACCTATTATGCGCAACTCCAAAAGCCGTGAAAATCAACGAGGATTTATTTTGAAATTTATAAAAAATACTGGACCGAAGAAGTACCACACGGGCGCCAGCAAGAGGCCACAAGTCTGCTAGGCGCGACCTACCCCCTGGTCGCGCCTAGGGGGCTTGTGGGCTCCCAGTTGGCCCTCTGGCCCCTCTCTTTTGCTATAAGGAGGGTTTCGTTCCAGAAAAAATTAGGAGGAGGCTTTCGGGAGGAATCGCCGTCGCCACAAGGCGGAACTTGAGCAGAACCAATCTAGAGCTCCGGCAGGGCCGTCCTGCCGGGGAAACTTCCCTCCCGGAGGGGGAAATCGTCGCCATCGTCATCACCAACACTCCTCTCATCGGAAGGGACTCATCACCATCAACATATTCATCAGCACCTTCTCATCTCCAAGCCCTAGTTCATCTCTTGTAACCAATCTCCGTCTCGCGACTTCGATTGGTACTTGTAAGGTTGCTAGTAGTGTTAATTACTCTTTGTAGTTGATGCTAGTTGGATTACTCGGTGGAAGATTATATGTTCAGACCCTTGATGCTATTCAATAACTCTCTGGTCATGAATATTATTATGCCTTTTGAGTAGTTACTTTTGTTCCTCAGGACATGGGATAAGTCATGCTATAAGTAGTCATGTGAATTTGGTATTCGTTCGATATTTTGATGCGTTGTATGTTGTTTTTCCTCTAGTGGTGTTATGTGAACGTCGAGTACCTAACACTTCACCATTATTTGGGCCTAGTGGAAGGCATTGGGAAGTAGTAAGTAGATGATGGGTTGCTAGAGTGACAGAAGCTTAAACCCTAGTTTATGTGTTGCTTCGTAAGGGGCTGATTTGGATCCACTAGTTTAATGCTATGGTTAGACTTTGTCTTAATTCTTCTTTCGTAGTTGCGGATGCTTGCGAGAGGGGTTAATCATAAGTGGGATGTTTGTCCATCTACGGGCAGCACCCAAGCACCGGTCCACCCACATATCAAACTATCAAAGTAGCGAACGCGAATCATATGAACATGATGAAAACTAGCTTGACAGAAATTCCCATGTGTCCTCGGGAGCGCTTTAGCTCCTATAAGAGTTTGTCCAGGCTTGTCCTTTGCTACAAAAGGGATTGGGCCACTTTGCTGCGCTATTGTTACTATTGTTACTTGCTACTTGCTACGAATCATCTTATCACACAACTACTTGTTATCGATAATTTCAGTGCTTGCAGAGATTACCTTGTTGAAAACCACTTGTCAGATCCTTCTGCTCCTCGTTGGGTTCGACACTCTTACTTATCGAAAGGACTACGATAGAGCCCCTACACTTGTGGGTCATCAAGACTCTTTTCTGGTGCCGTTGCCGGGGAGTGAAATTTATTGTCACTTGTCACTATGACCAGAGACATATTCATCAGCACCTTCTCATCTCCAAGTGGAATTAGGTAAGGAAACATTTATATAGTGTGCTGAAATTTATTGTCACTTGTCACTATGGAAACTAATCCTTTGAGGAGCTTGTTCGGGGTATCTTCACCTCGAATGGAAGCACAAGGAGTTGCTCCTCAACCTGCTGCACCTACTGAAAAATATTTGCTATGAATTTCCTTCGGGTATGCTTGAGAAACTGCTGGCTAATCCTTTTACAGGAGATGGAACATCACATCCCGACTTGCATCTAATCTATGTAGATGAAGTTTGTGGTTTATATAAGCTTGCAGGTTTGCCCGAGGATGAGGTCAAAAAGAAGGTCTTTCCCTTATCTTTGAGGGATAAGGCATTGACATGGTATAGGCTATGTGATGATACTGGATCATGGAGCTACAACCGGTTGAAATTGGAATTTCATCAAAAGTTTTATCCTATGCATCTAGTACATCGTGATCGGAATTATATTTATAATTTTTGGCCTCGTGACAGAGAAAGCATCGCTCAAGCTTGGGGGAGGCTTAAATCAATGTTATATTCATGCCCCAACCATGAGCTCTCGAGAGAAATTATCATTCAGAACTTCTATGCTCGGCTTTCTCATGATGATCGCACCATGCTTGACACTTCTTGTACTGGTTCTTTTATGAATAGGGATATTGACTTCAAATGGAATCTATTGGAAAGAATTAAACGCAACTCTGAAGATTGGGAGTTTTATGAAGGTAAGGAGTGAGGCATGAATTTCAAGTTTGATTGCATTAAATCCTTTGTTGAAACAAATACTTTTGTGATTTTAGCGCTAAGTATGGACTTGACTCTGAGATAGTAGCTTCATTGTGTGAATCATTTTCTGCTCATATTGATCTCCCTAAAGAGAAGTGGTTTAAATATCATCCTCCCTTAGAAGTCAATGTAGTTAAACCCAATCCATTTGAAGAGGAAGTCATTGCCTATAATGATCCTATTGTTCCGAGTGCTTACATTGAAAAACCACCTTTCCCTGTTAGGATAAAGGATCATTCTAAAGTTTCAACCGTGATACGTAGGGGCTACATTAGAACACCTACACCCCCTGAGAAAATTAGAGTTGAACCTAGTATTGCTATTATCAAAGATCTCCTGTCCGACAATGTTGATGGCCATGATATTCACTTCTGTGAAGATGCTGATAGAATTGCTAAACCACATGATAGAGACAAACATAGGCCTTTTGTTGGCACGTGTGTTGTTTCTGTTAAGATAGGAGATCATTGTTATCATGGTTTATGTGACGTGGGTGCTAGTGTTAGTGCAATACCTCAATCCTTATATGATGAAATTAAAGACGAGATTGCACCTGTTGAGATGGAACCTATTGATGTCACTATTCAGCTTGCCAATAGAGATAATATCTGCCCTTTGGGAATTGTTAGAGATGTTGAAGTCTTGTGTGGTAAAACGAAGTATCCTGCTGATTTTCTCGTTCTTGCTGCCACCCAAGATAGCCTTTGTCCCATCATATTTGGCAGACCTTTTCTCAATACTGTCAATGATCATATTGACTGTGAGAAGCAAACTGTCACTGTTGGCTTTGGAGGTGTGTCACATGAGTTCAATTTCTCCAAGTTTGGTAGACAACCTCATGAAAAATAGTTGCCTAGTAAGGATGAAACTATTGCCCTAGCTTCTATTGTCGTGCCTCCTACTGATCCTTTAGAGCAATTCTTGCTTGAGCATGAAAATGATATGCATATGGATGAAAGGAATGAGATAGATAGAGTTATCTTTGAACAACATCCTCTCCTTCAGAATAATTTGCCTGTTGAACTGCTTGGAGATCCACCCCCACCAAAGGGTGATCCTGTATTCGAGCTTAAATAGTTGCCTCATACTCTTAATTATGCTTATCTTGATGAAAAAGAGATATATCCTGTTATTATTAGTGCTAGCCTCTCAGAGCATGAAGAAAAGAAGTTACTAAAAACTCTGAGGAAGAACCGTGCTGCTATTGGATATACTCTTGATGATCTTAAGGGCATTAGTCCCACTCTATGCCAGCACAAGATTAAAACCGATCCTGATTCCACACCAGTTGTTGATCATCAAAGGAGATTAAATCCTAAGATGAAAGATGTAGTAAGAAAAGAAATACTAAAGCTCCTAGAAGCAAGTATTATCTATCCTGTTGCTCATAGTGATTGGGTAAGTCCGATGCATTGCGTCCCTAAGAAGGGAGGTATTACCATTGTCCCTAATGATAAGGATGAATTGATCCCTGAGAGGATTATTATTGGCTATAGGATGGTGATCAATTTTAGGAAATTGAATAAAGCCACTAGGCAAGATCATTACCCTTTGCCTTTTATCGACCAAATGCTAGAAAGACTGTCTAAACACACACACTTCTGCTTTCTAGATGGTTATTCTGGTTTCTCCCAAATACCAGTTGCACAATCTGATCAGGAGAAAACCTCTTTCACCTGCCCTTTTGGTACCTTTGCTTACAGATGTATGCCTTTTGGCTTATGTAATGCACCTGCTACCTTTCAAAGATGTATGATGGCTATATTCTCTGACTTTTGTGAAAAGATTGTTGAGGTTTTCATGGATAACTTCTCCGTTTACGGACCTTCTTTTGATGATTGCCTCAGCAACCCTGATCGAGTCTTGTAGAGATGTAAAGATACCAATCTTGTCTTGAATTGGGAGAAGTGCCACTTTATGGTTAATGAAGGCATCGAGAAAATGCCATGTCCCACGGATATCAAAGGTATAAGAAGTTTCCTTGGTCATGTTGGTTTCTATAGAAGGTTCATTAAAGACTTCTCTAAGATTTCTAGGCCTCTTACCAATATCTTGCAAAAGGATATTCCTTTTGTTTTTGACGATGATTGTGAGGAAGCCTTCGAAATACTTAAGAAGGCCTTGATAACTGCGCCTATTGTTCAACCACCTGATTGGAACTTACCTTTTGAAATTATGTGTGATGCTAGTGATTATGCTGTTGGCGCTGTCCTAGGACGAAGAGTTGATAAGAAGTTGAATGTTATTCATTATGCTAGTAAAACTCTAGACAGTGCCCAAAGGAACTATGCTACTACTGAAAAGGAATTTTTAGCAGTCGTGTTTGCATGTGAAAAGTTCAAGTCTTACATAGTTGATTCCAAAGTCACTATTCACACTAATCACGCTGCTATTAAGTACCTCATGGAAAAGAAAGACGTTAAACCTAGACTTATCAAATGGGTTCTCTTGCTACAAGAATTTGATTCGCATGTTGTCGATAGGAAGGGTGCTGAGAACCCAGTACCAGATAACTTGTCTAGGTTGGAGAATGTTCTTGATGACCCACAACCTATTGATGATAGCTTTCCCGATGAGCAATTAAATGTCATCAATAATTCCCGTAGCGCACCGTGGTATGCTGATTATGAAAATTATATCTTTGCCAAATATATACCACCTAGTTTCACATACCAGCAAAAGAAGAAATTCTTCTTTGATTTGAGACATTACTTCTGGGATGATCCTCACCTTTATAAGGAAGGAGTAGATGGTGTTATTAGACGTTGTGTACCTGAACATGAACAAGGATAGATCCTACAGAAGTGTCACTCTAAGTCTTACGGACGACACCATGCGGGAGATAGAACTGCACACAAGGTATTGCAATCAGGTTTCTATTGGCCCACTCTCTTCAAGGATGCCCGTAAGTTTGTCTTGTCTTGCGACAAATGTCAAAGAATAGGTAATATCAGTAAATGTCGGGAAATGCCTATGAACTATTCACTTGTCATTGAACCATTTGATGTTTGGGGTTTTGATTATATGGGACCTTTTCCAAAATCCAATGGGTATACTCATATCCTAGTTGTTGTTGATTACGTTACTAAGTGGGTAGAAGCTATCCCAACTAGTAGTGCTGATCACAACACCTCTATCAGGATGCTTAAAGAATTTATTTTCCCTAGATTTGGAGTCCCTAGATATATAATGATTGATGGTGGTTCACATTTCATTCATGGTGCTTTCCGTAAAATGCTTGCTAAGTATGATGTCAACCATAGAATTGCATCTCCCTATCATCCTCAGTCCAGTGGTCAAGTAGAGCTAAGCAATAAAGAGATTAAACTAATTCTGTAAAAGACTATCAATAGGTCTAGAAAGAATTGGTCTAAGAAGCTCGATGATGCATTGTGGGCTTATAGAACTGCTTATAAGAATCCCATGGGCATGTCTCCGTACAAAATGGTTTACGGCAAATCATGTCATTTACCTCTTGAGCTAGAGCATAAGGCTTATTGGGCAATCAAAGAGCTCAACTTTGATTTCAAACTTGCTGGTGAGAAGAGGTTATTTGATATTAGCTCGCTTGATGAATGGAGAGCTCAGGCATATGAAACTGCCAAGTTATTCAAAGAAAAGGTTAAGAGGTGGCATGATAAAAGGATATAGAAACGTGAGTTCAATGTAGGTGATTATGTCTTGCTATATAATTCTCGTTTAAGATTTTTTACAGGCAAGCTTCTCTCTAAATGGGAAGGTCCTTACATTGTTGAGGAAGTATATCGTTCCGGTGCCATCAAGATCAACAACATGGAAGGTAATTTTCCGAGAGTGGTAAATGGGCAAAGAATCAAGCATTATATCTCAGGTACTCCCATAAATGTTGAAAGCAATATTATCAATACCATAACTCCGGAGGAGTACATAAGGGATATTTATCAGCCTGTTTCAGACTCCGAAAACGAAGAGGTATGTGATTCGGTAAGTAAATCGACTCCAAAACTTTTCCAGTAGGAAATTTTCTCTGTTTTGGAATTTTTAGAAAAATAGAAAAAATTAAAGCAGTCCGGGAAGCGCACGAGGAGGCGACAAGCCTGCCAGGCACGGGCTGCCCCCTGGCCGCGCCTGGGGGGCTTGTGACCACCTCGTGTGCCTCCCGGACTCTGTTTTCTTGCAGAGTACTCCTTCTGGTCAGAAAAAATCATTATATATTCTCCCGAAAAGTGTGACCCTCGTATCACGCAAATTTCCTCTGTTTTCGTTTCGAGCTTGTTTCTGCTGGAGATCTAGATCGCTATGACGACCCCAAAAGCTCCGAAGGACAAGATATTTGAGAAGGTCATCAATCCCTACCTCGCGGGAGTGCTGCAACACCCTCAATCTATCGAGATGCGTGAAGGGATGATGCACATCCATGATGTTGAGGGTGTTGGAGATATGCCCTAGAGGCAATAATAATTAGTTATTATTATATTTCTTTGTTCATGATAATCGTTTATTATCCATGCTATAATTGTATTGATTGGAAACACAATACTTGTGTGGATACATTGACAAAACACTGTCCCTAGTAAGCCCCTAGTTGACTAGCTCGTTGATCAAAGATGGTCAAGGTTTCCTGGCCATAGGCAAGTGTTGTTACTTGATAACGGGATCACATCATTAGGAGAATCATGTGATGGACTAGACCCAAACTAATAGACGTAGCATGTTGATCGTGTCATTCTGTTGCTACTGTTTTCTGCCTGCCAAGTATTTGTTCCTATGACCATGAGATAATATAACTCACTGACACCGGAGGAATGCTTTGTGTGTATCAAACGTCGCAACGTAACTGGGTGACTATAAAGATGCTCTACAGGTATCTCCGAAGGTGTTCGTTGAGTTAGTATGGATCAAGACTGGGATTTGTCACTCCGTATGACGGAGAGGTATCTCGGGGCCCAATCAGTAATACAACATCACACACAAGCCTTGCAAGCAATGTGACTTAGTGTAAGTTGTGGGATCTTGTATTACGGAACGAGTAAAGAGACTTGCCGGTAAACGAGATTGAAAGAGGTATGCGGATACTGATGATCGAATCTCAGGCAAGTAACATACCGAAGGACAAAGGGAATGACATACGGGATTATATGAATCCTTGGCACTGAGGTTCAAACGATAAGATCTTCGTAGAATATGTAGGATCCAATATGGGCATCCAGGTCCCGCTATTGGATATTGACCAAGGAGTCTCTCGGGTCATGTCTACATAGTTCTCGAACCCGCAGGGTCTGCACACTTAAGGTTCGACGTTGTTTTATGCGTATTTGAGTTATATGGTTGGTTACCAAATGTTGTTCGGAGTCCCGGATGAGATCACGGACGTCACGAGGGTTTCCGGAATGGTCCGGAAACGAAGATTGATATATAGGATGACCTCATTTGGTTACCGGAAGGTTTTCGTGCATTACCGGAAAAGTTTCGGGCTCATCGGTAGTGTACTCGGAGTGCCGGGAGGGGTGCCGTGGACCATCAGGAGGGGTGTCACGCCCCAAGGGGTCTCATGGGCTATGAGAAGAGATAAACCAGCCCCTAGTGGGCTGGAATAAGTTCCCACTAAGGCCCATAAGGTTTGAGAAGGAAAAAACACAAGGTGGAAAGAGTTTCCAAGTGGGAAGGTGGAATCCTACTCCAAGTAGGATTGGAGTAGGACTCCTCCACCTCCAATTTCGGCCAAACCTTTAGGTTTTGAGGCTGCCTCCTCCCCTCCCTCCCTCCTATATATAGTGGGGTTTTAGGGCTGATTTGAGACAACTTTTGCCACGGCAGCCCGACCACATACCTCCACGGTTTTTCCTCTCGATCGCGTTTCTGCGGAGTTCGGGCGGAGCCCTGCTGAGATTAGATCACCACCAACCTCCGGAGCGCCGTCACGCTGCCGGAGAACTCATCTACCTCTCCGTCTCTCTTGCTGGATCAAGAAGGCCAAGATCATCATCCAGCTATACGTGTGCTGAACAAGGAGGTGCCGTCCGTTCGGCACTAGATCGGAGCGGATCGTGGGACGGATCGCGGGACGGTTCGTGGGACGGTTCGCGGGGCGGATCGAGGGACGTGAGGACGTTCCACTACATCAACCGCGTTTCTTAACGCTTCTGCTGTGCGATCTACAAGGGTACGTAGATCGGAAATCCCCTCTCGTAGATGGACATCACCATGATAGGTCTTCGTGCGCGTAGGAAAATTTTTGTTTCCCATGCGACGTTCCCCAACAGTGGCATCATGAGCTAGGTTCATGCGTAGATGTCTTCTCGAGTAGAACACAAAAGTTTTTGTGGGCGGTGATGTGCGTTTTGCTGCCCTCTTTAGTCTTTTCTTGATTCCGCGGTATTGTTGGATCGAAGCGGCTCGGACCAACATTACTCGTACGCTTACGAGAGACTGGTTTCATCGCTACGAGTAACTCCTTTGCTCAAAGATGACCGGCGAGTGTCGGTTTCCCCAACTTTAGTTGAATCGGATTTGACCGAGGAGGTCCTTGGATGAGGTTAAATAGCAATTCATATATCTCCGTTGTGGTGTTTGCGTAAGTAAGATGCGATCCTACTAGATACCCATGGTCACCACGTAAAACATGCAACAACAATTAGAGGACGTCTAACTTGTTTTTGCAGGGTATGCTTGTCATGTGATATGGCCAACGATGTGATGTGATATATTGGATGTATGAGATGATCATGTTGTAATAGTTAATATCGACTTGCACGTCGATGGTACGGCAACCGGCAGGAGCCATAGGGTTGTCTTTAAACTAACGTTTGTGCTTGCAGATGTGTTTACTATATTGCTAGGACGTAGCTTTAGTAGTAATAGCATGAGTAGCACGACAACCCCGATGGCGACACGTTGATGGAGATCATGATGATGGAGATCATGGTGTGATGCCGGTGACAAGAACATCGTGCCTGTGCTTTGGTGATGGAGATCAAGAAGCACATGATGATGGCCATATCATGTCACTTATGAATTGCATGTGATGTCAATCCTTTATGCACCTTATCTTGCTTAGAACGACGGTAGCATTATGAGGTGATCTCTCACTAAAATTTCAAGACGAAATTGTGTTCTCCCCAACTGTGCACCGTTGCGACAGTTCTTCGTTTCGAGACACCACGTGATGATCGGGTGTGATAGACTCAACGTTCACATACAACGGGTGCAAAACAGTTGCACACACGGAACACTCGGGTTAAGCTTGACGAGCCTAGCATGTGCAGACATGGCCTCGGAACACATGAGACCGAAAGGTCGAGCATGAATCGTATAGTTGATATGATTAGCATAGAGATACTTACCACTAAAACTATTCTTGACTCACGTGATGATCGGACTTGAGATAGTGGATTTGGATCATGTACCACTCAAATGACTAGAGAGATGTACTTTTTGAGTGGGAGTTCTTAAGTAATATGATTAATTGAACTAATTGTCATGAACATAGTCTAATGGTCTTTGCGAATTACGATGTAGCTTGCGCTATAGCTCTACTGTTTTTATATGTTCCTAGAGAAAATTTAGTTGAAAGTTGATAGTAGCAAACTTTGCAGACTGAGTCTGTAAAACCAAGGATTGTCCTCGTTGCTGCGCAGAAGGCTTATGTCCTTAATGCACCACTCGGTGTGCTGCACCTCGAGCGTCGTCTGTAGATGTTGTGAACATCCGACATACACGTTTCTGATGACTACACGATAGTTCAGTACAAAATACTTAATGGCTTAGAAGCAAGGCGCCGAAGACGTTTTGAAACGTCACAGAACATAAGAGATGTTCTAAAGAGTTGAAATTGTGATTTCATGCTTGTGCCCTTGTTAAGAGGTATGAGACCTCCGACAAGATTCTTTGTCCATGAAGTAAAGGAGAAAATCTCAATCGTTGAGCGTGTGCTCAGATTATCTGAGTACGACAATCGCTTGAATCAAGTGGGAGTTGATCTTCCAGATAAGATAGTGATGGTTCTCCAAAGTCACGGCCACCAAGCTGTGAGAGCTTCGTGATGAACTATAACATATCAAGGATAGATACAATGATCCTTGAGCGATTCGCGATGTTTGACACTACGAGAGTAGAAATCAAGAAGGAGCATCAATAGTTGATGGTTAGTAAAACCACTAAGTTTCGAGAAAGGCAAGGGCTAGAAGGGATACTTCGTGAAACGGCAAAGCAGTTGCTGCACTAATGAAGAGACCCCAGATTAAACCCAAGCCCGGGACTAAGTACTTCTGTTATGAGGGGAACGGTCACTGAGGCGGAGCAACTCTAGATACTTGGTAGATAAGAAGGCTGGCAAAAGTCGAAAGAAGTATATTTGATATACATGATGTTGATGTGTACTTTACTAGTACTCCTAGTAGCACGAGGGTATTGGATACCGGTTCGGTTGCTAAGTGATTATTAACACGAAATGAAAGCTACGGCATAAACAGGGACTAGCTAAAGGCGAGGTGACGATACGTGTTGGAAGTGTTTCCAAGGTTGATATGATCAAACGTCGCACGCTCCCTCTACCATCGGGATTGGTGTTAAACCTAAATAATTGTTATTTGGTGCTTGCGTTAAGCATGAACATGATTGGATCGTGTTTATTGCAATACGATTATTCATTTAAAGAGAATAATGGTTACTCTATTTGCTTGAATAATCACCTTCAATGGTTTATTGAATCTCGATCGTAGTGTTACACATGTTCATGATATTGGTGCCAAAAGATACGGGGTAATGATGATAGTACTACTTACTTGTGGCACTGCCGCTTGAGTCATGTTGGTATAAATTGCATGAAGAGGCTCCATGCTGATGGATCTTTATACTCACTTGATTTTGAATCACTAGTGACATGCAAATCATACCACATGAGCAAGGCCTTGTTTTCATTGAGATGAAACAAGATAGTAACTTGTTGGAAGTGATACATTTTGATGTATGCAGTCCAATGGATGCTGAGGCACGCAGTGGATATCATTATGTTCTTACTTCAATGACGATTTGAGTAGATACAAGAGTATTTACTTAATGAATCACAAGTCTGAAATATTGAAAAGTTCAATTCTGTTTCGGAGTGAAGTTCGTCGTAACAAGAGGATAAACTGTCTACGATATGATCATAGAAATGAATATCTGAGTTACGAGTTTTGGTACGCAGTTAAGACAATGTGGAAATTGTTTCGCAGTTCATGCCACCTGGAACATCATAGAGTGATGATGTGTCTGAACGTCATAGACACGCACTATTTGGTATGGTACATGCTATGATGTCTCTTATCGCATTACCACTATCGTTTATGGGTTATGCATTAGAGACATCTGCATTCACTTTAAATAGGGCATTGCGTATTTCCGTTGAGATGACACAGTATAGACTGAGGTTTAGAGAAATCTAAACTTTCGTTTCTTGAAAGTTTGGGGCTTCGACACTTATGTGAAAAAGTTTCAGTCTGATAAGCTCGAACCCAAAGCGGATAAATGCATCTTCATAGGATATCCAAAACAGTTGGGTACATCTCCTATCTCCGATTCGAAAGCAAAGTGTTTGTTTCTAGAAATGGATCCTTTCTCGAGGAAAGGTTTCTCTCGAAAGAATTGAGTGGGAGGGTGGTAGAACTTGATGAGGTTATTGAACCATCACTTCAACCAGTGTGTAGCAGGGCGCAGGAAGTTGTTCCTGGGGCGCCTACACCAATTGAAGTGAAAGGTGATGATGGTGATCATCGAGCATCGGATCAAGTTACTACAAACCTCGTAGGTTGACAAGGTCGCGTACTACTGCAGAGTGGTACGGTAACCCTGTCTTGGAGGTCATGTTGTTGAGCAACAGTGAACCTACGAGTTATGGAGAAAGCAATGGTGGGCCCGGATTCCGACAAATGGCTGGAGGCCATGAAATCCGAGAGAGGATCCATGTGTGAAAACAAAGTGTAGACTTTGGAAGAACTACTTGATGGTCATAGGACTATTGAGTAAAGATAGATCTTTAAAAGGAAGACAGACGACGATGGTGATAAGTCACTATTAAGAAAAGCTCGACTTGTCGCAAAGATGTTTCCGACATGATCAAACAGTTGACTATGGTGAGACTTTCTCACTCGTAGCGATGCTAAAAGTCTGTTAGTATTATGTTAGTAGTTGTTGCATTATTTTTGAAATATTGCACATAGGATATCAAAACATTGTTTCCTCGACGATTTCCTTGAGCAAACATTGTATGTGATACAACCAGAAGGTTTTGTCGATCCTAAAGATACTAACAAGTATGCAAGCTCCAGCGATCCTTCAATGGACTGGTGCAAGCATCTCGGAGTTGGAATATACACTTTGATGAGATGATCAAAGATTTTGGCCTTGTACTAGGTTTATGAGAAACTTGTATTTCCAAAGAAGTGAGTGGGAGCACTATAGAATTTCTGATAAGTATATGTGGTTGACATATTGTTGAGCAGAAGTAATGTAGAATTTCTGTGAAGCGTAAAAGGTTGTTTGAAAGGAGTTTTTCAAAGGAATACCTGGATTGAGCTACTTGAACGTCGAGCATCAAGATCTATGGAGATAGATCAAAACGCTTAATAGAAGTTTCAACAAGATGCATGCCTTGACAAGTTTTTGAAGGAATTCGAAATAGATCAGCAAAGAAGGAGTTCTTGACTGTGTTGTAAGGTGTGAATTTGAGTAAGACTCAAAACCCGACCACAGCAGAATAAAGAGAATAGACGAAGGTCGTCTTCTATGCCTTAGCCGTAGACTCTAAAGTATGCCATGCTGAGTACCGCACCTGATGTGTGCCTTGCAGCAAGTCTGTTAAGAGGTACACAGAGTGATCCAGGATTGAATCACTGATCAGCGGTCAAAGTTATCCTTAGTAACTAAATAGACTAAGGAATTTTTCTCGATTATGGAGGTGGTTAAAGAGTTCGTCGTAAAGGGTTACGTCGATGCAAGCTTTGACACTAATCCGAATAACTATGAGTAGTGAAACGGATTCATATAGTAGAGTATATATTTGGAGCATTTCTGAATAGCACGTAGTAGCAGCATCTATAAGCTGACATAAAGATTTGTAAAGAACGCACGGATCTGAAAGTTTCAGAACCGTTGACTAAAACCTCTCTCACGAGCAAGACGTGATGAGACCCCAGAACTATATGGGTGTTGGATTCATTGAAATCACATGGTCATGTGAACTAGATTATTGACTCTAGTGCAAGTGGGAGACTGTTGGAAATATGCCCTAGAGGCAATAATAATTAGTTATTATTATATTTCTTTGTTCATGATAATTGTTTATTATCCATGCTATAATTGTATTGATTGGAAACACAATACTTGTGTGGATACATTGACAAAACATTGTCCCTAGTAAGCCTCTAGTTGACTAGCTCGTTGATCAAAGATGGTCAAGGTTTCCTGGCCATAGGCAAGTGTTGTTACTTGATAACGGGATCACATCATTAGGAGAATCATGTGATGGACTAGACCCAAACTAATAGACGTAGCATGTTCATCGTGTCATTTTGTTGCTACTGTTTTCTGCGTGTCAAGTATTTGTTCCTATGACCATGAGATCATATAACTCACTGACACCGGAGGAATGCTTTGTGTGTATCAAACGTCGCAACGTAACTGGGTGACTATAAAGATGCTCTACAGGTATCTCCGAAGGTGTTCGTTGAGTTAGTATGGATCAAGACTGGGATTTGTCACTCCGTATGACGGAGAGGTATCTCGGGGCCCACTCGGTAATACAACATCACACACAAGCCTTGCAAGCAATGTGACTTAGTGTAAGTTGCGGGATCTTGTATTACGGAACGAGTAAAGAGACTTGCCGGTAAACGAGATTGAAATAGGTATGCGGATACTGATGATCGAATCTCAGGCAAGTAACATACCGAAGGACAAAGGGAATGACATACGGGATTATATGAATCCTTGGCACTGAGGTTCAAACGATAAGATCTTCGTAGAATATGTAGGATCCAATATGGGCATCCAGGTCCCACTATTGGATCTTGACCGAGGCGTCTCTCGAGTCATGTCTACATAGTTCTCGAACCCGCAGGGTCTGCACACTTAAGGTTCGACGTTGTTTTATGCGTATTTGAGTTATATGGTTGGTTACCGAATGTTGTTCGGAGTCCCGGATGAGATCACGGACGTCACGAGGGTTTCCGGAATGGTCCGGAAACGAAGATTGATATATAGGATGACCTCATTTGGTTACCGGAAGGTTTTCGTGCATTACCGGAAAAGTTTCGGGCTCATCGGTAGTGTACTGGGAGTGTCGGGAGGGGTGCCGGGGACCATCAGGAGGGGTGTCACGCCCCAAGGGGTCTCATGGGCTATGGGAAGAGATAAACCAGCCCCTAGTGGGTTGGAATAAGTTCCCACTAAGGCCCATAAGGTTTGAGAAGGAAAAAACACAAGGTGGAAAGAGTTTCCAAGTGGGAAGGTGGAATCCTACTCCAAGTAGGATTGGAGTAGGACTCCTCCACCTCCAATTTCGGCCAAACCTTTAGGTTTTGAGGCTGCCTCCTCACCTCCCTCCCTCCTATATATAGTGGGGTTTTAGGGCTGATTTGAGACAACTTTTGCCACGGCAGTCCGACCACATACCTCCACGGTTTTTCCTCTCGATCGCGTTTCTCCGGAGCTCGGGCGGAGCCCTGCTGAGATTAGATCACCACCAACATCCGGAGCGCCGTCATGCTGCCGGAGAACTCATCTACCTCTCCGTATCTCTTGCTGGATCAAGAAGGCCGAGATCATCGTCGAGCTGTACGTGTGCTGAACGCGGAGGTGCCGTCCGTTCGGCACTAGATCGGAGCGGATCATGGGACGGATCGCGGGACGGTTCGTGGGACGGTTCGCGGGGCGTATCGAGGGACGTGAGGACGTTCCACTACATCAACCGCGTTTCTTAACGCTTCTGCTGTGCGATCTACAAGGGTACGTAGATCGGAAATCCCCTCTCGTAGATGGACATCACCATGATAGGTCTTCGTGCGCGTAGGAAAATTTTTGTTTCCCATGCGACGTTCCCCAACAAAGGGGCCCAAGAAGACCAGAATCGTGGAGGCAAGGCTCGAGGCAGTGGAGCAGCAAGTCTTCAAGTGCCAAGGGATGGTGGAGCATGGACTCAACGCCAACCACATGATGATCACGGAGTTCACCAACAAGCACAAGATCGATGCCAATGACATCGGGAAGCACCTCTCCAGGCTCTATGACAGAATTGATCACCTCCAAGCCCAAATCTATGACCTGCAGAACCAAAACTGTGAGTATGAGTATAGATTTAAATCAATACGATTGGCTGCAAATTTGAGGATTCTGGAGACTTGGTCATCTTTCCATGATGGAGCACCTATGCCTTGGAATACGGAGGATCAAACCCATGTTGCAACAACTCCACCACCATCACCTCCAAAGGAAGACAAGTAAGCACGGGTATGGGCAATCCCCTTGGCTTGTGCCGAGCTTGGGGGAGTTGCCCCGGTATCGTATCACCATCACATCTTTTGCCTTTACCTTTTCTTAGTTCGATCCTTTTTGGTTTTATCTTTCTCTTGTAGAATAAAGTTCTTAGTGTTTTAGGCTTGAGTTTTTCTTTGTGTCACCCCCGATGTATTCGAGCTCGTGAGCCATATAATAAAGAGTGTCTTAGTCAAGGGCCTTGCCTCATGCCATGATTGAAAGAATGATAAAAGAACAAAAGCATGAAAGATCATGTAATGGTCTTATGGAAAGTGATGACTTCACATATAAAAAGAATGTTGATCGAAACTTGTTAAGGGTGGACAAACGTAGACCTTGGTCATTGTTGCAATTAATAGGAAGTAATAAAGAATAAGAGGTTCACATATAAATATACCATCTTTGAAACCATCTATGATTGTGAACACTCACTAAACTATTACATGCTTAGAAGTAGATGTTGGACAAGGAAGACAACATAATGACGATTGCTTGGTTCCGAACAATGTTATATGACTAGAGATCCCTTAGCATGTGACGATTGCTTCCACCTCATATCAGCCAAAACTTCCGCACTAAGTAGAGATACTACTTGTGCATCCACAAACCTTCAACCCCAGCTTTGCCTTGAGAGTCCATCATACGTACCTATGGATTGAATAAGATCCCTCAAGTAAGTTGTCATCGGTGCAAGCAATAAAAATTGCTCCCTAATTATGTATGATCTATTAGTGTGTGGAAAATGAGCTTTGTACGAGCCTGTGATGAGGAAGACATAAAAGCGACGGACTGCATAATAAAGTTCTTTATCACAAGAGGCAATATAAAGTGATGTTCCTTCACACTAAGAGGTCGCACATCCAAACCTCAAAAGCGCATGACAACCTCTGCTTCCCTCTGCGAAGGGCCTATCTTGTACCTTTACTTTTTGCCCTTGAAAGAGTCACGGTGGTCTACACCAATTCCTTATTTCGCCTTTTTCTTGGCTAACGTCATATGCTAGGGAAAGATCTATATTCTTATGTCAACTTGGAAGTAAGTATTCATGAATTATTATTGTTGACATTACCCTTGAGGTAAATAGTTGGGAGGCGAAACTATAAGCCCCTATCTTTCTCTGTGTCCGACTGAAACTTTGATCTCATGAGTACCACGTGAGTTGTAGCAATTGTAGAAGACGAAAGGATGATTGAGTATGTGGATTTGCTTTACAAGTTGTTACTTGACTCTTTCCAATGTTATGATAAATTGCAATTGCTTCAATGACTATAGGCTATTGGCTGTTAATTCTCAATAAGGTTCTTGATCTATATTTTACTTTATGAAGGAATTATCACTTTAGCATAAGAGATTATATGATGATATTTATGTTCTAACTATGATCATGATGCCTGCATGTCCATATCTTGTTTTGTCTACACCTCTATCTCTAAACATGTGGGCATATTTATTGATCTCCGCTTTCGCTTGAGGACAAGCGAGGTCTAAGCTTGGGGGAGTTGATACGTCCATTTTGCATCATGCTTTTATGTTGATATTTATCGCTTTATGGGCTGTTATCACACTTCACGGTACAATACTTATGCCTTTTCTCCCTTATTTTGCAAGGTTTACATGAAGAGGGAGAATGCCGACAGCTGGAATTCTGGCTTGAAAAAGGAGCAAGTTTGAGATACCTATTCTGCGCAACTCCAAAAGCTGTGAAAATCAAAGAGGATTTATTTTGTAATTTATAAAAAATACTGGGCCGAAGAAGTACCAGAGGGGCGCCAGCAGGAGGCCACAAGCCTGCTAGGCGCAACCTACCCCCCTGGCCGCGCCTAGGGGGCTTGTGGGCTCCCAGTTGGCCCTCTGGCCCCCCTCTTTTGCTATAAGGAGGATTTGTTCCAGAAAAAAAATCAGGAGGAGGCTTTCGGGAGGAATTGCCGCCGCCACGAGGCGGAACTTGAGCAGAACCAATCTAGAGCTCCGGCAGGGCCGTCCTGCCGGGGAAACTTCCGTCCGGAGGGGGAAATCGTCGCCATCGTCATCACCAACACTCCTCTCATCGGAGGGGACTCATCACCATCAACATCTTCATCAGCACCTTCTCATCTCCAAACCCTAGTTCATCTCTTGTAACCAATCTCCGTCTCGCGACTCCGATTGGTACTTGTAAGGTTGCTAGTAGTGTTAATTACTCTTTGTAGTTGATACTAGTTGGATTACTCGGTGGAAGATTATATGTTTAGACCCTTGATGCTATTCAATACCTCTCTGATCATGAATATTATTATGCTTTGTGAGTAGTTACTTTTGTTCTCGAGGACATGGGATAAGTCATGCTATAAGTAGTCATGTGAATTTGGTATTCGTTCGATATTTTGATCCGTTGTATGTTGTTTTTTTCCTCTAGTGGTGTTACGTGAACGTCGACTACATAACACTTCACCATTATTTGGGCCTAGAGGAAGGCATTGGGAAGTAGTAAGTAGATGATGGGTTGCTAGAGTGACAGAAGCTTAAACCCTAGTTTATGTGTTGCTTCGTAAGGGGCTGATTTGGATCCACTAGTTTAATGCTATGGTTAGACTTTGTCTTAATTCTTGTTTCGTTGTTGCGGATGCTTGCAAGAGGGGTTAATCATAAGTAGGATGTTTGTCCAAGTAAGGGCAACACCCAAGCACCGGTCCACCCACATATCAAACTATCAAAGTAGCAAACGCGAATCATATGAACATGATGAAAACTAGCTTGACAGAAATTCCCATGTGTCCTCGTGAGCGCTTTACCTCCTATAAGAGTTTGTCCAGGCTTGTCTCTTGCTACAAAAGGGATTGGACCACTTTGCTGCACCGTTGTTACTATTGTTACTTGATACTTGCTACGAATCATCTTATCACACAACTACTTGTTACCGATAATTTCAGTGCTTGCACAGATTACCTTGTTGAAAACCACTTGTCAGATCCTTCTGCTCCTCGTTGGGTTCGACACTCTTACTTATAGAAAGGACTACGATAGATCCCCTACACTTGTGGGTCATCAGGCCCTCGCGGTCGACGTCCTCCTCCCTGCCCCTCGTGATTGGCGCGGTACGTCTGCCGGTTCCTGTTAATCGAACCCGATGCTCCTTTGATAAACGGGCCAGGGGGCGTTGAACCCCCAATTGGCGCCATCACTGCGTCCTCCACCGTTCGAAGACGCATCTCTGTGAATCCCATTACCTATGCATTAAAACCATCATCTCCCCACCAATCTCCGGCAAAGCCCCTTCCGTCAGTCTGGTGATGGCCACGACCTCCGTCGTAACCTCCACGTCCTCGAGCAGCAGACAGTACATCACTCCCGCCCCAACCAGAAAGGTGCCTTGCCCCGTTGGTGCTTTGGGGGGCTGGTGCGAGCCACCTCTTTCCGTCATCGCGGATCGCAACAACGATGGAATCCGAGCTGCCCTGCCGCGTCCCAGTCGAGGGTAGACTGGCTTGTTCCGGCGGCTAGCCCTAGGTGAGTCGGAAGCAGAAAAAGTGTGAACCGGTGCAGAGACTTGGGTTACGCACGATATGACTCCAACGCGATCAGTTTGTGACTCGTGATGGGCCTCATACCCATCCAGTTCGAGTCCCACGGCCGAGTCAGCGTTTTGCAGCCTAATTGGGCCCAGCAACAGGTTCAAACTTCACGATCTGATCTCGGAGATCGAGATCGCCGGCGCCGGAGTGGCCTCTACTGGCGGCAGACGTTTCTTCCTCTTTTTCTGAACAACTTGCCATGCCGATGGATGAATGCAGTCTGAAATCGTTAAAGCCTTGAGACATACCTTAGGTAGAGGTCCGTGCCACGACCGGACCGTCATCGCCGTAGTCCTCCGCCGCCGTGGAGCTCCATGAAATTCCGTCGTCGTTCGTCAGTTCGAAGTACCCTTCTTCGAGATCTTGTATGAACAACCGAGAGCCATGGAGTCCACACCATCCGCAGATGTCGGGGAAGCCGCCGGTGGAGTCTCCTCCCCGTCCTCCTCCTTCTCTCCATCGTCGGCGAGCACCGAGAACCTACCCCCTGGTCGGAGCGTGGAGGGCCGGCGAGGTGCTGTGGAGGATCCTGGCGATCCGCTCTCCGGCGATGGGGTCGCCTCACCCATCGCCCCTCCTGTCGCCCCATCCCCATCCCCTCTTGCAGTTGCTGCTAGATGCACGTTATGACTCTTGACGAATTGGCCACTTGCCACATGTCTTGATGGACCCAGTGACCACATCTCTCTTTCATCCTTATCTTTGGTGAAACGTTGGCCACAAATGTTCTATCTTATATCCATGCGTTGACTCAACTTTCACCCGCAAGCTCTTCTAGATCTCATCTCACCATGCAAAGTATTTTTGTAGCAGCGCTCATTCTTGCAACCAGGCACCTGCTGCAGGCCGGTCCGAAGGGAGACGTGAGAGAGGGCGACGACAAAGACACAACTCTCCGCCATTGCTGCCTCCCTCGTTGCTGAGAAGACCACCGGGGAGGAGGAGGCCAACGCGATCATTGTTTCTGCAACACCACCGTTGTTTCAGGAGTTCTGGTTGGATTTTTGGATCCTATCTCTTACCTCTCCCTCTCCATTTATCCCGCTTCAGTTTTCTGTAACGCGGTCGTTGTTTCAGGAGTTTCGATTGGATTTTTGGATCCCGTCTCTTACCTCTCGCTCTCCATTTATCCCGATTCAGTTTTTTGCAACACGACTGTTGTTTCTGCAACGCAACCGTTGTTTCAGGAGTTACATACATTATTTTTGCAACGTGACCGTTGTTTCAGGACTTATTTTTGCAACACGTCTGTTGTTTCTCCTACGCGGCTGTTGTTTTTGCAACTCGACCTTTGTTTTAGAAATTATTGGATGCGAGGTGGCGACCGAGCCGCGTAAATCGGACGGCTGCGCACGTACATCGGACGGTCGTCGAGATGACGGATGTTTGCTAAACATCCATCAATGGACACGTAGCAGCCCCCAAACAATAAAGCCACAAGAACCACACAAAACGTTCTAAGACTGGTTGGTACCGGTCTGTACAGCCTTCCAAAAAGGGCCATACTGGGCTGACCCGCTAAAACGAGTGCATCAGGCAAGGTCTCCCAAGAAGAGTGTCGGTGGCTCCCACAATCGCCTCCTTTTATACGGTACTCGTTGTGCAATTAAACACGCTAGTGTGTGCCGGCCTAATAAGAGAGTTGCTCGCTCGCACACTCGCCCCCTTTTTCTTCCCTCGGTTTATCTATCAACTGCTGACTAGTTCATCTGGACAACATTTAACCATTTCGGCAACTGACCAGTTGACCTTAAAAAGGAATGAACTAGAAAAAAACTTATTTATTTTAAAAATATTCATAAAATTTAGAAATTCTTATAGAATTAAAATAGTTCATAGATTTGAAAACATATCACAAAATTTTAAAAATGAAAATTTGAAAAAGTACATGAATTTTGAAGATTGTTCATGATTTTCAATAATGTTGATGGATTAAAAGAAAATCGTGAATAGGAAAGTTGGTTAAATTTGGAAAAGGTTGGAAAGTTGGAAAAAAATGAACTTGAAAAAAAATATATTGAAATAAAACAGTTAACGAAACCAAAAATAATAAACAAGAAAACCGAGCAAAATATGTGTTGGGAAAACCCAAAATAAAATACCATTGACAAGAAAACTCTATATGGGGTGTGTGAGGCCCTTGTACTGTTTGCACGTCAACCAGTGCTATAATCGTTGTATAGGAAATGTGCGCTCGTATAAAAATATTTTGTACCATTCAAAAATATTGTTTGTAACATTTCAAAAATTTCTATGGCTACGCAAATGTTTTACACGTACTTTCAGAAAAATCAACTCATAAATTTTAATGTGTATTATAAATTATTTAACATGTGTTCAGAAAATGTAAACCATTTCTCCAAAATAGGTTTAACGTGTATTAAAAATATGTTCGGCGTCTACTCAGAAAATGTTCAATGTGTATCCTAAAAATGTTAAATGTATATGCGAAAAGTGTTTAACATCTATTTAAGCAAAAGTGAGCATGTATTGAAAAAATGAAATGACAAAAATAATTGGAAAAAATACTAGCAAAAAGTGAAATAAAAACGAAAAGAAATTGATGGAAACCAATTGAGAAACACAAAATAAAACCCGGAGAAAATAGATAGAAGTATTTCCGGACGGAGGGAGTAGAAAACAAAAAAGTCAAAAAGAAAACCGTACAAAAGGTTTTAAGACTGGTACGTACCGCTGTGTACTGCCTTCCCAAAACTGCTATATAGGGTTGACCAGCTATGGCTAGCGCTTCAGGCAAAATCTCTCAGTAAGTGTGTCGGTGGCTCACAAAGTCGCCTCCTTTTTTACGGTGATCGTTGTGCAATAAACACGCTAGTGCCCTCTCACCACTCAGTGTGTGCCGGCCTAATAATCGAGTCGCTGGCTTGCACATTGCCACCTTTTTCTTCGTTTGGTTTATCTATCAACCGCTGATTGTTTCCTTTATTCGACATTTAACCATTTCGACAAATGATCAGTTGACTTTTAATAGAAATAAACAAGAATAGAAGTATTTATTTTTAAAACAGTTCATAAAATGTAGAAATGGTTATTGAATTTAAATAGGTTCATCCATTTGAAAACATATCATAAATTTTAAAAGTTTGATAAATCGACAAAGATCTTCAATTGTAAATATTCTTCATGAATTTGAAGAAGTCTTTGCGATTTTTAATAAGGTTCATAGATTAAAATAAAATCGTGAACTCAAAAGGTTGGTGAATTTTGCAAAAAGGTTGGCTAAATAGAAAAAAATGCACTTGGAAAAGTTAAAGTATTGAAATAAAACGGTCAACAAAACCAAAAAATAATAAACAAGAAAAACGAACAAAATATGTTCTGGGAAAACCTAAAAGAAAGACCGCTCAGAAAACACAAATGCCAAGAAAACTTTAGATTGGCCAGGCCATATAGGAACTAGCACATTGGGGTGTGTGAGGCCTTGTACCGTTTCTACTCCAACCAGAGCTTTAAGCGTTGTATAAGAAACTAGCAGGTAGAAGGCGCGGCGGCACGCCGCGTCTGTGGTGGAGCATATGCGCGCATGTATGTTTTAGAAAAAATGAAGATGTGATAGTGGTCATAAGACCAAAGATGGTGGCGTAGAAGTCCTTGTATTTCTTGGTCCTTATACCTTAGCTGGTGTATAAACAAAGCAAGAAAAAACTGCATGAAAATTTTAGGAATCTAAGAACGGAAGCAAATAAAACTAAGAAAAGAAATCCACGCAAAGGATATAAGAGGTATGTAATCATACATTTTCAAATACAGTATTGTCTTTTGAAATTATGCATATCGTGTCTCTACCTCATAAGAGAAATCAGTGAATAAGAAGTTCCGTCATACATGTTTTCTGCAAGATAATGTTGTGTCAGTAGTCCCCCCATCAAAAGGAACAAATATGTTCTGTTTCCAATGCTTATCTCCCATTTAAGCTGACCATCAACTTTTGTTGGTGGAAGATCTAAACAGAACTGATATCTGTTGTTCAGTTTAGTCAAAGATCCAGAGGAGAAAATTAGCACTTTTGTAGCTGGACTATAGATCTTGTAGTCTTAATTTGTGTGTTACAAAAATATTTTAGCATGTGAAATTTTGTTGTGTCGACAGAGTAATAAAAATAAAGAAAGTCACATTGAAATATATTTGCGGGTAAAGAGCGTGATTGAGACTGCCACGATCGGCTCATGTTTAGATCGGTGGAGCACCCTAGCACCATCAAATGCATTTGGAAATTGTCTCCATAGCGTCACCACTGCATTTTGACTGTATAAAAGCAGAAAGTCAATCAGTACAATATGGCAACATGGTAACAATGGAGTAGCAAATAATAAAAAGGCAAAAAGAAATTGTACCCTCCATCAATGATAAAAATCTGTTTCTTTATTCCCGGGCATCGCTAGAACGCAATATTACCTCGTTGAACGAAGTCACACGACCAACAACATCGAAGAAAAACATTGATTGTTAGACCCATATGACTCCTTTTTTGTAGAAAATAAAAAAACAATAAAATGAAGAACAAATTAGTTATATAGCTTGGCATAATAACATTTTATTTAATCTGCTTTTCCAGCTGTGAAAAAGGAAGTAATGTACATGTAAGCATGGTAAAATTCTCTGGACATGGCATAACAGGCTCAACCGAAGTCTTCGAAATAAAATAAAGCCTCCATGGAAGGTCCATTGGCTTATACTTATCCCTTATAGCTACAAATTTCTCAATGGTGGTATAAGTCCTTCAAAAGTATTGTTGAAGAAGAAAAATCCGCTTAGCAAGCTTAGATGCTTCGCTGAATTTTGTCAGGGCCAGTCCAGTCTTTGCTTTAGTTACATATATCACAACACATGGCATACGTACACTTCAGAGCATTAAACATGCGCTCACATAGCCTGCCGAAAATATACTTGTATGCCTTTTAATTCAATGTATATATCACACAATATGCCTCGCCTAAGAATCAGACGGACATGGAAAAAAAGTAAGAATTTGTGAGGAAAGAAAACAATACAGAAAAATTGAAAATTCTTGGTATTGTGTCACCTGCTTGGCTGCTCCATGCATCAGCGTCCTTGGAGGAAAAGTAGTCTGTGTGGTGGTATTGGAGGGAGGAGGGGGGTTGCACATCCGCCACGCGTCGTGCGGCAGTAGTCTATACCAAGGATTTGTTGCTCCTGTGACTGAGGCAAGGTGAAAGAAAAAGGAAGAGATGGGGTGCTTGAGGAAGAGGAAGGAAGACGGAGACCAACGCCTGTTCTTCCCGTATAGTGCAACGGCCTGCCTCCTTTGCCCTATCTTCTACATGCCGATGAGGGGTGGAAGAGGAAGAGGAAGCCCCATCTCTTACTGGGTGTCCACCTTCTTGCGTTGTTGTCCTGGTTGCTTGCCTCCTCCAAAAGAGAGTCACCATGGGCTAGGTTTCTGGAGCGAAGAGGGAGAGCTTGGAAGATTTGACCACGACCTCAGCAGGTGGAGCTGAACTGGAAGGGGAGGGAAGGGGTCGCCAGCGGCATGGTTGGGGCGGCTGTTGGATTGGGGTGTGATGGAATCGAGGAAAGGATGAGGAAGACGGACGAACGGCGGCGACGACCAGTGTAGTGGGCCTCGCGTCCAGATATTTCGTTGGCTTTGGGTCTTCAGCGGTAAATCACAGCTAGCAGTAAAAAAAAATAGGAAACCAAACCTGGGCACGTGTCGGGTGTAGGAACAGACATCGCTTAGAACTGCAAATGCACGGGAAGGCTAGCTTAGCCGCTTTAATATCTTGTGTATATACGCGCCCATATAAATATGTTTTGTACCATTCAAAAATGTTGTTCATAACATTTCAAAAATGTTCTATGGCTACACAAATATTTTACACGTATTATTCTAAAACTCATGTAATTTATGATAAATTTTTAATATTTAATGAAAAAATAACATGTGTTCGGAAAATGTTAAACCTTTCTCCAGAATAGGTTTAACGTGTTAAACATGTACAGCGTCTGCTCGGAAAATGGTCAATGTCTAGCCTAAAAACGTTAAATGCATAGATGAAAGTGTTTAACATGTATTTAAATAAAAATAAAGCATGTATTGAAAAAGTGAACTGACAAGAAATTGATGGAAACCAATAGAGAAACACAAAAAGAAAACCCGGAGAAAAATAGATAAAATATGCCCTACATGACGTGTTGGCTCCTCATGACCATTTTCCAACCTTTGCAACATCATCAACGTTGCAGGAGTATCTTTCGTAACATCAACTATGTTGAAAAAAAGGTGAGGATAAAAAATAATGCAACACAGACGCTATTATAAAAAGAATATGCAACAAAACCTCAGCTGTAAAAAAATTCTGCAACAAAACATGAATTGCAATAAATCCTGAAACAAATTTTTGTTTACAGAAAATTTATGCAATAAGACCTATGTTACAAATAATTTCTGTAACAAGCCCTATGTTGCAATGATGAAGGGCATCGATACGCAAGATCTGACGGCCCACGAGCACCTGATCTTTTAAAAAAGATCAGCCAACGAATGCGTAGCACGCCCCATAAAGATATGGGCTTGCTGCTACATACGCCGGCCAATTGTTTGGTTTTCCTTTTCATTGGTTTTGAGAAGGTTCTAGTACATTCCCAGAACCGACTTTTCTTTGCGTTTTTCTTCTTATTTTATTTTTAAAATTTTCTAGCATTACTTTGTGAACATTTTTTGAAAACAGTAAATATTTCTAACATTCAGATTTTTTCGGATTTATTAACATTTTTGATAATAGATTTTTAAACTAATTTCTCAAATCAATATTTCTTGTAAAAAACTTGGGAATATTTTCAAATTGGTGGTTTTGTTAAAATTTGATAATATTTTTAGATTCATTAACAGTTTTAGAAATCTGGGTATATTCACAAATTCATTAACAGTTTTTGAAATTCGTGAATATTTTTGAAGTTATTGACGTGTTTGAAAATCTGATAATATTTTTATGTGAAGGTTGGGCAGTATGATTTTTTTTAAAGAATATATTAATATCGCGAATATATCAATTACATCAAGCCTCTGCACCTACAAGATGTCACCGAGACATCAACGATGCACACAACCAAAGAAAGAAAAAAATAAATGAAAATAAAGGTCCCATCATAGTGATCAACTTTTCTCAACAACAACACTCATACCACCACCAAATACAACATTCAGAAAACATAACAGTTCTTCAAAAGCAACACTTTCAAGAAGGGAACAGTGCATAAGAGCCGTCGTTGTCTGATCAAAGATCTCAGTTTTTTACCCTCGAGAAATTGTGCGCTCCCAAAACCTTAGATTTTCACCCTGAAAGTCACGACTCGACACCCTCAGGAGTACCATTGAAGCTGAAATCCTCCACTTTGCCGCCCCACAAATCGCTGTTGCTCCCCGGATTCATCTAACACCTGGTTGTCTCCATCGCCTTCAAGGTTCCGTCCGTGTAACTGATTCTCCGATATCGGCCATGATGGCCTTCTCCACTGCTGTCTCCACCATGAAAATCAAGAAGACGACATGTCCCAAGGTGTCATCAGTCAATAGAACTTCGCGCCACGTCCTCAGAACCTCGTAGGCTGATATGGATGTACACGAACAGAATCTAACCGATCCAGATATCCTAAGCAAATTCTTCGACGACCGTTCCAAAACACGTCGATGGCCAGATCAAGAAAGACCAATCTAGAAGGTCATTGCCGTGATGCGAGAAAGCACGAGGACCCCAACCGGGACTAGACGACGGATCATGAGATCCGCCAAACCAGCCACAAACCGTCCGACCACCTTCGGCGGAGGAGGAAATCACCACCACTATAATCCTCGTGATACGTGACAGAATCAAGAAACCATCGCGAACCGTCACCGTAGCCGATGATAGAAAGCAGTTCGTGATGGTAGCAGCCCGCCTTTGTCAGGATCGAGCCCATGCTGCCACCTCATGCCTTCCCTGCCGAATGCAGCAGGTCTCCCGACGCTTCCCGGCTGCAGCTGCCCGCCATCATCGCCGCAAAGGACCAAGATAAGGCCGTCGCCTCAGATCCCGAAGGTCAGAGGAGGTCCGCCGGCGACAGGGGACGAAGAGGGAGGCGCGGTCGATCGAGAGGGACGTCGGTTGTGGTCGTCCGGTGCGGCCCGACGTCAGCCGCACGGGGTCGGCCACACTAGGCGGAGGAAGGGGCAGTATGATCTGAAAGGAATGCAACGAATCACTAAGGGAGCATTCGATCGGACTCGAAACTCTGTTAAATGGACTGCCGGCATTGCAATAGGTCATTCCACCATGAGGCGGTCGATGGGAGGGCGAGCAGCAATGGTTGTAACCAAGCAGCAGGCTCCGGCTGATGGTTGTCTTCAGATGAAGGTAGATGCCAGCTTCTCGGACACAAGTAAAGGTGCAACCGGTCTGATCTTGCGGAGTCATGAAGGTATCATGTTAAGGGACCAAGCAATCTAGTATGGTCGAGCTGCTAGTGCACTGATCATGGAGGCGCTAGCGATTCGTGATGGAGTCAGACTTGCTTGTGACTTAGGCTTGCAACAGACCATTTTCCGGGAATTGCTTCTGTTCTCCGGGAATGCCCACCTGAAGAAAACGAGCGTAGTTAGAAAATTTAGAATGCCCACCTGAAGCAACTACTCGTGACCTTTCGACGCCAGCGACCAGGCAGCAACCGATGACCTGAAAGCAACACCAGCCTAATCTCCTTCCATCGTGACACGCAAGCCAGCACCATACGAACGACTTATCCAGTTATCTCCGACCCAGGGACTCGACGCTGCCCCTCCATTTCGAGTAAGTCGCGACCCACACTCCCACCGCGATGAAAAGCACCAATGTGACAACTAACGAGATCAAATTAAATCTGATCAACAGACATGCTAGGCGCTAGGTGGGCAGAGGCTGGAGACCAAAAGATTAGGAATCTATTACAGTTGCTAGGCACTAGGTGGGCATGCCATGCCTAAGTGCAACTGTTGTGACAAAGATTTGGCAATGGAGCAACCACTCAATAAAAGAGCTGGATGCCAAAGCCTCGGGAAAGTTACAGGCCAAAAGCTTGGAGCTGCTGCGGCACAGCGTCGTTGTCAACGAGCAGCACTCAAATGATTGCGCAGCCTAACCGGGAGCCCACCGGGGGCTATGCACGTGTACATGCGGCTGTATGGATGCATGCCAGGTGATAGTGTCAGGTCCGGTGATTTATTTCCACCCGGAAAGTTTCTATTGGGCTTTCATTTGGTTCTAGACCCAGGGAAGAAGAGCCGAGCTGCTTTCCGCCGCTGCCTCCTGCCTACATTCGTTCCTGGTTGAAATGATCGACGGAAGAAAACATTTTGTTGTCAAGAAGAACTGGTTGTTGGGGATCTAGCTACGTAGGCATCCACTCCAAACCTATCTTGCATGGGCAAAATGTGTGTCTAGAACCATTTGAGTAGACTCGAAAGCGCTAGCAACAGGCACTGTTGATCAATGATGAACGGATGGCATGTCATGGTGTACGTATGGACCCAGCTAGTGTTGTGCTTCCATCTTTGTGCTCAATGTTTGATACTTTGTGCGGCTCTCTTTTGATCGGATCAAATCTTCTTGCGGGAATTGATCTGATCAATTTCGATATGATCGGCAGCGGATGCTCGATAAAGCAAAATTATAGGGGATCGGCAAGCTAACGTACGACTGTGAAATTACTCGGCGATACAATACTTTGGGTGAAGGTGTGTTTGGATCCGGCCCAAAATGTTATATTATCAATTTTTGTGTGACCCTCAAATTATTTTTTTGGCCATGACCAAATAAATTGGCTGTTCCCTAAGAAAAGAAATACGCAATGCATACCCAATCGCTCATACATTCATAATGCACGCACACTATACTTTCCTATGAACACCACGAGCTGACACATCATGTCGAGATTGACGAAGTTGTCACATACATCTTTGTAGTCGACGAAAGCATCTACGAACACACATCACCGGATAACCCGATATAAATCTAAGAAAATGCAGGCATCTAAAACATGAACCCTAATGGATTGGAAATAATACTATCCTTCTAACGATTTAACAACAGGTTGTTCGCAACAATACATTGGCTTCAACAATGTCATGATCCAAACCCTATGGTGTCAAGCTTCCCTAATGGAAAACTTTGTAGACAATAAACACGGGAAAGGAATAACTTTATTGCAAACAAATCTATGGTAGTACTCATTTGAGACCATGCATATCTTGATATGCATTTATACTAGCAGGGGTACTAATACAAGGGAACACATGGGTTTCAACATAACTAACAAAACAATGGTACAGGAAATCACTACACATTCTGTTGCTTTCATATATTTCACTGCTGAAACTGCCATATCAATTGTTGTCGTTGCCATCGGCGAAATCAAGAGTTAGCTACAACAATAGGAAATTCATCCTCAAACCGATTTATACTTCCCCTCCTGCGACAACTTGGTCATTGTACATCATGGTATACACTGTCAGCGACATTCACATACAGTCTCTACATCATATTGTTAAGTTGAGTTATGAATAAATATATCATTCATCATTATAGAGTGTTGCTTTTACCCTTGATAGATCAAATAATATTCGAACAATGAAAGTGTGAGAAAAGGAAAAAGAAAAAAAGAAAAAAAAAGTATTTTTAATACCACCCCATATATTATTTAATTAAAAATAGTAGAATAATTTGATACAACAATCAAAACCCAAGGCGGAAAACTATTACAAAGAATACCATTGGACCTATTATCAAAATTGAATTTCACAATCTGATGCGCTACCTCACTGGCCCGCTTATTAACTTCAAACAACCTAAAAACGGATACATCTTCTTGTTGGAAATATGCCCTAGAGGCAATAATATTTGTTACTATATTTTCATTTTCATAACTAAAAGTTTATATTTTGTGCTAGAACTGCAATGATTCTGGAATATGCACTTCAGTGGAAAACTCATATGCACGTGTGGAATGATAAATGGATAAATAGAGATTCATAGTTTTGCCTCTTTGACTCGCTCAAGTGTTCTTGGCGATCATTTTTTCTGGATCTTAGGATGTCGTTAAGCTCAAGATCGTCCTAAAAGAACATTGAGATTATGACACTAGAAGAGCGATCATATTGAATCAACTCAAATACTTCTTTGTTATAATTTAAGATATTATTGTCTGAAATCAATTGTTATAACATAGTGTTAACATGTGTTTTATGTTCCTTTGACCATGAGAGTATCTTAGTCACTTCTTACCGTTCGATGAGCTTTGGAATTGCTCAAACGTCATCTGTAACTAGGTCATCATAACTAAAACTTATATGTTCAACGTAAAGTTTTACAAGGGACTAGATAGCTCGGAAGTGGGATTTGCTCCTCCGATGATGGATAGATATTATTAGGGACCTCTCGGTGTGACCGCATCAACCATCGTCTGGCCAGACATAGGTGACTTAGTCATGGGGATTCCGGAACACGAAAACGACAAAGAAGAACAAAACCAATAAAAAGGATAACAATATCATGAGCATGTGATGACTCAGGAGGATACCAACATATCCCAGGTTTTTTAAAGTATCGATAAGCAAAGGGAATGTCACACGGTAACCAAAGGTTCACTCGAATATCATTGATGTGCTCATAGGGATCGAAATGGACGTCCACGGTTCCACTATCGGTCATTGAACAAAGGGGTTTTGTTCGTGTCTATGTGTTATCGAACTTATGCGGCTACAAGCTTAAGGTAATCATGATCTGCTGGGTGTTAGTAGAACAAGAGTGATTAGAAGATATTTGTGACATTGTTTTATTAATATTTGAAATAGTTTCAAGAGGATCCGAAAATGGTTCGGGGTCACCTAAAGGGTTTGAGAGAGTATCGGGTAATACCGATAAATAATATATAGGTGGAAAATGTTTACGGGGATGTTAAATTATATATAAAATGGTCTAATAGTATTTAGAAGAAATTTTACATTTAATTTAATACCAACGGGCTTTAAAAGGCCAAGAGGTGTGAGGCAACTTGGGCCACAAGGGCCCAAGTCGGAGGTGCCTCCCTTCCCTAAGGAAGGAGTGTGAATTGGAGGGGGGAGGTGTCTGCTGCTGGCTACACCTATAGGGATTTCCTTGGAAAATATGCAAAGGATTCCCCCACGGCCTTGGAGCCTTGCGTTGGTGTTTCCTTGAAGAGGAAAGGGTGATGTAGCACATCGGCGGTAAGTATTTCCCTCAGTTTGAGAACCAAGGTATCAATCCAGTAGGAGGATCGCGTCAAGTCACAAGTACGTGCACAAACACAAAGAGCTTGCACCCAACGCTATGAAGGGGTTGTCAATCCCTTATAGATTGTTTGCAAAGTGAGAACTGAAAGCAAAAAGTAAACAAAGCAAAGTAAAAAGTAAAAGCGGAGATGATAGTTGTGAATAGACCCGGGGGCCGTAGTGTTCACTAGTGGCTTCTCTCATGAAAGCAAGTAGATGGTGGGTGAACGAATTACTATCGAGCAATTGATAGAACCGCACAAAGTCATGACGTTATCTATGGCAATGATCATACATATAGGTATCACGTCCAAAACAAGTAGACCGATACTTTCTGCATCTACTACTATTACTCCACACGTCGACCGCTATCCAGCATGCATCTAGTGTATTGAGTTCATAAGAACAGAGTAACGCCTTAAGCAAGATGACATGATGTATATGGACAATCTCAAATCTATGATGAAAGCCCATCTTGTTACCCTTGATGGCAACAACACGATGCGTGCCTTGCTGCCCCTTCTGTCACTGGGAAAGGTCACCGCACGGTATGAACCCAAAACCAAGCACTTCTCCCATTGCAAGAATCATAGATCTAGTTGGCCAAACAAAACCCAAGACTCGGAGAGACTTACAAGGATATCAAATCATGCATATAAGAAATCAGCAAAGACTCAAATATAATTCATAGATAATCTGATCACAAATCCACAATTCATCGGATCTCGACAAACACACCGCCAAAGAGGATTACATCGGATAGATCTCCATGAAGATCATGGAGAAATTTGTATTGAAGATCCAAGACAGAGAAGAAGCCATCTAGCTACTAACTACAAACCCGTAGGTCTGAAGTGGACTACTCACGAGTCATTGGAGAGGCAATGATGTTGATGTAGAAGCCCTCCAGCTCCAAAGTTCCCTCCGGCAGGGCACCGGGAAGGGTCTCTAGATGAGATCTCGCGGAAACGGAAGCTTGCGGCGGCGGAAAAGTGGTTTCGTGGACGCCCTGATTTTTTCTGGGATTTTAGGGAATAAATAGGCCAAAGAGCTAGGGCAGGGGAGCTCCAGGGGGGCCACAAGCTTGGTAGCTGCAGCCTCCTGGCCGCAGCTACAGGGCTTGTGGGCCCCCTATGGGCCTCCTGCCTTGGCCCTCAAGTCCCCCGATCTTCTTCTATTCTGGAAAAATTCATTTCGGGGATTTTATTCCGTTTGGACTCCATTCCAAAATCAGATCTGAAAAGAGTCAAAAACACAAAAAAACAGGAACTGGCACTTGGCACTGAATTAGTAAGTTAGTCCCAAAAAATATATAAAAGGTATATAAAACATCCAAAGTTGACAAGATAACAACATGAAACCATAAAAAATTATAGATACGTTTGAGACGTATCAAGCATCCCCAAACTTAACTCCTGCTCGTCCTCGAGTAGGGAAGTGATAAAAAATGAATTTTTTATGCTTTCATGCTACCTAGCATAGATGTCCTTTGTAACTACTCTTATGTGACATGAATGTTCAGATCCGTTAGATTCAAAACAATAGTGTGCTATTGACATGGAGACAATAATACTTCAAGCAAACTAGCAAGGTAATCATGAACTTTCAAAATAACAAGGCCAAAATAAAGTTATCCCTACAAAATCATATAGTCTGGCTATGCTCTATCATCCTTGCACAACGAATTTAAATCATGCACAACCTCAGTATTGGCCAAGTAATTGTTTTCTCACCTTTACTTTCTCAAACTTTTTCAAGTCTCACGCAATACATGAGCGTGAGCCATGGTTTTAGCACTATAAGTGGAATGGAGTGTGGTGGAGGTTGCAAGGCAAACAAGGAGAAGATGGTCACATTGACTAGGCATATCAATGAACTATGGAGATGCTCATCAATAGATATCAATGTGAATGAGTAGGGATTGCCATACAAATGATGCACTAGAGCTAAGAGTAAGTGAAAGCTCTTAAAGAAAACTAGTGGGTGTGCATCCAAGTTGCTTGCTCACGAAGACCTAAGGCAATTTTGAGGAAGCCCATCATTGGAATATACAAATCAAGTTATATAATGAAAATTTCCCACTAGCTATATGGTGGTGACAAAATGAGAGACTCTCAATCATGAAGATCATGGTGCTTAATAAGCACAAGTGTGGAAAGATAGTAGCATTGTCCCTTCTCTCTTTTTCTCTCATTTTTTTGGTGGGCTCTTTGGCCTCTTTTTTTTTTGGTGGGCATCTTTGGCCTCTTTTTGTAAATGGGCTTCGCTGGCCTCTTTTATTTCCTCACATTTGACAATGCTCCATCAATGATGATCATCACACTTACAACTCAAAACTTAGAGCGATGATGACTCTATATGGAATGCCTTCGATAGTGTACCGGGATGTGCAACGATCTAGCATGGCGTATGACGTTGAAACATCTCGCTAGCTATCTTACGATCATGCAATGGCAATATGAGAGTGACGACACAAGTCATGAGACGGAACGGTGGTAGTTGCATGGCAATATATCTCGGAATGGCTATGAAAATGCCATAGTAGGTAGGTATGATGGCTGTTTTGAGGAAGGAATTTGGTGGGTTTGTGCACCGGCGAGAATTGCGCGGGACTAGAGAGGCTAGCAATGGTGGAAGGTGAAAGTGCATCTATACCATGGGCTCACATTACTCATGAAGAACTCACATACTTATTGTGAAAGTTTTTATTAGTAATCAAAACAAAGTGCTAAACGCATACTCCGAGGGGAAGGGTTGGTAGGTGTAAACCATCGCGCGATCCCGACCTCAACACAAAGGATGACAATCAATAGATCAATTATGCTCCGACTTCCTAACATAGCAGTTCACCATACGTGCATGCTACGGGAATCACTAACTTCAACACAAGTATTTCTAGATTCACAACACCCTACTAACATGGCTTTTAATATTACCAAATTCATGTCTCAAAACTATTTGAGAGGAATCAAAACTTGTCTTTCTACTCAATGCACATGAAGATGGAGGTTTTTTCATCCTCTTTGGGTATCTATCACTTTTGGGACTACTTTCATAGCATAAGCCAACTACCAAATCACGCACCGCCGTGCTCTAAAGATATAAGTGAAGCACAAGAGCAAAAATATCTAGCTCAAAAGATATAAGTGAAGCACTATGAGCGTTCTAGCAAAATCACGATGAGTGCATGTCTCTCTCTCTCAAAAAGGTGTGCAGCAAGGATGATTGTGACACAACAAAAAGAAAAGACTCCTAAGATACAAGACGCTCCAAGCAAAACACATATCATGTGGTGAATAAAAATATAGCTCCAAGTAATGTTACCGATGGATTGAAGACGAAAGAGGGGATGCCTTCCCGGGGAATCCCCAAGCTTAGGCTTTTTGGTGTAGTTGAATTTGGCTTGGGATGCCTTGGGCATCCCCAATCTTGAGCTCTTTCCACTCCTTATCTCTTTGTCCATGAGAACGTCACCCAAAACTTGAAAACTTCACAACACAAAACTTAAACAGAAACTTGTGATAACATTAATACAAGAAAACAAACTACCACTTCTTTTGGTACTGTAGTAAACTTAAATTCCATCTATATTGATGATGGGCTACTGTATTCTAACTTTTCCATGGCTAGTACCCCCCGATACTAACCATAGTTTCATCAAAACAAGCAACCAACTCAACAAAAACAGAATCTGTCAAAAACAGACCAGTCTGTAGCAATTTGTATACTTCATATACTTCTGGTACCTCAACAAATCTGAACAATTACGAAGGTCTGGGGAAAAACCATACCAATCAGCATAAAAAAGAATCAACTCAAAAGCTCTTTCAGAATAAAATTGGAAAATCATCTCGTGAGCGAAAAGTTTCTGTCTTTTTCCAGCAGGATCAAACAACCATTACCAAGACTAGTCATAAAGGTTTTGCTTGGCTCAAACACAAAAAGAAACACAAAAAACACAGTCACAACAGAATTATGATAGTGTGTACGCAACAAAACAGAAATAAAAAGAAATAAATTCATTGGGTTGACTCCCAACAAGCGCTATTGTTTAACGCCCTTAGCTAGGCATTGATAATTCAATGATGCTCACACAAAAGATAGCAGTCGGACACGAAGAGAGCATCATAAAGCATGTGAAAATCACATCTAAGTCTAACATACTTCCTATGCATAGGCATTTTATAGGAAAACAGATTGTCAAGACAACCAATAGTTACCATATGCAAGGAAGAACAAAGAGACAATAGCAATCTCAACATAACGAGAGGTGATTTAGTGATATGAAAGTTTCTACCACCATATTTTCCTCTCTCATAATAATTACATGTGGGATCATATTTGAATTCAACAATGTAACTATGACATTGGATATTATTTTCATGATCCACATGCATGCAAAGTTGACGCTCTTCAAAAATAGTGGGATTATCATCAACTAAAGTCATGACTTCTCCAAACCCACTTTGAATAATATTGCAAATATCATATTCATCATGAGGCTTAAACAAATTTTCAAGATCATAAGAAAAATCATCGCCCCAGTTATGATCATTGCAACAAGTAGTGGACATAGCAAAACTAGCATCCCCAAGCTTAGGGTTTTGCATATTCTTAGCATGATTGTCACTAATAGAATTTATAGTGAAACCATTGCAATCATGCTTTTCATCCAAGGAGCCCTCGTGAATCACTTCATAAATTTCTTCCTCACAATTTTCAGATTCACGCATCTCAAGCAAAACTCCATAAAGATAGTGAAGTGCACTCAACTCACTAGCAATTGGATCAACATAATTGGATCTCTTAAAGAGATTAGAAAGTGGATGAGGATCCATATCACTAGATTTTCAGCAAGCGAAGATGCAAGCATATTGAAGGCACATGGCACACAAGTGAACAGAAAGCAAGCGACAGAAAAGGGCGAACGAAAAAGGCAAACGAGAAAAGGCAAATTGGTGAAGTGGGGGAGAGGAAAACGAGAGGCAACTGGCAAACAAAGTAAATGCAAGAGATGGGTTTGCAACACTTACTTGGATGAGTTCTTGACTTGATCTTCCTCCCCGGCAACGGCGCCAGAAATCCTTCTGCTGCTGGCTATGCCTATAGGGATTTCCTTGGCAAATATGCAAAGGATTCCCCCGCGGCCTTGGAGCCTTGCGTTGGTTTTCCCTTGAAGAGGAAAGGGTGATGTAGCACAGCGGCGGTAAGTATTTCCCTCAGTTTGAGAACCAAGGTATCAATCCAGTTGGAGGATCGCGTCAAGTCACAAGTACCTGCACAAACACAAAGGCTTGCACCCAACGCTATGAAGGGGTTGTCAATCCCCTATAGATTGTTTGCAAAGTGAGAACTGAAAGCAAAAAGTAAACAAAGCAAAGAAAAAGTAAAAGGGGAGATGATAGTTGTGAATAGACCCGGGGGCCGTAGTGTTCACTAGTGGCTTTTCTCATGAAAGCAAGTAGACGGTGGGTGAACCAATTACTGTCGAGCAATTGATAGAACCGCGCAAAGTCATGACGTTATCTATGGCAATGATCATACATATAGGCATCACGTCCAAAACAAGTAGACCGATACTTTCTGCATCTACTACTATTACTCCACACGTCGACCGCTATCCAGCATGCATCTAGTGTATTGAGTTCATAAGAACAGAGTAACGCCTTAAGCAAGATGACATGATGTAGATGGACAATCTCAAATCTATGATGAAAGCCCATCTTGTTACCCTTGATGGCAACAACACGATGCGTGCCTTGCTGCCCCTTCTGTCACTGGGAAAGGTCACCGCACGATATGAACCCAAAACCAAGCACTTCTCCCATTACAAGAATCATAGATCTAGTTGGCCAAACAAAACCAGAGACTCAGAGAGACTTACAAGGATATCAAATCATGCATATAAGAAATTAGCAAAGACTCAAATATAATTCATAGATAATCTGATCACAAATCCACAATTCATCGAATCTCGACAAACACACCGCCAAAGAGGATTACATCGGATAGATCTCCTTGAAGATCATGGAGAACTTTGTATTGAAGATCCAAGAGAGAGAAGAAGCCATCTAGCTACTAACTACAGACTCGTAGGTCTGAAGTGGACTACTCACGAGTCATTGGAGAGGCAATGATGTTGATGTAGAAGCCCTCCAGCTCCAAAGTCCCCTTTGGCTGGGCACCGGGAAGGGTCTCTAGATGAGATCTCGCGGAAACGGAAGCTTGCGGCGGCGGAAAAGTGGTTTCGTGGACGCCCTAATTTTTTCTGGGATTTTAGGGAATAAATAGGCCAAAGAGCTAGGGCAGGGGAGCTCCAGGGGGGCCACAAGCTTGGTAGCCGTGAGCCCCCTGGCCGCGGCTACACGGCTTGTGGGCCCCCTGTGGGCCTCCTGCCTTGGCCCTCAAGTCCCCCGATCTTCTTCTGTTATGGAAAAATTCATTTCACGGATTTTATTCCATTTGGACTCCGTTCCAAAATCAGATCTGAAAAGAGTCAAAAACACAGAAAAAACAGGAACTGACACTTGGCACTGAATTAATAAGTTAGTCCCAAAAAAGATATAAAAGGTATATAAAACATCCAAAGTTGACAAGATAACAGCATGAAACCATAAAAAATTATAGATACGTTTGAGATGTATCAGTGTCCAACTCCTTCTCCCTTGTACAAACAAGGAGGGAGCTCTTTCCCTCCTTGGGTGGCATCCTCATCTCCCCTCCAACCTATAACTAGAATATTTTCACCGTATTGAGACCAACGTTTTCGAGCCTCCTCTAGTTCTTCTAGTTGTAGTTCTAGTTGGTCCTAGTTGGCTAATTAGATCTAGCTCTAGTTCCTCTAACAGTCATAATTATAAACCCAATGTGGTTCTAATATGCTTTCTCTAATTTTGTGGCGATGATTTGCTCTGGGCAGCGAAGCGCTGCCGGATCATGAAGATTGCATGCTTGCAACCAAGTAGAGAGGTCGTGCTTTCGGTCTTTAGTTCGAGGGATAGTTCGTGGGCAGTTCACGGGGTCGTTCATCTACGGTTTGAGGGACTCCAAGTATGATCCACATCATCATGTCCTTCTTTTGCTGCAATATGTGACGGTAATGATCGTGATCAAAACTGTTATTGTATCTTCATAGTATTCCTGGTTGATCGTAGGGTGATTCTCTTTTTTTCTACTATGTTTCCAAACAATGGCATCATGAGAGGTTTTGTGAGTAGATACATGTTGCGATCTAGATCACATGTGGATGTCTTAACCTTCTTTGGGCCTCAACATAGTCAAGAATAGTGAATCATTGCATACACAAGAGGGCTATGAAGATTAACCATCTTCTAGGGGGTCATGCGTATGTGACTAAGTTTAATGTGGGGCTAGAGATTTTTAATTAAATCTCCTCACTCACACACCCTCAAAGTTAATCTAGCAACATGAATTATCGCCTAAATTGTGCACATATGTAGTTAATATTATTTGTTAAAACTCGTAACCATGTAACTAAAATTTGCTAAAACCGATTAGAGGACGTCTAACTTGGTTTTGCACGGTATGCATATGTTGTGGTATAACATTCATCATAGTAATGAGTGTATGCATGAGATGGTTATATGTTGTAATGTTAAGTGGCATGGGCTTCACAACATGATGGCTGGAGCCACGAGATTTCCACGTTAATGTAAATATCTTAGAGAAAGCCTACACGTTATATGTAACCATGGAAAGCGTACACGGTAGACCCCGATGTGGAGGTGTACTAGGCGCGTGATACAGAGCTATAATTTTGTACCACGATAGAATTTTTGAATTTGGTCCATGACAACATTTTCTAAAATGGTAGCCATTGCAACGTATTTTGAAATTTCTGCCACATCAGCGTTTCTGAAATGGTTGCCATGGCAATAAAATATTGGTCATCATGACGATTCAACTGAAGATTGAAGAAGGTCATGAAAGATTCCCTGTGCCCAGGGCTATACCATATGATGCTATTATGAATTGCGTAAGATGTTTATCTCTTTATTATTTGCACCCTTTGATTGCACAATAGTCAATTATTATTATGATGATCTCTCACTGATAATATCAAGTTAAAGGTGCTCTTCCCAATTTTGCAACCGTCTATAACACGTAGCTATTCAGAGTGCGTGATGACGACATGAGTACATATCGTGAGGTGTAAGATGGGTTAGGTCAGATCTAGCAAGCAGATAGCACTCAGTTATGTTGAAGTTCTAGTAGAATCATTCTGAGCTCGGAGCACAAAGCATCAAAATATGAACAAGAACCATATCGAGATATGATAGACAAAAGATTACCCACCAATCAAAGTTCAATGCATCAATGATGTCCACATGAATGGTCAAGAATAGGATTGGGGTCTTCAATCATTTAAAATAAATTATGAGAGATATTGATCTGAGTGAGAGCATAATAATGAATGAATTAATTTTAATCACTAGTGCAATTAATTGTGAACAATGTCTATGTGTAGTTTGCATTATAGTCGTAGAATAATGGCTCACGGTTCCACCTTTTCTATTAAAATTGATTTGTTGTTTGTATTATTTGGTTGAATCTTTATAATTGGTAAACTTAATGACATGATCATCCTCTAGAGGGACAAGAAGGATTTTGTCCCACTCCATGCTTACAATTTTGTCTTATTGATGCTATGGTGAGGAGACTCGCGTCCTTCGATTCAAAAGGCTAGAATTACATTACAGTCTACTTGCTCCGAGAATCGCAAACTCCAAAATGTTTGGGATAGCTATGTGATATTCTTGGAACTGAAAGTTGTTTTCCGAAACAAACAAAGGTTAAAAGATATGTGATATCTAAAGAAGTATTTTGTTTGCAAGTTCTAGTGAAGTGTTCAACTATGTATAAGACTAAAATGCAGATTACCGAGAATAACACCAGTCATGTGTTGATGGTGAGAACTTAAAGAGAAAGAACAATGCTGAAGGATGTAATGAGATTTACATGCATAGGGAAGTTCAGGGCACACGACATTCTTAAAGTTGGATGCCTCTTATGTATGTAGGAGAAATATTGGAAGTACAACTATAAGAAGTAAAAGGCAAAAGAAAAGATGATTGGAAAGTCCAGCTCAGGTATGCATGTCATACAAGTTATGAGATATAGAGAAAGTTGGTAAGGTAAAGTATTTATGATTAAACTATTAATCACTAAATTCTTCTGTATTGTGGTTCAAAGTTGATCACGAGGACACCGTCTCGATTTCATGTTTTTGCAAATCGATGCAAGAAATACTACGACCTAAATAATCAACAAATAATGAGGTTAAAATATCTGATGGAATTTTGTAAAAGTTTCAGTACTTCCCATAAACATATTAGCTTACTAATTTATTGCCATGATTCATTTTAGAGTTTTGTACACTCTAGCTCACTTCATAGAAGTTGCTGGGAGGTTGTTCATGAGAGAACAATAGTTGTTCGATGTTATGAACAAAAGGTCATAGTACTATTGTGAATAGGATGTATGTAAATGAATATTGGTTATAAAATTATACATCTATAACACTGACGCTACATGTTGGAAGACTAACAGAATACCACATATGCGTGTCACTTCATTTAGTCACATTGGAGATAATCGCGTGGATAAAATCGATAGTGATGGATTTTGAGGTTATCGGATTATGAATCATCTAACACTTGCAACATTCATAAAAAATAATGAAGTAAACTAAAATACCATTCACAGGTCATAAAATATGGACAAAATAATAATTGGAAACCTACATAATGATATGTGTAGTCCAATAAGTGTTGTTGCAACCAATGGATTTATCTATCTTCGAAAATGACTGAAAGATATTTAAGACATAAATATGGATTATTTGAAAATTTTCAATAGGTTTCAGAATAAATTAGTTCTTCCGTTCCTAAATATAAGTCTTTTTAGAGATTCCACTATGGACTACATACAGATGTATATAGACATACTTTAGAGTGTAGATTCAATTATTTTGTTCTGTTTGTAGTGTGTAGTGTAATATCTAAAAAGACTTACATTTAGGAACGGAGGGAGTAGAAATTATTGTAACAATAAATTATGTTTCTACAATTTTGTTGTAGAAAAGAATATTTGAGTTACTACTTTAGCAAATTTCTAATGAGCTATGAAAATAATTTTATAGCTTACACCTCCGAGAACACTACTAAGAGTAGAGTGTTTTGAGTAGATGTAATCAAGATATGTTTGACATGATAATATCAAACATGATATTAAATCAATTGAAAATGAACTTTTAATGTGATGCTTTAGAGACTATGGCTTTTACACTAAAAATGGAGCGCCATCAAAACTGTTGAAATGACAACATATGTGATATGAAATGATAAGTGCTACTTTCTTTGTTATCCCAAATGTTTTGATATTTCTCCACCACTATGTCGTGGCAAAGTGTTTTGCCAAAGAGTGCAAAAGTATTTGAGGAAAATGTTATCTACAAAAGAGGGAATGGGAGGACAATGCAACTGGACGAGATTACAAATACTTCGTGATCAGGTCAAAGAAACGAAATGCTAGAAGTGGCTCTAGAATTTCCTTCAACGACTAATACAAAAGTCTCTACATGAGATATAGAGACATCAATTGAACTTGCGGCTGAAATATATAGGTTGAGGAAAATTCGTGCAAATCTTCATGGTGCACGCGCGAAATATTGTTGAAACAAACAATGAAGCTGTGATACACAACAAAGTGTTGAGGGGACCTGATTCCGGAAATGGTTATGCCAAAGTAATCTGACATAATATCCATATACGTGAATCAAATTTATAACTTGCTAAACTCTCAAGAAGACTTAGAGTCTAACGTGTGGTAATGTATGTATAAACTAACATATATAAAAATGTTTTATAAAGCTTGACTTATTGTTAATAGTTTATGAGAAGATCAAGGAATTGACTATAATGAGAATATCTCGTCATAGCAATACATAAAGTAGTTAGGATTAAAGTAGCAATTTACTACATATTTAAATTATTATATATAATATAGGGAAGTCAAAAGGATTCCCATGATATGGAAATAGAACCGGGATTGTATAGACGATACAATCCAAAGTAATTTTGTCAATCCAGAGTATGCTAGTAAGTGTACAGACTTGAAGAGGTCATATAATGGACTTAAGCGAGCATAATGGAGTCGGAATCTTTGTTATGATGAAATGGTCAAATAGTTTGATTTCATCAAGGAAAGCAAAGATAATTATATTCCCAAGAAAATAAGTGGGAGCATTATAATATTTCTAAGCACTCTATGTGCTTGACATATTGGTGACTGGAAATTGTATAAATTTCTTAACACAAATTAATACTTTACTGAAAGTAGTTTTTGAGTAACATACTTAGGAAATATAGACTTGATATTAGCATAATAATCTATGGATATAGTAGTGTCTAATCCAACTTAGCCAAAATACATATTGACAATATACTAATGCAGCTTAGTGTGAAGAATGCCAAGAGGAGTTTCTTGTCATAGTCACATGGAAAGAGTTTTAAGAAAGAATCGGTATCCTAAAATACTTAGGAGCGCCAGCATTCTTCGGGTCAACCTGCTTGGTTGGACCAACAGCTGTGCCATTAAGATCTTCATCTTCATCAGCACACCGAAATGAGGAAAATGAATTGTCCACCAGATCAGGAACTAAGATCTTCTTGAATTTCTTCTTTGGTGGCCATGACCAATCGAAGTCTTGAGTGAACTCCATTTCTTTCAGTTCGTCAGGAGTCTTGTGATGTGATAGTATGGCCCAAGTATGATCCAATACTTCGTGAAGATAGTAGTGGTTTTTCTTCACAACATTCTGAGTTGCGTTGAGGGTTTTCACATTGGAACCAAAATGACACTTAACCCACTTATGGTTTCGATCAACTTTCTGATGAAGACTAGGGAGAAGCTCTCGGTTAGTCATCACCCGTGGAATAGTTGGGATTGAAGCTTTTGCCTTACCATGATACTCGTGTGATGGAGTGTCTTCATTGGTAGAATAGGATGCAGCCTGACAAAATTGACCATCCACTTGCCGAGTTCCTTCATCTATCACATATTTTCCTTTGCCTTCAGTCAGTTCAAAAGATTTCTTGAGGACTTCAAGAGGAGGCAAGTAGATGAGGTGACTCAGATAATTAGTTTGATAATGTATGGAAGATCTGGTCCTCATGAATCTCATTATCCATGGAGCATATATCTTCGGCTCAAATGGTGACAATGCATTTGTGGCCAAGGTCCTCATGAAGAAATCATGAAGATTTATCTGAATTCCATGAATGATGTTAAAGAGCATGTTCTTCATGATCCCCACAACATCTTCTTCAGAGTCATGACCTTTGATAGGAGTGAAGATTTGGACCAAGATCTTGTAGACCGTCCTGGCCACATATTTCAATTCCTTCACTAGGAATTGAGTCCTTGGAGGCTTGCCAGGAGCCAAAGGCTTCATGAGTACTTCCATCAGATGATTGGACAAATCTTTTTCATCACATAAAAACCTTGCCCCTTCTGAAGGAATTGGAACTCGCAGAGCTCGAAGGAATTATGTGGCTGGAGCAGTAAAATGAGTATTTTCGGTCATCTTGTCCAATACCCAAGAGTTGATGTTTTTGGAGTCACCAGAGATATGCATGGTGGCATAGAATTGAAGAATAAGCTCTTCATTCCAGTTATAGAGGTCACTACAGAATTAAAGTTACTCTCCATCATGAAGAACATTGAGAACTGGGGTAAAGCATGGAATGTTTTTCATATATCCATGAATGATATGTCCATGGTGGAAGATCTTGTTCTTATCAACAAGCACCGCACTATAGTAGTTGAGTTGTGTGGTTGTCCAAAACCTCTTGTGCCTGATATGAAATTTGTCTTATGGATTGGCACCAGTGAAGAAGTGATGCTCATCATAGAATAGTTCCTTCTAAAACTTTGGCCTTTTGGAGTAAGGTTGATGAGGCTTTGGTTGAGGATTTAGCTGAAGATTTTCATCAGCCTGAGGAATTTGAGCCACCACAACAGTTGTCTGAGGATTTGCAACAAGTGATTCAACAGTAGTTTATTCACTTTGTGCAGGTGCAGTTTCTTCAGGCACATGTTCTTTAGTCTGAGGAATATGCTGAGCCGATGTATCAGTTTCATCAGCTGATGTAGCTCATGCTTGTTTCGGGACAAACTTCACCGGAGAGCTCTTTTCTTCTGATCCAATCAGAATTTCAGTGGTTGCAGGGGACTCATGTATTTGAGGTATTGCAGTGGCCAATGGCGAATTTGGATGAGCCTTTTCCCAAAATTCTTCATGTATCACTGGTGTGTTGGAGCCAATGTCCACATCATCATCCTTTTCTTCAGCAGTCACCACTGTGTTCTGAGGAGGAGTTGAGGCTTGAGGAATTTGATCAACTCAATTTCCTCATCAATAGGTGTGGAAGCAGCAGAGCGATTTTCTTACATTTCTTCATCCCCTTCTTGGATGACATGCTCCTGACCAAAGGGTACCATCATATAGGGAGGAGCAACATTGAGAGGGGTTGCATCGATTGGAGCAGTTGAAGAAGTTGTCAAAGTCCTCAAGCATTTTGCCTTGAGGACTCTGAAGCTGTTGATGCCTTTCTCTTCTTAGCTTCCTTTTCACCCGCTTTGGTTTTCTTCACTTTTGATGCAGAAGGAAGAGTGATTTTCTTCACCGTTGAAGACTTTGGTGAAGGAGCATTTTCTTCAGGCACGGTTGACGCAGTCGTCCTGATAGGTGCAGTTTCTTTGGGCACATCAGGTTCTTCAGCTAGCCTGGCAGGTTCATCAGTAGCAGGTTCTTCATCAGAGTCATCAGGCAGTTGAATAGTGTAGCTCGCGTGAGGAATTTATGGTTGCCTTGGGGCTGCAACCCTATTGTTATACTGTACTACGACTTTGGTAGAAGCCTTGACAAATCTCACTTTGTCTCCTTTCCTTTCAGCATGATAGCTTGTGAATTTCTCAATGAGGGTTTTGATATCAGCTTGAGTGGAGACAAGTTGTTGTGGTGTCAAGGTCAGAAGATTTTGCTGCAAGTACTTCTCCTTTTGGACCTTTGCCTTTTGAGCTTGTTCGGCTTGCTAGGCCTTCCATTTTTCTTCATTGATGAATGTGGCAACCATGTGAGTGGGTCTAGGTGGAAGCTTCAAATTATCAATGGGTGTGTTTGGACTTTGTACCAAAGATCGATGAAGTCCGGTACCACCTTCTGATCAAGTGCGAGGGGAATGGTGGTACCTGTTGCCTGTGTGACTATTTCTTTTTGTTTCTGATGATGGCTTCAAGTGTTGTACAGGGTTGTATGAAATATTGATTGCACTCTCATTGTCACACTAGAGTGGCACATTCTTCATGTTGATGCCGTAGTCCTTGAGGGTTTGCTTCATCCACAACAGTTGAGCACATCAAGAACCGACAGCAATGTATTCAACTTCAGCAGTGGAAAGTGACATGCAGTTATGTTTCTTTGAGGACTAAGAGACTAAGAATCGTCCGAGGAAATGGTAGGTGCCTGATGTTGACTTGCGATCCACACGGTCGCCAGCATAATCAGAATCAGAATATCCAACGAGGTGAAGATTTGAGCCCTTGGGGTACCATAATCCAAGTGTTGGTGTGTGATACGTCTCCAACGTATCTATACTTTTTGATTGTCCCATGCTATTATATTATATGGTTTGGATGTTTTGTATGCATTAATCTGCTATTTTATATTTATTTTGGGACTAACCTATTAACCTAGAGCCTAGTGCCAATTTGTGTTTTTCCATGTTTTTGAGTATTGCACATATGGAATATTAAACAGAGTCCAAACGGAATAAAATCATCGGAATTATTTTTCTTGGACCAGAAGAAACATGCACACTTGGAGAAGTGGGCAGGAGACGTGCCGGGAGACGACAAGCCTGCAGGGCCCCCTGGCTTGTGGGCCCCCTGCAGGCCTCCTAACCCTAATCTCCGTCCTATAAATTCCCAAATATTCCCCAATACTAGATTCCAATTTACATTAACGAAAGGCATGGAGCCCTTTCCTAGAAATGAAATAAAATTACCTTATGAATCTATTATGAGAGCTACTTATGGATCGCATACCAAAGATGTCAATACCTAGATCTATTGCATTATGCCTAGCTAGTGGCGTTAAACAATATCACTTGTTGGGAGGTAACCCAATTTTATTTTTATGCTTTTGTTTTTTCTTCTGTTTTTGAGTGCTTCACACATTATTACCTCTATAATAATTGTGTTTTCTTGTTTTAGTTAGTGTTTGAGCCAAGTAAGACCTTTGGGATGGTCTACGGTGTTTGCAAGTTGATTTTGCTAAAAAACATAAACTTTCGCTCTCAGACCATGAATTTTTTAAATTCACTGGAACGTGCTTTTGATATTAAATTTTTACACAAGATTTATATACAAATTGTACTGATTGTCCTAATGTTTAAGTATTTTTAGAGTTGCAGAAGTATTCGAAGTTTATAGATTGCTACAGACTGTTCTGTTTTTGACACATTCTATTTTCCTTTTGTTGTTTGCTTATTTTGATGAATCTATGGGTTGTATCAGAGGGTGTGAACCATGGAGAAGCTGGAATACAGTAAATATTACGCTAATGTAAATAAAGAATGAGTTCACAATAGTGCCTAAAGTGGTGATTTATTTTTCTTATACTAACGGATATCATGAGTTTTTTTCTGTTGAGTTTTTGTGTTGTGAAGTTTTCAAGTTTTGAGTAAAGATTTCATGGACTATGGAATAAGGAGTGGCAAGATCCTAAGCTTGAGTCTTTACTTTTTAGTTTGCCATAATCATACTTTCTGCACACATCTTTTGAGAGAGACACGCTTAATCGTGAATTTATTAGAATACTCTATGTGCTTCACTTATATCTTTTAAGCTAGGCAATGTTGCTCTAGTGCTTCACTTATATCTTTTAGAGCACGGTGGTGTTTTATTTTATAGAAATTATTAAACTCTCGTACATCACTTACATTATTTCGAGAGTCTTTTAAACAGCATGGTAGTTGGTTTAGGTTGTGAATTTAGTCCTAATATAATCGGCACCGAAGAGGGATATAATAAAAACTTTCATATTAAGTGCATTGAATTTGATGAGAAGTTTGTTTCCTTTCATATAGTTTTGAGATATGAAGATGGTAATATGAGAGTCATGCTAGTAAGTAATTGTGAATTGGAATAAATACTTGTGTTAAAGCTTGTGATTCCCGTAGCATGCACGTATGGTGAACCGTTATGTGATGAAGTCAGAACATGATTTGGTTAATGATTGTCAACCTTTGTGTGGAGGTCGGGATCGCGCGATGGTTAACTCCTACCAACCCTTCCCCTAGGAGCATGCATCTAATACTTTGCTTCAATAACTAATAGGCTTTTTAATAAGTATGTGAGTTATTTATGACTAATGTCGAGTTCATGGATTATGCGTACTCTCACCTTTCCACTTTTGCTAGCCTCTCTAGTACCGCGCAACTTTTGCCGGTACATTAAACCCTCCTTCCTCAAAACAGCCACCATATACTTTCCTCAAAACAGCCACCATATCTACCTATTATGTCATTTTCATAGCCATTCCGAGATATATTGCCATGCAACACCACCGTCCCATTTTTTTATGACACACACCATCACTTCCATATTGTTTATAGAGTCATATTTTGTTCTAGATATCGAGTTGTAATCTTTGAGTTGTAAGTAAATAAAAGTGTGATGATTTGCATTATTAGAGCATTGTCCCATGTGATAAAAGGATTATGGAAGCTATGATTCCCTCACAAGTTGGGATGAGTCTCCAGACTTTACAAAAAAAAGAGGCCAACGAAGCCCATAAAAAAGAGAGGCCAAAGTAGCACCATGTTCTTCATAGAGAGTCTCCTATTTTGTCACTTTCATATAACTAGTGGAATTTCATCTTTTGCACAACCGGTTAGTTTTATTTTTGAGCTTTCATACACTTATAGCTCTAGGGCATTTGTTGCATGGCAATCCGTACTCACTCACATTGATATCTATTGATGGGCATATCCATAGCCCGTTGATATGCCTAGTTGATGTGAGATCATATTCTCCTTTTTTTCTTTGCAATCTCCATCATATTCTATTCCACCTATAGTGCTATATCCATGGCTCACGCTCATGTATTGCGTGAGAGTTGAAAAGGTTTGAGAACATAAAAAGTGTGAAACAATTGTTTGTCTTTCATCGGGGTTGTGCATGATTTAAATACTTTGTGTGGGGAAGATGGAGCATAGCCAGACCATATGATTTTGTAGGGATAACTTTCTAACGCCATGTTATTTCGGAAGGACGCAATTGCCTTGTTAGTATGCTTGAAGTATTATTGTTTTTATGTCAATATTAGACTTTTGTTTTGAATCTTATGGATCTGAATATTTATGCCACAATAAAGAATATTACATGGATAAATATGCTAGGTAGCATTCCACATAAAAAATTCTGTTTTTAACATTTACCTACTTGAGGACGAGCAGGAATTAAGCTTGGGGATGCTTGATACGTCTCCAACGCATCTATAATTTTTGATTGTTCCATGCTATTATATTATCTGTTTTGGATATTTTATATGCATTAATATGCCATTTAATATTATTTTTGGGACTAACCTATTAACCTAGAGTCTAGTGCCAGTTTATGTTATTTACATGTTTTTGAGTATTACAGATAAGGAATATTAAACGGAGTCCAAACGGAATAAAATCACCGAAATGGTTTTTCTTGGACCAGAAGAAACGTGCCACACTTGGAGAAGGGGACAGGAGACCTGCCTGGAGTCAACAAGCCTGTAGGGTGCGCCCTAGGGGGCTCCCTGGCTTGTGGGCCCCCTGCAGGACTCCTAACCCTAATATTCATCCTATAAATTCCCAAATATTCCCCGAATACCAGAACGACACCAAAAAATAAGTTTCCGTCGCTAGGAGCCTTTGTTCCCATGAGATCCAATCTGGGAGCTATTTTCGGTAATCTGCCGGAGGGGGAATCGATCACGAAGGGCATCTGCATCAACTCCATTGCCCCTCCGATGATGCGTGAGTAGTTCACTGTGGACCTATGGGTCCATATCTAGCATCTAGATGGCTTCTTCTCTCTCTTTGTTCTTCAATACCATGTTCTTCATGATCTTCATGGCGATCTATCTGATATAATACTCTTTTGCGGTGTGTTTGTCAAGATCCGATGAATTGTGGGTTTATGTTCAGATTATCTATGAATATTATTAGAATCTTCTCTCAATTCTTATATGCATGATTTCATATCTTAGCTAGTCTCTTCGAGTTATTGGTTTGGTTTGTCCTACTAGATTGGTAATTCTTGCAATAGGAGAAGTGCTTAGTTTTGGGTTCAATCTTGCGGTGTCCTCACCTAGTGACAAAGTAGAAGTAGCGAGGCACGTATTGCATTTTTTCCATCGAGGATAAAGATGGGGTTTTCATCATATTGCTTGAGTTTATCCCTCTACATCATGTCATCTTACGTAATGTGTTGCTGTGTTTTCATGAACTTAATACTCTAGATGAAGGTAGGAGTCGGTTGATGTGTGGAGTAATAGTAGTAGATGCAGAATCATTTCGGTCTACTTGACACAAACGTGATGCCTATATGCATAGTCATTGCCTTGGATATCTTCATAATTATTCGCTTTTCTATCAATTGCTCGACAGTTATTTGTTCACCCACCGTATTATTTTCGTTCATGAGAGAAGCCTCTAGTGAAACCTATGGCCCCCGGGTCTATTTTGCATATTATAGTATCAGATCTATAAACCAAAAATACCAAAAATATATTGCTGCCATTTATTTAGTTTTGTTTTACTTTTATTTCTAGCAATCTTTTATATCTATATCTATCAGATCTCATCCTTGCAAATAACCGTGAAGGGATTGACAACCCCTTTTTAGCATTGGGTGCAATTGTTTGATTGTTTGTGTAGGTGCTAAGATTGGGGCCTTTCTTGTTCCTCCTACTGGATTGATACCTTGGTTCTAAACAAATAAGGGAAATAGTTATCTACTTTGCGACATCACCCTTTCCTCTTCAAGGGAAAACCAACGCAAGCTCAAGAAGTAGCAGTGTGTGAGCTAGATATCGAAGAATATGTTTCACAACCTTATTATGTGATTCCTTCGGTTTTTCTTGGAAATGGGCACACATGCAAACACTAAGCATAATGTATCGCCTAGATGCACATAGGTACAATAAAGAGCCAGTCATAGAGCGATATACCCGCTGATCAAAATCTATACCATTTTCATCACTCGAGATGTGGCCATTAGTAGGCGTGGGAATTTTGATGCCTTTGCATTCATTCATGCCGAATTTCTTCAGGACATCCTTGAGGTATTTCTCTTGAGAAATGAAGATGCCAATGACATGCTTCTTCTTTGATAGTGTGTGCAAATTTGTCATGCCCGCATGACCGAGTAGTCGATGCCATAGCCAGCCCTCTAAGGCTTTTGCAAGGTTACACGTGGCCGGCAGAGGACCTACAGAGAAATCAACAATATAAAATTATCCTCTCCTAAAGCCTTCAAAGACTTTGGATTTGTCAGATTCCATGATGAGTAGACATCTATATTTTCCAAAGATAACAATCATATCAAGATCACAAAGCATTGATACTGACATGAGCTTAAACTCAAGGAATTCGACAAGCATGACTTTGTCCATGTGTTGGTCCTTAGAGATAGCCACTTCACCAAGTCACAATAACTTTCTTTTACCTTTGTTAGCGTAGGTGATATGCTTCACTAGTGATGGAGTCAGTGGGATATTCATCAATATGCTTTTGTCACGAGTCATGTGATTTATACACCCACTGTCAAGAACCCACTCTGTGGTATTTGGTTGGTCATCCTGCAGATGAATTAGTATTGCTTACCATTTCATATGCTTTAGATAGAAGAATATGATATCAATTTCATTAGACTTGAATTTCATCACATAAAATATTTTTTAGACATAATGAGGTCAAGTGAAATGACATATCATTTCATCAGAATTAGCTTGCACCCTATCAAGCAATTTCCTCACGTCTCCAGCAAATTCTTCACATGATGGCGTTCATCTGGAGACCTAACCTGCACAAGTGATTAGTTCGATTTCTTCACCACCTACATCTAAAGGGGTGGTAAAGAGTTTATCATCCCGTGAACACCATATGAGAATTGTGGCATTGAGGCTAATACACTTCGTTTCACAAGAGGGGGCGGGGGTAGAATACTCAAATGAACAGACAAAGAAATTCTTCGAGGACTTATGAACATAGTGATTTGAGGAATAATGCACGTATTCATGTCCCTTGTAGTTTCCCTGCATATCAGAAGCATTAGTGAAGACTTTTGTCAACCTGAGGAATTTGATCTCGGTTTCCTGTTCTTCACTGGTGGTGTCATGAGGACATTCCTCAGGGGTCGTCCATTCCTGTAGTTAGTTCCAACATATCTAACAAATACTTCACCATCCTAATTTTTGAGCAGTTTATAGTTTGAGTCAAGTGGCTCATCAGAGGAATATGACATTTCACATGCAAAGCGTGTTAGAGTAGATGGATCAATAGGAGGTCCTTTTGCAACAACCCATGAGGTTTTGGGATACTGCTTAGGTTTCTAGTATGAACCATCAACATTCAGTTTCCTCTCAAAGGCAATACCCTCTTTCCTCGGGTTCCTATTCAAAATCTGCTTTTTGAGCACATCGCAAAGGGTATGATGCCCTTTGAGGCTTTACTATATGCCTGTCACATAAAATTCCTTCAATCCTGCATTTTCATCAATGACATCTGTGCTTTCCTTAGGTGAGGAAATTGTTACCACGGATACAGTTGAAGAATTTGTAGAAATAGAAGAATTTGAAGTTTCAGGTGAAGAATTAGCAGATTCACGTTCGATGCATTTCAAACATGGTGGAATGAATTCTTCCTGAGCGGTATTGATCTGTTGATCAAGCAAAGAATCATTTTCGATTCGAAGATCATCATGAGACATTCTTAGCTTCTCAAGATCTTGCTTTCTTTGAAGAAATTCATAGGAAAGCTTCTCATGATCAGCCAAGAGTGTGCCATAATGTTCTTGAAGGCTATCAAACCTAGACTGAAGACCTGGAACACCTTAAGTGAGGATTTGAGTCTGATTCATTTCATCACTCAACAGGTCATCGCTTTTTTTCTAGTAGTTTCTAAAGCTTTTCAATAGCAGTTTGTTGCTTAGTGGCAATATTAGCAAGTTTATAGTAACTGGGTTTTTGATAATCATCAGGTTCAAGGTCAATATAGACAGAAGAGGAAGTGTGGCTTGGTACCTTTGAACCTTTTGCCATGAAGCAATAGGTGGGAGCAAAGTTGTCATCATAGTCATTAGTGTTGTTGACGTTGTCCTTTTCTTTGAGGTCGAAGATGGACTTGTTGTCGAATGTGGTAGCAAGGGCTAGGCTTGCCACACCAGACTCTAACTCCACTTCACAACCTTCCTCTTCATCACATTCCTTGGATTCTTCTTCAGAATCCATTTCCTTGCCAATAAGTGCCCGAGCCTTTCTGAAGATGGTCTTCTTGGGCTATGAGGACTTTGAAGGATTCTTCTTTTTCTTTGAGTCATCAGAACTATCATCCTTGTACTTCTTCTTCTTTGATTCCTTCACCCAACGAGGACAATCAACAATGCAGTGACCATATTTCTTGCATTTATGGCAGGTTCTCTTCTTGTAGTCCTAAGATGAAGATTCTGATTTCCTCATATCTCTTCCTCAAGACTCTCCAAACTGGCCATGCCTTGAGAACTTATGGAATTTCCTCACGAGCATAGCAAGTTCCTGACCAAGTTCTTCAGGATCACCAAGACTACAATCAGAGTCTTCTTCTTCATATGAGGAAACAACCTTTTCCTTCAGCGCACGAGGTCTTGTATAGCTTGGTCCATAAAGGTCTCTCTTCTCTTCTTGTTGGAATTCATGAGTATTGAGTCTCTCAAGAATATCAGCAGGATCAAGTAGCTTGTAGTCTCTTCGTTCTTGAATCATCGGTACTAGTGTGTCAAATGAAGGATCAAGAGAACATAGACGTTTCTTCACAACTTCATGGTCAGTGATGTCTTTGGCTCCAAGGGCCTGAAGCTCGTTGGAGATATCAGTGAGAGATCAAAGGTGTCTTAACAGCTTTCATTATCAAGTCTCTTGAAGCGGTTGAAGAGATTGCAAAGAACATCAACACGAGAGTCACATTGTGTGGACACTCCTTCGTTGACTTTGGATAGCCTTTCCCAGATAAGTTTCGCAGAGGCTAAAGCACTCGCTCTCCCATAATGACCTTTGCTCAGATGGACACAGATGATATTCTTTGCTTGAGAGTCGAGTTGCTTGAATCTTTTCACATCAGCGGTAGTGATAGTTGAAGTGACACACGGAACACCATTTTCCACAACGTACTAGAGATCGTTGTCAATTGCTTCAAGGTGCATGCGCATCTTGTTCTTCTAGTAGGGGAAATCCGTTCTTTCAAAGGTAGAACAACCCGCAGTAACCTTGATCATACCTGCAGTCGACATAACTAAGACTCCAAGTGGTTAAATCAAAATCACACACAACAAGGGAGTACCTTGCTCTGATACCAATGAAAAGTGCGTTATATCAACTAGAGGGGGGGGGGGGGTGAATAGGCGATTTTTACTAATTCATCACTGAGGAAAGTCCTAGTGAAGAATGTCCTCAGTCATGAACGTAGTGTAGTGGAATAAGTACTCAAACAGATGTGCAAAAGCGGCTATAGCTTATTCCTCAGAGTGAGGTGAAACGTTCAGGTTGCACAGGTCGTGTGATCAGGATAAGCAGGTGATGAATAACTTAAGTGAAGAATTTGAGGTGAGGAATTAAAGAAAGTATTCAGTCAAATTCTTCAAACAGTACACATTAAAGTCATCAACGTGCAACTGAGGAACTGAAAGAGTTGAAGAAATAGAACCCGTAGCTCGATGAAGACAATGGTTTGATGACCCAGTTCCAACTGCCGTGACAGTCGTACGTCTGGTTTGGAGCGGCTTGGTAGTCAAACCAAAGGACACACAGTCCCGGGACACACAGTCCCGGGACACACAGTCCCTACAGTATTCTCCGAGTCCTCGCCCAACACTCGTGGTAAGTCTTCAAGATAGAGTTCCAAACCCTCGCAAACTTGGTCACCTGGCGATCCACAATTGACTGCTGGATGCTCTAGACAATGACGTCTAACCGTGTGGAGGATGCACAGTCCTTAAAGGTAACAAGCGTCGGTTCCACACATGAACAATCACTTTAGTAACGCTCAATCACTTTGGGGTTTTGGGTTTTGGTTCGGGTGTTTGGGGGTTTTCCTCACTTGATGATTTTCGCTCAAAGTCCTCGAGATTGGGTTGCCCTAAATGACTAGTGTCAGTTTCTGTTGGAGCACCCAACCAACTAGTGGTTGTGGGGGCGGGGGGGGGGGGGGTATTTATAGCCGGGGAGCATCCTGCCATGATTTGACATTAATGCCCCCAATGATATGATCGTTGGGTGGATAAGATTGGGGACAGGTGGCATGCAGAGCAGAAACGGTCAGATCTTTCAACTTTGAAAGTCCTCATGTCTCTCATGTTCCTCACTGATAGGCAGCTCGCACTGGCGAAATCCTAACTCCTTAGTCAGTGCAATTTCTTCAGCGACCAGAAGAACTTCGTTTCTGTCACTGAAGACTTTAACTAAGCTGTGAGAGTTTTTCAAATCGTTCACTCGAAGGATTTGGTATTTGTAGGCTTTGAGTTGAGCATCATGAGGAAACTTTTCCTTAGTATTACCTCGACCCCCTTTAATAGTATGGTGTTCCTATGACTCAAGAAAGAAGAAAATGAAACATAAAGAGTAAATCTTCAAGCTTCAAAGTCTTGAGAGCATTTTCTTCGGGATACACCAAATTCCTCATTTTCAAAGTCTTCATGAGGAATAACAATTTCTTCGCTATCGAAGTCTTCAAGGAATGACCAAAGTCTTCAATCAAAGACATACATTTTTAGGGGTCGATATTCTTCGAAGAACTCCAATTCCTCAATGACTTATAGGGCCTGTGTACACTCACCAACATATTAGTCTATCAACCTATAAGTCTTCAATCCACCAAAATCACTAAGTATCTTGAAGCAAGCCGGAGACGAAGATGTGACGGGATGAACGGCCAACCAACGTACCAGCAGGGTCTTGATGGTGCGGAGAAGCCGAGGAGCCAGTGCACCAAAGGAGACGGAGAGAGTGCAGCTCCCGGGTGTGCCGAATCCAAGGCCGCGCTGACATCCCAAGAACGTAGGATGAGGGCGCAGGTTCGTGGCTGTCGGGCGAAGCCACCCCTACCGGGGGAAAGGATGGCGATTCGCGATCAGCCAAAACTCCCGATCGGCGCACTGCAACAGTGCGACCGTCGGGCACATCCAGCCGCCTCCCAGGCGGCCTCCCGAAGACGCCGACACGGAGCCCGAAGGAAGGAAGGGTTGGGGGGGGGGAGGGGTGGATGCAGCTAGAAGGGTGCATCCGATCGTCGCGGGGAGGCCGGTTGGAGAGCATCAGATCCAGCCGGAGCAGGCCTCCAGATCACACACGGGGCATGCTGGAGCTGCCGCAAGGGAGCCGGAGCCACGGGGCTCTAGCATCGCCGGCATGCCAGGGAAGCAGCGCAGGGCCGCACCCACCGCCGGTGGAGGTCGTCGACGCCGCAAACGCCACATATGGGGGAGTGGTCGGAGGGAGAGGGTTGGGGCAGAGCTGGAGAAGAATCGGTCCCGTCGCCGCAATCACAGGGCCCGGCGTGGCTTAGCCGGCCGGCCCTCAGGCGACGGCGACACGGGGGTGGATAGGAGGTGGGGGCCGAGCCGGCGGCAGCTCGGGTTTTCCCCGAGTCGCCTGGCTCGGGCGAGGCGGGGGTCGGGGTTGTGTTGGCCATACACCAGCTCTCTATGCCACTTGATCTTTTGGTGGATAATATGCATTGGAAGATTCATGGATGCAATTTTATACCTATATCCTACCATATATTTTATGTATATGGACACCATTACATGTGGGTTCAAAATCTTGACAAGTGTCATCCTTGCCTGCTGATTTGGCGTAAGGTACCCGAGTACCATATTTATGGGCAAAACTATCAACCATTTATGTGATTCCATGGTAACCATGCATTAACTCGTGAACGCTACTGTGGTAGTACAAGCAAAACTGAAAGACAGGAAGTTTCCGGTCACAATTCTTAAAAAAAAAAACTTCCGGTAACACACTGCAAAAAAGGGGTGCATATTAAAACGTCTCTAAAAAAGCCACATGCTGTCTTAAAAGTAAGTTTACGTTTCCTGTGGGTATTTGTGTGGGCATGCGGCAAAGCCAAAATAGTTAGACGAAGCATCCAGCTCACAGACAGCGTGCTTTCTACAAAGCAAATCAGTGATGACTCAAAAGAACAAACTGATCGAAGATGATACAAGCGATAGACATGGTCTTCTTACGTGCATCATGATTTATTCGGGCGAACCTATCTTTCTCTACAACACCGCTCGACAATGTGTGGACACTATACTGTACACTTCAGATTTTATGTTTTGTAGATATTATAGATACAAGCAAATGTTTCATGTCCAAAAAAAATTCAGACATGAAATTTTAGTGTATATGAGAAACGTTGGACATAAATTTTTGGAACATAGTTCCCCCTGCTCCCATTAGAAGACTAAAATCGAAAAAATACAGAAAAAGAAGTAAAAAAATATCTTTATTTATTTTCTAACATACGAAGTCGATTGGTACATCGCATGTAAAGTTTTACGAAGAAATGACATCGGTGGTAATCTGAATACAAATAACAAAATAGAAGCTATATTAAGAAAATTATTGTTTGGTGAAAAGTAAGGCCTAATTTGTATATTATTCATTCAGAGTATCACGGGTGTCATTATTTCACAAGTTACTAGAATGCTACACCCATTTGATACCCTGAAGTTTCAGATTTTTATTTTTTTCTTGTATTTTCGAATCACTAATCGCACGGGTGCGCATGGAACCATGTTCACCTTGCTATTTTCGAGGAACGTTGGAATGGTTTCTGTTGAATATATATTTGTGCATGTATGTTGTGTCATTGGGTTCATCTTCTAGTTTCTTGTATAGTTGAGGTACATGCTCATCTTGTATCTATATATATATGTGTCTAGTGCACCCAATCAACATTGAGTGTTCCACAACCTAAACCTAATTCTCTACATGGTATTAGTTTCCTCCATGATCCTGACCTAGCCGCTGTCGCCGCCGCGCCATCTCTTGCGCAACCCCCGCCGCGGCCGCGCCATCTCTTGCGCCGCTGCCGTTGCCGCCTCTCCCTGCCACCACACCCGCCGCTGCTGCCGCTTCGTGTCGCCGCCTCCACACTACACCGCTTCCGCCACCACACCCCTTCATCCCCAAACACTGATATGGCCTCTCCACGCTCCTCGATCTCCTCCGGCAGCAATCCATTTGCTGGCCCGAATGTCACCCTTGTTCGCGATCTCAACATCTTCGACCGCGTCCCGATGGTTCTTGACCAGTCCACCGGCTCCTACTCCGTCTGGAAGAGGTACTTCTCATTGGAGTTCTGTGAGTACCTGCTCCACGACCTCATCGATGGCACCGTGTACTCGGTGCTCATGGTGAACGACGAGGACTGGATTATCCTTGACGCGACCATCATCCGCTAGGTTTACCTCACGATCTCCAAAGATCTCTTTCACACGGTGGTGTGTGATGAGGACGCCTACACCGTCTGGACCAAGCTCAACGGCCTCTTCACCGACAACAAACTCGAGTGCAAGGCCCTCCTTCACGGCGAGTTTTATGGGTGCCAGTAGCTTGATTCATCCATTGATGATTTCTGCATGCGCCTCAAAAAGCTTGTCGATGAGCTCCCCTATCTTGGCGAGACGATAAGCGATGAGCTCCTCATCAGCACTCTCACCGCCGGCCTCAACGGCGATTTCGGGAACGCTGCCTCCAACCTGACTCTTATCATGGAGCCTACCTTCGCCAAGGTAGTGGCGTACCTCAAGCTTGAGGAACGCCGCCTGAAGATGGCGTGGATCCGGGCCACCCATATAGCTCTCACCACCGCCACTCGCGATGGACCGGCTCCCCCGCGGCCGTCTCCCTAGCAGCCGGCCATCCCACAGCCGACTGCTTTTTAGCCGCCGCAACCGGCCTCGTCTGGAAACGGACGCTGTCGCGGCGGTCAGCGCGTTGGGCGTCCACAGCAGCAACCGAACGGCGCTCCGGGTGGAACCGCTCGCCCTCCACAACAGTAGTCGGCTCCATGATACGCCGGGCAGAATCCATGGACCGGCGTTGTGCACACTTATTCCATGCCGGTTCCACGTGCTCGTGCTCCCAGTCTCCTCGGACCCCGACCCCCGTCACATTAGGCCTTCTATGCCGCGCCCCAGCCGTACGAACCTCTCTCATTCGGCCAGCCGACACAGTTAGGCGGGGAGATGTCGCCCCTGTGATGACGAGGTGATGTATATTCTTCTCGCCCCTTGTTGGACCCCAAGTGGAAGGTGGAGATGTAGTCAGCAGCTAATTTCCCTTACACGGAGATTGTAAGGTTTATTGAACCAGAAGGACTCTTAGGCTCAACAAGTAGGTGTCTTCCACTCTGGCGCTAGCAGAAGACGTGGACCTGAACACACAACAAATAACTTTGCTCCCAACGAGTACAGAGAGGTTGTCAATCTCTCCGGCCTTGTAGTTTGCAAAGGATGGAAACACAAGCGGGAAGGTAAGAGTGATTGCAACGAAAAAGTAAATAAAGCGGTAAATGATGGAGGTGTAAGCAATGATTGTGATATGGACTGGAGTCACATGATGTTCACTAGTGATGTCTCTCTCCCAAAAGATGATAAACAACTATGCGAGGGTAAACAAATCACAGTTGGGCAATTGACAGAAATATGATCGCATCACAATGCTAATTATACTCCTTGATAGTTAGAGGTTCAATAGTAATGGGCAATACGCCAAGACAAGTAGACCATTTATTCATTAGCATCTACTTACTAATCATCCACCTTGAGATGTCTATCTAGAACATCTCTCCGGTATTAAGTTGCGAGCCCCACCCAAAGTGTAAACTCAAAGCAACGGACAACTGCATTAACGAACTATGCATAAGGTAAACAATCCTTGCAACTTTGGTCACAAGCATCGTTTTTTCTCCCTGGTGGCACCAAATACACCCCCTAGTCTCATGTTTCTGTCACTCAAGCCAGACATCGAGGGGCCCGAACCCATAATCATGCATAACGCTCCCTCTTGGAGTTACGATCTACTACTTGGCCAAAGCAATAAAAAGCAACGGAAAACATGCAAGAATCACTAAGGAACATAATATAAAAGGATAATCAAATATATATCTCATAACAATTTGAACATAATCTCATAATCCATCGGATCCCAACAAGCCGAGCATAGAAATAGCAAGAGAATTACATGATGCCTTGATCATCTAGGGCAGCTCACAAAGACTAACCATTGAACCACAAGATTTGAGAGAAGACATCACATAGCTACTAGTCATAGACTCATGGTCCAAGGGAAACTACTCACGGCACATCCGGGAGGCGTCCATGGCGGTGGAGAAGCTCCCGGAGGTCAATCCTCCCTCTGGCAGGGTGCCGAGAAGAGGTCTCCTGACACTCCCGATCTCGAAAGCGCTGCGGTGGCGGAACGATGGAGAAATTCGCGATTCCAAAAAGTTTGGGAGGGTTTCCTAATGGAATACTAAATATAGGCCAAAGGAGGGCACCAGAGGAGGTGGGCCCCACCCAAGCGACCTCCTGGCGCGGCCTGGGACCTGGCCGCGCCAGCGAGCCGCCTGGGTGGCCCCTGGCCGCCTCTGGCCCTCCTTCGGTGATCCCAAAGCTTCTGTTTCACTGATTTTTTATATATTTTTCTGGATTTTTTCGGGCTTCGGAAAATTGGGTAAAAACCCCTGGAAAAAAGACATCAGCAGAGAGAAACTGGCACTGGGTGAACTGAGTTAGTAGGTTAGTCCAAATATGTGTAAAATGATATAAAAGTGTAGCAAAACATATAACAATGTCACCCAATAGATCATGGAACAAGCAGAAATTATGGATACGTTTGGGACGTATCAACATCCCCAAGCTTAACTTCTGCTCGTCCTCGAGGAGATAAATGATAACACAATAATTTCTGTGGTGACATGCTAACACACATATAAGAACTTCAAAGTAAAGCAAGTGAGATATGCAATTCAAGTCAAGACAATAACAAGCAAGAGTCTATATCTAGTATTGAATTTAGCAAAGTAAGAACATAAATGTGCAAGAGCTCTCGCTGTCCGTGACTCGAATGTCTCCAAATGGTGTTTGCCTGGAAGAAGTGGGAGATGGGTTCAGAGATAAAATATTTTTTTAATTGAGAACTCGATCTACTAAACCTCACACTTAGTCTCCTTTGGAATATTATTTTGACTCATCCCTAGACCATTTGTCAGGCACAAGTCAAAATGATCCTCTCCCTTTCAACTTTGAGCACTCATGCAATGGATGAGCATAAGCAAGATATGTTGGCACTTAGGATGGCAAATATAATAATGATGGGGAAGGAAGACAAAAAGGTGTGAAAGGCTCACATCAATTCGGAAAACCATAGGCTAGAGAAATCCAAATGATATATATGATGTGAGGAGTAGGGATTGCCATGGAACGGATGCACATATGAGCTAAGCTAAGGTCTCCAATAGAACTAGTGGGGGTGCATCCAACTTGTTTGCTCATGAAGACCTAGAGCTCATTTGAGGAGGCTCATCATTGGAATATGCAAACAAAGTTATATAGTGTAAGGATCCCCACATAGTTATGCATGAATGATAACATCTATGTGTTGGAAATATGCCCTAGAGGCAATAATAAATTAGTTATTATTATATTTCTTTGTTCATGATAATCGTTTATTATCCATGCTATAATTGTATTGATTGTAAACACAATACTTGTGTGGATACATAGACAAAACACTATCCCTAGCAAGCCTCTAGTTGACTAGCTCGTTGATCAAAGATGGTCAAGGTTTCCTGACCATAGGCAAGTGTTGTCACTCGATAACGGGATCACATCATTAGGAGAATCATGTGATGGACTAGACCCAAACTAATAGACGTAGCATGTTGATCGTGTCATTTTGCTGCTACTGTTTTCTGCGTGTCAAGTATTTGTTCCTATGACCATGAGATCATATAACTCACTGACACCAGAGGAATTCTTTGTGTGTATCAAACGTCGCAACGTAACTAGGTGACTATAAAGATGCTCTACAGGTATCTCCAAAGGTGTTCGTTGAGTTAGTATGGATCGAGACTGGGATTTGTCACTCCGTATGACGGAGAGGTATCTCGGGGCCCACTCGGTAATACAACATCACACACAAGCCTTGCAAGCAATGTGACTTAGTGTAAGTTGCGGGATCTTGTATTACGGAACGAGTAAAGAGACTTTCCGGTAAACGAGATTGAAATAGGTATGCGGATACTGACGATCGAATCTCGGGCAAGTAATACACCGAAGGACAAAGGGAATGACATACGGGATTATATGAATCCTTGGCACCGAGGTTCAAACGATAAGATCTTCGTAGAATATGTAGGATCCACTATGGGCATCCAGGTCCCGCTATTGGATATTGACTGAGGAGTCACTCGGGTCATGTCTACATAGTTCTCGAACCCGCAGGGTTTGCACACTTAAGGTTCGACGTTGTTTTATGCGTATTTGAGTTATATGGTTGGTTACCGAATGTTGTTTGGAGTCCCGGATGAGATCTCGGACGTCACGAGGGTTTCCGGAATGGTCTGGAAACGAAGATTGATATACAGGATGACTTCATTTGGTTACCGGAAGGTTTTCGGGCATTACCGGTAATGTACCGGGAATGACGAATGGGTTCCGGATCTTCACCGGGAGGGGGGACCACCCACCCGGGAGGGCCCAAGGACCTTGGGGGTGGTGCACCAAGTAGGTGGGGTCAGCCCAAGGCTGTCTTGCGCAAGAGAAAGAAAAACCAAAAGAAGAGAAAGAAAAAAAGGAAAGGTGGGAAAAGAGAGAAGGACTCCACCTTCCAATCCTAGTTGGACTAGGATTGGAGGAGGACTCCTCCTCCCTTGGTGGCGCAGCCCTTGGGGCTCCTTGAGCCTCAAGGCAAGCCTCCCCTCCCCTCCTCCTGTATATATGGAGCTATTAGGGATGATTTGAGACGACTTTTCAAGGCAGCCCGACCACATACCTCCACGGTTTTACCTCTAGATCGTGTTTCTGCAGAGCTCGGGCGGAGCCCTGCTGAGATTAGATCACCACCAACCTCCGGAGCGCCGTCACGCTGCCGGAGAACTCATCTACCTCTCTGTCTCTCTTGCTGGATCAAGAAGGCCGAGATCATTGTCGAGCTGTACGTGTGCTGAACGCGGAGGTGCCGTCCGTTCGGCACTAGATCGGAGCGGATCGTGGGACGGATCGCGGGACGGTTCGTGGGACGGTTCACGGGGAGGATCGAGGGACGTGAGGACGTTCCACTACATCAACCGCGTTCACTAACGCTTCTGCTGTGCGATCTAAAAGGGTACGTAGATCGAAAATCCCCTCTCGTAGATGGACATCACCATGATAGGTCTTCGTGCGCGTAGGCAATTTTTTGTTTCCCATGCGACGTTCCCCAACACTATGTAGTACCAATATAGTAATGGAGTACGAGTGTGGATATTTCAAAAGGAATAGTAGTGTTGCCCCCCCCTCTCTCTTTTTTTCTCTTTTTTCTTTTTCTTTTTCTCTTTTTTTTGTGTGGCCTCTTTGGCTCTTTCTCTTATCTCTCATTTGTCCTCTTTGGGATCTTTTGTTTGTCCTCTCTGGGATCTTTTCCTCACTTATGGGCAACACTCTATGTTTTACATGAATAGAAATAAAAAATCATCACACTTTATAAGAAGTACTCAACATAAAGACAAGTGAAAACTATCATGATGTATGCAAATGTAAGCCTCTGCAAGTGTAGCAGGACATGCAATGATACTAGCGCGTCACTTAGTAGTAATGAGGGCAAGGCCCAACTAGCATGCGACTCTATGATCAAGCAAAAGCATGTATGACATGAAGATCAAGTCATGAGATGATGGATGTTACATGGCAATGTATCTCGGAAAGGCTATGGAAATGTCTTAATAGGTAGGTATGGTGGTTGTTATGAGGAAAGATATAATGAGGCTTATGTATGACAGAGCGTATCATGTCATGGGTTTGGATGCATCGAAGGAGTTTGCACCAACTCTAAATGTGAGAAACGGCAATGCACGGTACCGAAGAGGCTAGCAAAATATGGATGGTGGAGTACCAACAATCAAATACTCACATTAGTCCGAAGAACTCATACACTTATTATCGGTAACTCTCTATCTAGTTAGGATATTCACAAAAAGACAAGTACCTCGAGGAGGAAGGTTTGGGGGTTTGGTTATCCTTGCGCATCCTCGACTCATGGTAACGTGAGGCTACTCTATATATTGCAACCCCTCTAGAGATTAGCGATCAATTTAGTAGCTAGTGTTCTCAACTAATTTTTAGTTTTTGAAAAACACATGGATTTCCCAAAATACGACACCTATCACTAATAGTCTCAAGCTCTTGGAACCAATAGTCCAAACATTACTCAAATCAATACCTCAAAACTATTGCAAGTTACTACTATACTTAAATAGCAACCTGAGTTACCTACTTATGCAAGACACACAACTCAGTGCAATAAGCCAACTCTCTAAACAAGATAACCATGATAACTCAAGAGAGTTCCAAAATCAACCTAAGTAAAAGCTCTTAAAAGGATTAGCATGAAAGCTAAGAGTTGAGCATGACAGTAGGTACGAAAAGATGAAGAACACACAAAAAGAATAAGCAAGAAAATCCGTGTTGTGTTCTAGCGTGGAATGGAGCGTGTATCTCTCTCGAAAAAGGTAGGATAGGTTACGACTTGTTACGAACAGCAAGCAAAACTAAAACAAACTAAAAAGTAAATAGCGGGAGGCTCCAAGCATAGCACATATCATATGAAGTGATAAAAATATAGTATGGAGATGGACGACCTGATGATTGTTGATAGAGAAAGGGATGCACGGGGGCATCCCCAAGCTTAGACGCTTGAGTCTCCTTTGAACATTTCTTGGGATGCACGGGGGCATCCCCGAGCTTGAGCGTTTGACACTCCTTTATCTTCTTTCATCATCTCTCCCATCGCAATACTTGAAAACTCCCTTCATACAAAACTCATCATAAGATGATTAGAGTAGTTAGTCCCCTAAATAAAATAATTCACTACCTGCTGGAAATAAAGATTCTCATGAAAAGATACTGATGAATGCCAAAAGATTTTTGCAAATAAAAAGCAAGCTTAGGATTCGCAAAACAATGAAAACACGAAAAGATGGCAGAATCTATGAAAAACAGAACAGTAGGTAGTAAATAATTTGTTAGGGGAACTTGTGCAACTCAAATAAAAAAACTTAGAAGAGATGTTAGAAAGACAATTATATAAAGCATGCTGTCAGAAAAATTCAGATAAAAAACATGATCTGGTGATTTTTGGCAATTTTTTCCATCAAGAAGACAGAATCTGTTTCTGGACAGTATGTCACAACTTTTGAACTTTCTTGCAATGGGAGGCTATAACTTGGCACAAAGCTTAAAAATAAAGATACAATGATGTTGCTACAGTAGTAACACACATCAAGACCACTAAAATAGAAAGTAAAAACATATTGGGTTGCCTCCCAACAAGCGCTTTCTTTTATGCCTTTGAGCTAGGCATAATGCAAGAAGGTCAAGTTGTATCAATTGAACCATCATCAAGATCATCAAAGAGATCTTCAATCATACAACTAGTCTTAAGAAGAGTCTCAAAGAGAGGCTTAGTGGCAACACTTCTAGGAGCAAAAGCAAAGGTAGTAAGACCAATTGGAATTTCATTTCAAATTCTATTTTTATCATTTACCTAATCGAGGACGAGCAAGAATTAAGCTTGGAGATGCTGATACGTCTCCAAAGTATTTATAATATTTGGTTGTTCCATGTTATAATTTTACCATTCTAGGATACTTTGGGGGCATTTTTTGTTGATTCATATTATTTTTCAGCAATAACCTATTAACCCACTGCCAAGTGTGAGTTGATATTTTTGTGCATTTTTTTGGATTTCCAGGTTTGCAGTACCAAACAAAGTCAAAATACCATGAAGGTTTTTGATGATTTGTTTGGACTAAAAGAAGACACGGCTGCTATGGGGGAAGGCCAGGGGTCACACGAGGGCCCCACAAGCCAATAGGACACGCGAGGGGGGTGGTCACGCCGTCTTATCTTGTGGACCACCCCCTCGTCACCCGACCTCGTTCTCTGGCTTATAAATGCTCATATATTCCGAAAACCCTAGAGGAGATCCCGAAACACTTTTTCTGATGTTGCAAGTCTCTGTTCCGCTGTGTGCCCCTCTGGAGCCCTATTTGGGTGACCTGTCGGAGGGGGGTCGATCACAGAGGGCCTCTACATCAACCTTGCTACTCCCATGGTGATGTGTGAGTAGTCTACCAAAGACCTACGGGTTCATAGCTAGTATCTAGATGGATCTCTCTCTATGTTCTTCAATACAAAGTTCATCGCATCTTCGCGATGATCTATTCGATGTAATCACTTTGTGCGGTGTTTTTTTGGGATATGATGAATTATGCGTTTATGTTTAGATTATTCATCATAAAGATTTGAGTCTTCTCTGAATTATATGATTCTTATTTCCATGATTATTATAGCTCCGTTAATATCTCCGATCTATTGATTTGGTTTGGCCAACTAGATTGATCTATCTTCGGTGAGAGAGGTGTCTTGTAGTGGGTTGAACCTTGTGGTGATCGATTCAAGTGACAGAAAGGGACATGACACGTATTAGTATTTCTGCCACTCAGGATAAAATTATGGGTTTGATTCATATTAATTGAGTTAGTTTGTCTATGTCATGTCATTGTTCTCCAAGCATTACTCTCTTTTACTTAATACTATAGATGCATGTTGGATAGCGGACGATGGATAGAGTAATAGTAGTAGATGCACGCAAGAGATGGTTTACTTCATTATGGATGTTATGCCTATATACACATGATCATTTTCATGAATGAATATTGCATAACTATGCGCTTTTCTATTAATTGCCTAATAGTAATTTGTTTACCCATCGTATGCCTTCTTCAAGAGAGATGCCAATGTAGAACACTATGCCCCGCGGGTCTGTTCACTTATAAATTTACAAACACTGCTATTTCCATGTTGCCTTTATTTGTTTCTTATTTATTTACACTTTATATTTATCCAACTATCATCTACACTAGTTATCTACTTGCATGTAACGAGTTCAAGGGGCTTCACAACCCTCTTGCCCGCGTTGGGTGCAAGTGTTTTCTCTTTTGTGCGTAGGCGCTGAAGAGTGGAGTTGCGTGATCCTCTTATTGGTTCTATAACCTTGGTTCTCATTGAGTGGAATACTTATATATACTGTGTTGTGCTACCTCTTGAGCTTGTGTTGGTTTTTCCCTTGAAGAGGAAAGGGTGATGCAGCACAGTAGCAGCAAGTATTTCCCTCAGTTTGAGAACCAAGGTCTCAATCCAGTAGGAGTATCAAGCCAAGTCTCCAAAGTACCTGCGCAAAAACAGCAAACTTGCACCCAACGCTACAAAGGGGTTGTCAATCCCTTCATGATTGATTGCAAGTTGAGATCTGAAGGTGGAAAGTGCAACAAAGTAAAAGTGTATGACTGAAAATATGATGTGAAGTAGACCCGGGGGCCATAGTGTTCACTATAGGCTTCTCTCATGATAGCAAATATTACGGTCGGTGAACGAATTACTGTCGAGCAATTGATAGAACCGTGCAAAGTCATGACGATATCTAAGGCAATGATCATACATATAGGCATCACGTCCGAGACAAGTAGACCGATACTTTCTGCATCTACTACTATTACTCCACACATCGACCGCTATCCAGCATGCATCTAGTGTATTGAGTTCATAACAAACAGAGTAACGCCTTAAGAAAGATGACATGATGTAGAGGGATAAATTCATGCAATAGATATAAACCCCATCTTTTTACCCTTGATGGCAACAACACGATGCGTGCCTCGCTACCCATGCTATCACTGGGTGAGGTTACCGCACGGTATGAACCCAAAACCAAGCACTTCTCCCATTGCAAGAATTATAGATCAAGTTGGCCAAACAAAACCCACAACTCGAAGAGAATTACAAGGATATGAAATCATGCATATAAGAGATCAGAAGAAACTCAAATAAGATTCATAGATAATCTGATCATAAATCCACAATTCATCGGATCTCGACAAACACACCGCAAAAGAAGATTACATCGGATAGATCTCCATGAAGATCATGTAGAACTTTGTATTGAAGATCCAAGAGAGAGAAGAAGCCATCTAGCTACTAGCTATGGACCCAAAGGTCTATGGTGAACTACTCACGCATCATCGGAGAGGCAATAGTGTTGATGAAGAAGCCCTCCGTGTCCGAATCCCCCCTCCGGCAGGGCACCAGAACGTGCCCCAGATGGGATCTTGCGGAGACAGAAGCTTGCGGCGGCGGAAAGGTATTTTTGTGGCTCTCTCTTGTGGTTTCAGATTTTTTGGGGATTCATAGGCGTAAGAAGTAGGGCAGAGGAGCCACATGGGGCCCACAAGCCTGCTAGGCGCCCCCGAGGCCGGGGCTAGGGGGCTTGTGGCCTCCCCTGGTGCCCTTTGCCTTGGTTCTCAAGCTCCCATGCGTATCTTCTATTCCGGAAAAAAATCTTTTCGGAGGTTTTATTCCGTTTGGACTCCGTTTAATATTCTCCTCTGAAAAAGGTCAAAAACACGGAAAAAAGAGGAACTGGCACTTGGCACTGAGTTAATAAGTTAGTCCCAAAAAGATATAGAATGCATACAAAACATCCAAAGTTTGAGAAGATAACAACATGGAACCGTAAAAAATTATAGATACGTTGGAGACGTATCATGTTGCATCATCCACTCCTCTTCACAAAAAAACCCAACGCATATCATAAGTATCAGGAGTCGGTGTCAAGCCCCACAAGCGGGTCTGGTCGCGCACTATGGGTGGGCTTGGCACGCGGCGGCTGTTGGAAATATGCCCTAGAGACAATAATAAAATGGTTATTATCATATTTCCTTGTTCATGATAATCGTCTATTGTTCATGCTATAATTGTATTAACAGGAAACAATAATACATGTGTGAATAAATAGATCACAATGTGTCCCTAGCAAGCCTCTAGTTGGCTAGCTCATTGATCAATAGATGATCATGGTTTCCTGATCATGGACATTGGATGTCATTGATAATGGGATCACATCATTGGGAGAATGATGTGATGGACAAGACACAATCCTAAGTATAGCACTAGATCGTGTTGTTCGTATGGTAAAGCTTTTCTAATCTCAAGTATCTTTTCCTTCGACCGTGAGATTGTGCAACTCCCGGATACTGTAGGAGTGCTTTGGGTGTATCAAACGTCACAACGTAACTTGGTGACTATAAAGGTGCACTACGGGTATCTCCGAAAGTATCTGTTGGGTTGATACGAATAGAGATCGGGATTTGTCACTCCGTGTGACGGAGAGGTATCTCTGGGCCCACCCGGTAGAACATCATCATAATGAGCTCAATGTGACTAAGGAGTTAGTCACGGGATGATGTGCTACGGAACGAGTAAAGAGACTTGCCGGTAATGAGATTGAACAAGGTATAGGGATACCGACGATCGAATCTCGGGCAAGTTCTATACCGATAGACAAAGGGAATTGTATACGGGATTGATTAAATCCTTGACATTGTGGTTCATCCCATGAGATGATCGTGGAACATGTGGGAACCACCATGGGTATCCATACCCCGTTGAAGGTTATTGACGGGAGAGGTGTCTTGGTCATGTCTGCATGCCTCCCGAACCCGTAGGGTCTACACACTTAAGGTGCGATGACGCTAGGGTTATAGGGAATTGTTGTACGAGGTTACGAAAGGTTGTTCGAAGTCTCGGATGAGATCCCGGACGTCACGAGAAGCTCCGGAATAGTCCGGAGGTGAAGATTGATATATAGGATGGATGGGTTTGGACGAGGGAAATATTTCGGGCACCACCGGCAACGTGTCGGGACCACCGGAAGGGTTTTGGGGCCCACTGGGAGAGGCCACCAACCCCGGGAGGCTACATGGGCTAAGTGTGAGAGGGAACCAGTCCCTAGGTGGGCTGGTGCACCCCACACACCAAGCGCATGGCACACAAGAGGGGAAGGTGGAGAAACCCTAGGCACTGGTGGGCCTAAGGCCCACCTAGGGGTGCGCCACCCCCTCCCTTGCCTTGGCCGCCGCCCTAGCCTCCCATCTGGGGGCTGCCGCACCCCTTAGAGGTGGGAACCCTAAGGACTGCGCCTCCCTCCCCTTCCCCCTATATATAGTGGAGATTTTGGCCTTTGAAGACATGCAATTCTTTCTCTCTCGGCGCAGCCCTGTTTCTCCTCTCCCTCCTCTCCCACGATACTTGGCGACGCCCTGCCGGGAGACCTCATAGCTCCACCGCCACCACGTCGTCGTGCTGCCAAAGCTCTTCCCCAACCTCTTCCTCCTCCTTGCTGGTTGAAGGTGCGGGAGACGTCACCGGGCTGCACGTGTGTTGAACGCGGAGGTGCCGTGGTTTGGCACTAGTTCGGAATCACACCGCGATCTGAATCGCACCGAGTACGACTCCATCTACCGCGTTCTAGCAACGCTTCCGCTTAGCGATCTTCGAAGGTACGAAGATGCTCTCACCCCTCTCTTGTTGCTGGTTTCTCCATAGGAAGATCCATGTATCGCGTAGGAAAATTTTGAATTTTTGCTACGTTACCCAACATTGGCATCCGAGCCTGGTTTTCTATGCGTGGATTCTTTGCACGAGTAGAACACAAAGGTTGTGGGCACTGATTTTTGTCAATTGCTTAACACTACTAGTCTTATTCCTTTCCGGCGGTATTGTGGGATGAAGCGGCCCAGACCGAGATTACACGTACGCTTACGTGAGACAGGTTCCACTGCGTGACATGCACATGCTGCATAAGGTGGCTAGCGGGTGTGTGTCTCTCCTACTCTAGTCGGATTGGATTTGATGAAAAGGGTCCTTATGAAGGGTAAATAGCTTTGGCATATCAACGTTGTGGCTGTCACATAGGTAAGAAGGTGTTCTTGCTAGAAACCCAAATCAGCCGCGTAAAACTTGCAACAACAATTAGAGGACGTCTAACTTGTTTTTGCAGGGTATGACATGTGATGTGATATGACCAAAGGATGTGATGTTACATGTGTGATGTATGAGAAGATGATGTTCTTGTAATAGGATTCACGACTTGCATGTCGATTAGTATGACAACCGGCAGGAGCCATAGGAGTTGTCTTAATTTATTGTATGAGATGCAACGCCATGTGTTTAGTACCTTTACTTCATTGCTAAGGGTTAGCTGTAGTAGTAGTAGTAATAGTTGGCGTGACAACTTCACAGAGACACAATGATGGAGATCATGGTATCACGCCTGTGACGATGATGATCATGGATGCCCGAAGATGGAGATCGAAGGAGCAAAGATGATAATGGCCATATCATGTCACTATATGTTTGCATGTGATGTTTATCATGTTTTTGCATCTTATTGCTTAGAACGACGGTAGCATAATAAGATGATCCCTCATAAAATTTCTAGAATGTATTCCCCTAAGTGTGCACCGTTGCGAAGGATCGTTATTTCGAAGCACCACGTTATGATCGGGTGTGATAGATTCTAACGTTCGCATACAACGGGTGTAAGCCAGATTTACACACGTGAAACACTTAGGTTGACTCGACGATCCTAGGATATATAGACATGGCCTCGAATACGAGAGATCGAAAGGTCGAACATGAGTCGTATGGTTGATACGATCAGCATGGAGATGCTCACCATCGACAACTAGTCCGTCTCACGTGATGATCGGACACATGTTAGTCGACATGGATCATGTAACACTGAGATGACTAGAGGGATGTCGATTTAAGTGGGAGTTAATACATAATTTGATTAGATGAACTTAATTATCATGAAATTAGTCTAAAAATTGTCTTTACAAATATTGTAGATCCAGTGGCCATCGCACCTGTCAACCTCAATTTCAACGTGTCCCTAGAGAAAAATAAGTTGAAAGATGATGGTAGAAACTATGCGTCCTGGGTCCGTAACTTGAAGCTCATCCTCATTGCATCCAAGAAGGCCTATGTCCTTGATGCATTACTAGGTGACCCTCCTATTCCCGCGGCAGCCCAAGACATTCAGAACGTCTGGCAAACGCGGAGTGATGACTACTCCCTGGTTAGGTGTGACATGCTATACAGTTTAGAACCGGGGGGGGGGGGGGTCCAAAGGCGTTTTGAGCAACACAGAGAATATGAGATGTTCCAGGAGCTGAAAGTAGTTTTTCAAGCTCATGCCCGGGTCGAGAGATACGAAGTCTCCGATAAGTTCTTTAGCTGCAAGATGGAGGAGAACACTTCTGTTAGTGAGCATATACTCAAAATGTATGGGTTGCACGGTCGTCCGACCCAGCTTGGAGTCGAACTTCCAGATGATGCCGTAATTGACAGAATCCTCCATTCTCTCCCACCAAGCTACAAGGGTTTTGTGCTGAACTACAACATGCAAGGGATGGAGAAGACCATTCCCCAGTTGTACTCGATGTTGAAATCTGCAGAAGTAGAAATCAAGAAAGAATATCAAGTGTTGATGGTCAATAAGACCACCAGTTTCAAAAGGGGCAAGGGTAAGAAGAACTTCAAGAAACACAACAAAGTGGTTGCCGTGCCCGGTAAGCCAGTTGTTGGGAAGAAGAAAAAGAATGGACCCAAGCCCGAGACTGGGTGCTACTGTTGCAAGGGAACCGGTCACTGAAAGCTGAACTGCCCCAAGTACTTAGCAGATAAGAAGGCCGGCAATGTCAAAGGTATATATGATATACATGTTATTGATGTGTACCTTACTAGCGCTCATAGTAGCTCCTGGGTATTTGATACCGGTGTTATTGCTCACATTTGCAACTCAAAGCAGGAACTGCGGAATAAACGGAGGCTCGCTAAGGACGAGGTGACGATGCGCGTCGGGAATGGTGCCAAGGTCGATGTGATCGCAGTCGGCACGCTACCTCTACATCTACCTTCGGGATTAGTTTTAAACCTTAATAATTGTTATTTAGTACCAACCTTGAGCATGAAAATTATATCAGGGTCTTGCTTAATGCGAGACGGCTACTCATTTAAGTCAGAGAATAATGGTTGTTCGATTTATATGAGTGATATGTTCTATGGTCATGCTCCGATCGTGAATGGTTTATTCTTAATGAATCTCGATCGTGATGTTACACATATTCATAGTGTGAATACCAAAAGATATAAGGTTGATAATGATAGTCCCACATACTTGTGGCAGTGCCGCCTTGGTCATATCGGTGTCAAGCGCATGAAGAAACTCCATACTGATGGACTATTAGAGTCTCTCGATTTTGAATCATTTGACACATGTGAACCGTGCCTCATGGGCAAGATGACTAAGACTCCGTTCTCAGGAGTAATGGAGCGAGCAACCGACTTATTGGAAATAATACATACTGATGTATGCGATCCAATGAACGTTCAAGATCGCGGTGGCCATCGTTATGTTCTCACTCTCACTGATGATTTGAGTAGGTATGGATATATCTACTTGATGAAGCACAAGTCTGAAACATTTGGAAAGTTCAAAGAATTTCAGAGTGAGGTTGAGAATCAACGTGACAAGAAAATAAAGTGTCTACAATCTGATCGTGGAGGAGAATATTTGATTCATGAGTTTGGCACACACCTAAGGAAATGTGGAATTGTTTCACAACTGACGCCGCCTGGCACACCGCAACGTAACGGAGTGTCTGAACGTCGTAATCGCACTTTATTTGATATGGTGCGATCTATGATGTCTCTTACCGACTTACCGCTATCATTCTGGGGATACGCATTGGAAACTGCAGCACTCACTTTAAATAGGGCACCGTCTAAATCCGTTGAGACGACACCGTATGAATTATGGTTTGGCAAGAAACCTAAGCTATCGTTTCTATAAGTTTGGGGTTGCGATGCTTATGTGAATAATCTTCAACCAGAAAAGCTCGAACCCCAAGCAGAGAAATGTGTATTAATAGGATACCCTAAGGAATCTATTGTATATACCTTCTATCTTAGATCCGAAGGTAAAATCTTTGTTTCCAAGAATGGATCCTTTCTAGAGAAAGAGTTTTTCTCGAAAGAAGTAAGTGCGAGGAAAGTAGAACTTGACGAGGTAATTGTACCTCCTCTCGAACCGAAGAGTAGCGCAGCACGAGAAAATGTTCATGTGGCACCTACGCCAACTGAAGAGGAAGTTAATGATGATGATCATGAAGCTTCAGATCAAGTTGCTACTGAACCACGAAGGTCCACAAGGGTACGTTCTGCACCAGAGTAGTACGACAACCCTGTGATGGAGATCATGTTGTTAGACGACGGTGAACCTTGGAACTATGAAGAAGCAATGGTGGGCTCGGATTCTAAGAAATGGCTTGAGGCCATGAAATTCAATATAGGATCCATGTATGAGAACAAAGTATGGACTTCGGTGGACTTGCCCAATGATTGGCGAGCCATCGAAAATAAATGGATCTTCAAGAAGAAGACTGATGCAAACGGTAATGTGACCGTTTATAAAGCTCGACTTGTCGCAAAGGGTTTTCGACAAATTTTTGTTTCCCATGCGACGTTCGGCAACAGTGGCATCATGAGCTAGGTTCATGCGTAGATGTCTTCTCGAGTAGAACACAAAAGTTGTTGTGGGCGGTGATGTGCGTTTTGCTGCCCTCCTTAGTCTTTTCTTGATTCTGCGGTACTGTTGGATCGAAGCAGCTCGGACCGACATTACTCGTACGCTTACGAGAGACTGGTTTCATTGCTACGAGTAACTCCGTTGCTCAAAGATGACTGGCGGGTGTCGGTTTCTCCAACTTTAGTTGAATCGGATTTGACCGAGGAGGTCCTTGGATGAGGTTAAATAGCAATTCATATATCTCCGTTGTGGTGTTTGTGTAAGTAAGATGCGATCCTACTAGATACCCATGGTCACCACGTAAAACATGCAACAACAATTAGAGGACGTCTAACTTGTTTTTGCAGGGTATGCTTGTGATGTGATATGGCCAACGATGTGATGTGATATATTGGATGTATGAGATGATCATGTTGTAATAGTTAATATCGACTTGCACGTCGATGGTACGACAACCGGCAGGAGCCATAGGGTTGTCTTTAAACTAATGTTTGTGCTTGCAGATGTGTTTACTATATTGCTAGGACGTAGCTTTAGTAGCAATAGCATGAGTAGCACGACAACCCCGATGGCGACACGTTGATGGAGATCATGATGATGGAGATCATGGTGTGACGCCGGTGACAAGAAGATCGTGACGGTGCTTTGGTGATGGAGATCAAGAAGCACATGATGATGGCCATATGATGTCACTTATGAATTGCATGTGATGTTAATCCTTTATGCACCTTATCTTGCTTAGAACGACGGTAGCATTATGAGGTGATCTCTCACTAAAATTTCAAGACGAAATTGTGTTCTCCCCGACTGTGCACCGTTGCGACAGTTCTTCGTTTTGAGACACCACGTGATGATCGGGTTTGATAGACTCAACGTTCACATACAACGGGTGCAAAACAGTTGCACACGCGGAACACTCGGGTTAAGCTTGACGAGCCTAGCATGTCCAGACATGGCCTCGGAACACATGAGACCGAAAGGTCGAGCATGAATTGTATAGTTGATATGATTAGCATAGAGATGCTTACCACTGAAACTATTCCCGACTCACATGATGATCGGACTTGAGATAGTGGATTTGGATCATGTACCACTCAAATGACTAGAGAGATGTACTTTTTGAGTGTGAGTTCTTAAGTAATATGATTAATTGAAATAATTGTCATGAACATAGTCTAATGGTCTTTGCGAATTACGATGTAGCTTGCGCTATAGCTCTACTGTTTTTAATATGTTCCTAGAGAAAATTTAGTTGAAAGTTGATAGTAGCAAACTTTACAGACTGAGTCTGTAAAGCCGAGGATTGTCCTCGTTGCTGCGCAGTAGGCTTATGTCCTTAATGCACCACTCGGTGTGCTGCACCTCGAGTGTCGTCTGTAGATGTTGTGAACATCCGACATACACGTTTCTGATGAATACACGATAGTTCAGTACAAAATACTTAATGGCTTAGAAGCAAGGCGCCGAAGAAGTTTTGAAACGTCACGGAGCATAAGAGATGTTCTAAAGAGATGAAATTGTGATTTCATGCTTGTGCCCTTGTTAAGAGGTATGAGACCTCCGACAGATTCTTTGTCAATGAAGTAAAGGAGAAAAACTCAATAGTTGAGCGTGTGCTCAGATTGTCTGAGTACGACAATCACTTGAATCAAGTGGGAGTTAATATTCCAGATGAGATAGTGATGCTTCTCCAAAGTCACTGCCACCAGGCTGTGAGAGCTTCGTGATGAACTATAACATATCGAGGATAGATACAATGATCCTTGAGCGATTCGCGATGTTTGACACTGCGAAAGTAGAAATCAAGAAGGAGCATCCATAGTTGATGGTTAGTAAAACCACTAAGTTTCGAGAAAGGCAAGGGCTAGAAGGGATACTTCATGAAACGACAAAGCAGTTGCTGCACTAATGAAGAGACCCCAAATTAAACCCAAGCCCGGGACTGAGTGCTTCTGTTATGAGGGGAACGGTCACTGAGGCGGAGCAACTATAGATACTTGGTAGATAAGAAGGCTGGCAAAAGTTGAAAGAAGTATATTTGATATACATGATGTTGATGTGTACTTTACTAGTACTCCTAGTAGCACGAGGGTATTGGATACCGGTTCGGTTGCTAAGTGATTAGTAACACGAAATGAAAGCTACGGCATAAACGGAGACTAGCTAAAGGCGAGGTGACGATACGTGTTGGAAGTGTTTCCAAGGTTGATATGATCAAACGTCGCACACTCCGTCTACCATCGGGATTGGTGTTAAACCTAAATAATTATTATTTGGTGCTTGCGTTAAGCACGAACATGATTGGATCGTGTTTATTGCAATACGATTATTCATTTAAAGAGAATAATGGTTACTCTATTTGCTTGAATAATCACCTTCAATGGTTTATTGAATCTCGATCGTAGTGTTACACATGTTCATGATATTGGTGCCAAAAGATACGAGGTAATGATGATAGTACCACTTACTTGTGGCACTGCCACTTGAGTCATGTTGGTATAAATTGCATGAAGAGGCTCCATGCTGATGGATCTTTATACTCACTTGATTTTGAATCACTAGTGACATGCAAATCATACCACATGAGCAAGGCCTTGTTTTCATTGAGATGAAACAGGATAGTAACTTGTTGGAACTGATACATTTTGATGTATGCAGTCCAATGGGTGCTGAGGTACGCAGTGGATATCATTATGTTCTTACTTCAATGACGATTTGAGTAGATACAAGAGTATTTACTTAATGAATCACAAGTCTAAAAATTGAAAGGTTCAATTCTGTTTCGGAGTGAAGTTCGTCGTAACAAGAGGATAAACTCTCTATGATATGATCATAGAAATGAATATCTGAGTTACGAGTTTTGGTACGCAGTTAAGACAATGTGGAAATTGTTTTCGCACTTCATGCCACCTGGAAACATCATAGTGTGCTGATGTGTCTGAACGTCATAGCCACACATTATTCGGTATGGTGCATGCTATGATGTCTCTTATCGAATTACCACTATCGTTTATGGGTTATGCATTAGAGACAACCGCATTCACTTTAAATAGGGCACCGCGTATTTCCGTTGAGATGACACGATATAGACTGAGGTTTAGAGAAATCTAAACTGTCGTTTCTTGAAAGTTTGGGGCTTCGACACTTATTTGAAAAAGTTTCAGTCTGATAAGCTCGAACCCAAAGCGGATAAATGCATCTTCATAGGATATCCAAAACAGTTGGGTACATCTCCTATCTCAGATTCGAAAGCAAAGTGTTTGTTTCTAGAAACGGATCCTTTCTCGAGGAAAGGTTTCTCTCGAAAGAATTGAGTGGGAGGCAGGTAGAACTTGATGAGGTTATTTAACCATCACTTCAACCAGTGTGTAGCAGGGCGGAGGAAGTTGTTCGTGTGGCGCCTACACCAACTGAAGTGAAAGCTGATGATGGTGATCATCGAGCATCGGATCAAGTTACTACAAGCCTCGTAGGTTGACAAGGTCGCGTACTACTGTAGAGTGGTACGGTAACCCTGTCTTGGAGGTCATGTTGTTGAGAAACAGTGAACCTACGAGTTACGGAGAAAGCAATGGTGGGCCCGGATTCCGACAAATGGCTGGACGCCATGAAATCCGAGAGAGGATCCATGTATGAAAGCAAAGTGTAGACTTTTGAAGAACTACTTGATGGTCACAGGACTATTGAGTAAAGATGGATCTTTAAAAGGAAGACAGATGATGATGGTGATAAGTCACTATTAAGAAAAGCTCGACTTGTCGCAAAGATGTTTCCGACAAGATCAAACAGTTGACTATGATGAGACTTTCTCACTCGTAGCGATGCTAAAAGTCTGTTAGAATTATGTTAGTAGTTGATGCATTATTTATGAAATATTGCACATAGGATGTCAAAACATTGTTTCCTCGACAGTTTTCTTGAGCAAACATTGTATGTGATACAACTAGGAGGTTTTGTCGATCCTAAAGATACTAGCAAGTATGCAAGCTCCAGCGATCCTTCAATGGACTGGTGCAAGCATCTCGGAGTTGGAATATACACTTTGATGAGATGATCAAAGATTTTGGGTTTGTACAAGGTTTATGAGAAACTTGTATTTCCAAAGAAGTGAGTGGGAGCACTATAGAATTTCTGATAAGTATATGTGGTTGACATATTGTGGATCAGAAGTAATGTAGAATTTCTGTAAAGCATACAAGGTTGTTTGAAAGGAGTTTTCAAAGGAATACCTGGATTGCGCTACTTGAACGTTGAGCATAAAAGATCTATAGAGATAGATCGAAAGCGCTTAATGGAAGTTTCAACAAGATGCATGCCTTGACAAGTTTTTGAAGGAGTTCAAAATAGATCAGCAAAGAAGAAGTTCTTGGTTGCGTTGTAAGGTGTGAATTTGAGTAAGACTCAAAACCCGACCCCGACAGAATAAAGAGAATAGACGAAGGTCGTCTTCTATGCCTTGGTCGTAGAATCTGAAGTATGCCATGCTGGGTACCGCACCTGATGTGTGCCTTGACTCAAAGTCTGTTGAGAGGTACAGAGAGTGATCCATGATTGAATCACTAGCAGCGGTCAAAATCTATCCTTAGTAACTTATGGACTAAGGAGGTGGTTAAAGAGTTTCGTAAAGGGTTGCGTCGATGCAAGATTTGACACTAATCCGAATAACTATGAGTAGTGAAACGGATTCATATAGTAGAGTAGATATTTGGAGTATTTCCGAATAGCACATAGTAGCATCATCCATAAGATGACATAAAGATTTGTAAAGAACACACGAATCTGAAAGTTTCAGAACCGTTGACTAAAACGTCTCTCACGAGCAAGACGTGATCAGACCCCATAACTATATGGGTGTTGGATTCGTTGGAATCACATGGTGATGTGAACTAGATTATTGACTCTAGTGCAAGTGGGAGACTGTTGGAAATATGCCCTAGAGGCAATATAATTTTTTTTATTATTATATTTCTCTGTTCATGATAATCGTTTATTATCCATGCTATAATTGTATTGATTGGAAACACAATACTTGTGTGGATACATAGACAAAACACTGTCCCTAGCAAGCCTCTAGTTGACTAGCTCGTTGATCAAAGATGGTCAAGGTTTCCTGACCATAGGCAAGTGTTGTCACTCGATAACGGGATCACATCATTAGGAGAATCATGTGATGGACTAGACCCAAACTAATAGACGTAGCATGTTGATCGTGTCATTTTGTTGCTACTGTTTTCTGCGTGTCAAGTATTTGTTCCTATGACCATGAAATCATATAACTCACTGACACCGGAGGAATGCTTTGTGTGTATCAAACGTCGCAACGTAACTGGGTGACTATAAAGATGCTCTACAGGTATCTCCGAAGGTGTTCGTTGAGTTAGTATGGATCGAGATTGGGATTTGTCACTCCGTATGACGGAGAGGTATCTCGGGGCCCACTCGGTAATACAACATCACACACAAGCGTTGCAAGCAATGTGACTTAGTGTAAGTTGCGGGATCTTGTATTACGGAACGAGTAAAGAGACTTTCCGGTAAACGAGATTGAAATAGGTATGCGGATATTGACGATCGAATCTCGGGCAAGTAACATACCGAAGGACAAAGGGAATGACATACGAGATTATATGAATCCTTGGCACTGAGGTTCAAACGATAAGATCTTCGTAGAATATGTAGGATCCAATATGGGCATCCAGGTCCCGCTATTGGATATTGACCGAGGAGTCACTCGGGTCATGTCTACATAGTTCTCGAACCCGCAGGGTCTGCACACTTAAGGTTCGACGTTGTTTTATGCGTATTTGAGTTATATGGTTGGTTACCGAATGTTGTTCGGAGTCCCGGATGAGATCACAGACGTCACGAGGGTTTCCGGAATGGTCCGGAAACAAAGATTGATATATAGGATGACTTCATTTGGTTACCGGAAGGTTTTCGGGCATTACCGGTAATGTACCGGGAATGACGAATGGGTTCCGGATCTTCACCGGGAGGGGGGACCACCCACCCGGGAGGGCCCAAGGACCTTGGGGGTGGCGCACCAAGTAGGTGGGGTCAGCCCAAGGCTGTCTTGCGCAAGAGAAAGAAAAACCAAAAGAAGAGAAACAAAAAAAGGAAAGGTGGGAAAAGAGAGAAGGACTCCACCTTCCAATCCTAGTTGGACTAGGATTGGAGGAGGACTCCTCCTCCCTTGGTGGTGCAGCCCTTGGGGCTCCTTGAGCCTCAAGGCAAGCCTCCCCTACCCTCCTCCTATATATATATGGAGCTATTAGGGCTGATTTGAGACGACTTTTCAAGGCAGCCCGAGCACATACCTCCACGGTTTTACCTCTAGATCGCGTTTCTGCGGGGCTCGGGCGGAGGCCTACTGAGATTAGATCACCACCAATCTCGGGAGCGTCGTCACGCTGCCGGAGAACTCATCTACCTCTCTGTCTCTCTTGCTGGATCAAGAAGGCCGAGATCATCGTCGAGCTGTACGTGTGTTGAACGCAGAGGTGCCGTCCGTTCGGCACTAGATCGGAGCGGATCGTGGGACGGATCATGGGACTGTTCGTGGGATGGTTCGCGGGGCGGATCGAGGGACGTGAGGACGTTCCACTACATCAACCGCGTTCGCTGACGCTTCTGCTGTTCGATCTACAAGGGTACGTACATCGGAAATCCCCTCTCGTAGATGGACATCGCCATAATAGGTCTTCGTGCGTGTAGGAAAATTTTTGTTTCCCATGCGACGTTCCCCAACACTATGTAGTACCAATATAGTAATTGAGTACGAGTGTGGATATTTCAAAAGGAATAGTAGTGTTGCCCCCCTCTCTCTCTTTTTTTCTCTTTTTTTCTTTTTCTTTTTCTCTTTTTTTTGTGGCCTCTTTGGCTCTTTCTCTTATCTCTCATTTGTCCTCTTTGGGATCTTTTCCTCACTTATGGGCAACACTCTATGTTTTACATGCATAGAAATAAAAAATCATCACACTTTATAAGAAGTACTCAACATAAAGACAAGTGAAAACTATCATGATGTATGCAAATGTAAGCCTCTGCCAGTGTAGCAGGACATGCAATGATACTAGCGCGTCACTTAGTAGTAATGAGGGCAAGGCCCAACTAGCATGCGGCTCTATGATCAAGCAAAAGCATGTATGACATGAAGATCAAGTCATGAGATGATGGATGTTACATGGCAATGTATCTCGGAAAGGCTATGGAAATGTCTTAATAGGTAGGTATGGTGGTTGTTATGAGGAAAGATATAATGAGGCTTATGTATGACAGAGCGTATCATGTCATGGGTTTGGATGCACCAGTGGAGTTTGCACCAACTCTATATGTGAGAAACGGCAATGCACAGTACCGAAGAGGCTAGCAAAATATGGATGGTGGAAGTACCAACAATCAAATACTCACATTAGTCCGAAGAACTCATACACTTATTATCGGTACCTCTCTATCTAGTTAGGAGATTCACAAAAAGACAAGTACCTCGAGGAGGAATGTTTGGGGGTTTGGTTATCCTTGCGCATCCTCGACTCATGGTAACGTGAGGCTACTCTATATATTCCAACCCCTCTAGAGATTAGCGGTCAATTTAGTAGCTAGAGTTCTCAACTAATTTTTAGTTTTTGAAAAACACATGGATTTCCCAAAATACGACACCTATCACTAATAGTCTCAAGCTCTTGGAACCAATAGTCCAAACATTACTCAAATCAATACCTCAAAACTATTGCAAGTTACTACTATACTTAAATAGCAACCTCAATTATCTACTTATGCAAGACACACAACTTAGTGCAATAAGCCAACTCTCTAAACAAGATAAGCATGATAACTCAAGAGAGTTCCAAAATCAACCTAAGTAAAAGCTCTTAAAAGGATTAGCATGAAAGCTAAGAGTTGAGCATGACAGTAGCTACGAAAAGATGAAGAACACACAAAAAGAATAAGCAAGAAAACCCGTGTTGTGTTCTAGCGTGGAATGGAGCGTGTATCTCTCTCGAACAAGGTAGGCTAGGTTACGACTTGTTATGAACAGCAAGCAAAACTAAAACAAACTAAAAAGTAAATAGCGGGAGGCTCCAACCATAGCACATATCATATGAAGTGATAAAAATATAGTATGGAGATGGACGACCTGATGATTGTTGATAGAGAAAGGGATGCACGGGGGCATCCCCAAGCTTAGACGCTTGAGTCTACTTTGAACATTTCTTGGGATGCATGGGGGCATCCCCAAGCTTGAGAGTTTGAGACTCCTTTATCTTCTTTCATCATCTCTCCCATCGCAATACTTGAAAACTCCCTTCATACAAAACTCATCATAAGCGGATTAGAGTAGTTAGTCCCCTAAATAAAATAATTTACTACCTGCTGGAAATAAAGATTCTCATGAAAAGATACTAATTCTTATGAATGCCAAAAGATTTTTGCAAATAAAAAGCAAGCTTAGGATTCGCAAAGCAATGAAAACACGAAAAGATGGCAGAATCTATGGAAAACAGAACAGTAGGTAGTAAATAATTTGTTAGGGGCACTTCTGCAACTCAAATAAAAAAACTTAGAACATATGTTAGAAAGACAATTATATAAGGCATTCTGTCAAAACAATTAAGATAAAAAACATGATCTGGTGATTTTTGGCAATTTTTTCCGTCAAGCAGACAGAATCTGTTTCTGGAAAGTATGTCACAATTTTTGAACTTTCTTGCAATGGGAGGCTATAACTTGGCACAAAGCTTAAAAATAAAGATACAATGATGTTGCTACAGTAGTAACACACATCAAGACCACTAAAATAGAAAGTAAAAACATATTGGGTTGCCTCCCAACAAGCGCTTTCTTTTATGCCTTTGAGCTAGGCATAATGCAAGAAGATCAAGTTGTATCAATTGAACCATCATCAAAGAGATCTTCAATCATACAACTAGTCTTAAGAAGAGTCTCAAAGAGAGGCTTAGTGGCAACACTTCTAGGAGCAAAAGCAAAGGTAGTAAGACCAATTGGAATTTCATTTCTAATTCTATTTTTATAATTTACCTACTCGAGGACGAGCAAGAATTAAGCTTGAAGATGCTGATATGTCTCCAAAGTATTTATAATATTTGGTTGTTCCATGTTATAATTTTATCATTCTAGGATACTTTGGGGGCATTTTTTGTTGATTCATATTATTTTTCAGCAATAACCTATTAACCCACTGCCAAGTGTGAGTTGATATTTTTGTGCATTTTTTTGGATTTCCAGGTTTGTAGTACCAAATGAAGTCAAAATACCATGAAAGTTTTTGATGATTTTTTTGGACTAAAAGAAGACACGGATGCTTCGGGAGAAGGCCAGGGGCTACACGAGGGCCCCACAAGCCAATAGGACATGTGAGGGCGGTGGTCACGCCCTCTTATCTTGTGGACCACCCCCTCGTCACCCGACCTCGTTCTCTGGCTTATAAATGCTCATATATTCCGAAAACCCTAGAGGAGATCCCGAAACACTTTTTCTGATGTTGCATGTCTCTGTTCCGTTGTGTGCCCCTCTGGAGCCCTATTTGGGTGACCTCTCGGAGGGGGGTCGATCACAGAGGGCCTCTACATCAACCTTGCTACTCCCATGGTGATGTGTGAGTAGTCTACCAAAGACCTACGGGTTCATAGCTAGTATCTAGATGGATCTCTCTCTATGTTCTTCAATACAAAGTTCATCGCATCTTCGCGATGAGCTATTCGATGTAATCACTTTGTGCGGTGTTTTTTTGGGATATGATGAATTATGCGTTTATGTTTAGATTATTCATCATAAAGATTTGAGTCTTCTCTGAATTATATGATTCTTATTTCCATGATTATTATAGCTTCGTAAATATCTCCGATCTATTGATTTGGTTTGGCCAACTAGATTGATCTATCTTCGGTGAGAGAGGTGTCTTGTAGTGGGTTGAATCTTGTGGTGATCGATTCCAGTGACAGAAAGGGGCATGACACGTATTAGTATTTCTGCCACTAAGGATAAAATTATGGGCTTCATTCATATTAATTCAGTTACTTTGTCTATGTCATGTCATTGTTCTCCAAGCATTACTCTCTTTTACTTAATACTATAGATGCATGTTGGATAGCGGACGATGGATAGAGTAATAGTAGTAGATGCACGCAAGAGATGGTTTACTTCATTATGGATGTTATGCCTATATACACATGATCATTTTCATGAATGAATATTGCATAACTATGCACTTTTATATTAAATTGCCTAATAGTAATTTGTTTACCCATCGTATGCCTTCTTCAAGAAAGATGCCAATGTAGAACACTATGCCCCGCGGGTCTGTTCACTTATAAATTTACAAACACTGCTATTTCCATGTTGCCTTTATTTCTTTCTTATTTATTTACACTTTATATTTATCCAACTATCATCTACACTAGTTATCTACTTGCATGTAACGAGTTCAAGGAGCTTCACAACCCTCTTGCCCGCGTTGGGTGCAAGTGTTTTCTCTTTTGTGCGTAGGCGCTGAAGAGTAGAGTTGCGTGATCCTCTTATTGGTTCTATAACCTTGGTTCTCATTGAGTGGAATACTTATATATACTGTGTTGTGCTACCTCTTGAGCTTGCGTTGGTTTTTCCCTTGAAGAGGAAAGGGTGATGCAGCACAGTAGCAGCAAGTATTTCCCTCAGTTTGAGAACCAAGGTCTCAATCCAGTAGGAGTATCAAGCCAAGTCTCCAAAGTACTGTAACATCCCAAAATTATAAATTTTGGAATGTTAATATAATTATTAGATTGATGTTTGTTTGTTTGCTGAGTGACTGAAACTTGTGTGAAAATTGAAACTTTTCGAAACTTTCGAAAGAGAGGGAATAAAATGACTTTCCCCTTCTCCGGTGAATTCAAATTCTAGCTTTTAAAAGCAACGAGAGAAGATGACATGACTTCTTCGATTATAAAGAATTTGAACGGAGATATTTGCATTTATTTCTTTTGCATTTCCTCGCGCGAGAAAAGCCCGGAGAAATATACTCTCTTGCACGCAAGAGAGAGAGAGCGGAGGAAAATGACACTCGAAAACTGCGGGCAATTTATTGGAGTGGAGATAATATGACTTCTCCCCTGTCGAAATTAAGTGCATAATGTTTCGAATATTATTTGGAGTTATCTCACTGGGTTTGGAAACTTTATAATCTTTCAAATTATTGTTAGTGGGGTTTTTTTTTAAAATGCGCTTTGTGTGGCCTATTGCATAAAAAACTATTTTTAAAAGTTGCATTAGGTGGAACTAGGGTTCCTATATGTATTATATGTATATTAGTACCTACTTTTGTTAGCTAGGAACATATATATTTTTGTTTTTTTTACGTTTTTGTTTTCTTTCTTTTCTTTTTTTTGCTGCTGTTAGTTTGTTTAAAAAAAAATAGAACTGCCAGGCCGAGCCACAAGGGCTCAGCCCAGCCCCATGCATGCACGCATGCACTCCCTCCCCACGTCTCCTCCTTTCCTATTTTCTCTCCCTCCCCAAGCCCCTCCCCCACGTCCCAATCTCTCTTCTCTTCCCACGTGAGTCCTCCCTCCCCTTTCCTTATTTCTCCCCTTCCTTCTTTCTCTCCCTCCTTTTCCTTTTACTCCCCACGTTCACCTCTCCCTCTCTTTCCTATTTTCTCTCCCGTGATTTCCTTCCCAAAGTTCTCCCTCTCCTTCCTTTTACTCTCCTCCCCTAAGCCTATATAAACCCCCCCCCACCGTCACCTCTCCCCAACCCTAGCCGTCGTCTCTCCACCGCCGCCTCCACAAGCCGCCGCCGGTGCCTCACCCCACCGCCGCCCTAGCCGCCGCCGCGAGCAGCGGCAGCAGCCCGAAAGCTGCTGCACCTCGGCCTCGCCGCGGAGGAGGAGCCGTCCCCGAACTCTCTCTCCACCGCCGCCTCTTCCCCGAGGAGGAGAAGCACCCCACCGCCGCCGCCCGACGTCTCCACGCCCCGAAGCTCCCCTCTCCCCCTCGCCGGCGACACCCTCTTCTTCCTCGCCGGTGCAAGCACTGCCAGCCACGGTCAACCAAGTTAGTCTCTCCCTCCAACTCTCTGCTAATTGCATGATATCTCTTTTAGCCCTTAGATCTTCATGCAACGGCCAGGATTAGATCATCTATACCCTTTCGGTTTAGCTCAGTAAACCGCGGTTTATTTTTCTCACTTAAAATTTAGCCAGCCCTTTTACTAGCCTTAGGACGTTTGCTCCAAAACAAGAAACAAACACCCCTCCGCAGCTTGCCACGTGTTAGTACTAGATAGCTGCAGTTTTTTCCGTCAAAATAGCAAAAACAGAAACTTTCAATTTTGTTTTGGCCACAACTTTTAATCCCGAAGTCCAATGACTTTGATTCTTTTTCCAGTAGCTCACAAATTGCCTCTAGTTTTTAAAAACATATAATTTGTCTATGTTTGAAATTTGTAAAAATAAGTTAGAGCAGATTTGGTTTAAACACTGTTTTGCCTATTCCAGGAGTTTAAAAATAGCTTTTAATTTGATTCCTTTTGGTACTGATCACTAGAGATCTTAAGTATCAGTGGTAAAAATTTCAGAGTTGTTTGAGTATTTTAACTCCTTATTGCATGTGAAACAATTTCTGTTTCACCGCTTTTCGGTTTTCGGCTAATTCGTTTTATACTTTTGTTTTAAAATATTTTCTTTATTATTTCAGAAGCATTATTATTGTTTTGGTTATGTTAGTTAACAGTAGTTTTGCAACAAGTTCTTATTTTAGTTTTATTTGTTTTTATGAAAACAATTCTAGCTCCGTAGTAACGTGCAATTGTTTTCACCGTTGTTTCAAATCCCGTTTGGGAAAACTTTCAAAAGTTTTGTGAAAAAGACTTTATTCTATCTTAGTTAAACTTATATCTTAGTTCCTTGTTATTATTTTTCTGTTAGACAAAACTATTTAGTGGTTGACGTAGTAGAAGACTCTTTATTTCTATTTGATGTTTCTTTCGGTTTCTTTCGCACTCGCACTTTTGTTTTGATTGTTAGAATGATTGCTAGTATGAGTGTTTATGTGAATGCTATGTTTGCTATATAGATTTTCATCGGAGAGTGACGAGTAGTCTATCAAATTATTTTCTCGAGGAATTCTTCTTCGTCAACATCACAGGCAAGTCACTTTGATCATACTTTCACCTATGTTTTTATGCATTGTAGTTCTACCATCCTATGCCCAATTGCATGCTGCCTAGGTACTTGGAAGCTATATTCTAGTTGTAGTATCATGTGGTAGGAACACAACAACCCCGATACTTGGCCCCGGGACGACAATTTCTTAATGCTATGCTTGAGTAGACGGGTTATCGGTTGAGTGTATACCACGAGTGATGCGAGATTGATATAATAATCAAGACCGGACTAAGACAAGACTTTCAAGACCTCGGACGCAATGCAACACTGGGTGAAGGACGGTTGACCGGCTCCATGGAAAACCCAGTGGATGCCCGGGATGCTGGAGAGGCCATGTCATCCTGCGGAAAGCTTCACCCAGGCTCAAAGAGATGGATGGATATTTTCAAGACCCAAGGCTTACCTGCACAGCCACAAGTCATTATGGGCTCTGGCTTGGTTGGACAACGCGGCGACTCTGGACAGGCGGTGCTAGCAGATGTAGACAAACGGTAGGAATGGATGGGCACCGACAGGGATTCAGAGGGACCCGTTGAAAGACCATGTTTTGATCATCCGGTCTTCAAACACCCTGAAGTGCGAGGACAAACCCGGAGGCGATCAAATCTTGTGGGGAACGTGTGCAAAACTCTGCAGAGTACTCAAACCTAATCGATTAGCCGTGTCCACGGTCACGGACAACTTGAGCCAAAGGAACTGAAGTTATCTGGATTTCTCAACACCATTAAATATATTTGATGTGGGAATTATTGACAACTCGGGTACGAGAACTGGTTGGCGGAACCATCTCGTTAACAACAAACCTTGTAGTAACATTTTGCTCTCAACCCCTCTTGTTGTAGGATAAAACTGGCTTTATGCAAAATTTAGCTCCACCGACCAAATATGCATGTAGAGATAGTTGATTATTACTTTTCACCCCTCTCTTATGTGACTTGCCGGCATATTCAATATGCTGACCTACACGGCTGCAACGTCTTATGTTGCAGATACTTTTCTTCGACGAGTAAGAGTACGATTCAGGGTTACGGTCTACACTCAACTTGCCATTGGTGTTTATTGGGACTCCACTCCCTTGACTGCTTCCGCTGAGATATTTAAGGTATATATCAGTTTTCGCTATTTACATGTGATTGCACTTTGATATATACATTGATGTACTGTGTGTGCCAGCATACTGATCCAGGGATGGCACAGAAACACAGAGGCTTGACTCATTTTGAGTCGGGTCGCTACAAGTACCTGCGCAAAAACAGCAAACTTGCACCCAACGCTACAAAGGGGTTGTCAATCCCTTCATGATTGATTGCAAGGTGAGATCTGGAGGTGGAAAGTGGAACAAAGTAAAAGTGTATGACTGAAAATATGATGTGAAGTAGACCCGGGGGCCATAGTGTTCACTATAGGCTTCTCTCATGATAGCAAATATTACGGTGGGTGAATGAATTACTGTCGAGCAATTGATAGAACCGTGCAAAGTCATGACAATATCTAAGGCAATGATCATACATATAGGCATCACGTCCGAGACAAGTAGACCGATACTTTCTGCTCTACTACTATTACTCCACACATCGACCGCTATCCAGCATGCATCTAGTGTATTGACTTCATAACAAACAGAGTAACGCCTTAAGAAAGATGATATGATGTAGAGGGATAAATTCATGCAATAGATATAAACCCCATCTTTTTACCCTTGATGGCAACAACACGATGCGTGCCTCGCTACCCATGCTATCACTGGGTGAGGTTACCGCACGGTATGAACCCAAAACCAAGCACTTATCCCATTGCAAGAATTATAGATCAAGTTGGCCAAACGAAACCCACAACTCGAAGAGAATTAAAAGGATATGAAATCATGCATATAAGAGATCAGAAGAAACTCAAATAAGATTCATAGATAATCTGATCATAAATTCACAATTCATCGGATCTCGACAAACACACCGCAAAAGAAGATTACATCGGATAGATCTCCATGAAGATCATGGAGAACTTTGTATTGAAGATCCAAGAGAGAGAAGAAGCCATCTAGCTACTAGCTATGGACCCGAAGGTCTATGGTGAACTACTCACGCATCATCGGGGAGGCAATAGTGTTGATGAAGAAGCCCTGCGTGTCCGAATCCACCCTCCGGCAGGGCACCAGAACATGCCCCAGATGGGATCTTGCGGAGACAGAAGCTTGCGGCGGTGGAAAGGTATTTTTGTGGCTCTCTCTCGTGGTTTCATACTTTTCGGGGATTCATAGGCATAAGCAGTAGGGCAGAGGAGCCACATGGGGCCCACAAGCCTGCTAGGCGCCCCCCAGGCCGGGGCTAGGGGGCTTGTGGCCTCCCCTGGTGCCCTTTGCCTTGGTTCTCAAGCTCCATGCGTATCTTCTATTCCGGAAAAAAATCTTTTCGGAGGTTTTATTCCGTTTGGACTCCGTTTAATATTCTCCTCTGAAAAAGGTCAAAAACACGGAAAAAACAGGAACTGGCACTTGGCACTGAGTTAATAAGTTAGTCCCAAAAAAGATATAGAATGCATACAAAAAATCCAAAGTTTGACAAGATAACATCATGGAACCGTAAAAAATTATAGATACGTTGGAGACGTATCATGTTGCGTCATCCACTCCTCTTCACAAAAAAATCCAACGCATATCATAAGTATCAGGAGTCGGTGTCAAGCCCCACATGCGGGTCTGGTCGCGCACTATGGGTGGGCTTGGCACGTGGCGGCTGTTGGAAATATGCCCTAGAGACAATAATAAAGGGGTTATTATCATATTTCCTTGTTCATGATAATCGTCTATTGTTCATGCTATAATTGTATTAACAGGAAACAATAATACATGTGTGAATAAATAGATCACAATGTGTCCCTAGCAAGCCTCTAGTTGGCTAGCTCATTGATCAATAGATGATCATGGTTTCCTGATCATGGACATTGGATGTCATTGATAATGGGATCACATCATTGGGAGAATGATGTGATGGACAAGACACAATCCTAAGCATAGCACTAGATCGTGTTGTTCGTATGGTAAAGCTTTTCTAATGTCAAGTATCTTTTCCTTCGACCATGAGATTATGCAACTCCCGGATACTGTAGAAGTGCTTTGGGTGTATCAAACGTCACAACGTAACTGGGTGACTATAAAGGTGCACTACGGGTATCTCCGAAAGTATCTGTTGGGTTGATACGAATAGAGATCGGGATTTGTCACTCCGTGTGACGGAGAGGTATCTCTGGGCCCACTCGGTAGAACATCATCATAATGAGCTCAATGTGACTAAGGAGTTAGTCACGGGATGATGTGCTACGGAACGAGTAAAGAGACTTGCCGGTAACGAGATTGAACAAGGTATAGGGATATCGACGATCGAATCTCGGGCAAGTTCTATACCGATAGACAAAGGGAATTGTATACGGGATTGATTAAATCCTTGACATCGTGGTTCATCCCATGAGATCATCGTGGAACATGTGGGAACCACCATGGGTATCCATACCCCGTTGAAGGTTATTGACGGGAGAGGTGTCTCGGTCATGTCTGCATGCCTCCCGAACCCGTAGGGTCTACACACTTAAGGTTCGATGACGCTAGGGTTATAGGGAATTGTTGTACGAGGTTACCAAAGGTTGTTCGAAGTCCCGGATGAGATCCCGGACGTCACGAGAAGCTCCGAAATAGTCCATAGGTGAAGATTGATATATAGGATGGATGGGTTTGGACGACGAAAATATTTCGGGCACCATCGGCAACGTGCCGGGACCACCGGAAGGGTTCTGGGGCCCAGTGGGAGAGGCCACCAACCCCGGGAGGCTACATGGGCTAAGTGTGAGAGGGAACCAGTCCCTAGGTGGGCTGGTGCACCCCCCCACACCCAGCTCATGGCGCACAAGAGGGGAATGAGGAGAAACCCTAGGCGCTGGAGGGCCTAAGGCCCACCTAGGGGTGCGCCACCCCCTCCCTTGCCTTGGCCGCCGCCCTAGCCTTCCATCTGGGGGCTGCCGCACCCCTTAGGGGTGGGAACCCTAAGGGCTGCTCGTCCCTCCTCTTCCCCCTATATATAGTGGAGGTTTTGGCCTTTGAAGACATGCAATTCTTTCTCTCTCGGCGCAGCCCTGCTTCTCCTCTCCCTCCTCTCCCACGATACTTGGCGAAGCCCTGCCGGGAGACATCATAGCTCCATTGCCACCACGCCGTCGGGCTGCCGAAGCTCTTCCCCAACCTCTTCCTCCTCCTTGGTGGTTGAAGGTGCGGGAGACGTCACCGGGCTGCACGTGTGTTGAACGCGGAGGTGCCGTGGTTTGGCACTAGTTCGGAATCACACCGCGATCTGAATCGCACCGAGTACGACTCCATCAACTGCGTTCTAGCAACGCTTCCGCTTAGCGATCTTCAAAGGTACGAAGATGCTCTCACCCCTCTCTTGTTGCTGGTTTCTCCATAGGAAGATCCATGTCTCGTGTAGGAAAATTTTGAATTTTTGCTACGTTACCCAACATTGGCATCCGAGCCAGGTTTTCTATGCGTGGATTCTTTGCACGAGTAGAACACAAAGGTTGTGGGCACTGATTTTTGTCAATTGCTTAACACTACTAGTCTTATTCCTTTCGGCGGTATTGTGGGATGAAGCGGCCCGGACCGACATTACACGTACGCTTACGTGAGACAGGTTCCACTGCGTGACATGCACATGGTGCATAAGGTGGCTAGAGGGTGTGTTTCTCTCCTACTCTAGTCGGATTGGATTTGATGAAAAGGGTCCTTATGAAGCGTAAATAGCTTTGGCATATCAACGTTGTGGCTGTCACATAGGTAAGAAGGCGTTCTTGCTAGAAACCCAAATCAGCCACGTAAAACTTGCAACAATAATTAGAGGACGTCTAACTTGTTTTTGCAGGGTATGACATGTGATGTGATATGACCAAAGGATATGATGTTACATGTGTGATGTATGAGATGATGATGTTCTTGTAATAGGATTCACGACTTGCATGTCGATTAGTATGACAACCGGCAGGAGCCATAGGAGTTGTCTAAATTTATTGTATGAGATGCAACGCCATGTGTTTACTACCTTTACTTCATTGCTAACGGTTAGCTGTAGTAGTAGTAGTAATAGTTGGCGTGACAACTTCACGGAGACACAATGATGGAGATCATGGTGTCACGCCGGTGACGATGATGATCATGCAATGCCCGAAGATGGAGATCGAAGGAGCAAAGATGATAATGGCCATATCATGTCACTTTATGATTGCATGTGATGTTTATCATGTTTTTTCATCTTATTGCTTAGAACGATGGTAGCATAATAAGATGATCCCTCATAAAATTTCGAGAATGTATTCCCCTAAGTGTGCACCGTTGCGAAGGATCGTTATTTTGAAGCACCACGTTATGATCGGGTGTGATAGATTCTAACGTTCGCATACAACGGGTGTAAGCCAGATTTACACACGCGAAACACTTAGGTTGACTCGACGAGCCTAGCATATATAGACTTGGCCTCGAATACGAGAGACCGAAAGGTCGAACTAGAGTCGTATGGTTGATACGATCAGCATGGAGATGCTCGCCATCGACAACTAGTCTGTCTCACGTGATGATCGGACACAGGTTAGTCGACATGGATCATGTAACACTTAGATGACTAGAGGGATGTCGATTTAAGTGGGAGTTCATACATAATTTTATTAGATGAACTTAATTATCTTGAAATTAGTCTAAAAATTGTCTTTACAAATATTGTAGATCCAATGGCCAACGCACCTGTCAACCTCAATTTCAATGTGTTCCTAGAGAAAAATAAGCTGAAAGATGATGGTAGAAACTATGCGTCCTGGGTCCGTAACTTGAAGCTCATCCTCATTGCATCCAAGAAGTCCTATGTCCTTGATGCGCCGCTAGGTGACCCTCCTATTCCTGTGGCAGCCCAAGACATTCAGAACGTCTGGCAAACGCGGAGTGATGACTACTCTCGGGTTAGGTGTGGCATGCTATACAGTTTAGAACCAGGGCTCCAAAGGCGTTTTGAGCAACACAGAGAATATGAGATGTTCCAGGAGCTGAAAGTAGTTTTTCAAGCTCATGCCCGGGTTGAGAGATACGAAGTCTCCGATAAGTTCTTTAGCTGCAAGATGGAGGAGAATACTTCTGTTAGTGAGCATATACTCAGAATGTCTGGGTTGCACGGTCGTCCGACTCAGCTTGGAGTCGAATTTCCGGATGATGCCGTAATTGACAGAATCCTCTAGTCTCTCCCACCAAGCTACAAGGGTTTTGTGCTGAACTACAACATGCAAGGGATGGAGAAGACCATTCCCCAGTTGTACTCGATGTTGAAATCTGCAGAAGTAGAAATCAAGAAAGAATATCAAGTGTTGATGGTCAATAAGACCACCAGTTTCAAAAGGGGCAAGGGTAAGAAGAACTTCAAGAAACACGGCAAAGATGATGTCGTGCCCGGTAAGCCAGTTGTTGGGAAGAAGAAAAAGAATGGACCCAAGCCTGAGACTGGGTGCTACTATTGCAAGGGAACCGGTCACTGGAAGCGGAAATGCCCCAAGTACTTAGCGGATAAGAAGGCTGGCAACGTCAAAGGTATATATGATATACATGTTATTGATGTGTACCTTACCAGCGCTCATAGTAGCACCTGGTATTTGATACCGGTGTTATTGCTCACATTTGCAACTCAAAGCAGGAACTGCAGAATAAACGGAGGCTCGCTAAGGACGAGGTGACGATGCGCGTCGGGAATGGTTCCAAGGTCGATGTGATCGCAGTCGGCACGCTACCTCTACATCTACCTTCGGGATTAGTTTTAAACCTTCATAATTGTTATTTAGTACCAGCCTTGAGCATGAAAATTATATCAGGGTCTTGCTTAATGCGAGACGGCTACTCATTTAAGTCAGAGAATAATGGTTGTTCGATTTATATGAGTGATATGTTCTATGGTCATGCTCCGCTCGTGAATGGTTTATTCTTAATGAATCTCGATCGTGATGTTACACATATTCATAGTGTGAATACCAAAAGATATAAGGTTGATAATGATAGTCCCACATACTTGTGGCACTGCCGCCTTGGTCATATCGGTGTCAAGCGCATGAAGAAACTCCATACTGATGGACTATTAGAGTCTCTCGATTTTGAACCGTGCCTCATGGGCAAGATGACTAAGACTCCGTTCTCAGGAGTAATGGAGCGAGCAACCGACTTATTGGAAATAATACATACTGATGTATACGGTCCAATGAACGTTCAAGATCGCAGTGGCTATCGTTATGTTCTCACTCTCACTGATGATTTGAGTAGGTATGGATATATCTACTTGATGAAGGACAAGTCTGAAACATTTGAAAAGTTCAAAGAATTTCAGAGTGAGGTTGAGAATCAACGTGACAAGAAAATAAAGTGTCTACAATCTGATCGTGGAGGAGAATATTTGAGTCATGAGTTTGGCACACACCTAAGGGAATGTGGAATTGTTTCACAACTGACGCCGCCTCGCACACTGCAACGTAACGGAGTGTCTGAACGTCGTAATCGCACTTTATTAGATATGGTACGATCTATGATGTCTCTTACCGACTTACCGCTATCATTCTGGGGATACGCATTGGAAACTGCAGCACTCACATTAAATAGGGCACCGTCTAAATCCGTTGAGACGACACCGTATGAACTATGGTTTGGCAAGAAACCTAAGCTGTCGTTTCTAAAAGTTTGGGGTTGCGATGCTTATGTGAATAATCTTCAACCAGAAAAGCTCGAACCCAAAGCGGAGAAATGTGTATTCATAGGATACCCTATGGAATCTATTGGGTATACCTTCTATCTTAGATCCGAAGGTAAAATCTTTGTTGCCAAGAACGGATCCTTTCTAGAGAAAGAGTTTTTCTCGAAAGAAGTAAGTGGGAGGAAAGTAGAACTTGATGAGGTAATTGTACCTCCTCTCGAACCAAAGAGTAGCGCAGCACGAGAAAATGTTCCTGTGGCGCCTACGCCAACTGAAGAGGAAGTTAATGATGATGATCATGAAGCTTCAGATCAAGTTGATACTGAACCACGAAGGTCCACAAGGGTACGTTCTGCACCAGAGTAGTACGGCAACCCTGTGATGGAGATCATGTTGTTAGACGACGGTGAACCTTTGAACTATGAAGAAGCAATGGTGGGCCCGGATTCTAAGAAATGGCTTGAGGTCATGAAATTCAATATAGGATCCATGTATGAGAACAAAGTATGGACTTCGGTGGACTTGCCCAATGATTGGCGAGCCATCGAAAATAAATGGATCTTCAAGAAGAAGACTGACGCAAACGGTAATGTGACCGTTTATAAAGCTCGACTTGTCGCAAAGGGTTTTCGACAAATTTTAGTTTTCCATGCGACGTTCCCCAACAGTGGCATCATGAGCTAGGTTCATGCGTAGATGTCTTCTCGAGTAGAACACAAAAGTTTTTGTGGGCGCTGATGTGCGTTTTGCTGCCCTCCTTAGTCTTTTCTTGATTCCGCGGTACTGTTGGATCGAAGCGGCTCGGACCAACATTACTCGTACGCTTACGAGAGACTGGTTTCATCGCTACGAGTAACTCCGTTGCTCAAAGATGACTGGCGGGTGTCGGTTTTTCCAACTTTAGTTGAATCAGATTTGATCGAGGAGGTCCTTGGATGAGGTTAAATAGCAATTCATATATCTCCGTTGTGGTGTTTGTGTAAGTAAGATGCGATCCTACTAGATACCCATGGTCACCACGTAAAACATGCAACAACAATTAGAGGACGTCTAACTTGTTTTTGCAGGGTATGCTTGTGATGTGATATGGCCAACGATGTGATGTGATATATTGGATGTATGAGATGATCATGTTGTAATAGTTAATATCGACTTGCACGTCGATGGTACGGCAACCGGCAGGAGCCATAGGGTTGTCTTTAAACTAATGTTTGTGCTTGTAGATGCGTTTACTATATTGCTAGGACGTAGCTTTAGTAGTAATAGCATGAGTAGCACGACAACCCCGATGGCGACACGTTGATGGAGATCATGATGATGGAGATCATGGTGTGACGCCGGTGACAAGAAGATCGTGCCGGTGCTTTGGTGATGGAGATCAAGAAGCACATGATGATGGCCATATCCTTTCACTTATGAATTGCATGTGATGTTAATCCTTTATGCACCTTATCTTGCTTAGAATGACGGTAGCATTATGAGGTGATCTCTCACTAAAATTTCAAGATGAAATTGTGTTCTCCCCGACTTTGCACCGTTGCGGCAGTTCTTCGTTTCGAGACACCACGTGCTGATCGGGTGTGATAGACTCAATGTTCACATACAACGGGTGCAAAACAGTTGCACACGCGGAACACTCGGGTTAAGCTTGACGAGCCTAGTATGTGCAGACATGTCCTCGGAACACATGAGACCAAAAGGTCGAGCATGAATTGTATAGTTGATATGATTAGCATAGAGATGCTTACCACTGAAACTATTCCCAACTCACGTGATGATCGGACTTGAGATAGTGGATTTGGATCATGTACCACTCAAATGACTAGAGAGATGTACTTTTTGAGTGGGAGTTCTTAAGTAATATGATTAATTGAACTAATTGTCATGAACATAGTCTAATGGTCTTTGCGAATTACGATGTAGCTTGCACTATAGCTCTACTGTTTTTAATATGTTCCTAGAGAAAATTTAGTTGAAAGTTGATAGTAGCAAACTTTGTAGACTGAGTTTGTAAAGCCGAGGATTGTCCTCGTTGCTGCGCAGAAGGCTTATGTCCTTAATGCACCACTCGGTGTGCTACACCTCGAGCGTCGTCTGTAGATGTTGTGAACATCCGACATACACGTTTCTGATGACTACACGATAGTTCAGTACAAAGTACTTAATGGCTTAGAAGCAAGGCGCCGAAGACGTTTTGAAACGTCACGGAACATAAGAGATGTTCTAAAGAGATGAAATTGTGATTTCAGGCTTGTGCCCTTGTTAAGAGGTATGAGACCTCCGACAAGATTCTTTGTCCATGAAGTAAAGGAGAAAAACTCAATAGTTGAGCGTGTGCTCAGATTGTCTGAGTACGACAATCACTTGAATCAAGTGGGAGTTAATCTTCCAGATGAGATAGTGATGGTTCTCCAAAGTCACTGCCACCAAGCTAAGAGAGCTTCGTGATGAACTATAACATATCAAGGATAGATACAATGATCCTTGAGCGATTCGCGATGTTTGACACTGCGAAAGTAGAAATCAAGAAGGAGCATCAATAGTTGATGGTTAGTAAAACCACTAAGTTTTGAGAAAGGCAAGGGCTAGAAGGGATACTTCGTGAAACGGCAAAGCAGTTGCTGCACTAATGAAGAGACCCCAAATTAAACCCAAGCCCGGGACTGAGTGCTTCTGTTATGAGGGGAACGGCCACTGAGGCGGAGCAACTCTAGATACTTGGTAGATAAGAAGGCTGGCAAAAGTCGAAAGAAGTATATTTGATATACATGATGTTGATGTGTACTTTACTAGTACTCCTAGTAGCACGATGGTATTGGATACCGGTTCGGTTGCTAAGTGATTAGTAACACAAAATGAAAGCTACGGCATAAACGGAGACTAGCTAAAGGCGAGGTGACGATACGTGTTGGAAGTGTTTCCAAGGTTGATATGATCAAACGTCGCACACTCCCTCTACCATCGGAATTGGTGTTAAACCTAAATAATTGTTATTTGGTGCTTGCGTTAAGCATGAACATGATTGGATCGTGTTTATTGCAATACGATTATTCATTTAAAGAGAATAATGGTTACTCTATTTGCTTGAATAATCACCTTCAATGGTTTATTGAATCTCGATCGTAGTGTTACACATGTTCATGATATTGGTGCCAAAAGATACGAGGTAATGATGATAGTACCACTTACTTGTGGCACTGCCGCTTGAGTCATGTTGGTATAAATTGCATGAAGAGGCTCCATGCTGATGGATCTTTATACTCACTTGATTTTGAATCACTAGTGACATGCAAATCATACCACATGAGCAAGGCCTTGTTTTCATTGAGATGAAACATGATAGTAACTTGTTGGAAGTGATACATTTTGATGTATGCAGTCCAATGGGTGCTGAGGCACGCAGTGGATATCATTATGTTCTTACTTCAATGACGATTTGAGTAGATACAAGAGTATTTACTTAATGAATCACAAGTCTGAAATATTGAAAGGTTCAATTCTGTTTCGAAGTGAAGTTCGTCGTAACAAGAGGATAAACTATTTACGATACGATCATAGAAATGAATATCTGAGTTACGAGTTTTGGTACGCAGTTAAGACAATGTGGAAATTGTTTTCGTAGTTCATGCCACCTGGAAACATCATAGTGTGATGATGTGTCTGAATGTCATAGACACACATTATTCGGTATGGTGCATGCTATGATGTCTCTTATCGAATTACCACTATCGTTTATGGGTTATGCATTAGAGACAACCGCATTCACTTTAAATAGGGCACCGTGTATTTCCGTTGAGATGACACGATACAGACTGAGGTTTAGAGAAATCTAAACTGTCGTTTCTTGAAAGTTTGGGGCTTCGACACTTATGTGAAAAAGTTTCAGTCTGATAAGCTCGAACCCAAAGCGGATAAATGCATCTTCATAGGATATCCAAAATAGTTGGGTACATCTCCTATCTCAGATCCGAAAGCAAAGTGTTTGTTTCTAGAAACGGATCCTTTCTCGAGGAAAGGTTTCTCTCGAAAGAATTGAGTGGGAGGGTGGTAGAACTTGATGAGGTTATTGAACCATCACTTCAACCAGTGTGTAGCAGGGCGGAGGAAGTTGTTCCTGTGGCGCCTACACCAATTGAAGTGAAAGCTCATGATGGTGATCATCGAGCATCGGATCAAGTTACTACAAGGCTCGTAGGTTGACAAGGTCGCGTACTACTATAGAGTGGTACGGTAACCCTGTCTTGGAGGTCATGTTGTTGAGCAACAGTGAACCTACGAGTTATGGAGAAAGCAATGGTGGGCCCGGATTCCGACAAATGGCTGGAAGCCATGAAATCTGAGAGAGGATCCATGTATGAAAGCAAAGTGTAGACTTCGGAAAAACTACTTGATGGTCACAGGACTATTGAGTAAAGATGGATCTTTAAAAGGAAGACAGACGATGATGGTGATAAGTCACTATTAAGAAAAGCTCGACATGTCGCAAAGATGTTTCCGACAAGATCAAACAGTTGACTATGATGAGACTTTCTCACTCGTAGCGATGCTAAAAGTCTGTTAGAATTATGTTAGTAGTTGATGCATTATTTATGAAATATTGCACATAGGATGTAAAAACATTGTATGTGATACAACCAGGAGGTTTTGTCGATCCTAAAGATATTAGGAAGTATGCAAGCTCCAGCGATCCTTCAATGGCCTGGTGCAAGCATCTCGGAGTTGGAATATACACTTTGATGAGATGATCAAAGATTTTGGGTTTGTAAAAGGTTTATGAGAAACTTGTATTTCCAAAGAAGTGAGTGGGAGCACTATAGAATTTCTGATAAGTATATGTGGCTGACATATTGTGGATCAGAAGTAATGTAGAATTTCTGTAAAGCATACAAGGTTGTTTGAAAGGAGTTTTCAAAGGAATACCTGGATTGCGCTACTTGAACGTTGAGCATCAAAGATCTATAGAGATAGATCGAAAGCGCTTAATGGAAGTTTCAACAAGATGCATGCCTTGACAAGTTTTTGAAGGAGTTCAAAATAGATCAGCAAAGAAGAAGTTCTTGGTTGCGTTGTAAGGTGTGAATTTGAGTAAGACCTAAAACCCGACCCCGGCAGAATAAAGAGAATAGACGAAGGTCGTCTTCTATGCCTTGGCCGTAGAATCTGAAGTATGCCATGCTGGGTACCGCACCTGATGTGTGCCTTGACTCAAAGTCTGTTGAGAGGTACAAAGAGTGATCCATGATTGAATCACTAGCAGCGGTCAAAATTTATCGTTAGTAACTTATGGACTAAGGAATTTTTCTCGATTATGGAGGTGGTTAAAGAGTTCGTCGTAAAGGGTTGCGTCGATGCAAGCTTTGACACTAATCTGAATAACTATGAGTAGTGAAACGGATTCGTATAGTAGAGTAGATATTTGGAGTATTTCCGAATAGCACATAGTATCAGCATCTATAAGATGCCATAAAGATTTGTAAAGAACACACGGATCTGAAAGTTTCCGAACCGTTGACTAAAACCTCTCTCACGAGCAAGACGTGATCAGACCCCATAACTATATGGGTGTTGGATTCGTTGGAATCACATGGTGATGTGAACTAGATTATTGACTCTAGTGCAAGTGTGTAGCGACCCGACTCAAGACGAGTCAAGCCTCTGTGTTTCTGTGCCATCCCTGGATCAGTATGCTGGCACACACAGTACATCAATGTATATATCAAAGTACAATCACATGTAAGTAGTGTAAAATTGATATATACCTTAAATATCTCAGCGGAAGCAGTCAAGGGAGTGGAGTCCCAATAAACACCAACGACAAGTTGAGCCTGAATCGTACTCTTACTTGTCGAAGAAAAATATCTTCAACATAAGACGTTGCAGCCGTGTAGGTCAGCATATTGAATATGCCGGCAAGTCACATAAGAGAGGGGTGAAAAGTAATCATCTATACTATATGCATATATGGCAGGTGGGGTTATAAGTTTTTAGCGAAAAGCAAGTTTTCTCCTACATCAAGAGAGGGCTAAAAGCAAAATGTTACTACATTGTTGGTTGTTAACGAGATGGTTCCGCCAACCAGTTCTCGTAGCCGAGTTGTCAATAATTACCCTCATCAAATATATTTAATGGTGTTGAGAAATCCAGATAACTCCAGTTCCTTTGGCTCAAGTTGTCCATGACCGTGGACACGGCTAATCGATTAGGTTTGAGTACTCTGCAGAGTTTTGCACACGTTCCCCACAAGATTTGATCACCTCCGTGTATGTCCTCGCACTTCAAGGTGTTTGAAGACCAGATGATCAAAACAGGGTCTTTCAACGGGTCCCTCTGAATCCCTGTCGGTGCCCATCCATTCCTACCGTTCGTCTACATCTGCTAGCACCGCCTGTCCAGAGTCGCCGCGTTGTCCAACCAAGACAGAGCCCATAATGACTTGTGGCTGTGCAGGTAAGCCTTGGGTCTTGAAAATATCCGTCCGTCCCTTTGAGCCTGGGTGAAGCTTTCCGCAGGATGACATGGCCTCTCCAGCATCCCGGGCATCCACTGGGTTTTCCAGGGAGCCGATCAACCGTCCTTCACCCAGTGTTGCATTGCGTCCGAGGTCTTGAAAATCTTGTCTTAACCGGGCTTGATTATTATATCAACCTCGCATCACTCGTGGTATACACTCAACCGATGACCCGTCTACTCAAGCATAGCATTAAGAAATTGTCATCCCGGGGCCAAGTATCGGGGTTGTTGTGTTCCTACCACATGATACTACAACTTATACTAAAGTTTCCAAGTACCTAGGCAGCATGCAATTGGGCATAGGATGGTAGAACAACGATGCATAAAACATAGGTGATAGTATGATCAAAGTGACTTGCATGTGATGTTGACGAAGAAGAATTTCTCGAGAAAATAACTTGACAGACTACTCGTCACTCTCCGATGAAATCTATATAACAAACATATCATCCACATAAGCACTCATACTAGCAATCATTCTAACAATCAAAACAAAAGAGAGAGCGAATAGGAATCTAAAAGAAACTTCAATTCAGACTAGGGAGTTTTCTACTACGTCAAACACTAAATAGTTTTGTCTAACAGAAAATAATAACAAGGAACTAAGATATAAGTTTAACTAAGATAAAATAAAGTATTTTTTTCACAAAACTATTTGAAAGTATTCCCAAATGGGATTTGAAAGAGTGATGAAAACAATTGCACGTTACTACGGGACTAGAATTGTTTTCATGAAAACAAATAAAAATAAAATAAAAACTTGTTGCAAAACTACTGTTTTATCTAACAGAAACAAAACAATAATTTTTCTGAAATAATAAAGAAAATATTTTAAAACAAAAGTAGAAAAGGAATTAGCCGAAATCCTAAAAGAGGTGAAACAGAAATTGTTTCACATGAAACAGTGAGCTAAAATACTCAAACAAATCTGAAATTTTTACCACTGATAAATAGGATCACTAGTGATCAGTAACAAAAGGAATCAAATTAAAAGCTATTTTTAAACTCCTGGAATAGGCAAAACAAGGTTTAAACTAAATCTGATCTAACTTGTACTTTAAAATTTCAAACATAGACAAATTATATGTTTTTAAAAACTAAAGAAAATTTGTGAGCTACTGGGAAAAGAATCAATGTCATTGGACTTCGGGATCAAAAGTTCTGGCTAAAACAAAATTGAAACTTTCTGATTTTTGCACACAGGCAGAAAAAACTGAAGCTAACTATCTACAAATAGGGGGTACACGTGGCATGATGCTATAGGCTGCGGGGGACGTTTGTTGGAAAGTTTTGAGCAAACAGCCGAGGCTAACCAGAAACTGCTGGCTAAAGGTATAAGTGAAAATAAACCGCTGGTTTTCTAAACTAAACCGAAGGGGTATATTATGATCTAATCTACACTACACATCTAAGATCCAACGGCTACAAAAGAAAAAGAAGAAGCAAACAGAGAGGAGAGAGTCCTTACCGTGGTGGAGCTGCTCCCGTGGCTGGCTGCTAGCCATGGTGGGAAGGAGGTGCTCCGGCGAGAGGAGTGGTGGAGGGGGGGGCGGGAGTGGGGAAGGGGGGGCGAAGGTGGGGGGGTGCTTCTGGTAGGGGAGGGGAGGGGGCGAGGTGGAGAGGGGGGGCTGTAGGAGGCGAGGTGAAGGTGGAAAAACTGCTGGTTTTGGTGCTCGTGGTAATGGCGATGGGGAGGTGGAGAAGGGGCAGTAGGGGGCGGTGGAGGGGGTGGAGTGGTGAGGCCGAAGTGGTGGGGTAGGTGGCCGAAGGGTGGAGGGGTGCAGGGGTGGCGAGGTGGAGTTCCTGGCAGCTCTCTGGTGAGTTTTCCGGTGACGATTCCGGCGAGGGGTGCACGGGCTAGGGGCGAGGAGAGGCTGCGGTTTCAACGGGAATGGAACGAGGAGGACGAGGGGCTTCTTATAGAGGTGACGGGAGGCGCTGGGAGGGAAAGGATTTCGCGAATCCCGGAGGTGGGGATTCTCCTCTCCATGGAAGGAAACTTCCTGCTGTGACGTGAGGGAGAGCGAGGTAGAAGATGATCTAGTTGGGCCAAGTTTGGAAAGTGTTTAATGGGCCAGGGGGTATTTCCTAATAAAAGTGATCTCCTTCCTATTTTCAAAACTAGGAAACTAAAGCTTTAAAAAGGAAATCAAATCAATTCGGAATAAAGAGTTTTTATATACTAAAATTATCAGAAAAATAAAATATAGATGATGGGCAATTTTCCACAGCAAAAATAAAAACTTCAGAAAAAATGTTTTTCCAAAAATCCCTAAAAGCATTATTTCTTTTTTGCAAATAATTTTCAAATGACCCTCTAAGTTTTAGGGTGCAAATAACATTCAAAATGCCCGGGATCTTGAGGGTCATATTCCTCCGCTCTTTTCTGTTTGACAGAAAGTATTTCCCGGCATTTCTTGCACGAAGAAAACAAATAAAAATGCAAGAGAATTCAAATGCAAATATCTCCGTTCAAATTATTTGTAGTTGAAGAAGTCATGTCATCTTCTCTCTTTGCTTTTAAAAGCTTGAATTTGAATTCACCGGAGATGGGGAAAGTCATTTTACTCCCTCTCATTCAAACGTTTCGAAAAGTTTCAAATTTCACACAAGTTTCAGTCACTCAGCAAACAAACAAACAATCAATATAATAATTATATTAACATTCCGAAATTTATAATTTTGGGATGTTACAAAGTGGGAGACTGTTGAAAATATGCCCTAGAGGCAATAATAAATTAGTTATTATTATATTTCCTTGTTCATGATAATCGTTTATTATCCATGCTATAATTGTATTGATTGGAAACACAATACTTGTGTGGATACATAGACAAAACATTGTCCCTAGAAAGCCTCTAGTTGACTACCTCGTTGATCAAAGACGGTCAAGGTTTCCAGACCATAGGCAAGTGTTGTCACTCGATAACGGGATCACATCATTAGGAGAATCATGTGATGGACTAGACCCAAACTAATAGACGTAGCATGTTGATCGTGTCATTTTGTTGCTACTGTTTTCTGCGTGTCAAGTATTTGTTCCTATGACCATGAGATCATATAACTCACTGACACTGGAGGAATGCTTTGTGTGTATCAAACGTCGCAACGTAACTGGGTGACTATAAAGATGCTCTACAGGTATCTCCGAAGGTGTTCGTTGAGTTAGTATGGATCGAGACTGGGATTTGTCACTCCGTATGACGAAGAGGTATCTCGGGGCCCACTCGGTAATACAACATCACACACAAGCCTTGCAAGCAATGTGACTTAGTGTAAGTTGTGGGATCTTGTATTACGGAACGAGTAAAGAGACTTGCCGGTAAACGAGATTGAAATAGGTATGCGGATATTGACGATCGAATCTCGGGCAAGTAACATACCGAAGGACAAAGGGAATGACTTACGGGATTATATGCATCCTTGGCACTGAGGTTCAAACGATAAGATCTTCGTAGAATATGTAGGATCCAATATGGGCATCCAGGTCCCGCTATTGGATATTGACCGAGGAGTCACTCGGGTCATGTCTACATAGTTCTCGAACCCGCAGGGTCTGCACACTTAAGGTTCGACGTTGTTTTATGCGTATTTGAGTTATATGGTTGGTTACTGAATGTTGTACCGAGTCCCGGATGAGATCACGAACGTCACGAGGGTTTCCGGAATGGTCCGGAAACGAAGATTGATATATAGGATGACTTCATTTGGTTACCGGAAGGTTTTCGGGCATTACCGGTAATGTACCGGGAATGACGAATGGGTTCCAGATCTTCACCGGGAGGGGGGACCACCCACCCGGGAGGGCCCAAGGACCTTGGGGGTGGCGCACCAAGTAGGTGGGGTCAGCCCAAGGCTGTCTTGCACAAGAGAAAGAAAAACCAATAGAAGAGAAAGAAAAAAAGGAAAGGTGGGAAAAGAGAGAAGGACTCCACCTTCCAATCCTAGTTGGACTAGGATTGGAGGAGGACTCCTCCCTTGGTGGCGCAGGCGTTGGGGCTCCTTGAGACTCAAGGCTAGCCTCCCCTCCCCTCCTCCTATATATATGGAGCTATTAGGGCTGATTTGAGATGACTTTTCAAGGCAGCCCGACCACATACCTCCACGGTTTTACCTCTAGATCGCGTTTCTGCGGAGCTCGGGCGGAGCCCTGCTGAGATTAGATCACCACCAACCTCCGGAGCGCCGTCATGCTACCGGAGAACTCATCTACCTCTCCGTATCTCTTGCTAGATCAAGAAAGCCGAGATCATCGTCGAGCTGTACGTGTGCTGAACGCGGAGGTGCCGTCCGTTCGGCACTAGATCGGAGCGGATCGTGGGACGGTTCGCGGGGCGGATCGAGGGACGTGAGGACGTTCCACTACATCAACCGCGTTCACTAACGGCTTCTGCTGTGCGATCTACAAGGGTACTTAGATCGGAAATCCCCTCTCGTAGATGGACATCACCATGATAGGTCTTCGTGCGCGTAGGAAATTTTTTGTTTCCCATGCGACGTTCCCCAACACTATGTAGTACCAATATAGTAATGGAGTACGAGTGTGGATATTTCAAAAGGAATAGTAGTGTTGCCCCCTTCTCTCTCATTTTTTCTCTTTTTTTCTTTTTCTTTTTCTCTTTTTTTGTGGCCTCTTTGGCTCTTTCTCTTATCTCTCATTTGTCCTCTTTGGGATCTTTTGTTTGTCCTATTTGGGATCTTTTCCTCACTTATGGGCAACACTCTATGTTTTACATGAATAGAAATAAAAAATCATCACACTTTATAAGAAGTACTCAACATAAAGACAAGTGAAAACTATCATGATGTATGCAAATGTAAGCCTCTGCCAGTGTAGCAGGACATGCAATGATACTAGCGCGTCACTTAGTAGTAATGAGGGCAAGGCCCAACTAGCATGCGGCTCTATGATCAAGCAAAAGCATGTATGACATGAAGATCAAGTCAAGAGATGATGGATGTTCCATGGCAATGTATCTCGGAAAGGCTATGGAAATGTCTTAATAGGTTGGTATGGTGGTTGTTATGAGGAAAGATATAATGAGGCTTATGTATGACAGAGCGTATCATGTCATGGATTTGGATGCACCGGCGGAGTTTGCACCAACTCTAAATGTGAGAAACGGCAATGCACGGTACCGAAGAGGCTAGGAAAATATGGATGGTGGAAGTACCAACAATCAAATACTCACATTAGTCCGAAGAACTCATACACTTATTATCGATAACTCTCTATCTAGTTAGGAGATTCACAAAAAGACAAGTACCTCGAGGAGGAATGTTTGGGGGTTTGGTTATCCTTGCGCATCCTCGACTCATGGTAACGTGAGGCTACTCTATATATTCCAACCCCTCTAGAGATTAGCGATCAATTTAGTAACTAGAGTTCTCAACTAATTTTTAGTTTTTGAAAAACACATGGATTTCCCAAAATACGACACCTATCACTAATAGTCTCAAGCTCTTGGAACCAATAGTCCAAACATTACTCAAATCAATACCTCAAAACTATTGCAAGTTACTACTATACTTAAATAGCAACCTCAATTACCTACTTATGCAAGACACACAACTTAGTGCAATAAGCCAACTTTCTAAACAAGATAAGCATGATAACTCATGAGAGTTGCAAAATCAACCTAAGTAAAAGCTCTTAAAAGGATTAGCATGAAAGCTGAGAGTTGAGCATGACAGCAGCTACGAAAAGATGAAGAACACACAAAAAGAATAAGCAAGAAAACCCGTGTTGTGTTCTAGCGTGGAATGGAGCCTGTATCTCTCTCGAACAAGGTAGGCTAGGTTACGACTTGTTATGAACAGCAAGCCAAACTAAAACAAACTAAAAACTAAATAGCGGGAGGCTCCAAGCATAGCACATATCATATGAAGTGATAAAAAGATAGTATGGAGATGGACGACCTGATGATTGTTGATAGAGAAAGGGATGCACGGGGGCATCACCAAGTTTAGACGCTTGAGTCTCCTTTGAACATTTCTTGGGATGCACGGGAGCATCCATGAGCTTGAGCGTTTGACACTCCTTTATCTTCTTTCATCATCTCTCCCATCGCAATACTTGAAAACTCCCTTCATACAAAACTCATCATAAGCTGATTAGAGTAGTTAGTCCCCTAAATAAAATAAGTCACTACCTGCTGGAAATAAAGATTCTCATGAAAAGATACTGATTCTTATGAATGCCAAAAGATTTTTGCAAATAAAAAGCAAGCTTAGGATTCGCAAAACAATGAAAACACGAAAAGATGGCAGAATCTATGAAAAACAGAATAGTAGGTAGTAAATAATTTGTTAGGGGCACTTCTGCAACTCAAATAAAAAAACATAGAACAGATGTTAGAAACACAATTATATAAAGCATGCTGTCAAAACAATTCAGATAAAAAACATGATCTGGTGATGTTTGGCAATTTTTTCCGTCAAGCAGACAGAATCTGTTTCTGGACAGTATGTCACAATTTTTGAACTTTCTTGCAATGGGAGGCTATAACTTGGCACAAAGCTTAAAAATAAAGATACAATGATGTTGCTACAGTAGTAACACACATCAAGACCACTAAAATAGAAAGTAAAAACATATTGGGTTGCCTCCCAACAAGCGCTTTCTTTTCTGCCTTTGAGCTAGGCATAATGCAAGAAGATCAAGTTGTATCAATTGAACCATCATCTAGATCATCAAAGAGATCTTCAATCATACAACTATTCTTAAGAAGAGTCTCAAAGATAGGCTTAGTGGCAACACTTCTAGGAGCAAAAGAAAAGGTAGTAAGACCAATTGGAATTTCATTTCTAATTCTATTTTTATCATTTACCTACTTGAGGACGAGAAAGAATTAAGGTTGGAGATGCTGATACGTCTCCAAAGTATTTATAATATTTGGTTGTTCCATGTTATAATTTTATCATTCTAGGATACTTTGGGGGCATTTTTTCTTGATTCATATTATTTTTCAGCAATAAACTATTAACCCACTCCCAAGTGTGAGTTGATATTTTTGTGCATTTTTTTGGATTTCCAGGTTTGCAGTACCAAACGAAGTCAAAATACCACGAAAGTTTTTGATGATTTTTTTGGACTAAAAGAAGACACGGATGCTTCGGGAGAAGGCCAGGGGCCACACGAGGGCCCCACAAGCCAATAGGACACACGAGGGGGGTGGTCACGCCCTCTTATCTTGTGGACCACCCCCTCGTCACCCGACCTCGTTCTCTGGCTCATAAATGCTCATATATTCCGAAAACCCTAGAGGAGATCCCGAAACACTTTTTTTGATGTTGCAAGTCTCTGTTCCGCTGTGTGCCCCTCTGGAGCCCTATTTGGGTGACCTCTCGGAGGGGGGTCGATCACAGAGGGCCTCTACATCAACCTTGCTACTCACATGGTGATGTGTGAGTAGTCTACCAAAGACCTACGGGTTCATAGCTAGTATCTAGATGGATCTCTCTCTATGTTCTTCAATACAAAGTTCATCGCATCTTCGCGATGATCTATTCAATGTAATCACTTTGTGCGGTGTTTTTTTGGGATATGATGAATTATGCGTTTATGTTTAGATTATTCATCATAAAGATTTGAGTCTTCTCTGAATTATATGATTCTTATTTCCATGATTATTATAGCTTTGTAAATAGCTCCGATCTATTGATTTGGTTTGGCCAACTAGATTGATCTATCTTCGGTGAGAGAGGTGTCTTGTAGTGGGTTGAATCTTGTGGTGATCGATTCCAGTGACAGAAAGGGACATGACACGTATTAGTATTTCTGCCACTAAGGATAAAATTACGGGTTTCATTCATATTAATTGAGTTACTTTGTCTATGTCATGTCATTGTTCTCCAAGCATTACTCTCTTTTACTTAATACTATAGATGCATGTTGGATAGCGGACGATGGATAGAGTAATAGTAGTAGATGCACGCAAGAGATGGTTTACTTCATTATGGATGTTATGCCTATATACACATGATCATTTTCATGAATGAATATTCCATAACTATGCGCTTTTCTATTAATTGCCTAATAGTAATTTGTTTACCCATTGTATGCCTTCTTCAAGAGAGATGCCAATGTAGAACACTATGCCCAGCGGGTCTGTTCACTTATAAATTAACAAACACTGCTATTTCCATGTTGCCTTTATTTGTTTCTTATTTATTTACACTTTATATTTATCCAACTATCATCTACACTAGTTATCTACTTGCATGTAACGAATTCAAGGGGCTTCACAACCCTCTTGCCGGCGTTGGGTGCAAGTGTTTTCTCTTTTGTGCGTAGGCGCTGAAGAGTGGAGTTGCGTGATCCTCTTATTGGTTCTATAACCTTGGTTCTCATTGAGTGGAATACTTATATATACTGTGTTGTGCTACCTCTTAAGCTTGCGTTGGTTTTTCCCTTGAAGAGGAAAGGGTGATGCAGCACAGTAGCAACAAGTATTTCCCTCAGTTTGAGAACCAAGGTCTCAATCCAGTAGGAGTATCAAGCCAAGTCTCCAAAGTACCTGCGCAAAAACAACAAACTTGCACCCAACGCTACAAAGGGGTTGTCAATCCCTTCATGATTGATTGCAACATGGAAATATGTTGTGAAGTAGACCCGGGGGCCATAGTGTTCACTATAGGCTTCTCTCATGATAGCAAATATTATGGTGGGTGAACGAATTACTGTCGAGCAATTGATAGAACCGTGCAAAGTCATGACGATATCTATGGCAATGATCATACATATAGGCATCACGTCCGAGACAAGTAGACCGATACTTTCTGCTCTACTACTATTACTCCACACATCGACCGCTATCCAACATGCATCTAGTGTATTGACTTCATAACAAACAGAGTAACGCCTTAAGAAAGATGACATGATGTAGAGGGATAAATTCATGCAATAGATATAAACCCCATCTTTTTACCCTTGATGGCAACAACACGATGCGTGCCTCACTACCCATGCTATCACTGGGTGAGGTTACCGCACGGTATGAACCCAAAACCAAGCACTTCTCCCATTGCAAGAATTATAGATCAAGTTGGCCAAACGAAACCCACAACTCAAAGAGAATTACAAGGATATGAAATCATGCATATAAGAGATCAGAAGAAACTCAAATAAGATTCATAGACAATCTGATCATAAATCCACAATTCATCGGATCTCGACAAACACACCGCAAAAGAAGATTACATCGGATAGATCTCCATGAAGATCATGGAGAACTTTGTATTGAAGATCCAAGAGAGAGAAGAAGCCATCTAGCTACTAGCTATGGACCCGAAGGTTTATGGTGAACTACTCACGCATCATCGGAGAGGCAATAGTGTTGATGAAGAAGCCCTCCGTGTCCGAATCCCCCCTCCGGCAGGGCACCAGAACGTGCCCCAGATGGGATCTTGCGGAGACAGAAGCTTGCGGCGGCGGAAAGGTATTTTTGTGGCTCTCTCTCGTGGTTTCAGATTTTTTTGGGGATTCATAGGCGTAAGAAGTAGGGTAGAGGAGCCACATGGGGCCCACAAGCCTGCTAGGCGCCCCCCAGGCCGGGGCTAGGGGGCTTGTGGCCTCCCCTGGTGCCCTTTGCCTTGGTTCTCAAGCTACATGCGTATCTTCTATTCCGAAAAAAAATAATCTTTTCGGAGGTTTTATTCTGTTTGGACTCCGTTTAATATTCTCCTCTGACAAAGGTCAAAAACACGGAAAAAACATGAACTGGCACTTGGCACTGAGTTAATAAGTTAGTCCCAAAAAAGATATAAAATGCATACAAAACATCCAAAGTTTGACAAGATAACAGCATGGAACCGTAAAAAATTGTAGATACGTTGGAGACGTATCATGTTGCATCATCCGCTCCTCTTCACAAAAAAATCCAACGCATATCATAAGTATCAGGAGTCGGTGTCAAGCCCCACATGCGGGTCTGGTCGCGCACTGTGGGTGGGCTTGGCACGCGGCGGTTGTTGGAAATATGCCCTAGAGACAATAATAAAATGGTTATTATCATATTTCCTTGTTCATGATAATCGTCTATTGTTCATGCTATAATTGTATTAACAGGAAACAATAATACATGTGTGAATAAATAGATCACAATGTGTCCCTAGCAAGCCTCTAGTTGGCTTGCTCATTGATCAATAGATGATCATGGTTTCCTGATCATGGACATTGGATGTCATTGATAATGGGACCACACCATTGGGAGAATGATGTGATGGACAAGACACAATCCTAAGCATAGCAGTAGATCGTGTTGTTCGTATGGTAAAGCTTTTCTAATGTCAACTATCTTTTCCTTCGACCTTGAGATTGTGCAACTCCCGGATACAGTAGGAGTGCTTTGGGTGTATCAAACGTCACAACGTAACTGGGTGACTATAAAGGTGCACTACTGGTATCTCCGAAAGTATCTGTTCGGTTGATACGAATAGAGATCGGGATTTGTCACTCCGTGTGACGGAGAGGTATCTCTGGGCCCACTCGGTAGAACATCATCATAATGAGCTCAATGTGACTAAGGAGTTAGTCACGGGATGATGTGCTACGGAACGAGTAAAGAGACTTGCCGGTAACGAGATTGAACAAGGTATAGGGATATCGACGATCGAATCTCGGGCAAGTTCTATACCGATAGACAAAGGGAATTGTATACGGGATTGATTAAATCCTTGACATCGTGGTTCATCCCATGAGATCATCGTGGAACATGTGGGAACCACCATGGGTATCCATACCCCGTTGAAGGTTATTGACGGGAGAGGTGTCTCGGTCATGTCTGCATGCCTCCCGAACCCGTAGGGTCTACACACTTAAGGTTCGATGACGCTAGGGTTATAGGGAATTGTTGTACGAGGTTACCAAAGGTTGCTCGAAGTCCCGGATGAGATCCCGTACATCACGAGAAGCTCCGGAATAGTCCGGAGGTAAAGATTGATATATAGGATGGATGGGTTTGGACGACGGAAATATTTCGGGCACCACCGGCAACGTGCCGGGACCACCGGAAGGATTCCGGGGCCCACTTGGAGAGGCCACCAACCCCGGGAGGCTACATGGGCTAAGTGTGAGAGGGAACCAGTCCCTAGGTGGGCTGGTGCACCCCCACATCCAGCCCATGTCGCACAAGAGGGGAAGGAGGAGAAACCCTAGGCGCTGGTGGGCCTAAGGCCCACCTAGGGGTGCGCCAACCCCTCCCTTGCCTTGGCCGCTGCCCTAGCCTCCCATCTGGGGGCTGCCGCACCCCTTAGGGGTGGGAAGCCTAAGGGCTGCGCCTCCCTCCCCTTCCCCCTATATATAGTGGAGGTTTTGGCCTTTGAAGACATGCAATTCTTTCTCTCCGGGCGCAGCCCTGCTTCTCCTCTCCCTCCTCTCCCACGGTACTTGGCGAAGCCCTGCCGGGAGACCTCATAGCTCCACCGCCACCATACCATCGTGCTGCCGAAGCTCTTCCCCAACCTCTTCCTCCTCCTTGCTGGTTGAAGGTGCGAGAGACGTCACCGGGCTGCACGTGTGTTGAACACGGAGGTGCCGTGGTTTGGCAGTAGTTCGGAATCACACCGCGATCTGAATCGCACCGAGTACGACTCCAACCGCGTTCTAGCAACGCTTCTGCTTAGTGATCTTCAAAGGTACGAAGATGCTCTCACCCCTCTCTTGTTGCTGGTTTCTCCATAGGAAGATCCATGTCTCGCGTAGGAAAATTTTGAATTTTTGCTACGTTACCCAACATTGGCATCTGAGCCAGGTTTTCTATGCGTGGATTCTTTGCACGAGTAGAACACATAGGTTGTGGGCACTGATTTTTGTCAATTTCTTAACACTACTAGTCTTATTCCTTTCCGGCGGTATTGTTGGATGAAGCGGCCCGGACCGACATTACACGTACGCTTACGTGAGACAGGTTCCACTGCTTGACATGCACATGGTGCATAAGGTGGCTAGCGGGTGTGTGTCTCTCCTACTCTAGTCGGATTGGATTTGATGAAAAGGGTCCTAATGAAGGGTAAATAGCTTTGGTATATCAACGTTGTGGCTGTCACATAGGTAAGAAGGCGTTCTTGCTAGAAACCCAAATCAGCCACGTAAAACTTAAAACAATAATTAGAGGACGTCTAACTTGTTTTTGCAGGGTATGACATGTGATGTGATATGACCAAAGGATGTGATGTTACATGTGTGATGTATGAGATGACGATGTTCTTGTAATAGGATTCACGACTTGCATGTCGATTAGTATGACAACTGGCAGGAGCCATAGGAGTTGTCTTAATTTATTGTATGAGATGCAACGCCATGTGTTTACTACCTATACTTCATTGCTAACGGTTAGCTGTAGTAGTAGTAGTAATAGTTGGGGTGATAAATTCACGGAGACACAATTATGGAGATCATGGTGTCACGCCGGTGACGATGATGATCATGCGATGCCCGAAGATGGAGATCGAAGGAGCAAAGATGATAATGGCCATATCATGTCACTATATGATTACATGTGATGTTTATCATGTTTTTTCATCTTATTGCTTAGAATAACGGTAGCATAATAAGATGATCCCTCATAAAATTTCGAGAATGTATTCCCCTAAGTGTGCACCGTTGCGAAGGATCGTTATTTCGAAGCACCACGTTATGATCGGGTGTGATAGATTCTAACGTTCGCATACAATGGGTGTAAGCCAGATTTACACACGCGAAACACTTAGGTTGACTCGACGAGCCTAGCATATATAGACATGGCCTCGAATACGAGAGACCGAAAGGTCGAACATGATTCGTATGGTTGATACGATCAGCATGGAGATGCTCACCATCGACAACTAGTCCGTCTCACGTGATGGTCGGACATAGGTTAGTCGACATGGATCATGTAACACTTAGATGACTAGAGGGATGTCGATTTAAGTGGGACTTCATACATAATTTGATTAGATGAACTTAATTATCATGAAATTAGTCTAAAAATTGTCTTTACAAATATTGTAGATCCAATGGCCAACGCACCTATCAACCTCAATTTCAACGTGTTCCTAGAGAAAAATAAGCTGAAAGATGATGGTAGAAACTATGCGTCCTGGGTCCGTAACTTGAAGCTCATCCTCATTGCATCCAAGAAGGCCTATGTCCTTGGTGCGCCGCTAGGTGACCCTCCTATTCCCGCGGCAGCCCAAGGCATTCAAAACGTCTGGCAAACGCGGAGTGATGACTACTCTCTGGTTAGGTGTGGCATGCTATACAGTTTAGAACCGGGGGGTCCAAAGGCGTTTTGAGCAACACAGAGAATATGAGATGTTCCAGGAGCTGAAAGTAGTTTTTCAAGCTCATGCCCGGGTCGAGAGATACGAAGTCTCCGATAAGTTCTTTAGCTGCAAGATGGAGGAGAACACTTCTGTTAGTGAGCATATACTCAGAATGTCTGGGTTGCACGGTCGTCCGACTCAGCTTGGAGTCGAACTTCCGGATGATGCCGTAATTGACAGAATCCTCCAGTATCTCCCACCAAGCTACAAGGGTTTTGTGCTGAACTACAACATGCAAGGGATGGAGAAGACCATTCCCCAGTTGTACTCGATGTTGAAATCTGCAGAAGTAGAAATCAAGAAAGAATATCAAGTGTTGATGGTCAATAAGACCACCAGTTTCAAAAGGGGCAAGGGTAAGAAGAACTTCAAGAAACACGGCAAAGCTGTTGCCGTGCCCGGTAAGCCAGTTGTTGGGAAGAAGAAAAAGAATGGACCCAAGCCTGAGACTGGGTGCTACTATTGCAAGGGAACCGGTCACTAGAAGCGGAACTGCCCCAAGTACTGATATATGATATACATGTTACTGATGTGTACCTTACCAGCGCTCATAGTAGCTCCTGGGTATTTGATACCGGTGTTATTTCTCACATTTGCAACTCAAAGCAGGAACTGTGGAATAAACGGAGGCTCGCTAAGGACGAGGTGACGATGCGCGTCGGAATGGTTCCAAGGTCGATGTGATCGCAGTCGGCATGCTAGCTCTACATCTACCTTCGGGATTAGTTTTAAACCTTAATAATTGTTATTTAGTACCAGCCTTGAGCATGAAAATTATATCAGGGTCTTGCTTAATGCGAGATGGCTACTCATTTAAGTCAGAGAATAATGGTTGTTCGATTTATATGAGTGATATGTTCTGTGGTCATACTCCGCTCGTGAATGGTTTATTCTTAATGAATCTCGATCGTGATGTTACACATATTCATAGTGTGAATACCAAAAGATATGAGGTTGATAATGATAGTCCCACATACTTGTGGCACTGCCGCCTTGGTCATATCGGTGTCAAGCGGATGAAGAACCTCCATACTGATGGACTATTAGAGTCTTTCGATTTTGAATCATTTGACACATGTGAACCGTGCCTCATGGGCAAGATGAATAAGACTCCGTTCTCAGGAGTAATGGAGCAAGCAACCGACTTATTGGAAATAATACATTCTGATGTATGCGGTCCAATGAACATTCAAGATCGCGGTGGCTATCGTTATGTTCTCACTCTCACTGATGATTTGAGTAGGTATGGATATATCTACTTGACGAAGCACAAGTCTGAAACATTTGAAAACTTCAAAGAATTTCAGAGTGAGGTTGAGAATCAACGTGACAAGAAAATAAAGTGTCTACAATCTGATCGTGGAGGAGAATATTTGAGTCACGAGTTTGGCACACACCTAAGGAAATGTGGAATTGTTTCACAACTGACGCCGCCTGGCACACCGCAACGTAACGGAGTGTCTGAACGTCGTAATCGCACTTTATTAGATATGGTGCGATCTATGATGTCTCTTACCGACTTACCACTATCATTCTCGGGATACGCATTGGAAACTCCAGAACTCACTTTAAATAGGGCACCGTCTAAATCCGTTGAGACGACACCGTATGAATTATGGTTTGGCAAGAAACCTAAGCTGTCGTTTCTAAAAGTTTGGGGTTGCGATGCTTATGTGAATAATCTTCAACCAAAAAAGCTCGAACCCAAAGCGGAGAAATGTGTATTCATAGCATACGCTAACACTACTGGAAATTAGTATTTTGCCATCTGCCTAGTCTTTGCCGTCTGCTAGCTGATGGCAAAGAGTGTCTTTGCCGTCAGCTTCAGCAAAACAGACGGCACATCACAGACTGATGGCATATAGTCTTTTTGCCATCTGTCACCTCTTTGCCGTCTTCTAGCGGACGACAAAGAGTCCAGAGGCAGACTGAAAAGATATAGATAGGCCCACCTGACCGCGGGGTGGCTAGGTCAACCTGGAGTCCGACCTTTGTCGTCTGCTAGCGGACGGCAAAGAGTTCGGAGGCAGACGACAAAGAGTCTAGACTCTTTGCCGTCCGCCGGCAGACGGCAATGCTCTAACACCATTAATGGCTCCTTCCCCCCCACCCCGCCCCTCTCTCTCTCTGTAACGGTCACCCCTCGCGCCCCTCTCTCTCTCCCCACCCCGCGCGCCCCTCTCTTTGTAACGGCCGCCGCCACCACCGTCGCGTCGCCGCCCCTATCGCCCCTGCGCCGCCTCTGTCGCACCCACTCCTGCCCCTGTCGCCCCTGCCGCTGCCCCTCTCTCCCCACCTCGCCCCCGCTGCCGCTGCCCCACCACCGTTGCGCCGCCGCCCCTAGCGCCCCCGGCGCCGCCCTGCCACCCCCAACACCCCGGCCCCTCCACAACCGCCCTTCTCGGTGAGCCCCCACACCCCCACCCCCACCCCCACCCGCATTATTTTTTAGTAGTTTTATTATTTTTTAGTAGTTTTAGTAGTTGTTATTGTTAGTAGTTTTAGTGGTTGATTTAGTTAGGTTAGTAGTTTTAGTTAGGTTAGTTAGTTAGCTTGGTTAGTTAGGTGGAGGAGGAGAACAGGAGAAGAGGAGGAGGAGGAGGACAAGAGGAGGAGAAGAAGAAGAGGAGTAGGAGGAGCAGGAGGAGGAGAAGAAAAAGAAGAAGAAGAAGAAGAAGAAGAAGAAGAAGAAGAAGAAGAAGAAGAAGAGAAGAAAAAAATAAGAAGGAGAAGAAGAAGAAAAAGAAAAAGAAGAGAAGAAAAAATAAGAAGGAGAAGAAGTAAAGAAGAAGAGAAGAAGAAGAGAAGAAGAGAATAAGAAAAAAATAAGAAGGAGAAGAAGAGAAAAAAGAAGAAGAAGTTGATTTTTTATTGTTTGGTATTTAGTGGTAGCTAGATTCTTTTTTTAGTTACTTAGTGGTAGATTCTGTTTTTGTTATTTTTTTTGTTGTTTAGTGCTATCTAGGTTTAGCGATAGGTTTAGTTAGCTTGGTTAGTTAGGTTAGTTAGTTAGTTAGCTTACTAGAAAGAATAGGAAGAAGAAGAAGAGGAGGAGGAGGAGAAGAGGAGAAGAGGAGGAGGAGGAGAAGAAGAAGAAGAAGAATAAGAGGAGGAGAAGACAAAAAGAAGATCACATGTTTGGTATTTAGTTTTTTGGAATTAATTAGTAGTTTTAGTGGTAGATTCTGTTAGTTAATTAGTAGATTTAGTGGTAGATTCTGTTAGTTTATTCGCCCATCATTATTGCTTAGGTTCAAGACTACTTCAAAGAAGATCACATGTTCTTTTGTTGAAATCAAGTCTGTCAAAATAATGTATCATCTATATTTATTGGTACCGGAACAAAACAGGACAACTTAAATAATATTGCCATCCTCAAATGTAGATAATATCGAAAAGTTTTATATAACCTGAAAAGTAGTATAGGTAACCTGGAAAGTCCTCTGGACCAAAAGGGCAACTTCTGGACCTGCGAACTTTCCGTGGTAGGTGCATGTCCATGCACCAGGGTAATTAACCCAACAATGACATAATTATCCCATTTAGCTCCAAAATACCATAATAATCTCAAAATGGCATAAGAACCTTGGTTAGCTCATGAATATTATATACTTAGCTTGTTTTCCTCTAAAATGGGATAATTAGCCCATTTAGCTCAAAAAAGACATAATTAGGTAATTTAGCTCCAACAAGAGGAGAAGAGGAGAAGAAATAGGCAAAATGAAAAGAAAGAAGAAGAAGAAGAAGAGAAGAAGAAGGAGGAGGAGGAGGAGGAGAAGGCCAAGGACCTTCTATCCTTCTCCTCCTCGTCCTTCTCCTCCTCCTCCTCCTTCTTCTTGATTTCTTCTTCTTCTCCTCCTCCTCCTCTTTCTTCTCCTCTTTCATATTATCCTTGCTTTAATTAACCCAAAAATGACATAATTAGCCCATTTAGCTCCAAAATACCATAATAAGCTCAAAATGGCATAAGAACCTTGGTTAGCTCATTAATATTATATACTTAGCTTGTTTTCCTCTAAAATGGGATAATTAGCCCATATAGCTCAAAGAAGACATAATTAGGTAATTTAGCTCCAACAAGAGGAGAAGAGGAGAAGAAATAGGCAAAATGAAAAGAAAGAAGAAGAAGAAGAAGAAGAGAAGAAGGAGAAGGAGGAGGACGAGGACGAGGACGAGGAGGAGAAGGCCAAGGACCTTCTAGTCCTTCTCCTCCTCCTCCTCCTCCTTCTCCTCCTTCTCCTCCTTCTTCTTGATTTCTTCTTCTTCTCCTCCTCCTCCTCTTTCTTCTCCTCTTTCATATTATCCTTGCTTTAATTTCCGCAACAATGACATAATTAGCCCATTTAGCTCCAAAATGCCATAATAACCTCAAAATGGCATAAGAATCTTGGTTAGCTCATGAATATTATATACTTAGCTTGTTTTCCTCTAAAATGGGATAATTAGCCCATTTAGCTCAAAAAAAACATAATTAGGTAATTTAGCTCCAACAAATGATATATAGTTCACCACACATATACTTAGCTTGTTTTCCGCTAAAAATGACATAATTAGCTGAAAAACATCATATTTTGTTCTTCTTCTAACTTTCTTATTCACATTTTTGCAGATTGGATATACTACATGCATGGAAGCTGGCATTCATGGAGTTGAACAATGTCGATGGATGAACTTTATATGTATATCATCTAGTTTTCATTTGAGTTGATGAACAATGTCGAACTATATGGATAAACAGTGCAATACTTGGTATGTTGGTTCTTTGGATATATGGGGATGTACATTGGTGAATCATATATGTGTGGTGAATTATATATATGTGTTGGAAAGTATATGTGTGGTGAACTATACATCATATATGTGTGGTGACTTATATAAATGTGTTGTCAAATATATATATATATATATATATATATATATATATATATATATATGTATATATATATATATATATATCTGTGTGTGTGTGTGTGTGTGCTGTGAAATAATATAAAACAAAAAAACAGGAACTATATGGGCTCTTTGCCGTCTGCCAGCTGATTGCAAAGACCTGTGCCATCAGCTGGCAGACGGCAAAGGTGCCACGTGGCACCCAGCTGTGCATCTTGGGGTGTCTATGTAGTTTCTTTGCCGTCAGCCTCCAGGGTGGGCAGACAGCAAAGAAGAGCGAACAGAGGAGGGCGGAGGGGGAGGCAGACGGCAAAGAGTGGAGAGAGGGGGAGGGGAGGAGCAGGCAGACGGCAAAGATGGACGGTGAGGCAGACGGCAAAGATGGAGGGGGAGGGGAGGGGAGGAGAAGGCAGACGACAAAGATGGACGGGGAGGCAGACGACAAAGATGGAGGGGGAGGCAGACGGCAAAGCCTCCGTTAACCCCTAACGGAGGCAACGCCTGTCGGCTGCCGTCTCGAGCACTTTCCCGACTGCTCCTAAGGAAAGCTGACGGCAAAGACCTTTGTCGTCCGCTTTGGGGGGGCAGACGACAAAGAAGGTCCTATGCCGTCGTAGGCTGACGCAGAAATTTTGTCGGCCGTGGGAATCTTTGCCATCTGTGGTATTGTCTTTGCCGTCCAGGATATTGTCTTTGCCGTCTGTGATGGCAGACAGCAAAGAAGCTGATTCCTGTAGTGTAAGGAATCTATTGGGTATACCTTCTATCTTAGATCCGAAGGTAAAATCTTTGTTGCCAAGAACGGATCCTTTCTAGAGAAAGAGTTTTTCTCGAAAGAAGTAAGTGGGAGGAAAGTAGAACTTGATGAGGTAATTGTACCTCCTCTCGAACCGAAGAGTAGCGCAGCACAAGAAAATGTTCCTGTGGCGCCTACGCCAACTGAAGAGGAAGTTAATGATGATGATCACGAAGCTTCAGATCAAGTTGCTACTGAACCACGAAGGTCCACAAGGGTACGTTCTGCACCAGAGTAGTACGGCAACCCTGTGATGGAGATCATGTTGTTAGACGACGGTGAACCTTCGAACTATGAAGAAGCAATGGTGGGCCCGGATTCTAAGAAATGTATTGAGGCCATGAAATTTGATATCAGATCCATGTACGAGAACAAAGTATGGACTTCGATGGACTTGCCCAATGATTGGCGAGCCATCGAAAATAAATGGATTTTCAAGAAGAAGACTGACGCAAACGGTAATGTGACCGTTTATAAAGCTTGACCTATCGCAAAGGGTTTTCGACAAATTCAAGGAGTTGACTACGATGAGACTTTCTCTCCCGTAGCGAAGCTGAAGTCAGTCTGAATCATATTAGCAATTGCCGCTTTTCATGATTATGAAATTTGGCAAATGGACGTTGATACGTCCATTTTGCATCATGCTTTTGATGTTGATATTTATTGCTTTTTGGGCTGTTATATTACTTGTGGTACCATATTTATGCCTTTTCACTCTTATTTTGCAAGGTTTATTTGAAGAGGGAGAATTCAGGCAGCTGGAATTCTGGACTGGAAAAGGAGCAAATCCTAGTCCACTATTCTGCACATCTCCAAATGCCCTGAAAAGTTACATGGATTTTTTCTGGATTATATATAAAATACTGGGCGAAAGAACTACTGGAGGGGGGCCACCAGGCCTCCACAAGCTTGCCCACCGCCACCCCCCCTGGTGGCGCACGGCAAACTTGTGGGCTGCCTGACGGCCCACTTGCCCCCCTCTTTTTCTATATGAAGGGTTTTGGTCTGGAAAAAAATCAATCGCGAGCTTTTTCATGGTTTCGCCACCGCCACGAGGCGGAACTTGAGCAGATCCAATCTAGAGCTCCGATAGGACGATCCTGCCGGGGAAACTTCCCTCCCGGAGGGGGGAATCGTCGACATCGTCATCACCAACACTCCTCTCGTCGGAGGGGAGGCATCTTCATCAACATCTTCATCAACACCATCTCCTCTAAAAACCCTAGTTCATCTCTTGTAACCAATCTTCGTCTCGCGACTCCGATTGGTAATTGTAAGGTTGCTAGTAGTGTTGATTATTCTTTGTAGTTGATGCTAATTGGATTACTTGGTGGAAGAGTTTATGTTCAGATCCTTGATGCTATTCATTACACCTCTGATCATGATTATGATTATGCTTTGTGAGTAGTTAATTTTGTTCCTGAGGACATGGGATAAGTCATGTTAATTATAGTCATGTGAATTTGATATTCGTTCGGTATTTTGATATGTTGTATCACTAGTAGAAAAGAGGGCTATCGTTCGGCCCTGGCCAGCCCATTAGTCCCGGTTCTTCAAGAATCGGGACCAATGGGGGGTATTAGACCCGGTTCGTGAGCCCAGGGAGCCGCCCGGGGCCTCGTGGGCATTGGTCCCGGTTCGCGTAGAACCATTTGTCCCAGTTCAAGCCACGAACCGGGACCAATGGTCCTCGCTGCTGGCCCACAACCATTGGTCCCGGTTCGTGGCATGAACCGGGACAGAAGGGGTGGCTTTAGTCCTGGTTCATGCCACAAACCAGGACAAATACCTTGCCTATATATACCCACCGGCGCCGCAGAGCACTCCACAGTGCTCTGTTTTTTCAATCCGGCGAGGAGAGGGCATTTGGGTGCTCTAGTTCACCTCCTGTGCACATGAGGTGTTCGATGAAATGCCCGAGCCACACTAGTTAAGCTTTCTCCTCTCGAAGCTCGACCTAGGAGCTCCATTTTTTCAAGATTTGTCTCGATTTACGGGTCCGTCACGCCCCGTCCCCGTTTTCACCGCCGTTGATCGCCCGCGTCGATCTCGTCGCCGGCACCACCGTGGTGAGCCTCTTGTTCTTATCTTCTTTATGATACTTGTCTGATTTTCTTACTTTAGATAGATATTTGTCTGATTTTATTAATTTTGACACACATAATTATATGTAATGCACGCAGATGAACCGGCAATGGATGTATGGTGACACACACACCTCCGAGTACATTAAGGGCGTGCATATTTTTCTCGAAGTGGCTGAGGCAAACAAGCAGAATGGTTTTATGTGTTGTCCATGCAGTAAATGTGGGAATACGAAGTCTTACTCTGACCAGAAAATCCTTCAAACCCACCTGCTTTACAAGGGTTTCATGCCACACTATAATGTTTGGACGAGGCACGGAGAAATAGGGGTTATGATGGAAGACGACGAAGAAGAAGAGGACGATGACAACTATGTGCCCCCTGAATACGGTGATGCTGCAACGGGGGGAGCTGTTGTAGATCAAGAGGAACCAGACGATGTGCCCGATGATCTCCGCCGGGTCATTGTCGGTGCAAGGACGCAATGCGAAAGTCAAAAGGAGAAGGTGAAGTTCGATCGCATGTTAGAGGATCACAAAAAAAAAGTTGTACCCCAATTGTGAAGATGGCAACACAAAGCTGGGTACCGTACTGGAATTACTGCAGTGGAAGGCAGAGAATGTTGTGCCTGACAAAGGATTTGAGAAGCTACTCAAAATATTGAAGAAGAAGCTTCCAAAGGATAATGAATTGCCCGACAGTACGTACGCAGCAAAGAAGGTCGTATGCCCTCTAGGATTGGAGGTGCAGAAGATACATGCATGCCCTAATGACTGCATCCTCTACCGCGGTGTGTACGAGGATTTGAAGGCATGCCCGGTATGCGGTGCATTGTGGTATAAGATCGGACGAGATGACCCTGGTGATGTTGACGGCGAGCCCCGCAGGAAGAGAGTTCCTATGAAGGTGATGTGGTATGCTCCTATAATACCACGGTTGAAACGACTGTTCAGAAACAAAGAGCATGCTAAGTTGATGCGATGGTTCATTCCCGTGTGCTAGACAATTTGGTGTAATAATGCACTCGGGAATGAAAGGAGGAGCTACGTACCATCACCGATAGTCAACCCGTGATTAATAATAATGATCTAATTTAGGTTTTAGTACATATATTTAATTGTACAAGTTTAATATTTGAATTATGAACATAGGCCAGAAATGTCGTACTCGGACGACGAAAACCGCCCGGGGGAGTGCGACTGGTGCCACGACGACCGAGGTATGTGCGACAGGTTCATTGAGCTGGACGAAGATCGGCGCTTCAGCATTAAGCTCGAGGAGACCTTCGATGTTCATACGGTACGCAACGACGACAATAGTTTTTTTCGTAATTAAGCACGACTTCCACTATTTTAACGTGTATTTTTCATCTTTTCTAATTCGACTAGCTTATCCCATGCTATGCAAGACGCTATGTCTTGGAGAGGATGGGTTTTGAAGACCATGAAAGTATGGAAACCAAAAAAATTCTCCTAAGGACCCATCATGGTGTGGATTTTAAAGTAAAGTTGTACAATGCTGAGAGTGTAACCCATGTTGGTTGAAAAAATTGGGAAGCGCTTTGCAAGATGTATGGTTTTGATGAGGGTATGCTTGTCACCATGGATCTTGCTGATCCTACAATTGAGCAAGACAATATGGACATTTGGGTCCTTATGGATACACCTCCGATTCTTCCCCCATGTGAGCTTAACATAGTTATTAAGTAATTTATATTGTTTATTTCAAAATAGTTGACAGCTTATTTCCATTGATAGCTTATTTGCATTCTTCAAAGAATGTGCGAAAGATGGTAGACAAAACCCACTACACCGATGTCTCTGAATTAACTTATAAGGAGAAAAATCATCTGATCGCATTTTGTACTGATCTTGAGAATTACAATGTCTACAATCGAACTCCTCAACATTATGGTCAATACGTGCCACTAGTGCACGTGTTGGACTACGGTAACTACCATGGAGATACCCTGGTAAGATTTTTTACTATTATGACATCCGTGCATCTTTTTGCATACTTCTAAAACTAGTATACATCATTGCTAACTACGAATTTATTACTATGTTTTTCAACAGATAATCCCGAATGATTGTGCGCCTCATCTGATGTATACACACGGTCGCCTTGATGTTTTGAACATACAACCAGGTCATCCTACGAATCTCAACTGTCCATACCGGATTTCTAAAAGAAGTGGAGACATGACAATCAAAGAATGGAAAAAAATGTATGGACAGTCGTAAGGAGCTTCTTGGAAGCAAAAGGAAGCGAAGCGCAAGAATTAGAGACAGGATGATCTCCATTCTTCATAATGGAGAGTCAAGGTCTATAGTGTTTTATGCTATTTTATCTTAAGTGTGTTTAGGTCTACCTGATACTGATGATGTGCTAAGAACAATTATGTAGGGTTGGGTTCGATGACTATGAGTATGATGATCGTATGACTTGTTATTAATAACGAGTAGAAGTTGTATGATGATGCATGATTAGTAGGACTTGTTATTATATATGATGATGTATGATGCGAGCATGAAGAGTTATTATATATCAGCGGGTGAAATGAACATAGCAGTAGTGTTGGTAAACCAAGCACGAAGATAAGAGAGGACACTTCTCTCTATTAGCTAGCTAATAACAACCTAAATTAACCCCCAAAACCCCTAAACCATCCACTTTCAAAAAAAAAGTCAGCTGCAGCCAGCTTCTGACACGTGGATGCCTTTTGGTCCCCGTTTATGTCACCAACCGGGACCAAAGGCCCCCCTGCCTGGGCTGCCCGCAGCGGCCACATGTATGCCCATCTGTCCCGGTTCGTGTAAGAACCGGGACTAAAGGGGGGAGGCATTAGTAACGACCTATTAGTCCCGGTTCAAGAACAGGGACTAAAGGCCCTTACGAACCGGGACAAATGCCATGTTTTCTACTAGTGTATGTTGTCTTTTCGTCTAGTGGTGTTATGTGAACGTTGACTACATAACACTTCACCATATTTGGGCCTAGAGGAAGGCATTTGGGAGTAGTAAGTAGATGACGGGTTGCTGGAGTGACAGAAGCTTAAACCCCAGTCTATGCGTTGCTTCGTGAGGGGCTGATTTGGATCCACTAGTTTAATGCTATGGTTAGACTTTGTCTTAATTGTTCTTTTGTAGTTGCGGATGCTTGCGAGAGAGGTTAATCATAAGTGGGATGCTTGTCCAAGTAAGGGCAGTACCCAAGCGCCGGTCCACCCACATATCAAACTATCAAAGTAATGAACGCGAATCATATGAACATGATGAAACTAGCATGACAGAAATTCCCGTGTGTCCTCGGGAGTGTTTTTCCTCCTATAAGTCTTTGTTCAGGCTTGTCCCATGCTACAAAAGGGATTGGGCCACTTGCTGCACCATTTCTACTACTTGTTACTTGTTACTCTTTGCTTGCTACATTTCACCTTGCTACACAATCATTTGTTACCGCTACTTTCAGTGCTTGCAGTTATTACCTTGCTGAAATCCGCTTATCAGAGCCTTCTGCTCCTCGTTGGGTTCGACACTCTTACTTATCGAAAGGACTACGATTGATCCCCTATACTTGTGGGTCATCAAGACTCTTTTCTGGCGCCGTTGCCGGGGAGTGAAGCGTCTTTGGTAAGTGAAAATTGGTAAGGAAACATTTTTATACTGTGCTGAAATTTATTGCCACTTGTCACTATGGAAACTGTTTCTTTGAGGAGTTTGTTCGGGGTATCTTCACCACGAACGGAAGCACGAGGAGTTGCTCCTCAACCTGAGGTACCTACTGAAAATATCTTTTATGAAATTCCTTCGGGTATGCTTGAGAAACTGTTGGCTAATCCTTTCACAGGAGATGGATCTTCACATCCAGACTTGCATCTAATCTATGTAGATGAAGTTTGTGGTTTATTTAAGCTTGCAGGTTTGCCCGAGGATGAGTTAAAGAAGAAAGTCTTTCCTTTATCTTTGAAGTATAAGGCGTTGACATGGTATAGGCTATGTGATGATACTGGATCATGGGGCTACAATCGGTTGAAATTGGAATTTCATCAAAAGTTCTATCCTATGAATTTAGTACATCGTGATCGGAACTTTATTTATAACTTTTGGCCTCGTGACAGGGAAAGCATAGCTCAAGCTTGGGGGAGGCTTAAATCAATGCTATATTCATGCCCCAATCATGAGCTCTCGAGAGAAATCATCACTCAAAACTTTTATGCTCGGCTTCTCATGAAGATCGTACCATGCTTGACACTTCTTGTGCCGGTTCTTTTATGAAGAAGGATATTGATCAAAAATAGAATTTATTGGAGAGAATCAAACGCAACTCTGAAGATTGGGAGCTGGAGGAAGGTAAGGAGTCAGGTATGAATTTCCAGTTTGATTGCGTTAAATCTTTTGTTGAGACAAACACTTCTAGAGATTTTTGCGCTAAGTATGGACTTGACTCTGAGATAGTAGATTCTCTATGTGAATCTTTTGCTGCTCATGTTGATCTTCCCAAAGAGAAGTGGTTTAAATATCATCCTCCTGTAGAAAGCAACATATCCAAAACCAATCTAGTTGAGGAGAAAGTCATAGCTTTTAGTAATCCTGATGTTCCTTGTGCTTACATTGAGAAACCACCATACCCTGCTAGGATAAAGGATTATTCTAAAGCTCCAACTGTGATACGTAGGGGTTACATTAGATCACTTGCACCCCCTGAGGAGATTAGAGTTGAACCTAGTGTTTCTATTATCAAAGATCTCTTAGCCGAAGACATAGATGGGCATGTTATCAAATTCTGTGAGGCCTCCGCTAGAATTTCTAAACCTCACGTGAAAGACAAACACGGACCTGTAGTTGGCATGCCCGTTGTTTCTGTTAAGATAGGAGATCACTGTTACCATGGTTTATATGATATGGGAGCTAGTGTTAGTGCAATACCCCGTTCTCTATATGATGAAATCAAAGATGAGATCGCACCTGCTGAGCTAGAACCCATTGATGTCACTATTACGCTAGCTAATAGAGACACTATCTGCCCTCTGGGAATTGTGAGAGACGTAGAAGTCCTGTGTGGTAAGACGAAGTATCCTACTGATTTCCTCGTCCTTGGTACTGCACAAGATAGCTTCTGTCCCATCATATTTGGTAGACCCTTTCTCAACACTGTCAGTGCTCACATTGATTGCATTAAGCAGACTGTCACAGTAAGTTTTGAGGGTGTGTCTCATGAATTTAACTTCTCCAAGTTTGGAAGACAAACCCATGAAAGAGAGTCGTCTGGTAGAGATGAAATCATTGCTCTTGCCTCTATTGTCGTACCTCCTACGGATCCTTTAGAGCAATATCTGCTCGAGCATGAAAATGATATGCATATGGAGGAGAGAGATGAGATAGATAAAATTTCCAAGAACAATATCCTATTCTCAAGAATAATCTGCCTGTTGAACTCCTTGGGGATCCTCCCCCACCAAAGGGTGATCCTGTGTTCGAGCTTAAACAGTTGCCTGATACTCTTAATTATGCCTATCTTGATGAGAAGGAGATATATCTTGTCATTATTAGTGCTCTCCTCTCAGAGCGCGAAGAGAAGAAGTTACTAAAAACTCTGAGGAAGCACCGCGCTGCTATTGGATATACTCTTGATGATCTTAAGGGTATTAGTCCTACTCTATGTCAGCACAAGATTAAAATCGATCCTGACTTTAAACCAGTTGCTGACCTTCAAAGGAGATTAAATCCTAAGATGAAAGAGGTCGTTAGATAAGAAATATTAAAGCTTCTAGAAGCAGGAATCACTTATCCTGTTGCTCATAGTGATTGGGTAAGTCCAGTACATTGCGTACCTAAGAAGGGAGGTATCACCGTCGTTCCTAATGATAAGGACGAATTAATCCCACAAAGGATTATTACCGGCTATAGAAGGGTGATAGACTTCCGGAAACTGAACAAGGCAACTAGGAAAGATCATTATCCTTTGTCGTTCATCGACCAAATGCTAGAAAGGCTATCAAAACACACACACTTGTGCTTTCTAGACGGTTATTCAGGTTTCTCGCAAATACCTGTTGCTCAATCTGATCAAGAGAAAACCACTTTCACCTGCCCTTTCGGTACCTTTGCCTATAGACGTATGCCATTTGGTTTATGTAACGCACCTGCCACCTTCCAAAGATGTATGATGGCTATATTCTCTGACTTTTGTGAAAAGATCGTCGAGGTTTTCATGGATGACTTCTCCGTTTACGGGTCTTCCTTTGATGATTGTCTCAGCAACCTTGATCGAGTCTTACAGAGATGCGAAGAAACCAACCTCGTCTTGAATTGGGAGAAGTGCCACTTTATGGTTAATGAAGGTATCGTCTTAGGACACAAAATCTCTGAAAGAGGCATTGAAGTTGATAAGGCTAAGGTTGATGCAATTGAGAAAATGCCTTGCCCCATAGATATCAGAGGTATACGAAGTTTCCTAGGTCATGCTGATTTCTATAGAAGGTTCATTAAAGACTTCTCTAAGATTTCTAGGCCTCTTACCAACCTCTTGCAAAAGGATGTTCCTTTTGTTTTTGATGAGGATTGTGAGGAAGATTTCGAAATACTTAAGAAGGCTTTGATAACCGCACCTATTGTTCAACCACCTGACTGGAACTTGCCCTTTGAAATCATGTGTGACGCTAGTGATTACGCTGTTGGTGTTGTTCTAGGATAGGGAGTTGACAAGAAGTTGAATGTCATTCACTACGCTAGTAAAACCCTAGACAGTGCCCAAAGAAACTATGCCACTATGGAAAATGAATTTTTAGTAGTCGTTTTTGCAAGCGAAAAGTTCAAATCTTACATAGTTGACTCCAAAGTCACTATTCACTCTGATCATGCTGCTATTAAGTACCTCATCCAGAAGAAGGACGCTAAACCTAGGCTGATCAGATGGGTTCTCCTGCTACAGGAATTTGCTTTGCACGTCGTTGACCGAAAGGGTGCTGATAACCCTCTAGCAGATAACTTGTCTTGGCTAGAGAATGTCCTTGATGACCCACTACCTATTGATGACAGCTTTCCTGATGAGCAATTAAATATCATCCGCACTTCACATAGTGCATCGTGGTATGCCGATTATGCAAACTATATCGTAGCCAAATACATACCACCCTGTTTCACCTATCAACAAAATAAGAAATTCTTCTTTGATTTGAGACACTACTTTTGGGATGATCCTCAACTTTATAAGGAAGGAGTAGATGGTGTTATTAGACGTTGTGTGCCTGAACATGAACAGGGACAGATCCTGCAGAAGTGTCATTCCAAAGCCTACGGAGGACACCATGCTGGAGATAGAACTGCCCATAAGGTATTGCAATCAGCTTTCTATTGGCCCACTCTCTTCAAGGATGCTCGTAAGTTTGTCTTGTCTTGTGACGAATGCCAAAGGATAGAGAACATCAGTAAGCGTCAAGAGATGCCTATGAACTATTCACTTGTCATTGAACCATTTGATGTCTGGGGCTTTGATTATATGGGACCCTTCCCGAGTTCCAATGGGTACACTCACATCTTAGTTGTTGTGGATTACATTACTAAGTGGGAAGAAGCTATCCCCACTAAAAATGCTGATCACCACACCTCTATTAAGATGTTTAAAGAAGTCATATTCCCAATATTTGGAGTCCCTAGATACTTGATGACTGATGGCGGTTCCCACTTCATTCATGGTGTTTTCCGCAAGATGCTAGCTAAGTATGATGTCAACCATATAGTTGCATCCCCTTATCATCCTCAGTCTAGTGGTCAAGTTGAGTTGAGTAATAGGGAGATCAAGTTGATCCTACAAAAGACCGTCAATAGATCTCGAAAGAACTGGTCTAGCAAACTTGACGATGCACTATGGGCTTATAGGACTGCTTATAAGAATCCCATGGGCATGTCACCGTATAAAATGGTTTACGGTAAGGCCTGTAATTTACCTCTTGAGCTAGAACACAAAGCTTATTGGGCAATCAAAGAGCTCAACTTTGATTTCAAACTTGCCGGTGCGAAGTGGTTGTTTGATATCAGCTCGTTAGATGAATGGAGAGCCCAGGCATACGAGAATGCCAAGTTGTTCAAGGAAAAGGTTAAGAGATGGCACGACAAACGAATACAGAAATGAAAGTTCAATGTAGGTGATTATGTCTTGCTATACAATTCTCGTTTGAGATTCTTTGCACGCAAGCTTCTCTCTAAATGGGAAGGTCCCTATGTTATCGAGGAAGTATATCATTCCGGTGCCATCAAAATCAAGAACACGGAAGGAAATTTTCCTAGAGTGGTAAATGGGCAAAGAATCAAGCATTACATCTGTGGTACTCCCATAAATGTTTAGACCAATATCATCAATGTCATAACTCCAGAGGAGTACATAAGGGATGTTTATCAGCCTGTTTCAGACCTGGAAAACAAAGATGTATCCGTTTTGGCAAGAAATTGGACTCCCATACTTTTCCAATAGGAAATTTCTTCCGTTTTGGAATTTTTGGAAAAATAGAAAAATAAAAAGCAGTCCGGAGGGCGAACGAGGCGGCCACAAGCCCTGCCACCGCCCCTATCCCCCTGGTGGCGGAGGGCAAGCTTGTGGGAACCTCATGTGCCTCCCGGACTCCGTTTTCTTGCGGAGGACTCCTTCTGGCCAGAAAAAAAAATCAATATATAGTCATTCGAAGGTTTTGATCTCCGTATCGCGTAATTTTACTCTGTTTTCGTTTCGAGCTTGTTGTCTGCCGCAGATTTAGAGGAAAGATGTCTCAGGAATCTGTTGGGGAGAATGATCTTCACCAAGTTCATGAGGAAGTAGATGCTGATCTGAAAAGAGTAGAAGTCACGGAAGCCAGGTTCCAAGCTAAGGAGAAAACCCAAGCTAGGGAGGAAGTTCAACCTATGTTCAACATTGAAGATGTTGAAGGAGTAGATTTTCTCCAACCCTTCCTCCACGTGTTGTCTCCATCCTTGATTGAACTCTTGAGGTTTTGTGAAACAACTCGTGCTCGCAATATTTCTCTTTCTCGTGAAGTTGTTTTGCTAGAAAACCATGTCACAGATCTCAAAGGTATAAATCAAAGATTGATAGCTCTCTTGGAATCAAAGGCGACAACAACACCACCATCACCACCAAAGGAAGACAACTAAGCATTGGTATGGGCAATCCCCTTGGCTTCTGCCAAGCTTGGGGGAGTTGCCCTGGTATCGTATCACCTTTATATCTATTGCTTTCACCTTTGTTTCACTTCTTTCCTTTGTCAGTTTTTATTTCCTCTTTTGGAGGAAGAAGTCTTTAGTTTTTAGTTTGAGTCTTTTGCTTTTGTCTCTCCCCCGATGTATTCGAGCTTATGAGCTATATAATAAAGAGTGTCCTAGTTAAGGGCTTTGCTTTGTGCCATGATCAATAGTATGAAAAGAACGATAGCATGAAAGATCATGAGACGATCTTATGGAAAGTGATAACTTCACTTATGACACGTATGATGATTGAAACTTGTTGAGAATAAATCAACATAGACCTTAGTCATTGTTGCAATTAATAAGAAGTAATAAGGAAAGAGAGGTTCACATATAAATATATCATCTTAGACACTTTTTACAATTGTGAGCACTCACCAAACTATTACATGCGTGGAGTAGATGTTGGACAAGGAAGACACCATAATGAATTGTGTTTCCTTGGTTCCAAACAATGTTATATGATTAGAGATCCCTTAGCATGTGACGATTGCTTCCACCTCATATTAGCCAAAACTCCCGCACCAAGTAGAGATACTACTTGTGCATCCATAAACCTCCACCCAGTTTTGCCATGAGAGTCCACCATACCTACCTATGGATTTTATAAGATCCTTCAAGTAAGTTGTCATCGGTGCAAGCAATAAAAATTGCTCTCTAATATGTATGATCTATTAGTGTGTGGAAAATAAGCTTTGTACGAACCTGTGATGAGGAAGACAAAAAAGCGACAGACTGCATAATAAAGTTCTTTATCACAGGAGGCAATATAAAGTGGCGTTCCTCCGCACTAAGGGGACATGCATCCAAACCTCAAAAGCGCATGACAACCTCTGCTTCCCTCTGCGAAGGGCCCATCTTGTACCTTTACTTTTTACCCTTGTAAGAGTCATGGTGATCTTCACCAATTCCCCTTTTGCCTTTGTCATGGCTACTGTCACACGCTTGGGAAAGATCTATATTCATATATCAACTTGGAGTTGAGTACTTTTGCTTTATTGTTGTTGACTTTACCCTTGAGGTAAACCGTTGGGAGGCAAAACTATAAGCCCCTATCTTCCTCTGTGTCCAGCTGAAACTTTGACACCATGAGTACCACGTGAGTTGTAACAATTGTGGAAAACAAAAGAGATGATTGAGTATGTGGGTTTGCCTTACAAGCTCTTATTTGACTCTTTCTGATGTTGTGATAAATTGCAATTGCTTCAATGACTATGGACTATTGTTGGTTACTTCTCGGTAAGGTTTTTGCTTCATGCTTTGCTTTGTGAAGGAATTGTTACTTTCCCATAAGAATCTTTATGATATATTGCTGTCCTATGTGTGATCATGATGCCCTCATGTCCGTATTATGTTTTATCGACACCTTCGTCCCTCAACATGTGGACATGTTTGTGGAACTTGGTTTTCGCTTGAGGACAAGCGAGGTCTAAGCTTGGGGGAGTTGATACATTCATTTTGCATCATGCTTTCATGTTGATATTTATTGCCTTTTGGGCTGTTATATTACTTGTGGTACCATATTTATGCCTTTTCTCTCTTATTTTGCAAGGTTTATTTGAAGAGGGAGAATTCAGGCAGCTGGAATTCTGGACCGGAAAAGGAGCAAATCCTAGTCCACTATTCTGCACATCTCCAAATGCCCTGAAAAGTTACGTGGATTTTTTTTTGACCGGCTACTGTAGGGAAAACCCCCCACAGCCTTTTACGTCGATTTTTCTGGATTATATAAGAAATACTGGGCGAAAGAACTACCGGAGGGGGGCCACCAGGGCTCCACAAGCTTGCCCACCGCCACCACCCCCCTGGTGGCGCAGGGCAAGCTTGTGGGCTTCCTGACGGCCCACTAGCCCCCTATTTTGCTATATGAAGGGTTTCTGTCTGGAAAAAATCAATCGGGAGATTTTTCGTGGTTTCGCCGCCCTCACGAGGCGGAACTTGAGCAGATCCAATTTGGAGCTCCGGCAGGATGATCCTGCCGTGGAAACTTCCCTCCCGGAGGGGGGAATCGTCGCCATCGTCATCACCAACACTCCTCTCGTCGGAGGTGAGGCATCTTCATCAGCACCATCTCCTCGCCAATCTCTAGTTCATATCTGGTAACCAATCTTCATCTCGTGACTCCGATTGGTACTTGTAAGGTTGCTAGTAGTGTTGATTACTCTTTGTAGTTGATGCTAGTTGGATTACTTGGTAGAAGAGTTTATGTTCAGATCCTTGATGCTATTCATTACACCTCTGATCATGATTATGATTACGCTTTGTGAGTAGTTACTTTTGTTCCTGAGGACATGGGATAAGTCATGTTAATAATAGTCATGTGAATTTGATATTCGTTCGGTATTTTGATATGTTGTATGTTGTCTTTTCCTCTAGTGTTGTTATGTGAACGTCGACTACATAACACTTCACCATATTTGGGCCTAGAGGAAGGCATTGGGGAGTTGTAAGTAGATGATGGGTTGCTGGAGTGACAGAAGCTTAAACCCCAGTCTATGCGTTGCTTCGTGAGGGGCTGATTTGGATCCACTAGTTTAATGCTATGGTTAGACTTTGTCTTAATTCTTCTTTTGTAGGTGCGGATGCTTGCGAGAGAGGTTAATCATAAGTGGTATGCTTGTGCAAGTAAGGGCAGTACCCAAGCGCCGGTCCTCCCACATATCAAACTATCAAAGTAACGAACGTGAATCATATGAACATGATGAAACTAGCATGACAAAAATTCCCGTGTGTCCTCGGGAGCGTTTTTCCTCCTATAAGACTTTGTTCAGGCTTGTCCCTTGCTACAAAAGGGATTGGGCCACTTGCTGCACCGTTGGTACTACTTGTTACTTATTACTCTTTGCTTGCTACGTTTCACCTCGCTACACAATCACTTGTCACCGCTACTTTCAGTGCTTGCACTTATTACCTTGCTGAAATCCGTTTATCAGAGCCTTCTGCTCCACGTTGGGTTCGACACTCTTACTTATCGAAAGGACTACGATTGATCCCCTATACTTGTGGGTCATCAGACGTCAAAATAGTGTTCCTTAACGGGTATCTTAAGGAAGAGTTGTATATGATGCAACCAGAAGGTTTTGTTGATCCTAAGAGTGCTAACAAGGTATGCAAGCTCCAATGCTCCATCTATGGGCTGGTGCAAGCATCTCGGAGTTGGAACATTCGCTTTAATGAGGTGATTAAAGCGTTTGGGTTCATACATGTTTATGGAGAAGCCTGTCTGTACAAGAAAGTGAGTGGGAGCTCTGTATCTTTTCTCATACTATATGTGGATGACATATTATTGATGGGGAATGATATAGAGTTATTGGAGAGCATAAAGACCTACTTGAATAAGAGTTTTTCAATGAAGGACCTTGGAGAAGCTGCATACATATTAGGCATCAAGATCTATAGAGATAGATCGAGACGCCTCATAGGTCTTTCCCAAAGTACATACCTTGACAAGATATTGAAGAAGTTCAATATGGAAAACTCGAAGAAGGGGTTCTTGCCAGTTTTGTAAGGTATGAGATTAAGTAAGACTGAGACACCGACCATGGCAGCAGAAAGAGAGAAGATGAGTAATGTCCCCTACGCTTCAACCGTGGGCTCTCTAATGTATGCCATGTTGTGTACCAGACCTGATATAAACCTTGCCCTAAGTTTGGTAGGGAGGTACCAAAGTGATCCCGGTATGGAACACTGGACATCGGTCAAGAATATCCTTAATTACCTGAAAAGGACTAAGGAGATGTTTCTCATTTATGGAGGTGACGAAGAGCTCGTCGTAAAGGGTTACGCCGATGCTAGCTTTGACACAGATCCGGATGACTCTAAGTCGCAGAACGGATACATGTATGTTCTGAATGGTGGGGCAGTTAGCTGGTGCAGCAGCAAGCAAGACGTCATGGTAGCATCTACATGTGAAGCGGAGTACATAGCTGCTTCGGAAGCACCTCATGAAGGGATCTCGATGAAGGAGTTCATCACCGACCTTGGAGTGGTTCCAAGCGCGTCAGGTCCGATGGCACTCTTCTGTGATAACACTCGAGCCATTGCCATAGCCAAGGAGCCCAGATTTCACAGGAAGACCAAGCACATCCAACGCCGCTACAACTCCATCCAGGACCAGGTCCAGAGAGGAGTCATAGATATTTGTAAAGTTCACACAGATCTGAATAATGCAGACCCGTTGACTAAACCGCTTCCACGAGCAAAACATGATCAACACCACAATGCTACGGGTGTTCGATTCATCACAATGTAACTAGATTATTGACTCAAGTGCAAATGGGAGACTGTTGGAAATATTCCCTAGAGGAAATAATAAAATGGTTATTATCATATTTCCTTGTTCATGATAATTGTCTATTGTTCATGCTATAATTGTATTAACAGGAAACAGTAATACATGTGTGAATAAATAGATCACAATGTGTCCCTAGCAAGCCTCTAGTTGGCTTGCTCATTGATCAATAGATGATCATGGTTTCCTGATCATGGACATTGGATGTCATTGATAATGGGACCACACCATTGGGAGAATGATGTGATGGACAAGACACAATCCTAAGCATAGCAGTAGATCGTGTTGTTCGTATGGTAAAGCTTTTCTAATGTCAACTATCTTTTCCTTCGACCTTGAGATTGTGCAACTCCCGGATACAGTAGGAGTGCTTTGGGTGTATCAAACGTCACAACGTAACTGGGTGACTATAAAGGTGCACTACTGGTATCTCCGAAAGTATCTGTTCGGTTGATACGAATAGAGATCGGGATTTGTCACTCCGTGTGACGGAGAGGTATCTCTGGGCCCACTCGGTAGAACATCATCATAATGAGCTCAATGTGACTAAGGAGTTAGTCACGGGATGATGTGCTACGGAACGAGTAAAGAGACTTGCCGGTAACGAGATTGAACAAGGTATAGGGATATCGACGATCGAATCTCGGGCAAGTTCTATACCGATAGACAAAGGGAATTGTATACGGGATTGATTAAATCCTTGACATCGTGGTTCATCCCATGAGATCATCGTGGAACATGTGGGAACCACCATGGGTATCCATACCCCGTTGAAGGTTATTGACGGGAGAGGTGTCTCGGTCATGTCTGCATGCCTCCCGAACCCGTAGGGTCTACACACTTAAGGTTCGATGACGCTAGGGTTATAGGGAATTGTTGTACGAGGTTACCAAAGGTTGTTCGAAGTCCCGGATGAGATCCCGTACATCACGAGAAGCTCCGGAATAGTCCGGAGGTAAAGATTGATATATAGGATGGATGGGTTTGGACGACGGAAATATTTCGGGCACCACCGGCAACGTGCCGGGACCACCGGAAGGATTCCGGGGCCCACTTGGAGAGGCCACCAACCCCGGGAGGCTACATGGGCTAAGTGTGAGAGGGAACCAGTCCCTAGGTGGGCTGGTGCACCCCCACATCCAGCCCATGTCGCACAAGAGGGGAAGGAGGAGAAACCCTAGGCGCTGGTGGGCCTAAGGCCCACCTAGGGGTGCGCCAACCCCTCCCTTGCCTTGGCCGCTGCCCTAGCCTCCCATCTGGGGGCTGCCGCACCCCTTAGGGGTGGGAAGCCTAAGGGCTGCGCCTCCCTCCCCTTCCCCCTATATATAGTGGAGGTTTTGGCCTTTGAAGACATGCAATTCTTTCTCTCTGGGCGCAGCCCTGCTTCTCCTCTCCCTCCTCTCCCACGGTACTTGGCGAAGCCCTGCCGGGAGACCTCATAGCTCCACCGCCACCATACCATCGTGCTGCCGAAGCTCTTCCCCAACCTCTTCCTCCTCCTTGCTGGTTGAAGGTGCGAGAGACGTCACCAGGCTGCACGTGTGTTGAACACGGAGGTGCCGTGGTTTGGCAGTAGTTCGGAATCACACCGCGATCTGAATCGCACCGAGTACGACTCCAACCGCGTTCTAGCAACGCTTCTGCTTAGCGATCTTCAAAGGTACGAAGATGCTCTCACCCCTCTAGTTGGCTTGCTCGTTGATCAATAGATGATCATGGTTTCCTCATCATGGACATTGGATGTCATTGATAACGGGATCACATCATTGGGAAAATGATGTGATGGACAAGCCCCAATCCTAAGCATAGCACTAGATCGTGTTATTCGTATGCTAAAGCTTTTCTAATGTCAAGTATATTTTCCTTCGACCGTGAGATTGTGCAACTCCCGGATACCGTAGGAGTGCTTTGGGTGTATCAAACGTCAGAACGTAGCTGGGTGACTATAAAGGTGCACTACGGGTATCTCCGAAAGTATTTGTTGGGTTGGTACGAATCGAGATCGGGATTTGTCACTCCGTGTGACGGAGAGGTATATGTGGGCCCACTCGATAGAACATCATCATAATGAGCTCAATGTGACTAAGGAGTTAGTCACGGGATGATGTGCTACGGAACGAGTAAAGAGACTTGCCGGTAATGAGATTGAACAAGGTATAGGGATACCGACGATCGAATCTCGGGCAAGTTCTATATCGGTAGACAAAGGGAATTGTATACGGGATTGATTGAATCCTTGACATCTTGGTTCATCTGATGAGATCATCATGGAACATGTGGGAACCACCATCGGTATACAGACCCTGCTGATGGTTATTGACCGGAGATGTGTCTCGGTCATGTCTGCGTGCCTCCCGAACCCGTAGGGTCTACACACTTAAGGTTCGATGACGCTAGGGTTATAGGGAATTGTTGTACGGGGTTACCGAAGGTTGTTCGGAGTCCCAGATGAGATCCCGGACGTCACGAGGAGCTCCGAAATAGTCCGGAGGTAAAGATTGATATATAGGATGGATGGGTTTGGACAACGGAAATGTTTCGGGCACCACCAACAACGTGTCGGGACCACCGGAAGGGTTCCGGGGGCTGATAACCCACAAGTATAGGGGATCGCAACAGTTTTCGAGGGTAGAGTATTCAACCCAAATTTGTTGATTCGACACAAGGGGAAGCCAAAGAATATACTCGAGTATTAGCAGTTGAGTTGTCAATTCAACCACACCTGAAAGACTTCGTATCTGCAGCAAAGTATCAGGAGCAAAGTATCAGTAGCAAAGTGGTGTGATAGCAACAGTAGCAACGGTAATAGTAGCAGCAGTGATAGTAGTAGCGGCAGACTAACACTAGCAGAAGCGACATCAATAGCGAGAGAGTAACAGTAGCAGCAGCGACAGCAATAGCGTCAAAGTAACGTAGCAAGGACCAGTAGGAAAAACTCATACACATTGGATCGGCGATGGATAATTATGTCGGATGATATTCATCATGCAATAGTTATAACATGGGGAGATATGTAACTAGCTCCAGTTCGTCAATGTAATGTAGGCATGTATTCCGTATGTAGTCATATGTGCTTAGGGAAAAGAACTTGCTTGACATCTATTGTCCATCCCTCCCGTGGCAGCGGGTCCTAATGGAAACTACGGGATATTAAGGTTCTCCTTTTAATAGAGAACCAGAACAAAGAATTAACACTTAGTGAATACATGAACTCCTCATACTATGGTCATCTCCGGGAGTGGTTACGACTATTGTCACTCCGGGGTTGTCGGGTCATAACACATAGTAGGTGACTACAACTTGCAAGATAGGATCAAGAACACACATATATTGACGAGAACATAATAGGTTCAGATCTGAAATCAAGGTACTCGGGCCCTAGTGACAAGCATTAAGCATGGCAAAGTAGTAGCAACATCAATCTCAGAACATAGTGGATACTAGGGATCAATCCCCATCAAAACTAGTTGATTACATGATAGATCCACTAGTGGGGACAGGGCCTATAGCCCCGGCCCGTAAGGGGCTTTAGTCCCGGTTCACCAACCGAGACTAAAGGGGCGGGACTAAAGGCCTAACCTTTTTGTCCAGGCCCTGTTACACACCGGGACTAAAGGTGCTCCACGTGGGCGCCTCGTAGCGCCCCAGGGGCAGGCCCTTTAGTCTCGGTTCGTTACACGGACCGGGACTAAAGATTTTCTGATTTTGCTGGGTTTTGGGTTTTTTTTTGAATGAAATTATTTTTGGGTTTTAGGGTTTTAGGGTTTAGGTGTTCGGGAGATTAACGTGATGCCTCGTTTGGTGTTCGGGAATTAGTTTTCATATAATTTAAATAGAAATAATTATGCATATATATATATAAGATTAACTTATATTACAAGCGATCGTATATATACAATTATATGGAGATCTGAATTATCGGGACTAGAGCCCGTCTATTCGATTACATGGACGAACATCAGTAATGGCCCTTAGCTACACTAAATCGTCCTTTGTCTTCTATAGCTTCCGTCCTCTGAAATCCCGCAAGCTCCTCTGCAACAGCAATCGCGCATTGCTGTGGTAGGACCTTCGTCCTCATGGCCGTGTGCTATATAAGAAGAGGAGATGAATATGAATATAAATCATGATAACAAAGAATGACAGGTAAAAATAGAGGTGTGAATGTTCATTGCTTACGTCGAATCTGTGATCCTTGAACTCAGAGGTAAACGTGCGAATGGTCTCGCAAACATAGTATCCGCATAGATGCGTTCCCCGTGGCTGCTGGTCGCACTTTACGAGAATAGAATATATATAATCAAAATAATAATCTAGCATCATAAATGTATTGAAAATTAATAGAAGTATATCATACTACTACTTACCTGAGCCGCTCTAAAGGTCAGCTTCTCAGGAAAGTTACCGGTAGTCACGCACTTGAACCGCTTCCAAACCCTGCCCGACAAGGATAATGATTTGCTAAGTTTTTCATTAATTGATATATCAGAAAATCATCGAAAGAGACCGATAGAGCGCAAGAATGATTAAAATTACCCTTGGAGCATGTCCTGCAGGCTTTGGAACTGTTCCAAGGGTCTCGATAATGGGTCCAAGGCATCAACTCTTCCCTTATCAATTTGAATGTCCAACAGAATCCAATGGAAGCTGCACATGTATATATATATATATGTGTGTGCGTGTGTCAGCAACTTATCAATTACACTTATAAGTGAATGGACACAACAGAGTAAAGACCCTCACCTGAAGTTGTATGGAAACAGTATGTGGTCACAGAAATTTTGATCTGTTAGAAACCTTAGAAGATTTTCCTCCGTCTCCTTGGGTTTGTCAGTTAGCGTCGCTATATGTATTTTATCTGGGTCAATAAACCCAAAATTTAGGATGCTCTTACTTTTACACTCCAGAATCTTCATTCTGCATAATAGAGTACAAGTTATATATAGACAATAAATTGAAATAACTAAACAAGTTATATGTAGACAACGAATTAAAAAACTTATAGACAATAGCAACTCATAAGCGATTTGTCGAGGGCGTCGCCATTGTACATCTGGAAGAGTTCAGCAAAGTCGATATGGATTTCTCTGGAGCGGCCGTAGTACTCCCGTGGGACACTCAGCACGATCATCGTTCCCCCATTCTTTGATTCACTTAAGTACCATTTATGCAAGTAACACATAATTGTTGGGAGATCATCTTTGTTGACCAAAGGCTCTCCCATGACAAACTGTGGCTTAGGGGCTACCACAGCCTTGGTTATCCTGTCGTCTTGGGAAGCCAGCAAATCTTCAATCGAGATACCACATCCATCCGCCAACTCCTTTGCTCTTTCAAAAGCTTGCCCCTGCACCGCAGGCAGAACATTCTCGGTTAACACCTTGAGGGGTGGGATCGACTGTTTGGCCTGTTGTCCAAGCTGAGGAACGTCTGATTTTTTTCTTGCTTGTAGTTGAACTTGATTTGCTCCCGCTTGCACTTGCACGTGAGCTGCTCTTTTTCACTTCCTTCTGCAATGTGTGTTTATAGTCATCAGGCTTATAGTGGAAGTCATACTGTGATGGAGTGGTTATGAAGTCTTTTGCCCATGCTATGTGCTTCTCGGTGTATTCCGGGCGGGGCTCGGGTTCCTTCCTTTTCATCCGCGCATCATGTTGTTCCTTTGCTATCCTGGCATTTTCCTCGGGGGTACGATCATAAGGTCTGATAGGAATATTAGCATGAGGTACCTTTGGGAGGGGCGACAGTTTGCGCTTTGGGGAGCTCCGTCGCTTAGAAATCTTCGACGGAGTGTTCTTGCTGGCACGCTTCCGCTTAGTATCATGTGCGGGCGGCGGCGGAGACGGACGACCCAAGTCCGGAGGCGGTGATCGAGATGGACTCGTGTTGTGCTGGCCGACGTCATGTGGAGGGCTTGGAGGTAATGGAGGTGTAGGTGACCTGCGACGACTCGGAGGCAGTGTTGTCCTTGGGGCCGAGCCTGGAAGCTTGATGTAGTTCTTGTCCCATAGGATGACTCCACCCAGTACTTCTCCGAGTGTCCTCTCATCTTCGGGTCCAGCTATGTCGAGCTCCATATCATTAAACCCCGTCATGATTTCATCCACCCCGACTTTAGCAAAGCCAGCTGGAATCTCACGGCCATGCCAGCGTGCATCAGGGCCAGAAGGTAAAGCTTTTCCGACGGCCACCTTCATGGATATGTTCTTGAATTTCTGATGGATTTCACATGATGTTGACTCCTTGATTACATCCACGAGGTAGCCGGGACCACCCTCTTTCATTCTTCGTTCATCGTCGGGCGGGGCCTCAGATTCAGCCACGCTGCTTTTTCTCTTAGATGGGGCGCCCGTAATATCAAGTGCAGGATCTTCCTGGCGCGGTACTCCTCTAAGCTGCTTCTGTTGCTCGTTAATCCTTGCAAGCAATTGGTTGAACTTGTCATTCTCCTCATCCTGCTGTCGCTTCTTTGCTCTCTCTCGGGTTCTGTAAGTGTCTTGGTCTCTGGCAAACCCAAGCCACCACGGGTAAGAAGGACCGAAGCCTCGCGTTCGTCCTCCATGTTCGTCATTGCCGAGGACAAGTGTGAGCAAATCTTTATCTCTATCTGCAGTGAACTTTCTTTGTCCCTCCTTTTCCAATTCTCCCTCGGTATCCTAAGCTCGTCATTGCAGATGAGGTCCCCTGTTGTTTCGTCGTACGACCCACCATGCGCAAGGAACCAATTTCTTGCTCTCAATTCCCACTCATCACGGAGTAGTTCAGGTACGATGCCTTTATCTATCATATCTTGCTCTTTCTTATCCCACTTTGGGATGGCAGTCTCATAGCCCCCTGGCCCCAGCTTGTGGTGATATTTCTTCTTGTCGGCATTTATCTTGTTCTTTTCTGATAATGCCTGGGCATCTTGTGACTCCTTGTACTCTTGAAATGCCTTCCAGTGATTCCCCTGCTTGGCTAGATACCCCTCGAATACTGGCACTTTATGTGTCTTCAGATAGTTTTTCCATAGCTTCTTCTTCCAGCTACGGAACAGTTCGGCCATCTTCTTCAGAGTCCACTGCTTGACTTTGGTCCTCAGTTTCTCTGTGGCGTCTTCATTCTCACATTCTGGCAGGTTGAAATGTGACATGAGATCATTCCAAAGATTATCTTTGTACCTTTCGGCGACATAGTCACTATCGGCTGCTCCTTTGCGCTTGTTCCACTCCCGAACGCTGATCGGGACGTGATCCCTAATGAGAACTCCGCATTGCTTCTTGAATGTGTCAGCAGCATTCTTAGGAAGCTTGGGTTCGCCTATAGGAAATATCACCTCAAATGTGTAATGCGTCCGTGCATCCAACTTTCTAGTCGGGCCTCGTTTCGTAGTTTTGCTCGATGTGGAGGCCTAAGAGGGAGAAACATTCGTCAAATGAATGTATATGTATACAATATAGAGCTATCTCCAATATTTTTCACATATTACAAGTGATTGTCGAACTTCATATGTATACCTCGCCGGACTTCTCCTCTTCACCGGCTTCTCCATCAGTGGAGCTATCACCTTCTCCGTCATTGGACCTATCTCCTGACCCATCGGCTTCATCTTCGTGTCGCTCGACCTCCATTCCAACGTCCTGGTTTAGATATGACGACGGAGATTCAGCTGGTTCAACGTCGGGGCCGTCTTTGATTATATCTTCGAGAAGTTCTTCCTCTTCGAGGTTCCTGATATGTGGATCCATAGTTCTGCAAAAAACGGATTCTCTTAACCTTTGTACCAAAAAATAATTATTCTATCAGGAACTCCGTTCCAAAACAACTTAAGTCTCGGGTCGTGGCTCCACCCGGGACTCCTAGATTTCTGCATAGTATTCAAAGTAGGAGTACTTTTCCAATTTGAGCATTCAATAAGCAAAAGCAAATCGTAAAATAAAGTAGTATTCAAATTAGCATGCATTCAATTATAAGCTAATACATCATCAATTTTGTCCGTACATCGTCGAATATTATCACTAATACTCCTCGAATACTATCATACATATAGCATCACTAATACATCTAGAACCGTAGCGCCCGACGGGTATCGGCGCGGGTGGTGGACACCCAAAGAGAAGGAACCATCACAGGATCATAGCTCCAGTGAGATCCCCGAAGAACCTGCCAGGTATGCTCGAACCTGCCCTCCAACGCAACCATGTAGCGACGGACGTGCTCATCCTCCTCGCTGACACGGTGCCGTACAACCTCCGCGGTGTTCGGAAGCCTCGGCACCCTCACTAGCCCACGCGACCGCCACCAAACAAGGATCGGGTCAACGACGGGCTGGCTCCTCACCAACCTACGTCCCCCGGAAGGTAGCACCTCCCAATACCAGCCGGGCGGAGCCCAGTCCTGGACAGGGCCCCTCTAATCAAGCAGGTGTCCTCCGCCGAGTCGACGACGACGATGCGGGATAGGCATCGTAAAATGAACTAAAAAAATAAACTAGTTCTATTAATTTTCTTGCTAAAAATAAACTATTAACACTTAAGCATATACAATAGCAAAATTAAATTATTTACACTTAAGCATATAAATAGCAAAATTAAGCAATAATCTAAGAAACACTATTAACACTTAAGCATATACACTATACAATAGCAAAATTCCTCCTCTTCTAATTTTCATTTTTCTTCTCCTCCTCTTCTTTTCTTCTCTTCTCCTCCTCTTCTTTTCTTCTTTTCTTATACACTATACACTATATACACTATAGCAAAATTCCTCCTCTCCCTTATACACTATACACTATATACACTATACACTTAAGCATATACACTATATAATATACACTTTTTCTTGTTTTCTTCTCCTCCTCTTCTTATTTTCATTTTTCCTAATCTTATTTTCTTAATTTTGTTCATATTTCTTCTTCTTGTAACCCTAACCTAATTCTAAATATTACTAACCCTAATAATCTAGCACAAACCTAATAACAATAGGAATTAAATGACAAAAAAATATTTTTCTTTTTCTTCTTTTCTTCTCCTTTTTCTTCTTTTCTTCTCCTTTTTCTTCCTTTCTTCTCCTTTTTCTTCTTCTCTTCTCCTTTTTCTTCTTTTCTTCTATACTGGCCGGAGTGTTGGGGAGGAGGGGGCGAGGGGCTTACTGGCCGGAGGTGTTGACGGCGCGCGGCGAGGAGGACGGCGCGGAGGACGCGCGATGGCGAGGAGCACGGCGCGACGGCTAGGAGGATGGCGCGACGGCGAGGAGGACGGCGAGGAGGACGGCGCGGCGGCGAGGAGGACGGCCGACGGCGAGGAGGACGGCAGGCGGCGGCGAGCAGGACGGCGGGCAGCCTGACGGCGTCGGTTAGTTCGTCGTTGTGCCGCGCTGGGCACGAGAACGAGAGGAAGAAGAAGAGAAATGGATGAATTGGGTTGGAAATTTTCGAAGTCCCTCTTATATAGGTGGATCTATAGTCCCGGTGCATGGCTCGGTCCGGGACTAAAGACCCCCTTTAGTCCCGGGTGGAGCCACGACCCGGGACTAAAGGCCTCTTGTCGGACAGACCAAGAGGCGGGAAGCAGGGGGTCTTTAGTCCCGGTGCGTGGCTCCAGCCGGGACTAAAGGGTGTCTTTAGTCCCGGGGCGTGGCTCCACCCAGGACTAAAGCCCCTCCTCGGCTGCACGATAAGTTTAGTCCCACCTCGCCTAGCGAGGGGGACTAACACTTGTTTATATGCCCCGTCGCAGCTTGTCGATCGAGCTCCTCTCTAAAGCAGGCTTACGGGCCTAAACTGACTGAAAGTTGAAACTATATTCGAAATTGTGGAGAAAATTCAATCTGAATTCAAAGTGAATTCAGGTTGAATTTTGTCCATGATTTCTCATATAGTTTCAATTTTTTTCTATGATAATGAAATTTGAGAATTATTTTTGCATATTTGAGAATTTGACAAAACTATGATAATGAAAAGTGTTTCAAATTGAATAAATAATGCAAAACTATTTTCTATTTTCATAATTAATAATTTTGACTATCCAAACTATTATCTATTTTGTTATTTTCAATTAAAAACTATGTTTATTAAAAAATACTTTTTGCATATTTGAGAATTTGACAAAACTATGATAATGAAAAGTGTTTCAAATTGAATAAATAATGCAAAACTATTTTATATTTTCATAATTAATAATTTTGACTATCCAAACTATTATCTATTTTGTTATTTTCAATTAAAAACTATGTTTATTAAAAATTCTTTTTGCATATTTGAGAATTTGACAAAACTATGATAATGAAAAGTGTTTCAAATTGAATAAATAATGCAAAACTATTTTCTGTTTTCATAATTAATAAATTTGACTATCCAAACTATTATCTATTTTGTTATTTTCAATTAAAAACTATGTTTATTAAAAATTCTTTTGGCATATTTGAGAATATGACAAAACTGTGATAATGAAAAGTGTTTCAAATTGAATAAATAATGCAAAACTATTTTCTATTTTCATAATTAATAATTTTGACTATCCAAACTATTATCTATTTTGTTATTTTCAATTAAAAACTATGTTTATTAAAAATTCTTTTTGCATATTTGAGAATTTGACAAAACTATGATAATGAAAAGTGTTTCAAATTGAATAAATAATGCAAAACTATTTTTTATTTTCATAATTAATAATTTTGACTATCCAAACTATTATCTATTTTGTTATTTTCAATTAAAAACTATGTTTATTAAAAATTCTTTTTGCATATTTGAGAATTTGACAAAACTATGAGAATGAAAAGTGTTTCAAATTGAATAAATAATGCAAAACTATTTTTTATTTTCATAATTTCTAATTTTGACTATCCAAACTATTATCTCTCGAAGTAGCAGGGTTTCGAACGAGAACTCATCTCTTACAAATGGATTTCATTTTTTTGAACTTATTTGAACTCCATACTTTTTGTGTGTTCAAAATGCACCATTCAAAGGCACATCACAAAATTTCAACAATTTCTGACTTCATTTGGTATATTTCGTGCATTTACTTATTGTTTTTGAGCTAGTTGACCCTGAAATTGAAAAGCACTACAAATGAACTTTGAAAATGTTGAAAGTTAGCATGCTATCATCATTTCACCCACATAGCATGTGTTAAAAAGTTGAGAGGGCTACGACAAAAACTGGATGCAGTTCGTGTACAAAACTGACAATCTCTCTCGGAGTAGCAGGGTTTCGAACGAGAACTCATCTCTTACAAAGGGATTTCATTTTTTTGAACTTATTTGAACTCCATACTTTTTGTGTGTTGAAAATGCACCATTCAAAGGCACATCACAAAATTTCAACAATTTCTGACTTCATTTGGTATTCTTCGTGCATTTACTTATTTTTTTTGAGCTAGTTGACCCTGAAATTGAAAAGCACTACAAATGAACTCTGAAAATGTTGAAAGTTGGCATGCTATCATCATTTCACCCACATAGCATGTGTTAAAAAGTTGAGAGGGCTACGACAAAAACTAGATGCAGTTCGTGTACAAAACTGACAATCTCTCTCGAAGTAGCAGGGTTTCGAACGAGAACTCATCTCTTACAAATGGATTTCATTTTTTTGAACTTATTTGAACTCCATACTTTTTGTGTGTTCAAAATGCACCATTCAAAGGCACATCACAAAATTTCAACAATTTCTGACTTCATTTGGTATATTTCGTGCATTTACTTATTTTTTTTGAGCTAGTTGACCCTGAAATTGAAAAGCACTAAAAATAAACTCTGTAAATGTTGAAAGTTGGCATGCTATCATCATTTCACCCACATAGCATGTGTTAAAAAGTTGAGAGGGCTACGACAAAAACTGGATGCAGTTCGTGTACAAAACTGACAATCTCTCTCGAAGTAGCAGGGTTTCGAACCAGAACTCATCTCTTACAAAGGGATTTCATTTTTTTGAACTTATTTGAACTCCATACTTTTTGTGTGTTCAAAATGCACCATTCAAAGGCACATCACAAAATGGACAATCTCTCTCGAAGTAGAAGCGACCCCCACAATAAGAGACGACATTCTTCTTCTCTCATATATGGTGGACACTAGCTCACCTGATTTTTCAACCGTCGATGATGGTCGCTACTCCTACTTCCCCTAGTGCATAACCAATATCTAGCACAAGGAGAAGAAGGAGAAGCGACCCCCACAACAAAAGTGGTTCCGCGGCACGCCACGTGGTTCCGCTGCACGCCACATGGGACTAATGGTCTTTCATTTTTAAATGATTGTTTTAATCAAAAACAGATCTGTTACAAAAGGGATTTCATTTTTTGAACTTATTTGAACTGAAGACTTTTTGTATATATATGTGGTCGAAATGCATGATACCATGAAGTTAGAAAGGGCTAAACCATTCAAAAGTAGCAAATGAAGTTAGAAAGGGCTAAACCATTCAAATTTGGAAACTATAATGGCACAAACAGAAACTAGACATATATAAATTGGTCCAAGAAGTACATGATACTAGTCCAAACAGTACATAATAATAGCTACCATAGATATATATTCAAGTGTTCGACGTTCAGAACACTACTCGTCTGAATCATCTGAATCAGAATGTCCACCTTCCTCGAGGTGACGCTGGCCATAGTGGATGACTCGAATCTTCCGGTACAACTCGTATGAAACGTATGCATCTTTTGCTGCATACTCAATGTTGATATCATCAAGTGAGTCCTTCTCCCAAAGTCTGTGCTGAGACTTTGGGAAACTGGTCTTCATATCACCATATGAGTCGTCGATCAAGGCAACTGCCATATGAGCCATCGAAGTCCTGTCATGTCGAAGCCTGAATATTGTTTGGAGATCAACGAGGCAACCAGCTGGTATCTCAATACCGAAGCTGTCCCTCATCTTCAGCTTGTCGTTCCTTATGTCAACGGAAGCAAAAGTGATGCCGCTGCGAAGGAACTCCATGAGTTCTGGACAATGCTTGTCACTCCTGCAACAGAAACAAATTAAAATGGAACAAATGTTACATACTGCTGCAATAAGGAAACATGTGTCACTACAACTAAAGAGAAACTTATCTTTAGGATTCAAATAGAACATATGCAATGGAACCTAGAGAGATCACTATAGCTATCCAATGGAACCTAGAGAGATCACTAGCTATATGTAATTTTCATGACTATGACATATCATATTGCTATCCAATGGAACCTAGAGAGATCACTAGCTATATTCAATTTTCATAACCTAGGATCAAAGAACACCGCATAAAATTGTATCACTACAACTATGATTTCAATGGAACATATTGAACCAATCAGATTTTTCAGATTGTGGAACACTATTCCAATCAGATTGTGTTCCCTTCAACTAATCAAAATTGTTTCACTACAACTATTTGAAGCGAACCAACTATGATTCCAATGGAACATATTAAACACTAGTTGATTCTAATACGATTTTTCAGATTGTGGAACACTATTCCAATCAGATTGTGTTCCCCTTCAACTAATCAAAATTGTTTCACTACAACTATTTGAAGGGAACCAACTATGATTCCAATGGAACATATTAAACACTAGTTGATTCTAATACGATTTTTCAGATTATGGAACACTATTCCAATTAGATTGTGCTCCCCTTCAACTAATCAAAATTGTTTCACTACAACTATTTGAAGGGAACCAACTATGATTCCAATGGAACATATTAAACACTAGTTGATTCTAATACGATTTTTCAGATTATGGAACACTATTCCAATTAGATTGTGCTCCCCTTCAACTAATCAAAATTGTTTCACTACAACTATTTGAAGGGAACCAACTATGATTGAAAAAAATAAACTTACAATGTCATTATCTTGGATCAAAGAAAGCCTCAAAACTTACCTCGCCCATTGGAAGATCAAGACATGGCACTCGGGCCCTAGTGACAAGCATTAAGCATGGCAAAGTAGTAGCAACATCAATCTCAGAACATAGTGGATACTAGGGATCAATGCGCATCAAAACTAACTCGATTACATGATAGATCTCATCCAACCCATCACCGTCCAGCAAGCCTACGATGAGATTACTCACGAATGATGAAGAGCATCATGGAATTGACGATGAAGGAAGGTTGGTGATGACGATGGCGACGATCTCCCCTCTCCGGAGCCCAGAACCGGCTCCATATCTGCCCTCCAGAGGAAGAACGGGTGGTGGCGGCGCCTCCGTATCGTAAATTGCGATGAACTCTTCTCCTTGATTTTTTCCGGACGAAAGGGACTAAATAGAGCTGGAGTTGGAGGCGGCGGAACCCTGAGGGCCCAACAAGCCTGCTAGGCGCGGCCAGGGGGGCCCGCGCCTGGTGGGCTTGTGGGCCCCTAGCTCCACTCCTCCGATTGATTCTTGCGCCAATATTTTTATATATTCCACAAAAAATCCTCGTAAATTTCCAGGTCAATCCGGGAACTTTTATTTCTTGCGCAAAAACAACACTGATTGCAATCCCTGGCAACGGCGCCAAAAAATGCTTGATGTCGACTGTGCTTCACCTTACAACGGCACCAGAAGAATGCTGCTAGCACTCTCCGGCAATCGAAACTAGAAGAATGTTGTTGATGGCCCACCAGCGCGTGGGATCGTAGCAGTTTTCGAGGGTAGAGTATTCGACCCAAATTTGTTGGTACGCCTATAGGAGGTGAGAGGATACTCTCAAGTATTAGCAGCTGAATATGTCAGATTCAACCACACCTGAAAGATTAATATCTGCAAGCAAAGTATCAGTAGCAAAGTAGTATGATAACAACGGTGTTAGAAACGATCTGTTGACGGCAGACTATTCCTAATGATTGTATTAATGGCGCCAAGTTGCCTCATTGACGGAAATTGTCAGTTCCCGTCAGGGACCAGCGAACCAAAATTGTAGTAGGTAGCAGCAGTGTAACGAGCAATAGTAGTGGCAAGGAACAGCAGTAGTGACAGTAGTAGCAAGTAGCAGTAGTAGCAATAGTAGCAGCAGAGCAAGACAAGTAACAACAGTAGCAACAGTAGTAACTGCAGCAGAGCAAGACAAGTAACAGCAGTAGCAACAGTAGTAACAGCAGCAGAGCAAGACAAGTAACATCAGTAGCAACAGTAGTGCCAGAAGTAGGAGGACAAACTCGTAGGCAACGGGTCGGTGATTTGTTTGGATGATATTCATCATGCAACAGTTATAACACGGAGAGATATGTGGCTAGCTCCCGTTCGTCAATGTGATGTAGGCATGCATTCCGTGTGTCGTCATACGTGCTTACGGAAAAGAACTTGCATGACATCTATTGTCCATCCCTCCCGTGGCAGTGGGGTCCAAAAGGAAACTACGGGATATTAAGGTTCTCCTTTTAATAAAGAACCGGACCAACGCATTAGCACTTGGTGAACACATGAACTCCTCAAACTATGGTCATCACCGGGAGTGGTTCCGGTTATTGTCACTCCGGGGTTGCCGGATCATAACACATAGTAGGTAACTACAACTTGCAAGATCGGATCTAAAACACACATATATTGGTGACAACATAATAATTTCAGATCTGAAATGATGGCACTCTGGCCCTAGTGACAAGAATTAAGCATGTCAAAGTAGTAGCAACATCAATCTAAGAGCATAGTGGATACTAGGGATCAATCCCCATCAAAACTAACTCGATTACATGATAGATCTCATCCTACTCATCACCACCCAGCGAGCCTACGAATAGATTACTCATAAACGACGAAGAGCTTCATGGAATTGGAGAGGGAAGAAGGTTGATCATGACGATGGCCACGATTTCCCCTCTGTGGAGCCCAAGACGGACTCCGGATCTGCCCTCCAGATGAAGAACAGGTGGAGGAGGCGGCTCCGTATCGCAAACGCAATGAAAACTTCTCTTTTTATTTTTTCTGGGACGAAAGTGAACTTATAGACCTGAGGTTGGGGGCGGCAGATCCGTGTGGGCCCACAAGCCTGCCCACCGCCACCAGGGGGTGGTGGCGGAGCCAGGGCTTGTGGCCCACTGGCCCACCCCCTTAGGTGGAACTTGGCGCACATATTTTTCATATTTTCCAAAACTGCTCCCCGTAAATTTTCAGGACGTTTGGAGAACTTTGATTTCTGCACAAAAATAACACCAAGGCAATTCTGCTGAAAACAGCGTCAGTCCAGGTTAGTTCCATTCAAATCATGCAAATTAGAGTCCAAAACAAGGGCAAAAGAGTTTGGAAAAGTAGATACGATGGAGACGTATCAAACACCATGGCAATTCTGCTGAAAACAGCGTTAGTCCGGGTTAGTTCCACTCAAATCATGCAAATTAGAGTCCAAAACAAGGGCAAAAGAGTTTGGAAAAGTAGATACGATGGAGACGTATCAACTCCCTAAGCTTAAAGCCTTGTTTGTCCTCAAGAAATTCAGTTGACAAACTGAACGAGACAAAAGAAAAACTTTTACGAACTCTGTTTGATCTTGTTGTTGCAATTATGTCTAACTCATATTCAGATTTTCAGCAAGATCACAAGCTAATCACATAAGCAATGGCATTTAGGTCTCAAGAGGAACTCATATCAATGGCATAATCAAGTAGCGAGCAATAATAATAAGTTTCAAACTTCAACACTTCAATCAAGACAATCATGAAGCAATATGAATAGATGGTATCTCGCTAGATCTTTCTGAGACCGCAAAACATAAATGCAGAGCACCTTCAAAGACCAAGGGCTGACTGAACATTGTAATTCATGGCAAAGAAGATCCAGTCAAAATCATACTCAACAAACAATTAAAATCAAAGCATAGAAATGACAGAGGTGCTCTCTAATTGGTGCTTTTTGAAAGAAGAGGATGATCCAGCAGAAACATAAATAGATAGGCCCTTCGCAAGGGGAAGCATTGATTTGCAGAGGTGCCAGAGCTCAAGCTTTGAAAATAGAGAAAAATAATTTTGGGTGGCATGCTTTCGTTGTCGACGCAATGACCAAGAGTTTTCACCATCTTCCATGCTACACATACTATAGGCGGTTCCCAAACAGAAAAGTAAAGTTTTGACTCCGCCACCACCGACCAATCACACTCCACGACTAGCCGAATACTCGGCTGCCGTCCATACCAAGAACAGTCCACGAGGAGTTTTGTTTGCAATTATCTTTTCGATTTGATCATGGAACTGGGCATTCCAATTACCGGCCCCTTTCTCATGAATGATAGTGAATTAACACATATCGAGGATAACACGCCTAGCATGGAAGATACTGATCGCCCCTTGTCACCACATGAGCGGTTCGGGCATGCAAAACAGATTATTTCTTGAAGGTTTAGAGAGTGGCACATGCAAATTTACTTGGAACGGCAGGTAGATACCGCATATAGGTAGGTATGGTGGACTCATATGGAACAACTTTGGGTTTATGGAAGTGGATGCACAAGCAGTATTCCCGCTTAGTACAAGTGAAGGCTAGCAAAAGACTGGGAAGCGACCAACTAGAGAGCGACAACAGTTATCAAAATGCATTGAAATTAACCAACATTGACTGCAAGCATGAGTAGTACATAAATCACCATAAACATGAATATCATAGAGGATATGTTGATTATGTTTCAACTACATGCGTAAACATGAGCCAAGTCAAGCCACTTGAATCATTCAAAGGAGGATACCATCCTATCATACTACATCATAATCATCTTGAAATTCATGTTGGCATCCAAGACAAACCATTATAAGCTCCTAGCAAATTAAGCATGGCATCAGAAACTATGATCTCTAAGTTGTCATTGCAAACATGTTTCTCTCACAACAAAGCTGAATTAGGAATGATGAGCTAGTCATATTTACAAAAACAAAATAGACCGAGTTAATACCAGCTTTTCCAGGCTCAGTCACTTCATCATATATCGTCATTATTGCCTTTCACTTGCATGACCGAATGATGTGAACAGTAATAAGAGTGTTCGTGCATTGGACTACGCTAGAATCTGCAAGCAACCACAAAGGAGAAGACAAAGTAATATGGCTCTTTGACAGATAAACAGATATGCATGCGAGAGCCACTAAACATTGTAACCATGGTCTTCTACCTTGACCCAAAGAAAAAGAAAACTATTTACACGGGAAATCTCCCAACAAGCAAAAGAAGAACGAGAAATCTTTTTGGGTTTTCTCAAACTAGACAAACACACGAGAAGAAAACGAGAAAAAGAAATAAACTAGCATGGATGATACAGTGGCAAAGTGTGAACACTGACTAACAAAGTGAAAGCGTAAGCAAGAATATAAAGTCGGTGAGAAACACGTAATCCCCCAAGCTTAGGCTTTTGGCCTAAGTTGGTCTACTCCCAAGGAGGGAAATAACCGTCTCCGGGGTACTCCGGAGTGTACTGAGGGTGCCACTGATGTGTGAGCTCCTCTGGCTCCCACTGATAAACTGGCGTCTAGTACTCGACTGGTAGCTCGGGCACGGGCGCCTGTGGTGGTGCTATGCCTCAATATGTGTAGATGTCCAAGGGCATAATAATGTACCTGCCTACATGAAGATTGAACAAAGAAGGAGAAGGCAAAGTAATAGTCTCACGAGTACCCTGACTAAATACCAGGTTATGAATCATCCTCTTATTTATATCTTTATCAAGAAAGTCATGGCAAACCATGCTATCATAATCTAGATATCTCTCAGGAAGAAGAATCTCTTCTTCCTCGTGCAGTCTAATAGGTATCTCAAAATGTCTAGCAAGACGGGTAGCATATATACCTCCATAAACAACGCCTTTAGAACGGTTCGTGTTCAACCGTTGAGCTACTATAGCGCCCAAGCTATAAGTTTTATCATTATAAAGGGCTTCGCGCAAAACCGCAAGATCTGGGGAGCTAAGGGCCCCAGCTTCCCCATGGCCAATCAAACATTTCCCCATGAATAATGAGAAGTACCGAAGTATGGGAAAATGTATGCGAGCAGCTCTAGCGCAAGCCACTCCTCTCCCCTCTCCTACAGAAATAGTATCAATGAAAGGTTCCAAGTCCCGTGGACAAGGTTAATGAATATCCCCAACATAAGGTAATTTGCAAACATTGCAAAAATCCTTCAGTGACATGCGCTGGGGGATATCATATAACTTGAACTCAACCATAGGAGGGTTCTTCCTTGGATAGAAGTTAAAGCTTTGCACGAAAATATTAGTGAGGAGCAGGTATTGCGGACACTTATCTTCAATGAAGGCGGTAAGGCCTTCATTCTCCACCAAGTAGTAAGAGTCCTCATAAAGTCCGGCGCCGCGTAAGAACACATCGCTTGGCCACTCACACGCTCGAGCTTCTGCAACTCGGGGGACCGGATACTCGGGTTTCTTCTTCTCATTTTCATCATCCTTGGGGTCACGGCTTGAAGAGCCTCTTAGGAACCTCCTCGTCTTTTCCTTTTTCTTTCTCTGAAAATTTCTGAAATTTTTAGTGACTCTAAGGAAAAGTGAACAAAGCCCAACGAAACTCGTAGAAACTACTCCTACAAGTGCCTAGAGGCCATATCACGCATCAAAACTACTTGGGACCAGCTAAAATTAGCATGCAAAACTCAAGAACAGGGTCACCAAGGCAGCAAAAATACGCAACGAATAAGGCACTAGAGCAAAAACTAATTGGACCAATGGAGGAGTCACATACCAAGGAACAATTCCCCCAAAACAGTTTGGTGAATGGGGCTTTATACAAGGAGATCGAAAATCGCAGCAAGAAGAGCAAGAACACGGGTTTGAGCCGTAGAATGAATTTTTCTGGAGGTAGGAGAAGGAGATGGGAGCTGGAATAAGTAGAGGGGGACACGTGGGCCTCACAATCCTCGTAGGCGTGGCCAGGGGGTACCCGCGCCTCCTGGGCTTGTGGCCTACTGGTGCATCCCCCTGACTAGCTCTCCGTCTCAGAATTTTTCAAAAATTCCAGAAAAAATCATACTTGATTTTCAGGGCATTTGAAGAACTTTTATTTTCAGGACACTTTTCTACGGGGCGCAAGGAGAAAATAGGAAAAACTAAAGCTAAATCTATCATTTTTCTTCTAAGAAACCGAAGGTAAAGGTTTGGAACAGAGGGTTGTGACTCTCAGATTCATCCATCATGGTCATCAAAAGAAATCCGTCAATGTGGTTGATCAAGTCTCCTTGACAAACTTTTTCGAATCGCGTAAAAACGGAGACTTTTTGAATAGTCACTAGGTTATCTCAATGGGGATGTGCATATCCCCAACAAGCAAATCACACTTCATCTTAACAGTAGGTATAGGGCATTCAAAGCTCCCAATAAGAATCGATGAAGTTTTTTCAATAGCATTGATGCAATGTACCCGATATTGTTTCTTTGGAAAGTGCACCGTATGCTCATTACCATTGACATGGAAAGTGACATTGCCTTTGTTGCAATCAATAACAGCCCCTGCAGTGTTTAAAAAGGGTCTTCCAAGGATGACCGCCATGGCATCATCCTCGGGAATATCCAAAATAACAAAGTCTGTTAAGATAGTAACGTTAGCAACCACAACAAGCACATCCTCGCAAATGCCGATAGGGAAAGCAGTTGAATTGTCGGCCATTTGCAGAGAGATTTCAGTGGATGTCAACTTATCCAGTTCAACTCTACGATAAAGAGAGAGAGGCATAACACTAACACCGGCTCCAAGGTCGCATAAAGCAGTTCTAATGTAGTTTCCTTTAATGGAGCAAGGTATAGTGGGCACTCCGGGATCACCTAGTTTCTTAGGAGTTCCACCCTTGAAGGTGTAATTAGCGAGCATGGTGGAAATCTCAACCTCAGGTATCCTCCTCTTAGTAGTCACAATATCCTTCATGTACTTGGCATAGGGAGACATTTTGAGCATATCTGTCAAACGCATTTGCAGAAAGACAGGTCTAATCATTTCAACAAATCGCTCAAAATCCTCATCATCCTTTTTCTTGGATGGTTTGGGAGGAAAGGGCATAGGTTTCTGAACCTATGGTTTCCTTTCTTTACCATGCTTCCTAGCAGTGAAGTCGTTCTTATCGTATCTCCTATTCTTAGGTTGTGGGTTATCAAGATCAACTGGTTCGATCTCCACATCCTTATCATTGCTAGATTAAACATCTTCATGAGCATCACTATCGATATTATCATTAGGCCCATGTTCATCACCAGATTGTGTTTGAGCATTAGAAATAGAGACATCATTTGGACTCTCAGGTGTAACAGCAACGGGGTTGCTAGCCTGCAAGTTCCTATCATCTCTCTTTTTCTTTCTAGGATGACTAGGTGACTCGGTGCTAACTCCTTGAGAATCTTGTTCAATTCTCTTAGGATGACCCTCAGGATACAAAGGTTCTTGGGTCCTTCTAGCGCCTCTAGTGATGACTCTGAAAGAATTGTCATTCAACTCATTGAGCAAGTCATTTTGAGCCTTAAGTACTTGTCCTACTTGAGTAGTAACCATAGAGGCATGTTTACTCAAGAGCTTAAGATCATTGACGTTTCTATCCACACAAGCACTTAAATGACTAAGCATACGAGCATTATGTTCCAATTTTCTGCTAACATAATCATTGAAACTTTGTTGTTTGGCAACAAAGTTATCAAACTCATCTAAGCATAAGCTAGCAGGTTTATCAAAAGGAATATCACTCTCATTGAATCTATGAAGAGAGATTACCTCTACTACCAGTATTGGGTTATCAAGACCATGGATCTCTTCAATAGGTGGTAGATTTTGACATCTTCAGATTTAATGCCTTTCTCTTTCATAGATTTCTTAGCTTCTTGCATATCTTCAGGACTGAGGAATAGAATACCTCTTTTCTTTGGAGTTGGCTTCGGACGTGGTTCGGGATTACTCCAAGCATTCTCATTGCACAAGATATTATTCAATAGGATCACAGCTTGTTCCACACTTCGTTCCCTAAAAACACAACCAGCACAACTATCTAGGTGGTCCTTAGAAGCATCGGTTAGTCCATTATAGAAGATATCAAGTATTTCATTCTTTTCAATAGGGTGATCAGGCGAAGCATTCAATAGCTGGATGAGCCTCCCCCAAGCTTGTGGGAGACTCTCTTCTTCAACTTGCGCAAAGTTGTATATTTCCTGCAACGCAGCTTGCTTCTTATGGGCAGGAAAATATTTTTCAGAGAAGTAGTAGATCATATCCTGGGGACTACGCACACTACCAGGAGCAAGAGAAGTGAACCAAGTCTTAGCATCATCCTTTAGCGAGAAAGGAAACATCTTAAGGATAGAGTAGTGGCAGATCTTTTCCTCACTCGTGAATAGGGTGGCTATATCGTGCAGCTTAGTAAGATGTGCTACAACCATTTCAGACTCATAACCATGAAAAGGATCAGATTCGACCAAAGTGATTAACTCAGGGTCGACAGAGAATTCATAATCCTTATCAGTCACAAAGATAGGCGAAGTAGCAAACTTCGGGTCGTATTTCATCCTAGCGTTCAAAGATTTTTCTTTCCACTTACGCAGTAATTTCTCAAGATCATAGCTATCCTTACAAGCAAGAAATTCCTCAGCTATCTCTCCCTCCATAACATAACCCTCAGGCATATCAGGCAATTCATATCTAGGAGAGCTAGTTCTAACAAGTGAAATAGCAGGTTCTACTTCAATAATCTCAGTAGTTTCAGAAGTATCATCACATTCAGCAACAACTCTAGCAATTTGTGCATCAAGGAATGCACCTAGTGGCAAAGCAGTATCAAGCAAAGCATCATCACAAGCATCATGGACAGCGGAAGTAGCATCATCAAGCACAGGCGACACATCAAAATTTCTAGCAGGAGGTGGTGTCACAAACTTACTCATAACTGAAGGTGAATCAAGTGCAGATCTAGATGGCAGTTCCTTACCTGTCCTCGTAGTTGAGGGCAAGACTTTAGTTTTTGGATCTCTCGGATTCCTCATAGTGATCAACAGACCTAAATCCCAAGTGACTCAGAGAATAGAGCTATGCCTCCCGGACAACGGCGCCAGAAAATAGTCTTGATAACCCACAAATATAGGGGATCGCAACAGTTTTGGAGGGTAGAGTATTCAACCCAAATATGTTGATTTGACACAAGGGGAAGCCAAAGAATATTCTCGAGTATTAGCAGTTGAGTTGTCAATTCAACCACACCTGCAATACTTAGTATTTGCAGCAAAGTATCAATAGCAAAGTGGTGTGATAGCAATAGTAGCAACGGTAATAGTAGCAGCAGTGACAACAGTAGCGGCAGAGTAACAGTAGCAATAGCGACAGAGTAACAGTAGCAGCAGCGACAGCAATAGCGGCAAAGTTACATAGCAAGGACCAGCAGGAAAAACTCGTAGGCATTGGATCGGTGATGGATAATTATGCCGGATGATATTCATCATGCAACAGTTATAACATGGGGAGATATGTATAGCTCCAGTTCGTCAATGTAATATAGGCATGTATTCTGTATGTAGTCATACGTGCTTAGGGAAAAGAAATTGCATGACATCTATTGTCCATCCATCCCGTGGCAGCGGGGTCCTAATGGAAACTACGGGATATTAAGGTTCTCCTTTTAATAGAGAACCTGAACAAAGCATTAGCACTTGGTGAACACATGAACTCCTCAAACTATGGTCATCTCTGGGAGTGGTTACGGCTATTGTCACTCCGGGGTTGTCGGGTCATAACACATAGTAGGTAACTACAACTTACAAGATCAGATCTAAAACACACATATATTGGTGACAACATAATAATTTCAGATCTGAAATCATGGCACTCGGGCCCTAGAGACAAGCATTAAGCATGGCAAAGTAGTAGCAACATCAATCTCAGAACATAGTGGATACTAGGGATCAATCCCCATCAAAACTAACTCGATTACATGATAGATCTCATCCAACCCATCACCGTCCAGCAAGCCTACGATGAGATTACTCACGAACGATGAAGAGCATCATGGAATTGGCGATGAAGGAAGGTTGGTGATGACGATGGCGATGATCTCCCCTCTCCGGAGCCCAGAACGGACTCCAGATCTGCCCTCCAAAGGAAGAACAGGTGGTGGCGGCGCCTCCGTATCGTAAAACGCGATGAACTCTTCTCCTTGATTTTTTCCAAACGAAAGGTACTAAATAGTACTGGAGTTGGAGGTGGCGGAGCCCTGAGGGCCCCACAAGCCTGCTAGGCACGGCCAGGGGGGCCCGCGCCTAGTGTGCTTGTGGGCTCCTCGCTGCACTCCTCTGGTTGATTCTTGCGCCAATAATTTTTTATATATTCCACAAAAAATCCTCGTAAATTTCCAGGTCATTCCGAGAACTTTTATTTCTGCGCAAAAACAACACCATGGCAATTCTGCTGAAAACAGCGTTAGTCCGGGTTAGTTCCATTCATATCATGCAAATTAGAGTCCAAAACAAGGGCAAAAGAGTTTGGAAAAGTAGATACGATGGAGACGTATCAGGGGCCCACCGGGAGAGGCCACCAGCCCCGGGAGGCTACATGGGCCAAGTGTGGGAGGGAACTAGTCCCTAGGTGGGCTGGTGCGCCCCCCACACCCAGCCCAAGGCGCACAAGAGGGGAAGGAGGAGAAACCCTAGGCGATGGTGGGCCTAAGGCCCACCTAGGGGTGTGCCACCCCCTCCCTTGCCCTGGCCGCCGCCCTAGCCTCCCATCTGGGGGCTGTCGCACCCTTTAGGGGGTGGGAACCCTAAGGGTTGTGCCTCCCTGCCCTTCCCCTATATATTTTGGAGGTTTTGGCCTTTGGGGACACACAATTCTTTCTCTCTCGGCGCAGCCCTGCTTCTCCTCTCCCTCCTCTCCCACGGTGCTTGGCGAAAGCCCTGCCGGGAGACCTCGTAGCTCCACTGCCACCATGCCGTTGTGCTGCCGGAGCTCTTCCCCAACCTCTTCCTCCTCCTTGCTGGTTCAAGGTGCGGGAGACATCACCGGGCTGCACGTGTGTTGAACGCGGAGGTGTCGTGGTTCGGCACTAGATCAGAATCACACCGCGATCTGAATCACAGCGAGTACGACGCCATCAACCATGTTCTAGCAACGCTTCCGCTTAGCAATCTTCAAAGGTACGAAGATGCTCTCACCCCTCTCTTGTTGCTGGTTTCTCCATAGGAAGATCCATGTATGGCGTAGGAAAATTTTGGAATTTTGCTACGTTACCCAACTGCGGCGTGTTGCGGGGGGATCCAAGCACGGGCGGTAAACTATGTTTGGCGGTGCATGTCTTGCTTGTCCTAGAACCAAGTGTCCCAAAGTAGCTAGTCGATGTGGTACCGTCGGACGGCATGGTACTCTCACGGGATGCGGGCGCGCTAGCGGGTTATCTCCTTGAGGCCGGCACGACCGCTCGTCGAGGCGGGGGGAGGGAGTCTGCATCCGATCCGGGCCCAGATGCCACTCATTAGGGAGATGGGCATCAGACCACGACGACAGGGAGCCAGTATCCTACTGCCAGTGGTAGATGTCCACCTTCACGTACGGCCAGCCACTCACCGGAGTCGTCGGAGGGGAAATGGAGAATGTGGACGGAGACGTAGTGCGGTTGGTCGCCCTTCCAGATGAGTCGACCTCGTGGTCATGGCATCCCTTCTTGTCGGGATGCCAATTCCAAAACCCCAGGGCGAAGCGCCGGTGGGGAGTTAGGTGGGGCGGTGTCGCTAGGTTTTGGTGTAGGGCACGGAAGGAACACTGGAGTGGGGACATTGTGGGGAAGTGGAAGTGGCCACACCAATCCACGGCTTCGCCATAAAAAGGACGCGGTAGGGGATGACTGGTTGGCAGATCGGCGGGCCCGCCCATGCGTGTGGATTAAATGGGGTTGGTGAAAGGTAGTTGGACGGCACACACACGGGCCCGGGCGGACAACGAGAGCACGCATGCGTGTCTGTTCTGTATTCTTTTGACCACAAAGTGAGAACAAAAATGTATACATGATGCGTCCGGGCGGACCACAAGCCAACGTATTATGTGGATGCAGTTAGTGTTGGAATTATGCCCTAGAGGCAATGATAAATAAGTTATTATTATAATTCCTGTATCAAGATAATCGTTTATTATCCATGCTATAATTGTATTGAATGAAGACTTAGATACATGTGTGGATACATAGACAAAACACTGTCCCTAGCAAGCCTCTAGTTGGCTAGCCAGTTGGTCAAAGGATAGTCACGGTCTTCTGACTATGTACAAGGTGTTGTTGCTTGATAAATGGATCACATCATTGGGTGAATCATGTGATGGACTAGACCCAAACTAATAGACGTAGCATGTTGATTGTGTCATTTTGTTGCTACAGTTTTCTGCGTGTCAAGTATTTATTCCATGAGATCATATAACTCACTGACACCGGACGAATGCTTTGTGTGTATCAAACGTCACAACGTAACTGGGTGACTATAAAGATGCTCTACAGGCATCTCCGAAGGTGTCCGTTGAGTTAGTATGGATCAAGACTAGGATTTGTCACTCCGTGTGAAGGAGAGGTATCTCGGGGCCCACTCGGTAATACAACATCACAGACAAGCCTTGCAAGCAATGTGACTTAGTGTAAGTCACGGGATCTTGTATTATGGAACGAGTAAAGAGACTTGCCTGTAAACGAGATTGAAATAGGTATGCAGATACTGACGATCGAATCTCGGGCAAGTAACATACTGAAGGACAAAGGGAATGACATAGGGAATTATATGAATCCTTGGCACTGAGGTTCAAATGATAAGATCTTCGTAGAATATGTAGGATCCAATATGGGCATCCAGGTCCCGCTATTGGATATTGACCGAGGAGTCTCTCGGGTCATGTCTACATAGTTCTCGAACCCGCACGGTCTGCACACTTATGGTTCGGCGTTGTTTTATGCGTATTTGAGTTATATGGTTGGTTACCGAATGTTGTTCGGAGTCCCGGATGAGATCACGGATGTCACGAGGGTTTCCGGAATGGTATGGAGACGAAGACTGATATATAGGATGACCTCATTTGATTACCGGAAAGTTTTCGGCATTACCGGGAATGTACCGGGAGTGACGAATGGGTTCCGGATGTTCACCGGGGGGCAGCCCACCCCGGGGGAGCCCATAGGCCTTGGGGGTGCCGCACCATCCCTTAGTGGGCTGGTGGGAAAGCCCAAGAAGGCCCGTGCGCAGGAGATAAGAAAAATCAAAGAGAAAGAAAAAAAGGGGAAGTGGGAAGGAAGGGAAGGACTCCACCTTCCAATCCTAGTTGGACTAGGATTGGAGGAAGATTCCTCCTCCCCCCCTTCGGCCGACCCCCTTGAGGCTCCTTGAGCCTCAAGGCAAGGCCCCTCCCCTCCCTCCTATATATACCGAGGTATGAGGGCTGATTTGAGACAACTTTGCCATGGCAGCCCGACCACATACCTCCACGGTTTTCCCTCTAGATCGCGTTTCTGCGGAGCTCGGGCGGAGCCCTGCTGAGATAAGATCACCACCAACCTCCGGAGCACCGTCACGCTGCCGGAGAACTCATCTACCTCTCCGTCTCTCTTGCTGGATCAAGAAGGCCGAGATCATCGTCGAGCTGTACGTGTGCTGAACGCGGGGGTGTCGTCCGTTCGGCACTAGATCGATGCGGATCGTGGGACGGTTCGTGGGACGGTTCGCGGGGCGGATCGAGGGATGTGAGGACGTTCCACTACATCAACCGCGTTTATTAACGCTTCTGCTGTGCGATCTACAAGGGTACGTAGATCAGAAATCCCCTCTCATAGATGGACATCACCATGACAGGTCTTCGTGCGCATAGGAAATTTTTTTGTTTCCTATGCGACGTTCCCCGACAGTAGCATCATGAGCTAGGTTCATGCGTAGATGTCATCTCGAGTAGAACACAAAAGTTTTTGTGGGCGTTGATGTGCAATTTGCTGCCCTCCTTTGTCATTTCTTGATTCCGCGGTATTGTTGGATCGAAGCGGCTCGGACCGACATTACTCGTACGCTTACGAGAGACTGGTTTCATCGCTACGAGCAACCCCGTTGCTCAATGATGACTGGTGAGTGTCGGTTTCTCCAACTTTAGTTGAATCGGATTTGACCGAGGAGGTCCTTGGATGATGTTAAATAGCAATTCATATATCTCCGTTGTGGTGTTTGCGTAAGTAAGATGCGATCCTACTAGATACCCATGGTCACCACGTAAAACATGCAATAACAATTAGAGGACGTCTAACTTGTTTTTGCAGGGTATGCTTGTGATGTGATATGGCCGACGATGTGATGTGATATATTGGATTATGAGATGATCATGTTGTAATAGTTAATATCGACTTGCACGTCGATGGTACGGCAACCGGCACAAGCCATAGGGTTGTCTTTAAACTAATGTTTATGCTTGCAGATGCGTTTACTATATTGCTAGGATGTAGCTTTAGTAGTAATAGCATGAGTAGCACGACAACCCCGATGGCAACACGTTGATGGAGATCATGGTGTGGCGCCGATGACAGAAGATCGTGTCGGTGCTTTGGTGATGGAGATCAAGAAGCATGTGATGATGGCCATATCATGTCACTTATGAATTGCATGTGATGTTAATCCTTTTATGCACCTTATTTTGCTTAGAACGATGGTAGCATTATGAGGTGATCTCTCACTAAAATTTCAAGACAAAATTGTGTTCTCCCCGACTGTGCACCGTTGCTACAGTTCGTCGTTTCGAGACACCACGTGATGATTGGGTGTGATAGACTCAATGTTCACATACAACGGGTGCAAAACAGTTGCACACGCGGAACACTCGGGTTAAGCTTGACGAGCCTAGCATGTGCAGACATGACCTCGAAACACATGAGACCGAAAGGTCGATCATGAATTATATAGTTGATATGATTAGCATGGGGATGATTACCACTGAAACTATCCTCAACTCACATGATGATCGGACTTGAGCTAGTGGAATTGGATCATGAACCACTCAAATGACTAGAGAGATGTACTTTTTGAGTGGGAGTTTAGCAAGTAATTTGATTAGTTAAGATCTAATTATCTTGAACATAGTCTAAGTCCACTTTGAATATATTTGTGTTGTATATCAATGGCTCACGCCACAGTCACCTTGAATTTTAATACGTAAATAGAGAAAGCTAAGTTGAAAGATGATGGAAGCAACTTTGTAGACTGGGCTCGTAATCTTAAGTTGCTCCTGCAAGCTGGGAAGAAGGATTATGTCCTTAATGCTACGCTAGGAGATGAACCACCCGCTACGGCTGACCAAGATGTTAAGAACGCTTGGTTAAACACGTAAGGAGGACTACTCAGTAGTTCAATGCGCAGTCTTGTATGGCTTAGAGCCGGGACTTCAACGTCACTTTGAGCATCATGGAGCATATGAGATGTTCCAGGAGTTGAAGTTTATCTTTCAGAAGAAAGTCCGGATCGGGAGGTATGAGACCTCCGATAAATTCTATGCTTGCAAGATGGAGGAGAATTCGTGTGTCAGTGAACATGTGCTCAAAATGTCTGGGTACTCAAACTGTCTAGCTGAGCTGGGGATTGAACTCCTGCAAGAGGCTATCACTGACAGAATTCTTCAATCACTGCCGCCAAGCTATAAGGGCTTTGTGTTGAACTATAACATGCAAGGGATGAACAAGTCACCCGACGAGTTATTCGCGATGCTGAAAGTCGCAGAGTCAGAACTCCGTAAAGAGCATCAAGTGTTGATCGTGAATAAGACCACTAGTTTCAAGAGAAATGGCAAAGGAAGGAAGCGTAATTCGAAGAAGAGCGGCAAGCCTGTTGCCAATCCGACAAAGAAACCCAAAGCTGGACCTAAGCCTGAAATGGAGTGCTATTATTACAAGGGTATGGGTCACTAGAAGCGCAACTGCCCCAAGTATCTGGCTGATCAGAAGGCGGCCAAAGAAAAATCAGGTATATTTGATATACATGTCATTGATGTGTACTTAACCAGCTCTCGTAGTAGTGTGTGGGTATTCGATACCGGTTCTGTTGCTCATATTTGCAACTCGAAACAGGAACTGCAGAATAAGCGAAGGCTGGCGAAGGATGAAGTGACGATGCGCGTGGAAAATGGTTCCAAGGTTCATGCAATCGCGGTCGGCACAGTTTCACTTCAGTTACCATGAGGATTAGTTATGAACTTGAATAATTGTTATTTAGTGCCTGCGTTAAGCATGAACATTATATCTGGATCTTGTTTATTGTGAGACGGTTACTCATTTAAGTGTTGTTCTATTTCTATGAGTAATATCTTTTATGGTCATGCACCCAATGTGAGAGGATTGTTCATATTGAATGTTGATAGTGATAATACACATATACATAACATTGAGACCAAAAGAGTTAGAGTTAACAATGATAGCACCATGTTTTATGGCACTGTCGCTTAGGTCCTATTGGTGTAAAGCGCATGAAGAAACTCCATACCGATGGACTTTTGGAGTCACTTGACTTTGATTCACTTGACACGTGCGAACCATGCCTCATGGGCAAGATGACTAAAACTCCGTTCTCCGGAACAATGGAGCATGCAAGTGACTAGTTAGAAATCATACATACCGATGTGTGTGGTCCGATGAGTGTGGAGGCACGCGGTGGATATCGTTATTTTCTGACCTTCACTAGCGATTTGAGTAGATATGGTTATGTCTACTTGATGAAGCACAAGTCTGAAACATTTGAAAAGTTCAAGCAATTTCAGAGTGAAGTTGAAAATCATCGTAACAAGAAGATCAAGTTCCTACGGTCTGATCGTGGGGGTGAATATCTGAGTTTCGAGTTTGGTGCTCACTTAAGACAATGTGGAATTTTTTCACAGTTGACACCGCCTGGAACACCACAGCGTAATGGTGTGTCTGAATGTCGTAATCGTACTTTATTAGAGATGGTGCGATCTATGATGTCTCTTACCGATTTGCCGTTATCATTTTGGGGTTATGCATTAGAAACGACTGCATTCATTTTAAATAGGGCATCATCAAAATCCGTTGAGACGACACCATACGAACTGTGGTATGGCAAAAGACCAAAGTTGTCGTTTCTTAAAGTTTGGGGATGTGATGCTTATGTCAAAAAGCTTCAGCCTGAAAAGCTGGAACCCAAAGCGGAAAAGTGCGTCTTCATAGGTTACCCAAAAGAGACAGTTGGGTATACCTTCTATCTCAAATCCGAGGGCAAAGTGTTTGTTGCTAAGAACGGAGCTTTTCTCGAGAAGGAGTTTCTCTCGAGAGAATTGAGTGGGAGGAAGATAGAACTTGATGAGGTTGTCGAACCTCTCATCCCTCTGGATGGTGGCGCAGGGCAAGGGGAAACCCTTATCGTTGCGACGTCGGTTGAGGAGGAAGTTAATGATGATGATCATGAAACTCTGGATCATGTTCCTGTCGAACCTCGCAGGTCGACGAGACCGCGTACTACTCCAGAGTGGTATGGTAATCCCGTCATATCAATTATGTTGTTGGACAACAATGAGCCTGCGAATTATGAAGAAGCAATGGTGGGCCCGGATTCCAACAAATGGCTGGAGGACATGAAGTCCGAGATAGGATCTATGTATTAAAACAAAGTGTGGACTTTGGAAGTACTACCTGAAGGCCGCAAGGCTATTCAGAAGAAATGGATCTTTAAGAAGAAGACGAACACTGACGGTAATGTGACCGTTTATAAAGCTCGACTTGTGGCAAAGGGTTTTTCACAAGTTCAAGGGATTGACTACGATGAGACATTCTCATCCGTAGCGATGCTTAAGTCCGTCCGAATCATGTTAGCAATAGCTGCATTTTTCGATTATGAAATCTGGCAGATGGATATCAAAACGGCGTTCCTTAATGGTTTCCTTAAGGAAGAGTTGTATATGATGCAACCCGAAGGTTTTGTCGATCCTAAAAATGCTAACAAAGTGTGCAAGCTCCAGCGATCCATTTATGGACTGGTGCAAGCATCTCGGAGTTAGAATAAATGCTTTGATGAGGTGATCAAAGCATTTGGGTTTATACAAGTGGTTGGAGAATCTTGTATTTACAAGAAAGTGAGTGGGAGCTCTGTGGCGTTCCTAATAGTATATGTGGATGACATATTACTGATTGGAAACGGCGTGGAGTTTTTGGAGAGCGTAAAGGATGACTTGAATAAAAGTTTCTCTATGAAGGACCTAGGAGAAGGTGCTTACATTCTAGGCATAAAGATCTATAGGGATAGATCAAACCGCCTGATAGGACTTTCACAAAGCACATACCTTGATAAAATTTTGAAGAGGTTCAAAATGGAAGAGTCCAAGAAGGGGTTCTTGCCAGTTTTACAAGGTATGAGATTGAGTAAGACTCAGTACCCAGCAACTGATAAAGATAGAGAGCATATGAGTACTGTCCCCTATGCTTCAACCATAGGTTCTATCATGTATGCAATGTTGTGCACTAGACCGGACGTTAGCCTCGCCATAAGTATGGCAGGAAGGTTCCAGAGTAATCCAGGAGTAGATCACTGGACGGCGGTAAAGAATATCCTGAAGTACCTGAAAAGGACTAAGGAGATGTTTCTCGTATATGGAGGTGACAAAGAGCTCGCTGTAAAAGGTTACATCGATGCAAGCTTTGACACAGATCCGGACGACTCTAAGTCGCAGACCGGATACGTATTTATTCTTAATGGGAGTGCGGTAAGCTGGTGCAGTTCCAAGCAAAGCGTCGTAGCTGATTCTACATGTGAAGTGGAGTACATGACTACCTCGGAGGCAGCTAAGGAGGGTGTTTGGATGAAGCAGTTCATGATGGATCTTGGAGTAGTGCCGAGCGCACTGAATCCAATAACCCTATTTCGTGACAACACGGGTGCCATTGCCTTAGCAAAGGAACCACGGTTTCACAAGAAGACCAGACACATCAAACGATGCTTCAACCTCATCCGCGACTACGTCGAGGAGGAGGACGTGAATATATGCAAAGTGCACACGGATCTGAATCTGGCAGACCCACTGACTAAACCTCTTCCACGGGCAAAGTATGATCAACACCAGAACTGTATGGGTGTTAGATTTATTACAATGTAATTCGCATGGCGATGTGAGGACTAGATTATTGACTCTAGTGCAAGTGGGAGACTGTTGGAATTATGCCCTAGAGGCAATGATAAATAAGTTATTATTATAATTCCTCTATCAAGATAATCGTTTATTATCCATGCTATAATTGTATTGAATGAAGATTTATATACATGTGTGGATACATAGACAAAACACTGTCTCTAGCAAGCCTCTAGTTGGCTAGCCAGTTGATCAAAGGATAGTCAGGGTCTTCTGACAATGTACAAGGTGTTGTTGCTTGATAACTGGATCACATCATTGGGTGAATCATGTGATGGACTAGACCCAAACTAATAGACGTAGCATGTTGATCGTGTCATTTTGTTGCTACTGTTTTCTGCGTGTTAAGTATTTATTCCTATGACCATGAGATCATATAACTCACTGACACCGGAGGAATGCTTTGTGTGTATCAAACATCACAACGTAACTGGGTGACTATAAAGATGCTCTACAGGTATCTCCGAAGGTGTCCATTGAGTTAGTATGGATCAAGACTGGGATTTGTCACTCCGTGTGACGAAGAGGTATCTCGGGGCCCACTCGGTAATACAACATCACACACAAGCCTTGCAAGCAATGTGACTCATTGTAAGTCACACGATCTTGTATTACGGAACGAGTAAAGAGACTTGCCGATAAACGAGATTGAAATAGGTATGCGGATACTGACGATCGAATCTTGAGCAAGTAACATACCAAAGGACAAAGGTAATGACATACGGGATTATATGAATCCTTGGCACTGAGGTTCAAACGATAAGATCTTCGTAGAATATGTAGGATCCAATATGGGCATCCAGGTACCGCTATTGGATATTGACCGAGGAGTCCCTGGGGTCATGTCTACATAGTTCTCGAACCCGCAGGGTCTGCACACTTTAGGTTCGGCGTTGTTTTATGCATATTTGAGTTATATGGTTGGTTACTGAATGTTGTTCAGAGTCCCGGATGAGATCACGGACGTCACGAGGGTTTCCGCAATGGTCCGGAGACGAAGATCGATATATAGGATGGCCTCATTTGATTACCGGAAAGTTTTCGGCATTACCGGGAATGTACCGGGAATGACGAATGGGTTCCGGATGTTCACCGGGAGGGGCAGCCCACCCCGGGGAATCCCATAGGCCTTGGGGGTGCCGCACCAGCCCTTAGTGGGCTGGTGGGCAAGCCCAAGAAGGCCCGTGCGCAGGAGATAAGAAAAATCAAAGAGAAAGAAAAAAAAGGGGGAAGTGGGAAGGAAGGGAAGGACTCCACTTTCCAATCCTAGTTGGACTAGGATTGAAGGAGGATTCCTCCTCCCCCACTTCGGCCGACCCCCTTGGGGCTCCTTGAGCCTCAAGGCAAGTCCCTTCCCCTCCCTCCTATATATACCGAGGTATTAGGGCTGATTTGAGACAACTTTGCCACGGCAGCCCGACCACATACCTCCACGATTTTTCCTCTAGATCATGTTTCTGCGGAGCTCGGGCGGAGCCCTGTTGAGATAAGATCACCGCCAACCTTCGGAGCGCCGTCACGCTGCCGTAGAACTCATCTACCTCTCCATCTCTCTTGCTGGATCAAGAAGGCCGAGATCATCGTCGAGTTGTACGTGTGCTGAACGCGGAGGTGCCGTCCGTTCGGCACTAGATCGAAGCAGATCGTGGGACGGATCGCGGCACGGTTCGTGGGATGGTTTGCGGGGCGGATCGAGGGACGTGAGGACGTTCCACTACATCAACCGCGTTTATTAACGCTTCTGTTGTGCGATCTACAAGGGTACGTGGATCGGAAATCCCCTCTCGTAGATGGACATCACCATGATAGGTCTTCGTGCGCGTAGGAAAACTTTTGTTTCCCATGCGACGTTCCCAAACAGTTAGCGCAACCATAACTGGGTGACCCATTTCATTCGCGTGTGTCCAGTTGGGTCAGCGTGGACACAAAGCTCGGCTCAACGTGGCGACCCAAACGGACGTGCGCTTGTTTTTTGTCCGCACGCGACCCACTCCGGAACCAAATTTGGGCCGCATTTGTGTCTGTGCGGACACAAGACGGACTCACGTGAAGCCCACCCTTCTCCTCCCCTGGCCCGCTAGTGGGTGGTATGCGGGCGAGTATCATCTTCCTCCCTTCGCCTTCGACTCATGTGGCCGCCCCACCTCCCGTCGCCGCCGTCATGTTCCGCCGATGTCGCCATCCATCCATCCATAGATAGGTCAACCTCCCGATATCCTCATCTCCCTAATAATGTTGAGATCAATGGCCAGAACTACAACAAAGGATACTATCTAGCTAACGGTATCTATCCACATTGGACTATTCTTGTCAAGACAATCCTCAAACCCTAGAAGAGAAAGGAAGAGACTTGCCCAAGGGCAAGACAGTGCTAGGAAGGATGTGGAGCGTGCCTTTCATGTTCTGCAATCTTGATGGGCTATTGTTCGGTATCCTACAAGAACTTGGAGCACCGAGAAGCTTTTGGAGGTGATGAATGCATGTGTGGTCATATACAACATGACGAGAGGATGAGCGCCCATAACATCTCTACAATCAAGAGTTTCAGTTTCACGGTGATAATGTTGTGCCTGAGTATGGAGTAGCGGCAACGTTACACATTTCACCGAGTTTCGTCATCAGATGCGTGATTGGAAAACTCACATTCAGTTGTAAGATAATTTGGTTGAATATATGTGGGCTCATTGACAACCACTAGATGTATCAGCCACCTTTTCTATCAAATATATTTAAGATAATTTAATGTTTATTCGTCTTGTAAACTGTGAGATATTTATGTGATTCTAGAACAATGCAATATTTGTATTTTTATTGAACTATGTTAATTTAGGATCAAATTATATACATATGTGACAAATGGCTGCAAGCTGGCGGACAAAAAATGGGTGACATGTCCGAAAAACAGGGCGGACATGTCGAGCCAAACGGATAAAACGTGGACAAACCGTGCCGCGCGTCCGTTTGGATCTCCTCGTTGGAGTTACTAGACCATGCCCCGCGCGTTGCGACGGTAACCTTGTTAAAAATGTATGGATAAATGATAGAAGACTAAAATTAATGAAAAACAAATATAAATGTTTCTTACATTACTTAATTCTTTAGAAAAAATTAATGCATGACTTAATTCCGTACGCAATGTCGTTTTCCTCTGAACCAAGTTTACGACAAGCTCGATTATTGTGTTGCTGTCGGAGCATCTGTTTCGGCTTCGAGCGCAAAAAACGGTTTTTTCCCACGCATGACTAAGATAGCGTGTGTTGGAGATGCTCTTAGAGCATCTACAATAAAACGCCTTAAATGACTTCTCATACGTTCGTGGACATCCCCTGTCAATGACCGGACACAAGAGAGAAGGGAAAAAGTGACTCAACCGAAACTCTCATATCAAGCATATACGTGCGACCTCTCCGCGGATCCTCGTATCCATCTCAAATATAAGGAGGACACGAGGGCTTGCAGAGGCGCCCGGACACGCCCGATCAGTCTATCACGTAGGACGCTACCCGACACGAGTCCACATTTTTCTTTTCTTTATTAATTTTTTTCTCTCTTCCTTTTCATCAATCATGTATCAGTGACTGGACATATGAGAACGCAAATGAGAAGTATGTCTACGCGGACCGATAAATAAGGGATACATTTAGTAGTTAACCTGACACGTTCATAGATGTTTAAAGGATTATATTTGCAATGTTCGGATATAGATGCTTTTAGCCCGTGTGGATTGTCCGTTTGGACAAAAATGCGGACGATTTTGGGGCTGCGTTGGAGTTGGCCTCAGGCTGCCGCTATTTAACCTTGTCCGGTCCCTCGGCCCCTCACCGTGGTCGTGCTCGTATTTTCTTTTTCCTCGCTGGTCCCCTGCTCCACCTCTCCACCTCGTACTGTCGTACAGAGCGAACAGAGCGCGCACCGGCGGCCGGCGAGGGCGCATGGTTCGCCGCAAGTTCCGGCTGTCCGACATGATACCCAACGCATGGTTCTACAAGCTCCGCGACATGCGCCCCCGCGGAGGCGGCGGCGTTGGGGTGCATCATCGGTCCTCCTCGGCTCGGTCCTACCAGCCGCCGTCGTGGAACCGGGAGTCGTCGGCTCGGTGGAGCGTGGAGGCGGCGCCGCAGCCGCCGTCGTCACGGTGGAACAGGGCGGCCGACAACGACGTCAAGCAGCCGGAAGCCGACGTCGAGCCGCCGGTCACGCCGACGAAGGGGTCGCCCCGTGCCCCGCTCCCTCGCAGGGCGTCGTACTACTACTCCACCAGAGACAGGGAGGTCCCTGCGCCGCCGGCTCCGAAGCCGCCCAGGGCCAAGGACGCGCCATCGCCGGCAAGGAGCTCCAGGAGGCGCCACAGGGTGGGCCACGCGACTGGAGAAAGAGCACCTGCGTCAGCGTCGGTGCCGGCCCAGGGAAAAGAGCCCGTGGTCGATGCAGCCGGCCGGTCTTGTCGCCGTCGTGACCTGTGCATCAAGAGTGACGGCGGGGAGCCCCGGAGGCCAAGGGCGACAGGCCCGCCGGACGACGGCCTCAACGTCAAGGTGATCGCGTCGCATAACGAAATCATAATCGACCTGCAGGAAAAGGACACACCCGAGAGAAGACTCCGGCCAATCGTGACCAGGCCGGCGAGGAGACAACCTAAGCCAAACGAGCAGGATGGCAACAACGTCGACCTCGCCGACGTGACCGCAAGAGCAAGTTGTGCCTCCGAGGAGAGCAGCATCAGCAAGCCGAGACTGTCTTCGGCATCGTTGTCGGGGCGCCGCCGCCTCAAGACGCTCGCCAAGAGCCCGCGTCTGACCGCCACCGGCAAGAAAGTGAAGCCGCCGGCGCGAAATTGGACGGCATCACCGCCACTGCTGCCGGCGCCGGTGATTGTGAGCAGCTACCCGGTGGTGAAGATGTCGGAGGACCCAGGGCAGGACTTCCGCGAGTCCATGGAGGACATGATCAGCGCGAAGGGCATCCACGAGGCCGAGGACCTGGAGGACCTCCTCGCCTGCTACCTGTCCCTCAACGACGCCGAGCACCATGACCTCATAATCGAAGTCTTCGAGCAGATTTGGGTGAGCCTCGCCAGCGCCAAGCCGTGAAAGCCGCCGGCCATGGCAGCTCCGTGGTGCAGCAATGGTGGATCCTATCCTTACTATTGCTGCCACATTAATTAACTAGATTAATTGCGTCTATATCTCGTTAATGACAGCGATTAATAGGAGATCTCCATAGAAGGAAATTTGCAACCCTCCTGCGTCTGCAACTCTGCATGCATTGTTCATCTCCATAGAGCGAGTGAATAAAATAAAAGACAAAGCTTTTGTTCTTTCCGTGCTCGGTGTGATTCTACTTTAATGGATGCTTGGTCGCGTGATGATGGTGTGATGCTGCTCAATGTGTAGAGCACTGCACTTGTGAACTGGATTTATGCCAGTAAGACAGAAACCGTCACTAGTGACGTTGTAGTTTGCTTCTACGTTGGAGGATCTCGTTCCTTCCCTCATGCCAGTAAGGCACTAACCGTCATTGGTAGTATCTTTATTTTGGACGCTCGTCACTATTAGTATAGTTTGTTTTGTTTTTATGAAACAAGACAAAAGATTTTTTTTTAAACAGAGTCAAAAGTTTTTCTTTCTTTATTCATTTGGAAAAAGTAGTTGTCCAGTTAATTGATGGAACACCGTGCGAAGACCGATGGCAAAGGATTAGCATATACTCCTGCATGCGCAAAAAAAAAAACACCAGGAAGGATTAGCAGTGGAGTAGCACGACTCTTACTGAGTTACACTGTTACTGGCATGGATGTCTGTAGCATGCAGTAAACTACTTCAAGAAGAACTTGCTGTATGTAGCAAGTTGAAATGGTCCGATCGACCAGGATGTGTTGTAGCCAATCAGATCCAGATGATCGTAGAGACAGAGTGCGACATACGGATTTTGTGTAGTTAATTCAGCCTCTCTTCTCTCAAAAAACTTGGCTGTTTTATGAAGAGATCAGGACCTGTAGTAAATAAATTCCCTTCAGCCTCCATTTCTACTGTTGTACGCGGTCGTGTGATGAAGGCGGAGAGGCTGGTCCTTATCAACAGCTGCGAGCGCTCGGATCAGAAGGGTGCCATGGCTTCGAGGAGCAGAAGGAAAGCTTCTTGTTTTGCATCAAGGAAAACATGGGATGATGCCCCAGAAGTGGCATCGCCTTGTCGACACGCCGAGCAGGGTGCCGAGTGACCGATCCTGGACCGGCGATTGCCCATCACCTGGCAAACGCTGCCGGCCGCTGAATGAGAAAGAGAACAGAAGAGTCGAGACGAATGGTTGCCCGCGGAGGCAGCACGGCTGAACCTGGTCGTGATTAGTTTCTGCAATCTTTACAGGTCTATGAGGACGCGGTCTTGACACGACTCGGTGCGCACAGGCAGAGCTATAGTATGGTTGCTCACGTTCACGTACGTCCTACTCACGGATATCTGCCAAATCGTCCCACATCACTCGACATGGCAGGACCGCACCGCATTCGCGCAACAACTGCCCTAGCCTTGTCCCGGCCGTGGCTTTGGCTGCGTGCGTGCGTGCGCGCGCGCGCGCTCCCCGAGTCAGCACGCATGTACGCGCACAGAGGAGGGCGGTGACACTGTGTGTCGTGTACCATCCCCGCCAGGGGAGTGGAAGCGGGCACAGTGCGGCTGACTGTTGGGCTCTAGGCCGAAGCTTCCAGCGCGAAACTAAAATTTGGGCCCCGTGCGGCCGCCCCCCGGACCCTGCCCCCAGGGTCACTCGCATGGGCGACAGGACTTGGGAGTCAATCTGTCACCTCCTCCGTCCTCCACTTGGCTGCATGGACAAGATGTTTCGTTTGGAAGACGCAGGCAGGCCGCAGTGGATTGCTCCAGTGCTGTGTCAATCATTCATTCGATCCGAGTCGGCCGGTCGCGCATGTATTGAACACGCACCCTCAAGGCACGAAATTAGTGGTAACAAGAGCTTTGAATGGCATCACCTACCTGCTCATGGTGCTGCTGGCGGCATTCGCATGGGTGTTGATTTGGATGTTTATGAAATCTCTAACCGGGTTAGAGCAACTCTATCGGGCCGATCCAAACGTATGACGATTTTTTTTGTCTGTTTGGATCTGTCAGACGGATACGAACGTCCGTTTAAGCGTTTGGGTCGGCGCATGCGTCCAACGCTGGCTTGACCCATTTTAACGACGCGAGAAAAAATTCCATGTATATTTAAAATAAAAACAAATTAATTAAACATTAAAGCCGGCCACGAACACGAGTGAGAGTCCACGCGTCAATATTTGCATTTAAGAAAAAATAAAAATAAACTAAACTACGAGGCAACGCGCTGCCCTAGGCGTCGTCGTCCTCCTATTCGGGGTCTGTGAGGTTGATGAGCGTCGGCGCAGGGCCGATCCAGGGGAACGCCGTGTTCCAGAGGGCGTTCATGCCGTCGCGGGCTGTGCCACCGCGGCCTCGCGCGCCTCCTCCTCGGCCTCGCGCCGCTCCTCCTCGACGTCGCGCTCGAGCATTTCGAGGTACTCATCGTGGCGGCGCTCCTCTGCCAGCCGTCGCTCGCGTCAGTGTCCGAGGTACGCCTACTGCGCCGACGTCACCCCAACCCACACCGATGGCGCCCTGACCCACTCGCGCACTACTCCCGTCCAGGAGTAGCACTCGATGGGGGGCGGCTCCGACTCCGGCTTCGCATCGGCTTTGATAGGGGACGACGGGGTCACATGCGGCAGGACGCAGTCGCCCGCTGAAAGGGCGTGGATGTCACCTAGAGGGGAGGTGAATAGGCGCTTTAAAATAATTACGGTTTAGGCTTGAACAAATGCGGAATAAAACTAACGTTTAATTTGTCAAGCACAAAACCTACAACAACTAGACTCACCTATGTGCACCAAAAACTTATGCTAAGCAAGATAAACAACTAAGTGATAGCCAGATATATGATAATAAACAATATGGCTATCACAAAGTAAAGTGCATAAGTAAAGGGTTCGAGTAAGAGATAACCGAGGCACGTGGAGACGATGATGTATCCCGGAGTTCACACCCTTGCAGGTGCTAATCTCCGTTGGAGCGGTGTGGAGGCACAATGCTCCCCAAGATGCCACTAAGGCCATCGTAATCTCCTCACGCCCTCGCACAATGCAAGATGTCGTGATTCCACTAAGGGACCCTTGAGGGCGGTCACCGAACCCATACGAATGGCAACCCTTGGGGGCGGTTACCGGTACCCGTACAAATTGCTCGGGGCAATCTGCACAACCTAATTGGAGACCCCGACGCTTGCCCGGAGCTTTACACCATAATAATTGAGCTCCAAGACACCACCAAGCTTCCAGGACGCCAAAGCATCCATGAAGAACAATCTCTAGGGTACTAAGTACCAAAAGGTAATATGGCTTCTCAAACTTCACTTCCACGTATCACCGTGGAGAACTCAAACCGATGCAACTCATGCAATGGCAAGAACACACAAAGTGATCAAGTCCCTCACACTCAAATCCCTCCACAACAACAAAATCTATGGAGAAATATGAGAGGAAGAACAAGGAGCTCACAAAGAACTCCAAGATCTAGATCCAAGGGGTTCCCCTCACATAGAGGAGAAAGTGATTGGTGGAGATGTGGATCTAGATCTCCTCTCTCTTTTCCCTCAAGAACTAGCAAGAATCATTGGAGGGATTGAGAGTTAGCAAGCTCTAAGAAGGTCAACAATGGGGGAAGAACACGAGCTCAACAGATAGATAAGTCCAAGGGGGAAGAAGACCCCCTTTATATAGTGGGGAAAGAAATCAGACCGTTACCCCCACTTACAACCCGAGCACGGCGGTACTACCGCTAGCCCTGGCGGTACTACCGCTAGCCCCTGGCGGTAGTACCTCTAGCCCCGGCGGTACTACCTCTAGACAAAGCCTTCGTAAATAGTCCGACGAAGAACAACCGCTCAGAGAGAGGTACTACCGTCCCGAAGCGGTACGACCGCCCACCCGGAGCGGTACTACCGCTCCTAGAGCGGTACTACCGCTAGGGAGCGGTAGTAAGAAATTACTACCGCTCCGGGGGTGGTACTACAGGAGCGGTACTACCGCTGGCACCAGGAGCGGTACTACCGCTGGATACTGAATGTGCTCTAACTTTCGCATACGAACTCCAATTTCAACGAAACCAAGTTTGTTGGAAAGCAACGACATGGGCTAACACAATCTTGATAGAAATATAAATAAGAAGCAAGTGAGAAAATGCCCATAAGAAAATGGTGAGAACCCTTCTTCGAATAAGACCGGTAAAAACTCCCAACATCGAAAACATCATAGAAGATGCATATGGACTCCGTTTTCGATGAACTCGAGCTTGTCATGAAGATGACCGTAAGCTCTAAAACTCACAAAGATAAACACCGAACAAGATCCAAGAAGTATGATGCAAGGATGCAAATGGTTTGAGCTCTCATCGAACGATACGATCAAGCTACTCACTTGAGAGCTCCCCTTAACAGTACAACAATCTATCCTAAAACAGAAAACCTATGAAGGGCAAACCTATATCTTGCACCTCGTCCTCTTGAGCTAGATGATGATGATCTTGGCTTCCTCAAGATGGACCATATTTCTTGATTGTGTTAGCTTTATGAAGACTAGTTGATTGCTCCCCCATACTCACAATGGGTGAGCCACTCTTCAGCATATCTTCACAAGTCCATTGCCACCACAATGGACGACAAGCTTCAAGCATGATATATTCGTGCTGATCCACTTGAACTTGCACACCGCAATCTTGATGACGATCACCACTTGACCTCATCCTTCATGGGTTGTATGAGATCTTCCTTTTGATGCAAGCCCATGGAAACACACCTAACCCCCACATAGAACTCTCACGAAGACCATGGGTTAGTACACAAACACGTAATGGACAATGCTTACCATACCATGGGATCACTTGATCCCTCTCGGTACATATTGTATGCTTTGTGTGTTGATCATCTTGATTTACTCTTTGTCTGACGATCTTGATCAACCATGTGTCTCTATGACCATTCTTTGAATAATACCTTGAATACCATCTTGGTCATCATATAAACTCCTTGAACCCAACAGATGGACTTCAAGTAGTGCCTATGGACAAATCCTATAAATATAACTTAAGGCAACCATTAGTCCATAGGAATTGTCATCAATTACCAAAACCACATATGGAGAGATATGCTCTAACACCCGCCACGGAGAGGGCCATGGCCTGCACCATGGTCGCCTCGTACGCCGCCTCCTCTTGCTCTCCGCCGCCGCCCTGCGCCGCTCGTCCTCCTCGCTCTCCCAATAGACCGCCGCAAGGGCCGCCTAGTAGGCAGCCTCCGCTGCCTGGTCCTCCTCGCGGATGACGAGCGGGGGCGGTGGCACGGTGCGGTCAACTTCGCGAACGCCGCGTTGCCTCGCCTCCTCGTGCTCGAAGGCCAACCAGCTAGCCCAGTTGGGTGAGTCGGTTGCGTAGGCGAGGTCGCGGCACTGCTCCGGTATCAGGAGCTCCCGTCTGCTCCGGATCCAGGTGCCAGTCGTGCGGCAGGGTGGCGACGGGTACGGGAGAGGCACGCGGTGCTGCCAGTGTCACTCGGCCTGTTGCACTGGCATGTTGACGCGCTACCTAAGTCGGCGAGCTCGCGCTGGCAGAGGCAGGAGGAACTCCGAGGGAAAAGGAATGACGGGGGACTTTCCCTTGGCCTTGCTACTGTTGGCGCTGGAGAAGATCACCATCTGGCATGGTTGGGATGGCTAGGGTTTGCCGGGGATGGGGAAGCGAGTGTGGCTAGATGGGGACGAGGGCTGGCTGGAAGCGGATGAGGACGGCCCCGCCGCACAGTCGTCTTAAAAAAGGACGACCCCCATAGCTGACGCGTGGGCCTGAGGTCATAAATTAAGCACACTAGGTAGGCCACGGGCAGTTGGACGACCGCCACGTGGGGACACAGCGGACATCGAGAAGGCACGCGTGGCGTTCGTTCCGAGTCCTCACCGATGCATTTGGGGCGCAAATTTGGGTCGTAAATGCGTCGGCGCGGACGTGAAGCGGACTCGATTTGGGCTTGGCTCGGCGCGTTGGGCCTCCTCTTTTGTCCGCGTCGACGCAAACAGTCGGCGGCTGATGAAATGGGTCGCCCCATTGAAGTTGCTCTTAATAGAAATTTCTCTCTTTCTGTTAGCCTCTTCCTCAACTCTAGTGGTAATGCTTTTAGAGTTGTAGTTGTGAATGGGTCCACTTATGATCATGAAAAAGATATAGTTTTATCTCTGAATTGCACTCTCTATCCCCTTGTCGCCCATGTTATTCATATTGATCATGGGAACAATTTAACGCCTTCGAGCTAGCTTCGACACGTGTAAACCTTGTGCCCCTAGCGCGGACCGAAATAAAACAAAGATTGGCCATCTTTGTTGATGACGCAATGATATTTATCCGATGAAAGGAAAGCGAGCTCTGTGCTTGTTTAGCACAGTTGGGGCACTTGGGGAAGCTTTGGAACGGAGGGTTAACTTGCTGAAGAGGGAAACTATGCCTATCACATGCTAGGATGAAGAAAGGAAACTAAATGATCATTCCCCTTCAAGTATCTTGGGCTTCCCCTTACCATTTGCAAGCAAACGACCACCCAATTTGAGGGCATTGTAGTGTGTGGATCACTTGGTGGGATGTTTACCTAGTTGGACCGCATCGTGTTGCCAAAAGGTGGAGGATTTCTTGTAATCAATCGGTATTCTATACAATTCACCCGATGTTCACTCTTGATCTCCCACTAAAAATGGTGGCGGCCATGGAAAAATCATTATTGGGGGGTTTATATGGTGTGGCGAGGGAAAGGGAAATGCTGGGAACTGTTCGGTTGCTTGGGAGATGATGTGTGCTCCCAAGTGGTCGGGTGGCTTGGGAATTCCAATCCTGTGATGGATGAACATCGCCATGCGGGCAAGATGGCCATGGTTACATAGAGGTGACCAATCGAGGCCATGTAACGAGTTCAAGATAAAGGTGTTGGAAGAATCAATGGCACTATTTCAGGCTGCAATAAGAGTGGACGTAGGTGATGGCCGCAGTATGCTATTCTAGGAGGACCAATGGATCAATGATCTATGGATAGAGAAGCTTGCACCACACCTATATGGAAGAATTGTGCAACGGTGGCATTCGTCGCATAAATGGATCATGGGCACAGGATACTAATACTAATCTCGACATGGACAACCTGCTAGAGAATTCGACTATATGGTAAAGAATGGCCCATGTGCAGCTATGTACCGGATTGCTGATACTCTATGTTGGTCTTGGGAGCGGAATGGAGGTTACTTAGTACGCTTCACGTATGTTGCCAAGTTTTCGACGTCAGAGGTGGTGCCCACTATTGGAAATATGCCCTCAAGGCAATAATAAATTAATTATTATCATGTTTCCCAGTTCATGATAAACGTTTATTATCCATGATAGAATTGTATTGATCGAAAACTTACATACATGTGTGGGTATATAAACAACACTGTGTCCCAAATGAACCTCTACTAGACTAGCTCGTTGACCAAAGATGGTTAAGATTGTTGGGAAATGTTGCATGGGAAACAAAAAAATTCCTACGCACACACAATACCTATCCATGGTGATGATCATCTACGAGAGGGGAGAGTGAATCTACATACCCTTGTAGATCTCTAAGTGGAAGCGTATATAGCGCGGTTGATGTAGGGGAACATCTTCGTGATCCAAATCGCAGCCCGTCCCACAATCTCATCACAATCCGTCCCGTGATCTCATCACGATCCATCCCGATCTAGTGCCGAACGGACGACACCTCCGCGTTCAGCACACGTACAGCTCGATGAAGATCTCCGCCATCTTGATCCAGCAAGAGGGGTTGAGAGGTAGATGAGTTCTCCAACATGAGGGCGTGGTGGTGGTGGTGAACTAATCCAGCACGGCTTTGCGAAGCAATGTTGAACTAGACTAGAGGAGAAACATATCTAGAGGAAGAGAGAGGTAGCATGTGGCAATTAGGGTTAGGGGCTGCCTCAAAATCCCTCAATATATATAGGAGGAAGGGGAGAGGAGGCAGCCTTGGCCCCTACTCCAAGCAGGTTCGGCTGAACCAAACAAGGGAGGAATCCACCTCCCAGAAGGGAGGTAGAATCCTATTAGGACTCCTTCCTAATTTGGAAACTCTTTCCACATTTTGGCTTTTTGCCTTATCCCTCCACTCCAGCCGCATGGTCCCTTAGGGGAGGCTTCGGCCAGCCCACCACGGGCTGCTCTGCCTCCTCTCAAAGCCCATGAAGCCCTTGGGTCATCACACCCATCCCGGTGGTCCCCCGGTACCCTCTCGACACTCCCGGTACACTACCGATGAGTCCGAAACCTTTTCGGAGACCAAAACATGACTTCCTATATATTAATCTTTACCTCCGGACCATTTCGTAGCTCCTCGTGGCATCCAGGATCTCATCCGGGACTCCGAATAACCTTCGGTCACCAACAGCTATAACTTAGCTATACCGAAACGTCACCGAACCTTAACTGTGCAGACCGTGTGGGTTCCAGAACTATGCAGACATGACCTGAGACACTCCCCAGTCAATAACCAATAGCGGGACTTGGATGTCCATATTGGCTCCTACATATTCTACGAAGATCTCCATCAGTTGAACCTCTATGTCAAGGATTCAGTTAATCCCGTATGATTTTCCCTTTGTCCTTCGGTATGTTACTAGCCCGAGATTCGATTGTCGATATCTCCATACCTAGTTGATACGTCCCAAACGTATCTATAATTTGTGCTTGTTCCATGATCTTTTGGGTGACATTGTTATATGTTTTGCTACACTTTTATATCATTTTACACATATTGGACTAACCTACTAACTCAGTGCACCCAGTGCCAATTTCTGTGTGCTGATGTCTATTTTGCAGGGGCTTTTACCCAATTTTCCGTAGCCCGAAAAAATCCAGAAAAAATATATAAAAAATCAGCGAAATAGAAGTTTCAGGATCACCGAAGGAGGGCCAGAGAGGGCCAGGGGCCTCCTGGCGCGGCCAGGCCCTAGGCCGCGCCAGGAGGTCACTTTGGTGGGTCCCACCTCCTCTGGTGCCCTCCTTTGGCCTATATTTAGAGATCTGTGAGGAAACCCTCACAGACTTTTTGGAATCGCGAATTTCTCCGCCGCCATAGTGCTTCCGAGATCGGGAGCGTCAGGAGACCTCTTGCCGGCACCCTGCCGGAGGGAGGATTGACCTCCGAGAGCTTCTCCACCACCATTGACGCTTCCTGGACGTGCCGTGAGTAGTCCTCCTCGGACCATGAGTCCATGACCAGTAGCTATGTGATGTCTTGTCTCCAATCTTCTGCTTGAATGATTAGTCCTTGTGAGCTGCCCTACATGATAAATGCATCTATGTAATTCTCTTGCTTCTGCTATGCTCGGTTTGTTTGGATCCGATGATTTATGTGATTATGTTCAGATTGTTATGAGTTATATATTTGATTATCCTTTTATATTATGTTCCTTAGTGATTCTTGCATGTTCTCCATTGCTTTTTATTGCTTTGGCCAAGTAGTAGATCGTAACTCCAAGAGGGAGCGTTATGCATGATTGTGGGTTCGGCCCCCTCGATGTCTAGCTTGAGTGACAAAAACATGAGACTAGGGGATGTGCTTGTTGCCACCACGGAGAAAACAACGGTGCTTATGACCACGGTTGCAAGAATTGTTTATCTTACGCATAGTTTGTTAATGCAATTGTTTGTTGCTTTGAGTTTACACTTTGGGTGGGGCTCGCAACTTAATACCGGAGAGATGTTCTGGATAGATATCTCAAGGTGGATGATTAGTAAGTAGATGTTGATGAATAAATGGTCTACTTTTCTTGCCGTACTGCCCATTACTGTTGAACCTCTAACTATCAAGGAGCATAATTAGCATTGCGGTGCGATCATAATTCTGTCAATTGCCCATGTCGGGACCCTGATCCTATGTCATAGGAATCCAGCCTGTAACACATCGCATCCATTTGCGGTCTCACGCATGGTTAACCCCACGGCTGCCACCTTACATTAGCCGGGACCGTTTGCGCCTTTTGACTCTTGTATGCAATTGTGTCGCTAGCATTCCAATGTCAAAGAACCCGGGTCGACATAACTAGTCATAAACCCAAGTGGCTCAACTGTACAAAGACAGGCATACATAACCCAGCAAAGCAGGTGTCGGTCATCCGCGAGTGTAGACGAGTCGTAGCAAGCTACAAGGACTCCATTACAACGCGTCCGGAGCAGTAGCGAACTACCAAGGCTCGGTGGAAACACAAAGGGGCATTTCTCTGTATAGAGAGCTACTAAGGGCCTACGACTAGGTGTCGAACCCCATACATATCATAGTACATCCCACGTACGCATGACATACTCGATATGCATAGCTACAACAATGGCATCACAACATAACCATACAACATCACAACATTTATTTAGAAGACTCAGAAGAGTCTCACATAATAAATGCATACAGGTAGGGGTCACATGACCCGACACTCAAGTCATACAAACAAAGTCATACAAGCCATGCGGAAGCATTAAAGTTGTCTGAGTACAGATAGTTGAAAGGAAAAGGCATAAAGCCTGACTATCTACAGATCCCTTCTGAAAGGGGCCAGGTCGTAGATGGGACACCAGCTACTCGTCATCATCGACATCTAGATAGAACCCACGTGTTGACTCGTGGGTGTCTTCTGCAACATTTATTAAGAAAACATGAGTACAAATGTACTCATCAAGACTTTAGAACAGATCTATCTACTCATGCATATGTATCAATAAAGGGGGTTGTGGGGTTTCATGCAACAAGCCAGCCTTGACTCTTGGCTAGCCTATATTACAACTTTAAATAGTTTTAAACAAATTTGATAAGTCGTACACGAGTCCACTACCACCACAACAATACACTATCATGGATTCCTTCCCGTCTCCCTACGGGAACGCCATACATGATACCCACACTTATCTTGATACTTTTATGAGTAGCCATTAAAGTTATCTATGAAAAACATATGTCTCCAAGGAGTCCATATCCGCGGACGCGGCTATCCGAATAGATCATAACCCCGTAGGGGTGTACTTCTTAACACACGCTCTCGCCACTTATCGCCATGTGCACTTTACGCACCTCGGCAACCTTCAAGCGGAAGCCCAGCGAGGGAGTCGGCCACGACCGTTAACCATGCTAATACCTAGTCTAGGTTTATCGCCTATTTGAGAGTGAACCCGCACGAAAGTCCGGCTGAAGTTTCTGCTACGGCCCCAAACGATGTGCGCAGGGTTCCCAAGCCCACCATGCGGGTGTCACTTGGTACCTCGTGCCACTGCCTACCGTGTCACAGCCCACCTCTAAGGTCAGCACTATGCACGGCCTCCAGCATGACTACAAACACCAGAAACTACTTGCAACTCCTGGATCGAGTATTAGGCGATTAATAAGTCGAGCGGGGTCATATTTCAGCGCCCAACATGTGGTATTAACTAGTCTTGGATTACATACACGGAACTCAGTTCCTAAGGATGGTTCCAATGAAACTACACGCCATGTACTACTACATAGCCTTTCATCGGTACCTTTACCAAATCAGGTTCCACACTTATTCTTTTGTCACTAGAACACATTCTTCCATTTCTATTCATCACCCAGATGAAACAGACCCGACACAACTCTAGGCATAACAAGCATAGTAGGATAAGACACATCATGGCTCAAGCAACTACCAGGTATGCTAGGTTGCAAGGTTTAGCTATTTACTGTGACAACGACAGGTCATGGAAAGGAATGGGTTCACCTACCGAAGTAAATCATTTGAAATATTTTGTCCTAATGCAATAAGTGAGAGCAGGAGTGGGAACATGGGATTTTATCGGGATGATCAAAATGGTGCTTGCCTTGAAGATCAGCAGAAGGATAAAAACCGTCAACCGGATATTCTGATGTATCTGGTGGGGTAGAGCCTACCGAAATAATAGCAGCAATCAATATCATACAAATACAACAATATGATGCATGATCAAGGCATGAAATGAAATGTAGCATGAGCTAGTGTGGCTATCAAAACCTTGGCTTGATGCTGATTTGAATTCAAGTTCAAATATTATTTAAAGTAGGACATTTATTAAATTCCTTTAATTGATTTTACCTGATGCTGTTTCATAACTTAGTTTGTCATGCATGAAAGTAGCACCATTGTATTCTTTGATTTTTTCTGAAACTTTTTCATATATTATTTATTAAGATTGTAATTATATTTTATTTTATATGATTTTTCAAAGTTTCAACATCTTCTGGAATTACTTAAATCACATAAATACATTTACTGCGTCATGGTGACGTCATCAGGATCAACAGCGCCTGGGTGTGGTCAAACTGACTAGTGGGGGCCACTAGTCAGTGTCACACGGGATAATCCCGCGCTGACCAGCACCTAAGTGGGTTTGACCCACCTCTAGGGCCCAGTGTCAGTGGCTGTTAGCGCTAACTAATAGAGGATTAGGGCGACCAGGTCATCGCCCGCCGAAGGCTGTCGGGGACGATCAAACCCGCGGCGGTTCCTCGCCGAAGTTGCTCCAACTATATGGCTCGGATTCGAGCGCCGAGAGCACTGGGACGAAGCCCAGGCTCGGCCTCAACCAACAGGGGCAGCGAGAGGACCTAGGGGTGGCCGGAGAGCACCGGTGACGAGCCATGGTGGCGGCCGGAGATCTGGTTCGACGGCCACGGGGCTAGAGTGTAGGAGAGAGAGGGGAAGATGAGGGGAAACACTCCGGAGCTCGCGGCAATGACGATGAGAGGCTCAGACTGCTCGGGGAGGTGGCGTAGCCGTTGAATCAACTACGGCTTATCGGCGTCCGAAGGTTGAAGATGACGGCGTTGGGGGTGTTGCATGGCTCGGGGGATTGATTCCGTTGGCATGGAGGACGAGTTTTACGAGGCGGAGATGATGGAGTGCTCGGGGAGGTTTGCTGTGGCCGGAGACGGGGGCGAGCTCGAGCTCGAGCTCGGCTCCAATGGCGGGTGAGAGGAGAGAGGGAAGGAGGGAGAATGGGGAGATGGGCACTGCGAGAATGAGCTCAGGATGGTTATCTCCTCACGGTCAGTGCGACGTGGGAGGCAAGCAACCACACACCTGCGTGCCGCGGCGAGGAGAAACGACGGCCACCTCCTGCTGCCGACTCGCGAGGAGGAAGACGACATGAACGAGTGGGCCGGGCCAGGTAAGCGTTAGATAAGGTTTTTCCATTGTTTCCTTCTTTCTGTTTTTGTTTTGCATTTCTGGCACTAGTTTTATTTTATTTTTGGATCCAAACTATTCCTATAAATAGTGAAAATAATTGTGGGTGTTATTTGAATTATTTCCAAGTCCACAAACTTATTTCAACATTTTATAATATCCTGAGATATTTAAAACCACATATTTGGGTAATATAAGTGGCTTTTGTGAATTAAATAAAATGCCAAAATTGTTTGAAAATATAAATCATCCCTAATATATTGTTTCCAAAATTTAACAGAAAATATGAACATTTTTAAGGCCATTTTGAGTTCGTTGAACTTTTGCTTCAATTGGGTTGAGTTGAATAATGAGGTGCTAGGGTTTTCTTCAATTCCCCAATTCACTTTTCATGCAAAATTTAAACATGAGCACAATGTTGCTAATCACCAAATAGGAAATCTAAGGATGTGACAACTTACCCCCATTCAAAATAATCTCGTCCCGAGATTTGGAAGTCGTGGGGAAGAGCGCGGGGTACTCAAGTCGGAGACGGTCCTCTCTTTCCCATGTTGCTTCTTTTTCAGAATGATTTGACCATTGAACTTTAAGAAACTTGAGGTTTCGACATCGAGTGGTACACTCGGCTTGATCAAGAATACGGACATGGTATTCTCGGTATGAAAGGTTATCCTGGAGATCAAGCGTTTCGCGGTCCACTTCACGGATAGGATCCGAGAAGCAACGCTTGAGTTGCGAGACGTGGAAAATATCATGAACCTTGGAAAGATGCGGAGGAAGTTCCAATTGGTAGGCCATTTCTCCTTGTTTGGCAAGAATGCGAATAGGACCAATGTAACGAGGAGCCAAATTGCCTTTGATACCGAATCGATGGGTACCCTTCAAAGGTGTAACCCGAAGGTAAGCCTTCTCGTCAACTTCAAAGGTCACAACCTTATGATGACGAACATATTGGCTCTTTTGACAAGATTTGGTTGTTTTCAACTTTTCACGAATAACGCGAACTTGGTCTTCTGCTTCCTGGATCATATCCAGACCAAAGAGTTGCCTCTCTCCAGTTTCTGACCAATTAAGAGGTGTTCGACATCTTCGTCCATAGAGAACTTCAAAAGGGGCTTTGCCCAAGCTTGATTGATAACTATTGTTATAAGAAAATTTGGAAAATGGAAGACACTTCTCCCAATTCATACCGAATGATATAACACAAGCTCGAAGCATATCCTTTAGGATTTGATTGACTCTTTCTACTTGACCACTTGATTGAGGATGGAAAGCAGTGCTAATGGAGAGATGAGCCCCCATGGCATTTTGAAATCTTTCCCAGAAACGAGAAGTAAAAATACTTACACGGTGTGAATTAACCTCCAAAAAATACCATGAAGAGAAAATGTTCGAGAGATATATAACTATGCTAGCTGGCTAGCTGTTATACTCTCACGAACTGGAAGAAAATGAGCTACTTTGGACAGACGGTCAGTGACCACAAAGATAGCATTATTCCCTTTCTTGGCCCTGGGAAATCCAGTGATGAAATCCATACTAACTTTATCTCATTTCCATTCAGGAATAGCTAAAGCTTGAAGGGTGCCAGCAGGCCTTTGATGTTCTGCTTTAACTCGACGACAAACGCCGCAGTTAGCAATGAACTCAGCAATTTCTTTCTTCATCCTAGTCCACCAGAACCTCTGGAGTAGGTCCTGATACATTTTGGTACTACCAGGATGAATCGTGAGAGGAGATTCATGAGCCTCCTTAAGGATTAACTGCCTCAGATGTGGATTCTTCACTAGACGGTTGTGGAAGAACACAACATCTTGATCATTCATAGAGAATTCCTTTGCATTTCCGCTAGTAATATTTTCCATGATCCGTGGTATACCCTTATCACGCTTTTGGCCAGCTATGATTTGATCCCTAAGAGTAGGTTTCACCACCAGGGTGGAAAGAAGTCCTTGAGGAACAATGTGGAAGCTCAACTTCTGAAATTCCTCATAGAGATGTGGTTGACCTCGTTGTAACATCAGATTGTTACAATAAGACTTACGACTTAGTGCATCAGCCATGACACTGGCCTTCCCGTGGTGTAAGTTATACCTAAGTCGTAATTCGTGATCAACTCGACCCACCGTCTTTGCTTGAGATTCAAATCCGGCTGGGTGAAGATATATTTCAGACTTTGGTGATCAGTGAAAATTTTGCAACGATTACCAAGAAGGTAATGTCGCCAGGTTTTTAGTGCATGGACTACAGCTGTAAGCTCAAGATCATGTGTGGGATAATTGTCCTCATGTGGACGCAACTGTCGAGATGCGTATGCAATCACATGATGATCCTGCATGAGAATGCAACCTAACCCTTGTCGCGAGGCGCCGCAATAGATAACAAAGTCCTTAGAGAAATGTGGTGGTAGCAACACAGGTGCGGAAGTCAGGCGTATTTTAAGTTCCTGAAAACTATGCTCGCACTGTGGTGTCCACTCAAACTTTTTATCTTTCTTAAGGAGTTTAGTTAGAGGCTTTGCAACCTTGGAGAAGTTCTTGACAAAGCAGCCACAATAGCTCGCTAGACCAAGAAAACTCCTAACTTGGTTAACCGATTCAGGTTGAGTCCAATCAAGGACGGCTTGAACTCTCTCAGGATTGATAGCAATACCCTTACCAGAGATTACGTGGCCTAGATAGGTCACTTCTGGTAACCAAAATTGACATTTTGAAAACTTGGCATAAAGGCGATGCTCTCGAAGTTTCATCAATACCAGCCTTAGATGCTCGGCATGTTCTTGTTCGTTCTTCGAGTAGATAAGAATACCATCGAGGTATACCACGACGAATTTATCCAGACACTCCATGAAGACAGAATTCATCAAGCGAGATAAGGTGGATGGGGCATTGGTTAAACCGAAGGACATGACGGTGTACTCGTATTGGCCATAACGAGTGACAAAGGCCATTTTTGGAATGCCCCCGTTCTTGATCTTAATTTGATGGTATCCCTACCTCAAATCCATCTTGGAGAAGACTGAGGAATCAGCGAGCTGATCATACATATCATTTATCGTGGGGAGCGGATACTTTTTCTTTATGGTGACCAGATTAACTGGTCAATAATCTACAACCATCTGATCCGTTCCATCCTTCTTCTTGATGAAGAGGACGGGACAAGCCCAAGGAGTAGAGCAAGGACGAATGAAACCTTTATTCAAGGCCTCATCTAGTTGTTTCTTAAGTTCGGCTAGCTCTAAGGGTCCCATCTTATAGGGTCTTCTGGCTATTGGGACAGTTCCCGGAACAAGATCTATCACAAACTCTACATCCCTGTAAGGTGGAATTCCTGGCAGTTCTTCTAGAAAAACATCCGGAAAGTCACGGATTATCGAAATGTCTTCAAGTTCTTGAAGAGGACTAGCATTGAGGGAATAGAGTTGGCATTTGGCAACTCGAGTTGAGACATTAACTATCTCACCCGATGGATGGGTAAGCTGAATATTCCTAGAATGGGTATCAATCTTGGCGTAATGAGCTGACATCCAGTCCATACCCAAGATGATATTGATATGTGAGGATTTAAGGGCTATCAATGACGCTAGGAAAACTAGTGTGTCTACTAGATTTTCCTTGTCATAACTTATCCTAGAAGTCTGCCATTTACTACCAGGAGTTTGGACCACTAATGGAATTTGTAATGGTTTTGTCACGACAGATGTCCTCGTGAAAGGACTTAGTGTTGGAGCCATCGCACCTTGGTGGCGACTCAAAGGGGTTCATCGGAAGCGAGACAGAGATTTACCCAGGTTCGGCCCCTCGTAAGGAGGTAAAGGCCTACATCCTGCTTGGTGTTTGTATTGATGGTATTTCGATTACAAGGTGGGCGTAACTCGCCTGACCTAGCACTCGAAGATTTCTAACCTACCCTGTCCTTCCCCGGGATTCGCCTTTATATATAGGTCGAGCCCTTAGGGTTACAAGAGTCCTTGTCATTACATAAGTCATGATTCTCTCTATCTCTAAGTCGTCGTGCTTTCCAAGATGGGAGAACTCCCCCAGGATCTTGAACCGCCATCCAGCTCCTGGGCTTACTGGGCCAAAGCTTGAATCCCCGAAGGATGAGTCGCCCATTTGGTGACCCAGCCCAACTATGGCGGGTCACACCGCAGATAATATCCCCAACATTAGGCAACAGATTGACTTGAACCTGTTCACGCCAACACTTACCTAGTTAGGGGCGACTCATTTTGCTCCCTTTATGCATCATGTGCTTAAACCGCCATCTGTTGCAGAAATACCCAAGTCGCCGAATTACTTTCTGTTGGCATCTTCTTATCCCTTTAATCTCGGAAGAGATAATGACGTAATCCCCAACGGATCTTTCGGCATTGACATCCCGAAAATTTTGGGCGCCATCACGGCGAATCCTTATCATTTGGCAGTTCAAGCTCGTGGCGCTCCGATTCCAGCGCCTGACTTAATAAATAGGCGGGGGGACAAGACAGGATGCATTTCCACCTACCCGTCCTGTTGCCCTCTTATTCCTCGCCATCACACCGAGAGCTCCGTCGCTGCCCGAGAGCTTGGTCGCCGCCCGAAGACCTCCGTCTCCGACCGCCGCATCCGACGCACTCCGTCGCCCACCGAACACGCGAAACTCGCCGCGGATCTTTCCTCGGTCGCCTCCAACCGCCATTACCAGGTCAGTCTCCCGCCATTAGAGGCAAATCTTAGTTTCTCGAGGTCCATGTCTGCCATTTCCTTAGAACACCTTGAATGGCTCAGTAATCGTCGGTTAGTTCATAAGGAGGACAATAAGCACAGCAGCATCTTCCATACCCCTAGTTGACTAGCCTTGGGTTGAAGATCTAGAAAGGGTTTCGTCAGATGAACTGTATTGTTTTCACCCTAGCCATAGGCTGTTTTATCCAAGTTTTTCTCATTCATTTTTGCCCGCTCCGCAGATCCATATTTTACCGCCTGTCATATGAAAACTGTTTCTAGATCCAGACTTCTCCATTTTAAGGAACACCTCTGAAGCCCTGAACCATCTCTCTTAAGTAGTGAGAAATTCATAAATCGCCCTGGCACTCTGACCCGGCCCTTTGTTGGCGAGTCAACAAACTCCCTTGATCACCTGACAAATGTTTGGCGAATCAATGGATCTTTAACCATTTAGTAGGTGCTTGGCGAGTTAATTTACCCGTACTTTCTCCCTTTATAGCATGGGTGCCGTTTTCAAAGCCGATTGGCTCCCAACCAAGGTTGATGAAACTCTTCTCAACAACTGTGTGAAGACGGGGAATCTTGATCCCAAAGAGGTTATCGGTTGGCATTCCGGGTTGGGAGAAGAGATTCCCAACCCGAAGGAAGGAGAAATAGTTGTTTTTGTTGAGCACCTCGAACGGGGTTTTAAGCCGCCTGGCTCAAAATTCCTCAGATACGCCATGACCTTTATGAATGTCCGCCTCCAAGACTTAGGGCCTAATTCGATGAGCAACCTATGTCAGTTCCAAGAGTTCTGAGAGGCCTATTTGCGATGGAACCTTCGGTTCCTTTATTCTGGTACTTCTTTCATTTGAATCGCCAGACATAATTTTCCAACGGCCCTAGCTTGGAACTTGGAGGTGTCAATGTTCAACGCCGTAGGGACAGTCCATTCCCGTCACTCGCCATGCCAAGCCATCCCAAAGGCTGGGGCGAGTCTTGGTTTTACTGCCAGGAAACTTCTCCTGAGGGTGAGAACAAGCTTCTTGGCTATAGGGAGGAGTGCCTTCCAACAAATTTCAAACTCCCAAACAAGCTTACCGAAGAAGAGGAGTCAGATCTTATCCCAGTACTGTCCGAGTTAAGATCTCTGACAAACAACGGCCTTAGTGGGGTCGACTTAATCCGCTGCTGGGTCGAATGGTGCATCCTCCCCTTAAGTCGCCGGGATGGATTAATGTGTGAGTTCGATGGCACTTTGGACCATCCCCAGTGTTAGTTCCATACAACACTGACAGAGGACGACATCGTCACCATCATCAAGACATTGACCGGCAAGCCCTTCGCCAAGTGTGGCCAAATAGGCCTTAAGCCGTTTTAAAAGATCAACCCGGCACCAAAGGTAAATAACTTCCGCCTTTGCTTTATTCCTTCCGACTTATTTGAGCTATGATTCTCATAATAAAAACGCCATTTCAGAAGGGCGACAAATTCTGGTCCAAGAGGACGAAAAAGATGGCCCTGAAGCAAGCCAGGCCGCCCCCAAAGAAGAAATCTAAGGGTAAAGGCAAAGCCGCCGTTGTCGAGCCGTCTTACGCCGATGAATCCCAAGTCGGCGACGTACTTTCAGAGGTAAAAATCCACCTTCTTTAACTTGCCATTCATTGTTATAATTTTGTGTTTACAGCTCCGTATCTCTTGTGTAGAACGAGGACAATGAAAGCCAGGAAGACTCTGTAGAGGTAATTTCTGTTTCCTCCGACTCATCTTCGCCTCCACCTAAGCCGGCCAGGCGGATTTGTGGGAAATTTCCCTTCTCTCACCCAAACGCTTGTTTGGATCCTAATTTCCTTTTGAAGAAAGCGCAACATGCTTCAATAGGAAAATTCGGAGTCATTCTGGAGACTTGGTGTCCGGGTTACCAACAAAAACCAAGAAGAGGCAAAATGTGGTACCTTTTTAATAGCATCTTTTTACATTTCCTTTTGGATCATATTTATAACTCGCTCATATCTTGAGGTGTTTACTTTTGCAGAATTCTCCTCCTTCATCAGGCGACTCAGTGATATCAGTGCTTCCGCCGATGATCCGCGTTCCAGGGTAAGTCCTTTATAATACTTACATTGTCCTGATGATAATAATGTATGTTTTTTATGTGCACCCCTTTTCCTTTTCGGGCACAAGCGAAGAAGAGGAAAACTGGCGGGTCAGCTCCCATTATAACTTTAGAGCCTATTGAAAAATCTGCGCCGATTCAGGATAACCCAGCCAAAGATAAGCCTGAAGATCATGTGGATCTCCCGAACTCGCCCAAGGAAACCATGGAAACGCCTAATCCGCCAAGTCCATTGAAAACTGCTGAAGATCCAGATGTTGTGGTAATCACTGACACTCGCTTTTCTAAGCCGGCCTCAGTAGTTCTGTCAAAGCATGTATCATCATCGACTCAACCTTCTATTGAGTATGAACTTTCCAAGGCTTGAGAATCTTGAATTCGGAGAACTTTGCTCCGGCTTTGCAAGTCGCCTGGAGGCAAGTTACGAAATGGAAAAGAGTCTGCTCCTCATGATGAAAAACAGACATGAGGTACGCTTTACTGCATACTGTATTATCCTCATTAACCCCCAAGGGCTGGGTCATCTGTAAAAAGATGAGCCGGGTCTTTGATAGTAAAAGAACTTTTCAACTTGTATTCCGCGAGGGCCGGGTCATCTGTAAAAAGATGAACCGGGTCTTGATAACTTGAAGGAAAACTTTTGACCTGTAACCCCAAGGGCCGGGTCATCTGTGAAAAGATGAACCGGGTCTTGATAATTTGGAGGATAACTTTTGACCTGTAACCCCCAAGGGCCAGGTCATCTGTGAAAAGATGAGCCGGGTCTTGATAATTAAAGAAGACTTTCGACCTGTTACCCCAAAGGTCCGGGTCATCTGTAAAAAGATGAGCCGGGTATTGATACTGTATAATTTTGTCTTAAAAATTATACATTAGCCCCCAAGTGTTAGGGATGTTGCTTGCAATAATTCTGAGTCTTGCCCCTTGATAATATATTTCGACAGGAATCACTTACCCAAGCTGAATCAGCATTTGGCGACTTAAAGAAAAATTTAGCCGATCAGCAGGATGCCCGGGCAAAATCAGAAGAGAAGTGTCAAATGATCTTATCTGAGATGGAGAAGCTGAAAGCCGATTTAAAAAAGGCTCAAGCTGATCAAGATGCCCTGGTAAAGTGAGCGGAAAAAGCTGAAGCTAAGCTGGATACCGTGCAACAAGAGCTGGCCGGCTTAAAGCGGCATATCTCCAACTTGGCACAAGCTGTCTTCGGTAAAAAACGAAACCCTGACCTTGCACTTTTGTAAATAAATAACTTAGTATGAAGAAGTTGCTAACCATCATTTATTCCTTATGTAGGTCTGGGAGCCGCCAATCTTCAGAACGACTGTGTCCTGATGCTAAAAGCGATTTACACGTTAACGGAGCAGCTGTATAACGGAAGTGTGCTGACCGTGAAAGCAGTGATGGGTGCCAAGGAACCCATAACATCAATAAAGAAGATGCTTGGCTGCTTATCTACTCTTCCTGCTGAGATTGATGAGCTAACCTGGTGAGCTGCCCGAAAAGGGGCACTGACTACGCTGAGTCGGTGTCCGGCGTATGCTCCAGAATTAAAACCTGAAGAAGTAGCGGCAGGCTTTCCCCAGCTCAAGGATGACGGGTCGGAATTTGCTAAAGAGGATTACCAGCATGTTGTCAAAGAATCCCGTTTGGTAGTGACTCAGCTTGCAGCAAGCTTGGATTTATCAAAATATCAAGCCGCCTATGACAACAAGAACCAGAAAATTGATCCGCCAACCTTTGTGACAACCAGCTTAACTCCGCATCGACCCAAGAACCCTTTTGACTTGGAGGTGGATCTCTCATCAGTGCTGAACGATGAAGATGAGTTCACCACTTTATCCAACTGTAACTGGGTACTGGGCGACTTGCAAATTGAAGTCGGCCAGAGCTTGCAGCAAGCTGACCCGAGGACATCAGTAGAATAATCCTTCATGGATTTGGCCATAAGAGCCATGTAATAAGTCTTTTATAGAGATCAAACTGCTTCTGTGATGTCTTAAAAACCCTTATGTTTCCCTTAAGGCGCCTTAGAATGCTTGACCCGCCCTCAAGGCATTTTTATGATGCTTGACCCACCGTGGCTATAATGATTTTGATCATCAACCCGTTAGGCTTAAAAACATATATCAAATCATCTCAGTGAGTAATGGATGATAATAAACAATAACCGACCCAAGATATTTAAGGCGAGTCAAAAAAAGTATGAAAAACCTTGTGACAGTGCTAGGAAGGTAAAAAATAACAATTTCGTCGGCTCATCAGGTCCCGACAGGATAGGACGAGTTATATAAACTCAAGTGCTACCCGAGGGAGACTTTTGTATAAAAAGCTCAAGTATTTAGACCGGCTGATCAGGCACGAGTCAAGCTTCAATGAAGCGGGTTCAGTGAACCAATGGTTTCTCTATTTTCCATGTGGGGCGCTAGCCGGTACTAGACATGTTTTAACCAAGGCGAGTTCAGGGTCCATAAAGCGGAGTAACTCGCCAAGAGTTCATGGGTCCATATGGCGATTCGGCCGACACACAGTCCAGTATAACCATTTGTAATGTGGTAATTTTTCGCAGGCCAAATGGGTAGTAAGGCTGATCTCAGTGAGAGGATGCCCCCAAGTGACCTATGACTAAGGGAAAGACCGGTCATAGGATTGTAGAAGCGTATACGCTATTACCACAAAACGACTTGAGAACAAAACTGTTCCCAAAGTAAGCCGTCCTAATCCACAGAATCATATAAGGCGCCCATGTTTGAATCGCGCGCCTTGTAGCGACTTTGATCCTCTTTGGCTTATCGATACCCAGTTTTGTAATAAGCGCATCATGGCGACTTATGCTCTTTGGTATGGATAGCGTCCATGCTTGGGCGACTTATTGAAGAGCAAAATAAAGGTCCATACTATCAATAAGATGAAAAAGCAGGAAAGCCCCCATGCTTGGAGTCATCAATTTTATTGCTTCATAAAAAATGAAAAACTTACAAAAAGCAGAGCTAATAGCTCAAGTGTAATAAGGCCGCAAGTGGGCTATGTTCCACGGGCGAGTTGACTCAGCCTCCGTGGTTGGCCGATCAGGCCGTAGATCCACCAGATAGTAGGACCCGTTGCGAAGGATTTTGCTGATGACGAACGGTCCTTCCCATGGTGGTGATAACTTATGCATGCCAGTGCGATCTTGTATCAATCGAAGCACTAAGTCGCCCTCCTGAAAGGTTCGGCTCTTGACCCGGCGGCTGTGATAACGCCGCAAGTCCTGCTGATAGATTGTCGATCGGGCAGCAGCCAAATCGCGTGCTTCCTCCAAAGCGTCCAAAGAATCTTGAGGCGCCAACTCGTTGTCCTGTTCCACATAAGCGGCAACTCTGGGCGAGTCATGCCTAATGTCAGTGGGAAGAACGGCTTCTGCTCCATATACGAGGAAAAAGGGAGTAAAACCCGTAGTACGGTTCGGGGTGGTCCGGATGCCCCATAGTACTAAAGGCAACTCCTCAACCCAACACCCTGGGGTGCGTTCCAGGGGAATCTTGAGTCGGGGTTTGATTCCTCGCAACACTTCCTGATTCGCCCGTTCGGCCTGCCCATTAGATTGTGGATGAGCCACTGCAGAGACATCAAGCCGGATGTGCTCACGATGGCAAAACTCCTAAATCGCCCCTTGTGATAGATTAGTGACATTGTCAGTAATAATGTTGTGTGAATATCCGAACCGGAAGATCAAATTTTTCAAGAATTTGACCGCTGTCTCCGCATCACCAGCACCGACAGGTTCTGCTTCGACCCACTTGGTAAATTTATCAACCGCCACCAGCAGATGAGTTTTTTTGTTGGACGACATCTTAAAGGGGCCAACCATCTCTAACCCCCAGACCGCGAAAGGCCAAGTGATAGGTATCATCCTTAGTTCTTGAGCCGACACATGAGCCTGTCGTCCATAACGCTGGCAACCGTCACATCGGCGAACTATCTCCTCTGCATCTGCATGAGCCGTCAACCAGAAAAAACCATGACGGAACGCCTTTGAAACCAAGGAGCGTGACCCGGCATGATGCCCACAATCTCCGGAATGGATGTCGTTCAGAACCACGCATCCTTCTTCGGAAGAAACGCATCGTTGGAATACTCAAGAAGTGCTTCGCTTATATAATGCGCCATTGATGATGACCATGAATTTACTTCGACGAACGATTTGGCGAGCCAACACTTCATCCGAATGTAACTCGCCTCGGGCGAGATATGCCAGATACGGAAGAACCCAATCCGGTGTAACACAGAGAGTCGCCACGAACTAAGACTCAGGGTCTGGTATTGCCAGCTCCTCTTCTGAGGGTAACCTTATGGAAGGATTGTGCAAGGTATCCAAAAAGACATTGGGAGGAACCGGCTTACGCTGCGAGCCGAGACGCGAAAGGGCATCAGCTGCTTCGTTAAGGCGCTGATCGATATGATCAACTTGATAGCCATGGAAATGACCCGCCACATCAGACACAGCCCTCCTGTAAGCCGCCATCAGGGGGTCCCGAGAATCCCAAGTACCTGAAACTTGCTGAGCCACCAGATCAGAGTCGCCAAAACATATAAGCCGCGTGAGGTTCATCTCCTTGGCGAGTAGCAAACCATGAAGCAAGGCTTCGTATTCTGCAGCGTTGTTGGTACATGGAAACATGAGTCGGAGGACATAACAGAATTTGTCTCCCTAGGGCGATATCAGTACCATGCCAGCCCCCGAGCCTTCCAATTGCCTGGATCCATCAAAATAAATGGTCCAGTACGCAAGGTCAGGCCTGTCTTCTGGGATCTGTAAGTCGGTCCAATCGTTGACAAAATCAACCAAGGCCCGAGACTTGATAGCCATGCGAGGGGTGTATCGCACGTGGTGCGGCCCAAGTTCGATCGCCGACTTGGCGATTCGCCCTGTCGCTTCCCGGTTCTGGATGATGTCTCTGAGGGGAGCGGAGCTAACCACCATGATGGGATGCTCTTGGAAATAGTGTTTGAGTTTTCGACTCGCCATAAAGACCCCATAGACCAACTTCTGCCAGTGTGGGTATCGTTGCTTGGAGAGAGTTAGCACCTCACTGATGAAATATACCGGGCGTTGAACCGGATATTCCTTCCCTTCTTCCTTCCTTTCGACGACCACTGCCATGCTCACCGCTTTGGAGTTTGCCGCAATATACAAAAGCATAGGCTCTTTCTCAGTCGGGGCGGCCAAAACCGGCGGGTTGACCAGCTGCTGCTTCAAGGCTTCGAAAGCTTCATTGGCCTCGTCTGTCCAAACAAAATGATCAGATTTCTTAAGCAACTGATAAAGGGGAATAGCCTTTTCACCCAGGCGGCTTATGAAATGACTTAAAGCCGCAATCCGACCCGCCATCCGTTGAACTTGATTAATATTTGCTGGTTTTCCAAGCGAAGTGACCGCTTCGATTTTGTCCGGGTTAGCTTCAATGCCGCGCTCAGATACCAGGAAACCCAACAATTTTCCAGCAGGAACGCTGAAGACACACTTGGTGGGATTAAGCTTGATCTGGTGTACCCGCAAATTGTCAAAAGTTTCCCTTAGGTCTTCCAATAGCGTTTCCATCCTGTGAGTTTTGACCACAATGTCTTCAACGTAAGCATGGATGTTGCGTCCGATTTGGCCACGGAGGCAATTTTAGATGCAGCGCTGATAAGTCGCCCCAGCACTTTTGAGCCCAAATGGCATGGACACATAGCAAAAAGCCCCGAAGGGGGTTATAAAAGCTGTCTTCTCCTGATCTTCAACAGCCATCTTGATTTGGTGATACCCGTAATAAGCGTCCAGGAAGCACAAACGCTTGCAGCCCGCCACTGAATCAATAATTTGATCGGTATGGGGAAGGGCAAAAGGATCTTTTGGACAGGATCTGTTAAGATCTGTGTAATTAATGCACATGCGGAAGGTACCGTTCTTCTTGAGCACCAGGACCGGATTAGCCAACCACTTGGGGTGGAAGACCTCTAAGATGAATCCGGCGGCCAAAAGACAGGCGACTTCTTCCCCGATTGCCTTGCGTCGTTCCTCATTGAACCTACGAAGATATTGCTGAATCGGCTTTGCTTTTGGATCAACATTAAGGTGGTGCTCAGTGAATTCTCTCGGCACACCAGGCATGTCAGAAGGTTTCCATGCGAAGATGTCCCGATTCTCACGGATGAACTCGATGAGCGCGCTTTCCTATTTGGGGTCCAGACCCGTCCCGATAGTGAACTGCTTGGTTGAGTCGCCAGGGATGAAATCCACTACCTTAGTGTCATCTGTTGGTTTGAATTTGAGGGGCGGCTCAACGTCTGTTGTTGGCTTCTTTAGAGGTGACATGTCAGCTGGATCAACATTGGCCTGGTGATATTTGAGCACTTCCGCAGCGCAGGCGACTTCTACGTAAGCCGCATCCCCTTCTTCACACTCTCTTGCGATCCTCCTGTCACCATCAATTGTGATGGGTCCCTTAGGACCAGGCATCTTGAGTTTAAGGTAAACATAGCAGGGGCGAGCTACGACCCGGGCGTAAGCCGGTCGCCCAAACAGCGCATGATAGGAGCTCTTTAACTTGACCACCTCAAACATAAGCGACTCGCTCCTGTAGTTAGACGTTGTTCCAAACGCAACTGTGAGCCTAACTCGGCCTATGGGGTATGCCGATTTACCTGGGACAATCCCGTGGAATACCGTGGTTGAGGGCATTAAATATTTCTCCAACAGGTTCATCCTTCGAAAGGTGTCGAAGTATAATATGTTGATGCTACCACCACCATCCATCAGTACCTTCGATAAGGTATATCCCCCAACTTGAGGAGCCACGACCAACGCTAAGTCGCCGGGATTGTCGACTCTTGGCGGGTGATCCTCCCTACTCCACGATATAATCTGCTCGGACCAGTGGAGATATCTAGGGAGTGCCGGCTCAGATACACTGTACGCTTGGTGATTCACCTTTTTAGCACGCCTGCATGCATTGGTGGTGAAAACATGGTATTGCCCATTGCTTAACTGCTTGGGGTTATTGCGGAAACCGCCATTATCATCTTGCCCCTGAGGAGCCCCCTGTGGGGGTGGCTGTTGATAAGCCCCGGGCGGGTTATACCGCCGCTGGTTATGCACTCGATACTGGCCACTGCTTGGCTGTGAGCCGCCCTGAGCCCCCGATTCGGGGAAACCGCCGAACGGGTTCTGGCATTGATTAGGTGCACCAAACTGTTCCTGCTGTTGATCCGGGTAACCGCCTTGCCCTTTTTTGATCGCCTCCGCCCGAAACTCCCGCATCACGTAGCAGTCTTCCCAGGAATTTCGCCGGTCCGTCTGCCATGGCGTGGTGCGGGCAGGGGCCTTTGAGTATCTCGTTATAATTGCGCGGTTTTTTTCCACTGTAACCCCTCTTCTTCTGGCGCTGGTTGCCATTGTTGGCATTGGTATTGGCGACTAAATCCGAGGATTCTTCCTGCTGCTTTCTCTTGCCGTTTGCTCCGTGATTATGGCGGGTGCGTCCCTGAAACCGGGTATGATTTTTGGATGACTCTCCCTTCCTTGGCGAGTTAGCCTTGCCAGCATCCTCTCCTGGGTCTTTGGTGTCGTCCGCCTCGGCGTACCTAGTGAGGGTGTCCATTAATTCCCCCATATCTTGGACTTTTCGCTTGAGTCGCCCCAACTTCTGCACCAAGGCCTCATAGTGGTAGTTTTGCTCCAAGATCAACACGACCTGAGCTGCCGTGATGTCTTCCGACGAGTGAATGATTTCCGCAACCCGTCGCGTCCAGTGGTGGGCCGACTCACAAGGCGCTGAACGCAGTGCTATAGATCGACTATTGTCATCGGGCGCTTGCAAGTCCCCCGGAAGTTTTTGACGAAACGCTCTTTCAATTCAGCCCAAGTCTGGATGGAGTTGGGGGGCAAGTTCTTTAACCAAGTACGTGCCGTTCCCTCGAGCATCATTGTGAAGTACCTGCGCAGACGGCTTCACTTACATCGAGCATGTCCATGGCGATTTGTAACTTTCGACCCACGACGCCGGCTCAAGGTCCGGGGTGTAATTAGGCACCTTTCTTGGTCATTTAAAGTCTTTCAGCATTCGCTCATTGCGTTGGGCGGGTGCCAAGCATGGCACCCCCACCTGTCTGCCGCCTCCAACAAGCGGTGCTAGCCCAGTTTGGACGTCCGGGTGATCCCGACCTGGCGGGTCCCGGTGATCAGGCGAGTCGACCTGGGGAAAGGGTCGCGGCCCGCTGGTTATGGCGGGCTGGTCCTCTGGCCAACTCCTGGTGCGGCTTGCCTGGGGGGTAGAATGCAACCGATCGAGGCTGTCCGAGAACTGGGCGTTTTGAACCACCGCCGTTTTTAACATCTCAATGGCGTTCCTTGCTTCTATCTTAGCTGGGGTGTTACCATGAACCGGAAGGGATTCTAAATGGCGAGTCGTGGCGAGGACGTTGTCCACCGGGTTGGAAAAGTGACCTCAAGGTGTCTGGAATCGAGGGACATGATCAACGGCTGGCTAAAACGGCGGGTTTGATGGCTGGCCCGGCCCTGCTCTCGGGGCGTCTCCCGCTCCGGGAGTTCGTGGAGTATCGAATAGGCAGGTCGGGTTGAGAACAGGGGGTAAACGCCCCTGGTGCCTCTGCTGATGGACAGCGTCAGATGCGCGTTGATGCCTCTCAAGCCGCCAGTTTTCGGTGTTCAAACGAGCCGTCTCAGCAGTAATTTGAGCCTGCCGGGTCTCGATCCTGGTGGCTTCTACTTCAGCGTCTCGCTGAGCCTTTACCACCCCATCTCTTAGCTTTGTCAATTCCGCGTTTATCGCGTCCTGGTTTTCTGACATTATGGGAGTCGACATGAGCCTTGTTATCTCCGCCGCCAGCTCCACCAAGATCGCAGCTGGGCTTCTGGATGTTTCACCAGTCCCGTCGTTGCCCGCCGAGTTTGGTGGGGGCTGAGTCGCCCCTGCCATGTAAACGACAATCTGACGGCGGGTCCGGTCGAGAACCTTGGGGTCCATGGCTAGCAACAAACCTCCAAGGCAGCCCCCATGTAGAGACTGAATTGAATCTGAGTCGCCCATGGATGATTCGTGATCAGTGTTGACCGGCGTGGTCTCCTGGGTCGCCGATCGTTCTGGTTCCTCAGACCCCTATATGAACCCAACAAAGACCGGACGGGTTAGGTTTGGCGTTGCGACAGGGCGGACATACCTGGACGGCTCGACGATGTCGGAGGAGATGTACGGTTCAGGCATAGGCGATCCAACCATGCCGACGAACACGTTGATCGTGCCGAAGGGGATTCTGTAGCTGGATTTGATTGAATCGGCCTCGGCCCCCCACATCAAGTTATTGATGTAGTACTTCCCGCGGCGGCTCCGAGTCATGAGCCCCGCTGCGTAGCTCCCGGACCCTAGTAGGGCTCCCTTTGAGAACTCAACTCCACCGTGCGCAGGCCCCACGGTGGGCGCTAACTGTCGTGGTTTTGTCATGGCAGATGTCCTCGTGAAAGGACTTAGTGTTGGAGCCATCGCACCTTGGTGGCGACTCCAAGGGGTTGATTGGAAGCGAGACAGAGATTTACCCAGGTTCGGCCCCTCGTAAGGAGGTAAAGGCCTACGTCCTGCTTGGTGTTTGTATTGATGGTGTTTCGATTACATGGAGGGCATAACTCGCGTGACCTAGCACTCGAAGATTTCTAACCTACCCTGTCCTTCCCCGGGACTCGCCTTTATATACAGGTCGAGCCCTTAGGGTTACAAGAGTCGTTGTCATTACATAAGTCATGATTCTCCCTATCTCTAAGTTGCCGTGCTTTCCAAGACGGGAGAACTCCCCCAGGATCTTGAACCGCCATCCAGCTCCTGGGCTTACTCGGCCAAAGCTTGAATCCCCGAAGGATGAGTCGCCCACTTGGTGACCCGGCCCAACTAGGGCGGGTCACACCGCAGATAATATCCCCAATAGAATTGGCATATCACAAAAGGACATGTTATGCAACTGCGCATAACTTTCGGAAATGAAGGAATGAGATGACCCAGTATCAAAAAGAACATACGCTGGGTGACGATTGACAAGGAGCATACCCAAAATGACGTTGGGATCCTTTGCAGCTTCTTCTACTGAAACATAATTCACGCGGCCACGCGCAGGAGTTGGCTTCACATAATATGCCTTGCCCGACTTGCCTTGCCCAACAGACTTCCCAGGTTGCTTGGCAGCGATATTCTGAGGACACTCACGCGAATAGTGACTTGGTTCTCCACACTTGTAACAGATCACTTGATTGGCACGTGGTGCAACATTGGTAGCTGGACCACCATAGGTCTTGGCTGGGGGGTTGGTCTGGTTTGCCTGAGGTGCCACATAGGATGGCCTCGGGGTATATCTTGGCAGCAGAGAACTATTCGGGACCCACACCCGACGCTTCTGAAACGCTGAACCGGATGAGGAGCCAGAATCACGAGAGTGCTTCTTCGTTGCTTCATAGTCGGTATGACCAGTCTCAGCACTAATCGCCTTGTTGACAAGAGCTTGGAAACTTATACATTCATGAAGACGTAGATCACGACGAAGTTCGGGGCTCAGTCCCTTGCGGAACCTTCCTTGCTTCTTGGCGTCAGTTGACAGCTCTTCAGTTGCATAGCGAGCGAGATTTCCAAAATCACGGATATAAGCATCCACGGTCAACTTTCCCTGAGTGAAGGCACATAACTCCTCTCTCTTGCGGTCCATCAGACCCTCTAGAATATGATGCAGATGGATAGCTGGGTTGAAATCAGCCCAGGTGGCTGTTGGTCCGGCAGGACGCATAGCTTCATAATTCTCCCACCACAGGTTGGCGGGGCCTTCGAGAAAGTAAGCAGCGAAGGACACCTTGTCAGCCTCAGCAACGTTGGAAGAACGTATCTTGCGTGATATACTGCACAACCAGTCATCAGCGTCGAGAGGATCGACGGAATGATGGAACTTAGGGAGATTGAGTTTCACAAACTCGTTGAGGGACACTGAGTCATTTCGCGGCTGACAAGCCGTATTCTGCTCAATACGCTCTAACAGACGGCTGGTCTCTCTCTTGTTCCTTTCTGCCTCTAGCATAACCTCCGCCAGAGAAGGCGCGTGAGGCAGGTCCTCCTGAGCTGCCTGACTACCCTCTCCCTGCACATGGGCAGGAGCACGGTTGAGCCTGGTGAACACCATCCTATCAAACAAACTCACAAATTAGACTAGATCAACATCAATACTAGCTATTGATTAAGAATGCACTGAACAACATGGAATGCGGAAATGAACATCCGAACAACATGGTAACAAACAAACTGCTATATATACACCATGGTTCATACACACCATAACATAGTTCAGTACAACCTCAAACTGAAGAGCAAACTACTGAAAAGATGATACTACTCATCAGAGGCTTTCCAAGCTTCCTATACATTATTTTTCTATGCCTCCAGAACTCATCTCACAACATAGTCATATTCCACCAGACACACATGACTGTGGAAATATAACTGCTACAATACTACTGTTCCACTCATAAACTCTAGCATCCGCATAGAACATCTCATGCAGGTTTCCTCCGTGACCTGGGAGCTGAACCTGCGGATCAAGAAACACTCTAGCCTGAAATCCCTGGAAACCGTAAGGACACGGATGTCGCCTCGGTCCCCTGACTGGTGGCAACAGAGGTCCACGAAGAGGGGTGACACCTCTGATAGCAGGCCAGTCAACATGAGCTGGTAGATGAGTCCTAACTGGGTTCAACATCTCCATGTCTCCATAGCCTGTCTGAATTACAGGTGCCAGCTGTGTCAAAGTTGTCCATAGACGGGCACGAGTAGCATAAAGCTCCATACGAAGGGCACGAGCATCTTGGTCTCTATTCTCTAACATCTGAGTGGTAATCTGCAGCAGTGGATCCTTCAAAGAAGAATCAAAGTAGACTCCACTGAGATATCCTTTTTCTCCTGGCCGAGAAGCTGGAACATAAAAAAACTCCGAATTCTGTAGCAGTGCATGCCTGGCTCTCATGATGGTCAACATTGAATAGGCGGCATCTTGTACCACCATGTCAACGGTAACCCCCAATCCATAGGACCAATGGATCGGCTCCTCGACTCCAGGGTAATCTAGGAATACCCTAATAGTGCACAGGTACTAACTCTAGTTGAAATCCCGGTACTGCTCCTCCACTGTATAATCTGGGTACCAACGGTAACCGTCTACTGACATCATCCTGACCAACATGGTCGTGTGACCCGGTACATCAATGCACCTAGTCAGACGGACCACCTGACAAAAAGGATGGACAGGCATCTGAAATAGAAAATAATGCAAAAGAATTAGAGCTCTCAAAATGAAATTGGGCAGCATAACGGCTGTAAATGCTCAAAAACAATTTTGAGACAACCCACAAAAGATTGGATAGCATAACCACTGAACTATCAAGTTCAAATTCCATGGTCAACAAATACTTATTTTTTTCCTTGGTATAAAAGAAAACTCGGATTGAGTCTGTAACCGCTTTCCTACAATCTACCGGTTAGTAACACGCGATCCTGAGAAATAGATAAGAACCCTAGTTCTGAATCCCCGTAGAAAAGATGAGGATGACCAGAACAGAATTTCTTTAGAAGAGAATCAAGAGTCTTACGTTCCCTTCCACAAACAATTCCCTTACATATAACTAAAGCATTTCTGGACTCGACTTCGACCAGTTTGGATTGGTAATCCTACAGTCAGTCAGGCTCTGATACCAACGCTATCGGGACCCCGATCCAAAGTCATAGGAATCCAACCTGTAACACATCGCATCCCTTTGCGGTCTCATGCACGGTTAACCCCAGGGCTGCCACCTTACCTTAGCCAGGACCATTTGCGCCTTTTGACTCACGTATGCAATTGTTAGAATTCTAATGTCAAAGAACCCGGGTCAACATAACTAGTCATAAACTCAAGTGGCTCAACTGTACAAAGACATGCATACATAACCCAGCAAAGCAGGTGTCGGTCATTACCGAGTGTAGATGAGTCGTAGCAAGCTACAAGGACTCCATTACACCGCGTGACATTTCCCCGTAGGGACAGACAGAACAACTAAGAAGGATACATGTCGGTCAACCAATGTGTCCGGAGCAGTAGCGAACTACCAAGGCTCGGTGGAAACACAAAGGGGCATTTCTCTGTATAGAGAGCTACTAAGGGCCTACGACTAGGTGTCAAACCCCATAAATATCACAGTACATCACACGTACGCATGACATACTCGATATGCATAGCTACAACAATGGCATCACAACATAACCATACAACATGACAACCTTTATTTAGAAGACTCATAAGAGTCTCGCATAATAAATGCATACAGGTAGGGGTCACATGAGCCGACACTCAAGTCATACAAGCCATGCAGAAGCATTAAAGTTTTCTGACTACCGACAGTTGAAAGGAAAAGGCATAAAGCCTGACTATCTACATGCCCCTTCTGCAAGGGGCCATGTTGTAGCTGGGACACCAGCTACTCATCATCATTGATGTCTAGATAGAACCCACCTGTTGGCTCGTGGGTGTCTTCTGCAACATTTATTAAGCAAACATGAGTACAAAGGTACTCAACAAGACTTTAGAACAGATCTATCTACTCATGCATATGTATCAATGAAGGTGGTTGTGGGGTTTCATGCAGCAAACCAGCTTTGACTCTTGGCTAGCCTATACTTCAACTTTAAATAGTCTTAAACAACTTTGATAAGTCATAGACGAGTCCACTACCACCAACACAATACACTATCATGGATTCCTTCCCGTCTCCCTACGGGAACGCCATACATGATACTCACACTTGTCTTGATACTTTTATGAGTAGCCATTAAAGTTATCTATGAACAACATATGTTTCCAAGTAGTCCATATCCGCGGACGCAGCTATTCCAGTAGATCATAACCCTGCAGGGGTGTACTTCTTCACACACGCTCTCGCCACTTATCGCCATGTGCACTTTACACACCTCGGCAACCTTCAAGCGGAAGCCCAACGAGGGAGTCAGCCACAACCGTTAACCGTCCAGGTTTATCGCCTATTTGAGAGTGAACCCACACGGAAGTCCGGCCGAAGTTTCCGCTATGTCCCCAAACGATGTGCGCAGGGCTCCCAAGCCCACCATCCGGGTGCCACTTGGTACACCGTGCCACTTCCTACCGCGATACAGCCCACCTCTAAGGTCAGCACTATGCACGGCCTCCAGCATGACTCCAAACACCAGAAACTACTTACAACTCCTTGACCGAGTACTAGGCGATTAATAAGTCGAGCAGTGTCATATTTCAGGGCCCAGCATGTGGTAGTAACTAATCTTGGATAACATAGACGAAACTCACTTCCTAAGGACGGTTCCAATGAAACAACCCTCCATGTACTCCTACATAGCCTTTCATCGGTACCTTTACCAAATCAGGTTCCACACTTATTATTTTGTCACTAGAACACATTCTTCCATTCTTGTTCATCACCGAGATGAAACAGAACTGACACAACTCTAGGCATATCAAGCATAGCAGGATAAGACACATCATGTCTCAAGCAACTATGAGGTATGCTAGGTTGCAAGGTTTAGCTATTTACTGTGACAATGACAGGTCATGCAAAGCAATGGGTTCAGCTACCGAAGTAAAGAATTTGACATATTTTGTCCTAATGCAATAAGTGAGAGCAGGAGCGGGAACATGGGATTTTATCGGGATGATCAAAATGGTGCTTGCCTTGAAGATCAACGGATGGATAAAAACTGTTAGCCGGATATTCGGATGTATCCGGTGGGGCAGAGCCTACCGAAATAATAGCAACAATCAATATCATACAAATGCAACAATATGATGCATGATCAAGGCATGAAATAAAATGTAGCATGATCTAGTGTGGCTATCAAAACCTTGGCTTGATGCTGATATGAATTCAAGTTCAAATATTATTTAAAGTAGGACATTTATTAAATTCCTTTAATTGATTTGACCTGATTCTGTTTCATAACCTAGTTTGTCATGCATGAAAGTAGCACCATTGTATTATTTGAATTTTTTTGATATTTTTTCATATATTATTTATTAAATTTGGAGTTATATTTTATTTTCTGTGATTTTTCAAAGTTTTCAACATTTTCTAGAATTATTTAAATCACAGAAATACATTTACCATGTCATGGTGACGTCATCAGGGTCAACAATGCGTGGGTCTGGTCAAACTAACCACTGGGGGGCATTGGTCAGTGTCACAGGGGATAATCCCGTGCTGACCAGCCCCTAAGTGGGTTTGACCCACCTCTAGGGCCCCCTCTCAGTGGCTGTTAGCGCTAACTAATAGAGGATTAGGGCGGCCACGTCATCGCCCGCCGGAGGCTGACCGGCGGCGACCAAACTCGCGGCGGTTCCTCGCTAGAGTTCTCCAAATCGAGCTATAGGGCTCGGATTCGAGCGCCGAGAGCACGGGGACGAAGCCCAGGCTCGGCCTCAACCAACAGGGGCAGCGAGAGGAGCTAGGGGTGGCCGGAAAGGACCGATGACGAGCCATGGCGGCGGCCGGAGATCGGGTTCGACGGCCACGGGGCTAGTGTGCACGAGAGAGAGGGGAAGATGAGGGGAAACACTCCGGAGCTCACGGTGATGACGATGAGAGGGTCAGACTGCTCGGGGAGGTGGCATAGCCGGTGAATCAACGACGGCTTGCCGACGGCCGAAGGTTGAAGACGACGACGTTGGGGCTGTTGCAGGGCTCGGGGGCTCGATTTTGTTGGCGTGGAGGACGAGCTTGACGAGGCTTAGATGATGGAGTGCTCGGGGAAGCTTGCTGTGGCCGGCGACAGCGGCGAGCTCGAGCTCGAGCTCAGCTCCAGTGGCGACCGAGAGGAGAAAGGGAAGGAGGGAGAATGGGGAGATGGGCACTGCAGGAATGAGCTCAGGAGGGTTATCTCCTCGCGGCCAGTGCGACGCGGGAGGCAAGCAGCCACACAGGTGCATGCCACGGCGAGGAGAAACGGCGGCCACCTCCTCCTGCCGACTCGCAAGGAGGAAGACGACAGGAACGAGTGGGCCGGGCCACGTAAGCGTTAGATAAGGTTTTTCCAATTTTTTCTTCATTCTCTTTCTGTTTTGCATTTGTGGCACTAGTTTTATTTTTTTGATCCCAACTATTCGTATAAATAGTGAAAATAATTGTGGGTGTTATTTGAATTATTTCCAAGTCCACAAAATTATTTCAACATTTTATAATATCCTGAGATATTTAAAACCACATATTTGGGTAATATGAGTGTCTTTTCTGAATTAAATAAAATGCCAAAATTGTTTGAAAATATAAATCATCCCTAATATATTGTTTCCAAAATTTAACAGAAAATATGAAGATTTTTTAAGGCCATTTTCTGACAGCCCGAGACTGACGTTCCAGAAGATTCCCCTTTTCTTTTCGTTTTTGTCGTGTGTTTATTTTTATTTGTCGCATCATCATCGCATCATTCGCATCATAAGCATTGCATCGGCACTCCGTTGCCGCTAGTTTTCAAAACCTGCATCCGTTGTTAGTTGCCGGTTCTCTCCGTGCTCGTCGTTGACTGTGTTGAGCCCGACCACACACGCACACGCCCGCAGCACCATCAAAACCTGTTTTTAAAAGTGTGTATAAAACTTTCTCTGATTGCGTTGAAACTTGGTATGTGGTTTTATTTTAATATAGCTAGGCCGCTTGCCAAATTTCGTCGCAATCGGAGTCCGTCTGGTACCCAAATAGTCGACCGTAGCGGCATCGTATTCGGTTATTCGTCGGACGTTTTTTGATGTTTTAAAAAATACGTTGTCGGGTGCCCGTTCTCCCTCTCATATCCGGCTAACCTACTCTACACAGACACTTACCCGTCCCCGCGTGCGAAACCGTTCGATTCCGATCGCGCGGTTGAAACCAGGACGAAAAACTACTAAACCTAGCCCCCCTTTGCCCATTTAAGCACCCCTAACCTGCCCCTAACGGAAAAACCCTAGCCCCTGCCTCAAAATCCGTGCCACCTACCCCCAACTGCCGCACTCTCTCTCCTCTCTCCTCAGCGGCGCAGCCGGGCCCGCCGAGCCCGCAACCGGCCCACTGAGCCCATCTGGTAGCCGCCGCCTCTTGGAGCCTGAGGCTCTCGCAGCACCTCCCGAGCTCCAACGGAGCCTGTGCCGCCGCCTCGCCTCCGGAAAGCCTCGCCGCGGGCAGCCCGGATCTACCGTCATGCTTCACAGCTCCTCCCGCAACAGCCCCTGCCCGAGCAGCAGGCCGAGCTAACCCTAGCTCGCCCGCGCGCTGCCGTGTGCCAGATCCAGCCCCGTGGGTCAGCTCCTTCGTCGGATCGGGTCGCCGCCACCCGGATCCACCCATTCCCGGCGTCTCTGGCCAGCCCCATCGACCTCCTCCTCTCTGGGTCCAAGTCATCGGCCCCTGTCTCCTCGATCCAGGTGGGATCGGGAGGTGCCCGACGAGCAGCGCCTCGCCCCCCCCCCCCCCGCGTTGACCGGCCCGACCGACCTCCTTTTGTGCCGGCCCAGGAGCGCCCTAGGCCCAGGGTAGCACCGAGCCGCCAAGCCGGCTCCTCCAACCCCAAGGCCCAGCAGCAGCAGCGCCCCATCCAGCTCCAGGAACGCCCAGGCCCCGATCCCCATCGACCGCCTCCTCTCGTGGGCCTTGGCCCACTAGGTGAGCAACCCCCTTCCTCTATCCCTCGCCCCTGCGCATAGTAGCTAAGACGCGCTCCCATTTCGGCCTAGTAACTAGATTCGGCCTGTTTAGTAATTTAGGAATTTCTCTGGGATTTAGTTAATTTCAGAAAAATACTATAATTTAAAACGCTCGTAGAATTTAATCTGTGTATCAGATCCCGACGTATTGTATATGGAACTTGTGTAGTTTTCCGTGTAGATTAATAATTTGCAACTTACATGCATGTTTGAAGTAGTTTGACTTGCCATATGCCTAGTTTTGCGTGTTGTCCTAATAGGAGTTTATCCCGTATTTATTTTAGTGCGCGTCCGGATTGCTCGAACCCCGTAGATAAAATGCTCATGTTTTTAGGGACCCTTTGCCATGTATTTTAGAGTAGTTGTTTGTATTTTTGCCTGTAGGATTCCGTTGCTAGTTTATTATAACGTGTTTAGGACATATTCCCGCATATACGTGTGGCGTTGTTTTTATTTTGCAACCCCTCATGTTATATATGTTTTCGGGGTAGAAAAATCCATAGAATTTAACTGTGCATTTAGTTTTAGCTTTTGAGCAAGTTAGTGCACGTGATATTTTGCCATGATGCCCTTTTGTTTATTTTGTGAGATTTAATCCGTGCATGATATGAAGGAGTTGTCAACTAGAGATTTTCCCTTGGATGTGTAGGCTAGCCTCTGGTAATTTTGGTTGCAATAGAAATCCATGTTTAGGTGTGGTTTGCTTGTTCTCAACTTGCTAGAAAATAGTGCTGATTTGGAGGTGCTGAAATATTTCTAAGTCTGAAATCTGTTATATTTTGTTTCTGTCTTGTCATGAGTTTATCTGGTGTTCTATAGCTCTCTTGAGGTTGATGCAATGGAGTTAGTTGTAGACTTTATGATTCTCTAGCATGCTGTAAACTTTCATGCCATTTGGAGTCTTGTAGCATATGGTTTTGCTGCTGTCAATATTCCTTCAGGTCAAAAACTGCAGTGTCATAAACTGGTTTTTTCACTAAGTCTGAAACAATGTGTGAGATGCCATTTTGTGACTTCTTTTCGTAGTGATCCATGCTTCCATGTTAGATGTTGTTAGTAACATGTTGTAGTGTATCTTGCTCCCTACCGCCTCATGCCTTGGTTGAGCATATTGGATTTGTGTAGCTCGTAGTTGTGGGGTGTAGAAAATGCTATGTGGCTGTTTTGGACAGATTGTAGTGATTTCTTGTTTAGCTCGTAGTTGTTGAACCGTTACTCCGTTTTGATTGTGTCATATATGAAACTTGCTTAGAATCTCGTGTAGTTTCATATTATCTTTCTGGTTGTGTGTTTTGAAATGCTTGTGACTCTCATTGGACACATATTGCATTCATGCCATCATATCTTGCGGTGCTTGTATCTTTTGAACCTTAGCTCCGTTGGAGATGTTCTCTATGTGGAAATTGATTGAAATGACGCCTAGAATCACGTGAACCTATTTTTTTTTGCTGTTTAACAACTATTTAAATGTGTTAGTTCAGATCTGGATAGAATTATAAATTAACGTATGAGATCATCAGGGAGATGCTATATGTCATTTCCGACCTCATTTAAGATGCCTAGATAGGTAGTTTAATTACGCTTCACCTTTTGCCATGTTTAACCACATTTAATATTGCCGTGTACCTAATCAGGATAGAACTAAATAACTCGTATGTGGAGTTTCGTCAATATGCAACTCGTTGCATATTGAACTTCAGTTAATGTATAGTGTTTGATTGTTGTGAATTGGCATGCCATGTCTTGCATATTTTCAGCTGATCATGCATCATATGTGGATTGCATCTTGTCATGCATATGCCGTGGTGAATATCTGTGTTGATGATTGTTTCCGGTTTCGTCCGTCTCGATAGAGTTCCGCAAACGTGTCGGAAAGTGAGGACCCGTTCGACTACATCGGTTTGTCTTCTTCACGGAGTCGTTCTTCTTCCAAGAGGGATCTCAGGCAAGATGAACATTTCCCTAGATACCATTACTATCATTGCCATGCTAGTTTTACCGTTTCTATCGTTAAGTCTCTTTGCCTACCACATCTTAAATATCAGCCTCTCAACATTGCCATGAAAACCTTCAACCTGTTCACAACCTAGCAAACCACTGATTGGCTATGTTACTGCTTGCTTAACCATGTGTTAGCGTTGCTAGTTGCAGGTGCAGTTGCTTCCATGTGATAACATGGGTTCCTTGTTATATCACCCTATTAAATGTTATTTATTTTAATGCACCTATATACTTGGTAAAAGGTGGAAGGCTTGGCCTTCCTAGCCTGGTGTTTTGTTCCACCTTTGCCGCCTTAGTTTCGGTTACCGGTGTTATATTCCATAACTGAGCGCTCCTAACACGATCGGGGTTGTCATGGGGACCCCCTTGATAATTCGTTTTATATTAAAGCTGGTCTGGCAAGGCCCAACATTGGTACTACATTTTCCTAACATAATAATTATGTTAATACTGAAAGCATAGGGCGTCATGAACCCGAGGAGTAATTTTACATAATACAGGGGGCAGTGTTGATGGTGCTGGTCCAAAACTAGAGCCGTTTGCGGGGCCAACCCGCGGTAACTCCGGAGATGTCTATCAGGCCACCGCACACTGTGCTTATCCGTCGTGTCCTGAGAACGAGATACGCGGCTCCTATCGGGATCGTCGACATGCCGGGCGGTCTTGCTGGAATAGTTTTACCTTTGACGAATGTCTTGTGCATCGGGATTCCGGTGATGCTTTGGGTAATCTCAGAGTTGAGGTTTTCCACTAAGGAGTCCGACGAGATCGCGAGCTTCGTGATCGAGGATTTCTATGCGGCTTGTGGTAATTTGTGATGGATTAGTTGGAGCACCCCTGCAGGGTTAAATCTTTCGGAAAGCCGTGCCCGCTGTTATGTGGCAACGTGGAAACTTTGTTTAACACTGGTTCTAGACAACTTGAAGATAACTTAATTAAAATATGCCAATTGAGTGCGTAACCGTGACTGTCTCTTTCGTGAGTTCCTTCTCCGATCGAGGACACGGTGGGGTTATGTCTGACGTAAGTAGGTGTTCAGGATCATTCATTTGATCATAGTTAGTTAACGTCCGCTATGCGTAGATCACCCCCCTCTTTATTCTTGTACTCGTAAGTTAGCCACCTCATACATTGCTTAGTCGCTTACTACAGCCTCACCACTTAACCATACCTCACCTATTAAGCTTTGCTAGTCTTGATACCTTTGGAAATGAGATTGATGAGTCCCCTGTGGCTAACAGATTACTACAACACCAATTGCAGGTATAGGTAAGGGTTACTTGATGCGAGCGCGTTGATTGTTCATTTGGAGTTGATTCTTCTTCTTCTTCATCATCGATATAGGATGGGTTCCAGGCCGGAAGCCGCGGATGGCAAGGATGGACGTCGTTCTCTTTTCTCGTTTGTTTTCGTCCGTAGTCGGACCCTGCTCTTCTTCATGGCAATTATGTATTGTACTGATGTGACTCTGATGTAGCTTGTGGCGAGTGTAAGCCAATTCCATATACTCTTCTCTTCAGTACATGTACTTGTAACGATATCCATTCTTGCAAAACGACGAGATGCGCTTCTATCCCTGACGAGGCCCTCGTGCCAAATTAAGGATAGGGTCACATCTTGGGCGTTACACATTTTGAGTTCATTGAAATTTTGCTTCAATTGGGTTGAGGTGAATAATGAGGTTCTAGTGTTTTCTTCAATTTCCTAATTCACTTTTAATGCAAAATTTAAACATGAGCACAATCTTGCTAGTCACCAAATAGGAAATCTAGGGATGTGACAGCGCAACTGTGATTTGTTTACCCTACATAGTTGTTTATCGTCTTTTGGGAGAGAGACATCACTAGTGAACATCATGTGACTCCGGTCCATACCACCATCATTGTTTACACCTCCATCATTTACCGCTTTCATTTACTTTTCCGTTGCAATCACTATTACCTTCCCGCTTGTGTTTTGATCCTTTGCAAACTACAAGGCCAGAGATATTGACAACCTCCCTATACTTGTTGGGAGCAGACTTATTTGTTGTGTGTGCAGGTCAATGTCTTCTGCTAGCGCCAGGGTGGAAGACACCTACTTGTTGAGCCTAGGAGTCCTCCTGGTTCGATAAACCTTACAGTCTCCATGTAAGGGAAATTTTTTGCTGACTACATCTCCACCTTCCACTTGGGGTATCCAACGAGGGGCGAGAAGAATATACATCATCTCGTCATCAGTAGTTCAATCTCGTTACCGGCAAGTCTCTTTACTCGTTCCGTAATACAAGATCCCTTAACTAACTCCTTAGTCACATTGCTTGCAAGGCTTGTTGTGATGTTGTATTACCGAGTGGGCCCTGAGATACCTCTCCGTCACACGGAGTGAAACATCCCAGTCTTGATCCATGTCAACCCAACATACACCTTTGGTGATATTGGGAAACGTTGCATGGGAAACAACAATTTTCCAACGCACACGAAGATCTATCATGGTGATGATCATCTACGAGAGGGAGATTGGATCTACATACCCTTGTAGATCGCTAAGCAGGAAGCGTTAAGAAATGTGGTTGATGTACTGGAACGTCTTCGCGATCCAAGTCGCCGCCGTCCCACGATCCGTCCCGATCTAGTACCGAACGGACGACACCTCCGGGTTCAGCACACGTACAGCTCGATGACGATCTCCGCCTTCTTGATCCAGCAAGAGAGACGGGGAAGTAGATGAGTTCTCTCCGACAGCATGACAGCGCGCCGGTGGTGGTAATGATCTTATTCGTGCAGGGCTTCGCCTAAGCACCATAGAAATCCGATCTAGAGGAAGAACTACGAAGTAGAGGTTTAGGGTTGCACGTGGCAAAGTTGTGCCTCAAAAAAACTAAAACCTCTAGTATATATAGGAAGAACCAAGGGGTGGGGCTTGCCTCCTAATCCAAGTAGGAGGGCTCCGGCTGAGGGAGGAGAGGAGGGATCCTCCTCCAATTCGGTTTGGAGGGAGGAGTCCCTTCCTTCCTTCCCACATCCTCTTTTTTTCTTTTTCCTTGTTTTTTATCGTTGGCCGAAATATCCCTATTGGGCTGGCTTCACCAGCCCACTAAGGGCTGGTGTGCCATCCATGGGCCTATTAGGTTCTCTCCCGGGAGGGTGGCCCCTCCCGGTAAAACCTCGGAACCCATTCGTCACTTCCGGTACACTGTCGGCAATGCCCGAAATCTTTCCGGAAGCCAATTGCAACAATCCTATATGTCAATCTTCGTTTTCGGACCATTCCAGAAACCCTCGCGACGTCCGGTATCTCATCCGGGACTCCAAACAAAACTTCGGTCACCAACACCTATAACTCAACTATACCGAAACGTCACCGAACCTTAAGTGTGCAGACCCTGTGGGTTCGAGAACTATGCAGACATGACCTGTGACACTCCCCGGTCAATATCCAATAGAGGGACCTGGATGTCCATATTGGATCCTACATATTCTACGAAGATCTTATCGGTTGAACCTCTATGTCAATGTTTCAAACAATCGTGTATATCATTCCCTTTGTCCTTCGGTATGTTACTTGCCCGAGATTTGATCGTCGGTATCCCCATACCTATTTCAATCTCGTTGCTGGCAAGCCTCTTTACTCATTCCGTAATACAACATCACGTGACTAACTCTTTAGTCACATTGCTTGCAACGCTTGTATATGATGTTGCATTACCGAGTGGGCCCCGAGATACCTCTTCGTCACACGGAGTGACAAATTCCAGTCTTGATCCATGCTAACTCAACGGACACCTTCAGAGATACTTGTAGAGCATCTTTATAGTCACCCAGTAACATTGCGACGTTTGATACACATAAGGCATTCCTCTGGTGTCAGTGAGTTACATGATCTCATGGTCATAGGAATGAATACTTGACATGCAGAAAACAATAGCAACAAAATTACATGATCACATACTACGTTTATAGTTTGGGTCTTGTCCATCACATCATTCTCCCAATGATGTGATCCCATCATCAAGTGACAACACTTGTCTATGGTCAGGAAACCTTAACCATCCTTGATCAACTGACTAGTCAACTAGAGGCTTACTAGGGACATAGTTTTCTCTATATATCCACACATGCATTTATGTTTCCATTCAATACAATTATAGCATGGATAACAAACGATTATCTTGAAATAGGAAATATAATAATAACTATTTTATTATTGCCTCTAGGGCATATTTCCAACAGTCTCCCACTTGCACTAGAGTTACTAATCTAGTCTCACATCGCTATGTGATTTACATTGGAATAAATCTAACACCCATACAGTTTTGGTGTTGATCATGCTTCGCTCCTGGAAGAGGTTTAGTCAGCGGATCTGCAACATTCAGATCCGTGTGCACTTTGCAAATATTTACGTCCTCTCCTTTGACATAGTCGCGGAGGAGGTTGAAGCGTCGTTTGATGTGTCTGGTCTTCTTGTGAAACCATGGTTCCTTGCCCAGAGCAATGGCACCGGTGTTGTCACAGAACAGAGTTATTGGATTTAGTTCGCTTGGCACAACTCCAAGATCTCTCATGAACTACTTCATCCAGACACCCTCCTTAGCTGCCTCCGAGGCAGCCATGTACTCGGCTTCGCATGTGGAATCTGCTACGACGCTTTGCTTGGAACTGCACCAGCTTACCGCACCCCCATTGAGAATAAATACGTATACCCTTTATGACTTGTGACTTGGAGTTATCCGGATCAGAGTCAAAGCTTGCATCGATGTAACCCTTTACGACGAGCTCTTCATCACCTCCATAAACGAGGAACATTTCCTTAGTCCTTTTCAGGTACTTCAGAATATTCTTGGCCGCCGCCCAGTGTTCTACTCCTGGATCACTTTGAAATCTTCCTGCCATGCTTATGGCGAGGCTGACGTCTAGTCTTGTGCACATCATTGCATACATGATAGTCCCTATGGCTGAAGCATAGGGGACGGTACTCATCTTTTCTCTATCTTCTACAGTTACTTGACACTGAGTCTTACTCAACTTTATACCTTGTAAAACAGGCAAGAACCCTTTCTTGGATTGTTCCATTTTGAACTTCTTCCCAACTTTGTCAAGGTATGTGCTTTGTGAAAGTCCTATTAGGCGCCTCGATCTATCTATATAGATCTTAAGCCTAATATGTAAGCAACTTCTCCTAGGTCTTTCATTGAAAAACTTTTGTTCAAGTAATCCTTTACGTTCTCCAAAAACTCCACATTGTTTCCAATCACCAATATATCATCCACATATAATATTAGAAACACTACAGAGCTCCCACTCACTTTCTTGTAAATACAAGCTTCTCCTACAACTTGTATAAACCCAAACGCCTTGATCACCTCATCAAAGCGCTTATTCCAACTCCGAGATGCTTGCACCAGTCCATAAATGGATCGTTCGAGCTTGCATACTTTGTCAGCATTCTCTAGATCGACAAAACCTTCGGGTTGCATCATATACAACTCTTCCTTAAGAAACCCATTAAGGAACGTCGTTTTGACATCCATCTGCTAGATTTCATAATCAAAAAATGCAGCTATTGCTAACATGATTCAGACGGACTTAAGCATCGCTACAGGTTAGAATGTCTCATCGTAGTCAACTCCTTGAACTTGTGAAAAACCCTTTGCCACAAGTCGAGCTCTATAAATGGTCACATTACCGTCCGCTTCCGTCTTTTTCTTAAAGATCCATTTGTTGTGAATAGCCTTGCGACCTTCAGGTAATACTTCCAAAGTCCACACTTTGTTTTCATACATAGATCCTATCTTGGATTTCATGGCCTCTAACCATATGTTGGAATCTGGGCCCACCATTGCTTCTCCATAATTCACAGGCTCATTGTTGTCTAACTACATGATAGATAAGACATGACTCCCGTACCACTCAGGAGCAGTACATGCTCTTGTCGACCTGGGAGGTCCGACAGTAACTTGATCCGAAGCTTCATGATCATCATCCAGGCTTCCTCTTCAACTGGTGTCTCCTCGATAGAAATTTGTTTCTGCCCTGCGCCACCATCTTGTTGAAGCAGAGGTTCCACAACCTCATCAAGTTCTATCTTGCTCCCACTCAATTCTTTCGAGAGAAACTCTTTCTCAAGAAAAGCACCGTTTTAAGCGACAAACACTTCGCCCTCGGATCTGAGATAGAAGGTGTACCCAACTGTCTCTTTTGGGTAACTATGAAGACGCACTTTTCCGCTTTGGGTTCCAGCTTTTCAGCCTGAAGCTTTTTGACATAAGCATCGCATCCCCAAACTTTAAGAAACGACAACTTTGGCATTTGCCATACCATAGCTCATATGGTGTCGTCTCAATGGATTTTGATGGTGCCCTATTTAAAGTGAATGCAGTTGTCTCTAATGCATATCCCCGAAACGGTAATGGCAAATCAGTAAGAGACATCATAGATCACGCCATATCTAATAAAGTACGATTACGACGTTCGGACACACCATTATGCCGTGGTATTCCAGGCGGTGTCAACTGTGAACTTGATCTTCTTGCTACGATGATTTTCAACTTCACTGTGAAATTGTTTGAACTTTTCAAATGTTTCAGACTTGTGCTTCATCAAGTAGATATAGGCATACCTACTAAAATCATGGGTGAAGGTGAGAAAATAACGATATCCGCCGCGCACCTCCACACTCATTGGTCTGCACACATCAATATGTATGATTTCCAACAAGTCACTTGCACGCTCCATTGTTCCAGAGAACGGAGTCTTAGTCATCTTGCCCATGAGGCATGGTTTGCATGTGTCAAGTGATTCAAAATCAAGTGACTCGAAAAGCCCATCGGCATGGAGCTTCTTCATGCGCTTAACACCAATATGACCTAAGCGGCAGTGCCACAAGAAAGTGGCGCTATCATTGTTAACTCTACATCTTTTGGTCTCAATGTTATGGATATGAGTGTCATCACAATCGAGATTCAATATGAACAAACCCCTCAATGTTCATGCTTAAATAGAACAACCATTATTCTGTGACTTAAATGAGTAACCGTCTCGCAATATACAAGTGCCAGATATAATGTTCATGCTTAACGCAGGCACAAAATAACAATTATTTAAGTTCATAACTAATCCCGATGGTAACTGAAGTGAGACCGTGCCGACGGCGATCGCATCAACCTTGGAACCATTTCCCACGAGCATCGTCACTTCATCCTTCGCCAGCCTTTGTTTATTCCACAGTTCCTGTTTCGAGTTGCAAATGTGAGCACCAGAATCGGTATCAAATACCCAGGCACAACCACGAGAGCTGGTTAGGTACACATGAATAACATGTATATCACATATACCTTGTTTGGCGTTGGCCGCCTTCTTATCGGCCAAATACTTGGGGTAGTTGCGCTTCCAGTGACCAGTCCCCTTGCAATAATAGCACTCAGTCTCCGGCTTAGGTCCAGCCTAGGGTTTCTTCGTCGGAGGGGCCACAGTTTTGCCGCTCTTCCAGGAGTTACCCTTCTTGCCTTTGCCGTTTTTCTTGAAACCAGTGGTCTTATTAACCATCAACACTTGATGTTCTTTCCAGATTTCTGACTCTGCGACTTTCAGCATCGCAAACAGCTCACCAAGTGACTCATTCATCCCTTGCATGTTACAGTTCAACACGAAACCTTTATAGCTAGGAAACAGTTATTGAAGAATTCGGTCAGCGATAGCTTCTTGCGGGAGTTCAATCCCTTGACCAGCTAGACGGTTTGAGTACCCAGACATTCTGAGCACATGTTCACTGACAGACGAATTCTCCTCCATCTTGCAAGCATAGAACTTATCGTAGGTCTGATACCTCTCGATCCGGGTGTTCTTTTCAAAGATAAAATTATATTCCTGGAACATCTCATATGCTCCATGACGTTCAAAACGTCTTTGAAGTCCCGGTTCTAAGCCATACAAGACTGCACATTGAACTAGTGAGTAGTCATCCTTACGTGCTTGCCAAGCGTTCAAAATGTCTTGGTCAGCCATGGTGGGTGGTGCATCTCCTAGTGCGGCATCAAGGACATAATTCTTTTGGCCAGCAGCAACGATAAGGCTCAGATTACGAGCCCGGTCAACAAAGTTGCTTTCCATCATCATCAACTTATCTTTCTCTAGGAATGTATTGAAATTCAGGGTTGCTATTGCGCAAGCCATTGTTCTACAACATAAAATATTGCAAAGTTTACTTAGACTATGTTCAAGACAATTAGAGTTTAGCTAATCATATTACTAATAAACTCCCACTCAAATAGACATCCCTCTAGTTATTTGAGTGTGGCATGATCCAAATTCACTAACCCAAGTCCGAACATCACGTGAGTTGAGTATAGTTTTAGTGGTGAACATCTCCATGTTGATCATATCTACCATATGATTCATTCTCGACCTTTCGGTTTCTTGTGTTCCGAGGCCATGTCTGTACATGCTGGGCTCGTCAAGTTTAACCCGAGTGTTCCACATGTGCAACTGTTTTGCACCCGTTGTATGTGAATGTTGAGTCTATCACACCCGATCATCACGTGGTGTCTCGAAACGACGAACTGTCGCAACGGTGCACACTTACTTGGACAAGCATCCCACTTATGATTAACCCCTCTCGCAAGCATCCGCAACTACTAAAGAAGAAGTAAGACAAAGTCTAACCATAGCATTAAACTAGTGGATCCAAATCAACCCCTTACGAAGCAACGCATAAACTAGGGTTTAAGCTTCTCTCACTCTAGCAACCCATCATCTACTTACTACTTCCCAATGCCTTCCTCTAGGCCCAAATAATGGTGAAGTGTTATGTAGTCGACGTTCACATAACACCACTAGAGGAAAAACAACATACAACATATCAAAATACCGAACGAATACCAAATTCACGTGACTATTATTAGCATGACTTATCCCATGTCCTTAGGAACAAAAGTAACTGCTCACAAAGCATAATCATAATAATGATCAGAGGTGTAATGAGTAGCATCAAGGATCTGAACATAAACTCTTCCACCAAGTAATCCAACTACCATCAACTACAAAGAGTAATCAACACTAGTAGCAACCTTACAAGTACCAATTGGAGTCGCGAGACGGAGATTGGTTACAAGTGATGAACTAGGGTTTGGAGATGAGATGGTGCTGATGAAGATGTTGATGGTGCCGAGTCCCCTCCGATGAGAGGAGTGTTGGTGATGACGATGGCAATGATTTCCTCCTCCAGGAGGGAAGTTTCCCCGACACGATCGTCCTGCCGGAGCTCTAGATTGGTTCTGCTCAAGTTCCGCCTCGTGGCGGCGGCAAAACCACGAAAAAGCTCCCTTCTGATTTTTTTCTAGACGAAACCCTCCATATAGCAAAAGAGGGGGGAAAGTGAGCCAGCAGGGTGCCCACAAGCCCCCATGGCGCGGCCTGGAGGGTGGCCGTGCCGTGCTGGCTTGTGGCCACCCCCTGGCCCTCCTCTGGTACTTCTTCGGCCCAATATTTTTTATATATTGGGAAAAAATCTCCGTTGATTTTCACAGTGTTTGGAGTTGCGCAGAATATGTATCTCAACTTTGCTCCACTTTCAGGCCAGAATTCCAGTTGCCGGTATTCTCCCTCTTCATGTAAACCTTGCAAAATAAGAGAGAAAGGCATCAGAATAGTACCGTGAAGTGAAATAACAGCCAAAGAAACGATAAATATCAACGTGAAAACATGATGCAAAATGGTCGTATCAACTCCCCCAAGCTTAGACCTCGCTTGTCCTCAAGCGAAAGCCTAGCTCACTAAATATGTCCACATGTTTAGGGAGAGAGGTGTCGACAAAACAAGATACGAACATGCATCCATCATGATCATGATCAGAACAACAATATCAACATATAATCTCTCATGCTAAAGTGATAATTCCTTCACAATGTAAAGCATGGATCAAGAACCTTACCGAGAAGTAACAACCGATAGCCTTTAGTCATTGAAGCAATTGCAATTTATCACAACATCAGAAAGATTCAAGTAAGAGCTTGTAAAGAAAATCCACATAGTCAATCATTCTTTCGTTCTCTACACTTGCTACAACTCACGTGGTACTCGTGAGGTCAAAGTTTCAGCTGGACACAGAGAAAGATAGGGGCTTATAGTTTTGTCTCCCAACTGCTTACCTCAAGGGTAATGTCAACAATAATAATTCATGAATGCTTACCTCCAAGTTGACATATGAATATAGATCTTTCCCAAGCATGTGAGGGTAGCCAAGACAAAGGCAAAATAAGGAATTGGTGAAGATCACCATGACTCTTTCAAGGGCAAAAAGTAAAGGCAAAAGATAGGCCCTTCACAGAGGGAAGCAAAGGTTGTCATGCGCTTTTAAGGTTTGGATGCATGTCCTCTTAGTGCGAAGGAACGTCACTTTATATTGCCCCCTGTGATAAAGAAATTTATTATGCAGTCCGTCACTTTTATGTCTTCCTCATCACAGGTTCGTATAAAGCTAATTTTCCACACATTAATAGATCATACATATTAGAGAGAATTTTTTATTGCTTGCACCGATGACAACTTACTTGAGGGATCTTATTCAATCCATAGGTAGGTATGGTGGACACTCATGGCAAAACTGGTTTCAAGGTTTATGGATGCACAAGTAGTATCTCTACTTAGTGCAGGAGTTTTGGCTAATGTGAGGTGGAAGCAATCGTCACATGCTAAGGGATCTCTAATCATATAACATTGTTCAGAGCCAAGCAAACACAATCCATTACGTTGTCTTCCTTGTCCAACATCTAGTTCTAGGCATGCAATAGTTTAGTGAGTGTTCACAATCATAGATGGTGTGAGAGATGATATATTTATATGTGAACCTCTCCTTCTTTATCACTTCCTATTAATTGCAACAATGACCAAGGTCTACGTTTGCCTACCCTCAACAAGTTTCAATCCTCATTCTTTTTATATGTGAAGCCATCACTTCCCATAAGATCATTACATGATCTTTCATGCTTTTGTTCTATTCTCACTCTTTTGATCATGGCAAGAGGCAAAGCCTTTCAACTAAGACACTCTTTATTATATGGCTCATGAGCAAGAATACATCGGGGGTGACACAAAGCAAAACTCAAGACTAAAACACTAAGACTTTTAAACTAACAGAAAAAGAGAAAACTGAAAAGGAAAACTAAAAACAAAGGTAAAGGCAAAAGATGTGATGGTGATACGATACTGGGGCAACTCCCCCAAGCTTCGCACAAGCCTAGGGGATTGCCGATACCAATGCTTAGTTGTCTTCCTTTGGTGGTGATGGTGGTCGACTTGTTGAAGCAGTCTTGAGCTTGTCTAATTTCCACTTGAGCATAAAGTTCTGCTCCCTCAGATCATCATTTTTCTCCTCAAGCTTCAACACTCTATGGAAAAGTTCCTGTTTACTCTCCTGCAAGAAACGAGAAGGGATAAACAAGGTCTTAGGCTTCTTCCTTGAGTACGGGAGGCTCGACTTCTTGAACTCCACATGCGTGCGTCTAGGTTGAGGTAGAGGAGCCTCCTCTTCATCGGAACTTGTTTGTTCCTTCCATTTTGGATCATAATCTTCTTCCTCATCATTGGTCCAGCCATAAGGATCAAAGTCTCCATAGACCTTGGGGTTAGCAAGGTAATCAGCCACATAGCTCTCCCCCTCTGAATCCTGAGAAGACATCTTGACCTAGAGCTGCAGCAGAAAACAGGCTCGAAACGAAAAACAGAGGAAATCTGCAAGATGCAGGGGTCAGACCAAACGGAAGTATATATAATTATTATATTTCAGACCAGAAGGAGTCCCCTGCAAGAAAACAGAGTCCGGGAGGCGCACGAGGTGGCCACAAGCCCTCACGGCGCGGCCAGGGGGTGGGCCCGCACCGTGCAGGCTTGTCGCCTCCACGCGCACTTTCCGAACTACTTCCTTTTTTGTATTTTTTCAAATATTCCAAAACGGAGAAAATTTCCTATTGGAAAAGTTTTGGACTTTGTTTTCTTACCGAATCGCATACCTCTTCGTTTTCGGAGTCTGAAATAGGCTAATAGATGTCCCTTAGGTATTCTTCCGGAGTTATGGTATTGATGTTATTGCTTTCAACATTTATGGGAGTACCTGAGATATAATGCTTGATTCTATGCCCATTTACCACTCTCGAACAATTACCTTCCGTGTTGTTATCTTGATAGCACCAGAACGATATACTTCCTCAACAACATAGGGACCTTCCTATTTAGAGAGAAGCTTGCCTGCAAAGAATCTTAAACGAGAGTTATATAGCAAGACATAATCACCTACGTTGAACTCACGCTTTTGTATCCTCTTATCATGCCACCTCTTAACCTTCTCTTTGAAAAGCTTGGCATTCTCATATGCCTGAGTTCTCCACTCATCAAGCGAGCTAATATCAAATAACCTCTCTCATCAGCAAGTTTGAAATCAAAGTTGAGCTCTTTGATTGCCCAATAAGCTTTATGCTCTAGCTCAAGAGGTAAATGACATGCTTTACCGTACACCATTTTGTACGGAGACATGCCCATGGGATTCTTATAGGTAGTTCTATAAGCCCATAGGGCATCATCGAGCTTCTTAGACCAATTCTTTCTAGACCTATTGACAGTCTTTTGCAGAATCAATTTAATCTCTCTATTACTTAGCTCTACTTGACCACTGGACTGGGGTGGTAGGGAGTCACAATTCTATGGTTGACATCGTACTTAGCAAGCATTTGACGTAAAGCACCATGAATGAAGTGTGAACCACCGTTGGTCATTAGATATCTAGGGACTCCAAATATAGGGAAGATAACTTCTTTCAGCATCTTGATAGAGGTGTTGCGATCAGCACTACTAGTGGGGATAGCTTCTACCCACTTGGTGACATAATCAACATCAACTAAGATGTCAGTATACCCGTTGGATTTTGGAAAAGATCCCATATAATAAAAGCCCCAGACATCAAATGATTCAATGACAAGTGAATAGTTCATAGGCATTTCCTGACGTTTGCTAATATTACCTATTCTTTGACATTCGTCACAAGACAAGACAAACTTACGGGCATCCTTGAAGAGAGTGGGCCAATAGAAACCTAATTGCAATACCTTATGTGCAGTTCTATCTCCCGCATGGTGTCCTCCATAGGCCTCGGAGGGACACTTCTATAGGATCTGTCCCTGTTCATGTTCAGGTACACAACGTCTAATAACACCATCTACTCCTTCCTTATAAAGGTGAGGATCATCCCAAAAGTAGTGTCTCAAGTTAAAGAAGAATTTCTTCTTTTGCTGGTACGTGAAACTAGGTGGTATGTATTTGGCAACGATATAGTTTGCATAATCAGCATACCACGGTGCACTACGTGAAGCATTGATGACATTCAGTTTCTCACAGGGAAAGCTATCATCAATAGGTTGTGGTTCATCAAGAACGTTGTCCAACCTAGACAAGTTAGCCGCTACTGGGTTATCAGCACCCTTTTTGTCAACAACGTGCAGATCAAATTCTTGTAGCAAGAGAACCCATCTGATAAGTCTAGGTTTAGCGTCCTTCTTCTCCATGAGGTACTTAATAGCAGCGTGATCAGTGTGAATAATGACTTTGGAATCAACAATGTAAGATCTGAACTTTTCACACGCAAACACGACTGCTAAAAATTCCTTCTCTCTAGTAGCATAGTTTCTCTAGGCACTGTCTAGAGTTTTACTAGCGTAGTGAATAACATTCAACATCTTATCAACTCTTTGCCCTAGAACAACACCAACAACATAATCACTAGCGTCACACATGATCTCAAAAGTCAAGTTCCAATAAGGTGGTTGAACAATAGGTGCAATTATCAAAGCCCTCTTAAGTATTTCGAAGGCTTCCTCACAATCATCGTCAAAAACAAAAGGAATATCCTTTTGCAAGAGATTGGTAAGAGGCCTAGAAATCTTAGAGAAGTCTTTGATGAACCTTCTATAAAAACCACAATGACCAAGGAAACTTCTTATCCCTCTGATATCTGTGGGGTATGGCATTTTCTCGATTGCATCAACCTTAGCCTTATCGACTTCAATACCTCTTTCGGAAATTTGATGTCCTAAGACGATGCCTTCATTAACCATAAAGTGGCACTTCTCCAATTAAAGACAAGATTGGTATCTTTAAATCTCTATAAGACTCCATCAAGGTTGCTGAGGCAATCATCAAAGGAAGACTCGTAAACGGAGAAGTCATCCATGGAAACCTCAACAATCTTTTCACAAAAGTTAGAGAATATAGCCATCATACATCTTTGAAAGGTGGCAGGTGCATTACACAAGCCAAAAGGCATACGTCTATAAGCAAAGGTACTGAAAGGGCAGGTGAAAGTGGTTTTCTCCAGATTAGATTGTGCAACTGGTATTTGGGAGAAACCAGAATAACCGTCTTGAAAGCAGATGTGTGTGTGTTTGGATAGTCTTTCTAGCATTTGGTCGATAAAAGGCAAAGGGTAATGATCTTTCCTAGTGGCCTTATTCAACTTCCTAAAATCAATCACCATCCTATAGCCAGTAATAATCCTCTGTGGGATCAACTCATCCTTATCATTAGGGACAACGGTGATGCCTCCCTTCTTAGGAACACAATGCACCGGACTCACCCAATCGCTATGAGCAACAGGATAGATAATACCTGCTTCCAGGAGCTTTAGTATTTCTTTTCTCACTACTTCTTTCATCTTAGGATTCAATCTCCTTTGATGATCAGCAACTGGTTTGAATTCAGGATCAGTTTTGATCTTGTGCTGGCATAGAGTGAGACTAATGCCTTTAAGATCATCAAGAGTATATCCTATAGCAGCACGGTGCTTCCTCAGGGTTTTTAGTAACTTCTTTTCTTCCTGCTCTGAGAGGTTAGCACTAATAATAACAGGATATATCTCCTTTTCATCAAGATAGGCATACTTAAGAGTATCAGGCAACTGTTTAAGCTTGAACACAGGATCACCCTTTGGTGGGGGTGGATCCCCAAGCAGTTCAACAGGCAAGTTATTCTTAAGGATAGGATATTGTTCTAAGACAACTCTATCTATTTCATCCCTTTCATCCATATGCATATCATTTTCATGCTCAAGCAAGTATTGCTCTAAGGGATCAGTAGGGGGCACGGCAATAGAAGCTAAGGCAATAGTTTCATCCCTACTAGGCGACTCCTTTTCATGAGGTTGTCTATCAAACTTAGAGAAACTGAACTCATGTGACACCCCTTCAAAGCCAACAATGACAGTTTGCTTCTCACAATCAATATGACCATTCACGGTATTGAGAAAAGGTCTGCCAAATATGATGGGACAAAAGCTATCTTGTGCGGTAGCAAGAACGAGGAAATCAGCAGGATACTTCGTTTTACCACACAAGACTTCAACATCCCTAACAATTCCCACAGGGCAGATAGTATCTCTATTGGCAAGATGAATAGTGACATCAATAAGCTCTATCTCAACAGGTGCAATCTCATCTTTGACTTCATCGTATAAGGATTGAGGTATTGCACTAACATTAGCACCCAAGTCACATAAACCATGATAAAAATGATTTCCTATCTTAACAAAAACCACAGGCATGCCAACAATTTTAGCAGCATCTTCACAAAAGTGAATATTATGTCCGTCAACTTCTTCACACAGAAGATCTTTGATAATAGCAATGCTAGGTTCAACTCTAATTTGCTCAGGGGGTGTAGGTGTTCTAATATAGCCTCTACGTATCACAGTTGAAGCTTTAGAATGATCCTTTATCCTAACAGGGAAAGGTGGTTTCTCAATGTAAGCACTGGGAACAACAGGATCACTATAGGCAATGACTTTCTCTTCAACTGGAGTGGGTTTAACTACATTGACTTCTAAAGGATGATGAAATTTAAACCACTTCTCTTTGGGGAGATCAATATGAGCAGCAAAAGATTCACACTATGAAGCTACTATCTCACAGTCAAGTCCATACTTAGCGCTAAAGTCACAAAAAGTATTTGTCCCAACAAAGGATTTAATGCAATCAAACGTGAAATTCAGACCTGACTCCTTACCTCCTTCAAGCTCCCAATCTTCAGAGTTGCGTTTAATTCTCTTCAATAAATTCCATTTGAAGTCAATATCTCTCTTCATAAAAGAACCGGTACAAGAAGTGTCAAGCATGGTGCGATCATCATGAGAAAGCCGAGCGTAGAAGTTCTGAATGATAATTTCTCTCGAGAGCTCATGATTGGGGCATGAATATAGCATTGATTTAAGCCTCCCCCAAGCTTGAGCGATGCTTTCTCTGTCACGAGGCCAAAAAATGTAAATATAATTTCGATCACGATGTACTAAATGCATAGGATAAAACTTTTGATGAAATTCCAATTTCAACCGATTGTAGTCCCATGATCCAGTATCATCACATAGCCTATACCATGTCAATGCCTTATCCTTCAAAGATAAAGGAAATACCTTCTTCTTAACCTCATCCTCGGGCACACCTGCAGTCTTAAATAAACCACAAACCTCATCTACATAGATCATATGCAAGTCTGGATGTGATGTTCCATCTCCTGTAAAAGGATTAGCCAGCAGTTTCTCAAGCATACCCGAAGGAAATTCAAAGCAAATATTTTCAGTAGGTGTAGCAGGTTGAAGAGCAACTCTTTGTGCTTCCGTTCGCGGTGAAGATACCTCGAACAAGCAACTCAAAGGATTAGTATCCATAGTGACAAGTGGCAAGAAATTTCAGCACACTATATGAATGTTTCCTTACCAACTTCCACTTACCAAAGGCGCTTCACTACCCGGCAACGGTGCCAGAAAAGAGTCTTGATGACCCACAAGTATAGGGGATCAATCATAGTCCTTTAGATAAGTAAGAGTGTCCAACCCAACGAGGAGAAGAAGGATCTGACAAGTGGTTTTCAGCAAGGAAAAATCTGCAAGCACTGAAATTGTCGGTCACAAGTGATTGTGTGGTGAGATGATTCGTAGCAAGCAACAAGTAACAAAAGTAGAAACGGTGCAGCAAGGTGGCCCAATCCCTTTTGTAGCAAGGGACAAGCCTGACAAAGTCTTATAGGAGGAAAAACGCTCCCGAGGACACACGGGAATTTCTGTCATGCTAGTTTCATCATGGTCATATGATTCGCGTTCGTTACTTTGATAGTTTGATATGTGGGTGGACCGGCGCTTGGGTAATACCCTTACTTGGACAAGCATCCCACTTATGATTAACCCCTCTCGCAAGCATCCGCAACTACGAAAGAAGAATTAAGACAAAGTCTAACCATAGCATTAAACTAGTGGATCCAAATCAGCCCCTTACGAAGCAACACATAAACTAGGGTTTAAGATTCTAACACTCTAGGAACCCATCATCTACTTACTACTTCCCAATGCCTTCCCCTAGGCCCAAATAATGGTGAAGTGTTATGTAGTCGACGTTCACATAACACCACTAGAGGAAAAACAACATACAACATATCAAAATATCGAACGAATACCAAATTCACATGACTATTATTAGCATGACTTATCCCATGTCCTCAGGAACAAAAGTAACTACTCACAAAGCATAATCATAATCATGATCAGAGGTGTAATGAGTCGCATCAAGGATCTGAGCATAAACTCTTCCACCAAGTAATCCAACTACCATCAACTACAAAGAGTAATCAACACTACTAGCAACCTTACAAGTACCAATCGGAGTCGCGATACGGAGATTGGTTACAAGTGATGAACTAGGGTTTGGAGATGAGATGGTGCTGATGAAGATGTTGATTGTGACGAGTCCCCTCCGATGAGAGGAGTGTTGGTGATGACGATGGCGACGATTTCCCCCTCCGGGAGGGAAGTTTCCCCGGCAGGATCGTCCTGCCGGAGCTCTAGATTGGTTATGCTCAAGTTCCGCCTCCCTTCTGATTTTTTCTTGACGAAACCCTCCATATAGAAAAAGAGGGGGGCAAGTGGGCCAGCAGGGTGTCCACAAGCCCCCATGGTGCGGCCTGGGGGGTGGCCGCACCGTGCAGGCTTGTGGCCACCCCCTGGCCCTCCTCCGGTACTTCTTTGGCCCAATATTTTTTATATATTGGGAAAAAAAATCTCCGTTGATTTTCACGGCGTGTGAGTTGCGCATAATAGGTATATCAACTTTGCTCCACTTTCAGGCCAAAATTCGAGTTGCCCGTATTCTCCCTCTTCATGTAAACCTTGCAAAATAAGAGAGAAAAGGCATCACAATAGTACCGTGAAGTGAAATAACAGCCAAAGAAACGATAAATATCAACGTGAAAACATGATGCAAAATGGACGTATCATCGCTCCCGTGAAGAAACCTAAGGCTGGACCAAAGCGTGAGACTGAGTGCCTCTAGTGCTAGGGGACTAGCCACTGGAAGCAAAACTGCCCCAGGTACCTGGGTGATAAGAAGGTTGGCAATGTCAACAAAGGTACATTTGGTATACATGTTATTCATGTGTACTTTACAAGCTCTCGTAGTAGTGCATTGGCATTTGATACCGGTTTGGTTGCTAATATATGTAATATAGCAAGGATTCATCATCACCACATAAATACAAATGCTAAGCACCATGGTGTCAAGTCACGCGATTGGATCACTGTTTTTAACGTGCTTCGACTTTTTATTACTTGCGCAATATATGAGTGTGAACCATGGATATAGCATAAAGGTGGAATAAAATATGGTGGTAGGTTACAAAGGGGTGAAAGTGAAGAAGAATCTCTTGTGTCAACTAGGCGTATCAACGGGCTATGGACATACCCATGAATAGACATCAATGCGAGGAGTAGGGATTGCCATGCAACAGATACACTAGAGCTATAAGTGTATGAAGGATCAACTCAAGCTAAGTGGGTGTGCATCTATCTTGCTGTCTCACAAAGACCTCGGGCATTTGAGGAAGCCATCATCGGAATATACAAGCCAAGTTCTATAATGAAAAATTCTCACTAGCATATGGAATTGACAAAACAAGGGACTCTCTATATGAACAACATGGTGCCACTTTGAGGAACAAGTGTGGAATAAGAGGTAGTAGAACCATCCCTTCTCTCTTTTCTCTCATTTTTTCTTTTTTCTTTTTTCTCTCCTTTTTATTTTTCTCTTTTTCCTTTTTCTTTTTCCATTTTTTTATTTTTTTATTTTTTGTGCGGAGTCTCTTCCTGACTTATAGGGAATCATTGTCTCCATCATCCTTTCCTTACTGAGACAGTACCATAAATAATGATCATCATCACACTTTTATTTACTTACAACTCAACATGAAAACTTATAAGATGATATGACTCTATATGAATGCCTCTGGCAGTGTAGCAGGATGTGCAATGATTTAGCGTAGAAAATGATAAAAAAACGAACAAGCCATGTAAATATCATGCTAGCTATATTACTATAATGCAAAACAATATGACAATGGAAGTATAAGTCATATGATGTGACGGTAGAAGTTGCATGATAGTATATCTCAGAATGGCTATGGAAATGTCATGATAGGAAGGTATAGTAGCTGTTTTGAGGAACATATAATGATGCTTATGTGCAACAAAGCGTATCATGTCATGGGGTTTGGATGCATCGGTTAAAGTTGCACCGATCCTCGAGGTGAGAATGGGCAATGCACGGTGCAGAAGAGGCTAGCAAATATGTGGAGATGAGAGTGCGTATATCCATGGATTCACATTATCCATAAAGAACTCACATACTTATTGCAAGATTTTGTTAGCTCTCGCGATGAAAAACACTACTCGCATGCCCCTAGGGAGGAGGTTGGTAGGATCTAACCATCGCGAGCCCCCGACTTAAACAACACTAGGATTTCAACGAGGAATAAGTATGCTCACACATCATCACCATGCCATAAAAATATTTGGATGAACAACAAGTTAACATATCAAATTCACGTTACCTATATTAACCATTGATCATGCACTCATGCTTTTTCACATTACCACATTAATATCATATTAACCATGATTTCTCTTTTATGTGCTACATGTGGTTTTGATTATGCACTCCTTGAATACCTATTATTTCTGAACTAATCTTATAACCCATGCAAATTACCATTGTTGTTTATTAACTATCAAAAACATATAAGTAAAGAACGAGAGTGCATTTTATTTCTACAAAATCTATACGCCACCGTGCTCTAAAATATATAAGTGAAGTATTAGAGCAAGTGCTAAGTTCAAAAGATATAAGTGAAGCACAAAGAGTATCCTAATAAATCATGATGATCGTGTGTCTCTCTCAAGTGGGTGTATTCAAAGAACAATGATTGTGGAAAACTGAAACAAAAAGCAAACTAAAGCAAACCATGCTCCAAACAAAACTCATATCATGCGATGAACAAAAAATGTAGCTCCAAGCTTAGATGCCTTCCGGGAATCCCCAAGCTTAGATGCTTGAGTCTTCCTAGAATGTTACCTTGGGGTGCCTTGGGCATCCCCAATCTTAGGGTCTTGGCCGCTCCTTATTGAGGGAGTACGAGACTAAGGGGTCCTCGGGCCACCGACCTATCTCTACGGGTTGGGAGCATGGGCCGCTCTATGACTATTATTAAAGGGCCGAACTACAAGACGATGCCATATTCCGAATGGAGACTTCCAAGCCTTGGTGTGTGCTCCAAGTCACGATGATAATATCAGCATGTTTATTCCCCGATGCAACAGACCATATGTAACCATAGGTACCCTTTATGTCTATATAAACTAGAGGGTTTTAGTTCCTAGAGACACATCGACAGAACCATCATCTAGGGTATAGTTCATCTGATCTCGTGGTAGATCGATTTTGTAATCGTCAAACACACATCAATATAATCAAGGAGGACGTAGGGTTTTACCTCTTCGAGATGGCCCGAACCTGGGTAAGTACTTTCCATGTGTTCTCCTGTTCCCCATTGATCCAAGATCCACAGCTCGGGACCCCCTACCTGAGACCCGCCGGTTTTTACATCGACACTTATTCCTTCATCCATCGTGATAACACCCAAAACTTCAGCACACAAAACTCAACAGAAACTTTGTGAGATATGTTAATATAATAAACATATCGATTTAGGTACTATTATAAATTTATTCATATTTTATTATTGCATTGTAACATCCCAATTTTCCTAATTGGGAATGTTTTACATTGTACCTAAGCATCTATGCATATTGCTTGAAATAAAATTTAGCACGTGAAATTCTTTCGTCTTTTGTTTTGCATTTCCATTTTCCCTCGCACGAGAAATGCCCGGAGAAAATACTCTCTTGCACGCAATAGAGAGAGCGGAGGAAAATGACCCTCCAAAGTGCGGGCAATTTTTGAAATGTTCGAGCCAAGAAAACCCAAAGAATATTTGCAAAAATATTTGCAAAGAGAAATAAAGCAATTTAGTGAATTTCTAAAAAAAACATTTTTTTAAGTTTTTATTTTTGCTTTGGAAAAATGTTATTCGGGTAGAGAATATTTTTCTGAATATTTTGGTATATAATACCCTATATTAATATTTTGATTTACTTTCCTTTTTTCGTTTTTATTTTTTCTATCTCGGAAAAGTTAGAAATAGGAAGGTGTTTTTTTTTCTTTTAACCGCCGCCCCCGAGCGCATAATAGCCACGGCCGAGATCCCCACTGCCCCGGGATTGAATCCCTTTGATTCAGGCCAACCGACCCCAACCTCCCCTCCCCCTCTCTCTGCCCGAAGGGCCCCACCTGCCCGAGCCTAGCACCATGTCGGCCACCCTTCTTCCTCCTTCCAATTCCCAGCCCGAGACCGAGCCCTTCCAGGAAACATACAGAGAGCCCTCCTCGCCGCAGCCCCGTTCCCACCCTCGCCGCCACCCCGCCCCGTCCCCTCGCCGCCCGAGCCTAGCCCGCCGGGGCAAAGCTGCTGCCACCCTTCGGCCCTTCTGGAGGAGTGCCACCCGAGCCCTCTCCGCCCCCCCCCCGAGCCCCTCTACTCGGAGGAGGAGCACCACCGCCGCCGCCCCGTCTCCTCTCCGCCCCCCCGGAGCCCCCCCCTCGCCGGCGGCCATCTTCTTCTCGTCGGAGCTACTGCCCCAGCACGGTAGCTTCTTTCTCCCCTCTGTTTGTTCTTTTTTTTTCTTTTTGTAACCGTTGGATCTAAGAGGTATGGCCTAGATTAGATCCCAGTGTAACCTTTCGGTTTAGTTTAGAAAACCAGCGGTTTTTTAGTTCACTTATGTTTTAGCCAGTAGCTTTTGTTAGACCTAGGCCGTTTGCTCAAAACGCTGCAACAAACGCCCTCCGCAGCCAATAGTAGCCTGCCACGTGTACCCCTATTAGTTAGCTAGTTATCTTCAGTTTTTTCTGCCTGTTTCAAAAAACAGAAAGTTTCTGTTTTGTTTTGGCCACAACTTTTGATCCCAAAGTCCAATGACGTTGATTCGTTTTCCAGTAGCTCAAGAATTTCCTGTAGTTTTTAAAAACATACAATTTGTCTATCTGTGAAATTTTCAAATATAAATTAGAGCAGATTTAGTGTAAACCTTTTTTTGCCTATTCCAGGAGTTTAAAAAATGATTTTTGTTGATTCTTTTTGCTACTGCTTCCTAGTGATAAAATCTTACTGTGGTAGAAGTTTCAAAAAATTTAAAGTATTTTTACTGGTGTTTTCAACAGAAACAAGTTTCCGCCATACCGGCGCGTGATGAATTCTTTTGCTTAGGCTTTAGCAAATCCTTACTTGTGATGTTATTTTTACTTGTGGCTTGATTGAAGTGCTTATGGTGTGCTTTGTGTTTGTACCGGTAGATCATCCGGAGTGCGAAGCGTGTTACTTAGAAGCGCTCGAGCAAGACAACTATCATCAAGGCAAGTCATTTTGATCATGTTATTTTACCTATGTTTTCGATGCATGGTAGATCACCTTCTTTGCCCCATTTGCATGCTGCCTAGGTACTTGGAAACTTTAGTATAAGTTGTAGTATCATGTGGTAGGAACACAACAACCCCGATACTTGGCCCCGAGGCGACAATTCCTTAATGCTATGCTTGAGTAGACGGGTTATCGGTTGAGTGTATATCACGAGTGATGCGAGGTTGATATAATAATCAAGACCGGTTAAGACAAGATTTTCAAGACCTCTGACGCAATGCAACTCTGGGTGAAGGACGGTTGATCGGCTCCCTGGAGAACCCAGTGGATGCCCGGGATGCTGGAGAGGCCATGTCATCCTGCGGAAAGCTTCACCCAGGCTCGAAGAGACGGACGGAGACTTCAAGACTCAAGGCTTACCTGCACAGCCACAAGTCATTATGGGCTCTGGCTTGGTAGGACAACGCAGCGACTCTGGACATGCGGTGCTAGCAGATGTAGAAGAACGGTAGGAATGGATGGGCACCGACAGGGATTCGGAGGGACCCGTTGAAAGACCATGTTTTGATCATCCGGTCTTCAAACACCCTGAAGTGTGAGGACAAACCCGGAGGCGATCAAATCTTGTGGGGAACGTGTGCAAAACTCTGCAGAGTGCCAGACGTAATCGATTACCCGTGTCCACGGTCATGGACAACTTGAGCCGAAGGCATTGAAATTCCCCTGAACTCTCGACACAACTTAATAATGATGTGGGTGTTAACAACTATTCGGGCACGGGAATTGGTTGGCGGAACCATCTCGTTAACAACCAACCAAGTAGTAATATTTTGCTTTCAACCGCTCTTGTTGTAGGATAAAACTGGTTTTATGCAAAACTTAGCTCCACCGGCCAAATATACATGTAGAGATAGTTGATTATTATTTTACCCCCTCTCTTTGATGACTTGCCGGCATATTCAATATGCTGACCTACATGGCTGCAACGTATCATGTTGCAGAGTACTTTTCCGACCAGGAGTGAGGCTACGATCTACGCTCAGCGACATGCCCTTGGAGTCAGATGGACTCGTCTACCTGATGCTTCCGCTAGTCTTCGTTAGGTATCTCATGAGTTGGCCTTCAGCCACTTTATTGTAATCCTTTATTGTAATAAAGTACTCTTTATGAGATTTCGATTAATAAAGCTATGTGATTGAACTCTTGAATATATACATTATGTACTGTGTGTGTACCAGCATGATCTTGGGATGGTACGGAAACACCAGAGGCTTGACTCGTCTTGAGTCGGGTCGCTACAGAAATGGTATTCAGAGCACACGCTGACCTTAGGACGTAACCTCTAGGAAGAAAAGCCTTAGGAAGAAAACTATTTTCTCTTATGTCTATAAATCTTCTATTTGCTCTTCTGATCATTTCTGACTTCTCTCTGATTTTCCAATGTTTTAGATGGCCACCTTCATCCCTGTTAAGTTCACGGAGTTTTGCCAGCCCGACACCACTATGCCGTTCGGAAAGGAGCTGGTGCATATCACCAAGGATTTGAGGATTGCTCTGCCGACTATCACAGGGAAGCCAACTTCGTCTTACCCGGAGGATTCACGCTACAGGATCGAGGTGTACATTCCCGGAAGGACATTCCAGCCGCGCACTGAGCCCATGGATTTCAAGTTCATCACACCCAACTGGATTCTCGGAAGGGACATGGCGACCCATTGTGGACTCGGACGTATCAAGGAAGAATACAAAGGCTGCCCTATTTCTCCAGACCTATTCACCGTATCCCGGAGAAACGAAGACGGAAATATCATCTCAAGCAAGACCAAGGACGCTCTCTTTTCTTATGCCCAGACCTTGGAGAAGCACAGCGGGGCTATGGAGCATCGTGTGATCAAGGATGCTAGGAAGATCAAGCAAATGTTGCTCCGCGAACTCGAACTCGAAGAAGCAGCCCGGGAAGCCCACTATGAACATGAACTGGAGGCGAAGGACTTTCTGGAGCGGATCGAGAAGCTGAAGACTCGAGTTGCATACCTAGAGGAGGAACTGGACATGGGCGAGAACCTTCATCCCGAAGGAGACGTAGCCCCCTTGATCAGCAACGACGAGGACTATGAAGAAAGCTCCACCGAAGGACCCGTCACCATGCTTTTCTGAGGAGGACACTTAGACTAGACCACCAAATTTACTTTATCGTTATACGTTTTAGGCAGATGTTTAGGATTATCGAATTTTGTATCCCCGTGTGAACCTTTGTGATGGTATTGAATAAAATGTGTGGTGTGATACTTGTGTGTTGCATTCATATGGGTAGTTTAATTCCTCTTAGACCATTGTTCCATGCTAATCTCACCCCTCCACAAACATCAGATGCCTCCGAGATGCGCCCCTGAGTCCAACTTTCCGCTGGAACTCACCCAGTTGATCCAGCAACAAAACACCCTGATGCAGCTGATCATCCAGAACCAGAACAATAACAACAACCGTCACCCACCCCAGGCTGACAATCTCACCCGTTTCCTGAGGTTGAACCCTCCAACTTTCTCCAGCAACATTGAGCCCATTGTGGCAGATGATTGGCTCCGCAAGATGGAGCGTGAACTTATCACTGCTGGTTGTTCTGAAGCTGAGAAGGTGCGTTTTGCCGCGCATCAACTTGAAGGCCCTGCAGCTGCTTGGTGGGAGAACTACACCACCACTTATCCCATTGTTGGAGTCACTTGGGAACAATTCAAGCAAGCCTTCCGCACCGCACATGTCTCAGCTGGTGCAATGAGTCTGAAGAAGCGTGAGTTTCGCAACTTACGCCAGGGGAATCGCTTTGTGGCTCAGTATGTCGATGAATTCAGCATGCTCGCCCGTTATGCTCCTCGAGATGTGGCCGATGATGCGGCCAAGCAGGAAAAGTTCTCGGAAGGACTCAACGTTGAGCTGAGCATTCAGTTGACGGTAGCCACCTTCAACAACTACCAGGAGCTGGTTGATAAGGCCCTCATCTTGGAGGGGAAACACCAGCAGATGGAGAACCGCAAGCGAAAGTATGGGGTTGGAAAGTTCAGCTCCGGCACTCAGCAGAAGCCTCGCTACACCCCTTATCGAGGAAATACCGGGACTGGATCCGGTAAGTTTGGAGGACACGTTCAACATAACCACCCGGTGCACAACCATGGAGGCCACAACCATGGAGGAAATGGGAACCACCGCAACAACAACAACTTCAAGAATGGCGGTACTGGCACTCAGCAGCATTCAGCTCCAGCCCAGAAGGATCTGACTCACATCACTTGCTTCAAGTGTCAGAAGACGGGACACTATGCCACTGATTGTCCCCAGAACAAGCAGGGAAATGGAAACGGCAACGGCAACTCTGCAACAAAGAAGCCCAATCCTTTTCCTCGAGCTCAGGTGGACCACCTTGACGTTGAAGAGGTCTATGATCACCCCGATACTGTGGTTGGTAAGTTTTTGCTAAATTCACGTCCAGTATTGGTACTTTTTAATTCTGGTGCAACACATTCATTCATATCAAGGGTAGTTGTGGAAAAGTATAGTTTGCCAACTAGAACCCTCAGCCAGCCTATTAAGGTCAGTTCCCTAGGAGGCATGATGACAGCCGGGATAGGATGCCATGCTTTGAGTCTCAACATCGGGAACCATAATTTTCCCACCGACCTCATTGTATTAGAGTCCCAGGGATTGGATGTAATCCTAGGCATGGATTGGTTGGCCAAGTATGAAGGGAATATTGATTGTGCCCTTAAGTCTATTTTGCTCACCACCCTCGAGCAGAAGCGGATTAAGTACGTGTCTCAGCGCCCGACACGGAGTAAGCGTGTAAACTCTCTCACGGGAGTAGTCCAGGAGGAAGTACCGATTGTACAAGAGTACCCAGATGTATTTCCGGAGGAATTGCCGGGCATGCCACCCGATAGAGAGATTGAGTTCTTGATTGAGCTATTACCCGGAACAGCCCCGATATCTAAGAAACCTTATCGGATGCCCGCAAATGACTTGATAGAAATCAAGAAGCAAATTAAGGAGTTATTGGACAAAGGGTATATTCGCCCAAGTTCTTCACCTTGGGGAGCCCCAGTGCTCTTGGTTGAAAAGAAGGACAAGTCCTTGAGAATGGTTGTCGATTATCGTGCATTGAACGATGTGACCATCAAGAACAAGTACCCCTTGCCGATGATCAATGATCTGTTCGATCAGTTAGTTGGAGCTCGCGTATTCTCAAAGATCAATCTTCGATCCGGGTATCATCAGTTGAAGATTCGTGAACAGGATATACCCAAGACATCCTTTACCACTCGGTACGGCTTGTATGAGTACACGGTCATGTCATTTGGACTGACTAATGCTCCGGCATATTTTATGAATCTGATGAACAAGGTATTTATGGAATACTTGGACAAGTTTGTCGTAGTGTTCATCGATGACATACTGATATTCTCCAAGAACGAAGAGGAACACAAGGAACATCTGCGTCTAGTTCTGGAGAAGCTTCGAGAGCATAAGCTATATGCAAAGTTTAGCAAATGTGAGTTTTGGTTGAAGGAAGTCGGATTCCTCGGACACGTCATCTCAGGAGAAGGAATAGCAGTGGACCCTGCCAAGGTCGCAGCAGTCACCGAATGGGTAGCACCCACTTCAGTCAAGGAGATCCGCAGTTTCCTCGGACTTGCCGGATATTACCGGAGGTTCATTGAGAATTTATCAAAGATTGCCAAGCCCATGACAGAGTTGTTGAAGAAGGAATCCAAGTATATTTGGACTGAGGAATGTGAAACCAGTTTTCAGGAGCTGAAGAAACGGCTTGTTACAACCCCAGTGCTGATATTGCCGAACATTCGGAAGGATTTCCAGGTTTACTGTGACGCTTCTCGTCAAGGACTTGGAGGAGTGCTCATGCAAGAAGGCAATGCTTTAGCCTATGCATCCAGACAACTCAGACCACACGAGTTGAATTATGCCACACATGACTTGGAACTAGCAGCCGTAGTGCACGCTCTCAAGACCTGGAGACATTTCCTGATCGGAAATAGTTGTGATGTTTACACTGATCACAAGAGCCCGAAATATATCTTCACGCATAAGGAGTTGAACCTCAGACAGAGGCGATGGCTAGAGTTGATCAAGGACTATGACATGAGATTGCATTATCACCCAGGCAAGGCAAATGTTGTAGCCGATGCGTTGAGCCGCAAGAGTTATGTGAACACGCTCACAGCTGGAGGATTACCCCAGGAGTTAGTCGATGACCTCCGAGAGCTCAAATTGGAGATAGTTCCAAGAGGATTTGTTGCCACTCTAGAAATTCAGTCCACATTGACAGAAAAGATCCGCGAAGCACAGAAATCAGACAAGGAGATAGCTGAGATTAAGCATAAAATGGAAGACGGGAAGGCTAAAGGTTTTCGTGAGGATGAACACGGAACTTTATGGTTTGAGGATCGCATCTATGTGCCCAATGATCCTGAACTCAGGAAGTTGATACTTCAGGAGGCCCATGATTCCCCGTACTCGATACACCCCGGCAACACCAAGATGTATCTGGATCTGAAAGAAAGTTTCTGGTGGACAAAATTGAAGAAAGACATTGCCGAGTTCGTAGCAATATGCGATGTTTGTCAGCGAGTAAAAGCGGAGCATCAGAAGCGAGCAGGTTTGCTCCAACCTCTGCCGATACCCGAATGGAAATGGGAAAAGCTTGGTATGGACTTCATCACAGGATTACCTCGGACCCGTTCTGGCTATGATTCTATTTGGGTTGTGGTCGATCGTTTGACCAAGGTAGCTCACTTCATTCCGGTGAAGACTACTTACACGAGTGCCAAGCTGGCCAAGATATATATGACGAGGATCGTATGTCTGCACGGAGTACCGAAGAGCATTGTGTCCGATAGAGGGACTCAGTTCACATCGAAATTTTGGCACCAACTGCATGAAACCTTGGGAACGAGATTGGAGTTCAGTACAGCTTTTCACCCACAGACAGATGGACAGACCGAGAGAGTTAATCAGATTCTGGAGGACATGTTGAGAGCTTGTGCACTAGACTATGGGTCTAGTTGGGACGACAATTTACCGTATGTCGAGTTCTCATACAACAACAGCTACGAGAGCAGTCTGAAGATGGCCCCTTTCGAAGCTCTATACGGAAGGAGGTGCAGAACACCGTTGATGTGGGATGGAGTTGGAGACCGACAACTTTTTGGTCCCGACCTTATCCAAGATTCTGAAGAGAAGGTCAAGCTAATTCGTGACCGACTCAAGATAGCTCAGTCCAGGCAGAAGGGTTATGCCGACAGCAAACACAAGGAAGTAACGTACGAAGTGGGAGACCGAGCATATCTTCGGGTGTCTCCACTTCGAGGAATCAAGAGATTCGGTGTGAAAGGAAAACTAGCACCTCGTTTCATTGGCCCCTACAAAATTCTTGAACGTAGAGGCAAAGTTGCATCCAAACTGGAACTACCGGAAGGATTGTCCGGAGTTCATGATGTCTTTCATGTTTCCCAGTTGAAGAAATGCCACGCTGAGATGGCCGATGTTCCGTCGAGAGATACAGTGCCCCTAGAGGCCATACAGCTTGACAGTGATCTGACGTATGAGGAGAAACCTGTCAGGATTCTCGAGACTGCCAACACAGTTACCCGCAGCAAGATCATCAAGTTCTGCAAGGTGTTGTGGAGCCACCACACCGAGGAGGAAGCCACCTGGGAAAGAGAAGAGGATCTTCGTCGAGACCACCCGCACCTATTTTCTAGCCAACCCGAATATCGAGGGCGAGATTCATCTTAAGGTGGGTAGGTTTGTAACATCCCAATTTTCCTAATTGGGAATGTTTTACATTGTAGCTAAGCATCTATGCATATTGCTTGAAATAAAATTTAGCATGTGAAATTCTTTCGTCTTTTGCTTTGCATTTCCATTTTCCCTCGCACGAGAAATGCCCAGAGAAAATACTCTCTTGCACGCAAGAGAGAGAGCGGAGGAAAATGACCCTCCAAAGTGCGGGCAATTTTTGAAATGTTGGAGCCAAGAAAACCCAAAGATTATTTGCAAAAATATTTGCAAAGAGAAATAAAGCAATTTAGTGAATTTTTGAAAAAAACATTTTTTTAAAGTTTTATTTTTGCTTTGGAAAAATGTTATTCGGGTAGAGAATATTTTTTTGAATTTTTTGGTATATAATTCCCTATATTAATATTTTGATTTACTTTCCTTTTTTCGTTTTTATTTTTTCTGTCTCGGAAAAGTTAGAAATAGGAAGGTGTTTTTTTTCTTTTAACCGCCGCCCCCGAGCACATAATAGCCTGGGCCGAGATCCCCACTGCCCCGGGATTGAATCCCTTTGATTCAGGCCAACCGACCCCAACCTCCCCTCCCCCTCTCTCTGCCCGAAGGGCCCCACCTGCCCGAGCCTAGCACCACGTCGGCCACCCTTCTTCCTCCTTCCAATTCCCAGCCCGAGACCGAGCCCTTCCAGGAAACCGTGGGATCCTCTGCCGATTTCTACCCTCTCTCCCTTCCTTATCTCTTCCCTCCCATGGCCTATATATAGAGCCCTCCTCGCCGCAGCCTCGTTCCCACCCTCGCCGCCACCCCGCCCCGTCCCCTCGCCGCCCGAGCCTAGCCCGCCGGGGCAAAGCTGCTGCCACCCTTCGGCCCTTCTGGAGCAGCGCCACCCGAGCCCTCTCCGCCCCCCCCCCCCCGAGCCCCTCTACTCGGAGGAGGAGCACCACCGCCGCCGCCCCGTCTCCTCTCCGCCCCCCCGGAGCCCCCCCTCGCCGGCGGCCATCTTCTTCTCGCCGGAGCTACTGCCCCAGCACGATAGCTTCTTTCTCCCCTCTGTTTGTTCTTTTTTTCTTTTTGTAACCGTTGGATCTAAGAGGTATGGCCTAGATTAGATCCTAGTGTAACCTTTCGGTTTAGTTTAGAAATCCAGCGGTTTTTAATTCACTTATGTTTTAGCCAGTAGCTTTTGTTAGAGCTAGGCCATTTGCTCAAAACGCTGCAACAAACACCCTCCGCAGCCAATAGTATCCTGCCACGTGTACCCCTATTAGTTAGCTAGTTATCTTCAGTTTTTTCTGCCTGTTTCAAAAAACAGAAAGGTTCTGTTTTGTTTTGGCCACAACGTTTGATCCCAAAGTCCAATGACATTGATTATTTTTCCAGTAGCTCACAAATTTCCTGTAGTTTTTAAAAACATATAATTTGTCTATGTTTGAAATTTTCAAATATAAGTTAGAGCAGATTTAGTTTAAACCTTGTTTTGCCTATTCCAGGAGTTTAAAAAATGATTTTTTGTTGATTCTTTTTGCTACTGCTTCCTAGTGATAAAATCTTACTGTGGTAGAAGTTTCAAAATTTTTGAAGTATTTGTACAGGTGTTTTCAACAGAAACAAGTTTCTGCCATACCGGCACGTGATGAATTCTTTTGCTTAGGCTTTAGCAAATCCTTACTTGTGATGTTATTTTTACTTGTGGCTTGATTCAAGTGCTTATGGTGTGCTTTGTGTTTGTATCGGTAGATCATCCGGAGTGCGAAGCGTGTTACTTAGAAGCACTCGAGCAAGACAACTATCATCAAGGCAAGTCATTTTGATCATGTTATTTTACCTATGTTTTCGATGCATGGTAGATCACCTTCTTTGCCCCATTTGCATGCTGGCTAGGTACTTGGAAACTTTAGTATAAGTTGTAGTATCATGTGGTAGGAACACAACAACCCCGATACTTGGCCCCGGGACGACAATTTCTTAATGCTATGCTTGAGTAGACGGGTTATCGGTTGAGTGCATATCACGAGTGATGCGAGGTTGATATAATAATCAAGACCGGTTAAGACAAGATTTTCAAGACCTCGGACGCAATGCAACTCTGGGTGAAGGACGGTTGATCGGCTCCCTGGAGAACCTAGTGGATGCCCGGGATGCTGGAGAGGCCATGTCATCCTGCGGAAAGCTTCACCCAGGCTCGAAGAGACAGACGGAGACTTCAAGACTCAAGGCTTACCTGCACAGCCACAAGTCATTATGGGCTCTGGCTTGGTTGGACAACGCGGCGACTCTGGACAGGCGGTGCTAGCAGATGTAGAAGAACGGTAGGAATGGATGGGCACCGACAGGGATTCAGAGGGACCCGTTGAAAGACCATGTTTTGATCATCCGATCTTCAAACACCCTGAAGTGCGAGGACAAACCCGGAGGCGATCAAATCTTGTGGGGAACGTGTGCAAAACTCTGCAGAGTGCCCAACCTAATCGATTAGCCGTGTCCACGGTCATGGACAACTTGAGCCGAAGGCATTGAAATTCCCCTGAACTCTCGACACAACTTAATAATGATGTGGGTGTTAACAACTATTCGGGCACGAGAATTGGTTGGCGGAACCATCTCGTTAACAACCAACCAAGTAGTAATATTTTGCTTTCAACCCCTCTTGTTGTAGGATAAAACTGGTTTTATGCAAAACTTAGCTCCACAGGCCAAATATGCATGTAGAGATAGTTGATTATTATTTTACCCCCTCTCTTTGATGACTTGCCGGCATATTCAATATGCTGACCTACACGGCTGCAACGTATCATGTTGTAGAGTACTTTTCCGACCAGGAGTGAGGCTACGATCTACGCTTAGCGACATGCCCTTGGAGTCAGATGGACTCGTCTACCTGATGCTTCCGCTAGTCTTCGTTAGATATCTCATGAGTTGGCCTTCAGCCACTTTATTGTAATCCTTTATTGTAATAAAGTACTCTTTATGAGATTTCGATTAATAAAGCTGTGTGATTGAACTCTTGAATATATACATTATGTACTGTGTGTGTACCAGCATGATCTTGGGATGGTACGGAAACACCAGAGGCTTGACTCGTCTTGAGTCGGGTCGCTACATGCATTGTACTATATTCTAGCTTCTCTATGACTTATACCCCCCGATATAATCCATAGCATCATCAAAACTAGCAAACTATGCAGGCAAAAAATAGAATCTGTTTAAAACAAAACCGTCTATAATGATATAGTTAATTCTTGACGGAACCGCTCCTTATAACCAAGTGAGGTAACGCCCTTTATAAACGAATAAAAATCCGTTCTAGGCTCCATCGCATTCCCACTGCCATCAAGAAACCCTAGGGTTCTAGCACTACTGAGCCATGGCAGATTCCTCCTCATGCCCCCTTGGCTCCTGCTACGGCAACACACAACAGCGCCAGAGATTGACACGTTGACGGAGGCTGAGCTTGCGTTGGTTTTTCCCTTGAAGAGGAAAGGGTGGTGCAGCACAGGAACAGTAAGTATTTCCCTCAGTTTGAGAACCAAGGTATCAATCCAGTAGGAGAATCTCTTCAAGTCCAGAGTACCTACGCAAACACAAAAGAGCTTGCACCCAACGCTATAAAGGGGTTGTCAATCCCTTCAAGATTGATTGTAAAGTGAGATCTGAAGGCGGAAAGTGCAACGAAGTAAAAGTGTAAGTCTGAAACTATGATGTGAAGTAGACCCGGGGGCCATAGTGTTCACTAGAGGCTTCTCTCAAAATAGCAAATATTACGGTGGGTGAACAAATTACTGTCGAGCAATTGATAGAACCGCGCAAAGTCATGACGATATCTAAGGCAATGATCATACATATAGGCATCACGTCCGAGACAAGTAGACCGATACTTTCTGCATCTACTACTATTACTCCACATATCGACCGCTATCCAGCTTGCATCTAGTGTATTGAGTTCATGACGAACACAATAACGCCTTAAGCAAGATGACATGATGTATAGGGATAATCTCAAACCAATGATGAAAACCCCATCTTTTTACCCTTGATGGCAACAACATGATGCGTGCCTCGCTACCCCTTCTGTCACTGGGTGAGGTCACCTCACGGTATGTACCCAAAACCAAGCACTTCTCCCATTGCAAGAATCATATATCAAGCTGGCCAAACAAAACCCACAACTCGAATAGAATTACGTGGATATGAAATCATGCATAAGAGAGATTAGAAGAAACTCAAATAAGATTCATAGATAATCTGATCATAAATCCACAATTCATTGAATCTTGACAAACACACCGCAAAAGAAGATTACATCGGATAGATCTCCATGAAGATCATGGAGAACTTTGTATTGAAGATCCAAGAGAGAGAAGAAGCCATCTAGCTACTAGCTATGGACATGTAGGTCTATGGTGAACTACTCACGCATCATTGGAGAGGTAATGGTGTTGATGAAGAAGCCCTCCGTATTCGAATCCCCCCTCCGGCAGGGCACCAGAACGTGCCCCAGATGGGATTTTGCGGAGACAGAACCTTGCAGTGGCGGAAAAGTACTTTCGATGATCTCCTGTTTTTTCTGGAATTTATGGGAATATATAGGCGAAATACCTAGGGTAGAGGTGGCCCAAGGATCCCACAAGCCTGGGAGGCGCGGCCCCACTGGCCACGACTAGGGGGCTTGTGGGGTCCCTGGTGCCCCGTGCCCTGATTCTCAGGTTCCCCGATCTTCTTCTGTTTCGGAAAAAATCTTTTTGGAAGTGTCATTCCGTTTGGTCTCCGTTTAAAATCCTCCTCTGAAAAGGGTAAAAAACACGGAAAAAAAGGAACCGGCACTTGGCACTGAGTTAATAAGTTAGTCCCAAAAAAGATACAAAAGGCATACAAAACATCCAAAGTTTGACAAGATAATAGCATGAAACCATCAAAAATTATAGATACGTTGGAGACGTATCAGCTCCCTCCTGGGGAACTGGGCCAGTTGCTCCATTTACCTTCTCCGCTTGCACGAACTCGAATCCCAAGGATATCTTCCCCTATCGAATCTCGCACCCACTCGTGTCGGACTGACCACTACAAATGTCGAAGCCTTCGCAGAGAATTTCCCTTCCCCTCAAAAGGGGGAAAGGGTCTGCTTCGTTTCTTTCCTCCTACGAGGGGTGCACTTCCCTATTCACCCTTTCCTGAGGGGTTTATTGGAATTCTTTGAGTTGCAACTCCACAATTCTATGGGCCGACCTATTCTACCTTACTTGGAAGTCACGCCAGTCTTTGGTGCTTTCCTGCTTGAACACGAGATGACCACATAGTCCGACCTTCAATTAATATGACGCATTAGTCGGCCTCTATGAGACGAGCCGACTACCTCATAGGGCACCATCTAAACCCACTGAGACAACACCCTCCGCTACCCCTACCCTATATATAGAAAGGGGGTGCATGGGGACATCCACCCCTTCACCCTTGCCCATTGGCTCTCTCAACTCCTCCCACATTTCTCCGGTACGCGCTTGGCAAAGCCTTGTTGGAATTTCGCTGCCACAACCACCATGCTATCATGTTGGTTCAGATCCCATCTACCTATTCTCCTTATCTTGTTGGATCAAGAAGGAGGATACGTGACCGAGATGGACGTGTGCTAAACTCGGAGGTGTCGCATGTGCGGTGCTTGGATCGGATTGGATCACGACGTGAATACGAATACACAAACCATGATCTCTAGATCGTTAATGCTTTCGGCCTACAAGGGTATCTACACACCTATCCCCCTCGTTGCTAGCATCTCCATAGAATCTATCTTGGGTGTTCGTAGGAAAAAAATGGTTTCCCATGCAACGTTCCCCAGCACCCACGACGGAGTTCACATGGAAATTGAAGGGTCCATTGCAATGCAAGTTCTTTGCTTCATAAGCATTAAAGAACATATAATGGATGATGAATAGACTAGCAAGATGTGTCATACCACGCCATTAGGCCTCGCCGTTTTGTGATCGGCATCACAAAACCATCAATCATATTTTTCTCTACTTTGTCTTTCCAAGAATGGTTCTTGATACTTGTGACCTGCGTTGGGTTTTTCCGTGAAGAGGAACAGGTGATGCAACACATTATAGATAAGTATTTCCCTCAGTGAGAACCAAGGTTATCAAACCAAAAGGAAGACCATGCAACCTCCGTGTTCAGCGTCTACACACAAAAGAGCAAACACTTGCACCCAACGGGGGCAAGAGGGTTGTCAATCCCCTTGAACTCGTTACATGCAAGCAGATAAGTGGTGTACATAGATAGCTTAAATGTAATAAATATAAAAGTAAAATACAAATAATAAACTGCAGGGAGGAATTAATAGCATTTGTAATTTTATATGTGAATAGACCCGGGGGCCATGTTCTCTAATGGCATCTCTCTCGAAGTAGGCATACGCTGGGTAAACAAATTATTGTTGGGCAATTGATAGAAAAGTGCATAGGTATGCAATATTTATCACGGCAATGATCATGTGTATATAGACATCACGTCCATAAGAAAATAGGTTGAATCCGTCCTACACCTATTACTATTAGTCCACTCATCGACCGCTCTGCAACATGCATCTAGAGTATTAAGTAAAACAGAGTAATGCTTGGAGAACAATGACATGATGTAGACAAAAAGAATCCAATTAATATGAATTAACCCCATCATTTTATACTTAGTGGCAACAATACAAAGACATGTCTTGTCCCTTTCTGTCACTTGGATATAGAGCACCGCCAAATTGAACCCACTAGAACACACCCTCTTAGTAAAGAAAGATTAATCCTGTTGGCCAAACCAAATCAATAGATGGGAGAGATTTACGAAGCTATGATAATAATGCAAATAAGAATAATTTAACTCAGAGAAGACTCAAACCATTTTAATGAATAATGTGCACATAAACCCGCAATTCATCGGATCCCAACAAACACACCACACAAAGTGATTACATCGAATAGATCATCGTAAAGATACGATGAACTTTGTATTAACGAACATAGAGAGAGAGATAGATAAATCTAGATACTAGCTATGGACCCGTAAGTCTATGGTGTACTACTCACACATCACCATGGGAGCAGCAAGGATGACGTAGAGTCCCACTATGATCAATCCCCCCCTCCGGTAGGGCACCGGAACAGGGATCCACATCGGCATACGCCGAAAGAGAGACTTTTGGCGGGGAAAAAGTGTTTCGGGAGCTCCCCCAGGGTTTTGGGGGAATATGAGAATTTATAAGCCAGAGAAAAAGGTCGAGAGAGCCACGAGGGTCCCACGACCCAACAAGGCGCGGCCACCCGCTTGGGTGCGACATGTTGGCTCATGGGACCCTCGTATGGCTCCCGACCTTCTCCCGAAGCTTCCAACTCTTCGTTTGGTTTAGAAAAATCTTTGAAAAGTTCTGTGGTATTTGGACTTCGTTTGGTAGTGTAAACCTGAAAAGCCAAAAACATGCAGAAAACAAAAGCTCGCACCTGGCACTGGGTTAATAGGTTAGTGCTCAAAAGTTATATGAGTTGGGAAATAAATGCCAAAAAGGATCATAGAAAGATAATATAGATTCGTTGGAGATGTATCAGCATCCCCAAGCTTAATTCATGCTCGTCCTCTAGTAAGTAAATGATAAAAACAGAATTTTTCGATACGACATGCTACCCAACATGTAATTTATTGCAGTTGTGATAATTGAGAAATGATGAATTAACAAACATTAACATAGTAATATCCGTAAACATAAGTAACATAATCATCAATGTTCAATATATACGATCCTTGGAGATTATTTACCCCCTATTCACTTATCATATTGATATGGTATGGTGCCCGTCTTCACCACATAAATACAAATGTCAAGCACCGGGGTGTTAAGTTAGGCAATTGGATCATTCTTTTTAACGCGCTTCCATTTTTTATTACTCAAACAATACATGAGAGTGAACCATGGACATATCATATAGGTGTAATATAGAATAAGGTGGTAGGAATAAAAGTGGTAAAACTTGTAAGAAAGTCCCACATCAACTCAACATATCAACGGGCTATGGAGATGCCCATCAATAGATATCAATGCGAGGAGTAGGGATTGCCATGCAAGAGATGCACTAGAGCTATAAGTGTATGGAAGCTCGAGTGAAGCTAAGTTCGTGTGCATCCAACTTACTTGCTCATGAAGACCTCGGGCATTTGAGGAAGCGTGTCATCGGAATATACAAGCCAATTTCTATAATGAAAAATTCCCACTAGCATATGGAATTGACAAAACAAGAGACTCTCTATATGAAAACATGGTGCCACTTTGAGGCACAAGTGTGGAAAACGTTGTAGTATCACTGTCCCTTCTCTCTTTTCTCTCCCTTTTTTATTTTTATTTTATTTTTCCTTTTTATTTTTTATTTTTATTTATATCTTATTTCTCTTTCTTTTTCCTCTTTTTTTCATCCGGAGTCTCATCCCGACTTGTGGGGGAATCATTGTCTCCAGCATCCTTTCCTCACTCAGGCAGTGCCCTAATAATGATAGCTTCCGAGTGTTATTTACTTACAACTTGATATGAAAAACTACCAAACAATATGACTCTATATGAAAGCCTATGGCAGTGCACTAGGATGTGCAATGATCTAGTGTAACATGTATGATAATGACGAACGATGGCTTTGCCACAAATATTATGTTACCTACATGACCATGCAAAGCAATATAACAATGGGTGTACAAGTCATATGATGTGATGGTGGAAGTTGCATTGCAATATATCTTGGAATGGCTATGGAAATGTCGTGATATGTTGGTATGGTATCAGTTTTGAGGAAGATATAAGGTGGCTTATGTGCAACAGAGCATATCATATCACGGGGTTTGGATGCACCGACGAAGTATGCACTGATCCTCGAGGTGAGAATGGGCAATGCACGGTAACGAAGAAGCTAGCAAAATATGTGGAAGTGAGAGTGCGTACATCCATGGATTCACATTAGTCATAAAGAACTCACATAGTTATTGCTAGATTTTATTAGCACTCTCAAAGAAAATTACTAGTCGGATGCCCCTAGGGAGGAGGTTGGTGGGAGTTAACCATCGCGCACCCTCAATCTAAACAACATTAGGATTTCAGCGAGGAATAAGAATGCTCACACATCATCACAACGCCATGACCAATATTTAGATGAATAGAAAATTAACATCCTTTGACTATAGACATTTTTAATAACCGACAACCATGCACTTACGCCCTTTCATATTGCCACATCAATACCATTAACCCACAATTTCTCTTTTATGTGCCACATGTGGTTTTGATTATGCACTCCTTGAATACCTATTATTTTGGACTAATTTTATAACCCATGCAAATACTATCACTATTTTTAACTCTTATACAAATATAAGTGAAGAACGAGAGTGATATTATTTCTATAATATCTACACGCCACTGTGCTCTAAAAGATATAAGTGAAGTACTAGCGCAACTACTAAGCTTAAAAGATACAAGTGAAGCACATAGAGTATTCTATCAAATCATGGTAAATATGTGTCTCTCTCAAGTAGGTGTGTTCAGAAAACAATGATTGTGGCGAACTCAAACAAAAGCAAACTATATCAAATGACACTCCTTGCAAAACTCATATCATGTGATGAATAAAAATATAGCTCCAAGTGACATACCGATGGATTGCGATGAAAGAGGGGATGCCTTTCAAGGCATCCCCCAGCTTAGTCGCTTAAGTATTCCAAGAATATTGCCTTGGGGTGCCTTAGGCATCCCCAAGCTTAGGCTCTTGCTGCTCCTTATTCCTTCATCCGTCCTTATAACAACCAAAACTTGAAAACACCAACACACAAAATTCAACAGAAAACTCGTGAGATCTGTTTGTAAGATAGGTGATCCATAAACATTATGTATTTTTATAAATTGATTCATATTTTATTATTGCATAAGGTACTTTATTCTAACTAGTACATGACTTATACCCCCGATATATTCCATAGAATCATCAAAACAAGCAAACTATACAAGCAACAAAATAGAATCTGTTTAAAACAGAAAAGCCTAGTTCTATAACTCTAAAAATTATGAAATATTGGGAAAACCTGAGGAACTTGTATAACAATGCTATGTAAATATCATATCAAAAATATTTTCTAGTAAAATCACAGAAATTCTGCACTAGGCACAAAAGTTTCTATACACCGTATCAATTCTATTTATCATTCACATCATCCCAAATGCTTTGCTTGGCACAAACACTAATTCAAACATAAAAACATAATTAATACAGTAGAATTAATCATATTATCACACAAAACAGAACGTAGAACAAGAAAAGTAAGATAACTGTTGGGTTGCCTCCCAACTAGCGCTATTGTTTTATGCCCCTAGCTAGGCATAATGCATGTGATTCAACTGTTGTCATCTTTGACACTGCATTCATAATTAGCCCTCATGATAGACTCGTAAGGTGGTTTTATTTTGTTTATAGGGAATTGTTCCATCCATTTCTTTAATGAGAATTGGAACCTTATGTTTGTTGGGGAACATCGCATGGCAAACAAAAAATTTCCTACGCGCACGAAGACCTATCATGGTGATGTCCATCGATGAGAGGGGATTTCCGATCTACATACCCTTGTAGATCGCACAGCAGAAGTGTTAGTGAACGCGGTTGATGTAGTGGAATGTCCTCACGTCCCTCGATCCTCCCCGTGAACCGTCCCACGAACCGTCCCGCGATCCGTCCCACGATCCGCTCCGATCTAGTGCCGAACAAACGACACCTCCACGTTCAGCACACGTACAGCTCGACGATGATCTCGGCCTTCTTGATCCATCAAGAGAGACGGAGAGATAGATGAGTTCTCCGGCAGCGTGACGACGCTCCAGAGGTTGGTGGTGATCTAATCTCAGCAGGGCTCCGCCCGAGCTCCGCAGAAACGCGATCTAGAGGTAAAACCGTGGAGGTATGTGGTCGGGCTGCCGTGGAAAAAGTTGTCTCAAATCAGCCCTAATTGCTCCATATATATAGGAGGAGGGGAGGGGAGGCTTTCCTTGAGGCTAAAGGAGCCCCAAGGTCTGCGCCACCAAGGGGAGGAGGATTCCTCCTCCAATCCTAGTCCAACTAGGATTGGAAGGTGGAGTCCTTCTCTTCTTTCCAACCTTTCCTATTTTTTTCTTTCTCTTCTTTTGGTTTTTCTTTCTCTCTTGCGCAAGACAGCCTTGGGATGACCCCACCTACTTGGTGCGCCACCCCCAAGGTCCTTGGGCCCTGCCGGGTGGGTGGTCCCCTCTCCCGTTGAAGATCCGGAACCCATTCGTCATTCCCGGTACATTACCGGTAATGCCCGAAAACATTCCGGTAACCAAATGAAGTCATCCTATATATCAATCTTTGTTTCCGTACCATTCCGGAAACCCTCGTGACGTCCATGATCTCATCCGGGACTCCGAACAACATTCGGTAACCAACCATATAAATCAAATACGCATAAAACAACGTCGAACCTTAAGTGTGCAGACCCTGCGGGTTCGAGAACTATGTAGACATGACCCGAGTGACTCCTCGGTCGATATCCAATAGCGGGACCTGGATGCCCAAATTGTATCATACATATTCTACGAAGATCTTATCGTTTGAACCTCAGTGCCAAGGATTCATATAATCCCGTATGTCATTCCCTTGGTCCTTCGATATGTTACTTGCCCGAGATTCGATCGTCACTATACGTATACCTATTTCAATCTCGTTTACCGGCAAGTCTCTTTACTCATTCCGTAATACAAGATCCCGCAACTTACACTAAGTCACATTGCTTGCAAGGCTTGTGTGTGATGTTGTATTACCGAGTGGGCCCTGAGATAACTCAACGAACACCTTCGGAGATACCTGTAGAGCATCTTTATAGTCACCCAGTTACGTTGCGGCGTTTGATACACACAGAGCATTCCTCCGGTGTCAGTGAGTTATATGATCTCATGGTCATAGGAACAAATACTTGACACGCATAAAACAGCAGCAATAAAATGACACGATCAACATGCTACGTCTATTAGTTGGGGTCTAGTCAATCACATGATTCTCCTAATGATGTGATCCCGTTATCAAGTGACAACACTTGCCTATGGTCACGAAACCTTGACCATCTTTGATCAACGAGCTAGTCAACTAGAGGCTTACTAGGGACAGTGTTTTGTCTATGTGTCCACACATGCACTGTGTTTCCAATCAATACAATTATAGCATGGATAATAAATGATTATCATGAACAAAGAAATATAATAATAACTAATTTATTATTGCCTCTAGGGCATATTTCCAACAGTCTCCCACTTGCACTAGAGTCAATAATCTAGTTCACATCACCATGTGATTCCAACGAATCCAACACCCATATAGTTATGGGGTCTGATCACGTCTTGCTCGTGAGAGTGGTTTTAGTCAACGGTTCTGAAACTTTCAGATCCGTGTGTTCTTTACAAACCTTTATGTCATCTTATAGATGCTGCTACTATGTGCTATTCGGAAATACTCCAAATATCTACTCTACTACACGAATCCGTTTCACTACTCATAGTTATTCGGATTAGTGTCAAAGCTTGCATCGACGTAACCCTTTACGACGAACTCTTTAACCACCTCCATAATCGAGAAAAATTCCTTAGTCCATCAGTTACTAAGGATAAATTTTGACCGCTGCCAGTGATTCAATCATGGATCACTCACTGTACCTCTCAACAGACTTTGAGTCAAGGCACACATCAGGTGCGGCACCCACCATGGCATACTTCAGATTCTATGGCCAAGGCATAGAAGACGACCTTCGTCTATTCTCTTTATTCTGCCAGGGTCGGGTTTTGAGTCTTACTCAAATTCACACCTTACAACGCAACCAAGAACTCCTTCTTTGTTGATCTATTTTGAACTCCTTCAAAAACTTGTCAAGGCATGCATCTTGTTGAAACTTCTATTAAGCGCTTTCGATCTATCTCCATAGATCTTTGATGCTCAACGTTCTAGTAGCGCAATCCAGGTATTCCTTTGAAAAACTCCTTTCAAACAACCTTGTATGCTTTACAGAAATTCTACATTACTTCTAATCCACAATATGTCAACCACATATACTTATCAGAAATTCTATAGTGCTCCCACTCAATTCTTTGGAAATAAAGTTTCTCATAAACCTTGTACAAACCCAAAATCTTTCATCATCTCATCAAAGTGTATATTCCAACTCCGAGATGCTTGCACCAATCCATTGAAGGATCGCTGGAGCTTGCATACTTGCTAGTATCTTTAGGATCGAAAAAACCTCCTGGTTGTATCACATACAATGTTTGCTCAAGAAAACCGTCGAGGAAACAATGTTTTGACATCCTATGTGCAATATTTCATAAATAATGCTGCAACTACTAACATAATTCTAACAGACTTTTAGCATCGCTACGAGTGAGAAAGTCTCATCATAGTCAACTGTTTGATCTTGTCAGAAACATGTTTGCGACAAGTCGAGCTTTTCTTAATAGTGACTTATCACCATCATCGTCCGTCTTCCTTTTAAAAATCCAACTTTACTTAATAGTCCTATGACCATCAAGTAGTTCTTCCAAAGTCTACACTTTGTTTTCATACATGGATCCTCTCTCAGATTTCATGGCCTCCAGCCATTTGTCAGAATCCGGGCCCACCATCGCTTTCTTCATAACTCGTAGGTTCACTGTTGCTCAACAACATGACCTCCAAGATAGGGTTACCGTACCACTCTGCAGTAGTACGCGACCATGTCAACCTACGAGGTTTGAAGTAACTTGATCCGATGCTCGATGATCACCATCATCAGCTTTCACTTTAATTGGTGTAGGAGCCACCGGAACAACTTCCTGCGCCCTGCTACACACTGGTTGAAGTGATGGTTCAATAACCTCATCAAGTTCTACCACCCTCCCACTCAATTCTTTCGAGAGAAACCTTTCCTCGAGAAAGGATCCGTTTCTAAAAACAAACACTTTGCTTTCAGATCTGAGATAGGAGATGTACCCAACTGTTTTGGATATCCTATGAAGATGCATTTATCCGCTTTGGGTTCGAGCTTATCAGACTGAAACTTTTTCACATAAGTGTCGAAGCCCCAAACTTTCAAGAAACGACAGTTTAGATTTATCTAAACCTCAATCTATACTGTGTCATCTCAACGAAAATACGCGGTGCCCTATTTAAGGTGAATGCGGTTGTCTCTAATGCATAACCCATAAACGATAGTGGTAATTTGATAAGAGACATCATAGCATGCACCATACCAAATAGTGCGTGGCTATGACGTTTAGACACATCATCACACTATGATGTTCCAGGTGGCATGAACTGCGAAACAATTTCCACATTGTCTTAACTGCGTACCAAAACTCGTAACTCAGATATTCATTTCTATGGTCATATCGTAGACCGTTTATCCTCTTGTTACGATGAACTTCACTCCGAAACAGAATTGAACTTTTCAATATTTCAGACTTGTGATTCATTAAGTAAATACTCTTGTATCTACTCAAATCGTCATTGAAGCAAGAACATAATGATACCCACTGCGTGCCTCAGCACCCAGTGGACTGCATACATCAAAATGTATCACTTCCAACAAGTTACTATCTTGTTTCATCTCTACGAAAACAAGGCCTTGCTCATGTGGTATGATTTGCATGTCACTAGTGATTCAAAATCAAGTGAGTATAAAGATCCATCAGCATGGAGCCTCTTCATGCAATTTATACCAACATGACTCAAGCGGCAGTGCCACAAGTAAGTGGTACTATCATCATTACCTCGTATCTTTTGGCACCAATATCATGAACATGTGTAACACTACGATTGAGATTCAATAAAACATTGAAGGTGATTATTCAAGCAAATAGAGTAACCATTATTCTCTTCAAATGAATAATCGTATTGCAATAAACACGATCCAATCATGTTCATGCTTAACGCAAGCACCAAATAACAATTATTTAGGTTTAACACCAATCCCGATGGTAGAGGGAGTGTGCGACGTTTGATCATATCAACCTTGGAAACACTTCCAACATGTATCATCACCTCGCCTTTAGCTAGTCTCCGTTTATGCCGTAACTTTCATTTCGTGTTACTAATCACTTAGCAACCGAACCGATATCCAATACCCTCGTGCTACTAGGAGTACTTGTAAAGTACACATCAACATCATGTATATCAAATATACTTCTTTTGACTTTTGCCAGCCTTCTTATCTACCAAGTATCTAGAGTTGCTCGCCTCAGTGACCGTTCCCCTCATAGCAGCAGCACTTAGTCCCGGGCTTGGGTTTAATCTGGGGTCTCTTCATTAGTGCAACAACTGCTTTGCCGTTTCACGAAGTATCCCTTCTAGACCTTGCCTTTCTCGAAACTTAGTGGTTTTACTAACCATCAACTATTGATGCTCCTTCTTGATTTCTACTTTCGCAGTGTCAAACATCGCGAATCGCTCAAGGATCATTGTATCTATCCTTGATATGTTATAGTTCATCACGAAGCTCTCACAGCTTGGTGGCAGTGACTTTGGAGAACCATCACTATCTTATCTGGAAGATCAACTCCCACTTGATTCAAGCGATTGTCGTACTCAGATAATCTGAGCACACGCTCAATGATTGAGCTTTTCTCCTCTACTTTGTGGACAAAGAATCTTGTCGGAGGTCTCATACCTCTTAACAAGGGCACAAGCATGAAATCATAATTTCATCTCTTTAGAACATCTCTTATGTTCCGTGACATTTCAAAACGTCTTCGACGCCTTGCTTCTAAGCCATTAAGTATTTTGTACTGAACTATCGTGTAGTCATCAGAAACGTGTATGTCAGATGTTCACAACATCTATAGACGATGCTCGAGGTGCAGCACACCGAGTGGTGCATTAAGGACATAAGCCTTCTGCGCAGCAACAAGGACAATCCTCGGCTTTACACACTCAGTCTGCAAAGTTTGCTACTATCAACTTTCAACAAAATTTTCTCTAGGAACATATAAAAACAGTAGAGCTATAGCGCAAGCTACATCGTAATTCGCAAAGACCATTAGACTATGTTCATGACAATTATTTCAATTAATCATATTTACTTAAGAACTCCCACTCAAAAAGTACATCCCTCTAGTCATTTGAGTGGTACATGATCCAAATCCACTATCTCAAGTCCAATCATCACGTGAGTCGAGAATAGTTTCAGTGCTAAGCATCTCTATGCTAATCATATCAACTATTCAATTCATGCTCGACCTTTCGGTCTCATGTGTTCCGAGGCCATGTCTGCACATGCTAGGCTTGTCAAGCTTAACCCGAGTGTTCCGCGTGTGCAACTGTTTTGCACCCGTTGTATGTGAACGTTGAGTCTATCACACCCGATCATCACATGGTGTCTCGAAACGAAGAACTATCGCAACGGTGCACAGTCGGGGAGAACACAATTTCGTCTAGAAATTTTAGTGAGAGATCACCTCATAATGCTACCGTCGTTCTAAGCAAGATAAGGTGTAGAAAGGATTAACATCACATGAAATTCATAAGTGACATGATATGGCCATCATCATGTGCTTCTTGATCTCCATCACCAAAGCACCGGCACGATCTTCTTGTCACCGGCGTCACACCATGATCTCCATCATCATGATCTCCATCAATGTGTCGCCATCGGGGTTGTCGTGCTACTCATGCTATTACTACTAAAGCTACGTCCTAGCAATATAGTAAACGCATCTGCAAGCACAAACGTTAGTTTAAAGACAACCCTATGGCTCCTGTCGGTTGCCGTACCATCGACATGCAAGTCGATATTAACTATTACAACATGATCATCTCATACATCCAATATATCACATCACATCGTTGGCCATATCACATCACAAGCATACCCTGCAAAAACAAGTTAGACGTCCTCTAATTGTTGTTGCATGTTTTACGTGGTGACCATGGGTATCTAGTAGGATCGCATCTTACTTACGCAAACACCACAACGGAGATATATGAATTGCTATTTAACCTCATCCAAGGACCTCCTCGGTCAAATCCGATTTAAACTAAAGTTGGAGAAACCGACACTCGCCGGTCATCTTTGAGCAACAAAGTTACTCGTAGCGATGAAACCAGTCTCTCGTAAGCGTACGAGTAATGTTGGTCCGAGCCGCTTCGATCCAACAATACCGCGGAATCAAGAAAAGACTAAGGAGGGCAGCAAAACGCACATCACCGCCCATAAAAACTTTTGTGTTCTACTTGAGATTACATCTACTCATGAACCTAGCTCATGATGCCACTGTTGGGGAACATCGCATGGGAAACAAAAAATTTCCTACGCGCACGAAGACCTATCATGGTGATGTCCATCTACGAGAGGGGATTTCCGATCTACGTACCCTTGTAGATCGCACAACAGAAGCGTTAGTGAACGCGGTTGATGTAGTGGAACGTCCTCACGTCCCTCGATCCGCCCCGCGAACCGTCCCACGAACTGTCCCGCGATCCGTCCCACGATCCGCTCCGATCTAGTGCCGAATGGACGACACCTCCGCGTTCAGCACACGTACAGCTCGACGATGATCTTGGCCTTCTTGATCCAGCAAGAGAGACGGAGAGGTAGATGAGTTCTCCGGCAGCGTGACGGCGCTCTGGAGGTTGGTGGTGATCTAATCTCAGTAGGGCTCCGCCCGAGCTCCGCAGAAACGCGATCTAGAGGTAAAACCGTGGAGGTATGTGGTCGGGCTGCCGTGGCAAAAGTTGTCTCAAATCAGCCCTAATAGATCCATATATATAGGAGGAGGGGAGGGGAGGCTTGCCTTGAGGCTCAAGGAGCCCCAAGGGCTGCGCCACCAAGGGGAGGAGGAGTCCTCCTCCAATCCTAGTCCAACTAGGATTGGAAGGTGGAGTCCTTCTCTTCTTTCCCACCTTTGCTTTTTTTTTTTCTCTTCTTTTGGTTTTTCTTTCTCTCTTGCGCAAGACAGCCTTGGGCTGACCCCACCTACTTGGTGCGCCACCCCAAGGTCCTTGGGCCCTCCCGGGTGGGTGGTCCCCCCTCCCGGTGAAGATCCAGAACCCATTCGTCATTCCCGGTGCATTACCGGTAATGCCCGAAAATTTTCCAGTAACCAAATGAAGTCATCCTATATATAAATCTTCATTTTGGACCATTCCGGAAACCCTCGTGACGTCCGTGATCTCATCCGGGACTCCGGACAACATTCGGTAACCAACCATATAACTCAAATACGCATAAAACAACGTCGAACCTTAAGTGTGCAGACCATGCGGGTCCGAGAACTATGTAGACATGACCCGAGTGACTCCTCGGTCAATATCCAATTGCGGGACCTGGATACCCATATTGGATCCTACATATTCTACGAAGATCTTATCGTTTGAACCTCAGTACCAAGGATTCATATAATCCCGTATGTCATTCCCTTTGTCCTTCGGTATGTTACTTGCCCGAGATTCGATCGTCAGTATCCGCATACCTATTTCAATCTCATTTATCGGCAAGTCTCTTTACTCGTTCCGTAATACAAGATCCCGCAACTTACACTAAGTCACATTGCTTGCAAGGCTAGTGTGTTATGTTGTATTACCGAGTGGGCCCCGAGATACCTCTCCGTCACACGGAGTGACAAATCCCAGTGTCAGTCCATACTAACTCAACGAACACCTTCGGAGATACCTGTAGAGCATCTTTATAGTCACCCAGTTACGTTGCGACGTTTGATACACACAAAGCATTCCTCCGGTGTCAGTGAGTTATATGATCTCATGGTCATAGGAACAAAATGACACGCATAAAACAGTAGCAACAAAATGACACGATCAACATGCTACGTCTATTAGTTTGGGTCTAGTCCATCACATGATTCTCCTAATGATGTGATCCCGTTATCAAGTGACAACACTTGCCTATGGTCAGGAAACCTTGACCATCTTTGATCAACGAGCTTGTCAACTAGAGGCTTACTAGGGACAGTGTTTTGTCTATGTATCCACACATGCACTGTGTTTTCAATCAATACAATTATAGCATGGATAATAAACGATTATAATGAACAAAGAAATATAATAATAACTAATTTATTATTGCCTCTAGGGCATATTTCCAACAATGTTTCCCTCTTTCATATCAATTATTACACATATAGTTTGTAGAAAAGGTCTCCCGAGTATTATTGGACAAGATGGGTTGCATTCAATACCAAGAACTATGAAATCTATAGGAACATAATTTCTATTAGCAATTATAATAACATCATTTATTCTTCCCAAAGGTTTATGAATAGTAGAGTCCGCAAGATGTAAATTTAGGGAACACTCATGCATATTGGTGAGACCAAGTTCATCACATAAAGATTTAGGTACAGTTGAGACCCTACCATCTAGGTCACACAAAGCATTGCATTCACATTCTTTGATGTTAAATTTAATATTAGGTTCCCAATCATCATGCAATTTTATAGGAAAAGATACTTCTAGCTCAAGTTTCTCATCATGGCTTTCACCATAACTTCTACTATATATTCAGTAAAAGTCTTGTTTTGTTCATAAGCATTGGTTGAGCTAATAATGAATTTCATCAAGGAACTTCATTCTACTAAAGGGAAACTTTCATAATTAAAGTTGTTGTAATCCAATATAGTGGGCACATCACTAGTTAAAGTGTTGACCTCTCGAAACCTAGTTTTTTAGTTTTATCACTATAATCACCATGCTCCAAATATACGGGACGCCTTATAGCTAGAATTGACTCATCTCCAGTCTCTTTATCATCTACATTCAGATTACAAAACAAATATTCAATAGGAGAAGTATCAACCATTTTAAGATGTTCATCATGATTACAGAAAAAGGGTGGTAGAGCCTTTTCTAAGAATTCTCGTTTAGCTCTCACCTCGCGGTACTCTCCTTACTATCATTAATAAATATTTGGGTATATTTAATAGTTTCATTAATATCATGCTTGGGTGGGAAAGTTTCATTTCTAAAAGTTTCCACATCAAGAGCAATTCTATCCATATTCCTAGCCGAATCGTCAACTTTATTTAACTTTTCTTCTACCAAAGTACTCAAAATGTTTTAAGAACTAATGAATTATTTAATTGTGTTATCAAGATCAGCGAATATATTATTAGGATTTGTAGAATAATTTCCATAAGAGTTAACGTAACAGTTTCCATAGTTATTAGAGGAATTATCGAGATACAGTCTAACATTGAAATTTCCTATATAAGCATTATTGTTGAATTTGTTTCGTGAGATAAAGTTCATATCTATAGCATCATCATTTTGCTCAATCAAGGTATCCAAAGGCATATGTGTGGGATCAACATGAGAATTTTTTACTAGCAACCATATGTTGGGGAACTTCGCATGGGAACCAAAAAAATTCCTACGCGCACGAAGACCTATCATGGTGATGTCCATCTACGAGAGGAGATTTGGATCCACGTACCCTTGTAGATCGCACAGTAGGAAGCGTTAAGAAACGCGGTTGATGTAGTGGAACGTCTTCACGTCCCTCGAACCGCCCCATGAACCGTCCCGTGATCCGTCCCACAATCCGTCCCGCGATCCGTCCCACGAACCGTCTCGCGATCCATTGCATGAACCGTCTTGCGATCCATCTCACGATCCGGCCGTTCCGATCTAGTGCCGAACGGACGGCACCTCCGTGTTCAGCACACATACAGCTCGATGACAATCTCCACCTTCTTGATCCAGCAAGAGGGGGCGGAGAGGTAGAAGAGTTCTCCGGCAGCGTGACGGCGCTCCGGTGGTGGTGACGATCTAATCCTCCAGGGCTCCGCCCGAGCTCCGTAGAAATACGATCTAAAGGAAAAACTGAGTGGTATAGGGTCGAGTAGCATGTGGCAAAGTTGTGTCTCAAAAACCATCAATACCTCTAGTATACATAGGAGGGAGGGAGGGGAGGAGGCAGCCTCAAACCCTCAATGTTTGGCCCAAATTGGAGGTGGAGGAATCCTACTCCAATCCTACTTGGAGTAGGATTCCACCTTCCCACTTGGAAACTCTTTCCACCTTGTGTTTTTTCCTTCTCAAATCTTATGGGCCTTAGTGGGAACTTATTCGAGCCCACTAGGGGCTGGTTTATCTCTTCACATAGCCCATGAGACCCCTTGGGGCGTGAAACCCCTCCCCATGGTCCCCGGCACCCCTCCCGGCACTCCCGGTACACTACCGATGAGCCCAAAACTTTTTCGGTGACCAAAACAGGACTTCCTATACATCAATCATTACCTCCGGACCATTCCGGAGCTCCTCGTGACATCCTGGATCTCATATGGGACTCCGAACAACTTTCGGTTACCAACACCTAAAGCTCAACTATACCGAAACATCACCGAACCTTAGGTGTGCAGACCATGCGGGTTCGAGAACTATGTACACATGACCCGAGACACTCCTCGGTCAATATCCAATAGCGGGACCTGGACGCCCATATTGGATCCTACATATTCTCCGTAGATCTTATCGGTTGAACCTCAGTGTGAAGGATTCATATAATCCCGTATGTCATTCCCTTTGTCCTTCGGTATGTTACTTGCCTGAGATTTGATCGTCGGTATCCGCATACCTATTTCAATCTCGTTACCGGCAAGTCTCTTTACTCGTTCCGTAATAGAAGATCTCGTGACTTACACTTAGTCACATTGCTTGCAAGGCTTGTGTGTGATGTTGTATTACCGAGTGGGCCCCGAGATACCTCTCCGTCACAAGGAGTGACAAATCCCAGTCTTGATCCATACTAACTCAACGGACACCTTCGGAGATACCTGTAGAGCACCTTTATAGTCACCCAGTTATGTTGCGACGTTTGATGCACACAAGGTATTCCTCCGGTGCGAGTGAGTTATGTGATCTCATGGTCATGGGAACAAATACTTGACATGTAGAAAACAATAGCAATAAAACGACACGATCAATATGCTACGTTCATAGTTTGGGTCTTGTCCATCACATGATTCTCCTAATGATGTGATCCCATTATCAAGTGACAACACTTGCCTATGGCCAGGAAACCTTGACCATCTTTGATCAACGAACTAGTCAACTAGAGGCTCACTAGGGACAGTGTGTTGTCTATGTATCCACACATGTATTTTAGTTTCCAATCAATACAATTCTAGCATGGATAATAAACGATTATTATGAACAAGGAAATATAATAATAACTAATTTCTTATTGCCTCTAGGGCATATTTCCAACAGTCTCCCACTTGCACTAGAGTCGCTAATCTAGTTCACATCACCATGTGATTTTAACGAATCCAACACCCATATAGTTCTGGGGTCTGATCACGTTTTGCTCGTGAGAGAGGTTTTAGTCAACGGTTCTGAATCTTTTAGATCCATGTGTGCTTTACAAATCTTTATGTCATCTTATAGATGCTGCTACTACGTGCTATTCGGAAATACTCCAAATATATACTCTACTATACGAATCCGTTTTACTACTCATAGTTATTCGGATTAGTGTCAAAGCTTGCATCAATGTAACCCTTTATGACGAACTCTTCAACCACCTCCATGATCGAGAAAAATTCCTTAGTCTATTAGTTACTATGGATAACTTTGACCATTGTTCAGTGATTCAATCCTGGATCACTCTGTGTACCTCTTAACAAACTTGTGGCAAGGCACACATCAGGTGCGGTACACAGCATGGCATACTGTAGATTCTATGGCTAAGGCATAGGGGACGACCTTCATCCTTTCTCTTTCTTCTGCCATGGTCGGGCTTTTGAGTCTTACTCATATTCACACCTTACAACACACCCAAGAACTGCTTCTTTGCTGATCTATTTTGAACTCCTTCAAAAACTTGTCAAGGCACGCATTTCATTTGAAAGTTCTATTTAACATTTTTATTTATCTCCATAGATCTTGATGCTCAACGTTTAAGTAGCTCTATCCAGGTCTTCCTTTGAAAAACCCCTTTTAAACAACCTTTAAGCTTTACAGAAATTCTGCATTACTTCCGATCAACAATATGTCAACCACATATACTTTATCAGAAATACTATAGTGCTCCCACTCACTTCTTTGGAAATACAATTTTCTCATAAACCTTGTACAAACCCAAAAGCTTTGATCATCTCATCAAAGCGTATATTCCAACTCTGAGATGCTTGCACCAGTCCATAAAAGGATCGATGGAGCTTGCATACTTGTTAGTATCCTTAGGATCGACAAAACCTTCTGACTGTATCTCATACAATCTTTCCTCAAGGAAACCGTCGAGGAAACAATGTTTTGACTTCCTATGTGCTATATTTCACAAATAATGCAGCAACTACTAACATAACTCCAACAGACTTTTAGCATCTCTACGTGTGAGAAAGTCACATCATAGTCAACTCTTTGGTCTTGTCGGAAACTTCTTTGCGACAAGTCGAGATTTTCTTAATAGTGACTTATCACCATCATTGTCTGTCTTCCTTTTAAAGATCCATATTTACCTAATAGTCCTACGACCATCAAGTAGTTCTTCCAAAGTCTACACTTTGTTTTCATACATAGATCCTCTCTCAGATTTCATGGCCTCCAGCCATTTGTCGGATTCCGAGCCCACCATCGCTTCTCCATAGCTCGTAGGTTCATTGTTGTTTCAACAACGCGACCTCCAAGGCAGGGTTACCGCACCACTCTGTAGTAGTACGCGACCTTGTCGAACTATGAGTTTTGTAGTAACTTGATCCGAAGCTCAATGATCACCATCATCAGTTTCCACTTCAATTGGTGTAGGCGCCACAAGAACATCTTCCTACGCCGTGCTACACACTGGTTGAAGTGACGGTTTACTAACCTTATCAAGTTCCACCACCCTCCCACTCAATTCTTTCGAGAGAAACCTTTCCTCGAGAAAGGACCCGTTTCTAGAAACAAACACTTTGCTTCCGGATCTGAGATAGGAGATGTATCCAACTGTTTTGGACATCCTATGAAGATGCATTTATCCGCTTTGGGTTCGAGCTTATCAGACTGGAATTTTTTCACATAAGCATCGCAGCCCCAAACTTTCAAGAAATGAAAACTTAGGTTTCTCCAAACCATAGTCTATATTGTGTCATCTCAACGGAAATATGCGGTGCCCTATTTAAACTGAATGCAGTTGTCTCTAATGTATAACCCATCAACGATAGTGGTAATTCGATAAGAGACATCATAGTATGCACCATATCAAATAGGGCGTGGTCATGACGTTCACACACATCATCACACTATGGTGTTCTAGGTGGCATGTATTGTGAAACAATTTCCACATTGTCTTAAATGTGTACCAATACTCGCAACTCAGATATTCATCTCTATGATCATATCGTAGACAGTTTATCCTCTTGTCACGACGATCATCACTCTGAAATAGCTTTGAACTTTTTAATATTTCAGACTTGTGATTCATCAAGTAAATACTCCTTTATCTACTCAAATCGTCAGTGAAGTAAGAACATAACGATATCCACTGCGTGCCTCAGCACTCATTGGACTGGACACATCAAAAATGTATTACTCCCAACAAGTTACTCTCTTGTTTCATGTGGCATGATTTGCATGTCGCAAGTGATTCAAAATCAAGTGAGTCCAAACGATCCATCTCTATGGAGTTTCTTCATGTATTTATACCAACATGTATGGTTCGCATGTCTCAAACATTTCAAAAATGAGTGAGTACAAAGATCCATCAGCATGGAGCTTCTTCATGCATTTTATACCAACATGACTCAAGTGGCAGTGCCACAACTAAGTGGTACTGTCATTATTGCTTTGTATCTTTTGGCACCAATAGTATGAACATGTGTAACACTACGATCGAGACTCAATAAACCATTGAGGGTAATTATTCAAGCAAATAGAATAACTATTATTCTCTTTAAATGAAGAATCGTGTTGCAATAAACACGATCCAATCATGTTCATGCTCAACGCAAACACAAAATAACAATTATTTAGGTTTTACCACCAATCCCGATGATAGAGGGAACGTGCGATGTTTGATCACATCAACCTTGGAAACACTTCCAACACGTATCGTCACCTCGCCTTTAGCTAGTCACCGTTTATACCGTAGCTTTCATTTCGAGTTACTAATCACATAGCAACCGAACCGGTATCCAATACCCTCGTGCTACTAGGAGTACTAGTAAAGTACACATCAATATCATGTATATCAACTATACTTTTGTCGACTTTGCCAGCCTTCTTATCTACCAAGTATCTAGGGTAGCTTCACCTCAGTGACCGTTCCCCTCATAACAGAAGCACTTAGTCTCGGGTTTGGGTTCCATTTTGGGTTTCTTCATTAGAGCAGCAACTGGTTTGCCGTTTCATGAAGTATCCCTTCTAGACCTTGCCCTTCTTGAAACTACTGGTTTTACTAACCATCAACAATTGATGCTCCTTCTGGATTTCTACTTTCATAGTGTCAAACATTGCGAATCACTCAAGGATCATCATATATATCCTTGATTTGTTTATAGTTCATCACTAAGCTCTAGCAGCTTAGTAGCAGTGACTTTGGAGAACCATCACTATCTCATCTGGAAGATTAACTCTCACTTGATTCAAGCGATTGTTGTACTCAGACAATCTGAGAACATGCTCAACGATTTGAGCTTTTCTCCTTTACTTTGTAGGCAAAGAATCTTGTCGGAGGTCTTATACCTCTCAACAAGGGCAAGAGCATGAAACCTCAATTTCATCTCTTAGAACATCTCTTATGTTCTGCAACGTTTTCAAAACGTCTTCGGTGCCTTTCTTCTAAGCCATTAAGTATTGCGCACTGAACTATCACGTAGTCATCAAAAACGTGTATGTCAGATGTTCGCAACATCCACAGACGATGCTCGAGCTACAGCACACCGAGTGGTACATTAAGGACATAAGCCTTCTGCGTAGCAATGAGGACAATCCTCAGTTTTACGGACTCGGTCCGCAAAGTTGCAACTATCAACTTTCAACTAAATTTTCTCTAGAAACATATAAAAACAGTAGAGCTATAGCGCAAGCTACATCATAATTCGCAAAGACCATTAGACTATGTTCATGATAATTTGTTCAATTAATCATATTACTTAAGAACTCCCACTCAAAAAGTACATCTTTCTAGTCATTTGAGTGGTACATGATCCAAATCCACTATCTCAAGTCCGATCATCACGTGAGTCGAGAATAGTTTCAGTGGTAAGCATCTCTATGTTAATCATATCAACTATATGATTCATGCTCGACCTTTCGGTCTCATGTGTTCCGAGGCCATGTCTGCACATGTAGGCTCGTCAAGCTTAACCCGAGTGTTCCGTGTGTGCAACTGTTTTGCACCCGCTGTATGTGAACGTTGAGTCTATCACACCCGATCATCACGTGGTGTCTCGAAACGACGAACTGTCGCAACGGTGCACAGTCGGGGAGAACACAATTTCGTCTTGAAATTTTAGTGAGAGATCACCTCATAATGCTACCGCCGTTCTAAGCAAAATAAGGTGCATAAAAGGATTAACATCACATGCAATTCATAAGTGACATGATATGGCCATCATCATGTGCTTCTTGACCTCCATCACCAAAGCACCGGCACGATCTTCTTGTCACCGGCGCCACACCATGATCTCCATCAACGTGTCGCCATCGGGGTTGTCGTGCTACTGATGCTATTACTACTAAAGCTACGTCCTAGAAATATAGTAAACGCTTCTGCAAACACAAACTTTAGTTTAAAGACAACCCTATGGCTCCTGCCGGTTGCCGTACCATCGACGTGCAAGTCGATATGAACTATTACAACATGATCATCTCATACATCCAATATATCACATCACGTCATTGGCCATATCATATCACAAGCATACCGTGCAAAAACAAGTTAGACGTCCTCTAATTGTTGTTGCATGTTTTACTGGCTGCTATGGGTATCTAGTAGATCGCATCTTACTTACGCAAAAACCACAATGGAGATGTGCAAATTGCTATTTAACCTCTTCAAGGACCGCCCCGGTCAAAACCAATTCAACTAAAGTTGAAGAAACCGACACCCGCCAGTCATCTTTATGCAATGAGGTTGCATGTCAATCGATGAAACCAGTCTATCGTAAGCGTACGAACAATGTCGGTCCGGGCCGCTTCAATCCAACAATACTGCTGAATCGACAACAGACTAAGGAGGGCAGCAAATCAAACATCACCGTCCACAAAACCATTTGTGTGCTACTCGAGATAACATCCACGCATGAACCTAGCTCATGATGCCACTGTTGGGGAACGTCGCATGGGAAAAAAATTCCTACGCGCACGAAGACCTATCATGGTGATGTCCATCTACGAGAGGAGATTTGGATCTACGTACCCTTGTAGATCACACAGAAGGAAGCGTTAAGAAACGTGGTTGATGTAGTGGAACGTCTTCACGTCCCTCGAACCGCCCCACGAACCGTCCCGCGATCCGTCCCACGATACGTCCGGCGATCCGTCCCACGATCCGTCCCGCGATCCGTCCCACGAACCGTCTCGCGATCCGTTGCACAAACCGTCTTGCGATCCATCTCACGATCCGTTCCGATCTAGTGCCGAACGGACAACACCTCCGCGTTCAGCACACGTACAACTCGATGACGATCTCCACCTTCTTGATCCAGCAAGAGGGGGCGTAGAAGTAGAAGAGTTCTCCGGCAGTGTGGCGGAGCTCCGGTGGTGGTGACGATCTAATCATGCACGGCTCCGCCCGAGCTCCGCGGAAATACGATCTAGAGGAAAAACTACATGATATCGGGTCGAGCAACACGTGGAAAAGTTGTGTCTCAAAAACCCTCAATACCTCTAGTATATATAGGAGGGAGGGAGGGGAGGATGCAGCCTCAAACCCTCAAGGTTAGGCCGACATTGGAGGTGGAGGAGTCCTAATCCAATCCTACTTGGAGTAGGATTCCAGCTTCCCACTTGGAAACTCTTTCCACCTTGTGTTTTTTCCTTCTCAACCTTATGGGCCTTAGTGGGAACTTATTCGAACCCACTAGGGGCTGGTTTATCTCTTCCCATAGCCCATGAAACCCCTCGGGGCGTGACACCCCTCCCCATGGTCCCCGGCACCCCTCCCGGCACTCCCGGTACACTACCGATGAGCCCGAAACTTTTCCGGTGACCAAAACAGGACTTCCTATATATCAATCTTTACCTCGAGATCATTCCGGAGCTCCTCGTGACGTCCTATATCTCATATGGCACTCCGAACAACTTTCAGTTACCAACACCTATAACCCAACTATACCGAAACGTCACCGAACCTTAAGTGTGCAGACCCTGTGGGTTCGAGAACTATGTAGACATGACCCGAGACACTCCTCGGTCAATATCCAATAGCGGGACCTGGATGCCAATATTGGATCCTACATATTCTCCAAAGATCTTATCGGTTGAACCTCAGTGTCAAGGATTCTTATAATCCCGTATGTCGTTCCCTTTGTCCTTCGGTATGTTACTTGCCCGAGATTTGATCGTCGGTATCCGCATACCTATTTCAATCTCGTTACCGGCAAGTCTCTTTACTCGTTCCGTAAAATAAGATCCCATGACTTACACTTAGTCACATTGCTTGCAAGGCTTGTGTGTGATGTTGTATTACCGAGTGGGCCCCGAGATACCTCTCCGTCACACGGAGTGACAAAACCTAGTCTTGATCCATACTAACTCAACGGACACCTTCGGAGATACCTGTAGAGCACCTTTATAGTCACCCAGTTACGTTGTGATGTTTGATGCACACAAGGTATTCCTCCGGTGCCAGTAAGTTATATGATCTCATGGTCATAGGAACAAATACTTGACACGCAGAAAACAATAGCAATAAAATGACACGATCAATATGCTACGTTCATAGTTTGGGTCTTGTCCATCACGTGATTCTCCTAATGATGTGATCCCGTTATCAAGTGACAACACTTGCCTATGGCCAGGAAACCTTGACCATCTTTGATCAACGAACTAGTCAACTAGAGGCAAACTAGGGACAGTGTGTTGTCTATGTATCCACACATGTATTTGAGTTTCCAATCAATACAATTCTAGCATGGATAATAAACGATCATTATGAACAAGGAAATATAATAATAACTAATCTATTATTGCCTCTAGGGCATATTTCCAACACCGTATTCATAAGAGCATCCACTTTTTCACTCAAAGTAGTGATTTATTCAACAGTATTTACCACCTTTCGAGTTGGCGCTCCTTCGGTATGCCATTGAAAATAGTTTGTCATGATGTTGTCCAGAATATTTGTGGCCTCTCCTAATGTCACCTCCATGAAGGTACCACCTTCAACAGAATATAGAATATTTTTAGACACAAAAATTAGTCGACTATATAAATTTTGTATAATCATCCATAAGTTCAAGCCATGAGTTAGGCAATTTTTAATCATCATTTTCTTAGTGTACCAAGCTTGCACAACATGTTCTTGGTCATGTTTCTTAAAATTCATAATTTGATTTCCAAGGAAGTTGATCTTAGCATGAGGAAAAAACTTGGAATAAAAGCATCTTTACATTTACTCCATGTTCCAATACTATTACATGGTAAAAATGAAAACCAAGAATTAGCTTTATTTCTTAGTGAAAAAGGAAATAACTTTAATTTAACCACATCATTATCCATATCCTTTTTCTTTGGCATGTCACACAATTCAACAAAGGTGTTGAGATGTGTAGCCGGATCCTCATTAGGACTTCCGGAAAATTGTTCTTTCATCACAAGATTTAGCAATGCAAAATTAATATCATAAGACTCCGCACTAGTGGATGGTGGTATAGGAGTACTAATAGAATCATTGTTATTCGTATTCGACAAGTCACACAACTTGGTATCATCTTGAGACATGGTAATCGAGCAAGCAAAGTAACAAGCAAAGCAAGCAAACTAGCAAGTAAAATAGGCAAACAAGTAAACTAGCAAGGATAAATATTTTTGATTTTTTGTTTTTACAAAAAGAAAAAATAACATCAAATAAAAAGTATAACAAGTGAAAGATATTGTGTGTGGAGGTACTTGATGTTAGGTTGATGATACTCCCCAACAACGGCGCGAGAAATCCTTCCTAATAATTGTCATCTGCGTTGGGTTTTCCGTGAAGAGGAACGGGTGATGCAGCACCATATAGGTAAGTATTTCCCTCTGTGAGAACCAAGGTTATCCAACCAAAAGGAGGACCATGCAACCCCTATCTTCAGCACCTACACACAAAAGAGTAAACACTTGCACCCAATGCTGGCAAGAGGGTTGTCAATCCCCTTGAACTAGTTACTTGTAGGAGGATAAGTGGTGTAGATAGATATCTGAAATATATTAAATATAAAAATCAAATACAAATGATAAAAGACAGCAAGGAAAAAATAGCGTTTTTAAATTTATATGTGAATAGACCCGGGGGCCATAGTGTTCTCTAGTGGCATCTCTATCTCGAAATAGGCATACAATGGGTAAACATGTTATTCTTGGGCATTCAATGGAAATGCACATAGTTATACAATATTTATTCATGGTAGTGATCATGTGTCTATGGACATCACATTCATAAGCAAATAGGACAACTCCTGTCTACACCTATTACTATTACTCCACCAATTGACTGCTATCCAGCATGCATTTAGAGTATTGAGTAAAACAGAGTAATGCTTGGACAACATTGACATGATGTTGACAAAGAGAATTCAATTAATATGAAATAACCCCATAATTTTATCATTAGTGGAAACAATACAAAGACGTATATTGTCCCTTTCTGTCACTGGGATATAGAGCACCGCCAGATTGAACCCACTACAATGCCCCCCTCTCACTGAAGAAAGATTAGTCTAGTTAGGCAAACCAAATCAATAGTCTGGAGAGATTTGCTAAGCTATAATACTCATGCAAATAAGAATCATATAACTCATAGAAGACTCAAATCTTTTTCATGAATAATATGAACATAAACCCACAATTCACCGGATTGCAACAAACGCACATCACAAAGTGATTACATTCAATAGATCATGGCGAAGATGCGATGAAGTTTGTATTTAAGAACACACACATATATATATATATATGTATATATATATATATGTATATATATATGTATATATATAGAGGGAGAGAGAGAGATCTAGATACAAGCTATGGAATAGTAGGTATGTGGTAGAATACTCACACATCACCATGGGAGTAGCAACAATGATGTAGAGGTCCTCCGTGATCGATCCCCCCACCGACAAGGCACCACAACATGCCTCTAAATGGGCACACGACGGAATAGAGATTTCTGGCGGCATAAAAAGTGATTCGGGGGCTCCCTAGGGTTCTTTCGGACTACGAGAATTTATAAGCCAGAGAACAAGGTCTGGAGAGCCATGAGGGGCCCATGACCCTCTGGCACGACCACCCCCTGGCGCACCATGTTGGCTCGTTGGGCCCTCATGTGATCCCCGACCTTCTTCCAAAGTTTCTAGGTCTTATTTTGGTCCACAAAAAGTCGTCAAAAAGTTTCATGGTATTTGGACTCATTTGGTATGGTGAACCTAGAAAGCCAAAACCATGTAGAAAACAACAAGTCGCACTTGGCACTGAGTTAATGGGTTAGTGCTCAAAAATAACATTAATTGGAAAATAAAGGCCCATAAAACATCCTAGAATGATAATACTATAGCATGGAACAATAATAAATTATAGATATATTGGAGGTATCAGTGTGGATGGTGGTATGCGTCACTTTGGGCAAGTAGGACTTGATACCAACACCAAATGAGGTGTTACGGTAATGTTGTCATGATGATGTGGGCTAGGGTTGTACAATCAAGTTGTCTTGAGGGACAATATGATCTTTAGGTGCCTATCCGGTCCTTTTGGCTCCTTCCTATCGCTAGCTTCTTGGTGGGCCTTCTGGGGACCCTTGGCAGGACTACCGTCTGGCTCCCCTTGGAGAAGCAAGCCCAAATGTAGTTCACCGTAAAAAAAATAGTTCATGATGGCTAGACAAATAAGCATCCATGCACGCTATCTCTTATAATTCACACCCTCAAATGGTGGAGGTTTGAATGCCCCAACAAAAGCAATTGAGGAAAATTTCCTACACATATCATGTTTTGGGGTTTCTTGAGTATTTAAGCAAGTTTAGATCTATTTAATCTAAAACTGTAATATATAAATCATGACAGACAAAATAAACATAACGATCAAACCAGTAATAGTTGAATGCATAGTAGACATGTAATTAGGTAGATATGATGAAAGCAACATGCCTAAATAAGTTGATAGTAGGAATAATTCAGAAGCAATCCCCTAACATGCCGCTCCCATAGAAGAGCAAAAAAGGCAGAGTGCCAAAGGACCGATGTCTCACTTGTCGGTGCACACAAAAAAGTGAGATGGAAAATATGTAGGAGGTGCAAAGCTTTGAAATGAGGCGGTGGACACAAAGCAGGCAGAGTGTCTCACACACCCGCGTCCGAGAAGAGGGCGACATCTTATATGTGCGTTGCAACTAAGCCACACATGGTATGGGTCCTACCTTGGTTCGGCTCAATCCCCAGACACGACTCACGTCTGCGGACTGTTGTGGTGAGGTGACAACAAGAAGAGTGTGTGTATGTGTGTGTGTGTGCATAAGCTATTTTCTCAATTTCGTAAAATAAAATCCAATAGCTACCCTATTTTAGGACACCAAAGGTGTTGTAGAAATTAGACTCCAAAAGTGCTCTCCTTGGGCACGAAAAAGCAATGTCTCCAACATTAGGGTAGTCACATGCATATTTTTCATCTCTATTCATACATATTGCACACATATAGAATACCAAAATAACCTACAAATTATTACATAATTCATCAAATCATTACATACAAAAAACGCAGGTGTTTTCTAGTTTTATAGGAATTTAGTTGAACACCTTGTGGCTCGAGGAGGAGAAAACCGGTTAGAGGGTCGTCAGTTGCTAGTTGACTATCGGGAGGAGATGAAAACAGCCGCATGAAGACCTCCTTCGACGTTGGAGGGAGGTTGTGCTTCCGAAAGTTGACGATGGCACACCCTAAACGCCGCCCCAAGCTTGCCATTGATCAGTTCGGTCACAGTTGTCATGCACTAAGCCACGGTGCTCCGGCGGTCGCTAGTCCACCTTGGAGGGACACAACCAAGTCGTGACAGACATATGGGTGGCGACACTCTAGCGGTTTGACAAAATCAGTCGGAATTGGATGGGCGGCGGACGTTCTGGCGGCTTACCGAGGTGAAATGGTGGAGTTAGTGGTGGACGGCGAAGGCCCCTGACGGGGTGGAGGTCCGGCCATGCATGGGGAATAAATTGTTGTGTTTTGGCGCTACAGGGTAGTTGCATGATTTTGCAACGCCTGTCAATGTGAATTATATTTTCAACACTAGGTGTTACATTTTGTGCCTACCCAAAGATTTTTTTTTAATTTCATGATAAGGAAGCTGTTGGAGGTTGTTCTTTTTCCCCTCCAACTGCCCTAAAAACACAAACTCCCTTAAAATATGGCAGCTTTTGGACAGGCTCTAAAGGTGTGTGGAACACCCCACTTGTATGTTAGTCACCAACACCCTTCATTTGCATGGTAATATTAAACTATCCACACAACCTTATCATGCATATTGGTCCATATGGCTTTTAAGATTTTTCCTAGGAATTATAATAATGATGGGCCAAACTTCAGTAATTTCAACAGTGCAGGCTTCCACACACATAGCTCCTACCATATTTATTTATTTATTTTGAACATAAATATTTTATTAACTTATAAGCATTTTACAGAGAAATGCATGAAATGAAGCACGTTGGATACATAGAGATTTTCCCTAATTGAAGAAAGCACGCGACAAATACATAAGCAACAAAACAATACTGATCTATTTTGTACTTTCAAAGCTAGGTTTGCAAGATGATGAGCCTTGGTATTTTCCCCTAGTAATATGAACAAATTTTTTATGCTAGAAAGAAGGACTATTTTGTATGTGAGCAAGAAGTGGCCTATTCTCCCATGGCCCTCGGCTAGAGATAGTGTCCGTCGCTTTTGCTGCCAAAGCTAGTACTAAGCAATCCTGTAGAAGTGTGGATCTTGAATATTAAGTATGTCTGCTAGCCTATTTGCAAGCATGAGAGCATAAGTCTCAGCTTGAAGAGTAGAATAAGTTGTAGGGGAGATTTCTCCAATGTGAAGTTGCTGGGTGCGATCATTGTTTTAAACTTGTATGAAGACTACAATTCCTTCGTGCTTAGAAAATGCTGCATCACACAAGATAGTCTTCCGTGTAAAAGAATCCAGATTTTGTTTCTCTGACCGCACTAGTTGGTCATGTAAGCAATGCTCACCATGAACTTCAGCATTTGTGTGTACCAATTTAGTTGCTTCTATGATTGCATTTGCCACTACATACACCTAATATGGCCTGCAATATTTGCTAGCAAAGAGAGCATCGTTTCAAGATTTCCAAAGGCACCACAGAAAAGTATATAAGGTAGAAAGAGTAATAAGTGGACAGCATGAGTTAAGAAAAGTTTGGATCGTGTCAGGAATACAATAATTAGTTGTATCAAGAATTTGAGTTCTAATAAACCATTGTGAGCAAAATCAGGCCGCTTTAGAGAAAGGGCAAAGGAAAAGCATGTGCAATTAATCCTTTGTATTCCCACACATGGAGCAATTTTCATTTATGTTCTTAGAGAACTTACTTGCTCTCTTACCCATAGGAAGTGTTTTTCTAACAAGCCTCCAAACAAATGTGTACCCTTGGTTCCATCAGTTTGTCTTGCCAAACTTGGTTTAGAAGAGCAACGGTTCGTGGATGAACCACTTTCGGTCGTTGTCTCGCTGGCAGGTTAAGGTTGTTGAAGCAATGCTTATATGCACTTTTAGAAGAGAAGTGGCATGCATGTGTTAGTTTACAAATCAAAGCATCTTGCCGAACAATTGCAACTAGAGGAGCCTGGATAATAATATTAGCTATCTCAGGATTCAACAAAGAGTTAATTATGTCAACATTCTAAGCCTTTTGATTTGGCAACAAGAGATATTTAACAATAGCAGGATAAACAAAAGGGTGATCTTGTATAATCAGATGATCATAAATTTCTTCCGATCTCCAAAACCAAGGAGAAATCCACACAGAACTATTACCATCTATAATCTGATAAGTAGTGGCCGAAATTAAGAGAGGTTTTACCTTTAAAATTGCACCTTAGAAAGCTGATTTTGGCTTGTTTGCTTTGGTTCTCCAAATGGACGTGTGAGGGTGATACTTAGCCTTGAGGATCAAAGCCATCTCACTATTTGGTTCTTTTTACAATCTACATGCTGCTGTAAGAATAAGTCCTTGGTGAATTACCTCCAAGTTCCTGATGCCCAAGCCACCAATTTTCTTCTCAATGCAGTCTTCCCATGCCCTACGACACAAGATTTTTGGTAGTACCTTCATCCCTTACACCTATCCATGAGAAGTTTCTTATAATTGTTGCCAACTTTGATGTGAAATTGATAGAGGCAAAAAGAGATTTTGTAAGAATGAGTCTTACAACATGTGAGAGCTTATTTGCCTTGTAAGCACAAACTTTGGGTTTGCATTTATCGTAAACAAAGTTCTATGCTCGAGTTCTGTCCTTTCCATGCAAAATGAGGGGATGACCAAGATGAATGGTTAGGGCATCTAAATCCGGCACGTGAAAAAATTGTTTGAGATCTTGTTCGGCTTGCAAACACACACTTTTACTTAAAAAGAATGGCAGATTTGTTCCAATTTTGAATCTACCCTGAATGCTGAGAAAATTGATGTAGCATGTTGGAAATAGTAGATTCGCCTTGTACATTAGCTATTCCAAAAACCAAAAAATCATCGGCAAACATTAAAAAGTGGATAGGAGGGCATTCCGGTCCAAGTGAGATACCTTGCAGGTGGTTAGATTACCGCGCATCCTGAAGTGCGAATGATAGTTCGTTCACTACAAGCACAAATAACAAAGGGGAAAGGGACACCCTTGTCTCATACCTCGACTACCTTTAAAGTGCACAAAAGATTGTCCATTTATAATAACAGAAAAATATGATGAGGAGACACAAGCATGGATAAGTTTTTTGAAATTACCATCGAGCCCTTTACAGTGCAAAGCGGAGGTGAGGAAGCGCCATTCTAATCTGTCAAAGCTTTAGCCATATATATATTAATCATAAAATATTGGCTATCCCAAGAAGATAGAGAAAATGAATGAGCTATTTCTTGAGCAAGAATGATGTTATTTTAAATGCGTCTACCTTCAATGAAAGCTTGTTGTGAGGGATGTACATAGTCACGCAAGTGGAATTTAAATGATTTGCTAGAGATTTGGCAATAAGTTTGTAAATCTCATTACACAAGATGATTGGCCTATAATCAGAAGGAACATGGAAAGCAAGTTTTGTTCGAATGAGGTAATATGAGCATCATTAAGATTAGCTCGAAGTATACATGTCAGGTGGAAATCGTTGATCAAAGTTGTGATATCATCTCCTATCTAGTTCCGTGATGCCAAGTACAGGGCTACATTGAAGCCATTATCCCAACGACGCGTTCTTTTTCAATGATTGAACGTTTCTCATATTTCCTTCTTGCTTGGTCTGGAGATTGTGAAATCATTTGATTCATGAGGCAAGGTTGTAATTGGAAGTTCCCTATCATTGTTAGACCGATTCAAGCAAAAACTATTTCTCACATAGGTAATAAATTCAATTGCTATTTCATTAGGGTCATGAAGATAGTTACCATGAGCATCTGCAATAGAAACTATATTACTATGACGTAATAAATTCAGCCACTATATCACTAGGGTCATGTAGATAGTTACCATGATCATGTGCAATAGATACTATGTGATCTTGACGTCTATGCTTAAGAACAACATTCTGGAAGTAAGAAGTGTTCCTGTCTCACTTAGCTTCCCAATATTTCTTTGCCCGCTACATTTATGATTCTGTAAGTTTTGTCATGGTTTCTTCATAGCGAGAGAGGAGGAGGAACGACATCATGCTAGTTACCGACAAGTCAACGTCATTAACACCGTGGGCAAGTCCTTCACGACACCTCCTATAAAGACACCATAGCTCCTACCATTGTATCCAACTTTAGCCTCCCGTACATGCACCCACTTTACTTGTGCACAACACATTCGGCCTTTCTAAGAGGGTCTACAGTTGCGATGGGCTAATTCGACACCTCATACGCACACGGACAAGCCCCGACGCATCCACGAGCATTGCCCAGACATTCCTCATATTTGCTACTCTGCATAAGCGTATCTCATATTCGATAACTTATATCAATACCAAACATGTAACTTTGAGCTACTCTATGTGATCAAACAGCGGACAACAAATTCGGTTGCAAAATCAGGTGCAAACGGACATCAACAAACTTTGCATCATCCAAAAGATTATCTTCTTTCATCACCAGACAAGTTCTTAAACTTTTGCAATTAAAAAATTATATAAACATATCACGAGCGGGGGTGAGATCACTACTTCCTCGCCGGGCCTTGATACATCTCCAACGTATCTATAATTTTGATGGTTCCATGTTGTTATATTATCATCCTAGGATACTTTTTGGGTCATAATTCACAAATTTCTATTAGTTTTGAGCAATAACCTATTAACCCAGTGCCAATTGGTGTTTTCTGTGTGTTTTTTTGTTTTTCATGTTTTCAGTACCAAAAAAGTCCAATTGGCACGAAACTTTTTTATGGTTTTTCTACACCAAAAGAAGATGTGTAAGCTTCGAGAGGAAATCTAAAGCCACACGTGGGGATCCCAAGGAAATAGGGCGCGGTCAGGGGGGTGGACGTGCCCTGATGCCTTAGTGCGCCCCTCTAGCCCCACTTGCCTCGTTCTCTGGCCTATAAATTCACAAATAATCCAGAAACCTGAAAGATCATACGCAAACACTTTCTACACTACCGCAAGTCTCTATTCCATGATGACCCCATCTGGAGCTCCGTTCTCACACCCTGCCAGAGGGGGGATCCATCACGGAGGGACTCTTCATCAACCTTGGTGCCCTCGTGAAGATGTGTGAGTAGTTCATCATAGACCTACGGGTTCGTACTTAGTATCTTGATCTTCTATACAATGACCATCACATATTCGCTTTGATCTATCCAATGTAATTCCTTTGTATGGTGCGTTTGTTGTGATCCGATGAATTGTGGGTTTATGTTCATATTATTCATGAATAATATTTGGGTCTTCTCTGAGTTTTATGATTCTTATTTGCATGATCATCATAGCTTAGTAATTCTCTCTGATATATTCAATTGCTTCGGCCAAGTAGTTTGGTCTTTCTTCAGTGAGAGGGGTGCGTTGTAGTGGGTTCAACCTTGGAAGTTCTATATCCTACTGATAGAAGGGGGCAAGTTGCGTCTTTGTGCTGCCACTAAGGATAAAACAATGGGGTTTATTCATATTGGTTGAGTTTACTTTGTCTACATCATGTCATCATTCTCCAAGCATTACTATGTTTTACTTAATACTCTAGATGCATGCTCGATAGCGGCCAATGGGTGGAGTAATAGTAGTAGGTGCGGGCAGGAGTCAGCCTATTTGCTTATGGATGTGATGCCTATATATACATGATCATTGCCATGAAAATCACATAACTATCTGTTGTTCTATCAATTTCCCAATAGTAATTTGTTTACTGATGACCCACAAATATAGGCGATCAATTATAGTCCTTTCAATAAGTAAGAGTGTAGAACCCAGTGAGGAGCAGAAGGAAATGATAAGTAGTTTTCAGCAAGGAATTCTCTACAAGTGATGTAAGTAACACTAATAGATAGTTTTGTTGCAAGATAATTTGTAACAAGTAACAAGTAACAATAGTAACAAAGGTGCAGCAAGGTAGCCCAATCCTTCTTATAGCAAAGGACAGGCCTAAAAGTTCTCTTATATAAAGCAAGCACTCCCGTGGACACATGGGAATTTCTATCTAGTCATGTTCATCATATTAAGTTGATCCGCGTTCGCTACTTTGATGATTTGATATGTGGGTGGACCGGTCCTAAGGTGATGTTCTTGCTTGAACTAACAACCTACTTATGATTACCCCCTCTCACAAGCATCCTCTACTATGAAAGAAGAATTAAAAACAATCTAACCATAGCATGAAACATGCGGATCCAAATCAGCCCCTCATGAAGCAACACATAAACTGGGATTTAAGATTCTATCACTCTCACAACTCATCATTTATTTGTTACTCCGCAATGGCTTCCCTTAGGCCTATAACATAGTGAAGTGTCATGTAGTCAACATTCACATGACTCCAATAAGATAAGTAAGAACATCCATATCATCAAAATATCAAACGAATACCAACTTTACATTATTACTTATAACAAGACTTCTTCCATTTCCTCGGGAACAATAATTACTACTCATGCATCATTAACATGTTCAAGATCAGAGGTGTAATAATAATAATTAAGGATCTGAACATAATATGTTCTACCAAGTAATCCCACAAGCATCAACTACAAGATGTAATCAACACAACTAGTAACCCACAGGTACCAACCTGAGGTTGTGAGACAAAGATTGAATACACGTGATGAACTAGGGCAGGAGATGAGATGGTGCTGGTGAAGATGGTGATGAAGATTGGTCCTCCCACAAAGGAGGAAGCGTTGGTGATGACGATGGCTTTGATCCCACAGGGGAATTCCCCCAACAGAATCTCTCTATCGGAGAGCAAAAGGGCCTCTGCCCAGGTTTCTGCCTTGAGATGGCGGCGCTTCATCCCAGGAGATGACTTATGATTTTTTCTAGGGTAAAACACACCATATAGGAGAAGATGGTCGCGAGAGGGCCAGCTGGGGCCCCACAAGCCATCAAGGCACGGCCAGGGGGCGCCTTGTTGGCATGTGCCCAGCTGGTGGCCCCTCTCTGGTATATTTTTGGCCTAGAAATTCTCAAATATTACGTAGAAATTCTCCGTAAAGTTCCATGTCATTTGGAGCTAGTTAATTTTTTTGCCTTTTTCTCGGTTCCCTGATCCAGAATTCCAATTTCCAAATATTTACCTCTTAGTGATGTACCTTTCATGTTGAGAGAGAAAAGGCATAAGAATTGTTTGATAATAAGGGATAATTAGCAGGATCAACACAAATATCAACATTAATTCATGATGCAAAATGAACGTATCAACTCCCCAAAACTTAGACTTCGCTTGTCCTCAAGCGGAAGCCAAGCTCGAAAATACTGACCACATGATTTGAGAGAGAGGTATTGCTAAAAATAGAATACGAGCATGAGAGCATCATGAATATTAACATAGCATCAAGTATGTTATCATATAAATTCACGTAAGCAAGTAGCAGCCCATTCACAACTATTGGAATATGAAGCATAAACTTTACTCATAGTAAACAAACCATATTCCCAGTTATTGGGGCAATCATAATTCATCATAATTCAGAGGATAGTCTATGTAAGAGCTTTGTTTTTGGCAAGTTCACATACTACACCATCATTGACCTTCCATGATTAGTGGCGCTCAAGGCTTATTTTTGGAGCTCATGTTTCCATAGAACACATAGGAAGATAGGGGCTTAAATGGCTCGCATCCAACTTATTTACCTATAGGATAATGTCAACAATAATTAATCATGATCATATACATCCACTTGGATATATAATTATGAATCTTTCCTCAACACATGGTGCTTCCCACTATAGGATTATTAGGTTGGAAGAGGGATAAGCTTTATTGACTCGAGCACAGATTTACACTACTGAAAGTAAAAGATAGGACCTTCACAGAGGGAAGCAGAGGTTTTCATGTGCTTTTAATTTGTTGGATGTGTGAACTCTTAATAAAAAAGAACGTCCGTTTATATTTCTCCTCTCATAGCAAGATTTATTATGCACTCTGTCGCTTTTATTTCTTTGCCATAGCAAGATCGTAAAAAGCTTATTTTCCTTTGCAATAGAAGATCACACATATTTAGGAGGAAGTTTTATTGCTTGATGCACCGATGTCAACATACTTGAAGGATCTTACTCAATTCATAGGTAGGTCTTGTGGAATCTCATGGCAAGAAACTGGGTTTCAGGATTATGGATGCACAAGTAGTATCTCTAGTTAGTGCGGAATATTTGGGCTAGCAAAGGATCTAAATCAAGCATCACATGTTGAAAGATCCAAGATCATATAAGTTCTATGTGAATATAAACTACCATGATCATCATGTTGTCTACCCTGTCCAACATGAACACTTGATCATTTATATAATATTTGATGAAGGCTCACAATCATAAAAGATGTCCAAGATAGTGTATTTATATGTGAGTCTTCTCTCCTCTATCATAAGTTTGCTTAGATTGCAATAATGACTAATACTATGTTTGTTTACTATCGACAACTTTTATCACTTATGCCCTTTTTGTGTGAAGTCATTACTTCCCATGAGATGAGAATATGATATTTATTTTTATTTTTATTGCCATGCTATGATGATGGGTGCCCATAGGTAAACCACAAAAACTCACATATTCTTTATTATATAAGTCGCATACTTGATTACAAGGATAGATGGAACTCAAAGCCAAAAATTTAAGCAAAACAACTAAGGATCGGACTAAGATAGATAGTAATAATGGAAGTGATGATGATACGATACCAGGGCACCTCCCCCATGCTTGGGGCAAGCCAAGGGTGGTGCCCATACCCATGTACTTAAGCGTCCTCCTCAGGTGATGATGGTGGTGTAGTAGGGGTGTCCTGAGTACTCCAAGGCGTATACGCCCCATCATAGAAAGAAAATTATGTCTCGGGAGTCCTGAAACCAGCAACGAAACTCATCTTATGAAACCTAGGTTCATACTCACAGTTTTGGCCTTGGAGTTCACAGATTTGATCTTGGAGGTAATCGATCCGATCTTGAAGCTTAGAGAGAATCTCCCCCCATGTTCTTTGTGTCCATATTTTTTTCTCGGACGAAATCTGTGATCATAGAGTGGTTATCACTCAAACCATGCTCAACCATGCATTGGCACTTGAAGATCTTGTGTTCGACCGTTGCAAGCCTGACCTTCTCACTTCCTTCCTTCTTGGGACCTTGAACATTCCGGATGTGAAGCACCCCCTCATGCATATCAATTGCTTGAGGGTGATTCATCACCTCCGTGAGGTAGGAGTTGATGATCTTCTCGAAGAACTTGTCCTTGGAAAGGCTTGGTGAAGTCATGGCGATCTATATCTGTCAAAAAATATGTCAAATCTAGAACAGAAGAATATCTGGCATTGCGGTGGTCAAAACACACAAGAGTATATATAATGAAATTTTCCACGTAAGAGTACACGCTCGGGAAGAATTCGGAGTTCGAGAGGCGCACGAGGGCCCCACAAGCCATCAGCCGCGGCCGCGGGATTATACGTCCAAAACGTATCTATAATTTTTAATGGTATCATGCTACTTTTATGCTTTTGATAAAAAAAATATTAAGTTTATGATTTATTTGTACTAACCTATTAATAGGTTCAAAAGTGCACAATGGTCTTGTTTTACACTTTTATGTGTAGGAACTATCAAAAATAGAAGAAGAAACCTTGTTGGAGTTGAATTGGGACTTTTCTGAAATCTGTCTGAAAACTATTTTTAAAGATTGCCACATTACGGGTCGAAGACGGCCTCAAACGGAACTCCCACAAAATATAAAAATGTGGGGCATTTTATTGTGATAATTCTGGACACAAAATTTGGCCCATTCGGAGTTTGAACGCTCCAGGAAATCCCGTTTTACTAGATCACAAATATCGGATTACGGGAATGGATGACGTGATTGAGTCCAACTTTTACTATATTCGATGGATTCGGTCAAGCCACGACTTTGGGACCTCATTAGGGCTGAGAGGGGTCCCTAGGAAGGTTCTATAGGTGCCCAAGAGCCCTTGGATCAAAGGGGCATCCATTGGAGGGCCAAGGATGATCGTCCCAGCTCATATAAGGAGAGGAAAACCCTGATTTCTGGCAGCCACCAAAAGCCACGAAATTTGCCTCCCCCCATGGCCTCATCTCAATGGGGGAGGGCTCATCTATAGAACCAAGAAGCGATGGAGGAAGGGGGCTAAGGGGCGCCGCTCCCCCATGATGGCCAGCCGACGCAGCAGGATCCCCCTGCGCCGCCGATGGCCGCCGGTGCCGCCCTGCACCTCACGTGATGCCCCTTCTCCATCGTCTCTGCCATGATGCTGCCTTCACCAACACCTCCATCATCATCTCCTCCATAGCTACAGCGGCCCACTCTCCTAGATACCTCTGTAATCCCCTATGTAAACATGGTGTTTGATGTTATAAATTATTTGCAGATGATCTATTGCATCCATGTCATGTTTGTGTAGTTCCCTTTTTTCATATGATTGATTGTTGAATCTCCATGGATGGTTTGAGCTATATATTGAATTTGTTACAGTCCTATGTTGCCCATCATATTTTTATGTGTGCATGGATCACATCATAGGGTTTGTAGTATGTGGAGAAAGCTAGAGGGTGGGCTGCTTGAGTGACAGAAACATGAGCCCCAATCTAGTGAACAAAGCATATGGGATAAATAGGACCTTTTGATCTTAATTCTATGGTTGGGTATTTTTACCTTAATGTATCTTCTAGTATTTTCGGATGTTTGCTAGAGTTCCAATCATAAGTACTTGAAATCATTGGATAGTGACTGCTTGTTAGCTTTTCCTCTCACACATAAAAGAGGATATCAACCTTGAATTTGACTATTTGATCATGGACAATTCCACCACAATTGCCACCACTTTTCCGCACTCACGGTACTTTAGTTGATGGTTACTAGTAAAAGAACCCGTGCTTTGCAAGGGAAAAATTTAACGTGTCGGTAAAAACATCCCGACATGATAGCATCGGACGGTGCCAAGACCGTGACTCCATGTGGTATGTCGGTTAGTCTAGATGTTTAAGAAAAAAACAAAAGATATGATTGGGTCATTTCTTTTGACTGGACACCGTAGATGCTCTTGTTTAATGCAACTTCCAGGTCTCCCCTTGTTAAAAAAAACTTGTGTGTCACTTAGTGTGGGTACGGGTGCTATGAAGGACTGATAATGTCACGTGTGAATGGCGATCCGTGGAATGAAGCGACTGGAGCAGGATAGATGATGTTGCGATGTGGGGGACCCAATGGACGCATGTGTAGCTCGCGCAAGGTGGCGAGCCAGCCAGACACGTTTACACTTCACAGTGTGTTGGATCACATCAATTCCCTATGACACACACGACCAATACTCATATCAGGATACTTATATTAATGCAACTGTAGCCCACAATCTCTCTTACCGAGAACCATCCAGAAAAGCAACACAGAGAAAGAGAGATCGGAATACGCGGAGCTACCGCATGAGCGAGCAGCCATAACTGTCGTCGCGCCCAGCGCCGGGTCAAGAGTGAAGAGTGGCCCGGAGGCAGAGGAGTCAGAGGCGGAGCAGGTGTGGTGTGGTGCGCACTGGGAGGCGGCGTTGTCTCACGGAGGGCGCAGACGGTGGTGCTCGCCGGAGAAGGCGGGCCCCCGGACGACGGCGGAGCACGCACCGGGTAATCTGGCGTGGGGCATGCCAAGAGCCTGACGACCTGGAGGAGCTCAAGTGGTGCATGGATCCGGGGTTCTATTTGAAGAGCAGCATCCACCAACGGCGCCTCCAGCCTTGCCTCTGCATCAGTCGGCCAGTGAGCCGCTGCCTCGTCCGGCCTCGTCTGTCAATTGTGCTTGTCTGATTCGGAGTTTCCTTTGCTCTCTCTCCCCTCTTGTGGGATTAATTCCTTCCTTCGGTTCCCGTCGTATGCTTCTTGATTTATGATGCGACAAGGCCATCTGCATATATAAATTGATTGAATTGGATGCAGAGGAGCGATGTGGGACTAAATCATGACAAGTGAGATTGAGAAGGTTACGGCAAAGGAGGCCGGAGAGGACTCGCAGTGGCGGTCAGGTCACAGCGGCGCCGCGGATGGAAAGCGAGCATCTCGACGCCGGCGTTGTGCTCCCGTCATCCCCTGTAACCGACGCCCCCATCCTCCCCTGGGACCGGGGGCGCTATCCCTCGCCTCGATCACGTCGGTCGGAGCGAAAGAAAGCATGTGGATAAGATAGAAGAAAGGATCACAAATTAAATATTTATAAATAGAGGGATGTTTTTGCAAAAACGAAACGTTTTCTCAAAGACAAACTTAAAACGGGACTGCGGGTTGAATACTCAAGAATGCAGGGACTTTTTTGTAAAACAGCCACGATGGACGACAGAAACGATACGTGCTTTATTATTAGGGAGAGACTTAGTATATTTTATCGCTGCAGCACTAACATTTACTTTCTTGTATTTATTATCTTGCAAAGCTTTCTCTCATACCCGTATTGTCACTCTAGTTTTATATCCTAGATATTGCAAAATGTTTAGTGTGCATAGAGTTGTGTCAATGGTTGATACAACTTGAGAAAATATTTATCCCACCTTTAGCTCCTCATTGCGTTCAACACTCTTACTTATCGAAAAGGCTACACACGATCCCCTATAATTATGGGATATCAGGGGCGCTCTGTTAGCTTGTGCCTCCCTCATGGCTCCCCTGGACATTGTTTTATTTTTGTATTTTTTCTAAAATACCAAAACCAGTAAAAATTATTTTTTTGGAATTTATGGAGTCAGTTTACTTATCGTACCACGTACCTGCCCCTTTTTAAGGTTTCTAGAGTGACCCGAAAGAAATCCTTTATGTGCTCCTCCCGTGTTATGACTTGGATGACATTAGTTTCCTCATTAATGGGTGTACCTAAAAAATAATGCTTAATTCTTTGCCCATTCACCATTCTCGAATTTTTAACTTCGAAGTTATTAATATTAATAGCACCGAAGCGATAAACCTCCTCGACAACATAAGGTCCTTTCTATTTGGAGAGGAGTTTCCCTTCAAAAATCTAAAACGAGTACAAAAGCACTAAGTCTCCTACATTGAATTCTTGGTTTTGAATTCTCTTGTCATGCCATCTTTAAAAATTTCTTTAAATAACTTAGCATTTTCATAAGCTTGTGTCTTCCATTCATCGAGTGAGCTAGTATGAAAAAACCTCTTCTCGTCGGCAAGTTTAAAATCATAATTAAGATCTTTAATTGTCCAATAAGCCTTATGTTCTAACTCGAGAGTTAAATGACAAGCTTTTCCATAGGCCATTTTATATGGGGACATCCCCATGGGATTCTTATAAGTAGTCATATGAGCCCATAAAGCATCACCAATTTTCTTGGAACAATTCTTTCTGGACCTATTGATAGTCTTCTGCAAGATTAATTTTATTTCTCGATTTCTGAGTTCAACTTGACCACTAGATTGAAGATGATAAGATGGTTAACATCATATTTAGCTAGCAGTTTACAGAAAGGACAATGAATAGAATGTGAACCACCATCAGTCATTAAGTATCTAGGGACACCAAACCTCGAAAGGATAATGTTTTTAAGCATTTTAATAGAAGTGTTACGATCAGCACTACTAGTTGGACTAGCTTCTACCCACTTAGTAACGTAATCAACAACAACTAGAATATGAGTATATCCATTAGAGGAAGGAAAAGGTCCCATAAAGTCAAAACCCCAGACATCAAATGGTTCAATAGCAAGTGATAGTTCATAGGCATTTCCTAACATTTACAAATATTATCAACTCTTTGGCATTCACCACAAGAAAGGACATACTTACGAGCATCTTTAAAAAGAGTAGGCCAATAGAAACTAGATTGTAATACCTTGTGTGTTGTTCTGTCACCGGCGTGGTGTCCTCTGTAGGCTTTGAAATGACACATCCTTAGAATTTGTTCCTCCTCATGCTCAGGAATACAACGTCTAATAAAACCATCTACTCCTTCTTTACAAATATGTAGGTCATCCCAGAAGTAATGTCGTAAATCAATGAAGATTTTTTAATTTTTTGGATAGGTGAAGCTAGGCGGAATATATTTAGCAATAATGTAATTGGCATAATCCGCATACCTAGGAGTACTACATGAAGTGTTTATAAAATCAAGTTGCTCATCGGGAAAATTATCATCAATAGGCGGTGGGTCATCAAGAACATTTTCCATCCTAGAAAAGTTATTTGCTAGATGGTTGTCAGCTCCCTTCCTATCAATGATGTGCAAATCAAATTCTTGGAATACTAACACCCATCTAATGACTCTAGGTTTAGCATCTTTCTTTTTCATAAGGTATTTAATAGCAGCATGATCAGTATGAATAGTTACTTTAGAACCAACAATTTAAGGCCTGAACTTATCACATGCAAACACAACTTCTAAAAATTCCTTTTCAGTAGTTGCATAATTCCATTGAGCGGTGTCTAGGGTCTTACTAGCATAATGAATAACATTCAATTTCTTATCTACTCTTTGCCCTAGAACAGCACCGACAGCATAATCACTAGCATCACACATAATTTCAAAGGGTAGGTTCCAATCAGGTGGTTGGACAATATGTGCTGAAATTAAAGGTTTCTTAAGTATTTTGAAGGCTTCTACACAATCATCATTAAAAACAAAAGGAACTTTTTTTAGAGAAGATTAGTTGGTGGCCTAGAAATCAATTTGAAAGCTTTAATGAAATGCCTATAGAAACCAGCATGACCAAGGAAACTTTTTAAACCTTTGATATCTTTTGGGCAAGGCATTTTCTCTATTGCATTAACTTTGGCCTTATACACCTCAATACGATGTTCAGAAATTTTATGCCCAAGCACCATACCTTCATTCACCATAAAGTGTCACTTCTCCCAATTCAAGACGAGATTTGTTTCTTCACATTTGTGCAAAACTCCATCAAGGTTTCTCAAGCAATCATCAAAGGAAGTCCCGTAAACGAAAAAATCATCCATGAAAACCTCAACCATCTTTTCACATAAGTGAGAGAATATAGCAGTTATACATCTTTCAAAGGTAGCAGATGCATTGCATAGACCAAAAGGCATACGTCTATAAGCATAAATTCCAAAGGGGCAAGTAAAGGTAGTTTTCTCTTGGTCCTCTTTTGACACGGGTATTTGAGAGAATCCAGAATATCCACCAAGAAAGCAAAAGTGTGTGTGCTTAGATAATCTTTCGAACATTTGATCAATAAAAGGCAAGGGGTAATGATCTTTTCTAGTAGCCATATATAATAATCCTGAAATCAATTACCATCCTATAACGAGTTACTATCCGTTGTCGAATAAGTTCATTTTTATCATTAGGAACAACAGTTATACCACCTTTCATAGGAACACAATCAATAGGACTTACCCATCTACTATCAGCAATTCGATAGATTATACGTGCTTATAGAAGTTTTAGTATTTCAGTTTTTACCGCCTCTTTTATTTTAGGGTTGAGACGACATTGATGATCAACAACTAGTTTATCATCAGGTTCCATATTAATCTTGTGCTGACAGAGAGTGGGGCTCATGCCTTTAAGATCATCAAAACTATATCCAATAGCATCCCTGTGCTTCTTTAGAGTTTTGAGTAATCTCTTTTCTTCATGTTCTAAAAGGTTAGCACTAATAATAACATGATATATCTTACTGTCATCAAGATAAACATATTTCAAAGTATCACATAAAGCCTTCAGCTCAAATACATGATCTCCCTAGGGCGGAGCATGATCAGCTAAAATCTCAAGTGGTAAGTTATGCTTAAGGATAGTTTGTTGATCAAGGAGTATCCTATCTACCTCATTCCTTTCATTGAAATGCATGTCATTCTCATGGTCTAGCAAATATCTTTCTAGTGGATCGGCAGGAGAGGTACATCAATAGAAGCAAGACCAACTATTTCATCCTTACTAGGAAATAATTTTTCATGTGGATGTTTTCTAAACTCATGAGACATATCACCAAAGCTCACATTGACCTTCTCAGTAGCACAACTAATTTCAGCATTAACCGTATTCAAGAACGATCTACCAAATATGATTGGATAGAAGTTATCTTGTTCCGAACCAAGTACTAAACAATCAATGGGGTACTTGACTTTTCCGCACAAGACTTCAACATCTGTAACAATCCCAAGTAGCGAAATAGTATCACGGTTTGCAAGCTTAATAGTGACATCGATATCTTCAATTTCAGAGGGTGTTATATCATGCATAATTTCTTGATATAATTTAAAAGGCATATCACTAATACTAGCACCAGTATCACAGAGGCCATGATATCAATGATCTCCAATTATAACTAAGATGACAGGCGTGCCTACCACTCGTTTATTTTTATCTAGTTCATCTCATTTGTTTCTAGTAGGTTCTGCAATTTTAGGAGCTTCATCTCAGAGGTACATAACCTTCCCATCAATATTATCAACGATGACATCTTTAACTATAGCTACATTAAGCTCAACATTTATTTGTTCAAAAGGTGTAGGTGGTCTAACGTAACTTTTATTAACCACTATTGTAGCCTTAGCATGTTCTCTAAAACTAACAGGGGAAGTAGGAACAATTGGATCATCATGGTTAACAATTATTTCTTCCTTCTTAATTCCAAAAGGTTACTTGGGTAATTTTTAATAGGAGGATGATATTTGAACCACTTTCCTAGGGAAGGTCAACATAGGTAGCAAAAGATTCGCAGAAAGTTGCTACTATCTTGGAGTCAAGGCCATATTTGTCGCTAAACGCATGAAAAGGAGAAGTTTCCATGAAAGATTTAACACAACTAAAGTTAATCTTTATACCTAACTCTTTACCTTCATCGAGCTCCCAATCTTCAGTGTTGCATTTATTCTTTTCCATAAGATCCCATCTGAATTCAATAGTCTCCTTCATATCGGCAACGACGGCACACACATCGAGTAAAGTTTGATCGTCATGAGAAAGTCGAGCATAAAAATTCAATATAATCAATTCCTTTGAGAGTACAAGGTTGGGGAAAGTGTGAGATGTAAGTCTCCCCCAGCTTTAGCGATGCTTTCTCCTTCATGAGGCCAGCAATTATAAATAAAATTCCGATCTAATGAATTAGATGCATAGGATAAAACTTTTGATGAAATTCCAGCTTCAAGCGATTCCAATCACATGATCCAATATCATGTTCATCATATTAAGTTGATTCACGTTTTCTACTTTGAGGTTTTGATATGTGTGTGGACCGGTGCTAAAGTGATCTTCTTACTTGAACTAACAACCTAATTATGATTACCCCCTATCGCAATCATCCGCAACTACGAAATAAGAATTAAGAATAATCTAACCATAGCATAAAACATGTGGATCCAAATAAGCCCCTCATGAAGCAACGCATAAACTGGGGTTTAAGATTCTGTCCCTATCGCAACCCATCATCTATTTGTTACTCCACAATGACTTCCCTTAGGCCCATAACATGGTGAAGTTTCATGTAGTTGACGTTCACATGACACCACTAAAAGAAGTAACAACATCCATATCGTCAAAATATCGAACGAATACCAACTTTAGATGATTACTTATAACAAGATTTCTCCCATGTCCTCGGGAACAATAATTACTACTCACACATCATCAGCATGTTCATGATCAGAGGTGTAATAATAATTAAGGATCTGAACATAAAATCTTCCACCAAGTAATCCAAGAAGCATCAACTATAAGATGTAATTAATCAACACAACCAGTAACCCACATGTACCAATCTAAGGTTTGGAGACAAAGATTGAATACACGTGATGAACTAGGGTTGTACATGAGATGGTGTTGGTGCAGATGTTGATGAAGATTGGTCCTCCCACGAAGGAGGAAGCGTTGGTGATGACGATAGCTTCGATTTCCCGCTCCCGGAGGAGAATTCCCCCAGCAAAATCTCTCTACCAAAGAGAAAAAGGGCCTCTTCCCAGGTTTCCGCCTTGAGACGGTGGCACTTCATCCCGAGATATGACTTATGATGTTTTCTAGGGCAAAACACACCATATAGGACAATATGGTCGCTAGAGGGCTAGCTGGGGCCCCACAAGCCATTAGGGAGCGGCCAGGGGGCGTGTTGTTGGCTTGTGCCCATCTGGTGGCTCCTCTCCGGTATATTTTTCGCACAAAAAATCTCAAATATTCCAGAAAAAACCTCTGTCATGTTTTAGGTCATTTGGAGCAAGTTGATTATTCTGCCTTTTTCGGTTTCTCGGTCCAAAATTACAGTTTCCATATATTTGCCTCTCACTAATGTACCTCGCATATTCAGAGATAAAAGGCATAAGAAGTGTGTGATAATAAGGGATAATGGGCAGGATCAACACAAATATCCATAGTAATTCAAGATGCAAAATGAACGTATCATTTACCCACCATATATTGCTTTCATGAGAGATGCCACTAGAGAACACTATGGCCCCCGTGTTGGAAATATGCCCTAGAGGCAATAATAAATTAGCTATTATTATATTTCCTTGTTCATAATAATCTTATCCATGCTATAATTTTATTGATTGGAAACTCAAATACATGTGTGGATACATAGACAACACACTGTCCCTAGTGAGCCTCTAGTTGACTAGTTCGTCGATCAAAGATGGTCAAGGTTTCCTGACCATAGGCAAGTGTCGTAACTTGATAACGGGATCACATCATTAGGAGAATCATGTGATGGACAAGACCCAAACTATGAACGTAGCATATTAATCGTGTCGTTTTATTGCTATTGTTCTCTGCGTGTCAAGTACTTGTTCCTATGACCATGAGATCATATAACTCAGTGGCACCAGAGGAATACCTTGTGTGCATCAAACTTCGCAACGTAACTGGGTAACTATAAAGGTGCTCTACAGGTATCTCTGAAGGTGTCCGTTGATTTAGTATGGATCAAGACCGGGATTTGTCACTCTATGTGACGGAGAGGTATCTCGGGGGCCCACTCGGTAATACAACATCACAACAAGCCTTGCAAGCAATGTGACTTAGTGTAAGTCACGAGATCTTGTATTACGGAACGAGAAAGGATACTTGCTGGTAACGAGATTGAAATAGGTATGCAGATACAGAATATCGAATCTCGGGCAAGTAACATACGGAAGGACAAAGGGAATGACATACGGGATTGCCTGAATCCTTGACACTGAGGTTCAACCGATAAGTTATTCGGAGAATATGTAGGATCCAATATGGGCATCTAGGTCCCACTATTGGATATTGACCGAGGAGTACCTCAGGGCATGTCTGCATAGTTCTCGAACCCGGAGGGTCTGCACACTTAAGGTTCGGCGATGTTTTAAGTATAGTTGAGTTATATGTGTGGTTACCGAATGTTGTTCAAAGTCCCGGATGAGATCACGGACATCACGAGGGTTTCCAGCATGGTCCGGAGACGAAGATTGATATATAGGATGACCTCATTTGGTTACCGGAAAGTTTTCGGGCATTGCCGGGAATGTACCGGGAGTGACGAATGGGTTCCGGGTGTTCACCGGGAGGGGCCAGCCCACCCGGGGAAGCCCATAGGCCTTAGGGGTGCCTCACCAGCCCTTGGTGAGCTGGTGGGACAGCCCAAAATGGCCCTATGCGTAGGAGAAAGAAAATCAAAGAGAAAAGAAAAAAAGGTGGGAAGAAAGGGAAGGACTCCACCTTCCAATCCTAGTTGGACTAGGATTGGAGGTGGACTCTTCCACCTCCTTGGTCGGCGAACCCTTGGGGTCTTGGACCCCAAGGAAAGCCTCCCCTCCCCTCCTCCTATATATAGTGGGGTTCTAGGGCTGATTTGAGACAACTTTTGCCACGGCAGCCCGACCACAAACACCACGGTTTTTCCTCTAGATCGTATTTCTACCGAGCTCGGGCGGAGCCCTGCAGGAGTAGATCCTTCACCCCCACCGGAGCGCCGTCACGCTGCTGGAGAACTCATCTACTTCTCCGTCTTTCTTGCTGGATCAAGAAGGCCGAGATCATCGTTGAGCTGTACGTGTGCTGAACACGGAGGTGCCGTCCGTTCGGCACTAGATCGGAGCGGATCGTGGGACGGTTCGTGGGACGGTTCGCGGGGAGGATCCAGGGACGTGAGGACATTCCACTGCATTAACCACGTTTCTTAACGCTTCCTGTTGTGCGATCTACAAGGGTATGTAGATCCAAATCTCCTCTCATAGATGGGCATCACCATGCTAGGTCTTCGTGCGCGTAGGAAAATTTTTGTTTCCCAGGCGACGTTCCCCAAGAGTGGCATCATGAGCTAGGTTCATGCGTAGATGTTATCTCGAGTAGAACACCAAGGGTTTTCTGGACGGTGATGTTCGATTTGCTGCCCTCCTTAGTCTTTTCTCGATTCAGTGGTATTGTTGGATTGAAGCGGCCCGGACCGACATTATTCGTACGCTTACGAAAGACTGGTTTCATCGCTTGACATGCAACCTCGTTGCATAAAGATGACTAGGGGGTGTGTGTTTCTTCAACTTTAGTTGAATTGATTTTGAAAGAGGCGGTCCTTGGAGAGGTTAAATAGCAATTTTCACATCTCCGTTGTGGTTTTTGCGTAAGTAAGATGCGATCTACTAGATACCCATTGCAACCATGTAAAACATGCAACAACAATTAGAGGACGTCTAACTTGTTTTTGCAGGGTATGCTTGTGATACGATATGGCCAATGACGTGATATCATATATTGGATGTATGAGATGATCATGTTGTAATATTTAATATCGACTTGCACGTCGATGGTACGGCAACCGGCAGGAGCCATAGGGTTGTCTTCAAACTAACGTTTGTGCTCGCAAATGTGTTTACTATATTGCTAGGACGTAGCTTTAGTAGTAATAGCATAAGTAGCACGACAACCCCGATGGCGATACGTTGATGGAGATCATGATGATGGAGATCATGGTGTGGCGCCGGTGACAAGAAGATCGTGTCGGTGCTTTGGTGATGGAGATCAAGAAGCACATGGTGATGGCCATATCATGTCACTTATGAATTGCATGTGATGTTAATCCTTTTATGCACCTTATTTTTCTTAGAACGATGGTAGCATTATGAGGTGACCTCTCACTAAAAATTTCAAGACGAAATTATGTTCTCCCCGACTATGCACCGTTGCGACAGTTCGTCGTTTCGAGACACCACGTGATGATCGGGTGTGATAGACTCAACATTCACATACAACGGGTGCAAAATCAATATTTATTTATGGTTTCATGCTATTATCTTATCAAACTTTGGATGATTTGCATGCCTTTTATATATTTTTTGGGACTAACTTATTAGCTCAGTGCCAAGTGCCGGTTCCTATTTTTTCCATGTTTTTGGCCCCTTTCAGAGGAGAATTTGAAACGGAGTCCAAATGGAATAAAATCCCCGAAAAGATTTTTTCCGTAACGGAAGAAGATCAGGAGACTTGAGAGCCAAGGCAGGGGGTCCCCAGGGGCCCCACAAGCCCCCACCCCGTGGCCAGGGGGCCGCGGACCTCAGGCTTGTGGCCCCCCTGGACCTCCTTTGCCCTAAGTTTTGCGCATATATATCCCCAAAAATTCCACAAAAAATCAGGAGATCATCGAAAGTACTTTTCCGCTGCCGCAAGCTTCTGTCTCCGCAAGATCCCATCTAGGGCACTTTCTGGTGCCCTGCCGGAGGGGGGATTTGGACACAAAGGGCTTCTTCATCAACACCATGATGTCTCCGATGATGCGTGAGTAGTTCACCATAGACCTACGGGTCCATAGCTAGTAACTAGATGGCTTCTTCTCTCTCTTGGATCTTCAATACAAAGTTCTCCATGATCTTCATAGAGATCTATGCGATGTAATCTTCTTTTGAGGTGTGTTTGTCGAGATCCGATGACTTGTGGATTTATGATCAGATTATCTATGAATCTTATTTGAGTTTCTCTTGATCTCTGTTATGCATGATTTCATACCCTTGTAATTCTCTTCGAGTTGTGGGTTTTGTCTGGCCAACTAGATCTCTGATTCTTGCAATGTGAGCAGTGCTTGGTTTTGGGTTCATACCGTGCGGTGACCTCACCCAGTGATAGAAGGGGCAGCGAGGCACGTATCGTGTTGTTGCCATCAAGAGTAAAAAAGATGGGGTTTTCATCATTGGTTTGAGATTATCCCTCTACATCATGTCATCTTGCTTAAGGCGTTACTCTGTTCGTCATGAACTCAATACACTAGATGCATTATGGATAGCGGTCGATGTGTGGAGTAATTGTAGTAGATGCAGAAAGTATCGGTCTACTTGTCTCGGACGTGATGCCTATATGTATGATCATTGCCTTAGATATCGTCATGAATTTGCGCGGTTCTATCAATTGCTCGACAATAATTTTTTCACCCACCGTAATACTTGCTATTTTGAGAGAAGCCTCTAGTGAACACTATGGCCCCCAGGGTCTACTCCACACCATATTTTCAACCTTACACTTTTTACTTCGTTGCACTTTCCACCTTCAGATCTCACTTTGCAAACAATCTTGAAAGGATTGACAACCCCTTTACAGCGTTGGGTGCAAGCTCTTTTGTGTTTGCGCACGTAGTCTGAACTTGACGAGATTCTCCTATTGGATTGATACCTTGGTTCTCAAACTGAGGGATATACTTACTGCTCCTATGCTGCATCACCCTTTCCTCTTCAAGGGAAAAACCAACGCAAGCTCAAGAGACGACATAAGGATCTCTGGCACCACTGCCGGGGAAGGACTTTTCTTGACGTAGCACACACGCGGAACACTCGGATTAAACTTGACGAGCCTAGCATGTGCAGACATGGCCTCAGAACACAAGAGACCGAAAGGTCGAGCATGAATCGTATAGTTGATATGATTAGCATAAATATGCTTACCACTGAAACTATTCTCGACTCACGTGATTATCGGACTTGAGATAGTGGATTTGGATCATGTACCACTCAAATGACTAGAGAGATGTACTTTTTGAGTGGGAGTTCTTAAGTAATATGATTAATTGAACTAATTATCATGAACATAGTCTAATGGTCTTTGCGAATTACGATGTAGCTTGCACTATAGCTCTACTGTTTTTATATGTTCCTAGAGAAAATTTAGTTGAAAGTTGATCGTAGCAACTTTGCGGACCGAGTCCGTAAAACTGAGGATTGTCCTCATTGCTGCGCAGAAGGCTTATGTCCTTAATACACCACTTGGTGTGTTGCACCTCGGGCGTCGTCAATGGATGTTGTGAACATCTGACATACACGTCTTTGATGACTACATGATAGTTCAATGCGCAATACTTAATGGCTTAGAAGCAAGGCGCCGAAGACGTTTTGAAAACGTCGCAGAACATAAGACATGTTCAAAGAGATGAAATTGAGATTTCATGCTCGTGCTGTTGTTGAGAGGTGTAAGACCTCTGACAAGATTCTTTGCCTACAACGTAAAGGAGAAAAGCTCAAATCATTGAGCATGTTCTCAGATTGTCTGAGTACAACAATCGCTTGAATCAAGTGGGAGTTAATCTTCCAGATGAGATAGTGATGGTTCTCCAAAGTCACTGCCACTAAGCTGCTAGAGCTTCGTGATGAACTATAAACAAATCAAGGATAGATATGATGATCCTTAAGTGATTCACAATGTTTGACACTGCGAAAGTAGAAATCAAGAAGGAGCATCAATTGTTGATGGTTAGTAAAACCACTAGTTTCAAGAAGGGCAAGGGCTAGAAGGGATACTTCATGAAATGGCAAACCAGTTGCTGCTCTAATGAAGAAACCCAAAATTGAATCCAAACCTGAGACTAAGTGCTTCTATTATGAAGGAAACGGTCACTGACGCGGAGCTACCCTAGATACTTCGTAGATAAGAAGGCTGGCAAAGTCGACAAAAGTGTATTTGATGTACATGATATTGTTGTGTACTTTACTAGTACTCCTAGTAGCACGAGGGTAATGGATACCGGTTCGGTTGCTAAGTGATTAGTAACTCGAAATGAAAGATATGGTACAAACGGAGACTAGCTAAAGGCGAGGTGACGATATGTGTTGGAAGTGTTTCCAAGGTTGATGTGATGAAACATCGCGCGCTCCCTCTATCATCAAGATTGGTGGGAAAACTTAAATAATTGTTATTTGGTGTTTGCGTTGAGCATGAACATGATTGGATCGTGTTTATTGCAAAATGATTATTCATTTAAAGAGAATAATAGTTATTCTATTGAATAATTACCCTCAGTGGTTTATTGAATCTCGATCGTAGTGTTACACATGTTCATAATATTGGTGCCAAAAGATACAAAGTAATAAAGATAGTACCACCTAGTTGTGGCACTGCCACTTGAGTCATGTTGGTACAAAATGCATGAAGAAGCTCCATGTCGATGGGTCTTTGTACTCGCTCATTTTTGAAACATTTGGGACATGAAACCATACCTGTTGGTATAAAATGCATGAAGAAACTCCATAGAGATGGATCGTTTGGACTCACTTGATTTTGAATCACTTGAGACATGCAAACCATGCCACATGAAACAAGAGAGTAACTTGTTGGGAGTAATGCATTTTTGATGTGTGCAGTTTAATGAGTGCTAAGGCACGCAGTGGATATTGTTATGTTCTTACTTCACTAACAATTTGAGTAGATACATGAGTATTTACTTGATGAATCACAAGTCTGAAATATTGAAAATTTCAAAGCAATTTTAGAGTGAAGATCGTCGTGACAAGAGGATAAATTGTCTACGATATGATCATAGAGATGAATATCTAAGTTACGAGTTTTTGGTACGCAGTTAAGAGAAAGTGAAAATTGTTTTGCAGTTCATGCCACCTGGAACACCATAGTGTGATGATGTGTCTGAACGTCATAGCCACGCCCTATTTGATATGGTGCATACTATGATGTCTCTTATCGAATTACCACTATCGTTTATGGGTTATACATTAGAGACAACCGGATTCACTTTAAATGGGGCACCGCGTATTTCCGTTGAGATGACACAGTATAGACTATGGTTTGCAGAAGCCTAAATTTTCGTTTCTTGAATGTTTGGGGCTGCGATGCTTATGTGAAAAAGTTTCAGTCTGATAAGCTCGAATCCAAAGCGGATAATGCATCTTCATGGGATATCCAAAACAGTTGGATACATATCCTATCTCCGATCCGAAAGCAAAGTGTTTGTTGCTAGAAACGGGTCCTTTCTCAAGGAAAGGTTTCTCTCGAAAGAATTGAGTGGGAGGGTGGTGGAACTTGATGAGGTTAGTGAACCGTCACTTCAACCAGTGTGTAGCAGGGCGCAGGAAGAAGTTCCGGTGGCGCCTACACCAATTGAAGTGGAAGCTGATGATGGTGATCATTAGAGCTTTGTATCAAGTTACTACAAATCTCGTAGGTCGACAAAGGTCGCGTACTACTACAGAGTGGTACGGTAACCCTGTCTTGCAGGTCATGTTGTTAAACAACAATGAACCTACGAGTTATGTAGAAGCAATGGTGGGCCCGGATTCCGACAAATGGCTGGAGGCCATGAAATCCGAGAGAGGATCCATGTATAAAACAAAGTGTAGACTTTCGAATAACTACTTGATGGTCGTAGGACTATTAAGTAAAGATGGATCTTTAAAAGGAAGACAGTCGATGATGGTGATAAGTCACTATTAAGAAAAGCTCGACTTGTCGCAAAGATGTTTCCGACAAGATCAAAGAGTTGACTATGATGAGACTTTTCTCACTCGTAGCGATGCTCAAAGTCTGTTGGAATTATGTTAGTAGTTGCTGCATTATTTATGAAATATTGCACATAGGATGTCAAAACAATGTTTCCTCGACGGTTTCCTTCAGGAAAGGTTGTATGTGATACAACCAGAAGGTTTTGTCGATCCTGGGAATACTAACAAGTATGCAAGCTCTAGCGATCCTTCAATGGAATGGTGCAAGCATCTCGGAGTTGGAATATACACTTTGATGAGGTGATCAAAGATTTTGGGTTTGTACAAGGTTAATGAGAAACTTGTATTTCCAAAGAAGTGAGTGGGAGCACTATAGTATTTCTGATAAGTATATGTGGTTGACATATTGTTGATCGGAAGTAATGTAGAATTTCTGTAAAGCATATAGGTTGTTTGGAAGGGGTTTTTCACAGGAAGTCCTGGATAGAGCTACTTCAACACTGAGCATCAAGATATATGGAGATAGATCAAAATGCTAAACAGAACTTTCAAATGAAATGCATGCCTTGACAAGTTTTTGAAGGAGTTCAAAATAGATCGACAAAGAAAGAGTTCTTGGTTGTGTTGTAAGGTGTGAATATGAGTAAGACTCAAAAGCCTGACCACGGCAGAAGAAAGAGAAAGGACGAAGGTCGTCCCCTATGCCTTAGCCATAGTCTCTACGGTATGTCATGCTGTGTACCACACCTGATGTGTGCCTTGCCACAAGTCTGTTAAGAGGTATAGAGAGTGATCCAGGATTTAATCACTGAACATCGGTCAAAGATATCCTTAGTAACTAATAGACTAAGGAATTTTTCTCAATTATGGAGGTGGTTGAAGACTTCGTCGTAAAGGGTTACGTTGATGCAAGCTTTGACACTAATCCAAATAACTATGAGTAGTAAAACGGATTCGTATAGTAGAGTAGATATTTGGAGTATTTCCGAATAGCACGTAGTAGCAGCATCTATAAGATGACATAAAGATTTGTAAAGAACACTCGGATCTGAAAGTTTCAGAACCATTGACTAAAACCTCTCTCACGAGCAAGACATGATCAGACCCCAGAACTATATGGGTGTTGGATTCGTTGAAATCACATGGTGATGTGAACTAGATTATTGACTCTAGTGCAAGTGGGAGACTGTTGGAAATATGCCCTAGAGGCAATAACAAATTAGTTAGTATTATATTCCCTTGTTCATAATAATCGTTTATTATCCATGCTAGAATTGTATTGATTGGAAACTCAAATACATGTGTGGATACATAGACAACACACTGTCCCTAGTGAGCCTCTAGTTGACTAGTTCGTTGATCAAAGATGGTCAAGGTTTCGTGACCATAGGCAAGTGTTGTCACTTGATAACAATATCACATCATTAGGAGAATCATGTGATGGACATGATCCAAACTATGAATGTAGCATATTGATCGTGTCGTTTTATTGCTATTGTTTTCTGCGTGTCAAGTATTTGTTCCTATGACCATGAGATCATATAACTCACTGGCACCGGAGGAATACCTTGTGTGCATCAAACGTCGCAACGTAACTGGGTGACTATAAAGGTGCTCTACAGGTATCTCTGAAGGTGTCTGTTGAGTTAGTATGGATCAGTATTGGTATTTGTCACTCCGTGTGATGGAGAGGTATCTTGGGGGCCCACTCGGTAATACAACATCACACACAAGCCTTGCAAGCAATGTGACTTAGTGTAATTCACGGGATCTTGTAATACGGAACGAGAAAAGAGCCTTGCCGGTAACGAGATTGAAATAGGTATGCGGATACCGACGATCGAATCTCGGGCAAGTAACATACCGAAGGACAAAGGGAATGACGTACGGGATTGCCTGAATCCTTGACACTGAGGTTCAACCGATAAGTTATTCGAAGAATATGTAGGATCCAATATGGGCATCCACGTCCCGCTATTGGATATTGATCGAGGAGTACCTCTAGGCATGTCTGCATAGTTCTCGAACCCGTAGGGTCTGCACACTTAAGGTTCGGCGATGTTTTAAGTATAGTTGAGTCATATGTGTGGTTAACAAATGTTGTTCGGAGTCCCGGATGAGATCACAAACGTCACTAGGGTTTCCGAAATGGTCCGGAGACGAATATTGATATATAGGATGACCTCATTTGGTTACCGGAAAGTTTTCGGGCTTTACCGAGAATGTACCTGGAGTGACAAATAGGTTCCGGGTGTTTACCGGTAGGGGCCAGCACACCCGGGGAAGCCCATAGGCCTTAGGAGTGCCGCACCAGCCCTTGGTGGGCTGGTGGGACAGCCCAAAATGGCCCTATGCACAGGAGAAAGAAAATCAAAGAGAAAAGAAAAAAAAGGTGGGAAGGAAGGGAAGGACTCCACCTTCCAATCCTAGTTGGACTTGGATTGGAGGTGGACTCCTCCACCTCCTTGGCCGACGGACCCTTGGGGTCTTGGACCCCAAGGTAAGCCTCCCCTCCGCTCCTATATATAATGGGGTTCTAGGGCTGATTGGAGACAACTTTTGCCACGGCAGCCCGACCACAAACACCACGATTTTTCCTCTAGATCGTATTTCTGCGGAGCTCGGGCGGAGCCCTGCAGGAGTAGATCCTTCACCACCACCGAAGCGCGGTCACGCTGCCGGAGAACTCAACTACTTCTCTGTCTTGCTTGCTGGATCAAGAAGGCCGAGATCATCGTCGAGCTGTACGTGTGCTGAACGCGGAGGTGCCATTCGTTCGACACTAGATCGGAGCGGATCGTGGGACGGATCGTGGGACGGTTCGTGGGGCGGATCGAGGGACGTGAGGACGTTCCACTACATCAACCGCATTTCTTAACGCTTCCTGTTGTGCGATCTACAAGGGTACGTAGATCCAAATCTCCTCTCATAGATGGACATCACCACGATAGGTCTTCGTGCGCGTAGGAAATTTTTTGTTTCCCATGCGACGTTCCCCAACACCCCGGGTCTAGTCACTTATATATTCAGAAAACTTATAATTTCCCCGTTTTTATTATTTGTATTTTATTTTATTTTCCAAGTCACAAATATCTAGAATTATCGACACACCTCATTCGCTTGCAAATAACGAGATCAAGGGAACTGACAACCCTCTTACCCGCGTTGGGTGCAAGTTGTTTGATCTTTTGTGTGCAGCCACTCAAGTCGAATGAGGATTGATATTAGTATTGGTTCGATAAACCTTGGTTTCTTAATTGAGGGAATTACTTACTCGCACTGTGCTACGATAACGCATTCCCCTTCATGGAAAACCCAACACAGATCACAAGTATTAGGCCTTTGCCCTTACAGTCGTTGGCGGAGTTGTTGGCCTCCGCGGCTGGTGAAGGGTCTTGGTCATGTGAGGAGGAGGTGTAGATGCCGTTGTTTTCGTCGGATTCAGAGAGGATGATGAGTCCCTATGTCTAGCGGACGACCATGTCCTTCTCCTGCTTCAACTTGGCGATACGAGCCACCTCCGTCGCTGCCTCCTTCCTCATGTGCTCCGACTGCTCAATAGCAAGCCGGAGCACCTTGGCGTTCTTGCGTCGGAGGCGGCGAGTGTTGATACCTCCGTTTTGCATCGTGATTTCTTATTGATAAATATATTTCTTTTGGCAATTATTATATTTTATGACACATTTCTAATGCATTTTCTCTCTTAATTTACAAGGTACATCGCAAAGAGAGAAATCGCCAAAAACTGGAATTCTGGATCTAAAAACAAAGAAAAAGGTTGAAAATTCTATTGACTCCAAATAACCTGATACTTCATGAGGATTTTTTTGGAATATATATGAATTTATGGGGCAAATAAGTGCCATAGGGGGGACACCTGTGGCTCCCAAGCCAACAGGGCATGACCACCCCCCTCGGCGTGCCTTGATGGCTTGGGAAGCCCACGTGCAGGCCCACGCCCCATCTTCTGCTATATGAAGGATTTTAACCTAGGAAAATTATAAGGATACTTTCAGGACGAATCGCCTCTGTCTCAAGGTGGAAACCTGGTCAGAGGCCCTTTTGTTCTGTGGTAGAGAGATTCTATCACGGAAACTACCCTTCGGGAGGGGGAAACCGAAGCTGTCTTCATTACCAACACTTCCTCCTTTGTGGGAGGACAAATCTTCATCAACATATTCACCATCACTGTCTTATCTCAAACCCTAGTTTATCTCTTGTATTCAACATTTGTCTCAAAACCTCAGAGTGGTACCTGTGGGTTACTAGTAGTGTTGTTTACATCTTGCAGTTGATGCTTCTTGGTTTGTTTGGTGGAAGATAAAATATTCCGATCCTTTATAATATTTATTACACCTCTCATCTTGAACATGGTGATGATTTGTGAGTATTTACTTTTTTGTTGAGGACATGGGAGAAGTCTTGTTATAAGTAATCATGTGAATTTGGTATCCGTTTGATATTTTGATGATATGTATGTTGTAGCTTCCTTTAGTGGTGTCATCTGAATGTTTACTACATGACACTTCACTATATTTTGGTCCTAAGGTAAGGCACTGTGTAGTAATATGTAGAGGATGGGTTGCTAGAGTGATAGAATCTTAAATCCTAGTCTATGCGTTATTCCATAAGTGGCTGATTTGGATCCATATGTTTGATGTTATAGTTAGATTTATTTTAATTCTTCTTTCATAGTAGTGAATGCTTGAGAGCGTGGGTAATCCTAAGTAGGTTGTTTGCTCAAGTGATAACAACACCTAAGAACCAGTCCACCCACATATCAAATTCTCAAAGTAGCAAATGTGAATCAACTCAACATGATGAACATGACTAGATGGAAATTCACATGTGTCCTCGAGAGCACTTTGCTTCATATAAGAGAATTGGCAGGACTATTCATTGCTAAAAAAGGAATGGGCTACCTTTTTTAACACTTTTTACTTTTTCTACTTGTCACTTGTTGTGAATTATCTTGGTACAAAACTATATATCATGGTTACTTACAACACTTGTCGAGAACATCTTGCTAAAAACTACTTACCATTTCCTTTTGTTCCTTGTTGGGTTCTACACTCTTACTTATCGAAAGGACTAGGACTGATCCCCTATACTTGTGGGTCATCAAGACTCTTTTTTGGGAATGTTACCAGGGAATGAAGCGCCCTTGCTGAGTGGAATTTTGGTGAGGAACATTTTCGGTACGTGCTGAAATTTACTGTTGCTTGCAACTATGGATGATAATCCTTTGAGAGGTTTGTTCGAGTATCTTCACCCCAAATGGAAGTTTAAAAGGCCGCTCCCCCAACCTACTGTATTTTATGAAAATATTTATTATGAGATTCCTTCGGGTATGTTAGAAAAACTTCTAGCTAATCCTTATGCAGGAGATGGAACAACTCATCCTAATTTGCATTTGATATATATAGATGAGATTCGTGGATTATTTAAGCTTGGAGGATTATCCGAGGACAAATTTAATAATATTTTTTCCCTTCATCTTTGGAGGGAAGGCACTGATTTGGTATACGCAATTGTATGATATTGTAAGATGGGACTGGAACCGATTGAAGCTGGAATTTCACTAGAAGTCTTATCCTATGCATCAAGTTCATCATGGTTGGAATTATATATGTAATTTTTTGCCTAATGAAGGGTAAAGCATTGCTCAATCTTGTGGGAGGCTTGAATCTATTATGTACACTTGCCCCAATCATGAGCTCCCATGATAAATAAATATAAAAAATTAGGCTCGACTTTCTTATGATGATTAGTTAATACTGGATTCTTCTTCCAATGGTACCTACATGAAGAGAACTATGGAATTCAAATGGGATTTTCTGGAAAGAATTAAACGCAACTCTGAAGATTGGGAGCTTCACAAAGGTAAAGAGTGAGGTATAAAACTTGAGTTTGATTGTGTTAAATCTTTTATAAAAACCGATACTTTTCATAAGTTTGGTGCTAAATATAGACTTGACTCTCAGATAGTAGCTTCCTTTTGTGAAACATTTGCTTCTCATGTTGATCTAGCCAAGGAGAAGTGGTTTATACATCATCCACCCATTTAATAATTGTTAGAGGAACCTATTAATGCTAAATAAGAAACTACTATTTATAATTTTTATGAAGTTGTGCCCACTACTTATATTTAAAAACCACCTTTTCGTGTTAGCATTAAGGAGCATGCTAAGGCTACAACTGTGGTTAATAATAACAATGTTAGAAGATCCAAACCTTCTGAACAAATAAATATAGAACCTAATATTGTTATGGTTTAAATCTCTTGGTTGATAATATTGACGGGCAGGTTATTTACTTCTATGATGAAGCTGCTAGGATGGCAAAACCTGTTAGAAACAAAACGGATGAGTTAGATAAAAATAAACCACTTGTTGGCATGCGTGTTGTTTATATTAAGATTGGAAAACATTGCTATCATGGCTTGTGTGATATGGGTGCTAGTGTGGGAGCTATTCATTTTACCATACGTCAAGAAATATGAATGACATAACACCCGCTAAGATGGAAGACATTGATGTTACTATTAAACATGCAAATAAATACACTATTTCACCACTTTTGATTGTTAGAGATGTCAATGTCTTGTGTGGAAAAATCAAACACCCTACCGGTTTCTTAGTACTTGGTTCACAACAAGATTTTTTTTGTCCCATTATATTTGGTAGACCTTTCTTGAATATTGTTGATGCTGAAATTAATTGTGTTACATAAAAGGTTAAAGTCAGTTTTTGTTATGTGCCTCATGAATTTAATTTCTCTACGTTTGGTAGAAAACCACATGAGAAAGAGTTATCTAGTATGGATGAAATTATTGGTCTTGCTTCTATTTTTGTGCTTCCTACTGGTTCGTTAGAACAATATTTGCTAGACCATGGAAATGATATGCATATGAATGAGAGGAATGAAATAGAAGAATTATTCTTTAAACAAACACCTATATTCTTAAACTCAATTTACCCGTTGGCATTTTAGGGGATCCTCCCCCACCTAAGGGAGATCACGTGTTTGACCTAGAGAAATTATTTGATACTATGAAATATGCTTATCTTGATGAAAAGACTATATATTAGTTATTATTAGTGCTAACCTTTCAGAGCATGAAGAAAAGAGATTACTCAAAACTCTGAAGAAGCACCGAGCTACTATTGGATATACTCTAGATGATCTTAAGGGAATTAGTCCCACTCTATGGTATCACAACATTAATATGGAACCGGATACTAAACCAGTCGTTGATCATCCACGCCACTTGAATCCTCAAATCAAAGAAGTGGTAAGAACTGAAATATTAAAGCTTCTCGAGACGGGTATAATTGTGTTCCTAAGAAATGATGCATAACTGTTGTTCCTAATGATAAAATGAACTTATCCCACAAAGGATTGTAACTGGCAATAGGATGGTAACTAATTTCAGGAAATTAAACAAAGCTACTAGAGAAGATCATTAGCCCTTGCCTTTTATTGATCAAATGTTAGAAAGATTATCTAAGCACTCACACTTTTGTTTTTTGAATATAACACTTTTGTTTCCTTGATGGATATTCTAGTGTTTCTCAAATACCAGTGTCAAAAGAAGATCAAGATAAAACTACTTTTACTTGTCCGTTTGGAACTTAGGCTTATAGATGTATGCATTTTGGTTTATTCAATGCACCTTCTACCTTTCAACGATGTATGAATGCTATATTCTCTAACTTTCGTGAAAAGATTATTGAGGTATTCATGGATGATTTCTCCATTTACGGGACTTCTTTCTATGATTGCTTGAGCAACCTTGATCGAATTTTGCACGGATGCGAAGAAAATAATATTGTCTTGAATTGGGAGAAGTGCCACTTTATGGTGAATGAAGGCATACTTCTTAGGCATAAAATTATTGAACAAGGTATTGAGGTAGACAAAACTAAAGTTGATGCAATAGAGGAAATTTCATGTCCTTAAGATGTTAAAGGTATAAGAAGTTTACTTGGTCATGCTAGTTTATATAGTCATTTCATTAAAAAATTCTGAAAGATTTCAAGCCCATTAACTAATATTCTTCAAAAAGATATTCCATTTGTTTTTTATGACGACTGTGTAGAAAGCTTTGAAATACATAAGAAAGCCTTGATTTCTGCACCTATTGTTCTGCCAACTAATTGGAACTTAACATTTTAAATTATGTGTGATGCTAGTGATCATGTTGTTGGTTCTGTTCTAGGGCAAAGTATATACAAGAAATCGAATGTTATCCATTACGCTAGTAAGACTCTAAACAAGGCTCAAAGAAATTATGCTATTGCTGATAATCCCCAAGTGCGAGGAAACATCACAGAACTTTCCAAAGATGGAAGTGATAAGTATGGAGTGTCGAACCCAAAAGGAGCTAAAGGTAAGATCAATATTCTCTCAAGTCCTACATGTCACCGATACGACTCTGCATACACCGAACGTTTGCTTCTATCTAGTAACGAGAAACAAAACTGCCTTGTGGGTATAAAGGGGATAGCTTTACTTGATATTGGAGAACAAAAATATAACAATAGTTTCTGCCTAAATAAAGTTAGAATATATTACAATATCTTACATATAGAGAGTGTGGAATAATGATGATATGGTGTGCGGAATCATAATAGGCAATTGATAACAAGATCGGTAATCATTCTTGCAATTTTGTGTGAGGGAGGGGCATGAGTTAACATAATTTCCGTACTTGGATCATATGAGATTATCATTGGCTCTCTTGCAAACATCCGCAACTAGTAGAAATCATTAAGGTAAACCCAACCATAACATTAAACATCAAGTCCCCTTTACTCCTATACGGAAACAACTCCCTTACTCGAGTTTAATCTTTTGTCACTCTAGCCACCCACTATAAGTGAATCATGAACATATTGCAAACCCTATAGCATGACACAACAGGCACCATAGGACAAAACTAAAATAAAACATACACTCAAATCAATCAAGAGTTGATGAAGACGGAACTATACGGGAACCATAGGACAGAACTATACGAGAGTGGACTTCCATAGATGGATAGGGGAAGGTGATGGATACGATGATGTTGATGAAGACGGTCACCGCGGCGATGGTTCCCCCGGCGGCACTACGACACCATCGGAAGAGAGGGGGAGAGGTCTCCCCCCTTAGGCTTCCGCCTCCATGGCCTCTCTCTAGATGGGGAGAGATTCTCCCATATGGTCATTGGCTGCCTTGGCTCCCTGATGGGTGCCCTCAGGGATTGGATCTCTGTCTCTATGTTACTCTTTTGTTTTCGCTACTGTTTTCTCTCGATATTGGTTTTTTGTTCTCTCCTGTTTTGCTACTATTTTCTCTCTCCATATTAGTTTTTCTTCGATATAGATAGTTGCGATGGCAAGGTGGAGAGTCTCTCCTAATTACTGAGAGTTTACATATTTATAGGATTTTTGGCATTGGAGTCATGCACGAAGGAGTTACGAGGGGCCCACAAGCCATCAGGGCCCTTTGCCCCCTGGGCACGCCCTGATTTCTTGTGAGAACCTCGTGGCCCCCTCTGATGGTTCTTCGCTCGAATGTTGTTCATATGTTCCAGACAAAATTACCAAAAAGTTTCGGGTGATTATGAGAACTTCATTTTCTGCACAAAAAAGTGACACCACGGTAATTTTAATGAAAATAGCGTCAGTCCGGGTTAGTTCTAATTAAATCATAAAAGTGCATCAAAGCCATATAAAAATATTATAAACATAGGTGAATATCGCATGAATACTTCATAAATTATCAATATGTTAGAGACGTATCAGCATCCCCAAGCTTAATTCCTGCTCGTACTTGAGTAGGTAAATGATAAAAGAAAAAAATTATGAAGTGTGAACACTAGCATAGTATATAAGTCTGATCAATGTTACTTCCAATCACTTTTTTCTAGCATAATAAACAGCAACTCATTTCTCATAGATCCTCTCATGATCAAGTAACAAGCTATTCACATGTTAAAGTATAGACCATAAACTTTCTTGAAAAATAGAAAATATGTTTTTAGTCATCAAACAATTATAATTCATCCTATTTTCAGGAATGGTCTATGTAAGAGCTTTGATTAAGCAAAGTCCACATATCAACTATCATTTAGTCTTCCATGACTGCTTACACTCAAAGCATATTTTTGGAGCAAGTAATTTCAATCAAACATATACGAGGATAAGGGCTTAATGCCTCCCAACTTATTTATCTCACGGATAATGTCAACAATAATGAATCATGATCACCTATATCCAACTGGATATATGTGCCTAGATCATTCCCTACCACATGATGCTTGCCAACTAAAGGATTAATAGATTGGAATAGGGATGAAAATTATTGACTCTTGTATGAAAGTAAAAAAATAGAAAAGTAAAAGATAGGCCCTTCGCAGAGGGAGGCAGAGCTTGTCATGTGCTTTTTATTTTTCAATGTGCTATGTCCTAATGAAAAGGAACGTCACTTTATATTGCCTCTTCTGATAGCAAACTTGATTATGCAATTTGTCGCTTTTATTTCTTTGCCATCACAAGATTGTACACAACTTATTTTCCCTTACAATAAAAGATCATTCAAGTTTAGGAGCACTTTTTATTGCTTTGTGCACCAATGGCAACTTACTTGAAGGATCATATTAAATCCATAGGTAGGAATGGTGGACTCTCATGGCAAGAAACTGGGTCTAAGGGTTATGGGTATACAAGTAGTAGCTCTACTAGTGTGAATTTTTGGGCTAGAGAAGGATCTAAAGGAAGCACCACATGTTAGAGGATACATGACAATATAATTACTATGTGAATATAAGCAAATATAACCATTACGATGTCTTCCTTGTCCAACGTCAACTACTTGATCAAGTTTGAAAATAATTAATGGGGGCTCACAATCATAGAAGATTTCCAAGATAGTATATTTATATGTGAAATCTCTCTTCCTTCAATATTCTTTCATGAATTGTTCAAGTGACCAATGTTAGGTTTGCTAACCTCCAATAAGTTTTATTGCTTATGCACTTAGTATGTGAAATCACTTCTCCCCATGGGACAAGCATATGAAGCTTATATAATTTCATGTTTTATGACATTCAATTCATTCAACATTGTCTCTTTGGATATATGTGAAGCACAAGAGTGACCATCAAACTACTCTCAACAAGATATAAGTCAAGTTCATAGAGAATTCTTCAATGAATATAGAGAAACCAATATCCAAGATCAAAATATATAAGTGAAGCATATGAAGCATTCCGTAAATCCATACTTAAAAATTTAAGTGAAGCGCATGAAGCATTCTATAAATCAACCAAGGATTATATCATACCAACATGGTGCATAAAATGAAATGGAATAATAAACACAAAATATGTTACAACAATAGCACATGTGAATGAATGAAATCTTTGGATCAACATTAGCTAACTAGTAATTGTTGAAGAACACAGGTGGGATGCGTAGCATCCTCGAGCTTAAATGTTTGAGCCTTTGTATCCCGTTCAATCCGACAATGTTGAAGATGAAAGAGGAGATGACATCCGGGGCATCCCCAAGCTTAGACACTTGATTATTCCTTGGATATTACCTTGGGGGTGACTCGGTCATCCCCAAGCTTAGGTTCTTGATGCTCCTTATTCTCCTCATATCGGTATCTCCCCAAAACTTGAAAACTTCAATCACACAAACTTAACACAAAATCACGTGAGATCCGTTAGTATAATAAGCAAATCATAAACTTTAGGTACTCTCATAAATTGATTCATATTTAATTATTGCATAAGGTACTGTATTCTAACTTCTCCATGGCTTATACCCCTGATACAATCCATAGCATCGTCAAAACAAGCAAACTATGCAAGCAAAAAACAGAATCTGTCTAAAACAAAATATCATGTAATGATCAGCACAAACACCATATTTATGTAAATACAAAAATTCTGAAAATTAGGAAAACCTTGGGCATTTGTATATTAATGCTCTATAAAAAATTCAGATCAAAAAGACGTTCCAGAAAAATCACAGAAATTCTGCACAAAACGTCAAAGTTTCTGTTTTTGCACCATATCAATTCTACTGATCATCCAAATCATCCCAAAGGCTTTACTTGGCACATTATTGAAATAAGAAACACAAAACATTATTACTACATTAGATTAATCATGTGAACACACACAAAACATAAATGGTAAGTGTTGGGTTGTCTCCCGACAAGCGCTTTCCTTTAAAGCCTTTTAGCTAGACATGATAATTTCAATGATGCTCACAAAAGAATAGTAGATAAAACATGCAAAAGAGAATCATGAATATTATGAAAAGGACATGAAAAATTATGAAAACAGGAGAGGAGATTCACATGCAAATATAGTATCTTGGACATCTTTTATGATTGTGAGCCCCCATCAAATATTTTCTACATGATCGAATTATTGATGTCGGACAAGGAAGACATCGTAATGAGTTGTGTTTGTTTACATACACATAGAACTTATATTGTCATGGATCCTCTAACATGTGGTGCTTGTCTAGGTTCTTTCTAGCCAAAATATTCGCACTAAGTAGAGATACTACTTATGCACCCATAACCCTTAGACCTACTTTCTTCCCATAGGAGTCCACTATATTTATGTATGGATTGAATAAGATCCTTCAAGTAAGTTTTCGTTGGTGCATAAAGCAATAAAAATGGCCCCTAACTAAGTATGATCTTTTATTGTAAGGGAAAATAAGCTTTGTACGATCTTGTGATGGCAAAGAAATAAAAGTGATAAACTGCATAATAAAGGTTGCTATCACAAGGGGCAATATAAAGTGAATTTCCTTTGCATTAAGAGTTTTCACATCCAAAAATAGAAAGCGCATGACAACCTCTACTTCCCTCTATGAAGGGCCTATCGTTTACTTTCATGTATATACTTTAATGCAAGAGTCGATAATGTTTATTCCCATTCCAATCTATTAATTCTTTAGTGGCAAGAATCATTTGTTGGGTAAAGAACACGGCACATATATCAATTGGATGTAGATGATCATAAGTCATTATTGTTGACATTATCCTTAAGGTAAACAAGTTGGGTGGAGAAACAATAAAGCACATATCTTCCTATGTGTCTGATGGAAACATTAACTCCAAAAATATGCATTGTGTGTCAACAATAATCATAGAAGACTAAATGATAATTGAGTATGTGAACTTGCCAAAATGAAAAGATCTTACATAGACTCTTCTCTGAAATATGATGAATTGTGATTGTCTCAATGACTAAGAACATAGTTTGCTCGTTGTCAATAAAGGTTATCCTCCATACTTCAAAGTTTGTGGATAGATTGTTACTTGTTTATGATAAGTTATATGATGAAAACTTGTTGCTATGATAATATACATGATGCTCATATGTCAGTATTGTGTTTTGATCAACACTTCTCTCTCTCAAATTATGTGATCATTATTATCGAGTTTGACTTTCGCTTGTGAACAAGCGAGGTCTAAGCTTGAGGGAGTTGATACGTCCATCTTGTATCATGATTTCTTATTGATAATTATACCATTTTTGGACATTATTATGTTTTATGATACAATTATAATGTATTTTCTCTCTTAATTTACAAGGTACGTCACAAAGAGGGAAATTACCAGAAACTGGAATTCTGGACCTGAAAAACAAGAAAAGGCTGAAAATTCTATGGACTCCAAATGACCTAAATCTTCATGAGGATTTTTGTGTGCAATATATCTGAATTTATGGAGCAAAGAAGTGCAAAAGGGGGCATCTGTGGCTCCCAAGCCAATAGGGTGCGCCTTGATGGCTTGCGAAGCCCAGGGGCAGGCCCAGGCCCCCTCGTGTGCTATATGAAGGGTATTTACCTAAAAGATTCAGAAGGATAGTTTCGGGATGAAGCCCGTCGTCTTGAGGAGGACACGTGGGTAGAGGCCCTTTTTCTCTTCGGCATAGTGATTCTGCTAGGGGACTTCCTCCCGTAAGGGGGAAATTGGAACCATCGTCATCACCAACGCGTCCTCCTTCGTGGGAGTACCAATCTTCATCAACATCTTCACCAACACCATCTCATCTAAAAGCCTAGTTACTCTCTTGTGTTCAATCTTTGTCTCAAAACCTGAGATTGGTACCTATGGGTTACTAGTAGTGTTGATTACATCTTGTAGTTAATGCTTGTTGGTTTGTTTGGTGGAAGATAACATGTTCACATTCTTTATCATATTTATTACACATCTGATCATGGACATGGTGATGATTTGTGAGTGGTTATCTCGAGGACATGGGAGAAGACTTCTTATAAGTAATCATGTGAAGTTGGTATTCCTTCGATATTTTGATGATATGTATGTTGTAGCTTCCTTTAGTGGTGTGATGTGAACGTCGACTATATGACACTTCACCATATTTTGGGTCTAAGGAAAGACATTGTGTAGTAATAAGTAGATGATGGGTTGCTAGAGTGACGGTAGCTTAAACCCTAATTTATGTGTTATTCCATAAGGGGGTGATTTGGATCCACATGTTTCATACTATGGTTAGATTTATCTTAATTCTTCTTTCGGAGTTTTGAATTCTTGCGAGAGGGGGTAATCGTAAGTATGTTCTTTCTTCAATTAAGAACATCGCCTAATCACCGGTCCACCCACATATCAAATTATCAAAGTAACGAACGTGAGCCAACTCAACATGATGAACATGACTAGATGGAAATTCACATGTGTCCTCGAGAGCACTTTGCTTCATATAAGAGAATTGGCAGGCCCGTCCTTTTCTACAAAAAGGATTGGGCTACCTTGCTGCACACTTGTTACTTTTGCTACTTGTCACTTGTTACGAATTATCTTGCTACAACTATATATCATTGTTACTTACATCACTTGCAGAGAACACCTTGCTGAAAACTGCTTATCATTTCCTTCTCCTCCTAGTCGGGTTCGACACTCTTACTTATCGAAAGGACTACGATTGAACCCCTATACTTTTGGGTCATCAAGTGTCTATCTCCACCGTCGTGAGGGACCGGCGGTAGACCCATGCGAGGAGCCGCTCGTCCTCGTCGGGATCCACCAACATCCCACGGCTGTGGCGCGTGGACTGCTCTGCCACGTCCCTCTCCCTTGCATGTTGCCTCTCTCGACGAGCGGCGTGTGCGGGCCGACGGCGCGGGCAATACCACCCATCACTGCATGTGTGAAGGAGCTGCCGACAAGGGAAGGAGACGTCATGGGGGTTGTGTGGGCTACGCTGTCATGGCGGAGCTGCGCGCGTGCAGGAGGGTCCACCTCCGGCGTCTGCGCTGCGTCGGCGCGAAAACTACGACGACGCTCTAGATCCGGAGTTGTCGCAAGTATCCACCTTCGACCACTCCAAGGTAATGAGGAGGGCAGATCCTCGTCGTAGTTGAGGTCGGAGCTGGACATCGGAGTGGATGGGATCGAAATCAAAGAGGGAGAGGAGAGGGCGGAGCGAGAGAGAGTCGGCTAGGGTTCGGAGTAAGGTGCCCAGATTGGAGTTTTTGTGGGACAGGCCTGTCAGATAGGACGTGGCAGACGCGCCCGAATGTGACCGGCCCACCAATATCCGCCCTAGATTTTGGCTGGATATGAAGGATGCCGGTCAGCTCAGACGTTTGAGTTTTTGAGACGGATTTTTGAGGTACGGTTGGATTGTTTTCGTGGCCAGTTAATAACCAGACGCTCTGCCCGAACATTTAAGACGGATATGAAAGGTCTAGTTGTAGATGCTTTTAAATCATATTAGCCACACGTGGATAGTTGGGGCAGCTGTCCACGGGGCAACATTGGTCATGCCCTGAGGGCATATACAAGTCAGCAGTCTATAATGCATGTCATATGAGATATTTTTCTATGTGAAGGTAAGAGAACGGGGGTGTTAGAATTTTACAAATGGTCGGTATATCTAAAATGTCGCTACTTATCAACACACATTTTTCGATTATACACTCAGCCGTCGTTAATTTGATGACTCCCCGTCCAATTGTCATATCCCCTGCTCCACGATTCCTCCTAGTTTTTGAATCCTATAGATAAACTGAACAGACAGTCTAAAGCTACTTTCAATGCATTGATGCTAAGAAGAGATGCTAAGCACATTTAAAAGTTTAACAAACAAAGCCTCCAATGTAGTACAAGTTGTTTTTGCATCTATCTATAGATGACGTGGGGGTTGCTACACACAAACATGCGTCTGAATTAATGTACATGCCCTAAGAACAAATATGAGCACCAGTAAAGCATCACTCCTTTGCTTGGTTGGCAAATAAATTTTGCTCCTTAAAATGCACCGATTCCTTGCTTAGTTACTTGACACGGCAAAAGAACCAAGGGACTGGCCGAAAAGAAAGACAGGGACCGGGTGGATGGAACGATGCGGGTGCAAATGATTATCAGCGCAGCACACGTGGGGTGGGCGTCCGATACGAACCGTATCCGACCGTGGGGTATTGGCTTCAGATCCTTGTCGCTGCTAGCTTGTTGGCTTCCCCGTCCCCTCGTGTGTCTGGTCCCCCGCCACCAGCCCACTGCCACTGGTCCTCGGTCCCTCCCGAATCGGTCAGGTGAAGCACTCAAGATGGATCAAGCGCCGCGTTCGTTCATCGCGCCACGCCGCCGCCCCAGGACGGCTTGGCCGCGCGCGCGCGAGCTACTTCGAACCACCTGCTGGTAGCTCGGGTTTTATCTTTACCGGCCAATAGTAGGTACGTCGGTCATGAAACTCTAGCCACTTGTGTTTACTTAAGAACATCTTTAACAGACCCGTATGTGTATGTTGGCCCATAAAATAAGAGTTTATAGTCCGCTGAAGACCAGATTTATGGGATAAATTCCTAGTTGTAGATCAGTGTCGGTGTTTGGGTAATGGGGTCTCCTCAGGACCCCTCTGGAGCGGCGGATATTCCAAGGCGAGGCCCGTCCTCAGGAGTCAAGGATGACGCAAGAAAAAGACCGGCGAGCACCAGACAGCAGGGTGGCGCAGTTTCCCCTTTAATGCAAAGGAGGCAAGGACGTACTGGGGTTTCGAGGGCATCTCCCAAAGATTTTCCATTCTGGTGCAACAAGACCATGGCCGCTCGCTAGCAGGACGGACGTCACCCCTGAACCCGCCCCTACAGTGCTGGCAGCCACTTTGCAGGCGAAGACCACTTTTGAATTAATCATACGAGCATTTTGTTTCAGTTGTCTGCTAAAATAATCATTAAAACTTTGTTGTTTGGTAACAAAGTTATCAAATTCATCTAAGCATAAGCTAGCAGGTTTATCATAAGGAATATCACTCTCATTGAATCTACGAAGAGAAATTACCTCTACTACTTGTGTCGGGTTATCTGTATTTCTTCAATAGGTGGTAGATTCTTAACATCTTCAGATTTAATACATTTCTTTTGCATAGATTTCTTGGCTTCTTGCATATCTTCAGGACTGAGGAATAGAATACCTCTTTTCTTCGGAGTTGCCTTCGGAGGTGGTTCGGGAATAGTCCAAGCATTATCATTGTTCAAGATATTATTCAATATAATTTCAGCTTGTTCCACAATTCGTTCCCTGAAAACACAACCAGCACAACTATCTAGGTGGTCCCTAGAAGCATCGGTTAGTCCATTATAAAAGGTATCAAGTATTTCATTTTTCTTAAGAGGGTGATCAGGCAAAGCATTAAGTAAGTGGACAAGCCTCCCCCAAGCTTGTGGGAGACTCTCTTCTTCAATTTGCACAAAGTTATATATATCCTGCAAGGCAGCTTGTTGTCACGCCCAAGATGCGACTCTATCCTCAATTTGCCACGAAGGCCTCGACAGGGATAGAAGCGCATCTCGTCGTGTCGCAAGAATGTATATCGTTACAAGTACATGTACTGAAAAGATGAGATATATATAGAATTGGCTTACACTCGCCACAAGCTACATCAGAGTCACATCAGTACATTACATAACATCAAGAGTAAGAGCAGGGTCCGACTACGGACGAAAACAAACGAGAAAAAAAATTAAAACGACGTCCATCCTTGCTATCCCAGGCTGCCGGCCTGGAACCCATCCTAGATTGATGATGAAGAAGAAGAAGAAGCAACTCCAAATGAACAATCAACGCGCTCGCGTCTAGTAACCTTTACCTGTACCTGCAACTGGGGTTGTAGTAATCTGTGAGCCACAGGGGACTCAGCAATCTCATTTCCAAAGGTATCAAGACTAGCAAAGCTTTATGGGTGAGGTAAGGTTAAGTGGTGAGGTTGCAGCAGCGGCTAAGCATATGTTTGGTGGCTAAATTTACGAGTACCAGAAATAAGAGGGGGAAGATCTACGCATAACGGACGTGAACTACAGATGATCAAATAAATGATCCTGAACACCTACCTACGTCAGACATAACCCCACCGTGTCCTCGATCGGAGAAGGAACTCACGAAAGAGACAGTAACGGTTACGCACACAGTTGGCATGTTTTAATTAAGTTAACTTCAAGTTATCTAGAACCAGTGTTAAACAAAGTATCCACGTTGCCACATAACCGTGGGCACGGCTTTCCGAAAGATTTAACCCTACAGTGGTGCTCCAACTAGTCCATCACAAATTACCACAAGCCGCATAGAAATCCTCGATCACGAAGCTCGCGATCTCGTCGGATTCCCTAGTGGAAAACCTCGACTCTGAGATTACCGAAAGCATCACCGGAATCCCGATGCACAAGATATCTCGTCAAAGGTAAAACTAATCCAGCAAGGCCGCCCGACGTGTCGACGAACCTGATAGGAGCCGCGTATCTCGTTCTCAGGACACGACGGATGGAACTGGCTACGAGTGCCAAACCTCGAGTTTCCTCGCGGTGGCCCCGCAGTCAGACCGTTTGGGACCAACACCATCAGCACTTGCCCCTCCTGTTTATGTAAAATTACTCCTCGGGTAGCCTAACTCCCTATGCATTTCAGTATTATCAAATTATTATGTTGGGCAAATGTAAAACCAATGTTGGGCCTTGCCAGACCAGCTTTAATCTAAAACGAATTATCAAGGGGTCCCCATAACAACCCCGATCGTGTTAGGAGCGCTCGATTATGGAACATAACACCGGTAGCCGAAACTAAGGGGGCAAAGGTGGAACAAAACACCAGGCTAGAAAGGCCGAGCCTTCCACCTTTTACCAAGTGTATAGGTGCATTAAATTAAATAGCATTAATATGGTGATATGACAAGGAACCCATGTTTTCACATGGAAGCAACTGCACCTGCAACTAGCAACGCTAACACAGGGTTAAGCAAGCAGTAACATAGCCAATCAGTGGTTTTCTAGGTCGAACAGGTTGAAGGTTTCATGGCATTGTTGAGAGGCTGATATTTAACATGTGGTAGGCAACGAGACATAACGATAGAGACGGTAAAACTAGCATGGCAATGATAGTAATGGTATCTGGGGAAATGATCATCTTGCCTGAGATCCCGCTTGGAAGAAGAATGCCTCCGTGAAGCAGACGAACCGACGTAGTCGAACGGGTCCTCACATCCGACACGCTTGCGGAACTCTATCGAGACGAAGCAAACCGGAAACGCAAATCAACACACGATATCCACCACACGATGCACAACACATATGATGCATGAGCAGCTGAAAACATGCAAGTCACGGCATGACAATCCACACAATCAAACACTACACATTAAGTGAAGTTCAATATGCAACGAGTTGCATATTGACGAAACTCCACGTTAATTATCTAGTTATATCCCGATTAGATACACGGCAATATTAAATGTGGTTAAACATGCAAGAGGTGAAGCGGAAATTAAACTACCTATCTAGAATTTTAAATGAGGTCGGAAATGTCATATAGCACCTCCGAGACGACCTCACATGTTAATTTACAATTCCGTCCTGATCTGAACTAATGCATTTAATTAGTTGTTAAAAATCAAAACAAATAGGTTCACGTGATTCTACGCGTCAAGGCAAGCAATCTAGACATAGAGATCACCTCCAACGGAGCTACGGTTCAAAAGATACAAGCACCGCAAGATATGATGGCATGAATGCAATATGTGTGCAACGGCGGCTACGAGCACCTCAAATCATACAAACAGCAAGAGAAAATGAAACTACACGAGATTCTAAGCAAGTTTCATGTAGGACACGATCAAATCGGAGCTACGGTTCAAAAACTACGAGCAAAACAAGAAATGACTATAATCTGCCAAAATCAGCCACATAGCATTTTCTACGCCCCACAACTTCGGCTACACAACTTCGATAAGCTCAAGCAAGGCATGGCACGGAAGAGGGCAAGAAGCACTACTACAAACAACTAACAACAACTAGCATGGCAGCAAGGAGCACTAGGAAAAGAAGACACAAAAATGGCATCTCACACACTATTTCAGACTTAGTGAAAATTACACCTCATGAAAGTGCAGTTTTCTATCTGAAGCTATATTGACAGCAGCAAAACCTATAGCTACAGGACTCCAAATGGCATGAAAATTTACAGCATGCTAGAGAAACACAAGGGGTACAACTAACTCCATTGGACCAACCTCAAAAGAGCTACAGATCACAAGATGCAAGCAAGACAAGACAACAACAAAATATAACAGATTCCAGACTTAGAAATATTTCAGCTCCTCCAAATCAGCACTATTTCTAGCAACTTGAGAGCAAGCAAACAACACCTAAACATGCATTTCTATTGCAACCAAAAATACCAGGGGCTAAACAAAACATCTAAGAAGAACTCCCTAGTTGACAACTAATTCAAACGAGGCACGGAATAAATCCTACGAATTAATCAAAAAGGCAACATAGAAAAATATCTCGCGAACTAACTTGCTCGAAAGCTAAAACTAATTACACAGAAAAATCACATGGATTTTTCTACCCCGAAAACATATAAAATATGTGGGGTTTGCAACACAAAATAATGCCACACATTAATGCGAGATAATCACCTATATACCGGAAAATAAACTACCGGCAAACCATACATGCAAAAATACCTACGACCGCTCTAAAATTCATGGAATTATGGTTCCTAAAACACGGGCATTTAAACTAAGGCATACGGGCAACCCGGTCTTGCATGAAAAATAAATACGAGTCAAAACCTATTAGGACAACATGCTTATGTAGGCAAACAGCACGCTAAACGACGTCAAACAAAAGTGCAAGTTATAAAATCGGATTCTACGCGAAAAGTTACACAAGATACATATGCTACTCGTCGCGATCCGATATACGGTTTAGGAACTACGGTCATTTTAAAACCTAGCAATTTTTCTGGAACTAATAAATCTTTGGAAAATCCTAAAATATGCTAATGGGCCTAATTCGTTCATGGGCCTAACACAGCAAGCGCTTAATTAAAAAAATGCAATGGGCGGGGTTAATGGGGCCGGCGCTCACCTGAGGCCACTTGGGCCGGCGGTGGAGAGGCGGCCCGGGTCGAGGCTGCCGGAGAGGCCGAGATGGCCTAGGGCGCACTTGGGCCGAGCGGGAGGCCGGGGCTGCTGGAGGCGCGTAGCTGGGCCGGCTCAGGGCCCAGCCGAGTGCCACGCGCGGTGTGGGAGCGGGGCGGGCGACGGGGTCGAGCAGCTCCGCTCGATCTGGCGAGCGGCGGCTTTCCCAGGTGGCGCCCGAGCGAGGAAGCGGCCAGAGCGCAGGAGAGAAGACCGGGACGGGCCGACGACTGGCCAGATCCGGCTCCTCCAGTAGGGGCGGCGCGGGAGCTGCCCGGCTTGGATCCGGCGGGGACACGAACGACGAGGAACGGGGCTCCCGGGAGGAGGACGGCCATGGCGGCGGCTGGAGTTGCAGGCCACGGCGGCGAGGCTGGTCGGTAGCGGCTGCTGCTGGCCGGAGGTGGGGCACGGCTCCGGGGCGAGGCCGGGCTCCAGCCCGGTGGCGAGCGGGAGGACTCCGGCGAGGGCTGGCTCGGGCAGGAGGAGCAGCTCGGGAGGAGCGGGGCGGCTCGGATCTGGGCCCAGGCGGGCCTGGATTGGGCCAGGCGGGCCGGCGGCGCTGGGGGAACGAGAGAAAGCAGGTGGAGGCTAACTAGGGTTTCGGGCGCGGATCCCGAGGTGGAAGGGGGCTGTCAAAAAATACACACGGGGACTATATATAGACAAAAGCGGGGGCTAGGTTTAGCGAAATTTCGATCCGGATCCAACCGTGCGGTCGGATTCGGACGATTCCGAACACGGGTATGGGTACGCGGCCGTGTAGGGTGGTTTACCGGAGATGAGAGGGAGAACGGGCGGCGCGGCAACGATTTTTTTTAAAACGCCGGCAAACGTCCGACGGTAGCCCGAATACGGTGCCGCTACGGACGACCGTTCGGGTACCACACGAACTCTGACCGCGACGAAATTCGACAGGCGGCCTGGCTATAACTAATCACGACCGCATGCTGAGTTTCCCCTCGATCAGAGATAGTTTAACGCACACTTTTAAAACAGGGTTTCGACGGTGACGCGGGCGCGTGCGTGTGCGGACAGGCTCGGAACGAACAACGACGTTAACCGGCAACTAAAAACGGATGCAAGTTTGAAAACTGGCGGCAACGGAGATGCCGATGCAATGCAGATGATGCGCATGATGCGATGATGATGCGACAAAAATAAATAGACAGATGACGAAAATGGAAAGAGAGGGGAATCTTCTGGAACGTCGGCATCGGGCTGTCACACTTGTTTCTTATGAGCAGGAAAATATTTCTCCGAGAAGTAGTATATCATATCCTCGGGACTACGCACACAACCTGGAGCAAGAGAAGTAGACCAAGTTTTAGCATCACCCTTTAGTGAGAAAGGAAACAACTTAAGGATATAGTAATAGCGAATTTTTTCCTCATTAGCGAATAGGGTGGCTATATCATTCAGTTTAGTAAGATGTGCTACAACAGTTTCAGATTCATAACCATGAAAAGGATCAGATTCGGCCAAAGTGATTAACTCGGGATCGACAGAGAATTCATAATCCTTATCAGTAACAAAGATGGGTGAAGTAGCAAACTTAGGATCATATTTGATTCTAGCATTCAGAGATTTTTCTTTCCACTTGCGTAATAAATTCTCAAGATCATAGCTATCCTTACAAGCAAGAAAGTCTTCAGCTACCTCTCCCTCCATAACATAACCCTTAGGTATATTAGGCAATTCATATCTAGGAGAGCTAGATCTAACAAGTGTCACAGCAGGTTCAACTTCAATAATTTCATCAGTTTCAGAAGTATCATCAGATTCAGCAGTAACTCTAGCAATTTGGGCATCAAGAAATTCACCCAGTGGCATATCATTATCAAGCAAAGCATCATCATAAGCATCATGGATAGCAGAAGTAGCATTATCAAGCACATGCGACATATCATAATTACTAGTAGGTGGTGGTGTCGCAAATTTACTCATAACTGAAGGTGAATCAAGTGCAGAGCTAGATGGCAGTTCCTTACCTGTCGTCGTACTTGAGGTCAAGACTTTAGTTTTTGGATCTCTCGGATTCCTAATAGTGATCAACAGATATAAATCCCAAGTGACTCAGCGAATAGAGCTATGCTCCCCGGCAACGGCGCCAGAAAAAGGTCTTGATAACCCACAAGTATAGGGGATCGCAACAGTTTCCGAGGGTAGAGTATTCAACCCAAATTTATTGATTCGACACAAGGGGAGCCAAAGAATACTCTCGAGTATTAGCACTTGAGTTGTCAATTCAACCACACCTGAAAGACTTAGTATCTGCAGAAAAGTTTTAATAGCAAAGTAGTATGACAGTAACGGTAGCGGCGGTAACAGTAGCAGTAGTAATTTGTATAGCAAGTGTGACAGCACTAGCGGTAAAATAACTTAGCAAGGACCAGTATAGGAAAAGCTCGTAGGCATTGGATCGGTGAAGGATAATTATGTCGGATGGCATTCATCATGTAACAGTTATAACATAAGGTGATGTGAACTAGCTCTAGTTCGTCAATGTAATGTAGGCATGTATTCCGTATTTAGTCATACGTGCTTATGGAAAAGAACTTGCATGACATCTTTTGTCCATCCCTCCCGTGGCAGCAGGGTCCTAATGGAAACTAAGGGATATTAAGGTCTCCTTTTAATAGAGAACCGGAACAAAGCATTAGCACATAGTGAATACATGAACTCCTTATACTATGGTCATCTCCGGGAGTGGTTCCGGCTATTGTCACTCCGGGGTTGCCGGGTCATAACACATAGTAGGTGACTACAACTTGCAAGATAGGATCAAGAACGCACATATATTGATGAAAACATAATAGGTTCAGATCTGAAATCATGGCACTCGGGCCCTAGTGACAAGCATTAAGCATAGCAAAGTAGTAGCAACATCAATCTTAGAACACAGTGGATACTAGGGATCAAACCCCATCAAAACTAACTCGATTACATGATAGATCTCATCCAACCCATCACCGTCCAGCAAGCCTACGATGAGATTACTCACGAACGATGGAGAGCATCATGGAATTGGCGATGAAGGATGGTTGATGATGACGATGGCGTCGATTTCCCCTCTCTGGAGCCCAGAACGGACTCCAGATCTTCCCTGCCGAGGAAGAACAGGAGGTGGCGGTGGCTCCGTACCGTGAAACGCAATGAACTCTTCTCTCCTGATTTTTTTCTGGGCGAGAGAGACTATATAGAGTTGGAGTTGGAGGTGCGGAGCCACGTGGGCCCCAGGAGCCTGCCAGGCGCGCCCTAGGGGGGCGCGCCTCCTGGGCTCGTAGGCCCCTGGCTCCGTGTCTTCGGGTAATTCTTGCGCTAGTATTTTTTATATATTCCACAAAAAATCCTCGTAACTTTCCAGGTCATCCCGAGAACTTTTATTTCTGCACAAAAACAACACCATGGCAATTCTGCGGAAAACAGCGTTAGTCCGGGTTAGTTTCATTCAAATCATGCAAATTAGAGTCCAAAACAAGGGCAAAAGAGTTTGGAAAAGTAGATACGATGGAGACGTATCAGCAGGACGTTCGATGCACACGTCGGCGCGCATCACCAAGACCAGGTCGGCCCCCGACAACCCCGGAGCGGCCAAGCAGGAGCACCCCCTCAGGCGTAGCCAGCAGCGAGCGGTGGAGGCGGCAGCACAAGTGAGCTACGGCAACGGAGACACGCCAGTGCACCAAGCGGGGAGTCTGCACCGAGCAACACCGGGACCAACCAACTGCGGCAACAGGAACAAGCGGCTTCGCGTGGAAGCTCATCGTAGGAAGATATTTGAGCAACACGGCCGAGGGGACCCCCCTCCGCCGCTAAGGGGGTCAGCCACTGTTGCGTTGCTGGATGGATTTGGAGGTCGGTCGAATGCCTACATGGAGCCCTAGGTACCGGAGTATGCGAAGCCATCAGACCCTCTCAACAAAGAAGAGCCTCAAGCGCCCACCCAGGGCGCCTACTCTCCTCAGGAGCAAGGAGCGCCCTGGAGGCCCCCAGCGCCCCTAGGCCGCAGGGTGTGACGCCAGTCGTCGCCCCCGCAGAGAAACTGCGAAGAACCAGCCCCGGGCCTCAAGAAGACAAGTCATATGAAGCAACGAGACGCAAGTAGCACGGGCCACCCGCAACAACCACGGAGCTGGAGCAGGCACAGAGGGTCGGGCCTCACGAGACGCCCCTCATACACGAAGAAGCTGTGCGTGGTAAATTTTTGGGTTCACTGCTCTACAGAGTGCCTGCTGACCGCAGGGACTTCAGGTGTTCACGGCGTTCCCCTGCCTATCACATCGTTTACTCATGTTTCTATAACTCCTGTTGCATTCTTTTGCCGACCTGGCATCTTGCCTTGCTTGCATCTCCGAGCGATCCATCCGCCCCGCTCGGGGGCTCCGGTCAGTGCGTGTCGCCCCGACACGGGGACTGGGGAGGCCCCGCGGCACCCCAGGGCCACAATCAACAAGATAAAATGAGAGTCACTTGAGCGTCAAAGGGGGGCTCCTGAGCATCGCTCCTCGGGGACCTTACCGGTCACGAGGCCACCTGTCGCCCTTGATATCGCCCACGGACATTCGGTCGTTATTAGGGGTGGCATGGGTTGACCCCGTAGGTGAGATCGTCCATTCGGTTGCAAGCACTGACGGTTGGGAAATGTGCGGGACCGAGTCCTGGCGACGCAGATTCGCTTGAGCGTCAAGGAGGGGCTCCTGAGCATCGCGCCTCAGGGGCCTTACCGGTCATAAGGCCATCTGTCGTCCTTGATATTGTCCATGGACATTCGGTCGTTATCACGGGTAGCAGGGCTTGACCCCGTAGCTACATCCGTTCATTCGGTCACATGCAACGGCGGTTGGGAAATGTGCGGGACTGGATCTTAGCGATGCACAGCCGCTCGAACGTTAAAGGGGGCTTCCAAGCATTGCGCCTCGGGAGCCTTACCGGTCACAAAGCCACTTGGCTACCCTGGTGCCATCCCGGTATATCCGGTCGGTATCAGGGGAACTAGGTCCTTGCCACGTGAGGCGCCTCACGGCCGAAGGGAAATGCGCGGGACTGGGACCTGTCGACGTAGAGCCATAGAAAAGCCCTCAACCGGCCTCAGGAGAAGGAGCGCGCAGGACCTACATCAACCTGTCGCACCTCCGCATCGTCCTTCAATCCTTCCGGAACCTACTTCATCCCATGACACTCTCATGTAATAACGAGTCGAGCCCCCCCCCCCTGAGGACGAGGAAGGGGTCCACCCCACGCCTGGTGGAAGACCTATGCTCCACGCTAGGTACAGATGGAGGAAATCAACACAGTTCACCAATGACTTCCGGAATCAGGCGCCTATGCATCGGGGGTAGGGACACTCGCGAGGCCAAAGCGTCCTCGCGATCTCCCATATACACCCCGACCGTGACACTCTCACGTAATAACGAGTCGGGGCTGTATACACCCAGGGCCCTCGAGGATGCGGAAGGGGTCCACCCCACACCTAGTGGAAGACTTATGCTCCGCGCTGGGTGCATACGGAGGCAATCAACTTAGTCCACCAATGAATGTGCCCGCACCTGGCAAGGAAACCAATATAGTCCACCAATGACTATGCCAGCCTAAGTGCCGGACACGGCACTTGCTTGCTTTTCCTTGATTTCAAACCATCTTCTGTTGGACTTACGTCTGCCAATTTTAAAAGTTGATGTTTGAAAAAAAAGGGGGGGTGGAACTTTCTCTTGTGCTTTCTCGTATTCGCCGGTTTTGAAGCCTCTTTTCTGGATAACATTCTCTGAGGAGCTAAACGCTCCGCACTGCGCCTAGGGGCCAAGGAGCGAAAGCAAGGACTTGTCGTCCCAGGGGCGAACATTTTCGGCGATCAACCCCCGCTCGGGGGTCCGGATCGAAGCACAATATCACCACAAAGAGTCTTAGGAGGCCTTAGGGCGTCCTGAGGCGATGAACAAAGAAACGGGAAGAGGAATCGCTCAAGCGCCAAAGGGGCCTCTGGAGCATCGAGCCTCTGGAGCCTCGCCGGTCGTAAGTAGAGGGACCAAGGCCCGCAAACATGGAGGGCCGAAAGGGTCTCCACACCATCACACCTATAGAGCAGGAGCTACTCATGACGAGCTACGGAAGCGACCGCCGCAAGCCCACGAGCTAAGTACCCCGCAAGCCTAGATGGGGGTCATTTGGTTTAACGCCAAACTAACAACAAATTAAAAACATGCGTACTAAAGGGGTGCATGGCCTAAGGATTAAGCTGCGGCGAGGGACGAGGCCGGCGACCAAGCGTGCAGCGGCACGAGCGGAGCCTTCGAAGGACGGTACCTCCTGAAGGCCCTGGTCGTCGTTGCCCCCGAGCACTGGCTGGGGAAGCGACAGGCCCTAAGATCCGGAGCCAAGCCGCAACGACCACCAGCGAGCAAACCATCAATTCAAGAGCGAAAGGGAAAATGACGGACAACAAAGGTAATAACGCAAAAGTTTAACGCCCAACACGGCAGGGTGCCTATGGGGAGAGGCCGCCTACGTCGCCCTTGGCGCATGTAGGCTCGGCGTCGGAGCCCTCCTCCTCGCTAGAGACGGGCACCCGTACGTACCGCTCCACCAGGACGTCCACATGCGGGCGGACTATGTCCCGGAGAAGACGGCGAGACTCAGCGGGCGCCGGCACGACGACGCGTCGGGGGTCGAATTGTGAGGCAAGGCAGCGCAGGTTGGAGAAGACGAGCATCAAGGCAAGGCCGAGAAGCTCGCGCGTGTCAGCCGCGCAGTCCTCCTCCACCCGAGAGGCGCCAGTCTCGAGTGTTTCCCCCACCTTCTGAGAAGGCGATGTAGCCCTGCTATCCCATAGACAACAGCGCCAGAAGTTGACACGTTGACAAAGGTTGGGCTTGCGTTGGTTTTTCCCTTGAAGAGGAAAGGGTGATGCAGCACAGGAGCAGTAAGTATTTCCCTCAGTTTGAGAACCAAGGTAATGATCCAGAAGTTGGGTCTCGTCAAGTCCAGAGTACCTGCGCAAACACAAACAAGCTTGCACCCAACGCTTCAAAGGGGTTGTAAATCCCTTCAAGATTGTTTGCAAAGTGAGATCTGAAGGCGGAAAGTGCAACGAAGTAAAAAGTGTAAGGCTGAAAATATGGTGTGGAGTAGACCCTAGGGGCCATAGTTTTCACTTGAGGCTTCTCTCAAAATAGCAAGTATTACGGTGGGTGCACAAATTACTGTCGAGCAATTGACAGAACCGCGCAAAGTCATGACGATATCTAAGGCAATGATCACACATATAGGCATCACGTCCGAGACAAGTAGACTAATACTTTCTGCATCTACTATTATTACTCCACACATTGACCGTTATCCAGCATGCATCTAGTGTATTGAGTTCATGACGAACAGAGTAACGCTTTAAGAAAGATGACATGATGTAGAGGGATAATCTCAAACCAATGATGAAAACCCCATCTTTTTACCCTTGATGGCAACAACACGATGCGTGTCTCGCTACCCCTTCTGTCCCTGGGTGAGGTCACCGCACGGTATGAACCCAAAACCAAGCACTTCGCCCATTGCAAGAATCATAGATCTAGTTGGCCAGACAAAACCCACAACTCGAAGAGAATTACAAGGATATGAAATCATGCATAAGAGAGATCAGAAGAAACTCAAATAAGATTCATAGATAATCTAATCATAAATCCACAACTCATCGGATCTCGACAAACACACCGCAAAAGAAGATTACATCGGATAGATCCCCATGAAGATGATGGAGAACTTTGTATTGAAGATCCAAGAGAGAGAAGAAGCCATCTAGTTACTAGCTATGGACCCGTAGGTCTATGGTGAACTACTCACGCATCATCAGAGAGGTCATGGTGTTGATGAAGAAGCCCTCCGTGTTTGAATCCCCCCTCCGGCAAGGCACGAGAACGTGCCCCGGATGGGATCTTGCGGAGACAGAAGCTTACGGCGACGGAAACGTACTTTCGATGATCTCCTGATTTTTTTGGGATTTTTAGGGAATATATAGGCGCAACCCCTAGGTCAGGGGACGCTCAGGGGGACCACAAGCCTAGATGGCGCGGCCTCCCCCCTGGCCGTGGGGTGGGGGCTTGTGGGGCACCTGGGGCTCCCCTACCTTGGCTCCCAAGGTCCCCGATCTTCTTCCGTTCCAGAAAAAATCTTTTCGGGGATTTTCTTCCGTTTGGACTCCGTTTCAAAAACTCCTCTAAAAGGGGTCAAAAACATGGAAAAAACAGGAACTGGCACTTGGCACTGAGTTAATAAGTTAGTCCCAAAAAAAAGGCATGCAAAACATCCAAAGTTTGACAACATAATAGCATGAAACCATCAAAAATTATAGATACGTTGAAGACATATCAAGCATCCCCAAGCTTAACTCCTGCTCGTCCTCGAGTAGGGAAGTGATAAAGAATGAATTTTTGATGTGGAATGCTACCTAGCATAGTTGTCCTTTGCAACTTCTTTCACGCGACATGAATGTTCAGATCGTAAGATTCAAAGCAATAGTTTGCTATTGACATGAAAACAGTAATAATTCAAGCAAACTAGCAAAGTAATCATGAACTTTCAAAATAACAAGGCCAAAGAAAGTTATCCCTACAAAATCATATAGTCTGTCTATGCTCCATCATCCTCACACAACTAATGTAAATCATGCACAACCCCGGAACTGGCCAAGTAATTGTTTTCACACTCTTACTTTCTCAAACTTTTTATAACTATCACGCAATACATGAGCGCGAGCCATGGATATATCATTATAGGTGGAATAGAGTGTGGTGGTGGTTGTGAGACAAAAAGGAGGAGATGGTCACACTGACTTGGCGTATCAATAGGCTATGGAGATGCCCATTAATAGATATCAATGTGAATGAGTAGGGATTGCCACACAAGAGATGCACTAGAGCTATAAGTATGTGAAAGCTCAAAAGGAAAACTAGTGGGTGTGCATCCAACTTGCTTGCTCACGAAGACCTAGGGAAATCTTGAGGAAGCCCATTATTGGAATATACAAGCCAAGTTATATAATGAAGATTCCCACTAGCATATGGTAGTGACAAAGCAAGAAGCTCTCAATCATGAAGAACATGGTGCTATCATGAAGCACAAGTGTGGAAAAAGATAGTAGCATTGTCCCTTCTCTCTTTTCTTTTTTTTCATTTGGGCTCTTAGGCCTCTTTTTTTCTCTTTTTTTTTGTTTTTGGGCCCTTTGGCCTCTTTTTTTTCCTCACATGGGAAAATGCTCTAATAATGATGATCATCACACTTTTATTTACTCACAGCTCAAAGATCACAATGATGATGACTCCATAGGAAATGCCTCCGGCAGTGTACCGGGATGTGCAACGATCTAGCATGGCGTATGATGTTGAAACATCTCGCTAGCTATCTTACGATCATGCAATGGCAATATGAGAATGACGGCACAAGTCATGAGACGGAACGGTGGTAGTTGCACGGCAATATATCTCGGAATGGCTATGAAAATGCCATAGTAGGTAGATATGGTGGCTGTTTTGAGGAAGGAATTTGGTGGGTTTGTGCACCGGCGAGAATTGCGTGGCACTAGAGAGGCTAGCAATGGTGGAAGGTGAAAGTGCATCTATACCATGGACTCACATTAGTCATGAAGAAATCACATACTTATTGCGAAAGTTTTTATTAGTAATCGAAACAAAGTGTTAAACGCATACTCCAAGGGGAAGGGTTGGTAGGTGTAAACCATCGCGCGATCCCGACCTCAACACAAAGGATGACAATCAATAGATCAATTATGCTCCGACTTCCTAACATAGTGGTTCACCATATGTGCATGCTACGGGACTCACTAACTCCAACACAAGTATTTCTAGATTCACAACACCCTACTAACATAACTCTTAATATTACCGAATCCAAGTCTCAAAACTAATTGAGAGGAATCAAAACTTCTCTTTGTACTCAATGGACATGAAGATAGAGGTTTTTTGCATCCTCTTTGGGTACCTAGCACATTTGGGACTACTTTCATAGCATAAGCCAACTACCAAATCATGCACCCCCGTGCTCTAAAGATATAAGTGAAGCACAAGAGCAAAAGTATATAGCTCAAAAGATATAAGTGAAGCACTAGAGCGAAAGTATTTAGCTCAAAAGATATAAGTGAAGCACAAGAGCAAAAGTATCTAGCTCAAAAGATATAAGTGAAGCACTATGAGCATTCTAGCAAAATCACGATGAGTGCATGTCTCTCTCTCTCAAAAAGTTGTGCAGCAAGGATGATTGTGACACAACAAAAAGAAAAGACTCCTATGGTACAAGACGCTCCAAGCAAAACACATATCATGTGGTGAATAAAAATATAGCTCCAAGTAATGTTACCGATGGATTTAAGACGAAAGAGGGGATGCCTTCTCGGGGCATCCCCAAGCTTAGGCTTCTTGGTGTCCTTGGATTTGGCTTGGGATGCCTTGGGCATCCCCAAGCTTGAGTTCTTTCTACTCCTTGTCTCTTTGTCCATGAGATCATCACCCAAAACTTGAAAACTTCACAACAAAAAACTTAAACAGAAACTTGTGATAACATTAGTACAAGAAAACAAACTACCACTTCTTTTGGTACTGTAGCAAACTTGAATTCCATCTATATTGATGATGGGCTACTATATTCTCACTTTTCCATGGCTAGTACCCCCCGATACTAACCATAGTTTCATCAAAACAAGCAACCAACTCAACAAAAACAGAATCTGTCAAAAACAGACCAGTCTGTAGCAATCTGTATACTTCATATACTTCTGGTACCTCAAAAAATCTGAAACATTACACAGACTAGGAAAAAATCATACCTATCATCATCAAAAAGAATCAACTCAAAAGTTCTTTCTGAATAAAAAGGAAAAATCATCTCGTGAGCAAAAAGTTTCTGTCTTTTTCCACCAGGATCAAACAACCATTACCAAGACTAGTCATAAAGGCTTTGCTTGGCTCAAACACAAAAAGAAACACAAAAAACACAATCACAACAGAATTATGAAAGTGTGGACGCAACAAAACAGAAGGAAAAAAGATAAATTCATTGGGTTGCCTCCCAACAAGCGCTATTGTTTAACGCCCTTAGCTAGGCATAAAAGCGATAGAATCACGTATCGTCGTCTTTGGTGCTCAAACCATAAGTGGCCCTCATCATGGATTCATATGGCAATCTTATTTTATTTCTAGGAAAGTGTTCCATGCCCTTCCTTAAAGGAAATTGAAATCTAATATTCCCTTCCTTCATATCGATGATAGCACCGATAGTCCTTAGGAAAGGTCTACCAAGAATAATGGGGCATGTAGGATTGCAATCAATGTCAAGCACAATGAAATCCACGGGTACATAGTTCCTATTTGCAATAATAATAACATCATTGATCCTTCCCATGGGTTTCTTGACAGTAGAATCAGCAAGATGCAAATTAAGAGAACACTCTTCAATCTCATTAAAACCCAGAACATCACATAAAGACTATGGAATCGCGGAAACACTAGCACCCAAATCACACAAAGCATTGCACTCGTAGTTTTTAATTTTGATTTTGATGGAAGGTTCCCACTCATCATGAAGCTTTCTAGGGATAGAGACTTCCAATTCAAGTTTCTCTTCAAGAGATTTTATCATAGCTTCGACGATATGATTGGTAAAGGCTTTGTTTTGGCTATAAGCGTGTGGAGAGTTCAACATGGATTGCATCAAAGAAATGCATTCAATTAAGGAGCAACTATCATAATTGAACTCCTTGAAATCCATGGTAGTAATGTCATTACTACTCAAAGTTTTAACATCTTCTACTCCACTTTTAATGCCTTTAGCATCAAGATAGATGGACTCTCAATCATTGGGGCACTTTTCAACCAAAGTGGATTCATATCCAGCCCCGTAATCATTAGGTTTGACACAAGAAAACAAAGATTCAATGGGAGTCACACCAAGCACTTTAAGATCTTCGTGATTCTCATCACAAGTTTCGGGTTTAGCAGCCATTTTATTGACTAAAGTAGCTTGCTTATCAGAAATCTTGACCACTAGCTTTTCAAGACGAGCAAACAGAGAATTCAGCATAAGGAATTCTTTGGCCATATCATCAACTTCTATACTCATAAAATCCAGAAAAGAATTTTGCTCCTTCAGCTCTCTACGGAAGTAACTATTATACTCAAACTGTGTAGACATGAAGCCTTTAACACTAGTTTCAATCTCTTCTAACTTCGCAAAGTGAGCATCAAAATCCCTTAATGGGGCCATTCGGGGCTTTAGCAGGCAAGCAAGCACACAAGCAAACAAAGAGCAGGCGAGAAAAAGGGCGAAAGAAAAGGCGAACGAAAAAGGCAAATTGGTGAAGTGGGGGAGAGGAAAACGAGAGGCAACTGGCAAACAAAGTAAATGCAAGAGATGAGTTTGCGACACCTACTTGGATGAGTTCTTGACTTGATCTTCCTCCCTGGCAACGGCGCCAGAAATTCTTCTGCTATCCCACAGACACAGCGCCAGAAGTTGACACCTTGACAAAGGCTGGGCTTGCATTGGATTTTCCCTTACAGAGGAAAGGGTGATGCAGCATAGGAGCAGTAAGTATTTCCCTCAGTTTGAGAACCAAGGTATTGATCCAGAAGAAGGGTCTCGTCAAGTCCAGAGTACCTGCGCAAACACAAACAAGCTTGCACCCAACACTTCAAAGGGGTTGTCAATCCCTACAAGATTGTTTGCAAAGTGAGATCTCAAGGCGGAAAGTGCAACGAAGTAAAAAGTGTAAGGCTGAAAATATGGTGTGGAGTAGACCCTGGGGGCCATAGTGTTCACTAGAGGCTTCTCACAAAATAGCAAGTATTACGGTGGGTGAACAAATTACTGTCGAGCAATTGATATAACCGCGCAAAGTCATGACGATATCTAAGGCAATGATCATACATATAGGCATCACGCCCCAGACAAGTAGACCGATACTTTCTGCATCTACTACTATTACTCCACACATCGACCGCTATCCAGCATGCATCTAGTGTATTGAGTTCATGATGAACAGAGTAACGCTTTAACCAAGATGACATGATGTAGAGGGATAATCTCAAACCAATGATGAAAACCCCATCTTTTTACCCTTGATGGAAACAACATGATGCGTGCCTCGCTACCCCTTCTGTCACTGGGTGAGGTCACCGCACGGTATGAACCCAAAACCAAGCACTTCTCCCATCGCAAGAATCATAGATCTAGTTGGCCAAACAAAACCCACAACTCGAAAAGCATTACAAGGATATGAAATCATGCATAAGAGAGATCATAAGAAACTCAAATAAGATTCATAGATAATCTGATCATAAATCCACAATTCATCAGATCTCGACAAACACACCGCAAAAGAAGATTACATCGGATAAATCTCCATGAAGATCATGGAGAACTTTGTATTGAAGATCCAAGAGAGAGAAGAAGCCATCTAGTTACTTGCTATGGACCCGTAGGTCTTTGGTGAACTACTCACGCATCATCGGAGAGGTCATGGTGTTGATGAAGAAGCCCTCCGTGTCCGAATCCCCCCTCCGGCAGGGCACCACAATGTGCCCCAGATGGGATCTTGCGGAGACAGAAGCTTGTGGCAGCGGAAAAGTACTTTCGATGATCTCCTGATTTTTTTGGGATTTTTAGGGAATATTTAGGCGCAACCCCTAGGTCAGGGGACGCTCTGGGGTCCCACAAGCCTGGATGGCGCAGCCTCCTCCCCCCCCCCCCCGGCCGCAGGGTGGGGGCTTGTCGGGCTCCCCTGCCTTGGCTCCCAAGCTCCCCAATCTTCTTCCGTTCCAGAAAAAATGTTTTCGGGGATTTTCTTCCATTTGGACTCCGTTTCAAAATCACCTGTGAAAGGGGTCAAAAACATGGAAAAAAACAGGAACTGGCACTTGGCATTGAGTTAATAAGTTAGTCCCAAAAAATAAATAAAAGGCATTCAAAACATTCGAAGTTTGACAAGATAATAGCATGAAACCATCAAAAATTATAGATACGTTGGAGACGTATCAAGCCCCCATCACTCCTCACGTTTGGTCGCGTTGGGGCGTTCCCCACTAACCGCCCATCGCGTCGGCCGCCCGGCCGGCAATGCCTGCGAACTGCTTGGTCCGCTAGAACGCCATCGTCCAGGCGTGCGACACCTCGTCCATGGCAGTCAGGACGGCATCGGTCGCCTCCTGGACCTGTTGCTGCAACGACACCAGCTCCGCCCTGGCCTTCGCATCGCCGAGCGGGCGGCCTGCAGGGTGGCGTCAGCGCTCGCGAGCTGAGCCGACAGCCCCTCCACTTCCTCCTGAAGCTCGAGAAGCTTGGCTTTCTTGGCGTAGGGCGCGCTGAAGAAGAGGAGAGATCAACCATCAAGCAACTCACGAGATAATCAAGAAAAGAGGCGCAGGCGAGGGACTTACTCGTTGGCCAGGGCCCAGCGGTGGCAGACGCGCAAAGGCCCCGAGGGCCCTCTACCGCTGCTCCCGGGGGTGGACAGGGGCGTGGACGGGGTCGCGCGCTTCCCCGTGCCGGGTCCGCCTTTCGGAGAGGCCATGGAAGACAGGGAAATGGAGAGGTAAGGAGGTTTTCTCGATTGAGCGAAGGGAAGCAGAGGAGAAGCTCAAGATCGTAGTGCCTCCTCCTTGGCGGGGGTGGGGCAGATTTTTGTTGGGCCTCCAAGTGCAGAGGGTTGTAGGACAGTAGCAATTTTCCCTCAAGTGGGTGACCTAAGGTTTATCAATCCGCAGGAGGCGTAGCATGAAGATGGTCTCTCTCAAGCAACCCTGCAACCAAATAACAAAGAGTCTCTTGTGTCCCCAACACACCTAATACAATGGTAAGTTGTATAGGTGCACTAGTGCGGCGAAGAGATGGTGATACAAGTGCAATATGGATGGTAGATATAGGTTTTTGTAATCTGAAATTACAAAAACAGCAAGGTAACAAATGGTAAAAGTGAGCACGAACGGTATAGCAATGCGTGGAAACGAGGCGTAGGGTTCATACTTTCACTAGTGAAGTTCTCTCAACAATGATAACATAATTGGATCATATAACTAGCCCTCAACATGCAACAAAGAGTCACTCCAAAGTCACTAATAGCGGGGAACAAACGAAGAGATTATTGTCGGGTACGGAACCACCACAAAGTTATTCTTTCTGACCAATCTATTCAAGAGTCCGTAGTAAAATAACACGAAGCTATTCTTTCCGCTCGATCCATCATAGAGTTTGTACTAGAATAACACCTTAAGGTACATATCAACCAAGACCCTAATGTCACCTAGATACTCCATTGTCACCTCAAGTATCCGTGGCCATGATTATACGATATGCATCACACAATCTCAGAATCATCTATTCAACCAACACATAGAACTTCAAAGAGTGCCCCAAAGTTTCTACCAGAGAGTCAAAACGTGTGCCAACCCCTGTGCATAGGTTCCCAATGTCACGAACCCGCAAGTTGATCACCAAAACATACATCAGGTACTCACATGAATCCACGTGTGCCAACCCATATGCATAGGTTCCCAATGTCACAAACCCGCAAGTTGATCACAGCAGATAGACACGTGCAAGACATACATCAAGTGTTCTCAAAGACTCAATCCGATAAGATAACTCCAAAGGGGAAACTCAATTCATTACAAGAAGGGAGAGGGGAAGAACATCATAAGATCCAACTATAGTAGCAAAGCCCAAGGTACATCGAGATCAAGACATCTCAAGAACACGAGAGAGAGAGAGATCAAACACATAAGTACTGGTACATACCCTCAACCCCGAGGGAGAACTACTCCCTCCTCGTCATGGAGATCGTCGGGATGATGAAGATGGCCACCGGAGATGGATTCCCCCTCCGGCAGGGTGCCAGAACGGGCTCCAGATTGGTTTTTGGTGGCTACAGAGGCTTGCGGCGGCGGAACTCCCGATCTAGGTTTCTTTCTGGAGGTTTCTGAATTTATAGAAATTTATGGCGGTGGAGTTACGTCGGTTGGGCCAACGAGGAGGTCACAAGCATGGTCGCCACTGATACGTCTCCATCGTATCTACTTTTCCAAACTCTTTTGCCCTTGTTTTGGACTCTATTTTGCATCATTTGAATGGAACTAACCTCGACTGACGCTGTTTTCAGCAGAATTGCCTTGGTGTTGTTTTTGTGCAGAAATCAAAGTTCTCCAAACGTCCTGAAAATTTATGGGGAGCAGTTTTGGAAAATAATAAAAATATCTGCGCCAAGTTCCACCTCAGGGGGTGGGACAGTGGGCCACAAGCCCTGGCTCCGCCACCTCCCCCCTGGTGGCGGTGGGCAGGCTTGTGGGGCCCACACGGCTCTGCCGCCCCCAATTCCAGCTCTATAAGATCCCTTTCATCCCAGAAAAAATAAAAAAGGGAAGTTTTCATCGCGTTTTTGATATGGAGGCGCCGCCACCACCTGTTCTTCATCTGGAGGGCAGATCTGGAGTCCGTCTTGGGCTCCAGAGAGGGGAAATCGTCGCCATCGTCATCATCAACCTTCTTCCCTCTCCAATTCCATGAAGCTCTTCGTCGTTCGTGAGTAATCTATTCGTAGGCTCGCTGAGCGGTGATGAGTAGGATGAGATCTATCATGTAATCGAGTTAGTTTTTAGGGGGATTGATCCCTAGTATCCACTATGTTCTGAGATTGATGTTGCTACTACATTGCCATGCTTAATGCTTGTCACTCGGGCCCGAGTGCCATGATTTCAGATCTGAAATTATTATGTTGTCACCAATATATGTGTGTTTTAGATCCGATCTTGTAAGTTGTAGTTACCTACTATGTGTTAATATCCGGCAACCCCGGAGTGACAATAACCGGAACCACTCCCGGTGATGACCATAGTTTGAGGAGTTCATGTGTTCACCAAGTGCTAATGCGTTGGTCCGGTTCTTTATTAAAAGGAGAACCTTAATATCCGTAGTTTCCTTTTGGAGTCCACTGCCACGGGAGGGATGGACAATAGATGTCATGCAAGTTCTTTTCCCTAAGCACGTATGACGACACATAGAATGCATGCCTACATCACATTGACGAACGGGAGCTAGCCACATATCTCTCCGTGTTATAGCTGTTGCATGATGAATAACATCCAAACAAATCACCAACCCATTGCCTACGAGTTTGTCCTACTGCTGCTACTACTGTTGCTACTGTTGTTACTTGTTTTGCTCTGCTGCTGCTACTACTGTTGCTACTGCTATTACTTGTCTTGCTGTGCTGCTACTTTTGCTACTACTGTTGCTTGCTACTGTTGCTACTTGCTACTGCTGTCACTACTGCTGTTCCTTGCCACTTCTATTGCTCGTTACACTGCTGCTACCTATTACAATATTGGTACGCTGGACGTTGACGGGAACCGACAATTTCCGTCAACGCGGCAACTTGGTGCCATTGATACAATCGTTAGGAATAGTCTGCCGTCAACAGATCGTTTCTGACACCGTTGTTATCATACTACTTTGTTGTTACTACTTTGCTTGCAAATACTAATCTTTCAGGTGCGGTTGAATCTGACAAATTCAGCTGCTAATACTCGAGAGTATAGGCGATCAACAAATTTGGGTCGAATACTCTACCCTCGAAAACTGCTGCAAACCCACGCGTTGGTGGGCCTTCAACAACATTCTTCTCGTTTCGATTGCCGGGGAGTCCTAGCAGCATTTTTCTGGCGCCGTTGCTAGGGAAGGTACGTTGTCATCAGCATTCGTCTAGCTATTGCCAGAGAGTGTAGTCAGCATTTTTCTGGCGCCGTTGCCGGGGAGGTATTGCTATATTCTCTGAGTCACTTGAGATTTATATCTGTTGATCACTATGAAGAATCTGAAGGATCCGAAGACCAAAGTCTTGCCCTCAACTACGAGGGGAGGTAAGGAATTTCCATCTAGCTCTGCACTTGATTCACCTTCAGTTATGAGTAAGTTTGCGACATCACCTCCTACTAGAAATCTAGATATGTCGCCTGTGCTTGATGATGCTTGTGATATTACTGCTAGAGATTCTATACTTGATATTATGCCTGGTGATGCTATGCTTGATAATATGCGTGATGATGCTATGCTTGATACTATGCCTGATGCTTCTATGCTTGATACTATGCCTGATACTGCTAGAGATGCTATGCTTGATACTGCTTTGCCTGATGTTCCAGTAGGAGTGTTCCTTGATGCTCATATTGCTAGAGTTACTGCCAATGCTCGTGATGCTTCTGATACTGCCGATACTATTGAGATAGAACCTGCTTTTGCTCCTGCTAGATCTAGCTCTCCTAGATATGAATTGCCTGACATACCTGAGGGTTACGTTATGGAGGGAGAGATAGTTGAGGATTTTCTTGCGTGTAAGGATGCCTATGACGCTGAGAAATTACTTCTCAAGTGGAAGGAAAAATCTCGGGAAGCTAGGATGAAAAATGACCCAAAGTTTGCCACTTCACCTATCTTTATCACCGATAAGGATTATGAATTCTCAGTCGACCCTGAGATAATCTCTCTAGTCGAATCTGATCCTTTTCACGGTTATGAGTCTGAGAGGGTCATAGCCCATCTTACCAAACTGTCTGAAATAGCCAACCTTTTCACTAATGAGGAGAAGATCCGCCACTACTATATCCTTAAGTTGTTTCCTTTCTCTCTAAAGGATGACGCTAAAGTCTGGTTCACCTCTCTTGCTCCTGGATGTGTGCATAGTCCCCAGGAGATGGTCTATTACTTCTATGAGAAATATTTCCCTGCCCATAAGAAGCAAGCTGCCTTGCAGGAAATATACAACTTTGCTCAACTCCAAGAAGAGAGTCTTCCACAAGCTTGGGGAGGCTCATCCAGCTACAGAATGCTTTGCGTGATCACCCTCTTAAGAAGAATGAGATACTTGCTATCCTCTATAACGGACTTACTGATGCCTCTAGAGGCCACCTAGATAGTTGTGCCGGTTGTGTTTTTAGGGAACGAACTGTAGAACAAGCTGAGACCATACTGAATAACCTCTTGATCAACGATAATGCTTGGACTATTCCCAAACCACCTCCTAAGCCAACTCCGAAGAAAAGAGGTATTCTATTCCTCAGTCCCGAAGATATGCAAGAAGCCAAGAAATCTATGCAAGAGAAAGGCATTAGATCTGAAGATGTCAAAAATCTACCACCTATCGAAGAGATCCATGGTCTCGATTACCCGATACAGGTAGTAGAAGTGAATTCTCTGCGTAGGTTTGATGAGAGTGATATTCCTTTTGATAAACCTGCTAGCCTATGCTTTGATGAATTTGACAACTTTGTTGCCAAACAACGGAGTTTCAATGATTATGTTAGCAGACATTTGGAACAAAGTACTCATATGCTTAGCCATTTAAGTGCTTGTGTAGACAGAAATATCAATGATCTGAAGCTTCTGAGTAAACATGCCTCTATGATTACTACTCGGGTAGAACAAGTACTTAAAGCTTAGAATGACTTGCTCAATGAATTAAATGACAACTCTGTTAGAGTCATTACTAGAGGAGGCAAAATGACTCAGGAACCTTTGTATCCTGAAGGTCATCCTAAGAGAATTGATCATGATTCTCAAGGAATCAATGCTGATACACCAGTCATCCTAAGGAGAAGAAGAAGGATGATAGGATCCTACACGCCAGATCACCAAATACTGTCACACCTGAAGAACCTAATGACATCTCTACGTCTGATGCAGAAACACAATCTGGTGATGAACATGAACCTGGTGACAATATGGACAGTGATGTTCATAATAATGCTCAACCTAGCAATGACGAGGATGTGGAGATTGAACCTACGGTTAATCCTGATAATCCAAGACCTAAGAAGTACGACAAGAATGACTTCACTGCTAGGAAGCATGGTAAAGAAAGAGAACCATGGGTTCATAGACCTATGCCCTTTCCTCCTAAGCCATCCAAGAAAAAGGATGATGAGGATTTTGAGCGCTTCGTTGAGATGATAAGACCCGTCTTTCTGCAGATGTGGTTAACTCATATGCTCAAGATGTCTCCATATACCAAGTACATGAAAGATATCGTGACTAATAAACAGAAGATACCAGATCTTGAGATCTCCACCATGCTTGCCAATTATACTTTCAAAAGTGGAACTCCTAAGAAACTTGGTGATCCCGGAGTGCCCACTATACCTTGCTCAATTAAAGGAAACTATGTAAGAACTGCCTTATGTGACCTTGGAGCCGGTGTTAGTGTTATGCCGCTCTCTCTTTATCGTAGACTTGAATTGGATAAGTTGACATCCACTGAAATTTCTCTGCAAATGGCCGAGAAATCAACTGATTTCCCTATCGGCATTTGCGAGGATGTGCCTCTTGTGGTTGCTAACACCACTATCTTAACAGACTTTGTTATCTTGGATATTCCTGAGGACGATGCCATGGCTGTCATCCTCGGAAGACCCTTTTTAAACACTCCAGGGGCTGTTATAGATTGCAACAAAGGCAATGTCACTTTCCATGTCAATGGTAATGAGCACACAGTGCACTTTCTGAAGAAATGATATCCAGTACATTGCATCAATGCTATCGGAAAGACTTCATCGATTCACATTGGGAGCATTGAATGCCCTATTCCTCATGTCAAGATGAAGTATGATTTGCTTGTTGGGGAGATACATATCCCCATTGAGGTGACTTAGTGGCTATTCAAAACTTCTCCATTCTCTCTTGCGATTCGAAAAGGTTTTGTCATGAGTACTTGATCAATCCCATTGACGGATTTCTTTCGATGACCATGAAACGGATGAATCAAGGAGTCACATACCTTTGTTTTAAGCTTTATTTTTCTGTTTCTTAGAAGAAAAATGATAGAATTAGTTTAGTTTTTCCTGTTTACTGTTTTAGCGTCCTGGAGAAAAATACCTCGAAATAAAAGTTCTCCGATGGTCCTGAAAATTTGGTATGATTTTTTCTGGAATTTTTGAAAATTTCTGGGCCTGAGAGCTGGCCTAGGGGCCAGACCAGTGGGCCACAAGCCCTGCCACCGCCACCTACCCCCCTGGTGGCAGGGTGCAAGCTTGTGGGGCCCACAGGCACCCCCTCCACTCATTCCAGCTCCCAGCCTCTTCTTCCACCTCCAGAAAAAATTGTTTTGCAGCTCAAACCCGTGTTCTTGCTCATTTGGCTGTGATTCCGATCTCCTTGCTCAAAGCACCATTCTCCGAACTGTTTTGGGGAAATTACTCCTTGGTAAGTGACTCCTCCATTGGTCCAATTAGTTTTTGCTCTAGTGCTTTATCCTTCGCGTATTCTTGCTACCTTGGTGACCCTGTTCTTGAGCTGGAAATGTTGATTTTAGCTGGTTCCAAGTAGTTTTAGTGCGTGATACGGTCTCTAGGCACTAGTAGGAGTAGTTGCTACAAGGTGTGGTGGGTCTTTATTCACTTTTTCTCTTGAACTTCAAAAATTTCAGCAAAAGAAAATTATGTTCAGGAGGAAGTTTCATGGTGGTTCCTCAAGTAAGAAGGGTCCCCGTCTTTCTTTTCGGGAGCCCGAACCTTTTCAACTAAGGGACGCACTGGTGCAACCATGTGAATGGCCTTCTGATGAGTTCATGATCGAAGCAGGTTTCAAGGATGAGTTTGATGCACTTGTCCGCAATGCCGGGTTAGAAGAATTCCTCTCAGATAAATGTGAACAGTATGCTATGCTCACTTCCTCTTTCGTGCGTAGATTTAAATTCTCAGTTTCCCGTGACTCACCGACTTTACATTCATGCTTATGCTTTCACTTTGTTAGCCGATGTTCACACTTTGCCGCTGTATTATCCATGCTAGTTTCTTCTCGTTTTCTTGTTTTCTTGTTTTGTGTCCTTTTGAGAAAACCCAAAAATATTTTTATTTCTTCTTTTGCTTGTTGGGAGCTTTCCCGTGTAAATAGTTTTCTTTTTCTTTGTGTCAAGGTAGAAGATATTGGTTACAATGTTTATTGGTTCTAGCATGCTTACCTATTTAGCTTTCAAAGAGCCCTATTATTTTTTCTTCTCCTTTGTGTTTGCCTGCAGATTCAGCTTAGTCCAATGCGCTTATTATCGTTTTCATCGTTCGATCGTGCAAATGAAAGGCAACAATGATGATATATGATGAAGTGACTGAGACTGAAAAGCTGGTGTGAACTCTATCTATTTTGTTTTTGTAAATATGACTAGCTTGTCGACCCAAATTTAGCTTTGTTGTGAGAGAACCATGTTTGCAATGAAAACTTAGAGATCATAGTTTGTGATGCCATGCTTATTTAGCTGAGAGCTTATAATGGTTTATCTTGAATGCCAACATAGATTTTGAGATGACTATGATGTAGTATGATAGGATGGTATTCTCCTTTGAATGTTTCAAGTGTCTTGACTTGGCGTATGTTCATGCATGTAGTTGAAACAAAATCAACATAGCCTCTATGATGTTCGTGTTCATGGTGATTTATATCATGTTCATGCTTGCATTTAATGTTAGTCAAACTCATTGCATCTTGATGACTGTTGTCGCTCTCTAGTTGCTCGCTTCCCAGTCTTTTGCTAGCCTTCACTTCTACTAAGCGGAATACTGCTTGTGCATCCACTTCCATAAACCCAAAAAAAATTCCATGAGAGTCCGGCATACCTACCTATTTGCGGTATCTACGTGTCGTTCCAAGTAAATTTGCATGTGCCATTCTCTAAACCTTCAAGAAATAATCAGGTTTGCATGCCCGAACCGCTCATGTGGTGACAGAGGGCTATTGGTATCTTCCATGCTAGGAGTGTTATCCTCGACATGTGTTTATTCACAGTCATTCATGAGAAAGGGGCCGGTAATTGGAATGCCTAGTTACATGCTTAAATCGAAAACATAACTGTAAAACAAGACTCCCCCCGGATTGATGTTAGTATGGACGGTACCCGAGGATTCGGCTAGCCATGGAGTGTGATTGATTGGTGGTGGGGGAGCTAAAACTTTACTTTTGTGTTTGGGAACCTCCTATAGCATGAGTAGCATGGAAGATATTGAGAACTCTTGGTCATTGCGTTGACAATGAAAGCATGCCACCCAAAATTATTATCTCTGTTTTCAAAGCTTGAGCTCTGGCAGCTCTGCAAATCAATGCTTCCCTCTGCGAAGGGCCTGTCTATTTATTTTCCTGTCGAGTCTTCCTCCTCTTATATAAGCACCAATTAGAGAGCACCTCTGTCATTTTTATGCTTTGCTTTTGATTGATATTTAGTATGACTATGACTGGATCTTCGTTGCTATGAAGTACAATGTTTAGTCAGCCCTTGATTTTTGAAAGTGCTCTGCATTTATGTTTTGCGGTCTCAGAAAGAGCTAGCGAGATACCACCTATTCATATTGCTTCATACTTGTTTTGATTGAAGTGTTGGTATTTGAAACTCATTATTATTTGCTCGTTAGCTGATTATGCCATTGATATTAGTTTACCGTGAGACCTTTGTGTCATTTTCTTATGTGGTTAACTTGTGATCTTGCTGAAATTCTGGTTATGCATTAGACATAGTTGCAACAACAAGATCAAACAGAGTTTGTCAAAGTTTTTCTTTCTCTCTCACTTTGTCAACTGAGTTGCTTGAGGACAAGCAAGGTTTTAAGCTTGGGGGAGTTGATACGTCTCCATCGTATTTACTTTTCCAAACTCTTTTGCCCTTCTTTTGGACTCTATTTTGCATTATTTGAATGGAACTAACCTGGACTGGCGCTATTTTCAGCAGAATTGCCTTGGTGTTATTTTTGTGCAGAAATCAAAGTTCTCCAAACGTCCTGAAAATTTACGGGGAGCAGTTTTGGGAAATAAGAAAAATATCTACGCCAAGTTCCACCTCAGGGGGTGGGCTAGTGGGCCACAAGCCCTGGCTCCGCCACCACCCCCCTGGTGGCGGTGGGCAGGCTTGTGGGGCTCACACGGCTCTCCCGCCCCCAATTCCAGGTCTATAAGATCCCTTTCGTCCCAGAAAAAATAAAAAAGAGAAGTTTTCGTCGTGTTTTCGATACGGAGGTGCCGCCACCACCTGTTCTTCATCTGGAGGGCACATCTGGAGTCCGTCTTGGGCTCCGGAGAGGAGAAATCGTCACCATCATCATCATCAACCTTCTTCCCTCTCCAATCCCATGAAGCTCTTCGTTGTTCGTGAGTAATCTATTCATAGGCTTGCTGGGCGGTGATGAGTAGGATGAGATCTATCATGTAATCGAGTTAGTTTTGATGGGGATTAATCCCTAGTATCCACTATGTTCTGAGATTGATGTTGCTACTACTATGGCATGCTTAATGATTGTCACTAGGGCCCGAGTGCCATGATTTCAGATCTGAAATTATTATGTTGTCACCAATATATGTGTGTTTTAGATCCGATCTTGCAAGTTGTAGTTACCTACTATGTGTTATGATCCGGCAACCCCGGAGTGACAATAACCGGAACCACTCCCAGTGATGACCATAGTTTGAGGAATTCATGTGTTCACCAAGTGCTAATGCGTTGGTCCAGTTCTTTATTAAAAGGAGAACCTTAATATCCCGTAGTTTCCTTTTGGACCCCGCTGTCACAGGAGGGATGGACAATAGATGTCATGCAAGTTCTTTTCCCTAAGCATGTATGACGACACACGGAATGCATGCCTACATCACATTGACGAACGGGAGCTAGCCACATATCTCTCCATGTTATAGCTGTTGCATGATGAATATCATCCAAACAAATCACCGACCCATTGCCTACGAGTTTGTCCTACTGCTGCTACTACTGTTGCTACTGCTGTTACTTGTTTTGCTGTGCTGCTGCTACTACTGTTGCTACTACTGTTACTTGTCTTACTCTGCTGCTACTGTTGCTACTACTTTCGCTTGCTACTTTTGCTACTTGCTACTGCTATCACTACTGCTGTTCCTTGCCACTGCTATTACTCGTTACACTGCTGCTACCTGTTACAATCTTGGTACGCTTGACGTTGACGGGAACCGACAATTTCCGTCAACGCGGCAACTTGGCGCCATTGATACAATCGTTAGGAATAGTCTGCCGTCAACAGATCGTTTCTCACACCGTTGTTATCATACTACTTTGTTGTTACTACTTTGCTTGCAGATACTAATCTTTCAGGTGAGGTTGAATCTGACAAATTCAGCTGCTAATACTCGAGAGTATTCTCTCACCTCCTATAGGCGATCAACAAATTTGGGTCGAATACTCTACCCTCGAAAACTGCTGCAAACCCACGCGCTGGTGGGCCTTCAACAACATTCTTCTCGTTTCGATTGCCGGGGAGTGCTAGCAGCATTTTTCTGGCGCCGTTGCCGGGGAAGGTATGTTTTCATCAGCATTCGTCTAGCTATTGCCACAGAGTGCAGTCAGCCACCACCGGCGGGGTGGTGGCGGCGTCAGGGCTTGTGACTCCCTCGTGGCTCTTCTGGCCTTCTTCCAAAGCTTCGGGGGTCTCTTTTGGTCCAAAACAAATCATCGTAAAGTTTCATTCCATTTGGACTCCGTCTGAAAATGGGCCAAAAACACGGAAAAAACATAAACTGGCACTTGGCACTGAGTTAATAGGTTAGTCCCAAAAAATATATAAAATAGCATATTCATGCATATAAAACATCCAAAGTTGACAAGATAATAGCATGGAACCATCAAAAATTATAGATACGTTGGAGACGTATCAAGCATCCCCAAGCTTAACTCCTGCTCGTCCTCGACTAGGGAAGTGATAAAGAATGAATTTTTGATGTTGCATGCTACCTAACATAGTTGTCCATTGTAACTTTTCTCACGTGACATGAATGTTCAGATCCATTAGATTCAAAACAATAGTTTGCTATTGACGTGGAAACAATAATAATTCAAGCAAACCAGCAAGGTAATCATGAACTTTCAAAATAGCAAGGCCAAAAGAAATTTATCCCTACAAAAGCATATAGTCTGGCTATGCTCTATCATCATTGCACAACGAATTTAAATCATGCACAACCCCGGTATTGGCCAAGTAATTGTTTCACACCTTTACTTTCTCAAACCTTTTCAACTCTCACGCAATACATGAGCGCGAGCCATGGTTTTAGCACTATAAGTGGTGTGGAGTGTGGTGGAGGTTGCAAGACAAAAAAGGAGAATATGATCACATTAACTAGGCATAACAATAAGCTGTGGAGATGGTCATCAATAGATATCAATGTGAATGAGTAGGGATTTCCATACAAATGATGCACTAGAGCTAAGAGTATGTGAAAGCTCTTAAAGAAAACTAGTGGGTGTGCATCCAACTTGCTTCCTCACGAAGACCTAAGGCAATTTTGAGGAAGCCTATCATTGGAATATACAAGCCAAGTTATATAATGAAAATTTCCCACTAGCTATATGGTGGTGACAAAACGAGAGACTCTCAATCATGAAGATCATGGTGCTTAATATGCACAAGTGTGGAAAAGTGGTAACATTGTCCCTTCTCTCTTTTTCTCTCATTTTTTTGGTGGGCTCTTTGGCCTCTTTTTTTTATTTTTTTATTTTTTTTATTTTGGTGGGCTTATTTGGCCTCTTTTATTTCCTCACATGGGACAATTCTCCATCAATGATGATCATCACACTTTCAACTCAAAACTTAGAGCAACGATGACTATATATGGAATGCCTTCGGTAGTGTACCGTGACAATGATCTAGCATGGCATAGACATTAATGGAAACATCATGCTAGCTATCTTACGATCATGCAATGGCAATGTAGACGTGGTGGCAGATGTCATGGTGGTAGTTGCATGGCAATATATCTCAGAATGACTTTGAAAAAGCCATAGTAGGTAGGTATGGTGGCTGTTTTGAGGGAGGCTAATGGTGGGTTTTGTGCACCGGCGAAAGTTGTACGGCACTAAGAAGATAGTGATGGTGGAAGGTGAAAGTGCATCCAAACCATGGACTCAACATTAGTCATGAAGAACTCATATACTTGTTGCAAAAGTTTTATTAGTAATCGAAACAAAGCATTCAACGCATACTCCTAGGGGAAGGGTTGGTAGGTATAAACCATTGCGCGATCCCGACCGCCACGCAAAGGATGACAATCAAAAGACTAATCATGCTTAGACTTCATCACATAGCGGTTCACCATACTACGGGAATCACTAACTTCAACACAAGTATTTCTAGATCCACAACACCTTACTAGCATAACTTCAATATTAGCACAACCATATCTCAAAACTAATTGAGAGGAATCAAACTTCTCTAACTATTCAATGCACATGAAGGTGGAAGTTTTCGTATCCCTTTGGATAACTACCCCTTTTGAGACTACTTTCAAAGCATAGATCAACTACCAAGCCACGCACCGTTGTGCTCTAAAAGATATAAGTGAAGCACAAAGAGCAAAAGTATCTAGCTCAAAAGATATAAGTGAAGCACATGTGAGCTGAATTGTCTACAAAAGGATATAAGTGAAGATCGACAAAATCATGGTGAGTGCATGTCTCTCTCTCTAGGTGTGCAGCAAGGATGATTGTGACGCAACAAAAAAAATAAAAGACTCCTACGATACAAGACGCTCCAAGCAAAAACACATAACATGTGGTGAATAAAAATATAGCTCCAAGTAACATTACCGATGGATTGAAGACGAAAGAGGGGAGGCCCTCCCCGGGCATCCCCAAGCTTAGGCTTTTACGGCATCCTTGAATCTCTTGAGGTGGCTTGGGCATCCCCAAGCTTGAGCTCTTACCACTCTTTATCTCTTTGTCCATAAGAACTTCACCCAAAACTTGAAAACTTCACAAAACTAAACTTAAACAGAAACTCGTGATAACATTAGTATGAGAAAGCAAACCACCACTTCCTTAGGTACTGTAGCAAACTTAAATTCTACTTATGCTGATGTTGGGTTACAGTATTTTCAATCTTCCATGGCTAATACCCCCACCCATACTATCCATAGTTTCATCAAAATAAGCAACCAACACAACAAAAACAGAATCTGTTAACAGCAGACCAGTCTGTAGCAATCTGTATATTTCGTATACCTCTGGTACTTCAAAAAATCTTAAAAATTACGACGGCCTGAAGAATTTGCGTAGAAATCAGCAGCAGAACGAATCAACTCAAAAGCTCTTACATAACAAAAATGAAAATTCTTTTCGTGATCAGAAAGTTTCTGTCTTTTCCAGCATGACCAAACGATCATCCCCAAGACTAATCATAATGGTTTTGCTTGGCACAAACGCAAAAAAGAAACACAAAAGACACAATCATAACAGAGTTATGATGGTGTGGAGAAAACAAAACAGAAAGCAAAAAAGCAAAGAAAAATTTATTCATTGGGTTGCCTCCCAACAAGCGCTATCGTTTAACGCCCTTAGCTAGGCATTGATTTCAATAATGCTCACATAAAAGGTAAGGATTGAAACACAACGAGAGCATCATGGAGCAAATGGCTAGCACATTTAAGTCTAACCCACTTCCTATGCATAGGGATTTTGTGAACAAACAACTTGTTGGAGCAAGAATCAACTAGCATAGGAAGGCAAAACAAGCATAGCTTCAAAAATTTCAACACATGGAGAGGAAGCTTGATACTATTGCAATAAGTAGAAGCATATGATCCTCTCTCATAGTAATTTTCAGTAGCATCATGAATGAATTCAACAATATAACCAGTGCCTAAAGCATTCTTTTCATGATCTACAAGCATAGAAATTTACTACTCTCCACATAAGGAAATCTATTCTCAAGAATAGTAGTGGGAGTATCGTAAAAGACTTGAGCACTGCAAATTGTGTCCACAATGAAAAAGCAAGGTTTAGCAAAGGGGTTCTCGAGAGTATGACAAGTTTTATCATCCCTCTTATTCAAAGCATAAGTATCCTCACAATAATCATCATAGATAGGGGGCATGCTTTCATCAGGATGATTTTGATCATTCAAAGTGGAAGAACTAAAAAGATCATCTTCATCAAATATAGCATCCCCAAGCTTGTGGCTTTGCATTTCATTAGCATCATGGGTATTCAAAGAATTCATGCTAATAACATTGCAATCATGCTCATCATTCACATAATGTATGCCAAGCATTCTATGTAATTCTTCTTTCAGCACCTGAGCACAATTTTCCTTCCCATCATGCTCACGAAAGACATTGAAAAGATGGAGCATATGAGGCATCCTCAATTCCATTTTTTTGTAGTTTTCTAGCGAAAGAACAAGAAACAAAAAAGATTCGATTGCAAGATCTAAAGATATACCTTCAAGCGCTAACCTCCCCGGCAACGGCGCCAGAGAAGAGCTTGATGTCTACTACGCAACCTTCTCCTTGTAGGCGTTGTTGAGCCTCCAAGCGCAGAGGGTTGTAGGACAGTAGCAATTTTCCCTCAAGTGGGTGACCTAAGGTTTATCAATCCGCGGGAGGCGTAGGATGAAGATGGTCTCTCTCAAGCAACCCTGCGACCAAATAACAAAGAGTCTCTTGTGTCCCCAACACACCTAATACAATGGTAAGTTGTATAGGTGCACTAGTCCGGCGAAGAGATGGTGATACAAGTGCAATATGGATGGTAGATATAGGTTTTTGTAATCTGAAATTACAAAAACAGCAAGGTAAGAAATGGTAAAAGTGAGCACGAACGGTATTGCAATGCATGGAAACAAGGCGTAGGGTTCATACATTCACTAGTGAAGTTCTCTCAACAATGATAACACAATTGGATCATATAACTAGCCCTCAACATGCAACAAAGAGTCACTCCAAAGTCACTAATAGCAGGGAACAAACAAAGATATTATTGTCAGGTACGAAACCACCACAAAGTTATTCTTTCTGATCAATCTATTCAAGAGTCCGTAGTAAAATAACACGAAGCTATTCTTTCCGTTCGACCCATCATAGAGTTCGTACTAGAATAACACCTTAAGATACATATCAACCAAGACCCTAATGTCACCTAGATACTCCATTGTCACCTCAAGTATCTGTGGGCATGATTATACGATATGCATCACACAATCTCAGAATCATCTATTCAACTAACACATAGAACTTCAAAGAGTGCCCCAAAGTTTCTACCAGAGAGTCAAAATGTGTGCCAACCCCTGTGCATAGGTTCCCAATGTCACGAACCCGCAAGTTGATCACCAAAACATACATCAAGTACTCACATGAATCCACGTGTGCCAACCCATATGCATAGGTTCCCAATGTCACAAACCCGCAATTTGATCACAACAGATAGACACGTGCAAGACATACATCAAGTGTTCTCAAAGACTCAATTCGATAAGATAACTCCAAAGGGGAAACTCAATTCATTACAAGAAGGGAGAGGGGGAAGAACATCATGAGATCCAATATAGTAGCAAAGCCCACGGTACATCGAGATCAAGACATCTCAAGAACACGAGAGAGAGAGAGATCAAACACATAGCTACTGGTACATACCCTCGGCCCCGAGGGAGAACTACTCCCTCCTCGTCATGGAGATCGTCGGGATGATGAAGATGGCCACCGGAGATGGATTCCCCCTCCGGCAGGGTGCCAGAACGGGCTCTAGATTGGTTTTTGGTGGCTACAGAGTCTTGCGGCGGCGGAACTCCCGATCGAGGTTTCTTTCTGGAGGTTTCTGAATTTATAAGAATTTATGGCGGTGGAATTACATCGGTTGGGCCCATGAGGAGGTCACAGGCCTGGTCGCCACCACCGGGGGGGTGGTGGCGGCGTCAGGGCTTGTGACTCCCTCGTGGCTCTTCTGTCCTTCTTCGAAAGCTTCGGGGGTCTCTTTTGGTCCAAAAAATCATCGTAAAGTTTCATTCCATTTGGACTCCGTCTGAAAATGGGCCAAAAACACGGAAAAAAAAGAAACTGGCACTTGGCACTGAGTTAATAGGTTAGTCCCAAAAAAGATATAAAATAGCATATTCATGCATATAAAACATCCAAAGTTGACAAGATAATAGCATGGAACCATCAAAAATTATAGATACGTTGGAGACGTATCAGGCCGTTGGGTGCGGTCAGGCCGCACCAACGCCATTCAATGAGAACAATGATGGCCTGCGCGGTGCTCGGAGATCGTGCCATCATGGCCTGGCGCACCCCGGACGCCTCGAGGAGCGAGAGCGTCACCACACTGCCGTTGGGCATGTGTGCCGCCTGGCCCGCGGGCTACTAGGGCGTGCGACGCTTCGGCCGCCCTCAAGGCTTCGCCGAAAAGCCAACTGAGGCGTGCCTTGGGCCCGGGGGCTACTGTTGACATTCTGGAAATGGGAATACCTAGACCTGCCTGCCTGCGGCCAAGGCTGGTCCACTTCATCAAGCAAGCTAATGGGCCCGACATCATGCGAGGCAAGGCCCTCGTGAGGGGCCAAGCCTCACGAGGAGGAACGACATCAAGACACGAAGGGGGCCTCCTCATGACCCTTCCGGAGCGGCGAATATTCCGAGGCGAGGCCCATCCATAGGAGTCAAGGATGACGCAAGGGAAGGACAGGCGAGCAGCAGACAAGAGGAACCCGCCCGTGCACCTAGTAGTAGCGCTTGAAATATGCATCATGTCACTGCTTCAACCCGAGCACGCTTCACTTCCCCATTCTACCGCCCCTAGTTTCCAAGTCTATACTTATTGTTTTCCTCACAATAGTAAGCTATCAATCCTATTAACCCTTAGGTCTTGATGTCACATGATTTAATTGTTTGAAATCCAAATAATTATTAAAATAAACAAACTAAGTAATAATAATATTGAATTTTAATTGAAAATAAAATAAGTAATAAAATTTATTTTTAAAATTATTATTTTTTATTTTCTGAAAAAAATCTTCCTTTTACCATAACTTTTTTTACATTTGGAATTTTGGGCATGTGAGAAAAATTCACTGGGCAAGCCCGGGTGAAATCGAGTCCCAATTTTTCTCTAGTTTCTTTTTGATATATTAATTTTTTTTCCGACGTCATATGCAAAAGTTATGGCCGTTTTACATTTTTTCCCTTTTTTGGAAAAATGGTCAAAATTCATATTTCAAAATTTGTATACCAACTAGGCACCAAAACCTAACTATATCTCAAAGGATTTTACTTTTTGAAGATTTTATCATTTTTTTTATTTTCTGCAAAACTAAAAAAGACGGTCCAAGGGGGGTATTAAAAAGGTGGCACCAGCCGCAACTAGCAGTAGCGTTGCATACCAGAAAGCGCTACTACTAAGTGGGGCACTAGCAGAAGCGGTGCTGCAAAACAAAGCGCTACTGCTAAACACTTAGCAGTAGCGCTGGATTTTGGGCAACGCTGCTACTACAGCTACCGTCGGTGGCATCGTCTGGTCCCACATAATAGTAACGCGTTTTTGGTAAGCAGCGCTACTGCTAAGGTGTTAGGAGTAGCGCTTAGTTGGATCAGCGCTCTGCTAATTAGCAGCAGCGTTTTCTTTTTTCCAGCGCTACTACTGAGGTCCTGCCTATAAGGTATTTCCTAGTAGTGCCAGCCTCCGGAGGCTCCCGAACATTGTACTAGTTCTTCCATCCTCCTTCAAGAGAGGCAATATATCAAAGCAGGAGTAGGGTATTACGCCTCACAACGTCCCAAACCTGGGTAAACTGTTGTGTTCTGTGTCTTCCTCACCATCGAGTGAGTTCCTTGCCATTCTCATCGAGTAGCGAGCTAGGTGAGACGAGCTAGAGAGAGATCTTCGTACAAGCCCCTGAGTTCGAATCTTTAGGGTTTTGCGGAACCCGAAATCCGACAATCAGATCTCGTATAAGATCATATAGTTGATCATCATATACATCATAGATAGTTGTTTATCAAACTACACCATAATACTACATAGAAGGATCTATGGGTCGTACATCGTACCCGAGTATACCTCGGCATGGGCAGCCCGGCCCGGCCTGAAAATCCCGGGCCGGGCTCGGGCAAGAAAGTTAAGCCCGATGGTCAGTTCGGGCCGGGCTCGGGCATATGAAAAAATAAAATTACGCCGCGGTCGGGTCGGTCCTAGTCGGTCCTTTTTCTCGTTCGGGCCGGGCTTGAGCCCAAAATTTAGGCCCGACGGTCGGGTCGGGCCGGGCTCAGGCCTGGGTTTTTAGCATCGGGCTTTTTTTGGCCCGGCCCGAAGCCCGTCCCGGCCCGAGTAATGCCCAGGTATATACCCGAGCCTAGGATATCAAAATTTACGAGTGCAGCGGTGATGACGCGACGTAGGAGTCGAAGGAGCTGAGTCCTCGTCGGTGTCTAGGTCGGTCCAAAGCTTGTCCTGCTCGGCCTTCATGAAACGAATGTCTGTCTCCTTGGACGCGTGCGCGTGCGACGCCCTGCTTGAGGAAGATGTCCTCGATCTCAAACTCGCGGTGGATGCGTGCGTCGGCCTCCTCTGCCTCCATCACCGAGCGCTTCATGATGGCGCGCTCGAGCTGGTCCTTGTTCCCCGGGATGGAGGTAGTCTTCGGGGCCGATGATGCCTCGACGCGGCGAGTCCGCGTCGGAATTCAAGCTTGACAGTGAGCGGCCCGAGCTCCCCCGGCTCTTTCTTGATCAGAGTGATCCGCGAGCTCGAGGCGCCCGCGGATGAGTTCCCAGCGGCAGAGGAGCCGGAGGAGGCGCGGCGTCGGACCGCGAGCTCGCTCTTGTAATCGTCGAGCTCGCGGCATTAGAGAGCCGGCAACGATCGTCTCCCATAGTTGAGCCACCTCCACGCCCCCCGCTTGCATGCGGCTGCGGCAGCGCTCCGCGTCACCCCCACCATTTTTGTAGCCGTCCATGGGTCGGGACGGGTCGCTGGAGCTTTTTTAGGCTCGCCGACGGCGAGAAATTGGGGCGGAGTGGAAGAGGAATCACGGCGGCGGAGGCGAAAAGGGTTTGACCCGTATCCGAAGAGTGAAACCGCACAAATAGCGATGGAAATGAACTTTTTCCGGGCGACGGTAAAAAATTACGGACCGGATTCGGAATACATGTCTGTTCTCGCAAGAAAACGGGCAAGAAAACGGGCCGAATCCGTATACTCGCCCAAATTATACGGGTTCAACCCTTTTATGGATGTGCTAGAGATGCTCTGAATCCGGGGTGTTCGTCCTATCCCTAGCCAGCCATATGGCGGGCGGTGGCAACTTTTTGTGGTTTGAACTTTTTTTAACCTAAATGATAACATCCCACTTAAGCTCATCATAGTGAGAAGTAACTACCTTTAAAATGCAAAATAACTTAGTAGTATCATATGTGATTTCATTTATTAGTTATAGAACCATCTCTTTTGGAAATTGCTATATCACACTAACATATTATTATATTTCTCTATACACTTCTCTCATCATTAAATACATGCCACATAAGTAAATTTGTCTTAAAATGCCGTACATTACTAGCTAACTTACTCTAGTGTGACTAATCTTATCAATATGACCCAAACGCATGCAATCCCGTTTGATTAATTTGCATAAATATTGCAGGGATTATCATTTGGGTCGGGAGACGCGTAAGCACCCAACATCATGTGGGTGAACCGTTCCTCGTTCACATGAACACCAACAAGTTCATTAACGCACGGCTACTTGCATCGGCATGTGGGTGAATCGCGTCTCGTCCGCACAGACATTATTTAGTCCACTAGCGCACGGCTGCTCACGTTGTCGTGTGGGTGAACTGCTCTTCTCTCACACGACGATCGCACGGTGACCGATGGCAACTACAGTTCTGCTTATGTGGCAACTAGTTAATCACACATTGCAACTATAGATTGACCGTAGGTGATGACTATTAATCTACATGACAATTATGATTGACCATATATGATAACTATGATTTGATCACACGTGAAAACTAGTTAATCATACATGCCAACTATGATTGACCGTACATGACAACTAAGGTTTGATCACACATGGCAACTAGAGTTAGTTAGACATGACAACTAGTTAGCCCAAATGATAAATGCCACGCGTGTGGCACGAACACCGTCCTAATGTTTTTACAACTAAAATTGCGATCCGAGAAGAAAAGAAAACCCAAAAATGGAAACTTGTCATCCAAACAAAAAGTTGCCATGCTTTACAACTAAAGGTGTCATCAAAAAACGTGAGGGCGAAATTGCTTCGTACCACACATGCTCGATGAAGGTGAGTAGTTGTTGTTGGATCAGTGTCCGGGCAACCGTAGTTGTGCCCGGACGTGTGGACAATTTTAATGTTCGTCCACACAGGATCGTGTGGGTTGGCTTCTGGATACGACCGGACGAGTCGTGTGATCGGGTGTCCATTATGTCACACGTGTGATGAATATTATGATTCTTTTTTAAAAGTTAAATCATATCTGATCCCGATTTGTAAAAACTTAGGATCTGACAATTTTTCTATCGCCATGGTCTAATGACGATAGGGTATACGAGCCTATCGTCGAGGTCCCTCGCAGTTGGAAACTTATACACATTAGCATGACGCACCCCTACCATCAAACAGCTAGCCCGCATAGCCCTGCCACCAAGGTGTCCGACGATACGTGCGAACACGTAATGTATACGATACTTAAAAAATTTATATGGTAAAACATACGTCCCTACCGTTAAGGTCTTTTTTTTTGAAGCCTACTGTTAAGGTTTTAATGATAGGCTGTTATACCCTATCGTCATGGACCCGACAATAGAAAAAGATCAAAGCTAAAAAAAAAATAGGCGCGGGCGGCTGTGATACGCATTGAGGTGACAGCGGCGATCTGCCGCTTTGTCTTGGCCGAGACAGTCCAGGACAGCGCGAGATCTACTCACTACAGGCGGCGACTGCTGATGACTGTTGCTGCAGTTCGAGGGACGACAATGCGTGTAGTTTGTAGGTGGAGGAGGACCGGAAAGAAATTGGAGTATCATCTACTCGTGGCAGTGGCACCCTATTGGCCTATTCCAATTTCCAGGACCGTAGGGCGGTAGCATGGTTGCATACCACATGGACGTAGTGACGTGCCTGGTTCTGTCGTGGCACAGTCGTCGTAAGTGAGTAGGTGGATGAGGTGATTATTTCATAGGAGTATAAGAGCATCTCCACTGCCCCCCAGGCCCTTTCGGACGATTTTTTTAGCATCGGCGATGCGAAATTGGCCCACTCGCGTCCCAAAAAGCCATTTTTCGCCGGTACGGACCGAAATTGGCCCCGGCGGTCCCAGGCCGAACCTAGCGCTCTGAACGTCATCCGGAGGCGCCGGCGGAAAACGGTTTGTCGCGAAAAAACGTTGGGCCCGCCGAGTCAGCGACTGGCCGTGCGGTCGTCGTCTTCATCGCCTCGTTTACCGCGGGAATCAATGCGAAGGGTGCGCCGTCGGTCAGCTTTCCATTGATTCACGGGCGGCACAGTGAAGGCGCGGCGACGCACGTCCCGTCGGCTCCTGCCACACGTTCATACGCCGACGCTCCGCGTGCTCGCCCGTCCGCGGCTATATAAGGGACCCCCCCCCCCCCCCGCCGCCGGTGGCCACACACTTCTCCCCACCGTTGCTCTTCCCTCTTCTTCTTCGCCACCGGCCTTCTTCATCTTCTCTCCTTCTCATCCCCAATGGCCGAACGCTACCCCAGCGATGGAGCTGTCGCCAATGGCTTCGGCTACTAGCACCTCCGCGAGGATGAGGCCCGCCTCCTCTACGAGCCAGAGTACCCGGCGTCGCCGGACATGCGGGTGTCGGGGTCTTCGAGGAGATCTCCGCCCGTTGCGGCAGCCACGAGGTGGGCGGCGTTGACATCCTTGATGAGAATGACAAGGAGGCGCCGACGCCTGTTTGCCTCGACGACCCAGGGTAGGGGAGCAGCAAGGACGGCGCTCCAGCGGGCAGCAACGGCGACGGCAACTACACCGCCTTCTACAAGCTCTTGGGCATGTAGAAGGCGGTGGCGACGGGCGGCAGCGGCGGGCGACGACGACTTTAGCTAATTTTAGTCTAAATTTAATGTTTAATTGTGTTTTTTCTAATTTTTGTACAAATTTTAATCAATCTATGAACTTCGTATGAATTTGGCTGTGTTTTGGCCAAATTTGGGACGAGTTACAATTTTCTAAAACCCTTTTGGGCGCCCATTGGGAGTGGGGGCGACTGCGAACCCGAGCCCCCTAGGGCGATTTTTTCGTCGGCGCACCCCCAGGCGATGCTATTTCACGTCCCGAGGGCCGGACAGTTGGAGATGCTCTTACTCAAACAGTTTTTAGTTTGGCCTAGGGAAGAGGGACAATGTACGGGTCATGCGAGCCAACTCATAACAACATTTATAGTAGACCCTTTAAAAACGGTCAAACCTGTAAAAAGGATGTTTTATATTGGTCGAGATGACAATTTCTAAATTTCGTAAAACTCATTCGGCCCTTAAACGTTTTTAAAGGTAATAATAATCCATTCATGAGAACTTCATATGTACAACTTCGAAGGGAGTATACAGTTTAATCCGTAACGGGTCAAACCTCGTCAGAGAAAACGCGCTCCCGCGAAACGGATCGGAATCTATCTGGAACTCACCGGAGTCCGTCGCTGCATGTCGGAAGAAACCATCACACGCCAGAACTTGCCATCGCCGGTTCGAATTGCGGTCGGCTCGAGCTCCACTATCGAGGCGAAGCCTTCCACGGGCAGGGCAGAGCAGGCCACCGGTGGCCCGAATCAGGGCGGAGGGTTGGGGCGCAAGGAGCGCGCGCGGCGACGAGCAGAGCCGTGGAGCGCACGGACGGGGTGCGCTGCGCAGGGCTTCTCCACTGCAAGCTTGGCCGGGAACGGGGGGCGCCGGGGCACCCTGTTGAGGCACGCTGATACGTCTCCAACGTATCTATAATTTTTTTGATTTTTACATGCTATTATATTATTAATCTTGGATGCTTTACATGCATTTATATATTATTTTATATCATTTTTGTGAACTAATCTATTAACCCAGTGCCTAGTGCGAGTTGTTGCTTTATGCGTGTTTTTGGTTTTTGAGAAAATCAGTACCAAACAAAGTTAAATGCAATGAAATTTTTTGGACAAAATAAGACTTGGAATCTTTGGAAGGAGACCACACGCCACACAGGGTGGTGCAAACTAGCAGGGGCCGCCCAGTGGGGGTGGTCGCACCCTGATGGCTTGGGACCACCTCCCAACGCCTCGTGGCCTATCTTCATCTTTGTAAATCCGAAAATATTGGGAAAATATCGGAGAACCAACTGAAATACTTTTTTCGTCGTCGCAAGTCTCCGTACAATCGTGTGCCCATCCGGAGTCGTGTTCCGGTGCCCTACTGGGGGGTCGATCACGGAGGACCTCTACATCAACCTTGTTGTTTCCATGGTGATATGTGAGTAGTGTACCACATAACTATGGGTCCATAGCTAGTATCTATATGGCTACATCTCTCTTTCTATGTTCCTCAATACAAAGTTCACCGTGATTCCCGTGGTGATCTATTCGATGCAATCTTCTTTGGAGTGTGTTTGTTGGAATCCGATGAATTGTGTGTTTATGATCACACTGTTCATGAGAATATATTGAGTCTTTGTTGGTTTCTTATATGCATGATTATAGCTTCGTATTTTTCTTCGATCTATTGATTTGGTTTGGCCAACTAAACTGATTTATCTTCGGTGGGAGTGGTGCGTTGTAATGGGTTCAATCTTGCGGTGCTTAATCCCAGTGACAGAAGTAGATATGACACGTATTTGTATTGTTGGCATTGAGGATAAAAAGATTGGGTTTATTCATAGTATTTGAGTTTACATTGTCTACATCATGTCATCTTGCTCCCAGTATTACTCTGTTTTTAGATAATGCTCTAGATGAAATGCTCGATAGCGGTCGATGGGTGGAGTAATAGTAGTAGATGCACGCAGAAGTCAGTCTACTTGCTTATGGACGTAATGCCTATATATATGATCGAATAAATATTTTATAACTATGTGATTTTCTATCAATTGCCCGATAGTAATTTGTCTACCCACCGTATGCTTTCTTCAAGAGAGAAGCCTCTAGCAAAAACTATGGCATTCGGGTCTTCACAAATACTATTACAAAAGACTAAAAATGTTGCTGCCATTTATTTTCTGTTATTTTATTTTATATTTATGTTATCTATCTATCACTATCTAATACTTGCAACTAATGAGTTCAAGGGGCTTGACAACCCTAATGCATGTGTTGGTGCAAGTTTGTGCTCTTTTGTGTGTAGGTGCTGAAGACGGGAATTTGCGTGGTTCTCCTATTGGTTCGATAACCTTGATTTTCACTGAGGAAAATACTTATCTTTACTGTGTTGCATCTCCTCTCCTCTTGGGAAAAAATTTCAACGTAGTTTACAAGTAGCACACGTCGTAGACAGAGACGGGCTCTGTAGGGACGGGAGGAAAAAGGAAAAAAATGAGTTATGGTGGGATACAATTTTATTTATGGGATCTTCTCTACCCGAAGCAATTTCGCACCATAAAAATAGTTTATGGTGCACTATATATTTGTTTTTTAAGAGTCAACATATACGAGATCTATTAGAGATGCTCTAAGGTGGCCAAGGATCTAAAGGAGAGTGAATGACGGTTTGTACTCTTCCACCGCCACCTCCCATCTTCAGCCGCGGTAAAGTTGTAGTGAATTGTTGAAATATGTTTTAGAATATGAAGAGTGGACAAATAGAGATTAGAACAGGGTTTCGTCAATCTGATGGTAATACTACCTCCGACTAAAGGCAACTCTAACCGATCCCCTATCTAGCATTAGAGGAGGATAAAATCGACTATCCTCCTCTTGCGCGCACCTGGTTATCCTCCTCTAACGCATATCTAGCCCATCCACAATACCGACTAACACATGATAAATTATCTTTCGTCGCCTATCCCATCCCTATTTGTAATCCGTCGCTACCGCTCGGAGCAAACGTTTGTGGCTCCACTACTGCAGGATGCTGCTAACGTGATACATCAATGAGAGACCCTTCGACGAAAGTGTGTGTGATCCACCAATAGCAAACGATATAGTTTAAGCTCCATGGCCAATGACACGAACTGCGTTTGATGTCGGATTCATCAAATACGATTCAAAAAAGAGTTGCGTGTGCGCTGCGTGGCATAAAGTTGGTTCTTAGGAACTATTTCTGATTAGCCAAGATAACACAAACGGTTAACAAAATACATATGTGTGCAAATTACAGCATACAGTTCACTCAGATAAACTGTTTGTGTTGATCTAGCAGAACAGAAACGAGTTAGCATAAGAAGGTTTGTGTGATACCCAACAAACTATTCATTCATCAGAAATGTGTGAAGACCAATAATAACACAGTCGGGTCATCCCTACAAGCTATGTGTGTTGTGTGGGTAGATGGTTGTTGTCAAACAATTGGCAGGGATTGAGGAAATCATTACCAACGCTACGTTGGGAAGTGTCATCTACATGTATTAGCATCGCATATGTTTTATTATTATGACCCATCTTCCCACGCATCACCCAGCCCTCCTCTCTCATGTCTTATCACCGTGTTGCCACCATAGGATTCCGGTGCATGCTTTGGCACCACTTTTTGCCATGCATCGGCTCGATCAGCTCGCTCTCGCGCACAACTGTGCAGGTTCCCGTGCACAAAACCGTGCTACGGCTCTAGATCCCGCCCGGCTTGGTGAAATACTCAAATCCCCAATGCTAGACGACCTGCTATATAAACCCACACATCCAGTGACTCCACATTGCCTTCATCCCATCCCTCTCTCCCTGTAGCTTATCTAGTTTGCTTCTCCCCCAATCGCCAATGGCACCGGTTGTTCGTCGTCGCTCAGCCACTTCGCCAAAGGACATCTCCAGCTCGGAGGGTTCACCCCATCAGTGTAGCAGTCCTCTAAAGTGTGTAGTGCACGTGGCGTCCATGGTGGGTGTGTGCACGCCACCCACTACACACTCCACCACCGCTGCCCGAAGGTAGCTGCTGCGAGCGGCCTCCATGGCCGTCATCCCACCAACACACGTCGGGGCTGCCACCACACCGTGGTCTACCTTGCACACGAGCCCGCCGTTAGGCGGCAGCGTCATTGTCGGGACCCCGATTCTAAGTCATAAGAACCCAGCGTGTAACACATCACATCACTTTGCGGCCTCACGCACGGTAAACTCCACGGCTGCCAGCTTACCTTGGCCGGGACCGTTTGCGTCTTTTGGCTCACGTATATGAATGTGTCGCTAGCATTCAAACGACAAAGAACCCGGGTCGACATGTCTAGTTATAAACCTAAGTGGTACATCCATACAGGGAGAGACATACATAACCCAGCAAAGCAGGTGTCGGTCATCAACGTGTGTAGACGAGTCATAGCAAGCTACAAGGACTCCATTACAACGCGTGACATTTCCCCGAAGATACATACACAGCAGCAAAGAAGGATACATGCCGGTCAATCAATGTGTCCGGAGCAGTAGCAAGCTACCAAAGCTCGGTGGAAGCACAAAGAGGCATTTCCCCATAAAGAGTACTACTAAAGGCACACAACTAGGTGTCGAAACCCACACATATAATGCTTTTCATAACATACACACAATATGCACGATATGTGTAGATACAACATGGCATCACAACATAACTCTATGACTCAAGCTTTTATTAAAGACTCATAAGAATCAACATAGTATGATATTATAAAAACAGGGGTCTCGTGACCCGACACTCAAGTCATACAAACATTAAGCGGAAGCAAAACATCTCCGGGTACAGACATCTACTAAATATGGTTGGAGGAGCCGGAAAAGCTACCACGACTCTACCAAAGGAGCCAGACCTCTGTCTGGGATCCCCAAGCTATTCCGGTCAACATCGAACAGATCGCATAGGAACCTTTAATGAGACTAAGGTCTTCACTGCAAAAACATAAATAAAGCAACCGTGAGTACAAAGGTACTCAGCAAGACTTACATCAGAACTGCCTACGTATGCATCAGTATCAATGAAGGGATTGTGGGGTTTGACTGCAGCAAGCCATCTTTGACTCTTGGCTAACCTCTACTATGACTACAAGTTCTTTCTTTGAGGTGGTATAGCGCACATGAGTCCACATATTCACCAATTCAATACACCACTAAGGATCCACTCTCGTCTCCCTACGAGAAGGCCATCCGTAGCACTCACACTTATCTTCCATATTTTAGAGTATCCATTTCAAGTTATCTATGTACCACGTAATGTTTCCAAGTAGTCCATATCTGAGGACGCTGCTATTCGTACAGATTAATTCACCCTGCACGGGTATACTTCTTCACACATGCTCTCACCACTTAGCACCATATGCACGTCATGCATCTCGGCAATCTTCAAGCGGAAGCACTGGCGTGGGTGTCGGCCACGACCGTTAACCACACAAGACCCTAGTACAGGTTTATCGCCTATTTGAGACTGAACCCCCAAGGAAGTCCGGCCGAGGTTTCCTCTACGACCCCAAATGATGTGCGCAGGGTTCCCAAGCCCACCATCCGTGTGACACTTGGTACACCATTCCACTGTGTATCTATCGCACTGAAGCCTACCCCGTCCGGCAGAGCTAAACACGGCCGCCAACACTTTTCCTACAAAAACCAGAAACTAATTGCAACTCCTGGACAAAGATCTAGGCGATTAATAAGCCGAGCGGGGTCATATTTTAGGGCCCAATGCATGGTAGTATCTTGCCTTGGATAACATACACAGAACTCAGCTCTTAAGGACGGTCCCAATGAGACAACCCACCATGTACTCCTACATGGCCTCTCATTGCTACCTTTACCAAATCGGATTCACACCTTTACTCTCACACTGTAGGACATGAACACAACCATTCCGATTCATCATCCAGATGGATCAGACCCGACACGACTCTAAGCATAGCAGGCATTGTAAGCAAGCATGGATGAGTAAGCAAAATGCTTCCAGTTGCTCAACAATTAGCAATTGTCTTGCAATGGCCCACCAGCGTGTGGGATCGCGGCATTTTTCGAGGGTAGAGTATTCAACCCAAATTTGTTGGTTCGACACGATGGGAGTGAAAGGATATTCTCCAGTGTTAGCAGTTGAGTTGTCTGCTCAACCACACCTGAAAGATTAGTATCTGCAAGCAGGATATAAGCAGCAAAGGTAGTATGATAGCAACGGTGCTAGGAAATAACTTGTTGGCGGCACATTATTCCTAACTGAAGTATCAATGGCGCTAGAAAAGTATTCTAGCAGGTAGCATCAGTGTAACTAGTAACAGCAGTGGCAAGGAATAGCAGTAGTGAAAGCAGTAACAAGTAGCAACAGTAGCAAGTAACAGCAACAGCAAGTAACAGTAGTAGCAACAGTACTGGCAGCAGCAACAGGACAAAACAAGTAACAGTAGCAGCAACAGTAGTAACAGCAGCAGAAGGACAAAGCAAGTAACAATAGTAGTGGGTAACAGTAGCAGCAACAGTAGTAACGTCAGAGCAAGTAACAGTGGCAGTGGGACAAACTGGTAGGCAATGGATCGGTGATTTGTTGGATGACATTCATCATGCAACAGTTATAACTCGGAGAGATATGTGGCTAGCTCCCGTTCGTCAATGTGATGTAGGCATGCATTCCGTGTGTAGTCATGCGTGCTTAGGGAAAAGAACTTGCATGACATCTATTGTCCATCCCTCCCGTGGCAGCGGGGTCCAAATGGATACTACGGGATATTAAGGTTCTCCTTTTAATAAAGAACCGGACCAACGCATTAGCACTTGGTGAACACATGAACTCCTCAAACTATGGTCATCACCGGGAGAGGTTCCGGTTATTGTCACTCCGGGGTTGCCGGATCATAACACATAGTAGGTAACTACAACTTGCAAGATCGGATCTAAAACATACATATATTAGTGACAACATAATAATTTCAGAACTGAAATCATGGCACTCGGTCCCTACTGACAAGCATTAAGCATGGCAAAGTAGTAGCAACATCAATCTCAGAACATAGTGGATACTAGGGATCAATCCCCATTAAAACTAACTCGATTACATGATAGATCTCATCCTACTCATCACCGCCCAGCGAGCCTACGAATAGATTACTCACGAACGATAAAGAGCTTCATGGAATTGGAGAGGGAAGAAGGTTGATGATGATGATGGCGACGATCTCCTTGATCCGGAGCCCAAAACGGACTCCGGGTCTACCCTCCAGGGCAAGAACGGGATGTGGCGGCGCCTATGGATCGTGAAACGGATGAACTCTTCTCTCCTAATTTTTTCCGGGACGAAAGGGAATAAATAGCGGTGAAATTGGGTGCGGCAGAGCCATGTGGGCCCCACAAGCCTGGTAGCCGCGGCCAGAGGGGCCACGGCTACAAGGCTTGGGGCACACTGGCTGACCCCCTCCGGTGGATCTTTGCGCAGGTATTTTTCATATTTTCCAGAAATATTCTTCGTAAATTTTCACGACGTTCCGAGAACTTTCATTTCTGCACAAAAACAACACCATGGCAATTCAGCTGAAAACAGCGTCAGTCCGGGTTAGTGCCATTCAAATCATGCATATTAGAGTCCAAAACAAGGGCAAAAGAGTTTGGAAAGTAGATACGATGGAGACGTATCAACTCCCCCAAGCTTAAAAACTTGCTTGTCCTCAAGGAACTCAGTTGACAAACTGAAAGAGAAAAAGAAAAACTTTGACAAACTCTGTTTGATCTTGTTGTCGCAACTATGTCTAACTCATAACCAGAATTTCAGCAAGATCACAAGTTAACCACGTAAGCAAGTGACACAAAGGTCTCATGGTAAACTAATATCAATGGCATAATCAGCTAGCGAGCAAATAATAATGAGTTTCAGATAGCAACAATTCAATCAAAACAAGCATGAAGCAATATGAATAGGTGGTATCTCGCTAGCTCTTTCTGAGACCGCAAAACATAAATGCAGAGCACTTTCAAAGATCAAGGGCCGACTAAACATTGTAATTCATAGCAACGAAGATCCTGTCATAGTCATACTCAATATCAATCAAAAGCAAAGCATAAAATGACAGAGGTGCTCTCTAATTGGTGCTTATATAAGAAGAGGATGGCTCAACAGGAAAATAAATAGACAGGCCCTTCGCAGAGGGAAGCATTGATTTGCAGAGGTGCCAGAGCTCAAGCTTTGAAAACAGAGATAATAATTTTGGGTGGCATGCTTTCATTGTCAACGCAATGACCAAGAGTTCTCAATATCTTCCATGCTACTCATTCTATAGGCGGTTCCCAAATAGAAAAGTAATGTTTTAACTCCCCCACCACCAATCAATCACACTCCACGGCTAGCCGAATCCTCGGGTACCGTCCATACTAACATCAATCCGGGGGGAGTCTTGTTTTACAGTTATGTTTTCGATTTAAGCGTGGAACTGGGCATTCCAATTACCGGCCCCTTTCTCGTGAATGACAGTGAATAAACACATGTCGAGGATAACACGCCTAACATGGAAGATACCAATAGCCCCAGTCACCACATGAGCGGTTCGGGCATGCAAAACAGATTATTTCTTGAAGGCTTAGAGAATGGCATATGCAAATTTACTTGGAACGGCGGATAGATACCGCAAATAGGTAGGTATGGTGGACTCTCATGGAAAAAATTTGGGTTTATGGAAGTGAATGCACAAGCAATATTCCGCTTAGTACAAGTGAAGGCTAGCAAAAGACTAGGAAGCGACCAACTAGAGAGCGACAACAGTCATCAAGATGCAATGAGTTTGACTAACATTGAGTGCAAGCATGAGCAGGATATAAATCACCATGAACACGAACATCATAGACGCTATGTTGATTTTGTTTCAACTACATGCATGAACATGCGCCAAGTCAAGCCACTTGAATCATTCAAAGGAGAATACCATCCTATCATACTACATCATAGTCATCTCAAAATCTATGTTGGCATTCAAGACAAACCATTATAAGCTCCTAGCTAATTAAGCATGGCATCAGAAACTATGATCTCTAAGCTGTCATTGCAAACATGGTTCTCCCTCAACAAAGCTGAATCTGGGACGACAAGCTAGTCATATTTACAAAAACAAAATAGATAGAGTTCATACCAGCTTTTCCAGTCTGAGTCACTTCATCATATATCATCATTATTGCCTTTCACTTGCATGATCGAACGATGTGAACAATAATAAGAGTGCTCGTGCATTGGACTAAGCTGAATCTGCAGGCAAACACAAAGGAGAAGACAAAGTAATATGGCTCTTTAACAAATGAACACGTGTGCATGCGAGAGCCACTAAACATTGTAACCATGGTCTTCTACCGCGACTAAAAGAAAAAGAAAACTATTTACACGGGAAAGCTCCCAACAAGCAAAAGAAGAAAGGAAAATATTTTTGGGTTTTCTCAAAAGGACACAAAACAAGAAAACAAGACAACGAAAATAAACTAGCGTGGATAATACAGTGGCAAAGTGTAAACACCGACTAACAAAGTGAAAGCATAAGCATGAATGTAAAGTTGGTGCAAACACATACTCCCCCAAGCTTAGGCTTTTGGCCTAGCTTGGTCTACTCCCAAGGCTGGTTGGGGTGATGCCCAAAATCATAATGTGGGTTGTACGGGAGAGCTGCAGCCACTGCATGAATAGCTGCTTCGCGAAGACGAGAAGTCTCAGCCTCCCTCTCATACTCCTCTGCTTCTCCAATGGTTATGTAATATCTTCGTTTAACCTGAAAGTCAAAGAAGGCAGGAGTAGGAAGCGTAATATGAAAAGCACGATGCCGGTTAAATACTAACCGGTAAACAAGGGATTCCTCATCCCTATTGAGAAACTAATAGCGTGTCAGAGCGACACGATCAAGGTAGGCTGTACGGAGAGGGGGATCTCCTGAACGGATGGGTACTCCAAGAAAATTTGCTAAGCGCGTAGCATAAATACCACCAAATAAATCCCCATTAATGGCATTATTATTCAGCCTCCTTGCTATTATAGCTCCCATGTTGAAGCTCCTGTCACCTGTTACTGCGCTCTTAAGTATACTAAGGTCGGATGCACATAGGTGACAATGTTCAACCTTGCCGTTAATGCATCTACCTATGAAGAGGGCAAAGTAGTGCAAGGCAGGGAAATGAACGCTTCCTATGGTAGCCTGCGTGATGTCTCTAGTTTCTCCAGCATTTATACTAGAGACAAAATCTCTAACCGAAGACTTAGCAGGATCATTAAGACTACCCCCATCAGGTATCTTGCAAATCCTATTGAAATCCTCCAAATCCATGGTGTAGGATTTATCATACAGATCAAACAGTACGGATGAGCCACGGCCAACTGAAAATTTAAATCTACGCATGAAAGAGGCAGTGAGCATAGCATACTGTTCACATTTATCTGAGAGGAATTATTCTAACCCGCCATTGCGGACAAGTGTATCAAACTCATCCCTGAAGCCTGCTTCGATCATGAACTCATCGGAAGGCCATTCACATGGTTGTACCGGTGCGTCCCTTAGTTGATAAGGATCAGGCTCCCGAATAGAAAGACGGGGACCCTTCTTACTTGAGGAACCACCATGAAACTTCCTCCTGAACATAATTTCTTTTTGTTGAAATTTTTGAAGTTCAAGAGAAAAGTGAATAAAGACCAACCACACCTTGTAGCAACCACTCCTACTAGTGCCTAGAGACCGTATCACGCGTTAAAACTACTTGGAACCAACTAAAATCAACATTTCAAGCTCAAGAACAGGGTCACCAAGGTAGCAAGAATACGTGAAGGATAAAGCACTAGAGTAGAAACTAATTGGACCAATGGAGGAGTCACTTACCAAGGAGTAATTTCCCCAAAACGGTTTGGAGAATGGTGCTTTGAGCAAGGAGATCGAAAATCACAGCCAAATGAGCAAGAACACGGGTTTGAGTTGCGAAATGATTTTTTCTGGAGGTAGAAGAAGACGATGGGAGCTGGAATGAGTGGAGGGGGTCCCTGTGGGCCCCACAAGCTTGGTAGCCGCGGCCAGGGGGGAGGTCGCGGCTACAGGGCTTGTGGCCCACTGGTGTGGGCCCCAGGCCAGCTCTTAGTCCCAGTATTTTTCAAAAAAAAAACAAAAAAAATCATATTTGATTTTCAGTACCATCGTAGAACTTTTATTTTTGGGGTACTTTTCTCCGAGACGCAAAACAGAAAACAGGAAAAACTAAACTAAATCTATCATTTTTCTTCTAAGCAACAGAAAGTGAAAGCTTAAAACAGAGGTATGTGACTCCTTGATTCATCCATTTCATGGTCATCGAAAGAAATCTGTCAATGGGGTGGTCAAATCCCCTCGACAAAACTTTTTCGAATCGCAAAAGGAAACGGAGAATTATCGAATAGCCACTAAGTCACCTCAATGGGGATATGAATCTCCCCAACAAGCAAATCATACTTCATCTTAACACGAGGAATAGGGCATTCAAAGCTCCCAATAAGAATCGATGACTTTTTTCAATAGCATTGATGCAATGCACTTGATATCGTTTCTTCGGAAAGTGCATTGTATGCTCATTACCGTTGACATGGAAGGTGACATTGCCTTTGCTGCAATGTATAACAGCCCTTGCAGTGTTTAAGAATGGTCTTCCAAGAATGATCGCCATGGCATCATCCTCGGGAATATCCAGGATAACAAAGTCAGTTAAGATAGTAACGTTAGCAACCACAACAGGCACATCCTCGCAAATGCCGACAGGGAAAGCAGTTGATTTGTCGGCCATTTGCAGAGAAATTTCAGTGGGTGTCAACTTATCCAGTTCTAGTCTACGATAAAGAGAGAGAGGCATAACACTAACACCGGATCCAAGGTCACATAAGGCAGTTCTTACGTAGTTTCCTTTAATGGAGCAAGGTATAGTGGGAACTCCGGGATCACCAAGTTTCTTAGGAGTTCCACCTTTGAAAGTGAAATTGGCAAGCATGGTGGAGATCTCAAGATTTGGTATCTTCCGTTTATTGGTCACGATATCTTTCATGTACTTGGCATATGGAGACATTCTGAGCATATCAATTAACCGCATCTGCAGAAAGACGGGTCTCAACATTTCAATAAAGCGCTCAAAATCCTCATCATCCTTTTTCTTGGATGGCTTAGGAGGAAAGGGCATAGGTCTCTGAACCAATGGCTCCCTTTCTTTACCATGCTTCCTAGCAGTGAAGTCATTCTTATCGTATCTCTTATGTTGTGGGTTATCAGGATTAACCGTAGGTTCAATCTCCACATCCTTATTATTGCTAGGTTGAGCATTATTATGAACATCGTTGTCCATATTGTCACCAGGTTCATGTTCATCACCAGATTGTGTTTCTGCATCAGACGCAGAAATATCATTTGGTTCTTCAGGTGTGACAGTATTTGGTGAACTGATTTGTAGGTTTCTATCATCCTTCTTCTTCTTCTTAGGATGACTGGGTGTATGAGCATTAATTCCTTGAGAATCTTGATCAATTCTCTTAGGATGGCCTTCGCGATACAAAGGTTCCTGAGTCATTTTGCCTCCTCTAGTAATGAATCTGAGAGAGTTGTCATTTAATTCATTGAGCAAGTCATTCTGAGCTTTAAGTACTTGTTCTACCTGAGTAGTAATCATAGAGGCATGTTTACTCAGAAGCTTCAGATCATTGACATTTCTGTCTACACAAGCACTTAAATGACTAAGCATACGAGTACTTTGTTCCAATTGTCTGCTAACATAATCATTGAAACACTATTGTTTGGCAACAAAGTTGTCAAATTCATCAAAGCATAGGCTAGCAGGTTTGTCAAAAGGAATATCACTCTCATTGAATCTACGCAGAGAATTTACCTCTACTACTTGTATCGGGTTATCGAGACCATGGATGTCTTAGATAGGCGGTAGATTTTTGACTTCTTCAGATCTAATGCCTTTCTTTTGCATAGATTTCTTGGCTTCTTGCATATCTTCAGGACTGAGGAATAGAATACCTCTTTTCTTAGGAGTTGGCTTACGAGGTGGTTCGGGAATAGTCCAAGCATTATCGTTGATCAAGATGTTATTCAGTAGGATCTCAGCTTGTTCTATAGTTCGTTCCCTAAAAACACAACCGGCACAACTATCTAGGTGGTCTCTAGAAGCATCGGTAAGTCCGTTATAGAAGATATCAAGTATCTCGTTCTTCTTAAGAGGGTGATCAGGCAAAGCATTCTGTAGCTGGATGATCCTCCCCCAAGCTTGTGGGAGACTCTCTTCTTTGAGTTGAGCAAAGTTGTATATTTCCTGCAAGGCAGCTTGCTTCTTATGGGCAGGGAAATATTTCTCACAGAAGTAATAGACCATATCCTGGGGACTACTCACACATCCAGGATCAAGAGAAGTGAACCAGGCTTTAGCGTCATCCTTTAGAGAGAAAGGAAACAGCTTAAGGATATAGTAGTAGCGGATCCTCTCCTCACTAGTGAAAAGGGTGGCTATATCGTGTAGTTTGGTAAGATGGGCTACGACCGTCTGAGACTCATAACCGTGGAAAGGATCAGATTCGACTAGAGAGATTATCTCGGGGTCGACAGAGAATTCATAATCCTCATCGGTGATAAAGATAGGTGAAGTGGCAAACTTCGGGTCGTATTTCATCCTAGCTTTCAGACATTTTTCCTTCCACTTGAGAAGTAATTTCTCAGCGTCATAGGCATCCTTACACGCAAGAAAATCCTCAGCTATCTCTCCCTCCATAACATAACCCTCAGGTATATCAGGAAATTCATATCTAGGAGACCTAGATCTAGCAGGAGAAAAAGTACGTTCTATCTCAATAGTATCGGCAGTTTCAGAAGCATCACGAGCATTGGCAGTAACTCTAGCAATATGAGCATCAAGGAATACCCCTAGTGGCATATCAAGAACCAAAGTCTCTACCAGTATCAAGCATAGCATCATCGGGCAAAATAGCATCTCTAGCATCATCAGGCAAGGAAGTATCAAGCATAGCATCATCAGGCAAAATAGCATCTCTAGCATCATCAGGCAAAGCAGTATCAAGCATAGCATCTCTAGCAGTATCAAGCATAGCATCTCTTGCAGTATCAGGCATAGCATCTCTAGCAGTAGCATCATAAGCATCATCAATAGCAGTAGCATCTCTAGCATCATCTAGCACAGGCAACATATCAAGATTTCTAGCAGGAGGTGATGTCGCAAACTTACTCATAACTGAAGGTGAATCAAGTGCAGAGCTAGATGGTAGTTCCTTACCTCCCCTCGTAGTTGAGGGCAAGACTTTGGATCTTGGATCTTTTAGATTCTTCATAGTGATCAGCAGATATAAATCCCAAGTGACTCAGAGAATATAGTTTCCCTCCCCGACAACGGCGCCAGAAAAGAGCTGCTTCCAGTTGCTCAACAATTAGCAATTGTCTTGCAATGGCCCACCAGCGTGTGGGATCGCGGCAATTTCCGAGGGTAGAGTATTCAACCCAAATTTGTTGGTTCGACACGTTGGGACTGAAAGGATATTCTCCAGTATTAGCAGTTGAGTTGTCAGCTCAACCACACCTGAAAGATTAGTATCTGCAAGCAGGATATAAGCAACAAAGGTAGTATGATAGCAACAGTGCTAGGTAAGAATCTGTTGACGGCAGATTATTCCTAACTGAAGTAGTATCAATGGCGCCAGAAAAGTATTGTAGCAGGTAGCAGCAGTGTAACGAGTAACAGCAGTGGCAAGGAACAGCAGTAGTGACAGCAGTAGCAAGTAGCAACAGTAGCAAGTAACAGCAACAGCAAGTAACAGTAGTAGCAACAGTAGTGGCAGCAGCAGTAGAACAAAACAAGTAACAGTAGCAGCAACAGTAGTAACAGCAGCAGAAGGACAAAGCAAGTAACAATAGAAGTGGGTAACAGTAGCAGCAACAGTAGTAACGGCAGAGCAAAGTAACAGTAGCAGTGGGACAAACTCGTAGGCAATGGATCGGTGATTTGTTGGATGACATTCATCATGCAACAGTTATAACACGGAGAGATATGTGGCTAGCTCCCGTTCGTCAATGTGAGGTAGGCATGCATTCCGTGTGTAGTCATATGTGCTTAGGGAAAAGAACTTGCATGACATCTATTGTCCATCCCTCCCGTGGCAGCGGGGTCCAATTGGATACTACGGGATATTAAGGTTCTCCTTTTAATAAAGAACCGGACCAACTCATTAGCACTTGGTGAACACATGAACTCCTCAAACTATGGTCATCACCGGGCGTGGTTCCGGTTATTGTCACTTCGGGGTTGCCGGATCATAACACATAGTAGGTAACTACAACTTGCAAGATCGGATCTAAAACACACATATATTGGTGACAACCTTAATAATTTCAGATCTGAAATCATGGCACTCGGGCCCTAGTGACAAGCATTAAGCATGGCAAAGTAGTAGCAACATAAATCTCAGAACATAGTGGATACTAGGGATCAATCCCCGTCAAAACTAACTCGGTTACATGATAGATCTCATCCTACTCATCACCGCCCAGCGAGCCTACGAATAGATTACTCACGAACGATGAAGAGCTTCATGGAATTGGAGAGGGAAGAAGGTTGATGATGACGATGGCGACGATCTCCTTGATCCGGAGCCCAAAACGGACTCCAGCTCTACCCTCCAGGGCAAGAACGGGATGTGGCGGCGCCTCTGGATCGTGAAATGCGATGAACTCTTCTCTCCTAATTTTTTCCGGGACGAAAGGGAATAAATAGCGCTGGAATTGGGGGCGGCGCGGCCACGTGGGCCCCACAAGCCTAGTAGCCGCGGCCAGGGGGAGGCCGCGGCTACAGGGCTTGTGGCCCACTGTCTCACCCCCTCCGGTGGATCTTTGCGCAGGTATTTTTCATATTTTCCAGAAATATTCTTCGAAAATTTTCAGGACGTTCCGAGAACTTTCATTTCTGCACAAAAACAACACCATGGCAATTCTACTGAAAACGGCGTCAGTCCGGGTTAGTTCCATTCAAATCATGCAAATTAGAGTCCAAAACAAGGGCAAAAGAGTTTGGAAAAGTAGATACGATGGATACGTATCACACAACAAGGCTCAAGCAGTTGCTACTCATGCTAAGTGGTTTCAACTATTTACTGTGGCAAAAATAGGTCATGCAGAGGAATGGGTTCAACTACCGGAACATGTAACAGTTGAATCGTGATTGTCCTAATGCAATAAAAGGGAGCAGAAGCGAGAGAGTAGGATTGTATCGGAATGCTCAAGGGGGGTTGCTTGCCTGACAGTTCTAAAGATAGCAATGAGTCTTCATCAATGTCAACAATCACATCGTCGGAACCATCATCTACCGAGGGGGAACAACACCGGCAAATAGAAAAGAACACATTCAATGCAATGCACGAAACATGATGTATGATATGGCATGTTAAGGTACTGAGTTACCTAGCTCAATGTTTGGTCATATTAAATGAAGTGGAATTCAAATAGGCATCAAATTCCAACTCCAAACTATTTATTAAATTTATCCTAATCATTATTTTCCCTACTTGGTGATGTTAACTTTATCTAACATGCATGAACATGGCATAATCGGATTCCTTGCATTTTTCTGATCATTTTTCATATATAAATTATTTTCATCTGACTTATATTTTATTTTCTATGAATTTTTGAAGTTTTGAGCTATTTCTGGAATTACTTTTATATCAAATATTCATTTATTGTGTCAGCATTAGGTCATCATTGCATCAGCACGTCAACTAATCTGGTGAAAGTGAAACCTGACGTGTGGGGTCCACACGTGAGTGTCACAGTTTAATTAACAGGGCTATTTTAACCTTAATTCTTAATTTAGAGCCGTCGGGGCCACTGTCAGTGTTTGTTAGAGTTAATTAAATTAATAAAATATTTAATTAGTTAGTTAGTTAAGCTGGGGACTGGTCCCACATGTCTGTGACTCAGGCGGGTCAAAAGGGGTCGAAACCACCGACGCCTTGACGCCCACGAGGTGCGAGGCGGCGTAGGTGATCAAAAATCACCCTCCGGCGACCATTCGAGCGGCGGAGGCCACCTACATGGAGCTGGAACTCGCGTGCATCTGTTTCGACCAGTTTGGGGCGCTCGGGTGGCCGGATCTGGCGGCAGTGACGGCGGAGGCGATGGCCGGAGCTCGGCCAGCTCGGGCACGTCGCAAAAAGGTGCGGGAGGAAGAGCTGGGGGCCGAGGCAGCACCTAAGGGCCCCCAGGAGCACTCCCGTGTGCTCAGATGAGCAGGGGAGGGTCTCTGGCCGCGGCGGCCATTGCCGGCGGGGAAGGAGCTCGGGCTCCGGCGGCTAGCGAGGTTGGAGGAGGGGGAGCTCGACGAGGAGAGGGGGAACGAATCCGGCGGCTCACAGGGTTTCGATTGGTGCTGACGGCAGGCTCGGGGATGCGCCAGAGGGGGTGACACGATGGAAGGGGATCGGTGGCCGGAGGTGAGGAAGACGGTGGCGATGGCGACGACAGGGGGCCTCCTGGATCGATTCTGTCGACGAGAAAGGTTAGGGCGACGAAGCCGTTATGTTGGGCGCGAAAGAGAGGCGAGAGGTGGCCAGAGGCTGCGGTGGTGACAGACGGCGGCGACTGCAATGTGCGGTCATGGCGGGGAAAGGGCGAGAGAGCGAGGAAGAGAGGGAATGAGAGGGTGAGTTCAATGGGGACGGCTCTCCCAATCCTATCCCACTCACCAGAGCGGCGGGGAGGCCAGGCAGGCAGGGTGGAGGTGGCCGGCAACGTCGTCGTGCGCGCCACGCACCTGCTTGTCCTCCTGGCACAAGGAGGAAGAAAACCCCCTGCCCCTGGTGGGCTGGGCTGGCTTCCCTCCTGGGCCAGGAAAACCAGGTAAGTTTTCTTTTTTTCTTATGTTTTATATTTTTTCTGTCATTTCTTTTGGATTTAAAAAAATACACCAAACCATTTTTCAAAATTCTGACAATTTGCACGTGGGTCCAAGGAATTTATTCAAGGCACTACAAAAAGCTTCAGAATTAATGGACTTTTATTTTATATATAATAGATATAAATCCATGGAAAATAGTTGTTAGATTAACTCAAAAGCCCAAGATAAAATGTTTTTGTGATTCCAAAATTACTTATTTGAATTTTACCCCATGCCAATATTTTCTTAAAACAACAGGAACATTTTCTTGGAACTCTTTGAGACAATTGTTTATATTCCCTATTTAACAGAAATTCCATTATGAGGTTTCATCATTCCTCATTTAAATTTCAAAAGGATTTAAATGCATGCATGAATGCAATGCCAAACAAGTGTAAATCTAGGGCTGTGACAGTCATCACCCACTCTGCCACCACGGCCCGAAAGCGGGAGGTGGTGGCCGCTAAAGGCCCACCGTCGGGCTTCTGTGTCGCAAACCTTGCATGCTACATCTACTTCCTAGAGAAGGAGGTGGAGCATGAGGTCACGCTCGTGGAGAAGCTCACCTACGCCATGGCCGCAGGAGAAGATGCAGTGGCGACGTGGAATGCTGAGATCTACACCGAGTCCTGCCGCTTCAAGGGGCATCTTGAGTGCCGGAGGGCAGGACTGCAAGGCAGCGAACATGACTCCACAAACTCATCGGCAGTCACCTCCTCCACTAGCTCTTATTGAGCATGCTTGATTCTGCTACAAGTAGTACAAATCCCCTGTGTAGTATTAGTATTTAGGGGCTATTTTGTTCAGTTCATCTAACTATAGATATGGTTGAACTATACCATGTACTTTAAATTAGCTAGTATATATAGTTGAACCATTTATTTTAGTACGTGGTTGGCAACAATTGGGGAATAGTTTGTTCAGTTCAGCTGTCGAATTGAACTATTTTTTACAAAGACCATTGCTTAATGTATGAATGAAATCCATGTTTAGGAAATTTCAGTTGCAAAATTGAACACTGAATATGATTTTGTTCGTGCAAAATTTAACAAATATGAGTGCTACAATGTTAATAAATGCCAATGTTATTCGATCAACAAATGCCAATATTTCTGATTTGAAAATGGCAATTTACTCAATATGTTAGATGCAAATATTCCCGGATTGTCTGAACTAAGCACACGGTTCATATTAGAGAAACGTTTGCAATGACATATTGCACCCAATCTTTGCGACAATTTTCCACATGGCCTATGGGTGAAGGAAACATAGCCGTCGATCTGCAAACGGGTATTCAACCTATACAGTTTGTGATGAGTGTTCATTCAGAGAAAACAATGAAGGTTTTTGTATACTATGTGAATTCAGAGATAAACACTTAGTTGATCAAACCATACATTTCATTCAGTCAAGCTTTGAGTTTACATTCATATGATCGAGATACAATATAAACAAAACTAGTTGCAGTGGCGGGGGCCTGCGCCAGCAATGTCATGCTCCGGGACGTGATACGTCTCAAACGTATCTATAATTTTTGATGGTTTCACGTTGTTATCTTGTCAACTTTGGATGTTTTGTTTACCTTTTTTATGTTTTTGGGACTACCTTATTAATCCAGTGCCAAGAGCCATTTCCTGTTTTTCTGTGTTTTTGACTCTTTTCAGATCTGATTTTGGAAGGGAGTCCAAAAGGAATAAAATCCCCGAAATAAAATTTTCTAGAACGGAAGAAGATCGGGAAGCTTGAGGGCCAAGGCAGTGGGCCCACAAGGGGGCCACAAGCCCTGTTGCCGCGGCCAGGGAGAGGTCGCGGCAACCAAGCTTGTTGCCCCCCTGGCGCTCCCCTGCCCTAGGTCTTTGGCCTATAAATTCCCTAAAAATCCAGAAAAAATCAGGGCATCCACGAAAACACTTATCCGCCGCCGCAAGCTTCCGTTTCCGCGAGATCTCATCTGGAGACCCTTCCCGGTGCCCTGTCAGAGGGGACTTTGGAGTTCGAGGGCTTCTACATCAACATCATCACCTCTCCAATGACTCGTGAGTAGTCCACTTCAGACCTACGGGTCCGTAGTTAGTAGCTAGATGGCTTCTTCTCTCTCTTGGATCTTCAATACAAAGTTCTCCATGATCTTCATGGAGATCTATCCGATGTAATCCTCTTTGGCGGTGTGTTTGTCGAGATCTGATGAATTGTGGATTTGTGATCAGATTATCTATGAATTATATTTGAGTCTTTGCTGATTTCTTATATGCATGATTTGATATCCTTGTAAGTCTCTCCGAGTCTTGGGTTTTGTTTGGCCAACTAGATCTATGATTCTTGCAATGGGAGAAGTGCCTGGTTTTGGGTTCATACCGTGTGGTGACCTTTCCCAGTGACAGAAGGGGTAGCAAGGCACGCATCATGTTGTTGCCGTCAAGGGTAACAAGATGGGCTTTTATCGTAGATATGAGATTGTCCATCTACATCATGTCATCTTGCTTAAGGCATTACTCTGTTCTTTTGGACTTAATACACTAGATGCATGCTGGATAGCGGTCGACGTGTGGAGTAATAGTAGTAGATGCAGAAAGTATCGGTCTACTTGTTCTGGACGTGATGCCTATAGATATAATCATTGCCTTAGATAACGTCATGACTTTGCGCGGTTCTATCAATTGCTCGACACTAATTCGTTCACCCTCCGTTTACTTGCTTTCATGAGAGAAGCCACTAGTGAACACTACGGCCACCGGGTCTATTCACAACTATCGTTTCCACTTTCACTTTTACTTTGCTGTGTTTACTTTGTTGCTTTCAGTTCTCACTTTGCAAACAATCTATAAGGGATTGACAACCCCTTCATAGCGTTGGGTGCAAGCTCTTTGTGTTTGTGCAGGTACTTGTGACTTGACGAGATCTTCCACTGGTTCGATACCTTGGTTCTCAAAACTGAGGGAAATACTTACCGCCGATGTGCTACATCACCCTTTCCTCTTCAAGGGAACACCAACGCAAGGCTCCAAGGCCGCGGGGAGATACTTTGCATATTTGCCAAGGAAGTCCCTAAAGGCGTAGCCATAGCAGCAGGATTCCTGGCGCCGTACCACGGAAGGTCTGTTTTCGCAGTAGCAAGACGCAGTTGTTAAATTCTTCAAACGAGAATAGAATATCATGGACTTCCAAATCAAAGAGTCGGTTGTTACGCAATCGACGGCCGGGGAGCGGCGGGGGCGGCGACTAGCAACACTCAGAGGAAGATGTCGATGGCGGCGTCCCAATCCACTGAGGGGGTCATGAAAGGTGCACGTGGACGCACGTGCATTGGAGTGGTGGGTGCTCATGTGCACACGGGGACCAGCGCGACCTCTACAGGGGTGTGCACAAGTACAGGAATAAGAGGAGGCGCTCGCGCTTGCAAGTACATGAGCTCCCTTGGGTCTGCGGGGACCTCGTTGATGCCCACGAATTCTAGCTCTGCGATGATGCTCGGTGACCAGCCCATCAACGTCACAGCGATGGTTGCTGGTGCAGGCACACAGATGGTTGCTTGCGAGTGCTCCACGGAAGCATCTGTTGCGGCATGCAGCTCTTCCAGGGCCATGTCCATGGTGCCCCATTCATCTTTATGTTCTATCTCTTCGGCTCGGTGTCGACTTCACCAAACTGGAGGACTAGTGTCTTATGATCCTTGTGCGCCATGGCGTAGGTGCGTGGAGATCTGAATGATGGAGATGAATGGGAGGTGATGAGAAAGGATTGTGAGTAAGTGGGTAGTAAAGCCGCCTATTAAACAGTGGCTCGGGCGCCATTGATGGGCAGGTTGGAGCGAGGCGGGTGGATGTGAAGATCAAAGGTCTCGCTTTTCGGTGAGCCTGCTGCGTACTACCCGCACGCCTCCCGATGAGCTTGAACAGCATGCCTCCCGTCAACTCAAATAGCTGCTCGCACTACACCTCCTCGACATTAAACAGTGCGACATGTGGCAGCAAATACATGGGGAGTAGAGCGCCCACAATTTATAAATAATGCAACCGTTTGCGTGGTAACGTGATAGTTCTTTGTTCCAAAAAGTTTTTGTTGGCTATTAATGAGTGCGCCTTTTCCCAAAGTGGGCACGAAAAATACCACATCATATTTGTGCTATATCATGGTGCCATACCAAATTTCTCTAATTTTGTGTGAGTTTTAGATTTATTATAGTTTAAACCAATATTCTCAATGTTGGCTCTAGAAGAGAAAAATATATTGAAATGTGTATCAAATTGGAAAACAAAATCCTATGATTCCATTATGTGCCGTGTCATGTTATCATTCCAAGTTTCATGAATTTCTGATGAGATATTGATTTACATGATTTAAAACCCAAGTTTCAGAATGTTTGTGGCCAGGCCAAAAACCTGAGATGTTTGAAATTTATTTCCAGGCCAAGGAAGTCCCTAAAGGCGTAGACGTAGCAGCAGGATTCCTGGCGCCATACCAGGGAAGGTCTGTTGTCGGAGTAGCAGAAGGATTTCTGGCGCCGTTGCCGGGGAGGATCAAGTCAAGAATAGTCTCTCTTCAACATGCTAATTTCTGGCGCAAGGAGGAGAGATCAAGTCATCTATCCAAGTAGGTGTCACAAACTCATCTCTTGCATTTACCTTTTTTGCCAGTTGCCTCTCGTTTTCCTCTCCCCCACTTCACATTTGCCGTTTTCATTTGCCTTTCTCCTTTGCTGTTTTCATTTGCCTTTTTGCCGTTTTCCTTTGCCGCTTTCTTTTGCCCTTTGCCGTTTTCCTTCGCTGGTTTTCTTGCTTGCTTGTGTGCTTGTTTGTTTGTTGAAGTCATCATGGCTGAAAACACCAAACTTTGCGACTTCTCGGGTACCAATAATAATGATTTTATTAGTACTCCGATTGCTCCTGCCACTAGTGCGGAATCGTATTAAATCAACGCAGCTTTGCTGAATCTTGTTATGAAAGAGAAATTCTCTGGCCTTCCTAGTGAAGATGCCGCATCCCATCTCAATACCTTCATTGAGCTTTGCGATATGCAAAAGAAAAGATATGTGGATAATGACGTGATTTAGTTGAAGCTTTTTCCTTTCTCGTTGCGAGATCGCACAAAAACTTGGATTTCTTCTTTGCCTAAAAATAGTATCGATTCTTGGGATAAGTGCAAAGATGCTTACATATCCAAGTATTTTCCGTCGGCTAAGATTATCTCCTTACGTAACGATATCATGAATTTTAAGCAACTTGATCATGAACACGTTGCACAATCTTGGGACAGGATGAAGTTAATGATTAGAAATTGTCCCGCTCATGGCTTGAGATTGTGGATGATTATACAAATCTTTTATGCTGGTTTGAATTTCGCTTCTCGCAATATCTTGGACTCGGCCTCAGGTGGAACGTTCATGGAAATCACGTTAGGAGACGCTACAAAACTCCTAGACAATATCATGACCAACTACTCTCAGTGGCACACTGAAAGGTCACCTGCTAGCAAAAAGGTACACACTATAGAAGAAATTAACTCGCTTAGTGCTAAGATGGACGAGTTGATGAATTTTGTTGCTAGTAGAAATGCTCCTTTAGATCCTAATGACATGCCACTATCTTCCTTGATGGAGAGTATCAACGCTAGTTTGGATGTTAATTTTGTTGGTAGGAACAATTTTGGCAACAACAATGCTTTTAGAGGAAACTATGTTCCTAGGCCTTTTCCTAGTAACTCCTCTAACAATTATGGCAATTCCTACAACAACACTTATGGAAATCATAACAAATTACCCTCTGATTTAGAGAGTAATATCAAAGAGTTCATCAACTCTCAAAAGATTTTCAATGCGTCCATAGAGGAAAAACTACTCAAAATTGACGATTTGGCTAAGAGCGTTGATAGGATGTCTTGTGATATTGATGCTTTGAAAGTTAGATGTGCTCCTCCCAAGGTTAACTTGGATGAAACTTTAAAAGCTATGTGTGTCTCCATGAATGAGAGCAAACAAAGAACCGCCCAAATTCACGCTAGGCATGAATGGTTTAAAAGGGTGTGTTCTAGTGATGCAAATCACGAGGATCTTAAAGTGCTTGGTGTGACTCCTCTTGAATCTTTGTTTTTGCGTGTCAAACCTATTGATGAAGGGGCTGGATATGAATCCACTTTGGTTGAAAAACGCTCCAATGATTCGGAGCCCACCTATCTTGGTGATAAAGGTGTGGAGAGTGGAGTAGAAGAAATCAAAATTTTGGGTAGTAATGAAACTCCCACTTTGGATTTCAAGGAATTCAATTATGATAGTTGCTCCTTGTTTGAATGCATTTCCTTGATGCAATCCATTGCAAACTCTCCACATGCTTATAGCCAAAGCAAAGCGTTTACCGCACATATCGTAGATGCTATGATGAAATCTTTTGAAGAGAAGCTCGAATTAGAAGTCTCTATACCTAGAAAACTTCATGATGAGTGGGAACCTACTATCAAAATCAAGATCAAAAACTATGAATGTAATGCTTTGTGTGATTTGGGTGCTAGTGTTTCCGCGATTCCAAAGTCTTTATGTGATATTCTTGGTTTTCATGAGATTGAAGAGTGTTCTCTTAATTTGCATCTTGCGGATTCTACTGTCAAGAAACCCATGGGAAGGATCGATGATGTTCTTATTGTTGCAAATAAGAACTATGTACCCGTGGATTTCATTGTACTTGACATAGATTGCAATCCTTCATGCCCCATTATTCTTGGTAGACCTTTCCTAAGGACTATTGGTGCTATCATCGATATGAAGGAAGGGAATATTAGATTTCAATTTCCCCTAAAGAAGGGCATGTAGCATTTTCCTAGAAAGAAAATAAGATTGCCTTATGAATCTATGATGAGGGCTACTTATGGTTTGAGCACCAAGGATGACTATACGTGATTCCATCACCTTATGCCTAGCTAAGGGCGTTAAACAATAGCGCTTGTTTTTTTTGACCGGCTACTGTAGGGAAAACCCCCCACAACCTTTTTTTCTTTTATTCCCATATAAAGGAGCAGTATGTACAAGAAGAAATTAGAATGTACAAAAGGGATGGGAAGCTAAGGTTACAAACCTCAAGGAGGCAAAAAGGAAACCCATTTAAGGAGATCATCCCTGAAACTAGGCTTAATCCTATGAGCTAACAGGGAAATATCATGGATGAAACCAGATCTCCATTTTCTGAACTTTGGCTGCTCCTGGTTAAAGACCTTGGCGTTTCTGACAGTCTAGATGTTCCAACATGCAGTGAAGACCACCTCAGGAAAAAAGGGGTTATGGAAGTCTCGCTTAGCAGCTACAGTAGCACTCCACATGGATGGACGCTGCCATGTGATCTGCAGGTAATTCGAGACCCTGGTACTGAAAAGACAGTTGAAGAATAAGTGATCTCTGTCTTCCTTGACTCTAGCATGGCATAGAACACAGAGATTGGAGTCTGAAACATTCCAGTGACGTCGTTCAAGCATGTCTTGGGTGTTAAGCTTGTCCATGATGAGCATCCAGGCAAACATCTTGATCTTCATGGTACAACAGCTCTTCCAGATCCAGTTGAGTAAAGGGTTTGGTGTAATACTGCTATGAATATGAGTATAGTATCTCTTGGGTGTGTAGGCCTTAGCATCCTTTCCCCATACCCATCTGTCAGAGGCCTGGTCGTCAATATCCAGGTCTTGAAGCAAAGATTGAACTGAAAGCAACTCCTGGTAAGCTTGAGCAGACCGTGGTAAGTGGAACATAGAGAGCATGTTGTCATCGTAAAATGCTTTAAAGACCTCTTGAGCTGGGCAGAAAGGATCAGCCACAAAAGAAAAAAAGCCTTTGGAATCTAGCAGCCAGGGGCCTAGTTGAGTTTCCAATCAACCAGGAGTCAGACCAAAACAGGAAGGAGTCACCCTTGTTAGGCTGAACATATGTAACTGATCTGAATTTGTCAAGCCATTTACAGATATCCTTTCACCAAAAAGAACCACAAAGGGTAGTTCCCTGAGGTACTGTGTCATGATAGTAAGTGTTCCAGATTAAGTTCACCCATGGGATTTCAGCATGATTTAGAAATTTATAAACATGCTTGAGCAGCAGTGCTTCATTCTGGATTGCTAGATTCATAATTCCTAGCCCCCCTTTATTTTTAGGTCTGCACACCAGTTGCCAGGCAGCAAGAGAGGGTGCATGATCTTGCCCATTTTCCCCCATAGACATTGCCTCTGAATTCTTTCAAGCTGCTTCAGTATGCCTGGTGGGATATCCAGACTGCATAGGAAGAAGATAGGCACAGAAGACAGTGCTGAGTTTAAATACTGTAACCTTCCCCCCCCCCCCCCCCCCGAGCCAGGAAAGATGAACTAGCACTGAGCCTTCTTTCCATGTTATCAACCAGTGGCACGAGATCAATGATTCTTGGTTCAGTTGTCCCAACTGGAAGGCCAAGGTATGTGGAGGGCAAAGATCCCACTTTGCAGCCAATGGAGTCTGCCAGGTCCTGGAGTTGCTGTGGAGAAGTGCTAACAGGTAGAAGGGCAGATTTGTGATAATTCACATGTAATCCAGTGGATTGGGAGAAAAGTAAGAGCATTTTCTTGAACTGTAACAATTGAGTTGCATCAGCAGGTAGGATGATAAGGGTATCATTAGCATATTGCACTATAGTAAAATCCTTATCATGACAAGGTATGGGCAGCTGAATCAGACCCTCCATCAGCAGTTGGTTAACCAGAGTCTGTAAAAAATCAGCAGCAATAGCAAAAAGCAGTGGGGACATGGGATCTCCCTCCCTGACTCCTTTCTTGCACATCAATTTCTTTCCAGGCACACCATTGATGAGGACCGAAGATGAGCCAGAAGTTAGGAGCTGCTTTACCCAAAGTATCCATCTGTCATTGAAGCCTTTGTGTTTGAGAATCTGAAAAATGAACTCATGCTCCACAGAGTCAAATGCCTTTTCAAAATCCAGCTTGAGAATAACTATTTGTTTCTTGGATTGATGGCATTGTTGTAGGTACTCCAGAGTCCATCCAACACAATCTTGAATGGTTCTAGACTTGATAAAACCATACTCATTCTTATGAAGACACTTCACAATCTGCAACTGTAACCTGTTAGCAATCATTTTGGACAGAAATTTGAGGCCCATCCCAGTAAGTGATATTGGTCTGTAATCTCCCACTTGTTCAGGTGATCTCTTCTTGGGAATCAGAGTAATATAAGATGAGTTCATGTTCTCAAGTTGAGCATGACCAGCATGAAAGGCAGCAGCAAGTTGATAAAACTCAGGGGAGATAATGTGCCAGCATTTCTTGAAGAAAAGACCATTAAAACCATCAGGTCCAGGAGCTTTGTCAATGGGCATTTCGTGAACAGTCTTGTCCATTTCAGACTTAGAAAAAGGTTCTGTGAGAATATCCAGTCCCTCCACCTTCTGAAGTAGAGATTGTAAATCAAAGGCCATGTTAATGCCAAGGAAGTTCCCATTCTATCCTTAAAGGATGCCCAAAAACATGCAGCAATTTGATCATGATCAGATATGATGGAACCATCATTTAACTTGAGAGATGCAATGGAATTCCTCCTATATCTCTCAGTTGCCATAGCATGAAAGAATTTAGTGTTTTCCTCACCAACTTTAACAAATCTGATATTGGCCCTCTTTTCCAATATAAGCACTAGAGATGCAAAAGGTGCTCCAAGTGTAACTTAACAATATTCCTGAAGTTAGCCTCTGGTCTGAAGAGTGTGCTCAATTCCTCCAGCTCATCCAAGCACAACACAGCTTGATTGCATATGGAGATGAAAATTTTCAACTGGGATAGGTTTGTCTGCCATTTTTTCAGAGCCTTCCTGAGATGTTTCATCTTATCCATAATGACAACAGTAATATGTGTTTTCCTGGAAGGAATGAGCCAGGATTGTTGAACACACTCCATGAAGCCCTCCATTTCAACCCAGTAGTTTTCAAAACGAAATAAGTTACACTTAGGGATGGAAGTGTTGACAGTGAGCACACAAGGAACATGATCAGAAGTTGTCTTTGCAAGGGGAGCACTTGTGTAAGAGGATATGAGGAGATCCAGTTGGCTGATGTGAAAACCAGTCAAGCTGCTCCAGAAGAGGGGAATCTTGCATATTGGACCAAGTGAAAGATCTGCCTTTAATGGGTAGTTCCAGTAATCCCAGATGCCCAATAATTTCATTGAAGATGAACATATCATTTACATCAGCCCCAGGGAGTTTTCTGTTGTCAGGTGATCTAATGAAATTAAAATCTCCAAGAAGCAACCAATTAGCCCCAGTGGGTATATGAAGATTGTATAGCCAACTAACAAATAGATCTCTAGCTTCACCTTGACAAGGACCATAGACATTCACCAAAGTCCAGGATTCACCAGTATGATTTGAGGTAAAGGAGATGATCAAACCATAGGGTGTGCATTCAACTAACTGACCAGTAAGAATGGAAGAGTTCCAAAGAGTGATAATCCCCCTTGATGCCCCCCTCGAGGGAGAGTAGGCAAACTGATCAAAACATTTAGGACAGAAACACTTGACTGTATGAAACTCAATTGACTGCATTTTGGTTTCCTGCAAGCACACCACGGCAGTTAGGCTCTCATCAATCTTGTTACGAACCGCACGTTGCCTATGGTCCGAATTTAGGCCACGCACATTCCAACACAGCACACGCCAACTTCTCGTAGAACGACTATCCATTGGACAATATATATAGAGCAAACGCAGGGATATGTAATAGCCCGTGCGACCAAGGTTCAGTTAACCAAAAGACAGAGCAAGCAGTAGTCTCACAGTACATGGAGCCGGTACAGTAACAAATTAACATAAGTGAACTAATCATTAGCAGATGATGGCGCGGAATCAGCAGGATCTTCCATAAGTCGATCCACAGTTAGCTTCTCAGGGGCAATGCCAAGCGTCTGCCCGACCGCCTGTATCACCGGAATAGGAGTGACAAGAGGTACTTGCACATCATCAGACTCCTGCGCTGGAGAAGGCATTGGCTTGGTCTTGGGCTTCCTCTTCTTAGGGACATGCGCCGGCAGCTCCTGCAAGATCGGTTTGAAGCCATCCCACTTGATGGAGCCGCCGGTACATCGACGAACAGAGGAGTCGACGATAGGAGTGGCCTTCTTGCAGGTCCCCTTCTTCGTTGGAGCAGGAGATTGAAAGGAGAAGTCCTCTATAGACGAAGATGGGCTGACAGGGATTACCTCATCCACGGAGAGTGTGTTGCCAGCAGGCTCTGGTGGTGGTAGCGCTGGAGCAGCAGAGTCGAAGGCCGCTGCCCATGATCGCTTGGGGATCACAATAGGCGCCACCATTGGCATCTGCAGCTGGCGAGGCACGTGCATGGAGGTAGCAGCTCCCATTAAAGCATCAAAAGCACGTGACCAGGATAGAACCGACGGCAGAGGAGGCCCATAAAAAACACTGGTAGCCCCAACAAAGAAGTTGCCAGACTGAATCTTAGGGGGTTTGTATGGGACAATCGGCAGAGGATTGTCATCTTGCGCCTCCTCGACCCCTAGCACATATTCTTCCGACTCAGCAGCAGGAACCTGGACAACCGGTGCCATATCAGCGTCAGGGGCGATAGGGTTAGCCATTACCACATCCAGGTTGGGAGCTGGGGGGGGGGGGCTTGATCAGCAGGTTCCGCCTCAATGTCACCCTGCGGCTGAGGGTCGAGGTCGACAAGCTCATGAACCGAGTCAGAGGAAGAAGGACTCGGTTGATCAATCACCATGGACTCCTGATCCTGAACCGGATCAGCAGCAGGTGCTTCTGGGGCCGCTTCAGGTTCCCATCCTCCTCCATCAGTAGCTGCCGGCGGCTGTCCCCAACCACCGTCATCAGCAGCAGAGGGTACCACTGGATCTTCAGGTGCTAGCGGCACCGCATTCCATCCCAAAGCAGGGTACGGGGGCAGAGCAAATTGCAGGTTTTCATTGACGAGGTGTCCAGGAAGCGGGTGAGGGTTGCCATTGAGGGGCATAGGGTCCTCATCATTGGGCAGTACTTCGGCAAGCGCCACCCCCAGGATGTAGACAGGTGCAGACTAGGACACCTTGCCCCCCCCCCCCGCCCAAGCAGCATATTCAGAGAAGTTGATACTGCGAGGGACAAGACGGTCGTCTGGGAATGATGCAAACACAATGGAGCGAACCAAGTAAGGATCATCGCTGACCCAATGATGGAACTCTCCGAAGGTGTTGACAGCAGCCCGCAAGTCTTCAGTCTTGCGGAAGTCGAGGGGGACCCCCAGAAGCATAAGGCACCCATGGTGAAAACCCTCTTGTCCACGGAAACCAACGCCCTGATCATGTCGCAAGAAGCGCACCACAGAGTTATGGGAAACTTCCTGAGGAACCATGTGAACCGCAGCGTAGCTCTCCCTCGCATCTCTAAGTTCAAACAGCCCAACACCCTCAATCCATCGCTGGGCTGATCGAACATGAAGTCCTCGGTGAAGAAGAAGAGAGGCTACTTCTTGCCGTGCCTGTACCAAGTGGTCAGCCGGGGGCGCAGGGTGGACGTCAGCAATTACAAAGCGCTCATGGCGCGTGGTGATGGGGACAGCAGGCGTGGTGTAGGTCCGAGGCAGCCGGTCAGGTCCTCCGTCGATGATGTTGTGGCCCGGTGGGAGAAAGAACTCAGGGTCGAGCTCGAAGTTTGCCATTGCAGGAGGCGGTGGTGGAGTGGTAGGCGGCGTCTCGGAGGAAGTTCGTGGATGCGATGGCGATGAGACAGGGCGGAACTATGCTGCAGGCGTTGCGGTTTCGCCAAGAGTATCGGCAGTTCCCGAGATATCAGCGACAGGGGAGGTGGTGGGTCTCTTACAGTTCCAAGTAAGACAATTATTACGCATAAAAGAGGCTCCTCTAGATCGTGCGTGACCCACATCTCTGTCAGCGTATCCAGGCGAAGCCGTGCAGTTGGCAGCTAGATGTCCCCGAGCATTACCAATCGAGCAAGAAAAGATTTCTTCAACCATGCCATTAATAAGTTCATCAAAGGCCAGATGGGCTTCTTGTGAGGAGGGAATATCCATCCTAGGATTAGGTTCGGGCCGAGATAAGGAGGTAACCTCAGCAGGCTCATTAATGAGCATGGAAATCGGCCCAGAGTCCAAACTTTCCACCGAAAATTGATTCTCATAATTCAAAACACCATGAATCTCGGCGGGAACAGCTGCAGCACCTTGTTGCAGAAGAGAAGTTCCGTTAATTTTGGCAATTTGAAAATCAGCTCCGGGAGATCCAGGGGGTGACTGTTGGCGAGAAACCATGCCGAACGTGATATGCGGCGTGGCCGTCGTCCACCGGAGTTCTGCCGGCGGTGGCGCAGAGATGATGACACGTTCAGGAGAAGGCACCGTATAACCAGCCTGTTCAAGTGTGAGTAGCTCATCATGGGAAACAGGACATCTATAACCCTTGCAAACCTCATATTGTTGGAGGGATGCGAATGTGAGCGTCTTACGAACAGATGATCCAGATTTAAGAGAAGATTTTAGAGGTCTGGAATGCATTGCCATCAGACCTAGTGAGGCTCTCCTCTTAGATGGACTCACAATAATCCATTCAGCATCACATTGCTTCTTCCACAGAGAGAATTCCCGACGCCAATTCGGACCACCATGGCCCCAGAGATGGAAAAAGCACTTAAAACTTGAGCATTTGAACGAGCATAGATCCAAAATATGAAAACCAACTTGCATGCAGGACACTTTGAAGGAGAAATCCGAATCTGTCACTTGAGAGACGCGAAACTCAATGGCAGAGCCCCCAATCACAGATTCCAGAGCTGTGGCGACCGTGTCCTCAGAGAGACGGAAAACATGGCGACCAAAAGAAACCACCATGATGAAGGAGCGGCGGTGCTTCATGGGGTGCACCGTAACCCCAGAATGGCGATAAACCTCCTCGGCGAAAGCCAAACCATGAGAAAAATCCAAATCCAACGTGGAAACACCCATGCAAGCCATGCACGACCACGTGAGGGGGGTTGGGAGGGTTCACCTGAGCAGTGGAGCGACGATAAGGGTAGATGCGCCGGCTAGAGCACCAGATCGCCATGGAGTCGCCGAGGTGGGAGGTGGGAGGTGGGAGTCGCCATAAAAGATCCTCTAGGGCATGTACCACATGTTTAACATTAACAATAGCGCTTGTTGGCAGGCAACCCAACGAATCTATCCTTTTTATTTCTGTTTTGTGTTTTCCACACTTTCATAATTCTGTTATGATTGTGTTTTTTGTGTTTCTTTTTGTGTTTGTGCCAAGAAAAACCGTTATGATTAGTCTTGGTGATGATTGTTTGATCATGCTGGAAAAAGACAGAAACTTTCTGCTCACGAAACTAATTTTCATTTTTATTATGTAAGAGCTTTTGAGTTGATTCTTTTTGCTGCTGATTGCTACGCAAATTATAAAGACTTTCATAATTTTTCAGAATTTTTGAAGTAGCAGAAGTATACAAAGTATACAGATTACTACAGACTGGTCTGCTGTTAACAGATTCTGTTTTTGTTGAGTTGGTTGCTTATTTTGATGAAACTATGGATAGTCTCGGGTATTAGGCATGGAAGATTGAAAATACAGTAACACAACATCAACATAAGTAGAATTTCAGTTTGCTACAGTACCTAAGGAAGTGGTGGTTTGCTTTCTTATACTAATGTTATCACGAGTTTCTGTTTAAGTTTCGTATTGTGAAGTTTTCAAGTTTTGGGTGAACTTCTTATGGACAAAATGATAAAGAGTGGCAAGAGCTAAAGCTTGGGGATTCCCAAAGTACCCCAAGTTGATTCAAGGATTCCGTAAAATCCTAAGCTTGGGGATGCCCCGGGAAGGCATCCCCTCTTTCGTCTTCAATCCATCGGTAACGTTATTTGGGGCTATATTTTTAGTCACCACATGTTATGTGTTTTGCTTGGAGCGTCTTGTATCGTAGGAGCCTTTTATTTTTGTTATGTCACAATCATCCTTGCTGCACACCTAGATAGAGATACATGCACTCACCGTGATTTTGTCGAGCTTCACTTATATCCTTTTGTTAGACAATTCAGCCCATATGTGCTTCACTTATATCTTTTGAGCTAGTTGATTTTGCTCTATGTGCTTCACTTATATCTTTTAGAGCACGACGGTGCATGGCTTGGTAGTTGATCTATGCTTTGAAAGTAGTCTCAAAAGGGGTAGTTATCCAAAGGGATATGAAAACTTCCACCTTCATGTGCATTGAATAGTTAGAGAAGTTTGATTCATCTCAATTAGTTTTGAGTTGTGGTTATGGTAATATTGAAGTTATATTAGTAAGGTGTTGTGGATCTAGAAATACTTGTGTTGAAGTTAGTGATTCCCGTAGCATGCACGTATGGTGAACCGCTATGTGATGAAGTCTAAGCATGATTAGTCTTTTGATTGTCATCCTTTGCGTGGCGGTCGGGATCGCGCAATGGTTTATACCTACCAACCCTTCCCCTAGGAGTATGCGTTGAATGCTTTGTTTCGATTACTAATAAAACTTTTGCAACAAGTATATGAGTTCTTCATGACTAACTTTTGCTCTAAGTTCTGAGTTGTAAGTGTGATGATCATCATTGATGGAGCATTGTCCCATGTGAGGAAATAAAAGAGGCCAAAGATGCCCACCAAAATAAAAAAAATAAAAAAAGAGGCCAAAGAGCCCACCCAAAAAATGAGAGAAAAAGAGAAAAGGGACAATGCTACCACCTTTCCACATTTGTGCATATTAAGCACCATGATCTTCATGATTGAGAGTCTCTCGTTTTGTCACCACCATATAGCTAGTGGGAAATTTTCATTATATAACTTGGCTTGTATATTCCAATGATAGGCTTCCTCAAATTTGCCTTAGGTCTTCGTGAGCAAGCAAGTTGGATGCACACCCACTAGTTTTCTTTAAGAGCTTTCACATACTCTTAGCTCTAGTGCGTCATTTGTATGGCAATCCCTACTCATTCACATTGATATCTATTGATGAGCATCTCCATAGCTCATTGATATGCCTAGTCAATGTGACCATCTTCTCCTTGTTTGTCTTGCAATCTCCACCACACTCCACACCACTTATAGTGCTAAAACCATGGCTCACGCTCATGTATTGCGTGAGAGTTGAAAAATTTTGAGAAAGTAAAGGTGTGAAAATAATTACTTGGCCAATACCGGGGTTGTGCATGATTTAAATTCGTTGTGCAATGATGATAGAGCATAGACAGACTATATGATTTTGTAGGGATAACTTTCTTTTGGCCTTGTTATTTTGAAAGTTCATGATTACCTTGCTAGTTTGCTTGAATTATTATTGTCTCCACGTCAATAGCAAACAATTGTTTTGAGTCTAATGGATCTGAATATTCACGTCACATAAGAGGAGTTACAAAGGACATCTATGTTAGGAAGCATGAAAGCATCAAAAATTCATTCTTTATCACTTCCCTACTCGAGGACGAGCAGGAGTTAAGCTTGGGGATGCTTGATACGTCTCAAACGTATCTATAATTTTTGATGGTTTCACGCTGTTATCTTGTCAACTTTGGATTTTTGTTTACCTTTTTTATCTTTTTTGGGACTAACTTATTAATCCAGTGCCAAGCGCCAGTTCCTGTTTTTTCTGTGTTTTTGACTCCTAACAGATCTGATTTTGGAACGGAGTCCAAACGGAATAAAATCCCCGAAATAAATATTTGCAGAACGGAAGAAGATCGGGAGGCTTGAGGGCCAAGGCAGTGGGACCACAGGGGGCCCACAAGCCCTGTTGCCGCGGCCAGCGGGGAGGTCGCGGCAACCAAGCTTGTGGCCCCCCTGGCGATCCCTTGCCCTAGGTCTTTGTCCTATAAATTCCCTAAAACTCTAGAAAAAATCAAGGCATCCACGAAAACACTTTTCCGCCGCCGCAAGCTTCCGTTTCCGCGAGATCTCATCTGGAGACCCTTCCTGGTGCCCTGCCGGAGGGGACTTTGGAGTTGGAGGGCTTCTACATCAACATCATCGCCTCTCCAATGACTCGTGAGTAGTCCACTTCAGACCTACGGGTTCGTAGTTAGTAGCTAGATGGCTTCTTATCTCTCTTGGATCTTCAATACAAAGTTCTCCATGATATTCATAGATATCTATCCGATGTAATCCTCTTTGGCGGTGTGTTTGTCAAGATCCGATGAATTGTGGATTTGTGATCAGATTATCTATGAATTATATTTGAGTCTTTGCTGATTTCTTATATGCATGATTTGATATCCTTGTAAGTCTCTCCGAGTCTTGGGTTTTGTTTGGCCAACTAGATCTATGATTCTTGCAATGGGAGAAGTGCTTGGTTTTGGGTTCATACCGTGTGGTGACCTTTCCCAGTGACAGAAGGGGCAGCAAGGCACGCATCGTGTTGTTGCTATCAAGGGTAACAAGATGGGCTTTTATCGTAGATATGAGATTGTCCATCTACATCATGTCATCTTGCTTAAGGCGTTACTCTGTTCTTTTGGACTTAATACACTAGATGCATGCTGGATAACGGTCAACGTGTGGAGTAATAGTAGTAGATGCAGAAAGTATCGGTCTACTTGTTTTGGACGTGATGCCTATAGATATAATCATTGCCTTAGATAACGTCACGACTTTGCGCGGTTCTATCAATTACTCGACAGTAATTCGTTCACCCACCGTCTACTTTCTTTCATGAGAGAAGCCACTAGTGAACACTACGGCCCCCGGGTCTATTCACAACTATCGTTTCCACTTTCACTTTTACTTTGCTGTGTTTACTTTGTTGCTTTCAGTTCTCACTTTGCAAACAATCTATAAGGGATTGACAACCCCTTCATAGCGTTGGGTGCAAGCTCTTTGTGTTTGTGCAGGTACTTGTGACTTGACGAGATCTTCCACTGGTTCGATACCTTGGTTCTCAAAACTGAGGGAAATACTTACCGCCGATGTGCTACATCACCCTTTCCTCTTCAAGGGAACACCAACGCAAGGCTCCAAGGCCGCGGGGAGATACTTTGCATATTTGCCAAGGAAGTCCCTAAAGGCGTAGCCATAGCAGCAGGATTCCTGGCGCCGTACCACGGAAGGTCTGTTTTCGCAGTAGCAAGACGCAGTTGTTAAATTCTTCAAACGAGAATAGAATATCATGGACTTCCAAATCAAAGAGTCGGTTGTTACGCAATCGACGGCCGGGGAGCGGCGGGGGCGGCGACTAGCAACACTCAGAGGAAGATGTCGATGGCGGCGTCCCAATCCACTGAGGGGGTCATGAAAGGTGCACGTGGACGCACGTGCATTGGAGTGGTGGGTGCTCATGTGCACACGGGGACCAGCGCGACCTCTACAGGGGTGTGCACAAGTACAGGAATAAGAGGAGGCGCTCGCGCTTGCAAGTACATGAGCTCCCTTGGGTCTGCGGGGACCTCGTTGATGCCCACGAATTCTAGCTCTGCGATGATGCTCGGTGACCAGCCCATCAACGTCACAGCGATGGTTGCTGGTGCAGGCACACAGATGGTTGCTTGCGAGTGCTCCACGGAAGCATCTGTTGCGGCATGCAGCTCTTCCAGGGCCATGTCCATGGTGCCCCATTCATCTTTATGTTCTATCTCTTCGGCTCGGTGTCGACTTCACCAAACTGGAGGACTAGTGTCTTATGATCCTTGTGCGCCATGGCGTAGGTGCGTGGAGATCTGAATGATGGAGATGAATGGGAGGTGATGAGAAAGGATTGTGAGTAAGTGGGTAGTAAAGCCGCCTATTAAACAGTGGCTCGGGCGCCATTGATGGGCAGGTTGGAGCGAGGCGGGTGGATGTGAAGATCAAAGGTCTCGCTTTTCGGTGAGCCTGCTGCGTACTACCCGCACGCCTCCCGATGAGCTTGAACAGCATGCCTCCCGTCAACTCAAATAGCTGCTCGCACTACACCTCCTCGACATTAAACAGTGCGACATGTGGCAGCAAATACATGGGGAGTAGAGCGCCCACAATTTATAAATAATGCAACCGTTTGCGTGGTAACGTGATAGTTCTTTGTTCCAAAAAGTTTTTGTTGGCTATTAATGAGTGCGCCTTTTCCCAAAGTGGGCACGAAAAATACCACATCATATTTGTGCTATATCATGGTGCCATACCAAATTTCTCTAATTTTGTGTGAGTTTTAGATTTATTATAGTTTAAACCAATATTCTCAATGTTGGCTCTAGAAGAGAAAAATATATTGAAATGTGTATCAAATTGGAAAACAAAATCCTATGATTCCATTATGTGCCGTGTCATGTTATCATTCCAAGTTTCATGAATTTCTGATGAGATATTGATTTACATGATTTAAAACCCAAGTTTCAGAATGTTTGTGGCCAGGCCAAAAACCTGAGATGTTTGAAATTTATTTCCATTTCTTTGCAAGGGACCTAGAGATGCAACCATGCAGACTTATATTCTTTTTTAAAACCATTTTGATGCACCATACCTTGTGACTGTAGTTCAAATTTGAATTATGCACATTAAATGCCTATGAAATTCAAAAAATGTTTAAAAAGGCAAAACGAACCTAGATATAATTTCATATTTTAGCACGACACTCCTACTAGTCTATGTTTTCTCTAGAAAAGGTTCAACACGAGAAGACGCAACACATGCCGTTTCGCCCATATAATGGCATGTTACGTGTGTTACCTATCGGAACCACAAAGGCTTCCCATGAGAAGCTCCGTTTTGTAAGAGGTTTGTGCCAAAACTTGTCCCAAATTGCTCAATTTTTTAACATGGCACATATGTGCCATGTCATGACACCATGCCAAGTTCAGTAATTTTTTATGAGTTTTTGATTTACGTGAATTGAAAACCTGAGTGTCTAAATGTTTGTGTGGCCAAGCCAAGACCCCCGAGATGCTTGAAATACATTCCCATTTCTTGCATGGACCTGAATATGCAACCATGTACACTTATATGAGTATTTAAGCCATTGTAATGCAGTGGACCTTGTGATTGTAGTTCAAATGTTAATTATGCACATTAAATGCCTATAAAATGTAATAAATGTGTAAAAAGGCCAAACAAATCATGTATAATTCCATATTTTATCACGACACTCATGTTAGTATATGTTGCATCTATAAATAGTTCAAGGCGAGAAGAGTGTGCAGATGTCGTTTCGGCCATCATGTAAGATGACTCGTTCCATATTGGAACCACAAAGAACTTCCCATGAGAAGCTCCGGTTTTTAAGGGGCCTATGTCAAAACTTGATCCAAATTGGACAATTTTTACCACGCCACACATGATCCATATCATGACACCATGCCAAGTTTCATGAATTTGTGACGAGTTTTTGATTTACATGAATTTGAAAAGCTTCTCGTTGCTTGCATGGAGCCTCTATATATAGATGCAGTCATGGACACTTATATGATTTTTCATTCCATTTTGTTGCACCACACCTTGTGATTGTATTTCAAAATGGAATTATACACATTAAATGCCTAGAAAACTCAATTAATGTATAAAAATGCAAAACGAGCCCTGAATAATTCCATATTTTACCAAGACACACTCATTAGTCGATGTTCTCTAGAAAAATTTCAAGGCGATAAGATGACGGATGTCATTTCACCACATAATTAATGTGACGTCTTCCCTATCGGAACCACAAAGCTTCCCGTGGGAGGCTTTGGTTTGTAAGGGACTTGTGCCAAAACTTGTACCAAATTGACAATCTTTTTGCAACGATACATATGTGCCAAGTCGTGACAACATGCCAAGTTTCTTGAATTTTCGATTTTTTTTGGATTTACACTTTACACTAAATTAAAACCAATTTTGTCAATGTTTGCCGCTGAGCCAAGACCCCCGAGATGTTTGAAATTCATTCCCATTTCTTGCTTGTGACATAAAAGATGAAGACATGCACAATTATATGATTTTTCAAACCCATTATGATGCACCGGACCTCGTGACTGTAGTTCAAAATTAAATTATACACATTAAATGTCTAGAAAATTGAATTAGTGTATAAGAAAATGTTCAATCGAACCCTTAATAATTTCATATTTTATCACGACACCACTATTGGTCTGTGTTCACTGCAAATAAATCTTATTGCAATCCAAACAATATCCCTTGCAAAAGTAACCTCGTTTTTCTTTTTAAAAACAATAAATCAAGTATATCACAAACACTTCAAGTGCATGAACTGTGTGTGACATAGTGCAAAATATCTTGGGCCAATCCTCACACATGGTCTTTTGTTAGAGCGTTGGTCCTTTGTTAGAGTAACGTTGTTCAGGTCATCTAACTATCTTTAATTGTGCGATTGAGTAAGTACATGCAGTATTGTAGGATCTTTATGTAGTACTCAAATTTGCAAGTGATGTTAAATTAAGGAATGACGTGGATGACCACCGTAACGAGGGAAATGTCGGACCAAAAATTTTCGTCCTGTCCCCATCTTCTCTTCCAAATGAAAATGACTAAAACTTCCATGTTCAGTCTCATCACACACGGGATAAACTATAGGATTCGTTTGTGATATTGGATATCACACACAGGTCAAATAAAAATAATGAGTCCTATGTAACTCCACGCGCCAGTTTCTCTCCACACTGAACGAATTTTTTGGGCTGCGGTGCAAATATCTACCTCCCCCACCCCTCGTACCAGCCAAAAGCCACATTTCCCCCTGCTTCCCCCTTCCTTTCCGCGGTTCAAACCTTCACTTCTTGCTTGCAGCGTGACCTCCTTGTCGGCGATGCTCCTTACTGTTGCTTGGCCTCCTCCATCTAGTCACATAATCCACACCTTCCCCGTACCCCCTCCTCCTCAATCCCACATAGCCCAACCACTGGCACGACACCATCCACCAAAATTATCGCCCCATCCTCCAAATAATTGCTTCCAAAAGCCATGGTGCATGCAGTATAGCGGGGATCTCAAGGAGCATTTGGCAGCGGAGAAGCAAATCACGGTTGCACGCGCGGATGAAGCAGCGTGCCGACCCCTAGATCTGGTAGGAGCACCTTACCGTCAAGGCCACCATCGACGCCTCGCGCGCGGACGCCACCGTGCGATTGGCTGCTTTAAACGACACCTCGTGGTGTTTTCTTGAGGGTCATGCTCGTGCCTTCGACGAAGACTATGAGTTATTTTCTCAGCATGCCCGTGCTTTCCTCAGTCCCAGAGCCAGCGGGTTGGTGCCCAGACAGGCTCAGACCACTCACCACTATGAGGAAGGCACCCACGATGTGTAGGCCTCGCCCTCTTCCAAGCCATCATTATCGATATCTCTAACGACGAGGAATAGCTTGTTTTATAGCTGAATTACTAATGATCCACGTTCAGCTAGCTACGCCTGTTAAGCATGTTTGGTTTATCTATTGCATGTGTTGCTCTTGCCTTTTCTTAAGAAATTATAGTGAAATATCCAATGTAATGCTACTATGCAATTTGACCTTCTAGTATGTTCTATTGTTCATTGTGATGTTCAGTTAACTGTTTGGTTCATTTGTTTTGGTGATCATATGCAATGTGATGTTCGATTGTTATTTGTACAATTTTGTATTGTTATGCATGTGATAAGTGAATCGAATTTGGATATACTAAATACATGTGAAACATACAGTTGCTCTATTTCTTAGTTCTTAGCACGGTTGGCTTTTGCATGTGGGTCAAATTAATATGTTGGATCTACAATGCATTTATTTTCCAGTAACATATCTTATTGATAGCACGCCAAATATCACTTATAACTTGATCAACATCTATCTTAAATACGTCATAGGGGGAACAATGGGAGGCATTGAAGTTTACCATCGAGGTTTGCACATTCATGATCCTTTGGCTAATAGCACATTATTGTGCAATTGCGGGAACCATTCTAATATTTAGGTTTCTAATAATCGCGTCTTGCACATGTAGGTCCTGCTGTGATATGTTTAGACCCACTGTTCGACCCGATTTGCATGTGGGGAAATGAGGTGTTCATGAATATCAGTCAAATCAAGAAACACGGAAAGATTGTTAAGATAAAGAAACTAGCAACGAAAAGCAACAAGATTTTTGTATGCACAATGAAGAAGAAATTTGTGAACTATAGGATGGTACTATCTCTTTTACCCTGTCTTTTTCCCCTTTGCGACATTTCAATTTTTTTAAGCAAAATTTATGCAGATCTTTGTATCCAGTCCTTTCCAAAGCAGTTCATTGATGAGTGCATCTCAAACCACCTCTATGGTCAAGAGGCGGGGAAGGTATTCATACAATACCCATGGTATAGACTTGAAGTATTCCTCAAGAGGATGAAGGATGGGCGGGCAACCATCCACATGCACTGGCCTAAAGTTGCAAGGACCATCGAAATTAGTGAAGTCTCAATATTTGCCTTCCAACTCCGCCTGTGTTGTCTCAGCATAGCCGGTCCCAAGCTCGGGTAAAGGAGGAGGGTTCTGATAGGCGTGGCGAGCCAATGTGAAAAACCCAGCCACTCTTATGGAGATGAAACCCAAATGAAACTCGTTGGGGCATAACCCTCTTAGCGACGCGCCACATCGGAACCCGGGTGTGGTGTCAAATGGGCAAGGGCCGGGCCGTCACCCCCTTGGTGGCGCGCCGTATCTTGATCTGGATACGGTGATAAGTGAGCAAGGGTCGGGTCGCCGCATCCTTAGTGGCGCGCTGCACCAATGCCCCGGTGTAGTGAAAAATGAGCAAGGGTCTTCGCATTTGACTCGACGAGTGCGGAGGGTAAGGAAGTTAGCCGAGCCTAGGAGGATACGCTTAGGTAACTGGAACGTAGGGTCCCTGACGGGTAAGTTACGGGAGCTAGTTTATACGGTGGTGAGGAGGCGTGTTGATGTCCTATGTGTCCAAGAGACCAAATGGAAGGGACAAAAGGCGAAGGAGGTGGAGGATACCGGCTTCAAGTTGTGGTACACGGGGACAACTTCAAACAAGAATGGAGTAGGCATCTTGGTCAACAAGAGCCTTAGGGATGGAGTTGTGGATGTTAAGAGGCAAGGGGACCGGATGATCCTTGTCAAGCTGGTAGTTGGGGACTTAGTCCTCAATGTTATCAGCGTGTATGCCCCGCAAGTAGGCCGCAATGAGAGCACCAAGAGGGAGTTCTGGGAAGCCTTGGAGGACTTGGTTAGGAGGGTACCTATTGGTGAGAAGCTCTTCATAGGAGGAGACCTCAATGGCCATGTGGGTACATCTAACACAGGTTTTGAAAGGGTGCATGGGGGCTTTGGCTATGGCATCAGGAACCAAGAAGGAGAAGATGTCCTGAGCTTCGCTCTAGCCTACGACATGGTTGTAGCTAACACCCTCTTTAGGAAGAGAGAATCCCATCTAGTGACGTTCAGTAGTGGTCTACACTCTAGCCAGATTGATTTTGTCCTCTCTAGAAGAGAAGACAGACGCGCTTGCATTGATTGTAAAGCGATACCTGGAGAGAGTGTTGTCCCTCAACATAAGCTTGTGGTTGCTGACTTCCGCTTTAGGATTCATGTCCAATGGTATAAGCGCGCCAAAGTCGCTAGAACGAAGTGGTGGAAGCTCAAGGGGGAGGCATCCCAGGCTTTCAGGGAGAGGGTCATTAAGGAGGGCCCTTGGGAGGAAGGAGGCGATGCAAACTTGATGTGGACGAGTATGGCGACCTTCTTGCGGAAGGTCGCTGTAGAGAAGTTTGGGTGACCAAGGGAAGTAGAAGGGGAGCTAAGGACACCTGGTGGTGGAACGATGAGGTCCAGAAGGTTATTAGGGAGAAGAAGGATTGTTTCAGATGCCTATATCTGGACAGGAGTGCAGCTAACATGGAGAAGTATAAGGTGGCGAAGAAGGCTGCAAAGCGGGCAGTGAGTGAAGCGAGAGGTCGGGCGTATGAGGACCTCTACCAACGTTTAAACACTAAGGAAGGCGAAAGGGACATCTATAAGATGGCCAAGATTAGGGAGAGAAAGACGAGGGATGTCGGCGAAGTCAAATGCATCAAGGACGGAGATGATCAGCTTCTTGTGAAGGATGAGGCGATCAAGCGTAGATGGCGGGAGTACTTTGACAACCTTTACAATGGACAGGTTGACAACTCTACCATTGAGCTAGACGACTCCTTTGATGATACCAGCATGTGCTTTGTGCGACGTATCGAGGAGTGTGAGGTTAAGGAGGCGTTAAAAAGTATGAAAGTAGGCAAGGCGGTGGGTCGTGATGGTATCCCCATCGAGGTGTGGAGAGGCCTTGGAGACATAGCGATAGTATGGCTAACTAAGCTTTTCAACCTCATTTTTCGGTCAAACAAGATGCCCGAAGAATGGAGGCGAAGTATTTTAGTACCGATCTTTAAGAACAAGGGGGATGTTCAAAGTTGTACTAATTACCGCGGAATCAAGCTGATGAGCCATACAATGAAGCTATGGGAAAGAGTCATTGAACACCGCTTAAGAAGGTTGACAAGCGTGACCAAAAACGAATTTGGTTTCATGCCTCGGAGGTTTACCATGGAAGCCATCTTCTTGGTACAACAGCTGATGGAGAGATACAGGGAGCAAAAGAAGGACCTTCATATGGTGTTCATTGATTTGGAGAAGGCCTATGATAAGATACCTCGGAATGTCATGTGGTGGGCCTTGGAGAAACACAAAGTCCCAATAAAGTACATTACCCTCATCAAGGATATGTATGATAATGTTGTGACAAGTGTTCGAACAAGTGATGGCGACACCGATGACTTTCCGATTAGAATAGGGCTACACCAAGGGTCAGCTTTGAGCCCTTATCTTTTTGATTTGGTGATGGATGAGGTCACAAGGGATATACAAGGAGATATCCCATGGTGTATGCTCTTTGCGGATGATGTGGTGCTAGTCGATGATAGCCGAACGGGGGTTAATAAAAAGTTAGAGTTATGGAGGCGGACTCTAGAATCAAAAGGTTTTAGGCTTAGTAGAACTAAAACTGAATACATGAGGTGCAGTTTTAGTGCTACTAGGCACGAGGATGGAGAGGTTAGCCTTGGTGGGCAGGTGGTACCGGAGAGAGACACATTTCGATATTTGGGGTCCATGTTGCAGAAGGATGGCGATATCGATGAAGACGTGGGCCACCGAATCAAGGCTGGGTGGATGAAGTGGCGCCAAGCTTCTCGTGTACTCTCTGACAAGAGAGTGCCACAAAAGCTAAAAGGCAGGTTTTATAGGACAGCTATCCGACCTGCGATGTTGTATGGCGCGGAGTGTTGGCCAACCAAGAGACGACATATCCAACAGTTAGGTGTAGCAGAGATGCGCATGTTGAGATGGATATGTGGCCACACAAGGAAGGATCGGGTACGGAATGACGATATACGAGAGAGACTTGGGGTAGCACCGATTGAAGAGAAGTTGGTCCAGCATCGTCTCAGATGGTTTGGACATATTCAACGGAGGCCACCAGAAGCGCCGGTGCATAGCGGACGGATAAAGCGTGCTGAGAATGTTAAGAGGGGTCGTGGTAGATCAAACTTGACATGGGAGGAGTCCGTTAAGAGAGACCTGAAGGTTTGGAATATCGACAAAGACTTAGCCATGGACAGGGGTGCGTGGAAGTTAGCTATCCACATTCGAGAGCCATGACTTGGCTTCGAGATCTTATGGGTTTCAACTCTAGCCTACCCCAACTTGTTTGGGACTGAAAGGCTTGGTTGTTGTTGTTGTTGTTGTTGTCAATATTTGCCTTCCGCTTCAATAGTTTTGTAGACAAGATACATGTGTCTATTTACCATCTATGATGCTACTTTCCAAAGTTTTTAGATGTTGCATGTGCAACTTGGTCCTATCGTGTTATTTGATAGCAAGGTAGTATATGCATATATGATGTTGTACTCTGATGTATTTCAATTATGAAATCTTGGTTGCCGTAATACGAATATGAAATATATTGTGTGTTTTATATGAAGTGTCAATTTGATTACTAATAGGATTATAAATAATAGAGCAATTAGGATGATTATTGGGGTTTCCAATTGCAAACGGTTTCTCGGACAACACTGTAAGCGATGACCTCAACAAACCTACGCAGTTTCTGGAAAGTTGGCATGTTGGATCAGTGAACAATCACACACGACTTCCAGCAACAACTATTTGCGTTAGGCCACCCTTTCACAAACGTTTCCACATAAAAAGTGTGTGTGATGGACAACCTATGCCAAACAGTTTCTTCTAGGCACCGTGTGTGATAGACACCATTATCACAAATGACGTTATGCACAAAATTGTGTGTGATGTACAATACAAACATAAACGTATCTTTGGGATTCCCTGTGTGGGATTCCAAGAACATCTCACATGACTTCTACAATATGTTGTTTGTGATGGCACTCCAAAATGTACATGTTCTGTTTTTGTGTGGCATGTGTGACTGGACGTAGGCATCGCCGATGATTTATCGGTGTAGTGTGGGATAGCCCCCTATCGCCCACACAAGCAAGGTGACGATTTGAGCCTACGTCAGGGAAAGGGGGTAAAAACCATTTGTATAGGAACCACCTGCACTAGTGCTCTCTCACACCACTACCTCTTCTCCATCGATCGTCCGTCGGCCATGGGCACTCACGTGTTGCCTTCCTTGGCCCTCGCCGCTCTTCTGCCCGACGGCCACGTCGTTCGTTCGTCATCGCCATAATCAAGGTGAAACGCCACTGCCCTTGCCACAACTGATCCGTCATATTGACATGCTTTTTCCTCATGTTTGCCAACTGTCGCTTCTTGAACTTGCTTCTGCACCGCTGTAGGTCATTTAAATGCTTCGCCAGCTACCGATTTGGAAGAAACGATGGCGACAGGCCGGTTCATCACCACCGCATCGCAAGTGTTCGACGAATTGCGTACGTGAGTTTTTTCGTTCTTTTATTTTTGAACCGAACCGTTTGGATTAAACCTAGTTCGTTGAATTGTATATGAATATGTTGAAGGAGATGGTCTTCGAATACTTGTAGTCATTCGAAGAGGAAGAATACGTCGAAGCCTTCAAACCCGTTTTAGACATGATTTTGAATGATGATATCCGGTGCCCTAGGAAAGGATCGCACTTTGGACACATACACATAAATCATGATAGAGAGGAGGGTCGTGCAAAGATCATGAGAGACTACTTTGCTCTGAAGCCAACCTATTCAAAAAATTCTTTCGCTAGCACCTTTGGATGCACACAAGTCTTTTATCACAATTGCAAAAGCCATTGACAAGTATGATTACTGGTTCAATCTCCAGAGACATGCAAGTGAGTGATAAGTGCAAGCCTTGAAGTCCATTGCAGTTGTTTGACTCTTGGCATATGGGTGTTCTTAAAATGTCATTGATGACTATGTTCGCATTGGTGAAGCCACAATCTTAGAGGCCATTCGAAGGTTCGCTAAAGCAGTGATCGATATTTTTGGACCTAAGTACTCGAGAACACCCACAAGGAAAACACCCAGAGTCTGATGACAGAGAGTGAAGCAAGAGGATGAGCAAGGATGCTTTGATCACATAACTATATACATTGGACGTAGAAAAATTGTCCTGCAAGGTGAAAGGATCAGTACAAAGGCCACTGCAATGATCCAAAGATCATTCTTGAGGTAGTTGTATCGAAGGATCTTTGATATGGCATTTATTCTTTGGCCTGCCTGGCTCTCACAATGACTTGAATGTGTTGTCGAGATCATCATTGTTTTTTATGATTTTACAGGAGATGCTCATGCTTGGGACTACTCGGTCAGTGCACATAACTATTCTATTGGTTACTACATTGTGAATGGCATCTATCTACCATGGGCCACATTAGTCAAAAATATTTCGCGTCCAAAAGGTAACAAAAATATTCACTTTGCCCAATGTCAATAAGCTGCTAGGAAATATGTGGAGAGAATCTTTGGAGTCCTTCAAAAGCGTTTTGCAAATTTTCATGGCCTTACCGAGTACTGGAGGTCCATGGTTCTATGGCAGATCATGACTTGTTGCATAAGATGATCATTGAAGATGAGAAAGAGATGCATGAGAACTTTTGGTACATCATCAATGGGACTCCGGTTCAACCAGAGTATGATCCAAATAGGATCCTCACATCCCTCGAAGAGCATCGCAAGATTAAGAAATAACAAGTTCACGGTGAGCTCCAAGATGATCTCATTGAGTATCACTAGCAAAGTCTTAGCAAGTCCTAGTTGTTATATCACATGTTATTTGCTTCATTTGTACCATTCAGCGTGTTAAAATCAGAATAATTTGGTTTGTAAACTTTGAATTCAATTTGTATACTATATTCTTGATTTGTTTGAACATTCATATTTATTTTTAGTTTCTATATGTGCACTAATACGTAGTTGCAATGTATACTAGAATTGCATAAGTTTAGAAAGAAAAAAATTGTACTCAGTTATATATAGGTGACCGGTTAGGTCCGGCCAAAACTTAGTGGAGTAGAAATACTCCACTAAGAGTACTCTTAACAGTATCCTCATTTATAAGGATCGGTTAAAGTTGCCCTCAAATCGCTAGTACAAAAGGTAACATAAGCACAAATACTTTGTTTAGACGTCGCTGTTAAAATATACTAATGGTTTGTTATCCTTCAAATTGCTTCGGAGGACCAGAATTAAAATTGGCCCACGTGAAAAACTTCATGGCATGCCAATTGAAATAATGCATGACTCCATCATATTATTATTATCATCATCAACATCAAAACAGAAATAACCTTCTTTTTTTTCATTTAGAAACCATCTAGTTCAAACATTGCGGACCCTAGAAAAGATCAACATATTACAAAAACTTAGCCAAAAATGACTAGTATGGTGGCATGTTACTGCATGTTTCTCATTCCGTTCTAGCGCGGATCAACTATTTCAAATTATGTGGAAGACAATGTGTCCCCCTAGAGGGTGGTTGCACGCACATGGTGGCATATTACGTACACGTGTCACTTGATATGCCCCAGATTATTATTTTTCATTGATTCATGCGAGCGGTCGTTTTTTGCCAAAATATATGTTGGTAGTCCTTTGAGCAAAAAAATATTAATACAGTATTTCGTTATAGACATTGTCATCCTTGAATGCTAAGTATTGTTCATTGTGATATAATTTTTTCTATGGGGTTTGTTGTGACACATAGGCACAACAATCACCCACGCATTGCTTGCACTGCTCGTCCTAAGCATGTGAACCATATGACATTGCAATTATAAGGGCCGAGATCCATGTATGTGTATGGGTATACATTAGTCTATAAGTGTCAAGAAATTCTGGCATAGGCAGAAAACATTTATAGGTGTGGCAGAGTTTATGAAGGATAAAACCATATATAATGCAACTACGCAAGAGCTCACTAGAACATTACATAAATATTACTTGTGATCAACAGTTCTAACCGAAATCCAATACTGAGAGCCGCGCGAGTGGCGCAGTGGTTGGAGCTGGTTGTGGTCGTCCAGCCCGTTTGAGTTCGATCCCTGGATCAAACGGGTGGCTCACGAATAATTTTCGGTGTCTTCCACGCGTGTTCGTACCACAACCGTCAAAGCTCAAAGCACGTGTGCAGTGTGTGTAGTTTGTAGGTCTAGCTTGTGTACTAATGAGGTGTGTGTGTGAGTGTGACGTGAGTTGGTACACGAGTTCACATACTACGAGGAGCTAAGCCAGCAATTTGGCGTGGTTTGGCCAAAACGAGGAGCGAAGCCATACCTAAACTGACGCAAATGCTAGATACATACGTAGGTACTTGTTTGAACATTGGGTTGAGCGGTGCGCCCTTGCCGTCTTGATGGCCTTATTGTTCCTTGTGATAGCTACTGGCCGTGAGCCTGATTGCTGGTGACTTATTGACTGCCCGCACACATACGTGACATGTTAATGTTCACACTGTCCGAGCCCAAACCCAAGTGATTAGGGGACTGTAATCGCTCCTCTACTTGTGATCGCGCGGAAGAGGCAAGACAAACGAATGGACATAGCAGCAGCTAGCGAGCATGGACCAGAGAGGGGCGAGAAGTGGCTGCCGGCTGGCGAGGAAAAGCGGCGACCACCTACCGACATACTACCATTGACTGATATAAGCTCCGGCAATTAACCGTCACATTCAGTATATTCTACTAGTGCTTTCACATTGTTCAGTGACTAATTAATCGGTTTCCTCTTGTGATTTTATATACAGATTTATTTAAGAAGCATTTTTTCCAAAGCAAGTGGCACCAGCAGCTCTCCCTTTGAATGTTCTGTAGATCATCTTGATGTCCATCTAGTGAATATTGATGACTAATTGGTGACCCTTCATGCATGTAATCTTCATCTAGTAAGATATTATAAGTGTGAAAACTTTAGTATTGGATTTTTTTATTTTCTCTGGATCGATGATACAGTTGTAGTATCAAGAATGAAGGCTTAAACAATGAGCCCAATATTGGAAGGAGGCCAGAGAGAACACGAGCGCTCCTATTCGGCGTTGTTAGCGCCGATTAGTGGTCTCGCAAGAGGCGCGTCGTGGGTCGGCCTAGTAACCCGCACAAGAAAGGGAACACTAAGAAAAATCTAAATGAAAATTCTTATGGTTCTTTGGGAGAACCAGGACTCAAACTCCACTCATAGACAACAACAACAACCCGCAATAACCATTAGACATGTAGAGGATTAGGTTGAGGGTTGTGCAACACACAATATTGATTGGGTGCATTAGGCACGTATATATAGATACAAGATGGACCTCTACCTCAACTATACAAAGGACTAGGAGGAAGGCCCAATAACACAATGCACATATATATTCAACACCCCCCCCCCCCCCCCCCGCAATCGAAGCGTCACCAGAGACACAAAGACTGGAATGAAACTCCTCAAAGGTGAAAGTAGGCAGTCCCTTAGTCATCAAATCGGCGAACTGTTGTGCAGTCGGAACATGAAGGACCCGGATGTGACTAAGGGCGACCTGTTCACGCACAAAATGGATATCTAGCTCGATGTGCTTCGTCCGGCGATGATGAGCTGGGTTGGCGAAAAGATACACAGCAGAAACATTGTCGCAGAAGACGACGGTGGCCTTGGCAACACCGTGATGCAACTCCTGGAGAAGCTGTCGAAGCCAGGAACACTCGACGATGGCATTAGCAACTGCTCGGTACTCAGCCTCCGCGCTGGAGCGTGAAACTGTCGGTTGTGTCTTGGACGACCATGAAATAAGTGAAGGACCGAGATAGACGCAGTAGCCGGATGTGGAGTGTCGTGTGTCAAGACAGCCGGCCCAATCAGCATCAGAATAGGCGACCAGATCCAAAGATGGAGACGCCGTGAGGGTGAGTCCGAGGGACATCGTGCCACGGATATACCGGAGAATCCGTTTCACGAGTGTCCAGTGGGAGTCACGAGGGGCGTGCATATGAAGTCACACCTGCTGCACAACATACTGCAGGTCTGGTCTGGTGAGCGTCAAATACTGAAGAGCACCAACGATGGAGCGATAGAAGGGAGCATCGCCGCCACTGCACCTCATAAGCTCGCACCGCGCTCCGTCGCTTGCATCTTCCTTGGCTACCCACCTAACACAAAAGGATACCGCTGTTATGATCCCGTCTCCCACCGTGTATTCACCTCACGACACGTTTACTTTGATGAGAAGGTGTTCTCATTTCAGCAGGTACCTGCAGCTGTCACATCACCGCCGGCCCCTCGCTGCCCTATTATGGTGGCCGGTCTCGGTTGGCTCTTGGACCACCGCTAGGGTTCAGCGCTCCTCACTCTGATACCATGTAGAGGATTAGGTTTACGGTTGTGCAACACATAATATTGACTGGGTGCACTGGGCATGTATATATAGGTATAAGATGGGCCTCTACCTAAACTATACAAAGTACTAGGAGGAAGGCCCAATAACACAATGCACATATATATTCAACAAGAAGAAGCTCAACTTGTCCACTACTACAAAGAAAGAGATCTATTTTCGTTTCTTTTTCTACTGCAACATAACATATATTATATAGTTATTAGTACAAATTATTTTAAGAAATACAAAAAAGGAAAAATAGAAAAAAATCATGAATTAAAAATGTTCACCGACTTCGAAAAAAAGTTCACAATTTCCAAAAACTGAATCGAGATATGTCACAAGGAATCCTGAATGAACTCTGACGGAAATAGCATGAAGATTCCAGAACATCTCATGCTACAACTGCACATCAGCTCCAATCCAGATAGAGTTCTTATAGCGCAACACACCACCATCCAGGGAAAAATTTGGAAGAGATGTTGGATCAGCAAACAATTTTTGAAGTAAAACTCTTGCATATGGATCAGTAGAATAGCTAGCAATGATGTCTTGCAACCAAGCAGGTTGGACAGTACTCATGACATAAATAGTGGCATTGGAAGTTGGCCTCCTTGATAATGCATCTGTTGCTCCATTTTATGAGCCTTTCTTGTAAACAATCTTGTAATCCAAACCCATCAACTTAATGAGAGATTTTTGCTGCCATGTTGTATGTAAGCCTTTTTCGGTTAGATTCACCAAGGCCCATTGATCAGTTTGAATAACAAATTCCTTCAACTGCAGATAAGAACTCCATTGTTCCACACCTAGCAGAATAGCCAAAACCTCCTTTCCAAACACAGGAAGTGTTTGATTGTGGGGTCCAAGGGATCTACTTACTAAGGCTAGAGTATGACCACCTTGCATGAGTACGACACCAATCCCATAGTCGTTGGCATCTGTTTCAACCAGAAAAATTTCCTGAAAATTAGGTAATGTCAGCACAGTGGAAGTAACGAGAGCGTGTTTTAGTGTTTGGAACATTGTTTCCTCAATGGTAGTCTAAAGAAAGTGAACTCCCTTGTGAAGTAAGTTGGTTAGGGGTTTAGCAATAACACCAAAGTGTTTAATGAACTTCTCTAGTACGCGGCCAACCCTAGGAAGCTTATGATCTCCTTTGAAGAAACAAGGTAAGGCCACTTCTCAATAGTATTGATTTTAGGAGGATGAGTGGATACTCCATCCTTACTGATGACGTGGCCAAGATAAAGGTGTTTTTGAGATGCAAACACACACTTAGAGTACTTAACACACCAATGATCTCTTTCCAAAATTTGCAGTACTTCCTTCACATGTTGTAGGTGTTCCTCCAATGTTTTACTGAACACTAGGATATCATCACAGAAAACCAAAACACATTTTTTGTTCAACTTAGGTTGTTGTGACACAAGAAGTCATGGTCCCTTGAAAAGTATTAGGTGCACTAGTTAAGCCAAATCCCTCTACAACAAATTGAAAGTGGACATGATGAGTTTGAAAGGTTGTTTTGTACTCTTCACCAGAAGCTAATATGATTAGATGGTAATCAGCCCTCACATCCAATTTGGAGAACTACTCAGCTCCATGCAACTCATCCAACAATTCATCGATTACTCGCATGGGAAAAATCACTTTTATGGTGAGAGCATTTAAATATCTGTGGTCAACCACCAGTCGCCAGGTGTGATCTTTTTTCTTAACCAATAATATAGGAGAAGAGAATGCACTCTCACTTCTTCTAATAATATTAGAATCCAACATTTCCTGTATTTGTCACTCCACCTCATCTTTTAATTCAGGAGCCAGTCTGTAGGGCCGCGGTGAAAAAGATCTTGCACCAGGAATTAGAGGGATTTTGTGTTGGGGAACGTTGCATGGGAAACAAAAAAAAATTCCTACGCACACGCAAGACCTATCCATGGTGATGACCATCTACGAGAGGGGAGAGTGCAACTACATACCCTTGTAGATCGCTAAGCGGAAGCGTATCTAACACGGTTGATGTAGTCGAACGTCTTCACGACCCAATCACGATCCATCCCGCGGTCCCATCACGATCCGTCCCGCGATCTCATCACTTTCTATCCCGCGATCTCATCACGATCCTTCCCTATCTAGTGCCGAACGGATGACACCTCCGCGTTCAGCACACGTACAACTCGATGACGATCTCTGCCTTCTTGATTCAACAAGAGAGACAGAGAGGTCGATGAGTTCTCCAGCATGGCGGTGTGGTGGTAGTGGTGGACAATTCAGCAGGGCTTCGCCAAGCGTTGCGAAACTAATCTAGAGGAGAAAACGATCTAGAGAGAGAGGGCAGCACATGGCTAATTAGGGTTAGAGATGCCCTCAAAACCTCTCGTATATATAGGACGGAGGGAGGGGAGGAGGCAGCCAAAGGGCCCTCCTTTGGTTTGGCCGAAGTGGAGAGGAGGTGAAGGAGTCCACCTCCAATCCTACTCCAAGTAGGACTCCACTTGGTCTCCTCCTTCCCTTTTTCCCTTTTTCCCTTATTTGCTCCTTGGTCGAAATAGGCCTTCTTGGGCTGGCCGCACCAGCCCACTAAGGGTTGGCACACCACCTTTAGGCCTATTAGGTTCTCTCCCGGGTGGGTGGCCCCTCCAGGTAAAACCCCGGAACTCATTCTTCACTCCCGGTACTTTACTGGTAATGCCCGAAAACTTCAAAAGCCAAATGCAACTTTCCTATATATCAATCTTTAACTTCGAACCATTCTGGAGCTCCTCATGACGTCCGGGATCTCATCCAAGACTCCAAACAACTCTCGGTCACCAACATACATAACTCAATAATACCAAAATGTCACCGAACCTTAAGTGTGCAGACCCTGCGGGTTCAAGAACTATGTAGACATGACCTGAGACACTCTCCGATCGATAACCAATAGAGGGACCTAGATGCCCATATTGGCTCCTACATATTCTACGAAGATCTTTATCGGTTGAAGCTCTATGTCAAGGATTCAGTTAATCTCGTACGCTATTCCCTTTGTCCTTCGGTATGTTACTTGCTCGAGATTGGATCGTCGGTATCTCTATACCTAGTTCAATCTCGTTACCGGCAAGTCTCTTTACTCGTTCCGTAATACGATCACGTGACTAACTCCTTAGTCACATTGCTTGCGAGGCTTATTGTGATGTTATATTACCGAGTGGGCCCCGAGATACCTCTTCGTCACACGGAGTGACAAATCCTAGTCTCGATTCACGCCAACCCAACAGACACCTTCGGAGATATCTGCAAAGCACCTTTATAGTCACCAGTTACGTTGCGATGTTTGAAACACACAAGGTATTCATCCGGTGTCTCGGAGTTGCATGATCTCATGGTCATAGGAACAGATACATTGACATGCATAAAATAGTAGCAATAAACTGACACGATCATATGCTACGTTCATAGTTTGGGTCTTGTCCATCACATCATTCTCCTGATCCCGTTATCAAGTGACAACACTTGTCTATGGCCAGAAAACCTTGACCATCTTTGATCAACGAGATAATCAACTAGTGGCTCACTAGGGACTGTGTGTTATCTATATATCCACACATGTATTTGAGTTTTCAATCAATACAATTCTATCATGAAAATAATAAACGATTATCATTTTTTTTAGAAAAGGAGGCTAAGCCCTGGCCTCTGCATCAAAAGATGCATAAGGGCATATTTCATTAGTAATCAGTGAGAGTTCAATAATTGTATAAGAAAATTTTGGAGGAACAACACCCTCAAGAGTAACAAACTGTCCTTCATAAGTAAATGTCAACCATCTTTGTTCCCAATCAACTCTCGAAGGACTGTGCAGAGCAAGCCAGTCAAGACCAAGTATCCCATCATAGCAATTAAGAGGTAAAATCCTGATGTAATGGACAAAGTTCAACCCGTGAGCAGAAAAATTGCATTCAGGAATGAAACTGCAACATGTCATAATAATAGCTCTATTAGCCACCTTAACCTTAAGAGGAGAACAAGGAAGACCTCCAGGGAGTGAATTAGCAACATCAGTATCAAGTAAGGAATGAGTGCTGCCAGAGTGAGTCAGGAAAGTCCTGTGCTATTCCTGAATGAACGGAGTGAGCTAGGAGCACGATCCTTACGCTCCACTCTGCAAGATCGAGTGCAGTCTGCGTACCAGTGCCTGGTGTTGGTTCCTTCCAAAAACGGTTCTGCAACGGCCTGCAAAACTCCTCCCACGTTGCATTCGGAGCACAACGTTGAAGTGCTTCCAGCCGCCTAGTTGTGGCCCCTTCAAACATAGTGGTCGCAAACTGAATCCACAGCGAGTGTTTGAAATATAATCCTCACAGCGTGATTGCGAGAGGCACGGGTTCGTACCATCAAAATGGGGTAGATCAATGCGTGGACCATGATCAAACCGGATCAGCAATTTCTTGAGAGTTATCAGTACTCCGCGCACGTGCAACAGGGTTGAGAACTGAGCGCATACCTCTGGCAGGTGGGGGAACGTAAGGACCGTGCTCCTTGCTCCGTCTCGTCGCTTCCCGCTGGTGCGACTCGGAAATTTTTAGAGGGCGTTCAATCCATACCGGTGCGGAGCTCATCGAGATCCACTCCGATCGACATCTTGAGCTCGTCGAACCTGGTCGACATGTCGTTCGTGATCGTGCGCATGGACTGCAACACCTCCTCATCTTGGCGCTTGAAGGCGGTTGTCCAGCGACTCGGCGATGTCGGCCTTAAGGAATTCGTAGATGGCCTTGATCGACGGCGACAAATTCTGCATGAATACGCGTGTCGTGGTTGTGATGAGGAATCGACGGCGCTAGGATTCGTAGCTCTCATACCAGATCTATTGTTCACTCTTATAGCATAAGTAACTCAAATCGATTACAAAGAGGGGATCGATTTCATGGGAAAGGAAGGAAAAGGAACAAGTCACACCACACACGCCATTCACTAGCCCTTCCTAGCTACGGCCGTAGCCGGTCCTCCTCAGCCACCGTCCAATCCTTTCGTGCCAGCTATTTGTACCACTGTCTAGCGGCCCCACTCTGGGCCGGCGATGAGCGCTGAAGCCATCACGTTGCGTTTGGGCCTCGGCCTAGCTTTTCCTGTGGCCTATTCGGTAAGAGCAACTCTAGCACACCCCGCAAAATGTTCTGTCCGTAAAAATTTGAACGAGTATGCGGGTTCGGCTTAATTTTTCAGTCAGAACAGCCTGCATACTCGTCCGGCCCGTAAATGTTTTTGCCGCAGCCCGCAAACCGCACACCCCGAGCAGTATAACTGCGGTTCCGCGATCATTTTGCGGGTCCAAACCCTAACCCCCCGCCGCCGCGAGCCACCCGATTCCCCTTTACCCTCTCCACATTTCTCGCCGCCGGCGACCACCCGCCCCGCCTCTAGTCGTCATGTGGAGCCGAATGTGGAGCTCCGGACGCGGCTCCGGTAGCAGATCCGGCCGTGAAAGGGACCCGGAGCGCGAGCGGCGCGTCCGGGCGGACAGCGCGAGGAAGCGCGGCGCCCGAAGGTGGACCAACCGCGGGATGTCGTCGCCGGCGAGCTTCAACCGCCGCGAGACGGAGGAGTACGACCGCTATGGCGCGTCCTTCTCCTCCGCGAGATCTTCCTACGCCAGATCCTCCTTGTCCTCCGGCACGGGCTTTCTCCCCGTGAAGAGGGAGTGGTCGGAGGACGAGGACGAGCCGGAGGAGCCGGCGTCGTTCGCCTTCGTCCCGGTGAAGGAGGAGCACGAGGAGTGTAATGCCCCGAGAGTGTATCTTTCCCTATTTGGAACCTTCCCCATGTGGGTCCAACTTGTCATTGATATGAGAGCTTCTATGTGTTATGTTTTCATGTGTCGCCTTGCATTGTTCTTCCTTTGCATGCATGCATCACTATCATTTCATGACCTTGTGTTGTTGCTTTGTGATCATCTGTGGTGTGTGATGATTTGAGTTGTGATGTGATGTGGTATGTGTTGATAAGTGGAGTGGTGCAATTGCTAGTAGGTAACTATGTGGTTTGCGGCTTCAAAACCCTCTTCCTCTTATTTATCTCAAGGTCAAGTTTCTCTTATCCCATCCTTGTTTTAAAAATGCCCGTGTGTTAGCATTACTTTTTGGTGGACATGAGATGTGGTTTTGCTGTTTTGAAAAGGTGTTTTAATGGTGCAAATAATTACAAAACAGATCCAATAATATTGTTTTGTAAATATTTAGTTGCTCCAAATAATCCTTTTGTATTCAAATAGGTCATAATTTCTTATGACCAGAGACATTTTTGTTTTGTTTTGAACCCCAACAGATTTGTCTTTGCTTTATTTTCTTTCTCTGTTTATTTTTGTATTTGGAAAACCCCAGAGGCAGAGGCAGAGCGACGGCAGCAGACGCCGTCACGGACGTCGAGGCGTGTCCCTCGCCCCTCCTCCTTCATAAAAGCCACCCCTTGGCGTCCGTGCAGCTTAGGGTTTCCCTCTCGCGCCGCCACCTCCATATCCCATCGCCTTCTCCCTCTCTGCCGACCACCAGGTAAGGGGATCGGCCTCCTCCGCCATGGCCACGAGCTGAGGAGCTCCTCGCCATCGCGCCCGTACATCTACTTCCTCTCCAATGCCTCGGCGAGCACGCGGGATATACTAGGAGTCCATTCCCGCGGCTAGGACGACAAGATCGGCTCTGCTACACCTCCTCGACGACGGCGGCCTTCTTCCCCGACGATCTTCCCCGAGCGGCTTCTTCCCCCTTCTTCCTCTACTTCCTCTCCGGCTGAAGCATCCACCTCGTCCAGTAGGTGAGGTAGATCCATCTCCCCTTCTTCCCTATCCCGGATCGAGAGCAGTAGGCCGTAGGTTCGACGTTGTTCCTTCTCTGTCGCCGGAGCCGCCGTGCCACGTCGAGCCGTCGTTGTAGGTCCTCCCGAGAAGAGCTAGTAGTTGGAATGGAACCGTGGGAACTCCTATTCCCTTCCATCGACTAGTTGTAGCTGGATTCTAAGCGTATCGCCGGCGAGCACCGTCCCCTGTTCCGGCCACCGTCGGGCAGAGGATAGGCACGAGGGGGTGCTCAAGAGAGATCCATTTCCCCTCCCCTGTCAAGTATCGAAGCAGTAGCAGAGTGGTAGTGGTCTTTTAATGCTAGTGGCTAGTCGTGGGTTCGAATCCCCCTCGGCGCACCTTTTGGTTTTTGGTGGATTTAATGGGTACATCAGTACATGGACTACTTACCTGGGTTGCACCCCCTGTTCTGTCGAGCAAGTGGCATATTGTAGAGTGGTGCTAGCTGTTGTCGTTTTTGTGGTGGATCCAGGAGGTCCTGGGTTCGAAACCTACCACCCCCTTTTATTTTTATTTTGCTTTTCTTGATGTTATACTTTTGTATGCTATGTGAGTTGCTATGGTGTGATCTACACCATGTGGGGATTCATTCTTCTCACAAAGAGCATGTGTGATAGTATTTTGCTAGCTTATGTAGATGGATGTTCATGCTTAGAAGTTGTGCATATGAGCCATGTGAGCTAGATACTATGTGTGGTTGTGTTATAGCTTGTGGGTGTGCACTAGTATATTTATGCAAGTGTGTGTGTGTGAGAGAGAGAGAGAGATTTGTGGCAAGAGGTAGAGCTGATGTGCTTGTCACCTTTGATGAAACAAGTGTGTGAGGTGTGTGTGCTTATGTGTGTGTGTTTCACACATGCCAAGGCATGCTTGTGCCTTGGTAGCACATGTGCAAGATTATATGTGTAGGTGTAGAAGTGCTTATGTGAGTGCAAGTTAGTAGTGAATTCTATTTAGCATGTGTAGGTGACTTTTATGCTTGTGCTTGTTGTAAGTGTGTGGGAATGGTGATGTGCTATGGCACACATACATGAGGTATAAAACCTCATGTCACCATTGGACTTGTGAGGGTGTGCAAGAGCTTGTGTAGGTGTTGTTCTAGTGAATAGCACATGTGATGATGCACTATTCACTCCATGTGATTCCATGTAGTTTTTCTTTTCTAGTTTGTGCCCATTTGTTCTATGCAAGTGCCTATGTTTTGTATATGTTTTTTGGGTAGAATCATCCCAGTAATCCATTGGTGAAGTCAGTTTTGCCTTTGCAACACTTTCTGGGAATGTCATATTTCAGATTTGTTCTATGTTTGGAGCTTGGTTCCATGAGATGTGGTGAGCCCAAGAGATTGATTCCTTGTTGTGGCATTAGAGGGTGACCCCCTCTATGGCATGTTGGTTTTGTTTCATGCTTAGGAATTCATATGTGCAAGTTGTGCCTAGTCAAAGTAGGCATGTGGCTGTAAATTTCAGTTTAGTGAAAATCTGTGATTTTCACTAAGTCTGATAATCTGCTTATATTTTCTTCTCTTGTTGTTGTGCTTGTAGAAGTCCATGTGTTGTGAATCAGCCTTTGCTATCAACTGGGAAGTTGTAGCTTTGTGTTTGTCTAGCTCTTTGTAAATTTTCATTCCATTTGGAGTCCTGTAGATATTGTTTTGGGTGCTGTGAAAATGCTTCAAAGCATAAACAACTAGTGAGAATCTGGAATTGTCACTAAGTCCCTGAAAACTGATATTTTTGTCCAAGTTAGCAGTTGTGTAACTTTCTGTGTGAAACTCCTTTGCATTATCTTTTTGCTTGTGCTTGAAGTACTCTTGGAAAGCTTGTGCCACATATCCTATTTGGCATCTTTGGGAGGTTGTAGATGCTTTGCATGTAGCCCTAAACTGCCATGATGTTGTTTATGGCAGCATGTATAGTTTTGATCTTTTGATGCTTGTGAGTGCATAATTGATGGTGTGATGATATTCCTTGCACCACCCCATCCATACATGTTTGTTTTATGTCTTGGCAACCTGGGAATCCCAGAGGTATGCCATTGGAGTGAGTTGTGTTGATTTTGACACGTAGGGCTTCATTTCTTGTTTCGTTGTTTCCTGTTGATCCGTAGCTCCGATCATTACGTTCTTTATATGCTTTTGCATCGTTTTCGCATGACGCATCTGTTCATGTAATTCAAATGCATGACAAGATAGCTTAGAGTGCGGTTCTGTCCAGGAACTTGTATTTACATCTCATGCTTGTGCTAGTGAGTAGAATAGAGATGCATGTTCATATTCATCTCATGCATCATGTGCTTGTTGCATATTGAGGTGATGTTGTTAATTGGATGCTATTTTTATGTTGGGTAGCACCGGGATCGGAGAACGAGTACGTGGATCCGGGAGAGTACGTGCAGGACGAACAAAAGCAGTTCCAAGCTGAGGACATCACAGGCAAGATGATATGACCTTGATTCCATCTCTAGACTTGTTATGCTAGATTACGTTTCCTTCGTCATATGCTCGCTGCCTACCACTGAAATAATTGCCTCCTGACATTGCCATGAAACCCAAACACTTATCCCTTCCTCGCAAATCTTGAATGGCTTAGTAGGCTTTGCTCAGCTACTAATGTTAGCGTTGCTAGTTGCAAGTGCTTTATCTCATGTAATAACATGAGCTTGATATCATTATGTTAAATCTGTTATTTAATTAATGCACCTATATACTTGGTAAATAACGGAAGGCCTAGCCTTTTGCCGGGTGTTTTGTTCCGTTATTGCCGCCATAGTTACCGGCTACCGATATTTGATTCCATAATTGATCGCTCATAACACGTTCGGGGTTGTTATGGGGACCACCTCGATAAATCACGTAGTGTTAAGACTTGTCCGGTAGGACCCAACATTGGTTTTAATTTGCTAATCACTTAATAATAATCTGCATAGGGAATAGCTATCCCGAGGAATTTAATCAACAACCCGGGCCAATGCTCCTCATGAGTGTTGGTCCAAACTGAGCACTCTTCGGGGCCAACTCAGGGCAACTTGAGTGATTTCTATCAGGCAATCGTGTGCGTAGCTCATCCGTCGTGTCCTGAGACTGAGATACGCGGCTCTTATCGGGGTCGTTGACATGACGGGAGGTCCTGCTAGTCTTGTCTTACCTTAGCGGTATATCTTGCATATAGGAATCCCGGTGAAGTTTTGGTTCTCCCAGAGTTGAGGTTTTCCTCTAAGGAATCCGACGAGATCACGAGATTCGTAATAAAGGATTATTTTGCGGCCTGTGACCGTTTGTGATGGACTAGTTGAAGCACCCTTGCAGGGTTTAATCTTTCGGAAAGCCGTGCCCGCGGTTATGTGGCAACATGGAATATTTGTTAACATCCGGTTATAGACAACTTAAACATAACTCTAATGAAAATTTCAACTGTGTGCGTAACCGTGACTGTCCCTTTCGAAGACCTCTCTTCGATCGGGAATACGGTGGGGTTATGATTGACGTAAGTAGGTGTTTAGGATCACTTAGTGATCGGCTAATTAACGATCGCTAGTATAGACCACCTTCAATACATGTTCTACGTAAGTTAGCCACCATATATGCTTAGGATGCTGCAACCTAAATACTCCACCTTCCTTACATAATAACTTGACTAGTTCTGGCACCGAGGTCATAGAATGCTCAGTCCTCGTGGCTCACAGATTCCTTCAAAACGCCAACAGGTTCAGGTACCCCCGAGACAGGTGATCCCGACGGCGTGCAGCTGGCATGGCAGTACGATGAGGAGAATGACCGCATGTACGTAAACTATCCAGAAGACTAAGGTGTGGTCGTGATCGTGGGCAAGCATGCAGGGTAGCATAGTCATTTCTCATGTTTTGTAGTCCATAGCGGAACTACCTTGTTTGGATGCGTGATGTAACTCTGTTATATTTATGAGATGGCAGTTGAATCCCTTATTGTCATTCTACTATTATTATGTACTAGTTGACCCGGTCGTAATTGTAAAGATGACGCAATGTGAATTATATTATGGATAGTAGAATGGCTTTAAGCAAGAAGCTAATTAAAACCAAGAATTATTGGTATTGATAACCATTATATATGCACAGAGATCATTGCATTATTGGCCAAAGAGAAAACAAATATGTTTACGCTATACTGTTCGAAGCCACTCCCAATAAAATAGCATCCAGTATGACATGAACCGTTTTGAATAACGTGGAACCATAGACCGTTTTGAATAACGTGGAACCATAGATATCTAAACAAGCAACGTCCACCTTGAGAACCCGATGCATAAGAAATGACCTCTCAGGAACCATATCCATTCATGTAGGTTGTAAAGGGAAAGAAAGATAAAAATGAACAATTAACAATGTTGATAACATGAACATATGGAAACGGAAGCAAATGTGTCACAGATGTCAGAAAAGTATTTCAACCATCAAGGGTACAAAAGCTAATATCGCGCTTATTATTACAAAGCTGATTAGGTATAAATAAGTGAAGCATTCATTCGTGTACAATATTAGCATGTAGGCCTAGGATATGGTTCCATTCTTAGACACCGATATTCTTTAAACATAAGGAAATACTTCATAAGAAGCCCTATATATTGCATTGATGATAGATTCATAGGTTAAAAGGCATGAAACCAGTTTATGGTAAGCAAAACTAAATAGAAGAGATGCATCATGTAGATTGCTTTGATTCCCCAACTTCTGGTAATTAAGATATATAGTCTGTCGCCGTCCTCATAATTAACCTTTTGCTTCATGTCTTCCATGCGCTTCTGCAGAATAAAAGTGTACAATAAAGGAATAGGAAAACCAGCTGTAGTTGCACACACACAAAAACATTTGGGGAAAGAACCTTTTGAAGAAGTTAAGACCTTACTTAGTGATTGGCAGTGAAAATACGACGCGGGGAAAATAGATGCACATATACCATTTCTATTCTACAACAGAGAAAAATAAAACAACCAACCGAAGGGACATATCAGTCTTTATGTAGTGGTTGGAGGTTATACTATTAATTTTTTACGAGTGAGAACCCATGAACGCAAATGAAATTTAATAGTATCATTGCTATAAATGTGATGCAATGAAGCTCCACATTCAGTATGATTTTCTTATTTCTTTTTAGACATTTAACAAGGAAAGGCGCAGAACTTGGAAAACACTTCAAACCATATTATTTTTACCTGTGATCTTGTCAATTAAGTTCATTTATGGCACCACCTCTTCCTGATCTCACCTTGGCCACTTACCTCATCAGTGACCATGGATACCCGTAACAGGTAATCCATGTCAGTCTATGATATAAATAAGGGGTGATACAGGTAGTAGTTTCGTACCACGGATAATGTGTTTCCCACCAGCTAAAGTGATTCTCTTCCGTGCATATTTAGGTGCGGACTAAAGATGGTTTAAAAGGATAAATTAGTAGGAGAAAAGAAAGTAATAAACAAGATTCTTTTTCTTCGTGTAAATTTACCTTCTTTGTTGATTTTCCTACGATATCTGGTCCGTGAAATCATTTGTTTCTTTGCATCCTTTTATCTATTTGCACTAACAGGAATAATGTGAGATTCCAAACCTGTATCTATCTCCTTTTCTTTGATAGTAAGCAGAGTGTTAGATAGCAATCAAAGCAGAAAACAAAAGACCTAGTGGACCTGGGAGCATAAGATTCTTTCTACTGGATGATTAATTAACTTGCATGCATCAATGAGCAACAAGAACAACCAGTCAATTAACTCATGTGCATTAGCAAGCAACCGAATAAAAATAATAGTGGTATAAAGAAGCAAACAAAAGTCATGACATCAGTTAAGTTAAATACCCATATATATGTGCAAATATATCACTTCTAAATTTCACCAATAAGTCATGACAACAGTTTGGCATTAACAATATTTAAAAAAATAGCACAAAGCATACTTAGGCGACATCCAATCACGTAAGATTAGGTCACACTGATTTATTCGAGAAGGATTACCGTGAATTGTAAGGAAATGAAATAAAAACCAGATACCAAGTTGCTGCAGATGCACTCATGGTATAAACTCTGAAACATCAAAGTACTCAATTGATGAAATTAGAAAAGCAATACAGTTAGACTCACTTGATATGTTGCGGGTTAGACTCAAATCTGAGACACGCAAAATTGAGGTGTAATTTGACTGTATAGAGATTATGGCCAAACATCATTGCTTGTTTTTGGAAGAACAAAAAAGGGAAATTATTGCTACAGGAGACAGAATGGAAAAAACTCATCATGTCCATACCTTCAAATAATATATATAATGTTCGGAAACATATGAAGACAGTAAGAATAATGTTGGTATGGTGGGCAGATGCCCTCACCAACTTGCATCCCTGAATCATATGCAAAAGTACCTTTTTTCAGCAGATATGTACGTTCATGGTTATAAAATATAACATACCGGCAATAAGATTGTCTACCACTCCTATGGACTATGCCTTTTTTTATCATGCTTTGGTCAAGTCTAAATGCTAAAACTAATCTGCACGCTATCCTAAAATAAATCAGGGGTCGCCAATTATTTACATATTCTTCCCTTAATGGATATAATATAAAAACTCAGCCAAAAAGTAACACCTAACCTGTAGCTCAAAAGCAGTTACATGTAGGTCGGCCGTGGGCTTCAAAATTCCTTGGCGTCGAAGAATAATTCTCTCTAATACAGAGGTTACAACAGTACCTTGATAGGTACCACTATTGCTGAATAACAGAGACGGAGGTTAGAATCTCTAAAATCAAGATCAAAGACAAAAATACAACTATGCGTAACAGAGGCCCATGAAAGACGTGAAACTAACACATTCTGAAACCTGTTATCTTCAGGACCAAATTACACAAGCATAATAATAGAACATAAACTCCATGTATCCTATCCAAGTGCAAACTAAAAGGAGAGACATCTTGTATGCATTGGGTAGAAAACAATCAGCGACCTGAAACATCTCAAGGGAAATGCTTGCAAGAACCTCGACACAAGCCGACGAAGCCGGTTCTACATTCCCTCAATCATTGTCCATCCGTTGTCATTCATGTGCATCACCCCAAAATCAATCAAATCTGTCAAAGAATACAAATAATATTTTATGACGAGAGACGATCCTAACCTTGCATTCTAAATAGCTATATGAATGATAATTTATACTTCTTTTATCACACTTTATTGAGTAGGTAAAAATTTGTAACTAAAGAAATGTTCACACACGTGACAGGCTGAACTTTATTTTATATATATGTATATCAATCAATATATATAACAAAGACAATGAGTAGTAGACGGGTGTGTGAGGTCAGCGTTTCCATTGTCACTACCTTAGCAAGCAGAAACCTGGCGGCCATTCCACTCAATCCTGACAGATGTAGGTTTCTAAGAATGAAGAAAAATAAGAGATGAACCAGTAACCTAGCAAGCTACCAAGCAAGGAAGGAAGCGAACCTGATGGTACATGGTCTCTTGCTGTCAAAGCCAATGCACTCGGCTTGGCGTTGCGTGCTACCGCCTTCATGACGCAATGCACTTTTAGTCTTGTTCTCCTCCCCTCCAATGCAATGAAAATGTTAGGAAATGAACATACGACATATCCTTCATCAATTCTTAAACAACAAACTGAAAATGAAGCTCTTCCCATTGGCTCATAGCTTCTCTTCAATCCTTGCTTGTCAAGAAGAGTTTTCAGATTTACAAATAACCAAATAAGGAGGCAACCAGTAGCAGACAGTAGCACATAGCAGTAGCACAAGCAACCAACATCAGCTAGTTACACATAGTGTAAGGACAAGCAGCATCCAAGGCTGGCAGCAGCGGAACCAGTAGCAAACACATCCACGAGCACAAAATTGATGGGGGCTGTTAGAGGAGGAAGGATCTCACCTGCGTGACAGAGATGAGAATGAGCTGAGGACGAGGGGGGCGCCCTTCTATGCAGCCGGTGTTCCTATACTACCGAGGACGACGAGCACAAAGCCATGGACCATTGCGCCGATGCCTGTAGCTGCGTCCGTCCCTCTCCAAATCGGGAACATGGAGTGCCATGAGCGCAGCGTAGGGGTGGAGAGGACGGCGAGCATCGCCTCCCCCTGCACTGTGTGCTCCTCCCATGGCTGTCACCAGCAACAGAGGAGATGAGACGGCCGGGCGGAAGGGGAGAGGCAAGCGGGAAGATGGGGAACAAGGGGGTGGCGGAATGAGAGAGGATGGAGCGGGGAGGAGAGAAAGAGACGAGCGGCAACGGTGACCACGCGATGGGGCTTCGAGAGGAGGAGAGAAGTGGAGGAGATGAGGAGGCGGAGCAGCGCGGCCGACGGCGTGCGGGGCTAGGGTTTGGAGGGAGGAGAGAGCTTAGACGGGAGGAGGGAGACGAGGCGGCAGGAAGAGGAGAGTGGCGGCCAAGTCCTCGCCACGGGAGCGGTTGGCTTTTATATGCCATATGCAAAATGACGAAAATGCCCTCAACGGGGGCATCGAATTTACAGGCGGTGGCAGAGCACTATCCATAGCGCGTTATAAGGCGACGTGGATGGCTTCCTACTGCCTACGACCCCAGCGTCTTTTATAAGAGAAATCCGGCCCCGACGGTGAGGTAAAAAATCTACTTTTGTGATGTACAAACCCGTGGATAGTGCAAATGCATAGTGCTAGATTGATGATGATGTGCAAATGCATAGTGCTAGATTAGTTGTCATATGTGTGCATTATTCCTGGCGTGAAAAACTTATATGTAACATTCAGATGTCAGAGGATAACCATGATGGAGAGGAACCCAAGATGTCAGAGTATAACCATGATGGAGAGGAACCCAAGATACCAAAAGTTTTACACTTTTGCCACCCCGAGAATCTTTTCCTAGAGCTTAAAGACCATCCAGGTAGCCGGGTTCAGGCAGTGATTGATATGGGAATGGATTGTGTGTTTCACTTGAAATCCGGGAAGCCGTTGAATGCTACTATCACGGACTACATGGTGCATAATTTTGAATATGTAAGGATTCAGATTCAGTGAAAATAGGGGAGACTCCTATAAACTTAGAATCCTGTTTTAAGAATTGCTATGATCTGCCCTCTGAGGGGAGGGCACTTCAGCATGTTGGAAGTCATAAATATAAGGATAATTATGTAGATAGTTCAGAGTTCACTAGTCTAAAACATTTGACTCTGGCCCAACTATGGCGAATGGTAAAGAAGGAGCACACGCCTGATGAGGAGTTTCGTGTCTACTTCATGATTGCAATATTGCAAGAGTTTCTCGCTTGTGGCAGAAAATGTAACACGATAGATACAAATTTTCTGAGAAATCTCGACCAAAATAGGAAAAACATAAAGGGCTTGAACTGGTGCATGTTTTTTGCTAAACATCTCATTAATGTCATAGTTGCATACAAAAAGTGTCTTGCCAAAAAAAAGGGTCAAAAGGGTCGTCTGAAATGTTCGAGAAATCTTCACATTCTAAATTTAAGTTCAGAAGTTATCTATTTGTTACTTTAGTTGCAGTAACTTGTTTCTGGCGTCTCTATACTTATATATATTCCGTGCAGCTTATATGTGCGGACACCCTGAAGTTTCAAGTCTTAGAAGGACCACCAGAGGGCCATCCACGGGTTAAGCATATTACCGATGAATATCTAGCGCGTCTTGCTAATTATATTGGCGTGAAGGTAATGTTACTTACATTTATCGATAGTTAAGAAGTTTTATACACAAGACATGAGCATATGTCAACACAGTCCTTGTTATTGTCAGTCAAGGAAGTCGGCTGACCACGTCCATGGAGAGAGCAGGGTTGAGGTATTCTTGGACTCTATAATAATCTGATTATTTTTATACTATTTTCTTCTAAAATATCTAGGATTGTAATATGTTATGTGATATTATTTCCGGGGAGCTGATGTAAGAATTGTATTTTCCAGCCTCGTCCAAAAATAAATGCAAAGGAGGCTATGGCCATTTCAGACATGATAGATGATACAATTACTCAGGTGATGGGTGCTCTTAAAGGTTTTGAAAAAAAACTAGGTGGTGCCGAAAAGCCGAAAAAACAACCTGCATCCAAGGATGCAGGACATGGCGTGAACCAAGGTGACATGTCCTGCATCCCTTCCGGCTTTTCGGCACCACATAGTTTTTTTTTCAAACCTTTAAGAGCACCCATCACCTGAGTAATTGTATCATCTATCATGTCTGAAATGGCCATAGCCTCCTTTCCATTTATTTTCTTGGACGAGGCTGGAAAATACAATTCTTACATCAGCTCCCCGGAAATAATATGACACAACATATTACAACCCTAGATATTTTAGAAGAAAATAGTATAAAAATAATCAGATTATTATAGAGTCCAAGAATACCTCAACCCTGCTCTCTCCATGGACGTGGTCAGTCGACTTCCTTGACTGACAATAACAAGGACTATGTTGACATATGCTCATGTCTTGTGTACAAAACTTCTTAACTATCGATAAATGTAAGTAACATTACCTTCACGCCAATATAATTAGCAAGACGCGTTAGATATTCATCGGTAATATGCTTAACCCGTGGATGGCCCTCTGGTGGTCCTTCTAAGACTTGAAACTTCAGGTTGTCCGCACATATAAGCTGCACGGAATATATATAAGTATAGAGACGCCAGAAACAAGTTACTGCAACTAAAGTAACAAATAGATAACTTCTGAACTTACATTTAGAATGTGAAGATTTCCCGAACATTTCAGACGACCCTTTTGACCCTTTTTTTTGGCAAGACACTTTTTGTATGCAACTATGACATTAATGAGATGTTTAGCAAAAAACATGCACCAGTTCAAGCCCTTTATGTTTTTCCTATTTTGGTCGAGATTTCTCAGAAAATTTGTATCTATCGTGTTACATTCTCTGCCACAAGCGAGAACTCTTGCAATATTGCAATCATGAAGTAGACACGAAACTCCTCATCAGGCGTGTCCTCCTTCTTTACCATTCGCCATAGTTGGGCCAGAGTCAAATGTTTTAGACTAGTGAACTCTGAACTATCTACATAATTATCCTTATATTTATGACTTCCAACATGCTGAAGTGCCCTCCCCTCAGAGGGCAGATCATAGCAATTCTTAAAACAGGATTCTAAGTTTATAGGAGTCTCCCCTATTTTCACTGAATCTGAATCCTTATCATATTCAAAATTATGCACCATGTAGTCCGTGATAGTAGCATTTAACGGCTTCCCGGATTTCAAGTGAAACACAAAATCCATTGCAATATCAATCACTGCCTGAACCCGGCTACCTGGAAGGTCTTTAAGCTCTAGGAAAAGATTCTCGGGGTGGCAAAAGTGTAAAACTTTTGGTATCTTAGGTTCCTCTCCATCATGGTTATCCTCTGACATCTTGGGTTCCTCTCCATCATGGTTATCCTCTGACATCTGAATGTTACATATAAGTTTTTCACGCCAGGAATAATGCACACATATGACAACTAATCTAGCACTATGCATTTGCACATCATCATCAATCTAGCACTATGCATTTGCACTATCCACGGGTTTGTACGTCACAAAAGTAGATTTTTTACCTCACCGTCGGGGCCGGCGGAGGACGGCAGCGGACGGCGAGTAGGGCGGTCGGAGCCGGCGGAGCAGAGGACCTCAGGGGCCCGGCGGGCGCGCGTTGCCGCGCCCATCCGTTTTTCATATAGAATTATAGTTTTATGTAAACTTATAAAGGATGAATCATAAAATTTAGATCCACGGTTGAAATAGTATGGTATTGGTCAATCGGTAATAAGATAAGGAAATTTTGATCCAAGAGGGAATTATAGTTGATCTTCAACGAACTGAAAGTATTCATTTTAGTCAAATGTGGTACTACTTTTTAAGGGGAGACCATCATGGCCAGTAGGGTATTGCATTGGTTACTCACTGATGAAGTGAACTTTAATCGTTTTGGTTTGCCACAGAGAGTGAGAATTTTACTCATTGATGCTTCATAAGAGAGCAGTGAATCTAATGTGAATATGTTCTTCATAACAGAGCGTCTTGATCACGGGAAGAAGAAGAAAATGAGAACAGCGGCCTGCTTGAATGCCTTCTAAAAACAATAAGCTAAGCCATTCTTAACAGTGATTGGTGTAATATAGCATACATGTCTTTTATTTGGTATTCTATATAAAACAAAGAAAAGCAGGGAAAATAACTAATGAAGATCACATGATAATGTTGAACCTATGTCTTGTAGTTTCATGCACTCAAGAGCGATCCACTCCACCGTGCTTAGTGAAGATACGTGTAGCACCAATAACCACCATCAGGTTGCTTTAAGTGTGTAAGAGAGAAAGCATAACTTACAGTAATTCTAAAATCACAGTTAAGATTTTATTCAATTTCTTTATACACAATATGTCATTTTCAATCTCAGTAATTATATTGACATGGTACTTCTATGTTAATAAACAAAGGCGCATGCAAGATTGACATATTTGCCGTCGGAATATAAGGTGAAAACAGAATTGTCAAATGATTATGTCTGAAAGAGAAGACACTTGCAACTGATTAGCAAGGTATGCTGCTTCAAAATTGTATATATCTCTAGCTGAACTATAACCCATATATGAGAGCAATTATAAGGAGCAAACTTGGGCTAAAGGTTTAGTCAAAATCATTATATTCTAGCATATCTTACTCTAAGCATTAAATGTAGGAAAATATAGCATCTTAGTATGGCTAGACAATCCAATCTGGTATGTATAAAAATTTACATACATCTTGATGTTAAGTAAATGCTCTTTTTGTCATATACAAAAGAACATGCAGCACTGCGGGGTATCAGGATAGTAACTAAATAATGGTGCTTTTATAAAGAAGGCTTAGGCCTTGTACAATGCAAAGTACTTAGGGGAGGTGCTTAGAAAAAAACCAATCTTTTCCTAAGCACTCGTGCTTATATCTATACGGGGGTTGCTTAATTAAGCGTCTACTCTATGTAAATAGGCACAAGTGCTTCAGAAAAACTGGTTTATATGTCTAAGCAACTTCCCTAAGCATATTGCATTGTACAAGGCCTTATAGATAATAACTAAAGACAAATGTTGCACTATAATGCAAATTTGCATACCATAATGCACTTGCATCTTTTTTAGAACCCCATGTTTTTGGGAGTTCAATTGTCCATGGATGTCGAGAATGAATGATCACAAAAAACAAATATGAACAATGACTCAAGATGATCGTTCAAGAAAAAAGAACAATAAACAAATGTGTTGCATGTCACAAAACCAAGCCTATAAAAATAACATCCTTCTCTCATTCTAAGCATTTTTTACCAACATATCCTTTATGTTTTATAATACGCAAAGTCGACACCCTCTCTGTATTTTTTCGCATCCCAGGCAAACATATTCGAAGAAGAATCAAGAAAGAAGCACCAATAATTAGTAAAACAAGGTTATGTCTTATTTACCTACAATAGAAATACATAATAAACGTGTAAAATGAGACAATATGTAAAGACAAAGCACAGTAAATTTGAAAACTAGTTTACCTCACAATTGCAGTGCCATGAAGATCAAAGAAACAATATGATACCAAAGTGAACATACATGGCCAATTGTGTAGCCCTCTTCATGTGAGATGAATCCCAATAATTAAGTATGTCCTGATGGTAATGATTTGGTAATGTAAACTTGGAACACCCTAGATGATGACCATGCAACAACATAATATGCTAGGTTGGCTGGGATAATTATCTTCCCAGTGTAATATTCAATCCTTCAGAATCAATAAAATAACCAACACTGTAATCAGAACAAACATGGAAGTAGTGTGCAGTCCTGAAATAGTGCAAATCAGTATAGCTTATTGCCAGCTCTTGAACCATGTTTTGAAAAATTGAGATCTTTTTGGTATAGTTATATTGCTTCGACTCTAGTTCTTCTATATCAGGCCTACAAAATGAGAATATGACAGTCACATTGGAGATCAAAAGATGGCTAGAAATATTCCTATAACCGTTGGATAAAGATTACAACATATATATGCTGGAGAACATGACCATTCTAGGAATGCTACATGATATATAAACTAAATATAGCTCAGGTGAAAAGAAATGGAAATCCATATCACTGTTGCAGGAATATTACATAATATATCTTCCGCCACAAAACTTTCAGATTTCTTACACATATGATATGTACTGAGAAATGTAAAGTTGTAAAGTTAAGTTATTTTGTTATTCCTAATGCTGCTAGCAACATAAACAAAACATAGGTAATCATCATAAGCCGTTTCTTCCTTGATTATGAGAACCACATTATGTAATCAGACCAATCTAGAAATTGCTACCTTCCTTAATAAAAATCTAGAAAGTGCTACCAAAATCCATCTTAATTATGGCCGGGGAACGGTGTTAACTCTAAGCTTCAATGGCTAGAACTCTTCCACGGCGTACAGAACATGTCATGCCTGGTGTGTGACTCACCTTGTGTGGAGGTGATACCGTGATAACATGAGATCAAAAAAGTCATGGCCGGGGGGAGAAGCAGTGTCACATGGCTGCTGCTCCTCACACCTGCAAGGAAAGGCATGGCCGCTGTTGGCGCGACCGCACGAGGTCGAGTTTCGGGGAAAGCCGCCACCGCACGAGGTCCACCAAGCTCGCTGCCTGTTGGAGTCCTTGATCTTGTCAATCTTCTGGAACCCATTTCTGCAGCAAACAGTCACCCATCAGAAATTCAGAATCAACTAACCCAGCACGGGGGGGGGGGCAACTCAGTCATGGTTTGAGCACGGGTAGGCGAAATCTGATGCCAGCAAGCGTTCTTTTAACCTTTGTATACAGAAAACTACGGACAAAATCGGGACTAAAGCGTTTGAGGAAACGGCAGCATTGCGGCGGGAAAAAAAAGGGTAGAGAGATCTGGCTCACTGTAGGGCGCGGAAGATGTCCTGGATCTCGCCGTCGATCTGCTCGAGCTCGGGGCTCATGGGCACGTCGCTCGCCGCCATGGCGGCTGCTGGATCCCCGCCTACGCCTAGCGGGATCCGCCCGGTTGCGTGGGGAGCAGCTCTTCCGATGGAGGCGAGGAGGGCGGCGGATGGGGCGAGGAGGGGGAGGAGGGTTGGTGCGGGACCGTTGGGTTTGGGGGCTGGAGTCGTGTGAGCTGCCCAGCTGTGTGCTGGCACGCAGGAATTAGGCGGAGAAACGCAGATGATTGTTGCCCTGATGTACTTGTAGTTCAGGTGTCTCTCTCACTCTGCTCAGTCTCTCTCCCTCGATCGGATCCCCTCACCTCGCCTTCATCCTCTCCCGCGCAGGATCCATTCGCGCGCGTCACATCGGCTTGATGGCTGGATCGATGGAGACTGCCCGCGTCCTCTGCACCAACGCCTTGGCTAGATCCCCTCGAGGGTTGGGCAAATTACTCAAAGTTTTGGGTGAAAATCATCTTGCTAAATTCTGAGATTCGAAAAACACTTGAGAGGCATGGAAGATTAGGGCAATCTGAGATAATGAGTACCTGCTTGCCGAGGATGACGAGGCTGGGGCTCCCCTAGAGCGTGGATGATGTTGGCGACGCCGATGAAACCGGCGGCTCCTGTGCGGGTCGCTTCGGCTTGATCGGGATTAGATTAGGGTTTGCGAGGGCGATCAGGTTCGGGAGTGGAGGGTCGCACACGGTCGCTCATCTCGCTGGTAGGCCTCGCAATCCCATCACTGGGCCACCTTCGAATGGGCTACAGAAGGGCCAATGCACCAGTGGCCTCCGTTTCGGCCCGTGGAGCAGCAGCCCACAAGACAGTTGGACCAGTTTAAACAGATTACGGAATAGATCAATCTAAACACTAAATCTGACGGCCAAAATCTTATAGATAGTAAAAATGGACGGTTAAAAATGCAAATCGCTGTGAGGGCAGGGAATAGGTGCGGTTATACTGTCCTTAATGTGATATGTTATCGTGCTTGCGAAACGCTTAGATGCACTTCTTTCCAATTCAGGGTCTCGTTTCCTAAATCGGAAAGACCGCATCTTAGTCGTTACAAGGAGCCCGCTCCGCTCGGCCTACGCGGAGTGGTAGGGCACGAGGACTACGTCGCGGACTTTGACGCCGTTGCTGCCGCCATCGCCGAGCGGAGCGTGCGCGAGGAGGCGGAGCGCCCACGCCACGCCGAGGAGCTCGAAGTCCTCCAGTGGCAGCAGGCGGTCGCCGCCAACGAGAAGGCTGAGGAGTGGCGCCGCATCCGCGCGGAGCAGACGGCGAAGTACGTTGACCTATGCAGCTCCGGTGAGGAGGATTGAGCGTCCGGCTCTTCCATGGCGTCATCCATTTGTCGCGACCTCGCCGCCGTCAGATCCGACCCCTCTATTACTAGTTTAACGTAGTATGTAGTATAACTATGCTTGTAGTTTGTTGATCATGTGATGAACTATGTAGTATGTGATGAATTATGTTTGTGCAATTTTTCCCGCATAAGTGTTTTTCAAATTATGCAGGTTTTGATACGGATTCTGTTCGGCCGCGTATGTTTTCGACCCGCAAACGCGATTTTCGTGAAACCGCAAACGCGTTTTGCGGGTCAAATTTTTGCAGGGTCTGCTAGAGTTGCTCTAAACCATCACAACTTATGGCCTCTTTTTGTAATCGGTCATCAATTGTCTCATGTATACTGCTCACATTAAACGTCATATAGAAAACGTCGAGACCGATGCGGGGTCCTTCCCTTCCCATTCTTCGTCGTCTTATCTCACCGCCAGGTCCATCACCGTCCTCACCGTCCTCAATAATACGACGTTGGCACGACTTTCCCCTCATGCAATTTTTAGTTCTCTGAACGGATCTAATATAGGAGAAGATCTTGATTTGTTAATTACCAAAGGATTACTCAGTTTGTAACGGTAAGTACAACTCCCCTTCTATATAGCCCATATATTTATTTGTTTTTGTTCATTCGATATGATTCCAGCTAGTCTCGTGTAATCCACATTCCTCATCGACTTGAGAGAAACAAGGAGGGTTCAAAAGGGTGTCCAGGTGCTTTTGTTTCAATTTCATGCCATAGTTATTGTAATGTTTGTGTGCTATTTCACCTCGGAAGTGCATAATAGGAGCCCATGAATACGTAGAATCCTGGAACAGAGCCATTGACAAAGAAAACACAAGTGCAGATACAGATTATACTAGAACTTCTCACGGCTAGCTCTTGCAAGCGACGGAGAACAACCCAGTACTTCTATCAATTCACACAGGCTCTGGTAGAAAACTTTTAAAAATCATGAACATATTTTGAATTTCAGAACAATTTTTAAACCTGAATTTTTTTCCCAAGTCCAATAGTTTTTTCAAATTCATTCATATTTTTGAACTCTGGAACATTTTCTCAAATCCATGAACATTATAAAAATCTGCTCAAATTTATTACAATTTGCAATTTTAAAAATTTGGAATATATTTCCAATTAAATAGTTTTCCAATTTTAGAAAGTTCTACCATTATGTTAACATTTATTTATGACAAAATATATGATTTTATTGAACATGCGACATTTGCAAACTTTCAAAATTCGCAAAAAAAATAATTCAGAAAATTTAATTCATGATCATTTCGTCCAATTTGCAAACATTTTTTGAATTCTTGAACGGTTTTGAAAATTTGCTAATTTACCAAAATTTGCAAACATTTTCAAAAATTTAAATATAAAGACCCAAATTAAATAAGCAAAGCCAGAAAATAGCGCTTGTATTTTTATTTAGAACTAACTAAGTAAATATACAAGTGGAATAAAGAAATCTATTTATCTATACCTACTAATAAAAGAAATAGATATTATTAGTCCCTCATGATAATGGATAGAAAGATCCTTTACTCTTTATAAAAATTGACCCGCTGTCCAATATTAAATCTGTCCCAAATTTCTCCCTAATAATAAAGCATATATGGCCTCTGTCGTCCGTCACTAAAATTAGCCCTAAAGTTCGGATGAATTTACCCCTATGCCACCGGTAAGTGAAGAGAACGGTTCGTTTTTCCTTCTAAAATCCGCGCAAACTTTAGTTTATTCTAAGCGAGCGCTTCATAAGGACATCTCCAATGGTCTTATGATCATCGTTGGTAAAATTGCCACATAGATGATTTTAATGACATGACACATAATAAAAGAAGAGAGAGAATAAAACCGTATGAACTTGAAGCAACGGTTCATGCACAAGCTCCGAGGCAAACAAGGTTATTTCTTTAACATTTAATGGATCCACTTAGTTATTTTACATATGGTTAACATACACTCTATTAAAGAGCTTGTATGATGTGTTGTTGGTTGATGATATGGACATTTATACCAAGGATTGAACATACGGACTGTTGAAGATGCTCTAAGGCATGAGGAGCTGAATAGCATAGCGGCCTAAGCCTCTCTTCCCCACAAAGGAGACCAGGGTTTGAATTGAACTACTCTCATATTTTTGCATTTTTCTCTTCAATTTTTGTCAGCGTAGAAAAGTTCACTCGCCCATGCATTCCTAAAATGTGTACTAAATATGCTGCAATCATGTACGTTAATTATTTCTAAAATTATGTTTAGGATGCATCCTTAAAAATTCCTATTATATATGAGTTCTATCTTTTTAAATTGACTAGAAAGAATAGTTTTATGTTTAGGACTGACCATATTCAAACGCGTATTTATTGTGTGAACACTCAAACTGTTGTTGATAACATAAAATGTGATGTCATTCGAAACTAAAAAACGTGGGCACACCCATCGAACGAGTAGTAATGCTTCGGCCAACTAGAGTCCAAATCAAGGACGCTATACAAATCAAGGACGCTATACAATTTAAAAAACAAAAAATATAACGCACGTCCACTAGAGTCCAAATCAAGGATGCTATACAAATTAAAAAAACAAGAGGCCCAATCAAGCTAGCTTCACGGGTTCATGTCAGGAAAAAGAAATTAAAGTACGTGAACACTGAGCTTAAGCTAGCTTCATGGGTTCTCATAAAAAATCTGAACTGGTCCACGTTAAAAGGCCTGAGTGCTCTATATATACGTGAACAATGAACTTTATTATGTCAGTGTTGGAATGTGAGATTTAAAATTAAGCCCCGTAGAAAATAGACAGAGGGGGTACCGAGTACTATAGTCAATCTCATAATTTTGTTGCACTTTGATTTATTCATCAATGATGCGACTAAAATTCTCGTACAAAAATCGTACCCGATGTAGTGTATGTGCACCATGGTTCTTAATGTGTGGTTGATATACATTTTACCTAGACCTTTTGTGTGTGTCTCCTTGGTGCCATCGGTTGGCACCAGCCCTATGTTGTTATGTCATGTTGATTGCCGTTTTAATGGACACCGCCCCATAATCATAGGATGGCACGATTTGAATATTATCCCATCATGATTTATCTGGTTCGCATAACCATTATCTCATCCGTCGCAATGCACGGGCAGTTGTGCTAGTACTATTAATAAAGGAAATGAGTATTCTTAGTCCGTCATGTTATTTTATAGAAAACCCCTTAATATTTCTGACATTAAACATGCAATATATATCAAATGTCTTTTTAAATACTCATATTTTCTAAACCGTAACTCCAAATTTAACATGTTATATATGAAATTTGGTTAGAAAAATATGTAGAATCTGAATATGATGTTATTTTACATGTTAACCATTTAAGAAAACTACTATCTAGGGTGCAATCTTAAACAGTACTGATCCAAATTGTGGATGAACATCTCGACAAAATTACGATTGGAGACGAAATTAAAGATCACTTGCCTGTTTCTTTGTACGTGTGAAATCTATATGCAAGCCTGTTTAAATATAAGACTCGTGAAATCTTAAATTACGTTTTTGTAGACTAAGATCATCTTTGTTTGGCTGTAGTTACAAATACTTAGATTATAGACCATTTTTGTAAATTAAGAACATGTGATATTTTCTTCTTTCGTTGCAACACACAGACTCTTTTACTAGTAGATAATAAATAATATAAAACAACGAATACTTCATAGCATACGGTCACGAGCACTATGCCTTGCATTAAGCAAGACAGTAGCAGCTCTTGCTGAAGTTTTTCTCCTACTCGCGTCGTATCGATCCGGCCCATTTTGCGCTCGCACAACAATTAAAAATAGCTGACGAAAAGGGAGAAGGGGACCTACTATGTGGCGCATTCAGCGCCGGTTAGGGGAACCGACACCTACAGCACTCCTTCTCGTGGATCGGTCCATGTAGAATTTCAAAAAATTCAGATTTACGAAAAACGTTTAATGATTATAAAAAAAGTTCACTGAGTTTTGAAATATGTTCATGGATTTTCAAAAAGTTCACAGAATTCGGAAAAAGAATCATCAATTTTCAAAAGAAGTTCATCAATTTTTAAAAACAGTTCATTGATTTTGAAAAAGTTCACAAATTCTAAATTATGTTCACCAATTTTCAAAAAAGTTCGTGCATTTCAAGAAAAAACGTTCATTGATTTTCAAACAAGTTCACCGATTTTAAAAAAGTTCATCAATTTAGAAAAAAGTTCAAGGACTAAAACACAAGCAGGGTCTCTAGATGGACCGGCCTATTTGCCGAGCACTGCAGCCTCTGGTTAACAAAATTTGCATATAACTGACGCCAAATGCGCTAAATTGGGTTTGCCAGGGAAAAGTGTGTAATAGGGGAGCAACTAGTTATCGAGCGCTCCCTCGCGAGCCTTCCAGAGATCGCTCCCGCGCGCCGCCACATAGCGCGTTTCCAGCCGTCGCCACGTGTTGTGCTCTGAGCGTTCCCTTCGGATTTTGTTTTTTTCGCACGCGTTTTCGTCTTTTTTGAGTGTTTTTTTTCTGATTTTTTTGGTGTTATGGTTTTTCATCGGTCTTTCGTAAATTTTGGACGAAAAAATATATATTTTTCGCTAAAAAACGCGTTTTCTTTTTTTTTTACGTGAAAAAATTGTTTTTTTTTTGCGAGAGGCACGGTTTTGCTTCAGCGAGAGGCACGACAGTGCCTCTCGAAAAGGAAAAAATGCATTTTCATTTTTTTGCGAGAGGCATGGTTTTGCTTTCACGAAATGCACGGTTTTGCCTTCGCGAGAGGCACGTCCGAGCCTTTTGGAAAGGAAAAAAAAGTGGTTTTTGTTTTTTACGAGAGGCACGGTTTTGCTTCCGTGAAAGGCACGGTTTTGCCTTTGCAAGAGGCACGCCCGTGCCTGTGCCGAAAAGGAAAAAAACGTGTTTTTTTTGTTTTTTACGAGAGATAACGGTTTTGCTTCCGCGAAAGACACGGTTTTATCTTTGCAAGAGGCACGCCCGTGCCTGTGTCGAAAAGGAAAAAATTGTGTTTTTTGCTCTCTCTTTTTTTCGCGTGAGGCATGGTTTTGCCTTCGCGAGAGGCACGACCCGTGCCTCTCAGAAAGGAAAAAAACGCGTTTTCATTTTTTTTATCACGTGAGGCACGGTTTTTTGTCATGTTTTTTCTTCCGGTTTTTTCATGAAAAAAAAAGTTCATCAAAACATATCAACATGGTATCTAGTTTTGAAGATCTCGACGCGAGAAAGCCAACGGTGAAAACGGTTCGAGATTTAGACGCATGGTTTAGAAGATAAAACATTTTGAGAAAACGAATCTACGAAAAAAAAACCTCCCAGGTTGCGACAAGTGACACGCATGCAGTGCGCCATTTGTGGCAATCTGTGGAGGTGAGAGTAATCGTTGAAAGGTATACTCGCTAATTGGTGATTTCGGTGCAATAGGGGCCGGTCCTACTTAAGATGATTCGAGCCGGTTTTCTTTGTAATTTTTTTCGTTTTATTTTCTTTCTTTTCTTTTTTGTTCAACGTTTTTTCATTCTTTTTTGCATTTTGTTTCTTCTTCTTTTTTTTTGCTCCTTTTTTTAGTTTTCTTTGTTCTTTTTGTTATTATTCTACAAAAAATATGTCAACAACATTTTTTAATACACATCTAATTTTTTTTCCAATATAAATTAAACATTTTTGTAATACAAGATCAGCATTTTCTATACATATTGTTAAATATTCAACCGCTTGATATACATTATTTAAACACTTGCTCAATATAATTTTAAAGATTGAGTAACATTTTTATCTAAGTGAAAAATCATCATTTTTTATACATGGGGAACATTTTTTCTGTACATATTCACAAAAATTCAATTGTATGATTAATATTTTTCAAATACTTGTTTAATAATTTAGAAAACACTTGATTAACATATATATATATATATATATATATATATAATTAATATATTAATAATTTTAAATACATTTTCCACATCTTTAATATAACCATTTAACATTTCTCAAATACTTGATTAACATACTTGAAATATGAGTTGAACATTGCTTTTTTAAAATGATTGATTAACATTTTCATATAGATTATAAAAAACATCATTTCTTTAATACATGATGAATAGTTTTTCTATAGACATTCAACATTTTTCAGAATTCTTGATTAATATTTTTCAAATACTTGTTTAACATTTTTCAACAACTTGTTCAATATTTTTAAAATGCTTATTCATCATTTCTTTATATGTATTTTGTCGAAAGTTTTGTTACATATATAATTATAATATTTTAAAGTGTAAAACAAGTACAAAAATAAAGCAAGAAACGAAAATGAAAACAGAAAAACAAATATAGAAAGATAGAGGATATGGATTGCCGCACGCATGGGCATGCCCATCTCGGTAGGTCCCTTAACATGTTCGAAGACGGACTGTCCTAAACCGTGCGTCCAAATCTCGAACCATTTTACATAGATCTATAACCTTCAGAGAGTCTGTCTTCCCAGATTGGCCCATCTTCCGAGCTTGCAACAAGTGATGCACTGCATGTGTGTCACTTGTCGCGATCTGTTAGTTTCTCCTTTTTTCATAGGTCCGAATTTTTAAATTATTTTATCTTCTAAACCGTGCGTCCAAATCTCAAACCATTTTCACCGTTGGGTTTTTCGTGTTAAGGTCTTTAAAACTAAATCCCATGTTGATAGGTTTTGATTTTTTTAACGAAAAAACCATGTTTCTCGCGATAGAAAACAAAAACAAAACATAAGTTTTTTCTTTCCGACAGTCACGACCGTGCCTCTCACGAAGGCAAAACCATGTCACTCGCGAAAGCAAAACCAAGTCTCTCGCGAAAAAAACACCTTTTTTTTTCCTTTTTGAGAGCCACGACCATGCCTCTCGCAAATACGAAACCGTGCCTCCAGCATAAACAAAACTATGTGTCTCATAAAAAACAGAAAGTTTGTTTTCTTTCTTTCCGAGAGGTACGGCCGTGCCTCTCTCAAAGGCAGGATCGTGCTTATAGTAGAAGCAAAACCACGCCTCTCACATAAAAAAGAAAAATATATTATCTTTTCTTTTTCGAGAGGCACGGCCATGCCTCTTGCGAAAGCAAAACTGCGTCTCTCGTAAAAAAAATAAAAAATTTGTTTTTTCTTTTTTTAATTTTTTTTATTGTTAAAAAGTTTAAAAAGACCAGTGAAAACCGAAAAAGAAAAAAAACAGGGAGAGATAAATCTAGAAAACCAAAAATGGGTGCGAGAAAATAAAAAAATCTAAAGAAAATGCTAAGAACGTGATACATGGAGGCGGCTGAGAACGCGCTAAGTGTTGGCGTGTCGGAGTGCTTGCTGGAAAGCTTCCGAAGAAACATTCGCTAACTAGTTGCTTCATGAGAGTGGGATGAATAGTTAATATTTCTCGAATTAAAAGAGACATGCGACATCTCTCGCATCTAACGACTACAAAAACGGGCCAATCCGTTAGAGCGTTTTTTTTTGAAAAATAGGATCTCCTTGTTTCCATGATGCACTACTAACCACTGCACCACCATCAACTTCATGTACAATATGTAGGGTGTGTCCTTTTTTGTTTTCTTCGTATTCTTTCCTTTTTTTTCTTCTTCGGGTTCTATCATTTGTGTCTTCCTTTTTTCTCATTTTCCATTTCCTTTGGTTTATTTTGTATCTATTTAGGATTTAGTTTTTCTGTTTTCCTTTGTTTGCTTTTTTTTATATTTTATATTCGTATATACATAATCAACATTTTCTCAAATACTTGTTATACATTTTCTAAATACTTGTTCGGTTTTTCTTCTCGATTGTTTTGGTTTTTTCTGATGTTTGTTTTTCATTTTGTGTCTACATTTCGGTATGCCAAAATAAATAAATAATGAATGATCAACATTTTCTTTATACACATTCAACGTTTTCCAAATGATTAGTCACATTTTTTAACGAATGTTCAATATATTAGTACTTACTTAACATTTTTTAAATACCAGCTTGAGTTTTCTCAAGTACACGTTCAATATTTTTAATACTTTTTAAAGATTTTTTAAGTAATCATCAACAATTTGTAATACTTATTCAATATCTTTTTATTACTTGCAGTAGTAAAACCATACCACTCACGAAAGGAAAGAACACGTTTTCCCCGTTTTTCAGAGGCATAGCTGTGCCTTTTACAGAAGCAAATTCGGACCTCTCAAAAATGAAAAAAATGTGTTTTTAACAAAAAAAAATTGAAACTTTTCTTGTCCGAAAACTAAGAAGTACCGATGGAAAACCGAAAAGCCGAAACTCCCGAAAAATCTGCTAAAAATCCAAAAACGAATGCTGAAAAATATAAAAGCAAATTCGAAAGGAATGCCCATAGCGCGACTTGTGGCTGCAACTAAATGTAACTTTTGAAAGGCTGCCAAAGAAATGCTATTTCATTAGTTGCTTTCTATTTTAACGCGTAACGTATCGCATAAGGCGCAAACCCGCAGGCCTCGAATGCTGTGTCCCACCAGTTTTGGGAATCTTATGGAACCGTCTCTAAATTGACCGAAAAAAATAAGATTTTTTGAATTTGAACAGAAAAATTTGAGTCCTCAAACGTTTTTAAAAGAATTGCGGTGATTTTTCTAATTCTTTTAATATGAGAACATTTTTATTTCCTGAATATTTTAAAAAAAAATCAGACTTTTTATTATTTCATGGAGCAAAACTGAATTAAGCAAAAAATATTGATCTCACAAATATCTTTTGAAATTCACAAATATTACCTAAATGGTGGTTAGTTTTAAAATTCATGGACATTTTTCGAAACGTATAATATTTTTTAAATTCTTAAACAGTTTTGAATTCACAACAATTTGCTAGTCACAAATACTTTTGGAGTTCATGTATATTTTCTAATTTTGAAAGCATTTTAGTTGAAAACAGGCCAAAATAAATAAACTCGTTGTAAAAATTCTTAGAAACAAATATCAATGCAAATAACAGGTAGTGCAACATACACACTTTAGTTGGTCGGGCCATTAGACCAACTCCAACGCGGTGACCCATTTCGTCCTGCCACATTTGTTTGGTTCCGCGCGGATAAAAAATACGGTCTAACGCGTTGATCTAAACGAAATGTCCCTTTTTTGTCCTCGATGTCCCTTTTTTGTCCTCGAGGCCCATTTCTGGCCCCTTCACTCGACCCTCCTCCCTCACCACCCCCTCGTCCTCCTCGACCCTTCTCCCTCCTCGTCCTCCTCACTCGACCCTCCTCCCTCACCACCCCCTCGTCCTCCTCGACCCTTCTCCCTCCTCGTCCTCCTCACTCGACCCTCCTCCCTCACCACCCCCTTGTCCTCCTCGACCCTTCTCCCTCCTCGTCCTCCTCACTCGACCCTCCTCCCTCACCACCCCCTCGTCCTCCTCGACCCTTCTCCCTCCTCGTCCTCCTCACTCGACCCTCCTCCCTCACCACCCCCTCGTCCTCCTCGACCCTTCTCCCTCCTCGTCCTCCTCACTCGACCCTCCTCCCTCACCACCCCCGTCATTGCCACCCAGTTCCGGCTATGACCACAATACCCACGCGCCACCGCCGCAACCACTAACCTTCCCAGTGACGGAGCGAGAATTTTTGTGAAGCCTCGGCAAACTTGAGGCCGAGTGTCTAGAAAACAAAATTGGGTTTTGGATACACAACATACAAAATAGCATCAAAATTTTGAACCAAAAATCTAAGTTAATGATGTAGTGAAAATATAACCATAGGAATCATACACAGATAATTTCAGAGTGAGATAATATAGTATATATTTATTTAGTTTCATAGGACAAAATTAAATGGAGACTTGACAACCAAGTCATAGAACCGAACTGATCATATTGCCGACAAAAACATAGCTACCCAAAATCACCATCCAAATGTCCTAAAAGGCACTATAAGATGAAAAAATGGATTTGTAATTCATATAAATTAAGTACTTTGATTTGTGAATATATTCAAAATAGAGATCTTGAAATAATGGAGATGTTCACATGAAACATGCCATAGTATGCTAAATAAATTCACGTGGCAATAGGATAGTGGACGTGGCTCTACTTATGTTTTTGGTTGCACACCATTGCATTTTCAGTGCCAAAAACCTCCCCAACTCTCAAAGTTAATAATTAAAAATAAAATAAAATTAACACCAACTATCTAAACCAAACCCCCTAAACAAAGGACGAAGCTCATCAACTGGTAATCATCCTAAATGACCAATTTCTCTCTTGAAACAAGCTCACACTCTACTTTATATACAAAGCAACAATCATCAAACGGTACATAAATAGACCTTAATTGGAACGGGGTAAAAAAAGAAACCGCTTCTCTCACGTAGGCACTCGTGGCCCATTAGGCTATTAAGTGCTTAATTAATTTATTAATTAGCACTGTTGACTAGATAGGAAAGGAGAGCCCATTGGACCAGCTGCCAACTGCCCGGGTAAACTACCGTGTGTGGAGTATTTTCCTCATTCTGATAGCTCCATCGTACCATGTAGCGCACCTAGTGAGCTCGGGAAACTGCCCAGGCTAGCCGGGAGGTGGCTCCGCCCGTGAACCTTCCCACCACATCCACACCACCCAGGCCGCCATTTACCCACAAGGTACCATGGTTGACATCGACGATGAGTTTCTTTTTTTAACAACGTCATATATTCATCGAACGATTCATTGTCCGGCAATATGAACTTTGTGGTTTCTACTATGGTCGTCAATGAGCACAAGTCTAGGGATGCAACCAATGTTTAGGGGGGTCAATCCCGGCCCATGCTTCGGCGTTGAATGACAATGGAGAGAGCGACCATTTCCTACTCTTTAGAGATTATTTCAATTGCATGTCCCTCCCTGCTCTTGAATACCAAGGTTTTCCGATAACACTTCCAGATGGAGAGACATTTGTTCGGCTGTATTCAGGATGGAGTACTCGAGTACGACAGTTACTTTAGATGCAAGAATGATGCCCTCGGAAGGGTTGTCTTCTCCTCTTATCAGAAATGCACTGCATCTATCCGGATGCTTGCATATGAAATTCCTAGTGATCTTGGAGATGAGTATGTTCGCATGAGTGAGTACACATGCCTTGCATCATTGTACCGGTTCTAAAAGTTTGTGGTTGTAGTGTTTGGCTCCGAGTATTTGGGTGAACCAACTGCAACACATAAAACCCGATTATTGGTGATCAATGAATCCAAAGGCTTTTTCGGGGATGCTCGATAGTATAGATTGTACCCACTGAAAGAGAAATAATTGTCCATTTTTTTTGCAAGGACAATACAAGGGTTTAATTTCTTAAGACTGTTTTTTGGTAGGGACAATACATGAGTTTGATTTCTCAAGACTCAGCAGGGACCAACATTGATTGGAGAGTTCACCCAACTTTATCATGAAATCCGTGATGGGTCACATTCAACTTCAAAATGATTTGGTTGAGCATGTGAACTCATCAACCAATAGATGTATCAGATCTTTTTATTTGTATTTGTGCCAATCTTAAATTCATTTGGTTGTAAGCTATGATATTTTAATTTGCTTGTAAATTGTAAGATCTTTATTTGGTTGTACATTATATATTGTGTTGTGAAACTATATGACGTTTTATTTGTATTTATACAATGTCAAAAACTTGGGCAAAAACTAGCTTGGCAGACCAAATGGGCCACATGGTTGGGTGCACTGCCATGAAATCCGCAAACGAGACAGGACGCCGCGCAAACTCTTTTTGTGCGGTAACGGTATATATCTCAGACCACTAGTTTTTCTATGTGATTCATACTAGGTATGGTCCACATATATGTATATTCTGTGTATTGGTATCTTAATTGCTACTATTGTTGTTTAGTCTCTGAGTTTGATGAGTCCCGTAGTACTTTTTTCAGTGTAGTGCGCTTGCCACAACACTGTTGTTTCTCTCTCTCCTAAAAAATTGAGACTTTTTAATCTTAGAAAATTTAAGTCACTCATAACTTTTAAAATATAATTTTGTTTGTGAAATAATTTATATATTTAAACTCATGGTGCGAAGACCTTCAAAGCTAGATCAATCTTGGATAGTTTTCAAACACAAACAAATTTAAGGTTTCACATTTCATATGTGAAATAAACCCATTTCACTAGTAAAGTGTGACTTGTGAAGTTGGTGACTTGTAAATGTGTAACAATTTATTTTAAAATAGTGAATATGTATTTGAAAAGGATGTTCTTTTTGTCAGACAAGATAGTGAAATGTGAAATGTGGGTTCTAGAATATGTTATTATGAAGAAAGACATAGTAAGTGAAATATGTTATCATGAAATATGATTAAAAATGCGTGAGACAAGTTATTTATGAAATCTCTTTTGAAATGAGTGCAATATGTTTGAGTAACATATGTTATATAAAATAACTGAAATCTGTTTTAGAGTGTGGAATCTGATTTAAAATGAATGAGCTATTAGAAAATATTTTTTGAATGAGTGGAGTATGTGATTATGATTTTTGTTTTTGAAATTAATGAAATATTTTATATGAAAAATGTTATATGAAATGAGTGAAATATATTTTGAAATATGTGAAATTTGTTTTAAAATGAGTGAAATATGTTATTATGAGTGAAATATATTACCATGACATATGTGAGATGTGTTAAATTAATATTTTAAACTCGTTCAAAATATATTCAAAACTGGTCTTGTTTTAAAGGTCTATCAACCATGAATTCAAATATGTAAATTGTTTCACAAATGATTTTTTGTTAAAATGATATAAGCAAAATAAATGTAAGTTTTAGTTGGAGAGAGCATCTCTGTGCATGCAATACTTCTCTTCTTACTCTCTCAACAACAACAAAAAGTTGTAGGTGTGGACCCCTTTCTATTTGTATTGCTATGTATTCTCGAAACAAAACGATTTACTCTTTATATTAAACAGTGCGAGACTAATATTAGGATTGCAACGAGTAGATGCGGATCTGCACGATGAGGTACAGTGCAATTTCTTCCGGACACCGCCCCTTCGATCGACTCAAACAGACACAAGACAGATCAAACTGTGTCTGTTGGCCGAGTTGCCTTCAACGCCGTTGCTGGGAGCAGGTGTCCATTTGCTTTGCATGGGAGCTCCTATCACACGCTCTTTGTGTTAAATTGGCGCCATTACACACATGGTAGCCCCGGTTGGGCAGGTCCATGTAGTGAAGTTGCCCCTACTGCAGGGAGCCAGTTCAATAGAACACGTTACTTTAGTGAGCCGGTATTGTATCTTTTTCTTCGGCAAACAAGAATAATTCATTTTTATAAGTGAATATTATTTTTAAATATATTATTCTAAAATCAAACATTTAAAAAATTGAGTGTATTTTCAAATTCTGCATAATTTTTTAAACTGGAAGGTTTAAATTCCTAACATACAGAGGAAACATAAACATTTCTTTGAAATTAAGTATTTTTTAGGAAATATAAACATTTATTTACTTTTTTTAAATGTATATTTTTTTACTAAAATGCAAACTATTTTAAACTGTGAACATTTTTGTAAATATGGTTTTCCATTATTCTGAAAACCTAATTTGAATTTTCTTAAATGAAAATATTTTTGAATTGTGATTTTTTTGGAAACTTGAACCTTTTTTGAAATTGCAATATGTTGAACAATTTTTGAACCACAAACAATTTTCAAAATGTATGTGCATTTTTTAATTTTTGAAAAAAAAGAAAATAGGAAAAAAATGTTGAAATATATAAATATAAATAAACTGGTAAAGCAAAATAAAAAAAAATAAGGATTCTTCTAGAAAGTTTCTAAACCAGAATCTTGTAGAAGTAGTAGCTACGTGGCTTAAATGGCCAACCACTAATTAGATGTACTTGTCTCCGGTGTGAAACGGCGAATTTGCGCCATGTCTTGCTAGTTGCGCATACCTAGGGCATACCCTATTTGACACGCGTTAGCGTCAAAACGGTGTGCTTTCGCTAAGGATTGGCTCTGGTTGGGCCGGCCCACGTACGAGTTTGGCGTTTTGCCGTTTGATTCGCTCGCTGAACATGGTATTGAAGATCAAAGAGAGAGAAGAAGTCATCTAGCTACTAGCTATGGACCCGTAGGTCTGTGATGAAACTACTCACACATCATCGGAGGGGCAATGGAGTTGATGTAGATGCCCTCCGTGATCAATTCCCTCTTCGGCAGATTACCGAAAAAGGCTTCCAGATTGGATCTCTCGGGAACAGAGGCTCCCGGCGGCGTAAAAGTATCCTCGTGGCTCTTTTTGATGTTTTTGGAATATTTGAGAATTTATAAGCCAAGAATTATGGTTAGGAGACCTGTAGGGGGCCCACAAGACACGGGGCGCGGCCACCCCCAGGGCACGCCCTGCAGGCTTGTGGCCTCCCGACAACTTCCTTGCCCCCTACTCCAAGTCTGTTGTTTGTCTTCTGGTCCAGAAAAAATCTTTTCTAAGATTTTATTCCGTGTGGACTCCGTTTAATATTCCTTATGTGCAATATTCACAAACGTGGAAAAAACAGAAACTGGCACTAGGCTCTTGGTTAATAGGTTAGTCCCAAAAATAATGTAAAACAATATATTAATGCATATAAAACATCCAAAACATATAATATAATAGCATGGAACAATAAAAAATTATAGATACATTGGAGACGTATCAAGCACCACTCACTATTTCTCATTCCGCATTAACTTGAGTAATTTAATTTCGGTTGAGTTATTTCTCATTTGTTGTTCTTGGAGACTTTGTCTGTTCATTCTCTTGTGCTATTTCATGTGTGAACATACAATGTTTTGTTTTGTGTCACCTCTCACTATGCCAAAGATTGTCTCTTTGTTTGTCTGCCTGATATTCATCTTCTGCTACTTATACATTCTTCTTAGTTCTGTTTTGATGAAAATCTTATAGTAATATGTCTAGTTATTCTCGCAACTTCAAGTAGATTTCCTTCGTAGGTCTGCTTCTGATAGTTCATTTTGTTGTGTTGTTCTGAGAGTATTTAACTTTTGAAAGAATTTTTAATCTCCCATCCATCTTCTTCTGGTCATTATACTCCATTCCTACATTGCCTATAATGGGTTGTTGGTGCACCCCTACAGAGTTAAATCTTTACGAAATCTTGTGTCCGTGGTTATGTGGATGACTTGTGTTGGTGCAATAATTTGTCTACTCTGTTTTGCAGATTGTTGTGATAAACAGTGAGGGACTAATGTGTTTGCCAGTGCATGTAGTGATTATAGGCCCGAGGAGTCACAAGGAGTTTGGTGCAAATTCCAAAGATAATCTCCTCTACACTAGCAAAGATTATCACTGCAGATTATGCGTGATGAAATTGAGCCCAAACAATTGTTGACACAAAGCAATTAGTTCGGTGATTGTCCGTTGACACAAAGAATCAAGAAGAAGAAAAGGCATATCATTTTCTTTCGTTGTTCTTTTTCTCTACATTAAGCCACACGACCATCGTACTACTAAGGAGGGTATAGTGTTTGAAACTTATGTTTCTGTGATGCTTGAGACGTCCGAAATGTACCTATTTTTTCAAACATTTTTCTCTTTGTTTGGACCCTAATTTGGGTAATTTGAATGAAACTAACTCACACTAACATTGTTTTCAATAGAACGGCCATGGTGTTGTCTTTGTGTAGACATAAAATTTCTCAGAATTAGACGAAACTTGGCGAGGATTTTGTATGGAATAAATAAAAAACGAAAGAAGACCTGCCAAAAGGGGTCAACAGGCCGTCCAAAAGGGAGCAGTCTATGCCCCTACCCTTGTGGTCCACTCACAACTTTGTTCGACCTGCTTCCAACTCCATAAGTACCGTCTCACACAAAAAAAGGGAAGAATTTTCATCGCGTTTTACAATATTGATCCACCACCACATTTTGTTCTTTTCCAGGAGGCCAGATCTGGAGCCTGTTTTCGGCTCCGGAGAGGGCAAATCGTCACTATCGTCATCATAAAGCAATCTTCATTGATGACCTCATGATGCTCACCACAGGGAGTTAGTAATTTCATTGTATGCATACTATAGGTAGATGGAGATGGATAATATTGATCATTTAATTGTGTTAATTTGTTAGGTCTTGATCAATAGTATCCACTATGTTCTGAGATTGATGTTGCTATGACTATACTGTCCTTAATGCTTGTCACTAGGGCCCGAGTGCCATGATTTATGATCTGAACCTATTATGTTTTCATGAATTGAGTGGGTTTCAGATCCTATCTTTCAAAACTTATATGCACCTACTACGTGTTATGATACACATACCACCAAGGTGAAAAAATTGGGATTCATTCCAGTGATGACCGTACTATGACGAGTTCATGTATTCACTATGTGTTAATGTTTTGTTCTGGTTCTCTATTAAAAAGCCTTAATTACCCTTAGATTTCCAATAGTACACCGCTGCCACGGGAAGGTTGGACAAAAGATGTTATGCAAGTTCTTATTATAAGCATTATAACGATTTATGGAACACATGCCTACATATGATTAATGAATTGGAGCTAGTTCTATGTCGCTCTAGGTTGGGACTGTTACATGGTTAATATCATCCAAATATCCATTCATACTCCATGCCTACACGTTTCACATATTTTGCTTGCTAAGTTACTACTACTGTTGCTACTTTACAACCATTACTTCGACTGTTACCGCCACCGCTACTATCAAAGCAATCAAACTACTATGCTACTAATAATTTTCTGCAGAGAAATAATATTCCAGGTGTGGTTGAATTGACAACTCAACTGCTAAGGCTTATAAATATTCTTTGGCTCCCCTTATGTAGAATCAATAATTTTTGGTAAAATACTTCCTCAAAGACCGTTGCGATCCCCTATACTTGTGGGTCGTCAAGACTATGTTCTAGTGTTGTTGCGAGGGAGCATAGCTTTATTTATTATGTTCACTTGGGAATTATGTATCTGCTTATCATTATGAAGAATCTAAGAGGATCCAAAACTAAGATCATACCCTCTAAGAATAGGGGAGGTATGGAACTACCATCTAGATCTACACTTGATTCACCGTCTGTTTTAAGTTGACTTCCGACACCACCATGTGCTATTCAAGCAGATATGTCACAAGCAATTGACTCAAACATCATAGGATAGACACATATCATTGGTTAATAATATATAGCATTAAGCACCATGTTTAAGTAGAGGTTATAGCGGGGAGAAGAGGGTTTACACCGCTTCAAATAGGGGGAGAGAGTTGGTGGTGACGGCGGCAAAGTTGCTGGTGTAGATCGCTATCATGATGAGGGGTTGCCCCGGCGCCACCCGGAGAGTCCAAAAACATGGCACGCAGGCAATCTAGCAGGAGCATTGTAGACCCGAAACCCCACACGCCCAGGAGGGACCCCGTCAAGGTGCGTCGCAGCTATGGGTTGCCTTAGGTTTACCTAATCGCCCCTAAGGCCACGTGGATCGCTGCCCTCCAATGGAAAGAATGAACGGATAACGAGAAGCAAGATAAGGGGGGGGGGTAAAGATATATGAACACAAAAAGTAGTATAACTTGATTCGTTTAATTGTATCTTTAACAAAAAAGATCAAAAATGACGGCAAGGCTGTCGTGTGAATGAAAAATGGGTCGGCGCGTATGTCGCACAGCTGGCCCAAGTAAAAAGTGGCCAGACATGACAAACCAAACGGAAAAAATGCGGACAAACCCCGCGTCCATTTGGATCGCACGGTTGGAGTTGCTCTTAATGCCGCTATGAGCACCCCCGTCATAATGCCATCGCGTATCCTTTGCTTGTGGATACATTCATGAGACCTCTATCACTTTGGACGTTGCCTATCACATCGTCCGTCCGTTGGCTCCTTAACCATATGCACAACTTTGCCATACCCCCCCGATTCTTGCAAATTACGAAGCCTTCACATACCAACTCCATGAACATATTTGTGGAATGTAAAAGTTGGTAGATATTTCGTGAGAAAATCAGTCACATGATTTGATTTGCAAGACATGTAATATAGCGATGATGCTTATTGCGTAACATGTTTGCATCCGGGCAACACAAGAAACATTATCATTGAGATAATGGTTGGTGGATGTAGCCATGAGGTCTGTTTTAGAGAATCTTCATGAGAGGGCTACCACACCTAGTAGGACCACCAACCTTGTCTATGATCTAACATAGTAGGGATTTGGTTGATGTATCCAATGATATTGGTGTCGAGATTCCTCAGAAACTGCTTCTACTATGGATGATATTTATGATCGTTCTACTACTATGCTTGATAATTCTACTATGCTTGATAATATTACTCTGCTTAATGCTCATATTGATGAATTACTTAATGCTCATATTGGTAAAGCAAGAAAACTTAAAAACAATGAAACTGATGAAAATATCGAATCACCTCTAACACTTAGCACTCCTACTAGAACTAAGGTGCTTGATATACCTAAGGGTTATGTTATGGATGATATGATTGCTAAGGAATTTCTTGCTTGTAAGGATAGGGAGGATCTTAAGATTTTGATGAAGAAGCTGAAACAAAAATCTATGAACAAAATGATGAAGTATGATCCTAAATTTTCTACCTCTCTTATCTCTGTTGATGATAAGGATAGTTACTTCTCGGTTGACCCTAGATTGATTACTTTAGTAGAATGTGATGCTTTTCATGGTTATGAATTTGAAATTTCCGTGGCACATCTTACTAAGCTGAATGAAATAGCCACCATATTCACTCATGAGGAAAATATTTTCTATTACTATATCCTTACATTGTTTCCTTTCTTGCTAAAGGGTGAAGCTAAATATTGTATTAATACTCTTGCTCCTGGCTATGTGCATAGTCCCCATGATATGATTTATTACTTCTCTAAAAAATATTGTCCTGTCCACATGAAAAAGTTGCTTTGCACGAAATATTTAGCTTTGTGCAACTTGAGAAAGAGCATCTCCATCAAAATTGGGGAGGCTTCTCCAGCTATTTCGTTCTCTGCCTGATCATCCTCTTAAGAAAAATGAAATACTTGTCTATAATGGACTAGCTCATGCTTCTAGGGACTACTTAGATAGTTGTGCTCACTGTATTTTCAGGCAAAGAACTATTGATTAAGGTGAGGACTTACTAAAGATTGCAGATGATTGACACTCCCTCGCCCACCACCTAAGCCAATTCCGAATAAAAAAATATATTCTATTCCTCGGTCCAAAAGATATGCAAGAAGTAAAGAAATCTATGAAAGAGAAGGGTATTAAATCTCAAGATGTTAAGAATATACCACCTATTGAGGAAATACATGGACTCGATATGCCAATACAGGTAGTAGAGGTAAATTCTCTTGATAGATTTAATGAGGTTGATATTCCATATAATGAACCTCCTAGTCAACCAGACGCAACCCCGTAGAGTTGTGCTTTTCCCTCAAGATTGGAAACCCCTCCGTAGACCAACCTACAACTCACAAGCTACCCGAGCTCAAACCACGGATCACGTGTATAATACACGGGTTTGCTAGAGCAAGTGGCGATCTTCAATGGCCCCTTCTTATCACTGGGTTCATCACGGAACAAGTGATCATAGTGAATGAGTATCCTTCATTCTTGAGCTAGCACAAGAACCTTCATTCTAAGGATATATGATTGGTAGACAATGATTTGATGTGACTATAATAGCTGTCTTGAGGATGTAGCTAAGCCCCTTTGGTAGATTATGGGAATTTGCATGGTAATAGGTGACTTGATGGGACAAGTTGATAAATTAGCATAGCCTACATGTCCCTGGAGTAGATTGGATTTAGTAGGACGATTGTGATCACAAGTCAAAAATACTTTGTGGTATGATAGCTAACTTCGTCAAGTAATGTTAGTGGATTGATAAGGTCACAATAACGACTTGGAGGAACAAGAAGAAATTCTCGTCGAACATGAGATTTGGAATTAAATAGGAAATCCTAATATAATGTTGGTGTTAAGTTCGAAGTAATTTGGATTTAGTCCAATGATCTTGATCATGATACCATCTTTCTCGGTGGATGATAAGTAGAAGTAATTGGAGTTGTCAGAATTGATTTCAGAATCTATATAAGCTTGACCGTGGAGTTTAGTTGGTAAAGAGACTGGAAGTTCGTGGATATACTATGGTAGTAGTCCCTTCAATAACATGTGGATTGTGGGAACTCTAGGGAACTACGTATAACTCCATCGATATTGGATTGGAAGGAGTGTTGGATCATAAGTTGATTGATGGAATTGAAGGACCACTTGACTAGATTCGTAGGTAGGAAACAAGATCTTGGATTGATAAAATATGTGTTTCCTTGGCATAAGGTATGCAACACCTTAGACCTTGAATAGGTTAGTAGAGCAATTGGTTTGTAGTGTGATAACTGAACTTAGTAGCTTGTATGCGTTCCCGATGATTTTTACATACGGATAAAAATGAGCTAGCTATAGAATACATATGACATTTTGGTTTAGTCCATCTCTCAAACCCTTGGAGTTGAATAGCATAAGTAGTGTTGGAGTTGACTTATATGAGATGGTACCTTTGAAGATATTGGATGATTCTGTTTAGAGAAATAGGTAGGACTATTTGCATCTAAGAACTATGCTCAAGGATAAGATGGTAGACGTTCGCTCATATCCTAAGCTGCTTGTAACCTTGAAGCTTTACCGAGCCATAACATGGTCGGATTTTGACCATAGGTCTTGGCTCTAAGTCATTAGACTAAGGCCAATGCTCTACCTCACCAATCACCAATCATGTCCATGAGGAAGGTGGACATGAAGCACTAGATTATGTTGGACCATAAACCCTGGACAAGTGACCATCCAGAGAAAATGCCCGCTTCTCTCACATACTCCATGAACACAATATATGTGATACTTGGACAAATATGTTTTTTTCGTCATGGATGATGTAATTATTTTTCCAATGAGAGGAAGGAACACCTTGGTCCTATTTGGATAAGCCCCAGAAGCGCTCATTACCATTCTTATCAAGCGTAAGGTTTTACCTTGAAGAAGTTGGACTCCTCGAAGCACCTCTAAGCAGCAGAAGACAATCTTACACAAGTAAGATGAAGAACCACTACGGTTGGGAAACCAAGACGGTGAAGGAGAAGCAGTAGAAGTCAACCACCACTCCTCTGCCAACCACAGCAGCCAGACCACGTCAAGAAGCACCGACGTTCAGGAACAATGAAGCCTTTGAACATCAAGAGAAATTAAAGAGCCCCTTTTTGGTCCAATAAAGGACGCGAGTCCTGAGTGGATCATGCTGAAACCCTTGTGAAAGGAGGTTCACCACACTTGCGGAGCCTCAAACCCTAGGGATTGCATGGCTAATATATACTATTGGGTAGCGAGCTCATCTAGGACCCCTCAAAAACTTTCCTAAGTAGTAGAACCCGTTTTGGCGCCTAGTCTCTAGACTTAGTCTTAGGGACGAGACTCAACCCAAACTTTTCCACAAATGGCTACAAAGAGGCAACAAGACCAGACACTCGGAGGCATGCCAGAAATGTGCATCCTTGATAACGAGGACAAATGGACGAATATGAATGAAGAACATACCTACGCAACTTACTCAAGCAGAAGATCTCGACGAGAAGCCTACCTTGACACGCTTCAACACCCTCAAGGTTGAAGACCGCCTGCGACTGAAGATTATCTGCTTTAAGGAAATCAAGGATTTCCCCGTCAACAAGAAGCTACACCAAAACCTTAACCCTTCTATTCTAACACGAGACATCTAGATGTCACCGACCAACGTGAGAATCCCAGGTGCAGCCTAGACACACTACTTTTCCACGTATTCCAACTTTGGAATACACACGCAAGACAAACACTTGTCCAAACCTCGTTCACGAAGACCTTGACCTTTAGTCAAGCCTAGCATATTGCACGAACCCTGTTCACCCTTAGATGAAGCTGAGTGAAGCAATCGAAGATATATCATCAAGCACTTCAAGACCCAATGGAGCAGTCACATCAAGGAAGAAGCAACACATGAACGTGCAGACTACCTCAGACCCAAATTTCCATATATTTTCAATGCCTAGCCTAGGAATCTCGAGGATGAGATTCTTGTAAGGGGGTAGGCCTGTCACACCCTGTGTTTTACCCCCTCTAGACAGCAACTTCTTTCTCCCCCTCCACTTTTCTTCTCCCCTAAGGCACCTCGAGAGCACACATTGGCCATTTGCATATTGTTTGCACCCTCTAGATCCCCTAGACACAAGTGGTCATGCCCTACCTGCCAAGGACATGCCCTAGCATGCAATGGAAGCGCTTTGGAACCTGCTGTACAAGGAGACACGTGAGCCGCTGGGCCGGAGTCAATGCACGCACAGTCGGCCGCAGCAACAACTAGTGACCAACGTGAGTGGTAAGTCCCTCTAGGCCACCCCTTCCATTTTGTCCCGATTCCTATGCTCAAGTAGTCAAATGTACTTGCTGATTCAGACTAAGTTCGAGTCACAGTTGAGTTATCAGTTTGTAGTTGTACTGATTGATGTGTATCAGCTCTAGATGAAACTAATACTTGTAGTTGTAGTGTTAGTTGCAGTCTAGGGACTTGATTTAATTACTAGTATGTGTATGCATAGAGTAGACTTGATGTATGTGTATGGAGAGTTGCACACAAGAGATTTGTTATTTAAATGTACTATTAAAATGCAGACAAAAGTTATTTCATCTAGCATCCAATCCAATTTGTTGTAACTATGAGTGTCTTTTCATCTTACTTATGCTGTTATATTTTATATAATAAATTATTTCTTATTTTGACCTCTCTTCTCATTGCTCATATGTTAGGCTAACTAGTTGTGTCATTTGTTTTTTATAGATGGAAGATCAAAGCTCTCATATGTCGGTGTCACGCGTCTCCCCTTACATCGCTTGAACCATGTTTATTTTATGTTTGTGGCTCAAGTTATGTTTCTGTTTATTTGAGTTGTGCACTATTATATTTGATTTATGCTTGTGTTGTTTATATTTTCTATTTATTTGATCTATGCTTGTGCACTATTATATTTGGTCTATGCTTGTGAACATATGCTCTATATTGCACCGTTATTGTTAAAGATCTCGCGTGTGTTGTACTCTGAATGACACGCTACATATGGACTACCTAAAATTGGTGCAGTGTACTGGACTGAATATTTCTGGTTATGGGTACCCGATTACCCGAACCAAAAAAATTCGGGTAATTTGGGTATGGGTATTTATGTGGCAGACAAGAAAAAATTCACTAGTCGTATTACCCGCAAACCGAACTAACCGAACCAAAGAAACCAAATTATCTGAACGCCTAGGCTGACCGATATGTTAAGCTAACAATTTGTGTCATTTGATTTTTCTAGATGGAAGATCAAAGCTCTCATATGTCGGTGTGAGGCACCTCCCCTTACATCGCTTGAACCATGTTTAGTTTGTGTTTATGACTCAAGTTATGTTTCTGTTTAGTTGGGTTGTGCACTATTATATTTGACCTATGCTTGCATTGTTTATATTTTCTGTTTATTTGATCTATGCTTGTGAACATATGCACTATATTTTACTGTTATTGTTAAAGATCCCGCCCGTGTCGTACTCTCAATGTCAGGTTACATATGCACTATCTGAAATTGGTGCAGTGTACTCTACTGAATATTTCGAGTTGTGGATACCCGAATTACCCGAACCAAAATGTTCGAATAATTGGGGTACAAGTATTTATGTGGCACACAAAAAAGTGGTTTCCATTTTTCACTAACCGTATTACCTGCAAACTTAACTAACTGAACCGGAGAAATCAAATTACCCAAACACCCAGGCTGAATTCACCATGTATTAAGGTTTTGTTTCGGTTCTCTATTAAAAGGAGACATTAATATCCCTTAGTTTGCAATAGAACCCCGCTTCCATGGGAGGGTAGGACAAAATATGTCATGCAAGTTCTTATCGCAAGCACATATAACTATATACAAAATACATGCCTATATTATATTGATGAATTGGAGCTAGTTGTGTGTCGCCCTAGTGTGTAACTGTTACATGATGAATGTCATCTAAATAATTATCCATCATCGATCCATGTGCCCGCGCTTTACATATACTGAACCTTTCTAAGTTACTACTGTTGCTGCTACTGCCACACCTGCTACCCAATTGCTACTACTACTACCATTACCAAAATTGCTGCTATCAATGTTATTGTTACTACTATCATTTGCTGTTCTACTAAATCCTTCCCGCGGAGAGATATACCAGGTGTAGTCGAATTGACAACTCAACTGTCAAGGCCAATAAATATTTTTTGGCTCCCCTTGTGTCGAATCAAAAGTTAGGGTGAAATACTACCCGTGAAAATTGTCGCGATCTCCCATACTTTTGGGTTATGACTCCGTTGACCCTAATATCAAGCCTATAAATTCCTTTTCCTTGAGAAAAAAAGAGAGAAGATTTCAACACGGTTTGCAAAATAGAACCTCCACCACCTCATGGTCTTCCTCGGGAGGGCTGATCTATAATCCGTTTGGAGCACCGGATAGGGGGATTCGTCGTCGTCGTCATCACCAACCCTTCTCCATCAACAATTCCATGATGCTCACCACCGAGAGTGAGTAATTCCTTCATATACTTGATGTAGGTTCATGGGATTGGATGATATTTATCATGTAATCGAGTTATTTTGATAAGACTTGATCCCTAGTATCCACTATGTTCTGAGATTGATGTTTCTATGACTTTGCTATGCTTAATGCTTGTCTAGGGCCCGAGTGCCATGATTTCAGATATGAAGCTATTATGTTTTCACGAATATGACAGTGTTTTGGATCCTATCTTTCAAGTTGTATGCACCTATTATGTGTTATGGTCCGTATACCCCAAAGTGTCACTAGTTGGGATCATCTCCGGTGATGACCGTAGTATGAGGAGTTCATATATTCACCATGTGTTAGTGCTTTGTTCCGGTTCTATATTAAAAGGAGACCTTAATATCCCTTAGATTTCCTTATGTACCTCGCTTCCACAGGGAGGGTATGACAAAAGATGGCATGAAAATTGTTACTATAAGAACATAGGACTATATACAAAATACATGCCTACATTACATTAATGAACTGGAGCTAGTTCAATGTCGCTCTAGTATGTAACTGTTATATGATGAATGTCATCCAACACAATTATCCATCATCGATCCAATGCGTATGCTTTTCGCATATTGATTTTTTTAAGTTACTTTTGCTACTGCCGCTGTAACAACCATCATAATCGCTACTACTACTGTTCCAATTGTTCTTGTTACTTTGCTACTAAAACATTGCCACAGGAAGAAATCCCACGTGTGGTTGAATTGACAACTCAATTGCTAAGACCAATAGATATTATTTGGCTCCCCTTATGTCGAATCAATAAATTAGGGTGTAATATTACCCGTGAAGACTGTTGTGATCCCCTATACTTATGGGTTATCAGGGTCTTACTGCTTGTAGTTTCTAATTTGTAGTTTTTAATTGTAGTTTCTAGTTTTATAGTTTAAATTAGGGTTAGGGTTAGGAATTTCTTTATAGTTGTAGTTTCTCTACAATTGTAATTTCTAGTAGTAGTTTTAACAATCTAATATTAGATAGATTGATAGTTTCTATAGTTTATAGATAGAATGATAGTTTCTATTTTCTATAAGTTTTTAATTGTAGTTTCTAGTTGTAGTTTTGATAAATTGTAGATTGATATTTTCTAATTGTAGTTTCTAGTTGTGATTTTTATAGTTTTGAATTATAGTTTCTAGTGGTAGTTTTCACAAATTGTAGAGTTATAGTTTCTAATTGTAGTTTCTAGTTGTTATTTCTATAATTTTAAATTGTAGTTCTAGTTGTAGTTTTGACAAATTGTAGATTGATAGTTTCTAATTGTAGTTTCTATAGTTTATAATTGTAGTTTCTAGTTGTAGTTCTAGTTGAAGTTTTGATAGGTGTCTTCAATTCTTTATAGAGATATATACTATAAGCGCTAAGTTTTGGCGAACCATTAATTTATTTTTGTTTTGCCAAATTTCTAGCACTTAACGTGTCCATTTTTATGTAGAGGTCATGCCAAATTCCTTTGTTTATTTTTTATTCATATTGCTTAGTAGTAGATGTCTTAAGTTCTTTGGAGGGATTCATACTATAAGGGCTAATGTTTTAGTGAAGCGTTAATTTATTTCCGTTTCGCTCAATTTCTAGCACTTAGTGTTCCCATTTTTATGCAAAGGTCATGCAAAAAAAAATTGTTTGTTTTTGATTCATAATGTGTTGTACTAGATTTCTTTAGTCTTCACACGGATCCAAACTAAGTGCTAAAGTTTTGGCCAAATGTTAATTTAATTCTGTTTTGCCAAATTTCAAGCACTTAATATGTCCCTTTTACAGCAGAGGTCAAGTCAAAAAAATAGTATATTATAAATTTATTTATATGCATGTTCTAGGTATTTTTTTCCTGAAATAACACACAACGGGAGGTGTCGTGGTGTTTTTTAGAGGCTATGCGGGAAAAATGCCGCCCAAATCCAAAATCCTAGGACTAGCAAGAAACAATGGCTGGACACGTTCAACATCGCCGAGGAAGAGACGTGTGGTTATGATGCCATGGTGCTCGAGTACTAGGGGCCAAGGGTCTAGCTCAACTTTCCTGAGGATGCTTGGTGCGCGTGTCAAACAACGCCTCCTAACATGATGATAGTCTTCACAGCCTAGGAGTAGGAGCACCCAAAGGCCGAGGCGCTCATCAGGGCCCGTGATCGGCAAAGCATCGATCCCTTGGTTGAACGATATCTTTGGGAGTATTCGCGTCTGTACACCATTAAGGAGGCGTTGCTGATGACCGCACATAACCAGAAGGATGCCGAGGATGGCCAGATAGACTGGGACCGAGTCGTCGACTCATTTGATGAGGATGAAGACTTTGTCTCTGATGTTGACTTAGATTAGGAGTTGATCCCTCCATCGTGGCTAATCATATAACTCCGTGCTTGAGATATTTGAATCTTTAATTTAGTACTTATGAAAGTTTCTATGGCATACTATAAATGTCCGTGACTTTACAGAGCCTTATTTTGTAGACTTGGTAAACCTTCTTATATATATCAACGTACTACCTGGTTCTAGCAGTGTTGGTAATATGTGATCATACCTCACCGTGATGAATTTTTTATGATGCTTCTCAATATTACTTTCATGACTTAGAACTAATGTTAAGAGTGTTTAACTTCTTGAAGGAGGGATCATGGTGCGTAAGGTCTACAATGTGTGCAAAAATCCATGTATGGATAGTTTATCCCATGCACTATAATTCGGGATCTTCTCGACGAAAGGATTCAAAAAATCTGTTGTAACAATGTTTAAATTTATCATCCTATTCTGACCATTTTTTGAATTCTTGTAGTGTGCATACCATTTAATTATTAACTGCGTTTTTTAATTGTTACCTAGTGTATCACATGCAACATAATGGTCGAATTCAATAATTTAACCGGTAACAGTTTTAACTTTTTGGATGATCAAGGACAATCATATGAAATTGATGTTTGTAAACAAAAAAATAAAACCATCACAGGAGGCGATGGATGGAACAAGTACATTAAAAATAGTGAGCTCATCTCGGGGAGAGTACATAGGCTTTTACTTGAAGAATGAAAGAGCTTGTTGAGGATGTGAAGGCCAATCTCATACAGATCCTACCATCAAGTGTCCACAACTTGGGGAGGCCATTTGTGCACCATTTTACAAAGACCAACATCATGAAACACACCATGGTATGTTTTGTATTCTTTTCTCTCTTTTTTGTTCATGACCCTATATGGTGAAATGTCTAACATTGTGTGCTCTATTTTGCTTTTAATCATAGGATCATAGAAATGGCCTATGAAGACAATTTCTAGCGAGGACATCCCTGTTACTGGCATGACTCGAGTACTCCTTGGAGCTGCAGGTCCTGTCACCAACATTCAATACAAAGTGGACATAAACGGCCGCATATTATTCTATGAGGTTGGCTGGTGGGAATACCTATAGGGAAAGAATGACAAAGGGTTGACACAATAGTGGTCATCACGATAAGAAACAACAATAATAATAACTTCCAGATGATGGTTGTTGTAGACCTTATTTAGGAATAAGGACCAAGTCAAATATCTCCAAGCCGATGAACTCTTAGTTACTTAGTTAAGTTGCATGTGACACTTTGATGTTGGTGCAATACTTTGATGTTGGTTTGTTAACTCGAACTAATTTGAAGTGTTAGTAGTTGTTATGAAGAGTACTTATTACCTAGTGAACTTTCAATCCTAAGGTTACAATGCCTGCTTTATTTGCTTCTAATATTGAATTTCTGAAATTGGTTTTATGAAAAACGCAACCATGACAGCACAATTGTTGTTGTGGATGCAAATTTTTTAATTCGCATGCCTAATCTTTGAGTGGCGATTGCTCTAAATGGCCCGCCACTTCAACAAGAATAAAAGTGGTGGGCACATGCATGTTGCATGCCACAATAGAGACTCTGCCAATGGCGATAAAATATACTTTGCTCGCCACTAAAAGGCACTACCAGTGACGGGTAGGCACCCACCACTGATGCAGTTATAGTAGTGCTGGGAGGTAAGTGGCGGTCGCCCCTGGGAGCTTGGCCCGCCATTGTTGGCCTTTTTGCACCCTCAACTTCTAGGCATTCCTGAAGTAGTGCAAGTTCTTATTATAAGCAAGTATAACTATTTACGGATTACATGCCTACATATGATTAATGAATTGGAGCTAGTTTTGTGTCATTTAGGTTGTGACTGTTACATGGTTAATATGATCCAAATATCCATCATATTGTGCCCGCTAACTTACTACTACTTTTGCTGCCATTACAACCATTACTGCTACTGTTACCGCTACTACTACTATCAAAGCTATCAAACTATTGTGATACTAATACTTTTGTGTAGAAAAATAATATTCCAGGTGCCGTTGAATTGACAACTCAACTGGTAAGGCTTATAAATATTTTTTGGCTTCCCTTGTGTCGAATCAATAAATTTGGGTAAAATAATTCCCCCGAAGACTGTTTCAACGTCTTATACTTTCAGGTCATCAATGCTAAATCAAAACCTAGTGGAGATGAGAGAAATCTTTTTGTGCTCTGAAAGTTTACTCGCCAACCAGAGATGTTGTTCTTCTTGACAGGGAGAGATATCATTCGGACCGAGGAATCATCTTACTTGTTCCTTAAGTAAAGTTGTTGGGTGTGTTTGAAATCTGACCGTCGAAAATGTGTCGGTTGGTCATTGACGAGATGGCATGTACAAAATGATCTTTCCCACTTGGGAAGACTGAGGCTATAAATAGGAATCCTGCTCGAACATTGTTCGTTGGCTCCTCCGTGTGATTGAAAAAGTTGTCATAGCTCCCTCTCCCCCGGAAGATTTGAGTTTAAAATCTACCGAGAGAAAAAACACCAGAGCCGAAAAATTAGATAGTGGTTTAGCATCACCGAAATATAAGTCTAGTAAGCTTCACTTATTACTCATCAGAGCTGCCAACTCTCCAGACGGTTAGGTGTCAAGTTTTTCAGTGACCAAGAGTAGTTGTGGTTCACGAAGAGAACATCTATGTAGGTTATGGACATCACCTCAAGCATCTACCCCAAGTGATAAATAGTAGTTGGGGAACTAGTTCCCGAGGAGAATAGGCCGAGGAGAGTTTATCTTTTGTGGTGAATCATAAGTTCCTCCAACCAGATGTAGCTCCTTTGCATAAGAGATAACTAGTCGAACAAATACCCTATCACCACCGAGAATCACTTGTCACCTCTAAATCTCATTTATCTTCATTTTTTTGTTCTAGTTTATGATTCGACCATATGCTTTTTCTTCTATAAATTCTTTAGTTTCTCATTGATAGTTTTCTCTCAAAGGATTGTTTCTGTTTTGTTATTCCATTGTGGTTTATTGATGGATTTGAAGTTTATCAAAAGAAAATTTAAATCTCTCATTCACCCCATGTGGTAGACATACCTCATTCCTACAATTGGTATCGGAGCCATGTTCTCCTTGTTTGTGCTTTTTAAGATCTAAGAGCCTTGGATTTTAAGTATGTCTTTAGTGAATTACAATTCAAAGATGAAGATCCCAGTCCTTGATAGGACGTACTACTCTTTGTGGAATTAAAAGATGAAGATTCATCTTAGGGCTATTGATGATGACATGTAGCGTGTTATTCAACATCACCACATGACCGAGACCCTAGGATATTTAGTCCATGGGAAAAGAGGTTGGTTCACATGGAGGCTCCAGCAAAGGATGAAATATGCGTTCATGTGTCATGATCACAATTCCTTCGGTACCGAGGATTAAATACAACCAAATAACTCAAGGACATCCTCAAAAAAAGCAATGAGGGCATGTCCTCATAGAAGGAGGCTCGAATTGATACTCTTCATGCAATATTCAACCGCTTCAAGGGAAATGGAAATGAATGCCGTCAACAAACTTTCAATCGCTTGAGTGGCATTGCAAATGAATTGCAAGGTCTTGGAGCTAAGGATGTCACTGATCATGCAGTTGTGAAGAAATTGCTAAGATCGTTGAATAGTTCATTCGACACTATTGCATGATGATTACAGAAAGCGATGATTTGAAGTTACTCGACTTTATTGATATCGTGGAGAGGCTGAACGCTCACGAGGAGCAAGAATAAGAAAAGAAAGATATTTATGGTTCAAATTATCGGAAGAGTCACACACTTAAAGCTATGGTTGAATCTTCCTCTGAAGATAATAAAGAGGAACAATATTATGACCCTCAAAGTATCAACAAATATCTCGCGCTGATAAGAAAATGATTCCGAAAGAAATATATATTTTAGGAGAAAGGATCCAACAGTTTAAACAAATCAAAGTGTTAGTTTAACCCCTTAGGACACTACACTTGCTTCAAATGCAAGAAGCCTAGACATTTCGTTCCTAACTGTCTAGTATGGGGAGGAGAAATACACGCTAGTGCAAGATTTCACTTGGGAAACAATAAGTATGCAAGGGCAAGAGCAAGAACTATGATTGAGATGATGAGCACAAGACCAAGAATTTATTCAAGAAGAAGGATAGTTCATCCAAGTCTACTTCAAGATCTTCTTTGAGAACTCCATCAAAGTCTACTTGTAACCGAAAGAAGTTCTCCCCCAAAGCCAAGGAACAGATGGGGAAGGAAATGGACTCCGGTGAAGAAGCATCGAAATCTATAGAAAGAGTATGAAGAAGAATCAGACTCATACATGGCTGGCATCGTATGCACGTCCACACCCACATCAAACTTCGTTGACAACAACTGAAGTGATGACATCGCCCCTGTATGTTGATTCACGGCGAAATATTCAACGAGAATGTACCTCCCAAGCATCACAAAGTATACACCACTAATAAATTTTCTTCAGATGATGACGATCATACTAAGACGATAAAAAATGTTAAGAAACAACAATTCTCTGTGGATAAAATTGAGAAAACCCCTAGGAAGTCCGAAGGGTTGTTAGACGTGGAGATGACGAAAAATCAAAAGATGACACTAGAGCACTTCCTCTCGAGTCACAAATGGATGAATTGGTCAAACGTCATGATTTTCTCTCGACACACCACAAGAGGCTGAGTTATGATTACTTGAAGAGGAAACACGAACTCGAGTCGTTAAGAAAGGCTCATGAGGATTTGCTAAGAGAAAATTCTCTTCTCACCCAGCAACCCAAAGAGTGACCTGAGGTATTTGTACCATCTTGCTTAAAATGTCTTGAATGCAGCAATGATGAATCCAATGTTGAATCTTCTAATACTACTAAAACAGATGATTCCACTATCAATATAGTTGCTAACCCCTCACTTGAGGAAAATGCTATGTTATATGATGAAAATGATAGGTTGAAGGATCTTCTTCACACATGTATGTTCAAAAGTCTACAAGGGAATTAAACGTTATGTGATGTTATGAAGAAATCCATTCTTCACAAAAATAAAATGAATGATCGGGTTTTGAAAGGTAAATAAATGAAAATGGCACCTCTCGGAACCCAATCAATATCCTTGTACAATCTGGGTTCCTCCTAAGAGAAAACCCCTTAATCCTCCATTGCTCTCAGGGTATAACGACCCCATTCCTGTATATGATGATGAGGAATCACTTGACAACTATAAGTTCTTCAAAGACCAGCGTGGCCGAACATTTGATTCTTACATTGGTTCTAGCTGGAGAAATGGATACAAAAGGAAAACATCTAGGTTCCAAAAATTGTTATCAATCCATTACTTGTTATTGGTTTCTAACCGTTCAGGCTCACTACATACTCAGAAGACTCGCCAAAATTAGTATATGCATTCTTCTTCAAACCACTATACTAATATATGTGGAAAGAATTTCAATGCATATTCCTTAAACTATGTTAACTCCTTCCCAATAAACAATTCATACGGTTACCGAAAGAAATCTTACCCTGCTAGTCAGAAAGTGAATGTTTTTCACCAAACTCCCAAGATGTGGGTGATTAAGAAAGCCTAATTATCTTGTAGGACTATGTCTCCGGATGTACAAAATGGATCATGGTTAGTGTATGCACTAGTCATATGATGAGAGATAAGTCATTGTTTGTCAACCACAACCTTCGTGCTTCTTGTGAGAAGTTGTTGGACCAATAGAAGTGGTGTCTAGAGGAGGGGGGGGGGTGAATAGACTACTTGCATAAATTAAAATCCTAGATTTTCCCATTTTAATGGTTGGCAGATTTTAGCAATTTTAAAAAATTTAGTGCACCCTACACATGCTAGTCAACAAATATGGCAGGGGAAAGTAAAGACATTGCACATGTAAGTAAAGAGTAGAGTTTAGGAAGATCAAACACAAAGATGAACACGTCGACTTTTGGCGTAAATCCGATAGATAGTGCTATCGTACGTCCATGTTGATGGAGACTTCAACCCATGGAGGTTAATGGCTCCGTGAGTCCATGGAGGCCTCCAGCCACAAGGGATCCACGAAGAATTGGCCTTGTATATTCCACCATGGCTTACGTCCACATAGGACTAGCCTCACTCATAGTAGATCTTCACGAAGTAGGCGATCTCCTTGCCCATACAACCTTCTTGGTTTAACTCCACAACAAAAAGTAGGAGGATCCCAAGCGACGCCTAACCAATCTAGGAGGCAACACCCTCCAAAAGGTAATAGATGTTGTAGAACGATGAACTCCTTGCTCTTGTGCTTCGAAAAATAGTCTCCTCAACACTGAATCATTGTCTCACAGATTTAGCATGGCTAGGAGAGATTGATTTTGAGGGAATCAAATTGGGGATTCTAGAGATCAAGTTTCAAACGGTCGGATTGGAATCTCTTGATCTCAACACATGAGTAGGTAGGTCTCTCTCAGAAAAATGGATCTGGCAAGTGTGTGTGTGTGCGTGTGTGTTCTGAGTGCATCCTGTGCGAATGAGAGCAGGTAGAGGGGTATATATAGGCATCCCCCATAATCCAAACATTACAACATTATTTCCTAACTCGGTGACACCGAAATAAATCTCGGTGGTACCGAGTTGCACTAAATGTGGCAACTTTTGAATTCTCGATGAGACCGATATATAAATCTCGGTGGTACCGATATGGGTGTCCTAGGCAGTTTCCAAATCTTGGTGAGACCGATTCCAATCTCAGAAATTCCGATTCTTGGAATTTTCTCAACACAAAGTTGGTCACATACTTTTGGTGGCACCGATGTGAAACTTGGTGGTACCGAGAGATTAGGGTTTGGCAAATGATGCATCACTAGAAAAATTGGTAGGGCCGAGTGGAAAAGTTGGTGGCACCGATTTTGCTGGTTTAGCTTGGGACAAAGATATTTGTGGGAGAATGAGTGAATATTTTTGATGGCTATCTCTAAGCACTTGAGCAACCAATTCATCATAATACCTCAACCCCTTTTAATAGTATTGACTTTCCTTTGGACTCAAAAGTGATTTATCACAAATGTAAAATGTAGAGTCCTCTTGCTTGAAGCTTGAGCCAATCCTATTCCTTTCCTTGCATCAAGGGGATTTTCCTCACAATCCTTTGGCCAAAGCTCTCTATGGACTATACCTGAAATATACTAGGTAAAAGTGTTAATCCAAGAGACAATGTATGTTGTCATGAATTATCAAAACCACCAAGGGAGCATATGTGATTTCAATGTCCCCTTTTTTGGTAATTTATGACAACATACAATAAAAGCTTTAATTAAAGATAGGCATTAGAATATGATAGGTTTGAAAGATATATGACTAGTACAAGCTCCCCCTAAATGTGTGCAATCCCTTTTTAAAGGATAGTTGCTTTGGACTACATGTTCACACACATGGTAGAAGGAAAATACAAGTCATATAAATCTTGGCTATATGCATCAAACATATGTGAATGGAGAACTTCCATGTTCGAGACTCACTCTTGCAAACAATTTGTGCAAGAGACAAGAGATCGTCACGAACAAGGATATGATGCATATACTTACCTTGAGGTTCTTGAGCGTCTTAGCAGTAGGAGTACACGTGGGAAAACAAATGTTAGATAACACAAGGTTCTCTATTGTAAAGATGCAAAGAGATTCAAAAGTACCAAGATATGGAGAACATATGAGAAATCTGATTTGATGATAAATATGTCTCCAAGAGAATTTAGAACTTTCTCCCCTTAGAGTGAGTATTTAAGATTACCTCTCCCCCTGAATCATAGCATGTAGATATTGGGAGTAGGTAGGGTGAGACAAGTTCAATCGAAAGATAAAAATAAAACTATTACATCTCTCCCCTTAATGGTATTTATCCCCCACTATATGTAAGGTTTGATATATATCCCCTTAGGTAGACCTCCCCTTAGGTATATGTCTCCCCCTTTGACTGAATATTATTGGAAGCTTTGATATTTCTCCCCCTTTGCCATTAATTTCCAAAAAGGTCAGAGGGTAAGGGATCATTGAGAGAAAGGGATCCTTGATTCTTCTCTCTTTGATAAGGGTTCCTTGAATTTGTCTTTTCTCCCCCTTAAGAATAGATAAGAGTTCCTTGAACTATCTCCCCCTATGTTAGGGATCCTAGATGTTTCTCCCTCTTATATTGTGTGATCACTAAATACCCCCCCCCTAGAGAAGTTTTCTCACCCTCAAAACTTTTGGGAAGCAAAATTATATCCTCTTTGGCAAAAATGAAAATGCTCAATAAGATCTTAGGAGGTAATAAAACTTGGGATCACTGAACATTTCCCCCCCTTAGGCAAAAGTCTATAAATGTCTGAAAATCATAGGCGGTGATAAATTTTGGAGTCACCGAGGCATTATGGTTTGGTATAACTAATAATAATAGTAGGCCTCCGGGAGAAATCGGTTAGACCCAGTTTCCCAGATCGGTGAGATCAAGTTGCAATGAAAATTGACCTCTTAACTCAAAATAGACAGAAAATAGCCACAAACTTTTAAAAAGGAAATATCCAAGGTTTTAAAAGTAAATAAGAGAAAAACACACATTTTTCATTTATTTAAATATATGCATACATATATATGAGAGTAGAATGGTTCCAAGAAAGCATGCAACAAGAATATGAACCATACAAGAATCTCCATCTAGATGTTGGGTGGTGACTAGGTCACCTATATTAGAGTATATTGACTTGAGGAGTCAAGTAAGAATGCTTGATCATAGGTCATACTCATTGTTAATCACAAAATGGGGTTACCATTTTGAAATTAAGATTTTTAATGTATTCATATCACATGAGTTACTTTACCTCATGACTTGGTGCAAAGCTTTATCAAGGATATGAGTACATACCTTCGAATAATGTTGATGACATGGCATGTAGGTGAACTTGTCGTGGATGCTCAACGCTGATGATGATCATCTTGAGTTTGGAGCTATCATTGTCGTTTTGGTTCACTTTTCACCTACATTGGTTAGTCATGCAAGGAATAACATAATATATATCCAATTGACATGAGTGATTGTATTCGTCAAATAGCTGTCAAGGATCTGATTTTATTGTCTTCTTCCTTCATCTCCGAAGAAGGGGTTGTTGATACTTCACCATGTCAAGATTGCTTTTGATGTGAGTTGATGGCAATCTTGTGGAGTGTAGTTTTTCCAAGTACCTACAAAAGGTTAGATGCAATACAAGGGAGCATCATTTTCCAAGATATAGGATAGTGTCAAATCAATATCGTCATGGAATAATCAAGTAAGATCATGCCCTTGCATGCATCCGAGTGAGTCTAGCTCAAGTTTGAAGCACCAATGATGTTCAACTCACTCCTCAAATGACAAAACACTTTCTCATCAAGTGGCTTGGTAAAGATATCACCCAATTTTTGGTTGGTACAAACATGCTTGAGATTAATATCTCATTTACCAACATGATCATGAATGAAATGATGTAGCACTTGAATATGTTTAATTCATGAATGTTGCACATGATTATGGGAAATTTTACTAGCACTTTCATTGTCACACAATAATGGAACATGTATCACATGGATTCCATAGTCCTTAAGAGTTTGAGTCATCCATAGTAATTGCGCACAACATGATCCGGCGGCAATGTATTCCACTTCGGTAGTAGATAAAGATACCGAGTTTTGTTACTTGAATGACAAAGACACAAGAGATCTCCTAAGAAATTGGCATGTACCTGAGGTGGATTTTCTATCAATCTTGACTCCGGCATAGTCCGAGTCGGAATAGACAACAAGATTAAAAGAATATCCCTAGGGATACCATATGCCAAAGTTTGGTGTATATATCCGGTATCTTACGATTCTTTTCACAGCCAATAGATGACACTTCTTAGGTGATGTTTGATATCAGGCACATATGCAAATACTCAACATGATATGGGATGGGAGGTACATAGATATAGCAATGAACCTATCATTGATCAATAAACCTTTTGATCAACCGGTTTGTCCTCCTTAGTGAGCTCAACATGTCCATTAGTAGGCATGGGGGTTCTCATACCTTTGCACTCTTGCATGTTCAACTTCTTGATTAAGTCCTTGGTGTACTTGGTTTGAGATATAAATGTACCTTCTTTCGATTGTTTTATTTGTAAACCAAGGAAGAATTTCATATCACACATCATAGACATCTCATACTTCTCTCACATTAACCTTACAATTTTCTCACTAAAGTGTGGGTTAGTAGAACCAAAGATAATATCATCCACATATATTTTGCACACAAATAGTTCTCCATTAACTCTTTTAGTGAATAAGGTTGCGTCAATTTTACCAATCTCAAAACCCTTTTCAATGAGAAACTTCGTTAGGCATTTGTACCAAGCTCTAGGGTCTAGTTTAAGACCATATAAATCTTTACGAAGTTTGTAAACATGATTAGGTTTCTTAGGGTTCACAAAGCAGGGAAGTTGTTTGACATAAACCTCCTCCTCAATTTCACTGTTTAGAAAAGAACTTTTTATATCCATTTGGTAAAGACTAATATCATGGTGATTGGCATAAGATAAAAGAATGCATATGGCCTCAAGTCTATCAACGGGGGCATAGGTCTCACCGTAGTCCATACCTTCAACTTTCATGTATCCTTGGGATACGAGACGCGCCTTGTTGTGTATAACTTAACAATTTTCATCTTGCTCGTTCTGAAACACCCATTTTGTACCGATGATGTTGTGCTTGTCCTTGTGATTTTCACCAAGTGTCCACACTTGATTCCTCTCAAAGTTGTGTAGCTCTTCGTGCATGGCATTCAACCAATTTGGGTCTTGAAGGGCTTCCTCAACCTTCATAAGCTCAATGCTAGAGATAAATGAGAATGCTAACAAAAGTTAGCTAAACAAGATTTAGAGCGAGTGATTCTCCCAGTTTGTATGTAAACGGAGATTTGATTCAGCGGATGATCCTTGTCCACTCTTGCTCGAACTCATGACAGCTTGTTCTTGTTGGATGGTGGAGCTTCCTCCTCATCATCTTCTTGTTCGTTATCGTTGACAGTGTAATCTCCTTGAGGTGGTGGTGAGGAAGGTTGAGGTGCATCCTCATGATGTACTTCTTCCTCTTCTTCATCATGTCATGTACCACTTGTGGATGCCTCCATGTTGTTTTGTGGTTAGCCTTGACACGAAGTAGGAGCTTCCACTTGGGTTAATGAAGTACTTTCCTTCACCTCCATGGGATGAATCTTGCAGATAGGTAGATCTTGGATGGCTTCCAAAGGTTCCTTATCTCCTACATCATTTGGCAGTTGTTCGACTTGTGAACCGTTAGATTCATCAAACTTCACATCTACTATCTCTTCAACTTTTTGAGTGAAGTTGTTGTAGACACGGTAAGTGTGACAGTTTGATCCGTAACCAAGTAGGAAACCTTCATGAGATTTAGGAGCGGATTTAGAGCGATGATGCTTATCTAGAATGTATCACCTAGAGCCGAATACTCGAAAGTATCCAACTTGGGGTTTGTTACCAGTGAGTAGCTCATATGCCATTTTACCAAGAAGCTTGTGTAAATAGTGTCTGTTTATGGTGTGACAAGCTGTTTCCACGGCTTCTGCCCAACAGTGTCTTGGCGTCTTGTGTTCGTCAAGCATCGTTCTGGCCATATCTATGATAGTTTGGTTCTTACTCTCAACAACTCCATTTTGTTGAGGTGTGTACGTTGCCGAGAACTCATGTGAGATACCTTCTTTGTCAAGAAAAGTATCCACATTTGTGTTCTTGAACTCTATTCCTTTGTCGCTTCAAACTTTCTTGATCTTCACTTCAATTTGATTTTGGGCTTTCCGAGCGAAGTTCTTGAATATCTTTCGCACCTGTGACTTATCATCAAGAAAGAATACCCACATAAATCTGGAAAAATCATCAACAATTACTAAACCATAAGAATTTCCACCAAGGCTCTTGTAAGCATTGGGACCAAACAGATCCATGTGAAGCACCTCGAGTGGCCTTCTTGTAGTCATGATGTTCTTCACGAGATGACTTCCACCGACTTGTTTTCTTGCTTGACAAGTACTACAGAGTCTATCTTTGTCAAATATAACATCTTTAACACCAAGAATATGATCACCTTTGATAAGCCCGTCAAGGTTACACATACCAACATGTCCTAGCCTTGTATGCCATAACCAACCTTTCGAAGATTTTGCAATAAGACATGTATGGGGTTTGGATTTTTTAGTGAAATTGACAATGTATAGATCACCTTTGTGAAAACCAGTAAAGACCATGTTATGATTGTCGCTATGAAACACTTGGCAGTCAACATTCGTAAATAGCACATTGAAACCAAAGTTTGTTAGTCCAGATACTGAAGAATATTGTAGCCAAGGGATTCAACAAGCAGGACATTTTGAATGGAGGTATCATGAGATATGGACACCTTACTAAGACCAAGTACCTTACCCTTGGAGTTGTGTCCAAAAGTCACATACCTTCGATGTTCACGATTTGGTGTGATCTCATAGAACATGTCTTTATCTCCGGTCATGTGATCGGTGCATCAACTGTCAAGTATCCACTCTTTCCCTCTGGCCATGTAGTTGCTAAGGTTGGCCATAAGACTAAGGTTCCTCATGGTCTTCTCATATTCGATGTCAAACTCCTCATCTTCATCATAGTAGCCATGCTCCGCATTGTCATCGTCAGACAAAATATCCTCGTCATAAGAATCAAGAATTTCATCAGAAGTTTGACTATGACAATGTTCGTGTTTATGCATGCCAATGGCTTCAACAATAATATTGTTAATGGTAATGACATCTCCTTTAGCACGCATGAGGTCACGAAGCTCAAATAAACATTTATCAAAATTAGGATCATTTGGCTTCATTTTGTGAAAGGCAATGAACTTATGGAAAATCATATCAAGATTTTTCAGGGAATATTATGGCTATCTTTTCTCTAAGTTTTTCCACAAAGTATGAGCACACTCAAAATTCTACATTTGATTAAGCACATTTATCGGCAGTCCCCTAATGATTAGATTTACAGTTTTAAGATTGCCAAGCATAACAAGTTCTTCATCATGAGAATGATGTAAGGGATAAATGGGAGGCACATAGGGATATTCAAGATACTTGCTCAAATGGAATTCATCAAATATATCAAGCATTTCATCTTTCCATTGTCTATAATGGCCTCCATTGAGAATAGGCACTCAACAACTAATTAGGCACATCCTTCTTCCTCCAATGGTGTTGAATCGATAGAAGAGGTGTCTAGAGGGGGTGAATAGACTACTTGCATAAATTAAAATCCTAGCCTTTTCCCAATTTTAGTGGTTGGCATATTTTAGCAATTATAACAAGTCTAGTGCACCCTACACATGCTAGTCAACAAATATGGCAGTGGAAAGGAAAGACATTGCACATGTAAGTAAGGAGTAGAGTATAGGAAGATCAAACGCAAACATGAACACGACGATTTTTGGCATGGTTTCGATAGGTGGTGTTATCGTACGCCCACGTTAGTGGAGACTTCAACCCACGGAGGGTAACAACTGCGAGAGTCCACAAAGGGCTCCACCCACAAGGGGTCCACGAAGAAGCGTCCTTGTCTATTCCACCATGGCTTACGTCCACACATGACTAGCCTCACTCACGGTAGATCGTCATGAAGTAGGCGATCACCTTGCCCGTACAAACTTCTTTGTTCAACTCCACAACACGGAGTAGGAGGCTCCCAAGAGACACCAAACCAATCTAGGAGGCACCACCCTCCAAAAGTTAATAGATCGATGCGATAGAACAATGAACTCCTTGCTCTTGTGCTTCAAAAGATAGTCTCCTCAACACTCAATCACTCTCTCACTATTTTGGCATGGGTAGGAGAGATTGACTTTGTGGAAATCAACTTGGGGAGGCTACAGATCAAGTTTCGAATGGTTGGATTGGAATCTCTTGATCTCAACACATGAGTAGGTGGCTCTCTCTCAGAAAAATGGATCTGGCAAGTGTGTGTGTGTGTGTGTGTGTGTGTGTTTGAGTGATTCCTCTGCGAATGAGAGGAGGTGGAGGGGTATATATAGGCATCCCCCAAAATCCAACTATTACAACATTATTGCCCAACTCGGTGACACCGAAATGAATCTCGGTGGTACCGAGTTGCACTAAATGGGACAACTTTTGAATTCTCGATGATACCGATATATAAATCTCGGTGGTACCAATATGGGTGTCCTAGGCAGTTTCCAAATCTTGGTGAGACCAATTATAATCTTGGAAATTCCGATTCTTGGAATTTTCTCAATAGAAAGTTGGTCACATACTTTCGGTGGCACCGACTTGGTGGTAGTGAGAGATTAGGGTTTGGCAAAGGATCTGTCACTTGAAAAATCAGTAGGGCCGACTGGAAAAGTTGGTGGCACCGATTTTTCTGGTTTGGCTTGGGACAGAAATATTTGTGGAAGAATGAGTGAATATTTTTGGTGGCTATCCCTAAGCACTGGATCAACCAATTTATCATAATACCTCACCCCCTTTTAATAGTATTGGCTTTCCTATGGACTCAAAAGTGATTTCTCACAAATGTAAAATGTAGAGTCCTCTTGCTTGAAGCTTGAGTCAATCCTATTCCTTTCCTTGCATCAAGGGGTTTGTCCTCACAATCCTTCGTCCAAAGCTCTCTATGGACTATACCTGAAATATGCTAGGTAAAAGTGTTAGTCCAAGAGACAAGGTATGTTGTCATGAATTATCAAAAGCACTAAGGGAGCATATGTGCTTTCATAAGTTCATTACTTTTGGTGACAACGATAAAGGAAAGGTAATTGGGATAGGTAAAACTGTTATATCCAAGGACAAGAATATTTAGGATGCTTACATGTTTATCCACTTAGAGTCAAGCTCACGTTAGTTGGAAAATGACACGTCTCCGTCGTATCTACTTTTCCAAACTCTTTTGCCCTTGTTTTGGACTCTAATTTGTATGATTTGAATGGAACTAACCCGGACTGACGCTGTTTTCAGCAGAATTGCCATGGTGTTGTTTTTGCACAGAAATAAAAGTTCTCGAAATGGCCTGGAAATTCATGAGGATTTTTTGTGGAATAGATAAAAATAATGGCGCAAGAATCAACCGAAGAAGTGGAGCGTGGAGCCCACTAGCCCACCAGGCGCGACCCTCCCCCTGGCCGTGCCTACCACGCTTGTGGGGCCCATGGAGCTCCGCCGCCTCCAATTCCAGCTCTATTTAGTCCCTTTCATCCGGAAAAAACAAGGAGAAGAGTTCATCATGTTTTACGATACGGAGGCACCGCCACCGCCCGTTCTTCCTCTTGAGGGCAGATCTGGAGTCTGTTCTGGGCTTCGGAGAGGGGAGATCGTCGCCATCGTCATCACCAACCTTCCTTCATCGCCAATTCCATGATGATCTTCACCGTTCGTGAGTAATCTCATCGTAGGCTTGCTGGACGGTGATGGGTTGGATGAGATCTATCATGTAATCGAGTTAGTTTTGACGAGGATTGATCCCTAGTATCCAGTATGTTCTCAGATTGATGTTGCTACTACTTTGCCATGCTTAATGCTTCTCACTAGGGCCCGAGTGCCATGATTTCAGATCTTAACCTATTATGTTCTCGTCATTATATGTGTGTTCTTGATCGTATCTTGCAAGTTGTAGTTCCCTACTATGTGTTATGACCCGGCAACCCCGGAGTGACAATAGACGGAACCACTCCCGGAGATGACCATAGTATGAGGAGTTCATGTATTCACTAAGTGCTAACGCTTTGTTCCGGTTCTCTATTAAAAGGAGAACCTTAATATCCCGTAGTTTCCATTAGGACCCCGCCGCCACGGGATGGATGGACAATAGATGTCATGCAAGTTCTTTTCCCTAAGCACGTATGAGTACATACGGAATGCATGCCTACATTACATTGACAAACTGGAGCTAGTTACATATCTCCCCGTGTTATAACTGTTGCATGATGAATATCATCCAGCATAATTATCCATCACCGATCCAATGCCTACGAGTTTTTCCTACTGGTCCTTGCTACGTTACTTTGCTGCTACTGCTATCACTGCTACTACCGTTACTTTGCTGCTACTGTTGTCACTGCTGTTACCGTTACTCTGTCGCTACTGCTGTCACTGTTGCTAAGTTAGTCTGTCGCTATTGCTGTCAGTACTGCTACTGTTACTCTGTTGCTACTGTTGCTATCACACTACTCTGCTACTTATAATTTTCTGCAGATACTAAGTCTTTCAGGTGTGGTTGAATTGACAACTCAACTGCTAATACTTGAGAATATTCTTTGGCTTCCCCTTGTGTCGAATCAACAAATTTGGGTTGAATACTCTACCCTCGAAAACTGTTGTGATCCCCTATACTTGTGGGTTATCAAGACTATTTTCTGGCGCTGTTGCCGGGGAGGCATAGCTATATTCTCTGAGTCACTTGGAATTTACGTCTGTTGATCACTATGACAAATCCGAGAGATCCAAGAACTAAAGTCTTGCCCTCAACTACGAGGACAGGTAAGGAACTGCCATCTAGCTCTGCACTTGATTCACCTTAAGTTATGAGTAAGTTTGCGACACCACCTCGTGCTTGAAATTTTGATGTGTCGCCTGTGCTTGATGATGCTACTTCTGCAATCCATGATGCTTGTAATGATGCTATGCTTGATACTGCTTTGCCACTAGGTGCATTCCTTGATGCACAAATTCCTAGAGTTGCTGCTAGATGTGATGATACTTCTGAAACTGCTGAGATTATTGAGGTAGAACCTGCTACTTCGCCTATTAGAACTAGCTCTCCTAGATATGAATTACCTAATATGCCCGAGGGTTATGTTATGGAGGGAGAGATAGCTGAGGATTTTCTTGCTTGTAAGGATAGCTATGATGTTGAGAAGTTATTGCATAAGTGGAAATAAAAATCTTTGAACGCTAGGATGAAATACGACCCGAAGTTTGCTACTTCGCCTATCTTTGTGACCAATAAGGATTATGAATTCTCTGTCGACCCTGAGTTAATCACTCTGGTCGAATCTGATCCTTTTCACGGTTATGAGTCTGAAACGGTTGTAGCACATCTTACTAAGCTGCATGATATAGCCACCCTATTCACGAGTGAGGAAAAGATCCGCCACTACTATATCCTTAAGCTGTTTCCGTTCTCGCTAAAGGATGATGCTAAGACTTGGTTCACTTCTCTTGCTCCTGGTTGTGTGCGTAGCCCCAAGGATATGATCTACTACTTCTCTGAAAAATATTTCCCTGCCCATAAGAAGCAAGCTGCCTTGCAAGAAAAATATAACTTTGCGCAAGTTGAAGAACAGAGTCTCCCACAAGCTTGGGGGAGGCTCGTCCAACTACTGAATGCTTTGCCTGATCACCCTCTTGAAAAGAATGAAATACTTGATATCTTCTCTAATGGACTAACCGATGCTTCTAGAGACCACCTAGATAGTTGTGCCGGTTGTGTTTTTAGGGAACGAACTGTAGAACAAGCTGAGACCCTATTGAATAATATCTTGTGCAATAAGAATGCTTGGACTATTCCCGAACCACCTCCAAAGCCAACTCCCAAGAAAAGAGGTATCCTATTCCTCGGTCCTGAAGATATGCAAGAAGCTAAGAAATCTATGAAAGAGAAAGGCATTAAATCTGAATATGTCAAAAATCTACCACCTATCGAAGAGATCTATGGTCCTGATAACCCAATACGGGTAGTAGAGGTAAATTCTCTGCGTAGATTCAATGAGAGTGATATTCCTTTTGATAAACCTGCTAGCTTATGCCTGGATGAATTTGATAACTTTGTTTCCAAACAACAAAGTTTCAATGATTATGTTAGCACACAATTGGAACAAAATGCTCGTATGCTTAGTCATTTAAGTGCTTGTGTGGAGAGAAACGTCAATGATCTTAACCTCTTGAGTAAACATGCCTCTATGGTTACTACTCAAGTAGAACAAGTACTTAAGGCTCAAAATGACTTGCTCAATGAGTTGAATGACAATTATGTTAGAGTTATCACTAGAGGCGGTAGAATGACCCATGAACCTTTGTATCCTGAGGGGCATCCTAAGAGAATTGAACAAGATTCTCAAGGAGTTAGCACTGATGCACCTAGTCATCCTAGGAAGAAGAAGAAAGAAGATAGGAACTTGCACGCTAGCAACCCTGTTGCTGTTACAACCGAGGATCCAAACTATATCTCTATTTCTGATGCTGAAACGTAATCTAGTGATGAACATGAGCCTAACGATAATATCGATAGTGATGTTCATGTTGATGCTCAACCTAGCAATGATAAGGATGTGGAGATTGAACCTGTTGATCTTGATAACCCACATCCTAAGAATAGGAGATACGATAAGAATGACTTCATTGCTAGGAAGCATGGTAAAGAAAGGGAACCATGGGTTCAGAAACCCATGCCCTTTCCTCCCAAACCATCCAAGAAAAAGGATGATGAGAATTTTGAGCGATTTGTTGAAATGATTAGATCTGTCTTTCTGCAAATGCGTTTGACAGATATGCTCAAAATGTCTCCATATGCTAAGTACATGAAGGATATTGTGACTAATAAGAGGAGGATACCTGAGGTTGAGATTTCCACCATGCTCGCTAATTATACCTTCAAGGGTGGAACTCCTAAGAAACTAGGTGATCCCGGAGTGCCCACTATACCTTGCTCCATTAAAGGAAACTACGTTAGAACTGCTTTATGCGACCTTGGAGCTGGTGTTAGTGTTATGCATCTCTCTCTTTATCGTAGACTTGAACTGGATACGTTGACACCCACTAAAATCTCTCTGCAAATGGCCGACAAATCAACTGCTTTCCCTATCGGCATTTGCGAGGATGTGCCTGTTGTGGTTGCTAACGTTACTATCTTAACAGACTTTGTTATTCTGGATATTCCCGAGGATGATGCCATGGCGGTCATCCTTGTAAGACCCTTTTTAAACACTGCAGGGGCTGTTATTGATTGCAACAAAGGCAATGTCACATTCCATGTCAACGGTAATGAGCATACGATGCACTTTCCGAAGAAACATTATCGGGTACATTGCATCAATGCTATTGAAAAAACTTCATCGATTCTTATTGGGAGCTTTGAATGCCCTATACCTACTGTTAAGATGAAGTATGATTTGCTTGTTGGGGATATGCACATCCCCATTGAGGTAACCTAGTGACTATTCAAAAATTCTCCGTTTTCTTTTGCGATTTGAAAAAGTTTGTCAAGGAGACTTGATCAACCTCATTGACGGATTTCCTTCGATGACCATGAGACAGATGAATCAAGGAGTCACAACCCTTTGTTCCAAGCTTTCACCTTTGGTTGCTTAGAAGAAAAATGATAGATTTAGCTTTAGTTTTCCCTATTTTCTGCTTTTTGTGTCCCGTAGAAAAGTGTCCCAAAAATAAAAGTTCTCCGAATGTCCTGAAAATCAAGTATGATTTTTTCTGGAATTTTTGAAAAATTCTGAGACGAAGAGCTAGTCAGGGGGCTGCACCAGTGGGCCACAAGCCCTGGAGGTGCGGGCAACCCCCCTGGCCGCGCCTACCAGGCTTGTGGGGCCCACGTGTCTCCCCTCCACTTATTCCAGCTCCCATCTCCTTCTCCTACCTCCAAAAAAAAATCGTTTCACAGCTCAAACCCGTGTTCTTGCTCTTCTTGCTGCGATTTTCGATCTCCTTGTGCAAAGCCCCATTCACCAAACTATTTTGCGGAAATTGCTCCTTGGTATGTGACTCCTCCATTGGTCCAATTAGTTTTTGCTCTAGTGCCTTATACGTCGCGTATTTTTGCTGCCTTGGTGACCCTGTTCTTGAGCTTTGCATGCTAATTTTAGCTGGTCCCAAGTAGTTTGATGCGTGATATGGCCTCTAGGCACTTGTTGGAGTAGTTGCTATGAGCTTTGTTGAGCCTTGTTCACTTTTCCTTTGAGTCACTAAAAATTTCACAAAAGGAAGATGTTCAGGAGAAACTATCATGGTGGTTCCTCAAGCAAGAGGGGTCCCCATCTCGTGATTCGGGAACCCGATCATTACCAACCGAGGAACGCACAGGTACAACCATGTGAATGGCCTTCCGATGAATTCATGATTGATGCAGGTTTCAAAGACGAGTTTGATACACTTGTTCACAAAGTTGGACTTGAAGAATTCATCTCCGATAAACATGAACATTATACTATTCTCACTGCCTCTTTTGTTCGTAGATTCAAATTTTCAGCTGGCCGTGACACATCTGTACTGTTTGATCTCTATGACAAATCGTATACCATGGATTTAGAGGATTTCAATAGAATTTGCAAGATACATGTTTGGGGTAGTCTCAATGATCCTCCTAAATCTTCGGTTAGAGATTTTTTTCTCTAGTATAACTTTCGGAGAAACTAGAGATATTACGCAGGCTACCATGGGGAGCATTCATTTTCCTGCCTTGCACTACTTTGCCCTCTTCATAGGCAGATGCATTAACGGCAAGATTGAGCATTGTCATGTTTGCGCACCCGACCTTAGTATTCTTAAGAGCGCAGTACGGGTGATAGAAGTTTCAACATGGGAGCTATAATAGAAAGGAGGCTGAATAATAATGCTAATGAAGGGGATTTCTTTTGTGGGATCTATGCCACTCGCATAGCAAAATTTCTTGGAGTACCCATCCGTGAAGGAGATCCCCCGGTCCATACAACTTTCCTTGATCGCGCTGCTATGACACGCTATCAGTTCCTCGAGAGGGATAATGAATCCCTCCTATACCGGTTAATATTTAACCGACAACGTGTTTTCCATATTACCCTTCCTGCTCCTGCCTTCTTTGACTTTCAGGTAAAAAGGAGATATTACATAACCAGAGGAGAGGCACAGGAGTATGAGAGGGAGGCAAAGGTTGCTCGCCTCCATGAGGCAGCTATTCAGGCGGTACCTACAACGCTCCCGTACAACCCCCATTGTGATTTTGGGTATCGCCGGGACCATCCATGGGAGTAGACCAACTTAGGCCAAAAGCCTAAGCTTCGGGGAGTACGTGTTTCTCACCGACTTTATATTCATGCTCACACTTTCACTTTGATAGTCGGTGTTCACACTTTTCCACTGTATCATCCATGTTAGTTTATTTCTTTTTCTCGTTTTCTTCTCGTGTGTCTGTCTAGTTTGAGAAAACCCAGAAAGATTTATTTTTCTTCTTTTGCTTGTTGGGAGCTTTCTCGTGTAAATAGTTTTGTTTTTCTTTGGGTCAAGGTAGAAGACCATGGTTACCATGTTTAGTGGCTCTCGCATGCATATCTGTTTATCTGTCAAAGAGCCATATTACTTTGTCTTCTCCTTTGTGTTTGCTTGCAGATTCTAGCTTAGTCCAATGCACGAGCACTCTTATTATTGTTCACATCATTTGGTCGTGCAAGTGAAAGGCAATAATGACGATATATGATGAAGTGATTCAGCCTGGAAAAGCTGGTATGAACTCGATCTATTTTGTTTTTGTAAATATGACTAGCTCATCGTTCCAGATTCAACTTTGTTGTGAGAGAAACATGTTTGCAATGACAACTTAGAGATCATAGTTTCTGATGCCATGCTTAATTAGCTAGGAGCTTATAATGGTTTGTCTTGGATGCCAACATGAATTTTGAGATGATTATGATGTAGTATGATAGGATGGTATCCTCCTTTGAATTATTCAAGTGGATTGACTTGGCACATGTTTACGCATGTAGTTGAAACAAAATCAACATAGCCTCTATGATATTCATGTTTATGGTGATTTATGTCCTACTCATGCTTGCACTCAATGTTGGTTAATCTCAATGCATATTGATGACTGTTGTCGCTCTCTAGTTGGTCGCTTCCCAGTCTTTTGCTAGCCTTCACTTGTACTAAGCGGGAATACTGCTTGTGCATCCACTTCCATAAACCCAAAGTTGTTCCATATGAGTCCACCATACCTACCTATATGCGGTATCTACATGCCGTTCCAAGTAAATTTGCATGTGCCACTCTCTAAACCTTCAAGAAAATAATCTGTTTTGCATGCCCGAACCGCTCATGTGGTGACAAGGGGCGATCAGTATCTTCCATGCTAGGCGTGTTATCCTCGATATGTGTTTATTCACTATCATTCACGAGAAAGGGGCCCGTAATTGGAATGCCCAGTTCCATGCTCAAATCGAAAAGATAATTGCAAACAAAACTCCCCCTGGATTGTTGTTGGTATGGACGGCACTCGAGTATTCGACTAGTCGTGGAGTGTGATTGATCGGTGGTGGGGGAATCAAAACTTTAGTTTTCTATTTGGGAACCGCCTATAGTATGTGTAGCATGGAAGATGGTGAAAACTCTTGGTCATTGCTTTGACAATGAAAGCAAGCCACCCAAAATTATTTATCTCTGTTTTCAAAGCTTGAGCTCTGCCATCTCTGCAAATGAATGCTTCCCTCTATGAAGGGCCTATCTATTTATGTTCCTATTGAGTCATCCTATTCTTAAAAGAAGCACCAATTAGAGAGCACCTCTGTCATTTCTATGCTTTGCTTTTAACTGATATTGAGTATGACTGTGACCGGATCTTCTTTGCCATGAATTACAATGTTCAGTTAGCCCTTGGTCTTTGAAGGTGCTCTGCATTTATGTTTTGCGGTCTCAGAAAGAGCTAGCGAGATACCATCTGTTCGTATTGCTTCATGATTGTTTTGATTGAAATGTTGATGTTTGAGACTTATTATTATTGCTCGCTAGTTGATTATGCCATTGATATGAGTTTACCGTGAGACCTAGATGTCATTGCTTATGTGGTTAGCTTGTGATCTTGCTGAAAATCTGAATATGAGTTAGACATAATTGCAACAACAAAAACAAACAGAGTTCGTAAAAGTTTTTCTTTTGCCTCTTTCAGTTTGTCAACTGAATTGCTTGAGGACAAGTAAGGTTTTAAGCTTGGGGGAGTTGATACGTCTCCATCGTATCTACTTTTCCAAACTCTTTTGCCCTTGTTTGGGACTCTAATTTGCATGATTTGAATGGAACTAACGCGGACTGACGCTCTTTTCAGCAGAATTGCCATGGTGTTGTTTTTGCGCAGAAATAAAAGTTCTCGGAATGACCTGGAAATTTACAAGGATTTTTTGTAGAATATATAAAAAATACTGGCGCAAGAATCAACTAAAGAAGTGGAGCATGGAGCCCACAAGCCCACCTGGTGCGCCCCCCTGGCCGCGCCTAGCAGGCTTGTGGGGCCCATGGAGCTCCGCCTCCTCCAATTCCAGCTCTATTTACTCCCTTTCGTCCGGAAAAAACAAGGATAAGAGTTCATCGCGTTTTACGATACGGAGGCGCCGCCACCACCTGTTCTTCCTCTGGATGGCAGATCTGGAGTCTGTTCTGGGCTCCGGAGAGGGGAGATCGTCGCCATCGTCATCACCAACCTTCCTTCATCGCCAATTCCATGATGCTCTTCACCGTTCATGAGTAATCTCATCGTAGGCTTGCTGGACGGTGATGGGTTGGATGAGATCTATCATGTAATCGAGTTAGTTTTGACGGGGATTGATCCCTAGTATCCACTATGTTTTGAGATTGATGTTGCTACTACTTTTCCATGCTTAATGTTTGTCACTAGGGCCTGAGAGCCATGATTTCAGATCTGAACCTATTATGTTCTCGTCAATATATGTGTGTTCTTGATCCTATCTTGCAAGTTGTCGTCACCTACTATGTGTTATGACCCGGCAACCCCGGAGTGACAATAGCCGGAACCACTCCCACAGATGACCATAGTATGAGGAGTTCATGTATTCACTAAGTGCTAATGCTTTGTTCCGGTTCTATATTAAAAGGAGAACCTTAATATCCCGTAGTTTCCATTAGGACCCCGCTGCCACGGGAGGGATGGACAATAGATGTCATGCAAGTTCTTTTCCCTAAGCACGCATGACTACATACGAAATGCATGCCTACATTACATTGACGAACTGGAGCTAGTTACATATCTTCCCGTGTTATAACTGTTGCATGATGAATATCATCCGGCATAATTATCCATCACCGATCCAATGCCTACGAGTTTTTCCTACTAGTCCTTGCTATGTTACTTTGCTGCTACTGCTGTCACTGCTGCTACCGTTACTTTTGCTGCTACTGCTGCTACCTTTACTCTGTCGCTACTGATGTCACTGTTGCTACGTTACTCTATCTCTATTGATGTCGCTGCTGCTACTGTTACTCTGTTGCTACTGTTGCTATCACACTACTCTGCTACTGATACTTTTCTGCAGATACTAAGTCTTTCAGGTGTGGTTGAATTGACAACTCAACTGCTAATACTTGAGAATATTCTTTGGCTTCCCTTTGTGTCGAATCAACAAATTTGGGTTGAATACTCTACCCTCGAAAACTGTTGCGATCCCCTATACTTGTGGGTTATCAGAAAACTATGTAATCTAGCCATGCTGATTTTATTTTTGATTACTAAGTGCACTGTCTTCATTGCCACTTCCAATTCCTTCATATTTTAGGAAAATAGAAAATGTGATTTTTATATTGAGGATTTCTCAAAAGGTCCCTCGATTCAAACCAGTTTTCTTGCAAAAGCAACATAAGGTTGGTTGTGGCACCGAAGACTTGGTCATGCATGTATGAGGAATTTGTAACTCTTGTGAAGAAAAATCATCTTCATGGTATTTCTGATGTGAAATTCGATAAAGATCATCTCTCATGTGCTTGTGAGGCTAGGAAATTGGCTAAGAAGCACCACCCTTAAAAAACTTGGCATGACTACAACAAGTGTTGGGGATATTACCTGTTAATAACCCGCCCTAGTTGGGCCGGGTCACCAAATCAGGCGATTCATCTGAGCGTGGTTCGGGCCTTGGCCTGGCAAGACCGAAGGTTGTATGGCGGTTTAGAATTTCTAGAAGGTCTCCAAGCTTTGGAAGATGGCGACTTGGAGACCGTAGAGGTCACGATTTGTAGAAAGGAAAGTACCCTTGTAAACCCTAGGGGTTCGACCTGTATATAAAGGCGAGTCCCAGGGAAGAAGAGGACATGTTAGAAATCATCGAGTGCTAGGTCTGGCGAGTTACGCCCTCCTTGTAATCGAAACTCCATCAATACAACTCAAAGCAGGACGTAGGCCTTTACCTCCTCACGAGGGGCCGAACCTGGGTAAATCGCCGTGTCTCTCGTGTTCAACCCCTTTGAGTCGCCACCAAGGTGCGATGGCTCCAGTACTAAGTCCTTTCGCGAGGACATCTGCCGTGACAAAACCACGACAGTTGGCGCCCACCGTGGGGCCTACGCACGGTGGAGTTGAGTTCTCAAAGGGAGCCCTACGAGGGTTTGGGAGTTACGCAACGGGGCTCATGACCCGGAGCCGCCGTGGGAAGATCTACATCGACAACCGGCAATGGGGACCCGAGGCGGATTCGATCGAAACTGGCTACAGGGTCCCCTTCGGCAAGATCAACATCTTCATCGGCCTGATCGGATCATCCGTGCCTGAGCCGGACATCTCCACCAACATCGTCGAGCCGGCCAGGTATGTCCGCCCAGTAGTGACGACAAATCTGACTTGCCCGGTCTTTGTCGGGTTCACGCAGGGATCGGAGGAACCAGAACACTCAGCGTCCCAGGAAACTACACCAGTCAACACTGATGACGAATCATCCATGGGCGATTCAGATTCAATCCGGTCTCTACATGGGGATTGTCTTGGGGGCTTGTCGCTTGCCATGGACCCCGAAGTCCTTGACCGAACCCGCCGCCAGATCGCCATTTATATGGCGGGGGCGACTCAACCCTCGCAAAACCCTACAGGAGGCGACGGAACCGGCGAGACGCCTAGAAGCCCGGCCGCTGTCTTGGTGGAATTAGCGGCGGAAATCACAAGGCTGCTGGCGACTCCCCTCACACCAGAAAACCAGGAAGAGGTAAACGCGGAGCTGGCAAAACTCAAAGAAGCAGTGGCAAAGGCTCATTGAGATGCCGAGGTGGAGTCCGCTAGGATCGAGACTCGACAAGCTCAAATTGCGGCCGAGAGGATGCGCTTAAATACTGACAACTGGCGGCTCGAAAGACACCAGCGCGCATCCGACGCCGTCCATCAACGGAGACACCAAGGTCGCCTACCCCCTGATCTCAACCCGACTCGCTTGTTCGATACTCCACGAACTCCTGGGGCGGGAGCCGCCCCAGGGGGAGGACCGGGTCAACCGCCTAACCCGCCGGTTCAACCAATTGAGGATCGCATTCCCCGATTCCGGACACCTCAAGGCCACTTTTCCAACCCGGTGGACAACGTCCTTGCTGCAACTCGCCATTTGGAATCTCTTCCAATTCACGGCAACACTCCTGCCGAGATAGAAGCAAGGAACGCCATTGAGATGTTGAAGATGGCGGTGGTTCAAAACGCCCAGTTCTCACATAGCCTAGATAGGCTGCATTCCACTCCCCAGACGAGTTACACCAAGAGTCGGCCAGAGGACCAGCCCGCCGTAACCAGCGGGCCGCGACCCGTCCCTCAGGACAACCCGCCTGATCATCAGAACCCGCCGGGCCGGGATCTCCCGAACATCCAAGTCGCCCCGGCCCCTCTCGTCGGGAGCGGTGGGCGAGTGGGGGTGCCGTGCTTGGCCCCCGCCCTTCGCAACGAACGAATGCCCAAGGATTTTAAGGGACCAAGAAAGGTGCCTAACTACACCCCAGACCTTGAGCCGACATCTTGGGTCGAGAGTTATGAAATCGCCATGGACATGCTCTACGTAAACGAGGCAGTCTGCGCCAGATACTTCACGATGATACTCGAGGGGTCAGCACGTACTTGGTTAAAAAACTTACCCCCCAACTCCATCCAGACCTGGGCCGAATTGACGGAGCGGTTCATCAAAAACTTCCGAGGAACCTGCAAACGCCCAATGACGATCGTCGATCTGCAGCACTGCGTTCAGCGCCCTCATGAGTCGTCCCACCATTGGTCATGGCGGGTTGCAGAAATTATCCATTCGTCAGATGGCATTACGACGGCTCAGGCTGTGTTGATCCTCGAGCAGAATTGACATTACGAACCCCTGGTGCAAAAATTGGGGCGACTCAAGCGAAAGGTCGAGGACATGGGAGAGCTGATGGACACCCTCACTAGGTACGCTGAAGCGGATGACACCAAAGATCCCGGTGAGGACGGTAAAGCTAATTCGCCCAAGAAGGGCGAGTCATCCAAAAATCATACCCGGTTCCAGGGACGTAACCGCCACAATCAAGGAGCCAATGTCAAGAGAAGGCAGCAAGAGGAACCTTCAGATTTAGTCGCCAATACCAACACCAACAGTGGCAACCAACGCCAGAAGAAAAATAGGGGATTTAGTGGTAAGAGGCCGCGTAACTATGAAGAGTTACTCAGGGGCCCTTGCGCACACCATGCCACGGCAGACGGCCCGACGACTCACTCCTGGGAAAACTGTTTCGTAATGCGGGAGTTTCGGGCGGAGGCGATCAAGAAAAGCCAAAACGATGACCCGGACCAACGGCAGGAGCAGTTTGCTGCACCCAACCAATGGCAGAACCCCTTTGGTGGTTTTCCCGAACCGGGGGCTCAGGGAGGCTCGCAGCCAAGCAGCGGCCAGTATCCGGTGCATCACCAGCGGCGGTATAACCCGCCAGGAGCCTTTCAGCAGCCGCCCCCACAGGGGGCTCCGCAGGGTCAGGATGACAACGGAGGCTTCCGCAACAATCCCAAACAGTTAAGCAATGGGCAGTATCACGTTTTCACCACCAATGCTTGCAGACGTGATAAAAAGGTGAGTCACCGGGCGTACAGTGTGTCTGAGCCGACGCTTCCGAGGTACCTCCACTGGTCTGAGCAGACCATATCATGGAGTAGGGAGGATCACCCGCCAAGAGTTGACAACCCTGGCGATTTAGCGTTGGTCGTAGCTCCCCAAGTTGGGGGGTACACCTTGTCCAAAGTGCTAATGGATGGTGGCAGCAGCATTAATATCTTGTATTTCGACACTTTCCAAAGGATGAACCTATTGGAAAAGGACCTGATGCCTTCAACCACGGTTTTCCACGGAATCATTCCAGGCAAGTCGGCGTACCCTATAGGCCGAGTCAGACTCACAGTGGCGTTTGGAACGGCGCAGAATTACAGGTCCGAGTCGCTGATGTTCGACGTGGTCAAATTGAAAAGCCCCTATCATGCGCTATTTGGGTGGCCGGCTTATGCCCGTTTCATGGCTCGCCCATGCTATGTTTACCTTAAGCTCAAGATACCCGGTCCTAAGGGACCCATCACGGTTGATGGGGATAGAAGGATTGCAAAGGAATGTGAAGAAGGGGACGCGACTTATGCAAAAGTCGCCTGCGCTACAGAGGAGCTCAAACATCATCGGGCCAATGTTGACCCGGCGGACATGTCACCCCTAAAGAAGCCAACAACAGATGCTAAGTCGCCCCTCAAGTTCAAACCAACGGATGACACTAAAACAATCGATTTCGTTCCCCGCGATTCATCCAAGCAGTTCACCATCGGGGCGGGTCTGGATCCCAAATAGGAAAGAGCGCTCATCGAATTCATCCGTGAGAATCGGGACATCTTCGCATGGAAACCTTCTGACATGCTTGGTGTGCCGAGAGAATTCGCTGAGCACCATCTTAATGTTGCCCAAAGGCAAAACCTATCCAGCAGTATCTTTGCAGGTTTAACGAGGAACGACGCAAGGCGATCGGGGAAGAGGTCGCCCGTCTCTTAGCTGTCGGATTCATCATGGAAGTTTTCCATCCCAAATGGTGCTAACCCGGTTTTGGTACTCAAGAAGAACGGTACCTTCCGTATGTGCATTGATTACACGGACCTCAACAGAGCTTGTCCGAAAGATCCTTTCGCTCTTCCCCGCATCGACAAGATCATTGACTCGGTGGCGGGATGCGAACGATTGTGCTTTTTGGACGCCTACTCTAGATACCACCAGATCAAGATGGTCGTGGAGGATCAAGAGAAAACAGCTTTTATAACCCCCTTTGGGGCTTTTTGCTATGTGTCCATGCCTTTTGGACTCAAGAGTGCGGGGGCGACTTATCAGCGCTGCATCCAGAATTGCCTCCGCAGCCAAATCGGTCGCAACGTCCAAGCCTATGTCGACGATATTGTGATCAAAACCCGCCAGTGGGAGACGCTACTGGAGGATCTCAAGGAGACTTTCGATAATCTGCGGGTATATCAGATGAAGCTGAATCCCACCAAGTGTGTTTTTGGTGTTCCTGCAGGGAAATTGTTGGGCTTCCTGGTGTCTGAGCGAGGCATTGAAGCTAACCCAGACAAAATCGAAGCAGTTACATCCCTTGGAAAGCCGGCAAATGTTAATCAAGTTCAACGACTGGCGGGTCGCATTGCGGCTCTAAGTCGCTTCGTAAGCCGCCTGAGAGAAAAGGTGATTCCTCTTTATCAATTACTAAAGAAATCTGACCAGTTTGTTTGGACAAATGAGGCAGACGAGGCGCTCGAAGCCTTGTAACGGCAGCTCGTCAACCCGCCGGTCCTGGCCGCCCCGACTGAGAAAGAGCCCATGCTTCTGTATATTGCGGCAAACTCCAAAGCAGTAAGTGTGGCAGTAGTTGTTGAAAGAAAGGAGGAAGGGAATGAGTACCTAGTGCAACGCCCGGTGTATTTTATCAGCGAAGTGCTAACCCTTTCCAAGCAACGGTACCCACATTGGCAGAAGTTAGTGTATGGGGTGTTTATGGCGAGTCGGAAACTTAAGCATTATTTCCAAGAACATCCTATCACAGTGGTCAGTTCTGCCCCCCTCGGGGACATCATCCAGAATCGGGAGGCAACAGGGCGGATTGCCAAGTGGGCGATTGAACTTGGGCCGCATCATGTACGATACACCCCTCGCACAGCCATCAAGTCTCAAGCCTTAGTGGATTTCGTCAATGACTGGACGGAGTTGCAGGCCCCGGAGGACAGGCCTGATCTTACATACTGGACTATTTATTTTGATGGATCCAGACAACTGGAAGGCTCGGGGGCTGGTGTGGTACTGGTATCCCCTCAAGGAGATAAATTCTGTTATGTCCTCCGACTCATGTTTCCGTGCACTAACAATGCTGCGGAATACGAAGCTTTGCTTCACGGCTTGCGACTCGCCAAGGAGATGAATCTGACACGAGTCAGATGTTTTGGCGACTCTGATCTGGTGGCGCAGCAAGTTTAAGGTACCTGGGATTCTCAGGACCCCGTGATGGCGGATTACAGAAGGGCTGTGTCTAATGTGGCGGGTCATTTTCATGGCTATCAGGTTGACCACATTGATCAGCGCCTCAACGAGGCAGCTGACGCCCTTTCACGTCTTGGTTCCGAGCGAAAGCCAGTTCCTCCCAATGTTTTTCTGGATATTTTGCATAAACCATCCGTGAGTTTACCATCGGAGGAGGAGTTGGCAATACTGGATCCTGAGTCTCAGTTCGTGGCGGCTCTCCACGTCACGTCGGATTGGGTTCTTCCCTATTTGGCTTATCTCACCCGAGGCGAGTTACCAACAGACAAAGTTTTGGCCCGTCAGATCGTTCGGCGGAGCAAATCCATGGTGATCATCAATGGCGAATTATATAAGCGAAGCGCCTTTGGAGTTTTTCAACGATGTGTTTCCTCCGAAGAAGGATGCATAATCTTAAATGACATTCATTCCAGGGACTGTGGGCATCATGCCGGGTCACGCTCTTTGGTGTCAAAGGCATTCCGTCATGGTTTCTTTTGGTTGACGGCTCATGCAGATGCAGAAGAGATAGTTCGTCAGTGCGAGGGATGCCAACGTTATGGATGATAGGCTCATGTGCCGGCTCAAGAACTAAGAATGATTCCCATCACTTGGGCTTTTGCGGTCTGGGGGTTAGACATGGTCGGCCCCTTTAAAATGTCATCCAACAAGAAAACCCATTTGATGGTGGCGGTTGATAAGTTCACCAAGTGGGTTGAGGTAGAACCAATTGGAACTTGCGATGCGGAGACAACGGTCAAGTTCTTGAAGAAGCTGATCTTCCGGTTTGGATATCCACACAGTATCATTACCGATAATGGTACTAACCTGTCCCAAGGGGCGATGCAGGAGTTTTGCCGTCGAGAACATATCCGGCTTGATGTTTCTGCGGTTGCTCACCCACAATCTAATGGGCAGGCGGAACGGGCGAATCAGGAGGTTTTACGAGGAATCAAGCCCCGACTCATGGTTCCCCTGGAGAAAACCCCAGGATGTTGGGTCGAAGAATTGCCTTCAGTACTATGGAGCCTCCGGACCACCCCGAACCGGTCCACGGGTTTTACCCCTTTCTTTCTGGTCTACGGAGCAGAAGTCGTTCTTCCTACTGACATAAGGCATGACTCGCCTAGAGTCGCCGCATATGTGGAGCAAGACAACGAACTGGCGCGTCAAGACTCCTTGGACGCCTTAGAGGAGGCACGTGACTTGGCTGCGGCCCGTTCAGCCATCTATCAGCAGGATCTACGGTGTTATCACAACCGCCGGGTTAAGAGCCGGACCTTTCAGGAAGGCGACATAGTTCTTCGGTTCATACAAGATCGTGCTGGCATGCATAAGTTGACACCGCCATGGGAAGGACCATTCGTCGTCAGCAAAAATCTTCGCAACGACTCTTATTATCTGGTGGATCTCCGGCCTAACCGGCCAACCACGGAGGCTGAGTCGACTCGCCCCTGGATATTGCCCACTTGCGGCCTTATTACACTTGAGCTCTTAAGCTCTGCATTTTGTAAGTTTTTCAGTTTCATTACGAAGTAATAAAATTAAAATGTTTCCCGACTTGGGGGTTTCCTCATTGAGATCAATTTTGTCATCATGTCGCGACCTTATGAGCCGACGAAATCATTATCATCTAGGGTGGCGCTTGAGCTTTCTGACTCGCCCCATCCTGTCGCGACCTTATGAGCCGACGAAACCATCATTTAGGGTGCGCGCTTGAGCTTTCTGACTTGCCCCATCCTGTCGCGACCTTATGAGCCGATGAAACCATCATTTAGGGCGCGCGCTTGAGCTTTCTGACTCGCCCCATCCTGTCGCGACCTTATGAGCCGACGAAATCATCTACGGTGCGCGCTTGAGCTCTCTGACTCGCCCCATCCTGTCGCGACCTTATGAGCCGACGAAATCATTATCATTATTTAGGGTGCGCGCTTGAGCTTTCTGACTCGCCCCATCCTGTCGCGACCTTATGAGCCGACGAAATCATCTAGGGTGCGCGCTTGAGCTTTCTGACTCGCCCCATCCTGTCGCGACCTTATGAGCCGATGACACCATCATCTAGGGTGCGCGCTCGAGCTTTCTGACTCGCCCCATCCTATCGCGACCTTATGAGCCGACGAAATCATTCTTGGGTGGCGTTTGAGCTTTCTGACTCGCCCCATCCTGTCGCGACCTTATGAGCCGACGAAATTGCTATTTTTTATTTACCTTCCTGGCACTGCCACAAGGTTTTCCAAACTTTTTTCTGATTCATCTTGAAATATTTTTTATCACTTATTATTCATTAATATGATTTCACATATGTTTTTCAAGCTTAGAACAGGTTGATGATCAAAATCACTTTATCCATGGCGGATTAAGCATTATAAAGAATTTTCAAACGGCGTATCCAGTATTTCAAATCGCCTTAAGGGCGACATAAGGATTCTTTTTGAAGGTATCACAAAAGCAGTACCGATTCCTAAAAGAGACCTATTACATGGCTCTTAGGGCCAAATCAATGAAGTTTATTCTGCTGACGCCCTTGGATCGTTTTGCTGCGAGCTTTGGCCAACCTCAATTTGCAAGTCGCCCAGTACCCAGTTACACTTCGCCAGAGCTGCAAAGTCATCTTCATCGGTTAGGATTGATGAAAGATCCGCGTCCAAGTCAAAAGGGTTCTTGGGTCGCCGTGGAGTTAAGCTGGTAGTCACAAAGGTTGGCGGGTTGACTTTCTTGTTCTTACTATCATAAGCAGCCTGGTACTTTGATAAGTCGAGACTTGCAGCAAGTTGAGTCGCCGCCAGCCGGGAGTCCTTGACGACATGCTGGTAGTCCTCTTCGGCGAATTCTGACTCGTCATCTTTGAGTTGAGGAAAGCCCTCCGCTACTTCTTCCGGGTTGATCTCTGGAGCATACGCTAAGCAGCGACTTAATGTAGTCAGCACTCCCTTCCGGGCGGCTGACCGAGTCAACTCACCAATCTGGGAAGGAAGCGTGGATAGGCAACCAAGCATTTTCTTTATGGAGGTTATAGGCTCCTTGGGGCCCATCACTGCTTTCAGAGTTAGTACACTGCCGGTATACAGCTGCTTTGTCAGCGTGTAAATCGCCTTCAGCATCAGCACGCAATCATCCTGAAGGTTGGCGGCTCTCGGACCTGTACAAGGGGTAATGATAATTAGCGACTCAAGATAAGAGTTATTTGTTTAAAAAGGTCAAAGGTTTGAGTATTTTACCAAATACGGCTTGCGCCATGTTTGAGATATGACGTTTCAAACCGGACAGCTCCTGTTGCACAGTAGCTAGCTTGGCTTCATCTTTCTCTGCTCGTTTTGTTGAAGCATCTTGGTCAGCTTGAGCCCTTTTTAAATCGGCTTTTAATTTTTCCATTTCAGCTAAGACCAGTTGATACTTCTCTTCCGATTTGGTTCAGGCATCCTGCTGATCAGATAAGTTTTTCTTCAAGTCGCCAAGTGCTGATTTAGTCTGGATAAGAGTTTCCTGTTGAAGTACATGATAAGGGGCAAGTCTCAGAACTATTACAAGCAATATCCCTGACACTTGGGGGCTAATGTATAATTTTTTCAGACAAAATTATACAGCATCAAGACCCGACTCATCTTTTTACTAATGACCCGACCCTTGGGGGTTACTCGTCGAAAGTTTTTCTAAGTAATCAAGACCCAGCTCATCTTTTTACTGATGACCCGGCCCTTGGGGGTTACTGGTCGAAAGTTTTTCTAAGTGATCAAGACCCGGCTCATCTTTTTACTCATGACCGGGCCCTTGGGGGTTACTGGTCGAAAGTTTTTCTAAGTGATCAAGACCCGGCTCATCTTTTTACTGATGACCCGGCCCTTGGGGTTTACTGGTCGAAAGTTTTTCTAGTGATCAAGACCCGGCTCATCTTTTGACTGATGACCCGGCCCTTGGGGGTTAATGGGGATAATATAGTATATAACAAATCTTACCTCATGTTTATTTTTTTAGCATCCGAAGCAGGCTTTTCTCCATCTCATAACTCGCCTCCAGGCGACTTGCAAAACCAGAGCAAAGTTCTTTCAATTCCAGATGTTCATATTCAGAAAGCTTAGCCTTGGAGAATCCAGACTCAAGAACGGTTTGAGATGATGATGGCACATGCTTTGATAAAACCACTGTGGCCGGTTTAGAGAAGCTGGTACCAGTGATAACTACAGCGTCCGGGTCTTCTGCTGTTGTCAATGGACTTGGCGGCTTGGGGGCATCCATTGTTTCCTTGGGCGAGCTAGGAGAAGCCATTTGATCCTCAGGCTTGTCTTGGTCCGGGTTATCTAGGATTGGTGCTGGCTCTTTGATGGGCTCTGAGATTATTATAGGAGTCGACCCGCTGGTTTTCCTCTTCTTCGCCTGTGCCCTGAAAGAGGGAAGAGGCGCGTTTAAGGACTGAAAATTTATCACCATCAGATTCAAAGTAAAATTATCAAAGGACTTACCCAGGGATACGGATCATTGGCGGAAGTGTCGACATTACTGAGTCGCCAGATGTAGGAGGAGAATTCTACAAGAATTGTACGTCAAAGATATAAGCGGGTTACAGATGCGATCCAGAGAAAACATGAAGAAGTGTTGTTCATGGGTACCTCATTTGGCTTTCTCTTGTTTTTTGTTGGTAAGCCGGACACCAGATCACCGAAATGACTTTGGGTCTTCCGATTTGAAGTATATTGTGCTTTCTTCAGAAGGAAATTTGGGTCCAAACAAGCATTTGGATGTGAGAAGGGAACTTTCCCACAAATTCGCCTGGCCGGCTTAGGTGGAGAAGGAGATGAATCAGAGCAAACAGAAATTACCTCTACGGAATCCTCCTGGCTTTCGTTGTCTTCATTCTGTTCAAGAGAGGCAGAGACATAAATACAAAGTTAACAGTAGTGGATGGCGAGTGAAAAGAAGATAGGTTTTTACCTCTGAAGGTGCGTCGCCGACTTGAGATTCATCGGCTTCGGATGGCTCTGCCACAGTAGCTTTGCCCTTGCCCTTGGTTTTCTTCTTTGGGGGCGGCTTAGCTTGCTTCATGGCTGGCTTTTTGGGCTTCTTGGACCAAAATTTATCACCTTTCTGGAATGACATATGTTATAAAAGGCCACAATTCGAATGAAACATAAGGAGTAAAGACAAAAGGCGGGTTAAAATTGCTTACCTTGATCTTGCAGAAGGGTTTGAGGCCGATTTGGCCGCATCTTCCCGCAGGCTCGCCGGTCAGTTTCTTGATGATGGTGAGGATATAATTTTCCGTTAAAGCCGTGCGGAAATAACATTGAGGATGATCTAAGGTGCCGTCAAATTCGCACATTAACCCGTCCCGACGACTTAAAGGGAGGATGCGCCATTCGACCCAGCAGCGGATCAAGTCAACCCCAGTAAGGCCGTTGTTTGTCAAAGATCTTAACTCGGACAATACTCGGATGAAATATGATTCCTCCTCTTAAGTGAGCTTGTCCGGAAGCTTGAAATTCATCGGAAGGCGATCTTCCCTATAGCCCAGAAGTTTGTTTTCGCCTGCAGGCGAGGTCTCTTGACAATAGAACCAAGACTCGCCCAAGCCTTTGGGATAGCTTGGCATGGCGAGTGAGGGAAATGGGCTATCCGTGCGACGCTGAACATTTACACCACCAAGTTCCAGGCTGGGGCCGTTGTGAAATTCCGTTTGGCGATTTAAGTGGAAAAAGTACCAGAATAAGGGAATTGAGGGTTCCATCCGCAGGTAAGCCTCACAAAACACTTGGAACTGGCATAGGTTACTTATTGAATTGGTCCCTAGATCCTGGAGGCAGACGTTCATAAAAGCCATGGCTTCTCTAAGGAACTTCGATCCGGGCGGCTTAAAGCCCCGCTCAAGGTGTTCGACGAAAACAACTATCTCCCCTTCTTTGGGATTGGGGATTTCCTCTCCGAACCCGGTACGCCAACCGATAACATCCCGAGGGTCCAAATTTCCGATTTTCACATAATCCTCTAGTATGGTATCGTTGACCTTGGTGGGGAGCTAGTCACTTTTGAAGACGGTGCCCATGCTACAAAGGAGTAAAGTACGGGTGAATTTACACGCTTGAACATCTATCGTAAGAGGTGAAATAAGTTCATTTGACTCGCCAAGTAATTTGTTCGCGGACTGAGGAGAAATCTTGACCCGCCATATAAAGGTCCGAGTCAGGTTGCTATGGCGACTTACGAAGTTTGGCTACTCACAAGAGTTGTGTCTTAAAGCGTCGGAGACATTTGCTCAAAATGGTGAAGTATGAAGACTAAAAACAGCTTTTACGCAACGGGCGGTAAATTATGGATCTACTGGACAACCAAAAATAAATGAGGAAAATGACTGGATACGGCAACTTACAATCAGGATGAGATAATGTTGTTGGTTTGATGAAGTATTACTCTAAACATGCAAATCGAGGGCGGATAAGTGAAGATATTAGAAACTAATCAAAGATAGGTAACTACAATTCGGGAAGGCATCAAGAACATGGCAGTGATGAACCTCGAAAAAGAATGGGGATCTGCTTTTGAGTAAGCGGTGACCTAACCTGATGGGTTCGGCCGGAGATGGTCGACGACGACAAAGGCCTTTGGAGGGGCACGAGAATCTCGGTCGGGCGCGGAGATCTTCGGCGGCGACGAAGTGCCTGGCAACAACGGGGTGGTCGACGGGGGTGAGATGGTCGATGGTGGTGAGCAGTTCGGCCGCGATAAAGTGCTTGACGGCGACAAGATCTCTGGGCGGCACCAAAGCTTTCGAGCGATGACAGGAACTGCGGTCGGCGGCGGAGCTCTCGGAAGGCAATGAGGGTTTTCTCGCTGTGATAATGGGGAGAAGGTTGACGAGACTGGTGGGTGGAATGCGCCAGACCTGTCCCCCCCACCTATTTAACAGGGCAGGCACTGGAATCGAGGCGCCGTGAGCGGGAACCGCCAAAGGATAAAAAGATTCGCTATAATGACATTCCGAAAATTTTGGGATAGCAATACCAAAGGATCCGTTAGGATTACGTCAGTCTTTTCCGGAATTCAAGGGATAAGAAGATGCCAACGAGAAATGGTTTGGCGATTTAAGTTTTTCCACGACGGATGGTGGGTTAAAGTTTCTGACGTATAGAGAAGGATGAAGAATGAATCGCCTTTAAGTGAGCGAAAATATTGGCGTGAAGAGAGTTCAAGTCAATCTAGGGCCTAATGTTGGGGATATTACCTGTTAATAACCCGCCCTAGTTGGGCCGGGTCACCAAATCAGGCGATTCATCTGAGCGTGGTTCGGGCCTTGGCCTGACAAGACCGAAGGTTGTATGGCGGTTTATAATTTTCGGAAGGTCTCCAAGCTTTGGAAGATGGCGACTTGGAGACCGTAGAGGTCACGATTTGAAGAAAGGAAAGTACCCTTGTAAACCCTAGGGGTTCGACCTGTATATAAAGGCGAGTCCCAGGGAAGAAGAGGACAGGTTAGAAATCATCGAGTGCTAGGTCTGGTGAGTTACGCCCTCCTTGCAATCGAAACTCCATCAATACAACTCAAAGCAGGACGTAGGCCTTTACCTCCTCACGAGGGGCCGAACCTGGGTAAATCGTTGTGTCTCTCCTATTCAACCCCTTTGAGTCGCCACCAAGGTGCGATGGCTCCAGTACTAAGTCCTTTCACAAGGACATCTGCCGTGACAAAACCACGACAACAAGGCCTCTCAAAATTCTTCATATGGATATATTCAGACATCAAAATTATGCAAGTTTAGGCGATAGTCATTATGGTCTAGTTATAGTTGATGATTTATCTCGAGACACTTGTGTATTCTTTCTCGAGGACAAAGCTATTACTCAAGATGCATTCAAGAGATTTGCTAAGAACTCTTAGAATGAATATGAACTGACTATCACGCATGTCAGAATTGATAATGGCACTCAGTTCAAAAAGGAGGATTTTCTCAATAATAATGGTATCACTCATGAGTTCTATGTTGCTTACACTCCTCAGGAAAAAGGAATTGTTGAGTGAAAATATATCTCTCATTGAAATGGTCAAACAATGCTTGGTGAGTACAAAATTACTATTCACTTGTGGGCCGATGCTATTAACACTACCTATCACATAGTGAATCGTGTTTATCTTCAGAAGTTCCTTCAGAAAACCTCATATGAACTTATCAATGGCGAGAAACCAAAGTATAATATCTGAGTGTCTTTGGTGCACCATGCTATATTCATTATATGAATCATAATTATATATTTCTGATATGAATCATTCGTCAAGCAAGATCCAATGAAAATGCCAACACCAACCAAAATGGCAACATCAACAAAATGATAATGTCGATAATAATGGAAATTCTAAAAATGGTGGAAACGCCAAAGAAAATGGCGATGATAAAGCCAATCTAGAAGGAAATGGTGAGGAAAATGACAATGCTTAGTATGATGGAAGTCCTCCCATGCAACGATTGGCAAATCGAGTAGACCCTGACTTAATACTCGATTATTTTAACAATACAAGTCTTCGTCCCAGAATTCGTCCAAGCACTCATTTGGCTAACTTATGTGGAAGTTTGGTTTTTGTCTCTACTTCAGAACCAACAAAATGCAAGAACATTTGGCGCAATTCAAAATAAATGATGTCTAGGAACTCGACGATCAACCGAATCCTAAGAAGCACAATATTATTGGCACACAACGTATATTCCATGACAAATAAGATGAAAATGGTGGTGTGGTAAGAAACAAAGCATGTCTTGTTTCTCAAGGCTATACACAACTAGAAGGTATTGATTTCGGTGAAACTTATGCTCCTATTGCATGCCTTGAGGCAATTCACATTCTTCTCACATCTGCAAATTGCAGTGATATCTTTCTATATCAAATGGATGTGAAAAGTGCTTGCCTCAATGGTAAGACTGAGGAAGAATTCTATCTTAGGCAGCCACCTCGTTTTGAAGATCCTTAGTTTCCTAACAAAGTGTACATGTTGAAAAAGGCTTTGTACGGCATGAAGCAAACCCCTCGTGGTTAGTATGATACACTGAAGAAGTTTCTTCTTGACAAAGGATTCAAGCCTGGTTCCACCGGTTCCACTATATTCACACGCTCCTTCAATGTCTATCTTTTTGTGTGTCGAGTATATGTGGATGATATTATGTTCGGCTATAATAACACTACCAGCAGTGTAGAATTTGAGAGAATGATGTCTGGTAAGTATAAAATGTCCATGATGGGTGAAATCAAGTTCTTTCTCAGCCTACAAATCCATTAAGAGGACAATGTTAGTTTCATGTTTGAAGAAAAATATTTCAAGAACTGCCTGAAGAAGTTCAGAATGCATGACTACAAAGGCCACAAAATTCACATGCCTACAAATGGACATCTGGATGCAGATGTGTACAATAAATATTTTGCTAAAAAAGCATACATTCCAATGATCAATTCTTAGTTATGTGTATCTAGACCTGATATTATATTGAGTGTTTGTATGTGTGCACATTTTCAAACTGTACCGAAAGAATCACACCATCTCATCGTCAAGCGCATTTTGAGATATTTGACTCACACCCCCAGCTTAGGTGTATGGCATCATAAGGGAGAAAATTTTGATATCATTGGATATTCAGACTCAGATTATGTAGGTCACCATGTTCTAGGAGATCTACTTCGGGGACATGCCATTTCCTCCGTAGATCTTTGGTGTGTTGGTCATTCTAGGATCGGAAGTATCTCTAGAGGGGGGGTGATTAGACTACTTGCCAAGATAAAAACTTAGCATTTTCCCAATTTTAGTTGTGAGCCAGTTTTAGCAATTATGGCAAGTCAAGTACACCCTACACATGCGGTTCTAAGAGTATAGCAGCGGAATGTAAAACATGCAAGTGTAAAGTAAAGGAGTAAGGTAGGGAGATCAAATGCATGAGGTTGACACAACAATTTTTGACATGGTTCCGAAAGGTGGCGCTATTGTACGTCCATATTAGTGGAGACTTCAACCCACGGAGGGTAATGACTGCGAGAGTCCACACAGGGCTCCACCCACAAGGGGTCCACAAAGAAGCGGCATTGTCTATTCCACCACGGCTTCCGCCCACGAAGGACTAGCCTTACTCACGGTAGATCTTCACGAAGTAGGCGAACTCCTTGCCCTTACAAACATCTCGGTTCAACTCCACAACATGAAGTAGGAGGCTCCCAAGCAACACCTAACCAATCTCGGAGGCACCACCCTCCAAAAGGTAATAGATGTGGTAGAACGATGAACTCCTTGCTCTTGTGCTTCTAAAGATAGTCTCCTCAACACAAAGTCACAATCTCACAGAATAGGCATGGGAAGGAGGGATTGATTTGGTGGAAAGCAACTTGGGGAGGCTAGAGATCAAGTTTCAAATGATTGGATTGGAATATCTTGGTCTCAACACATGAGTAGGTGGCTCTCTCTCAGAAAAATGGATCTCGCAATGAAGTGTGTGTTCTGATTGCTTCTCTCTCAAATGATAGGTGGGTGAAGTGGTATATGTAGGTTGTCCCCAAAATCCAACCGTTACACCTAAAGTGGCCAACTCGGCGACACTGAAGTTATCAACTCGGTGGTACCGACTTGCACTAAAGGCAACAACTTTTGAATCTCGGTGGAACCGATACACACAACTCGATGAAACCAAAAAGGTGGCTAACGGTCAAATGACACAACTGAGTGACACCGATACTCAAACTCGGAAATTCTGATTTTGTCTACCGAGGCAATAGAAAGTTGGTCACCTAATCTTGGCACCACCGATATGGTTTTGGTTGCACCGATTTGGTGGTTTTGTCTAGGGTTGTGTGTGATATGAAAATCAGCAGTGCCGAAATGAGAAAGTTGATGGCACCGATTTTGAGTATGTGGTTTTGGACAGAATGGTTATGTGGGAAAAATGACTGAGTATTTTAGGTGGCTATCTCTTAGCTCTTGAGCAACCAGTTCATTTTAATTCCTCACCCCCTTTTAATAGTATTGGCTTTCCTATGGACTCAAAAATGATTTCTCACAAATATAAAATGAAGATTCTTGTAGCTTGAAGCTTGGGCCAATCTTATTCCTTTCTTGCATCAAGGGGCATCTCCACATAAGACTTTAGCCAATGCATCTTTTGTACTTTTCTGAAATATACTTGGATAAACATATTAGTCCAATGATGCATATGTTGTGATCAATTATCAAAACCACCCTTGGGAGCAATTGTGCTTTCAATCTCACCCTTTTTGGTAATTGATGACAACATATAGATCAAAGCTTCAACAAAAGATATAATCAATGATTAGCATCGACGCTTCGAGAAGTATGTGAAAAGAAAGAGCTCCCCCTAAAATTGTGCATTATTTATAAATTGCGTTCGAATGCAAATGTACAATCGATTAAGATCATGGGCCACTATTCCATGTCACATACATCTTGGTGGTGCACGTACATGATAAGAATGAATAGTAATGCACATGATACCAAAAAGATAAGTGAATGATCATCACATAGATAGCTAAAAGATAATAATGTAGCATCAACCAAGCAAAGCATATGATCAAACACAGGTGTCTGGATAAATTCATCCAAAAGACCAAAGTTTTGAAAACCCAAAATGAGAGCAAATAAAGTCAAACGCTCTCTCTTTCGAAGCCCTATGATCTATACATTTCTCCACCTTTGGAAACATGTTACTTATACATCTCCAACATATCTATAATTTTTGATGGTTTCATGATATTATCTTGTCAAACTTTGGATGTTTTGCATGCCTTTTATATATTTTTAGGGACTAACTTATTAACTCAGTGCCAAGTGCCAGTTCCTGTTTTTTCCATGTTTTTGACCCCTTTCAGAGGAGGATTTCGAACGGAGTCCAAACGGAATAAAACTTCCGAAAAGATTTTTTCCGGAACGGAAGAAGATCGGGAGACTTGAGAGCCAAGGCAGGGGATCCTCATGGACCCCACAAGCCCTCATGGCGCGGCCAGGGGGAGCCCGCGCCGTCCAGGCTTGTGGGCTCCCTGGGCCACCTCTGCCCTAGGTTTTGCGCCTATATATTCCCTAAAAATCCCAAAAAAATCAGGAGATCATCGAAAGTACTTTTCCGCCGCCGCAAGCTTCTATCTCCGCAAGATCCCATATGGGGCACATTCTGGTGCCCTGCCGGAGGGGGGATTCGGATACGGAGGGCTTCTTCATCAACATCATGACCTCTCCGATGATGCGTGAGTAGTTCACCATAGACCTACGGGTCCATAGCTAGTAACTAGATGGCTTCTTCTCTCTCTTGGATCTTCAATACAAAGTTCTCCATGATCTTCATGGAGATCTATCCGATGTAATCTTGTTTTGCGGTGTGTTTGTCGAGATCAGATGAATTGTGGATTTATGATCAGATTATCTATGAATCTTATTTGAGTTTCTTCTGATCTCTCTTATGCATGATTTCATATCCTTGTAATTCTGTTCGAGTTGTGGGTTTTGTTTGGCCAACTAGATCTATGATTCTTGCAATGGGAGAAGTGCTTGGTTTTGGGTTCATACTGTGCGGTGACCTCACCCAGTGAAAAAAGGGGTAGCAAGGCACGCATCATGTTGTTGCCATCAAGGGTAAAAAGATGGGGTTTTCATCATTGGTTTGAGATTATCCCTCTACATCATGTCATCTTGCTTAAGGCGTTACTCTGTTCGTCTTGCTCTCAATACACTAGATGCATGTTGGATAGCGGTCGATGTGTGGAGTAATAGTAGTAGATGCAGAAAGTATCGGTCTACTTGTCTCGAACGTGATGCCTATATGTATGATCATTGCCTTAGATATCGTCATGACTTTGCGCGGTTCTGTCAATTGCTCGACAGTAATTTGTTCACCCACCGTGATATTTGCTATTTTTAGAGAAGCCTCTAGTGAACACTATGGCCCCCGGGTCTACTCCACACCATATTTTCAGCCTTACACTTTTTACTTCGTTGCACTTTCCGCCTTCAGATCTCACTTTACAAACAATCTTGAAGGGATTGACAACCCCTTTGAAGCGTGTGGTGCAAGCTTGTTTCTATTTGCGTAGGTAATCTGGACTTGACGAGACCCTCCTACTAGATCGATACCTTGGTTCTCAAACTGAGGGAAATACTTACTGCTCCTTTGCTGCATCACTCTTTCCTCTTCAAGTGAAAAACCAACGCAAGCAAGTCTCCGTGAACGTGTCAATTTCTGGCACTGTTGTTTGAGAAGTAGCAAGAAAAATTTCTGGCGCCGTTGCCGGGGAAGGACTTTTGTTGCCGTAGCAGAAGAATTTCTGGCGCCGTTGCCGGAAGGATCAAGTCGAGAACTCATCTAAGTAGGTGTCGCAAACTCATCTCTTGCATTTACTTGTTTGCCAGTTGCCTCTCGTTTTCCTCTCACCCACTTCACCAATTTGCCTTTTTTTGTTCTCTTTTTTGTTCGCCCTTTTTTCTCGCTTGCCTTTTGTTCGCTTGTGTGCCATGTGCCATCAATATGCTTGCATCTTCGCTTTCTGAAAACCTAGTGATATGGATCCTCATCCACTTGCTAATCTCTTTAAGATATCCAATTATGTTGATCCAATTGCTAGTGAGTTGAGTGCACTTGACTATCTTTATGGAGTTTTGCTTGAGATGCGTGAATCTGAAAATTGTGAGGAAGAAATTTATGAAGTGATTCAGGAGGGCTCCTTGAATGAAAAGCATGATTGCAATGATTTCATTATAAATTCTATTAATGACAATCATGCTAAAATATGCAAAACCCTAAGCTTGGGGATGCTAGTTTTGCTTTGTCCACTACTTGTTGCAATGATATTTGCAATAATATTGAAAGTGGGTTTGGAGAAGTCATGACTTTAGTTGATGATAATCCCACTATTTTTGAAGAGCGTCAACTTTGCATGCATGTGGATCATGAAAAGAATATGCTTTGTGATAGTTATTTTGTTGATATTGATTATGATCCCACATGTAATTGCTATGAGAGAGGAAAATATTGTGGTAGAAACTTTCATGTTACCAAATTACCTCTCGTTATGTGGAGATTGCTATTGTCTCTTTCTTCTTCCTTGCATGTGGCAACTATTGGTTGTCTTGACAATCTGTTTTCCTATAAAATGCCTATGCATAGGTAGAATGTTAGACTTAGATGTGATTTTCACATGCTTTATGATGCTCTCATTGTGCTTCAATTCTTGTCTTTTGTGTGAGCATCATTGAATTATCAATGCCTAGCTAAGGGCGGTAAACAATAGCGCTTGTTGGGAGGCAACCCAATGAATTTATTTATTTTTCTTTTTGTTTTGTTGCGTCCACACTTTCATAATTCTGTTGTGATTGTGTTTTTTGTGTGTTTCTTTTTTGTGTTTGAGCCAAGCAAAACCTTTATGACTAGTCTTGGTAATGGTTGTTTGATCCTGCTGGAAAAAGACAGAAACTTTTCGCTCACGAGATGATTTTTCATTTTTATTCAGAAAGAGCTTTTGAGTTGATTCTTTTTCTGGTTGTTGATATGCCTTTTACCTAGGCAGTCGTAATTTTTCAGATTTTTTAAGGTACCATAAGTATATGAAGTATACAGATTGCTACAGACTGGTCTGTTTTTGAAAGATTCTGTTTTTGTTGAGTTGGTTGCTTGTTTTGATGAAACTATGGTTAGTATCGGGGGAGGTACTAGCCATGGAAAAGTGAGAATACGGTAGATCAACACCAATATAGATAGAATTCAAGTTTGCTACAGTACCAAAAGAAGTGGTAGTTTGTTTTCTTGTGCTAATGTTATCATGCGTTTCTGTTTAAGTTTTGTGTTGTGAAGTTTTCAAGTTTTCGGTGATATTCTCATGGACAAAGAGATAAGGAGTGGAAAGAGCTCAAGCTTGGTGATGCCCAAGGCATCCCAAGACAAATTCAAGGACACCAAAAAGCCTAAGCTTGGGGATGCCCCGGGAAGGCATCCCCTCTTTCGTCTTCAATCCAATGGTAACATTACTTGGAGCTATATTTTTATTCACCACATGATATGTGTTTTGCTTGGAGCGTCTTATATCTTAGGAGTCTTTTCTTTTGTTTTGTCACAATCATCCTTTCTGCACACCTTTTTGAGAGAGAGAGACATGCACTCATCGTGATTTTGCTAGAATGCTCATAGTGCTTCACTTATATCTTTTGAGCTAGATACTTTTGCTCTATGTGCTTCACTTATATCTTTTGAGCTAGATACTTTTGCTCTTTGTGCTTCACTTATATCTTTTAGAGCACGGCGGTGCGTGATTTGGTAGTTGGCTTATGCTATGAAAGTAGTCCCAAATGTGATAGGTACCCAAAGAGGATGCAAAAACCTCCATCTTCATGTGCATTGAGTAGAAAGAGAAGTTTTGATTCCTCTCAATTAGTTTTGAGACGTGGATTTGGTAATACTAAGAGCTATGTTAGTAGGGTGTTGTGAATCTAGAAAGCCTGTGGGCCGCGGCCTCCCCCTGGCCGCGGGGTGAGGGCTTGTGGGGCCCCTGGGGCCCCCTTGCCTTGGCTCTCAAGTCTCCTGATCTTCTTCCGTTACGGAAAAATTCTTTTCAGGGATTTTATTCCGTTTGGACTCCGTTTCAAAATCTCCTCTAAAAGGGGTAAAAAAAATGGAATAAACAGGAACTGGCACTTGGCACTGAGTTAATAAGTTAGTCCCAAAAAATATATAAAAGGCATGCAAAACATCCAAAGTCTCACAAGATAATAGCATGAAACCAACAAAAATTATAGATACGTTGGAGACGTATCAGGGCTGAAGCTGAAGGTGGAGATGCCTGAACTAATGAAGTTGGTCTTGCTTCTGACACTGGCACATCTCCTGACCTAGGCTTGGTGCTGAACTGAGTGGTAGTGCGAGGAGGCGACTCTTCATCATCACTAGTAGAACTGGGTGTCTTCACACCGTCAACTTCATGCTTGAGCCGATCAACACTAGCAGATATCTCAGTCACTTTGACATCGAAATCATGGAACTTTGTTTCCGTGATTCTCTCCAAACTCATATGATTTTGCATAATCTCCGAGATGTTGTTCTCCATACCTTGGACAAAGATAACTAGAAAAGCCATTTGCTCAGCTTGGGTTCTGAGCTGTGGAACTGGTGGTGGCACATTTCTAGCAGCCTCGGCTTTTGTTGCCTCTGCTCCCATTCTAGCTGCAGCTAAGCTGGAATCATTGTCATCCATCACCACTTCATTGTCTTCTAATTCTGGATAAAGGGGCAAATGATGACGATCAAGGATATATGCATGCTTGCCTAGCTTGGCATTGATAAGCATCTGAATGTATGGGGCATATCCACAAAATATTTTCTGGTCAGTAGCAGTCCTTCTGATAGTCTCTACTATCAAGTCCATCACTCTGAATCTAGTGTGAGTGTCCAAATGGTGCAGCAAGTTGATGGAGTGACCTCTAATCATTTTCTCATCACCTGATTTAGGCATCAAGGTGTCTTAGAATGGTATTGGTTGTAGGTATCCCTGCTTGCAAGAAGTACACCGAGCCAAAATTATGAGTTACCGTAAACTTGCGAGGAATTGGCTTGTACATGTTGGACATGGAGTTGTGACTCGTCTTCTGCTTGGAGTATACATCAACATCACTCTCTTTCTGCTTAGGGGCACCAATGATAGTGGCCCACTCATCAACAGTTGATTCATACTTGTGACCATCAGTCATCCACACAATAGAGCCATCACCATAGAACTGAACAGTTGAATAGAATTGCATGATCAATTCATCATTCCATGGGGTCATCTCTTTTCCAACAAAATCTTCAATGTCCACACACTTGAAATTATCTTGCACATGGGGAGAGAAATTTTCATTGGCTTTGATGTAAGCCCAGTCAACATATCTCATGTCACTAACAGCTGGACTTTTGTCATACAAAACAATCTGATAGAAATCTTGTTGTTCCTTGGTGTGAAACCTTGGATCAACAACACTTCTTCTCCTTATGCCATATCGATTTGCAGCTCTCAATTTCCCCAAACATGCATCTTTCCTCTTCTTCATATCTTCACCTACTGGATGAGCAGCATTGTGCACTGGCAGACTGGGTCTTAGCTTTCTGATAATTTGGTGGATTCTCTCCTTCTTCCTCTACAGCAAAGGTACTGGAAGCATGACCTTTGTTCTTGGCAGCTGCATGTATGTCCTTTGTAGTCCTTTTGGAAGGTATGACCTTTTTAACCTCAGAAGCAGGCTTAGGAGCAGATTTCTTGGGCATAGCATCAGCCATGAGCTTCTTCTTCTGGGGAGGAGGAGGAGGGGCATCAGCTGGGATCTCATCTTCTGCAGCAGCATCTTCTGGGTTCTCATACATGGAAGTAGGTCTGCCAACAACGTGAATCACCCTCTTCCTTGCTCTCTTCACACCATCCTTCTTAGGAGGATTGTCAAGGGAAAGTGTCATCCCTTGCCTTGCACATTCAGGAGCTCTAAGATCAGTAGGCTTAGCATACTCTTTCCTCACAGTCTTCTTGACAAGAGCTTTCTCTTTCAGCTTCTCACGTGTTGAAGTTTCCTCTCGCACAAAATCTGAGTCCTCTTAATTTGAGTTAAGCTTCTTTCTCTACCTGGTGGCTGCCTTGGGAAAGCCATGGGAGTTGTAAGAACCAGGGTCAGAGTCTGTCTTCTCAAGACTTGTGCCTGAGTCCATCTCAACACTGTCCTCAGTGAAGTTGTTCTCGCTGTCCTTAGATCCTAACATCCTGACAAACAAAGCACACAAGCAACCAAGAGTCCAGCAGACAAGCAGACTTGTGAACAGATATAGAAGAGCGGAAGGATTGAGCATCATGAAATACAGAAGGTTTTCAAAAATTTGAAAGAAGAAATCCTTAGTTTTAGTTTTCTGCACATCAAATTTCGGTCACACCGAGTCTGAATTTTCAGAGTCACCGAGACACATGAACTACTTCACAGACACTTGGTAGTCACTTAGGTGGAACCGTAAGTCATCACTCGGACTCACCGAGTTCATTCCCAGGAACCCTAGATTCAAAATCGGTGGAACCGACTTTTGTGATTCGGTGTCACCGTGATGTGTTCTCCAGACAGCTAACCCTAAAAAAATTCCGTTCGCTGATCTACGAGAACTTATGGTGGATAGGAGGGTTTGCACATGGTGGCTTTCAGATAAAGATTCCTAATGCTCACAAATCGGATCAATGGAGCGCAAGAGGAGATCGTAACCGTACCCTAGCTTGGTGGCGGTCCGACTACGGCGGCAACAGCGGTGAAGAATCCGTCGACAACAACGAATACCAACGACGGAGGTGCTGCGGGATGCAAAGGCAACGACCAGGGGTCCTTCATCGGCAGCTTAGGGTTTCAGAATGAAACGTTTGAGGAGTCAATTTCAAAACATCCGGTCCACGAGGTTATATACCCGTCGATGTCGGTGTCACCGAGATTACAAAATCGGTATCACCGAGTTCCTCTGCTGTTAGCTGAAAGGGAAACTCCGTGTAACCGAGTTAGTGATTTCGGTGGTACCAAGATTGAAAACCCAAATCAACTTCGGAATTCGGTGGAACCAATATTGTGGGGTTGGTTCCACCGAAATTCACAAAGAGGTTTTGGAAGGCAACCTTTAACGATATGGAACTCCGAGTGCTCCTTCACAAAGAGGGATCGACAAGTGCTTGTTCAAGTTTTGTGATGAAGCATGAATAGAACTTGAGATAAGATAGCATAGATAGCTAGAGGAGGGTCCTAGGCATTCTTGTCCATCCAATTGGCAAAAGATAAATCAAGAGCCAAATAACAACAATTCGATGTCCTCGAATGAGCAAAAATATGCACACCAACATGTTCACATAATAAGATGATAGATAAAACATGGTGAACATGCACAAACATTCTAGCATCTATCAAGAACTTGGGCGATGACAAAGTCATCTATATATGAGTATATTGACTTAGGAGCCAAGTAAGAATACTTGATCATAGGTCATACTCATCGTTTAAGCACAAGTGGGGTTACCACTTTTACATAAAGCATTAATGTGTTCATATCCTTAGGAGATGCTTATACTCAAGATTTAGAGTAAAGCTCCCCCTTGATATGACATCCCCCCTAAGAGGGATAAACTAACCTTGGGTTTTGTCATAGAAGACTTCAAGTAGGTGAAGTAGTGGTGGATGCTCAATGTTGATGAAGATCATCTTGAGTTGGAAGCAATCCTTGTTGTTTCTTATTCTTCTCATCTACATGGGTTAGTCCAAAAGCACAAGGAAGATATGCAAGAATATCTATGGACATGGATTGAAATACATATGGGATGATGTCCAAAGACACATTTATTACCTTGTCCCTTGCTTACCTTTGAGGGAATGTGCGACTCCTTGAACTAATGCATATGGTTGAGGTTGATAGCATATAGTTCTTGCCAAAATGGATGAGTGAATTTCATTGGCGGAGTCACCCCTCAAGAACTTTCTAGTTCTTCCTCTTGGGGATCCACATCAACTTGATGGAAATACTTGGACTTGTGGTAGCACTAGATGAGGTAGTTCTAGTAGTGTCCTTGGGAATCCATTTGACCTTGACTTGGGGTTCCTCTTCAAATAACTGAACGTCCTCTTGAAGCTTTGCCTTACCCTTGTGGTCTTGTGGTAGGAGGCCGTCTTGTGAACTTGTTCCTTTGGGAGGAGTAGGATCATACTTCTCCTCTTGAGGGACAAACTTAGGAATGGGATATGGACCTTCTTACCAATCATATTCGTTGATGTTAAAGTAGCCAACACCTTGTTTCTTCTGATGTCCTCCTTGCTTGCGCACAATTTCCTCAAATTCCTTACTTCTGTCAAGACTCTTGAAGACACCTCTCTATAATCCCTTTCAATAGATCATTTTCTTCCTCAAGTGTAACTTGGCTAAGAGAATCATTAGTGGAATCAAGAGAGCTACTAGCAATAACAGCATTAGATTTAGCTTTAGTGTTGTTGTTACCAGAAGAAGAAACTTTCTTGCCTTTGTTACTATTGTTCTTAGGTTTAAATTGTGGAACAAAATTAGACAAGAGTAATCATTTGGCTAGATAAGATGAACTCTTCGTTCGAAGATCATCATTGATTGCTTTTAGGAACTCATGCTCTTGCTCCAAATTGAGCTTCTCGAAGCGTAGTTTCTCATGAGTTCTTGCAAGTTCTCTATGATCTTCTAGAGTAGTTTCATGAGCTAACTTAAGAGTGTTCAATTATTTAATTAGTCGTTCAATCTCTTTCTTATCATCAACACTCGATTTCTCTTGACTAGCATGATAATTAGCAAGTTCATTTTCAGTGCAATCACTAGTTTTATCAAAGAGCAAATCATCTTCTCCTAACAAGCCATCCTCATCACTATTAAAATGAAGATACTCGGGTTGTGATACCTTGGGTCCTTTAGGCATGAACCAGTTTCTGAACCCCTCATTTGGTGAACCAAATAAGTCGTAGGAGTTGGAGGAAACGAGTGCAATGCGGGCAACACCTTCATCTTGACTATAGTCAGAGTTGGAGTGATAGCTTCTCTCGGATTGGTTGTCAGACTCGTAGCCAGAAACCCATTCACCAACATGAGCTTGATGTCTTCTTTTAGGGCCACTCTTGGTGTATTTGTCCGTGAGTGTCCTACGTTCTTCTCTACTCCTTCTCTCTCTACGAGGTGTCTCATCCCTTGAGCTTCGTCTTTGATGTGACTCTTCTCTTCGTTTGTAGGGAGCCGAGCACCCATTGGAGTAGTGTTTAGGTTTCCCGCAGTTATAGCAGTTTCGGTCATGACTGGACGAACGCTTCTCATCATGTCTTGAGCTTGAGCTTCTCTCCTTGCCTCTACTCTTGTAGAACTTGCTGAATTTTCTAACAATGAGGCTTCTCTCTTCATTAGTGACAAGATTGTCCTTTGAAGTAGCGGGAGCATCGCTTGCAGCTTTGTAAGCACCGCTTGACTTGTTGTGAAGCTCATCTTTGTCCTTGAGTGACATCTCATGAGCAACAATCCTACTAATGACTTTAGTTGGCTTGAGATCTTTGTAGTTTGGCATCATTTGGATCAATGTGCACATGGTGTCACGCTTTCCATTAAGAGATCTAAGTATCTTCTTGATGATGAATTTGTTGGTCATCTCTTTGCTTCCTAAGCCGGCAATCTCATTTCTGATGAGAGATGGCCTAGAGTACATTTCAGCGACTCCTTCACCATTCTTCATCTTGAACTTGTCAAGCTGACTTTGGAGCACATATAACTTAGATTCTCTGACAGAATCAGTACCATCGTGTATATCGATCAAAGTATCCCAAATCTCTTTTGTATTCTCAAGGCGGATGATTTCATTGAATTCTTTGGGGCGTAGATAGTTGAAAATGATGACACGCGCTTGTGTATTTAGTTGCAGCAACTTCAGTTCATCCACTATCGCATCACGATCTGGTTCGCGCCCTTGTCTGAAGAAATCACCTTGCACACCAACACGAATAACAACCCATACATGAGGATTAAAACTATGAATATGCATTTTCATCTTATGCTTCCAACTAGCAAAATTAGTGGCATCGAAGTATGGACCCCTACGGTGATAACTTCCCTCACTAGATGCCATACTCTCCTAGGTTGTGAAACCAATGCAATGGAGACCAAAGCTCTGATACCACTTGTATGATTGAAAGTATGTCTAGAGGGGGGTGATTAGACTACTTGACAAGATAAAAACTTAGCCTTTTCCCAATTTTAGTTGTGGGCTAGTTTTAGCAATTAAGGCAAGTCAAATACACCCTACACATGCAGTTCTAAGAGTATAGCAACGGAATGTAAAACATGCAAGTGTAAAGTAAAGGAGTAAGGTAGGGAGATCAAATGCATGACGTTGACACGATGATTTTTGGCATGGTTCCGATAAGTGGCGCTATCGCACGTCCATGTTAGTGGAGACTTCAACCCACGAAGGGTAACGGCTGCAAGAGTCCATGGAGGGTTCTACCCACAAGGGGTCCACGAAGAAGCGTCCTTGTCCATTCCACCAAAGCTTCCGCCCACGAAGGACTAGTCTTACACACGGTAGATCTTCGCGAAGTAGGCGATCTCCTTGCCCTTACAAACGTCTTGGTCCAACTCCACAACACGAAGTAGGAGGCTCTCAAGCGACACCTAACCAATCTAGGAGGCACCACACTCCAAAAGGTAATGGATTTGGTAGAACGATGAACTCCTTGCTCTTGTGCTTCTAAATATAGTCTCCTCAACACAAAATCACTCTCTCACAGAATAGGCATGGGTATGTGAGATTGATTTGGTGGAAAGCAACTTGGGGAGGCTAGAGATCAAGTTTCAAATGATAGAATTGGAATATCTTGGTATCAACACATGAGTAGGTGGCTCTCTCTGAGAAAAATGGATCTGCCAACGAAGTGTGTGTTTTGAGTGCTTGTCTCTCGAATGAGAGGTGGGTGAAGGGGTATATATAGGTTGTCCCCAAAATCCAACCTTTATACCTAAAGTGGCCAACTCGCTGATACGTCTCCAATGTATCTATAATTTTTGATGGTTTCATTCTATTATCTTGTCAAACTTTGGATGTTTTGTATGCCTTTTATATCTTTTTTGGGACTAACTTTTTAACTCAGTGCCAAGTGCCAGTTCCTGTTTTTTTCCATGTTTTGACCCTTTTCAGAGGAGGATTTTAAACGGAGTCCAAACAGAATAAAACTTCCGAAAAGATTATTTCCGAAACAGAAGACTATCGGGAGACTTGAGAACCAAGGTAGAGGGTCACCAGGGACCCCACAAGCCCTCACGGCATGGCCAGGGGGGCCGCGCCTCCCAGGCTTGTGGGATCCCTGGGCCTCCTCTGCCCTAGGTCTTTCGCCTATATATTCCCTAAAATCCCAAAAAAAATCAAGAGATCAACGAAAACACTTTTCCACCGCCGCAAGCTTCTGTCTCCGCTAGATCCCATCTGGGGCATGTTCTGGTGCCCTGTCGGAGGGGGGATTCGGATACGGAGGGCTTCTTCATCAACACCATGACCTCTCCGATGATGTGTGAGTAGTTCACCATAGACCTATGGGTCCATAGCTAGTAGCTAGATGGCTTCTTCTCTCTCTTGGATCTTCAATACAAAGTTCTCCATGATCTTCATGGAAATCTATCCGATGTAATCTTATTTTGCGGTGTGTTTGTCGAGATCCGATGAATTATGGATTTATGATCAGATTGTCTATGAATCTTATTTGAGTTTCTTCTGATCTCTTATATGCATGATTTCATATCCTTGTAATTCTCTTCGGGTTGTGGGTTTTGTTTGGCCTGCTTGATCTATGATTCTTGCAATGGGAGAAGTGCTTGGTTTTGGGTTCATACCGTGCAGTGACCTCACCGAGGGACAGAAGGGGTAGCGAGGCACGCATCGTGTTGTTTCCATCAAGGGTAAAAAGATGGGGTTATCATCATTGGTTTGAGTATCCCTCTACATCATGTCATCTTGCTTAAGGTGTTACTCTGTTCGTCATGAACTCAATACACTAGATGCATGTTGGATAGCGGTCGATGTGTGGAGTAATAGTAGTAGATGCAGAAAGTATTGGTCTACTTATCTCAGACGTGATGCCTATATGTATGACCATTGCCTTAGATATCGTCATGAATTTGCGCGGTTCTATCAATTGCTCGACAGTAATTTGTTCACCCACCGTAATATTTGCTATTTTGAGAGAAGTCTCTAGTGAACACTATGGCCCCTTGGTCTACTTCACACCATTTTTCAGCCTTACGCTTTTACTTCGTTGCACTTTGTGCCTTCAGTTCTCACTTTGCAATCAATCTTGAAGGGATTGACAACCCCTTTATAGCGTTGGGTGCAAGCTCTTTTGTGTTGGCGCAGGTACTCTGGACTTTACGAGATTCTCCTACTGGATTGATACCTTGGCTCTCAAACTAAGGGAAATACTTACTGCTCTTGTGCTGCATCACCCTTTCCTCTTCAAGGGAAAACCAACGCAAGCTCAAGAGACGACAGAAGATTTCTGTCGCCGTAGCACTTGCTCACATCAAAGTCATCAACTCCGTGGTACCGACTTGCACTAAAGGCAGGAACTTTTGAATCTCAGTGGAACCGATATACACAACTCGGTGACACCAAAAAGGTGGCTAACGGTCCGATGACACAACTTGGTGACACCGATACTCAAACTCGGAAATTCTGATTTTGTGTACCGAGGCAACCGAAAGTTGGTCACCTAAACTCGGCAGCACAGATGTGGTTTCGGTTGCACCGATTTGGTGGCTTTGGCTAGGGATATATCTGAGATTAAAATTGGTACTGCCGAAATGAGAAAGTTGGTGGCACCGATTTTGTGTATGTGGTTTTGGACATAATGGTTATGTGGGAAAAATGACTGAGTGTTTTTGGTGGCTATCTCTCAGCACTTCAGCAACCAATTTACTTTAATACCTCACCCCCTTTTAATAGTATTTGCCTTCCTATGGACTCAAAAGTGATTTCTCACAAATATAAAATGAAGAGTCTTCTAGCTTGAAGCTTGGGCCAATCTTATTCCTTTCTTTCATCAAGGGGCATCTCCACATAAGCCTTTAGCCAATGCATCTTTTGAATTTTTCTGAAATATACTTGGATAAACATATTAGTCCAATGATGCATATGTTGTTATCAATTATCAAAACCTCCCTAGGGAGCAACTGTGCTTTCAGTCATTAAGGAAGAAAAATTATGTTTCGCTCTCTACACCCCGAGGCAAAATATGTTGTTGCTGGTGCATGTTGCTTTGAGTTGTTATGGATGAAGCGGACTCTAAAGGATTATGATAACATCAAGAGAATTCATCTATTGTGTGACAATGAGAGTGTCATCAAAATTGCACACAATCTTATGCAACACTCTTGCACCAAGCATATGGATATCAGGCATCATTTTCTTCGGGACCATGTTCTACAAGAGGATATTGTTATCAGTCACGTCAAGACCGAGAAGAACCTTTCTGACATCTTCACCAAACCTCTTAATGAGGAATGATTTTGCATGCCATAGTTAGAGCTAAATATCCAAGATTATGCAAATGTGCAGTAGACAGGATGTGGCACCCGCACCAACACTTCCACATTTAAAAGGAATGGGTGCACAACACTCAAAGAGTTTGAGAATTTCGAAAAAGTGAAATTCTCTTTCGGAGAGTGAATGCATTAACGGAGAACTCAACTAGCAGGTTTCCATGACCAATTGTGCAACGCCCAGGGTCACATAGTTCTTATACAGTGGGTCACGCCACCACCTTTTTATTTGGTTTTCATTTTGTATGATATTTGTGTTTGGTGTGTTTATCTTCATGTTCTTATTTTTTTCTGGATTCTATCCTCTATTGATTTCGGTCATAGCTATCATTCGGGTGTTTGTGTTTCTTCCAAGTGAAATGTGATGGACCCTACCGCTCTATTATATATCATCCAGTATATGTAGATCCATTATGAGTGTGCAAATTCATCAGGAGTCAAACTTTATCTAGTGTCCTTGATCATAACAAATAACTAGCTCCATAAAAGAATCACTTTGGCGAAAGCCGTCCAAAATTTGGGTTTTCTTGCTTAAGTTAGGACCATGTCTTTCTGCGGTTGTCACGTGCTCTTGTACAACCTTCGCCTCATCCAAGCGGTTGAATCCTAAGGACTTGTACAATGCAAGGTGCTTAGGGGAGGTGCTTAGACAAATAATCCATTTTTTCTAGATCGCTGGTGCCTATTTATATAGCGTAGATGCTTAATTAAACGCCCCTAATTTAGAGATAAGCATCAATGCTTAGAAAAAGCTTGGTTTATTTTAATACGCACCTCACCTAAGCACCTTGCATTGTACAAGGCCCAAACGACACCAAATGGAGACTGTTAGATCTGATCCAACTGGGAGCAGTTGTTCTCTACTTGGTATATAAGCCTCACCAATTTAGCTCCACCTCGAGCTTGACGATGATGAACACCTTCACCATTTTGCTTCCGGAAAGGAATCGTCAGAGTCATCGGATGCCCCCGCGGTTCCTCCCCTTCATTGTGTCGGCGTACTTGCTGCTCGTCACCAAGTTAGGGTACATCCAGCCTCAAACTTGAGCTTCTTCTATTTTTCTTCAAGTTCGTCTGTGGTAATTTCTTCGAATTTCTAACTTATTTTACAGATGCGTAAACTTTAAGTAAATTTGTTGGACGCGGTTTGTAGTTTTTCCTCGCATCTTGCTTTAGATATGTGCTTTGTATTTTGTTTAGGTAGGAGGACACTTATACGTATCCAACATATCTATAATTTTTGATGGTTCTATGCTATTATCTTGTCAAACTTTGGATGTTATGTATGCCTCTTATATCTTTTTTGGGACTAACTTATTAACTCAGTGCCAAGTGCCAGTTCCTGTTTTTCCGTGTTTTTGACCCTTTTTAGAGGAGAATTTTAAACGGTGTCCAAACGGAATAAAACTTCCGAAAAGATTTTTTTCGAAACAGAAGATACGCAGGGGACGTGAGAACCAAGACAGAGGCCACCAGGGGAGGCCACAAGCCCCCTAGGCGCGGCCAGGGGGCCCGCGCCTAGCAGGCTTGTGGGCCCCTGTGGCTCATCTACCCTACCTCTTCCGCCTATAAATTCCCAAAAAATCCAAAACTGCGCGCGAGATCCACGAAAATACTTTTCCGCCGCCGCAAGCTTCTGTCTCCACAAGATCCCATCTAGGGCACGTTCTGATGCCCTATCGGAGGGGGGATTCGGATACGAAGGGCTTCTTCATCAACACCATGGCCTCTCCGATGATGCGTGAGTAGTTCACCATAGACCTTCGGGTCCATAGCTAGTAGCTAGATGGCTTCTTCTCTCTCTTGGATCTTCAATACAAAGTTCTCCATGATCTTCATGGAGATCTATCCGATGTAATCTTCTTTTGCGGTGTGTTTGTTGAGATCCGATGAATTCTAGATTTATGATCAGGTTATCTATGAATCTTATTTGAGTTTCTTCTGATCTCTTATATGCATGATTTCATATCGTTGTAATTCTCTTCGAGTTGTGGGTTTTGTTTGGTCAACTTGATCTATGATTCTTGCAATGGGAGAAGTGCTTGGTTTTGGGTTCATACCGTGCGGTGACCTCACCCAATGACAGAAGGGGTAGCGAGGCACGCATCGTGTTGTTGCCAATAAGGGTAAAAACATGGGGTTTACATCATTGGTTTGAATTTATCCCTCTAGATCATGTCATCTTGCTTAAGGCGTTACTCTGTTCGTCATGAACTCAATACACTAGATGCATGCTGGATAGCGATTGATGTGTGGAGTAATAGTAGTAGATGCAGACAGTATCGATCTACTTGTATCGGACGTGATGCCTATAAGTATGATCATTGCCTTAGATATCGTCATGACTTTGCGCGGTTGTATCAATTGCTCGACAGTAATTTCTTCACCCAGCGTAATATTTGCTAATTTGAGAGAAGCCTCTAGTGAACACTATGGCCCTCGGGTCTACTTCACACCATATTTTCAACCTTACACTTTTGCTTCGTTGCACTTTCCGCCTTCAGATCTCACTTTGCAATCAATCTTGAAGGGATTGACAAACCCTTTATAGTGTTGGGTGCAAGCTTGTTTGTATATGCACAGGTACTCTGGACACTTGGCTTGATTCTCCTACTAGAGTGATACCTTAGTTCTCAAAACTGAGGGAAATACTTATTGCTATTGTGCTGCATCACCCTTTCCTCTTCAAGGGAACAACCAACACAAGCTCAAGAGGTAGCAAGAAGGATTTCTGGCGCCGTTGTCGGGGAGGATCAAGTCAAGAACTGTCTCCCGTCAACGTGTCAATTTCTGGCACCGAGGATTATTCTAGGTGAAGCTCATCCAAGTAACCGTCGCAAACTCATCTCTTGCATTTACCTTTTTTGCCTCTCGCTTTCCTTTCCCCCACTTCTGAAAAACAATAACTTACAAAAATATTTGCCCTTTTCGTTTGCCTTTCCTTTGCTTGTGTGCTATGTGCCTTCAATATGCTTGCATCTTCGCTTGCTGAAAATCTACTGATATGGATCCTCATCCACTTGCTAATCTCTTTAAGAGATCCAATTATGTTGATCAAATTGCTAGTGAGTTGAGTGCGCTTGACTTTCTCTATGGAGTTTTGCTTGAGATGCGTGAATCTGAAAATCGTGATGAAGAAATTTATGAAGTGATTCACGAGGGCTCCTTGAATGAAAAGCATGATTGCAATGGTTTCACTATGAGTTCTATTAATGGCAATCATGCTAAAAATATGCAAAATCCTAAGCTTGGGGGTGCTAGTTTTGTTATGTCCACTACTTGTTGCAATGATCGTGATTGGGGTGACAATTTTTCTTATGACCTTGGAAATTTGTTTAAGCCTCATGATGATTTTGGTATTTGCAATAATATTGAAAGTGGGATTGGAGAAGTCATGACTTTAGTTGATGATAATCCCACTATTTTTGAAGAGCGTCAACTTTGCATGCATGTGGATCATGGAAAGAATATCCTTTGTGATAGCTATATTGTTGAATTTGAATATGATCCCACATGTAGTTATTATGAGAGAGGAAAATATTGTGGTAGAAACTTTCATGTTACCAAATTACCTCTCGTTATGTTGAGATTGATATTGTCTCTTTCTTCTTCCTTGCATATGGTAGCTATTGGGTGTCTTGATAATTTGTTTTCGTATAAAATGCGTATGCATAGGAAGTATGTTAGACTTAGATATGTTTGTCACGTGTTTCATGATCCTCACTTCGTGTCCAATTGCTATATTTTATGTGAGCATCATTCACTTATCAATGCCTAGCTAAGGGCGTTAAACAATAGCGCTTGTTGGGAGGCAACCCAATGAATTTTGCTTTTTTGCTTTCTGTTTTGTTGCGTCCACACCATCATAATTCTCTTATGATTGTGTCTTTTGTGTTTCTTTTTGTGTTTGAGCCAAGCAAAACCTTTATGACTAGTTTGGTGTTGGTTGTTTCATCGTGCTGGAAAAAGACAGAAACTTTTCGCTCACGAAATTATTTTTCATTTTATCCAGAAATAGCTTTTCAGTTGATTATTTTTGCTGCTGGTTGATATGCCATTTTCCCAGGCTTTCGTAATGTTTCAGAATTTTTGAGGTACCATAAGTATACGAAGTATACAGATTGCTACATACTGGTTTGTTTTTGACAAATTCTATTTTTTGTTGTGTTGGTTGCTTGTTTTGATGAAACTATGGATAGTATGGGGGGTACTAGCCATGGAAAAGTGAGAATACAGTAATCTAACACCAATATAAATAGAAATCAAGATTTCTACAGTACCTCAAGAGGTGGTAGTTTGTTTTCTTGTGCTAATGATATCACGAGTTTCTGTTTAAGTTTTGTGTTGTGAAGTTTTCAAGTTTTGGGTGATGTTCTCATGGACAAAGGGATAAAGAGTGGAAAGAGCTCAAGCTTGGGGATGCCCAAGGCATCCCAAGCAAAATTCAAGGACACCAAAAATCCTAAGCTTGGGGATGCCCCGGGAAGGCATCCCCTCTTTCATCTTCAATCCATCAGTAACATTAGTTGGAGCTATATTTTTATTCACCACATGATATGTGTTTCGCTTGGAGCGTCTTGTATCGTAGGAGTCTTTTCTTTTTGTTGTGTCACAATCATCCTTGCTGCACACCTTTTGAGAGAGACATGCACTCATCGTGAATTTGCTAGAATACTCATTGTGCTTCACTTATATCTTTTGAGTTAGACAATTTTGCTCTATGTGCTTCACTTAGATCTTTTAGAGCACGGCGATGCGTAACTTGGTAGTTGGCTTGTGCTATGAAAGTAGTCCCAAAGGTGATAGGTACCCAAAGAGGATACAATAAAACTTCCATCTTCATGTGCATTGATTAGAAAGAGAAGTTTGATTCCTCTCAATTAGTTTTGAGATGTGGATTCGGTAATATTAAGAGTTATGTTAGTAGGGTGTTGTGAATCTAGAAATACTTGTGTTGAAGATAGTGATTCCCGTAACATGCACGTATGGTGAACCGCTATGTTAGGAAGTCGGAGCATAATTGATCTATTGATTGTCATCCTTTGTGTTGCGGTCGGGATCGTGCAATGGTTAACACCTACCAACCCTTCCCCTAGAAGTATGCGTTTAGCACTTTGTTTCGATTACTAATAAAATTTTTCGCAATAAGTATGTGAGTTCTTCATGACTAATGTGAGTCCATGGTATAGACGCACTTTCACCTTCCACCATTGCTAGCCTCTCTAGTACCGTGCAATTTTTGCCGGTGCACAAACCCACCATATGCCTTCCTCAAAATAGCCACCATACCTACCTACTATGGCATTTTCATAGCCATTCTGAGATATATTTCCATGCAACTCCCACCGTTCCGTCTCATGACTTGTGTCGCCACTCTTATATTGCCATTGCATGATCGTAAGATAGCTAGCGAGATGTTTCAACATCATACGCCAAGCTAGATCGTTGCACATCCCGGTACACTACCGGAGGCATTTCCTATAGAGTCATCATCGTTCTAAGATTTGAGCTGTGCGTAAATAAAAGTGTGATGATCATCATTATTAGAGCATTGTCCCATGTGAGGAAATAAAAAAAGGCCAAAGTTGCCCATGAAAAAAAGAGAGAAGGGACAATGCTACTATCTTTTCCACACTTGTGCTTCATAATAGCACCATATTCTTCATGATTGAGAGCCTCTCGTTTTGTCACCACCATATGGTAGTGGGAATCTTCATTATATAACTTGGCTTGTATATTCCAATGATGGGCTTCCTCAAAATTTCCCTAGGTCTTCGTGAGCAAGCAATTTGGATGCACACCCACTAGTTCCCCTTTTGAGCTTTCACATGCTTATAGCTGTAGTGCGTCCGTTGTATGGCAATCCCTACTCATTCACATTGATATCTATTAATGGGCATCTCCATAGCCCTTTGATACGCCAAGTCGATGTGACCATCTCCTCCTTTTTGTCTCACAACCTCCACCACACTCTATTCCACCTATAGTGCTATATCCATGGCTCACGCTCATGTATTGCGTGAGAGTTGAAAAAGGTTTGAGAAAGTAAGAGTGAAAAAACAATCACTTGGCCAATACCGGGGTTGTACATGATTTAAATTAGTTGTGTGGGGATGATGGAGCATAGCCAGACTATATGATTTTGTAGGGATAACTTTCTTTGGCCTTGTTATTTCGAAAGTTCATGATTACCTTGCTAGTTTTCTTGAAGTATTATTGTTTTCATGTCAATAGAAAACTATTGTTTTGAATTTTACGGATCTGAACATTCATGTCACATGAAAGTAGTTACAAAGGACAACTATGCTAGGTAGCATTTCACATCAAAAATTCAGTCTTTATCACTTCCCTACTCGAGGACGAGCAGGAGTTAAGCTTGGGGATGCTTGATACGTCTCCAACGTATCTATAATTTTTGATGGTTCCATGCTATTATCTTGTCAAACTTTGGATGTTTTGTATGCCTTTTATATCTTTTTTGGGACTAACTTATTAACTCAGTGACAAGTGCCAGTTCCTGTTTTTTCTGTGTTTTTGACCCTTTTCAGAGGAGAATTTTAAACTGTGTCCAAATGGAATAAAACTTCCGAAAAGATTTTTTCCACAACAGAAGATACGCAGGGGACGTGAGAACGAAGGCAGAGGCCACCAGGGGAGGCCACAAGCCCCTTAGGCGCGGCCAGGGGGGCCCGCGCCTAGCAGGCTTGTGGGCCCCGTGTGGCTCGTCTACCCTACCTCTTCCGCCTATAAATTCCTGAAAAATCCAAAACCGCGCGAGAGATCCACGAAAATACTTTTCCGCCGCCGCAAGCTTATGTCTCCACAAGATCCCATCTAGGGCATGTTATGGTGCCCTGCCGGAGGGGGGATTCGAATACGGAGGGCTTCTTCATCAATACCATGGCCTCTACGATGATGCGTGAGTAGTTCACCATAGATCTTCGGGTCCATAGCTAGTAGCTAGATGGCTTCTTCTCTCTCTTGGATCTTGAATACAAAGTTCTCCACGATCTTCATGGAGATCTATCCGATGTAATCTTCTTTTGCGGTGTGTTTGTCGAGATCCGATGAATTCTGGATTTATGATCATATTATTTATGAATCTTATTTGAGTTTGTTCTGATCTCTTATATGCATGATTTCATATCCTTGTAATTCTCTTCGAGTTGTGGGTTTTGTTTGGCCAACTTGATCCATGATTCTTGCAATGGGAGAAGTGCTTGGTTTTGGGTTCATACCGTGCGGTGAGCTCACCCAGTGACAGAAGGGGTAGCTAGGCACGCATCGTGTTGTTGCCATCAAGGGTAAAAACATGGGGTTTACATCATTGGTTTGAGTTTATCCCTCTACATCATGTCACCTTGCTTAAGGCGTTACTCTGTTCGTCATGAACTCAATACACTAGATGCATGCTGGATAGTGGTTGATGTGTGGAGTAATAGTAGTAGATGCAGACAGTATCGGTCTACTTGTCTCGAACGTGATGCCTATATGTATGATCATTGCCTTAGATATCGTCATGACTTTGCGCGGTTCTATCAATTGCTCGACAGTAATTTGTTCACCCACCGTAATATTTGCTATTTTCAGAGAAGCCTCTAGTGAACACTATGGCCCCCGGGTCTACTTCACACCATATTTTCAGCCTTACACTTTTACTTCGTTGCACTTTCCGCCTTCAGATCTCACTTTGCAATCAATCTTGAAGGGATTGACAACCCCTTTATAGCGTTGGGTGCAAGCTTGTTTGTGTTTGCGCAGGTACTCTGTACACTTGGCTTGATTCTCCTACTGGATTGATACCTTGGTTCTCAAAACCGAGGGAAATACTTACTGCTACTGTGTTGCATCATCCTTTCCTCTTCAAGGGAAAAACCAACGCAAGCTCAAGAGGTAGCAAGAAGGATTTCTGGCGCCGTTGTCGGGGAGGATCAAGTCAAGAATTATCTCCCGTCAACGTGTCAATTTCTGGCACCGAGGATTATTCTAGGTGAAGCTCATCCAAGTAACCATCGCAAACTCATCTCTTGCATTTACCTTTTTTGCCTCTCGTTTTCCTCTCCCCCACTTCTGAAAAACAAAAACTTACAAAACTATTTGCCTTTTTCGTTTGCCTTTCCTTTGCTTGTGTGCTATGTGCCTTCAATATGCTTGCATCTTCGCTTGCTGAAAATCTATTGATATGGATCCTCATCCACTTGCTAATCTCTTTAAGAGATCCAATTATGTTGACCCAATTGCTAGTGAGTTGAGTGCGCTTGACTTTCTCTATGGATTGATACCTTGGTTTTCAAAACTGAGGGAAATACTTACTGCTACTGTGCTGCATCACCCTTTTCTCTTCAAGGGAAAAACCAACGCAAGCTCAAGAGGTAGCAGACACCCATAGTATTCACTCGAGAACTTTTCCTTAGAAACACTAGCCTGAAACCTGCAATTTTCATTCAATCGAGACTTAATTAATCAAATCTTTCGAAAAAATGTTTTTTCCTCAAAATTCTCTTTGTGCACACTCGTAACCATATCCCTATTTTCCCATCGCATCTATCTATTTGCAAAGGGCTATGGATTCTTTCAAATATTCTGCCAATCATGTCGGTAAACTTGACAAAGGTGAAGAAGCAATCATGGGAACTGCTGACGGATCAAAAGCACCAAATGTGCATGGCCTAACGGTAGGCCCCTCAACATCGAGAAGAAAGAGACCCAAAGAGCACGTCGAATAAGATGCTGATGGAAATCGACTGAAGAAGTAAAGAGGTAGGTGCAAACCATATGAAACTCCGTTGCTCTGATGTCATGTGACTTACACAAAATGGTATCTAGTAAAAACAACCAGCGTAAGAATCGCACACACCAAAAAGATTCAGCGATACTAGATCACAAAATGATTCAACTACAAATTTTTTCACCCCCTAGTTTGCCAAGAATTTCGCATTCCATCCGCCTTGGGGCGATTAGCATGCTATTTGGTTGTCGAAGAAGAATCGACCAAATGCATGTTATCCTCCTCTAGCTCATGCTGGCCCATATTCTCTCATGACGTCACTTCATTTCCCTCATGAGTTTTTTCTTTGAAAAGGAGGATTACCTCCGTCCTCTGCATCGATACGATGCATGTGACCCCTTTATTAAAGAAAATAATAAAATAGTGAGCGGTTTCGAACATGCTCATGCGGAGCTACAAAATAATCCATAAGAAAAATATGTCACAACCGGCAAAAATAGGACTCGACGCCTAACCATCTATCCTATTACTGGATTGCCATCCAAACCGGTTGTAGATATCCCGAGCTACCGTCTCCCATCGGGCAGACCCAGTAACCAAAGACTCCCTCATTTCCGCAGGAGTGAGTAATGACCTTGTTCGGATCAATGAGGATGCCCTGTAAAGTACGTGCAAAAAATTTATACGTGTTTGTTTGTTGAAAACCATGTCATTCCTACAGTTCCATATAGCCCAAAGTAAAGCACATACTCCTATACGAATATGCCTCGCATTGATTATGTCAACTCCATTTAGCCACATCCCAAACAATGTGTCAATGCTATCTTGAGGAATGATATTAAATGCTATATGAATTGTTTGCCATTTTTTTGCTAGAGGACATTGAAGAAAAAGTTGTTTGATAGATTCATAATGATCACAAAAGCTACATCATTTACTTCCCTCTCAATTCCGCTTTGCCAAATTATCCTTAGTGAGAATCACCTCCTTGTGAACAAACCACATGAAGACTTTGATTCATAAGGGTACTTTGACCTTCCAAATATGAATCGACTTGGGGATTTGTCCAGTATCAAAAAGGTTCAAATACAACGATTTCAGTGAGAAGATTCCATTTGAGGTAAGCTTCCAATGAATCCTATAGGACTCGTCTGATAACTAAACATCCATGAGCCTTCTCACTAAGTGTAACCAAGCTTCCTAGAAATGACCCACCAAAGCCCGCTGATATTCAGTATTTAGAGGTTAGACTGTAAAATTGTGGCAAAGTACGCCTCCTTACATTGCACAATACTATATAAAGATGGACATTGTGTTGCTAGAGGTATCTCCCCCAAACATGTATCCTTCCAGAATCTCGTCGACTCACCATTTCCAATGATAAATTTAGTTCTAAGGAAAAAAGCTGATTTCATTCTCATCAAACCTTTCCAAAATGGTTAATCATTGGGTCTGACTGTGACCTGGGCCAAGGTCTTAGATTGTAAGTACTTATTACGTAAAATTTGTACCCACATGCCTTCTGTCTCCACAGATTGTGTGAACAACCATTTGCTGAGTAGACATCTGTTCTTGACCCCTAAATTCTCAATCCCTAGACCTCCTTGGTCCTCGTGCCTACAAATAATATCCCATCTAGTGAGCGCGCACTTCTTCTTAACTTCATCACTCTACTAGAAGAAGCGAAAATGATAAAAGTCCAACCTTTTGTGTACCCCTACCGGTATCTCAAAGAAGGACACAAGAAACATAGGCATACTCGTAAGAACCGAGTTAATCAATATTAGCTATCCTCCGTAAGACAAAAGTTTACCCTTCCAGCAACTTAGTTTTTTCTTCAAACGATCCTCAATACACTTCCACTCTTTGTTTGTTAATCCATGATGGTGAATTGGTATGCCTAGGTAAATGAACGGTAGGCTTCCCAATTCACAACCGAACGATTGTGTATAAGAGTCTTGTTCATCTTTGGCTCTCCCAAAACAGAACAATTCACTCTTGTGAAAATCTATTTTCAAACCCGATAACTGTTCGAATAAGCAAAGGATAAGTTTCATATTTCTAGCCTTTGCTATATCGTGTTCGATAAACAAAATAGTATCATATGTGTATTTTAATATGGACACACCATCATCCACTAGATGTGGTACTAGTCCTCCTACCTCACCTTCCTCTTTAGCCCTTCCTATGAGAATTGTCAACATGTCTACAACCACATTAAATAGGATACGGGACATGGGGTCTCCCCGCCGAAGACCTTTGTGCATTTGGAAATAGTAACCAATATCATCATTAACTTTAATCCTAATGTTGCCTTTTTGTACAAAGGATTCAATGTGCTTCCTCCATAATTCATCAAATCCCTTCATACGTATGGCTTGTTGAAGGAACGACCATTTAACTATATGATATGCTTTCTTGAAATCCACCTTGAAGATAACCCCATCTAGTTCTTTGAATGAATTTCATATAGTGTTTCATGAAGGACAACCACACCCTCTAGTATGTTTGTGCCCGACATGAAAGCCGTCTGACTAGGCAGCACCACAACATGTGCAATCTGAGTTAATCTATTTGTCCCGATCTCCATAAATATTTTGAAACTCACATTAAGCATGCAAATAGGACGGAATTGTTCAATGCGCACCGCCCCCTCCTTCTTTGCCAACAACGTAATTGTCCCAAATTTCAAGTGGAAAAGTTCCAAGTGGCCATTAAACAAATCTTGAAACATAAGAAGTAAGTCACCTTTAATAATGTGCCAACATTTCCCTCATGAATTGGCCAAGCGAAAAGGGAAATCCGAAAAGAGGGCTACTCAATAGGAATAAAACCTTCGATTAACTAAGGAGGATCTCAAAAATCACAAAGCTTTGAGTCTAGATGAAGGTCGATTCAAGTGCAAGCATGAGAAAAATTGAATTGGATCGTCAAAGAAGAAGAGGGTTGCCCACAAGAAAAAGAAGCAGTTGGTTGAGGATCATAATACTGAAAATTGTTTGGATGATGATGATCCTCATCGTCCTCAAGATGAAGGTGAAATCTGGCATTCTGAGCCTAGTTCTCATCAACATGACATACCTGCAAGATCAAGTGCTTCAGATCCTCTCGTGACCAAACATGTCGCAGCTGAAAACATTGAGCCTCGTTGTTCTCCTTTGAATGTCATCGAGAATTAATCAACTCAAACCGGTGTTGAGCAAACTACTCAAGCCGAGAAAGAATCTCGGCCCCATCTACATGCGAAAAAGGAAGCTGAAGAGAAACCGTCTCAGAATGACCAGATCCTTGTGATTGAAGGAAATGAAGTTGAGAAGGCAAAATTAGTTGTGTCACCGTGCGTTGAGCCTCCACCTATTCTGAAGTAAAACAAGATCATTCATCCCCTCTCTGATCAACCCAACACTCAAGCTAGTCCATTTGAAAGAGTTCCCGCTCCTCATCCCCAACCACCTCCATCTGAGCACAATATTGGCTCTGTGGTTTATGGAGAATATTATATTTCAGTTAAAGAACTTTGGTACATATATCCACATGAACAACTTCCTATTTTATCTTGGGGTGCTGGTGCTACATGACCTCGTTTTTGTGTGACTAGTCATAGCGGGAAGTTGGCATTCTTCAAGAACGTTCCCTATAGTGGCCCTCGTACTTCTGTGTCAAGTCGCTTCTGGGCGCATGAACAAGCAATATACTACACCCGTGTGCTTAATTGTAGTCGATGGTGATTTCCTCATGAATATATCGATGTCCCAATTATGTGAAGCCTCACATGTTTTCAACAAGTGCTTCAAGATCTTGATGACTTTCATCTGACCGAACTCTTTGAGTTTCAGCATCCCTAGGACCGTGAATGAATTTTTCAATTCTATGCAACATTGTACATATCTGGTGATGAATCTTATAACACAACCAGGATGATGGAATTGATGACTAAAGGTTAGCACATCAAATGCACAACTCTAGATTTTGTGCATCACTTCCATATCCCTTTATTCAAGCATAATGGGACAGAAATTCACGTTCATCGTGTCAATGTAGTCACTCCACAAGAATTTTGATTCACCATGGACCCTGAGAAACTTGGTGACTATACGGGCCATCCATGCCCCGGTCATTTGACATTTGACAATCACATAATATACCACATGCTCACCTATACCATATGTCCCCTCACTTGTGTTAGTGAAGATGGCATGGTATCTAGAGTCCTTCGGAATTCTCTCTAAACCATTTGGGTAGATACATATTAGATGATGAAGACGTCTTCATCCGCTTTCTTTCGCCCTCTGCGCAATTCCATATAGCCTCAAAGTGTTTGCGCCATGGATTCAAAAGGTTACATTGTATATTGATTACGTCATGCACACAACCTTTTTGGCGAAAGAAAGTCAAAAGAGCTCCATACCACATGTTCAGGACACCGTAGAATTTATGCAAGATTATTCTTCGGACAAATCTCCTGAGTGCCCTCACCCTCTTGTGCCCTAAACATTTGATGGTCCTTAATTTCCTTAGAGACAGATTGACCAGGCCTCAACATCCCACTGACCTGGAAGTCGGCATGCGCACGCAACAATTGCTTCTAAAGCATATGGGCGAAGATCGTGAGGAGAAAGATCATCTGAAAAAGAAGTTGAATTCTCTTCATCATCACACTCACTTGCTTCAACAGATCTCTAATGACAGCAAGAAGCGTGTGTGGAATTTTCTTTGAAAGTTTTTGTCGAAGAAAGAAACTCACAAAGGATGATATCACACAAATCTATGATTATACCGATGTTGATATCAAGGTTGAAGATTTTCAGCAGCGTGACACACCACCTCTTCCTAGACGTGCCCCTTCGACATATCTGCCTCAATTAAAGCTTCATAAGTTAATCCATGAGTTAGAAGCTACTTCATCAATTGTCAAGACTGTCGAACAAAAATCCAACGATGAATCCAATGCTGCTCCAGAAATGCCTGGACCATCCACTCAGCCACAACAAGTTGTTCCTCAGGGATCTAATGCAAGTCCATTCGAAGAGGAAGCACCTTTGCCCGTAACCTCCAAAGAGTCTCTCACGTTAGACACTTCAAGCAGTTCCGGCAATGGAACATTAGGAAATACTTCACATTCTTTTGAGCCTAAGTGACTAATATGATTCGACATCTACTTGACACATGTTGACAATAAGGTGGAGATTGACATCAAGTACTCATATATTTGCTCGTCTTTTTTTAGCTATGATTTCCCTCGAGTTTACAATACTTGCTCTTTATTTGATTTCTATCTTGTTGTAAAACTCTTTAGTAAACTTCTGGTCTGTAATATTAATAACCCCTCCTATTGCACTATCTGTCTCTCAGGAATCTGTTTTGAAGGTGGAATTATTATCAAAAGTTATGAATGGATGCACTATATCATTCACTGAATATTGTTGTTTAATGTAATCCATTACTCTCAAAGATAGGAAATGTCTCTCCACCAAGACTATTCTAACATATGTAGGAAATTGGATCTCAATTGTTTCTATCTATGCATACATTTGGGGGGGCTCATTTTATCTTGGAGATTTACCAAAATTGTAAATTTTTCACACACTACTGGTTTCATATCTATCCCTACTTCGATGAATATCTATTTGGTCAATAAACATCCAAAAGGGGGAAGATTATTGGTGCAATGATTAGCCTCATGCGTTTTGGAGATTGTTGCCATAAACAGTGAGGGACTAATGTGTTTGCTAGTGCACATAGAGATTATAGGTCCCTCGAGTCATGAGGAGTTTGGTACTACGTCGAAAATAATCTCTTACGCAATAGCGAAGATTATCATTGAAGATTATGTGTGACGAAATTGACTGAAACCGAGAAGAATGGATATGAAGAAAAGACGTAGCATTTTCATTCGTAGTTCTTTTTCTCTTCATTAATTCATAGGACCACCATACTACTACAAGGGGGCATAGAGTTCAAAACTTACGTCTCTTTGATGCTAAGCCGAAACCTATGTGAGACGAGAGAAATCTTATCTTCCAAAAGTTTACTCGCGTGTTAGCGATTATTTTCTTCTGGACCGCGAGAGATATCGTCCGCACCGATGAGTCAGCTTACTTGTTCCTCACGTAAAGTTGTCGGGTGCGTTTGAAATCCGACCGTTGAAAATGTGTTGGTTGGTCATTGCATAGATGTCATGTCCAAAACTATTTTTTTCCTCGAGAAGGCCGAGGCAATAAATAATCACCCCGCTCTAACGTTGTTCATTGGCTGCTCCATGTGATTTTGACAAGATTTCTGAGCACCCACTCTCCCAAAATATTTTAGTTTGAAATACACCTAGAGAAAAACTCTGGAGTCAAAAAAATAGATAATAGTTTAGCATCACCCGAATCTAAGTTTAGCACGCTCCAACTATTACTCTTGGGAGTTGTCAACTATCTAGAGAGTTAGGTATCAAGTTCTTTAGTGATCAAGAGTAATTATGATTCATGAAGAATTTTTTTGAAGGTTATGGAGATCAGCTCAAGCATCTATCCTGAGTGATTGACACTAGTTGATGAACTAGCTCTTGAGGAGAATAGGACGAAGAGAGTTTATGTTGTGTGTTGAATTACAAGTCCCTCCAACCACACATAACTCTTTCGTGAAATAGTGAACTGGTAGAACAAATGCCCTATCGCCATCAAACATCACTTGTCACCTCTGAATCTCATTTATCTTTAATTGCTTGTTCTAAGTTATGATTCGACCATGTGATTGTTCGTTGATACATGCTTTAGCTTCTCATCGGTAGTTTTCTGTGAACGGCTTGTTTCTTATATTATTCCGTTGCGGTGTACTGGGGGATTTGAAATTTCTCGAAAGAAATTTAAAATCTCCTGTACAGCCCCTCCCCTCTCGTAGACATACTTAGGTCTTATAACTTCGAGCTTTGTAACAGTTTGTACGACACAATTTCAATTGAAGGATTTTAGCAATTTCCAAGGAGAAATATGTGTCGACAAGTGTTGTCTTTCTATTGTATGATTCCGAATCGATATAATTTATGAATATTTCATTTATTTCTTCAGGCATTGAGTGATTTTCCATAACAACTAGTCTGACGCTAATTTGACTCCTAACACTTCTGACTTCATAATTTTAGTGCACATGTGGCAAAAACAAGTGGGCATTTATGGATCCCGATGGTTCACGATGGACCGGTCCGACGTGGCGGATGTTCCCAGATGCGTTCGAGCTTTTGCATATCTGTTCTAAATTTGGGCTCGGTTTAAGGAAGAACATCAACGACTGGTTTCAATAGGTCAACTGAGTTTTGACTATACACTGTCCAGATCGTGTGCCCGATCAATTTGGGAGCCCGTTTGAGCGATCTGACCGCTGGGACGATGACCGATCAACCTTTCACCGACGTAGAGAAGCAGCTGGCCTAAAACGACTCACGTGTCTCAACCCTCGAGTCTTAACCATAAGAGCATCTATAGTAGGGTGCCCCAAACCCCTTGAAACGCCCGCGCAGGTCGCCCGATCACTCACCCAGTTGAACTCCTCAAACGGGCCTCAAACGCCTGGGCTGACCGGCACCCCTCATATCCAATCCAAATATGAGGCGGATATGGGGCACCCGGGCACGACCGCCACGTCGGTCTGGCCCGTACTGGCCCGCATCGAGAGACCAAATCCTAGCCACACTTCACTCCACTCCCCTCCAATTCCGGTGTCATCCAAGCTCACCTCCGACGATCTCTGTCCTTCTCCGGCATGGTGGGCAATGGATCCGACTCTGACCAGTCTCGATTCGTCGACCGGGGTGTCATCCATTGCGGGATGGAGAAGGCAAGGATGGTCCGCATTGCACTTCGCCGCTCCCGTGAGGAGAGCGCCTGACCGACGGCAGAATCTCTCCAGCCGACTCTAAAGTGTCGGCTCAACGGGCGCTCGGGTCCTCTATGGCTGGATCATCGCGGTCCCGACAGCCAGAAAATCTCTTCTTCCCCATCATCGATCCGGCAGACTCTGAGTCCCACGAGGAACGAGATATCCACCGTGGAAAGGAGAGGGTAAGGATCGCCGAGGCCTGTATCATGGCATAAATGGCGGCGGCGAAGGCAGCTCTTGCAGCAACGCAGGCGGCCGCGATAGAGGAAGCCATCCGCGTCCGTATTTTAAAGAAACGACAACGAAGGAACACGCGTGCCTTCGTTCAAGAACAAATCGAACGGTCCATGAAATAGGCGGGCGGCCATTGAAGGATGAGCAGGAGGTCAACAACGGTGAGGATCTGCTTTGACAATAGTTTAGAGCATCTACAACGGATTTTACAAATCCAGACCCACAAAGCGTTCGTGGTTGATCTCCTTCTCCCCCGATTGTACGAGCGAGCATTAGCTGCTTTGCCAGGAGTTTAGAGCATCTACAGCTCGGATCGTTGTCTTCTGTCCGTTGCGTGAGCGTTGCCTGCCCATTCTTGGACGACGTATACGACGGCCCACCGCTTACCTAGTCGTTGATCGCCACATCACACCGCGGGGTCAGTTGCCTCGTCTCCTGACCCTGTCGCAGGATGGGATGTCGATACGGTGAAACCAGCATGAAACTGACAGCGCAGTCATTCATGCCGCCAAAAGCTAGCCCTCAACCGTTGCCGTCATATCAGCGGTAGAAACAAACTAGACCTGCCGATTGTACGAGCGAGCATTATCGTTCCAGCGAAGGAATGGCGAGCAGCCAAGTACGAGTACCGCACGTCTGCAATGATCCTAATTGCCGGAAACGCAATAGGGACGTACCACGTGATATTGCGATACGATGGGACGCTCTCGTCCTCGATCGGTCGATCACGTACGCTATCTTTCCTCTAGAGCCAGCACACCAGCCCTGGATGCGGTTTGCCCGCTCAATTGTGGGCTGCAAAATAACGCCCCTACACGACACCAGGAGCATATATATCTCGAAAGTTTCCATGGAACCATATCAGGAAGAGAGCCGATCGATCCTGCAATCGCTATCGACAAACTTGAGCGTGCGGAGGCGCTCCCGCAACGGACAGAAGACAAACGCATCATCAGACCCGTCGCACAAGCCTATTCTACTACCATGTAGGTACACGAAACGGAGCACGGCGACCGACGTTGGCCGTGGCTCTCCTCCAGAAAAGGCACGACAAGGACGCCCCCACAAACGTCTCCCACCCATGTGACCGTCCGTCCATCGACAAGATACAGCCCAGCAAGCAGCGAAAGTCCCCTGGTCCACGCTGGGCTTCTATGTAAGCTACGGGTAGCCAGCCAGCCAGCTAGCTAGCTGCAACATGGATCGATCCATAAATATGCCCTTGCAATCTTCAATTTCATCACAAAGGCCACGACCCAGTACAAGTACAAACCAACCACGAGAGGTGCTACTACTGCTTTGCTAGTGATGACTAATGCAATTATTAACTTCTTTTCTTCTTTTTCTTCATGGAGTGCCAAGCTACTACGTCCGTACGGTAGTTGATGGATGGTTGTTCGAGTCTTCAATAAACTCGAGACTTTGATGAGACGAGAGAAGGAAAACGTCTAAGCGGGTGCTAATCAGCAGCCTCAGCGTAGCCCGGAGCCTCCCTCCTTCACTATAACGAAGAGGCCGGCTTTTGTTTCTTCCTCCTCCTGCACTGCATGCACGCGAATGCCAAAATAATTCTTCAAAAGTACAAATATGCCCAGTCCGTCTCTTCTCTCCAGTGCTTATGCCTGTGGAGAAGAAGAAGATGGAGATGGAGATGGAGTGGACTAGAACTGGGCGCCCTCGAAGGTCTGGCCGAACTGCCAGCCGGCGGGCGCGGCGGCGTTGCTGGTGACGGTGCGGCCGTCGCTGGAGGTGACCCTGAAGGAGAGGCACTGGCCGTCCAGGAAGGTGTTGCTCTGCCAGTTCATGCCCCAGTTGCGGGACATGGCCTGCCAGCCGGTGCGCGTGCCCTTGATGGACACGGAGCGCGCGTCGCCGGCGCCGGCCACGTTGGTCACCAGCACCAGGTTGAAGTAGGAGTGGCCGTTGATGGTGAACCGGATGCCCCCCTTCTTCACGCACGGCACCCTGCTCGATCAATTCAACACGCGACGCGTCAGTGAGAAGAGGTAACATGCACACGGTGAGAGTGAAGTTGCGACATTAAAAGGCACGGCACAGCACATGCGCTGCACTGTAGGCGGCAGTGCTCCAGTGGAGTGGTAGCCGTGCCTATCGGTGTGCACCGTATCAAATCTGCAGCGTGGCCCCATCGAAACTTATGGACCGAACCGACCGCGGTCCCCGGCGTATCTTCATTCTTCAAGCCGACCGACGCCGCTCGTGCCCGGTCAATCAATCCATCGGTTTGGAGTGCACGATAACACGGGTACGGTAAAAAAAAATAAAAGCTCTGTTCTCACCTTCTGTAGGAGACGGGTACGATGCCGGCGCGGTACTGCGCGATGTGGAGGAAGGCCGGCTCGGCCATGTCGAAGTGGGGGCGCGGCGGGTTGCACCAGCCGCCGTCGTCGCTGGGGAGGCCGTAGTTGGGCGGGCAGAAGTTGGTGGCGGTCACCATGATGGACCCCGGCCGGCACGAGCTGCCGGCGTTGTCGCAGCGCAGCTCGTAGCACGACCCGCACGCCGCGCCGTCGTTGAACAGCGCCGTGCTCAGCGCCGCCGTGTTCGTGCCGTACCCAGTGCTGTACAGGTTACCGTACCCGCACGCCCCGCCTGCATGCAAAAACCCAACGAACAGCGTGAGCGTCTGTGTGTGTGACAGGCGTTGACACATTGAGTTCAGCTAGCAGCTGCAGCTGGCTGCCGGGGACTCACCCATCGTGCCGGAGGCGTCGCCGCCGCCGTAGAAGGTGGCATGGGCGCTCTGCCACCCGCCGTAGCCGCCGGCCGCGGCCTGTCGTGCGAGGAGGCACAAGGAGGAGAAGACGAAGAAGAGAGCGCCGGCAGCGGCCATTGCTGGGAGGGAGGGAGGGAGCTTCCTTGTATCCTCAGCAAGCTAGCTTAGCTTTCGAGGGATATGGTGTCTAAAGCTAGCTAGCTAGACTCGAAATGGCTGGTTGGCAGTGAGGAGCTACTTCCTCCCAGCCGGGGTATTTATAGCCAAAGTAAAGCTCAGTGCCGGTGGCGGTTGGGTTGCAATTGCAAGCTCGATCGGGGCCGTGCAGGTTATCAACACTTCTTCTAGATTTGGTGAGTGAGAAAGAGAAGAAGGAGAAGGAGAAGAAGGAAATGAGGAGTAGATTGAAGGCCGGCTCTGACGTGCGGGGTGACCACGGCCACGGAGGCGCGCGGCAGTTAATACATACAAATCAGGCGCACATGCGAGTGTCCTCGGCATCGGGCGCGGCGTACGTAACGGGCACCAACCGCTTGCCCGGCCGAGCGCGTGTGTGACTTGTGGTGCGAGTCGCCGTGGGGTCCGGGGGCGCCCTACCCTCCACATGCCTCTCACCGGCTGCTGAGCTGAGCCTAGCTAGGACCAGGACTCGGCCGTGAAAGAGGCCATGGATGCAGAGCATGCATGCAGAGCGTGCCTTAACTCCGTGGAACTCATGGGCGGCAAGGCGGTCGAGCAGATGTGTCCACCATCACCATGCATGGCATGCATGGCCGTGTGTGCCAGGGCCGGACCGCCGGAGGGAGGCAAGGGAGGGGAATCCGGTCATGTTCCGAGTCATGGTGCTCGGCCGCGCGGCATGGGGTGTGTCTGCTACTAGATACTCACTCATGATCGGCGTGTAACGGCGCAAGTGCATGCCGACCTTGCCCAACTTGACTGCATGCATGGTCCAGGAACGCTGCATGTGTTGGCCCGTTCGGTGAACGGGTTGTTGCAGTGGGAAGCTGACAAGGAGTAATTAGGCGATTTCAGTTACATCCTTTCTTACTACTCCTACATTTGCACATTGGAGTGAGTGAAGGTTTACTGATATGATAGCTGGGCTCAGGGTCGGCCAGCCAAACCTGGTTTACACTCTTCCAAGCGTACTGCTAATCTTGGGTTACTTACTTGGTCCTGCCGGAGAGTACGCTGGACCATCGGATACAAAAAGGAAAGCGTGGATTTGTCGGGGCGCAACGCGCATCAGCACATGAAGCTGCTCCCAATGCATGACGGATATGTAAGCGAATGAACCAACGTAGTACGTGCCACCCACACGAAGGGAATCATGCATCCATGCACGCACGCACGCACGCATGGTCCAGCGATTAGCAAGTTACCAGCACACTACCGGCTGCAATGATTAGCGCACGCTTTAAGGTTGATGCTCAATTAAGGTTTGAACAGGCAAGACTTTCCGGTGGGCTCCTGGGCCTGGAGCGCACATGGTGAGTTGGTGACTACTCACATGCTCAGTCGCTCACGTGAACGGGACGGACACGTAACATGGCTCGGCCCTGCATGGGCGAGAGCGAGGCCTGAACAGTGCACGTAAATCCAACAACAGCTTTCAGACAGGCCTTTGCATGCTACCCTGCTCATGCATGCATGCATGGCGGAGCCTCTCGTGTTTTCTAATTTTTCATCCATGGGCGAAACGATTCTTGGAAATTTTCTGTGCTGACCCTTGCATCGTCGCCTACTCGCCTCGCCTGCAAAGGCTAACATGGCACCGCCGCGCGTCGCCGGTGTCACCTGCTCTGCACGGCCATCAGTTTCAGAAAGCAACGGTTCCCGAGGCCAGCGCCTTGCCGCCGGAGTCAGGCCCCACGCCATGTTAGTTGCACATGGCCGCCCGGGCCTTCCGGCCGGCTACTCCCCCGTCCGTCACTGACCAGCCACCCCGTTGGTTGGCATCCCTCTTGGACCCGTCACGCTCCGACCAGTCAGTTGTGGTGCTCGCTCCTCCACCCGCCTCCGGGCTGGTGCAGTAATGCAGGTCCACCAGATGCTTTCATCTTATCCAGATCGAATTCCACTTGGTACGCAAGATGTATCAGGTAGTATACTTCTCGATCAGAGGTAACGCAATGTAGCAGCTACCATTGGGGACGCGGGAGAGAACCATAAGCTGACATCAAATAAGATACAAAAGGATTTATGCAAAGCTTGTGCAAAAGAGACCACAAATGTCATTCTTGAGGAGATTGGAGATAGTAAATTTGCATTACTTGTTGATGAGTCCAGAGATGCATCTATGAAGGAGCAAATGGCTATGTGTTTGAGGTCAGTACATTTGCTTGTGTGTGTGTGTTATTGTAGCCTTATAGGTGTATTTTCTTAAAGTTCTTATATATTAATCATGCTCCTTTGTCTTATGTAGGTATCTCGGCAAACGAGGGGAGGTGATTGAGAGATTCATGGCAGTTGAGCATGTTCCTGACACTAAAGCAACTTCACTGAAGGTAGCCTTGGATGGTATGTTTGGTAATCTTGGCTTATCTATGTCTAATTTGAGAGGGCAGGGTTATGATGAGGCTTCAAACATGAGAGGGGAATTTCGTGGGTTGCAAAGATTGATCTTGGAGGAAAATCCTTATGCTCATTATATACATTGTTTTGCCCATCAGTTACAATTAGTGGTTGTTGCTGTTGCCAAGTGTTGTTCATCAGTAAGGGATTTTTTTGAGTACACAAGCATGGTTGTTAACATTGTTAATGCTTCTTGTAAAAGACATGATCAATTAGCCCAAGAGCAACATGATGAAATAGTACGTCAAATAGAGTCCGGGGAACTTCTTGAGGGAAAAGGGAAAAACCAGTTCTAAAGGTATTAGAAAATTTACACAATGATGCAGATAATGTTGCCCAAAGAACCACAGCCGCGGGGTTGATAAAGCACATGGAGTCTTTTGAATTTGTTCTCATATTGCATCTTATGATTAGATTATTGGGCAAGACTAACAATCTGTCACAATGCTTGCAATTGAAAAATCAAAATATTGTACGTGCTGTGGGATTGATTGAAACCACATTGGAGGATATTCAAGAGATAAGGCAGAATGGTTGGGATGGGCTCTTCAAAGAGGTAACAGACTTTTGTGTCAAATATAACATTCTAGTGCCAAATATGGAAGATACAAGGACTGCTAATGGCCGTTCAAGGTCTTGGGGTGGGCAATTGGTAACTTACAACCATCATTTCAAAATTGAAATATTCAATGTGTTGCATGATCAACTTATTGTGGAGTTGAACAACCGCTTTGCTGAAAGGTCTACTCAATTGTTGAGATGCATTGCTTGTCTTGATCCCAAGAATTCATTTGCCAATTATAATGAAGACAAGCTAGTAGATCTTGCTAATATGTATGCTGCTGACTTCTCTACATATGAAGTTACTTTTGTCCTTAGAAACCAACTAGACTCATTCATTCCGGAAGCAAGAGGTGATCCACATTTGATGAATTGCAATGATCTTGGTCATCTTGCCATGAATATGGTTAAAAGTGATATGCACACAACTTTTCCCTTAGTTTACCGTCTGGTTGAGTTTGCATTGATTTTACCTGTTGCAACCGCAACCGTGGAAAGTGCATTCTCAGCAATGAGCATTATCAAGACCGGATTGAGGAACAAAATGGGTGATGATTGGATGAATCATAGAATGGTATGTTACATTGAGAGAGATGTATTTGTTAGTATCGAAGAATCCAAGATCATTGAGCGATTTCAAGGTTATCGCACACGTAAAGGTGTTTTGCCTCGTCCAACACGTAAGTATTCACATTTTGCATCTATTGTTAATCACATTTGCCTGCTATATTATGTACTGATTCGCATTTCAAAATTTTGATGATTGAAGGTTTAGCGATGTCTGCTATTGAAGATGTAGTCATGGGAGGCTCAGATCAACCAATCATTTGATTTGGTATCAATCTTCTGTATCATTTATCTATGCCACATATTGTCTTTTGATTTGTCTTGCTTTATTACTTGACCCATCATGGAACATAGATTGATTCTTATATGTCTTGAAACTGAAGTTTTTTATGGGTAGTTTTTAGCCATTAGTTGTTCGCCTGGGGCGTCAACAATTCCTGGGTCCGCCACTGATGCCACATATTGTCTTTTGATTTGTCTTGCTTTATTACTTGACCCATCATGGAACATAGATTGATTCTTATATGTCTTGAAACTGAAGTTTTTTATGGGTAGTTTTTAGCCATTAGTTGTTCGCCTGGGGCGTCAACAATTCCTGGGTCCGCCACTGCTACACGGTATGGAGTTTGCTTGAGCAGGCCATGTGTAGGAAGGAAGGAACAGACCGGTTGTGGCGCAGCGGCGCTGTTGTACTTGTACGTGAGGATTATGACAGCGACACGGCCGCTTGCTGTGTGGGATTAACGCAGGAGCGGACACGGCGAAAAAGATAGCAGGATCTTGCCCCGATGGGAACAGGTCCCTCCAAAACCGACGACTGGGATCTCTTCTCTCCGTAAAAACCACCGAGGTGTGAGAGTGAAACGTCTACCTCGTCCGTCTCAGAGAAAGAGAGAGAGAGAGTCCCTCGTCCGTCTCGAGAGACAGTCCGGAATCCTGTGCTCTCATTTCATCCTGGCTCGTCCATATGTAGAAGTAGTACTAGTAGTAGTTATCACACACGATCACGCATTAATTCGTTACACAGTTCAAGACGTGTAGGGGTACACTGTTGGTTAATCTTGGGCCGAAATCACTGTTTTGACCCCTTAATCGTAAACTATAGCATAAAATAAACCTTGTCTGAAACTATTTCACGATCTAATTCTTTTAAAAACGTCAAGGACCGTGACATTTTTTTAACATAGAATCGCCGAATCCGTTTGTGTTGCTGCTTCACATGGAAACATCGAACATGTTTGTGTTGCGTTTCCACATGGAAACGTGAGGGGCTTTTGGTGTTACTGCCCTTGCTGCAAACGTCATATACCGATTGCGTTCCTTCTCCCGACCCTGACCAAGGTAAAAGAAACCCACTAGCCCGCAACACTCCTTCTCTCTCCTCGATTCATCCCCAATCCACCCACCGTCGTCGGCCTCCTCTCCTCACTATTCCTCCCCAATCCAGCCGTCGCCAGCGACCTCCACTTCCCCACCATCGGGTGACCTCCTCTCCTCCATCTAGCCACCACTAGAGTGAAAATAGGGTCTAGTTTACATATTGTATTTGTATACATACAGGGACTCGTATGTAATTGTAACATCATGATCATCTATATATATGAAGACGTGAGGTGGATACACCACCCACGCAAAACCCTAAACCCTTGGTTTTGACTTGGTATCAGATAAGCCGTTCAGCGTCACGCGCCTCACCCACGCCATCGCCCTATCCGATCTACACCGCCGCCGCGCGCTCCCACCTTCGCGCCGCCGCCGCCGCGAGCTTTCGTCCACCGTTGCGCCTCCCACCCTCGTAGACGCGATTTCGTCCGCCGCTCTTTCGCTCTCCACCTCCGTCGGCGCCCTTTTCTCGCCGGCTACCGCCATGGCTCCTGCTACGGTCTCCGTCCCGGCACTCTCAGTCCGGCTCCATGGCTACCTCGATGGCACCGAGGCGGCTCCAGCGAAGCTTGTCACCGTCGGGACCGGCGACAACGCGGCAACCACCGCCAACCCCGCCTACCTTCTCTGGTGGACCAATGACCAGAAGGTGAAGGGCTTCCACCTCACATCCATGGAGGAGGATATCACATGCCAGCTCGTCGGCACAGGTGGTCTGGACGGTCGTCGGTGCCATGTTCGGCTCCCAGAGCCGCGCCAACGTCCGCCACATCCGGCGTCAACTCCAGACGCTGCACAAGAAGGAGCTCTCTGCGGCTGAGTATATGCACAAGATGAAGGCTTTGGCCGACACCATGGCCGTCGTCGGCTCGCCCATCCGGGATGATGAGCTCATCGACCACATCCTCACCGGCCTTGGTTCCTCCTACAACTCCATCGTCGTGTCCCTAGGTGTCAGCGCTGCACCCATGCCCTATTCCAGCTTCTAATCACTCGTCCTCTCATTCGAAGCTCTGCAGGCACAGCAAAGTGCCGCCGAGGGATGGAACCCGTCGGCCAACGTCGTGACTCGCTCGGGGTCATATGGCACTGGTAGTCGCCTGCCCTACTCCGAGCCCTACCCATCCCAAGGCAGTGGCCGGCCCACTGACGGGAACGGTCCACCTGGACAGGGTCGTCACGGCGGTCTGGGCGGTTCTTCTGATGGCCGCGCTTGCCCACCTGGTGCATCAGGCCACGGCCGCCAGGGTGGCGGGGGCAACGGCGACGGCAACGGCGGGGGTGGCCGTCGTAACAATCGCTGTCGTCCCCGGTGTCAACTTTGCCGGAACTGGGGGCATGAGGCCGATGACTGTCGCAAACACTACGACCACGACCAACACCCTCGCTCCGCCAACGCGGCTACCACGGGCACCGTCGACTTCCCCTGGGTGCTCGACACCGGAGCCATCGATCACCTAACGAGTGATCTGGAGCGCCTCCAGGTCCACGAGCGCTATGACGGCAAGGATCAAGTCGAGGTGGCTAATGGTGCAGGTTTATCTTTTTCGGATATTGGTCACTCCCATATACCCGGTTCATCCCTCTAACTCCGCAACGTCTTGCGTGTTCCACACATCACACAACACCTCCTGTCTGTTTATCGCCTCCTATGTGATAATGACGTGTTTATTGAATTTCACCGTCGTTTTTTCTTTGTTAAGGACAAGGCAACCAGGCGCGTTCTTCTTCACGGTAGAAGTTATGGGGGCATCTACCCCATCCCGTTTGCTCGGGCGTCCTCCTCTTCATCTCGCTATGCAGCTTCTAGCGTCAGAGTATCGTCCTCCTAATGGCATCATCGTCTTGGTCATCCTACAAATAATGTGGTCACGTCAGTTGTCCAGGATCATGATCTCCCGTGTTCTAGTTCCCATAGTGTGTCGTTAGTTTGTGATGCCTGTCAGCGTGCTAAGAGTCACCAACTTCCTTATTCTATGTCATATCATGTCACTACTATACCGCTTGAATTAATACATTCCGATGTGTGGGGTCCTACTATTGCCTCTTCAGGCGGGTACAAGTATTATGTTAGCTTTGTTTATGACTACACACGGTTCACCTGGATATACTTGCTTAAACACAAGTCTGACGTTGAGCAAGTCTTTTATATCTTTCAGGCTCATGTCGAACGCCTTCTCGACCGTAAGATCAAGGTTATTCAGTCTGATTGGGGTGGTGAATACCACAAACTTCACCGTCACTCTCAACGCACGGGCGTGTATCACCGTGTGTCCTGTCCACATACTTCCCAGCAAAACGGTGTTGCCGAGCGCAAGCACCGTCAATTGGTGGAGACATACCTTGCCTTGCTTGTTCACTCCTCTCTCCCACTTCGGTTTTGGGATGAGGCCTTCCTCACATCCTGTTATCTTATCAACTGTATGCCCACTCCGGTTCTCAACAAGGATACACCTTTGTTTCGACTATTTCATGTTCAGCCTAATTACTCTTTTCTTTGAGTCTTTGGGTGTGCTTGCTGGCCTAGTCTTCGCAAGTATAATGCTCACAAACTTGCGTTCCGTTCCATGATGTGTGTGTTCCTAGGTTATAGTCCCCTGCACGAAGGTTATAAGTGCCTTGATCGCACCTCCGTTAGAATCTATATTTCTCGCGATGTTGTCTTCGACGAGACTGTTTTTCCTTACTCCAATCCCGCAGTTTCGATGGATATTGCTTCTCTCAAAGATGTCATAACTTTTGGTAATGATGAACCGGTGTCGGATGTCCATTTGCGCAAATATGACTTATCCTACTTCTCACCTAACCAGTCCCCTGCAGGTGCTCCTTTGTTCTCTTCACAGGTGACTGCTCCTACACCCCAGGCGATCGACGTGCATGCAACCGCCGTGCAAGCCACGCCACCCGAGGCAGATGCACCGGCCTCCTCCCCACGGGCACCCATTGGCCACCCGGACCCGCTTTCCAGCGCGTGTAACGACTAAGATGCGGTCCTTTCCGATTTAGGGAACGAGGCCCCGAATTTGGAAAGAAGCGCATCTAAGCGTTTCGCAAGCACGGTAACATAGCACATACAAGATAATAGAATGACAATTAGGGATTCAACTGCCATGTCATACATAATATCAGAGTTACATCACGCATCCAAACAAGGTAGTTCCGCTACGGACTACAAAACATGAGAAATGACTATGCTACCCTGCATGTTTGCCCACGATCACGACCACACCTCAGTCTTCTGGATAGTTCACGTACAGGCGGCCGTTCTCCTCGTCGTACTGCAATGCTAGCTGCGTGCCGTCGGGATCACCCGTCTCGGGGGTACCTGTACCTGTTGGCATTTTGAAGGAATCTGTGAGCCACGGGGACTCAGCAATCTATGACCTCGGTGCTAGAACTAGTCAAGTTATTAGGTAGGGAAGGTGGAGTATTTGTTGGAAATATGCCCTAGAGGCAATAATAAAATGGTTATTATCATATTTCCTTGTTCATGATAATCGTCTATTGTTCATGCTATAATTGTATTAACAGGAAACAGTAATACATGTGTGAATAAATAGATCGCAATGTGTCCCTAGCAAGCCTCTAGTTGGCTAGCTCATTAGTCAATAAATGATCATGGTTTCCTGATCATGGGCATTAGATGTCATTGATAACGGGATCACATCATTAGGAGAATGATGTGATGGACAAGACCCAATCCTAAGCATAGCACTAGATCGTATTGTTCGTATGCTAAAGCTTTTCTAATGTCAAGTATCTTTTCCTTCGACCGTGAGATTGTGCAACTCCCGGATACCGTAGGAGTGCTTTGGGTGTATCAAACGTCACAACATAACTGGGTGAGTATAAATGTGCACTACGGGTACCTCCGAAAGTGTCTGTTGGGTTGGTACGAATCGAGATCGGGATTTGTCACTCCGTGCGACGGAGAGGTATCTCTGGGCCCACTCGGTAGAACATCATCATGAGCTCAATGTGACTAAGGAGTTAGTCACACGATGATGTGCTACGGAACGAGTAAAGAGACTTACCGGTAACGAGATTGAACAAGGTATAGGTATACCGACGATCGAATCTCAGGCAAGTTCTATACCGACAGACAAAGGGAATCGTATACGGGATTGATTGAATCCTTGACATCGTGGTTCATCCGATGAGATCATCGTGGAGCAAGTGGGAGCCACCATGGGTATCCAGACCCCGCTGATGGTTATTGGCCAGAGAGGTGTCTCGGTCATGTCTGCCTGTCTCCCGAACCCGTAGGGTCTACACACTTAAGGTTCGATGACGCTAGGGTTATAGGGAATTGTTATACGAGGTTACCGAAAGATGTTCGGAGTCCCGGATGAGATCCCGGACGTCAGGAGGACCTCCGGAATGGTCCGGGGGTAAAGATTGATATATAGGACGGATGGTTTCGGATACTGGAAGTGTTTCGGGCATCATCGGTAACGTACCGGGACCACCGGGACCACCGGAGGTGGCCCCGGGGGACCACCGAAGGGGGGAAACGACCCCGGGAGGTAAGGTGGGCCAAGTGGGGGTGGGAACCAGCCCCTAGGTGGGCTGGTGTGCCTCCCCACTCAGCCCAATGCGCAGGGGAGAGAAAAGGGGGGGCAAACCCTAAGCCAGGTGGGCCTAAGGCCCACCAGATGGTGCGCCACCCCCTCCTCCCCCCTCTGGCCGCCGCACCTTCCATCTGGGGGGGCTGCCGCACCCCCTAGGGTGGGAACCCTAGGGGTGACACCCCCTCTCCCCTCCCCCTATATATATCGGGCACTTTTGGCCATTGAGAGATAGACTTTTCCCTCTCCCTCGGCGCATCCCTGCTCTTCTTTCTCCTCCTCTCTGCCGGTGCTTGGCGAAGCCGTGCCGGGAGACCTCGTCTCTCCATCAACACCACGCTGTCTTGCTGCTGGAGTTCTTCCCCAGCCTCTCCCTCCTCCTTGCTGGATCAAGGTGTGGGAGACGTCACCGGGCTGCACGTGTGTTGAACGTGGAGGTGCCGTAGTTCGGCACTAGATCGGAATCGCTGCGAGTACGACTCCATCAACCGCGTTCTAGCAACGCTTCCGCTTAGCGATCTTCAAAGGTATGAATATGCTCTTGCCCTTCTCTCGTTGCTGGTCTCTCCATAGGAAGATCTGAATATGCGTAGGAAAATTTTGAATTTATGCTACGTTACCCAACAGTATTTAGGTTGCAGCATCCTAAGCATATATGGTGGCTAACTTACGTAGAACATGTATTGAAGGTGGGCTGTACTAGCGATCGATGAATAGCTGATCACTAAGTAATCCTGAACACTTACTTACGTCAATCATAACCCCACTGTGTTCCTGATCGAAGAGAGGTCTTCGAGGGGACAGTCACGGTTACGCATACAGTTGGCAATTTTATTAGATTAGGTTCAAGTTATCTATAACCGGATGTTAACAAATATCCCAAGTTGCAACATAACCGCGGGCACGGCTTTCCGAAAGATTAAACCCTGCAGGGGTGCTCCAACTAGTCCATCACAAACGGTCACGGGCCGCAAAGTAATCCTCTATCACGAATCTCGTGATCTCGTCGGATTTCTTAGAGGAAAACCTCAACTGTGGGGAGAACCAAAGCTTCATCGAGATTCCTATACGCAAGATATATCGCTAAGGTAAGACAAGACTAGCAGGACCTCCCGACGTGTCGACGACCCTGATAAGAGTCGCGTATCTCAGTCTCAGGACACGCCGGATGAGCGATGGTTACCACGCCAAAATACCGAGTTGCCCCGGGGAGCGTAATAAGCTGCTCTGGGTTGGACCAACACTCATGAGGAGCACTGGCCCGGGTTGTTCATTAAATTCCTCGGGGTAGCTATTCCATATGCAGATTATTATTAAGTGATTAGCAAATTAACACCAATATAGGGTCCTGCCGGACAAGTCTTAACACTACACGATTTATCAAGGGGGTCCCCATAACAACCCCGAACGTGTTAGGAGCGATCAGTTATGGAATCAAACACCGGTAGCCGGTAACTATGGCGGTAATAACGAAACAAAACACCTGGCAAAAGGCTAGGCCTTTCGTTATTTAACAAGTACATAGGTGCATTAATTAAATATCAAATTTAACATAATGATATCAAATTCATGTTATCACATGAGACAAGGCACCTGCAACTAGCAATGCTACATTAGAAGCTTAGCAAAGCCTACTTAGCCATTCAAGATTTGCTAGGAATGGATAAGTGTTTGGGTTTCATGGCAATATCAGGAGGCAATTATTTCAGTGGTACGCAGCGAGCATATGACGAAGAAACGTGAATCTAGCATAACAACTCTAGAGATGGAATCAAGGTCATATCATCTTGCTTGTGATGTCCTCAGCTTGGAACTGCTCTTGTTCGTCCTGCACGTACTCTCCTGGATCCACGTACTCATTCTCCGATCCTGGTGCTACCCAACATAAGAATAACATCCAATGAACCACAGCACCACAATATGCAACAAGCACATGATGCATGAGCTGAAAATGAACATGCATCTCTATTCTAGTCACTAGAACAAGCATGAGATGTAAATACAAATTCCTGGACAGAACTATACTCTAAGCTATCTTGACATGCATGATAATGACATGAACAGATGCGTCATGCTAGAACGATGCAAAAACATATAAAGAACGTTACGAACGGAGCTACGGATCAACCGGAAACAACGAAACAAGAAAATAGAGTCCTACGTATCAAATCCATCACCACACACTCCAATGGCATATCTCTAGTATTCCCAGGTTTCCAAGACAAAAAAACAAACAAGAATGGATGGGGTGGTGCAAAGAATATCACCACACCATCAACTATGCACTCACAAGCAACAAAACATCAAAACTATACGATCAGCCATAAATAGCATCATAGCAGTTTGAGGGCTACATGCAAAGCACCTACAACCATCCAAATATGCCAAATAGGATATGTGGCAGAAGCTATTCAAAATTACTACAAGCATGAGCAACAAGATAATTAAAAGGAGTTACACACAGAAAGTTACACGGCTGCTAACTTGGACAAAATATCAGTTTTCAGGGACTTAGTGAAAATTCCAGATTCTCACTAGCTGTTTATGCTCTGAAGCATTTTGACAACACTCAAAACAATATCTACAGGACTCCAAATGGAATGAAAATTGACAGAGAGCTAGATAAACACAAAATCTACAACTTTCCAGTTGATAACCAGGGCTGATTCCCAAAAGCATATATAATACCTATGTACTTGCATAGAACAAATGGGCACAAACTAGAAAAAGGAAATCTACATGGAATAACATATAGTGAATAGTGCATCATCACATGTGCATCCACTAGCTCATCACTTATACATGCTCTTGAACATGTCCACAACACCAATGGTGCACATGAGGGTTAGACCTCATGCTCATGTGCCTTAGCACACAACCACACACCACATACATCAAGCACATGCATAAAAGCACCTACACATATAAACATGCTCATGTGCTCATCAAGGCACTCCATGCCTTGGGCATGTGTGTGACCACACACACCACAACACCTGAACACACACAACAACAACACAAAGTGTGTGTGGGGAAAGACCCACACACACTCACATACACACACCACTTGCACCATTAGTGCATGAGCTAATATCACAAGCACAAGAGTATCACACACACCATCACTCGTGCATTACCCCTGCTACTTAAGACACACACATGCACATACATGGTAGAGCACACACACACTACAACACATACAAAGCCTACACAAGCACCACACAAAGATATGTCTACACTTGCAATCTACACAAGCTAGCAAAATAGCTAGGCACACCTCCTGTAGAGAGGTAAATAAAACACCAAACATGCTATACTAGCATGCCACAACAACTGTACAAGCAGCAGATGCAAAACAGTATGAAATGCAACAAAAAAATTAAAAGGATGGGGAGAGGGATCGAATCCTCGACCCCCTGGATCTACAACACACTTGCAAGCCACTCTACTACTGCACGAACACTCGACAGAAGAGGGTCGACAGGCAAGGTAAACTGCCTCTGCTGCTGCTATGCTACTGTGCCGAATAATTGCAAAAAGGAGGGTGGCATGCGCGGGACTCGAACCCACGCCCCGATCCAACACCACCACGGCCCTACCACTACGCTATGCTTCGGTACTTGACAGCACAGGGGGAATAACAAGGAAACCTACAACTGCCGCTCTGCTCTACACAGCGAGCCGATGATAGGGACGTCGCCGGAGCATGCTCTCTACTCAGCTACTGCTGCGCCCGGAGGGATCAACTACGCTAGCAACTACTGCGCTACGAGGGATGCCCTGAGCCACGACGAGCCCGAGCACAACACACAAAACACACAACACACACCTGCACCTCGTGCTCATCCCTGAACAGAGAGGCACGGCCTCGATCTCCTACTGCATCTACCGAGGGGGACGAGAGGAGGAGCTAGACTCACCTAGGGAAGAAGAAGGGGGCCGATCCGAGGAAGAGGAGCTGCCTGGAGACGACGTAGATGATCTGAAGAAGGCCTGAAGATGTTCTGGATGCATAACCGTAGTAGGGAGGGAGATTGCCGGGAACGCGCCGAAGACAAGCTCCTGCCCGTCTTTGTGGTCGCTCCCCGACCTTAACGACGACGGGAATGGAACGCGGGCATCCTCCCCGAGCCCCCGGACATGCTGGCTGGCGCCGGAGACGATGGACACACGGAGGACGACGGCGACGCCCTTTTGTCTCTCACTGCTACCGATCTACTGAGCACTTACCTCGGGAGGAAGGAGAGATGGAGGGAGGTGGCGGCGCTAGAAGGGGAAAGGGAGGAACCCTAGGCCAAGGGGAACGCACGCCGAGGGTTATAAGAGGCCTCGACGTCCGTGAACCCTCACGCCGTACTCGCTCTCTCTCTGCTGAAAGACGAAAAGCAACGCACTAGGGGGGGGGGACGGCGTCAGGAAGAAGGCGGTCGCGCGCTTGGGCTGCCGAGAGGAAAAGAGAGGAGGGGTTTGGGCCGCGCAGGGGGGAGGAAGCCCACCAGTGGCGCCAAATAAGAGGGAAATAAACCTTTGGGGTTTATTAATTAAAACCAAGACCAGACAAAGAAAATAATGCACAGGCTAATCAGATAATGCTAAAAATAAGGCAAAGGTACCCCTGGTCATAAGAAATTATAACCTATTTTAGGAAAATAGAAAAGGAATTTTAGGAGCAACTAAATATTTACAAAACAGAATATGTTTGATCTGTTTTGTGAATATTTGCACCTTTAAAACTTGGTTCAAAACAACAACTTCACGTCGTCACAATCACCACAAAATATGCTAAATCTTGGACATTTTTAAAACAAGGATGGGACAAGTGAAACTTGACCTTGAGATAAATAAAGAGGAAGAGGGTTTTGAAGCCTATACAAACCACATAGTTTGCTACTAGCAATTGCACCACTCCATCACTCACATACACTATCATCACATGACATATTCATCACACCACATACACACATGGATTCACAAAGGCACAAACACAAGACATGGAATGATAGTGATGCATGCATGCAAAGGAAAAACAAACAAGGTGACACATGAAATAACACATGCATTATGCTCTCATTGCAATGACAAGGTGGACCCACATAGAGAAGGTTACAAATAGGGAAAGATACACTCTTGGGGCATTACAAACTCTCCCACACTACAAAAAGATCTCGCCCCGAGATCTAAGACTGAAAGAACTTCGGAAATTCAGAACGGAGGTGATCCTCGCGTTCCCAAGTAGCCCCTTTATCGGAATGGTGTGACCACTGCACTTTGAGAAATTTGACAGTCTTGTTGCGGGTCTTGCGCTCAGTCGCCTTGAGAACCGCAACTGGATGCTCACGATAGGATAGGTCGGGTTGAAGGTCGATGTCTTGAAGATGAACAGTGCGCTCGGGAGTCTTGAAGCATCTCCGGAGCTGAGAGACATGGAACAAGTCATGCACATTTGCTAAGTTTTACGGGAGCTCAAGCTGGTACGCAAGGTCGCCTCTCTTGCCAACAACTCTGAACGGACCAACGAAACGAGGCGCAAGCTTGCCTTTGATGCCAAAGCGTTGTGTATCCTTCATAGGCGACACCTTGAGATAGACGAAATCATCAAGCTCATAAGACATGTCATGATGCTTGCTATCATAATAGCTCTTCTGACGGGACTGAGCTGCTCTGAGATTGTTCTGAATGACCCGACACATCTCCTCAGCTTCTTCTATCAAGTCATTCGCAAGTATCTGACGCTCACCGGTCTCGGACCTGTTGAGCGGGGTACGTCACTTCCTCCCATAGAGAATCTCAAACGGAGCTTTGCGTGAACTAGCTTGATAACTGTTGTTATACGAGAACTCAGTGAAAGGCAAGCAATCTTCCCACTTCATGCCAAAATAGATAACACAGGCTCTCAGCATATCCCCAAAAACTTGATTGACTCGCTCCACTTGACCACTAGTATGAGGATGAAAAGCTGTGCTGAAGCGTATCTTCGTGCCCATTGCAGACTGAAAAGAATCCCAGAACTTGGAAGTGAAGATACTCCCGCGATCCGAAGAAATCATCGTAGGCACGCCGTTCAAGGACACTATCCTGGAAGTGTACAACTCTGCAAGCTGAGCTATCGAAATGGATTCCTTGACTGGAAGAAAATGAGCCACTTTACTCAACTTGTGGATGACGACGAAGATGGCATCATTACCCTTCTTGGACTTCGGAAACCCGGTGACGAAATCCATCTCAATATGGTCGAACTTCCACTGGAATGGGCAATGGATGCAAAAGACCTGCTGGACGTTGATGCTCTGCTTTCACCCTTCGACATACATCACATTCATTTACGAACTGAGCAATCTCACACGTCATGCGAGTCCACCAGAAGGTCTGTTTGAAGTCCTGATACATCTTGGAGCTTCCTGGATGTATTGAGAGCAAGGAGTTATGAGCTTCTTCCTTGATTACCTTTATGAGATCACCTTTCGGAACGACAAGACGATCCTCAAAGAACAATGTGTCTCTCGCATCAACACTGAAGCACTTATATTTGGGAAGACCCTTTGCCACGCCAATCTTGCCTTTCTTCACCATTGCATCAAGAAGCTGTGCTGCTCGGACTTGATCTTCCAAGGTAGGAGAGATCTGAAGGTTTGCAAGAAATCCCAGAGGTACTAACTGAAAGTTGAGCTTCCTGAAAGACTCACAAAGGTCAGGTTGGAGAGGCTTCAGAATGAGACTGTTGCAGTAAGCCTTCCTGCTCAAAGCATCTGCCACGACATTAGCTTTGCCTGGCGTGTACTCAACACTCGGATTAAAATCTTGGAGCATTTCCACCCAACGAGTTTGCCGAAGATTCAGGTTAGGCTGGGTGAAGATGTACTTGAGACTCTTGTGATCGGTGAACACTTCAACCTTTCGTTCCAACAAGAGGTGTCTCCAAGTCATCAGAGCGTGTACCACAGCTGCTAGCTCAAGATCATGCACAGGATAATTCTTCTCCGCTGGCTTCAACTGCCTGGAGGTATAAGCAACCACTTTCTTCTCTTGCATCAGAACTGCACCAAGACCTAGAAGATAGGCGTCGCAGAACACTTGGTAAGGCTTGGAATCATTCGGAGGAACCAAGACGGGAGTAGAGGTGAGCTTCTCTTTGAGTGTGTCGAAGGCCAACTGACACTCTGGAGACCAAGCACACTTCACACCTTTCTGAAGAAGATTTGAGAGCGGCTTAGAAATCTTGGAGAAGTTCTCAACGAACCTTCTGCAATAGCTTGCAAGCCCGAGAAAGCTTCGAAGCTGCTTCACATTCTGCGGAGGCTCCCATTCAACAATGGCCTGCACCTTCGACGGATCAACTTTGATGCCCTCGCCAGAGATGATGTGCCCAAGATAGACGACTTCTTTCAACCAGAACTCACACTTGGAAAACTTGGCATACAATTTGAACTCCCTCAGCTTATCAAGCACCAATTTGAGATGTTCTTCATGTTCTTCCTCAGTCTCTGAAAAGACCAGAATATCGTCAAGATACAACAAGACAAAGTCATTCTTGAACGGAGAGAATATGTTGTTCATCAATCGACAAAATGTCGGAGGAGCATTTTCCAGACCAAAAGACATGACCGTATACTCATACGAGCCAAAACTAGTCCTGAAAGCAGTCTTTGGAATATCCTCTTCACGAATGCGAATTTGATGATAACCCATTCTGAGATCGAGCTTGGAGAAGATCTTAGCCCCTTTCAACTGCTCAAACAACTCATTTATGTTTGGAAGTGGATATTTGTTCCTGATTGTCTTCTTGTTCAATGGACGGTAATCGACACACAACCGGTCCGTGCCATCCTTCTTCTTGACAAACAGAACTCCACAGCCCCACGAAGACGAGCTCGGTTTGATCAAACCCAAACGCTCCTGCTCATCGAGTTCCCTCTTAAGTTCCTTCAACTCTTCTGGACCCAATTTGTATGGCCGTTTGCACACAGGCTCAGTACCTGGTTCAAGCTCAATGAAAAATTCAACTTCTCTGTGTGGAGGCATTCCTGGCAGCTCTTCTGGCAACACATCTTCATATTCGCAGACCACTGGGACTTGCGAAATAGGATTATCTCACCCTTTTCATTCAAAGAGAACAGACGGATTGTATCATCGCGCACCATGAATATAATCACGTCCTGCGAAGAGTGAGTAAGCTTCACTTCTTTAGCTTCACAATCAATCGATGCCTTGTTCATGGCCAACTAGTCCATACCAAGGATCAAATGAATGTCGGAATTGCCCAAGACAATAGGAGACACCAAAAAAGAATAACTGCCTATCTTGACAGAAGCATCCCGAACCAACATGTGAGAACTCATGTGCATGCCCGGAGAAACCACACGGAAGGGACTATCCAAGTGAATTGCAAGAATATCATGCTTAGCAATGAAAGGCTTGGAGATGAAGCAATGCGATGCACCAGAATCAAATAACACTTTAGCAGGAATATCATTAACGAGGAGGTTACCCATGATCACATCTGATGAGTTTTCTGCCTCAGCCGCATTCACCATGTTGACTCGAGCAGACATGGGGTTGAACTTCACGAGAGCATTTCTTGGAGGTTTGCCTGGAGGAGGAGGCGGCAGACGGAGCTGAGAAGTGCACTTGTTGGCATAATGACCCTTCTGCCCACAGTTGTGACAAGTAACATGAGCTGGCTGACAGTACTGTGTCTGAGGAGGCCCTTGCTTCTTCTACTGGAATCTCTGCTGGAAAGCTAGGTTGGGTGGGTGGGAAGAACCACGGCCACCAGAATGCTTGAACTGCTGCGTGTGCCGAGGAGGAGGAGGAGACACCCGAAACTTCTATTGCTTCTGAACCACCTGAGTAGAAGACGAGCTGGAATCTCTGAAGCGCTTCTTAGAATTCTCCACCCTGAGCAAACCTGCCTCAGCCCTGAGAGCTAAGTTGTAGAACTTATCAAACTCCTCAGGATCGTGCAAAGCAAGAGCGAACTGCAAATCTTCTTTCAAGCCACCTCTGAACTGATAAATCTTGCTCTTCTTATGAGGGATATCCTGCAAGGCGTAACGGGCTAGCTTGTGGAACTCGACGTTGTACTTGTACACAGAGTTACCACCTTGCTTCAAGCGCCTGAACTTCTCACGCATTTCCTCCACGAAGCTGGATGTAATGTAGTGGAATCTGAAGTCACGACAGAACTCATCCTAAGTGATCACTCTAGTACCCCTGGAATCCTTCAACTGTTGCCATCAGATAGATGCTTGCCCCTTCAGCTGGAATGTTGCAAACTTGACGAAATCCTTAGGAAGAACATCGCTGCATTTAAAGTGCTTGTTCATGTCACGGATCCAATCCTCAGCATCAAACGGTTGGTCACAGGAAGTTAAAGTCTTCAGCTGATTTGACAGGAACTGACTCAGATTAGCAAACTGATTGCCACCATGCTGGAAATTGCCTTGCTGCTGATTAGCCCTATCTTGCAACAACTTAGAAGCATCTGAGTGTTTGCATTTGTAGCAGCCATCACCGCTTGACAAGCCTCAGCACGAGGAGGCGGCAGCGGAGGAGGATTCTCCGGAGGAGGAGGTGGTGGTGGCATATCCTCACGCCCTGGATTCTGACGAGTTGGTGGAACCTGATTGTTCTGCTGTGTATCCCTTGCAACGGCGCGAGAAATAGTTGTGTCGACGGCACCAGGAATCCTTCAGCTACGACTACGCCTTAAGGGACTTCCTAGGCAAGTATGCAAAGGATTTCCCCCGTGGCCTTGGAGCCTTGCGTTGGTGTTCCCTCGAAGCGGAAAGGGTGATGTACTACAACGATGGTAAGTATTTCCCTTAGTTTGAGAACCAAGGTATCAATCCGGCGAAAGAGTATCTCAAGATCCTGCACAAACACAAAAGCTTGCACCCAACGCTATGAAGGGGTTGTCCATCCTTTATAGATTGTTTGCCAAGTGAGAACTGAAAGCAACAAAGTAACAAAGCAAAGTAAAAGCGGAGTTGTAAACGATGGATGTGAATAGACCCGGGGGCCGTAGTGTTTACTAGTGGCTTCTCTCATGAAAGCAAGTAGACGGTGCGTGAACAAATTACCATCGAGCAATTGATAGAACTATGCAGAGTCGTGACGATATCTGTGCAATGATTATTTCTATAGGCATCACGTCCGAAACAAGTAGACCGATACTTTCTGCATCTACTACTATTACTCCACACGTCGACCGCTATCCAGCATGCATCTAGTGTATTAAGTCCATAAAAACAGAGTAACGCCTTAAGCAAGATGACATGATGTAGAGGGATCATCTCAAACCAATGATAAAACCCCCATCTTTTTACCCTTGATGGCAACTGCTTGATGTGTGCCTTCCTGCCCCTACTGCCACTAGGAAAGGTCACCACATGGCAGAACCCAAAACCAAGCACTTCTCCCATTGCAAGAATCATAGATCTAGTTGGCCAAACAAAACCCAAGACTCGGAGAGACTTACAAGGATATCAAATCATGCATATAAGAAATCAACAAAGACTCAAATATATATCATAGATAATCTGATCACAAGTCCACAATTCATCGGATCTCGACAAACACACCGCCAAAGAAGATTACATCGGATAGATCTCCATGAAGATCATGGAGAACTTTGTATTAAAGATCCAAGAGAGAGAAGAAGCCATCTAGCTACTAACTACGAACCCGTAGGTCTGAAGTGAACTACTCATGGGTCATTGGAGGGGCGATGATGATGATGAAGAAGCCCTCCACCTCCAAAGTCCCCTCCGGCAGGGTGCCGGGAAGGGTCTCCGTATGAGATCTCGCGGAAACGGAAGCTTGCGGCGGCAGAAAAGTATTTTTGAGGCTCCCCTGATTTTTTGCGGAATATTTGGGAATATATAGGCGCAAGACCTAGGTCAGGCGGCCAGGGAGGCCACAAGTCTGCCCACTGTCGCCTCCCCCCTGGTGGCGGAGTGGGGGCTTGTGTGCTCCCTGGAGCCCACCTGGCTTGGCCCAAAAGCCCCCTGGACTTCTTCCGTTCGGGAAAAAATCATTTCGGGGTTTTTCTTCCGTTTGGACTCCGTTCCAAAATCAGATCTGAAAAGAGTCAAAAACACGGAAAAAACAGGAACTGGCACTTGGCACTGAATCAATAAGTTAGTCCCAAAAAGATATAAAAAGGTACATAAAACATACAAAGAAGGCAAGATAACAGCGTGAAACCATCAAAAATTATAGATAGGTTTGATACGTATCAAGCATCCCCAAGCTTAACTTCTGCTCGTCCTTGAGTAGGGAAGTGATAAGAATGAATTTTTGATGCTTTCATGCTACCTAGCATAGGTGTCCTTTGTAATTCCTCTTATGTGACGTGAATGTTCAGATCCATTAGATTCAAAACCATAGTTTGCTATTGACGTGGAAACAATAATAATTCAAGCAAACTAGCAAAGTAATCATGAACTTTCAAAATAACAAGGCCAAAAGAAAGTTATCCCTACAAAAGCATATAGTCTAGCTATGCTCTATCATCATTGCACAACGAATTTAAATCATGCACAACCCCGGTATTGGCCAAGTAATTGTTTCACACCTTTACTTTCTCAAACATTTTCAACTCTCACGCAATACATGAGCGTGAGCCATGGTTATAACACTATAGATGGTGTGGAATGTGGTGGGGGTTGCAAGACAAAAAAGGAGAAGATAGTCACATTAACTAGGCATATCAATGAGCTATGGAGATGCTCATCAATAGATATCAATATGAATGAGTAGGGATTTCCATACAAATGATGCACTAGAGCTACAAGTATGTGAAAGCTCTTAAAGAAAACTAGTGGGTGTGCATCCAACTTGCTTGCTCACGAAGACCTAAGGCAATTTTGAGGAAGCCTATCATTGGAATATACAAGCCAAGTTATATAATGAGAATTCCCACTAGCTATATGGTGGTGACAAAACGAGAGACTCTCAATCATGAAGATCATGGTGCTCAAAATGCACAAGTGTGGAAAAAGTGGTAGCATTGTCCCTTCTCTCTTTTCCTCTCATATTTTTTTGGTGGGCTCTTTGGCCTCTTTTATTTCCTCACATGGGACAATGCTCCAATAATGATGATCATCACACTTTCAACTCAAAACTTAGAGCAACTATGACTCTGTATGGAATGCCTTCGGTAGTGTACCGTGGCAATGATCTAGCATGGCATAGACATCAATGGAAACATCATGCTAGCTATCTTACGATCGTGCAAAGGCAATGTAGACGTGGTGGCACATATCATGGTGGTAGTTGCATGGCAATATATCTCGGAATGACTTTGAAAAAGCCATAGTAGGTAGGTATGGTGGCTGTTTTGAGGAAGGCTAATGGTGGGTTTTGTGCACCGGCAAAAGTTGCACGACACTGAGAAGATAGTGATGGTGGAAGGTGAAAGTGCATCTAAACCATGGACTCAACATTAGTCATGAAGAACTCATATACTTGTTGCAAAAGTTTTATTAGTAATCGAAACAAAGCATTCAACACATACTCCTAGGGGAAGGGTTGGTAGGTATAAACCATCGCACGATCCCGACCGCCACGCAAAGGATGACAATCAATATACTAATCATGCTCAGATTTCATCACATAGCGGTTCACCATACGTGCATGCTATGGGAATCACTAACTTCAACACAAGTATTTCTAGATCCACAACACCTTACTAGCATGACTTCAATATTACCATAACCACAACTCAAAACTAATTGAGATGAATCAAACTTCTCTAACTATTCAATGCACATGAAGGTAGAAGTTTTCGTATCCCTTTGGATAACTACCCCTTTTGAGACTACTTTCAAAGCATAGATCAACTACCAAGCCATGCACCGCTGTGCTCTAAAATATATAAGTGAAGCACATAGAGCAAAAGTATCTAGCTCAAAAGATATAAGTGAAGCACATGTGAGCTGAATTGTCTACCAAAAGATACAAGTGAAGCTCGACAAAATCATGGTGTGTGCATGTCTCTCTCTCTAGGTGTGCAGAAAGGATGATTGTGACACAACAAAAAAAAAGACTCCTACGATATAAGGCGCTCCAATAAAAAACACATAACATGTGGTGAATAAAAATATAGCCCCAAGTAATGTTATCGATGGATTGAAGACGAGAGAGGGGATGCCTTCCCGGGGCATCCCCAAGCTTAGGCTTTTACGGCATCCTTGAATATCTTGGGGTGTCTTGGGCATCCCCAATCTTGAGCTCTTGCCACTCTTTATCTTTTTGTCCATAAGAACTTCACCCAAAACTTGAAAACTTCACAACACGAAACTTAAACAGAAACTCGTGATAACATTAGTACAAGAAAGCAAACCACCACTTCCTTAGTTACTGTAGAAAACTTAAATTCTACTTGTGCTGATGTTGGGTTACTGTACTTTCAATCTTCCATGGCTAATACCCCCCGATACTATCCATAGTTTCATCAAAATAAGCAACCAACACAACAAAAAACAGAATCTGTTAACAGCAGACCAGTCTGTAGCAATCTGTATGTTTCGTATACCTCTGTTACTTCAAAAATTCTGAAAAATTACGAAAGTCTGAAGAATTTGCATAGAAATGAGCAGCAAAAAGAATCAACTCAAAAGCTCTTACAATTTTTTATTTTATTTTCATGAGCATAAAGTTTCTGTCTTTTCTAGCATGACCAAACGATCATCCTCAAGACTAATCATAACAGTTTTTCTTGGCACAAATGCAAAAAAGAAACACAAAAAACACAATCATAACAGAATTATGAAAGTGTGGAAAACACAAAACAGAAAGAAAAAGGATAGATTCGTTGGGTTGCCTCCCAACAAGCGCTTTTGTTTAACGCCCTTAGCTAGGCGAAAGTGATGGCATCACGTATAGTCATCTTTGGTGCTCAAACCATAAGTAGCCCTCATCATAGATTCATAAGGCAATATTATTTTCTTTCTTGGAAAGTGCTCCATGCCCTTCTTTAAAGGAAATTGAAATCTAATATTCCCTTCCTTCATATCGATGATAGCACCAATAGTCCTTAGGAAAGGTCTACTAAGAATAATGGGACATGAAGGATTGCAATCTATGTCAAGTACAATGAAATCCATGGGTACATAGTTCTTATTTGCAACAATAAGAACATCATCGATCCTCCCCATGGGCTTCTTGACGGTAGAATCCGCAACATGCAAATTAAGAGAACACTCTTCAATCTCATGAAAACCAAGAATATCACATAAAGACTTTGGAATCGCGGAAACACTAGCACCCAAATCACACAAAGCATTGCACTCATAGTTTTTGATCTTGATTTTGATAGTAGGTTCCCACTCATCATGAAGTTTTCTAGGTATAGAGACTTCTAGTTCGATCTTATCTTCAAGAGATTTCATCATAGCATCTACGATATGCGCGGAAAAGGCTTTACTTTGGCTATAAGCAGGTGGAGTGTTTGCAATGGATTGCATCAAAGAAATGCATACAAATAAGGAGCAATTATCATAATTGAATTCCTTGAAATCCAAAGTGGGAGTTTCATTACTACCCAAAATTTTGACTTCTTCTACTCCACTCTCCACACCTTTATCATCAAGATAGGTGGACTCCGAATCATTGGGGCGTTTTTCAACCAAAGTGGATTCATATCCAGCCCCTCCATAAGTAGGTTTGACACGCGAAAGCAAAGATTCAAGAGGAGACACACCAAGCACTTTAAGATCTTCGCGATTTGCATCACTAGAACGCACCCTTTTAAACTATTCATGTCTAGCGTGAATTTGGGCGGTTCTTTCTTTGCTCTCATTCATGGAGATACACATAGCTTTAAAAGCTTCATCCAAGTTGATCTTTTGAGGAGTGCATCTAACTTTCAAAGCATCAATATCACAAGACATCCTATCAACGCTCTTAGCCAAATCGTCTATTTTGAGTAGTTTTTCCTCTATGGACGCATTGAAAATCTTTTGAGAGTTGATGAACTCTTTGATATTACTCTCTAGATCAGAGGGTAATTTGTTATGATTTCCATAAGTCTTGCCGTAGGAATTGCCATAATTGTTAGAGGAATTACTAGGAAAAGGCCTAGGAACATAGTTTCCTCTAAAAGCATTGTTGTTGCCAAAATTGTTCCTACCAACAAAATTCACGTCCAAACTAGCGTTGCTACCCTCAATCAAAGAAGATAGTGGCATGTCATTAGGATATACGGTAGCATTTCTACTAGCAACTAAATTCATCAACTCGTCCATCTTAGCACTAAGCAAGTTAATCTCTTCTATAGCGTGCACCTTTTTGCTAGCAAGCGATCGTTCAGTGTGCCACTGAGAGTAGTTGGTCATGATATTGTCTATGATTTTTGTAGCATCTCCTAACGTGATTTCCATGAACGTTCCACCTGAGGCGGAGTCCAAGATATTGCGAGAAGCGAAATTCAAGCCAGCGTAAATGATTTGTATAATCATCCACAAACTCAAGCCATGAGCAGGACAATTTCTAATCATAAGCTTCATCCTCTCCCAAGATTGTGCAACGTGTCCATGATCAAGTTGCTTGAAATTCATGATATCGTTACGTAAGGAGATGATCTTAGCCGGCGGAAAATACTTGGATATGTAAGCATCTTTGCACCTATCCCAAGAATCGATACTATTTTTAGGCAAAGAAGAAAACCAAGTTTTTGCGCGATCTCGCAACGAGAAAGGAAAAAGTTTAAACTTAATCACGTCATTATCCACATCTCTTTTATTTTGCATATCACAAAGCTCAATGAATGTATTGAGATGGGATGTGCAATCTTCACTAGAAAGGCCAGAAAATTGCTCTTCCATAACAAGATTCAGCAAAGCTGCGTTGATTTCATACGATTCCGCACTAGTGGCGGGAGCAATCGGAGTACTAATAAAATCATTATTATTAGTGCTCGATAAGTCGCAAAGTTTGGTGTTTTCAGACATGATGTCTTCAAGAAACAAACAAGCACACAAGCAAGCAAGAAACCGGCAAAGGAAAATGGCAAGGGCAAGAGAAAACGGCAAAGGAGAAAGGCGAAAGGCGAATGAAAACGGCAAATGTGAAGTGGGGGAGAGGAAAATGAGAGGCAACTGGCAAAAAAAGTAAATGCAAGAGAAGAGTTTGTGAGACCTACTTGGATAGATCTTGATTTCTCCTCCCCGGCAACGGCGCGAGAAATACTTATGATTGTTCTGTTGTGCATCCCTTGCAACGGCACCAGAAATAGTTGTGTCGACGGCACCAGGAATCCTTCAGCTACGACTACGCCTTAAGGGACTTCCTAGGCAAGTATGCAAAGGATTTCCCCCGTGGCCTTGGAGCCTTGCGTTGGTGTTCCCTCGAAGAGGAAAGGGTGATGTAGCATAGCGACGGTAAGTATTTCCCTCAGTTTGAGAACCAAGGTATCAATCCGGCGGAAGAGTATCTCAAGATCCTGCACAAACACAAAAGCTTGCACCCAACACTATGAAGGGGTTGTCAATCCCTTATAGATTGTTTGCCAAGTGAGAACTGAAAGCAACAAAGTAACAAAGCAAAGTAAAAGCGGAGTTGTAAACGGTGGATGTGAATAGACCCGGGGGCCGTAGTGTTTACTAGTGGCTTCTCTCATGAAAGCAAGTAGACGGTGGGTGAACAAATTACTGTCGAGCAATTGATAGAACTATGCAGAGTCGTGACGATATCTATGCAATGATTATTTCTATAGGCATCACGTCCGAAACAAGTAGACCGATACTTTCTGCATCTACTACTATTACTCCACACGTCGACCGCTATCCAGCATGCATCTAGTGTATTAAGTCCATAAGAACGGAGTAACGCCTTAAGCAAGATGACATGATGTAGAGGGATAATCTCAAACCAATGATTAAAACCCCATATTTTTAGTCTGGATGGCAACTGCTTGATGTGTGCCTTGCTGCGCCTACTGTCACTGGGAAAGGTCACCACATGGCAGAACCCAAAACCAAGCACTTCTCCCATTGCAAGAATCATAGATCTAGTTGGCCAAACAAAACCCAAGACTCGGAGAGACTTACAAGGATATCAAATCATGCATATAATAAATCAGCAAAGACTCAAATATATATCATAGATAATCTGATCACAAGTCCACAATTCATCGGATCTCGACAAACACACCGCCAAAGAAGATTACATCGGATAGATCTCCATGAAGATCATGGAGAACTTTGTATTGAAGATTCAAGAGAGAGAAGAAGCAATCTAGCTACTAACTACAGACCCGTAGGTACGAAGTGAACTAGTCACGAGTCATTGGAGGGGCGATGATGATGATGAAGAAGCCCTCCACCTCCAGATGAGATCTCGCAGAAACGGAAGCTTGCGGCGACGGAAAAGTATTTTTGAGGCTCCCCTGATTTTTTGCGGAATATTTGGGAATATATAGGCGCAAGACCTAGGTCAGGGGGCGGCCCGAGAGGCCAGAAGCCTGCCCACCGCCACCTCCCCCCTGGTGGCGGAGTGGGGGCTTGTGGGCTCCGTGGAGCCCACCTGGCTTGGCCCAAAAGCCCCCTAGACTTCTTCTGTTCGGGAAAAAATCATTTCGGGTTTTTCTTCCGTTTGGACTCCGTTCCAAAATCAGATCTGAAAAGAGTCAAAAACACGGAAAAAACAGGAACTGGCACTTGGCACTGAATCAATAAGTTAGTCCCAAAAATATATAAAAAGGTACATAAAACATACAAAGAAGGCAAGATAACAGCGTGAAACCATAAAAAATTATAGATACGTTTGAGACGTATCAGAACCATCCTGAAGACGAACAACACATTAGCCCACAGAATAAATTGACGGTATAGCTGAATCAAAATGGCAGGAATATCTTAACAGGAATATTAGCAATTGCACTCGAACAACATAGTAAGAATGCTTCCTCAAAGTGACGGTCGAGAAAAATTCTGATTAAGACCACTGTAAACAAGTATGAGCTAGAATTGCTCGGAACAAACATATGATCGAGATTTCATCCGATATCTTCGTGGATAAGATCGCACGGGCTCGAAGTTACAGTAGCCATCCTGTGCAAGGTAGTGCACACGACTTACGAAGTATCCTTGAGTCATAGCGGGCTACAAGGACTCTTTAAGACACAACGAGAACTGTTGTAAGACGACCGTGAACAAACATACCCACTAAATATCAAATCCCAACCTCACATCATGCATGTGTAGGAAGACTGTCCTATAAGTTACTACCTGATATCCCACCTATGAATTCTCGAAATATCTGGTCATGCAATCTGGTACACGGATACAAGGAGTAATATTCACACAACTCCTATACTAACCCGTCACCTGTATCACATCCTCAACACAGAACCAGAATCTCGGACCTTCATCTACAACAGACCCTCGTGATCACAACGATACAAATATGGCAGTACTACCGAGCAATCTGCACCAGTACTCGGGACATCGGGGTTATCTTGCCACTACTAGTATTGAAGCAATTACGAACATCCTTCGTTCTTAGATACTCAGAAATCTGAATGATGGCGATGTGCGCAAGAATTCCCTGGAGCTTGATGACCCACAAGTATAGGGGATCAATCGTAGTCTTTTTGATAAGTAAGAGTGTCGAACCCAATGAGGAGAAGAAGGCTCTGATAAACGGATTTCAGCAAGGTAATAACTGCAAGCACTGAAAGTAGCGGTAACAAGTGATGGTGTAGCGAGGTGAGACGTAACAAGTGAAAAGTAACAAGTAACAAGTAGTAGCAACGGTGCAGAAAGTGTCCCAATCCCTTTTGTAGCAAGGGACAAGCCTGAACAAAGTCTTATAGGAGGAAAAACGCTCCCGAGGACACACGGGAATTTCTGTCATGCCAGTTTCATCATGTTCATATGATTCGCGTTCGTTACTTTGATAGTTTGATATGTGGGTGGACCGGCGCTTAGGTACTGCCCTTACTTGGACAAGCAACCCACTTATGATTAACCTCTCTCGCTAGCATCCGCAACTACAAAAGAAGAATTAAGACAACGTCTAACCATAGCATTAAACAAGTGGATCCAAATCAGCACCTTACGAAGCAACACATAGACTGGGGTTTAAGCTTCTGTCACTCCAGCAACCCATCATCTACTTACTACTCCCCAATGCCTTCCTCTAGGCCCAAGTATGGTGAAGTGTTATGTGGTCGACGTTCACATAACACCACTAGAGGAAAAGACAACATACAACATATCAAAATACCGAACGAATATCAAATTCACATGACTATTATTAACATGACTTATCCGATGTCCTTAGGAACAAAAGTAACTACTCACAAAGCATAATCATAATCATGATCAGAGGTGTAATGAATAGCATCAAGGATCTGAACATAAACTCTTCCACCAAATAATCCAACTAGCATCAACTACAAAGAGTAATCAACACTACTAGTAACCTTACAAGTACCAATCAGAGTCGTGAGACGGAGATTGGTTACAAGAGATGAACTAGGGATTGGAGAGGAGATGGTGCTGATGAAGATGTTGATGAAGATGCCTCCCCTCCGACGAGAGGAGTGTTGGTGATGATGATGGCGACGATTTCCCTCTCCGGGAGGGAAGTTTCCCCGGCAGGATCGTCCTGCCGGAGCTCTAGATTGGATCTTCTCAAGTTCTGCCTCGTGGCGGCGGCGAAACTACGAAAAAGCTCCCGAATGATTTTTTCTGGAACGAAACCCTTCATATAGAAAAAGAGGGGGGCTAGTGGGCCGTCAGGAAGCCAACAAGCTTGCCCTCCGCCACCAGGGGGGTGGCGGTGGCAAGTCTTGTGGCGCCCTGGTAGCCCCCCTCTGGTACTTCTTTCGCCCAGTATTTTTTATATAATCCCAAAAAATTCCATGTAACTTTTCAGGGCATTTGGAGATGTGCAGAAGAGTGGACTAAGATTTGATCCTTTTCCAGTCCAGAATTCCAGCTGCCTGAATTATCCCTCTTCAAATAAACCTTGCAAAATAAGAGAGATAAGGCATAAATATGGTACGAGAAAGTAATATAACAGTCCATAAAGCAATAAATATCAACATGAAAGCATGATGCAAAATGGACGTATAAATTCTCCCAAGCTTAGACCTCGCTTGTCCTCGAGCGAAAACCAAGTTCCATAAACATGTCCACATGTTTAGGGACGAAGGTGTCGATAAAACATAATACGGACATGAGGGCATCATGATCACACATAGAACAACAATACATCATAAAGATTCTTATGGGAAAGTAACAATTCCTTCACAAAGCAAAGCATGAAGAAAAAACATTACCGAGAAGTAACAAACAACAGTCCAAAGGCATTGAAGCAATTGCAATTTATCACAACATCAGAAAGAGTCAAATAAGAGCTTGTAAGGCAAACCCACACACTCAATCATCTCTTTTGTTTTCCATAATTGTTACAACTCACGTGGTACTCATGGTGTCAAAGTTTCAGCTGGACACAGAATAAGATAGGGGCTTATAGTTTTGCCTCCCAACGATTTACCTCAAGGGTAAAGTCAACAATAATAAAGCATAAGTACTCAGCTCCAAGTTGATATATGAATATAGATCTTTCCCAAGCATGTGACGGTAGCCAAGACAAAGGCAAAATAGGGAATTGGTGAAGATCACCATGACTCTTACAAGGGAAAAAAGTAAAGGTACAAGATAGGCCCTTCGCAGAGGGAAGCAGAGGTTGTCATGCGCTTTTGAGGTTTGAATGCGTGTCCTCTTAGTGCGGAGGAACATCACTTTATATTGCCTCCTATGATAAAGAACTTTATTATGCAGTCTGTCTCTTTTATGTCTTTCTCATCACAGGTTCGTACAAAGCTTATTTTCCACACACTAATAGATCATACATATTAGAGAGCAATTTTTATTGCTTGCACTGATGACAACTTACTTGAGGGATCTTATTCAATCCATAGGCTGGTATGGTGGACTCTCATGGCAAAACTGGGTTGAAGGTTTATGGATGCACAAGTAGTATCTCTACATGGTGCGGGAGTTTTGGCTAATATGAGGTGAAAGCAATTGTCACATGCTAAGGGATCTCTAATCATATAACATTGTTTGGAACCAAGCAAACACAATTCATTATGTTGTCTTCCTTGTCCAACATCTACTCCTAAGCATGTAATAGTTTGGTGAGAGCTCACAATTGTAAAAAAGTGTCTAAGATGATATATTTATATGTGAACATCTCTTTCCTTATTACTTCTTATTAATTGCAACAATGACTGAGGTCTATGTTGATTTATTCTCAACAAGTTTCAATCATCATACGTGTCATATGTGAAGCTATCACTTTCCATAAGATCGTCTCATGATCTTTCATGCTATCGTTCTTTTCATACTTTTGATCATGGCACAAAGCAAAGCCCTTGACTAAGATACTCTTTATTATATAGCTCGCAAGCTCGAATACATCGGGGGAGAGACAAAGCAAAAGACTCAAACTAAACACTAAAGACTTATTCCTCTAAGAGAAGAAATAAAAACTAAAAAGGAAAGAACTAAAACAAAGGTAAAAGCAAAAGATATAAAGGTGATACGATACCAGGGCAACTCCCCCAAGCTTGGCAGAAGCCAAGGGGATTACCCATACCAATGCTTAGTTGTCTTCCTTTGGCGGTGATGGTGGTGGATTTGTTGGAGTAGTTTGATCCTCCGTCTTCCAAGGCATAGGTGCTCCATCATGGCAGGATGAACGAGTCGCCAGAATCCTCAAATCTGCAGCCAACCTTATTGATTTAAATCTGTACTCATACTCACAGTTTTGGTTCTACAGGTCATAGATCTGGCCCTGAAGTTGATCAACCCTGTCATAGAGCTTGGAGAGGTGTTTCCCAATGTCAATGGCATCCATCTTGTGATTGCTAGTGAACTCCGTGATCATCATGTGGTTGGCGTTGAGTCCACGCTCCACCATCCCTTGGCACTTGAAGACTGGTTGCTCCATTGCTTCGAGCCTCATCTCCATGCTTCCGGTCTTCTTAGGTCCCTCAACATCACGGATGTGCAACATCCCCTCGCTTATCTTGATAGATTGTGGGTGTTTCAGCACTCCTGTGCGGTAGGGATTGATGACCTTATCGAAGATCTTGTCCTTAGGAGCGTTTGGGGAAGTCATGATGACCTAGATCTGTCACAGAAACAGGCTCGAAACGAAAACAGAGGAAAACTGCGCTATATGGAGATCAAAACCTTTGGGCGAATATATATTGATTTTTTCTGGACCAGAAAAAGTGCTCCGCAAGAAAACGGAGTCCGGGAGGCACACGAGGTGCCCAGAAGCCCTTCCTCCACCACCAGGGGGTAGGTGGCGGTGTCCAAGCTCCGGACTGCTTTCTATTTTTCTAATTTTCCAAAAATTCCAAAACGGAGGAAATTTCCTATTGGAAAAGCATCGGAGTCCAATTTCTTACCGAAACAGATACCTCTTCGTTTTCACGGTCTGAAATAGGCTCATAAAAATCCCTTATGTACTCCTCTGGAGTTATGACATTGATGACATTGGTCTCGACATTTATGGGAGTACCAGAGATGTAATGCTTGATTCTTTGCCCATTTATCACTCTAGGAAAATTTCCTTCCGTGTTATTGATTTTGATGGCACCGGAACGATATACTTCCTCGATAACATAAGAACCTTACCATTTAGAGACAAGCTTGCCTCCAAAGAATCTCAAACGTGAATTGTATAGAAGGACATAATCACCTACATTGAACTCTCGTTTCTGTATTCGTTTGTCGTGCCATCTCTTAACCTTTTCCTTGAACAACTTCGCATGCTCATATGCCTGGGCCCTCCATTCATCTAATGAACTGATATCAAACAGCCGCTTCTCACCAGCAAGTTTGAAATCGAAGTTGAGCTCTTTGATTGCCCAATAAGCTTTGTGTTCCAGCTCAAGAGGTAAATGACAGGCCTTACCGTAAACCATTTTATATGGTGACATGCCCATGGGATTCTTATAAGCAGTCCTATAAGCCCATAGTGCATCGTCAAGTTTGCTAGACCAATTCTTTCGAGATCTATTGACGGTCTTTTGCAAGATCAATTTGATCTCCCTATTACTCAACTCCACTTGACTACTAGACTGAGGATGATAAGGAGATGCAACTCTATGGTTGACATCATACTTAGCGAGCATCTTGCGGAAAACACCATGAATAAAGTGTGAACCGCCATCAGTCATCAAATATCTAGCAACTCCAAATCTTGGGAAAATGACTTCTTTAAGCATCTTAATAGAGGTGTCGTGATCAGCATTTTTAGTGGGGATAGCTTCTACCCACTTAGTGATGTAATCCACAACAACTAAGATGTGAGTGTACCCATTGGAACTCGGGAATGGTCCCATATAATCAAAGCCCCATACATCAAATGGTTCAATGACAAGTGAATAGTTCATAGGCATTTCCTGACACTTACTGATGTTCCCTATTCTTTGGCATTCGTCAACAGACAAGACAAACTTACGGGCATCCTTGAAGAGAGTGGGCCAATAGAAACCTGATTGCAGTACCTTCTGGGCAGTTCTATCTCCAGCGTGGTGTCCTCCGTAGGCTTCGGAATGACACTTCTGCAAGATCTGTCACTGTTCATGTTTAGGCACACAACGTCTAATAACACCATCTACTCCTTCCTTATAAAGGTGAGGATCATCCCAACAGTAGTGTCTCAAATCAAAGAAGAATTTCTTCTTTTGCTGATAGGTGAAAGTGGGTGGTATGTATTTGGCTACGATATAATTTGCATAATCGGCATACCACGGTGCACTATGTGAAGTGCGGATGACATTCAATTGCTCATGAGGAAAGCTATCATCAATAGGTCGTGGGTCATCAAGGACATTCTCTAGCCTGGACAAGTTATCTGCTATAGGATTATCAGCACCCTTTCGAGCAACAACGTGCAAATCAAATTCCTGTAGCAGGAGAACCCATCTGTTTAGCCTAGGCTTAGCGTCCTTCTTCTCCATAAGGTACTTAATAGTAGCATGATCAGAGTGAATAGTGACTTTGGAGTCAACTATATAAGTGTAAGTGCATCTAGTGCCCCTTAGTGATTTTGGTGGTTTGAAGACTTATAGGTTAAGTATCTAATGTGTTTGTGAGTGTACACATGATCTATAAGTCATTGAGGAGTTTGAGATATTTGAAGAATATCGACCCCTAAAAATGTATGCCTTCAGTTGAAGAAAATGGTCTGAAGCTGAAGAAATGAATCGCGAGGAATCTGCGATAAAATTGATATTCCTCATGAAGATACTGATATTGAGAAGTCCGGTGTGTCCTGAACAAAATCACTCTGAAGAATTTGAAGCATGAAGATTTACACTTTCTGTTTTACTTTCTTCGCATTTGAGTAATAGGAACACCGTACTGTTAAAGGGGGTCGAAGTTACACTATGGAATGAATTTCCTCATGATGCTCAACCCGTGCCTAATCCTACCAAAAGCCTCAAATGAGGAATACGAGTGACATGAGGACTCTCACAGTTGAGGGTTCCGACCGTTTCGATAGCCACGCCAAGTCACTGGTCTTATCCACTCCAACAGTCATATTACTTAAGGGCATTAGTGTCAAATCATGTCGGGATGCTCCCAGGCTATAAATAGCCACCCCCACAACCACTAGCTGGTTGGCTGCTCCGTTAGAAACTGACACTTGTCATAAGAGCAACCCAATTCCTCAGAGCCTTCGAGAGTAATTCATTAGTGAGGAAATACACCATACACCGAAACCACAAACCAAACCTAGTGATTGAGCATCACTGAAGAAGTTGTTCGTGTGTGGGACTGAGGACTGTGCATCCTCCAGACGGTTAGGCGTCATGGTCTAGAGCTTTCCAGCAGTCAATTGTGGATCGCCGGGTGGCCAAGTTTGTAAGGGTTTGGAAGTCTGCCCTGAAGACTTACCACGAGTGTTGGGCGAGGACTGTGTGTCCTTAGCTCAAGGAGAATACCGTAGGGACTGGGTGTCCCGGGACTGTGTGTCCTTTGGTTTCAATACCAAGCCGCTCCAAACCAGATGTACGACTGTCACAACAGTTGGAACTGGGTCATCAACGACTGTCTTCACTGAGAAACGGGTTCTAATTCCTCAACTCCTTACTTTCCCCGTATTATGTGTTGATGATTTTCACTGTGACTGTTTGAAGAATTTGCCAAAGACTTTCTCTGAATTTCCTCAACCCCAAATTCTTCACGTCAGTTAATCCTCATCTGAATTCTGCGTGCCTGCTCACTGTGCAATCTGTTTTCACATTCTGCACTCTGAAAAACTGCTGTTGTGAAACTTTGCACTTCTGATCCTTTACTGTTTCCGTTGTATATTAGTCATCGGTGAGGAATTTCCTCAAAAGGAATTTCCTCAGTGATGAAATTCTAAAAATCTCCTATTCACCCCCCTCTAGTCGATATAACGCACTTTCAATTGGTATCAGAGCAAGGTACTCCCTTGTTCTGTGTGATTTTGGTTTAACCACCTGGAGTTTTAGTTATGTCGACTGCAAGCATGTTTAAGGTGACTGCAGCATGTCCTACCTACGAAGGAAAGAACTTTCCCTTCTGGAAGAACAAAATGCAAATGCATCTACAAGCTATTGATAATGATCTCTGGTATATTGTGGAACATGGCGTCCCCATCATCACTGCTAGTGTCTCTGTTGCTGATGTGAAGAAATTCAAGCAACTCGACTCTCAAGCGAAGAACATCATCTGTGGCCATCTGAGCCCAGGCCAGTTTGGAAGAGTAAGTGCTTTGGGCTCTGCAACACTAATCTGGAAGAGACTGTGCAAGGTAAATGAAGGAGTATCAACCCAGCGTGACTCTCGTGTTGATATTCTTTGCAATCTCTTCAATCGCTTCAAGAGACATGACAATGAAAGCTGCCAAGACACCTTTGATCGCCTCACTGACATATCAAATGAACTGCAAGCACTGGGAGCTCGAGACATCATCGATCACGAAGTTGTGAAGAAACAGTTGAGATCTTTGGATTCTGCATTTGATACATTAGTTCTGATGATTCAAGAAAGACCAGACTACAAGATGCTTGATCCAGCTGATATACTTGAAAGGCTAAATACTTATGAATTCCAGCTAGAAGAAAAGAGAGATCTATATGGACCAAGCTATTCCAGACCACGTGCACTGAAGGCTAGATCAATTTCCTCATCTGAAGAAGAAGACAAAGATGACAACATTTGTGACCCTGAAGAATTTGGACAGGAGCTTGCAATGCTTGTGAGGAAATTCCAGAGATTTACACGACGTGGCCAGTTCGGTATATTGCAAGAGACATGAGGAAATCAGAATCTTCATCTGAGGACTACAAGAAACGAACCTGTCACAAGTGCAAGAAATCAGGTCATTATATTGCCGATTGTCCCCGTTGGGTAAAGGAATCAAAGAAGAAGAAATACAAGGATGATAGTTCTGATGACTCGAAGAAGAAGAAGAAATCTTCAAAATCCTCATCTTCAAAGCCCTCATCACACAAGAAGACTAGTTTCAGAAAGGCTCGGGCACTTATTGGCAAGGAAATGGACTCCGACGCAGAATCAGAGGAATGTGATGAAGAAGAGGGTTCTGATGAAGACTCAGAATCCGAACAGGCTAGTCTTGCACTAGCAACCACTTTCGTGAGCAAGTCAATCTTCAATCTTGAAGAAAATGATTGCACCATCCATACTGATGACTATGCTGATGACTTCGCTCCAACCTATTGCTTCATGGCAAAAGGTTCAAAGGTACCAAATAATGCCTCCTCCTCTGATTCAAGTGACTGTGAACCTAATGATTATAAGAAACTCAGTTATAGTAAACTTGCTATCATTGCCACTAAACAACAAACTGCTCTGGAAAAGCTTCAGAAATTGCTAGATAAAAGTGATGATCTATTGAATGATGAAATGAACCTTACCCAAATCCTCACTCATGATGTGAAAAGTCTTCAGTCTAGATTTGATAATCTTCAGGATCGTTATGATACACTCCTCACTGATCATGAGAAGCTTTCCTATGAATTTCTTCAAAGGAAGCTTGATCTTGAGAAGCTGAGGATGTCTCATGATGATCTTCGTATGGAAAATGATTCATTACTAGCTCAATAGATCAATGCTGGTCAAGTTGAATTTATTCCTCCATGTCTTAAATGCATTGAACGCGAAACTGCTAATTCCTCACCAGAATCATCAAATGCTACCATTGCTACAAATTCTTCAACTGCACCTGTTGTGTCTATTTCCTCACTTGAGGAAAACACAAATGTTACTGATGAAAATGCAGGGTTGAAGGAATTGTACGTGACAGGCATATATAAAAGTCTCAAAGGACATCAAACCCTTTGTGATGTGCTCAAAAAGCAGATCTTGAACAAGAACCCGAGGAAAGAAGGAATTGCCTTTGAGTGGAAATTAAATGCTGCTGGTTCTTATTGGAAACTTGAGCAGTATCCCAAAACCTCATGCGTTGCTGCTACTGGGCCTCCTTTTGATCCATCTAATCTAACTGGCTTTTCATGTGAATTATCCTATTCCTCAGATGAGTCATTTGACTCCAACTATAAACTGTTCAAAAATCAATCTGGTGAACTATTTGCTCGATATGTTGGAACTAACTGCAGGAATGACCCTCCCTTGAGGAAAATCTGGGTTCCCAAAAGTTGTCTTGAAAATCTTCAGGTGAATGTCCTCATGACACCACCATCGAAGAATCTGAACCCCAGATCAAATTCCTCAGGAGGACCAAAGTCTTCAAGAGGATCAAAATCCTCAACTAGTCAAAACTATGCTCGTACCCGTGCTAATGCGTCTAACGTGCAGGGAAACTACAAGGAATATGAATATGAGCGTTACTCCTCAAATCATTACGTTCATAAATCCTATAACCAGTTCTCTGCATATTCATATGAGCACTTTAACCCCCCTACTGTTAAGAGAAGTGCATTGGCTTCAATGCCACCTTTCTCATATGGTGCTCGCAGGATGATGAATGCTTTGCCACCCCTTCAGATTGGGTGGTGAAGAAATCGAACTAATCACTTCTGCAGGTCAGGTCTCCAAATGAAAATCATCATCTGAAGAATTTGCTGGAGACTTGAGGAAATACTTGATAGGACGCAGGCTAATGATTGATGAAATAGAAATAATTCACACGTCCTTACATTTCTGTTATGATGAAATTACTGATCTGATGAAATTAGTATCATATTCTTCAAATCTGAAGCATATGAGATGGTAAGCTGTACTAATTCTTTTGCAGGATGACAAACCCAAGAATACTGAGTGGGTTCTTGATAGTGGATGCACACATCACATGACTGGTGATAAAAGCTTACTGATGAATATGCCACTAACTCCATCACCTCTGAAGCAAATCACATATGCTGACAAAGGTAAAAGCAAGGTATTGGGACTTGGCGAAGTGGCTATTTCCAAGGATAGGCATATGGACAAAGTGATGCTTGTTGAATCCCTTGGTTTTAACCTTATGTCAGTCTCGATGCTTTGTGATCTTGATATGATTGTTATCTTTGGTAGATATAGATGTGTAGTCATCATGGAATCTAACAGATCCAAAGTCTTCGAAGGTGTAAGAAGAGGGGATTTGTACATTGTTGATTTGTCCATAGGTCCTCAACCAGCCACTTGCTTACTAGCAAAAACCTCAGAAGGATGGTTGTGGCACCGAAGACTAGGTCATGCAGGCATGAGGAATTTGCACACGCTCGCGAAGAAGAAGCATGTCATCGGCATCGAATCGCTCAAATTCCTCAAGGATCATTTCTGCGGTGCTTGTGAATCTGTGAAAATGACCACATCCAAGCATCCCTCAAAAACGATCATGACCACTACACGTCCATTCGAATTGCTTCACATGGATTTATTTGGACCTACTCACTATGCCACACTAACCAATGCAGCATCTTTATATGGCTTCGTCATAGTTGATGATTATTCCAGATATACTTGGGTGCATATCATAGTGTATAAAACTGAAGTGCAGGAAATCTTCAAACGATTTTCTTCAAGGGCCTCGACGAACTTTGGCATCAAGATCAAACATATCAGGAGTGATAATGGAACTGAGTTCAAAAACACTGGTCTTGATGATTATCTTGATGAACTTGGTATTACTCATGAATTATCTGCTCCTTATACTCCTCAGCAGAATGGTGTCGTCGAAAGGAAGAACATGACTCTGCTTGAAATGGCAAGAACTATGCTTGAAGAATATCAGACTCCTCGTCGCTTTTGCCCTGAAGCAATCAACACTGCATGCCATATCATCAACAGGGTATATCTTCACAAATTCCTCAAGAAAACCTCATATGAACTCCTCACTGACAAGAAACCCAATGTAAGTTATTTCAAAGTCTTCGGTGCAAAATGCTGGATTAGAGATCCTCACCATAGCTCAAAATTTGCACCTAAGGCACATGAAGGTTTTATGCTCGGTTATGGATAGGACTCGCACACTTACAAAGTCTTCAACAACTATCACAACAAAGTTGTTGAGACTGTAGATGTGCGGTTCGATGAAACTACTGGCTCGCAAAGAGAGCAATTGCCTTCTAATCCAGATAAGCTGTCTTCTGAGGAAGCAATAAAGCTCAAGCCTACTGAAGACATTGTCCCCACTGAGGAAATTGGTGAAGAAACGATCCCCATTACTGATGAAAATCAAGAAGATGCTCCTGAGGAAATTGCACCAGTACCACTTCCTCGGCCCAGACAAAATCCTCAACCAGCTCATCCAAGGATTGCAAACGAAGTAGAAGTTGACAAAATCCTCAACGACATCAACGCGCCAGGTCCTCTCACTCGCTCAAAAGCTTCACACTTAGTTAACTTTTGTGGGCATTTTTCCTTTGTATCCATCACAGAACCCTCAAAAGTTGCTGAGGCTTTTCTGGAACCGGAGTGGATCCAAGCTATGCAAGACGAACTTCTTCAATTCAAGCTGAATGACGTATGGGAGCTCGTCAAACGACCAGATCCTCGCAAGCACAACATCATCGGCACCAAGTGGATTTTCCAAAACAAGCAAGATGAGGACGGTCAAGTGGTGAGAAACAAGGCACAACTTGTAGCCCAAGGCTACACCCAGGTTGAAGGAATAGATTTCGATGAAACTTTTGCACCGGTTGCTAGACTTGAAGCTATTCGAATACTACTTGCTTATGCCAATCATCATAACATCATCTTATATCAAATGGATGTGAAAAGTGCATTCCTCAATGGTAAGCTTGAGGAAGAAGTATATGTTGCTCAGCCCCCAGGTTTTGAGGATCCAAAGAATCCAGACAAAGTCTTCAGACTCAAAAAGGCTCTTTATGGTCTCAAGCAAGCCCCTCGGGCATGGTATGATACATTGAAGGAATTCCTCATGAAGAAAGGCTTCAAACCTGGTTCACTTGATCCAACTCTCTTCACTAAATCCTATGATAATGAGCTATTTGTGTGCCAAATATATGTCGATGATATCATATTTGGTTGTACTGACAAACGATACAGTGATGAATTTGCCTACATGATGAGTGAAGAATATCAGATGTCCATGATGGGGGAGCTGAAATTCTTCTTGGGTCTTCAAATTCGTCAACAAAGCAATGGAATCTTCATATCACAGGAGAAATACCTCAAGGATGTTTTGAGGAAATTCGACATGCATGAATGCAAAGGTGCCAAGACTCCAATGCCTACCAACGGCCACCTCGACACTGATGAAAATGGTAAAGACTTCGATCAGCAGGTATATCGTTCTATGATTGGCTCTTTATTGTATCTATGCGCATCTAGGCCAGATATAATGCTTAGTGTTTGCATGTGTGCACGTTTTCAAGCAAAACCGAAGGAATCACACCATAAGGCTGTGAAACATATTCTTCGATACTTAGCTCACACACCAACACTAGGATTATGGTATCCCAAGGGCTCAAATCTTCATCTGGTAGGGTATTCTGATTCTGACTATGCTGGTGACCATGTGGATCGCAAGTCAACTTCTGGCACATGCCATTTCCTCGAAAGAACACTAGTTTGCTGGTCCTCAAAGAAGCAGAACTGCGTATCACTCTCCACTGCCGAAGCTGAGTACATTGCTGCTGGTTCTTGCTGTGCTCAATTGCTATGGATGAAGCAAACCCTCAAGGACTACGGCATCAACATGAAGAATGTGCCTCTCTATTGTGACAATGAGAGTGCTATCAAGATTGCATACAACCCAGTACAACACTCGAAGACCAAGCACATCCAGATTCGTCATCATTTTCTTTGGGACCATGTCCTCAAGGGCAATATCCTCATCGACCGTATGAAGACTGATGATCAATTGGCAGATATCTTCACCAAGCCCTTGGATGAGAAAAGGTTTTGCAAGTTGCGGTGTGAGCTAAATATCTTAGAGTCTTCAAATGTTTTGTAAAAACATGCACACATCCTAACTTTTAAGCAAAGTTGATGACCTAGATGTGTAACACATGATGAATCGATTTTCTTCAACCAATGAAGAATGTCACTCTAAATGTGAAGAAATTAAAGAAGAAATTGATTCTCAGGGCCCTACGACAATTGTACGCGGCGTCTGTAATCAACATTCTTATATAGTGGGTCACGCCACCGCCCAATGTGAAATTCCTCAAGTTGATTTTCTTCAAATGTTCTATTTCCTCAAAATGTGTTTTTCTTCAAAACAGTTGTTCTTCATTGTGACGATTTATCACAAAATCTTCAAAAACACTTGATGACTTTCATTTGACTAGATAGACTGTGATTTCAAGTCCTCAACATCATTCACTTATTGCTATTTCTTCAAGTTAATATTTCTGCTAAGTGAATGTGATCGGACCCTACTTTCCCTCTATGCTATACTCATCCAGTCTATTCAATTCTTCATATGCGTTCTACTTGAAACTTTGTTTAAAATCCTCACTGCGTCCTTGTCAGCTCATGATTTTGTAACGAAAATCCTCAAATCTTCAAAAATTGTTTCTTTAATACACAGTAACTGAACCCCACTTCCCACGATCGGATAACCACGATCTCTACTAACTCCAGCGCATCGTTCGGGAGCTACACGTGTCGTGCGGAGACGTAGAGGCAGGGGTTGTTTGGTCCGAAATTTTTGCGCCAACAGTAACTTTTGGCTATAAATATGTCCTTATCCCCCTCGGCATACTCTTCTTCGCTCCATCGCTCTCCTGCCACAGCATACACCACCGAACCCTAGCGCCATCGCTCTCCTGCCACAGCATACACCACCAAACCCTAGCACCATCGCTGGTAGTCTCGTCGCCGGTGAGGAAGAGCTTCACTGCCTCGACTTCTCCGTCGCCAGAACCATGCCGGAGTCGGACCATCTTCGTCCGCCGCCGCCGTAGACGTCCTCTGTCGCCGGGTTAGGGTGCATTGGACACGTGACCGAAGAGCTTCTCCACACACACCTTTCTGTGTTCTTCGTGCGCACCTTCCAGGGTAAATAAATCCCATTTTTACAGCAAGTTAGATCTAAAATGTTACATCTTCTATGTGAAATCTGTTTTTCCTCAAGAAACGATAAGCACTTGATTCTTCAAACACTGCCTATCACCACATCATTGATGAACTATGCTAAGCACCTAAGATTTTCACGAGATTCCTCAGTTGTGCGAATTTTCGGATCTGTACACCTCTGGAACCCAAGAACAGTATGCTTAGGCAAATTCCTCAACCACTGGTTATATTCCTCAAACTGTCAAACTTTTTCATTTTCTTCAAATCTGAGAACGCATATGACCTCTCCAAATTCCTCGCAACTATACTCTGTTCACAGGTACACACATGTCAGCTGATGAATCTCTTGGTTCTCATCACATTAACTCATTTGCAGCGTTTCTGGAAGAAAATCTTCAAGTCTCATCAGAATCCTCAAGAGTTCAATCTTATCAGCAAAATCCTCAGCTGAAGAAAATGGAGGATGACAAAAAACAGAAGGGAGGAAAGAAACTTGAGCAAAACACAACTATGGATATCCCTGAGGATATTTACTTGGACTATTGCACACCTGATGAAAATGAGACAATGGCCAAAAGGAAGATACGGCTGCAGAAGATAGAATGCCGATGGGCGAAGGAATGGAAGGAATACAGGTTTGTGACTCCCAAATATGCGAAGAAATTCGATCTGAAGCCCCCTGGCAGAAGGGCCCCACTTGAGGATCATCAAGTAGCACATCCCTCAAGCCTCAAGACCATTGATGACTATCCAGATGAGAAGGAAAAGCATCTGGCTAAGCTCAAAAAGTAGGTAGAAGCTGCAGTGAGGAAATTCAACGAATCCTCAGCTGCTGCCTCAACTGCTGCTACCTCCTCTGCCGCTGAGACTTCTGGTTTAGAAATTCCTCAAATGCAGTCTTTACCGTCAAAGCCAAGGGCTCCAAAGCCTCAAGAAAAGTCTGTTCACACTTCTGTCACAAAACCCTCAGCACCAAAACCATCAGCGCCAAAGCCATCAGCGCCAAAACCTTCAGCGCCAATCTCCTCAGCTCCAAAATCCTCAGCTCCTCCACCAAAGCCTCAAAAGACACCAGTACAGAAGCAAGTCATGAAGCCTATGACCGCCAGCTCCAGCTCCTCAGTCCCAGCTGCAACCAGCTCGGAGACAAAGTCCTCACCACCTCATGTGAAGACTCAGGTGTCTGCTGAACGAGCAACTATGCCGAGCCCCAGCAAAATCATCACCGTCCCGTCTGCATCAGAGGTCAGTGATGAATATGATGATCAAACCGTGCAAGCAATCATCAGAAACAAGCAGGAAAGAGTAGCTCAAGCATCAGGCAGTGCCATTCCTCTGGCCATGGACCCGAAGGTCCTCCTTGACTACATCAACATTTGGTATGAGGACCCAAACACTCCTCTTGATGATTTGAAACTTCCCCCTTGCATTAGCCACATGGTGGCCACTTTCATAAATGAAGCCAAGTGGAAAGAACAGCAGGCCAAGCAGGCCAAAGTCGCAAAGCTTAAAAAGGAGAAATTCCTCAAGCAGAATCTCCGCCACTTGACTCCTGATGCACTGGTATCAACACAGGTAGAGCTGAAGCAATTGACTGACAAGTACTCCAAGCTGTCAGATCGTAAGAATCTCAAGAGCAATTTCATCAAGCTGGCCACTAGAGCTGTTGATGACTACAATAAGAGAGCTGCACCTCCAGCACCAACTTCTCAGCCCTTGATCGAGGAGCCAGCAGACGAATCTCCTCATGATGAGGAAACTCCTCAAGCTGAGGAAGTACACCAAGAAAGCCGTGCTGATGAACCGGCTATTGAAGAAATCATCATGGAAACTTCAACGGATGAATTTGCTGCACCTGATGAAACTGCCTCTGCCACCAAGCCAGCTAAGGAAGAACAAACTAAAAATCCTCAAGCTGATGAAATTCAATGCTCTGAGCAGAATCCTCAAGATGAGGAATAGGTTGATCCAACTCCTCCAACTGAGCAAGAAGAAGCAATTCCTCAGCCTGAAGCACAGCCAGAGCAAGCCCCTCAGCCTGACGCCCAGCAAGCACCATCTCCTCAGCCTGAAGTACCAGCTGCTGAAATTCCTCACCCTGAGGAAAATGCTGAGGAAAATGCACCTGACCAAGACAATGCATTCGTCGTGCTCAACCCAGAGACTGCCATTGTTGTCTCCCCTCCTGTTCCTCAGCAAAATCTAAAGCCAGTTAAGTGTCTGCCATTCTCCAAGCATCCTAAGTTTCAAAAGGGAAATTTCTTTGAAGAACGCATGTACTTCATTGGAGAGAACCCCTATGACAAGCCTCAAATGGGGCATCTGAAGTTTTGGACTAGGACTCAGATGAATTACTATGCCTCTGTGCTATGTGGACGAAACAAGATATTCCAGCACAGGCATATTCCTCATGTTGAACTTGAAGCAATACCGTGCCTGGCGCCAGTCCTCAGTGTACTCCATGATGTTGGTTTACTACCAATGTGCTCCGACATCTCTGACTGGAACAGCGAGCTAATTCTTCAGTTCTATGCCACTCTTCACATCTCCGGCAACCCTGAAGATATTAACACTTGGGTGTTTGACTGGATGACACAAAACACTCACTACAAGGCGCCTGCTACTGAGCTTATCCGTGAACTGCCTGTACCAATTCCCTCAGATGAGGCTGTGAAGCTTTATGGTGAGCGTGAGCTGCCAAATGGGATGATGGAAGTCCTCATGAAACCATTGGCTGAAGAAAAATCTCCGAGAACAACCTTCCTCGTCCACGAGCTCAAGTACACACCCAGATCAGTTTACAGAATCCTCTGCAGTGTGCTCGGGCCGATCAAAGGCCATGACGATGAAGAAGATGTTGTAGGCCTCATGAAGAATATCCTATTCAACATCATTCATGGTATTCCTATCAACATCCATGATTTCTTCTTGAGGACTTTGGCCGACAATGCTATGTGCCCTTTTGATCACAAGATATATGCCCCATGGATCATGAGATTCATCAGGACAAGGACAGGCATCAACTTCCACGCTGATTTCCAAAACCATGTTGGTTATATGCCTCCTATCCAGGTCAACAAGAAGACTTTCGAGTCCATTGAAGGAAAAGGCAAATCTGTGATTGAAGAAGGCAGTAGGCCCCTTGATGGCCAGTTCAGAGAGCCAGAAACTTATTCTTCATGGGATGATACTGAGAATCGTCCGGCAAGCCCCGTTCCTCCTCGCATGATGAATACCAGAGAGCTCCTCCTCAGTCTTCACCAGAAGGTGGATCGCAACCACAAATGGGTCAAACGCCAGTTTGGTGCCATTGTGAAAACCCTCACTGAAACACAGAACTCTGTGAAGCTCAACCATCACTATCTGCATGAGGTTTTTGATCGCACCTGGGCTACACTTGCACATCTGAAGACTCGGACTGAGCTTGAAGAAATGGAGTTTGAGTGAGACTTTGAATGGTCGTGGCCTCCCAAGAAGAAGTTCAGGCCTATTCTAGTGCCAGACCTTCAAGACAGCTCCTTTTCTTCATTCCGCACTGCTGAAACTGATGAAGAACATCTCGACACTGCTATCGGTCGAAGGAAAAAGACTACTCCCAAGAAGCATCACGGCTCTTCATCAACTGCCACGAAGTGAAGTCTTCATGGACGTTAGTCCTCAGTTTGTCCCTTTTTGTCACTTGATGACAAAGGGGGAGAAACTTGAGAGTTAGTCTTCAAGCGAGATATTTTTGGGGCTTATGAACTATATTTAAGTTACAAACTCTTGGCTCTTCTGAAGTTTTTATGTAATGAGTTGTAACTTAAGCCCGATGGTACTCTGACGCATTTGAACGTTTTTCTTTGCGTGCTTATTCCTCGAGTTTTAATGCACGCATGCTGGAATTCGTCAGATACCATTTGTCATCATGCATCTAAATTTTCTTCATATGATATGTTACATGTATGCATGATTTACAAGACTCAGGGGGAGATCTCCATGATATAAATCATCAATGTGCATTTGCTGTAAAAAGCAAAATCCTCAAGATATGCACATCTTCAGGGGGAGTCTCTCTGAATCTTGATTTCAAATTCCTCAAATGAGTATTTACACTTCATATTTTTTATCCCTGTTGAAGACTTAACCTCATTGTCATCAACCACCAAAAAGGGGGAGATTGTAAGTGCATCTAGTGCCCCTTAGTGATTTTGGTGGTTTGAAGACTTATAGGTTAAGTATCTAATGTGTTTGTGAGTGTACACATGATCTATAAGTCATTGAGGAGTTTGAGATATTTGAAGAATATCGACCCCTAAAAATGTATGCCTTCAGTTGAAGAAAATGGTCTGAACACTACAAGAAATACAATCAATTTTGACCCTCAATTTTGGTCATTGAATCGTCATTGTTGTCTATTTATGACCTTTTTATGACCAAATTCGCAAGGTCAACAGTTGGCCGTCAAGAACGATAAAGCATGACCTTCCTAAAATTTTGGTCATGGAAATTATGACCAAAACATCTTTGTCATGAAATCTTTGACGAAAATTTTGGTCATTACTCATACACGTGAACTACATGGAGGCTGACATGGCTAGCTGATGTGGCATCATCCATGTGGCAAATGTGATGATGTGGCAAACTTGATGACATGGATGCCACAAAGAATCTGACGTGGCAGGATCCAAATTAAGCATCTAAATGGGCCAAGCCCAATTTTTCAGCCCATATATTTCCTTTACGAACAGTTTTTTGCAGGCCAAATCTACATGTTAGGCCCATTTCGCATGTTTATATTTTTCATCTAATCTGTTGGCATGTCCCATTTTATGTTGGACAGAACCCTTATTTACGAAATAGACATCATAGAAAATACTTTATCCTTCAATTCCTCAGCAAATCCCAGGCCCAACAAATGCCAATACAATACTTTTTCAATATTAACTTAAACAAAGGAGGAACTACTACTGCTTCATGGAAACAAAGAAAAAGGAACACAAATTTCATGAGTTCGCATGTAACAACAAATGAGGAACAACGGATTGATCTGTCTTCCACTTCTTCTGAGTAGCCAGTTCTTTTGGATTGCAGAACATCCTGACATTTACAAGGAGCAAACATGAGAAAAAATACATGAGAAAAACTTACAAACCACAAGGAAAAGAAAAAACATATTGCACCCCCTCTCTGCAGACTACCAAGAACATAAAGAACTCCTCGAGTGGATACCACTACTGGTACAAACAAAAAAAACTAGACGTACAATTTTGCCCACGGTATATGAATTGGGGTTTGTTTCCAGTTCCCATTAGGTAAGAACCACAACATAAATTCCTTAAATTTGGATGTACCCAATGTATTACAATCAACTGATTATGCTTATAAAAATATGGAGCAGTATAGGAAGTATCCGCAAACTCACGAATTAAAAGCAAGAAGGCCAAACACGTAAATATAAGATACTCCCTCCGTTCCAAAATAACTACAGGAACTGAAGGATCTCTCACACCAGAAGGAAATGATTTGACCTGCAATGCTCGCATGTAGTTTTTCGAGTGGAAGTTGCTGGCATCGGCTAATCCACCTTCAATTCCTTCGCCTTGCCATGGTTTCCGAGAGCTGCGTTGAAGCTTCAGCCTAGAAGAGAAAATCAATCATATGATGCATATGTATTTGAGTAACGTGGCATGCATCATATACCAAAATTACAAGGGCTAATGTTTAAGTATGGGAACATATATTCATACATTGGAAAAATGATGCATTTTTTTGCCACAATAGAAGAAAATTCATATTAAACTGTCATGCAGTTAGTTGGAAAAACTGTATTTAATAATCACTTGTCTTAGTTATAATGACAAAAAGTTAACAAACTAAGAGAACTCATGGATTAACTAAGATAGCTCATGATTTATTACAAATATATTACTCACAAATTTCTTACAAGGCATTATCCAAAACAGTATATGTTTTTCCTCCAAAATAGTATATGCTTTTACAAATATACTCCGAAATGCATACTCACAAAATAGTACATGCATTTACAAATATAATCACAAATTTCTTAAAAGGCTGGGATCAACCAAGATAGCTAAAGACTTATTTAAAGTTAACAGTATATCCTTTTCCTCCAAAACAGTATATGCTTTTACAAATATACTCCAAAATGCATACTCTCAGAATAGTATATGCTATTACGAATATAATCACAAATTTATTAAAAGGCAGGGGTCAACCAAGATAGCTAAAGACTTATATAAAGTTGACAGTACATTCAATCGTAAATATAAAGAAGGGTTCCCGGTCATCCTCAAATTTGATAGAGAAGGAAGATGTATGGTTCCCGGTCAGCCCCAAATTTGATAGAGAAGGAAGATGTATTATGTATAGCTCTTACAGCAAAACTCTAGCATCAAATTTTGATAGAGAAGGAAGATGTATTATGTACCAGCCGACAAAGTCTTCCGTGCTGAATTCACACATCTTGCTAGGGTCATAATTCCGCTGCAAATCAAAGTTGAATAAAATTATCAAACTTGTTTCACTTAAATGTAAGTAAGAGAAGAAAGACGTATAATGTAGCAGAGACCAACAAATTAAAGACCATATATTAAACCAAAGCTCCTCATACTGAGTTGTCTTATCTGTTTGGATAAATTTCACTAGTGAACAAGATCACCCCATAGCTTTGGTACTGGAGATAAAACAAAAAAAAGTGTTTTCCTTTGTACAACTCAAACTAATGTAGAGCTCAATCTGTAAACGTAAAAACAAGCCTAGCCAAAAACTTTCTAGTGGCCGACAAGGTAACAGGCTGAGATATTAACACATGGCAAAAGCAATCTAATCATGTGATGGATGAGGAAAGGGAACAGGGACACACTGGCTACTCCTAACTAACTATACATGAAAAGGGGAACAAATACAACGAGCCAATAGGACAACAATTTACTGCAGCCTTATAGACGTACAAGATCTTTTCTGACCCCCCAACAATGAATGCTTCAGATTTAGATTTAGATTCAGACTTGACAATAGTTCATTGTTATGCAAGGGATTATGCAAAAGAAAAATTAATGATGCATCATCGGTAACCCTAATTGAAACTGAAAGTGACAGTAGCATACGGGCGCACAAAATCACGCTGAATATCATCGGTAAAACACAAAGCCTGCACCACGAATCATCATCAATTGTGGGATAAAAATATTCATCTTGATTATTTGCAGGTAGATACCATCGTGGTGATATTGGATCCAGGGTTGCAGCGACCGACGTTGCTGCAGAAGCGAGAGGCCGGCGCCGACTGCGGATGGCGAGCCCAACAGCAGCAACAGATCGGAGCATCGCCATGGAGAAACTGTCTCGTGCGCTCGATGGATTGTTAGATGGAGACCGAATTTTGTGGAGTGCTATGATTTGGGCATACAGAATGTGGAAAAAATTCAGATAATGATGTAGACGCATCTCCATCTCCATCTCCATCTCCTCATTACAAGAAAAAATATGTGTTGGCAAGTGCTAGCTCGGTCTATGCCTCCAGGCTGAGAGAGAGTGAGCAAACACGTGGCCTTGTTACTAGTACTCATAGGTGCACAAGTAATAGCAGTACTACTACTCTAAATTGACTCACCAATACATGTGCTTAGTACACAAATTAACATGTTTAAACCTCTGTATTCTTACTGTTGGTACCCTGTTGTTTATCTCTACTTGGTACCCTGCAGTGTACAAGATATAGACGAAATTCAGAGAAAATTTAGTGTTAAAGATTCAGAGAGGAAGCACACACAAAACACACCGGCTGGTGTACCAAAGCCCTCGATAGAAGCTGGCTCCACATTGTTTGCACGCACACACAACACACCGTTATAGTTAGAGACGACAGTAGCCATGCTAGGCAATCGACATTGACAGTGTTAGACATTGTTATCAATCTATACAAGAACAGAGGTGAAGCGACTGTCCAAATACGCATGAATCATTAAGTACTATTTATATAGGAACAAAGGGGATTAATAAATTGACTAAACCAATAGGCACCAAGAATCTCATATTGGAAAGCATTATAATATATAGGGATTGGGGAAAAAACTCATCAATATGATTGTAACTTGGTATATCACTCATGACGTCCCTCCCTCAGGTACATCAGCGATTGAAAAGAAGGCCATCAATTGGACAAGCCGACAACATACTCTGAAACCAAAGAGTACATACAGAGTAGTGGGTCAATCAAACTCAAGCACAAATTTGCTGCTGGAACTGTTGTCAAGACCGAGAGAATGAATTCATAAGGTTATTCACTACAAGCAGAATAGAAAATTACGTACAACTGCTAAGATTTCATCCTGTAACATATTGCTCATCGACAAGTTGCTCCTTGAATGCCAAGTACTCGAAAACAATTCACGAATTGTGAGGTTCTTGAACACTTCCTGCACGCACGCATCGGGGGATCAGACCAAATCACGGGAGGTAGGTCGGGGGCCATTAGGGATGGGGTTATTGTGATCTTGGTCGGGCGGGGCACTAACCTTGGTGGAGAAGAAGGTGTCGCCGACGGCGGCTAGATGTTGGTCGCATGCCGCTAGACATTGGACATCGACGACTACAAGGTGGGCGCGAGGGGGCAGTGTGTGGATGGAGGGGAGTTACCGGAGACCCGTTGTGTGGACGGAGAGGAGCCGCAGGAGATGTGCAGGGCTGGACACGATGTCGCGGCCGAAACCCTAGCCATGGCTAGTGGTCACCGACGAGCGCCGGGGAGGAATGAACGAGTTGCGAGAGGGGTGGATGGGTGGGGGATGCGACAGATCTGGTAGTTGCCAGAGCTACGAGGTGAGGGTAAGGGACAGGGAGAGCAAGCGGCGAGCTGTGGGCGAAGGGACACGAAGAGGTGGTGGGTGGCGGCGTGCTGTGGGAGACGATGGAGTGGGTTGTGGAGGGAGAGAGGAGGGGACGAGGAGGAACATTTAGGGTTAGAGTTTTATACGAAAACGGTTACACGGGCTTGGGTGGGCTTTTAACGGGCTTGCGCGGCTGTACCAGCCTCTCCATCACAGATTTTGAAGCTGTCGTCAGGAATCCGCCATAGATTAACAGATTTCTTGTAGTGATGTCAAGCTAGTACTTCTTTCATAAAGCCTCTAGCGGAACAAAACTTTGGAAATTTGCTGAGGACGATTTAATAGGCAAATAGAGTTAAAAAAATTCATGACGCAATGATTTGGATAGAAAGAGAGCCCAAAAATATTGAGGGCAATCAAGAAAATATAAATTCCGACCTGTCAATATACTTATACTTTGTGGCCTAGTCGACACCTATACAAGACACGTAGGCAAAATTGTCGAGCTTTCTGCCAATTCACCTCTAGTCTATGACCTTCTTAATTTTGTCATGGAGGGCCTACAATGCGGGCATAAATAGAGCTACACATGCGAGTGACCATTTTGAGCAATGGGATTATGACCTTCTTGATAGAGATGGTCAAAATTTTCTAAGGTTTGGACCCTCTTAGACACCTCATGACCTTTTTGTAAATTTGAGTCATAGATCTATGACCAATAAAACCGCCGTCATTATTTTTTGTCATAAACGAGCGTATTTCTTGTAGTGCAAGCTGAAGAAATGAATCGCGAGGAATCTGCGATAAAATTGATATTCCACATGAAGATACTGATATTGAGAAGTCCGGTGTGTCATGAAGAAAATCACTCTGAAGAATTTGAAGCATGAAGATTTACACTTTCTGTTTTACTTTCTTCGCATTTGAGTAATAGGAACACCGTACTGTTAAAGGGGGTCGAAGTCACACTATGGAATGAATTTCCTCATGATGCTCAACCCAAGCCTAATCCTACCAAGAGCCTCAAATGAGGAATACGAGTGACATGAGGACTCCCATAGTTGAGGGTTCCGACCGTTTCGATAGCCACGCCAAGTCACTGGTCTTATCCACTCCAACGGTCATATTACTTAAGGGCATTAGTGTCAAATCATGTCGGGATGCTCCCAGGCTATAAATAGCCACCCACCACAACCACTAGCTGGTTGGCTGCTCCGTTAGAAACTAACACTTGTCATAAGAGTAACCCAATTCCTGAGAGCCTTTGAGAGTAATTCAATAGTGAGGAAATATACCATACACCGAAACCACAAACCAAACCTAGTGATTGAGCATCACTGAAGAAGTTGTTCCAGTGTGGGACTGAAGCCTTTAACTTTGAGGACTGTGCATCCTTCGGAAGGTTAGGCGTCATGGTCTAGAGCTTTCCAGCAGTCAATTGTGGATCGCCGGGAGACCAAGTTTGTTAGGGTTTGGAAGTCTGCCCTGAAGACTTACCACGAGTGTTGGGCGAGGACTGTGTGTCCTTAGCTCATGGAGAATACGGTAGGGAGTGTGTGTCCCGGGACTGTGTGTCCTTTGGTTTCAATACCAAGCCGCTCCAAACCAGATGTACAACTGTCACAGCAGTTGGAACTGGGTCATCAACGAGTGTCTTCACTGAGAAACGGGTTCTAATTCCTCAACTTCTTACTTCCGCCGTATTATGTGTTGATGATTTTCACTATGTCTATTTGAAGAATTTGCTGAAGACTTTGTCTGAATTTCCTCAACCCCAAATTCTTCACGTCAGTTAATCCTCATCTGAATTCTGCGTGCCTGCTCACTGTGCAATCTGTTTTCACATTCTTCACTCTGAAAACTGCTGTTGTGAAACTTTGCACTTCTGATCCTTTACTGTTTCCGCTGTAAATTAGTCATCGGTGAGGAATTTCCTCAAAAGGAATTTCCTCAGTGATGAAATTCTAAAAATATCCTATGCACCCCCTCTAGTCGATATAACGCACTTTCAATAAGATCTGAACTTTTCACATGCAAACACGACTGCTAAAAATTCCTTTTCCGTAGTGGCATAGTTTCTTTGGGCACTGTTTAGAGTTTTACTAGCGTAGTGAATAACATTCAACTTCTTGTCAACTCTTTGTCCTAGAACAACACCAACAACATAATCACTAGCGTCGCACATGATTTCAAAGGGCAAGTTCCAGTCAGGTGGTTGAACAATAGGTGCGGTTATCAAAGCCTTCTTAAGTATTTCGAAAGCTTCCTCACAATCCTCATCAAAAACAAAAGGAACATCCTTCTGCAAGAGGTTGGCAAGAGGCCTAGAAATATTAGAGAAGTCTTTAATGAACCTTCTATAGAAACCAGCATGACCTAGGAAACTTCGTATACCTCTGATATCTGTGGGGCAAGGCATTTTCTCAATTGCATCAACCTTAGCCTTATCAACTTCAATGGCTCTTACAGAAATTTTGTGTCCTAAGATGATAGCTTCATTAACCATAAAGTGGCACTTGTCCCAATTCAGGACGATGTTGGTATCTTCGCATCTCTGTAAGACTCGATCAAGGTTGCTGAGGCAATCATCAAAGGAAGACCCATAAACGAAGAAGTCATCCATGAAAACCTCGACATTTCACAAAAGTCAGAGAATATAGCCATCATACATCTTTGAAAGGTGGCAGGTGCATTGCATAAGCCAAAAGGCATACGTCTATAAGCAAAGGTACTGAAGGGGCAGGTGAAAGTAGTTTTCTCTTGATCAGATTGTGCAACAGGTATTGGCGAGAAACATGAATAACCGTCTAGAAAGCAGAAGTGTGTGTGTTTTGATAGCCTTTCTAGCATTTGGTCAATAAACGACAAAGGATAATGGTCTTTCCTGGTTGCCTTGTTCAGTTTCCGGAAGTCTATCACCATCCTATAGCCAGTAATAATCCTTTGTGGGATTAGTTCATCCTTATCATTAGGAACGATGGTGATACCTCCCTTCTTAGGTACAGAATGTACTGGACTTACCCAATCACTATGAGCAACATGATAAATGATTCCTGCGTCCAGAAGCTTTAATATTTCTTTTCTAACGACCTCTTTCATCTTAGGATTCAATCTCCTTTGATGATCAGCAACTGGTTTGAAGTCAGGATCAGTTTTAATCTTGTGCTAGCATAGAGTAGGACTAATTCCCTTAAGATCATGAAGAGTATATCCAATAGCAGCACGATGCTTCCTTAGAGTTTTTAGTAACTTCTTCTCTTCGTGCTCTAAGAGGAGAGCACTAATAATAACATGATATATCTCCTTCTCATCAAGATAGGCATACTTAAGAGTATCAGGCAACTGTTTAAGCTCGAACACAGGATCACCCTTTGGTGGGGAGGATCCCCAAGCAGTTCAACAGGCAAATTATTCTTGAGAATAGGATATTGTTATAAGACAATTTTATCTATATCATCTCTTTCCTCCATATGCATATCATTTTCATGCTCAAGCAGATATTGCCCTAAAGGATCCGTTGGAGGTACGACAATAGAGGCAAGAGCAATGATTTCATCCCTTCCAGACGACTCTTTTTCATGGGGTTGTCTTCCAAACTTGGAGAAATTAAATTCATGAGACACACCCTCGAAACTAACTGTGACAGTCTGCTTAATGCAATCAATGTGAGCATTGACAGTGTTGAGAAAGGGTCTACCAAATATGATGGGACAAAAGCTATCTTGTGCAGTACCAAGGACGAGGAAATCAGTAGGATACTTCGTCTTACCACACAGGACTTCTACGTCTGTCACAATTCCCAGAGGGCAGATAGTGTCTCTATTAGCTAGCGTAATAGTGACATCAATGTGTTCTAACTCAGCAGGTGCAATCTCATCTTTGATTTCATCATATAGAGAACGGGGTATTGCACTAACACTAGCTCCCATATCACATAAACCATGGTAAAAGTGATCTCCTATCTTGCAGAAACAACGGGCAGGCCAACTAGCTCCCATATCACATAAACCATGGTAACAATGAGGTTTAGCAATTCTAGCGGAGTCCTCACAGAATTTGATAACATGCCCATCTATGTCTTCGGCTAAGAGATCTTTTATAATAGCAACACTAGGTTCAACTCTAATCTCCTCAGGGAGAGCAAGTGGTCTAATATAACCCCTACGTATCACAGTTGGAGCTGTAGAATAATCCTTTATCCTAGCAGGGTATGGTGGTTTCTTAGTGTAAGCACAAGGAACAATAGGATCACTAAAAGCAATGACTTTCTCCTCAACTAGATTGGTTTTGGCTATGTTGCTTTCTACAGGAGGATGATATTTAAACCACTTCTCTTTGGGAAGATCAACATGAGCAGCAAAAGATTCACATAGAGAAGCTACTATCTCAGAGTCAAGTCCATACTTAGCGCTAAAATCTCTAAAAGTGTTTGTCTCAACAAAAGATTTAACGCAATCAAACTGGAAATTCATACCTGACTCCTTACCTTCCTCCAGCTCCCAATCTTTAGAGTTGCATTTGATTCTTTCCAACAAATTCCACTTGTGGTCAATATCCTTCTTCATAAAAGAACCGGTACAAGAAGTGTGAAGCATGGTACGATCTTCATGAGAAAGCCGAGCATAAAAGTTTTGAGTGATGATTTCTCTCGAGAGCTCATGATTGGGGGATGAATATAACATTGATTTAAGCCTCCCCCAAGCTTGAGCTATGCTTTCCCTGTCACGAGGCCAAAAGTTATAAATAAAGTTCCGATCACGATGTACTAAATGCATAGGATAAAACTTTTGATAAAATTCCAATTTCAACCGATTGTAGTCCCATGATCTAGTATCATCACATAGCCTATACCATGTCAACGCCTCATCCTTCGAAGATAAAGGAAAGACTTTCTTCTTTACCTCATCCTCAGGCAAACCTGCAAGCTTAAATAAACCACAAACTTCATCTACATAGATTAGATGCAAGTCTGGATGTGAAGATCCATCTCCTATAAAAGGATCAACCAGCAGTTTCTCAAGCATACCCGAAGGAATTTCATAAAAGATATTTTCAGTAGGTACCTCAGGTTGAGGAACAACTCCTCGTGCTTCCATTCGTGGTGAAGATACCCCGAACAAACTCCTCAAAGGAACAATTTCCATAGTGACAAGTGACAATAAATTTCAGCACAGTATATAGATGTTTCCTTACCAATTTCCACTTACCAAAGGAGCTTCACTCCCGGGCAACGGCGCCAGAAAAGAGTCTTGATGACTGATATGTCTCCAACGTATCTACTTTTCCAAACTCTTTTGCCCTTGTTTTGTACTATAATTTGCATGATTTGAATGGAACTAACCTGGACTAACGCTGTTTTCAGCAGAATTGCCTTGGTGTTATTTTTACGCAGAAATCAAAGTTCTCCACATGTCCTGAAAAATTACGGGGAGCAGTTTTGGAAAATATCAAAATATCCGCGCGAAGTTCCACCTCAGGGGGTGGGCCAGTGGGTCACAAGCCCCTGCTCCGCCACCACCCCCTGGTGGCGGTGGGCAGGCTTGTCAGGCCCACAGGCACCTGCCGCTCCCAACTCGAGCTCTATAAGTTGTCTTTCATCCCAGAAAAAATAAAAAGAGAAGTTTTCGTCGCGTTTTCGATACGGAGGCGCCGCCACCACCTGTTCTTCCTCTGGAGGGCAGATCGGGAGTCCGTCTTGGGCTGCGGAGAGGGGAAATCGTCGCCATTGTCATCATCAACCTTCTTCCCTCTCCAATTCCATGAAGCTCTTCGTCGTTCGTAAGTAATCTATTCGTAGGCTCGCTGGGCGGTGATGAGTAGGATGAGATCTATCATGTAATTGAGTTAGTTTTGATGGGGATTGATCCCTAGTATCCACTATGTTATGAGATTTGATGTTGCTACTACTTTGCCATGCTTAATGCCTGTCACTAGGGCCCGAGTGCCATGATTTCAGATCTAAAATTATTATGTTGTCACCAATATATGTGTGTTTTAGATCCGATCTTGCAAGTTATAGTTACCTATTATGTGTTATGATCCGGCAACCCCGGAGTGACAATAACCGGAACCACTCCCGGTGATGATCATAGTTTGAGGAGTTCATGTGTTCACCAAGTGCTAATGCGTTGGTCCGGTTCTTTATTAAAAAGAGAACCTTAATATCCCGTAGTTTCCTTTTGGACCCCGCTGCCACGGGAGGGATGGACAATAGATGTCATGCAAGTTCTTTTCCCTAAGCACGTATGACGACACACGGAATGCATGCCTACATCACATTGACGAACGGGAGCTAGCCACATATCTCTCCGTGTTATAGCTGTTGCATGATGAATATCATCCAAACAAATCACCGACCCATTGCCTACGAGTTTGTCCTACTACTGTTGTTACTTGTCTTGCTCTGCTGCTGCTACTACTGTTGATACTCCTGTTACTTGTCTTGCTCTGCTGCTGCTACTACTGTTGCTACTGCTGTTACTCATCTTGCTCTGCTGCTACTGTTGCTACTAACGTCGCTACTTGCTACTGCTGTCATTACTGTTGTTCCTTGCCACTGCTATTGCTCGTTACACTGCTGCTACCTGCTACACTGTTGGTTCACCCACCGTTGACGGGAATTGACAACTTCCGTCAACGCGGCAACGGAGGCGTCATTGATACAATCGTTAGGAATAGTCTGCTGTCAACAGATCGTTTCTGACACCGTTGTTATCATACTACTTTGTTGTTACTACTGTGCTTGCAGATACTAATCTTTCAGGTGTGGTTGATTCTGACAAATTCAACTGCTAATACTTGAGAGTATGCTCTCACCTCCCGACGTGCAAACCAACAAATTGGGTCGAATACTCTACCCTCGAAAACTGCTGCGAACCCATGCGCTGGTGGGCCATCAACAACATTCTTCCAGTTTCATTGCCGGGGAGTGCTATCATCATTCTTCTGGTGCCGTTGCAGGAGAAGTTTTGTTGTCATAAGCATTCATCTAGCTAACGCCAGAGATTGCAGGATCATCCCTTTTCTGGAGCCATTGCCAGGGAAGCACAGCTGACGTCAGCATTTTTCTGGCGCCGATGCCGGGGAGGTATTGCTATATTCTCTGAGTCACTTGGGATTTATATCTGCTGATCGCTATGAAGAATCTGAAGGATCCGAAGACCAAAGTCTTTCCGTCAACTACGAGGGGAGGTAAGGAATTGCCATCTAGCTCTGCACTTGATTCACCTTCAGTTATGAGTAAGTTTGCGACTTCACATCCTGCTAGAAATCTTGATTCGTCGCCTGTGCTTGATGATGCTTGTGATACTACTGCTAGAGATGCTATGCTTGATACTATGCCTGATGATGGTATGCTTGATACTACGCCTGATGATGCTATGCTTGATAATATGCCTGATGATGCTATGCCTGATACTGCTAGAGATGATATGCTTGATACTGCTTTGCCTGATGATGCTAGAGATGCTATTTTGCCTGATGATGCTATGCTTGATACTGCTAGAGATGCTCCTTTGCTTGATCTTCCACTAGGAGTGTTCCTTGATGCTCATATTTCTAGAGTTACTGCCAATGCTCGTGATGCTTCTAAAATTGCCGATGCTATTGAGATAGAACCTGCTTTTGCTCCTGCTAGATCTAGCTCTCCTAGATATGAATTGCGTGATATACTTGAGGGTTACTTTATGGAGGGAGAGATAGCTAAGGATTTTCTTGCGTGTAAGGATGCCTATGACGCTGAGAACTTAATTCTCAAGTGGAAGGAAAAATCTCGGGAGTTAGGATGAAAAATGATCCGAAGTTTGCCACTTCGCCTATCTTTGTCACCGATAAGGATTATGAATACTCTGTCGACCCTGAGATAATCTCTCTAGTCGAATCTGATCCTTTTTATGGTTATGAGTCTGAGACGGTCATAGCCCATCTTGCCAAACTATCCGAAATAGCCAACCTTTTCACTAATGAGGATAAGATCCGCCACTACTATATCCTTAAGTTGTTTCCTTTCTCTCTAAAGGATGATGCTAAAGCCTGGTTCACCTCTCTTGCTCCTCGATGTGTGCGAAGTCCCCAGGAGATGGTCTGTTACTTCTGTGAGAAATATTTCCCTGCCCATAAGAAGCAAGCAGCCTTGCAGGAAATATACAACTTTGCTCAACTCCAAGAAGAGAGTCTTCCACAAGCTTGGGGGAGGCTCGTCCAGCTACAGAATGCTTTGCCTGATCACCCTCTCAAGAAGAACGAGATACTTGATATCCTCTATAACAGACTTACCGATGCCTCTAGAGACTACCTAGATAGTTGTGCTGGTTGTGTTTTTAGGGAACGAACTATAGAACAAGCTGAGACTCTGCTGAATATTCTCTTGATCAACGATAATTCTTGGACTATTCCCGAATCACCTCCTAAGCCAACTCCTAAGAAAAGAGGTATTCTATTCCTCAGTCCCGAAGATATGCAAGAAGCCAAGAAATCTATGCAAGAGAAAGGCATTAAATCTGAGGATGTCAAAAATCTACCACCTATCGAAGAGATCCCCGGTCTCGATAACCCGACACAGGTAGTAGAAGTGAGTTCTCTGCGTAGGTTTGATGAGAGTGATATTCCTTTTGATAAACCTGCTAGCCTATGCTTTCATGAATTTGACAACTTTGTTGCCAAACAACAGAGTTTCAATGATTACGTTAGCAGACATTTGGAACAAAGTGCTCGTATGCTTAGCCATTTAAGTGCTTGTGTAGACAGAAATGTCAATGCCTTGAAGCTTATGAGTAAACATGCCTCTATGATTACTACTCAGGTAAAACAAGTACTTAAAGCTCACAATGACTTGCATAATGAATTAAATGACAACATTGTCAGAGTCATTACTAACGGAGGCAAAATGACTCAGGAACCTTTGTATCCTGAAGGTCATCCTAAGAGAATTGATCAATATTCTCAAGGAATCAATGCCGATACACCTAGTCATCCTAAGGAGAAGAAGAAGGATGATAGAAACCTGCACGCCAGTTCACCAAATACTATCACACCTCAAGAACCTAATGGTATTTCTGCGTCTGATGCGGAAACACAATCAGGTGATGAACATGAACCCGGTGACAATGTGGACAGTGATGTTCATAATAATGCTCAACCTAGCAATGATGAGGATGTGGAGATTGAACCTATAGTTAATCGTGATAATCCACAACCTAAGAGATATGACAAGAATGACTTTACTGCTAGGAAGCATGGTAAAGAAAGAGAGCCATGGGTTCAGAGACCTATATCCTTTCCTCCTAAGCCATCCAAGAAAAAGGATGATGAGGATTTTTAGCACTTCGTTGAGATGATAAGACCCGTCTTTCTGCAGATGCGGTTAACTGATATGCTCAAGATGTCTCCGTATGCCAAGTACATGAAAGATATCGTGACTACTAAACAGAAGATACCAGATCTTGAGATCTACACCATGCTTGCAAACTACAGTTTTAATGGTTGAACTCCTAAGAAACTTGGTGATCCCGGAGTGCCCACTATACCTTGCTCCATTAAAGGACACTACGTAAGAACTGCCTTATGTGACCTTGGAGCCGGTGTTAGTGTTATGCCGCTCTCTCTTTATCGTAGACTTGAGTTGAATAAGTAGACACCCACTAAAATTTCTCTACAAATGGCCAACAAATCAACTGCTTTCCCTATCGGCATTTGCGAGGATGTGCTTGTTGTGGTTGCTAATACCACTATCTTAACAGACTTTGTTATCTTGGATATCCCCGAGGACGATGCCATGGCTATTATCCTCGGAAGACCCTTTTTAAACACTGCAGGGGCTGCTATAGATTGCAACAAAGGCAATGTCACTTTCCATGTCAACGGTAATGAGCACACAGTGCACTTTCCGAAGAAACGATATCCAGTACATCGCATCAATGCTATTGAAAAGACTTCATCGATTCTTATTGAGATCTTTGAATGCCCTATTCCTCGTGTCAAGATGAAGTATGATTTGCTTGTTGGGGAGATTCATATCCCCATTGAGGTGACTTAGTGGCTATTCGAAAATTCTTCGTTCCCTCTTGCGATTCGATGAAGTTTTGTCATAAGGACTTGATCAATCCCATTGACGGATTTCTTTCGATGACCATGAGACGGATGAATCAGAGAGTCACATACCTAAGTTTTGAGTCTTCATTTTCTGTTCCTTAGAAGAAAAATGATAGAATTAGTTTAGCTTTTCCTGTTTTCTGTTTTAGCGTCCCGGAGAAAAATACCTCGAAAATAAAAGTTCTCTAATGGTCCTCAAAATTGAGTATGATTGTTTCTGGAATTTTTGAAAAATTCTGGGCCTAAGAGTTGGCCTGGGGGCCAAACCAGTGGGCCACAAGCCCTGCCACCGCCACCTACCCCCCTAGTGGCGGGGTGCAAGCTTGTGGGGCCCATAGGCACCCCTCCACTCATTCCAGCTCTCAACCTCTTCTTCCACCTCCAGAAAAAATTGTTTCGCAGCTCAAACCCGTGTTCTTGCTCATTTGGCTGTGATTTTCGATCTCCTTGCTCAAAGCACCATTCTCCGAACCGTTTTGGGGAAATTACTCCTTGGTAAGTGACTCCTCCATTGGTCCAATTAGTCTTTGCTCTAGTGCGTTATCCTTCGCGAATTCTTGCTACCTTGGTGACCCTGTTCTTGAGCTAGAAAAGTTGATTTTAGCTGGTCCCAAGTAGTTTTTGCGCGTGATACGGTCTCTAGGCACTAGTAGGAGTAGTTGCTACAAGGTATAGTTGGTCCTCGTTCACTTTTCTCTTGAACTTCAAAAATTTCAGCATAAGGAAATTATGTTTAGGAGAAAGTTTCATGGTGGTTCCTCAAGTAAGAAGGGTCCTCGTCTCTCCTTTTAGGAGCCCGAACCTTTTCAACTAAGGGACGCACCGGTGCAACCATGTGAATGGCCTTCCGATGAGTTCATGATGGAAGCAGGCTTCAAGGATGAGTTTGATGCACTTGTCCGCAATGCCGGGTTAGAAGAATTCCTCTCAGATAAATGTGAACAATATGCTATGCTCATTGCCTCTTCCGTGCGTAGATTTAAATTTTTACCTGGCCATGAGTCATCCATACTGTTTGATCTGTACGATAAATCATATACCATGGATCTGGGGGATTACAATATGATCTGCAAGATACCCGATGGAGGTAGTGTTATTGATCCTCCTAAGTCTTCGGTCAGAGACTTTGTCTCCAGTATAAATGTTGGAGAAACCAGAGATATCACGCAAGCCACCATAGGAAGCATCCATTTCCCTGCCTTGGACTACCTTGCCCTCTTCATAGGTAGGTGCATTAACGGCAACGGTGCACATTGTCACCTATGCGCTTCCGACCTTAGTATCCTTAAGAGCGCAGTAACAGGTGACAGGAGCTTCATTATGGGACCTATTATAGCAAGGAGGCAGAATAAAAATGCCAGTGAGGGGGATTTCTTTGGTGGAGTTTATGCTACACGCTTAGCCAATTTTCTTGGGGTATCCATCCGTCCAGAAGACCCTCCTGTCCGTAGAGCCTACCTTGATCGTGTCGCTCTAACACGCTACCAGTTCCTTGAGAGAGATCATGGATCCCTCCTATACCGCTTGATATTTAACCGGCAGCGTGTTTTCCATATTACCCTTCCTGCTCCTGCTTTCTTTGACTTTCAGGTTAAACAAAGATACTACATAACCATAGGAGAGGCAGAGGAGTATGAGAGGGAGGCTACGGGTGCTCGACTTCGTGAGGCAGCTATTCAGGCAGTGGATGCAGCACTCCCGTATAACACCCATTATGACTTTGGGTTTCGCCAGGATCCACCATGGGAGTAGACCAAGCTAGGCCAAAAGCCTAAGCTTGGGGGAGTACGTGTTCTCACCGACTTTACATTCATGCTTATGCTTTCGCTTTGTTAGCCAGTGTTTACACTTTGCCACTGTATTATCCATGCTAGTTTCTTTTCGTTTTCTTGTTTTCTTGTTTTGTGTCCTTTTGAGAAAACCCAAAAAGATTTTTCTTTCTTCTTTTTCTTGTTGGGAGCTTTCCCGTGTAAATAGTTTTCTTTTTCTTTGTGTCAAGGTAGAAGATATTGGTTACAATGCTTAGTGGTTCTTACATGCTTACCTGTTTAGCTTTCAAAGAGCCATATTATTTTGTCTTCTCCTTTGTGTTTGCCTGCAGATTCAGCTTAGTCCAATGCGCTTATTATCGTTTTCATCGTTCGATCGTGCAAATGAAAGGCAACAATGATGATATATGATGAAGTGACTGAGACTGAAAAGCTGGTATGAACTCTATCTATTTTGTTTTTGTAAATATGACTAGCTTGTCGACCCAGATTTAGCTTTGTTGTGAGAGAACCATGTCTGTAATGACAACTTAGAGATCATAGTTTCTGATGCCATGCTTATTTAGCTGAGAGCTTATAATGGTTTGTCTTGGATGCCAACATATATTTTGAGATGACTGTGATGTAGTATGATACGATGGTATTCTCCTTTGAATGTTTCAAGTGGCTTGACTTGGCGCATGTTCATGCATGTAGTTGAAACAAAATCAACATAGCCTCTATGATGTTCGTATTCATGGTGATTTATATCTTGTTCATGCTTGCATTCAATGTTAGTCAAACTCATTGCATCTTGATGACCGTTGTCGCTCTCTAGTTGGTCGCTTCCCTGTCTTTTGCTAACCTTCACTTGTACTAAGCGGGAATACTGCTTGTGCATCCACTTCCATAAACCCAAAAGTTTTTCCATGAGAGTCCACCATACCTACCTATTTGCGGTATCTACTTGTTGTTCCAAGTTAATTTGCATGTGCCATTCTCTAAACCTTCAAGAAATAAATATGTTTTGCATGCCCGAACCGCTCATGTGGTGACAGAGGCCTATTGGTATCTTCCATGCTAGGAGTGTTATCCTCGACATGTGTTTATTCACTGTCATTCACGAGAAAGGGGCCGGTATTTGGGATGCCCAGTTCCATGCTTAAATCGAAAACATAATTGTAAAACAAGACTCCCCCCGGATTGATGTTAGTATGGACGGTACCCGAGGATTCGTCTAGCCGTGGAGTGTGATTGATTGGTGGTGGGGGACTTAAAACTTTACTTTTTTGTTTGGGAACCGCCTATAGCATGAGTAGCATGGAAAGTATTGAGAACTCTTGGTCATTGCATTGACAATGAAAGCATGCCACCCAAAATTATTATCTCTGTTTTCAAAGCTTGAGCTGTGGCACCTCTGCAAATCATGCTTCCCTCTGCGAAGGGCCTGTCTATTTATTTTTCCTGTCGAGTCATCCTCCTCTTATATAAGCACCAATTAGAGAGCACCTCTGTCATTTTTATGCTATGGTTTTGATTGATATTGAGTATGACTATGACTGGATCTTCGTTGCTATGAATTACAATGTTTAGTCAGCCCTTGATCTTTGAAATTGCTCTGCATTTATGTTTTGCGGTCTCAGAAAGAGCTAACGAGATACCACCTATTCATATTGCTTCATGCTTATTTTGATTGAAGTGTTTGTATTTGAAACTTATTATTATTTGCTCGTTAGCTGATTATGCCACTGATATTAGTTTACCGTGAGACCTTTGTGTCATATGCTTATGTCGTTAACTTGTGATCTTGCTGAAATTCTGGTTATGAGTTAAACATAGTTGCAACAACAAGATCAAACAAAGTTTGTCAAAGTTTTTCTTTCTCTCTCAGTTTGTCAACTGAGTTGCTAGAGGACAAGCAAGGTTTTAAGCTTGGGGGAGTTGATACATCTCCATCGTATCTACTTTCCAAACTCTGTTGCCCTTGTTTAGGACTCTAATTTGCATGATTTGAATGGAACTAACCTGGACTGACGCTGTTTTCAGCAGAATTGCCTTGGTGTTATTTTTGTGAAGAAATCAAAGTTCTCCAAACGTCCTGAAAATTTACGGGGAGAAGTTTTGGAAAATATCAAAAATATCTGCGCCAAGTTCCACCTCAGGAGGTGGGACAGTGGGCCACAAGCCCCTGCTCCGCCACCACCCCCTGGTGGCGGTGGGCAAGCTTGTGGGGCCCACAGGCACCTGCCGCCCCCAACTCCAGCTCTATAAGTTGTCTTTCGTCCCAGAAAAAAATAAAAAGAGAAGTTTTCGTCGCGTTTTCGATACGGAGCGCCGCCACCACCCGTTCTTCATATGGAGGGCAGATCTGGAGTCCGTCTTGGGCTCCGGAGAGGGGAAATCGTCGCCATTGTCATCATCAACCTTCTTCCCTCTCCAATTCCATGAAGCTCTTCGTCGTTCGTGAGTAATATATTTGTAGGCTCGCTGGGCGGTGATGAGTAGGATGAGATCTATCATGTAATCGAGTTAGTTTTGATGGGGATTGATCCCTAGTGTCCACTATGTTCTGAGATTTGATGTTGCTACTACATTGCCATGCTTAATGCTTGTCACTAGGGCCCGAGTGCCATGATTTCAGATCTGAAATTATTATGTTTTCACCAATATATGTGTGTTTTAGATCCGATCTTGCAAGTTGTAGTTACCTATTATGTGTTATGATCCAGCAACCCCAGAGTGACAATAACCGGAACCACTCCCGGTGATGATCATAGTTTGAGGAGTTCATGTGTTCACCAAGTGCTAATGCGTTGGTCTGGTTCTTTATTAAAAGGAGAACCTTAATATCACGTAGTTTCCTTTTGGACTCCGCTGCCACGGGAGGGATGGAAAATAGATGTCATGCAAGTTCTTTTCCCTAAGCACGTATGACGACACACGAAATGCATGCCTACATCACATTGACGAACGGGAGCTAGCCACATCTCTCTCCGTGTTATAGCTGTTGCATGATGAATATCATCCAAACAAATCACCGACCCACTGCCTACGAGTTTGTCCTACTACTGTTGTTACTTGTCTTGCTCTGCTGCTGCTACTACTGTTGATACTGTTGTTACTTGTCTTGCTCTGCTGCTGCTACTACTGTTGCTATTGTTGTTACTTGTCTTGCTCTGCTGCTACTATTGCTACTACTGTCGCTTGCTACTGTTGCTACTTGCTACTGCTGTCACTACTGCTGTTCCTTGCCACAGCTATTGCTCGTTACACTGCTGCTACCTCCTACACTGTTGGTTCACCCACCGTTGACGGGAATTGACTACTTCCGTCAACGCGGCAACGGAGGCGCCATTGATACAATCGTTAGGAATAGTCTACTGTCAACAGATCGTTTCTGACACCATTGTTATCATACTACTTTGCTGTTACTACTGTGCTTGCACATACTATTCTTTCAGGTGTGGTTGAATCTGACAAATTCAGCTGCTAATACTTGAGAGTATACTCTCACCTCCCGACGTGCAAACCAACAAATTGGGTCGAATACTCTACCCTCAAAAACTGCTGCGAACCCATGCGCTAGTGGGCCATCAACAACATTCTTCCAGTTTCATTGCCGGGGAGTGCTATCACCATTCTTCTCATGCCGTTGTAGGAGAAGGTTTGTTGTCATAAGCATTCATCTAGCTAACGCCAGAGATTGTAGGATCAGCCCTTTTCTGGAGCCATTGCCAGGGAAGCACAGCTGACGTCAATGACCCAAAAGTATAGGGGATCAATCGTAGTCTTTTCGATAAGTAAGAGTGTCGAACCCAACGAGGAGCAGAAGGCTCTGATAAACGGATTTCAGCAAGGTAATAACTGCAAGCACTGAAAGTAGCGGTAACAAGTGATGGTGTAGCAAGGTGAAACATAACAAGTGAAAAGTAACAAGTAACAAGTAGTCGCAACGGTGCAGCAAGTGGCCCAATCCCATTTGTAGCAAGGGACAAGCCTGAACAAAGCCTTATAGGAGGAAAAACGCTCCACAGGACATATGGGAATTTCTGTCATGATAGTTTCATCATGTTCATATGATTCGCGTTCGTTACTTTGATAGTTTGATATGTGGGTGGACTGGCGCTTGGGTACTTTCCTTACTTGGACAAGCATCTAACTTATTATTAACCTCTCTCGCAAGCATCTGCAACTACAAAAGAAGAATTAAGACAATGTCTAACCATAGCATTAAACTAGTGGATCCAAATCAGCACCTTACGAAGCAACGCATAGACTCGGGTTTAAGCTTCTGTCACTCCAGCAACCCATCATCCACTTACTACTCCCCAATGCCTTCCTCTAGGCCCAAGTATGGTGAAGTGTTATGTAGTCGACGTTCACATAACACCACTAGAGGAAAAGACAATATAAAACATATCAAAATACCGAACGAATATCAAATTCACATGACTATTATTAACATGACTTATCCCACGTCCTCAGGAACAAAAGTAACTACTCACAATGCATAATCATAATCATGATCAGAGGTGTAATGAATAGCATCAAGGATCTAAACATAAACTCTTCCACCAAATAATCCAACTAGCAGCAACTACAAAGAGTAATCAACACTACTAGTAACCTTACAAGTATCAATCGGAGTCGTGAGACGGAGATTGGTTACAAGAGATGAATTAGAGATTGGAGAGAAGATGGTGCTGATGAAGATGTTGATGAAGATGCCTCCCCTCCGACGAGAGGAGTGTTGGTGATGATGATGGCGACGATTTCCCCCTCTGGGAGGGAAGTTTCCCCGGCAGGATCGTCCGGCCGGAGCTCTAGATTGGATCTGCTCAAGTTCCACCTCGTGGCGGCGGAGAAACCACGAAAAAGATCCCAAATGATTTTTTCTGGAACTAAACCCTTCATATAGCAAAAGAGGGGGGCTAGTGGGCCGCCAGGGAGCCCACAAGCTTCCCTCCACCACCAGTGGTGGCGGTGGCACGACTTGTGGCGCCCTGGTAGCCCCCCTGTGGTACTTCTTTCGCCCAGTATTTTTTATATAATCCCAAAAAATTCCATGTAACTTTTCAGGGCATTTGGAGATGTGCAGAATAGTGGACTAAGATTTGCTCCTTTTCCAGTCCAGAATTCTAGCTGCCTGAATTCTCCCTCTTCAAATAAACCTTGCAAAATAAGAGAGAAAAGGCATAAATATGGTACCACAAAGTAATATAACGCCCATAAAGCAATAAATATCAACATGAAATCATGATGCAAAATGGACGTATCAGAGCTCAACTCACCGAAAAAAAATCAAGGCTGACAGGAGGCACCAAGAGAGAACTCCGTCACATCGAAATCATAAAAAAAATTGAGCGAGAAGAGGAGTAGAATTAAGATTTCCTAAGTCGGGAACCTCGGCAAAGCATGGAAGAGGAGAAAAAAGAGTCCTCCTCTCCGATATAACTAAGACTCAAAACATATTACTAGACTCGCCTCGGCCAAGTACGATCACACAAAGGCTCCTATGGTCGTAAGGCTCTGATTACCAACTTGTAACGACTAAGATGCGGTCCTTTCCAATTTAGGGAACGAGGCCCCGAATTTGGAAAGAAGCGCATCTAAGCATTTCGCAAGCACGGTAACATAGCACATACAAGATAATAGAATGACAATTAGGGATTCAACTGTCATCTCATACATAATATCAGAGTTACATCATGCATCCAAACAAGGTAGTTCCACTACGGACTACAAAACATGAGAAATGACTATGCTACCCTGCATGCTTGCCCACTATCACGACCACGCCTCAGTCTTCTGGATAGTTCACTTACAGGCGGTCGTTCTCCTCGTCGTACTGCCACGCCAGATGCGTGCTGTCGGGATCACCTGTCTCGGGGGGGTACCTGTACCTGTTGGCGTTTTGAAGGAATCTGTGAGCCACGGGGACTCAGCAATCTATAACCTCGGTGCTAGAACTAGTCAAGTTATTAGGTAGGGAAGGTGGAGTATTTAGGTTGCAGCATCCTAAGCATATATGGTGGCTAACTTACGTAGAACATGTATCGAAGGTGGGCTGTACTAGCAATCGATGAATAGCTGATCAGTAAGTGATCCTGAACACCTACTTATGTCAATCATAACCCCGCCGTGCTCCCCATCGAAAGAGGTCTTCGAGGTGACAGTCACGGTTACACACACAGTTAGCAATTTTATTAGATTAGGTTCAAGTTATCTATAACCGGATGTTAACAAATATTCCAAGTTTCCACATAACCGCGGGCATGGCTTTCCGAAAGATTAAACCCTGCAGGGCTGCTCCAACTAGTCCATCACAAACAGTCACGGGCCGCAAAGTAATCCTCTATCACGAATCTCGTGATCTCGTCGGATTCCTTAGAGGAAAACCTCAACTCTGGGGAGAACCAAAGCTTCACCGATATTCCTATATGCAAGATATATCGCTAAGGTAAGACAAGACTAGCAGGACCTCCCGACGTGTCGATGACCGTGATAAGAGCCGCGTATCTCAGTCTCAGGACACGCCGGAGGAGTGATGGTTACCACGCCAAAACACCGAGTTGCCCCGGGGAGCGTAATAAGCTGCTCTGGGTTGGACCAACACTCATGAGGAGCACTGGCCCGGGTTGTTGATTAAATTCCTCGGGGTAGCAATTCCCTATGAAGATTATTATTAAGTGATTAGCAAATTAACACCAATGTTGGGTCCTGTCGGACAAGTCTTAACACTACACGATTTATCAAGGGGGTCTTCATAACAACCCCGAACGTGTTAGGAGCGATTAGTTATGGAATCAAACACCGGTAGCGGTAACTATGGCGGCAATAACGGAACAAAACACCCGGCAAAAGGCTACGCCTTTCGTTATTTACGAAGTATATAGGTGCATTAAATAAATATTAGATTTAACATAATGATATCAAACTCATGTTATCACTGTTGGAAATATGCCCTAGAGGCAATAATAAAATAGTTATTATCATATTTCCCTGTTCATGATAATCGTCTATTGTTCATGCTATAATTGTATTAACAGGAAACAGTAATACATGTGTGAATAAATAGATCACAATGTGTCCCTAGCAAGCCTCTAGTTGGCTAGCTCGTTAGTCAATAGATATCATGGTTTCCTGATCATGGGCATTAGATGTCATTGATAACGGGATCACATCATTGGGAGAATGATGTGATGGACAAGACCCAATCCTAAGCCTAGCACTAGATCGTATTGTTCGTATGCTAAAGATTTTCTAATGTCAAGTATCTTTTCCTTCGACCGAGAGATTGTGCAACTCCCGGATACCGTAGGAGTGCTTTGGGTGTATCAAACGTCACAACGTAACTGGGTGACCATAAAGGTGCACTACGGGTACCTCCGAAAGTGTCTGTTGGGTTGGTACGAATCGAGATCGGGAGTTGTCACTCCGTGTGACGGAGAGGTATCTCTGGGCCCACTCGGTAGAACATCATCATGATCTCAATGTGACTAAGGAGTTAGTCACACGATGACGTGCTACGGAACGAGTAAAGAGACTTACCGGTAACGAGATTGAACAAGGTATAGGTATACCGACGATCGAATCTCGGGCAAGTTCTATACCGACAGACAAAGGGAATCGTATACGGGATTGATTGAATCCTTGACATCGTGGTTCATCCGATGAGATCATCGTGGAGCTAGTGGGAGCCACCATGGGTATCCAGACCCCGCTGATGGTTATTGGCCAGAGAGGTGTCTCGGTCATGTCTGCCTGTCTCCCGAACCCGTAGGGTCTACACACTTAAGGTTCGATGACGTTAGGGTTATAAGGAATTGTTGTACGAGGTTACCGAAAGTTGTTCGGAGTCCCGGATGAGATCCCGGACATCACGAGGAGCTCCGGAATGGTCCGGAGGTAAAGATTGATATATAGGACAGATGGTTTTGGACACCGGAAGTGTTTCGGGCGTCACCGGTAATGTACCGGGACCACCGGGACCACCGGAGGTGGTCCCGGGGGACCACCGAAGGGGGGCAACGACCCCGGGAGGCTAGATGGGCTAAGTGGGGAAGGGAACCAGCCCCTAGGTGGGCTGGTGCGCCCCCCACCCAGCCCATGCGCACCAGAGAAAGGGGGAAAGGGGAAACCCTAGCATAGGTGGGCCTAAGGCCCACCAGAGGGGTGCGCCACCCCTCCTCCCTGCCCTGGCCGCCGCCCCCTCTCCCATCTGGGGCTGCCGCACCCCTTGGGGGTGGGAACCCTAAGGGCTGCGCCCCCTCCCTCTCCCCCTATATATAGTTGAGGGTTCGGGGCTGTTTGAGACACGGTTTCATCTCTGTCTCGGCGCAGCCCTGCTCCTCTCCCTCCTCCTCTTTGCCGGCGCTTGGCGAAGCCCTGCCGGGAGACCTCGTCTCTCCACCAACACCATGCCGTCGTGTTGCTGGACTTCTTCCCCAACCTCTCCCTCCTCCTTGCTGGATCAAGGTGCGGGAGACGTCACCGGGCTGCACGTGTGTTGAACGCGGAGGTGCCGTTGTTCGGCACTAGATCGGAATCGCCGCGAGTACGACTCCATCAACCGCGTTCTAGCAACGCTTCCGCTTAGCGATCTTCAAAGGTACGAAGATGCTCTTACCCCTCTCTCGTTGCTGGTCTCTCCATAGGAAGATCTGAATATGCGTAGGAAAATTTTGAATTTATGCTACGTTATCCAACAGTGGCATCCGAGCCAGGTTTTCTATGCGTAGATTCTATGCACGAGTAGAACACAAAAGTTGTGGGCGATGATTTGTCAATTTGCTTGCCGCTACTAGTCTTATTCTTTTCCGGCGGTATTGTGGGATGAAGCGGCCCGGACCGACTTTACACGTACACCTACGTGAGACGTGTTCCACCGACAGACATGCACATCGTGCATAAAGGTGGCTAGCGGGTGTCTGTCTCTCCTACTCTAGTCGGATTGGATTTGATGAAAAGGGTCCTTATGAAGGGTAAATAGCTTTGGCATATCATCGTTGTGGCTGTCACGTAGGTAAGAAGGCGTTCTTGCTAGAAACCCAAATCAGCCACGTAAAACTTGCAACAACAATTAGAGGACGTCTAACTTGTTTTTGCAGGGTTTGACATGTGATGTGATATGGCCAAAGTTGTGATGTTGCATGTATGATGTATGAGATGATCATGCTATTGTAATAGGTTTCATGACTTGCATGTCGATGAGTATGACAACCGGGAGGAGCCATAGGAGTTGTCTTAATTTATTGTATGAGATGCAACGCCATGTGATTACTATTTTTACTTCATTGCTAACGGTTAGCTATAGTAGTAGTGATAGTAGTAGTTGGCGTGACGACTTCACGGAGACACGATGATGGAGATCATGGTGTCACGCCGGTGATGATGATGATCATGCGATGCCTGAAGATGGAGATCGAAAGAGCAAAGATGATAATGGCCATATCATGTCACTATATGATTACATTGTGATGTTTATCATGTTTTACATCTTATTGCTTAGAACGACGGTAGCATAATAAGATGATCCCTCTTAAAATTTCAAGAACGTATTCCCCTAAGTGTGCACCGTTGCGAAGGTTCGTTGTCTCGAAGCACCACGTGATGATCGGGTGTGATAGATTCTAACGTTCGCATACAACGGGTGTAAGCCAGATTTACACACGCGAAACACCTAGGTTGACTCGACGAGCTTAGCATGTACAGACATGACCTCGAATACAAGAGACCGAAAGGTCGAACATGAGTCGTATGGTTGAATACGATCAGCATGAAGTTGCTCACCATGGTGACTAGTCCGTCTCACCTGATGATTGGACACGGGTTAGTCAACATGGATCATGTATCACTTAGATGACTAGAGGGATGTCGATTTAAGTGGGAGTTCATACTTAATTTGATTAAATGAACTTAATTGTCATGAACTTAGTCTAAAAGTTGTCTTTATAAATATTGTAGATGTCCAACGTCAACCTCAATTTCAACGCATTCCTAGAGAAAAACAAGCTGAAAGATGATGGTAGCAACTATGCGGACTGGGTTCGCAACTTGAAGCTCATCCTTGAAGCAGCTAAAAAGGCTTATGTCCTTAATGCGCCGCTAGGTGACCCTCCCGCTCCCGCAGCAGCCCAGGACATTCTGAACGTCTGGCAAACGCGGAGTGATGACTACTCTCTGGTCAGGTGTGGCATGTTATACAGTTTAGAAACGGGGCTCCAAAGGCGTTTTGAGCAACACGGGGCATATGAGATGTTCGAGGAGCTGAAGCTAGTTTTTCAAGCTCAAGCCCGTGTCGAGAGATATGAAGTCTCCGACAAGTTCTTTAGCTGTAAGATGGAGGAGAACAGTTCTGTCAGTGAGCACATACTCAAAATGTCTGGGTTACACGGTCGCCTGACTTCACTTGGAGTCGAACTTCCGGATGATGCTATAATTGACAGAATCCTCCAGTCTCTCCCACCAAGCTACAAAGGCTTTGTTCTTAACTACAACATGCAAGGGATGGAGAAGACCATTCCCGAGTTGTACTCGATGCTCAAGTCTGCAGAACTAGAAATCAAGAAGGAACATCAAGTGTTGATGGTCAACAAGACCACTAGTTTCAAGAAAGGCAGGGGCAAGAAGAACTTCAAGAAAGACGGCAAAGCTATTGCCGCGCCCGGTAAGCCAGATGCCGGGAAGAAGAAAAAGAACGGACCCAAGCCTGAGACTGAGTGCTTCTATTGCAAGCAAAAGGGTCACTGGAAGCGGAACTGCCCCAAATACTTAGCGGACAAGAAGGCCGGCAACGTTAAAGGTATATGTGATATACATGTTATTGATGTGTACCTTACCAGCGCTCGTAGTAGCTCCTGGGTATTTGATATCGGTATTGTTGCTCACATTTGCAACTCAAAGCAGGAACTGCGGAATAAGCGGAGACTGGCCAAGGACGAGGTGACGATGCGCGTCGGGAATGGTTCAAAGGTCGATGTGATCGCCGTCGGCACCCTACCTCTAAATCTACCATCGGGATTAGTTTTAAACCTTAATAATTGTTATTTAGTACCAGCTTTAAGCATGAACATTGTATCAGGGTCTTGCTTAATGCGAGACGGCTACTCATTTAAGTCAGAGAATAATGGTTGTTCTATTTATATGAGTGATATGTTTTATGGTCATGCTCCGCTGGTGAATGGTTTATTCTTAATGAATCTTGATCGTGATGTTACACATATTCATAGTGTGAGTACCAAAAGATGCAAAGTTGATAATGATAGTCCCACATACTTGTGGCACTGCCGCCTTGGTCATATCGGCGTTAAGCGCATGAAGAAGCTCCATACTGATAGACTATTAGAGTCTCTTGACTTTGAATCATTTGACACATGCGAACCGTGCCTCATGGGCAAGATGACTAAGACTCCATTCTCAGGAATAATGGAGAGAGCAACCGACTTATTGGAAATAATACATACTGATGTGTGTGGTCCAATGAACGTTGAAGCTCGCGGTGGTTATCGTTATGTTCTCACTCTCACCGATGATTTGAGTAGGTATGGGTATATCTACTTGATGAAGCACAAATCTGAGACGTTTGAAAAGTTCAAGGAATTTCAGAGTGAGGTCGAGAATCAACGTGACAGAAAAATTAAATGTCTACGATCTGATCGTGGAGGAGAATATTTGAGTCACGAGTTTGGCACACACCTAAGGAAGTGTGGAATCGTTTCACAACTAACGCCAAACGGCACACCGCAGCGCAATGGAGTGTCTGAACATCGTAATCGCACTTTATTAGATATGGTACGATCTATGATGTCTCTCACCGACTTACCGCTATCATTTTGGGGATACGCATTAGAAGCTGCAGCATTCACTTTAAATAGGGCACCGTCTAAATCCGTTGAGACGACACCGTATGAACTATGGTTTGGCAAGAAACCTAAGTTGTCGTTTCTTAAAGTTTGGGGTTGCGATGCTTATGTGAAGAAACTTCAACCAGAAAAGCTCGAACCCAAAGCGGAGAAATGCGTATTCATAGGATACCCTAAGGAAACTATTGAGTATACCTTCTATCTTAGATCTGAAGGTAAAACCTTTGTTGCCAAGAACGGATCATTTCTAGAGAAAGAGTTTCTCTCGAAAGAAGTAAGTGGGAGGAAGGTAGAACTTGATGAGGTAATTACACCCCCTCTCGAAGAGGATAGTAGCGCAGAACAGGAAGCTGTTCCTGTGGCGCCTACACCGACTGAAGAGGAAGTCAATGATGATGATCATGAAGCTTCGGATCAAGTTACTACTGAACCGCGAAGGTCCACAAGGGCACGCTCCGCAATAGAGTGGTACGGCAACCCTGTGATGGAAATCATGTTGTTAGACAACGGTGAACGTTCGAACTATGAAGAAGCGATGGCGGGCCCGGATTCCAACAAATGGCTTGAGGCCATGAAATCCGAGATAGGATCCATGTATGAGAACAAAGTATGGACTTTGGTGGACTTGCCCGATGACCGGCGAGCCATAGAAAATAAATGGATCTTCAAGAAGAAGACTGATGCAAACGGTAATGTAACCGTTTACAAAGCTCGACTTGTCGCAAAGGGTTTTCGACAAATTCAAGGAGTTGACTACGAAGAGACTTTCTCTCCCGTAGCGAAGCTGAAATCAGTCTGAATCATGTTAGCAATTGCCGCCTTTTATGATTATGAAATTTGGCAAATGGACGTCAAAAAAGCGTTCCTTAACAGGAACCTTGAAGAAGAGTTGTATATGATGCAACCAGAAGGTTTTGTCGACCCTAAGGGTGCTAACAAAGTGTGCAAGCTCCAGCACTCCATCTATGGGCTGGTGCAAGCATCTCGGAGTTGGAACATTCGCTTTAATGAGGTGATTAAAGCGTTTGGGTTCATACAGGTTTACGGAGAAGCCTGTCTGTACAAGAAAGTGAGTGGGAGCTCTGTAGATTTCCTCATACTGTATGTGGATGACATATTATTGATGGGGAATAATATAGATATGTTGGAGAGCATAAAGGCCTATTTGAACAAGAGTTGTTCAATGAAGGACCTTGGAGAAGCTGCATACATATTAGGCATCAAGATCTATAGAGATAGATCGAGACGCCTCATAGGTCTTTCGCAAAGTACATACCTTGACAAGATATTGAAGAAGTTCAATATGGAAAACTCAAAGAAAGGGTTCTTGCCAGTTTTGCAAGGTATGAGATTGAGTAAGACTCAGTCGCCGACCACGACAGCAGATAGAGAGAAGATGAGTTATGTCCCCTACGCTTCAGCCGTGGGCTCTCTAATGTATGCCATGCTGTGTACCAGACCTGATATAAACCTTGCCATAAGTTTGGTAGGGAGGTACCAAAGTAATCCCGGTGCGGAACACTGGACAACGGTCAAGAATATCCTTAAGTACCTGAAAAGGACTAAGGAAATGTTTCTCGTTGATGGAGGTGACGAAGAGCTCGTCGTAAAGGGTTACGTCGACGCTAGCTTCAACACAGATCCGGATGACTCTAAGTCACAGACCGGATACATATATGTGTTGAATGGTGGGGCAGTGAGCTGGTGCAGCAGCAAGCAAGAAGTCGTGGCAGCATCTACATGTGAAGCGGAGTACATAGCTGCTTCAGAAGCGGCTCATGAAGGAATTTGGATGAAGGAGCTCATCACCGACCTTGGAGTGGTTCCAAGCGCGTCGGGTCCTATGACACTCTTCTGTGATAACACTGGAGCCATTGCCATAGCCAAGGAGCCCAGGTTTCACCGGAAGACGAAGCACATCAAGCGCCGCTACAACTCCATCCAGGACCATGTCCAGAGTGGAGTGATAGATATTTGTAAACTACACACGGATCTGAATATTGCAGACCCGTTGACTAAACCTCTTCCACGAGCAAAACATGATCAACACCATAATGCTATGGGTGTTCGATACATCACAATGTAAATAGATTATTGACTCTAGTGCAAGTGGGAGACTGTTGGAAATATGCCCTAGAGGCAATAATAAAATAGTTATTATCATATTTCCCTGTTCATGATAATCGTCCATTGTTCATGCTATAATTGTATTAACAGGAAACAGTAATACATGTGTGAATAAATAGATCACAATGTGTCCCTAGCAAGCCTCTAGTTGGCTAGCTCGTTAGTCAATAGATGATCATGGTTTCCTGATCATGGGCATTAGATGTCATTGATAACGGGATCACATCATTGGGAGAATGATGTGATGGACAAGACCCAATCCTAAGCCTAGCACTAGATCGTATTATTCGTATGCTAAAGCTTTTCTAATGTCAAGTATCTTTTCCTTCGATCGTGAGATTGTGCAACTCCCGGATACCGTAGGAGTGCTTTGGGTGTATCAAACATCACAACGTAACTGGGTGACCATAAAGGTGCACTACGGGTACCTCCGAAAGTGTCTGTTGGGTTGGTACGAATCGAGATCGGGATTTGTCACTCCGTGTGACATAGAGGTATCTTTGGGCCCACTTGGTAGAACATCATCATGATCTCAATGTGACTAAGGAGTTAGTCACACGATGACATGCTACGGAATGAGTAAAGAGACTTACCGGTAACGAGATTGAACAAGGTATAGGTATACCGACGATCGAATCTCGGGCAAGTTCTATACCGACAGATAAAGGGAATCGTATACGGGATTGATTGAATCCTTGACATCGTGGTTCATCCATGAGATCATCGTGGAGCTAGTGGGAGCCACCATGGGTATCCAGACTCCGTTGATGGTTATTGGCCAGAGAGGTGTCTCGGTCATGTCTGCCTGTCTCCCGAACCCGTAGGGTCTACACACTTAAGGTTCGATGACGCTTGGGTTATAGGGAATTGTTGTACGAGGTTACTGAAAGTTGTTCGGAGTCCCGGATGAGATCCTGGACGTCAAGAGGAGCTCCGGAATGGTCCGGAGGTAAAGATTGATATATAGGACGGATGGTTTTGGACACCGGGATTGATATATAGGACGGATGGTAATGTACCGCGACCACCGGGACCACCGGAGGTGGTCCCGTGGGACCACCGAAGGGGGGCAACGACCCCGGGAGGCTAGATGGGATAAGTGGGGAAGGGAACCAGCCCCTAGGTGGGCTGGTGCGCCCCCACCCAGCCCATGCGCACCAGAGAAAGGGGGAAAGGGGAAACCCTAGCATAGGTGGGCCTAAGGCCCACCAGAGGGGTGCGCCACCCCTCCTCCCTGCCCTGGCCGCCGCCCCCTCTCCCATCTGGGGCTGCCGCACCCCTTGGGGGTGGGAACCCTAAGGGCTGCGCCCCCTCCCTCTCCCCCTATATATAGTTGAGGGTTCGGGGCTGTTTGAGACACGGTTTCATCTCTCTCTCGGCGCAGCCCTGCTCCTCTCCCTCCTCCTCTCTACCGGCGCTTGGTGAAGCCCTGCCGGGAGACCTCGTCTCTCCACGGACACCACGCCGTCGTGTTGCTGGACTTCTTCCCCAACCTCTCCCTCCTCCTTGCTGGATCAAGGTGCAGGAGACGTCACCGGGCTGCACGTGTGTTGAACGCGGAGGTGCCGTTGTTCGGCACTAGATCGGAATCGCCGCGAGTACGACTCCATCAACCGCGTTCTAGCAACGCTTCCGCTTAGCGATCTTCAAAGGTACGAAGATGCTCTTACCCCTCTCTCGTTGCTGGTCTCTCCATAGGAAGATCTGAATATGCGTAGGAAAATTTTGAATTTATGCTACGTTATCCAACAATCACATGATACAAGGCACCTGCAACTAGCAACGCTACATTAGAAGCTTAGCAAAGCCTACTTAGCCATTCAAGATTTGCTAGGAAGGGATAAGTGTTTGGGTTTCATGGCAATATCAGGAGGCAGTTATTTCAGTGGTAGGCAGCGAGCATATGACGAAGAAACGTGAATCTAGCATAACAAGTCTGGAGATGGAATCAAGGTCATATCATCTTGCTTGTGATGTCCTCAGCTTGGAACTGCTCTTGTTCGTCCTGCACGTACTCTCCCAGATCCACGTACTCGTTCTCCGATCCCGGTGCTACCCAACATAAGAATAACATCCAATGAACCACAACACCACAAGATGCAACAAGCACATGATGCATGAGATGAAAATGAACATGCATCTCTATTCTAGTTACTAGAATAAGCATGAGATGTAAATACAAATTCCTGGACAGAACTTTACTCTAAGCTATCTTGGAATGCATGATAATGACATGAACAGATGCGTCACGTGAAAACGATGCAAAAACATATAAAGAACGTTACGAACGGAGCTACGGATCAACCGGAAACAACGAAACAAGAAAATAGAGTCCTACGTATCAAATCCATCACCACACACTCCAATGGCATATCTCTGGTATTCCCAGTTTGCCAAGACATAAAACAAACAAGAATGGATGGGGTGGTGCAAAGAATATCTCCACACCATCAACTATGCACTCACAAGCAACAAAACATCAAAACTATACAACCTGCCATAAATAGCATCATAGCAGTTTGAGGGCTACATGCAAAGCACCTACAGCCACCCAAATATGCCAAATAGAATATGTGGCAGAAGCTATTCAAAAGTACTACAAGCATGAGCAACAAGATAATTAAAAGGAGTTACACACAGAAAGTTACACAGCTGCTAACTTGGACAAAAATATCAGTTTTCAGGGACTTAGTGAAAATTCCAGATTCTCACTAGCTGTTTATGCTCCGAAACATTTTGACAGCACCCAAAACAATATCTACAGGACTCCAAATGGAATGAAAATTGACACAGAGCTAGACAAACACAAAATCTACAACTTTCCAGTTGATAGCCAGGGCTGATTCCCAATACATGGACTTCTACAAGGACAACAACAGGAGAAGAAAATATAAGCAGATTCTCAGACTTCGTGAAAATCACAGATTTTCACTAAACTGGAATTTTTAGCCACATGCCTACTTTGACTAGGCACAACTTGCACACATGACCTCCTAAGCATGAAACAAAACCAACACATGGTAGAGGGGTTCACCCTCTACTGCCATAACAAAGAATCAACCTCTTGGGCTCATCACATCACATGGAACCAAGCTCTAAACATGGAACAAAAGTGAAATATGACATTTCCAGAAACTGTTTGAAAGGCAAAACTGACTTCACCAATGGATTCCTAGGATGATTCTACCCCAAAAACATATATAATACCTATGTACTTGCATAGAACAAATGGGCACAAACTAGAAAAAGGAAATCTACATGGAATCACATATAGTGAATAGTGCATCATCACATGTGCATCCACTAGCTCATCACTTATACATGCTCTTGCACATGTTCATGATACGTCCAGTTTGCATCATGTGTTCATGTTGATATTTATCGCTTCTTTGGCTGTTATTTCACTTCTCGGTACAATTCTTATGCCTTTTCTCTCTTATTTTGCAAGGTTTACATGAAGAGGGAGAATGCCGGCAACTAGAATTCTGGCTTGAAAGTGGAGCAAAGTTGAGATACCTATTCTGCGAACTCCAAACGCCGTAAAAATCAACGAGGATTTATAAGAAGTGCCAGAGGGGCGCCAGGGGTTGGCCACAAGCCTGCACGGCGCGGCCACCCCCCCCCCCCAGGCCGTGCCATGAGGGCTTGTGAGCAGCCGACTGGCCCACTTGCCCCCCTCTTTTGCTATATGAAGGGTTTCGTCCAGGAAAAAAATCAGGGAGGAGCTTTTTCGTGGATTCGCCACTGCCACGAGGCGGAACTTGAGCCGAACCAATCTAGAGCTCCGGCAGGACAAACCTGCCGGGGAAACTTCCCTCCCGGAGGGGGAAATCGTCGCCATCGTCATCACCAACACTCCTCTCATCGGAGGGGACTCGTCACCATCAACATCTTCATCCGCACCATCTCATCTCCAAACCCTAGTTCATCACTTGTAACCAATCTCCGTCTTCCGACTCCGATTGGTACTTGTAAGGTTGCTAGTAGTGTTGATTACTCTTTGTAGTTGATGCTAGTTGGATTACTTGGTGGAAGAGTTTATGTTCCGATCCTTGATGCTACTCATTACCTCTCTAGTCTTGAATATTATTATGCTTTGTGAATAGTTACTTTTGTTCCTGAGGACATGGGATAAGTCATGCTAATAGTAGTCATGTGAATTTGGTATTCGTTGGATATTTTGATGTGTTGTATGTTGTTTTTCTTCTAGTGGTGTTATGTGAACATCGACTACATAACACTTCACCATTATTTGGGCCTAGAGGAAGGCATTGGGAAGTAGGAAGTAGATGATGGGTTGCTAGAGTGACAGAAGCTTAAACCCTAGTTTATGTGTTGCTTCGTAAGGGACTGATTTGGATCCACTAGTTTAATGCTATGGTTAGACTTCGTCTTAATTCTCCTTTCGTAGTTAATCATAAGTGGGATGCCTGTCCAAGTAAGTGGGATGCTTGCGAGAGGGGTTAATCATAAGTGGGATGCCTGTCCAAGTAAGGGTAGTACCCAAGCGCTGGTCCACCCACATATCAAACTATCAAAGTAACGAACGTGAATCATATGAACATGATGAAACTAGCATGACAGAAATTCCCGTGTGTCCTCGGGAGGGTTTTTCCTCATATAAGACTTTGTCTAGGCTTGTCCCTTGCTACAAAAGGGATTGGGCCACTTTGCTGCACCGTTGCTACTTTTGTTACTTGTTGCTTGCTACGAATCATCTCACCACACAATCACTTGTTACCGACAATTTCAGTGCGTGTAGATTTTACCTTGCTGAAAACCACTTGCCAGATCCTTCTGCTCCTCGTTGGGTTCGACACTCTTACTTATCGGAAGGACTACGATTGATCCCCTATACTTGTGGGTCATCAAGACTCTTTTCTGGCGCCGTTGGCGGGGAGTGAAGCGCCTTTGGTAAGTGGAACTTGGTAAGGAAACATTCATATAGTGTGCTGAAATTTATTGTCACTTGTCACTATGGACACTAATCCTTTGAGGGGCTTGTTCGGGGTATCTTCACCTCGAACGGAAGCACAAATAGTTTCTCCTCAACCTGCTGCACCTACTGAAAATATTTTCTTTGAATTTCCTTCGGGATTCTTGAGAAACTGCTGGCTAATCCTTTTACAGGAGATGGAATATCACATCCAGACTTTCATCTAATCTATGTAGATGAAGTTTGTGGTTTATTTAAGCTTGCAGGTTTGCCTGAGGTTCAGGTCAAGAAGAGGGTCTTTCCTTTATCTTTGAAGGATAAGGCGTTGACATGGTATAGGCTATGTGACGATACTGGATCATGGGACTACAATCGGTTGAAATTGGAATTTCATCAAAAGTTTTATCCTATGCATTTAATACATCGTGATCGGAATTATATTTATAATTTTTGGCCTCGTGACAGAGAAAGCATCGCTCAAGCTTGGAGGAGGCTTAAATCAATGCTATATTCATGCCCCAATCATGAGCTCTCGAGAGAAATTATCATTCAGAACTTCTATGCTCGACTTTCTCATGATGATCGCACCATGCTTGACACTTCTTGTACCGGTTCTTTTATGAAGAGAGATATTGACTTCAAATGGAATTTATTGGAGAGAATTAAACGCAACTCTGAATATTGGGAGCTTGAAGAAGGTAAGGAGTCAGGTATGAATTTCACGTTTGATTGCGTAAAATCTTTTGTTGAGACAAATACCTTTAGTGATTTTAGCGCTAAGTATGGACTTGACTCTGAGATAGTAGCTTCATTGTGTGAATCCTTTGCTGCTCATATTGATCTCCCCAAAGAGAAGTGGTTTAAATATCCTCCTCCTTTAGAAGTCAATGTAGTTAAACCCACTCCAGTTGAAGAGAAAGTCATTGCCTATAATGATCTTGTTCCCACTGCTTACATTGAGAAACCACCTTTCCCTGTTAGGATAAAGGATCATTGTAAAGCTTCAACTGTGATACGTAGAGGCTATATTAGAACACCTACACCCCATGAGCAAATTAGAGTTGAACCTAGCATTGCTATTATCAAAGATCTTCTGTCCGACGATGTTGAGGGACATAATATTCACTTGTGTGAAGATACTGCTAGAATTGCTAAACCTCACGTTAGAGACAAACATAGGCCTGTTGTTGGCATGCTTGTTGTTTCTGTTAAGATATGTAATCATTGCTATCATGGCTTATGTGACGTGGGTGCTAGTGTTAGTGCAATACCTCAATCCTTATACGATGAAATCAAAGATGAGATTGCACCTGTTGAGATAGAGCCCATTGATGTCACTATTCAGCTTGCCAATAGAGATACTATCTGCCCTGTGGGAATTGTTAGGGATGTTGAAGTCCTGTGTGGTAAAATGAAGTATGCTGCTATTTCCTCGTTCTTGCTACCGCACAAGATAGATTTTGTCCCATCATATTTGGTAGACCTTTTCTCAATAATGTCAATGCTCATATTGATTGTGAGAAGCAAACTATCACTGTTGGCTTTGAAGGTGTGTCACATGAGTTCAATTTCTCTAAGTTTGGTAGACAACCTCATGAAAAGGAATTGCCTAGTAGGGATGAAACTATTGCCTTAGCCTCTATTGCCGTGCCTCCTACTGATCCCTTAGAGCAATACTTGCTTGAGCATGAAAATTATATGCATATGGATGAAAGGGATGAGATAGATAGAGTTGTCTTAGAACAGTATCCCATCCTTAAGAATAATCTGCTTGTTGAACTGCTTGGGGATCCACCCCCACCAAAGGGTGATCCTGTGTTCGAGCTTAAACAGTTGCCTAATACTCTTAAGTATGCTTATCTTGATGAAAAAGAGATATATCCTGTTATTATTAGTGCTAGCCTCTCAGAGCATGAAGAAAAGAAGTTACTAAAAACTCTGAGGAAGCATTGTGCTGCTATTGGATATACTCTTGATGATCTTAAGGGCATCAGTCCTACTCTATGTCATCACAAGATTAAAATTGATCCTGATTTCAAACCAGTTGCTGATCATCAAAGGAGATCAAATTCTAAGATGAAAAAAGTAGTAAGAAAAGAAATACTAAAGCTACTGGAAGCAGGTATCATCTATCATGTTGCTCATAGTGATTGGGTGAGTCCGGTGCAGTGCGTCCCTAAGAAGGGAGGCATTACCGTTGTCCCTAATGATAAGGATGAATTGATCCCACAGAGGATTATTACTGGCTACAGGATGGTGATCGATTTTAGGAAACTGAATAAAGCCAATAGGAAAGATCATTACCCTTTGCCTTTTATCGACCAAATGCTAGAAAGGCTGTCCAAACACACACACTTCTGCTTTCTAGACGGATATTCTGGTTTCTCCCAAATACCAGTTGCACAATCTGATCAGGAGAAAACCACTTTCACCTGCCCTTTCGGTACCTTTGCTTATAGACGTATGCCTTTTGGCTTATGTAATGCACCTGCCACCTTTCAAAGATGTATGATGGCTATATTCTCTGACTTTTGTGAAAAGATTGTCGAGGTTTTCATGGATGACTTCTCCGTTTATGGGTCTTCCTTTGATGATTGCCTCAGCAACCTTGATCGAGTCTTGCAGAGATGTAAATACACCAATCTTGTCTTGAATTGGGAAAAGTACCACTTTATGGTTAATGAAGGCATCGTCTTAGGACATAAAATTTCTGAAAGAGGTATTGAAGTCGATAAGGCTAAGGTTGATGCAATCGAGAAAATGCCATACCCCACAGATATCAAAGGTATAAGAAGTTTCCTTGGTCATGCTGGTTTCTATAGAAGGTTCATCAAAGACTTCTCTAAGATTTCTAGGCCTCTTACCAATCTCTTACAAAAGGATATTCCTTTTGTCTTTGACGATGATTGTGAGGAAGCCTTCAAAATACTTAAGAGGGCTTTGATAACTGCACCTATTGTTCAACCACCTGATTGGAATTTACCTTTTGAGATCATGTGTGACGCTAGTGATTATGCTGTTGGTGTTGTTCTAGGGCAAAGAGTCGATAAGAAGTTGAATGTTATTCACTATGCTAGTAAAACTCTAGACAGTGCCCAAAGAAACTATGCTACTACAGAAAAGGAATTTTTAGCAGTCATGTTTGCATGTGAAAAGTTCAGGTCCTACATAGTTGATTCCAAAGTCATTATTCACACTGATCACGCTGCTATTAAGTACCTCATGGAGAAGAAAGATGCTAAACCTAGACTTATCAGATGGGTTCTCTTGCTACAAGAATTTGATTTGCACGTTGTCGACACGAAGGGTGCTGATAACCCAGTAGCAGATAACTTGTCTAGGTTGGAGAACGTTCTTGATGACCCACAACCTATTGATGATAGCTTTCCCGATGAGAAATTGAATGTCATCAATGCTTCACGTAGTGCACCGTGGTATGCTGATTATGCAAACTATATCGTTGCCAAATACATACCACCTAGTTTCACGTACCAGCAAAAGAAGAAATTATTCTTTGACTTGAGACATTACTTTTGGGATGATCCTCATCTTTATAAGGAATAGTAGATGGTGTTATTAGACGTTGTGTACCTGAACATGAACAGGGACAAATCCTACAGAAGTGTCACTCCGAGGCCTAAGGAGGACACCATGCGGGAGATAGAACTACACGCAAGGTATTGCAATCAGGTTTCTATTGGCCCACTCCCTTCAAGGATGCCCGTAAGTTTTTCTTGTCTTATGACGAATGTCAAAGAATAGGTAATATTAGCAAATGTCAGGAAATGCCTATGAACTATTCACTTGTCATTGAACCATTTGATGTTTGGGGCTTTGATTATATGGGACCTTTTCCAAAATCCAATGGGTATACTCACATCTTAGTTGGTGTTGATTACGTCACTAAGTGGGTAGAAGCTATCCCCACTAGTAGTGCTCATCACAACACCTCTATCAGGATGCTGAAAGAAGTTATCTTCCCTAGATTTGGAGTCCCTAGATATCTAATGACCGATGGTGGTTCACACTTCATTCATGGTTCTTTCCGTAAAACGCTTGCTAAGTACGATGTCAACCATAGAATTGCGTCTCCCTATCACCCTCAGTCCATTGGTCAAGTAGAGCTAAGTAATAGAGAGATTAAACTGATTCTGCAAAAGACTGTCAACAGTCTAGAAAGAATTGGTCTAAGAAGCTCGATGATGCACCATGGGCTTATAGGACTGCTTATAAGAATCCCATGGGTATGTATCCGTACAAAATGGTGTTCGGTAAAGCATGTCATTTACCTCTTGAGCTAGAGCATAAAGCTTATTGGGCAATCAAAGAGCTAAACTTTGATTTCAAACTTGCCGATGAGAATAGGTTATTTGACATTAGCTCGCTTGATGAGTGGAGAACTCAGGAATGTGAGAATGCCAAGTTGTTCAAAGAGAAGGTTAAGAGGTGGCATGATAAGAGGATACAAAGGCGTGAGTTCAATGTAGGTGATTATGTCTTGCTATATAACTCTCGTTTAAGATTCTTTGCACGCAAGCTTCTCTCTAAATGGGAAGGTCCCTATGTTGTTGAGGAAGTATATCGTTCCGGTGCTATCAAGATCAACAACACGGAAGGTAATTGTCCGAGAGTGGTAAATGGGCAGAATATCAAACATTATATCTCAGGTACTCCCATAAATGTTGAAAGCAATATTATCAATACCATAACTCCGGACGAATACCTAAGGGATATTTATCAGCCTGTTTCAGACTCTCAAAACGAAGAGGTATGTGATTCGGTAAGAAAACTGAGTCCAAAACTTTTCCAGTAGGAAATTTTCTCCGTTTTAGAATATTTGAAAAAATACAAAAATTGGAAGTAGTCCGAAAAGTGCGCGAGGAGGCGACAAGCCTGCACGGCACGGGCCCACCCCCTGGCCGCGCCGTAAGGGCTTGTGGCCACCTCATGCGCCTCCCGGACTCCGTTTTCGTGCGGGGTACTCCTTCTGGTCTGGAAAAAAATCATTATATATACTCTTGTTTGGTCTGACCCCTGCATCAGGCAGATCTCTTCTAGTTTTCGTTTCGAGCCTGTTTCTGTTGCAGATCTAGATCGCTATGACTTCCCCAAAAGCTCCGAAGGACAAGATCTTCGAGAAGGTCATCAATCCCTACCTCACGGGAGTGCTGCAACACCATCAACCTATCGAGATGCGTGAGGGGATGTTGCACATCCGTGATGTTGAGGGGCCTAAGAAGACCGGAAGCGTGGAGACGAGGCTTGAAGCAATGGAGCAACAAGTCTTCAAGTGCCAAGGGATGGTGGAGCGTGGACTCAACGCCAAGCACATGATGATCATGGAGTTCACCAACAAGCACATGATTGATGCCAATGACATTGGGAAGCACCTCTCCAGGCTCTACGACAGGATTGATCAACTCCAGGCCCAGATCTATGACCTGCAGAACCAAAACTGTGAGTATGAGTATATAGATTTAAATCCATACGGTTGGCTGCAGATTTGAGGATTCCGAAGAGTCGTTCATCTTTCCATGATGGAGCACCTATGCCTTGGAAGACGGAGGATCAAACTCGTGTTGCAACAACTCCTCCACCATCACCACCAAAGGAAGACAACTGAGCATTGGTATGGGCAATCCCCTTGGCTTGTGCCAAGCTTGGGGGAGTTCCCCCGATATCGTATCACCATCACATCTTTTGCCTTTACCTTTGTTTTAGTTTTTCCTTTTTAATTTTCTTTTTCTCTAGTAGATTAAAAGTCTTAGTGTTTTAGTCTTGAGTTTTGCTTTGTGTCACCCCCGATGTATTTGAGCTCGTGAGCCATATAATAAATAGTGTCTTAGTTGAAGGGCTTTGCCTCTTGCCATGATCAAAAGAGTGAGAATAGAACAAAAGCACGAAAGATCATGTAATGATCTTATGGGAAGTGATGGATTCACATATAAAAAGAATGATGATTGAAACTTGTTGAGGGTAGACAAACGTAGACCTTGGTCATTGTTGCAATTAATAGGAAGTGATAAGGAAAGAGAGGTTCACATATAAATATATCATCTCTCACACCATCTATGATTGTGAACACTCACTAAACTATTGCATGCCTAGAAGTAGATGTTGGACAAGGAAGACAGCATAATGAATTGTGTTTGCTTGGCTCCGAACAATGTTATATGATTAGAGATCCCTTAGCATGTGACGATTGCTTCGACCTCATATTAGCCAAAACTCCCGCACCAAGTAGAGATACTACTTGTGCATCCCTAAACCATCAACCCAGTTTTGCCATGTAACTCCACCATACCTACCTATGGATTGAATAAGATCCCTCAAGTAAGTTGTGATCGGTGCAAGCAATAAAAATTGCTCTCTAATATGTATGATCTATTAGTGTGTGGAAAATAAGCTTTGTACGAACCTGTGATGAGGAAGACATAAAAGCGTCAGACTGCATAATAAAGTTCTTTATCACAGGAGGCAATATAAAGTGACGTTCCTCCGCACTAAGAGGACACGCATCCAAACCTCAAAAGTGCATGACAACCTCTGCTTCCCTCTACGAAGGGCCTATCTTGTACCTTTACTTTTTGCCCTTGAAAGAGTCATGGTGATCTTAACCAATTCCTTATTTCGCATTTATCTTGGCTACCGTCATATGCTTTGGAAAGATCTATATTCATATGTCAACTTGGAGGTAAGTATTCATGAATTATTATAGTTGACATTACCCTTGAGGTAAACAGTTGGGAGGCAAAACTATAAGCCCCTATCTTTCTCTATGTCCAGCTGAAACTTTGATCTCATGAGTACCACGTGAGTTGTAGCAATTGTAGAGAACGAAAGAATGGTTGAGTATGTGGATTTGCTTTACAAGCTCTTATTTGACTCTTTCGGATGTTGTGATAAATTGCAATTGCTTCAATGACTAAAGGATATCGGTTGTTACTTCTCGGTAAGGTTCTTGATCCATGCTTTATTTTGTGAAGCAATTATCACTTTAGCATGAGAGATTATATGTTGGTATTGCTGTTCTGATCTTGATCATGATGCATGCATGTTCGTATCATGTTTTGTCGACACCTCTCTCCCTAAACATGTGGACATATTTATTGAGCTAGGCTTTCGCTTGAGGACAAGCGAGGTCTAAGCTTGGGGGAGTTGATACGTCCATTTTGCATCATGTGTTCATGTTGATATTTATCGCTTCTTTGGCTGTTATTTCACTTCACGGTACAATTCTTATGTCTTTTCTATCTTATTTTGCAAGGTTTACATGAAGAGGGAGAATGCTGGCAACTGGAATTCTAGCCCGAAAGTGGAGCAAAGTTGAGATACATATTCTGTGCAACTCCAAACGGAGTAAAAATCTACAAGGATTTTTTTCCGGATTTATAAAAAATACTGGCCCGAAGAAGTGCCGGAGGGGCGCCAGGGGTTGGCCACAAGCCTGCACGGCGCGGCCACCCCCCCCCCCCCCCGGCCGCGCCATGAGGGCTTGTGGGCAGCCTGCTGGCGCACTTGCCCCCCTCTTTTGCTATATGAAGGGTTTCGTCCAGGAAAAAATCAGGGAGGAGCTTTTTCGTGGATTCGCCGCCGCCACGAGGCGGAAATTGAGCACAACCAATCTAGAGCCCCGGCAGGACGATCCTGCCGGTGAAACTTCCCTCCGAGAGGGGGAAATCATCGCCATGGTCATCACCAACACTCCTCTCATCGGAGGGGACTCGTCACCATCAACATCTTCATCAGCACCATCTCATCTCCAAACCCTAGTTCATCACTTGTAACCAATCTCCGTCTCTCGACTCCGATTGGTACTTGTATGGTTTCTAGTTGTGTTGATTACTCTTTGTAGTTGATGCTAGTTGGATTACTTTGTGGAAGAGTTTATGTTCAGATCATTGATGCTACTCATTACCTCTCTCGTCATCAATATGATTATGCTTCGTGAGTAGTTAGTTTTGTTCCTGAGGACATGGGATAAGTCATGCTAATAGTAGTCATGTGAATTTGGTATTCGTTCGATATTTTGATGTGTTGTATGTTGTTTTTCCTCTAGTGGTGTTATGTGAACGTTGACTATATAACACTTCACCATTATTTGGGCCTAGAGGAAGGCATTGGGAAGTAGTAAGTAGATGATGGGTTGCTAGAGTGACAGAAGCTTAAACCCTAGTTTATGTGTTGCTTCGTAAGGGACTGATTTGGATCTTCTAGTTTAATGCTATGGTTAGACTTCGTCTTAATTCTCCTTTCTTAGTTGCGGATGCTTGCGAGAGGGGTTAATAATAAGTGGGATTCTTGTCCAAGTAAGGGCAGTACCCAAGCGCTGGTCCACCCACATATCAAACTATCAAAGTAACGAACGCGAATCATATGAACATGATGAAACTAGCATGACAGATATTCCCGTGTGTCCTCGGGAGCGTTTTTCCTCCTATAAGACTTCGTCCAAGCTTGTCCCTTGCTACAAAAGGGATTGGTCCACTTTGCTGCACCGTTGCTACTTTTGTTACTTGTTGCTTGCTAGGAATCATCTCACCACACAATCACTTGTTACCAACAATTTCAGTGCCTGCAGATTTTACCTTGCTGAAAATCACTTGTCACATCCTTCTGCTCCTCGTTGGGATCGACACTCTTACTTATCGAAAGGACTACGATTGATCCCCTATACTTGTGGGTCATCAGTCCACAACACCAATGGTGAACATGAGGGTTAGACCTCATGTTGATGTGCCTTAGCACACCACCACACACCACATGCATAAAAGAACCTACACATATAAACATGCTCATGTGCTCATCAAGGCACTCCATGCGTTGGGCATGTGTGTGACCACTCACACCACAACACCTGAACACACACACAACAACACAAAGTATGTGGGGGGAAAGACCCACACACACTCACATACACACACTACTTGCACCATTAGTGCATGAGCTAATCTCACAAGCACAAGAGTATCACACACACCATCACTAGTGCATTACCCCGGCTACTTAACACACACACATGCACATACATGGTAGAGCACACACACACTACAACACATACAAAGCCTACAGAAGCACCACACAAAGATATGTCTACACTTGCAATCTACACAAGCTAGCAAAATAGCTAGGCACACCTCCTGTAAACAAGTAAATAAAACACCAAACATGCTATACTAGCAAGCCACAGCAACTGTACAAGCAGAAGATGCAAAATAGTATGAAATGCAAAAGAAAAATAAAAAGGATGGGGAGAGGGATCGATCCTTGGATCCCCTAGATCTACAACACACTGGCAAGCCACTCTACTACTGCACGAACACTTGATAGAAGAGGGTCGACAGGCAAGGTAAACTGCCTCTGCTGCTGCTATGCTACTGTGCCGAATAATTGCAAAAAGGGGGGTGGCACGCGCGGGCCTCGAACCCACGCCCCAATCCCAAACCACCACGGCCCTACCACTACGCTATGCTTCGGTACTTGACAGCACAGGGGGAATAACAAGGAAACCTACAATTGCCGCTCTGCTCTGTGATACGTCTCAAACGTATCTATAATTTTTGATGGTTTCATGATGTTATCTTGTCAACTTTGGATGTTTTATTTACCTTTTATATCTTTTTTGGGACTAACTTATTAATTCAGTGCCAAGTGCCAGTTCCTGTTTTTTCTGTGTTTTTGACTCTTTTCAGATCTGATTTTGGAAGAGTCCAAACGGAATAAAATCCCCGAAATAAATTTTTCCAAAACAGAAGAAGATCGGGGGACTTGAGGGCCAAGGCAGGAGAGCCACAGGGGGGGCACAAGCCCTGTAGCCGCCACCAAGGGGGTCGGCAGCTACCAGGCTTGTGGCCCCCCTAGAGCTCCTCTGCCCTAGCTCTTTCGCCTATATATTCCCTAAAATCCCAGAAACAAATCAGGGCATCCACGAAAACACTTTTCCGCCGCCGCAAGCTTCCGTTTCCGCGAGATCTCATCTAGAGACCCTTTCCGGTGCCCTGCCGGAGGGGACATTGGAGTTGGAGGGCTTCTACATCCACATCATCGCCTCTCCAATGACTCGTGAGTAGTTCACTTCAGACCTACGGGTCCGTAGTTAGTAGCTAGATGGCTTCTTCTCTCTCTTGGATCTTCAATACAAAGTTCTCCATGATCTTCATGGAGATTTATCCGATGTAATCCTCTTTGGCGGTGTGTTTGTCGAGATCCGATGAATTGTGGATTTGTGATCAAATTATCTATGAATTATATTTGAGTCTTTGCTGATTTCTTTTATGCATTATTTGATATCCTTGTAAGTCTCTCTGAATCTTGGGTTTTGTTTGGCCAACTAGATCTATGATTCTTGCAATGGGAGAAGTGCATGGTTTTGGGTTCATACCGTGTGGTGACCTTTCCCAATGACAGAAGGGGCAACAAGGCACGCATCATGTTGTTGCCATCAAGGGTAACAAGATGTGCTTTTATCGTAGATATGAGATTGTCCATGTACATCATGTCATCTTGCTTAAGGTGTTAGTCTGTTCTCATGAACTTAATACACTAGATGCATGCTGGATAGCGGTCGACGTGTGGAGTAATAGTAGTAGATGTAGAAAGTATTGGTTTACTTGTTTTGGACGTGATGCCTATAGATATAATTATTGCCATAGATAACGTCACGACTTTGCACGGTTCTATCAATTGCTCGACAGTAATTCATTCACCCACCGTCTACTTGCTTTCATGAGAGAAGCCACTAGTGAACACTACGGCCCCCGGGTCTATTCACAACTATCGTCTCCACTTTCACTTTTACTTTGCTTTGTTTCCTTTTTGCTTTCAGTTCTCACTTTGCAAACAATCTATAAGGGATTGACAACCCCTTCACAGCATTGGGTGCAAGCTCTTTGTGTTTGTGCAGGTACTTGTGACTTGACGCAATCCTTCCACTGGATCGATACCTTGGTTCTCAAAACTGAGGGAAATACTTACCGCCGTTGTGCTACATCACCCTTTCCGCTTTGAGGGAACACCAACACAAGGCTCCAAGGCCACGAGGGAATCCTTTGCATATTTGCCAAGGAAGTCCCTAAAGGCATGGCCGTAGCAGAAGGATTCCTGGCTTCGTTGCTGAGGAGTATCAAGACAAGAATAGTCTCCCGTCAACACGCCTATTTCTGGCGCCGTTGGAAGGTCTTTTGTTGTAGTAGCAGAAGTATTTCTGGTGCCGTTGCCAGGGAAGGAGAGATCAAGTCAAGCTCTATCCAAGTAGGTGTCACAAACTCATCTCTTGCATTTACCTTTTTTGCCAGTTGCCTCTCGTTTTCCTCTCCGCCACTTCACATTTGCCGTTTTCATTTGCCTTTCTCCTTTGTCGTTTTCTTTTGCCTTTTTCCTTTGCCATTTTCTTTTTCCTTTTGTCATTTTCCTTTGCCAGTTTTCTTGCTTTCTTGAGTTCTTGATGGTTTGTTGAAGTCATCATGGCTGAAAACACCAAACTTTGTGACTTCTCGAGTACCAATAATAATGATTTTATTAGTACTCCGATTGCTCCCGCCACTAGTGCGGAATCGTATGAAATCAACGCTGCCTTGCTGAATCTTGTTATGAAAGAGCAATTCTCTGGCCTTCCTAGTGAAGATGTGATGCCAACTGTTCTTCCCCTTTGCAACGGCACCAGAAGAATGCTGTTAGCACTCTCCGGCAATCGAAACTAGAAGAATATTGTAGACGGCCCACAAGCGCATGGGATCGTAGCAGTTTTCGAGGGTAGAGTATTCAACCCAAATTTGTTGGTTCGCACGACGGGAGGTGAGAGAATACTCGCAAGTATTAGCAGCTGAATGTGTCAGATTCAACCACACCTAAAATATTAGTATCTGCAAGCAAAGTAGTAACAGCAAAGTAGCGAGTAACGGCAGTGGCAAGGAATAGCGGTAGTGACAGCAGTAGCAAGTAGCAACAGTAGCGAGCGATGGTAGTAGCAACAGTAGCAGTAGAGCAAGACAAGTAACAGAAGTAGCAACAGTAGTAGCATCAGCAGAGCAAGACAAGTAACAGCAGTAGCAACAGTAGTAGCATCAGCAGAGCAAGACAAGTAACAGCAGTAGCAACAGTAGTAGGACAAACTCGTAGGCAATGGGTCGGTGATTAGTTTTGATGATATTCATCATGCAACAACTATAACACGGAGAGATATGTGGCTAGCTCCCGTTTGTCAATGTGATGTAGGCATGCATTCCGTGTGTCGTCATACGTGCTTAGATAAAAGAACTTGCATGACATCTATTGTCCATCCCTCCCGTGGCAGCGGGGTCCAAAAGGAAACTACGGGATATTAAGGTTCTCCTTTTAACAAAGAAACGGACCAACGCATTAGCACTTGGTGAACACATGAACTCCTCAAACTATGGTCATCACCAGGAGTGGTTCCGGTTATTGTCACTCCGGGGTTGCCGGATCATAACACATAGTAGGTAACTACAACTTGCAAGATCGGGTCTAAAACACACATATATTGATGACGACATAATAATTTCAGATCTGAAATCATCGCACTCGAGCCCTAGTGACATGCATTAAGCATGGCAAAGTAGTAGCAACATCAATCTCAGAACATAGTGGATACTAGGGATCAATCCCCATCAAAACTAACTCAATTACATGATAGATCTCATCCTACTCATCACCGCCCAGCGAGCCTACGAATAGATTACTCACGAACGACGAAGACCTTCATGGAATTGGAGAGGGAAGAAGGTTGATGATGACGATGGCGACGATTTCCCCTCTCCGGAGCCCAAGACGGACTCCAGATCTGCCCTCCAGATGAAGAACAGGTGGTGGCGGCGCCTCCATATCGTAAACGCGGTGAAAACTTCTCTTTTTATTTTTTCTGGGACGAAAGGGATCTTATAGACCTGAGATTGGGGGCGGCAGAGCCGTGTGGGCCCCACAAGCCTGCCCACCGCCACCAGGGGGGTGGTGGCGGAGCCAGGGCTTGTGGCCCACTGGCCCACCCCCTCAGGTGGAACTTGGCGCAAATATTTTTTATATTTTCCAAAACTGCTCCCCGTAGATATTCAGGACGTTTGGAGAACTTTGATTTCTGCACAAAAATAACACCAAGGCAATTCTGCTGAAAACAGCGTCAGTCCAGGTTAGTTCCATTCAAATCATGCAAATTAGAGTCCTAAACAAGGGCAACAGAGTTTGGAAAGTAGATACGATGGAGATGTATCAACTCCCCCAAGCTTAAAACCTTGCTTGTCCTCAAGCAACTAACTTGACAAACTGAGAGAGAAAGAAAAACTTTGACAAACTTTGTTTGATCTTGTTGTTGCAACTATGTTTAACGCATAACCAGAATTTCAGCAAGATCACAAGTTAACAACATAAGCAAATGACACAAAGGTCTCACGGTAAACTAATATCAGTGGCATAATCAGCTAACGAGCAAATAATAATAAGTTTCAAATACAAACACTTCAATCAAAACAAGCATGAAGAAATATTAATAGGTGGTATCTCACTAGCTCTTTCTGAGACCGCAAAACATAAATGCAGAGCAATTTAAAAGATCAAGGGCTGACTAAACATTGTAATTCATAGCAACGAAGATCCTGTCATAGTCATACTCAATATCAATCAAAAGCAAAGCATAAAAATGACAGAGGTGCTCTCTAATTCGTGCTTATATAAGAGGAGGATGACTCCACAGGAAAATAAATAGACAGGCCCTTCGCAGAGGGAAGCATTGATTTGTAGAGGTGCCAGAGCTCAAGCTTTGAAAACAGAGATAATAATTTTGGGTGGCATGCTTTCATTGTCAATGCAATGACCAAGAGTTCTCAATATCTTCCATGCTACTCATGCTATAGGCGGTTCCCAAACAGAAAAGTTAAGTTTTAACTCCCCCACCACCAATCAATCACACTCCACGGCTAGCCAAATCCTCGGGTACCGTCCATACTAACATCAATCCGGGGGGAGTCTTGTTTTACAGTTATGTTTTCGATTTAAGCGTGGAACTGGGCATTCCAATTACCGGCCTCTTTCTCATGAATAACTGTGAATAAACACATGTCGAGGATAACACTCCTAGCATGGAAGATACCAATAGCCCCCTGTCACCACATGAGCGGTTCGGGCGTGCAAAACAGATTATTTCTTGAAGGTTTAGAGAGTGGCACATGCAAATTTACTTGGAACGGCATGTAGATACCGCAAATAGGTAGGTATGGTGGACTCTCATGGAAAAACTTTTGGGTTTATGGAAGTGGATGCACAAGCAGTATTCCGCTTAGTACAAGTGAAGGCTAGCAAAAGACTGGGAAGCGACCAACTAGAGAGAGACAACAGTCATCAAGATGCAGTGAGTTTGACTAACATTGAATGCAAGCATGAACAGGATATAAATCACCATGAACACGAACATCATAGAGGCTATGTTGATTTTGTTTCAACTACATGCATGAACATGCGCCAAGTCAAGCCAGTTGAAACATTCAAAGGAGAATACCATCCTATCATACTACATCATAGTCATCTCAAAATCTATGTTGGCATTCAAGACAAACCATTATAAGCTCTTAGCTAAATAAGCATGGCATCAGAAACTATGATCTCTGAGTTGTCATTGCAAACATGGTTCTCTCACAACAAAGCTAAATCTGGGTCGACAAGCTAGTCATATTTACAAAAACAAAATAGATAGAGTTCATACCAGCTTTTCAGTCTGAGTCACTTCATCATATATCATCATTGTTGGCTTTCATTTGCACGATCGAACGATGTGAACAATAATAAGCACATTGGACTAAGCTGAATCTGCAGGCAAACACAAAGGAGAAGACAATGTAATATGGCTCTTTGAAAGCTAAACAGGTAAGCATGCAAGAACCACTAAGCATTGTAACCAATATCTTCTACCTTGACACAAAGAAAAAGAAAACTATTTACACGGGAAAGCTCCCAACAAGCAAAAGAAGAAAGAAAAATCTTTTTGGGTTTTCTCAAAAGGACACAAAACAAGATAACAAGAAAAGGAAAATAAACTAGCATGGATAATACAGTGGCAAAGTGTAAACACCGGCTAACAAAGTGAAAGCATAAGCATGAATGTAAAGTCGGTGAGAACACGTACTCCCCCAAGCTTAGGCTTTTGGCCTAGCTTGGTCTACTCCCATGGATGATCCTGGCGAAACCCAAAGTCATAATGGGTGTTATACGGGAGTGCTGCAGCCACTGCCTGAATAGCTGCCTCACGAAGTCGAGCAGCCGTCGCCTCCCTCTCATACTCCTCTGCCTCTCCTATGGTTATGTAGTATCTTTGTTTTACCTGAAAGTCAAAGAAGGCAGGAGCAGGAAGGGTAATATGGAAAACACGCTTCCGGTTAAATATCAAGCGGTATAGGAGGGATCCATGATCTCTCTCAAGGAACTAGTAGCGTGTTAGAGCGACACGATCAAGGTAGGTTGTACGGAGAGGAGGGTCTTCTGGACGGATGGATACTCCAAGAAAATTTGCTAAGCGTGTAGCATCTACCAAAAAAATCCCCCTCACTGGCATTTTTATTCAGCCTCCTTGCTATTATAGCTCCCATATTGAAGCTCCTGTCACCTGTTACTGCGCTCTTAAGGATACTAAGGTCGGAAGCGCATAGGTGACAATGTGCACCCTTGCCGTTAATGCACCTACCTATGAAGAGGGCAAGGTAGTGCAAGGCAGGGAAATGGATGCTTCCTATGGTGGCTTGCATGATATCTCTGGTTTCTCCAACAGTTATACTGGAGACAAAGTCTTTGACCGAAGACTTAGAAGGATCATTAACACTACCCCCATCGGGTATCTTGCAAATCCTATTGAAATCGTCCAAATCCATGGTGTAGGATTTATCATACAGATCAAACAGTATGGATGAGTCACGACCAACTAAAAATTTAAATCTACGCATGAAAGAGGCAGTGAGCATAGCATACTGTTCACATTTATCTGAGAGGAATTCTTGTAAATCGGCTGTAACATCCCAAATTTTGGAATGTTAAAATAATTATTAGATTGTTTGTTTGTTTGTTTGCTTGAGTGATTGAAACTTGTGTGAAATTGAAACTTTTCAAAAAATATTGAATGAGAGGGAATAAAATGACTTTCCCCTTCTCCGGTGAATTCAAATTCAATCATTTAAAAGCAAAGAGAGAAGATGACATGACTTCTTCAACTATAAAGAATTTGAACGGAGATATTTGCATTTGAATTCTTTTGCATTTCTATTTGTTTTCTTCGTGCAAGAACTGCCGGGAAATACATTCTGTCAAACATAAAAGAGAGGAGGAACATGACCCTCAAACACACGGGCATTTTGAAGGTTATTTGAACCCAAAAACTTAGAGGGACATTTGAAAATTATTCGCAAAAGAAAATAAATCTTTTAGGCAATTTTGTGAAAATAATTTTTTCTGAAGTTTTTATTTTTTTTTGCCTTGGAAAAATGTTAATCGAGTAGAGGATATTTTTGTGATTTTTTTGGTATATAATACCCTATATTAATTATTTTTGTTCGTTGCCTTTTTATTTGTTTTAGTTTCTGTTTCTGAAAAAGAAAAAGAAAAAAACAGGTAACGTTGTTTTAAATAGGAAACCGCCGCGGGCGGCATTTAAGGGATTGGGCCAGATCCCTTAAGGCCCGGGACCGAGATCCCTCCGGATCGGGTGGCCGATCCACCTCGCCCCTCCTTCTTTCTCTCTACCAGCGGGCCCCCCCCCCCAGCGCCCGATCTCTCTCCCGCTCGGTCGCCTTCCTTCCTCCTCCCTCCACCTTCCTTCTTCCCGAGCCGAGCCCGCCATCGCCGGGACTTTCCTTGCCTCCCCGATCCCCTTCCCTGCTTCGCCTCCCCTAGTCCCTATTTAAGGCTAGCCCCTCCACCGCACCTCACCCCGTTCCCCCTCCTCACCGCCCCTGCCCAAGCTCCGTCAACCCTGCCACCACCTCGTCGGAGCCGAAGCTCCCCGGTGCCCCGCAGCTCACCCCGGCCCCGCTTCGCCTCGCCGCAGCCACCACCTGACGCGGGAGCACCACCGCACCCCGTTCCCCCAACCAGCCCGAGCTCCCCGCCACCGCAGCGCCGCCCCGTCACCCTCACTGGAGCCGAGCTCCACCCGAAGCTCCCCGAGCTCCTCTGCTCACCCCGGCGCCTCCCTCGCCTCGCCGTCGCCACCCATCGCCGGAGGGGACTCGCCGCCGCCTCCCCGACCCATCGCCACTGCCGGAGGATCACCGGAGCCGCTTCCCCGAGTCCTCTCCGCCTCGGCCATCGCCGGAGAACCTCCTGCCACGGTGAGCTCTTCCCCCTTGTTTTCATCCGTTAGATCTTAATCGACGGTGTAGATTAGAGTAAGGATACCCTTTCGGTCTTCTAAACAAAACCGCGCCGGTTTTTATTTACTTAACTATTAGCCGGAGTTTTTAGTTAGATTCCGGCCGTTTGTTAGAATTCCTCGCAGCAAACATCTTAGGACCAATCAGAGAGCGCCACGTGTACACAGTGTCCGATTAGATTCAATTTTTCTTTTCTGTTTTTAATTCCAAAACAGAGAGAGTTTCAATTTTCTTTTGCTCATAACGTTTTATCCACAACTCCAATGGAGTTGATTCTTTTTCCAGTAGCTCACAATTTGTGTGTAGTTTTTAAAAACATATAATTTGTCTATGTTTGAAATTCTTAAATTTGAATTAGATCAGATTTAGTTTAAACCTTATTTTGCCTATTCCAGGAGTTTAAAAATAGCTTTTAATTTGATTCCTTTTGCTACTGATCGCTAGTGATTTATTTATCAGTGGTAAAAATTTCAGATTTATTTGAGTATTTTAGCTCATTGTTTCTTGTGAAACAATTTCTGTTTCACCTCTTTTACGACTATGGCTATTTCTTTTTCTGTAAATTGTTTTAAATTATTTTCTTTGATATTTCAGAAAGATTATTGTTTTGTTTATGTTAGTTAACATTAGTTTTGCAACAAGTGTTGATTTTATTTTTATTTTCATGAAATCAATTCTAGTTCCTTAGTAACTTGCAATTGGTTTCTCCAGTGTTTCAAATCCCGTTTGGAAATACTTTGAAAAAGTTTTGTGAAAAATACTCTATTTTGTCTTAGTTAAATTTATATCTTAGTTCCTTGTTCTCATTTTCTGTTAGATAAAAACCATTTAGTGTTTGATGTAGTAGAAGACTCCTAACTTTAGTGAAGTTTATTTCGGATTCTTATTCGCTCTCTCTTTTGTTTTGATTGCTAGTATGAGTGCTTATGTGAATGATATGTTTGTTATATAGATTTCATCGGAGAGTGACGAGTAGTCTATCAAGTTATTTCTCGAGAATTTTCTTCTTCGTCAACATCACCAGGCAAGTCACTTTGATCATACTATCAACTATGTTTTATGCATCGTAGTTCTACCATCCTATGCCCAAATTGCATGCTCCTTAGGTACTTGGAAATTTTAGTACAGGTTGTAGTATCATGTGGTAGGCACACAACAACCCCTATACTTGGCCCCGGGACGACAAATTTCATATTGCTATGCTTGAGTAGACGGGATTTCGGTTGAGTGCATAACACGAGTGATGCGAGGTTGATTAAATAATCAAGACCGGTTAAGACAAGACTTTTCAAGACCTCGGACGCAATGCAACTCTGGGTGAAGGACGGTTGATCGGCTCCCTGGAGAAACCAGTGGATGACCCGGGATGCTGGGGACGGCCATGACATCCTGCGGAAAGCTTCACCCACGCTCAAAGAGACGGACGGATATTTTCAAGACCCAAGGCTTACCTGCACAGCCACAAGTCATTATGGGCTCTGGCTTGGTTGGACAACGCGGCGACTCTGGACAGGCGGTGCTAGCAGATGTAGAAGAACGGTAGGAATGGATGGGCACCGACAGGGATTCAGAGGGACCCGTTGAAAGACCATGTTTTGATCATCCGGTCTTCAAACACCCTGAAGTGCGAGGACATACACGGAGGCGATCAAATCTTGTGGGGAACGTGTGCAAAACTCTGTAGAGTACTCAAACCTAATCGATTAGCCGTGTCCACGGTCATGGACAACTTGAGCCAAAGGAACTGAAGTTATCTGGATTTCTCAACACCATTAAATATATTTGATGAGGGTAATTATTGACAACTCGGGTATGAGAATTGGTTGGCGGAACCATCTCGTTAACAACAAACAACGTAGTAACATTTTGCTTTTTAACCCTCTCTTGATGTAGGAGAAAACTTGCTTTTCGCTAAAAACTTATAGCCCCACCTGCCATATATGCATATAGTATAGATGATTACTTTTCACCCCTCTCTTATGTGACTTGCCGGCATATTCAATATGCTGACCTACACGGCTGCAACGTCTTATGTTGTAGATATTTTTCTTCGACGAGTAAGAGTACGATTCAGGGTTACGGTCTACACTCAACTTGCTGTTGGTGTTTATTGGGACTCCACTCCCTTGACTGCTTCTGCTGAAATAATTAAGGTGTATATCAGTTTTACGCTATTTACATGTGATTGCACTTTGATATATACATTGATGTACTGTGTGTGCCAGCATACTGATCCAGGGATGGCACAGAAACACAGAGGCTTGACTCGTTTTGAGTCGGGTCGCTACATCGGCATTGCGGACAAGTGTATGGAACTCATCCTTGAAACCTGCTTCGATCATGAACTCATCGGAAGGCCGTTCACATGGTTGTACCGGTACGTCCCTTAGTTGAAAAGGTTCGGGCTCCCGAAAAGTGAGACGAGGACCCTTCTTACTTGAGGATCCACCATGAAACTTCCTCCTGAACATAATTTCCTTTTGCTGAAATTTTTGAAGTTCAAGAGAAAAGTGAATAAAGACCCACCACACCTTGTAGCAACTACTCCTACTAGTGGCTAGAGACCGTATCACACGCTAAAACTACTTGGAACCAGCTAAAATCAACATTTCTAGCTCAAGAACAGGGTCACCAAGGTAGCAAGAATACGCGAAGGACAAATCACTAGAGCAAAAACCATTTGGACCAATGGAGGAGTCACTTACCAAGGAGTAATTTCCCCAAAACGGTTCGGAGAATGGTGCTTTGAGCAAGGAGATCGAAAATCACAGCCAAATGAGCAAGAACACGGGTTTGAGCTGCGAAACAATTTTTTCTGGAGGTGGAAGAAGAGGCTGAGAGCTGGAATGAGTGGAGGGGGTGCCTGTGGGCCCCACAAGCTTGCACCCCGCCACCAGGGGGGTAGGTGGTGGTGGCAGGGCTTGTGGCCCACTGGTCTGGCCCCCAGGCCAGCTCTCAGGCCCAGAAATTTACAAAAATTCCAGAAAGAATCATACTAAATTTTCAAGACCATCGGAGAACTTTTATTTTCGAGGTATTTTTCTCAGGGACGCTAAAAAAGAAAACAGGAAAAACTAAACTAATTCTGTCATTTTTCTTCTAAGCAACAGAAAAGGAAAGCTCAAAACAAAGGTATGTGACTCTTTGATTCATCCGTTTCATGGTCATCGAAAGAAATCCGTCAATGGGATTGATCAAGTCCTTATGACAAAACTTTCTCGAATTGCAAGAGAGAATGGAGAATTTTCGAATAGCCACTAAGTCACCTCAATGGGGATATGTATCTCCCCAACAAGCAAATCATACTTCATCTTGACACGAGGAATAGGGCATTCGAAGCTCCCAATGAGAATCGATGAAGTCTTTTCGATAGCATTGATGCAATGTACTTGATATCGTTTCCTCGGAATGTGCACTGTGTGCTCATTACCATTGACGTGGAAACTGACATTGCCTTTGTTGCAATCTATAACATCCCCTGCAGTGTTTAAAAAGGGTCTTTCGAGGATGACACCATGGCATCGTCCTCAGGAATTTCCAAGATAACAAAGTTTGTTAAGATAGTGGTGTTAGCAACCACAACAGGCACATCCTCGTAAATGCCGATAGGGAAAGCAGTTGATTTGTCGGTCATTTGCAGAGAAATTTCAGTGGGTATCAACTTATCCAATTCAAGTCTACGATAAAGAGAGAGCGGCATAACACTAACACCGGTTCCAAGGTCACATAAGGCAGTTCTTACGTAGTTTCCTTTAATAGAGCAAGGTATAGTGGGCACTCCGGGATCACCAAGTTTCTTAGGAGTTCCACCTTTAAAAGCGTAATTGGCAAGCATGGTGGAGATCTCAAGATCTGGTATCTTCCGTTTATTAGTCACGATAACTTTCATGTACTTGGCATACGGAGACATCTTGAGCATATCAGTTAACCGCATCTATAGAAAGACGGGTCTTATCATCTCAACGAAGCGCTCAAAATCCTCATCATCCTTTTTCTTGGATGGCTTAGGAGGAAAGGGCATAGGTCTCTGAACCCATGGCTCTCTTTCTTTACCATGCTTCCTAGCAGTGAAGTCATTCTTATCGTATTTCTTACGTTGTGGGTTATCAGGATTAACCGTAGGTTCAATCTCCACATCCTCATCATTGCTAGGTTGAGCATTATTATGAACATCACTGTCCATATTGTCACCAGGTTCATGTTCATCACCAGATTGTGTTTCTGCATCAGACGCAGAAATATCATTAGGTTCTTCCGGTGTGGCAGTATTAGGTGAACTGGCATGTAGATTTCTATCATCCTTCTTCTTCGCCTTAGGACGACTAGGTGTATCAGCATTGATTCCTTGAGAATCTTGATCAATTCTATTAGGATGGCCTTCAGGATACAAAGGTTCCCCAGTTATTTTGCCTCCTCTAGTAATGACTCTGACAGAGTTGTCATTTAATTCATTGAGCAAGTCATTCTGAGCTTTAAGTACTTCTTCTACCTAAGTAGTAATCATAGAGGCATGTTCCCTCAGAAGCATGAGATCATTGACATTTCTGTCTACATAAGCACTTAAATGGCTAAGCATACGAGTACTTTGTTCCAAATGTCTGCTAACATAATCGTTGAAACTCTGTTGTTTGGCAACAAAGTTGTCAAATTCATCAAAGCATAGGCTAGCAGGTTTATCAAAAGGAATATCACTCTCATAAAACCTACGCAGAGAATTCACTTCCACTACGTGTATCGTGTTATCGAGACCATGGATCTCTTCGATAGGTGGTAGATTTTTGACATCTTCGGCTCTAATGCCTTTCTCTTGCATAGATTTCTTGGCTTCTTGCATATCTTCGGGACGGAGGAATAGAATACCTCTTTTCTTCGGAGTTGGCTTAGGAGGTGGTTCGGGAATAGTACAAGCATTATGGTTGATCAAGATGTTATTCAGTAGAGTCTCAGCTTGTTCTACAGTTCGTTCCCTAAAAACACAACCGGCACAACTATCTAAGTGGTCTCTAGAGGCATCGGTAAGTCCATTATAGAAGATATCAAGTATCTCGTTCTTCTTAAGAGGGTGATCAGGCAAAGCATTCTGTAGCTGGACGAGCCTCCCCCAAGCTTGTGAAAGACTCTCTTCTTGGAGTTGAGCGAAGTTGTATATTTCCTGCAAGGCAGCTTGCTTCTTATGGGCAGGGAAATATTTCTCACAGAAGTAATAGTCCATCTCCTGGGGACTACGCACACATCCAGGAGCAAGAGAGGTGAACCAGGCTTTAGCATCATCCTTTAGAGAGAAAGTAAACAGCTTAATGATATAGTAGTGGCGGATCTTATCCTCATTAGTGAAAAGGTTGGCTATTTCGTGTAGTTTGGCAAGATGGGCTATGACTGTCTCAGACAGATAACCGTGAAAAGGATTTGATTCGACTAGAGAGATTATCTCATGATCGACAGAGAATTCATAATCTTTATCGGTGATAAAGATAGGCGAAGTGGCAAACTTCGGGTCATATTTCATCTTAGCTTCCCGAGATTTTTCCTTCCACTTGAGAAGTAATTTCTCAGCGTCATAGGCATCCTTACACGCAAGAAAATCCTCAGCTATCTCTCCCTCCATAACGTAACCCTCACGTATATCAGGCAATTCATATCTAGGAGAGCTAGATCTAACAGGAGCAAAAGCAGGTTCTATCTCAATAGTATCGGCAGTTTCAGAAGCATCAAGAGCATTGGCAGTAACTCTAGAAATATGAGCATCAAGGAATACCCCTAGTGGAACATCAGGCAAAGTAGCATCTCTAGCAGTATCAAGCATAGCATCATCAGGCAAAATAGCATCTCTAGCATCATCAGGCAAAGCAGTATCAAGCATAGCATCTCTAGCAGTATCAAGCATAGCATCATGAGGCATAGTATCAGGCATAGTATCAAGCATAGCATCTCTAGCAGTAGCATCATAAGCATCATCAAGCATAGGCGACAAATCAAGAATTCTAGCAGGAGGTGATGTCGCAAACTTACTCATAACTGAAGGTGAATCAAGTGCAGAGCTAGATGGCAATTCCTTACCTCCCCTCGTAGTTGAGGGCAAGACTTTGGTCTTCGGATCCTTCAGATTCTTCATAGTGATCAGCAGATATAAATCCCAAGTAACTCAGAGAATATAGCAATACCTCCCCGGCAACGGTGCCAGAAAAATGCTTGATGCCAACTGTTCTTCCCCTTTGCAACGGCACCAGAAGAATGCTGTTAGCACTCTCCGGCAATCGAAACTAGAAGAATGTTGTTGGTTCGCACGACGAGAGGTGAAAGAATACTCTCAAGTATTAGCAGCTGAATGTGTCAGATTCAACCACACCTGAAAGATTAGTATCTGCAAGCAAAGTAGTAACAGCAAAGTAGCGAGTAACGGAAGTGGCAAGGAATAGCGGTAGTGACAGCAGTAGCAAGTAGCAACAGTAGCAAGCGACAGTAGTAGCAGCACCAGAGCAAGACAAGTAAAAGCAGTAGCAACAGTAGTAGCAGCTGCAGAGCAAGACAAGTAACAGCAGTAGCAACAGTAGTAGGACAATGTGATGTAGTGACAGCAGTGATTTGTTTGGATGATATTCATCATGCAACAGCTATAACACGGAGAGATATGTGGCTAGCTCCCGTTCGTCAATATGATGTAGGCATGCATTCCGTGTGTCGTCATACGTGCTTAGGGAAAAGAACTTGCATGACATCTATTGTCCATCCCTCCTATGGCAGCGGGTTCCAAAAGGAAACTACGGGATATCAAGGTTCTCCTTTTAATAAAGAACCGGACCAACGCATTAGCACTTGGTGAACACATGAACTCCTCAAACAATGGTCATCACCGGGAGTGGTTCCGGTTATTGTCACTCCGGGGTTGCCGGATCATAACACATAGTAGATAACTACAACTTGCAAGACCGCATCTAAAACACACATATATTGGTGACATCATAATAATTTCAGATCTGAAATCATGGCACTCGGGCCCTAGTGACAAGCATTAAGCATGGCAAAGTAGTAGCAACATCACTCTCAGAACATAGTGGATACTAGGGATCAATCCCCATCAAAACTAACTCGATTACATGATAGATCTCATCCTACTCATCACCGCCCAGCGAGCCTACAAATAGATTACTCACGAACGATGAAGAGCTTCATGGAATTGGAGAGGGAAGAAGGTTGATGATGATAATGGCGACGATTTCCCCTCTCCGGAGCCCAAGACGGACTCCAGATCTGCCCTCCAGATGAAGAACGGGTGGTGGCGGCGCCTCCGTATCGTAAACGCGGTGAAAACTTCTCTTTTTATTTTTTCTGGGACGAAAGGGATCTTATAGACCTGAGATTGGGGGCGGCAGAGCCGTGTGGGCCTCACAAGCCAGCCCACCGCCACCAGGGGGTGGTGGCGGAGCCAGGGCTTGTGGCCCACTGGCCCACCCCCTCAGGTGGAACTTGGCGCAGATATTTTTTATATTCTCCAAAACTGCTCCCCGTAGATTTTCAGGACGTTTGGAGAACTTTGATTTCTGCACAAAAATAACACCAAGGCAATTCTGCTGAAAACAGCGTCAGTCCAGGTTAGTTCCATTCAAATCATGCAAATTAGAGTCCAAAACAAGGGCCAAAGAGTTTGGAAAAGTAGATACGATGGAGACGTATCAAGATGCCGCATCCCATCTCAATACCTTCATTGAACTTTGCGATATGCAAAAGAAAAGAGATGTGGATAATGACGTGATTAAGTTGAAGCTTTTTCCTTTCTCGTTGCGAGATCGCGCAAAACCTTGGTTTTCTTGTTTGCCTAAAAATAGTATCGATTCTTGGGATAAGTACAAAGATGCTTACATATCCAAGTATTTTCCGTCGGCTAAGATTATCTCCTTACGTAACGATATCATGAATTTCAAGCAACTTGATCATGAACACGTTGCACAATCTTGGGAGAGGATGAAGTTAATGATTAGAAATTGTCCCGCTCATGGCTTGAGTTTGTGGATGATTATACAAATCTTTTACGTTGGTTTGAATTTTGCTTCACGCAATATCTTGGACTCCGCCTCAGGTAGAACGTTCATAGAAATCACGTTAGGAGACACTACAAAACTCCTAGACAATAACATGACCAACTACTCTCAGTGGCACACTGAAAGGTCACCTGCTAGCAAAAAGGTACACGCTATAGAAGAAATTAACTCGCTTAGTGCTAAGATGGACGAATTGATGAATTTGGTTGCTAGTAGAAATGCTCCTTTAGATCCTAATGACATGCCACTATCTTCCTTGATTGAGAGTAGCAATGCTAGTTTGGACGTTAATTTTGTTGGTAGGAACAATTTTGGCAACAACAATGCTTTTAGAGGAAACTAGGTTCCTAGGCCTTTTCCTAGTAACTCCTCTAACAATTATGGCAATTCCTACAACAACACTTATGGGAGTCACAACAAATTACCCTCTGATTTAGAGAGTAATATCAAAGAGTTCATCAACTCTCAAAAGATTTTCAATGTGTCCATAGAGGAAAAACTACTCAAAATAGACGATTTGGCTAAGAGCGTTGATAGGATGTCTTGTGATATTGATGCTTTGAAAGTTAGATGTGCTCCTCCCAAGGTCAACTTAGATGAGACTTTAAAAGCTATGTGTGTCTCCATGAATGAGAGCAAAGAAAGAACCACCCAAATTCGCGCTAGGCATGAATGGTTTAAAAGGGTTCGTTCTAGTGAGGCAAATCACGAAGATCTTAAAGTGCTTGGTGTGACTCCTCTTGAATCTTTGTTTTCGCGTGTCAAACCTATTGATGAAGGGTTCGATATGAATCCACTTTGGTTGAAAACTGCCCCAATGATTTGGAGCCCACCTATCTTGATAATAGAAGTGTGGAGAGTGGAGTAGAAGAAATCAAAATATTGGGTAGTAATGAAACTCCCACTTTGGATTTCAAGGAATTCAATTATGATAGTTGCTCCTTGTTTGAATGCATTTCTTTGATGCAATCCATTACAAACTCTCCACATGCTTATAGCCAAAGCAAAGCCTTTGCCGCACATATCGTAGATGCTATGATGAAATCTCTTGAAGAGAAGCTTGAACTAGAAGTCTCTATACCTAGAAAACTTCATGATGAGTGGGAACCTACTATCAAAATCAAAATCAAAAACTATGAATGCAATGCTTTGTGTGATTTGGGTGCAGGTGTTTCCGCGATTCCAAAGTCTTTATGTGATATTCTTGGTTTTCATGAGATTGAAGAGTGTTCTCTTAATTTGCATCTTGCGGATTCTACTGTCAAGAAACCCATGGGAAGGATCTATGATGTTATTATTGTTGCAAATAAGAACTATGTACCCGTGGATTTCAGTGTACTTGACATAGATTGCAATCCTTCATGTCCCATTATTCTTGGTAGACCTTTCCTAAGGACTATTGGTGCTATCATCGATATGAAGAAAGGGAATATTAGATTTCAATTTCCCCTAAAGAAGGGCATGGAGCATTTTCCTAGAAAGAAAATAAGATTGCCTTATGAATCTATGATGAGGGCTACTTATGGTTTGAGCACCAAAGATGACTATACGTGATTCCATCACCTTTTGCCTAGCTAAGGGCGTTAAACAATAGCGCTTGTTGGGAGGCAACCCAACGAATCTATCCTTTTTCTTTCTGTTTTGTGTTTTCCACACTTTCATAATTCTGTTATGATTGTGTTTTTTGTGTTTCTTTTGCGTTTGTGCCAAGTAAAACCGTTATGATTAGTCTTGGGGATGATCATTTGGTCATGCTGGAAAAGACAGTAACTTTCTGCTCACGAAAAGAATTTTCATTTTTTATCTCTAAGAGCTTTTGAGTTAGTTCTTTTTGCTTCTGATTGCTACGCAAATTCTTCAGACTGTCGTAATGTTTCAGAATTGTTGAAGTACCATAAGTATACGAAGTATACAGATTGCTTCAGACTGGTCTGCTGTTAACAGATTCTGTTTTTTCGTTGAGTTGGTTGCTTATTTTGATAAAACTATGGATAGCATTGGGGGGGTATTAGCCATGGAAGATTGAAAATACAGTAACCCAACATCAACATAAGTAGAATTTAAGTTTGCTACAGTACCTAAGGAAGTGGTGGTTTGCTTTCTTATACTAATGATATCACGAGTTTCTGTTTAAGTTTCGTGTTGCGAAGTTTTCAAGTTTTGGGTGAAGTTCTTATGGACAAAGAGATAAAGAGTGGCAAGAGCTCAAGATTGGGGATGCCCAAGGCACCCCAAGTTGATTCAAGGATGTCGTAAGAGCCTAAGCTTGGGGATGCCCCGGGAAGGCATCCCCTCTTTCGTCTTCAATCCATCGGTAAAGTTACTTGGGGCTATATTTTTATTCACCACATGTTATGTGTTTTGCTTGGAGCGTCTTGTATCGTAGGAGTCTTTTATTTTTGTTGTGTCACAATATTCCTTGTGGCACACCTAGAAAGAGAGACATGCACTCACCGTGATTTTGTCGAGCTTCACTTATATCTTTTGGTTAGACAATTCAGCTCACATGTGCTTCACTTATATCTTTTGAGCTAGTTGATTTTGCTCTATGTGCTTCACTTATATCTTTTAGAGCACGGAAGCACGTGGCTTGGTAGTTGGCTTATGCTATGAAAGTAGTCTCAAAATGGGTAGTTATCCAAAGGGATATGAAAACTTCCATCTCCATGTGCATTGAGTAGTTAGAGAAGTTTGATTTCTTCCAATTAGTTTTGAGATGTGGTTGTGGTAATATTTAAGTTGTGTTAGTATGGTGTTGTGGATCTAGAAATACTTGTGTTAAAGTTAGTGATTCCCGTAGCATGCACGTATGGTGAACCGCTCTGTGATGAAGTTTGAGCATGATTAGTTTATCGATTGTCATCCTTTGTGTAGCGGTCGGGATCGCGCGATGGTTTATACCTACCAACCCTTCCCCTAGGAGTATGCGTTGAATGCTTTGTTTTGATTACTACCAAAACTTTTACAACAAGTATATGAGTTCTGCATGACTAATGTTGAGTCCATGGTTTAGATGCACTTTCACCTTCCACCATCATTATCTTCTTTTGTGTCGTGCAACTTTTGCCGGTGCACAAAACCCACCATTAGCCTCCCTTAAAACAGCCACCATACCTACCTACTATGGCTTTTTCAAAGCTATTCCGAGATATATTGCCATGCAACTACCACCATGACATGTGCCACCACTTCTACATTGCCATTGCATGATCGTAAGATAGCTAGCATGATGTTTCTATTAATGTCTATGCCATGCTAGATCATTGTCACGGTACACTACCGAAGGCATTCCATATAGAGTCTTCATCGCTCTAAGTTTTGAGTTGTAAGTGTGATGATCATCATTGATGGAGCATTGTCCCATGTGAGGAAATAAAAGAGGCCAGCGAAGCCCATATACGAAAAATAGGCCAAAGATGCCCACCAAAAAAAAGAGGCCAAAGATCCCACCAAAAAAATGAGAGAAAAAGAGAGAAGGGACAATGCTATTATCCTTCCACACTTGTGCTTATTAAGCACCATGATCTTCGTGATTGAGAGTCTCTCGTTTTGTCACCACCATATAGCTAGTGGGAAATTCTCATTATATAACTTGGATTGTATATTCCAATGATAGGCTTCCTCAAAATTGCCTTAGGTCTTCGTGAGCAAGCAAGTTGGATGCACACCCACTAGTTTTCTTTAAGAGCTTTCACATACTCTTAGCTCTAGTGCATCATTTGTATGGCAATCCCTACTCATTCGCATTGATATCTATTGATGAGCATCTCCACAGCTCATTGATATGCCTAGTTAATGTGACCATCTTATCCTTGTTTGTCCTGCAACCTCCACCACACTCCATTCCACTCATAGTGCTAAAACCATGGCTCACGCTCATGTATTGCGTGAGAGTTGAAAAAGTTTGAGAAAGTAAAGGTGTGAAAATAATTACTTGGCCAATACCGGGGTTGTGCATGATTTAAATTCGTTGTGCAAGGATGATAGAGCATAGCCAGACTATATGATTTTGTAGGGATAACTTTCTTTTGGCCTTGTTATTTTGAAAGTTCATGATTACCTTGCTAGTTTGCTTGAATTATTATTGTCTCCACGTCAATAGCAAACTATTGTTTTGAAATTAATGGATCTGAACATTCACGTCAGATAAGAGGAATTACAAAGGACATCTATGCTAGGTAGCATGAAAGCATCAAAAATTCATTCTTTATCACTTCCCTACTCGAGGACGAGCAGGAGTAAAGCTTGGGGATGCTTGATACGTCTCAAACGTATCTATATTTTTTGATGGTTTCATGTTGTTATCTTGTCAACTTTGGATGTTTTATTTACCTTTTATATCTTTTTTGGGACTAACTTATTAATTCAGTGCCAAGTGCCAGTTCCTGTTTTTTCTGTGTTTTTGACTCTTTTCAGATCTGATTTTGGAACGGAGACCAAACCGAATAAAATCCCAGAAATAAATTTTTCCAGAACAGAAGAAGATCGGGGGACTTGAGGGCCAAGGCAGGAGAGCCACAGGGGGCCCACAAGCCCTGTAGCCGCCACCAGGAGGGGGGCCAGCGGCTACCAGGCTTGTGGCCCCCCTGGAGCTCCTCTGCCCTAGCTCTTTCGCCTATATATTCCCTAAAATCCCAGAAAAATCAGGGCATCCACGAAAACACTTTTCCGCCCCCGCAAGCTTCCGTTTCCGCGAGATCTCATCTGGAGACCCTTCTCGGTGCCCTGCCGGAGGGGACTTTGGAGTTGGAGGGCTTCTACATCAACATCATCGCCTCTCCAATGACTCGTGAGTAGTTCACTTCAGACCTACGGGTCCGTAGTTAGTAGCTAGATGGCTTGTTCTCTCTCTTGGATCTTCAATACAAAGTTCTCCATGATCTTCATGGAGAACCATCCGATGTAATCCTCTTTGGCGGTGTGTTTGTCGAGATCCGATGAATTGTGGATTTGTGATCAGATTATCTATGAATTATATTTGAGTCTTTGCTGATTTCTTTTATGCATGATTTGATATCCTTGTAAGTCTATCCGAGTCTTGGGTTTTGTTTGGCCAACTAGATCTATGATTCTTGTAATGTGAGAAGTGCTTGGTTTTGGGTTCATACCGTGTGGTGACCTTTCCCAGTGACAGAAGGGGCAGCAAGGCACGCATCGTGTTGTTGCCATCAAGGGTAACAAGATGGGCTTTTATCGTAGATATGAGATTGTCCATCTACATCATGTCATCTTACTTAAGGCGTTACTCTGTTCTCATGAACTTAATACACTAGATGCATGCTAGATAGCAGTCGACGTGTGGAGTAATAGTAGTAGATGCAGAAAGTATCGGTCTACTTGTTTTGGACGTGATGCCTATAGATATAATCATTGCCATAGATAATGTCACGACTTTGCGCGGTTCTATCAATTGCTCGACAGTAATTCGTTCACCCACCGTCTACTTGCTTTCATGAGAGAAGCCACTAGTGAAAACTACGGCCCCCGGGTCTATTCACAACTATCGTCTCCACTTTCACTTTTACTTTGCTTTGTTTCCTTTTTGCTTTGAGTTCTCACTTTGCAAACAATCTGTAAGGGATTGACAACCCCTTCATAGCGTTGGGTGCAAGCTCTTTGTGTTTGTGCAGGTACTTGTGACTTGACGCAATCCTTCCACTGGATCGATACCTTGGTTCTCAAAACTGAGGGAAATACTTACCGCCGTTGTGCTACATCACCCTTTCTGCTTCGAGGGAACACCAACGCAAGGCTCCAAGGCCACGGGGGAATCCTTTGCATATTTGCCAAGGAAGTCCCTAAAGGTGTAGCCGTAGCAGAAGGATTCCTGGCGCCGTTGTTGAGGAGTATCAAGACAAGAATAGTCTCCCGTCAACACGCCTATTTCTGGCGTCGTTGGAAGGTCTTTTGTTGCAGTAGCACTCTACTGACGGCAGTCCCCGGCAATGACACTAGAAGAATGTTGTTGACGTGTTCCTCACTTGATGCCTTCGCGACAACAGAACCAAAACTGGTCCCAGTTGCTCAACAATTAGCAATTGTCTTGCAATGGCCCACCAGCGCGTGGGTTCGCGGCAGTTTTCGAGGGTAGAGTATTCAACCCAAATTTGTTGGTTCGCTAGACGGGAAGTGAAAGGATACTCTCAAGTATTAGCAGCTGAATGTGTCGGATTCAACCGCACCTGAAAGATTAGTATCTGCAAGCAAAGAATCAGTAGCAAAGTAGTATGATAGCAACGGTGCCAGAAACCATCTGTTGACAGCAGACTATTCCTAACTGTTGTATCAATGGCACCAGTAAGTTGCCCGTGCATGGGAAATATTCTTTCCCGTCAACGTTGTGCGAAAAAGTATTGTAGCGGGTAGCAACAGCGAAACGAGTAACAGCAGTGGCAAGGAACAGCAGGAGTGACAGCGGTAGTAAATAGCAACAGTAGTAAGTAGAAGCAGTAGCAAGCAACAGTGGTAATAGCAGCAGAGCAAAACAAGTAGCAGCAGTAACAGCAGCAGAGCAAAACAAGTAACAGCAGCAGTGGGACAAACTCGTAGGCAATGGGTCGATGATTCGTTTGGATGACATTCATCATGCAACAGTTATAACACGGAGAGATATGTGGCTAGCTCCCGTTCGTCAATGTGATGTAGGCATGCATTCCGTGTGTAGTCATACGTGCTTGGGGAAAAGAACTTGCATGACATCTATTGTCCATCCCTCCCGTGGCAGCGGGGTCCAAAAGGATACTACAGGATATTAAGGTTCTCCTTTTAATAAAGAACTGGAACAACGCATTAGCACTTGGTGAACACATGAACTCCTCAAACTATGGTCATCACCGGGAGTGGTTCCGGTTATTGTCACTCCGGGGTTGGCGGGTCATAACACATAGTAGGTAACTACAACTTGCAAGATCGGATATAAAACACACATATATTGGTGACAATATAATAATTTCAGATCTGAAATCACGGCACTCGGGCCCTAGTGACAAGCATTAAGCATGGCAAAGTAGTAGCAACATCAATCTCAGAACATAGTGGATACTAGGGATCAATCCCCGTCAAAACTAACTCGATTACATGATAGATCTCATCCTACTCATCACGGCCCAGCGAGCATACGAATAGATTACTCACGAACAATGAAGAGCTTCATGGAATTGGAGAGGGACGAAGGTTGATGATGACGATGGTGACGATTTCCCCTCTCCGGAGCCCAAAATGGACTCCAGATCTGCCCTCCAGATGAAGAACAGGATGTGGAACCGCCTCCGTATCGCAAGCGCGATGAAATCTTCTCTCCTGATTTTTTTCTGGATGAAAGTGAATTTATAGAGCTGAGTTTGGGGGCGACAGAGCCACGTGGGCCCCACAAGCTTGGTTGCCGTGGCCAGGGGGGAGGTCGCGGCAACAGGGCTTGTGGTCCACTCACCCATCCCCTCCGGTGGATCTTTGCGCACGTATTTTTCATATTTTCCAAAAATATTCTCTGTAAATTTTTAGGACGTTCCGAGAACTTTCATTTCTGCACAAAAACAACACCATGGCAATTCTGCTGAAAACAGCGTAAGTCCGAGTTAGTTCCGTTCAAATCATGCAAATTAGAGTCCAAAACAAGGGCAAAAGTGTTTGGAAAAGTAGATACGATGGAGACGTATCAACTCCCCCAAGCTTAAAACCTTTCTTGTCCTCAAGCAACTCAGTTGACAAACTGAAAGAGAAAGAAAAACTTTGACAAACTCTGTTTGATCTTGTTGTTGCAACTATGTCTAACTCGTAACCAAAATTTCAGCAAGATCACAAGTTAACTACATAAGCAAGTGACACAAAGGTCTCACAGTAAACTAATAGCAATGGCATAATCAGCTAGCGAGCAAATAATAATGAGTATCAGATACCAACAATTCAATCAAAACAAGCATGAAGCAATACGAATAGGTGGTATCTCGCTAGCTCTTTCTGAGACCGCAAAACATAAATGCAGAGCACTTTCAAAGATCAAGGGCTGACTAAACATTGTAATTCATAGCAACGAAGATCCAGTCATAGTCATACTCAATATCAATCAAAAGCAAAGCATAAAAATGATAGAGGTGCTCTCTAAATGGTGCTTATATAAGAAGAGGATGACTCAACAGGAAATTAAATAGACAGGCCCTTCGCGGAGGGAAGCATGGATTTGCAGAGGTGCCACAGCTCAAGCTTTGAAAACAGAGATAATAATTTTAGGTGGCATGCTTTCATTGTCAACGCAATGACCAAGAGTTCTCAATATCTTCCACGCTACTCATGCTATAGGCGGTTCCCAAACATAAAAGTAAAGTTTTAACTCCCCCACCACCAATCAATCACACTCCACAGCTAGCCGAATCCACGGGTACCGTCCATACTAACATCAATCCGGGGGGAGCCTTGTTTTACAGTTATGTTTTCGATTTAAGCGTGGAACTGGGCATTCCAATTACTAGCCCCTTTCTCTTGAATGACAGTGAATAAACACATGTCGAGGATAACACGCCTAACATGGAAGATACCAATAGCCCCCTGTCACCACATGACTGGTTCGGGCATGCAAAACAGATTATTTCTTGAAGGTTTAGAGAATGGCACATGCAAATTTACTTGGAACGGCAGGTAAATACCGGAAATAGGTAGGTATGGTGGACTCTCATGGAAAAACTTTTGGGTTTATGGAAGTGGATGCACAAGCAGTATTCCTCTTAGTACAAATCAAGGCTAGCAAAAGACTGGGAAGCGACCAACCAGAGAGCGACAACAGTCATCAAGATGCAATGAGTTTCACTAACATGGAGTGCAAGCATGAACATGATATAAATCACCATGAACACGAACATCATAGAGGCTATGTTGATTTTGTTTCAACTACATCCATGAACATGCACCAAGTCAAGCCACTTGAAACATTCAAAGGAGAATACCATCCTATCATACTACATCATAGTCATCTCAAAATCTATGTTGGCATTCAAGACAAACCATTATAAGCTCCTAGCTAAATAAGCATGGCATCAGAAACTATGATCACTAAGTTGTCATTGCAAACATGGTTCTCTCCCAACAAATATGAATCTGGGACGACAAGCTAGTCATATTTACAAAAACAAAATAGATAGAGTTCATACCAGCTTTTCCAGTCTCAGTCACTTCATCATATATCATCATTATTGCCTTTCACTTGCACGATCGAACGATGTGAACAATAATAAGAGTGCTTGTGCATTGGACTAAGCTGAATATGCAGGCAAACACAAAGGAGAAGACAAAGTAATATGGCTCTTTGAAAGCTAAACGGGTATGCATGCAAGAGCCACTAAACATTATAACCAATATCTTCTACCTTGACCCAAAGAAAAAGAAAACTATTTACACGGGAAAGCTCCCAACAAGCAAAAGAAGAAAGGAAAATCTTTTTGCGTTTTCTCAAAAGGACACAAAACAAGAAAACAAGAAAACGAAAATAAACTAGCATGGATAATACAGTGGCAAAGTGTAAACACCGACGAATAAAGTGAAAGCATAAGGATGATTGTAAGGTCGGTGAGAACACGTACTCCCCCAAGCTTAGGCTTTTGGCCTAGCTTGGTCTACTCCCAAGGCAGGAAATAACCAGCTCCGGGATACTCTGGAGCGGACTGTGGATGCCACTGATGTGTGAGCTCCTCTGGCTCCCACTAGTAAACTAGCGTCTGGTACTCGACTGGCGGCTCGGGCATGGGCACTTGTGGTTGGGCTAAGCCCCAATATGCGTAGATGTCCGAGGTCATAATAGTGTACCTGCCTGCATGAAGATCGAACAAAGAAGGATCAGGCAAAGTCATAGTCTCTCGAGTACCCTGACTAAATACCAGGTTATAAATCATCCGTCTACTAGCATCTCTATCCAGAAAATCATGGCGAACCATGCTGTCATAATCCAGATATTTCTTAGGAAGAAGCATCTCTTCTTCCTCGCGAAGTCTAATAGGTATCTCAAAGTGTCTAGCAAGACGAGTAGCATAGATACCTCCATAGACAACACCTTTGGAATGGTTTGTGTTCAACTACTGAGCTACTATAGCACCTAGGCTATAAGTCTTAGTGCTATAATGGCCTTCGCGCAAAACCGCAAGGTCTGGAGAGCTAAGTGATCCAGCCTCCCCACGACCAATCAAACATTTTCCCACAAATAATGAGAAGTACCGAAGCACAGGAAAATGTATGCTAGCAATTCTAGCGCGAGACACTCCTCTCTCCTCTCCAACAGCAATAGTACCTATGAAATCCTCCAAGTCCCGTGGACGAGGATCATGAATATCCCCAACATAAGGTAATTTGCATGCATTGCAAAAATTCTGTAGTGTCATGCACTAGGGGATATCGTACAACATGAACTCAACCATGGGAGAATTCTTCCTCGGATAAAAGTTGAAGCTTTGAACAAAAATATTGGTGAGGAGGAGGTATTGTGAGCACTTATCTTCAACGAAAGCGGTAAGACCTGCGTTCTCCACCAAGTAATAAAAGTCTTTATAAAGCCCGGCGGCGCGTAAAAATTCATCACTTGGCCACTCGCACGCTCGAACTTCTGTGACTCAAGGAACCACGTACTTGGGGTGGTTCTTCTCATCCTCCTTGGGGTTACGACTTGAAGAGCCTCTCAAGAACCTCCTCATCTTTTCCCTTTTCTAGCTCTGAAAAAATCTGGAATTTTTAGAGACTTCGGAAGAAAAGTGAATAAAGATTAACCCAACTCGTAGCAACTACTCCTACTAGTGCCTAGAGACCGTATCACGCGCTAAAACTACTTGGGACCAGCTAAAATCAACATTTAAAGCTCAAGAACAGGGTCACCAAGGTAGCAAGAATACGTGAAGGATAAAGCACTAGAGAAAAAACTAATTGGACCAATGGAGGAGTCACTTACCAAGGAGTAATTTCCCCAAAACGGTTCGGAGAATGATGCTTTGAGCAAGGAGATCGAAAATCACAGCCAAATGAGCAAGAACATGGGTTTGAGCTGAGAAACAATTTTTCTGGAGGTGGAGGAGGAGGATGGGAGCTGGAATGACTGGAGGGGGCCCTTGTGGGCGCCACAAGCTTGCTTGCAGCGGCTAGTGGGTGGCCGCGGTAACAGGGCTTGTGGCCCACTGGTGTGGCCCCCAGGCCAGCTCTCAGTCCTAGTATTTTTTAAATATTCCAGAAAAAATCAAACTAGATTTTCAGGTTCATCGGAGAACTTTTATTTTTGGGGTATTTTTCTCCGAGACGCTAAAACAGAAAACAGGAAAAACTAAACTAAACCTATGATTTTTCTTCTAAGAAAAAGAAAGTGAAAGCTTAAAACAGAGGTATGTGACTCTTTGATTCATCCATTTCATGGTCATCGAAAGAAATCCGTCAATAGGGTTGATCAAATCCTCATGACAAAACCTTCTCGAATCGCAAGAGAGAACGGAGAATTTTAGAATAGCCACTAAGTCACCTCAATGGGGATATGAATCTCCCCAACAAGCAAATCATACTTCATCTTGACATGAGGAATAGGGCATTCAAAGCTCCCAATAATAATCGATGAAGTTTTTTCGATAGCATTGATGCAATGTACTTGATATCGTTTCTTCGGAAAGTACACGGTATGCTCATTACCGTTGACATGGAAAGTGACATTGCCTTTGTTGCAATCTATAACAGCCCCTGCAGTGTTTAAAAACGGTCTTTCGAGGATGACAGCCATGGCATCGTCCTCGGGAATATCCAAAATAACAAATTATGTTAAGATAGTGGTGTTAGCAACCACAACAGGCACATCCTCGCAAATGCCAACAGGGAAAGCAGTTGATTTGTCGGCCATTTGCAGAGAGATTTCAGTGGGTGTCAGCTTATCCAGTTCAAGTCTACGATAAAAGAGAGAGGCATAACACTAACTCCGGCTCCAAGGTCACATAAGGCAGTTCTTACGTAGTTTCCTTTAATGGAGCAAGGTATAGTGGGCACTCCGGGATCACCAAGTTTCTTATGAGTTCCACCTTTGAAAGTGTAATTGGCAAGCATGGTGGAGATCTCAAGATCTGGTATCTTCCGTTTATTGGTCACGATATCTTTCATGTACTTGGCATACAGAGACATTTTGAGCATATCAACTAACCGCATCTGCAGAAAGACGGGTCTTATCATTTCAATAAAGCGCTCAAAATCCTCATCATCCTTTTTCTTGGATGGCTTAGGAGGAAAGGGCATAGGTCTCCGAACCCATGGCTCTCTTTCTTTACCATGCTTCCTAGCAGTGAATTCATTCTTATCGTATCTCTTAGGTTGTGGGTTATCAGGATTAACCGTAGGTTCAATCTCCACATCCTCATCATTGCTAGGTTGAGCATTATTATGAACATCACTGTCCATATTGTCACCAGGTTCATGTTCATCACCAGATTGTGTTTCCGCATCAGATGTAGAAATATCATTTGGTTCTTCAGGTGTGACAGTATTTGGTGAACTAACATGCAGGTTTCTATCATCCTTCTTCTTCTCCTTAGGATGACTGGGTGCATCTGCATTAATTCCTTGAGAATCTTGATCAATTCTCTTAGGATGACCCTCAGGATACAAAGGTTCCTGAGTCATTTTGCCTCCTCTAGTAATGACTCTGACAGAGTTGTCATTTAATTCATTGAGCAGGTCATTCTGAGCTTTAAGTACTTGTTCTACCTGAGTAGTAATCATAGAGGCATGTTTACTCAGAAGCTTCAGATCATTGACATTTCTGTCTACACAAGCACTTAAATGACTAAGCATACGAGTACTTTGTTCCAAATTTCAGCTAACATAATCATTGAAACTCTCTTGTTTGGCAACAAAGTTGTCAAATTCATCAATGCATAGGCTAGCAGGTTTATCAAAAGGAATATCACTCTCATCAAACCTACGCAGAGAATTTACTTCTACTACCTGTATCGGGTTATCGAGACCATGGATCTCTTCGATAGGTGGTAGATTTTTGACATCTTCAGATCTAATGCCTTTCTCTTGCATAGATTTCTTGGCTTCTTGCATATCTTTGGGACTGAGGAATAGAATACCTCTTTTCTTCGGAGTTGGCTTAGGAGGTGGTTCGGGAATAGTCCAAGCATTATCGTTGATCAAGATGTTATTCAGTAGAGTCTCAACTTGTTCTACAGTTTGTTCCCTAAAAACACAACCGGCACAACTATCTAGGTGGTCTTTAGAAGCATCGGTAAGTCCGTTATAGAAGATATCAAGTATCTCGTTCTTCTTAGGAGGGTGATCAGGCAAAGCATTCTGTTGCTGGACGAGCCTCCCCCAAGCTTGTGGGAGACTTTCTTATTTGAGTTGAGCAAAGTTGTATATTTCCTGCAAGGCAGCTTGCTTCTTATGGGCAGGGAAATATTTCTCACAGAAGTAATAGACCATATCCTGGGGACTACTCACACATCCAGGAGCAAGAGAAGTGAACCAGGCTTTAGCGTCATCCTTTAGAGAGAAAGGAAATAGCTTAAGCATATAGTAGTGGCGGATCTTCTCCTTACTAGTGAAAAGGGTGGCTATATCGTGTAGTTTGGTAAGATGGGCTACGACCGTCTCAGACTCATAACCATGGAAAGGATCAGATTCGACTAGAGAGATTATCTCAGGATCGACACAGAATTCATAATCCTTATCGGTGATAAAGATAGGTGAAGTGGCAAACTTCGGGTCGTATTTCATCCTAGCTTTCAGAGATTTTTCCTTCCACTTGAGAACTAATTTCTCAGCGTCATAGGCATCCTTACACGCAAGAAAATCTTCAGCTATCTCTCCCTCCATAACGTAACCCTCAGGTATATCAAGTAATTCATATCTAGGAGAGCTAGATCTAGCAGGAGCAAAAGCAGGTTCTATCTCAATAGTATCGACAGTTTCAGAAGCATCACGAGCATTGCCAGTAACTCTAGCAATATGAGCATCAAGGAATACCCCTAGTGGCACAACAGGCAAAGTAGTATCTCTAGCAGTGTCAAGCATAGCATCATCAGGCAAAATAGCATCTCTAGCATCATCAGGCATAGCATCTCTAGCAGTATCAGGCATAGCATCTCTAGCAGTATCAGGCATATCATCTCTAGCAGTATCAGGCATAGCATCTCTAGCAATATCAGGCATAACATCATCAAGCACAGGCGACATATCAAGATTTCTAGTAGGAGGTGATGTCGCAAACTTACTCATAACTGAAGGTGAATCAAGTGCAGAGCTAGATGGCAGTTCCTTACCTCCCCTCGTAGTTGAGGGCAAGACTTTGGTTTTTGGATCTTTCAGATTCTTCATAGTGATCAGCAGATATAAATCCCAAGTGACTCAGAGAATATAGCAATCACCTCCCCGGCAACGGCGCCAGAAAAATGCTGCTAACGGCAGTCCCCGGCGACGACACTAGAAGAATGTTCTTGACGTGTTCCTGACTTGATGCCTTCGCGACAACAGAGCCTGAACTGCTCCCATTTGCTCAACAATTAGCAATTGTCTTGCAATGGCTCACCAGCGCATGGGTTCGCGGCAGTTTTCGAGGGTAGAGTATTCAACCCAAATTTGTTGGTTCGCCAGACGGGAAGTGAAAGGATACTCTCAAGTATTAGCAGTTGAATGTGTCAGATTCAACCACACCTGAAAGATTAGTATCTGCAAGCAAAGAATCAGTAGCAAAGTAGTATGATAGCAATGGTGCCAGAAACGATCTGTTGACGACAAACTATTCCTAACTGTTGTATAAATGGCACGAGTAAGTTGCCCGTGGACAGGAAATATTCTTTTCCATCAATGTCGTGCGAAAAAGTATTGTAGCGGGTAGCAGCAGCGTAACGAGTAACAGCAGTGGCAAGGAACAACAGTAGTGACAGCGGTAGCAAGTAGTAACAGTAGCAAGTAGCAGCAGTAGCAAGCAACAGTGGTAACAGCAGCAGAGCAAAACAAGTAGCAGCAGAGCAAAACAAGTAGCAGCAGTAGCAGCAGAGCAAAACAAGTAACAACAGCAGTGGGACAAACTCGTAGGCAATGGGTCGGTGATTCGTTTGGATGACATTCATCATGCAACATTTATAACACGGAGAGATATGTGTCTAGCTCTCGTTCGTCAATGTGATGTAGGCATGCCTTCCTGTGTAGTCATACGTGCTTAGGGGAAAGAACTTGCATGACATCTATTGTCCATCCCTCCCGTGGCAGCAGGGTCCAAAAGGATACTACAGGATATTAAGGTTCTCCTTTTAATAAAGAACTGGAACAACGCAATAGCACTTGGTGAACACATGAACTCCTCAAACTATGGTCATCATCGGGAATGGTTCCGGTTATTGTCACTCCGGGGTTGCCGGGTCATAACACATAGTAGGTAACTACAACTTGCAAGATCGGATCTAAAACACACATATATTGGTGACAACATAACAATTTCAGATCTGAAATCATGGCACTCGGGCCCTAGTGACAAGCATTAAGCATGGCAAAGTAGTAGCAACATCAATCTCAGAACATAGTGGATACTAGGGATCAATCCCCGTCAAAACTAACTCGATTACATGATAGATCTAATCCTACTCATCACCGCCCAGGGAGCCTATGAATAGATTACTCATGAACGATGAAGAGCTTCATGGAATTGGAGAGGGAAGAAGGTTGATCATGACGATGGCGACGGATTCCCCTCTCCGGAGGCCAAAACGGACTCCAGATGTGCCCTCCAGATGAAGAACGGGATGTGGTGGCGCCTCCGTATCGCAAACGCGATGAAATCTTCTCTCCTGATTTTTTTCTGGACGAAAGTGAATTTATAGAGCTGAGTTTGGGGGTGGCAGAGCCACGTGGGCCCCACAAGCATGGTTGCCGCGACCAGGGGAGGCCGCGGCAACAGGGCTTGTGTCCCACTAGCCCATCCCCTTCGGTGGATCTTTGCGCAGGTATTTTTCATATTTTCCAGAAATATTCTCCGTAAATTTTCAGGACGTTCCGAGAACTGTCATTTCTGCACAAAAACAACACCATGGCAATTCTGCTGAAAACAGCGTCAGTACAGGTTAGTTCCATTCAAATCATGCAAATTAGAGTCCAAAACAAGGGCAAAAGAGTTTGGAAAAGTAGATACGATGGAGACGTATCACACTCTGCTCTGCACAGCGAGCCAACGACACGGACGTCGCCGGAGCATGATCTCTACTCAGCTACTACTGTGCCCGCAAGGATCAACTACGCTAGCAACTACTGCGCTGCGAGGGATGCCCTGAGCCACGACGAGCCCGGGCACAACACACAAAACACACAACACACACCTGCACCTCGTGCTCATCCCTGAACAGAGAGGCACGGCCTCGATCTCCTACTGCATCTATCGAGGGGGACAAGAGGAGGAGCGAGGCTCACCAAGGGAAGAAGAAGGGGGCCGATCCGAGGAAGAGGAACCGCCTGGAGACGACGTAGATGATCTGAAGAAGGCCTGAAGATGTTCTGGATGCAGAACCATAGCAGGGAGGGAGATCGTCGGGAACGCGCCGAAGACGAGCTCCTGCCCGTCGATGTGGTCGCTCCCCGAACTCAACGATGGCGGGAATGGAACGCGGGCATCCACCCCAAGCCCCCGGACATGCTGGCCAGCGCCGGAGACGACGGACACGCGGAGGACGACGGCGACGCCCTTCTGTCTCTCTCTGCTACTGATCTACAGAGCACTTACCTCGGGAGGAAGGAGAGATGGAGGGAGGGGGCGGCGCTAGGAGCGGAAAGGGAGGAACCCTAGGACAAGGGGCACGCACGCTGAGGGTTATAAGAGGCCCCGATGTCCGTGAACCCTCACGTCGTGTTCGCTCTCTCTCTCTGCTGAAAGACGGAAAGCAACGCATTGGGGGGACGGCGTCAGGAAGAAGGTGATCGCACGCTTGGGCTGATGAGAGGAAAAGAGAGGAGGGGTTTGGGCCGCGCAGGGGGGAGGAAGCCCACCAGTGGCGCCAAATAAGAGGGAAATAAACATGTGGGGTTTATTAATTAAAACCAAGACCAGACAAAGAAAATAATGCACAGGCTAATCAGACAATGCTAAAAATAGGACAAAGGTACCCGTGGTCATAAGAAATTATAACCTATTTTAGAAAAATAGAAAAGGAATTTTAGGAGCAACTAAATATTTACAAAATAGAATATGTTTGATCTGTTTTGTGAATATTTGCACCTTTAAAACTTGGTTCAAAACAGCAACTTCACATCCTCACAATCACCACAAAGTATGCTAAATCTTGGACATTTTAAAAACAAGGATGGGACGAGTGAAACTTGACCTTGAGATAAATAAAGAGGAAGAGGGTTTTGAAGCCTATACAAACCACATAGTTTCCTACTAGCAATTGCACCACTCCATCACTCACATACACTATCATCACATGACATATTCATCACACCACATACACACATCGATTCACAAAGGCACAAACACAAGACATGGAATGATAGTGATGCATGCATGCAAAGGAAAAACAAACAAGGTGACACATGAAAGAACACATGCATTATGCTCTCATTGCAATGACAAGGTGGACCCACATAGAGAAGATTCCAAATAGGGAAAGATACACTCTTGGGGCATTACAGCGCGTCTGTGGCGCCGGCTGTCTCTCCTACCCGACCGCGGTCGCCTGGTTCTCCCGACGCGCCTGCTCAGGATTCACCAGCGTCTGCCACAGTCCTGTTCCCACCCGTGTCGGCTTCTGCTGAGCCGTCCTCAGCCGCGACACCTACGGCAGGGACATCCGTCGCGCCGTCTACCCCTACTGCCGAGGCTGCACAGGGTCATGCCATGGTCACTCGGCAACGCGATCACACGCGCAGGCCGAAGACTTACACCGATGGCACCGTTCGGTATGATATCGGCCGCTGTGCGTTCTTTGCTGCGCCTGTCTCTCATCATCAGGCTCTTGGTGCTCCGGCATGGCGTACTGCCATGTCTGAAGAGTTTGCCGCCCTACGTCATACCAATACCTGGGTGTTGGTGCCTCGCCCACCTGGCGTTAACGTCGTAGGCTGCAAATGGATCTTCAAGACTAAACACCGGCCGGATGGATCTGTTGACAAACACAAGGCTCATCTTGTTGCTCGTAGTTTCACTCAACAACACGGCATAGACTATGGTGACACATTCAGCCCAGTGGTCAAACCTGCTACGGTTCGACTCGTGCTCTCCATCGCGGTCTCTCGAGGTTGGGGCGTGCGGCAGATTGATGTGAGCAATGCTTTCCTCCACGGTTTTCTTGCAGAAGACGTCTACATGCAGCAGCCGCCCGATTTCGAGGATGCCAGGTATCCATCTCATGTTTGCAAACTTCAGAGATCTATCTATGGCCTCAAACAGTCACCTCGCGCCTGGTATGCTCGTTTGAGTTGTCGTCTTTCCCAGCTTGGTTTTGTCACATCCAAAGCAGACACATCGTTGTTCATCTTCTCTCATGGCGCGCGCCACTCAGATATTCATGTTGGTTTATGTTGATGATATTGTGATTGCTGGCTCTAGACCTGCTATGGTTGACCGCCTTGTGCAGGCCCTATCCGCTACATTTCCCATCAAGGATATGGGCATGCTTGAGTACTTTCTTGGATTGGAAGCGTCCTTTCATTCTAGGGGCATGATGTTGACACAAAGAAAGTATGCACTGGACCTTCTTCACCGTGTCAACATGGAGAACTGCAAGTCCACCTTCACTCCACTTGCTACGTTCGAGAGTCTATCACGCCATACTGGTGCACCTCTGGGTTCTGGTGACTCTTTCAGGTATCGGAGTGTGGTTGGTGCTCTTCACTACTTAACACTCACTCGTCCCGATATCTCCTTCGTTGTGAACAAAGTCTGCCAGTTTCTGTCTCAGCCTACAGAGGTCCATTGGGAAGTTGTTAAGCGCATTTTGAGGTATGTGAAAGGTACACTAAACACAGGGCTTCAAATTCGCAAATCACAGTTTACTGGAGTTAGTATATTCACAGATGCAGACTGGACAGGCTGTGTTGATGACAGACGCTCCATAGGTGGTTTTGCTATATTCGTTGGACCTAATCTTATATCTTGGAGTTCCAAGAAACAACCTACGGTCTCGAGATCTAGTACTGAGGCAGAGTATAAGGCGTTGGCCAATGGAGCTGCCGAAGCCATTTGGATAGACACAGTTCTCAGGGAACTTGGAGTTTCACGGCAGTGCACCCCCATTTTGTGGTGTGATAACTTAGGGGCTACGTACCTGACGGCAAATCCACTATTCCATGCTCGGACTAAACACATTGAGATTGGTTTCCATTTTGTGAGAGAACGAGTAGTTGCAGGCGCATTGGATGTCAGGTTCATTTCAACAGATGATCAGCTAGCGGATGTATTTACTAAACCCGCTACACGGCAGATGCTAGACCGATTTAGGATCAATCTGAATCTTGTATGTAGTTCAGATTGAGGGAGCATGTAAAATAGGGTCTAGTTTACATATTGTATTTGTATACATACAGGGACTCGTATGTAATTGTAACACCCTGATCATCTATATATATGAAGACGTGAGGTGGATACACCACCCACGCAAAACCCTAAACCCTTGGTTTTGACTCAGAGACCTTCCTTCCTCCCTCCTCAGCGGTGGCGCCCCATCTCTTCCACCCATGGGTGAGGCGGGAGAGATGGCTACGGACGCGGCAGCTATCATCGCTCTTCCGGTGACGAAGATCTGTGGGCGGTCTGCACCAACCTACGGCGGAGCAGCGCTATGGAGGCCGATCCGGTCCACCCCCTCCTTTGGTATCAGCGGGACATGGCAAATGGGGGAGCTTGCTTTCTACTACGCGAGAAGGGTCAGATCGTTTGCAGCAAGGGGTCGGGAGAAGCAACACCATGATACATGGTGTTTGCAACAAGGGCAGTAACGTCAAAATCCCCGGCGTTTTCATGTGATGCAGCAACACGAACAGGTTCGGCGTTTTCATGTGGAACAGCAACACAAACGGGTTCGGTGTTTTTATGCGAAGAAGAAACGTCTTGATCTGTAACGTTGTCAAAAAGTTTAGATCGTGAAATATCGGGCAGGGTTCATTTTATGCTATAGTTCAAAGATAAGATCAATACAGTGATTTTGGCCTTAATCTTGCTGCCGGTGCTGCTGCACGCACGGTTCATGACTGCGAGGAATATTCTTTGCTTGTTGTCCGTGATAAAATAATCCATCCTTCCTTCTCAATGCAATCTTTCTTCTGCATGTGAATCGGCGCCCGAACACCTGAGATACATGAGAAGCAACACTGCTCCAATTTTTTGGTGAATTAAAATGCCAACAATGCGCAATCTTCCACTGTGCGTCTATTTTTGGAGAGCGCCTTCCAAGTTGCAACAGATATCTGAAACCTGTGTATGTGTATTTTCCAAACGTTCGCGTCTACGCAGATTCGACTGTCGGGCGTATATGTCAATCGTGCGCCTCACTGTCCCCGTATCTCCTTGAGTTATGACAAGCTGGATTGCGCAACATAATGTGTGCTACAGGGGAATGTGATGCCACCATACTGTGGGATGGGATTATGCGTTATGCGTAATGCTTTGCAATGGTCCAGGCCGTCCAGCGCGACCGTACGCCCCTTGCTTCCTTCCCCGGGTAGCGTATCGATTGCCGGCCTGTATGAACAGCTGACCTGTGGCTGATGTGGACTGTGCACTGGTATGAGGCGATGCCGCGTCGATCGCCCACAAGACGCCGTGTAAACGCGGAGCTTTCCTGCTTTATCCGGCTCGGATCTTTTCGCATCGCCGTGAAAGGCACGTTCATGTGAGGCCTTCTTTTCCGGGCTGCGTTCTCGTGTTGTTTTCTAGCTAGCTTTCTGCGTCACTGCGTTAGCCGGTAACATGGGTTCGTTAAGATGTCCAACCAACTCAAATACTCAATGCCTTCCAAATTGGAGTACGGGTCCCTCGTAATATTTACACACCTTGCAGGGGCTTCCCTCAACCATATTTACCTCCTTTTCTTTTTGCAGTGCTGGACCAATGGAACCAATACTAAGAACATCTATAACCGGATCCTGCAAATCTGGATCCTCAAATGTCCGCGAATACGTCCGGACACATTCGCTGACACTGACCGGTTACGTCTCAAATGATTGATTCTACAACCGGACATCTCATATTACGATCTTCAAATCCATACAAACACATGCAAGATATGAAATCTACGTACTACGTACAACCTATCTACTCCTCGTCAGAGATGTCGACGATCTTCATGCCCTCCGGCGAATGAATGGCCGCTTGCCGCAGCTTCGCCCCCTCCGGCGCCTCTGGTTGCTCCACTGCGGCCTCATCCGCCTCAATCTCCGCCTCCAACTCGTCGAAGATGGCGTTGGCCTCCGCCTGCCTCTGTCGGATGAGCCGACAGTTGGCCTCCACCTCGGCCTCATTCCGGATGGAATCTAGGATGCCCTGCTGCTCCGCCATCTTCTTCGATTGGGTGACGACGAACTCCGCCTCCGCCTCCGTCATGCTCAAGTCGGGAGCCTTCTCCTCCGGGTCGTCTTCCTCCATGGCCTCCAGCTGCTCCTCCTCTTGCTGCTGTTGCTCCTCCTTCCCCTCGTCCTCCTCTGTCTTCGACGAGTCTGTAGGGAGACACGCAACGATGTCGGCGACATGACGAGACTGCATCTCCGCCTCGATTTGCAGGCCCCGCTCCGGAGTGAGCTGCGCATAGGTGGTGATGAGCCACCGGACGATCCCGACGGAGAGGGAACTGCGAGAGGAGGCGTACGGGCTTAGGTGGCGACGAAGAGAAGGAGGAGGCAGATGAGCTAGGGCTGGGGGTCCGACCGCCTTAAATAGTCGGCCTCGGCATCGAGCGGGGAGCCGTAGTGGCGCCACGCGGCGTTCACACCGCGTCAACGATCAAGGCGCCCGTCGGACCATCAGGTTTCCCGGCGAGTTCGCATGGGGCCAAGCCGTCAGGCTGACGTGGCGGGCGTGCCCAGGCTCCCCCAATATCCGCCCCATATTTGGGCTGGAAATGGGAGTGCCGGTCAATCCGAACGTCTGAGGCCAGTTTAGGAGGCCCGTCTGGGTCGCAATTTCAAGACCGGGCAGTAAACGGACGACCTGCATGGGTGTTCGAGAAGGATTTGAGGGATCCTGCTGTACATGCTCTAACATCAAGAAACCTCGCGCGATTGCTGTTGAACAAGTTCATTTTAACATATAGAGTAGAATGTTATGGTAGGGGAGCGGCCGTGGGCGGCTCGTTAACAGTACTAGTGGTGGACTTGGAATCTCTATTTTTTATGATGTTTGAGATGTTTTGTATTTTTAATGAACTTTTATAATAGATTTCTTCTTTTCTGCAAAAGTTAAAAAAATGAAATATAATTAAATTTGGCGACACTAATGCGTGTTGCATTGTTGAGAGGTCCTCATGTATATATCAAAGAAAAACAAATGTGAAAACACGATACAGAAATAGAGAACATAAATCTTAAAACAAAGGTATAACATATCCCAATTACATGTGATGGGATTTTAAATCTACCTAAAGCGCAACTAATGCATGCCGCATACAAGAGAGACTCTCATGTCGTGATCCGATGAATGTTACTGGATCAAACTAACAAATCCTACGGCTATAGAATTTTCACAATAAAAAAACAAGCATACACGGCAATATTTATTTAATAACATTGGCAACAAGTGCCTTAGGGCTTCAAGGAGTTCTTGAGAGGGTGAAAGGCAAATGATGCTACTGATAATAGAAAAAGTAAATCCAATCTATTTACTGTGAGTGTGTCATTGATAGCAAAGCTGAAACTATAGAGCAAAATTCTAATGAATGGAGGCTAAGATATGAATGGAAAGCTCAGTTTATCCAAATTTATGAGATGGAAGAGTTCTATTGGCAGAAAAGAGGAGGTCTGCTACAGAAACACTGTTTATTCCCATAAAAATGCAAATGAAAGGAATAGAAAGAATAGCATTTCTATCAAGGAAGATGGTGAGAAATCTATACATTCTCCAAAAGAGCTAAGAGAGAATATAAATTCATACTAGAAAGTGGATTTAACTTAGTGGAGCTAGAAAATGTATTATGCAATTCATGCTGGTTTAAAAAGTACTCCCTCCATCCCAAAATAAGTGACTCAACTTTGTACTAAAGTTAAAAGAAAGTTGAGTCATTTTTAGCTACTTATTTTGGGACGAAGTGTTGGAAATACGCCATGGAGGCAATAATAAATTGGTTATTATCCATGCTATAATTGTATTGATTGGAAACTCAAATACATGTGTGGATACATAGACAAAACACTGTCCCTAGTAAGGCTCTAGTTGACTAGCTCGTTGATCAAAGATGGTCAAGGTTTCCTAACCATAGACAAGTGTTGTCACTTGATAACGGGATCACATCATTAGGAGAATCATGTGATGGACAAGACCCAAACTATGAACGTAGCATATTGATCGTGTCGTTTTATTGCTATTGTTTTCTACGTGTCAAGTATTTATTCCTATGACCATGAGATCATATAACTCACTTGCACCGGAGGAATACCTTGTGTGCATCAAACGTCGCAACGTAACTGGGTGACTATAAAGGTGCTCTACAGGTATCTCCAAAGGTGTCCGTTGAGTTAGTATGGATCAAGACTAGGATTTGTCACTCTGTGTCACGGAGAGGTATCTCGGGGCCCACTCGGTAATACAACATCACACACAAGCCTTGCAAGCAATGTGACTGAGTGAAAGTCACGGGATCTTGTATTATGGAACGAGTAAAGAGACTTGCCGGTAACGAGATTGAAATAGGTATGCGGATACCGACGATCGAATCTCGGGCAAGTAACATACCGAAGGACAAAGGGAATGACGTACGGGATTATATGAATCCTTGACACTGAGGTTCAACCGATAAGATCTTCGGAGAATATGTAGGATCCAATATGGGCATCCAGGTCCCGCTATTGGATATTGACCAAGGAGTGTATCGGGTCATGTCTACATAGTTCTCGAACCCGCAGGGTCTGCACACTTAAGGTTCGATGATGTTTTAGTATAGTTGAGTTATATGTGTGGTTACCGAATGTTGTTCGGAGTCCCGGATGAGATCACGGACGTCACGAGGGTTTCCGGAATGGTACGGAAATGAATATTTATATATATATGATGGTTTCATTTGGTCACCGAAAAGTTTTGGGCAATTCTGGGAGTGTACCGAGAGTGACGAATGGGTTCCGGGAGTTCACCGAGAGGGGCCCACCCACCCGGGAGTGAGCCCAAGGCACTAGGATGGCACCACAAGTTCTTAGTGGGCTGGTGGGGTCAGCCCAAGGGGCCCATGGTGCCACATAAGAAAATACCAAAAGAAAATAAAAGAAAAAGGGAAAGAGAGAGGTGGGAAGGAAGAGGAGGACTCCTCCTTCCCAAACTGAATTGGAGGAGGAGTCCTCCTCCTCCCTTGGCCGGCGCACCCTTGAGGCCTTGTGCCTCAAGGCTAGCCCTCCCCCTCCCTCCTATATATATATATATTGGTGATTTAAGGCTGATTTGAGACACAACTTTGCCACGTGCAACTCAAGCCTATTCCACATAGTTTTACCTCTAGATTAGATTTCTACGGAGCTCGCGCAGAGCCCTGCAGGAATAGATCATCACCAACACCTGCGCACCGTTACGCGGCCGGAGAACTCATCTACTTCTCTGTCTTTCTTGCTGGATCAAGAAGGCCGAGATCATCGTCGAGCTGTACGTGTGCTGAACGCGAAGGTGCCATCCGTTCGGCGCTTGATCGAAACAGATCGTGGGACGGATCACGGAACGGTTCGTGGGACGGTTCGAGGGATGTGAAGATGTTCCACTACATTAACCGCGTTTCTTAACGCTTCCCGCTGTGCGATCTACAAGGGTACGTAGATCCAATCTACTCTCATAGATGGACATCACCATGATAGGTCTTCGTGCTCGTAGGATTTTTTTTGTTTCCCATGCAACGTTCCCCTTCAGTGGCATCATGAGCTAGGTTCATGCGTAGATGTTATCTCGAGTAGAACACAAAAGGTTTTGTGGACGGTGATGTTCGATTTGCTTCCCTCCTTAGTCTTTGCTCGATTCGGCGGTATTGTTGGATTGAAGCGGCCCAGACCGACATAACTCGTACGCTTACGAGAGACTGGTTTCATCGACTGACATGCAACCTCGTTGCATAAAGATGACTGGCAGGTGCCTGTTTCTTCAACTTTAGTTGAATTGGTTTTGACCGAGGTGGTCCTTGGAGAGAGGTTAAATAGCAATTTGCACATATCTATTGTGGTTTTTGCGTAAATAAGATGCGATCATACTAGATACCCATAGCAGCCACGTAAAACATGCAACAACAAATTAGAGGACGTCTAACTTGTTTTTGCAGGGTATGCTTGTGATATGATATGGCCAATGACGTGATGTGATATATTGGATGTATGAGATGATCATGTTGTAATAGTTAATATAGACTTGCACGTCGATGCTACGACAACCGGCAGGAGCCATAGGGTTGTCTTTAAACTAACGTTTGTGTTGGCAGATGCGTTTACTATATTTCTAGGTCGTAACTTTAGTAGTAAGAGCATAGATAGCACGACAACCTCGATGGCGACACATTGATGGAGATCATGGTGTGGCACCGCTGACAAGGTGATCATGCCGGTCCTTTGGTGATGGAGATCAAGAAGCACAAGATGATGGCCATGTCATGTCACTTATGAATTGCATGTGATGTTAACCCTTTTATGCACCTTATTTTTCTCAGAACGACGGTAGCATTATAAGGTGATCTCTCACTAAAATTTCAAGATGAAATTGTGCTCGCCCCGACTCTGCACCGTTGCGACAGTTCTTCGTTTCGAGACACCACGTGATGATCGGGTGTGATAGACTCAACGTTCACATACAACGGGTGCAAAATAGTTGCACACGCGGAACACTCAGGTTAAACTTGACGAGCCTAGCATGTGCAGACATGGCCTCGGAACGCATGAGACCGAAAGGTCGATCATGAATCGTATAGTTGATATGATTAGCATAGAGATGCTTACCACTGAAACTATTCTCAACTCACGTGATGATGGGGCTTGAGTTAGTGAATTTGGATCATGTACCACTCAAATGACTAGAGAGATGTACTTTTTGAGTGGGAGTTTATTAAGTAATTTGATTAGTTAAACTCTAATTATCATGAACATAGTCAAAAGGTCTTTGCGAATTATGATGTAGCTTGCACTATAGCTCTATTGTTTTTTATATGTTCCTAGAGAAAATTTAGTTGAAAGGTGATAGTAGCAACTTTGCGGACTGAGTCCGTAAAACTGAGGATTGTCATCATTGCTGCGCAGAAGGCTTATGTCCTTAATCCACCACTCGGTGTGCTGCACCTCGAGCGTCGTTTGTGGATGTTGTGAACATCTGAGTTACACGTTTTTGATGACTACGTGATAGTTCAATGCGTAATACTTAATGGCTTAAAAGCAAGGCGTCGAAGACGTTTTGAAACGTCATGGAACATAAGAGATGTTCTAAGGGATGAAATTGAGATTTCATGCTCGTGCCCTTGTTGAGAGGTATGAGACCTCCGACAAGATTCTTTGTCTACAAAGTGAAGGAGGAAAGCTCAATCGTTGAGCATGTTCTCAGATTGTCTGAGTACAACAATCGCTTGTATCAAGTGGGAGTTAATCTTCTAGATGAGATAGTGATGGTTCTTCAAAGTCACTGCCACTAAGTTGCTAGAGCTTCGTGATGAACTATAACATATCAAGGATAGATATGATGTCCCTTGAGCGATTCGCAATGTTTGACACTGCGAAAGTAGAAATCAAGAAGGAGCATCAATTGTTGATGGTTAAAACCACCAGTTTCAAGAAAGACAAGGGCTAGAAGGGATACTTCATGAAACGACAAACCAGTTGTTGCTCTAATGAAGAAGCCCAAGATTGAACCCAAACCCGAGACTAAGTCCTTCTTTTATGAGGGGGGACGGTCACTGAGGCGGAGCTACCCTAGATACTTGGTAGATGAGAAGGCTAGCAAAGTCAAGGAAAGTATATTTGATATACATGATATTGATATGTACTTTACTAGTACTCCTAGTAGCACGAGGGTATTAGATACTGGTTCGATTGCTAAGTGATTAGTAACTCGAAATAAAAGCTACGGAATAAACAGAGACTAGCTAAAGGCAAGGTGACGGTAAGTGTTGGAAGTGATTCCAAGGTTGATGTGATCAAACATCGCACGCTCCCTCTACCATCGGGATTGGTGTTAAACCTAAATAATTGTTATTTGGTGTTTGCATTGAACATGAACATGATTGGATCGTGTTTATTGCAATACGATTATTCATTTAAAGAAAATAATGGTTATTCTATTTGCTTGAATAATTACCTTCAATGGTTTATTGAATCTCGATCGTAGTGTTACACATGTTCATAATATTAGTGCCAAAAGATACAAAGTAATAATGATAGTACCACTTACTTGTGGCACTGCCGCTTGAGTCATGTTGGTGTAAAATGCATGAAGAAGCTCCATGATGATGGATCTTTGTACTCACTCATTTTTGAAACGTTTGAGACATGCAAACCATACCTGTTGGTATAAACGCATGAAGAAACTCCATGCAGATGGATCGTTTGGATTCACTTGATTTTGAATCACTTGAGACATGCAAAATCATATCACATGGAACAAGAAAGTGACTTGTTGGAAGCAATGCATTTTGATGTGTGCAGTCCAATGAGTGTTGACGCACGAGTGGATATCGTTATGTTCTTATTTAACTGACGATTTGAGTAGATATAGGAGTATTTGCTTGATGAATCGCAAGTCTGACATGTTGAAAAGTTCAAAGCTATTTCAGAGTGAAGATCGTCGTGACAAGAGGATAAACTGTCGGCGATATGATCATAGAGATGAATATCTGAGTTGCGAGTTTTTGGTAAACAGTTAAGACAATGTGGAAATTGTTTCACAATTCACGCCACCTAGAACACCATAGTGTGATGATGTGTCTAAACGTCATAGCCACACCCTATTCGATATGGTGCATGCTATGATGTCTCTTATCGAATTGCCACTATCGTTTATGGGTTATGCATTAGAGACAACCGCATTCACTATAAATAGGGCACCGCGTATTTCCGTTGAGATGACACAGTATAGACTATGGTTTGGAGAAACCTAAGCTGTCGTTTCTTGAGAGTTTGGGGCTGCGACGCTTATGTGAAAAAGTTTCAGTCGGATAAGCTCGAACCCAAAGCGGATAAATGCATCTTCATAGGATATCCAAAATAGTTGGATACATCTCCTATCTCAGATCCGGAAGCAAAGTATTTGTTTCTAGAAACGGGTCTTTTCTCGAGGAAAGGTTTCTCTCAAAAGAATTGATTGGGAGGGTGATGGAACTTGATGAGGTTAGTGAACCGTCACTTCAACCAGTGTGTAGCAGGGCGCCGGAAGTTGTTCATGTGGCGTCTACACCAATGGAAGTGGAAACTGATGACGGTGATCATTGAGCTTCGGATCAAGTTACTACAAACCTCGTAGGTCGACAAGATCGCGTACTACTACAGAGTGGTACAGTAACCTTGTCTTGGAGGTCATGTTGTTGAACAACAATGAACCTACGAGCTATGGAGAAGTGATGGTGGGCCCGGATTCCGACAAATGGTTGGAGGCCATGAAATTCGAGAGAGGATCCATGTATGAAAACAAAGTGTAGACTTTGGAAGAACTACTTGATGGTCGTATGACTGTTAAGTAAAGATGAATCTTTAAAAGGAAGACAAACGATGATGGTGAAAAGTCACCATTAAGAAAAGCTCGACTTATCGCAAAGATGTTTCCGACAAGTTCACAGAGTTGACTATGATGAGACTTTCTCACTCGTAGCGATGCTAAAAATCTGTTGGAATTATGTTAGCAATTGCTGCATTGTTTGTGAAATATTGCACATAGGATATCAAAACATTGTTTCCTCGACGGTTTCCTTGAGGAAAGGTTGTGTGTGATACAACCAGAAGGTTTTGTCAATCCTAAGGATGCTAACAAGTATGCAAGCTCCAGCGATCCTTCTATGGACTGGTGCAAGCATCTCGGAGTTGGAATATACGCTTTGATGAGATGATCAAAGCTTTAGGGTTTGTACAAGGTTTATGAGAAACTTGTATCTCCAAAGAAGTGAGTGGGAGAACTATAGAATTTCTGATAAGTGTATGTGGTTGACATATTGAAGATCGGAAGTAATGTAGAATTTCTGTGAAGCATAAAGGGTTGTTTGAAAGGAGTTTTTCAAAGGAAAACCTGGATAGAGCTACTTCAACATTGAGCATCAAGATCTATAGATATAGATCAAAACACTTAATAGAACTTTCAATGAAATGCATGCCTTGAAAAGTTTTTGAAGGAGTTCAAAATAGATCAGCAAAGAAGGAGTTCTTGGTTGTGTTGTAAGGTGTGAATTTGAGTGAGACTCAAAAGCCCGATCACAACAGAAGAAAGAGAAAGGATGAAGGTCATCCCCTATGCCTTAGCCGTAGGCTCTAAAGTATGCCAAGCTGTGTACCGCACCTAATGTGTGCCTTGCCATGAGTCTGTCAAGGGGTACAAAAGGTGATCGAGGATAGAATCACTAAAACATCGGTCAAAGTTATCCTTAGTAACTAGTGGACTAGTAATTTTTCTCGATTATGGAGGTGGTTAAAGAGTTCGTCGTAAAGGCTTACATCGATGCAAGCTTTGACACTAATCTGAATAAACTATGAGTAGTAAAACGGATTCGTATAGTAGAGTAGATATTTGGAGTATTTCCGAATAGCACGTAGTAGGAGCATCTGTAAGATGACATAAAGATTTGTAAAGCACACACGGATCTGAAAGATTTAGAACCGTTGACTAAAACCTCTCTCACGAGCAAGACGTGATCAAACCCCAGAACTATATGGGTGTTGGATTCGTTAAAATCACATGCTGATGTGAACTAGATTATTGACTCTAGTGCAAGTGGGAGACTCTTGGAAATATGCCCTAGAGGCAATAATAAATTGATTATTATTGTATTTCTTTTGTTCGTGATAATCGTTTATTATCCATGCTATAATTGTATTGATTGGAAACTCAAATACATGTGTGGATACATAGACAAAACACTGTCCCTGGTAAGCCTCTCGTTGACTAGATCGTTGATCAAAGATGGTCAAGGTTTCCTAACCATAGACATGTTGGGGAACGTTGCATGGGAAACAAAAAATTTCCTACGCACACGAAGACCTTTCATGGCGATGTCCATCTACGAGAGGAGATTTTGATCTACGTACCCTTGTAGATCACACAGCAGGAAGCGTTAAGAAACGCGGTTGATGTACTGGAACATCTTCACGTCCCTCGATCAGCCCCACGAACCGTCCCGCGATCCGTACCATGAACCGTCCCGCGATCCGTCCCCCGAACCATCTCGCGATCCGTTGCACGGACCGTCTTGCGATCCGTATCACGATCCGTTCCGATCTAGTGTCGAACGGACGACACCTCCGCGTTCAGCACACGTACAGCTCGACGATGATCTCGGCCTTCTTGATCCAGCAAGCAAGATGGAGAAGTAGATGAATTCTCCGACAGCGTGACGACAACCCGGTGGTGGTGAAGGATCTACTCCTGCAGGGCTCCGCCCGAGCTCCGAAGAAATACGATCTAGAGATAAAACTATGGTGTCTAGATCTGATTTGCACGTGGCAAAAGTTGTCTCAAATCAGCCCTAAATCACCAGTATAAATAGGAGGGAGGGGGAGGAGACTTTCCTTGAGGACCAAGTCCTCAAGGTGCGCCGGCCAAGAGGGAGAGTAGGACTCCTACTCCAATCCTACCCAAAATAGGATTGGAAAGTGGAGTCCTTCTCTTCCTTCCCACCTTTTCCTTTTTTTTCTTTCTTTGGTTTTTCTCTTATGGCGCATAGGGCTTATTGGGCTGTCCCACCAGCCCACTAAGGGCTGGTGCGCCACCCATAAGTCGTTTGGGCTTCCCCCGGGAGGGTTGCCCAACTCCCGGTGAACTTCCGGAACCCATTCGTCACTCCCGGTATATTCCCACTAATGCCCGAAAACTTTCCGGTGATCAAATGAAGTCATCCTATATATCAATCTTCGTCTCCGGACCATTGTGGAAACCCTCGTGACGTCCATGATCTCATCCGGGACTCCGAAAAACATTCGGTAACCACGCATATAACTCAACTATACTAAAACATTGTCGAACCTTAAGTGTGCAGACCCTGCGGGTTCGAGAACTATGTAGACAAGCCCCGAGGTACTCCTCGGTCAATATCCAATAGCGGGACCTGGATGCCCATATTGGATACTACATATTCTCCGAAGATCTTATCGGATGAACCTTAGTGTCAAGGATTCATGTAATCCCGTATGTCATTCCCTTTGTCCTTCGGTATGTTACTTGCCCGAGATTCGATCGTCGGTATCCGCATACCAATTTCAATATCATTACCAACAAGTCTATTTACTCGTTCTGTAATACAAGATCTCGTGACTTACACTTAGTCATATTGCTTGCAAGGCTTGTGTGTGATGTTGTATTACCGAGTGGGCCCCGAGATACCTCTTTGTCACACGGAGTGACAAATCCCAGTCTTGATCCATACTAACTCAACGGACACCTTCGAAGATACCTGTAGAGCACCTTTATAGTCACCCAGTTACGTTGTGACGTTTGATGCACACAAGGTATTCCTCCGGTGCTAGTGAGTTATATGATCTCATGGTCATAGGAACAAATACTTGACACGTAGAAAACAATAGCAATAAAATGCCACGATCAATATGCTACGTTCATAGTTTGGGTCTCGTCCATCACATGATTCTCCTAATGATGTGGTCCCGTTATCGAGTGACAACAATTGTCTATGGTCAGGAAACCTTGACCATCTTTCATTAACGAACTAGTCAACTAGAGGCTCACTAGGGACAGTGTGTTGTCTATGTATCCACACATGTATTTGAGTTTCCAATCAATACAATTATAGCATGGATAATAAACTATTATCACAAACAAAGAAATATAATAATAACTAATTTATTATTGCCTCTAGGGCATATTTCCAACAGTCTCCCACTTGCACTAGAGTTAATAATCTAGTTCACATCACCATGTGATTTTAACGAATCCAACACCCATATAGTTCCGGGGTCTAGTCACGTCTTGCTCATGAGAGAGGGTTTAGTCAATGTTCTGAATCATTCAGATCCGTGTGTGCTTTACAAATGTTTATGTCATCTTATACATGCTGCTACTACGTGCTATTCGGAAATACTCCAAATATCTACTCTACTATACGAATCTGTTTTACTACTCATAGTTATTCGGATTAGTGTCAAAGCTTGCATCAACGTAACCCTTTACGACGAACTCTTCAACCACCTCCATAATCGAGAAAAATTCCTTAGTCTATTAGCTACTAAGGATATTTTTGACCGTTGTTCAGTGATACAATCTCGGATCACTCTCTTTACCTCTTAACAAACTTGTGGCAAGGCACACATCAGGCGCGGTACACATCATGGAATACTGTAGAGTCTATGGCTAAGGCATAGGGGACGACCTTCGTCCTTTCTCTTTCTTCTCCCATGGTTGGGCTTTTGAGTCTTACTCATATTCACACCTTACAACACAGCCAAGAACTGTTTCTTTGCTGATCTATTTTGAACTCCTTCAAAAACTTGTCAAGCCATGCATTTCATTTGAAAGTTCTATTAAGCGTTTTGATCTATCTCTATAGATCGTGATGCTCAATGTTCAAATAGCTCTATCCAGGTCTTCCTTTGAAAAACTCCTTTTAAACAACCTTTATGCTTTACACAAATTCTACATCACTTCTGATCAACAATATGTCAACCACATATACTTTATCAGAAATACTATAGTGCTCCCCCTCACTTCTTTGGAAATACAAGTTTCTCATAAACCTTGTACAAACCCAAAAGCTTTGATCATCTCATCCAAGCATATATTCCAACTCTGAGATGCTTGCACCAGTCCATAAAAGGATTGCTGGAGCTTTGTCACACCCAAGATGCGACCCTATCCTCAATTTGGCACGAGGGCCTCGTCAGGGATAGAAGCGCATCTCGTCGTGTCGCAAGAATGGATATCGTTACAAGTACAAGTACTGAAAAGAAGAGATATATGTATATATATAGAATTGGCTTACACTCGCCACAAGCTACATCAAAGTCACATCAGTACAATACATCAACATCATGAATAAGAGCAGGGTCCCACTACGGACGAAAACAAATGAGAAAATAAGAACGATGTCCATCCTTGCTATCCCAGGCTGCCGGCCTGGAACCCATCCTAGATCTACGAAGAAGAAGAAGAAGAAGAAGCAACTGCAAATGAACAATCAACGTGCTCGCGTCACATAACCTTTACCTGAACCTGCAACTGGTGTTGTAGTAATCTGTGAGTCACACGGGACTCAGCAATCTCATTTCCAAAGGTATCAAGACTAGCAAAGCTTAATAGGTGAGGCATGGTTAAGTGGTGAGGTTGCACCAGCGGCTAAGCATATATTTGGTGGCTAAACTTACGAGTACAAGAAAATAAGAGGGGGAAGATCTACGCATAGCGGACGTGAACTACTGGTGATCAAATGAATGATCCTGAACACCTACCTACGTCAGATATAACCCCACCGTGTCCTCTATCGGAGAAGGAACTCACGAAAGAGACAGTCACGGTTACGCACTCAGTTGGCATATTTTAATTAAGTTAACTTTAAGTTATCTAGAACCACTGTTAAACAAAGTTTCCACATCGCCACATAACCGCGGGCACGGCTTTCCGAAAGATTTAACCCTGTAGGGGTGCTCCAACTAGTCCATCACAAATTACCACAAGCCGCATAGAAATCCTCGATCACGACACTCGTGATCTCGTCGGATTCCTTAGTGGAAAACCTCAACTCTGATATTACCCAAAGCATCACCGGAATCCCGATGCACAAGATATCTCGTCAAAGGTAAAACTAATACAGCAAGGCCACCCGGCGTGTCGACGATCCGGATAGGAGCCGCGTATCTTATTCTTAGAACACGTCGGATGAGCGACGCGTACAGTGGTCTGATAGAAATCTCCCAAGTTGCCCTAGGTTGGCCCCGCACAATGCTCTGTTTTGGACCAGCACCATCAGCACTGGCCCTCCATGTATTATGTAGAATTACTCCTCAGGTTCATGACTCCCTATGCTTTCAGTATTAACAAAACTATTATGTTGGGCAAATGTAGTACCAATGTTGGGCCTTGCCAGACCAGCTTTAATCTAAAACGAATTATCAAGGGGGTCCCCATAACAACCCTGATCGTGTTAGGAGCGCTCAATTATGGAACATAACACCGGTAGCCGAAACTAAGGGGGCAAAGGTGGAACAAAACACCAGGCTAGAAAGGCCGAGCCTTCCACCTTTTACCAAGTATATAGGTGCATTAAATTAAATAGCATTTAATATGGTGATATAACAAGGAACCCATGTTTCACATGGAAGGAACTGCACCTGCAATTAGCAACACTAACACAGGGTTAAGCAAGAAGTGACATAGCCAATCAATGGTTTGCTAGGTTGAACAGATTGAAGGTTTTCATGGCATTGTTGAGAGCCTCATATTTAACATGTGGTAGGCAACGAGACATAACGATAGCATCGAATAACTAGCATGGCAATGATAGTAATGGTATCTGGGGAAATGGTCATCTTGCCTGAGATCCCACTTGGAAGAAGAATGACTCCGTGAAGTCGGCGAACCAACGTAGTTGAACGGGTCCTCACATTCCGACACGCTTGCGGAACTCTATCGAGACGGAGCGAACCGGAAACATACATCAACAAAGATATTCACCACACGATGCACAACATGATGCACAACCTACTTTGATGCAGGAACAGGTCAAAATGCAAGGCATGGCATGGCAATTCACCTCATGCAACTCTACACATTAAGTGAAGCTCGATATGCAACGAGTTGCATATCGACGAAACTCCACGTTTAATTATTTAGTTTACTCCCGATTATTTACACGGCAATATTAAACTGTTGTTAACATGGCAAGGGGTGAAGCGGTGATCCTACATGACATCCTAGTCGGGTAACAAGCGAGACACAGATCGGAGCTATGTTACAATAGACATGCAACACAAGATATCATGCCATGAATGCGTCATGCATGCAAGTTCAAACATCACGGGCAAGAAGAGAAAGAAACAGGTGTCGCCACGGCGAGCGAGAGGGAACCATGGCGGCAAGACGGAAACGAAGCCACGGCAACGTTCCTATCCCGATAACTCGTCGAGATATCGTGCCAACGAATAGGGAGCGTGTGCGGTTACACTAAATAAAGAATGGGGTGATCCCGCTACCGGGTTCCCATGTATCGAGGGCGCGACGAAAGAGAGACAACGTGCAACGGGCAAACATACGGCGCAAGCGTACATACATCATATGCATTCGGTTCACGACAACGTCCCAGCGGTATACCTTTGAAGTGTGCATATCGAAGGGGTTCGGTTCGTAGCAGACGTCGTGGAAGTCGGGTCTCGTCGATGGTAGTCGTTCGCTTGGCGTTGTGGTCCACGGGTCTTTGGCGTCGCTATTCGAACACGTTTCGGGGGTCGTCGAGGACGTAGTTGTACACGGCGAGCTTGTTGGTTCCATGAAGGTGGGGATGGCAGGCGACACAACAACAAACATGCATCAGCGCCGGCAAACGACGCAAGCAGAAGCTAGCAATAGCAATAAGCAAAGCATCTACAAGCAGCTACTAACAACAACTAACAACCTAGCCTAATCAACTACAGCTAGCAGCAAGCAACTACAGCAGCCTAGCAACTAGTACTAGCAGCAAAGCATGCAAAAGCAAGGGTAGCAACATCTACTACGCAACAGCAGCCACTCGGCATGCAGGCAAACAGCAAGCAGCTACAACAAGCTCGGCAACAGCAACTAAGCCACGGCCATCAACAGCAGCAAGCAGGGCAGGCAAACTGCAAGGCATCGGCTACAGCAACTAATAGCACTAAGCCGGCAGTAACTAACAACGCGGTAGGTAGGCCAGCAAGAGCAGCAACAGCCAACACGGCAACTAACAACAGCATGGCACATCAGGCAGCAGCGGCTAGCATCAGCAGCATAGCAGCGGCAAGGCAATGGCAGCAGCAAACAATAACAGCAAGCATCGGCGTGCGTAGCAGCAAAACACCAGCAGCTAGAGGCAAAAAGCAACAGCACCAGCATCTGGCAGGCGCGCATCAGGCCAGCAACGAGGCGGCAACGATGGAGGTCCTCGGCCCGGCCACGGGAAAGGGGCAAGGAGGTCGCGGCACGGCGAGGGACGCGGGGAGGCGGCGAGGCGGGCGCGGCGCACTGGCGTGGCCGCGCAGCTCGAGAAGGCATAGGCGAGGCGGAGCAGGGGAACGGCGAGGCGAGGCGCGCGGCAGCAAGGTCGGGCACCGGCGGCTGCGCGGGCGGGGACCAGAGAGGCGGCTCGCGAGCAGGGAGGCGGCCGGCAGGGGCTGTTGAGCACGGTGGCCTAGGGCGCGGGGAGGCGGCGCTGCGCGGGGAACGGCGGCGCTGGGACGAGAAGGCGAGGTCGGCAAGGCGGGTTGCGCGTGGGGGGAGCAGGGGCGACGGCAGGGGCACTCCTCGCAGCAAACGGCGGCCGGCGGCGCGCTCGGGTCGAGGGATGAAAGGGCAGGTTGGCGAGGAAGAGGGACAGGATCGGGGCAGATGGGAGGTTGCGCGAGGGGGGAGGTGAGAGACGAGGGACGAGGGGGATCGGCTTCTGGCGCTAGGTTAGGGGACCTCGGCCTTGGACCAAGTGGGCCTCCTCCTCTCTCTTTTGCTTTTTTCTATCTTTTTTAAAAAACAGAAAATGACACTCCAAAAGAAAAAGATTTAACAACATAAAACAAATGATTTTGGCTCCTTGAAAAATATACCCCAACTATAAAATAGATTGGGCATTTAAAAGAAATAAAAAATAAACCTTTTTTTAAGAATAAAATAAAACCCTTTAACAAGAGAACAAAAACAAACCCCTTTTAAAGGAGAAAACAAAATGAGACTTTATTTTGTAAAATAAAAAAAGAGGAGAAATAAAAGAAAAACCCAAGGGTTGCCCCCACATTTAATAAAAGGACTTTTTTAAAAAAGAAGACGAACCTTTTTAAATAGGGGTTAAAACGAAGACTGAGCAAAACCACAAAAACGAAATAAGAGGGGAGAGGAGGGGAGTTACTATCGCACTAAGACTCGGAGAGCACTCGAAGCACACACACTCAAAACACCACACGCGACAGACGATGCAAGATGCCATGCATGATGCGACGATGCAAACTAAATGACGATGCAACAAAATAAAATAACCACACGACGGAAATGGAAAATAAAGGGGAATCTTCTCGGACGTCGGCATCGGGCTGTCACAACTCTCCTACACTACAAGAGGATCTCGCCGTGAGATCCAAGAATGAAAGGGGAAGAGGACGAGAAAGCAAAAGGTAAAACTTAGTCGCTTCTTTGACAAACGAGTGAAACCAACGATCCTTGAAAGTTGCAAAGATATGAGGAATGATAAGAGAAACAATCAAGAATTCATGGAAAATTTTGGCAGCACTTCGGTAGGAAAATGGGACAAAAAATTCGATAAGAAGAGAGAATTAGACAATATACATAACAAACAACTAAATAGAGCAAGGGAACACCATGATCTTGATAGAAGAACAAGATTGACCCAAAAGAGCAACATCACAATGCCTCCGGAACAATAGAATATGAACTAGCTCAAGCGGAAGAAGAGAATGAAGAAACGAATGACAACTATCATCACAATAGAATTGAAGAGCCTCCGGACAGAGAATTGACTTAGTAGTTGGAAAACCAACAACGAAGAACAAGACAGTAGTGGGCTTATGAAGATCATCTCAACCAATATGAGGTGACAACCAACCACTAAAAGAAACAAGGATAGTTGAAAGCAAAGATATCGGAACTTCTTACACCAAGAGGATACCTTGAGAACTTGGATTAATGACAAGCACCATGATAGCAACAATCCATAGGAAAAGTTTTAGGTGAAATCCAAACCAAGATAGCTCAAAGAAGAAATCATGGGTTGAAAATATCTCATGATCACAGAATCGGTGGATTTAATTATCTCATTCTTGAAAGGAAAACTCTTCGAGGCTCCTACACTAACAAGAATGCTATAATACCACCTCAAAGGCTAAAGGAAGAACAAAGCATTGGAAATGCAAGAGAAAGAATAGTTGAGGTACTCCAACAGAATCTTGAAGAACACTTGAGAATGAATTGAAACCTTGATGAACCACCATGAAGGGCCTCCGTATACAAATGAACGATGCAAAGATATGAAGGTAGAAAAGAATAAGATTATGACCTTGCCAGGATTTAGATGAAGCTTCACAAAGAGATACTTGATAAAACTTGGAACTCCAGAAAAGAAAAGATAAGAACACTTGAGAAAAGAATTGATATCATGAGCTGCTCCGGAAGAAGAATTGAAATCTCTTGGAAGAAGGAAGAACAAGAATAAGAATTATGTTATGCTAATCCTTCACCAGGTTTAATTGATGACAAGCAACGGATTAAACATACAACTTATTCCTCTTGAAAAGATTAAAGATAGATAGATAAAGCCAAACTTAAGAAGTCTTGAAACAACCACCGGCAAGAATTGAGACAAATGAGGCAATCATGCATGAATGGAGATATATGAGAATGAAATGATCAATAGCCGCCTGAGAGAAAACTTGAACAAGGCACCGGATAATCGAGAGAAGAACGAAGAGACAACAATGGAGAAGAATTGAGGATGAAAGCTGAAAGCCGAGAACGAAGAATCTTCTAAAATGATGGCCTTCGGAGGATCGAGAAATAAAAACAACTCAAAAATGCACCGGATAACAAGAAAGGGATTACCCATGATTGGGAATAAATCAAGATGATGCCACAAGGCTGAAATGATGAATCTCCAAGAGAATGGACCAAGATTTGAGAGAAACACTCCTTCGGTCTTCAAAGCTGAAAATGACGAGAAGAACACCACCAAGAATAACTGAGACACTCCGGAATAATGAAGAATGCAAGGTTGAGCCAAATATGAGAATTAATTCGAATAGGCCTTGGAGAAGGGATATGACTGATGAAATTCATACTTATGTCATAGTTGAAAAGAATTAAAGATCTCCGGAAAGATTACAGAGCTATATAAGATCCTTGGTGAAACCTGTGGGTTATGGGCCCACTCAAAGAAACCACCGTTAGAAAAGATTGCTTAGAAGAGATATATTGCACCGGTATGAAGAGAACTAGATGAGGTTAGCACCTCGAAATAATTAAAAGAATTGAAAACAAGAAACTACTGAAATATCTTTAACACTCCGGATAGAAAAGAGAGGAATGAATAACAAGAAGACTGATAAGAATTTCCAACATGGGAAAGAATTACAAGGACGAAAAGGATATGATGTACACGGATAATTGCATTGAATTCACCGGAAAAGATAACAAGACTGAATAAAGATGAACACGAAGCTCCTGAGAATCTTCACAAGAATCACCGGATAGGACACGAAGAAAGATAGCGGAGGCTATAAAGAAATGAAATACACTTGGATGAAATCCAATCACTGAAGAAAAGGGACGGAGGGAGGGGAAAAACAAAGACAACTTGAGACAGACGAGACAAACTCCGGAAAGAATTGAGAGAATGATCTGCAAAAATTGGAGAGGGTTGAATTCAGTTGCAGAGAAGCACACCGGTTGAATGGAATTGATACGATGACTCCGATTTAAAAGGAATTGACATGATAATTGATAGAGCGAAAGAATTAATACTCTCATAAAAATATGAGAACACCTCTTAGAAAAGATCTGAAATCACCACTTGACATCGAAGCAACACGAATTTGTTAGAAGATCGTCCTATAAGTAACTACTCGAATTCCCACCTAAGAATTCCCGAAATATCTGGTCATGCAATCTGGTACACGGATACAAGGAGTAATATCACACAACTCCTGTACTAACCTGTCACATGTATCACATCCGTCAACACACAACCAGAATCTCGGACCTTCATCTACAACAGACCCTCGTGATCACAACGATACAAAGTATGGCAGTACTCCCAAACAATCTGCACCAGTATTGGGGACATCGGGGTTATCTCGCCACTACTAGTATTGAAGAAATTACGAACATCCTTCATTCTGAGATACTAAGAAATCTGAATGATAACGATGTGCTCAAGAATCCTCTCGAGCTCAACTCCCCGGAAGAAAATCAAGTCAGTCAGGAGGCACCAAGACAGAACTCCGTCACATCGGCATCATATAGATTCCAAAAATATCCGCGTGATCCTAAAACAATTTGAGTGAGAAGAGGAGTAGAATTAAAATATTACGTCAAGCTTCCTCACGAGAGCATAGAAGAGGAGAAAAAAGAATCCTACTCTCCGATATATCACTAGACTCAAATAGTTTTTCACTAGACTTGACTCGGTCAAGTTTGATCAATCAAGGGGGCTCCTAGGTCGGTACTGCTCTGATACCAACTTGTCACACCCAAGATGCGACCCTATCCTCAATTTGGCACGAGGGCCTCGTCAGGGATAGAAGTGCATCTCGTCATGTCGCAAGAATGGATTTCGTTACAAGTATAAGTACTGAAAAGAATATATATATATATATATATATATATATATATATATATATATATATATATATATATATATATATATATATATATATATAGAATTGGCTTACACTCGCCACAAGCTACATCAGAGTCAAATCAGTACAATACATCAACATCATGAATAAGAGGAGGGTCCGACTACGGACGAAAACAAACGAGAAAATAAGAACGACGTCCATCCTTGCTATCCCAGGCTGCCGGCCTGGAACCCATCCTAGATCGACGAAGAAGAAGAAGAAGCAACTCCAAATGAACAATCAACGCGCTCGCGTCACGTAACCTTTACCTGAACCTGTAACTGGTGTTGTAGTAATCTGTGAGCCACAGGGGACTCAGCAATCTCATTTCCAAAGGTATCAAGACTACCAAAGCTTAATAGGTGAGGCATGGTTAAGTGGTGAGGTTGCAACAGTGGCTAAACATATATTTGGTGGCTAAACTTACGAGTACAAGAAAATAAGAGGGGGAAGATCTACGCATAGCGGACGTGAACTACTGGTGATCAAATGAATGATCCTGAACACCTACCTACGTCAGACATAACCCCACCATGTCCTCGATCGGAGAAGGAACTCACGAAAGAGACAGTCACGGTTACGCACTCAGTTGGCATATTTTAATTAAGTTAACTTTAAGTTATCTAGAACCACTGTTAAACAAAGTTTCCACGTCGCCACATAACCACGGGCACGGCTTTCCGAAAGATTTAACCCTGCAGGGGTGCTCCAACTAGTCCATCACAAATTACCACAAGCCGCATAGAAATCCTTGATCACGACACTCGCGATCTCGTCGGATTCCTTAGTGGAAAACCTCAACTATGAGATTACCCAAAGCATCACCGAAATCCCCATGCACAAGATATCTCATCAAAGGTAAAACTAATCCAGCAAGGCCGCCCGGCGTGTCGACGATCCGGATAGGAGCCGCGTATCTCGTTCTCAGGACACGTCGGATGAGCGACGCGTATAGTGGCCTGATAGAAATCTCCCAAGTTGCCCTGGGTTGGCCCCGCACAGTGCTCTGTTTTGGACCAGCACCATCAGCACTGGCCCTCCCTGTATTACGTAGAATTACTCCTCGGGTTCATGACGCCCTATGCTTTCAGTATTAACAAAATTATTATGTTGGGCAAATATAGTACCAATGTTGGGCCTTGCCAGACCAGCTTTAATCTAAAACGAATTATCAAGGGGGTCCCCATAACAACCCCGATCATGTTAGGAGCGCTCAATTATGGATTATAACACCGGTAGCCGAAACTAAGGGGGCAAAGGTGGAACAAAACACCAGGCTAGAAAGGCTGAGCCTTCCACCTTTTACCAAGTACATAGGTGCATTAAATTAAATAGCATTTAATATGGTGATATAACAAGGAACCCATGTATAACATGGAAGCAACTGCACCTGCAACTAGTAACGCTAACACAGGGTTAAGCAAGCAGTGACATAGCCAATCAGTGGTTTGCTAGGTTGAACAGATTGAAGGTTTTCATGGCATTGTTGAGAGGCTCATATTTAACATGTGGTAGGCAACGAGACATAACGATAGCATCGAATAACTAGCATGGCAATGATAGTAATGGTATCTGGGGAAATGGTCATCTTGCCTGAGATCCCGCTTGGAAGAAGAATGACTCCGTGAAGTCGGCGAACCAACGTAGTCGAACGGGTCCTCACATTCCGACACGCTTGCGGAACTCTATCGAGACGGAGCAAACCGGAAACAAACATCAACACAGATATTCACCACACGATGCACAACATGATGCACAACCTACTATGATGCATGAACAGGTCAAAATGCAAGGCATGGCATGGCAATTCACCTCACGCAACTCTACACATTAAGTGAAGCTCGATATGCAACGAGTTGCATATCGACGAAACTCCACGTTTAATTATTTAGTTTACTCCCGATTATTGACACGGCAATATTAAACTGTTGTTAACATGGCAAGGGGTGAAGCGATGATGCTACATGACATCCTAGTCAGGTAACACGCGATACATAGATCAGAGCTACGTTACAATAGACATGCAACACAAGATATCATGCCATGAATGCGTCATGCATGCAAGTTCAAACATCACGGGCAAGAATAGAAAGAAACAGGTGTCGCCACGGCGAGCGAGAGGGAACCATGGCGGCAAGACGGAAACGAAGCCATGGCAACGTTCCAATCCTGATAACTCATCGAGATATCGTGCCAACGAATAGGGAGCGTGTGCGGGAACGCTAAATAAAGAATGGGGTGATCCCGCTACCGAGTTCCCATGTGTCGAGGACGCGACGAAAGAGAGACAACGTGCAACGGGCAAACATACGGCGCAAGCATACATACATCTCATACATCATATGCATTCGGTTCACGACAACGTCCGAGCGGTATACCTTTGAAGCATGCATATCGGAGGGGTTCGGTTCGTAGCGGACGTCGTGGAAGTCGGGTCTCGTCGACGGTAGTCGTTCGCTTGGCATTGTGGACCACGGGTATTCGGCTTCGGTATTCAAACATGTTTCGGGGGTCGTCGAGGACGTAGTTGTACTCGGCGAGCTTGTCGGTTCCATGAAGGAGGGGATGGCAGGCGACACAACAGCAAACATGCATCGACACCGGCAAACAACGGCAAGCAGCAGCTAGCAATAGCAATCAGCAAAGCATCTACAAGCAGCTACTAACAACTAACAACCTAGCCTAATCGACTACAGCTAGCAGCAAGCAACTATAGCAGTCTAGCAACTAGCACTAGCAGCAAAGCATGCAAAAGCAAGGGCAGCAACATCTACTACACAATAGCAGCAGCCACTCGACATGCAGGCAATCAGCAAGCAGCTACAGCAAGCTCGGCAACACCAACTAATCCACGACCATCAACAGCAGCAAGCAGGGCAGGCAAACTGCAAGGCATCGGCTACAGGAACTAATAGCACTAAGTTGGCACCAACTAACAACGTGGCAGGCAGGCAAGCAAGAGCAGCAACAGCCAACACGGCAACTAACAACAGCATGGCACATCAGGCAGCAGCGGCTAGCATCAGCAGCATAGCAGCGGCAAGGCAATGGCAGCAGCAAACAATAACAGCAAGCATCGGTGTGCACAGCAGCAAAACACCAGCAGCTAGAGGCAAAAAGCAACATCACCAGCATCTGGCACGCGCGCATCAGGCTAGCAACGAGGCGGCAACGATGGAGGTCCTCGGGCCGGCCACCGGAACGGGGCAGGGAGGTCGCGGCACGGCGAGGGACGCGGGGAGGCGGCGAGGCGAGCGCGGCGCAACGGCGTGGTGGCGCAGCTCGGGAAGGTGCAGGCGAGGCGGAGCAGGGGAACGGCGAGGCCACGCGCGCGGCGGCAAGGTCGGGCATCGGCGGCTGCGCGGGCGCAGGGGACGGGGAGCAGAGAGGCGGCTCGCGAGCAGGGAGGCGGCCGGCGGGGGCTGTCGAGCACGGCGGCCTAGCGCGAGGGGACACGGGGAGGCGGCACTGCGCGGCGAACGGCGGCGCTGGGACGAGAAGGCGAGGTCGGCAAGGCGGGTTGCGCATGGGGGGAGCAGGGGAGACTGCCGGGGCACTCCTCGCAGCAGACGGAGGCCGGCGGCGCGCTCGGGTCGAGGGAGGAAAGGGCAGGGAGGCGAGGAAGAGGGACGGGATCGGGGGACATGGGATGTTGCGCGAGGGGGGAGGTGAGAGACGAGGGACGAGGAGGCTCGGCTTCTCGCGCTAGGTTATGGGACCTGGGCCTTGGCCCAAGTGGGCCTCCTCCTCTCTCTTTTGCTTTTTTCTATCTTTTTTTAAAAAATAGAAAATCACACTCCAAAAGAAAAAGATTTAACAACATAAAACAAATGATTTTGGCTCCTTGAAAAATATACCCCAACTATAAAATAGATTGGGCATTTAAAAGAAATAAAAAAGAATCCTTTTTTTAAGAATAAAATAAAACCCTTTAACAAGAGAATAAAAATAAACCCCTTTTAAAGGAGAAAACAAAATGAGACTTTATTTTGTAAAATAAAACAAGAGGAGAAATAAAAGAAAAACCCAAGGGTTGCCCCCATATTTAATAAAAGGACTTTTATTAAAAAGAAGAGGAACCTTTTTAAATAGGGGTTAAAACGAAGACTTAGCAAAACCCCAAAAACGAAATAAGAGGGGAGAGGAGGGGAGTTACTATCGCACTAAGACTCGGAGAGCACTCGAAGCACACACACTCAAAACACCACACGCGACAGACGATGCAAGATGCCATGCATGATGTGACGATGCAAACTAAATGACGATGCAAGAAAATAAAATAACCACACGACGGAAACAGAAAATAAAGGGGAATCTTCTGGGGCGTCGGCATCGGGCTGTCACAAGCTTGCATACTTGTTAGTATCCTTAGGATCGACAAAATCTTCTGGTTGTATCACATACAACCTTTCCTCAAGGAAACCGTCGAGGAAACAATGTTTTGACATCCTATGTGCAATATTTCATAAATAATGCAGCAACTACTAACATAATTCCAACAGACTATTAGCATCGCTATAAGTGAGAAAGTCTCATTATAGTCAACTCTTTGATCTTGTTGAAAACATCTTTGTGACAAGTCGAGCTTTTCTTAATGGTGAATAGTCACCATCATCGTCTGTCTTCTTTTAAAGATCCATCTTTACTCAATAGTCCTACGACCATCAAGTAGTTCTTCCAAAGTCTATACTTTGTTTTCATACATGGCTCCTCTCTCGGATTTCATGGCCTCGAGCCATTTGTTGGAATCCGGTCCCACCATCGCTTCTCCATAGCTCGTAGGTTCATTGTTGTTCAACAACATGACCTCCAAGACAGGGTTACGGTACCACTCTGTAGTAGTACGCGACCTTGTTGGCCTACGAGGTTTGTAGTAACTTGATCCGAAGCTCAATGATCACCATCATTAGTTTCCACTTCCACTGGTGTAGGCGCCAGAGGAACAACTTCCTGCGCCTTGCTACACACTGGTTGAAGTGACGGTTCCAACAAGACAAGTGTTGTCACATGATAACGGGATCACATCATTAGGAGAATCATGTGATGGACAAGACCCAAACTATGAACGTAGCATATTGATCGTGTTGTTTTATTGCTATTATTTTCTGCGTGTCAAGTATTTATTCCTATGACCATGAGATCATATAACTCACTAGCACCGGAGAATACCTTGTGTGCATCAAACGTCGCAATGTAACTGGGTGACTATAAAGGTGCTCTACAGGTATCTCCGAAGGTGTCCGTATGGATCAAGACTGGGATTTGTCACTCCGTGTGACGGAGAGGTATCTCGGGGCCCACTCGGTAATACAACATCACACACAAGCCTTGCAAGCAATGTGACTAAGTGTAAGTCACGGGATCTTGTATTACGGAACGAGTAAAGAGACTTGCCGGTAACGAGATTGAAATAGGTATGCGGATACCGACGATCGAATCTCGCGCAAGTAACATAACGAAGGACAAAGGGAATGACGTACGAGATTATATGAATCCTTGACACTGAGGTTCAACGGATAAGATCTTCAGAGAATATGTAGGATCCAATATGGGCATACAGGTCCCGCTATTGGATATTGACCGAGGAGTGCCTCAGGTCATGTCTACATAGTTCTCGAACCCGCAAGGTCTGCACACTTAAGGTTCGATGATCTTTTAGTATAGTTGAGTTATATGTGTTATTACCAAATGTTGTTCGGAGTCCCGGATGAGATCATGAACGTCACGAGGGTTTCCGGAATGGTCCGGAAACAAAGATTGATATATAGGATGGTTTCATTTGTTCACCGGAAAGTTTCGGGCAATTCCGACAGTGTACCGGGAGTGACGAATGGGTTCCAGGAGTTCACCAGGAGGGGCCCACCCACCCGGGACTGAGCCCAAGGCACTAGGGTGGAGCCACAAGTCCTTAGTGGGCTGGTGGAGTCAGCCCAAGGGGCCCAAGGTGCCACATAAGAAAATACCAAAAGATAATAAAAGAAAAGGGGAAAGAGGGATGTGGGAAGGAAGAGGAGGAATCCTCCTTCCCAAACCGAATTGGAGAATTAGTCCTCCTCCTCCCTTGGCCGGCTTACCCTTGAGACCTTGTGCCTCAAGGCTAGCCCTCTCCCTTCCTCCTATATATATTGGTGGTTTAGGGCTGATTTGAGACACAACTTTGCCACGTGCAACTCAAGCCTATTCCACATAGTTTTACCTCTAGATTAGATTTCTGCGGAGCTCGGGCGAAGCCCTGCAGGAATAGATCATCACCAACAGCGGCGCGCCGTCACGCTGCCGAAGAACTCATCTACTTCTCCGTCTTGCTTGCTGGATCAAGAAGGCCGAGATCATCGTCGAGTTGTACATGTGCTGAACGCGGAGGTGTCGTCCGTTCGGCGCTAGATCGAAACGGATGGTGAGACGGATCGCGGGACGGTTTGTGGGATGGTTCGACGGACGTGAAGATGTTCCACTACATCAACCACGTTTCTTAACGCTTCCTGCTGTGTGGTCTACAAGGGTACGTAGATCCAATCTCCTCTCGTAGATGGACATCACCATGATAGGTCTTCGTCGCGTAGAATTTTTTTTGTTTCCCAAGCAACGTTCCCCATCACGAAGGAAGTATGATATAGCGTCTAGGGTTTATTCTTTTTAAGAGAAAAGTCCACAAGGCCCTATTTTCGTATGTAAAGCATCCCAAGGTACAATTGGGATTGCCAAACACTGCTTACCCTAAAAACTGAACAAATGAAAATGAGAAATCGTTAAAATAAATAGGAAGTTCATGTGTACAAGAAAGAACATCATTTACAAATAAAAATAAAAACCAAACAATAAAAGGAAAAAGAAAAAGAAAAATAAAAATATCATAAGACCAAGTGAAAAAAATCAAAGAACTGAACAAAAACAGTACTATCAATAAAAAATCACAAAACCATAGACGTCAATTCGTCAAATAGGTAGGCAAAGTTTCCAATTCATTTAAATAACCAATAAAAGTAATATAAGCTATTTTTTTTGAAACGGAGGCATTGCCTCATCTATTAAATAAGTAGAAGAGAATTGCCTAGTTAATCACAAAAATCTGGGCAAAAACTAGTACACCAAGGGCCTAGCCCACTTCCAAAGACACACACTCAAGGAAAAGCCCACCCTTATCGACGACACGTCGACCTACGGCCAAACAATGCAGCTCCGACTCTGACGGAGAACTCTGAAGGACAAAACAAGGAAGGCTAGCGCCACGAAAGATTGCCGAACGGGCTATTTGCAGCCAGTCATCGTATACCGCAGGACCCCACCGCCGCAGCTTCGACTCCATAACAACAAACAAACCGAGGCAAAGCCGTGAACATGCCGAAGAAGAGCCGACTACCGCAGCCATTATCGCGTCGCCGACATCGCTCCCACCATCATCGTTGCCATGGAAGTCTGGACGCCACACCCGCCACCAACCACGGTCCACTGGTCCCGATCACCGATGCCAAGCTCCCAAAACGAAGGCCTTGAGAGGGAATACGACACCAAGGCGCCGTCATCGTTCGATCACAGATCAAGGTTCCCCCGGAGAGACCAAAATGGCCAGATTCGCGCATGAGGGGTGGGAGAACAAGCAGCGATGCCTCCAAGAAGGTCAACGACGACCACAGCCGCCGCCATCGTTGGTCACGGCACGAGGCCAAGACATAGTTTTCACCAAGCTCCACACCACCTAAGCCGCACATCATCCTGCAGTGACATCAGCGAGCCCACCAAGCCTCTTCCCGCGCTCTCCGCCTTGCACCAACGCCGACTGCAACACCACGCGAGACAAACGTAGCCGTCGGTACCCCCATGGTACCTAGCGGCCGCTAGGCCTCGACGAACACCCCCGGACTCGAGCACCACACCTCCGAAGCCGCCATGACCTAGACCCAAGCACCACCAGATCCAGATCGGGGTCAAGGCCCCCCCGACCGCAGCCGCCGCGGAGGCAGCACCACTGGACGGCGCCCTGCCCTCCAGCTCGCCAGAGGACCGAGCGAGCGTTGGAGCTCCGCGCACCATGCCGCCGTCGGGAAACCTCGCGCCCCCGTCAGGAGAGAGAGAGAGAGGGACGCGCCAGAGAGAGGCCCCGCCACCGCAGGCACTCTCGGGCTCAGTGTCCCTCGACGGCGGTGAGGGGGAAGGGAGGGTGGAGGAGGGCCGACGGTGGAGGGAGCTGGGGTTCCCCCAAGTCGCCTCAAAGGGACACGGGGGTTGGGTCAGTCACTTCTAGCTTCTCTCTTTGGCAAGAGAACTCCTAACTGGCGCCAATTAGGCTCCTTTCGCGGCAATTAGGGTACCTGGCGCTCACGTACGGGAGTGTATGGGCAGGGCCAGTTGAGGTTTTTCTAAAAAGATGTAAACTGGTTGGCTTGCGACCGTTAACAGTTGACTACAGAGAGTTTGCCATTTACTTTTTCTAGAAGAAAATGTTCCATATTGTTTTTCTTAAAGTTCAATATATTTTAAAATATATAAATTCAGGAAAAAAATCATCAATTTCAGAAAAAAGCATGAATTTAAAACATTTCAAGACTTGAATTTCTTTTTAATTTTGAAAGTTTGCAAAACTAATAAAAAAAGTTCACAAAAATTTTGAATAGTTCTATTTGAAAAATGTTCATGAATTTAAGAAAAAGTTCACGGATTTGGAATAAAAAATTCACAAAAAACATGAAAGATTTCCCCAAATAGAAAATATCACGGAATTGGGAAAGTTCACGAGTTTGATAAAGACGAAAAAATAAAGAAGAAAAAACGTAAGAAACCAGGAACAACCGTACGTGGTTCGGCCATTTAGATACCAGCGCAGTTGATGGGGTGTGCACTGGTTAGCAAAAATGCATGCTAACTGGCCTTAAGGCGCCAAATAGTGTGTACGTAGGATCAGGCGGCCCAATGTGATCCGATGAAAGCCCATTTGAAGTTTTCTAAGAAACATACAAATGAAGAGCAACTAGTCGGCAATCACTCTTTCGGAAGCCCCCAACGACCATTTCCTGACGTGGCCCTTTGACGCGTTTTCAATCGTTGCCATGTTATGCGTGTTACCTCTCAATTTTGTTTTTATTTTTATTTTTTTGCACGCGTTTTCAACCTTTTGGATGTTTTTCCCGGTTTTTTCGATGTTTCGGTTTTCCATCGTTTTTCTTAGCTTTTGGATGAAAATAAATTACCCAAGAAAATGCATTTTTTTCCTTTTTCAAAAAGCATGGTTTTTTTCTAAGAAAGACATGGATTTGCTTTTATGAGAGCCACGTCCTCTCGAAAACGAAAAATATATGTTTTTTTGTTTTTTCGGGAGAGACACAATTTTGCGTTCGCAAGATGTGCATATTTACTTTCGCGAGAGGCATGATCGTGCCTTTTAAAAATGAAAAATGTGTTCTTTTAGAGGCACGGTTTTGTTTTCGCGAAAGGCATAAATTTGCTTTCAGGAGAGGCATCCTCGGAAAAAATGCATTTTATATTTTTTTCCTTTCGCGAGAGGCATGGTTTTTGCTTCCACAAGAGGCATGGATTTGCTTTTACGAGAGGCATAGTCGTGCCTCTCAAAAACGAAAAAAAAGTTTGTTTTTTTCATGAGAGACCAAGGTTTTAAATTGCCGGCTATTGGATTTAGCGCCTGGCTTTTTCATTGAGCTATTTGGGACTATAGCTGGGCTATTTGAGGCTATAGCGGGCTATAGCGGCAAGATTGTGAAGGAAAGCAAAATAGATGAACACTGCAGAAACAACAATATGCTATAGCTGTTAATAGCCGGCAATTTAAAACCTTGTGAGAGACAGTTTTGCTTCCGTGAGAGGCATGGATTTGTTTTCGCGAGAGGCACGGTCATGCCTGTCAAAAATAGAAATCACGTTTTTTATATTTTTTTTTCTCTATTGTGAGAGGCATGTTTTTTCCGTCAGTTCCTTTGATAACAATTTTTTTTAGCATCTAGTTATAAAGATGAGGGATTCCAATGATGAAAATGGTTCGAGATTTGAACGCACATCTTAAAAGATAAAATGTTTTAAAAATAACGGATCTATGAAAAAAGATAAAACTCTTAGGTTGCGACAAGTGATAGACATTCAATGCGCCACTTGTCGCAACATGGTGGTCTTTAAAAATAATACTTTTTAATTAATGATTTACACACAAAAGATGGATGTGCAAATTGGAGAAAATTTATACGTTTCGTCGTCCAAGTTTCTGGCGCACTATGATTTAGTCCCGCTAATCGAGAAACACTACAATACAGTTTCAGTACATGCGAACACGTAACACTTTAGTCTCCTTTTACATAACACTCTACGGTCCGATGTTACGTATTATATAGCATGTATAAAAAACGTATTGTTTCCATCTTTCGCGAGTCTCCTCCGGTGCCGAGTTGACGAGTCAACTTAGTCCAGTGCTTCTCCAGCAGCCAATTCACAGAAAGTTAAACCTTTACAAAAAGAAATTGGACTAAGAGAAGACCGCCCGCGTGCCTAACTCTCTCCAGGACTTAGGAGTTAGGACTGTCTGGCAGCAAACCAACGCATCATCCAGCCTGCCTTGACCCCCAAGTCTCCTGCTGGTCTACGGCTCGCAGTCCACGCACCGCGCATCCGTTGCGTTCAGACCGAGCGTTCATGGCATTGTCGCCTTCTCGCCTTCACTTCTTGCACGGGACATTCGGAAAGCTCCAACTGCTGTCCACACACATGTCACATGACAATGCATGCATGTCGCGTTTCGAAACACAACCGTCACACACCCGCGGGTTCCCGGCACGCACCTCTCGGCCATTGCTCCAACGACCGCCCTACCTCGCCAGTCGTCGCCTCTCCCCACATATACACGCGCTCTACCAGTCCACCCTGAGCCACGCCTGCCCGAGACCGCAGTTCACCTGAAGATCACATACTACTGCTTGTCAATCTTTGCTACAGGCAGTTGGCGTCGATGGCTCCTGCTCTTGCTGTGAACAGGGGCGCCCGCGCGGCCGCGCCGGCGCTGCTCCTCGTAGCGGCTCTGCTGGTGGCGGCGCGGGGCGCGAGCGCGGCGCTGTCGTGCTCCACGGTGTACAGCAGGCTGACGCCGTGCGCCGGGTACGCGCAGAACGGCGGGGCGGTGCCGCAGGCGTGCTGCTCTGGGATCAGGACGCTCAAGTCCGAGGCGCGCACCAAGGCCGACATCCGCGCCGCCTGCGCCTGCCTCAAGACCCTCGCGGCCGCCGCGGCGGGCGGGCCGGCCCTCGGCCGCGCCGCGGGGCTGCCCGGCAGGTGCGGCGTCAGCCTGCCCTTCAGGATCGATCCCAACGTCAACTGCAACGCGTACGTGACAACAAAACCGGCGAGGCATGTAGAGTTTCCGAGACCTTCGTTTTTATTAACCCGGGCGTTTTTGTGTTGTGCATGCAGGATATAAATTGGGTACGCGACTCTACGGCGTGCGGAACACGGTCGTGATGCCAGAATGCCCGTGCGATGTTGTTTCGATCGACTTGTGTGTGTGAGAGAGATACTGATACATAAACCGTTCTGCTGTTCGCACGCACCCCGCAGATTATACGGTAGTACTCCTTCAATACATACGCGTATTATTTCTCTTCCGTTTATTTAGATACGAATGTATGTAGACATATGTGTTAATAACGAATAAACGCATAATATGTTGTACGTCCGACCGCTACATGTTTTCCGGTTTTGTAAAGGGAGCCGGTGTATGATGAGGTGGAAATACGTATTCCCTCTATGAATAATACTCCTAGTTGGATTATGACTGTCATGTCCGATTATCTCAACAACAATCATGTTCCTACGTTCCCATACGAAACGCAGAACAGTGACTTTTGAAGAATTACATCATATAGTATGGCTAAATCAGTAAACAGCAAGCATGTATATGTACGGTACGCCTAAATCGATGTGTCTTCGATGGGTCTCGCATGATTCAGTTAGGATTCGGTCAGGGGTTGTCTTTGATGAATCCACTGGGTTTCAGTCTTCGTTCGTCTATGTAAGTGTATCTTTCAGGTCGGATACTTCTGATCTATGTTTATCTTCATTGACGATGGTTGCCGATTCCGGTGCAAGGGAGGGATGATGATGACAACGCGCCTCCTACTCATTTCAGTGCTTGTAGTCGTCGTTAGATAGCCTACGGGTTTGAATGTAATTTCTTTATTATCTTTGATGTTTATTATACTATCACAACTGATAATGAATAGATCTTAAGTTTTCCCGTAAAATAATATTTCCTCCATCCAAAAATACTTGTTATAGGTATGGATATACTTACATGTATTTTAAATTCTAGATACATTCATTTTTATTTATTTTACTGATAAATATTTCTGGACCAAGGAAGTAATAATACCGTAAGCAGCAAAGGATGGTGCACTACGAAAATGAGCGTGCATGGCGCGAGCATGTTGCGGGCAAATTGGGTAACCAAATTGGATCAGTGGCCCATTTATAGTTTCATTGTGAATCTCATTGTTATTCATGGTTTTGACTTCCAGTGTGATTTTAATGAAATACATTGAATTTTAATGTTTACATTTTTTTTCTTTTATGAGAAAAAGGGGAATTTATTCCTTAGGTAAGAGCGCTACAATCGACTATAGTTCTTTAGTGCCAAATATTTTTTTGAAACTGAAATTGAAAACTATGCTGTTACTTCCACTTACATAAATCAATAGCTCAGAAACCTCAGGGTCGATAGCACAAAGGCGTCGAAAGTTTTCTTTAGCGTGTGTGCCCATTTAGTCTTCTCCGCAACACCTTTCTCTTGCGTCTCTCCTCTCGAGCGACAATCCTAACCCTTGCCACCCTATATCTCCTCCCTCCTCCTCGTGAGTGGCATATGTCGGACAAACCCATGGTCTTAACAGGGAAGGTGGTGGTGGGGCCTCTGCTGCCCTGCTTCTCCCATGGGGAGCATCGGGTTTTGGAGCGGCAGCCTTAGTTGGTGAGGCACTACCTTCTATTCGGTGGTAGGTGGAGTGGGTGCGGTCCCGCGGGCTTGGCGACGCATGCATCAAGCTCTGTGATGGACGAGGTCAATGACACGGGTGATGGGGCTTCTGTCTTCTTGCCACGTTAGATATGGACACACCTCCCCCCTTGCTGACAGGCGCCACCTCTCCGGATCTGGGTCGGGTTGACGTGGTTCGTCGGTTCCTTGTGCTGGGTGGGGTGCTGGAGGTGAGGAGATTCAATTGTGTTGAAATTATGTCGAATATAGTGTAGAAGGTAGGTTACAGTTGGACTTCGAGTTGTATTAAGTTTACGTGGTATGAAATCGTGTCCTAATAGAACACTTATATCTTAGGCCTCTCATATGATATAATTTGTGTGTAGAAAGGAGGGTAACATATGCCAACATAATAGCACATGCATGCAAGAGGAGCCGACGGCGTGTGTCGGTACCTTGGTGACCGGTGTACGGTATTGTAATGGTGTCATAGAAAAGAGCCCATGTAGTGAGGACAAAAAATATGATCGAGTTCGACGTACCTCATTAATAAATCTGGATGCCATGTCTTATGTGATTACTTGATCCTTAAATAATTGACTATGCGCTTCAGATTTATCCTAACAAGTAGTTCACGCCAATGATGGCTACACCACTCCCAAGCCAAACCCTGAAAGATAATTGGACCACGCAGCTAAGCTTGCTCGAGGATGATGAAAAGAAGACGTGGAAATCGGCCATTTGCTTGTCTTCCTTGATGCTTTGTAAAGAACGTAGCAACCACGTCTTCAATGTCGTTGAGTGCACTGTTCCACAACTAATGGGACGCATCAAGGACAAGGCGAGAAGCTGGTCGGCAACTGGTATAAACCAGTTAGACAGACAATTTGAGACATCTTGAGTGCTGAAGATCATCATCTTTTTCTTCTTCTTCTTTTTGTTGTTGTATGCTGGTCGTGCCGGCTGAAAACCAGCTTCAAAACCCTTTGATCTTCCTAACTATAGCTCTACTGCAATCTGTATTTCTCCTTCTGATTAATCAATGAAACATGGCCCTAGGGCTATCTTTTCGTAAAAAAAGCCATCTATTCGTAAAAAAAACAAAATTCTAACAACTAGTATCATAGCTAGATTAGAGCTATAGCCTCCTAGGTGACAACAAACTAGGCTAAGTAACTGATTTTTCGGTATTGCTAAAACACATCTAGATATGAGATAAGTATTGCACATCTAAATCCTATATCATAGATCTTACGTGAAGATTCGTGTGGGTATTTTTTTTCTTTCTATGTTACATCTAAATGTGCCCTAGACACATCCTTGGTTTTTTATACGTGAAAAATTAAATGCCCTTATATCTATGTTAGCCGTGATTCAACTAGAAGTTGGATCAATGAAAATCTGAACCGTGGCCTGATCAGTCCCGTTTTCCAAACTATGTGCACATTATAATTTTCAGCAATGGCTCATTCATGTGAGAAAAATAAAGCACCTGAAAGAGAAATTAATCTCATGCTCTCTGAGTAGGCTTGAACTATCAGATTTTCTTCGGTGCTTGCTAGTTTTTCATACGAGATTGAGCCCAAAACCGAAAACAGCGGTCAAGCCATTGAATAAGCTGAACCTGCAACCCCACTCTTCTTGTTTTAGAATTACACGGTAACTTATGTGAAAAATAGCAGTCGGGTCAATTCAAGGATGTCGATAAAACAACGTACTCTCATACAGGGCCTTCTGACCCACACACCTTCTTTTGAACATGATTTATTCTTGAACATTTCTAAAATGATCCCAAATTTTACAAACAGGTGGGTATGCCCATGGTAGGGATCCATATCAAGTTTGAATGAATTTTGACACCGTTTACATGTTGCAACACGCCCGGCCATTCACCGGCCTTTTTTCACCGAGAAAACTCCAAAAATTGGAAAACTTGAAGAAGACCCAATTTTTTTTGCCATGGAGCCTTGACTTGGTCATACTAGGTCATGAAACTTTTGGGGCCCATTTCAAGAATGTTAAGAAATAATGTGCTCTAAGCCTTCAATATGATCTATTTTTGGGCATCATTGGAATGACTCCAACTTTTACAAGAAGGTGGGTATGTCCATGGTAGGCATGCATATAGGTTTGAATCATGAAACCATATGCAACTTGCGACACTTACAACCATTTGTTGGCCTTGTTGAGCGACAAAACTCCAGAAAATGCAAAATTTATCAAAAATCAAAACACCTTGGCATGGTGTCTTGAATTGGTCATACAAGGTCATGGAAAAATATTGAGGCCATTTCAAGTATGTCAAAAACCAACGAGCTATCAGACGGAGCCTCGTGGCCTACATGAACACCCTCCATTAAACTTGGCCTGTTTTGGGACATCTTCCAAATGACCCAAACTTTTTCAAGAAAGTGTGCTTGCCCATGGTAGGCATTCATGTTGGGCTTGAACATTTTCCAACACTGTATGCAAGTCATGACACACCTGGTTATTTATTAGCCTTTTTGCTCGAAAAAACTCTAGAAAATGCAATTAGTCGAAAACATAAACAACTTGGCATGGAGTCTTTAATTGTTCATATAAGGCCATGAAAGAAAAACTAGAGCTATTTCAAGGATATCGAAAAACAACGTGCTCTCAGATGACTCTCCGTTGAACATGGTGTTTTTGTGGACATCCTTGAAATGATCCCTACTTTTGCCACCAGGTGGGGCATGCCCCATGGTAGGCATCCATGTCAGGTTTGAACAAATTCCCACACCATACACAATTGTGATACGTCCAACCATTTTATCGACCTATTTTTACCGAGAAAACTCCAAAAAAGGCAAAACTGCTCGAAAGCCCAAACAACTTGGTATATGGCCTTGAATTGGCCAGACAAGTCTATGAAAAAAATGGGTCATTTGACGAACCTCGGAAAAAAAACTGCTCCCGAACGGAGCTTTCTGGCCTACAAGGACTTTTTGGACATGGTCTAATTTTGGACATTCTTAAAATGACCTCAACTTTTGAAACAAGACGTGCATGCCATGGTAGACTTCCAGGCCATGCGTGAACGATTTCATACACCATATGGAAGTTGTGCCACATTCGTCCATTTATCGCCTTTTCTTTGACCAAAAAAATGAAGAAAATGCAAAATTCATAGCACACCATAATTACTTGACACGGTGCCTTGGATTGGCATACAAGCGAGTGCCCTAAAACGGAGCGTTCTCGCCTACACACACACCCTACGTTTAGAATTGTGTTTTTTCTCTGCGTATACAAAAATTGTTTGGGGACATTAAAAAAAATGGTATCATTTTTTCTGAATTTCTTGTGAAAGTCCAAATTCATTAGTGTTTTTCAGAAAATGATCTAAAAATTAAAAAATGTTAATGTTGAAAATTTTGTTTGCTCTATTAAGCAAATGTCCGTGTTTTGAAATTCTAAGAAAACTAGAAAGACACGAGTATTTATTTAAAATACTTGTAAAAAAATTAGAATGCTAATATTTGTATTTTTGAACAAAATTTGAAAAAGCAAACATTTTATGAAATTTCGATAAAATTTGAAAAGCGCAAACATTTTTTGACAAAAAAACAAAAATAAAAGACAAATAAAAAATGAAAAGAAAAATAAAAATAAAAAAAGACAAAAGGTGAACAGAAATGAGAACAAAAAAATCATTGTGTATTATTAAAATATTCATCATTTACATTTTTTGTTCAGGCATTCAATAATGTTAATGTTTCAAAAAAAGTCATTTTATTTAATAATATATTTAGCATAACTCAAAATTGTTTACTCTGGATAAAAAAGATTGTTCATCATGCATTTAAAACAAAATTTCACCGTATATTTTAAAAAATGTTCAATGTGTATTTTAAACTAAAACATTGTTCACAGTTCACAAATAAAGGTCAGGTAGCAAAATTTGTCACAGTTCCCTTTTTCAATTACTTGTTCATGTTTTTAAAATTTCTTTAGAGTTTCGAATTTTATTCAACAGTGTTTGCATTTTGTAAGAAATATTGTATACGTTTATTTTTCAAGAAAGGTTGATTTTTTGTACAAAAAATGGATCTGTTGCTGTATTAGTAAGTTAAAGCTAGCGGTGCATTTTTAGTCATCCGCTCTAGCCAACTCGATTAGCGAGTAGCGTACCATCCACCGGGAGGTCGGTAGTTAGATTCTCTTTAGACTTTTAATTTTACACCGCGTTCAGATATTTGAATTAGATCCTTTGAATTGGATATGGTATTGACTATCTACCAATTCAATGTTTGTTGTATACCGAAAGGACGAACCAAAACTAGGCAGATACAGAGCCGATTTAGCATTCACGCACGCAACCCTCCTCAGATACGGAGGTCTCGCAAAAGATAACGTTTTGAGACAGGTCTCCCTCGCGACCTGCCTTTTCCTTCCCATGCAGGACGCAAGTCCCAGCCGGCGGCGGTGGAGGTATGGATCCCCAGGCCATGGCCATCCTCCCCGCTCCCCTCTCCGATGGCGACGGAGCTTCAAGTTCTCGCAGCTGCCGCCCCTTTCCATCCCCCGCTGAGCTTCTTCCTCCGTCGCGTGAGGCGGCGTCCCTATTGCATCTAGCTGACGCAACACCCTCATCCCAGCAATCTTGCTGGCTGGTGTACCTTCCATCTCGCTTGCTGGCGCAACCCCTCCACCGCGTGCCACCTTCTTCCCCTTCTCCTCTGCCATCTTCTTCCCCCTCCTCTTCCATCTTCTTCTTCCCCTCCCCTGGATCTCCTTCTTTCTCTTTCTTTCCTTACCGAGCCAATGTTCCAGTTTATCTTTGCATAATTATTATTGTTGTTAGAGATTTATTGTACATATCTTGATTTGATGCATAAACCACAGAGTATATGCAATTCCATGGTTTGTCATCCGAACATGATTTGGTATTGCGATTCCATGGCCCAATTTCATGAGCATCCAAACATATGTATTCGTATTCATGTCCATTATAATTTTCTCCCCGAATTGGAATTGAAACTAATTCAATACAGAGGTCTTCAATAGAGGCATCCCAACACACTATTAGGGAATTACCAACTATTGATCGTTTGTGCTCACTATAAGCCCGCGAACTGGGCTGGCCCGTTTGTATTTCCTTTATAGAAACCTCAACTATTTGTCGCACACGGGTCTAATAGGGGCTCTGTCCCTGGACAGTGTATACATTTCGGTGGACGATCCATCATACATACGGAAGTACGTACGACTTGTTAAATGTCTATATTATCCTTTATACATTAAATGAGGGGGTTATATGGAAGCGGAACTATATGTATAAGAAACTATCTCATGCAAATCACACTGATGCACAACTGCAAGAAATATATCGACGAACATATTATTTGTTTCCATTCATACATGTTAGCGTATACACATGTTGTATCCTGCACGTTGTAAAGTTGTCATGTAATATTCCTCGATTACAGGATCTAACCGATGCCCCAGGCCTGCATGACTACGATTGAGAGCCTGCCTTGTATGTAACCGGGTTGTTCCCAAACCGAATCAATATGAGACATGTTTCACTCTTCAACTTGGTATCACATATCTAGGCTCTTAGCCATGGCCGATGACCATGATTCCTCTTCCTCGGTGCAACCAATGTTGCATCCTCTCTAAGCTCTCTCTCGCCCGTCTCCATCGCCATCGGCACCACCCCCACTAGTGCTCTGGCTGCCAACCCTCCAGACACCAAACCCTTTCTCTTCAACGGCACCTCCGCCTCCTCTAGGCCCCAATTTTCCCCTCTCTTGATTGGCAACCACACGCCGCCGGCGCCGGCACCCCCTGCTCGCCACCCCATATTCAATGATCACATATCCAACCATATCAAGTTTCTCCCGAACCCGGCTAACCACATTTACCACAAGTGGAAAGTGTTCTTCCCGATGGTCCTCGTCTGCTACGGTGTGACCTATCTCATTGAGAACCCACCACCTCCCAATGCCACCTTCCAGTACCTAGAGATGGATACCCACACTACTAGGAAAAACCTTATTGGTAGGAGCCTATTAGTAGCGCTGGAAAGTAGAAAGCACTGCTGCTATCACAGTACATTTCATCATACAATCGCTGAAGAATGAATTTCCCATGACCAATCTAGGGGATCTTCACCACTTTGTTGGCATCAATGTCACACCCAATAGTTTTGGTTTACTCTTGAGTCAATAACAATACACCCCCGAGATCCTTGACAAGGCACACATGCTAAACTGCAAACCACTTTCCACACCCGTTAACACTTGTGCCAAGCTCTATGCTCACGATGGCAACCCGCTGCAAAATCCCACCTCCTGTCGCAGCATCGCCGGTGATATACAATACGCCACCTTGACTCTCTCAGACATTTCATATGCATTCTCATTTTGGTCTCCAGCTCTACAAGCACTCCTCTCTTGATTTATTCGTTTAAACGGATGTGGATTGGGCCGAATGCGCGGACACATGCAAGTCTACCTCAGGATTTTGTGTTTTTTTGGGCAAAATTTGGTCTCGTGGTCCTCTAAGTGCCAGCCTACTGTGTCCTGCTCAAGCGCGGAAGCTGAATATCGAGGTGTTCCTATTTGTGTTGCCGAATCAGGTTGGATTCTTCAATTGTTACATGAGCTACGGCGGCCTCCCACTAGAGCAACCATTGTGCACTGCGAGAGTGTCTCGACCATATACCTAGCCTCCAACCTGGTTCAACATGAACGCACGAAGAATATTGAGATCGATCTTCATTTTGTGCGGGATCATGTGGCACTTGGTGAGGCTCGTGTTCTTCATGTTCCATCCAGCTCACAATTTGTGGATTGGTTCACCAAGGGTTTACCCTCTCATGTCTTTAGTGAGTTTAGTACTAGCTTGAACGTCCTTCCCAACGAGTTCTTGCACGTATACATATGTTGTATCCTGCACGTTGTAACATTGCCATATAATACTACTAGACTAGACCATGTTGGCGCCCATTGCTACGCCCGTGATTTTCTTAGTAGAATAATAGTATTTTTTGTAAATATATGATTGAAGAAACATACAAGTTAGCAACAAAACCAAGCTGTTTCAAATTGAGTGACAAAAAGAAATGAAGAATATAAAATAGAGCACCAGTACTTGCTTTGAGGATATAGCTGAAGCTGTAAGTCATAATAAGCTACTGAATTCGTGCTTTGCTATGATCATCTATTTTGACAACACAATAGTAGGAATTTTTGTAAAAAAGCAGAGTACAAATACATGAGAAAATATGGAAGGTACAATATTCCTTGAATAGATGCATAAATAAATAGTGGCCACTGGCCAATACAATAATGCTAGTAGCGTGATCCATGATAAACTGGCAACACGCTAGCGATAACAAATGACAAAAAAACAATTGTACAAAAAATATGCTAATTTTCTCAATTATTATGTCACCAACATATAATGTCTGACACCAAAGCATAAATTGGAGAGAAAGCACGCTAGGTGCAGATCAACATAATATGGTGAAAACACTGGAATCCAATTTTTTTGTAGTATCTCTAGTGAAATCAACTACCATCCTGTGGAAATACAATGAACAAGTCATCGGTATTGGTTAAAGAAATATACAAGTGAAGTGGAGGGAAAACTTTGGTTTGAAGTCCATCAAACATAAAAAATATATGCATATTGCGTCAACATCCCTACAACTTATAATTGTTTTTATAATAGATAGGTATGTAGGAGTATAAATGAAATGACTCGAGAGGTATAGGGCTTGATGTAGCTTGAGTAAAAATCTGTACACAAGGTATGCTCACCCATGTAGCACTGCAAATGCCCTAACCTACAAGAGTACTTGAACACAGAGCAGAGGCAGATAGCTGACTTCTAACTTACTTGAAATTCAAATTTTACCAAAAACTTAGGAAAAAAATGTGGAGCCTATATTATCCAATTCATTCTCAAATATTGGAGTGAGAAGAAATGCTACCGTGCTCTTGTCTTGAGTGTAAAATAAAAGCCTCTTACTCTAAATCTCTTTGCTTTCAATCAACTTTTTTTTTTAGAAAAGGCTCAGAAAGCCATTACATTACCACAAAAGAGGTTTTACAATCCTCCTTAACGCCTTGTTTGGATATGCAGGATTAGCTAAACTAGTTTCCCGTGAAATCGTCTAACCGCCTAACAGATTAAAATCTTGTTTGGTACCTCCAACAAATACGTGGATAAGGAAAACTCTATTTCCACAAAGCCACGAAGCCCCGTTTTACGAAAAACAACTAATACCTTTTTTTTTTGAAAACATGATTACATAAAACTCGACGTAACTGACTTTTATTTGTTCCGCTCCTTCCTCAACAAACTCATTAGCGCCAATTCTACGCTGCCGCTGCGACCTCCTGGCGCCAATTCTACGCTGCCGCTGCCACCTCCTGGCGCCAATTCTACCTTGCCACCACGCCTATTTTTTCATCCCTTCTATATATACCTGATGCTGGTAATCCAAATAAGGCCAAACCAATCTGGCACCTAGCTTTTGTTGTTCCTCCATGGCTGGCCGCCACCACCTGTTGTGATCGCCCTGGCCGTCGGCGGTAGGCTAAGATCACGGATCGCCGGTTGCTGACCCCTGCTGGAAGACAAGGCTCCCTTCGTCCACTTCTTTGCATCATAGGCATTCAATCTGCAACTTCATCATCGTGCAGGTAAGGTCAATAATCAGAAACTAGAGATTAGTCGCATAGATTAGTAGCAATTGTTCATGCTTTGAGGAAACGAGTGCAACCTCGAAATTGAAGTACCAGATTTGTAGCAATTGCGTGTTTACTTCTGTATAGACAATCCTTTCCAAAAGATTAGTCACATTCGTAATTTGTTAGTTTTTTGTTTTTACTACCATATTGGCATTCGTGAGATTGTTGAACTGCAGTAGGAAAAATCAAGCTTGTACAATATAAATCAAACAACTAGGAGAGAAATGCAGATCAACACAACTTTGGTACAAAAAATAAACTTAATCACTGAAGCAAAGGGGGACTGCAAATATCAAAATGAGTAACATTTTGGCACTGTTAACGGGAAAAAACTCACATTTCAAGCATCGAGGACGAACAGAGCATCCACCAGATGAGCTTGTACTTAACGACGACGTGTCCGAGGTGAACGAACAGGTCATTCTTCTTGGCCTCCGGCAGGCTCACTAGAAAAGGCATAGAGACCCTGTACAGGAGCCGATAATGGGCGATAGACGTAGCGACCAAGGGGTCGTCGGAGAGCGGCCGTCGATGTCCGCGTGCGCCCTTTCGTCGATGCCGGAGTGGAGGCAAGTTCTCGCATCTTGAAGATGGGGATGGAGGAGGAATACCTGTACAGAGGGACGGCGAGCCGCTAGGAAGTGCTGGTGGTGGCAGGAGGCAAACGGCGGCACCGAACCGGAGATTCAGAGGCTGCCGTCCGGCCAAATTTTGGGGAAAGTGGCCACCAGCTTTGGGAAGGCCACGAGCTCACGGGAGAGAAGTTGTCAAGGTCAATCGTTCTCCAAACAAGGAAATAGATAAGCTGGTTTCATGCTTTCCTGATCCAAACAACGTTTTTCTTAAATAGGTTTTGCGGAGAAAAACTAGTAATACCCGTTTAAGCAAAAATACAGCTTTAAACTTGTTTTCCTAAAACCCAGTGTTAATACTTTCTATCCAAACAACCACTAAGTAACATCCTTAAGGAAGAGGGCACATATCCTGTTATATCTCTACTATTAAAGTAGGATGTGCCGTCGTGATGGTTCAACCTCCACGATGGTTCGATCTTTCGTTCGCTCGGCCTCCCACCCACGTTCTCTTATTACTGATTTTTTTTTTCAACCCTCCAAAAACCAAACACTCCAGTAAAGAAAACCAGATTTATGGTTCAACCTCTTTTTTCCTCCACGTATCGCTAACTCATCCCACCGATTATTTTCTATCGCTAACTCCTCCAACCGATTTTTTAAAGTAAACAAGAGAACCAACTGGTTCAATCACGCACACAGTAAAAAATTGGAATTGCCACGACCGACTCACCCATCACGCACCCCCCAACTCTTTCCAACACCCTCCTGTTCTTCCTCCGTTGTAGTCGCCCCAACTCCCGTCGATCCAATCTCATCATGGGTGTTCCGCGGAGTGTTGCGCGCCGCGGAGCCGGAGCTGCGGAGCTTTGATGCGGCTTTGCGGCGGCGGCGGCGGCGGCCACCAGGGTGCAAGTGCGGTCCATGTCCATCCGCTCCCTCCGCGAGGTCACCGGCTGCCTGGTAGAGATGAACTAAGAGGTGGTCTGCGTCGTCCTCGCCAGCAAGCACGACGTGTGCGGGTGCGCCGACCTGTTCGCGCTCGTCGAGGACTACTTCGACGCCAGCCTCCACACCCTCGACTTCCTCGCAGCCCTCGATAGGACCCTCCCCTGCGCCCGGGACTTGCATCTCGTCCTCCACCTCGCGCTCTAAGTCCAGGACCCGGCCGTCTGACACGCAAGCGTGCTCGACGCGTTGTGCGGTTCAAGGCCGACTCGTTCAAGGACGAGTTCTTCGCCGCGTTCCAGGCGGCGTACCGGCAGTAGCTGGCGATGTTGGACAGGTTGCGGCGGCAGAAGCGCCGGCTAGGCCGGCGCCTGCGGTCGGTCCGCGTCTGGTGTCGCGTGACGGGCGTCGTCTTTGCGACCATCTTCGGACGATCCTCGCCGACAAAGGTGAGCAACATGTCGTCTTGCACATATCTCGTCTGAACATCTCGTCTTACACACATTTCTAAAGTTGGGATCATTTGTTTGTGTTGCCTGTTGTAGTTTCTCTTTCTGTCAATTCTTTTTACACTGACGAGAAGTGCATTTGACCGTTCCAGCTTACAAGGAGTACAAGCTTGAGTCTCTTACATGGGCACTAAATTAAGCCTATGATAGGGAAATTTGTAGCTCCGTTAAATTCGTTAGCTTTGAACATAATTGTGCAGTCTATACAAGTACCTCTCTATGTGTTACTGCAGCTTCACCTATGAGGTGAGTCTTCAATTTGTTGAGTAACACCTATTGTCTTTTGAATGTTCTCTGCATCCAAGAAACTATGTGACTGCATAGGTGTGACTCACTGTCAAAATTGGTTTATATGTTCAATTCGTTCATATGATTTTCAGTTATCTTCGTTGTGCTCTGACATGCTTCTACTTCTCTTGTATGTGTGGAGGGGGGGGGGGGGGGGGGGGGAATCTATAGTGTAGTTTGATTATCATAGGTTTGCACATATACATGTTTGCTTACAGCTTTTATAGTAAACTAACCTCTAGATTCCTGTACATATTCATGAATGGTTTTTTTCTTTCAATTAAATTCCGGCGGGTTGAAAGGAGCTTCCTCAATGGACAATTTCAAGTATATGTACTGTCGTTGCAATGAGCGGTTTGGTGTGTCATATGTTAAGGTATGCGTAGTGACATATGTGTCCATTTTTCAGTACATTTCCATGGATGATCCATATCTATATTAGTCAAAATCAAGCCTCATACATCATTATCGATGTTTAGTTTGTATCTTGCATATGTTAAGGAACATATTCTATATTAAATTAAGTATTTAGAAGTGGGCAAATTTAGAAAAAAAATAGAAGCCAGTGTTATGCTTCAGAAGTAATCAAGGCTATGGTTTTTAATTCCAACACCCATACAAAGGCAACGCATGTTTTAACAAAATTCTCACCTAGGGGTATTGTAAAGTTAACGATTTGGCTTATTTTTCCTTTTCTCAGTTGTTGTTGCAGATGGTGATAATAACATTTTCTACAGTCGATGCATGGATGGCTCTACTATTAAAGGAGAATCTGCCGTCGTGGTGATGGTTCGACCTCCTCCCCCTTATCACCCCCGCAACAAAATTCCTGTCGCACGATCCAACTCCAAAGAAAACAGCCGGTTCACGTAAGGGAAACCAGCGTTAGAAATAGGAGCCGGCGAATAAAATGGGAAAACAGAAATAGCCACAAGCCCACTAACACACGTCCCACGATCCAATCTCCCTCCGGAGAGAAACCTCTCTGTTCTGCCCCTGCGCGTCGCCTCCGCGTGCCATGGAGGGCATCATCTCTCCGGCCGCCGTCACTTGAACCCAACCTTCCCTCCGCTCCCGCCCAGATTCCAACCCAAATCACCTCACCGACCCGGTTGCCAATTCGCCGCCGCATGCCCCGCGCGGCCAATCCATGTCTCTCACCGGCGATAAGTAGGTGTGCGGCCCCGCCGCCGCTGGCTCTTGTGGTTGGACCCATCGTCCCCGGCTCTCTCCTCCTCCGCACCCAGGTTGCACCTCCCTCCACGCGATGCTGGCTGATGGCCCTCGCCTCGAACTTTGATTGCAGTTGTTGCCTTTTGTAATGTATGTGCAATTCCGATTGTTTAGTGTGTGCTCTTAGTTCATCGCTCGCCTCATACTTCGTTCAACAAAACCAGATCCATAGGCCTCACCCCACCCCCGCGCGCTAGCCGCTAACCCTCCCTAGGCTGGAACCGCTCCCCTCGCTAACCCTCCCTAGGCTGGAACCGCCGTCGTTCCCGACGCCGCTCCCGCCCCCGCGCGCTAGCCGCCGTTCCCGACGCCGCCCCGACCCCGCGCGCTAGCCGCCGCTCCCGGCGCCGCTCGATCGCCCGACCTCGCCCCCGCCCCCGCGCGCTAGCCGCCGCTCCCGGCGCCGCTAGGTCCCGCCCTCGCCCCTGCTCCGCGAGCTCGCGGCCGCCCCCGTGCCGCTCGGTGCCGGCCCCGCCCCCGCGTCGCTTGGTGCCGCCCCCTCCCCAGCGCGTTCAGGCGCAGCCTGCGTCGGGAGAGCTCGGTGTGGTCGCACGGCAGGGACGACCTGTTCTCGCGGTCACGAACGACGAGGAGGCGCTGCGATTTCCCAAGCAGAGCTCCCTCGCACCACCACCACCACCATCGCTCCTACATTACTGTGCGACGTTGACATTGGAGATTGGCATGCCCCCTCCCCCCTAAGCTTCCCCGCCGCTTCCCCTTCCCGTCCTCCGCGCGGACTCCTGACCCGGGGCGTCGCGATGGCGGCTACGACCGGGGCGGCCGCGGAGATCGTGCGGGAGATCGCGGCCGTGGGTGCCGCCGACCTGGCCGCTGCCGCGGAGCCGCTGCAGGCCGACTGCCTCCGCCTCGCGCGCAAGGTGTCCCTGCTCACGCACCCCGTCGCCGAGGTCGCCGAGGCGTAGTCTGGGGAGGCCGGCGCGGCCGAGCCCGAGGCGGCGGCGTGGGTGGCCGACCTGCTCCGGGCGCTCCAGGCTGCCAGGAGGTTCGTCGCGCTCGGCAGCGGGCCGGCGCTCGACACAGGGACGGTGGATCAGGTGATTGTCGGGGATCTCTTGGTCCAATCAAACCTTCTGCATTGCTCGCTTCTTGACGCGCAGCTCTTGGCCATATTTCGCCGAACACTTTGAGCGCGATTGCGTGGCGTCTGGTCCGCGCGTTCGTTATATTGCTCTCTTTTCGGCATGTGATTCGTTTCCGTTGACGATTAGTATACCGGGCAAGATTTTAGAAATTCATTCACGAAAGTTTTACTTTCACTTGCGTGTACATCTTTTTGTCCAGCCGCTCCAGTTGCAGCTATTGCGCTGTTATATTTTAATTGTCGCGGCTGTAGATCTCCCAAACTGAAGGAATCATCCAAAGGTGATCAAACGAAGCATGTTGTACTCTTTTCAATAGAAGAAAGCCATGGTCGGAACACATTTTTTTTTCTCGTGAATATTTTCAGTTCTATGATAAAGGAAAGAAGAGAGAACGTAATAAAACAACTAAAAAGAAAATCAAGTATGCACACAAAAAACATCAGGTTTAATACCATGTTCTTGCTTCCTTGGATGTAGCCATATAAAATATTCTTTATGGCCATTCCTTAATGGACTGGCAGCTACAAAACAGAGAGACGAAGATGGGGGAGAGAAAGAAAGAGAGAGAGAGAGAGATCTATCAATAGATGGGAATTTATGAGGAAGAGAGAGGGAGGGAAGAGGGGGAGTGTGAGCAACAAAGCTGGGTATACCTTGTTACTGCTTGTTGTAGACTTGAGGGTAAGACCCAGGAGTCGGCAAAGCTGTTGGCGTGCTGGTGCCTCCTAACAAATGTTTTATAGTGTGTAACAAGATTAAAACATTAGGCAAAACATCTCAGCTATTTGTTTCCATGTATAGCCAAATGCATGGAATTTTTTGTTTCTAAGCTTGCCATGGTTTTTGGATGCTACGAGAATGTTCAGTCAAAGTGGAAGCAACCTTGTGTTGCGAATTGTACTTGAGATTTCCAAAATCTTAGTTTTGTTCCTCTATTTGCAAGTTATAGGAAATCTTCATGTAATTAGTTTACTGTTTTTATGCCTCTTTCTCTGGATCATTGATACATGGCAATAGAAAATCACCATGTATGTGTGTCGAATTGAAAACTAGAGTGCCACTTCCTAAGAACAGTGGGGAAATACTAACATTTTACCTTGCTTTCTTGGCACTTTTGGTGTTCCAGTTACAAAAAGTAGCAAGTTTTTAGATTCAGGCATTGTGCAGGCTAGGCTTAGTTTGCCGTGGCCATGCTTCAAGGGAGGTGAGACTCAGTGGTGTAGGCCATCACGATGGAGCTATCATGCTATTGCGTGTCCCTGGGTCTTCGGGCGCGTCGTCGGTCCCAGCCACCCATGATCAAGATACGGCGTCCTCTCTCCTTTCGTTTGATGTGAGTAAGCCTCCACTACCCACTCCCAACTGTGTAGAATTTGCAGCCGTGGTTGACATGGGAGATGCCTTGATGCAAAGTACAGGGTTACATATGTGCTGCTGGCCACTGCCCTGTTAGCCCCGTCGCCAGCAGGGTCGACCATGACCAGGGCCCCCAAGCTAAGGTATGACATGATGCTGCTGCTGCTGCTACCCACCACCATCTCTGAGACATGGAAATCTAGCAAGCTCCAGGTTTGTGCGGCAGTCATGCTCGCCATGTGTTTGTTGAAATGCTCCCATGTAGATAACTAGATATATATAAGTTGATGTTCATATATTAAGCATTTGTAAAATGTTCGTGTACAATGTTAGCATGCAACAATAAATCACAGCTCCCAGCAGTAGCTACTTACCATTACTCTTATCATCTTAGACTAAGTTGTATGGATTAGATGACTGATCGCTTATGTTTTGGTAGTAGATTTTCAGAGCTGAATTTGGTACAAGGTTGATGGGCTTTGTTTGTGTGGATTACTAATTTAGCAGCAATGATGGAGATTGTTTGTGTGGACTACCAATCTAGCAGCAACTCTAATGTAACTTTGGCAACATAACCATCATCAAGTGCCACAGGGGTAGTCTAGGGTCGATTCAAAATTCGAATTAGTGATGCTTTAATCTATGTGTAGTTCATCGTCCATTTCTGAATTATCAAGGATTGATTTTATTGACAAAAGATTCTCTACCCATTGTTTTTTGTTAGATAAAAACAGTTATTGGTTGCTCATGTTATCTACAATAAGTATTTTTTACACTCCTTTATGTAGAAATGGTCACATAATTTTGATTCAAACTAATCGAACTCTCTTAGCTCATTGAAATCATATAATTTAATTACAATATTTCTTTCGATAAAACATTGACACTCATTACCCGACTTCTATATTTTATTTGGCTCATGATGTCAATTATTTTGTGTCAATACAGTACAACAAAGGACTCCAGTTGGAGGATCCACATCATGTATAGGAGCAAGAGATCCGAATCTGGTAGATACATACACTAATTCTATTCAGAGTTCCACTGAAATTATCAAATATTCGAATAGAATCATATGGGTGGTCGAGCCACGTCCACAGGTGCGACAGACATCTAGCATTTTTTTCACGAGTCAACGACGGGCTTATGCCGGCCTAAACCATATATTACCGAACGATGGACAATTACAAGATTAGCGAGAGGTACATGGGGTGAGACAGAGGTTTTAAGTAAAGAAAAAAGATTACATAGGGCTTATAATCTCGTGGAGAGGTGCAGCAACATGGTCCTCCAGTCGAATAATCACGAGTGGACATGCAGCTACGCGCGGTTGGTATCTGCACCGCTCGCCTCCGCGCGATTCGTGCAACTACAATATGCGTTAGCCGTATAATGGTTTCCAGCCCCTTTGTTCCATTCAGTATAGACGCGTATTGTGCACCCGACATGTGCAGCACATGGCCTGCAAGGCAGACCTGAGCATTGAACCGATCCGTTGTAGGATCTCACTCACCTTGTAAATGCTTGTCAGCAATCAAGGCACCCAGCAAGGAGTAGTACCTGCTCAGCCTGTATTTATTTGTTAGGAGCATGTGGTGAATCGTTAACTACATTGGAAGCTTACACCCTGGCCATAATCACACCAACTCTCTCCATCCAGCTTTGTTCCATTTGAAAAGTTTGGTATTTTAAACATGTTTTCGACAACTGATTTACAACTAAAATCTTTACATGTATCATTTTCTTACTGAAAAAATCAGTTAGCTTGATTTTTCATCGTTAATTCGAATAATGAACATTCGACTTGAATTTTAAAACGCAACATTAATAAAAAGAATCAGTATGCAGATTCTACATAAAAGATAAAATACTTTTACACGGCTTACAGAATATATGAGACACCATCAAAGAGAATGATATATTTTTGTGTCTTTGGTTTTCATCTCAGCTTAACAATCATACTTGTTAACTTACAATTGTAGTTTTTGAAAATATAGAGACATGAAAATAACCTCCACAGATTCCTAATTGAACTATACAATATGAAGACATCCACGAGCTGCATATAATTACCAAAATATATATGAGAGCATGTTTGTCATGGTTGCAGCTAAATTTGTGAGCTTAGTCGAAATTCTATGTATTAATAGTACATTAACTGCGATGCACTGAACCTGTAAGTCACGAGCTACCGGACAACGAGTACACATATAAAATTTAATGACGATGACCCCACACCTTGCCCTGTATAGCCCACGTATTCGCATGCTATTGCAAATGGAAATGATCGTATAACATAAATGCTATATTAAGCAGCAATCCTGATGCATAAACAAATGTCTCAGATTTCGGCAGCGCATGGCCGCATGTCCCAAAAATCCACGTCCGTCCCCCAGTCTCTTAAAAGAGATTGTTTTTTAGCACTCTTGCAACGGTTGGACCAGAGTAGGACGTCATCAGCCGCAGGTTTGGCGATGTGGTGGATGCCCCAGGTTTCATTTCGGAAGACTTTAGGATTTCATCATTTCCATGTGTTCCAGAGGATGGCGATGATCATAGTGGAGCGAACTTTGTTGGTAAGAGCACCAAGTCAAATATCATTTAGGTTGTCTAGCCTCCCATTATAAATCTTCATCGGTTTGACATAGGCACATTGATGAGAGTGCTTAAAGCTGCCACAGTTAAGCCAGAGCCATCTTATTTTCATTTTTATTTTGCTAAAGAATCATGTTGTCAAGAATGAATGAAAATTACATGACTTCATGATCGATGGATATTTATCAATTCAGGCAACTATTTTAGAACTATATTTTTTTAACCCGTGGCAACGCACGGGCCTTTAACTAGTTGTGGTAAATGTTTCTTCTAGCTAGAGCTTTTAGTTCATGCGCCATCTTGTTGCTGATATTTTTCACGGCATGGATGGAAATCTTCCTGAACTGTTTCATGAGATACCAATTGTCCGTGACCAGGGGAAAGAGTGCAGACTGGTTTCTCGACTTATTTCCCAGAAAAGCTGGTATACTTAAGCAGTCTGTCTCTACGCATAGTGGCCGATCGTAGTACTTCTTCAGTTCAGATAAACCATGCAAAACAGCGGCTAGCTCCTCTTCTTCTGGATCTCTACAGGGAGACAAGCACTGCCCACCTACAATCGAAAAAAAACTAACAATTACCAAAATTTAGGGGAATGAGAGAACCACAATGAACAGCTACCAAAAGGAAGAACCCTAACACTGAAATTAAATGCCTCTGCCGTAAAAAACACTAACTGTCAAGTTCATCAATAGACCAATTGTTTGACTCCTCCCATTCCCCTTTGTGGAGGTTGTCAAAATCAATAACGGATTGACGACTTAGCGATGTCGTGCAGTAGAGCAGACAGTTCCACATAGAGACCCGAAATACCAACATATGAAATTATGTCGCAAGTTAATTAACGTGAGGCACAATAGTGCACGAATAATAACCTGTCCATGAACCATTGCAGCTTCACAAAATCTGCTGGAAGGTAGAAGACAACCCCTACAGAAGTAGTGAACCAAGCAGTACCAAGCTTGAATTCATCCTCCAAGAGTACACACATTCATTTTGAATTATGTTGTCAGAAAACACACTCGTCCATAGCATATATCACGATTGCTAGAAAATCACAATTGTAAATTTGAGTGCATCTCCTTTATTTACAATAGAGAAGGAGAAAACATTTTTTTTCTAAGTGAACTATGCACTTTGTGAAAGAATATTAGACCACAACAAATAATTTAAACATTAGCCAGTTAAGAAATTGCAAGATGGAGACATTCATGAATAATACTCTCACACAAGAATGAATAAAGGAGAAAGCAGTGCCTCACCTTGCGAGGTTTCAGCATAGCAGAATGAGCCAATCGTGTGAATCCCGTGGAACTCAACGGAGCCTGCATTCATTTGGGAGCACATAAGACAACATCGATTGAAAAAAAGCCATGCAGAATTTTGGGGAGTGTGTAGGTACCAACGAGGGAACACACTTGTAGAAGGGCAGAGGGACTAATTATCGACATGAGTTTCAACCATGGCTGCTAAAAATGGACGCAATTGAATTGTATTTGTAACTGACCCTCAGTAATTGGCCACCAGTGAGTGCGCCTCATGGATTATAGTTAATGGTCCGCTGCAACTAAGGATTGATTCTCGCTGATAATTGGAGGCGAATCGACAGGGGGCGGTCCGTTGCCCCGGTGACCGCCTGGTGGCGACGTGGCGTCGCCCAACGAGACCATCCGCCCAACCGCGTTGGTCGCCATGTGAGGCACCACCGCTCTACTTACCACCGGGCCTCCTTCACCGAAGCGCATGGGCGCCATGCCTCAATCCCGCAACCTCCGGTCGATCCAATCGACTCCTCGCATCAGGACTGCACCCTCGCCGATCGATCTAACCCTAGTCGATGGACCTCTTTAGCGAACTGGACGAGTGGTCCTCCTTCACCGAAATGCCTGGGCTGGAATGGGCTGGCCTACAGCCCAGTTAACCGCACGAATCCGTTTCGGCCTGTGGAGCAGCAGCCCACAGGACAGTCGATCCAGTTATTCCTAGATGCGGGACATATCGCTTTAAACACGAGATCCAACGACCAGTAATGTCCAGATCACGAAAACGGACGATCAAGAACGCTGATCGCTGGGAGAGCTCGGTTTAGGCTCAATTTTATTGTCCTTAATTATAGGATCTAACGGACGCCCTAGGCCTACGTGCCTACAATTGAGGGCATGCCTTGTATGTAACCGGGTTGTTCCCCAACAGAATCAATACGAGTCAGTTTTCACTCTTCAACTATACAAGGGGCCAAATGCATGACACTAGCCATTGGAAATGACATTCCTAGTTACAATATTTGTTAGGTGTATCTTTATGGGGAAGATAAGTCAAACAACTCTCTTGTAAATCATTTATTAACAAGTAAGGATGTTAAAGTAAGTTGTTTGCTTACTCTCCCTTAAAGCTGGTTGTAATGGAGATTATCATATACTAGTATCATGCATATGATATTAGTGTATGATTCTACATCCGTAATGCATAGTATCATAGAACAATTCATTTATTGCCATGCATGACACATGATAGCACAACATTTAGTATGATACGGTATCATAATATGATACTCAACCCTATCTTTCTTCATTTAATTCCATGCCACCTCATCAAACATGCCTAGTTGACATACACGATACTACTTATGATACTCCCATTACGACCAGCCTCAGGCATCTCAATGCAAGTGTTGAGGGCACTCACCACCTAGATCGGAATCCTTGGTACTACTGTACTGATTAGTTCTTAAGTATCTCACTGTCACTTCCCACTCTAGCCTAGTGGCCTGCAGCCGCTGCCATGGCCATGCATGGATTTGGCCTGCCTTTGTATGTTTTGTTGTGTGATGATGAAAACATATTTATATGCTATGATTATCAAAGTAGAGGCAAATGACAGCAAGATAAAGCTGACTATACATTCATTGGTGCTTAAAGTAAGTTGTTTGCTTACTCCCCCTTCAGGCTTGTAAGAAACTAAGAATGATTTCTTACGCAAGGTGTAATGAACAATCGTAGAACCATGTCAACCATCTTCATTCATTGGTAGTACCAAATTCTAAAATGCATTAGCCTGTGCCGGCCAATGTGAGCGACAGATTAGAGGGATGATATTTTCCCGAGTGCATCTTTATTGGAAAGGTAAGTCAAACAACTCTCCGAAGTATCGTCAAGGAACTATCGTCTCGCTCAAAAGAAGATATTTAGAGCTTGTTTGAGACCGCTCTGCTTCATCAAAATCAGTTCCGATTCACCAAATTCACTTTACAGCAGTTTCACATAAGAGTTGCAACCATTTCAAGAGAATGTTTGTCTCTCAATTAGCTTCACCTTCACGAATGAAAATTTTGATGAAAATGTTCTATTTGATTGGATGAGAGGTAATAAACGAAGGGGTATCCACTTACTGGTGGTAGTGATGGATTATTTTCTTCCAACTCCAACTTCTATAATTGTATGGAGCATCTCCTAGAAAGTTTCACAAAAAATAAGAAGTTGGACCCAGATTCTAGTTTTTTTCGAAGCACTATATCGTGAAGCTATCCCGTTTGACTTATGTTTCTAAAGCGAAGCTAGATTTTTAAAAATAAAGCAGTCCCAAACAGGCTCTTAAGCAGGGAAGATATTAGCCGGTGCAACTTTAGAAGGCTAGCTTGAACAACTCTTTGTTCTCACGCGTTTAAATTCAAGTATGTTAAACAGTTATAAGGGCAGATATTTGGCAGAAGAAGATATTAACTCTGTTCGGAACTGTTTTCAAAACAACAACGTGGACCAAGATATTTGCAAAAGAAGATATTTGTTTGTGTGCCTTTAACTTTATGACAAGGAAGATATTAGCGAGTGTGTGCATATACCAGAACAACTATGTTCAACTAGTAAACTACTCCCTTCATTTTAAAATAAGTGACTTAAAAGTGGACTTTGTAGTCACTTAATTTAGAATGGAGGGAGTCGTATTTAGTTCTGCACTGGGGGCAACGTACTGATTACTTTGGTGCACTTCTTTTCTCTTCGCTTTGAGGTTTAACAGCTTGGCGCAACTTGACGAGGTCGGATAACGTAAAAATTTCACTCTCGCTGGACGGTTTACAGAACTAATTAGTATCTTCGTAATCTGTCGACTAAAGCGGGGCCTGGATGTGACACTACCAATCTTTCTCCGATACCTCCATGCGCACTTCCGTCCAAAACCTTAGATGGAAGATACCTAGAAAGTGCACGTAAACAAACCAAACACAAAGCACTACTGCTACTAACTATCGATCGCTGCCTTACTTTACCGCGTGCTAAGCTACACAAGGCACTAGCAGCTAAGCTACTTGTCATCTTAAGCACTCTCCGCTGCAAAGTGTACGATAATAAACTCCATGCCGACCATACCTAGAAACGCATAAAGGGTAGTGCAGATCAGTGACAATCACGAACGCCATGTAGATGCCGTGGCAGATCCTTTAGTAGCCATGGAAACAAAGCGTGCGCTATTTTTCTTTGGGACACGGTGGGTGTGCGTGCTGCGCGCCCCCACACTCTCCCGTAAACGTAGATCAGAGCGTGCTTTTGCTCCGTTGTTGACGACACGGTAGGGACACCGGAGGGACCCGCATCACCTTTCCGTGTACTCATGGCACTAGCGCGCACAACTGTTTGCTTTCACCGTGGCAGGGTTTTTTCTCGACTTTGGACCCGCATCAGATTTGTTTTCGTTAACAGTTGTGCTTTTTTCTTGACTTTCATCTGGTCTGGGTGGGCACATGAAAAGTGTCGCTTCTTCCTTTGGACGGCCGTCCTAGGAGGCATCTCAACGGCCGACCTTCTTCTTCGTGGAGGTTTGAAAAATAACTACTTCTGCCTATTGTGTGAACGCAACCTCGAGACGGCCTTATGGCCCAGTTCTTTTGTCAGAATCCGATCCCTTCCCAGCTTTTCTCAGAATCTTCGATCCCATTTATTTAACAATCCTAGCTAATTAAACCATAACTAGATAGGATTGTAAAACAAACAGGGCTCAAAAATTCTGGAAGAAGCCGGGGAGGGGTCAGATTCTGAGAGAATCTCGAGATTCTGACAAAAGAACTAGGCCTATATGTGCTTGTCGAATGCCCATGGTCACGAGAGGGCTGGACTCACCTCGCTGGATTGGCTAATCTGCCTCCCATCGATCCGTCTAACTGGATGGACGTTTCCAACATAAAAAACTGGATGACAATCTGTCGGACGATGGCTCCTACAAGTAAGAGGAAGGTCGTACTGTCGCTTCTTCACCTAGCTGCATGGGAACTTTGGGGTGAGCGCAATAGACGTATATTCCAAGACAGACGTATGGACATGCCCGCGTTCTCGCAACGGCTTAGGGATGAATTGGTCATGTGGAACATGGCACAAGCTAACAGCAGAGGCCTCTTCCTCGAGCATGAGAGCGTAAGCGAGAGCCAACCCCCCCTTCCACCCGCGCCGCGGGCCACTCCGGTCGCGGCGGCCACCGCCCCTCCATTCATGGCAGGCTCCGGTAGATCCGCTAGCCCCACGCGGCGGTCGCCTCGAGCGGACCGGCGCGACTGCTTGCCCCGCGGACAAACCAGAGACACGGGATCTCGATCCCCTCCTAGGCCTGTGCGAGATCCGGTCCCGTCGCCGCGAATCCTGCGACACGGCGGGTGCTCGGCATCCCCGGCAGGACCGTCGGTGGAGCACGCGCCTTTACTGCAGCCGGGAGTTCCGCGGCACTTGATTGCTGCGTCCGCCGCGGAAGAGACCCCGCACGCATCGCCGTCGACCGCTGAGGGGACGGCGACGGCACCCCAGCCTGCGCCGCGCATCAAGTCGATAGTCGTCGTGCCTTCCCCGGACGGGAGACTTTCCTCTTCGAGGATGGACCCGGGCTGGACAGAGGTCAGCACGCGGAAGGGAGGCCGTCCACCGGTCGACCCCTCGGTCCCTCGGGTGCGCCGAACAATGCAGCGGCCCGCCCGCACGCAGGCTTTCAATGCGGGTACGTCGCCGCCCCTATATCTCTTCCGCGGCCGTTGCTTCCGATGCCTGAGCAAGCGACATCGTCTTGTCGACTGCCGAGATCCGATTCACTGCATCACCTGTAGGAGGGCCGGCCACATAGCGAAGCGCGGCCCTCAGAACCACCCCGTCCGAGGTCGAGGAGGCCCTGTGAGAGATAGGCTAGGTCCGCCCCCCGGCTCAACCTCTGCATCCCCGCATTCGTTTTCCACCACCGGCGACATCCGCTATGTCGCAGCTTTCCCCGGCCATGCTCCGCCACCTTGACAACGCACGCCGGCCCAGGGCCACCCGCTCCGTCGCCATCCCTTCCCCGGCCATTGACCATGCGGTCTTCTTCCTCCGTAGCCACGCCGTCACCCTCACGGCGGCAGACGGGGTCAACGCCACATCGCCGATGGCAGTAGGCCGAGCGCTCGAGGGGCTACTGTCGGTGCCCGTGCACTCCCTCCGCGTCACAGCACACCACCCAGAGCACTTCCTGGTCCTCTTCACACAGCCTGCACACCAAGTCAACGCGGTGCGCCACGGCTCCATCCGTGTCGAGGGTGCCTCCTTCAACATCGCATCCTGGCACGAGCATGACCACGCCGTCTTCGACTCCCTGCTCCTGCATGTCCGCGTCGTCGTGGAGATGATGCCAATGCAGTTTTGGTCAGTCGAGGGGGCGGAGGAGATTCTGGGGAAGTGAGTGCGAGTGGATCGGCTCGACAGCCGAACCCTCGAACGAGGCCAGACCAAAACCTTCGCCTGCTAGGTGTGGACGAGCGACATTGCAAACATCCCCACATCGCATACCTTGGCAGTGTTACCGCGCGGTGCGGGTAGGGTGGAAGAGATGGAGGGGTTCTCCCCTCCCGACAGGCGCGTCGCGCCACCACCGGCCACGGCGGACTACACCATGCTGATCCATGTCGACAGGATCGAGGACTGGACGCCACCCTCCCCACGATCATCTCATTCGGGCCGGAGTGGCCTACCATCGTCAGGCAGCGACGACGACGACACCCCCTTCCTGGTGGTGGCCCCTGCTTCCTGGAAGATGGGGGTTGAGGATGAGCATGCGTTGGGGCGTAGCCAGAGGCTGGCTCGCGTGCCGGTCGCAGACCTGGGCTGCCGTGGCAGGCCCTTGGGTGGCCGCACCAGAGATCAAGACGGCGAAGGGGGCTCGGGGGGAGGGGGACACAGGTCCTGGAGAGATGTTCTCCTACGCCCGGGTCGCTCTCAGGCCCCTCCCAGAGCTGCCCCTGCACCGCGCCACCGTAGCCGCTCGCCGCAGCCCCGTCGCAGGTCCAAGGAGGTATCTGGGAGACGGCAGGGGGCGGGGAGAGACCGCTCGAGGGCACGACTGCAGCCCCAACTGCAGCGGCCGCGTCCCCCTCCTCCGCCTCCCTCTGCCGGGACGGACGCCCAAGAGCCCTTGGGTAACAGGGGAGTGACCGACACCGCCCCGGGGAGCACAGGGGAGGACCCTGTCGAGGACTTTTTCAAGTCAGCTTCGAAACAATCCATCGCCTCAGCTACCGCCGACAGCATGGCGGCCGACATCCAAGCAGCGGCGGAGGCAGCGATCAGCTCGCCGCTGGAATTCGACGCGACCCTGCTGCTCAATGACCCGAATGAGGCGGTGCAGCTTGACGCTTTCAGCCCCACGCTGTCCGCCGCCGCGTCAGACCTGGGACAGTACAACAGGGCGACCCCACCGCCGGCCTGTATGATGCAGCTGCAGCTGGGAGCAGTCACAGGAAGAGTCAGCAAGCTGCAGCTGAGCACATCCAGCACCGATCAGCAGGAAATTCAAGGCATGTTTCGCGCCAGCAAGGAGCCTCTCATCGCGGCTAATCCTGCACCAGCACCTGTTAGACGCCCGGCTGCACCACCCAAGACTAGAGCTTCCTCGACGCCGACTCGGCACAGCGCCAGACAGGCCGCAAGTAGCTCCAAGGTGTCGGTAGCCCAACATGCATCACTACGTCTCGTCAAGGAGCTAGGGCTGCTGGGCCCCCGTGACAAGATGACGGACGAGGCGACAAGAGCACTCCTGCAGCGTTTTGATGAACCACTGTCAGACAGCGATTTAGCGGTGATAGCAAAGCTAACTCGCCTCGACAGCGACGCACTACGGATCATGGCTAGCATGATAGGCCCCGAAGGAGCTGCCGACGAGGCCATAGTTTGATCATGTTAGTCTTCCTACTGTTCCCACTCCGGAGGCAACCGAGCCTACCTCGGTTCAGTTTTAGTTATAAGTTTAGTTTGTGTAAGGCTGTTTCAGGGAGAGGGATGACATCTAGTAGCCGGCGCGTCTTGGGGCGTGTTGGTGGGCGCCGATACTCCAGTAGTAAGATGACCAGGTGTGTCATGGGCCTGAGGCCACTCTGTTTTCTGTCTTCGGAGTTAAAAAAGTGTTCCAAATGAGTGTCATCTTCCAACCTATTATGTGCTGGAACGTTCGCGGCCTAAATAGCCCAGCTAAGAGAGCAGCTGTAGGAGAAATGGCAATCGCACACAAGGCTGCCATCCTTTGTCTTCAAGAGACCAAGATCTCTACATGGTCGCCAGAACTAGTTAGGGATATTGGAGGAGCAAAACTCACCGGATGCATAGCTCTACCGGCAATCGGCACGTGTGTGTGTGGGGGGGGGGGTACCTATCCTATGGGATAAAGATCTCGCCACCGTCACTTCCCACGCAATAGGAATGTTTGCTATCACGGCAAGGGTCACCATAGCAGGGCAGAACAATAGCTTTTGGCTATCTTCGGTCTACGGCCGGGCGGATGATGCTAGAAAGGGAGATTTCCTACGGGAAATTACCTCCTCTACACCGCCATTGTCTGAGCCGTGGCTCATCAACGGTGATTTCAACCTCATCTACGAAGCACGAGATAAGAACAATCTAATACTCAATCGCAGGCTCATGGGTAGATTTAGATCAGCAATCGACTCGGCGGGCCTGAAAGAGATTAGATGCACAAATCACAGATACACCTGGAGTAACGAACGCCGGGATCCTACCTTAGTTAGTATTGACAAGTTTTTCTGTAACATCCCCTGGGAAAGTAGCTTCCCCTTAGTATCCCTGCATGCCGCTTCAACGGCAACGTCGGATCACTGCCCGCTAGTTCTGCTCGACACCGCAGCCACCCATCGCTCGACTAGTTTCAAATTTGAAAACTTTTGGCCAAGTTTTCCAAGGTTCCACGTAACGGTGCAGAGAGCATGGAATAGACCAGTTCAAACCAACTGTGCTTTCCGTAGACTTAGTATAAAGCTGTTGAGGACGGCACACGATTTGAAGACATGGGGTAAAGGTTTTTTCAGCCAGGCCAAACTGCAATTTCACCTAGCAGCGGAGGTAGTGCTCCGACTAGATGTAGCGCAGGAGAATCGCGCACTCTCAGACGCAGAATTCCGCCTCCGCAAACTACTCAAGCTTTGGCTACTTGGGTTGGCGGTACTAGAGAGAGCGCGCCGTCGTCAGGCATCACGCCTCACTTGGCTAAGACTAGGGGATGCGGGGATGAAGTTTTTCCATGCAAAAGTATCAGCCAGGAAACAAAAAATTTTCATCCACTGCCTACAAGTAGGTACGGAAGTAGCATCATCGCACGAGCAGAAGGAAGAAGCCATTTTTAGCCACTTCCAGTAGAATTGGGGTACTACGGCGGATAGACCACTATCGATCGACTGGACGAGTCTCGAGCTTCCATCAGTTCAAAACAGGGGATTAGATAACCCTTTCTCCGAGGAGGAGGTTTGGGAAGCGATCAAGGTGACTCCGGCAGAAAAAGCACCAGGACCAGACGGCTTCACGGGGACTTTCCTCAGGTCTTGCTGGTCGATAATAAAAGAGGACATCATGAATGTATTTAGTAGTTTCTACAACTTATCGGGGGGAGATTTCGGCAAGCTCAACACAGCTAGGGTAATCCTTCTTCCAAAAAAGGATGGCGCCACAAGGGTAGAGGATTTCAGACCGATCAGCCTAATCCACTTAGTAGCGAAACTGATCACCAAGGTTCTTTCCAGACGCCTAGCCATGCAGATCAACACCATCGTCTCCCCGGCTCAAGCAGCTTTCCTGCGCTCCAAGTCTACCCAAGACAGTTTCCTCTATGTGCAAAATGTAGTAAGATCACTTCACAAGAAGAAAACTCCGGCTCTGCTACTTAAACTAGATATAGCGAGGGCCTTCGACAATGTCTCCTCGGAATATTTGTTAGAAGTGCTGCAACAACTAGGGTTCCCAGCACGTTGGCGTGACTGGATGGCGCCACTCTTCAGCATGGCATCGTCCTCGATAATACTGAATGGCTCCGTCGGCAGATCTTCCGGCCACAAAAGAGGACTCAGACAAGGGGACTCCCTCTCACCGCTACTATTCATCATTGCAATAGATACACTCCACCGTCTGCTCGAGAAAGCAACGGAATTGCGCCTGCTAGCCCCACTGCCGGGAAGGAACATCCCCCTCCGGATCAGCCTATATGCTGACGACGCCATAATTTTTGCCAACCCAAACAAAACAGAAATTGTCACCTTGATAACGATCCTCCGAGACTTTGGACACGCCTCGGGCCTCCACATCAACCGGGCAAAGTCCACAACCTCGGCCATCCGTTGTGAAGGAATTAACCTACAAGGGATCCTGGTCAACTTCGGGGGGGAAACTAAAGGTTTTCCGTTCAAATATTTGGGGTTGCCAATCACCCTAGCAAGACTTCGTCTAGTCCACATACAATTCATTCGAGACAGAATTAGGGCTAGGCTAGCACGATGGAAGGGTAGGCTACTAACCATCGCCGGCAGACGCGTCCTCGTCCTCAACGTCCTAACCGCCCTACCATCCTTTGCATTGTCAGTCCTTAGGATGCCAAAAAAATTCCTGGCCGAGGTAGATAAAGTTAGGCGACGATTCCTATGGGCGCAGGATGATGAACCTACTGGAGGCAAATGCAAAATAAACTGGCCTACAGTTTGCTCCCCTATGGAGAACGGAGGTTTGGGAATCCTCGAGTTAAATCGCTTTGGTAGAGCTCTTAGGCTGAGATGGCTATGGCTATCCTGGACTAGCCGTGAGAGACCATGGCATGGCATGGTTTTACCATGTGACGAGGCCGATAGGGCCCTCTTCCATGCATCCACGACGATCACCTTAGGAGATGGCGCAACGACATCATTCTGGCATTGCTCCTGGACGGGCTCCGGAAGTCTAAAGACGCCCTTCCCTAAACTCTTTGTACACTCCAGGCGCAAGAACAGATCAGTTCGTGACGCACTTGCCAACAACACTTGGATAGCAGACCTCGCCCATGGGAACACGGTGCACCTGTGGGAAGAGGCGGTTACGTTAAACAAATGGATCCGAGATAGGCTGATTATTTTGCAAGAAGGGACACAGGACACGATAAATTGGAACCTCGAAGCTTCAGGGATATATTCAGCCAGATCGGCATACAATGCTCAGTTCCAAGGCCACCTCACATCGGAGTACAAGAAGATGATTTGGGCAACGTGGGCACCAGGACGCCTAAAGTTCTTCCTTTGGCTGCTCCTAAAGAATAGACTTTGGTGCAACGACCGACTTCAACGCAGAGGGTGGCCAAACGACTATTTTTGCCAACTATGTCATCGGAACCTAGAATCAGCAGACCACCTCTTCTGGCAATGCCCGATGTCCATTCAAATATGGACATATGCGGCATCGCTCCATGGCTGTGTGACTCTACACCCGGGAGCATGGGAAGCCAAAGGAAATTGTTCCGACATCTTAGCCACGATGAACAACTGTGCCTTACCAAAACACAAGAATGCAGTGAAAACAATCAGCATCTTGATCCTGTCAGAAATTTGGAAAGAGAGGAATGCCTACACCTTCAGGAAAAAAGTTGCGGACCTTCGGGACATAAAATACGCTATCAATAGCACCGTGGAGTTATGGAGGCAAGCCGGAGCCACTGTATTGGAGCACCCGTTCTGGGATCCCCTGTGAAACATCCACCACCCCTTGTAATTTTTTGTCTGGTTTTTCCATTGTTCTCTCTTACTTTTTTCCTTGATCATTCGGATCATAGCCCCCCGCCACCTTTGTTTCCATTTTGCTACCTGCTTCGAATCAATATAAGCCAGCCTAGGGCTGGATCTTTCAAAAAAAATGTGGAACATGGCAGACGTTGCGATCCCTTTCAATCCAGGCCGAGGGCTTCGCTTGTTTGATTTGTATTTTCTTCTTTTCTTGGCATCCTTCTTTTGATGCTATTGCCCTCGGGCGCCTGCTGTTCTGTGTTCCCCTTTGATATACGAATTTGGTAGAGCAACTACCAACAGTCAAAAAAGGTTTGTTTTCGTTATCACCAAGACTGGAACCTTCTTCATTTTGTTTTTTGAGCCAAGACTGGAAAGTGATTACAGCTTAATACTCTTTTTTCAAAAAGAGGATGACCCCCTCTGCATCTGCAAGATACATGCAACTATTTTATTAATTATTTACAAAGATTTTACAAAATAGTACATCAGAAAGTTTGAAGGTACCATCTTAACAACATCTATCGCTACTCGTATCCACTTGATGAAAGAGTATCGATAGTCCGAGACTAATACCAAACATACATCACACAAATTCCTAACATCTAAAGTCGGATGCCCCAACCAAGCCAATACTGGGTTTGGGACGCAAACCGTTCTGACGCACTCATAGGTCGTTGCCGTCATCTTCCATTGATCCATCTTCAGAGCAGGTACTGATGCATCAACATTGCTCGGCATGTCCTCAGCGCCCCCACGGCGTCACACAACGCCTCCTCCCTGCGCGCGTCCATCATGACACATCCGTCGTCGAGTCCCTGTTGCGCCACACTGTCGAGAGTCCATGTCATCGATGTATCACATGGAGTGGCACTCCACCGTTGGAACTGTTCACTAGTCCCTCAAGTCAATGCACACCTCCAAGAATGGCGTCCCAAGGAGGGAATGACACAATAGCGCCGCAGTCATCCGATTGACTAATCTTGGGTTTCCCCCGAAGGTAGTGGAAGGAGTTGGGAGCTTCAGCTCGATGATGCCTTCAAGAAGGAGACGACGTCGAGGGCATCACCATCACCGGCTCCGGCCGCCGGTCGAAGACCAGGTTTTCACCCGGATCTGTCCCATGAGCATCCAACCGACAACATGTGCACCTTCTAGACCGCCTTCAAAGCCCAGATCTGGCAATCCACATCCGACAACTATCCATAACCGCACTGCCACCATGGGAGTCCTGGCACACCGGCCACTGCCTGCGTATTTCACCACTGAAGCTAGGGAGGAGGGCCTCCACCCCACCTCCCAAACTATGAGAGCCGCCGAGAGGAATCCCGCACGCTCGTCACCGTCGTTGATCCGATCTAATCTGGAGCCAAAGTTACCAGATCGTCGTTGCAGATCCGCCTTGGACAGGGATATCGCCATGCCATGCCACCGCGAGAGGCCTAGGATTCACTTGCCACCATCATCCAGAGCCGTCGCCCTGGGTCGCCACTGCCAAGAAGTCCTCCACGCCGCTGCATCACCCACGCATGCACCCCACACTGATGAGCCATGGCGTCGCGACACCCTTTGCCGCGCCGAGGGCCAAGGAGGCCGGCCCGTGCTGCCCCATCGCGCGACGGGAAGAAGATGCCCCGCCGCCGCCCGCGCCGATTGGGCTTCGCCCATCCTCGCCCTTGGGCGGCGGCGAGGAAGGGGGAGGCAGGAGGAGGCGACCGGTGATGAACATCTAAGGTCCCTCCGAGTCGCCTCACGGGGGCTGTGTCGGAGGGTTAGGTTAGGTGCTGCCGCCTGACCTGAGCAAAAGGAGGGACGACGAGACGACGCAACCTCCTCCACAGCTTAATACTGAACTAGGGGTATTATACTATGGTTATGGGTGATTATTATTCTTTTTTGTTATTAGATTTGTTCGTGTGTTTATCATAATCCTCATCACGTGGGTGCTCTGGAAGCACATTAATTGTATTTGGTGGGGCCAGCGCCAGCGCAACAATAGGTCATCAACACAATCGAGAGGGACAATAGAAGTTGGAGGCATGCCGGTCATATAAGGGTGTGTTCAGTTGGGGGACCAAGCGTCATGGAATGGAATGTTTCCATTCCAGAGGAATGGGCCAGTTCCATTCCTGTGTTTGGTAGGAGCAAAAGAGTAGAACAGGTTAGTTTCATTCTGGTGTTTGGTTGGAAGCACGTAATGAAAAATGGAACGACATAAAATTCAAAATTTTGGCAGCACTTCGTTTGTAATTTGAAGAAAGACAACATAACAATAGATATTGACAAGTTTATAACACATACATGACAACACATAACATAATTTTCAACAAGGTGCACATATAACAAGGTTCACATACGAAATTCCCAAAAGCATGAAAGTGTAATAGTCATACATGTCAAGCGGACATACAAAATCTCCAATAATTATATGCTGGTTGTGCCATATGATCTACAAAAATTGGCTGACACCACCCTATTCCGAAGGTTATGCCCAATTGTATGGAAAAACATTGCTAATTGTCACTCCACGCTAACATGTGGACTATCTTCTAGCAACTTGCGATCCCTCATTATGGCACACAAGTTAAAAAATGCAGCTCTTTCAAACCTTGGCATGTTTTTACATGACACATCGCTTTGCTAATTTTTTTGGTTTAGATAATCGTATCTAATTCGATCTCTTTCATGCATTGGGCCATAGGTAATACGTGGTCTTATCTTCCTTATTATAGCCCGAACAATTACTACCACTGCAGCTAGTGCAACAAAACAACAACTCCTCTAACCATCTTTTTTCTTTTATTCATCTGCTTCACCATCTAGAAATTATGCGGAGTATCAACATATATATTGCACTAGACAACAAATAAACATGAGCACTAGCAGCATATACATGAGCACAAGGTTATTTTACCTTCAAAATGACAGAGTCTTCCCTCTGTCCAGTTGCTGTTGAGCTTCCCTCTGTCCAACTGCTGCAAAAAAAGAGAGAAAAAAGTTAGCAGAGTTAGAAGGAAGTGTTGAGAAGAGGGACCAACGAGGAGAGGAGGAGAGGAGAGAAGGGGAGGGGGAGGCGTCCACCGGCCAACCGGGCGAAACGGCCGCCGCTGCCACCAGGGATGGGGCGAAATGGCCACCACTGCCACCAGGGATGGAGAGGATAGGAGTGGAGGGGGAGGTGTCCGCCGGCCGATGGGGTGAAACGGCAGCCGCTGCCGCCGGGGATGTGGCAAAATGGCCACCATTGCTACCGGGGATGAAGAGGAGAGGAGGGGAGGGGGGAGGGAGGGGGAGGAGTCCGCCGGCCGATGGGTCGCAGCTCAGATCCATGGAGGTGGAGGGAGGGACGAGGGAGAAGGAGGAGCGGGAGGCAGCGCACGTGGGAGCGAGACGAGTTCGAGCGAGGGAAAGTGCGAGCGCAACCGTTCTACGTGATCCGACCGTTTTCGAGGTATGACCTCGTTCTGCATCTGGACCGAATGTTCGGTCGAGGGGAACCACTCCGTGCCGGTTCTAGGTCCAACTGAACGCGAGAATGTGGGATCAGGATGGGTCGGGCCCATGTCATTCCATGCCATCCCTTCAACTGAACACACCCTAAGATGCGACTGCTACGGCAACAGACAACAGCGCTAGAAATTGGCACGTTGACGGAGACTTGGCTTGCGTTGGTTTTTCCTTGAAGAGGAAAGGGTGATGCAGCACAGGAGCAGTAAGTATTTCCCTCAGTTTGAGAACCAAGGTATCAATCCAGTAGGAGAATCTCGTCAAGTCCGGAGTACCTGCGCAAACACAAAAGAGCTTGCACCCAACGCTATAAAGGGGTTGTCAATCCCTTCAAGATTGATTGCAAAGTGAGATCTAAAGGCGGAAAGTGCAATGAAGTAAAAGATTAAGGCTGAAAATATGATGTGAAGTAGACCAGGAGGCCATAGTGTTCACTAGAGGCTTCTCTCAAAATAGCAAATATTACGGTGGGTGAACAAATTACTGTCGAGCAATTGATAGAACCGCGCAAAGTCATGACGATATCTAAGGCAATGATCATACATATAGGCATCACGTCCGAGACAAGTAGACCGATACTTTTTGTATCTACTACTATTACTCCACACATCGACCGCTATCCAGCATGCATCTAGTGTATTGAGTTCATGACGAACAGAGTAACGCCTTAAGCAAGATGACATGATGTAGAGGGATGAACTCAAACCAATGATGAAAACCCCATCTTTTTACCCTTGATGGCAACAACACGATGCGTGCCTCGCTACCCCTTTTGTCACTAGGCGAGGTCACCGCACGGTATAAACTCGAAACGAAGCACTTCTCCCATTGCAAGAATCATAGATCAAGTTGGCCAAACAAAACCCACAACTCAAAGAGAATTACAAGGATATGAAATCATGCATATAAGAGATCAGAAGAAACTCAAATAAGATTCATAGATAATCTGATCATCAATCCACAATTCATCGGATCTCGAAAACACACCGCAAAGAAGATTACATCGGATAGATCTCCATAAAGATCATGGAGAACTTTGTATTGAAGATCCAAGAGAGAGAAGAAGCCATCTAGCTAGTAGCTATGGACCCGTAGGTCTACGGTGATCTACTCACGCACCATCGGAGAGGTCATGGTGTTGATGAAGAAGCCCTCCGTATCCGAATCCCCCCTCCGGCAGGGCTCCAGAATGTGCCCCAGATGGGATCTTCGGAGACAGAAGCTTGCGGCGGCGGAAAAGTATTTTCGTTGATCTCTTCATTTTTTCTGGGATTTTAGGGAATATATAGGCGAAAGACCTAGGGCAGGGGAGGCCTAGGGAGCCCACAAGCCTGGGAGGCGCGGCCCCCCTGGCCGCGCCATGAGGGCTTGTGGGGTACCTGGTGACCCTCTGCCTTGGTTCTCAAGTCTCCCGACCGTCTTCTGTTTCAGAAAAAATCTTTTCAGAAGTTTTATTCCGTTTGGACTCCGTTTAAAATCCTCCTCTGAAAAGGGTCAAAAACACGGAAAAAACAAGAACTGGCACTTGGTACCGAGTTAATAAGTTAGTCCCAAAAAAGATATAAAAGGCATACAAAACATTCAAAGTTTGACAAGATAATAGCATGAAACCATCAAAAATTATAGAGACGTTGGAGACGTATCAGCGACATGGACAGTTTTCTGGGTGACCTAGATAGGTGGGCAAATGAGAGATGCTAGATTTAGCAAAAGTTAGCTCGTGGTGGCGCGTTATCTACTACCACTAAAAAAGAAAGAGAGGACACATCCAAATCATCATCTCAACCGTCTAATCATACAATTAATGGTTTGAAAATACCGTTAACGAAAATGACCTCACTAACAAAATGCTAATCCCACCAATCCAAAAATAAGCCCCCGAATCGCTCCGTCTCTCTCCCCACTCCCTCAAACACCTTACGCATGTGCACGATACCTCTCTCCCCACCACCCATGTCGCGCTGCTACCAACAGTTCCACCGTGCCAGTGGGAGCGCGACGCCGACGTCGCTCCCCGATCTTTTCAGCCGCCCCACCTAGTGTTGACCCCACCTCGGTCCTCCTATAGCCGCACCTAGCCGCCCGCAGCTGCAACCCCACACCCTGCCCACCGTCGCACCGCCGCTCCCTTTCCACCCTCTGATCTGAAACTGGCGGAAGCCGCCCCCGAGGCCAGCCGACCAAAGGTTGCGCTGACCGAATCTCTGCTTGCTTGGGAGAGGCCGCCCGCCCCAGACGCGTGCCTAAGAGGGGTTGCGCCCGCTGTTCGCCAATTTTCCGCTCGACACGGGCCGCCTGCCCCCGATGCGTGCCAATCAGACGTTGCGCCCGCCGTCCGCACGCCCCCGACGCCTGCCAGCCAGGGGTTGCGCTTGGTGTCCGCTCATTTTCCTCTCGACAAGGGCTACGCGCCCCCGACGCCAAGGCATGAGACTGCCGACACAGACGTCTGTCGCCCTCTGGCTGCTGGCTAATGCCGACACCTTGCCCTGTGGTTACACTTCTTCTCACTCATTACTCTATATTCATCCAAATTTATTTATTGTTTACTATATTGTAGCATGTTTGATGAACACAAAGGATATTGCTAGGGTGCTAGCGGATAACACTTGCTAGTTTAAGAAGTTTGCATACCTTTTCTCTAATTATATGAGAGTTTCTTACCAAGTATTGAGCCTAGTAGTTTTAGATCTAAGCCACTACTCAACTTCACGTGGGTACTTTGCGTAGAGTAAACCTCCATAATTGTCGGTCTAAGATACTAAAGTTTATTGATGATGCATTGTTTCATGATATGACGTACAAGGGATTCGAGGCGGATTGAGGAAGGAGCTGGAGCATATATGGGTTAGAGGTTTCTTAAGTGCATGTTTTTTATTAGCCTACTTAAGTACGCGTTCTTAGATTGCATATTGAAGAAACTTAAGTGCATGTTTTTGTATTGCAGATGGAAGGAAACTTAGGTGCATGCTTTTGGATTGTAGATGGACTAAGTTCCCGCTTAAAAATGTTGACCATGATTAGGGCTGGCATTGATGCTTGGCCAGACATGGCGCCATTGTAACTACACTAAGTTCCCTGGCTCCTGCTTAAAATGTTTACAATATGAAATTTCTAAACATGATCTAGAATACCTCAATCCAAATAAGGCTCGATACGTTGGAATCTAAAAAACGATGAGGTAGTTAGAAGTTTAGAATTATAAACAGGATATATATTTGGTTGTAGATATTTAGTGAAACTAAAGTAGATGCTCTAACTGTGTTCATGTGATTTTGAATAGGCCCACAGAGACAAACCCTAATGTGCAACCAAGGTTCAGGGAGGTGATCCATGTTTCCAGGAAGGTTAGTTGCTTGTGCAATTCAGTTCACATGTAGCTTCTTGCTAGAAGGAGTAGAGTTTGGTTAGATTTGATCATTGTTATTTAGTATTTTGGTAGTGGTTAAGTATGGGATATGCACCTGCCATTTGTCTATCCATATTTTTCTGTCATGCATGATGCATCCTTTTGACTTACGTTTGATGTGTTCGACGATGTCATTGGTGACTCATGCGTAGTTGTTTTGTTTGATTCAGGTGCAATGAGACCGTGGCAGCCATGTAAAATATATGCTTGAAGCTGTGAGCAGTAACTTACCTATTTATTATTTTTGGCCTTTTTAGTTGGATTTAGTATAGCTAGACTACCTGCCTCTTAGATGATGAACACCGACTAACATTATGTCTTTATTCTTGCATCTTGAGGAAAGCAAACCTTCTCATTTCCATTTGTAGATTTAATATCATATTGAGTGATCAGTTGGTAGACACTAATGCCTAAAATGTTTTTTTGCATGGTTAATTGTTGTGTGCTTATACCAATTATACACAACGAGATAGACATACATAAGTATTCAAGTTGATGCACAAGTCATTTTACAGTAGGATGAGGAGGAGAATCAAGTGAGAGCCAACAACATATCTTCTCTTTTCTTTCTTAAGTATTTCACTGAATAGTTATGTGTGTTGAGTTCATGTAAACACTCATACCTGAGACCTTTTAAAGCAAAGTAATCTGTAGAACTTGTACTGAAAGTGAGGCTTATCATTCAGGTCAATTGTTGTGTCTTGTGAAAGAAAAGCAATTTGTACAACTTTTGTTTGCTTGAACCCTATGCCTTTTCTATATATAGTGGTCCATCTAAGTTAATTGTTGTGATGATAGCTTTCAAGGCCAGTTTAGTCTGGTCAATCTTATCAATGTATGAGTTACAATTTGCATTCCACATCAATGCAGATGTCAAGGTGGAGTAAAAATATAGAATAGCTTCTCGGTTGGACATTGTTATCCATGGACTTCCGGGCAATTATTGAGTACTTTTGTCTACTTATATTGAATATCAGCATACACAATTTGTCCTATGATTTATTTCCTAGGTCTTTACGGTGCAATGCTGCTGCTACTGAAGTAATATGTATTGTGTTTTTTATTTTTGTTCTGAATTAGGGCAATGCCAGCTCTGCATACAACGTAGTATTACCTTCTCTAAAATTAGGAGGTGATTTGTTCTTCACAACTACATGGATAGTGGTCGAATGCACGCGTCCCCCCACATGTGCTGAACATTTTTTCAAGTATAAACATGGTCTAATTGTACCATCTCACATTTTTAATATATGCCAAATAGGGAGCAACTATTTACTCATCCTATTGTGACTTCCATGTATGCTGAGAGTATAACATCAATTGTAACAATTATATAGTTCTACTGATTTCGTTACTTCCGCATGCTTTTAGGATGTCATAGATGGAGAATTATCATCCAACCGCATCTCCCTTAGAATCGGGGAAATGTCTCCATTTAAAGTCCAAACATGCACAATCTATTTAGTGTTTCAGTTTGTTTTTTGTCTCGCATCTCTGTTGCATCTATTATACTACTCCCTATATTCAGTTTTGTAAGACGTTTTAGACAATTGAAATTGAACTGTTTTGGGGTGTTGTCTCAAATGTCTAAAAAGTTGTACAAAGTTGAATGGAGGAAGTACTACATCATTATTTTAAAAAGTAAGAATGGCGTGATGTTGCCTTTGAATATGATTGGCATATATTCGTGGAGATGTGGAACTCAAGAAAGCATAGCAGATTGGATATTATGGATCTCCTGCCACAAATTGACTCGAGCCAAGACTTTTGTTCTTTTATTCTGTCTTTTGTTTCAGAGGTTAATTTTCTATGCACACGTGTGTAAAAAGATTCCACTGCATGTTAGTGACCCAAGGCTATGTCGTAAATTGTAATGCTACTCCTTCATAATACAATTCAGCTCATTTGATTGTAAAAAGTGACCCCTTAAAAATTGTGTGGTGTTAAAATTTTACTTTAGACTATTGGTTCATTGACATTAATATCAGTATGTGAGATATTTGTTTCTCGTTTTAGTACTTGTTCAAGTGTGATTTCTGTTTATTTGTAAAACATAATTGACTACCGGAAATTTCATAATACCTTACCAAGGCCATTTGGAGGTTTATATAAGCTTTTGTTTAGCAACGTCATATTATGTATTATTTGTTGATTTAGCTACCTCTTTATATTTTTTCTAACATTTTTGTCATCTATTGCTTACAAAATGATATTTAGACCAATTGTTGGATTGCATTCCATGCATTGAACACAATGCAAGGTTGCTTTATAATCAGAACTAGATTGCCTTTTCTTTTGTAGCCTATCAAAACCCATAATATATTAAACTATATAGCATGACCACAGTGATGTCTTAGTTTTGGAAAAACAACTTGAGTGTGGAGAAAAACATTGGGTATTAATAAAATTCATATATTTTTGGACAATGTTTAACGTGTGTTGCACGTGCAAGCTTACTAGTGAGTATAAATTGTCACTTATAGCACTCTTAGGTGGATGACTCTTCCTTCACTTTTTTTAATATATTATATGCACATTCGTGCCTATTAAAAAAACACCTTGGCGTTTATATCTTCATATGCACGCAACTATAACATCATTACAAATATTGTTAAGCATCACGAATGAACATAAAATTAGATGGCAATCACTTTAATCGGCCTCGTGACAAGAAAATCAAGTCAAGGAAAGTGAAAAAAACATAGTGTTAGTCAAGCACACACAATGATATCCTGATCCTCCACATCGAGAAGTGTTGACCACATACAAAACTAAGCTTGCACATCAAGTACATCTATAACATGTTCTAGAGAAGAAATATATTTTAATGAAACACCCTGAAAGGTGATAAGCCTTCAATATACATAGTGTGTGGCATGAGAATCCACTTTCATAAAAGTGATTTGTTGACCATTAATGTAGATAAAGGTAGGTACAAGATATTTGCAAAGATTTTTTGTTGTAAGTTGGGATCTTTTCCTGTTAAATACTTGGGAGTGCCTTTGCGTTATGATAAACTAAGAAGGGAGGATTTGCAACCTCTCATAGATAGGATGGTGAAAAATATTACTAGTTGGATGGGTATATATCTCACTTAGAGAGATAAATTGATTACGTTGTGTGCTTGCATTGTAAGCATTTCTTCCTACCTCACGGCTATGATGAAATTCCCCAAATGGATGATAAACACCACTAACTCGTAAATGGCCCACTTCTTTTGGGGTAATATGGGGGACCAACATAAATACCATCTAGTATAGTGGGGGCTGGTATCGAGGAAGAAAAACTTTGGGGGTTTGTGTGTATCTAACCTGAGAGATTATAACATGGCCCTTTTGGCATCCTGGGGGAAACATTTCTTTGAAAACAACAATAGTGACTTGAAAAAACTGATTGCTTTTAAATATAATGTACATACTCCGAATGTTCTATGGTCCAAGCAACAAGTTGGCTCCCCTTTTTTGGAAGAGCGTAACCTGGGCTTTTAAGACTGCCAAAACCTTTTACTCTTGGAAAATTGGGAGAGGAAATAGCATTAGTTTCTAGCATGACATTCAGGCCCGGGATAGTTCCCTAAGGGTCAAATTCTGGGACCTGTTTGATATATGCAACGAACGTGATTGCTCGATGTCTTAGGTCCGGGATGGGACAATGCTTAAACTATCATTTAGACATTATGTTGATAAGAGGGGTATGGTGAGTTGTTTACAACTTATTGAACACTTAGTGAACTCTGCCTGACTCACAAGATATACACATTCGGATGTTAGAGTTCAATGGGAAATACTCTGTGAAATCCTTTTATAATAGCATTAATTTTGGGGTGTGGTTTCTGTTGGAATTATGCCCTAGAGGCAATAATAAATATAGTTATTATTATAATTCATGTATCAAGATAATCGTTTATTATCCATGCTATAATTGCATTGAATGAAGACTTATATACATGTGCGATCTACAAGAATATCCTGAAGTGCTTGAAAAGGACTAAGGAGATGTTTCTCGTGTATGGAGGTGACGAAGAGCTCGCCGTAAAGGGTTACGTCGATGCAAGCTTTGACACAGATCCGGACGACTCTAAGTCGCAAACCGGATACGTATTTATTCTTAATGGGGGTGCGGTAAGCTGGTGCAGTTCCAAGCAAAGCGTCGTAGCAGATTCTACATGTGAAGCGGAGTACATGGCTGCCTCGGAGGCGGCTAAGGAGGGTGTCTGGATGAAGCAGTTCATGACGGATCTTGGAGTGGTGCCAAGCGCACTGAATCCAATAACCTTGTTCTGTGACAACACGGGTGCCATTGCCTTAGCAAAGGAACCACGGTTTCACAAGAAGACCAGACACATCAAACGACGCTTCAACCTCATCCGCGACTATGTCGAAGGGGAGGACGTAAATATATGCAAAGTGCACATGGATCTGAATGTAGCAGACCCGCTGACTAAACCTCTTCCACGGGCAAAGCATGATCAACACCAGAACTGTATGGGTGTTAGATTTATTACAATGTAATTCGCATGATGATGTGAGGGCTAGATTATTGACTCTAGTGCAAGTGGGAGACTGTTGGAATTATGCCCTAGAGGCAATAATAAATATAGTTATTATTATAATTCATGTATCAAGATAATCGTTTATTATCCATGCTATAATTGTATTGAATGAAGACTTGTATACATGTGTGGATACATAGACAAAACACTGTCCCTAGCAAGCCTCTAGTTGGCTAGCCAGTTGATCAAAGATAGTCAGGGTCTTCTGATTATGTACAAGGTGTTGCTGCTTGATAACTGGATCACGTCATTAGGAGAATCACGTGATGGACTAGACCCAAACTAATAGACGTAGCATGTTGATCGTGTCATTTTGTTGCTACTGTTTTCTGCGTGTCAAGTATTTGTTCCTATGACCATGAGATCATATAACTCACCGACACCGGAGGAATGCTTTGTGTGTATCAAACGTCGCAACATAACTGGGTGACTATAAAGATGCTCTACAGGTATATCCGAAGGTGTTCGTTGAGTTAGTATGGATCGAGACTGGGATTTGTCACTCCGTGTGACGGAGAGGTATCTCGGGGCCCACTCGGTAATACAACATCACACAGAAGCCTTGCAAGCAATGTGACTTAGTGTAAGTTGCGGGATCTTGTATTACGGAACGAGTAAAGAGACTTGCCGGTAAAAGAGATTGAAATAGGTATGCGAATACTTACGATCGAATCTCGGGCAAGTAACATACCGAAGGACAAAGGGAATGACATACGGGATTATATGAATCATTGGCACTGAGGTTCAAACGATAAGATCTTCCTAGAATATGTGGGATCCAATAAGGGCATCCAGGTCCCGCTATTGGATATTGACCGAGGAGTCACTCGGGTCATGTCTGCATAGTTCTCGAACCCGCAGGGTCTGCACACTTAAGGTTCGACGTTGTTTTATGCGTATTTGAGTTATATGGTTGGTTACCTAATGTTGTTCAGAGTCCCGGATGAGATCACGGACGTCACGAGGGTTTCCGGAATGGTCCGGAAACGAAGATTGATATATAGGATGACCTCATTTGATTACCGGAAGGTTTTCGGAGTTACCGGGAATGACGAATGGGTTCCGGGTGTTCACCCGGGGGGGGGGGGGGGGGGCAACCCACCCCGGGGAAGCCCATAGGCCTTGGGGGTGGCGCACCAGCCCTTGGTGGGCTGGTGGGACAGCCTAAGAAGGCCCTATGCGCCAAAGGATAAGAAATCAAAGAGAAAGAAAAAAAAGGGGAGGTGGGAAAGGAGAGAAGGACTCCACCTTCCAAACCTAGTTGGATTCGGTTTGGAAGGGGAGGACTTCCCCCCTTTGGCTCGGCCGACCCCCTTGGGGCTCCTTGAGCCTCAAGGCAAGGCCCCTCCCCTCCCACCTATATATATACAGAGGTATTAGGGCTGATTTGAGACAACTTTTCCATGGCAGCCCGACCACATACCTCCACGGTTTTTCCTCTAGATCGCGTTTCTGCGGAGCTCGGGCGGAGCCCTGCCGAGATCAGATCACCACCAACCTCCAGAGCGCCGTCACGCTGCCGGATAACTCATCTACCTCTCTGTCTCTCTTGCTGGATCAAGAAGGCCGAGATCATCGTCGAGCTGTACGTGTGCTGAACGCGGAGGTGCCGTCCGTTCGGCACTAGATCGTGGGACGGATCGCGGGACGGTTCATGGGACGGTTCGCGGGGTGGATCGAGGGACGTGAGGACGTTCCACTACATCAACCGCGTTCACTAACGCTTCTGCTGTGCGATCTACAAGGGTACGTAGATCGGAAATCCCCTCTCGTAGATGGACATCACCATGATAGGTCTTCGTGCGCGTAGGAAATTTTTTGTTTCCCATGCGACGTTCTCCAACAGTTTCCCCAATTGGGGATGCTCTATGGAAAGTAATATGTCCGCAAAACATACATGCTTTCTTCTGGTTGTGCGTTTACAACAAGGCTTTAACTAGGGATAACTTAGCAAAAAGAAGATAAGTGGATGATCTATCATGTTTGTTTTGTAGTGAAGCTGAATCTATTCAGCATCTCTTCTTTGACTGTATTAATACTAATTGCATTTGGTCATTGGTGTCTTAATTCTTTTATATCCAAAGAATTACTTGCTTTGTTGACATATGCTCACTCTGGAATCTTAATAAGAGTAAACCGGTGCTGAACTTGGTAATTGTTGCCTCCTTGTGAAGTGTTTGGAGATTAAGAAATAAATTCTATTTGAGGGGCGCACGTGGAGAGGTCTGGCCTACGACCTTGCCAAGTTAAGGGGTGTTTTGCAACACTGGAAGGTTCTGCGTGACGACACATATGCAGATATCCTGCGGCGCTTCATCCTCCTGATGGACAAACAACGCGGAGAGCTACTACGGATAGCGTGGATCTGAACATGTGATTGGTCTTCTATCCCGACATTTGCTCAAAAATGAGTGATGTAATAAAATGTACGGAGTGTCCGTGTTCGCAGATGTTGCGAGGTTCTCAAAATTTTAGTCGCGTTGTCTAGCTATTTAAGGAGGTTCGATCCAGATAATTCCTAGAATGGTTTGCGCGGGGGTGTTTCCTTTTCGTTCCTAGATGGCCGTAGCTTGTGAACCTGCTAGGCGATGTTTCTGTTTGTTGCTTAATTAATAAAATGGAGCAGTGGGGAAGACCCCTTTCTTTCAAAAAATCAAGCGAGGTGCATGTGCGAGGGGACTAGAACCGAACACCTCGTGTAGCGAAGTACATACACTATATCACTTGCAATGAAGCAGCTTTGTGGAAATTTGTACTTAAACTTATTTTTATGTATTTGAAGCTAAACTCTTTTAGATTCAGTTTTTTATTTGAAAAATAAAAAAAATCCATATTATTTCATTTTTAAAGAACAAAACCCCTATTTTTAGAGGCGATTTTTTTCCTAAACTTGCCATGTGCATTTTTATTAGAGGTAACACGACAAGTTCTAGGTTTCTTGTAATGCCCCACATGGCAAGCTTGTGGGAAATTTTATCACTTATTCGTCACATTTTTTTTTACTTTTTCACTAAGATGGCACTTTTATTATTAAGCGGATGATATTTTTATGATTAAGAGCATGTCATTTTTATTCTTAACAACTTGTTGTTTTTAATATTAGGAGGATACCATTTTTATTATTAACATGATGGCAATTTTATTATTGAGTGTGGCATTATTAGTTTTATTGGCATGTCATTTGCATTATTTACATGATGACAATTTTATCACTACGAGGATGGCAATCTTGTTTTTATTGGCATGCCAATTTAATTTTTTGCACTAACATGTCATTTTTTATGAATTTTTGTGAAGTGGACCAAATCGAACAAAAACATTTATAGTATGACATTTTGTTTTTGGTGCTTGGAAAAAATAAATAAAAAATATTCTCCAAAACTGAACTTTTTCCACACAGAAAGATCTCCATGCAAAATTCACAATTTATTTATTTTATATCGCATGGCACAATATTTTACTCACGTGATTTGTCAATTTATAAATTAGCATGGCATTTCTATAAGGTAACATGACATTTTTCATATTTTCATGTCATGAGAATTATAAATTATATGTTCTCTATGTTTTTAAAATAAAATATGAATCCTATACTCTTGAGAAGTTGATCCCCACTATCAGCAATTCTCTCTACATGCGCGTTGTCCACATCAACACAATGTCACATCAGCATTCGATTAATCGTTCTCTCTGTAGTACCCACACATAGAGTCTAGCTTTCTATTTTTTAGGGTAACCCATTGTCTCTCAGTTGTTAGTTGTAGTATGTCATTAGTTTTTTTAAAGTAACCGTTCGTGCTGTGGGACAGTTCCCTATCTTGATGCCTCTTATCTTCTCCCTACCTTTCCCTCTTCACCTTCTCCGATTTCCTCAGATCCCGATATTGTCTCCTCCCCTTACTCCTGCACGTCTCCCCAACTTCTCACATTTACCCTCCTTCCCTACCGTAATATATGAGCATCTTTTACACTAGTATAGTGTAATCAATGATCTTATATTATGGACAGAGGGAGTCGATCGAATACTACAGGTCTGCAGCAATCTACGCTCCGCTGCAAATACTGACTAGGCATAACTTCGCTTCCAGATCTGCAAGAGGATCGGGGGAGGGAAACACAACATCGAGGATTCGAAGAGCCTTAAGAAATGGAGCACACTACAAGACACAAGCAGAAGAAATGCCCAGGAACCCTTGCCGTTGATCTCGGCCACATGGAGCTCATTGTAAATGGTGAAACGGGCCATGAAGACCGTTGTTAACATGGACATCTCATCTTAAATTCTCCAAGTAGTGTAGTTTTCCTTTTTGATTGTCATGTGTATGCCAACATAGGTATTAGTGTTAGATTCTTTTTAGATACATTCATGTTAACAAACTGGATAATAGGAGCAATCGCACTGACACATTAATATATTGCGTTTTTTTAGATTTTTTGAGGATGTGGAGTTTTTGTTTTCTTTGATGCATGTAGCTTCATATTTCTTATATCATTGATGGATTATAAGATTTGGTAGATGTTAGACCTCTATCTAAGCATGCAATCAAGATCAAGAGTCAATCGAATGCACAGATAGCTTGCATCCTACGTGAATAGGAACTCAAATAGTATAAACATTCTAACTCTAAATTTATCCTCAAAGATGATTCAAATACTAGTTATTTCCATGGAGTCGCCAATGGCACACACGATAAGAAACTTATTCATTCCCTACAACAGGATGAGGGCACGATTGAGGGGCATGAGCAACTTAAATCCTATATCACTAACTATTAAAAAACATGTTCGGAGCCTCAGACGAAGGAAACTTCTTGATTGATGAGTCCTGAACAAATGACATCCCGTAGGTCTCCGATGAGCAAAACAACCTTCTAACAACCCTATACTTCGAGGAGGAAGTTAGAAAGGCGGTTTCCAAATGGATCACAACAACGCCCTGGGTCCGAATGGTTTTCTCGCAGAGTTCTATCATAACTTATGGGGTGTCATCAAACCGGATCTCCTCCTACTTTTTACCTACCTACATGCTGGCCAACAAGATTTGCTTCGCTTAAACTCTGATGAGATAATTTTATTACCTAAGGTTAATGAGGCTAAAAGCATACAAAAATATAGACCGATTTGCCTCCTTAATGTTAGTTTTAGCATGTCCACGAAGAATGTGGCTATTAGGCTAAATTCAATTGTTGAACATGTGGATCTTCCTTCACACAGTGCTTTTATGCAAGGTAGACACATCGTAGATGGAATTGTTATCATTTAGGAAACAATCCATGAATTACATAGGAAAAAGTTAAATGGGGGTGATACTCAAAATAGACTTTGAAAAAGCTTATGAAAAGTCAAATGGCCCTTTCTTCAACAAACTCTTAGAATGAAAGAATTTTCTACAAAGTGATGCACCATGATCCATAGCTTCATTTCTGGAGGTAGTGTTGCCATTAAGGTCAATGGTGATGCTGGCCATTATTTCCAAACGAAGAAAGGATTGCGACAAAGGTGACTCTCTATCGCCCATGCTATTCAACAAAGTGGTGGATATGCTAGCGGTCATGATTGCCAAGGCTGATGGCCAAATTGATGGGTAGTAAATCATCTAGTTGATGGTGGTCTTTCCATACTTTAATATGCCAATGAAATTATTCTAATAATGTATCTTGAATGCAGGAAAGCGAGAAATGTAAAATTAATTTTATCATCATTCAGGAAACTCTCACGTTTTAAGATCAATTTTCATAAAAGTTATTTTTTTGCTTTGGCAAGGCCAAAGACGAGGCTCACGTGTATGCCGACTTGTTCGGATGCCGGTTGGCCCAGTTTCCAATCTCATATTTGGGTATACTGATACATTATCGAAGACCCAGAAATGCTGAATTGAAACACGTCAATGAGAGACTGGAAAAGACTTAACAGTTGGAAAGGTAAAGTACTATCTCTAGGAGGAAGATTTGTCCTCATACATTCACTACTAAGTAATACGGTACTATATATAAATTCCTTCTTCAAGTTGTCGTAAGGAGTTTTACATAGATTGGATTATTCCCGATCAAGATTCTTTTGGCAAGAAGATGGCGAGAGAAAGAAATATTGATTGGCTAAATTTAGTGTGGGTTCTCACCCCAAAGACCAAGGTGGGTTTGGCATTCACGACCTTGAGGTTAAGAATAGACTCCTCCTTGCAAAATGGTTGTCTAAATTTCTGATGGAAGATGGTGTATGGCCAACCCTTCTGAGGAGGAAATATGTGGGTTACAAGGTAGTATCCTAAGTATACTGGAAGCCTGGGGATTCCCATTTTTGGGCAGGGCTAATGGCTATGAAGAAGTACTTCTTCTATTATGGAACCTTCTAGATTAAGGATGGTTCATAAATTAGATTCTCGGAGGATAAGTGGCTAGGAAATGCCTCATTCCGGGAACAATATCCGTTTCTATACGGCATTGTGTGTCACAACAGTGATACTATCGCCACAATATTGGAATCATTTTCATCAAATGTGACATTCAAAAAGGTTTTCATTGGACCAAGACACCAATCGTGGAAGATCCTGCTCCACGGGTGTCCATGGTGAAATTTTCAGATGGGTCTGATGTATTCCGACGGAATCTACATGGGAACGGACAATTCTCAGTTGAGTCTATGTATAGAGCGTTAATCGAGTGTGATGTGCGAGTGGATAAAAATAAGAAGATCTTGAAGATGAAGATACCACTTATGAATAAAATATTTGCATGGTATCTTGTTTGTGGAGTCATTCTCACTAAATATAACCTTATTAAGAGGAAATGGCATGGAAGTCTGCTATGTCTCTTTTGTCATCATGATGAGACAATAAAACATTTATTCTTCCAGTGCAGATTGGCTCGTTCTACATGGTCACTCATCGAAATAGCTTATGTCTTGCATCCTCCTTGTAGTGTTGCTAATGTATTTGGCAAGTGGTTACGTGGGATTGATCACAAGTTTAGAACTCTTCTCAGGGTGGGAGTGCTTGCCGTTATTTGTTCATTTTCGTTATGTAGAAATGATAAAAATAATAATGATACAAGTACTTCTCTTATGCATGCTATCTAGAGATATACTGGGAGTCTCCATTTATGGTCCTCTCTACAATGTGTGGAGAATCAAGACCTGTTTATGGAGGTGTGTACATGATTGGACGTTATGAACAAGGATGCTTGTACCCAACATGGGTGGCAACATGATCTTAGGATTGACACTCCTCTGCTTTAGGCGTTATATGGACTCTACATGGTTTTTGTATTTCATCTCATTTTTTGTTTGTGTGAGAAGACATTGTTTGTATGTGTGCATCTTAGTTATGCAGAGGTCTGGTATAATGCTAGCACCCCCTTTCAAATAATGTCCAGGATGAGATACAACTACCAGCATTTGATGATATGTCGCTCATCAGTGGGTCTGCTGTGCTACTTGGCATGGGATGCTTTGTGTCATTCCGACCTCACTTGAATTTGATGATGCACAAACTGTTGGCAGCGATAATGAAGCACATTCAGGATTATGAATCATTTATCACGCAAAATGGTTTTGTGATTATAAATTGTTCTTTTGAAAGAAAGTTCAATTGTTCGAATGATCTAGCCCTTCTACAAAGTGATATTGTGATCGTGTTCATTTGACTTCTTGTAGAAGTGGTTCGATTCGTAGGTAAAACAACTCTTGAAGTCTTATAAGAGGTATGTATTTTTCATAAGTTACCTATACCTTTTCGAACCTCACATATCAGTCATATGTTTTACTTTTTTGGTAGAGCATGCATTTTACATTGTTGGAGGAGACATGATCACATGAATTTTACTTTCAGGATACGTTCTTGGTTATGGCTATTCCTACCTCCTTGGTAGGTTTATCTTTCCCTTGATATTAAATCAAGACTCAACAAATCTTTGGATTCGTAGGATGTTAGAAGGAAGAATAAAGGAGCCAAATTCACTAGATGCATGTGGTATGTATTTTGTGATTGGATATTATAGTTTTTCATATGTATGTCACTTCTCAAAAAATCTTCACCTTTAGGTGTTTTGTACCTCAATGTATATGTATATCAAAATTAACAAAATCAACTCTGGTATATTCCACCAACATCATGAGTCTATTTCTTGGGATCTGTTTGTGCAGAAGTTCGTTTAGTTCACGGTCCTTACAATTAGCTTCGAGTGGTTCAAACCTTTCATGAATCCACATACCCCCTGGCAACATGAGAGTTTTATCTAGTTTTCTAAACATGACAATTAAACTAATAGAAAACCAGGCTTTTGGCCCTTCCTCTCGTGAACGACCGGGGTGGTGGCGCTGGGAGCTGCCCCGTGGCAAATGAAACCGTTTGATCGGCCCTCTCCGTGGCAACCAGTTAATAGATATTAGGGTCCAATGTTTTGTATATGTCTCGTTAAAATGACCCCATTACACGAAAATGAAACGAAATTGTTATTAGAGGAACCTTTAGTTTTAATTACTCTTTGTTAACTTTGTTAAAAAAACTCTTTGTAAACTTTGTTAAAAACCACTCTTTGTTAACTATCTAAATATGAATGTGCCAACATAAGTAACATAGAATTAACCGAGAAGGGAGGTTCTAGTACCATCCATGAGGTGAACGTTATTCAACCGGTTAAGTCGCTCATTCAAACCAATTTGGATCCAATTAGACTTCTTGTGAATGACATCCTAGGTAGGGAAAATATTAGAATTTCAACCAGAGTATTATGCTTATTTAAAATATGAAAAATACTTGGGTATTAAGCACGCAACAGTCTCACCATGCCATTGGTTTTCTGGTAAAAATTATGTACTCCCTCCGTAAAGAAATGTAAGAGCCTTTAGATCATCACTTTAGTGATCTAAATGCTCTTATATTTGTTTACACAGGGAGTACTTATGTTCTCTTGTGTACTAAAGGAAGACCAAAAAGTGGGGGATACCACTTAATTGTCTTCCAACTTCCATTATTCCTCTGAAATAGCTTTGATCCCATTCACAAGAATGCCACACACCGTTCAAAGAACTGATCATGCATAGAGTGCGATGATCATGTGAAATGATATAGTATGTTCCGCTCATTCAAATGATATACTATGTTTTGAAGTAGATCTTGTGAAATGCCACACACCGTTTGAAGAAATGGAATTGTTATCCTCCCATAACAGTTTAAGCCGACAGTTACCAACAATTCCCTCTCTTGCATTTTAAAAGGCCGACTTAAAAAATTATAAATTTCCTATTTTTAAGGCTCATTGTCTTGGGTGTGTGCAAATATAGCAATCTCCATATTAAATTCTATTAAAATTTTGTTTTCATTGTGAATCAACCAATGCATAGAGTGAGATGATCATGCATGTAGCATTAAGGGAACGCTAGGGATCAGACTACCGATCCTTAGCATCCTGTTAGAAGTGTTCTTGGTCGTAAGATTAGAAGCATCACACTTGCTGATGGGTACAGAGGATCCATGCACCTCTTGTGGGATGTTTACAAAACTAACCATTAATCAAGTGGGATTGATATTAGGAAACCGCTAGGGACCAGACTATTGATCCTTAGCGTTCTATTAGACCAGTTCTTGACAATAAGAATAGAAATATCGCACTTGTTGATGGGCACAAAGGCCCCACGCACCTCTCATGGGATGTTTCCAAAACTAATTGTTAATCAAGTGGGATTGCTATTAACTACCGTAAAATTTAACACCTCCTAACTTTTTGGAAACAAATTCTGGATTTTGGGGAAAGAAATAAATCTAGCGAAACATTTCACGCACTATAGTTTTCTTCCTTCCAAAAATTAGTTTGATTTCCATAGTTATAAGCTTTTGCACCGATATAGAATTATTATTTTTGCTTCCAATTGTGGCAATCTTCTTTTCTTTCTTTCCTACAAAGAATATTGTGACTTCTATAGAAATTTTGGAAAAGATATATGGCCAGATATTTTTTTCTCTGTCCAATTAAATTGTTGCTTATGATAAAAATATTTATTTCTATAAACTCCACAGGCGAAATAGAGAAAAATTGCTTCCAAAGGAAATTGTGCTTCACTATAATAATAGATGATATTTGTTTCTACGACACTGCTTCCAAAACTGAATATAATTTGCTTTGAAATAGAAATGTGTTTGCTTCCTAGGAAACACATATTTTTTTCTATCATCACTGCTTACAAATAGAGTACATAATTTCCTTGAAGGGAAACAGCGTTTGGTTCGAATGATACTAGAAGTTGCCTCCATATATAACATGAACGCGTCTGTTAGGTTTTCATGTCTATACATAATTCCACCACACGGTCAACCTAAAATAGCAATGTGCATCCATTGGTACACGGTGTTAGGACCATCAAAACATTAGTGTGCTTTGCTAACAAAATTCAATTCGCATAACACAATGTCGAGACCATAGAAGCACGCCTTCTTGGACGACACATGCTTAAACTTGGTTGATGAGCTAAAATTTTCTACTTGTGGGATATCACCATTTTTTGGAAAAATTATCTCCGACAATAAGTAACAAATGAGACATAAGTTTCATGCATGTATTTGTTGAGAATGTGTAGCACATAATTTGGAAGCATAAGAGATTTTATTCTTAAGCAACTATTGTACATAGGCTATACAGATAAAATAATAAAAGATAAAACATTTGGATGGAAGTAGAAAAAGATAATTTGAAGCACTTACTAAGTATTAATGAAGTATTCAAATTTACCAATATCATGACTATAATTATGAAGCATCTAGACAAAAGGATTGAACCATCGCACAAGATGAAAGACACACTACTCGCAGGAAGCAATACTTCGATGCTACAATAATATGTATGAGGATTAGTGGAAGAAATAAAATGGACTTCAAAAATATATATGGTTGGCAAGTTTATGTTTGGAATACATTAAAACATATTGTGGAGAAAGGCAGTAGAATACGGTTAGTCCAATTGTACTGGTTCAACCTATATTTATTTAAGAGCAACTGATACATTCTAAAAAATGAAGCAAATATCATCGCACGCTTTTAACCCTACACTCCAAATTCATCGAAAGTGTTCAAACTAGAGAAGTAAACAATGTAGATCGAAGCATGAATAGTAAGTATAATTTGACAGCTCAAATTTTTTGCGAGGGATAATTTGAGATCTCCATAAGTAGGAAATATAAGAAGATTGCTAACTGAACGAACTCATTTTCTTTTCTAGGTATGAAACCTAAAAACATAATTTAAGTATTGTTAACGCCAACATGGGTATGCAAGTTTTGTGATCTAAAATCAAAATACACCTAAATTGGTGGATGATTTAGCGTTCTAATAGACAATGGACAATTAGAATTAAGAACCAATAACATTCAATATTCAATAGGATATGACATCTAGCAATTGAATACTAGGCAGACTGAAAAACGAACTTGCATTGCAGAAACTAAAAACTCTCGTATAAAGAATATGAAGTTACTACAGATGAGGGCAGCACGAAGGACCATTCACACAATCAACTACCTTCTATTCTGAGGATGAACTACAAAAAGAGGGAAATGGAAAAGAAAAGTATCATCCTGTATTCTTACTCCAATAGCCGAAAACCAGTTGATCCTCTTGCCAGATTGGCCACACAAGAAACAAGGTGATGATGTTGGTTGTGGCCACCCAATGCCCATGCGACACACCGTAAACTGGACCCTGGGCCGCATCGCTTTGGCGGTGCAAGGGAGATCACCTGGGCAGCGTTGTCATATATGTCAGGAAGGTGCAATGGATGGTTAGCTCGTCAGTGAGGTGTGGTACAAGGGGGAGATTCTTGGTGGCACTAACGGAGAGAACATTACAGAGCGGTGGTTTCTGATCTTGGTGGCGAGAAAGGTTTGGAAACGCAACTAGATTTTGGCGGCGGCGGGGGGGGGGGGGGGACGAGACAAGATATATGGGGGAGGTGGATGCATCAATTTGGGTGGTTATAACGAGATATCTCTGAAGATTGGGACTGTGGGATGGAACACAAATGGACGACACACACTTGGTTTGATGTTTTCCTTACATTAGACTATGATAAGAAGACTTTCCCTAACATTAATATGTCTAACATGTAAGTAGGTTCTCCTTAGTTGATGTGATTTAGAATATGAGCCAAATAAACAAAAAAGGAAGAAAAACAATATTTTCTATATTTAGATTTTTAATGTGATAAAAAGATAAGTGTGTTTACTCGTTGTTTTCTAACATGCAGTAGGGACACATACAATGTATACCTACACATTTGGCATTTGTAACTAATGCCCGTGGTCTTGAGATTTTCCATGCAATGTTTTTTCTATTGCAAGAAGGATGACACACACACCTTAGGATGCAAAGAGGATGTACAGTCACGGGTGGTCCTAAGCCTTCTTCTTTTTCCACAGAAAAAGAAGGTTAGAACAATAGTGCTTTTATCACAGAGTGATCTATGAACCCTAGACATAAATGAGCTTCCATAATGTGAGGTCAAACATTTTCTACTCAACAATTTTGCTAATAAAGATCTTTAGATTATGAGCCATATGTATCTTGGCATCACAATTCATCATCATAAATTAAATATCAAAGAATGACAATGCATTGAGTAGATATTTGAGAATAAGCTTAGTTGTTGAAAGGGTAAATTGACTTCGTATGGAGGAAGGTTGTCCTTGTGAACTCGGTTCTTATGAGTTTACCTATGTTCATGCTTTTTTTTGAAGTGCCAATAGGAACACATAAAAGAATGGATTTCTATCATTACATATTTTTTGGCAAAGTGATGAACATAGGGCCAAGTATTGCCTTGTGAGGTGAGAAATTTTGTGTCGGCCTAAGGATCAAGGGGGTCTGTGGATCAAGAATCTCGATAGCAAGAATAAATACTTGCTTAGTAAATTTCTTTACAATTACACACTTGTATCTGAACAGGGCGGGGTGTGGATTCAATTATTGCGTAAAAGATATCTACACTCAAAGACATTGTCTTTGGTCGCTGCTCAACCATTTAATTCACCATTTTGAAAGGGTTTTATGGGAAATAGACTTGCCTCCTTAATAAGGGGGAGGGGGTTAAAATTGGAGATGGCCAATAACTTAGTTTATGGAGGATACTTGGCTTGGGGATATACCTGTAACGATACAACACCCTTTTCTCTGCAATATTGTTCAACACAAAACGACTATGTGAGCGCAGTTTGGGGGTAAACTCCATTAAATATACAGTTCATGGATATTCTAATTGGGGATAAAGGTCTGCATGGGTGCATTTAGTACGAAGGTCAATATGTATCAGCCTAACAAATGTACCGACTGAAGGGGAACATTGCATGGGAAACAAAATATTTCCTACGCACACGAAGACCTATCATGGTGATATCCATCTACGAGTGGAGATTTGGATCTACGTGCCCTTGTAGATCGCACAACAGGAATCGTTAAGAAACGCGGTTAATGTAGTGGAACGTCTTTGCGTCCCTCGAACCGTCCCACGAACCATCCCGCGATCCGTCCCACGAACCGTCCCGTGATCCATCCCATGATCCGTTCCGATCTAGTGTCGAACGGACGACACCTCTGCATTCAGCACACGTAAAGCTCGACGATGATCTCGGCCTTCTTGACCTAGCAAGAAAGACGGAGAAGTAGATGAGTTCTCCAGCAGCGTGACAGCGCGCCGATGGTGGTGATGATCTACTCCTGCAGGGCTCCGCCCGAGCTCCGCAGAAATCCGATATAGATGTGAAACTGTGTGGTATAGGCTAGAGTTGCACGTGGCAAAGTTGTGTCTCAAAAAGCCCTAAACCACCACTATATATAGGCGGAAGGGGGAGGGGATAGCCTTGAGGCACAAGGACTCAAGGTGCACCATCCAAGGGGGATGAGTTGGACTCCAACCCCAATTCGGTTTGGTGGCGATGGAGTCTACTCCTTCCTTCCCACCTCCCTCTTTCCTTTTTCTTTTTCTTTTCTTTTTGTATTTTCTTATGTGGCGCCATGGGCTCCTTGGGCTGACTCCACCAACCCACTAAGGACTTGTGGCGCCACCCTAGGGTCTTGGGCTCACTCCCGGGTGGGTGGGCCCCTCTCGGTGAACTCCCGGAACCCATTCGTCACTCCCGGTACACTGTCGGAATTGCCCGAAACTTTTCGGTGACCAAATGAAACCATCATATATATCAATCTTCGTTTCCAAACCATTCCGTAAACCCTCGGGACGTTCGTGGTCTCACCCAGGACTCCGAACAACATTCGGTAACCACACATATAACTCAACTATACTAAAACATCATTGAACCTTAAGTGTGTAGACCCTGCGGTTTCGAGAACTATGTAGACATGACCCGAGGCACTCCTCGGTCAATATCCAATAGCGGGACCTGGATGCCCATATTGGATCCTACATATTCTCCGAAGATCTTATCGGTTGAACCTCAGTGTCAAGGATTCATATAATCCCGTATGTCATTCCCTTTGTCCTTCGGTATGTTACTTGTCCCAGATTTGATCGTCGGTATCCGCATACCCATTTCAGTCTCATTACAGACAAGTCTCTTTGCTCGTTCCGTAAAACAAGATCCCGTGACTTACACTTAGTCACATTGCTTGCAAGGCTTGTGTGTGATGTTGTATTACCGAGTGGGCCTCGAGATACCTCTCCGTCACATGGAGTGACAAATCCCAGTCTTGATCCATACTAACTCAACGGACACCTTCGGAGATGCCTGTAGAGCACCTTTATAGTCACCTAGTTACGCTGCGACGTTTGATGCACACAAGGTATTCCTCCGTTGCCAGTGAGTTATATGATCTCATGGTCATAGGAACAAATACTTGATATGCAGAAAACAATAGCAATAAAACGACACGATCAATATGCTACGTTCATAGTTTGGGTCTAGTCCATCACATGATTCTCCTAATGACGTGATCCCGTTACCAAGTGACAACACTTGTCTATGGTCAGTAAACCTTGACCATCTTTGACCAACGAGCTAGTCAACTAGAAGCTTACTGCTACCTCTTGAGCTTGCGTTTGTTTTTTCCCTTGAAGAGGAAAGGGTGATGCAGCACAGTAGCACTAAGTATTTCCCTCAGTGTGAGAACCAAGGTATCAATCCAGTAGGAGTATCAAGCCAAGTCTCTAAAGTACCTGCGCACAAACAGCAAACTTGCACCCAACGCTACAAAGGGGTTGTCAATCCCTTCATGATTGATTGCAAGGTGAGATCTAAAGGCGGAAAGTGCAACAAAGTAAAAGTATAGGGCTGAAAATTTGATGTGAAGTAGACCCGGGGGCATAGTGTTCACTAGAGGCTTCTCTCATGATAGCAAATATTATGGTGGGTGAACGAATTACTGTCGAGCAATTGATAGAACCGCGCAAAGTCATGAGGATATCTAAGGCAATGATCATACATATAGGCATGACGTCCGAGACAAGTAGACCGATACTTTCTGCATCTACTACTATTACTCCACACATCGACCGCTATCCAGCATGCATCTAGTGTATTGAGTTCATAACAAACAGAGTAACGCCTTAAGCAAGATGACATGATGTAGAGGGATAAATTCATGCAATAGATATAAACCCCATCTTTTTACCCTTGATGGAAACAACACGAAGCGTGCCTCGCTACCCCTTCTGTCACTTGGTGAGGTCACCGCACGGTATGAACCCAAAACCAAGCACTTCTCCCATTGCAAGAATCATAGATCAAGTTGGCCAAACAAAACCCACAACTCGAAGAGAATTACAAGGATATGAAATCATGCATATAAGAGATCAAAAGAAACTCAAATAAGATTCATAGATAATCTGATCATAAATCCACAATTCATCGGATCTCGACAAACACACCGCAAAAGAAGATTACATCGGATAGATCTCCATGAGGATCATGGAGAACTTTGTATTGAAGATCCAAGCGAGAAAAGAAGCCATCTAGCTACTAGATATGGACCCGAAGGTCTATGGTGAACTACTCACGCATCATCGGAGAGGCAATGGTGTTGATGAATTAGCCCTCCTTGTCCGGATCTCCCCTCCAGCAGGGCACCAGAACATGCCCCAGATGGGATCTTGCGAAGACAGAAGCTTGCGGCGGCGGAAAAGTATTTCCGTGGCTCTCTCCCATGGTTTTGGATTTTTCGGGGATTTATAGGCGGAAGAAGTAGGGCAGAGGAGCCACAGGGGGGCCCACAAGCCTGCTAGGCGTGGCCGCCCCCCAGGCCGCAGCTAGGGGGCTTGTGGCCTCCCCTCGTGCCCTCTGCCTTCGTTCTCAAGCTTCCTGCGTATCTTCTGTTCCGGAAAAATTCTTTTCGGAGGTTTTATTCCGTTTGGACTCCGTTTGGTATTGTCCTCTGAAAAGGGTCAAAAACACGAAAAAACAGGAACTGGCACTTGGCACTGAGTTAATAAGTTAGTCCCCAAAGAGATATAAAAGGAATACAAAACATCCAAAGTTTGACCAGATAATAGCATGGAACCATCAAAAATTATAGATACGTTGGAGACGTATCACTTACTAGGGACAGTGTTTTGTCTACGTATCCACACATGTATCTATGTTTCCAATCAATAATATTATATCATGGATAATAAACGATTATTATGAACAAGGAAATATAATAATACCTAATTTATTATTGCCTCTAGGTCATATTTCTCACACCGACCACATTCCATTGGATGATTCCTTCTAGATTTTTCTCCATAAAATACATGTACATGATTTTAATAGATCTGGTTCGGCCTTCCATTCAAAGCCCATTTGAAAAACAAAGGACCACTCAAAATTAAGATTTTCATGTGGTTTTTTCAAGTGGAGTGATTCTTAAAAAAAAGATAAACGCGTGAAACATAGATGGTAAGGTAGGAAACAATGATGTTTCTATGATCACGAGGAAACAATGCATCAATTGATAACCTCTTAAGTTGTACGATTCATGTGGCATTTAACTCGTGGGTCCTCGAGCCTTCTTGTGATAAGGCTTTGAGTCTTTCTCAAATTCACACCTTACAACACAGCCAAGAACTCCTTCTTTGCTGATCTATTTTGACCTCCTTCAAAAAATTGTCAAGGCATGCATTTTATTGAAAGTTCTATTAAGCGTTTTGATATATCTCTATAGATCTTGATGCTCAATGTTCAAGTAGCTCAATCCAAGTTTTCCTTTGAAAAACTCCTTTCGCGCAACCTTTTATGCTTCACAGAAATTCTACATTACTTCCGATCTTCAATATGTCAACCACATATACTTATCAGAAATTCTATAGTGCTCCCACTAACTTCTTTGGAAATACAAGTTTCTCATAAACTTTGTACAAACCCAAAAGCTTTGATCATCTCATCAAAGCGTATATTCCAACTCTGAGATGCTTGCACCAGTCCATAAAAGGATCGCTGGAGCTTGCATACTTGTTAGCATCCTTAGGATCGACAAAACCTTCTCGTTGTATCACATGCAACCTTTCCTCAAGGAAACCGTTGAGGAAATAATGTTTTGACATCCTATGTGCAATATTTCATAAATAATGCAACAACTACTAACATAATTCCAACAAACTTTTAGCATCTCTACGAGTGAGAAAGTCTCATCATAGTCAACTCTTTGAAGTTGTCGGAAACATCCTTGCGACAAGTCGAGCTTTTCTTAATGGTGACTTTTCACCATCAGCGTCTGTTTTTTCTTTCAAAGATCTATCTTCACTTAATAGTCAAACGACCATCAAGTAGTTCTTCCAAAGTATACACTTTGTTTTTATACATGGATCCTCTCTCGGATTTTATGGCCTCCAGTCATTTGTTGGAATCCGGGCCCACCATCGCTTCTCCATAGCTCGTAGGTTCATTGTTGTTCAACAACATGACCTCCAAGACAGGGTTACCATACCACTCTGTAGTAGTACGTGATCTTGTCGACCTACGAGGTTTGCAGTAACTTGACCCGAAGCTCAATGATCACCATCATCAGCTTCCACTTCAACTGGTGTAGGCGCCACAGCAACAACTTCCTACGCCCTGCTACACACTGGTTGAAGTCACGGTTCTTTAACCTCATCAAGTTCCACAATTCTCCCACTCAATTCTTTCGAGAGAAACCTTTCCTCGAGAAAGGATCCGTTTCTAGAAACAAACACTTTGCTTCCGGATCTGAGATAGGAGATGTATCCAACTGTTTTGGATATCCTATGAAGATGCATTTTTATCCGCGTTTGGGTTCGAGCTGATGAGACTGAAACTTTTTCACATAAGCGTCGCAGCCCCAAACTTTCAGGAAACGACAGCTTAGGTTTCTCCAAACCATAGTCTATACTGTGTCATCTCAACGGAAATACGCGGTGCCCTATTTAAAGTGAATGTGGTTGTCTCTAATGCATGACCTATAAACGATAGTGGCAATTAGATAAGAGACATCATAGTATGCACCATATCAAATAGGGCGTGGCTATGACGTTTACACCATCACATTATGGTGTTCTAGGTGGCATAAATTGTGAAAAAAATTCCACATTGTCTCAACTGTGTACCAGAAACTCGCAACTCAGATATTCATCTCTATGATCATATCGTAGACAGTTTATCCTCTTGTCACGATGATCTTCACTCTGAAATAGCTTTGAACTTTTCAATATTTCAGACTTGTGATTCATCAAGTAAATACTCCTGTATCTACTTAAATCATCAGTGAAGTAAGAACATAACTATATCCACTGCGTGCCTCAACACTCATTGGACTGCACACATCAAAAAATGTATTACTTCTAATAAGTTACTTTCTTGTTTCATGTGGTATGACTTGCATGTCTCAAGTGATTCAAAATCAAGTGAGTCCAAACGATCCATCTGCATGGAGTTTCTTCATGCGTTTATACAAATAGGTATGGTTTGCATGCCTCAAACATTTTAAAAATGAGTGAGTACAAAGATCCATCACTATGGAGCTTCTTCATGCACTTTATACCGACATGACTCAAGCGATAGTGCCACAAGTAAGTGGTACTATCATTACTACTTTCAATCTTTTGGCATCAATATTATGAACATGTGTAACACTACGATCAAGATTCAATAAACCATTGAGGGTTATTATTCCAGCAAATAGAATAACTACTATTCCTTTTGAATGAATAATCATATTGCAATGAACACGATCCAATCATGTTCATGCTCAACGCAAACACCAAATAACAATTATTTAGGTTTAACACCAATCCCGATGGTAGAGGGAGCGTGCGATGTTTTGATCACATCAACCTTGGAAACAGTTCCAACACTTATCGTCACGTCGCCTTTAGCTAGTCTCCGTTTATTCCGTAGATTTCATTTCGAGTTACTAATCACTTAGCAACCGAACATGTATGCAATACCCTCGTGCTACTAGGAGTACTAGTAAAGTACACATCAATATCATGTATATCAAATATACTCTGTCGACTTCGCCAGCCTTCTCACCTACCAAGCATCTAGGGTAGCTCCGCCTCAATGACCGTTCCCCTCATAACAGAAGCACTTAGTCTCCGGTTTGGGTTCAATCTTGGGTTTCTTCATTAGAGCAGCAACTGGTTTGCCATTTCATGAAGTGTCCCTTCTAGCCCTTGCCCTTCTTGGAACTAGTGGTTTTACTAACCATAAGCAATTGATGCTCCTTCTTGATTTCTACTTTCGCACTGTCAAACATTGTGAATCGCTCAAGGATCATCATACCTATCCTTGATATGTTATAGTTCATCACGAAGCTCCAGTAGCTTGGTAGCAGTGGCTTTTGGAAAAACATCACTATCTCATCTGGAAGATTAACTCCCACTTGATTCAATCGATTGTTGTACTCATACAATCTGAGCACATGCTTAACGATTGAGCTTTTCTCTTTTACTTTGTAGACCAAGAATCTTGTCGGAGGTCTCATACCTCTCAACAAGGGCACGAGCATGAAATCTCAGTTACATCTCTTAGAACATCTCTTATGTTCTGCGACGTTTCAAAACGACTTCGGCGCCTTGCTTCTAAGCCATTAAGTAATACACACTAAACTATCACGTAGTCATAAAAAACGTGTATGTGAGATGTTCACAACATCCACAGACGACGCTCGAGGTGCAGCACACCCAGTGGTGCGTTAAGGACATGAGCCTTCTATGCAACAATGAGGATAATCCTCAGTTTTACGGACTGAGTCCGCAAAGTTGCTACTATCATATTTCAACTAAATTTTCTCTACGAACATATTAAAAATAGTAGAGCTATAGCGCAAGCTACATCATAATTCGCAAAGACCTTTTAACTATGTTCATGATAATTAGAGTTTAACTAATCAAATTACTTGCTAAACTCCCACCCAAAAAGTACATCTCTCTAGTCATTTGAGTGGTACATGGTCCAAATTCACTAACTCAAGTCCGATCATCATGTGAGTTGAGAATAGTTTCAGTGGTAAGCATCTCTATGCTAATCATATCAACTATATGATTCATTCTCGACCTTTCGGTCTCATGTGTTCCGAGGCCATGTATGCACTAGGCTCGTCAAGTTTAACCCGAGTGTTCCACGTGTGCAACTGTTTTGCACCCGTTGTATGTGAACGTTGAGTCTATCACACCCGATCATCACGTGGTGTCTCGAAACGACGAACTGTCGCAACGGTGCATAGTCGGGGAGAACACAATTTCGTCTTGAAATTTTAGTGAGAGAGCACCTTATAATGCTACCGTCATTCTAAGCAAAATTAGGTGCAGAAAAGGATTAACATCACATGCAATTCATAAGTGACATGATATGGCCATCACCTTGTGCTTCTTGACCTCCATCACTTAAGCACTGACATGATCTTCTTGTCACCGGTGCCACACCATGATCTCCATCATCATGATCTCCATCAACGTGTCGCCATCGAGGTTGTCGTGCTATCTATGCTATTACTACTAAAGCTATGACCTAGCAATATACTAAACGCATCTGCAAACACAAACGTTAGTTTAAAGACAACCCTATGGCTCCTGCCGGTTGCCGTAGCATCGATGTGCAAGTCGATATTAACTATTACAACATGATCATCTTATACATCCAATATATCGCATCATGTCATTGGCCATATCATATCACAAGCATACCCTACAAAAACGAGTTAGACGTCCTGTAATATGTTGTTGCATGTTTTTACGTGGCTGCTATGGGTATCTAGTATGATCGCATCTTACTTTCGCAAAAACCACAACGGAGATGTGCAAATTGCTATTTAACCTCTCCAAGGACCACCTCGGCCAAAACCAATTCAACTAAAGATGAAGAAACAGGCACCCGCCAGTCAACTTTGTGCAACAAGGTTGCATGTCAATCGATGAAACCAGTCTCTCATAAGCGTACGAGTTATGTCGGTCTAGGCCGCTTCAATCCAACAATACCGCCGAATCGAGAAAAGACTAAGGAGGGCAGCAAATCGAACATCACCGTCCACAAAACCTTTTGTGTTATACTCGAGATAACATCTATGCATGAACCTAGCTCATGATGCCACTTAAGGGGAACATTGCATGGGAAACAAAAGTTTTCCTACACACACGAAGACCTATCATGGTGATATCCATCTACGGATGGAGATTTGGATCTATGTACCCTTGTAGATCGCACGACAGGAAGCGTTAAGAAACGTGGTTGATGTAGTGGAACGTCTTCGTGTCCCTCGAACCTTCCCACGAACCGTCCCGCGATCCGTCCCACAAACCGTCCCGCGATCCATCCCACGATCCGTTCCGATCTAGTGCCGAACGGACGGCACCTCCGCGTTCAGCGCACGTACAGCTCGACGATGATCTTGGCCTTCTTGATCCAGCAATCAAGATGGAGAAGTAAATGAGTTCTCCGGTAGCGTGACGACGCGCCGGTGTTGGTGATGATCTACTCCTGCAGGGTTGTGATACGTCTCCAACGTATCTATAATTTTTTATGGTTTAATGCTATTATCTTGTCAAACTTTGGACGTTTTGTATGCCTTTTATATCTTTTTTGGGACTAACTTATTAACTCAGTGCCAAGTGCCAGTTCCTGTTTTTTCCGTGTTTTTGAGCCTTTTCAGAGGAGAATTTTAAACGGAGTCCAAACAGAATAAAATCTGCGGAATGATTTTTTCCATAACAGAAGACACACGGGAAACTTGAGAACCAAGGTAGGAGACCTTGGAGGAGGTCACAAGCCCACCAGGCCCGCCCTGGGGGCCTAGCAGGCTTGTGAGCTCCCCGTGGCTCCCCTTCCCTAGGTCTTCCGCCTATATATTCCGTAAAAACCCAGAAAAATCAGGAGATCATCGAAAATACTTTTCCGTCGCCGCAAGCTTCTGTCTCCGCAAGATCCCAGCTGGGGCACGTTCTGGTGCCCTACCGGAGGGGGGATTCAGATACGAAGGGCTTCTTCATCAACACCATGACCTCTCCGATGATGCGTGAGTAGTTCACCATAGACCTACGTGTCCATAGCTAGTAGCTAGATGGCTTCTTCTCTCTCTTGGATCTTCAATACAAAGTTCTCCATGATCTTCATGGAGCTCTATCCGATGTAATCTTCTTTTGCAGTGTGTTTGTCGAGATCCGATGAATTGTGGATTTATGATCAGATTATCTATGAATCTTATTTGAATTTCTTCTGATCTCTCTTATGCATGATTTCATATCCTTGTAATTCTCTTCGAGTTGTGGGTTTTGTTTGGCCAGCTTGATCTATGATTCTTGCAATGGGAGAAGTGCTTGGTTTTCGGTTTATACCGTGCGGTGACCTCACCCAGTGACAGAAGGGGTAACGAGGCACGTATGGTGTTGTTGCCATCAAGGGTAAAAAGATGGGGTTTTCATCATTGGTTTGAGATTATCCCTCTACATCATGTGATCTTGCTTAAGGCGTTACTCTGTTCGTCATGAACTCAATACACTAGACGCAAGCTGGATAGCGATCGATGTGTGGAGTAATAGTAGTAGATGCAGAAAGTATCGGTCTACTTGTCTCGGACGTGATGCCTATAAGTATGATCATTGCCTTAGATATCGTCATGACTTTGCGCGGTTCTATCAATTGCTCGACAGTAATTTGTTCACCCACCGTAATATTTGCTATTTTGAGAGAACCCTCTAGAGAACACTATGGCCCCGAGGGTCTACTCCACATTATATTTTCAGCCTTACTCTTTTTCTTCATTGCACTTTCCGCCTTCCGATCTCACTTTGCAATCAATCTTGAAGGGATTAACAACCCCTTTATAGTGTTGGGTGCAAGCTCTTTTGTGTTTGTGTAGGTACTCTGGACTTGACGAGATTATCCTACTGGATTGATAGCTTGGTTCTCAACTAAGGGAAATACTTACTGCTCCTGTGCTGCATCACCCTTTCCTCTACAAAGGAAAAACCACCGCAAGCAATTCTCTGTCAACGTGTCAAATTCTGGCACTGTTGTTTGAGAAGTAGCAGAAGGATTTCTGGCGCCGTTGCCGGGCAGGATCAAGTCCAGAACTCATCCATGTAAGTGTCGCAAACTCATCTCTTGCATTTATTTATTTTTGCCTCTCGTTTTCCTCTCCCCCACGTCTGAAAAAAAATACAAAAAGATTTACCTTCTCGTTTGCCTTTTTCGTTTGCCTTTTCGTTCGCCCTTTTCTCTCGCTTGCTCTTTGTTCGTTTGTGTGGGATAGTCTATCTGTCCTCATGGCTAGATCCACCACTTCGAACGATACTCCCAAGAACGAAGTTCTCAATTTCAAACAAATTGAGGGAGAAAACTTAAAGGATGCTTGGTATAGGATTTGCAAAGCTCAGAGTAGATCTACTCCTAAGCAATCTACTACCATCCCGCTTCACAACTTTTATGTGGGTACTTGTCCATGGAATAGGTGTATTCTTGACACCATCGTAGGTGGAAATTTCTTGGGTAGCCATACCGTTGATTCTTACGGAGTTGTAATAAATTTGGTAGGCTCACCCCCACTCATGGTTAATGGAACTGCCTTGACTCTGGAACATGTGATGCGCAGGCTGGATGTCATTGAAAATAAAGTCGCTACGATCGAACTTATTGACAATTTGGATAAAAAGATCCACAATCAAATCACTCAGTACGGATCCAAGGTAGGAATGGTTTTGAAAAATTTAAAGGAGAAGGAACCCATAGTTAACGAAAAACTAGGTCATTATTCCAATAGGATTGGCAAACTAGAGGATGTTATAACCAACTTGGGTTCCGCTTTTGCCGCTGTGCAGAATACTCCAATTTTTGCCCAAAATAAGGTCACCAAGTCTGTTTTTGTTCCCAAAAATAGTGGTGAATCTTCTAGCAAGAAAGATGAAAACCTTAAGATGATAAGTGATCACGCTACTTATGGTTTGAGCACCAAAGACGACGATACGTGATTCTATCACCTTATGCCTAGCTAAGGGCGTTAAACAATAGCGCTTGTTGGGAGGCAACCCAATGAATTTATCTTTTTCTTTTCTATTTTGTTGCGTCCACACCATCATAATTCTGTTATGGTTGTGTATTTTGTGTTTACTTTTCTGTTTGAGCCAAGCAAAACCTTTACGACTAGTCTTGGTGATGGTTGTTTAATCCTGCTGGTAAAAGACTGAAACTTTTCGCTCACGAGATGATTTTTAATTTTTATTCAGAAAAAGATTTTGAGTTGATTCTTTTTGCTTCTGCTTGATATGCCCTTTTCCCAGGCATTCGTAGTTTTTCAGAATTGTTGAGGTACCACAAGTATACAGATTTCTACAGACTGGTCTGTTTTTGACAGATTCTGCTTTTGTTGAGTTGGTTGCTTGTTTTGATGAAACTATGGATAGTATCGGGGGGGGGGGGGGGTACTAGCCATGGAAAAGTGAGAATACAGTAGCCTAACACCAATATAAATAGAAATCAAGATTGCTACAGTACCTAAAGAGGTGGTAGTTTTTTTCTTGTGCTAATGGTATCACGAGTTTCTGTTTAAGTTTTGTGTTGTGAAGTTTTCAAGTTTTGGGTGATGTTCTCATGGACAAAGAGATAAGGAGTGGAAAGAGCTCAAGCTTGGGGATTCCCAAGGCATCCCAAGCCAAATTCAAGGACACCAAAAAGCCTAAGCTTGGGGATGCCCCGGGAAGGCATCCCCTCTTTCGTCTTCAAGCCATCGGTAACATTACTTGGGGCTATATTTTTATTCACCACATGATATGTGTTTTGCTTGGAGCGTCTTGTATCTTAGGAGTCTTTTCTTTTTGTTGTGTCACAATCATCCTTGCTTCACACCTTTTGAGAGAGACATGCACTCATCGTGATTTTGCTAGAATGCTCATCGTGCTTCACTTATATCTTTTGAGCTAGATAATTTTGCTCTATGTGCTTCACTTAGATCTTTTAGAGCACGGCGGTGTGTGACTTGGTAGTTGGTTTATGCTATGAAAGTAGTCCCAAAGGTGATAGGTACCTAAAGAGGATACAAAAACCTCCATCTTCATGTGCATTGAGTAGAAAGAGAAGTCTTGATTCCTCTCAATTAGTTTTGAGACATGGATTTGGTAATATTAAGAGTTATGTTAGTAGGGTGTTGTGAATCTAGAAATACTTGTGCTGAAGTTAGTGATTCTCGTAGCATGCACGTATGGTGAACCGCTATGTTAGGAAGTCGGAGCATAATTGATCTATTGATTCTCATCCTTTGTGTTGAGGTTGGGATCGCGTGATGGTTAACACCTACCAACCCTTCCCCTAGGAGTATGCGTTTAGCACTTTGTTTTGATTACTAATAAAAACTTTCTCAACAAGTATGTGAGTTCTTCATGACTAATGTGAGTCCATGGTATAGATGCACTTTCACCTTCCACCATTGCTATCCTCTCTAGTACCGCACAATTCTCGCCGGTGCACAAACCCACCATATGCCTTGCTCAAAGCAGCCACCATACCTACATACTATGGCATTTTCATAGCCATTTCGAGATATATTGCCATGCAACTCCCACCTTTCTGTCTCAAGACTTGTGCCGTCACTCTCATATTTCCATTGCATGATCGTCAGATAGCTAGCGAGATGTTTCAACGTCATGCGCCAAGCAAGATCGTTGCACATCCTAGTACACTGCCGGAGGCATTTCCTATAGAGTCATCATCGTTCTAAGCTTTGAGTTGTGAGTAAATAAAAGTGTGATGATCATCATTATTAGAGCATTGTCCCATGTCAGGAAATAAAAAAAAGGCCAAAGAGCCCAAACAAAAAAAGAGAAAAAAGAGGCCCAAGAGCCCAAATAAAAAAAGAGAAAAAGAGAGAAGGGACAATGCTACTATCTTTTCCACACTTGTGCTTCATAATAGCACCATGTTCTTCATTATTGAGAGCCTCTCGTTTCGTCACCACCATATGCTAGTGGGAATCTTTATTATATAACTTGGCTTGTATATTCCAATGATGGGCTTCCTCAAAATTGCCCTAGGTCTTTGTGAGCAAGCAAGTTGGATGCACACCCATTAGTTATTATTTTGAAGTTTCGCATACTTATAACTCTAGTGCATCATTTGTATGGCAATCCCTACTCATTCACATTGATATCTATTAGTGGGCATCTCCATAGCACTTTGATATGCCGAGTCAATATGACCATCTCCTCCTTTTTGTCTCACAACCACCACCACACTCTATTCCACCTATAGTGCTATATCCATGGCTCACGCTCATGTATTGCATGATAGTTATAAAAAGTTTGAGAAAGTAAGAGTGCAAAAACAATTACTTGGCCAATACCGGGGTTGTGCATGATTTAAATTAGTTGTGTGAGGATGATGGAGCAAGGCCAGACTATATGATTTTGTAGGGATAACTTTCTTTGGCCTTGTTATTTTGAAAGTTCATGATTACCTTGCTAGTTTCCTTGAAGTATTATTGTTTTCATGTCAATAGCAAACTATTGTTTTGAATCTTACGGATCTGAACATTCATGTCACATGAAATAAGTTGCAAAGGACAACTATGCTAGGTAGCATTCCACATAAAAATTTTAGTCTTTATCACTTCCCTACTCGAGGACGAGCAGGAGTTAAGCTTGGGGATGCTTGATACGTCTCCAACGTATCTATAATTTTTTATGGTTTCATGCTATTATGTTGTCAAACTTTGGACGTTTTGTATGCCTTTTATATCTTTTTTGGGACTAACTTATTAACTCAGTGCCAAGTGCCAGTTCCTGTTTTTCCCGTGTTTTTGACCCTTTTCTGAGGAGAATTTTAAACGGAGTCCAAACAGAATAAAATCTGCGGAATGATTTTTTCCATTACAGAAGACACACGGGAGACTTGATAACCAAGGCAGGAGACCTCGGAGGAGGTCACAAGCCCACCAGGCCCGGCCTGGGGGGGGGGCGGGCCTAGGAGGCTTGTGAGCTCCCCGTGGCTCCCCTACCCTAGGTCGTCCGCCTATATATTCCCTAAAATCCCAGAAAAAATCAGGAGATCATCGAAAATACTTTTCCACCGCCGCAAGCTTCTGTCTCTGCAAGATCCCATCTGGGGCATGTTCTAGTGCCCTGCCGGAGGGGAGGATTCGGATACGGAGGGCTTCTTCATCAACAGCATGACCTCTCCGATGATGCGTGAGTAGTTCACCATAGACCTACGGGTCCATAGCTAGTAGCTAGATGGCTTCTTCTCTCTCTTGGATCTTCAATACAAAGTTCTCCATGATCTTCATGGAGATCTATCCGATGTAATCTTCATGGAGATCTATCCGATGAATTGGGGATTCATGATCAAATTATTTATGAATCTTATTTGAGTTTCTTCTGATCTCTCTTATGCATGATTTCATATCCTTGTAATTCTTTTCGAGTTGTGGGTTTTGTTTGGCCAGCTTGATCTATGATTCTTGCAATGGGAGAAGTGCTTGGTTTTGGGTTCATACCGTGCGGTGATCTCACCCAGTGACAGAACGAGTAGTGAGGCACGTATCGTGTTGTTGCCATCAAGGGTAAAAAGATGGGGTTTTCATAATTGGTTTGAGATTATCCCTTTACATCATGTCATCTTGCTTAAGGCGTTACTCTGTTCATCATGAACTCAATACACTAGATGCGTGCTGGATAGCGGTCGATGTGTGGAGTAATAGTAGTAGATGCAGAAAGTATCGGTCTACTTGTCTCGGACGTGATGCCTATATGTATGATCATTGCCTTAGATATCGTCATGAATTTGCGCGGTTCTATCAATTGCTCGACAGTAATTTGTTCACCCACCGTAATATTTGCTATTTTGAGAGAAGCCTCTAGTGAACACTATGGCCCCCGGGTCTACTCCACATTATATTTTCAGCCTTACTCTTTTTCTTCGTTGCACTTTCCGCCTTCAGATCTCACTTTGCAATCAATCTTGAAGGGATTGACAACCCCTTTATAGCGTTGGGTGGAAGCTCTTTTGTGTTTGTGCAGGTACTCTAGACTTGACGAGATTCTCCTACTGGATTGATACCTAGGTTCTCAACTGAGGGGAATACTTACAGCTCCTGTGCTGCATCACCCTCTCCACTTCAAGGGAAAAACCAACTCAAGCAAGTCTCCGTCAACGTGTCAAATTCGGGCGCTGTTGTTTGAGAAGTAGCACGCTCCGCCCGAGTTCCACTGAAATCCGAGCTAGAGGTAAAACTGTGTGGTATAGGCTAGAGTTGCACGTATCAAAGTTGTGTCTCAAAAGCCCTAAAGCACCACTATATATAGGAGGAAGGGGGAGGGGCTAGCCTTGAGGCCCAAGGCCTCAAGGTGCGCCGGCCAAGGGGGAGGAGTTGGACTCCAACCCCAATTCAGTTTGGTGGGGAAGGATTCCACTCCTTCCTTCCCACCTCCCTGTTACCTTTTTATTTTTCTTTTCTTCTGGTATTTTCTTATGTGGCGCAATTGGATCCTTGGGATGACTCGACCAGCCCACTAAGGACTTGTGGCGCCACCCTAGGGTCTTGGACTTACTCCCGGGTGGGTGGCCCCCTCCCGGGGAACTCCCGGAACCCATTCGTCACTCCCGGTACACTGCCGGAATTGCCCGAAACTTTCCGGTGACCAAATGAAACCATCCTATATATCAATCTTCATTTCCAGAACATTCCGGAAACCCTTGTGATGTACGTGGCCTCATCCGGGACTCCGAACAACATTCAGTAACCACACATATATCTCAACTATACAAAACATCATCGAACCTTAAGTGTGCAGACCCTGCGAGTTCGAGAACTATGTAGACATGACCCGAGGCACTTCTCCGTCAATATCCAATAGCGCGACCTGGATGCCCATACTGGATCCTACATATTCTCCGAAGATCTTATCGGTTGAACCTCAGTGTCAAGGATTCATATAATCCCGTATGTCATTGCCTTTTTCCTTCCGTATGACTTGCCCGAGATTTGATCGTCGGTATCCGGATACCTATTTCAATCTCGTTACCGGCAAGTCTCTTTACTCGTTCTGTAATACAAGATCCAGAGAGCTACACTTAGTCACATTGCTTGCAAGGCTTGTGTGTGATGTTGTATTACCGAGTGGGCCCCGAGATACCTCTCCATCACACGGAGTGACAAATCCCAGTTTTGATCCATACTAACTCAACGGACACCTTCGGAGATACCTGTAGAGCACCTTTATAGTCACCCAGTTACGTTCCGACGTTTGATGCACACAAGGTATTCCTCCAGTGCCAGTGAGTTATATGGTCTCATGGTCATAGGAACAAATAATTGACACGCAGAAAACAATAGCAATAAAACGACACGATCAATATGCTACGTTCATAGTTTGGGTCTAGTCCATCACATGATTCTCCTATTGATGTGATCCCATTATCAAGTGACAACACTTGTCTATGGTCAGGAAACCTTGACCATCTTTGATCAACGAGCTAGTCAACTAGAGGCTTACTAGGGACAATGTTTTGTCTATGTATCCACACATGTATCTATGTTTCCAATCAATACAATTATAGCATGGATAATAAATGATTATTATGACCAAGGAAATATAATAATAACAAATTTATTATTGCCTCTAGGGCATATTTCCAACACCGACCACATTCCATTGGATGATTCCTTCTAGATTTTTCTCCATAAAATACATGTACATGATTTTAATAGATCTGCTTCGGTCTTCCATTCAAAGCACATTTCAAAAACAAAGGACCACTCAGAATTAAGATTTTCATGTGGTTTTTTCAAGTGGAGTGATTCTTAAAAAAAGATAAACGCGTGAAACATAGATGGTAAGGTAGGAAATAATGATGTTTCTGTGATCACGAGGAAACAATGCATCAATTGATACCCTCTTATGTTGTACGATTCATGTGGCATTTAACTCGTGGGTCCTTCAGCCTTCTTATGATGCTCGTTGGTCTTCTTTTGGTCCAGAAAAAATCACCAAAAAGTTTCAGGGCAATTGGGCTTCGTTTGGTATGGAAAACATGAAAATTGTAAAACACGCAGAAAATGACAAGTGGCACTGGGCACTGGGTAAATAGGTTAGTGCTACAAAATAATATAAATTAGTAAATAAATACCCCAAGAGTATTTTAAAATGATAATATATCAGCATGGAACAATCAAAAATTATAGATACATTGGAGACGTATCAACGGGGAAGCGGAGGAGATGATGAGAGTTAGGAGATGTAACACCCCAAAAATCGGGTTATCGATTTTTGTGCTGTTATTCCTTCCTAGCTTTTCTCTTCCGGATTTTTTCCCGTGGAATTTGGCAAATGACCAGGTGAATCTAGTCTATCCTCAACCTCTCCGTGCTTTTCCCATGTCCTTGTGCCAGGTTGTCCCTGCTGAGAAAACTTCGAACCCCTTTTTTTGAAACCCTAGCTCCGGAGTATTGGAACTAGGAATCATGTCTTTATGTTTTCAAAGGAGCCATCATTTCCATTGACCTGTTTCTCCTCCAAGCCATCCGAGAGATCCTCATTCCCTCTTAGCCGTAAGATGTGCAAGAATATTGCAAAGTCATATGCAGTATTTCTCCTCTAGAATTAATTCTTGTTTCTGCTTGTCTGAGGAATTAAATCCAAGGAAATAGTCATATATCTCTTATGCTCATGAAATCTTGCAGAGATGTTCTTTGTAATCCTATGAAGCTCTCATAAAATATTGGCCATCATAGAATAAAGGAAAATTGCATTTTCCTATTTTATGCCAATATAGAAATTCGGGGCCTTTCCAAAGGAACTACCATTTTGGTAGCTAGGAAAGATCCCAAATAATTTGTGCAGCTTCTCATATCCATATACTCATCATTTCCATCAGAAGATCAAGTTCCCCAACTCAAAACTTGACCTTGTCTCCAGGTGGTGCCGGGCTGTCCAAGGATGTCTGGGAGATTCCCCAAGTCCTCCCGTGCACTCTGGAACTCTCTCCCCCTTGTCCTCTTGCCTCTCGAGGTGCCTGCCATTGGAGCTTCACCATAGATCTTGGAGCTCTTCTCGGCGTCGCTAGAACTCTCTCCCCGAGCCATTTAAGGCATCCCCGAGCCCCTCCCCGAGTCCCTCGAGCCCCAGCGGGACCCCCTCGCCCCTCCCTAGGCGCACCCGTGGCCGTGCTCGGCGGCAGCCAGCCCGGCCGGCGCCATGGCAGCAGAGCTGCAGGGCCTCTCGGGCGCCCCCACGGCCATTCCCTTGCAAAGCAAGGTGTTGCGGTGATGTCCCACAAGCGTATGGGATCGCAGCAGTTTTCGAGGGTAGAGTATTCAACCCAAATTTATTGATTCACTCACAAGGGGAAGCTAAAGGATATTCTCAAGTATTAGCAGCTGAGTTGTCAATTCAACCACACCTGAAAGATTAGTGTCTGCAAGCAAAGTATCAGTAGCAAGGTAGTATGATAGCAACGACACCAGAAAAAGCTTTGGCAATTCCCAGCAATGGCGCCAGAAAAAGGTACGTTGACGGGATGTTAGCCCCAACGAAGTTTTGCAACAAGTAACAACGGAGTAGCAAGGAATAGTAGTAGCAGCAGCAACAAAGTAACAAGTAACAGCAGTAGCAACAGTAGCAGCAAAGTGACAACAGTAGTGACAACAGGAGCAAAGTGGCCCAATCCCTCTTGTAGCAAGGGACAAGCCTAGGCAAAGTAACGTAGCGAGAACCAGTAGTAAAAGACTCGTAGGCAGTGGATCGGTGATGGATGAGTGTGATGGATGTGATTCATCATGTAACAGCTATAACACAGTGAGATATGTGGCTAGCTCCCGTTCATCAATCTAATGTAGGCATGTATTCCGTATGTAGTCATACGTGCTTAGGGAAAAGAACTTGCATTACATCTATTGTCCATCCCTCCCGTGGAAGCGGGGTCCTAATGGAAACTACGGGATATTAAGGTTCTCCTTTTAATAAAGAACTGGACCAATGCATTAACACGCGGTGAATACATGAACTCCTCATACTATGGTCATCTCCGGGAGTGATTCTGGCTATTGTCACTCCGGGGTTGCCGGGTCATAACACATAGTAGGTGACTACAACTTGCAAGATAGGATCTAAAACGCACATATATTGGCGACAACATAATAGGTTCAGATCTGAAATCTAGTGACAAGCATTAAGCATAGCCAAGTAGTAGCAACATCAATCTAGAACATAGTGGATACTAGGGATCAATCCCTTGTTGGGGAACGTCGCATGGGAAACAAAAATTTTCCTACGCGCACGAAGACCTATCATGGTGATGTCCATCTACGAGAGGGGATGAGTGATCTACGTACCCTTGTAGATCGTACAGCAGAAGCGTTTAGAGAACGCGGTTGATGTAGTGGAACGTCCTCACGTCCCTCGATCCGCCCCGCGAACAATCCCGCGATCAGTCCCACGATCTAGTACCGAACGGACGGCACCTCCGCGTTCAGCACACGTACAGCTCGACGATGATCTCGGCCTTCTTGATCCAGCACGAGAGACGGAGAGGTAGAAGAGTTCTCCGGCAGCATGACGGTGCTCCGGAGGTTGGTGATGATCTCGTCTCAGCAGGGCTCCGCCCGAGCTCCGCAGAAACGCGATCTAGAGGAAAAACTATGGAGGTATGTGGTCGGGCAGCCGTGAGGAAGTCGTCTCAAATCTGCCCTAAAAGCCCCATATATATAGGAGGAGGGAGGGGAACCTTGCCTTGTGGTCCAAGGGACTCCCAAGGGGTCGGCCGAGCCAAGGGGGGGAGGACTCCCCCCCCCCAAACCGAGTTGGACTTGGTTTGGTGGGAGGAGTCCCCCTCCCTTCCCACTTCTTCCCTCTTTTTTTTTTCTTTTCCTTTGATTTTCTTCTCTTGGCGCATAGGCCCCTTTGGGGCTGTCCCACCAGCCCACTAAGGGCTGGTGTGTCTCCCCAAAGCCTATGGGCTTCCCCGGGGTGGGTTGCCCCCCCCGGTGAACTCCCGGAACCCATTCGTCATTCCCGGTACATTCCCGGTAACTCCGAAAACCTTCCGGTAATCAAATGAGGTCATCCTATATATCAATCTTCGTTTCCGGACCATTCCGGAAAACCTTGTGACGTCCGTGATCTCATCCGGGACTCCGAACAACATTCGGTAACCAACCATATAACTCAAATACGCATAAAACAACGTCGAACCTTAAGTGTGCAGACCCTGCAGGTTCGAGAACTATGTAGACATGACCCGAGAGACTCCTCGGTCAATATCCAATAGCGGGACCTGGATGCCCATATTGGATCCTACATATTCTACGAAGATCTTATCGTTTGAACCTCAGTGCCAAGGATTCGTATAATCCCGTATGTCATTCCCTTTGTCCTTCGGTATGTTACTTGCCCGATATTCGATCGTCAGTATCCGCATACCTATTTCAATCTCGTTTACCGGCAAGTCTCTTTACTCGTTCCGTAATACAAGATCCCGCAACTTACACTAAGTTACATTGCTTGCAAGGCTTGTGTGTGATGTTGTATTACCGAGTGGGCCCCGAGATACCTCTCCGTCACACGGAGTGACAAATCCCAGTCTTGATCCATACTAACTCAACTAACACCTTCGGAGATACCTGTAGAGCATCTTTATAGTCACCCAGTTACGTTGCGACGTTTGATACACACAAAGCATTCCTCCGGTGTCAGTGAGTTATATGATCTCATGGTCATAGGAATAAATACTTGACACGCAGAAAACAGTAGCAACAAAATGACACGATCAACATGCTACGTCTATTAGTTTGGGTCTAGTCCATCACGTGATTCTCCCAATGACGTGATCCAGTCATCAAGCAACAACACCTTGTTCATAATCAGAAGACACTGACTATCATCGATCAACTGGCTAGCCAACTAGAGGCATGCTAGGGACGGTGTTTTGTCTATGTATCCACACATGTAAATGAGTCTTCATTCAATACAATTATAGCATGGATAATAAACTATTATCTTGATACAGGAATTATAATAATAACTATACATTTATTATTGCCTCTAGGGCATAATTCCAACAGTCTCCCACTTGCACTAGAGTCAATAATCTAGCCCTCACATCACCATGTGAATTACATTGTAATAAATCTAACACCCATACAGTTCTGGTGTCGATCATGTTTTGGCCGTGGAAGAGGTTTAGTCAGCGGGTCTGCTACATTCAGATCCGTGAGCACTTTGCATATATTTACGTCCTCCTCCTTGACTTAGTCGCGGATGAGGTTGAAGCGTCGTTTGATGTGTCTGGTCTTCTTGTGAAACCTCTGTTCCTTTGCTAAGGCAATGGCACCAGTGTTGTCACAGAACAAGGTTATTGGATCCAGTGCACTTGGCACCACTCCAAGATCCGTCATGAACTGCTTCATCCAGACACCCTCCTTAGCCGCCTCCGAGGCAGCCATGTACTCTGCTTCACATGTAGAATCTGCTACGACGCTTTGCTTGGAACTGCACCAGCTTACTGCACCCCCATTAAGAATAAATACGTATCCGGTTTGCGACTTAGAGTCGTCCGGATCTGTGTCAAAGCTTGCATCGACGTAACCTTTTACGGCGAGCTCTTCGTCACCTCCATACACGAGAAACATTTCCTTAGTCCTTTTCAGGTACTTCAGGATATTCTTGACCGTCGTCCAGTGATCCACTCCTGGATTACTCTGGAACCTACCTGCCATACTTATGGCCAGGCTAACATCCGGTCTAGTGCACAGCATTGCATACATGATAGAGCCTATGGCTGAAGCATAGGGGATGGAGCGCATATGCTCTCTATCTTCATCAGTTGCTGGGCACTGAGTCTTACTCAATCTCGTACCTTGTAACACTGGCAAGAACCCTTTCTTGGACTGTTCCATTTTGAACCTCTTCAAAATTTTATCAAGGTATGTGCTTTGTGAAAGTCCTATCAGGCGTTTTGATCTATCCCTATAGATCTTAATGCCTAGTACGTAAGCAGCTTCTCCTAGGTCCTTCATAGAGAAACTTTTATTCAAGTAACCTTTTATGCTCTCCAAAAGCTCTACATTGTTTCCAATCAGTAATATGTCATCCACATATAATATTAGAAACGCCACAGAGCTCCCACTCACTTTATTGTAAATACAAGATTCTCCAACCACTTGTATAAACCCAAATGCTTTGATCACCTCATCAAAGCGTTTATTCCAACTCCGAGATGCTTGCACCAGTCCATAAATGGATCGCTGGAGCTTGCACACTTTGTCAGCATTTTTAGGATCGACAAAACCTTCGGGTTGCATCATATACAACTCTTCCTTAAGGAAACCGTTAAGGAACGCCGTTTTGACATCCATCTGCCAGATTTCATAATCGAAAAATGCAGCTATTGCTAACATGATTCTGACGGACTTAAGCATCGCTACGGGTGAGAAGGTCTCATCGTAGTCAACTCCTGGAACTTGTGAAAAACCCTTTGCCACAAGTCGAGCTTTATAAACGGTCACATTACCGTCGGCGTCCGTCTTCTTCTTAAAGATCCATTTGTTCTGAATAGCCTTGCGGCCCTCAGGTAGTATCTCCAAAGTCCACACTTTGTTCTCATACATGGATCCTATCTCGGATTTCATGGCTTCTAGCCATTTGTTGGAATCTGGGCCCACCATTGCTTCTTCATAATTTGCAGGTTCATTGTTGTCTAACAACATGATTGATAAGACGGGATTAACGTACCACTCTGGAGCAGCGCGTGATCTCGTCGACCTGCGTGGTTCAACAGAAACCTGAACTGGAGTTTCATGATCATCATCATTAACTTCCTCCTCAACCGGCGTCGCAACGACAGAGGTTTCCCCTTGCCCTGCGCCACCATCCAGAGGGATGAGAGGTTCGACAACCTCGTCAAGTTCTATCTTCCTCCCACTCAATTCTCTCGAGAGAAACTCCTTCTCGAGAAAAGTTCCGTTCTTAGCAACAAACACTTTGCCCTCGGATTTGAGATAGAAGGTGTACCCAACTGTCTCTTTTGGGTAACCTATGAAGACGCACTTTTCCGCTTTGGGTTCCAGCTTTTCAGGCTGAAGCTTTTTGACATAAGCATCACATCCCCAAACTTTAAGAAACGACAACTTTGGCCTTTTGCCATACCACAGTTCGTACGGTGTCGTCTCAACGGATTTCGATGGTGCCCTATTTAAAGTGAATGCAGCTGTTTCTAATGCATAACCCCAAAATGATAACGGTAAATCAGTAAGAGACATCATAGATCGCACCATCTCTAACAAAGTACGATTACAACGTTCGGACACACCATTACGCTGTGGTGTTCCAGGCGGTGTTAACTGCGAAACAATTCCACATTGTCTTATGTGAGTACCAAACTCGAAACTCAGATATTCACCCCCACGATCAGACCATAGGAACTTGATCTTCTTGTTACGATGATTTTCCACTTCACTCTGAAATTGCTTGAACTTTTCAAATGTTTCAGACTTGTGCTTCATCAAGTAGACATAACCATATCTACTTAAATCGTCAGTGAAGGTGAGAAAATAATGATATCCGCCGCGTGCCTCCACGCTCATTGGACCACACACATCGGTATGTATGATTTCCAACAAGTCACTTGCACGCTCCATTGTTCCGGAGAACGGAGTCTTAGTCATCTTGCCCATGAGGCATGGTTCGCACGTGTCAAGTGAATCAAAGTCAAGTGACTCCAAAAGTCCATCAGCATGGAGTTTCTTCATGCGCTTTACACCAATATGACCCAAGCGGCAGTGCCACAAAAATATGGCGCTATCATTGTTTACTCTAACTCTTTTGGTCTCAATGTTATGTATATGCGTGTCGCTATCAAGATTCAATATGAACAATCCTCTCACATTCGGTGCATGACCATAAAAGATGTTACTCATAGAAATAGAACAACCATTATTCTCAGACTTAAAAGAGTAACCGTCTCGCAATAAACAAGATCCAGATATAATGTTCATGCTCAACGCAGGCACTAAATAACAATGATTTAAGTTCATCACTAATCCCGATGGTAGCTGAAGTGACACTGTGCCGACGGCGATTGCATCAACCTTGGAACCGTTTCCTACGCGCATCGTCACTTCGTCTTTCGCCAGCCTTCGTCTATTCCGCAGTTCCTGCTTCGAGTTGCAAATGTGAGCAACAGAACCGGTATCAAATACCCACGCACTACTACGAGAGCCGGTTAAGTACACATCAATAACATGTATATCAAATATACCTGATTTCTCTTTGCCCGCCTTCTTATCTGCCAGATACTTGGGGCAATTGCGCTTCCAGTGACCCATACCCTTGCAATAGAAGCACTCTGTTTCAGGCTTAGGTCCAGCTTTGGGCTTCTTCGGCGGATTGGCAACAGGCTTGCCGCTCTTCTTCGAATTGCCCTTCTTGCCTTTGCCGTTTCTCTTGAAACTAGTGGTCTTGCTCACCATCAACACTTGATGCTCTTTACGGAGTTCAGACTCTGCGACTTTCAGCATCGCAAACAACTCGCCGGGAGACTTGTTCATCCCTTGCATGTTGTAGTTCAACACAAAGCCTTTATAGCTTGGCGGCAGTGATTGAAGGATACTGTCAGTGATATCTTCTTGCGGGAGTTCAATCCCCAGTTCAGCTAGACGGTTTGAGTACCCAGACATTTTGAGCACATGTTCACTGACAGACGAGTTTTCCTCCATCTTGCAAGCATAGAATTTATCGGAGGTCCCATACCTCTCGATCCGGGCGTTCTTCTGAAAGATAAACTTCAACTCCTGGAACATCTCAAATGCTCCATGACGCTCAAAGCGACGTTGAAGTCCCGGTTCCAAGCCATACAAGACTGCACATTGAACTATTGAGTAGTCCTCCTTTCGTGCTAACCAAGCGTTCTTAACATCCTGATCAGCCGTAGCGGGTGGTTCATCTCCTAGCGCAGCATTAAGGACATAATCCTTCTTTCCAGCTTGTAAGATTAGCTTAAGATTACGAGCCCAGTCTACAAAGTTGCTTCCATCATCTTTCAACTTAGCTTTCTCTAGGAACGTATTAAAATACAGGATGACACTTGCGTGAGCCATGATCTACAACACAAATATATTCAAAGTGGACTTAGACTATGTTCAAGATAATTAGAGTTCAACTTAATCAAATTATATGCTAAACTCCCACTCAAAAAGTACATCTCTCTAGTCATTTGAGTGGTTCATGATCCACTTACACTATCCCAAGTCCGATCATCACGTGAGTTGAGTATAGTTTCAGTGGTAAGCATCCCTATGCTAATCATATCAACTATATGATTCATGATCGACCTTTCGGTCTCATGTGTTCCGAGGCCATGTCTGCACATGCTAGGCTCGTCAAGCTTAACCCGAGTGTTCCGCGTGCGCAACTGTTTTGCACCCGTTGTATGTGAACGTTGAGTCTATCACACCCGATCATCACGTGGTGTCTCGAAACGACGAACTGTAGCAACGGTGCACAGTCGGGGAGAACACAATTTCGTCTTGAAATTTTAGTGAGAGATCACCTCATAATGCTACCGTCGTTCTAAGCAAAATAAGGTGCATAAAAGGATTAACATCACATGCAATTCATAAGTGACATGATATGGCCATCATCACGTGCTTCTTGATCTCCATCACCAAAGCACCGGCACGATCTTCTTGTCACCGGCGCCACACCATGATCATCCATCAACGTGTTGCCATCGTGGTTGCCGTGCTACTCATCCTATCACTACTAAAACTACATCCTAGCAAAATAGTAAACGCATCTGCAAGCACATATGTTAGTATAAAGACAACCCTATGGCTCCTGCCGGTTGCCGTACCATCGACGTGCAAGTCGATATTTCTATTACAACATGATCATCTCATACATCCAATATATCACATCACATCGTTGGCCATATCACATCACAATCATACCCTGCAAAACAAGTTAGACGTCCTCTAATTTTGTTGTTGCATGTTTTACGTGGTGACCAAGGGTATCTAGTAGGATCGAATCTTACTTACGCAAACACCACAACGGAGATATATGAGTTGCTATTTAACCTCATCCAAGGACCTCCTCGGTCAAATCCGATTCAACTAAAGTTGGAGAAACCGACACTTGCCAGTCATCTTTGAGCAAAGGGGGTTACTCGTAACGATGAAACCAGTCTCTCGTAAGCGTACGAGTAATGTCGGTCCAAGCCGCTTCAATCCAACAATACCGCGGAATCAAGAAAAGACTAAGGAGGGCAGCAAAATGCACATCACCGCCCACAAAACCTTTTGTGTTCTACTCGAGAAGACATCTACGCATGAACCTAGCTCTGATACCACTGTTGGGGAACGTCGCATGGGAAACAAAAATTTTCCTACGCGCACGAAGACCTATCATGGTGATGTCCATCTACGAGAGGGGATGAGTGATCTACGTACCCTTGTAGATCATACAGCAGAAGAGTTTAGAGAATGCGGTTGATGTAGTGGAACGTCCTCACGTCCCTCGATCCGCCCCGCGAACAATCCCGCGATCAGTCCCACGATCTAGTACCGAACGGACGGCACCTCAGCGTTCAGCACACGTACAGCTCGACGATGATCTCGGCCTTCTTGATCCAGCAAGAGAGACGGAGAGGTAGAAGAGTTCTCCGGCAGCGTGACGGCGCTCCGGAGGTTGGTGATGATCTCGTCTCAGCAGGGCTCCGCCCGAGCTCCGCAGAAACGCGATTTAGAGGAAAAACTATGGAGGTATGTGGTCGGGCAGCCGTGAGAAAGTCGTCTCAAATCTGCCCTAAAAGCCCCATATATATAGGAGGAGGGAGGGGAACCTTGCCTTGGGGTCCAAGGGACTCCCAAGGGGTCGGCCGAGCCAAGGGGGGGAGGACTCCCCCCCCAAACCGAGTTGGACTTGGTTTGGTGGGAGGAGTCCCCCTCCCTTCCCACTTCTTCCCTCTTTTTTTTTTCTTTTCCTTTGATTTTCTTCTCTTGGCGCATAGGCCCCTTTGGGGCTGTCCCACCAGCCCACTAAGGGCTGGTGTGTCTCCCCAAAGCCTATGGGCTTCCCCGGGGTGGGTTGCCCCCCCCGGTGAACTCCCGGAACCCATTCGTCATTCCCAGTACATTCCCGGTAACTCCGAAAACCTTCCGGTAATCAAATGAGGTCATCCTATATATCAATCTTCGTTTCCGGACCATTCCGGAAACCCTCGTGACGTCCGTGATCTCATCCGGGACTCCGAACAACATTCGGTAACCAACCATATAACTCAAATACGCATAAAACAACGCCGAACCTTAAGTGTGCAGACCCTGCGGGTTCGAGAACTATGTAGACATGACCCGAGAGATTCCTCGGTCAATATCAAATAGCGGGACCTGGATGCCCATATTGGATCCTACATATTCTACGAAGATCTTATCGTTTGAACCTCAGTGCCAAGGATTCGTATAATCCCGTATGTCATTCCCTTTGTCCTTCGGTATGTTACTTGCCCGAGATTCGATCGTCAGTATCCGCATACCTATTTCAATCTCGTTTACCGGCAAGTCTCTTTACTCGTTCCGTAATACAAGATCCCGCAACTTACACTAAGTTACATTGCTTGCAAGGCTTGTGTGTGATGTTGTATTACCGAGTGGGCCCCGAGATACCTCTCCGTCACACGGAGTGACAAATCCCAGTCTTGATCCATACTAACTCAACTAACACCTTCGGAGATACCTGTAGGGCATCTTTATAGTCACCCAGTTACGTTGCGACGTTTGATACACACAAAGCATTCCTCCGGTGTCAGTGAGTTATATGATCTCATGGTCATAGGAATAAATACTTGACACGCAGAAAACAGTAGCAACAAAATGACACGATCAACATGCTACGTCTATTAGTTTGGGTCTAGTCCATCACGTGATTCTCCCAATGACGTGATCCAGTCATCAAGCAACAACACCTTGTTCATAATCAGAAGACACTGACTATCATCGATCAACTGGCTAGCCAACTAGAGGCATGCTAGGGACGGTGTTTTGTCTATGTATCCACACATGTAAATGAGTCTTCATTCAATACAATTATAGCATGGATAATAAACTATTATCTTGATACAGGAATTATAATAATAACTATACATTTATTATTGCCTCTAGGGCATAATTCCAACATCCCTGTCAAGAACTAACTCGATTACATGATAGATCTCATCCAACTCATCACCGTCCAGCAAACCTACGATGAGATTACTCACGAACGATGAAGAGCATCATGAAATTGTCGATGGAGAAAGGTTGAAGATGACGATGGCGACGATTTCCACTCTCTGAAGCCCAAAACGGACTCTAGATCTGCCCTCCAGATGAAGAACAGGAAGTGGCGGTGCCTCTGTATCTCTGATTCTTTTCCAGGCGAAACAGAAGATATAGAGCTGAGATTGGGGGCGGTGGTGCCACGTGGGACCCACAAGCCTACATGGCATGGTCTAGGGGGTGGTCGCGCCGTGTGGGCTTGTGGCCCACTGGCACACCCCCTCACGTGGATCTTTGCGCAGGTATTTTTCTTTTATTCCAGAAAAAATCTCCGTAAAGTTTCAGGACGTTCCGTGAACTTTCATTTCTCCACAAAAACAACACCATGGCAATTCTGCTAAAAACAACGTCAGTTCGGGTTAGTTCCATTCAAATCATGCAAATTAGAGTCCAAAACAAGGGCAAAAGAGTTCGGAAAAGTAGATACGACGGAGATTTATCAACTCCCCCAAGCTTAAAGCCTTGCTTGTCCTCAAGCAACTCAGTTGACAAACTGAGAGACACAAAAGAAAAACTTTGACGAACTCTGTTTGGTCTTGTTGTTGCAACGATGTCTAACGCATAACCAAAATTTCAGCAACATCACAAGCAAACCACATACGCAAATGACATCTAGGTCTCAGGGTAAACTCATATCAATGGCATAATCAACTAGCGAGCAAATAATAATAAGCCTCGAGTGTTAACACTTCAATCAAAACAACATGAAGCAACACGAATAGATGGTATCTCGCTAGCTTTTTACGAGACCGCAAAACATAAATGCAGAGCACCTTAGAAGACCAAGGGCTGACTAAACATTGTAATTCAAGGCAATGAGGATTCAGTCATAGTCACACTCAAGACAGTTAAAAGCAAAGCATAAAAATGACAAAGGTGCTCTCTAATTGGTGCTTTGTAAGAGGAGGATGACTCAACAGGAACATAAATAGACAGGCCCTTCGCAGAGGGAAGCATTGCTTTGCAGAGGTGCCAGAGCTCAAGCTTTTAAAACAGAGATAATAATTTTGGGTGGCATGCTTTCGTTGTCAACACAATGACTAAGAGTTCTCAACATCTTCCACGCTACATATGCTATAGGCGGTTCCAAAACAGAAAAGTAAAGTTTTGACTCCCCCACCACCAATCAATCACACTCCACGGCTAGCCGAATCCTCAGGTATCGTCCATGCCAACATCAATCCTGGGGGAGTTTTGTTTGCAATTATCTTTTCGATTTGAGCATGGAACTCGGAATTCCAATTACCGGCCCCATTCTCGTGAATGATAGTGAATAAACACATATCGAGGATAACATGCCTAGCATGGAAGATACCAATAGCCCCCTGTCACCACATGAGCGGTTCGGGCATGCATAAAAAATTATTTCTTAAAGATTTAGAGAGTGGCACATGCAAATTTACTTGGAACGGCAGGTAGATACCGCACATAGGTAGGTATGGTGGACTCATATGCCACAACTTTGGGTTTATGGGAGGTGGATCCACAAGCAGTATTCCCGCTTAGTACAAGTGGAGGCTAGCAAAAGACTTGGAAGCGACCAACTAGAGAGCGACATCGGTCATCAAAATGCATTGAGAGTAACTAGCATTGAGTGCAAGCATGAGTAGGACATAAATCACCATGAACATGAACATCATAGGCTATGTTGATTTTGTTTCAACTACATGCGTGAACATGCGCCAAGTCAAGCCACTTGAAACATTCAAAGGAGGATACCATCCTATCATACTACATCATAGTCATCTCAACATTCATGTGGGCAACCAAGACAAACCATTATAAGCTCCTAGCTAAATAAGCATGGCATAAGCAACTATGATCTCTAAGTTGTCTTTGCAAACATGTTTCTCTCACAACAAAGCTAAATCAGGCATGATGAGCTAGTCATATTTACAAAAACAAAATAGATCGAGTTCATACCAGCTTTTCCAGGCTCAGTCACTTCATCATATATCGTCATTATTGCCTTTCACTTGCACGACCGAACGATGTGAACAATAATAAGCGTGCTCGTGCATTGGACTAAAGCTGGAATCTGCAGGCAAACACAAAGGATAAGACGAAGTAATATGGCTCTATGAAAGCTAAACAGGTATGCATGCAAGAGCCACTAAACATTGTAACCAATATCTTCTACCTCGACCCAAAGAAAAAGAAAACTATTTACACGGGAAAGCTCCCAACAAGCAAAAGAAGAAAAAGAAAATCTTTTTGGGTTTTCTCAAACTAGACAGACACGCGAAAAGAAAACGAGAAAAAGAAAATAAACTAACATGGATGATACAGTGGCAAAGTGTGAACACCGGCTAACAAAGTGAAAGCATAAGCAAGAATGTAAAGTCGGTGAGAACACGTACTCCCCCAAGCTTAGGCTTTTGGCCTAACTTGGTCTACTCCCAAGGACGGTCCTGGCGAAACCCAAAATCATAATCGGGGTTATAGGGGAGCGCTGCAGCCACTGCCTGAATAGCTGCCTCACGGAAACGAGCAGCCGTCGCCTCCCTATCATACTCCTCTGCCTCTCCTCTGGTTATGTAGTATCTTTGTTTTACCTGAAAGTCAAAGAAGGCAGGAGCAGGAAGGGTAATATGGAAAACACGCTGCCGGTTAAATATTAGTGGGTATAGGAGGGATTCATCATCCCTCTCAAGGAGCTGATAGCGTGTCATAGCGACGCGGTCAAGGAAAGCTGTATGGAGCGGGGAATCTCCTGCGCGGATAGGTACTCCAAGAAAATTTGCTATGCGAGTGGCATAGATCCCACCAAAGAAATCCCCTTCAATAGCATTCTTATTTATCCTCCTTGCTATAATAGCTCCCATGTTGAAGCTTTTGTCACCCGTCACTGTGCTCTTAAGGATACTAAGATCGGGAGCACAGAGCTGACAATGCTCAATCTTCCCATTAATGCATCTGCCTATGAAGAGGGCAAAACAATGCAAGGCAGGAAAATGAATACTCCCCATGGTAGCTTGTGTAATGTCTCTAGTTTCTCCGACCGTAATACCAGTGCAAAAATCTCTAACCGAAGATTTAGGAGGATCATTGAGGTTACCCCAAATAGGTATTTTGCAAATTCTACTGAAATCCTCTAAATCCATGGTATACGATTTATCATAGAGATCAAACAGTACCGAAGGCTAACGGCCAGCTGAGAATTTGAATCTACGAACAAAAGAGGCGGTGAGAGCAACATACTGTTCACATTTATCGAAGATGAATTCTTCGAGTCCGACGTTACAAACAAATGCATCAAACTCATCTTTGAATCCTGCCTCAATCATAAATTCATCGGAAGGTCATTCACATGGTTGTACCTACACGTCCCTATGTTGGTAAGGATCAGGCTCCCGAATCGCAAGACGGGGACCTCTCTTGCTTGAGGAACCACCATGAAAGTTTCTCCTGAACATCTTCCTTTTCTGAAATTTCGAGTGACCCAAAGGAAAGGTGAACAAGGTTCAAATAAACTTGTAGCAACTACTCCCACAAGTGCCTAGAGACCATATTACGCATCAAAACTACTTGGGACCAGATAGAACCAGCAAGAACATGGTCACCAAGGCAGCAAAAATACGCGGAGTATAAGGCACTAGAGCAAAAACTAATTGGACCAATGGAGGAGTCACTTACCAAGGAGTAATTTCCCCAAAAAGTTCGAAGAACGGTGATTTGAGCAAAGAGATCGAAAATCCCAGCAAGAGGAGCAATAACACGGGTTTGAGCTGCGAAACGATTTTTTCTGGAGGTAGGAGAACTGGATGGAAGCAAGAATGAGTGGAGGGGGTGCCTGTGGGCCCCACAAGCCTGGGTGGCACGGCCAGGGGGTGCCCGCGCCCCTAGGGCTTGTGGCCCACTGGTGTGGCCCCCCAGACAGATTCTTTGTCCCAGTATTTTTCAAAAATTCCGAAAAAAATCATACTAGATTTTCACAGCGTTCGGAGAACTTTTATTTTCGGGGTATTTTTCTACCAGACGCTAAGACAGAAAATAGAGAAAACTAAACTAACCCTATCATTTTTCTTCTAAGCAAACGAAAGTGAAAGCTTGGAACAGAGGTCTGTGACTCCTCGATTCATCCATCTCATGGTCATCGAAAGAAATGCGTCATTGGGGTTGATCAAATCCCCTCGACAAAACTTTGTTAAATCACAAAAGAGAACGGAGAAATTTAGAATAGTCACTAGGTCACCTCAATGGGGATATGTATCTCCCCAACAAGCAAATCATACTTCATCTTGACACGAGGAATAGGGCATTCAAAGCTCCCAATAAGAATCGACGAAGTTTTTTCGATAGCATTGATGCAATATACTCGATATTGTTTCTTCGGAAAGTGCACCGTATGCTCATTACCGTTGACATGGAAAGTGACATTGCCTTTGTTGCAATCTATAACAGCCCCTGTGGTGTTTAAAAAGGGTCTTCCGAGGATGACAGCCATGGCATCGTCCTCGGGAATATCCAAGATAACAAAGTCTGTTAAGATAGTGGTGTTAGCAACCACAACAGGCACATCCTCGCAAATGCCGATAGGGAAAGCAGTTGATTTGTCGGCCACTTGCAGAGAGATTTCAGTGGGTGTCAACTTATCCAGCTCAAGTCTACGATAAAGAGAGAGAGGCATAACACTAACACCGGCTCCAAGGTCGCATAACGCAGTTCTAACGTAGTTGCCTTTAATGGAGCAAGGTATAGTGGGCACACCGATCACCTAGTTTCTTAGGAGTTCCACCCTTGAAAGTGGAATTAGCAAGCAAGGCGGAGATCTCAAGATCAGGTATCCACCTCTTATTAGTCACAATATCTTTCATATACTTAGCATACGGACATTTTGAGCATATCTGTCAAACGCATCTGCACAAAGACAGGTCTGATCATTTCAACGAAGCGCTCAAAATCCTCATCATCCTTTTTATTGGATGGTTTGGGAGGAAAGGGCATAGGTTTTTGAACCCATGGCTCCCTTTCTTTACCATGCTTCGTAGCAGTGAAGTCATTCTTATCGTATCTCTTAGTCTTAGGTTGTGAGTTATCAAGATCAACACTAGGTTCAATCTCCACATCCTTTTCATTGCTAGGTTGAGCATCATCATGAACATCACTATTGATATTATCATTAGGCTCATGTTCATCACCAGATTGTGTTTCAGCATCAGAGATAGAGGCATCGCTTGGACTCTCAGGTGTAGTAGAACATGGTTGCCAGTGTGTAGGTTCCTATCATCTTTCTTCTTCTTTCTAGGATGACTAGGTGCATCAGTGCTAACTCCTTGAGAATATTGTTCAACTCTCTTCGGATGACCCTCAAGATACAGAGGTTCCTGGGTCATTCTACCGCCTCTAGTAACGACTCTGACGACATTGTCATTCAACTTTTGAGCAAGTCATTCCGAGCTTTAAGTACTTGTTCTGCCTGAGTAGTAACCATAGAGGCATGTTTACTCAGAAGCTTAAGATCATTGACGTTTCTGTCCACACAAGCACTTAAATGACTAAGCATACGAGCATTCTTTTTATAGCGACCCGACTCAAAACGAGTCAAGCCTCTGTGTTTCTGTGCCATCCCTGGATCAGTATGCTGGCGCACACAGTACATCAATGTATATATCAAAGTGCAATCATATGTAAATAGCGTAAAACTGATATATACCTTAAATATTTCAGCGGAAGCAGTCAAGGGATTGGAGTCCCAATAAACACCAACGGCAAGTTGAGTGTAGACCGTAACCCTGAATCGTACTCTTACTCGTCGAAGAAAAATATCTGCAACATAAGACATTGCAGCCGTGTAGGTCAGCATATTGAATATGCCGGCAAGTCACATAAGAGAGGGGTGAAAAGTAATCATCTATACTATATGCATATATGGTAGGTGGGGCTATAAGTTTTTAGCGAAAAGCAAGTTTTCTCCTACATCAAGAGAGGGCTAAAAGCAAAATGTTACTACATTGTTGGTTGTTAACGAGATGGTTCCACCAGCCAATTCTCGTACCCATGTTGTCAATAATACCCACATCAATATTGTTATTTGTGTTGAAAATTTCAGATAACTTCCGTTCCTTTGGCTCAAGTTGTCCATGACCGTGGACACGGCTAATCGATTAGGTTTGAGTACTCTGCAGAGTTTTGCACACGTTCCCCACAAGATTTGATCGCCTCCGTGTATGTCCTCGCACTTCAGGGTGTTTGAAGACCGAATGATCAAAATATGGTCTTTCAACGGGTCCCTCTGAATCCCTGTCGGTGCCCATCCAATCCTACCGTTCTTCTACATCAGCTAGCACCGCCTGTCCAGAGTCGCTGCATTGTCCAACCAAGCCAGAGCCCATAATGACTTGTGGCTGTGCAGGTAAGCCTTGGGTCTTGAAAATATTCGTCCGTCTCTTTGAGCCTGAGTGAAGCTTTCCGCAGGATGTCATGGCCGTCTCCAGCATCCCGGGTGATCCACTGGTTTCTCAAGGGAGCCGATCAACCGTCCTTCACCCAGAGTTGCATTGCATCACGAGGTCTTGAAAAGTCTTGACTTAACCGGTCTTGGTTATTAAAGTAGTCTCGCATCACTCGTGATAAACTCTCAACCAGAATCCCGTCTACTCAAGCATAGCAATATGAAATTTGTCGTCCCGGGCCAATTAACGGGGTTGTTGGGTGCCTACCACATGATACTACAATATGTAACCATAATTTTCAAGTACCTACTCAGCATGCAATTGGGCATAGGATGGTAGAACTACGATGCATAAAACATAGGTGATACATGATCAAATGACTTGCCTGGTGATGTTGACGAAGAAGAATTTTCGTTCTCGGGAAATACGTGATAGAACTATTCGTCACTCTCTGATGAAATCTATATAATCAAACATAGTATTCACATAAGCACTCACACTAGCAATCATTCTAGCAATCAATTAACAAACAGCAATAAAAGTTGATGCAATCAAAAATCAATAAGAGAGAGCGGATAAAAATCCAAAGGAAACTTCAAAGAAGCTAGGAAGCCTTCTACTACATCAAACACTATATAGTTTTTGTTCACTAAAATAGAAAAAATAAAAGAAAACAAAATATAAAATAACTAAGATAACATAAGTAAAATTTACAAAACAATATTTTTTATAAGTATTTTCAAAATAGGAAATCAAACTAGCAATGCAATCAATTCGCAAGTTAGTATAGAACTAGAATTGATTCCATGCAAACAAATAAGAATAAGTAAAATAAAATTTTGTTGTTGTTGAAAATTTACTGGTAAATATCAAAAAACAAAATATAACTTGTCAAAATTACAAAAAAAACAAATTAAGAACAATTAATACAAAAGAAATAGCAAGAAAACAAAAAAGGCTAAAACAGAATCTGTTTTGCTTAAAACCCTAAGTAAGAGTATATAAAAAAACTGAGACTTAAACTACTGAATGATATGATCAATACGAAGCAGCAGCAAAAAGAATCAAATTAAAAGCAATTTTTAAACTCCCGGAATAAGCAAAACAAGATTTAATTCATATCTGATCTTACTCAATTTTTATAAATCCAAACATAGACAAATTATATATCTACAGAAACTACATAAAATTTAGCGAGAAAGGAAATAGCTTGAGCATATAGTAGTGGTGAATCTTTTCCTCACTAGTGAACAGGGTGGCTATGTCGTGCCGTTTGGTAAGATGGGCTACAACCGTTTCAGATTCATAACCGTGAAAAGGATCAGACTTGACCAGAGTGATTAACTCAGGGTCAAGAGAGAATTCATAATCCTTATCGGTCACAAAGATAGGCGAAGTGGCAAACTTCGGGTCATATTTCATCCTAGCGTTCAAATATTTTTCTTTCCACTTGCACAGAAGTTTCTCAACATCATAGCTATCCTTACACGCAAGAAAATCCTCAGCTATCTCTCCCTCCATAACATAGCGCGTATCAGGCATAACAGGCAATTCAGGCATAGTAGCAGGTTCTACTCCAATAGTATCAACAGTTTCAGAAGTATCATCACATCTAGCAGCAGCTCTAGCAATATGTGCATCAAGGAATGCACCAAGTGGCAAAGCAGTATCAGGCATAGCAGGCATAGTATCTAGCATCGCATCATCAGGCATAGTATCAAGCATTGTATCATCAGGCATAGTATCAAGCATAGCATCATAAGCATCATGGGCAGTAGAAGTAGCATCATCAAGCACATGCGACATATCAGGATTTCTAGCAGGAGGCGATGTCACAAACTTACTCAAAACTGAAGGTGAATCAAGTGCAGAGCTAGATGGCAGTTCCTTACCTCTCCTCATAGTGGAAGGCAAGATTTTAGTTCTTTGATCTTTCGGATTCCTCATAGTGACCAGCAGACGTCAATCCCAAGTGACTCAGAGAATATAGGTGTGCTTCCCCGGCAACGGCGCCAGAAAAAGCCTTGATGTCCCACAAGCGTATGGGATCGCAACAATTTTCGAGGGTAGAGTATTCAACCCAAATTTATTGATTCACTCACAAGGGGAAGCTAAAGGATATTCTCAAGTATTAGCAGCTGAGTTGTCAATTCAACCACACCTGAAAGATTAGTGTCTGCAAGCAAAGTATCAGTAGCAAGGTAGTATGATAGCAATGGCACCAGAAAAAGCTTTGGCAATTCAACCACACTCCGAAGTTTTGCAACAAGTAACAGCGGAGTAGCAAGGAACAGTAGTAGTAGCAGCAGCAAAGTAACAAGTAACAGCAGTAGCAACAGTAGCAGCAAAGTGACAGCAGTAGTGACAGCAGCAGCAAAGTGGCCCAATCCCTCTTGTTGCAAGGGACAAGCCTAGGCAAAGTAACGTAGCGAGAACCAGTAATAAAAGACTCGTAGGCAGTGGATCAGTGATGGATGAGTGTGATGGATGTGATTCATCATGTAACAGCTATAACACCGAGAGATATGTGGCTAGCTCCCATTCATCAATTTAATGTAGGCATGTATTCCGTATGTAGTCATACGTGCTTAGGGAAAAGAACTTGCATGACATCTATTGTCCATCCCTCCCGTGGCAGCGGGGTCCTAATGGAAACTATGGGATATTAAGTTCCTCCTTTTAATAAATAACCGGACCAACGCATTAACACGCGGTGAATACATGAACTCCTCATACTATGGTCATCTCCGGGAGTAGTTCCAGCTATTGTTACTCTGGGGTTGCCGGGTCATGACACATAGTTGGTCAATACAACTTGCAAGATAGGATGTAAAACACACATATATTGGTGACAACATAATAGGTTCATATCTGAAATCATGGCACTCGGGCCCTAGTGACAAGCATTAAGCATAGCCAAGTAGTAGCAACATCAATCTAGAACATAGTGGATACTAGGGATCAATCCCCGTCAAGAACTAACTCGATTACATGATAGATCTCATCCAACTCATCACCGTCCAGCAAGCCTACGATGAGATTACTCACGAACGATGAAGAGCATCATGAAATTGTCGATGGAGAAAGGTTGATGATGACGATGGCGACGATTTCCCCTCTCTGGAGCCCAAAACGGACTCCAGATCTGCCCTCCAGATGAAGAACAGGATGTGGCGGCGCCTCCGTATCGCAAAACACGATGAAACCTTCTCTCTGATTATTTTCCAGGCGAAACGGAAGATATAGAGCTAAGATTGGGGCGGTGGTGCCATGTGGGCCCCACAAGCCTGCATGGTGCGGCCTAGGGGGGTGGCCGCGCCGTGTGGGCTTGTGGCCCATGGGCACACCCCCTCACGTGGATCTTTGCGCATGTATTTTTCTTTTATTCCAGAAAAAATCTCCGTAAATTTTCAGGACGTTCCGAGAACTTTCATTTCTGCACAAAAACAACACCATGGCAATTCTGCTGAAAACAACATCAGTCCAGGTTAGTTCCATTCAAATCATGCAAATTAGAGTCCAAAACAAGGGCAAAAGAGTTCGGAAAAGTAGATACGATGAAGACGTATCATGCGGTGCCCCTGCGCCTCCCCCGGCCAGCCCCTCGCGCGGAGGTGGCAGCTGCCGCGATGGCTGAGCCCTCCGTGCTCTCTGTTGCAGAGGGAGAGCGAGAGGAAGGAGACGAGGTAAGAGAGAGAGGAGAGGTGAGATGGGGGTGGGCCCCGCCCGCAGTGAGAGAGAGAGAAGGGACCCGCCGGTCAGAGAGAGGAGGAGGTCAACCCCCCGGGCCCACGCGCGTAAGTGGAGATGTAAACGGGTGGAATGCGCTTTTGGTTTACCGAAAGCGTATTTCCCCGAAAGGCGCGTTCGGTTTCAGCCCAGGGACTGGTTTGTAGATATTCATTTACAGATTGGTCCCTGGTGCTCTAACGGACGTATCTTTGCGCTCGTAACTCTGATTGAGGTAAAACCAGCGCCCACGTCTTCGTCTCGTCGAGCCCGTCTCGATAGTATTACTTTCATAAGATATTTGGGCAGTAAAAATGACCATTATGCCCTTGCCTTTGTTTGAGCCTTCCGAGAGGGAAACCCTCTCCGGCAAAGCTTTCCGGTGTTTTATTGCGCTTCTCCTCGGAGTATTCATCGACCCCTAGGCAAGCCAACATCTTGCTATGAGATCCGGACATGCGTGATAACTTTGCTTGCACTTTGTGTGTTCATCTGTATCACCTGTTAGCCTGCATTTGCATATAACTGTGACATCATTAATAACAGTCCCTAGTAATGCGATTCGTCCAACATACGCCCGCAGATGTTGCTCTTGCATATTTAATTGTAATGCTTATATCCTAGTACATAGTGAGGTGCTGGGTGTGATGCTGACGAACCCTTGCTTGCATTTCTTTCAATACTGGCACCATGCCTGAGTTTGTGCTGTTTCCGGACGTCGGGGGTGGATGCCAATGTTATATTTCTTTTGTCAGCAACTCTCCCGTGTTTTGATCTGCTTTTTGGTCATCACGGGCAACCGTTGAATTTCTTTCCATAGCGGTGACCCTATGCTCTGAGCTGTGCTTCGGCCGTCTTAGGGAACTGCTACTTTCTGCTTATCAACACCGTCTCATGCTCTGAGCTGCTTTCCAGCCGTCTTGAGCCGAGGTTGAGTTCTTCCGGTAGTGTCCCGGATCTGTGTTTGTAACGACCGTTCTGGTGGCTACCGATTTATTTGCTGATTTTATGCGAGGTTTCCGAAGGTCCCACTTACAGCTATAATCGGTAAAGTATTAGTTTGCTATTTATTGTACTATTGAGATTACTGTCTATGATTATGTTGTGTTTTATCCGACAATTTATGAGTATAGTTTAATAGTAGTGGCTCGATCTGATTATCGGATTGTGGTGACATCGGAGTGTCAGCTATGACAGATCATATTCAGGATAAGATCCCTAGTGGGTTGATCAGAGTCACCTGTTCGGGCCCATCCACACAACTACCTCTTGCCGATATGGGACGGCCGTGACTTGTGTTGATCGCGTGATCTCTCACCGATATGCCCCAAAGAGGGAGGGTTATGCACGCACGCTGACCCTGATCAGGTAGGCGGTGATAACCCTGTGAGCCCAGTTAAGTTGAGTTGGGTACCCATCCCCGTTTGGGACAGTTTTCTTTTGCCACGACGGTGGCAGGTGTCATGAGGACACAGGGCCACCCAGGGAGTGGTTGCCGGGGATATGTTGAGAGAGTCACGGGTCAGGAATGTTTCGTTGGAGCAATGCTGGTCCACCCGAATGGGATTACGAGGTCTGTGCTCCAGAGTGTGGGTAAAGTGTGCAACCTCTGCAGAGTGTCAAACCTATTCGTATAGCCGTGTCCACGGTAATGGACAGCTCGATCAGACCTCTGTAGATGGTCAACCGTATCTATGATAGTAATGATGGAAGAACTCGTCTCGTGTGAACATCAAGGGATGTTGATAACATGATGGGTAGCCAAGAGAAGGCTACATGATGATCAGATAGATGACCGTGTGATGTGATCCATTCAGGTTGGATTATGAGTATGTCAAGGGTTGTGGTACAACCCAGAACAGAGTAAGTCGATATTCGGTGACAGTAAGCTAGTTAAGTAATTGTTGGGATCTTTGACATGCGAGTGAGGTACATTACATGTGTAGTCCATGTCATGCTATGCTTGATTTAGATTTTTCCTGCTAATTACTTGCCATGCTTAGAATAGCTGTTATATAACTATTATGCTTGCTTTGTTATCTGCTTGTTTGGATGCCATGTATTTGGTTGTCTTGCGAGTACATTCAAAGTACTCACATGGCCTTGCACGTGGCCAGTTGCAGGAGAAGACTCGTTGTTCTAGATCGTAACCTAGCCAGTCTTGCGAGTTATGGAGCCCAGCCAGGGATGTCGATGCCGATGTATCAAGACCTCTGCTGCCATTTAGCTAGCCTTGGAGTCATGTAATACTGTTGTAAGCGACACTATTGTAAGACCCCATTATACTAATAAAGCCATATTTGACTGGAATTTCTATATCATGCTCTTGACGTGCGTCCGGTCTTATCCTGGGGACGGACGTGTGTCGGCCCTCGATCGGGGTGCCACAATAGTTGGTATCAGAGCGAGGGTGGCTATAGGTTACCCTAGCACACAGACCACCTTAGGATCGATGAGTAGTGAGCCCGATAGATTTGACCCGTCTCTGGCATCCGACATGGCCACTATTGACCAATAGATGGCGCAGTCGGAATGGACGTATCCCTACCCAGTTGCTCACTCACCCAGCCACTCTAGATTGGATCATGACCCTATCCAGTTGTCGGCCGTGCCAGTGTATCTTCTACCCGGCACGAGAAGGATTTACGCCATCTTGGTGTGATCCAGCCCGACTGCCTATTTAAACCCTTCCCACTTTTGAGCCGTGCTACGGCAACAAAATTCCTTCCCCGGCAGTGGTGCCAGAGATCCTTCTGTCGTCTCTTGATCTTGCGTTGGTTTTTCCCTTGAAGATGAAAGGGTGATACAGCACAGGAGCAGTAAGTATTTCCCTCAGTTTGAGAACCAAGGTATCAATCCAGTAGGAGAATCTTGTCAAGTCCAGAGTACCTGCGCAAACACAAAAGAGCTTGCACCCAACGCTTTAAAGGGGTTGTCAATCCCTTCAAGATTGATTGCAAAGTGAGATCTCAAGGCGGAAAGTGCAACGAAGAAAAAGTGTAAGGCTAAAAATATGGTGTGGAGTAGACCCGGGGGCCATAGTGTTCACTAGAGGCTTCTCTCAAGATAGCAAATATCACAGTGGGTGAACAAATTATTGTCGAGCAATTGATAGAACCGCGCAAAGTCATGACAATATCTAAGGCAATTATCATACATATAGGCATCACGTCCGAGACAAGTAGACCGATACTTTCTGCATCTACTACTATTACTCCACACATCGACCGCTATCCAGCATGCATCTAGTGTATTGAGTTCATGACGAACAGAGTAACGCCTTAAGCAAGTTGACATGATGTAGAGGGATAAACTCAAACCAATGCTGAAAACCCCATCTTTTTACCCTTGATGGCAACAACACGATGCGTGCCTCCCTACCCCTTGTGTCACTGGGTGAGGTCACCGCACGGTCTGAACCCAAAACCAAGCACTTCTCCCATTGCAAGAACCATAGATCTAGTTGGCCAAACAAAACCCACAACTCGAAGAGAATTACGAGGATATGAAATCATGCATAAGAAAGATCAGAAGAAATTCAAATAAGATACATAGATAATCTGATCATAAATCCACAATTCATTGGATCTCGACAAACACACTGCAAAAGAAGATTACATCGGATAGATCTCCATGAAGATCATGGAGAACTTTGTATTGAAGATCCAAGAGAGAGAAGAAGCCATCTAGCTACTAGCTATGGACCCGTAGGTCTATGGTGAACTACTCACGCATCATCGGAGAGGTCATGGTGTTGATGAAGAAGCCCTTCGTATCCGAATCCCCCTCCGACAGGGCACTAGAACGTGCCCCAGATGGGATCTTGCAGAGACAGAAGCTTGCGGCGGTGGAAAAGTACTTTCGATGATCTCCTTAATTTTTATGGGATTTTAGGGAATATATAGGCGCAAAACCTAGGGCAGAGGTGGCCCAGGGAGCCCACAAGCCAGGGAGGCGCGGGCCCCTTGGTCGCGCCATGAGGGCTTGTGGGGTCCCTGCAGGCCCCCTGCCCTGATTCTCCGGCTTCCTGATCTTATTCTGTTTCAGAAAAAATCTTTTTGGCAGTTTCATTCCGTTTGGACTCCGTTCAAAATCCTCCTCTGAAAGGGGTCAAAAACATGGAAAAACAGGAACTGGCACTTGGCACTGAGTTAATAAGTTAGTCCCAGAATATATATAAAAGGCATAAAAAACATCCAAAGTTTGACAAGATAATAGCATGAAACCATCAAAAATTATAGATATGGTGGAGACGTATCAAGCAGTAGCTCTCCCAACCCAGTAAGCGAGAGCCTTGCAAGAGAACCCAGACCAGTACCCCCAAACCAGCAGCCATGGCCAGTTCCTCCAAGACACCCACTTTCCACAGCCGAACCCTAGCTAGAGGTTATGCTGGCTTCCCGCCCGTCCTATCTAGTATGCTCTCCCGAGCCTTTGGCCTTGGTAAGCCCCCAGTGTATTTGGTGTTCCAATCGGAACCCATCCCCCATCTTTGCCGGTTTTATGCAAAGGTGCATATCAACCCAGGGCCAGCGGCAGATGGGAAGCCCACGAATATTCGTGTCCATCACATGCCCACTCTTGAGTTGGCTGTTCAGATAGCCGCGGCGGAAGCTATCACCCGTCTTCGGCTTCAGTTTCCACAAGTGGCGGAGAAGCAGGAGCTTCGCTATTGTCCCCCTGCATCGGACACAGGCTGCAATTCCTCCGGCACAGTCAAAGACACAGACCCAGCAATAGCTTGTCTGATCTAGTTTGCTGCTGTCCAGGGATTATTGCTCTTTGCCATTCTCAAGGAGCTCAAGGCCGTGGATCAGGACGCCACGCGGGTCATTGCGGAAGCCTACCGTGCTGCCCGTCAAGTGGAGCCCAAGTCAACTCGGTCCATATTGCCAGGCTCAGTGCCACCTTCGCAGCTGGTACTGCCCTCGCAACCCGTGGACCCATATCAGCCTGGAGTCATCCACCGTAACTCCATTCTAGGAGCTATCAGGTGACTTCGTCGTTGGGATGTGTTCCATCAAGCCCCCATTGCAGCTCCAGCAGTTGAGTCCCAACCCATAGGAGTGCCCGAAGACCAACACAAGAGTTGGCTCAGCCTTCGTCCCCTAGGAGAGCCCCAGCAGGAGTAAGCCCATGTGTGGCTTCGTCAGTGAACGAAGCTAGGAGATGCCGCACGTAGGTGTGCTGCAAAGACTATTTCTTCGCCCGCACGTAGAACTAGGATGTTGTTGTTTGGAGTGCGTTGTAGGTAGACGCCCAGTAGGCAATGTGTTGTTGTACTGCTTGCATTGCTTGTACATGTGTGCTGTTGTAATGATATGTGTGCTTGTTTGCTGTGTGTGCTTGGAATCATTTGTCACCCTGTTAAGCAGAAATGTTTAACAAAATTGGCATTGGATTCCTTAACCAGATTTTGATCGGCGGAGCACTTACACCTAATAAACTTGGACTCGCCCAGAGTCCCTAATAAAATGTGAGCTGGTGTAGGTGTATGTATGCCAGGAGTACATACACACACTAGCATTAAAACACCTTAGTGTGATCGGCTTGTTGTGATTCTTTCTTTGCTTGCATTTTGCCATCATGTGCATTCTGCATCTCTTTGCATATTTGTCTAAATGGATTGCCTGCGCATCGTGTGAGCAGTGTTGCAATCTCGGAGAGATTCGAGAGATTTTATTGCAGCATAGACCGTTACAACCCCTTCCAGACCAAGACCTAGACTGTAGTGCTACCCCTAGTGCCCACTAGTTGTGGATGTTGTTCAGCCAGGAGCTACCAGCAGCGTGGACTCCACACTGATAGAGCTCCGCTGACTGCACCCGCTCCCCAGACCCAGCAGCGTCTCTGTCATCATCTGATGTGATGTTGACAAGCCGCCCTTGCCGCTCCGCCAGCGTTTATTTCGCTTGCTTGAGACGACATAGGTGTCCCTCAGCTATCGCTTTAGCCAGGGCATCGCGACGATCATCGAGGATCATCGCGCATAGTAGCACCGAGCCGCCAACGAGCGCCGCTAGTAGACCAGCCAGGAGGATTGTGAGCAGCTCCAACCCCACGCCCTCCATTAGCGACTTGCCTCGTGCTTCTGCAATCAGGAGGAGATTAGGAGAAGAGGAGGAAGCGGTGAGCTGGATGCGAGGTAGAAGAGAGAGAAACCGAGGTCGCTTTTATAGCCCCAGTCCGGCGTACGGTGAGCGAGGTCCAGGAGGCCGCGCGCTGCTCGATCACCGGTGTCTAGGAGGGAATCCGAGAGCAGTGTCGACCGGCGTTGGCCCGTGACGGGAGTGCTCTCTGCGTCGGCCTTGTGCGCGCCACGCACTACTGGTGTAGGGTGCTTTAGGAGCTAGGAGAACGCAGTGCTTAGCCGCACTCCGAGCGGCGCAGGAGCGAGAGAGAGTGAGAGTCGTTGGCTGGAGAAGAAGGAGAAGGCTGCCAGTGGACCCTGGTCCCACTCGCCAGCGAGAGGAGGCCACTGTTCATCAGGGTACCCCAAGCATTTTCAGAAAAAGGATGTTTTTCTTTTTCTAGAAAAGATAAGGCTACCCAGTGACCCCGTGTATAGAGTACACCCCACGATAGTTGTATATCGCTCTAGGTGTACCAGCTTTGGTACTCTTAGCCCGGTTGTTTTCAGCCACAGGGTTAAGACAGACCCCGAAGCGTTTTAGAAGGCGTAGTAGTAATAGTTGTAGTGCTAAGCTAACCCTGGGAATCTCGAGGATGAGATTCTTCTACGGGGGGAAGGTTTGTAACACCCCAAAAATCGGGTTATCGATTTTCATGCTGTTATTCCTTCCTAGCTTTTCTCTCTTGGATTTTTTCCTGTGGAATTTGGCAAATGACCAGGTGAATCTAGTCTATCCCGAACCTCTCTGTGCTTTTCCCATGTCCTTGTGCTAGGTTGTCCCTGCTGAGAAAACTCTGAACCCCTTTTTTTGAAACCCTAGCTCCAGAGTATTGGAACTAGGAATCATGTCTTTGTGCTTTCAAAGGAGCCATCATTTCCATTGCTCTATTGCTCCTCCAAGCCATCCCAGAGATCCTCAATCCCTCATAGCCCCCATATGTGCAAGAATATTGCAAAGTCATATGCAGTATTTCTCCTCTAGAATTAATTCATGTTTCTGCTTGTCTGAGGAATTAAATCCAGGAAATAGTCATATATATCTCCTATGCTCATGAAATCTTGCAGAGATGTTCTTTGTAATCCTATGAAGCTCTCATAAAATATTGGTCATCATAGAATAAAGGAAAATTGCATTTTCCTATTTTATGCCAATACAACAATTTGAGGCCTTTCGAGAGGAACTACCATTTTGGTAGCTAGGAAAAATCCCAAATAATTTGTGGAGCTTCTCATATCCATATAATCATCATTTCCATCAGAAGATCAAGTTCCCCAACTCAAAAATTGAGCACAATGCCCCGTTGCAAATTCTGCCCAGATCATCTGTTTGCAAGGGAAGTGCTTGATTCCTTGTTCCCCTTGAGTTGAAATTTTGCAGAGTTGTTTATCATGTTAAATTATCTTTGTCCACCAAACATTAGCCCATTTCATCATTCCATTCTTCCCCGGCAAATTATTGAAGATTATGGTCAGAATGAAGCATTTCGAAAGAAGTACCATTTATATGTGTGCAAATGGTATGAATCTTTGCCAACATCTTCATATGCCTAAATCAGGAGTCTCCTCCAAAGTTCAGCCATTTCCATCTAGACATTTGCCCCCAGAAACAACTCCTTCATTTCTGGTCAGTATGCCAAGTTACAAAGGAAATGACCCATAGACTTGTTTGTTTGAGCTGAATTTTGGCCAGCATAGTGTCCTTAGTGAGTGGTCAACCTCAGCCAAGTATGATGCCAAGAGGTGCACTATGGAGGTGACACCACATCACAAACACCTTGCTCTTGCAAACTATTTGGCTATGGTCTGGTCATCTCATTGATCCCCATGGTTATCCAAAGGCACAATGAAGCTCAGTGTTCTTTGGTGAACACCCTAGACATGGTGTGACACCTCAAAGGACATGTCAAGGCCATGGCCACGTGGTGACCATGGGCAGAGAGTGCCAAAACCGTGCTCTGTGTGTTTGAGGCAATGGGAGCTTGTCTCCAGGTGGGGCCGGGCTGTCCAAGGATGTCTGGGAGATTCCCCAAGTCCTCCCGTGCACTCTGGAACACTCTCCCCCTTGTCCTCTTGCCTCTGGAGGTGCCTGCCGTTGGAGCTTTTCCATAGATCTTGGAGTTGTTCCCTGCATCGCTAGAACTCTCAACCCGGTCGTAGTGAGAGAGAGAGAGGAGGGACCCGCCGGCCAGAGAGAGGAGGAGGGCAACACCCCGGGCCCACGCGCGTAAGTCGAGACGTAAAAGGGTGGAATACGCTTTCAGTTTACCGAAAGCGTATTTCCCCGAAAGGCGCGTTCGGTTTCAACCCCAGGGACCTGTTTGTAGATATTCTTTTTACAGATTGGTCCCTCGTGCTCTAACGGACGTATCTTTGCGCTCGTAACTCTGATTGAGGTAAAACCAGCGCCCACGTCTTCGTCTCATCGAGCCCGTATCGATAGTATTACTTTCATAAGATGTTTGTGCAGTAGAAATGACCATTATGCCCTTGCCTTTGTTTGAGGCTTCCGAGAGGGAAACCCTCTCCGGCAAAGCTTTCCGGTGTTTTATTGCGCTTCTCCTCGGAGTATTCGTCGACCCCCACGCAAGCCAACCTCTTGCTATGAGCTCCGAACATGCGTGATAACTTTGCTTGCACTTTGTGTGTTCATCTGTATCACCTGTTAGCCTGCATTTGCATATAACAGTGACATCATTAATAAGAGTCCCTAGTAATGCAATTCATCCAACATACGCTCGCAGATGTTGCTCTTGCATATTTAATTTATAATGCTTATATCCTAGTACATAGTGAGGTGCTGGGTGTGACGCTGACGAACCCTTGCTTGCATTTCTTTCAGTACTGGCACCATGCCTGAGTCTGTGCTGTTTCTGGCCGTCCGGGGTGGATGCCAATGTTACATTTCTTTTGTGAGCAGTTGTACCGTGTTCTGAGCTGCTTTTCGGCCGTCACGGGCAACCGTTGAATTTATTTCCGTAGCGGTGACCCTATGCTCTGAGCTGTGCTTCGGCCATCTTAGGGAACTGCTACTTTCTTCTTATCAACACCGTCTCATGCTCTGAGCTGCTTTCCAGCCGTCTTGAGTGGAGGTTCAGTTATTCCGGTAGCGTCCCACATCTGTGTTTGTAACGACCGTTCTGGTGGCTACCGATTTATTTGCTGATTTTATGCGAGGGTTCCGAAGGTCCCACTTACAGCTATAATCGGTAAAGTATTAGTTTGTTATTTATATTGTACTATTGAGATTATTGTCTATGATTACGTTGTGTTTTATCCGACAATTTATAAATATAGTTTAATAGTAGTGGCTTGATCTGATTATCGGATTGTGGTGACATTGGAGTGTCAGCTATGACAGATCATATTCAGGATAAGATCCCTAGTGGGTTGATCAGAGTCACCTGTCCGGGCCCATCCTCACAACCACTTCTTACCGATATGGGACGGCGGTGACTTGAGCTGATCGCGTGATCTCTCACCGATATGCCCCAAAGAGGGAGGGTTATGCACGCGTGCTGACCCTGACCAGGTAGGCGGTGATAACCCTGTGAGCCCAGTTAAGTTGAGTTGGGTACCCGTCCTCGTTTGGGACAATTTTCTTTGGCCACGACGGTGGCAGGTGTCATGAGGACACAGGGCCACCCAGGGTAGGTCTCCGAAAGGGAGTGGTTGACGGGAATATGTTGAGAGAGTCACGGGTCAGGAAAGTTTCGTTGGAGCAATGCTGGTCCACCCGAATGGGATTACGAGGTCAGTGCTCCAGAGTGTGGGTAAAGTGTGCCACCTCTGCAGAGTGTCAAACCTATTCGAATAGTTGTGTCCACGGTAATGGACAGCCCGATCAAACCTCAGTAGATGGTCAACCGTATCTATGATAGTAATGATGGAAGAACACGTCGCGTGTGAACATCAGGGGATGTTGATAACATGATGGGTAGCCAAGAGAAGGCTACATGATGATCAGTCAGGTGACCGTGTGATGTGATCCATTCAGGTTGGATTAGGAGTATGTCAAGGGTTGTGGTACAACCCAAAAGAGAGTAAGTCAATATTCGGTGACAGTAAGCTAGTTAAGTAATTGTTGTGATCTTTGGCATGCTAGTGAGGTGGATTACATGTGTAGTCCATGTCATGCTATGGTTGATTTAGATTTTTCCTGCTAATTACTTTCCATGCTTAGAATAGTTGTTATATAACTATTATGCTTGCTTGGTTATCTGCTTGTTTGGATGCCATGTATTTGGTTGTCTTGCGAGTACATTCAAAGTACTCACCTGGCCTTGCACGTGGTCAGTTGCAGGAGAAGACTCGTTGTGCTAGATCATAACCTAGCGAGTCCTGCGAGTTATGGAGCCCAGCCAGGGACGTCGATGTCACTGTATCAAGACCTCTGCTGCCATTTAGCTAGCCTTGGAGTCATGTAATATTGTTGTAAGCGAGAGTATTGTAACACCCCATTATACTAATAAAGCCATATTTGCCTGGAATTTCTGTATCATGCTCTTGACGTGCGTCCGGTCTTATCCTGGGGACGGACGTGTTGTTGGAATTATGCCCTAGAGGCAATAATAAATGTATAGTTATTATTATAATTCCTGTATCAAGATAATAGTTTATTATCCATGCTATAATTGTATTGAATGAAGACTCATTTACATGTGTGGATACATAGACAAAACACCGTCCCTAGCATGCCTCTAGTTGGCTAGCCAGTTGATCGATGATGGTCAGTGTCTTCTGATTATGAACAAGGTGTTGTTGCTTGATAACTGGATCACGTCATTGGGAGAATCACGTGATGGACTAGACCCAAACTAATAGACGTAGTATGTTGATCGTGTCATTTTGTTGCTACTGTTTTCTGCGTGTCAAGTATTTATTCCTATGACCATGAGATCATATAACTCACTGACACCGGAGGAATGCTTTGTGTGTATCAAACGTCGCAACGTAACTGGGTGACTATAAAGATGCTCTACAGGTACCTCCGAAGGTGTTAGTTGATTTAGTATGGATCAAGACTGGGATTTGTCACTCCGTGTGACGGAGAGGTATCTCGGGGCCCACTCGGTAATACAACATCACACACAAGTCTTGCAAGCAATGTAACTTAGTGTAAGTTACGGGATCTTGTATTACGGAACGAGTAAAGAGACTTGTCGGTAAACGAGATTGAAATAGGTATGCGGATACTGACGATCGAATCTCGGGCAAGTAACATACCGAAGGACAAAGGGAATGACATACGGGATTATACGAATCCTTGGCACTGAGGTTCAAACGATAAGATCTTCGTAGAATATGTAGGATCCAATATGGGCATCCAGGTCCCGCTATTGGATATTGACCGAGGAGTCTCTCGGGTCATGTCTACATAGTTCTCGAACCCGCAGGGTCTGCACACTTAAGGTTCGACGTTGTTTTATGCGTATTTGAGTTATATGGTTGGTTACCGAATGTTGTTCGGAGTCCCGGATGAGATCACGGATGTCACGAGGGTTTCCGGAATGGTCCAGAAATGAAGATTGATATATAGGATGACCTCATTTGATTACCGGAAGGTTTTCGAAGTTACCGGGAATGTACCGGGAATGACGAATGGGTTCCGGGAGTTCACCGGGGGGGCAACCCACCCCGGGGAAGCCCATAGGCTTTGGGGAGACACACCAGCCCTTAGTGGGCTGGCGGGACAGACCCAAGGGGGCCTATGCGCCAAGAGAAGGAAATCAAAGGAAAAGAAAAAAAAAGAGGGAAGAAGTGGGAAGGGAGGGGGACTCCTCCCACCAAACCAAGTCCAACTCGGTTTTGGGGGGGGGGAGTCCTCCCCCCCTTGGCTCGGCTGACCCCTTGAGGGTCCCTTGGACCCCAAGGCAAGGTCCCCCTCCCTCCTCCTATATATATGGGGCTTTTAGGGCAGATTTGAGACGACTTTCTCACGGCTGCCCGACCACATACCTCCATAGTTTTTCCTCTAGATCGCGTTTCTGCGGAGCTCGGGCGGAGCCCTGCTGAGACGAGATCATCACCAACCTCCGGAGCGCCGTCACGCTGCCGGAGAACTCTTCTACCTCTCCGTCTCTCTTGCTGGATCAAGAAGGCCGATATCATCGTCGAGCTGTACGTGTGCTGAACGCGGAGGTGCCGTCCGTTCGGTACTAGATCGTGGGACTGATCGCGGGATTGTTCGCGGGGCGGATCGAGGGACGTGAGGACGTTCCACTACATCAACCGCGTTCTCTAACGCTTCTGCTGTACGATCTACAAGGGTACGTAGATCACTCATCCCCTCTCGTAGATGGACATCACCATGATAGGTCTTTCTGCGCGTAGGAAAATTTTTGTTTCCCATGCGACGTTCCCCAACAGTGGCATCATGATCTAGGTTCATGCGTAGATGTCTTCTCGAGTAGAACACAAAAGGTTTTGTGGGCGGTGATGTGCGTTTTTCTGCCCTCCTTAGTCTTTTCTTGATTCCGCGGTATTGTTGGATTGAAGCGGCTTGGACCGACATTACTCGTACGCTTACGAGAGACTGGTTTCATCGTTACGAGTAACCCCCTTTGCTCAAAGATGACTGGCAAGTGATGGTTTCTCCAACTTTAGTTGAATCGGATTTTACCGAGGAGGTCCTTGGATGAGGTTAAATAGCAACTCATATATCTCCGTTGTGGTGTTTGCGTAAGTAAGATGCGATCCTACTAGATACCCTTGGTCACCTCGTAAAACATGCAACAACAAAATTAGAGGACGTCTAACTTGTTTTTGCAGGGTATGATTGTGATGTGATATGGCCAACGATGTGATGTGATATATTGGATGTATGAGATGATCATGTTGTAATAGAAATATCGACTTGCACGTCGATGGTACGGCAACCGGCAGGAGCCATAGGGTTGTCTTTATACTAACATATGTGCTTGCAGATGCGTTTACTATTTTGCTAGGATGTAGCTTTAGTAGTAATAGCATAAGTAACATGACAACCACGATGGCAACACGTTGATGCATGATCATGGTGTGGCGCCGGTGACAAGAAGATCGTGCCGGTGCTTTGGTGATGGAGATCAAGAAGCACGTGATGATGGCCATATCATGTCACTTATGAATTGCATGTGATGTTAATCCTTTTATGCACCTTATTTTGCTTAGAACGACGGTAGCATTATGAGGTGATCTCTCACTAAAATCTCAAGACGAAATTGTGTTCTCCCCGACTGTGCACCGTTGCTACAGTTCGTCGTTTCGAGACACCACGTGATGATCGGGTGTGATAGACTCAACGTTCACATACAACGGGTGCAAAACAGTTGCTCACGCGAAACACTCGGGTTAAGCTTGACGAGCCTAGCATGTGCAGACATGGCCTCGGAACACATGAGACCGAAAGGTCGATCATGAATCATATAGTTGATATGATTAGCATAGGGATGCTTACCACTGAAACTATACTCAACTCACGTGATGATCGGACTTGGGATAGTGTAAGTGGATCATGAACCACTCAAATGACTAGAGAGATGTACTTTTTGAGTGGGAGTTTAGCATATAATTTGATTAAGTTGAACTCTAATTATCTTGAACATAGTCTAAGTCCACTTTGAATATATTTGTGTTGTAGATCATGGCTCACGCAAGTGTCATCCTGAATTTTAATACGTTCCTAGAGAAAGCTAAGTTGAAAGATGATGGAAGCAACTTTGTAGACTGGGCTCGTAATCTTAAGCTAATCTTACAAGTTGGAAAGAAGGATTATGTCCTTAATGCTGCGCTAGGAGATGAACCACCCGCTACGGCTGATCAGGATGTTAAGAACGCTTGGTTAGCACGTAAGGAGGACTACTCAATAGTTCAATGTGCAGTCTTGTATGGCTTGGAACCGGGACTTCAACGTCGCTTTGAGCTTCATGGAGCATTTGAGATGTTCCAGGAGTTGAAGTTTATCTTTCAGAAGAACGCCCGGATCGAGAGGTATGAGACCTCCGATAAATTCTATGCTTGCAAGATGGAGGAAAACTCGTCTGTCAGTGAACATGTGCTCAAAATGTCTGGGTACTCAAACCGTCTAGCTGAACTGGGGATTGAACTCCCGCAAGAAGCTATCACTGACAGAATCCTTCAATCACTGCCGCCAAGCTATAAAGGCTTTGTGTTGAACTACAAGATGCAAGGGATGAATAAGTCTCCCGGCGAGTTGTTTGCGATGCTGAAAGTCGCAGAGTTTGAACTCCGTAAAGAGCATCAAGTGTTGATGGTGAGCAAGACCACTAGTTTCAAGAGAAACGGCAAAGGCAAGAAGGGCAATTCGAAGAAGAGCGGCAAGCCTGTTGCCAATCCGCCGAAGAAACCCAAAGCTGGACCTGAGCCTGAAACAGAGTGCTTCTATTGCAAGGGTATGGGTCACTGGAAGCGCAATTGCTCCAAGTATCTGGCAGATAAGAAGGCGGGCAAAGAAAAATCAGGTATATTTGATATACATGTTATTGATGTGTACTTAACCGGCTCTCATAGTAGTGCCTGGGTATTTGACACCGGTTCTGTTGCTCACATTTGCAACTCGAAGCAGGAACTGCGGAATAGACGAAGGCTGGCGAAAGACGAAGTGACGATGCGCGTAGGAAACGGTTCCAAGGTTGATGCAATCGCCGTCGGCACAGTGTCACTTCAACTACCATCGGGATTAGTGATGAACTTAAATCATTGTTATTTAGTGCCTGCGTTGAGCATGAACATTATATCTAGATCTTGTTTATTGCGAGACGGTTACTCTTTTAAGTCTGAGAATAATGGTTGTTCTATTTCTATGAGTAACATCTTTTATGGTCATGCACCGAATGTGAGAGGATTGTTCATATTGAATCTTGATAGCGATACGCATATACATAACATTGAGACCAAAAGAGTTAGAGTAAACAATGATAGCGCCATATTTTTGTGGCACTGCCGCTTGGGTCATATTGGTGTAAAACGCATGAAGAAACTCCATGCTGATGGACTTTTGGAGTCACTTGACTTTGATTCACTTGACACATGCGAACCATGCCTCATGGGCAAGATGACTAAGACTCCGTTCTCCGGAACAATGGAGCGTGCAAGTGACTTGTTGGAAATCATACATACCGATGTGTGTGGTCCAATGAGCGTGGAGGCACGCGGCGGATATCGTTATTTTCTCACCTTCACTGACGATTTAAGTAGATATGGTTATGTCTACTTGATGAAGCACAAGTCTGAAACATTTGAAAAGTTCAAGCAATTTCAGAGTGAAGTGGAAATCATCGTAACAAGAAGATCAAGTTCCTACGGTCTGATCGTGGGGGTGAATATCTGAGTTTCGAGTTTGGTACTCACTTAAGACAATGTGGAATTGTTTCGCAGTTAACACCGCCTGGAACACCACAGCGTAATGGTGTGTCCGAACGTCGTAATCGTACTTTGTTAGAAATGGTGCGATCTATGATGTCTCTTACTGATTTGCCATTATCATTTTGGGGTTATGCATTAGAAACAGCTGCATTCACTTTAAATAGGGCACCATCGAAATCCGTTGAGACGACACCATACGAACTATGGTATGGCAAAACGCCAAAGTTGTCGTTTCTTAAAGTTTGGGGATGTGATGCTTATGTCAAAAAGCTTCAGCCTGAAAAGCTGGAACCCAAAGCGGAAAAGTGCGTCTTCATAGGTTACCCAAAAGAGACAGTTGGGTACACCTTCTATCTTAAATCCGAGGGCAAAGTGTTTGTTGCTAAGAACGGAACTTTTCTCGAGAAGGAGTTTCTCTCGAGAGAATTGAGTGGGAGGAAGATAGAACTTGACGAGGTTGTCGAACCTCTCATCCCTCTGGATGGTGGCGCAGGGCAAGGGGAAACCTCTGTCGTTGCGATGTCGGTTGAGGAGGAAGTTAATGATGATGATCATGAAACTCCAGTTCAAGTTTCTGTTGAACCATGCAGGTCGACGAGATCACGCGCTGCTCCAGAGTGGTACGGTAATCCCGTCTTATCAATCATGTTGTTAGACAACAATGAACCTGCAAATTATGAAGAAGCAATGGTGGGCCCAGATTCCAACAAATGGCTAGAAGCCATGAAATCCGAGATAGGATCCATGTATGAGAACAAAGTGTGGACTTTGGAGATACTACCTGAGGGCCGCAAGGCTATTCAGAACAAATGGATCTTTAAGAAGAAGACGGACGCTGACGGTAATGTGACCGTTTATAAAGCTCGACTTGTGGCAAAGGGTTTTTCACAAGTTCCAGGAGTTGACTACGATGAGACCTTCTCACCCGTAGCGATGCTTAAGTCCGTCAGAATCATGTTAGCAATAGCTGCATTTTTCGATTATGAAATCTGGCAGATGGATGTCAAAACGGCGTTCCTTAACGGTTTCCTTAAGGAAGAGTTGTATATGATGCAACCCGAAGGTTTTGTCGATCCTAAAAATGCTGACAAGGTGTGCAAACTCCAGTGATCCATTTATGGACTGGTGCAAGCATCTCGGAGTTGGAACAAACGCTTTGATGAGGTGATCAAAGCATTTGGGTTTATACAAGTGGTTGGAGAATCTTGTATTTACAAGAAAGTGAGTGGGAGCTCTGTGGCGTTTCTAATATTATATGTGGATGACATATTACTGATTGGAAACAACGTAGAGCTTTTGGAAAGCATAAAAGGTTACTTGAATAAAAGTTTCTCTATGAAGGACCTAGGAGAAGCTGCTTACATTCTAGGCATTAAGATCTATAGGGATAGATCAAAGCGCCTGATAGGACTTTCACAAAGCACATACCTTGATAAAGTTTTGAAGAGGTTCAAAAAGGAACAGTCCAAGAAAGGGTTCTTGCCAGTGTTACAAGGTACGAGATTGAGTAAGACTCAGTGCCCAGCAACTGATGAAGATAGAGAGCATATGCGCTTCGTCCCCTATGCTTCGGCCATAGGTTCTATCATGTATGCGATGCTATGCACTAGACCGGATGTTAGCCTGGCCATAAGTATGGCAGGTAGGTTCCAGAGTAATCCAGGAGTGGATCACTGGACAGCGGTCAAGAATATCCTAAAGTACCTGAAAAGGACTAAGGAGATGTTTCTCGTGTATGGAGGTGACGAAGAGCTCGTCGTAAAAGGTTACGTCGATGCAAGCTTTGACACAGATCCGGACGACTCTAAGTCGCAAACCGGATACGTATTTATTCTTAATGGGGGTGCAGTAAGCTGGTGCAGTTCCAAGCAAAGCGTCGTAGCAGATTCTACATGTGAAGCAGAGTACATGGCTGCCTCGGAGGCGGCTAAGGAGGGTGTCTGGATGAAGCAGTTCATGACGGATCTTGGAGTGGTGCCAAGTGCACTGGATCCAATAACCTTGTTCTGTGACAACACTGGTGCCATTGCCTTAGCAAAGGAACAAAGGTTTCACAAGAAGACCAGACACATCAAACGACGCTTCAACCTCATCCGCGACTACGTCGAGGAGGAGGACGTAAATATATGCAAAGTGCACACGGATCTGAATGTAGCAGACCCGCTGACTAAACCTCTTCCACGGCCAAAACATGATCGACACCAGAACTGTATGGGTGTTAGATTTATTACAATGTAATTCACATGGTGATGTGAGGGCTAGATTATTGACTCTAGTGCAAGTGGGAGACTGTTGGAATTATGCCCTAGAGGCAATAATAAATGTATAGTTATTATTATAATTCCTGTATCAAGATAATAGTTTATTATCCATGCTATAATTGTATTGAATGAAGACTCATTTACATGTGTGGATACATAGACAAAACACCGTCCCTAGCATGCCTCTAGTTGGCTAGCCAGTTGATCGATGATAGTCAATGTCTTCTGATTATGAACAAGGTGTTGTTGCTTGATAACTGGATCACGTCATTGGGAGAATCACGTGATGGACTAGACCCAAACTAATAGACGTAGTATGTTGATCGTGTCATTTTGTTGCTACTGTTTTCTGCGTGTCAAGTATTTATTCCTATGACCATGAGATCATATAACTCACTGACACCGGAGGAATGCTTTTTGTGTATCAAACGTCGCAACGTAACTGGGTGACTATAAAGATGCTCTACAGGTATCTCCGAAGGTGTTAGTTGATTTAGTATGGATCAAGACTGGGATTTGTCACTCCGTGTGACGGAGAGGTATCTCGGGGCCCACTCGGTAATACAACATCACACACAAGCCTTGCAAGCAATGTAACTTAGTGTAAGTTGCGGGATCTTGTATTACGGAACGACTAAAGAGACTTGCCGGTAAACGAGATTGAAATAGGTATGCGGATACTGACGATCGAATCTCGGGCAAGTAACATACCGTAGGACAAAGGGAATGACATACGGGATTATACGAATCCTTGGCACTGAGGTTCAAACGATAAGATCTTCGTAGAATATGTAGGATCCAATATGGGCATCTAGGTCCCGCTATTGGATATTGACCGAGGAGTCTCTCGGGTCATGTCTACATAGTTCTCGAACCCGCAGGGTCTGCACACTTAAGGTTCGACGTTGTTTTATGCGTATTTGAGTTATATGGTTGGTTACCGAATGTTGTTCGGAGTCCCGGATGAGATCACGGATGTCACGAGGGTTTCCGGAATGGTCTGGAAACGAAGATTGATATATAGGATGACCTCATTTGATTACCGGAAGGTTTTCGAAGTTACCGGGAATGTACCGGGAATGACGAATGGGTTCCGGGAGTTCACCGGGGGGGGCAACCCACCCCGGGGAAGCCCATAGGCTTTGGGGAGACACACCAGCCCTTAGTGGGCTGGCGGGACAGCCCCAAGGGGGCCAATGCGCCAAGAGAAGGAAATCAAAGGAAAAGAAAAAAAAAGAGGGAAGAAGTGGGAAGGGAGGGGGACTCCTCCCACCAAACCAAGTCCAACTCGGTTTGGGGGGGGGAGTCCTCCCCCCCTTGGCTCGGCCGACCCCTTGAGGGTCCCTTGGACCCCAAGGCAAGGTCCCCCTCCCTCCTCCTATATATATGGGGCTTTTAGGGCAGATTTGAGACGACTTTCTCACGGCTGCCCGACCACATACCTCCATAGTTTTTTCTCTAGATCGCGTTTCTGTGGAGCTCGGGCGGAGCCCTGCTGAGACGAGATCATCACCAACCTCCGGAGCGCCGTCACGCTGCCGGAGAACTCTTCTACCTCTCCGTCTCTCTTGCTGGATCAAGAAGGCTGAGATCATCGTCGAGCTGTACGTGTGCTGAACGCGGAGGTGCCGTCCGTTCGGTACTAGATCGTGGGACTGTTCGCGGGGCGGATCGAGGGACGTGAGGATGTTCCACTACATCAACCGCGTTCTCTAACGCTTTTGCTGTACGATCTACAAGGGTACGTAGATCACTCATCCCCTCTCGTAGATGGACATCACCATGATAGGTCTTCGTGCGCGTAGGAAAATTTTTGTTTCCCATGCGACGTTCCCCGACACGTGTGTCAGCCCTCGATCAGGGTGCCAGAGGAGAGTGGAAGCATCTAGTGGCTAGTATCTCGTCAAGTTGGTTTTTAGTAGGGTCGGGTGGGCCAAAGTGAGCATTACACTAGTAGAAAGCATGGCTTTGGTCCTGGCAAGATCACAGCATTAGTCCCGGTCATGTTATGAACGGGGACTGATGGGAGCATCAGTCCCGGTTCGAGCGGCTAGGACGTCGGCCGGGCGTCGGCCCTGTCACACCCTGTTTTTGGCTTCTGTGACTAATTAACTTATTTCAAAATTTAGGACCAATTAAAAAAAATTGTGAATGCTTGTGATGCTTGGAGTGACTATTGTTTGCTTGTTTGCTTGAATGCATGTGATTGCTCCTCATTCATTCTTGCCATCCTCCTACTCACCTCCTCATTCCATGATCTCCGGCCTAATGATCATGCCATGTGTTTAGGATAAATATCTATTTTCACCAAATATTATTTTCACCAAAAAGCATTCTTTGAGTTAAACTTTCAAACCCCTGAGATGAGGTTTGTACTACAAGTCCTCAAATTAGGGAAATTATTTTGCACCAATTATTTTATTTAAAACCTATTATCAAAATATCTTCCAAAAACCACCATATTATTATTTTAAAAGTTAATTTATTTTTTTATTTAAAAGCCTTTCTGTGAGGCGAGAAATGGTCTCCTATGAAGGAAAGTTATTTTTATTGCTTTCAAAATAATTAAGAAAATTTAGGGAAACTGAGTGGATATATTTATTCCATATTTATGAGTTTCAACACATGGTCATGTTCAAAATATTGGGCAAAACCCTCCAAAACCATTCCTGCCTATTTCAAGCTTTTGTTATATTTGAAATATTCTCAATAAATTCCAGTAAAATTCTAGCATGTTACTTATGTTATATTTGATGATCTTGCCAAGTTTCATTTCAATCCAAGTTGATTTGGCTCCCCTAATCACTCTAAAACCCTGTCTGTCTAGAATCAAATTTGAGCAACTCTATATTGTGAAGTGTCTCCAATTGTGCTCAAATTTGGTGGACATGTTATAATACTCCAATAAGGCATCCACACCAAGTGGTACACCAAGCAGAATAGAAGAACTTGTCCTAAGACCCTCAAAACCCTCTGTGTTGATTTCTGACTTTGGTAAACTTTACATTATAAAGTTTCTCCAACTGACCTCAAACTTTTAGGGCATGCCTTAATGCTCAAATAATGCCCCTGCACCAAATATTGGATTTGTGGGGATTGATTTGAATAGGGTTGCAAGCATAAAGCCATTTCTTCCCATTTCATGGGTTTTCCAAGTATACTTTGGAAAACTTCTCCAGTAAATCCCAAATTTGGTGTGCAAGACTATTTTCATCTATTATTTGACCCTGTTAAGTTTCATAGCCTTTGGAATCCATCTGGTAGCTTAACCACATATCAAACACCTTGTGAGCACTCACTAAATTGGCTTCTTTGACCCCTTTCCCTTTTACCCTTGAGCTCAACTTTCTACCACAGCCTCACATAGTTATGTTTTACCTCCAGTAACATTCCCATGACCACTGGTCAATTATTGGAGAAGAATCCTTTGTCTCCATCTCTCATTTTACCCTTGAAAGCACTATTTTTACCTCTCTTCTCATACTTCTACTTAACCCAAGGCCCCAATTCTTTCCAGGGCCTCTCTAGTGTGTCAATGCTTCATCTAAAACCTAGATATGGCATGCTCATGTGGAGAAAATGAGCAGCACCTCCTCAAGTAGATTTCTGGCTGAAATGTGGCTTTGTACAGCAAGTACCAGCTACACTTGCTTCCTTGAGCTAAAACTTTGCAGTCTTGTAGTCCCTCTATTAAAAACACTGCTAGACAAGGTTCCACCTTAATTAACTCTCTGTGCAAACTAGTTTTGCTAGCCTTAAGTTTGTTGTTGCAAACTTAACCATAGTCCAAACCCATTCAAACCTCCTTCACTTGGCTCCAAACTCCACCAGTGACCTCTGGCAAGCATGCCTTGCATGAGAGACATCTTTGTCAGGTCAAACGGTCACCCTCGACAGGCATGGCCATGGTGACCACGCTGTCAGCCTGCACTAATGGTGCTCTGCACCATTTCTTCGTCTACTAGCCCATGTTCCGGAGTAGCAGTGTGCCCCAGAGCGCCAGAGCATCCCCTCCTCCACCTTTGACCCCTCCACGGCGCTAGCAAGACTCCAAGAAGGCTCAGCGACGCATGGCCGCCGTGCCCTGGGTGCACCAGAGAGCTCTGAGGTCCATATCGGCTCCTCCTTCCCCACTTAGAGCCTCCCCGAACATCAGAGCCACGGAACCACTCCCCTCTCTCGCTAGGAACCCCCTGGATAGATCCGCATGCGCTCCCGAGCTCCCCCTTCCTCTAATGGCCGCAGTAGAGCCACCTCGGCCTCCTCTTAGATTCGAGGTCCTCCGAGCTTCCCCTCTCCCCTGACCCCTCCGGCGCCATGGCCCCTCCATGTGGAACCCTCGGTCACCTTCATTCCCTCCCAGGGGCGCCAAGAGCTCGAGGCCTCGATTCCCGATGGCCACCTCTGCGGTCATCCAAGGCGCCGTCAGCTCGACCCTTTCCAGCTTGCGCACGGCATGGGAACGGGTGCGGCTCGCCTTCCTGAGCTCTCCTATGGTCGGGGCGCTGGGAGTCATGCCCTGTAGCTCCGGCAGCCGCCGCCGGCCTCCCCTGCTCTCTTCCGCGGCGGGAGGTTGAAGAAGGTCGTGGGCCCGCACGTCAGCCGGCTGACAAGACCGCCAGGTGGGGCCGCGCCACTTAAGTGGCCGTGCCTCGGTGGGATGTCGTCGCCCCGCGCAGAAAACGCATTTCGCGCAAGGCGCCTCCCGCGTGGCCTCTCGCTGGTGGCCCGAGCCACTCGGCCGGCCCAAAGGCTTATCTGGCGCCAGTGGCGCAAGATAACCCCCCCCCCCCCCCGCCACAGGCAGAACTCTTCTTATTTTCATTTTCTCCTTAACTTGTAACATCCATCACAAATTCATGCTAACTCCAAATTACTTGGTTCAAATTTCTACAGGTTCCTAAATTCAAGCTCTATCCACCTATGTGCCTTGCACAGTTTTCCAAGACATGTTACTATGGTGTTTTTATTTAAATCCAATTCTGGTTAATTTGAACCCCACTTTGTGAAAACCCCAGAGGTTTCAATTCAACTCCAAATGGAGTTATTCCAATTCCTAGGGACATCTAAAATCATTCCCAATATTTAGGACTCCGGTCAACATTTTTGTGTGACTTATTTCTGTTGCAATAAATAAATAGCTTCCTATTGCTATTTATTCCACATTAGGAAATTCCTAGTATATTCATACCAACTCCAAATCCAGTGAAACTACTTCCAAAATACTTCTAAAATCATTCTCTGTTAAATGGGTGCCTCCACCCATTTTTAACAAAATGATTTCTGTTGGCTTCTTCCATGATCACCCATTCTTCATTTCCTTCCATTCAGACACCCCCAATGATCCAAAACCCCTTGGCAAATGTTCAGGTATTTTTCTTATGACCAGAAAGGTCCAAAAAAATAAAACTTCTATTTTTAGAACACTTTTATTTCTGTTTGTTGTGTGGGTTACTGTGGTTGTTTCCGAGGATAGTTGACAGGTAGACAGAGCATTCGAAGTTGGAGCGGAAGACCCCGAAGACCCCGAGGACTTACGTGAGCAAGGCAAGCAGCCCTTTGACCATGACTGAGCATATGTTACTTTGCATGTTAAAATAGCAAGTATTTCCGTTGCATATGACCATAAGTGTCGGTGATCATTTGATATGATTTTACCGAAGGCTCCCCCGGAGCACATGCATTGAGCTTGACTCTAACCCTTAGGGTCATGCTAATACCATGTTGACAAGTAAAGATAGAAGTAGTATTATCATGAGCTTGTTGTTGTCATAAAGCAAGAGTTTATGAAAACCCTATCGGGTGCCACTAATGCCCGAGGGTGATGATGAGTTAGGTGGTCACTTTTGGTGAAGTGATGCACCCGGTATTTGTGTGAGTAAGGTTTCGGAAATGGGATTAGATTTATGATGTGTCGACCGTCCCAACCTTACGAGTACGACCATGTTACCCCTTATGGGATGGGGCTATGTTAATTAATCTGGTCGGTGCTAGCAAAGAGCTACATTACTAGTGGCGGGAGTGATGTGTGGTCACCCTCGTGATGGGGTCGTGCCGGGTAGGACGACTATGGCATTTTTATGAGTTCCAGTCACACCGTTGGTCCTCGCATGGTTGGTACTGTCCAGAGTTGGTGCTCGTAAGACGTACAACATGTGGGCTGGGTACCAATCGAGTGGACCTCTTTGTCTAGTATCGTCAGGGGAAAGGCATTGATCGGGTACTTACCTCGGGTATGTGATATACCGCGAGTCGTGGATGATACAGAAGTTTCCCGGATCTCGTGGTTCCAGCGTACTACCTGTGTAGAGTGTAAACTATTCGAATAGCCGTGTCCACGGTCAAGGACAGTTGGGTAATCCTGCTTAAACTACGTCCTGATATTTCCGCATAAACCAAGTGTGTGTGAGTCTGTGTGTGTGTGATGCCATAAGAGAAAGGTGTTGCTATGATAGCAATGATATGACCAAGTTTGGTGACTTGGCATATAGGGTGAACCCGGATGGTTCAGCCCTCGGCAGATATATTGATATCTGTAATCTGTTCTTCAAGAGAAATTCTTTAACTCGATGTATATTCATGATCTTTCCACCCAGATGAGTTACACTAAAGATGCATGATTTGTTATCCTTCACTTTCGTTGTTCATGTCATGGGCTGTTTGCGAGTACATTCAAAGTACTCATCGGCTTGCCACTGGTTATTTCATTGACCAGGTATGAAAGAACAGGATATGATGAAGATTAACTCTGTGACGTTCTTGCGAGCTAGGATGCTTCCTAGTCAGAATGCCTGTAGGTTAAGGCTGAAGGCATGAGTTCACGCTCTCAACCAATAATTCCGCTATTGGCCCAGTTTGGTGTGTTGGCCTATAAGGCCCTATATATGTAAGACTCGACCGCAGTGGTCATTTATTTGTATCAAACGGTATGTATGGATGTAAGACTCTTTTATTCGGTATCTGTGTTCGGTGAGCATTGATCTCTGGGATCATTGAGCACGGCGATCTCGACTCGTAAGTCGGGGTCCCCACAGGCCCGCATTAGTCCCAGTTCAACTTGGACCTTTAGTCCCGGTTCCATACACCAACCGGGACTAATGAGTTTGCTTCCCTTTAGTCCCAGTTTGTGTCTAGAACAGGCACTAAAGGGTAGGCATTTAGTCCTATTTTTAGACACAAAACGGGACTAAAGTTTTGCCTATATATATCAGTGTGCCGCCCATCTCGTCTGTTTTTTGGTCGTGGAAGGATGGGAGGTGTGTGCTACTCTGTTCTCACCTCCTATGCATGTGAGGTATTTGATGAATGCCTGAGCCACACTTAAGCTTTCTTCTCTCCAAGCTCGACCTCCAAGCTACATTTTCACCAAGGTTGTCTAGGTTTGGTGATGCACCAACTACACAAGTGGTCTAAAAGGTTAGCAACTTCATCCTTTCATCTCTCACTGCTAGTTTAGCTCATTTGAAATGCTCTAGAAGTAGAGTGGTTTGTGGGTTTTAGTGGAGGAGTGTATGTGGGAGTTCATTTGATTTATCTGCATAATTTGAGCTCAAATTAACTTCTTAGAGTCGACACATGTGTAGGGTGTCGTCGTGTCCCCGTCCCCGTCCTCACCACCGTCGTTTGCCCGTGCTGATCTCGTCGCCGGCACCACTGTTGTGAGCCTGTTGTTCTTATCTTCTTTTTAAAATGAAAAAAATCTTACTTCTATGATTTAGATATCTATTTGTATAATTTTCTTACGTTTATTATTGTTTGTTATTATATATTGCCATGGTTTGGGTATCCGGCCCCGTCGGCTCTCGTCCGGTCTATGATTCAGATGCGGTATATTGTCTTTTATAACTATTTGTTTCATTTAGTGTTTATGACAATCATTTCGACCAACGTGATATAGATGTTTTTATCTAGGAGGTAAGCGAACCAGAAATTACAACTGACCTTGTTGTTGAGAGGTTAAATTTGGTTAAAAAAGAAAACAAATACTTGAAAGGAAAACTAAAAAGTATTGAAGAGGAGAAGATGAAATTGGAGGTGCATGTTGTGGATGTCATCGATGATCACAAGATCGATATGGATGCAATGCGCGTGAAGATTAGAAAGATTAGAAAATATGCCATTGACAATGAGACTTGGTATCGTTATGTTGTTGGATCATTTGTTATGCTAGTAGCGATTTTGATCGCATTTGTTGTTGCATTTAAATGTTTTACATAGTTGTGTGTTAGTTTCAATGTATGTTTTAATTAGATGCTATAGAGAGCTTTATATTGTTCTGTGAGAACTATATGTATGAACTTTATGTATTTATTTTTTCAGTAATCACATTTGATCACTAGTGTACTTTGGTTTTAGTGTGATGATGAACTTGTAATAATTTGGTCACTTCTCTATTCATGATGTTCTGTAATGGCTTTTGATTTACTTAATTAGATAATGCATGCGGATGAACCGACAATGGATGTACTATGACTGATGCACCTCCGACTACATTGATGGCCTGCATAATTTTCTAGAAGTGGCTGAGGCAAACAAGCAGAATGGTGTTATGTATTGTCCATGTACTGTCTGTGGGAATACGAAGGGTTACTCTTCCTCAAAAACCCTTCACTTGCACATGCTTGAGAACGGTTTCATGCCACACTATAATGGACCAAGAACGGAGAAAGAGGGGTTATGATGGAAGACAATGAAAAAGAAGAGGATGATGACAACTATTCGGATCCTATGTTCCCTAAATACGATGATGATGCAATGGATGTGCCCACTGATGATGATCTTCGTGGGGTCATTGTTGATGCATAGAGAGAATGCGGAAGTGAAAGGGAGAAGTTGAAGTTTGATCTCATGTTAGAGGATCACAAAAAAAGGGATGTACCCAAATTATGAAAATGGCAACACAAAGCTCGGTATCACGCTGGAATTGCTGCAATGGAAGGCATGAATGGTGTATCTCACAAGGGATTTCAGAAGCTACTGAAAATAATGGAGAACAAGCTTCCATAGGATAACGAATTGCGTGATAGTATGTACGAAGCAAAGAAGATTCCCTGCCCTCTAGGACTAGAGGTGCACAAGATACATCCATGCCCTAATGACTGCATCCTCTAGTGCGGTGAGTATGAGAATTTGAATGCATGCCCAGTATGCGGTGCATTGCGGTATAAGATCATATAAGATGACCCTAGTGATGTTGAGGGCTGCTACCTCTTGAGCTTGCGTTGGTCTTTCCCTTGAAGAGGAAAGGGTGATGCAGCACAGTAGCGATAAGTATTTCCCTCAGTTTGAGAACTAAGGTACCAATCCAGTAGGAGTATCAAGATGAGGCACCAATGTACCTGTGCAAAAACAAACAAACTTGCAGCCAACGCTATAAAGGGGTTGTCAATCCCTTCACGGTTATTTGCAAGGTGAGAACTGAAGGTGGAAAGTGCAACAAAGTAAAAGTCTAGATCTGAAAATATGATGTGAAGTAGACCTCGGGGCCATAGTGTCACTAGAGGCTTCTCTCATGATAGCAAGTATTACGGTGGGTGAACGAATTATTGTCGAGCAATTGATAGAATCGTGCAAAGTCATGATGATATCTAAGGCAATGTTCATACATATAGGCATCACGTCCAAGACAAGTAGACCGATGATGTCTGCATCTATTACTATTACTCCACACATCGACCGCTATCCAGCATGCATCTAGTGTATTGAGTTCATAACAAACAGAGTAACGCTTTAAGCAAGATGACATGATGTAGAGGGATAAATTCATGCAATATGATATAAACCCCATCTTTTTACCCTTGATGGCAACAACATGATGTGTGCCTCGCTACCCCTTCTGTCACTAGGTGAGGACACCGCACGGTATGAACCCAAAACCAAGCACTTCTCCCATTGCAAGAATTATAAATCAAGTTGGTCAAACGAAACCCACAACTCAAAGAGAATTACAAGGATACGAAATCATGCATATAAGAGATCAGAGGAGACTCAAATAATATTCATAGATAATCTGATCATAAATCCACAATTCATCGGATCCCGACAAACACACCGCAAAAGAAAGTTACATCGGATAGATCTCCATGAAGATCATGGAGAACTTTGTATTGAAGATCCAAGAGAGAGAAGAAGCCATCTAGCTACTAGCTATGGACCCGAAGGTCTGTGGTGAACTACTCACGCATCATCGGAGAGGCAATGGTGTTGATGAAGAAGCCCTCCGTGTCCGAATCCCCCCTCCCGCAGGGCACCAGAACTGTCCCCAGATGGGATCTTGCGGAGACAGAAGCTTGAGGCGGCGGAAAAGTATTTTCGTGGCTCTCTCTCGTGGTTTTGGATTTTTAGAGAATTTATAGGCGGAAGAGGTAGGACAGAGGAGCCACAGGGGCCCACAAGCCTGTTAGCCCCCCCGCCCAGGTCGGGGCTACGGGGCTTGTGACCTCCCCCGTGGTCCCCTACCTTGGTTCTCAAGTCTCGTGCGTATCTTCTGTTATGGAAAAAATCATTCCGCAGGTTTTATTCCGTTTGGACTCCATTTAATATTCTCCTCTGAAATAGGTCAAAAACACGGAAAAAACATAAACTTACACTTGGCACTAAGTTAATATATTAGTCCCAAAAAAGGTATAAAATAGCATATTCATGCATACAAAACATCCAAAGTTGACAAAATAATAGCATGGAACCATCAAAAATTATAGATACGTTGGAGACGTATCAAGCATCCCCAAGCTTAACTCCTGCTCGTCCTCGAGTAGGGAAGTGATAAAGACTGAATTTTTGATGTGGAATGAATGTTCAGATCCGTAAGATTCAAAACAATAGTTTACTATTGACATGAAAACAATAATACTTCAAGCAAACTAGCAAAGTAATCATGAACTTTTGAAATAACAAGGCCAAAGAAAGTTATCCCTACAAAATCATATAGTCTGGATATGCTCCATCATCCCCACACAATGAATTTAAATCATGCACAACCCCGGTATTGGCCAAGTAATTGTTTTCGCACTCTTACTTCCTCAAACTTTTTCAACTCTCACGCAATACATGAGCGTGAGACATGGATATAGCACTATAGGTGGAATAGAGTGTGGTGGAGGTTGTGAGACAAAAAGGAGGAGATGGTCACATCGACTCGGCGTATCAACGGGCTATGGAGATGCCCATCAATAGATATCAATGTGAATGAGTAGGGATTACCATGCAACGGATGCACTTAGAGCTATAAGTGTGTGAAAGCTCAGAAGGAGAACTAGTGGGTGTGCACCCAACTTGCTTGCTCACTAAGACCTAGGGCAATTTTGAGGAAGAACATCATTGGAATATACAAGCCAAGTTATATAATGAAAATTCCCACTAGTATATGGAAGTGTCAAAACAAGAGACTCTCTATCATGAAGAACATGGTGGTATTTTGAAGCACAAGTATGGAAAAACATAGTAGCATTGTCCCTTCTCTCCTTTTCTCTTTTTTTTGTTTGGGCTCTTTGGCCTCTTTTCATTTATTTATTTTGGTGGGCATCTTTGGCCTCTTTTTTCTTATTTCCTCACATGGGACAATGCTCAGTAATGATGATCATCACACTTTTATTTACTCACGACTCAATACTTAGAACAATGATGACTCTATAGGAAATGCCTCCGACAGTGTACCGAGATGTGGAACGATCTAGCTTAGCGTATGACTCGCTAGCTATCTTACGATCATGCATTGGCAATATGAAAGTGACGGCACAAGTCATGAGACGGAAATGTGGGAGTTGCATGGCAATATATCTCGGAATGGCTATGAAAATGCCATAATAGGTAGGTATGGTGGTGTCACGCCCAAGATGCGATCCTATCCTCAATTTGGCACGAGGGCCTCGTCAGGGATAGAAGCGCATCTCGTCGTTTCGCAAGAATGGATATCGTTACAAGTACATGTACTGAAAAGATGAGATTCATAGAATTGGCTTACACTCGCCACAAGCTACATCAGAGTCACCGTAGTACAATACATAAACATCATGAAGAAGAGCAGGGTCCGACTACGGACGAAAACAAATGAGAAAAGAAGAATGACGTCCATCCTTGCTATCCCAGGCTGCCGGCCTGGAACCCATCCTAGATCGATGAAGAAGAAGAAGAAGCAACTCCAAATGAATAATCAACGTGCTCGCGTCAAATAACCTTTACATGTACCTGCAACTGGTGTTGTAGTAATCTGTGAGCCACAGGGGACTCAGCAATCTCATTTCCAAAGGTATCAAGACTAGCAAAGCTTAATGGGTGAGGTATGGTAAAGTGGTGAGGTTGCAGCAGCGGCTAAGCATATATGAGGTGGCTAAACTTACGAGTACAAGAAATAAGAGGGGGAAGAACTACGCATAACGGACGTGAACTACTGATGACCAAATGCATGATCCTCAACACCTACCTACGTCAGACATAACCCCACCGTGTCCTCGATCGGAGAAGGAACTCACGAAAGAGACAGTCACGGTTACGCACACAATTGGCATATTTAAATTAAGTTACCTTCAAGTTGTCTAGAACCAGTGTTAAACAAAGTTTCCACGTTGCCACATAACCGCGGGCACGGCTTTCCGAAAAGATTTAACCCTGCGGGGGTGCTCCAACTAGTCCATCACAAATTACCACGAGCCGCAAAGAAATCCTCGATCACGAAGCTCGTGATCTCGTCGGACTCCTTACTGGAAAACCTCAACTCTGAGATTACCCAAAGCATCACCGGAATCCCGATGCACAAGATATTTCGTCAAAGGTAAAACTAATCCAGCAAGGCCGTCCGACGTGTCGAAGATCCCGATAGGAGCCGCGTATCTCGTTCTCAGGACATGACGGATGAGCTAGACGTCAAGATCGCTAAAACCCTGGGTGACCAGGGGGCGCCGGACATCACTCAGGTGGGACCAACACTCATGAGGAGCACTGGCCCGGGGGTTGATTAAATTATCCTCGGGGTCCGGAAAGTCCCTATGCAATTTTATTAGGTTATTAGGCAAATGTAGTACCAAAGTTGGGCCTTGCCAGACCATCTTTAATCTAAAACGAATTATCAAGGGGGTCCCCATAACAACCCCGATAGTGTTAGGAGCGCTCAATTATGGAACATAACACCGGTAGCCGAAACTAAGGGGGCAAAGATGGAACAAAACACCAGGCTAGAAAGGCCGAGCCTTCCACCTTTTACCAAGTATATAGGTGCATTAAATTAATAACATTTAATAGGGTGATATACAAGGAACCCATCTTATCACATGGAATCAACTGCACCTGCAACTAGCAATGCTAACAACATGGTTACGCAAGCAGTACCATAGCCAATCAGTGGTTTGCTAGGTTGTGAACAGTTGAAGGTTTCATGGCATTGATGAGAGGCTCATATATAACATGTGGTAGGCAATGAGACGTAAAAGGTAGAAACGGTAGAACTAGCATGGCAATGATAGTAATGATATCTGGGGAAATGGTCATCTTGCCTGAGATCCCGCTTGGAAGAAGAATGACTCCGTGAAGCAGACGAACCGATGTAGTCTTACGGGTCCTCACAATCCGACACGCTTGCGGAACTATATCGAGACGAAGCAAACCGGAAACAAGCATCAACACACGATAATCACCACATGATGCACAACACATATGATGCATGAGCAGCTGAATTCATGCAAGTCACGACATGACAATTCACACAATCAAACACTACACATTAAGTGAAGTTCAATATGCAACGAGTTGCATATTCACGAAACTCCACATACGAGTTATTTAGTTCTATCCCGCTTAGGTACATGGCAATGTTAAATGTGATTATACCTCGCAAGAGGTGGACCGTAATTAATCTACCTATCTAGGCATTTTAAATGAGGTCGGAAATGACATATAGCATCTGTGAGACGACCACACGTGTTAATTTACAATTCTGTCCAAATCTGAACTAACACGTTTAATTAGTTGTTAAACAGCAAAAAAATAGGTTCACGTGATTCTAGGCGTCATTACAAGCAATTTACACATAGAGAACATCTCCAACGGAGCTACGGTTCAAAAGATACAAGCACCGCAAGATAGGATGGCATGAATGCAATATGTCTGCAAATGGCATCCACAACATTTCAAAACATACAACCAGCAAGATAAAATGAATCTACACGAGATTCTAAGAAAGTTTCATATAGGACACGATCAAAACAGAGCTATGATTCAACAACTACGAGCTAAACAAGAAATCACAACAATCTGCCAAAACCAGCCACATGGCATCTTCTACACCCCACAACTACGAGCTACTCAACTCCAATAAACTCAACCAAGACATGGCACGATAGAGGGAAAGAAGCACTACAACATACAACTAACAAAAACTAACATGGAAGCATGGATCACTAGGAAAAGAAGTCACAAAATGGCTTCTCACACACAGTTTTAGACTTAGTGAAAATAACACTTCATGAAAGTGCAGTTTTCGATCCGAAGGCATATTAAAATCAGAAAAACCATAAGCTACAGGACTCCAAATGGCATGAAAATAACCTAAATAACTAATGGGCTGAACAGTGGCGCAAGATAGCTATATAGAGCATGGGCGAAAATTAGAGGCCTCGGGGGTTGCTCACCTTAGCAGGCCTCGGCCTGGTCGATGGAAAGCGCCTGGGCCGAGGGAGGCCTCGGGTGGAGCTGGGCCTGGGGTCGGGGCGAGGCAGGCACACGGCCTAGCCCGCGACTGGGCCGACGAGGGGCGGCGCTAACGTGGCCCGTTCGGCGCTGGGGCGAAGTGCTCGTCTCCTTCACGAGGCGAGACCGACACAAACGACGCCGATGACGCCTTGGGGACCCGGCGAGGAGGAGGGGTGGCGCTGGCCGAAGATGATTCCCTGGACCGGATCTGGCCGGATCCGGCCGGCGGCACCCTTGGGCGATGACGCAGCTATAGGGAGGCGAGGCGGCGGCTGCTGTAGACAGAGGGCAGCGCGGCTGCGACGCAGACCGGGCAGGTTGCGGTGCTCTCCGGTGAGCGGTTGCCGTCGGCGGGGCACGGGGCGATCCGGTGGCGCGCGGGAGGAACTCCTGCGAGGGTCACGGGGCACCGGTGTAAGGTGGCAGAGCAAGGCACGAAGGACAGGGACGGCGGGGCAGAGCAGCAGCTCGGGAGGAACGGGACGGCTCGGATCTGGGCCCACGCGGGCCTGGATTGGGCCTGGCGGGCCGGCGGCGCTGGTGGGACGAGAGAGAGCAGGTGGAGGCTAGCTAGGGTTTCGGGGGGTCGCATGGAATTCGAGGAGAGGGAGAGAGACTGCTAAGAAATGCATGGGGGGTTCTATTTATAGACAAAGGGGGGCTAGGGTTTACCGGAATTTCGTTCCGGATCCAACCGTGCGGTCGGATTCGAATAATTCCGAATGCGGGAACGGTTAAGTGGCCGTCTTGGGTAGTTTACCGAAGACGAGAGAAAAAACGGGCGGCGCGGCAACAATTTTTAAAACACCGAAAGACCTCCGACGATAGACCGAATACGGTGCCGCTACGGTCGACCGTTCGGGTACCAGACGGACTCCGATCGCGACAAAATTTGATAGGCGGCCTACCTATATTAAAATAATACCACACGTCAAATATCAACCCAATCAGAGATAATTTTTATACACACTTTTGAAAACAAGATTTAAACGTTGCCGTGGGCGCGTGGGTGTGTAGTCGGGCTCAGAACGGACAACGACGAGAACCGGCAACTAACAACGGGTGCAACTTTGAAAACTGGCGGCAACGGGATGTCGATGCAATGCTGATGATGCGCATGATGCGATGATGATGCGACAAATAAAAATAGACACACGACGGAAATGGAATAAAATGGGGAATCTTCTGGGACGTCGGTCTCGGGCTGTCACAACTCTCCTACACTACAAGAGGATCTCGCCCCGAGATCCAAGAATGAAAGGGGGAGAGGATGAGAGAGAACAAGAGGTAAAAATTTAGTCACTTCTTTGACAAACGATTGAAACCAACGATCCTTGAAGGTTGCAAAGAGATGAGGAATGATATGAGAAGCAAGCCAGAATTCACAGAAAATTTCGGCAGCACTTCGGTAGGAAAGGGGACAAAAAATCGATAAGATGGTATAATTAGACAAGATTCATAACAAACAACTAAATAGAACAAGGGAACACCATGATCTTGATAGAACAACATGATTGACCCAAAAGAGCAACATCACAATGCCTCCAGAACAATAGAATAGGAACTAGCTCATACGGAAGAAGAGAATGAAGAAAAGAATAACAACTATTATCACAAGAATCTCGAAGAACACTTGAGAATGGATTGAAACCTTGATGAACCACCATGAAGGACCTTTGTATACAAATGAATGATGCAAAAATATGATGGTAGATAAGAATAAGATTATGACCTTGCCAAGATTTAGATGAAGCCTCACAAGAGATATTTAAGAGAACTTGGAACTTCGGAAAAGAAAGATAAGCACTTGAGAAAAGAATTGATATCATGAGCCACTCCGGAAGAAGAATTCCAAAATACTACGAACAAGAATAATAATTATGTTATGCTTATCCTTCGTCAAATTAAATTGATGACAATAAACGGATTTAGCATACAACTTATTCTTCTTGAAAGAATCTTGAAGAGACGGAGAGATAATCACCACTTGAAGCATAATTGAAGGAAACACCGGTAAGAATTCACAATTGAATGGGAACACCATGAATTAATGGCGATACATGAGAATGAAGAGATCATGAGCCACCTGAGAGAAGACTTGAACAAGGCACCGGATAATCGAGAGACGAACGAAGAGACAACAATTGAGCAGAATTGAGGATGAAAGCTGAAAGTTGAGAACGAAGATTCTTCTGAAATGATGGCCTTCGGAGGATCGAGAATGAAAACAATTCAGAAAAGCACCGGATAGCAAGAAAGAGATTACTCATGATTGGGAACAATTCAAGATAATGCCACAAAGTTCAAATGAAGAATTTCCAAGAGAATGAACCAAGATTTGAGAGAAACACTCCTTCGGTCTTCATGGCTGAAAATGATGACGAGAAACAACACCAAGGATAACTGAGATACTCCGGAATAATGAAGAATGCAAGGTTGAGCCAAATATGAGAATTAATTCGAATAGATCTAGAAGAAGGGATATGACTGATGGAAATCATTCTTACGTCACATGAAAAAGAATTAGAGAGGACCGGACAACTTACAAGAGCCAGATAAGATCCTAGTAAAGAACCTGTGGGTTATGGGCCCACTCAAAGAAACCACCATTGAAACAATTACTAACAAAGAAAGATACTGCACCGGTACAAATGGAAACTTGATGAGGTGACGCCCTTGAAACTATTGAAATAATTGAAAACCCGAACCCATGGAATATCTTCAACACTCCGGATAGAAAAGAGAGGAATGGATAACATGATAGGCTCATAAGAATTTCCAACACGGGAAAGAATAGAAATATGAATAGGATATGATGACACGGATAACTGAATTAAAATCACCGGAAAAGATAACAATACTAAATAAATATGAACACGAAGCTTCTGAAAATCTTCACAATGAATCACCGGCTATGAAAGGAAGAAGAGATAGCAGAAGCATCACTGAATATAAAGGCACTTGGATGAAATCCAATCAGTGAAGAAAAGGGCGGGAGGGCGAGGAAAAACAAAGACAATTTGGGACAAATGAGATGAACTCCGGAATAAAATGAGAGAATGATCTTGTAAAATTGGAAAGGGTTGAATTTACTTGGAGAGAAACACACCGGGTGGAAAAGAATTAACATGACGACTCCGGTTGACAAGAATTGATAAGACAATTGATTGAGCAAAAGAATTAGCATTCCCATAAAAATAAGAGAACACCACTTAGGAAAGATCTGAAATCACCACTTCACATCGAAGCAACTTGAATTACCATATTCAACAAAACAAAGGATGAGGCTTATGAAACAAGCTAGAACAAACTCATGAGAAAGATTTCCGTTCGATATTTTCGTGGATAGGATCGCACGGGCTCGATCTTACAGTATCCATAAGGTGCAAGGCAGTGCACCCGACATACGAAGCGTCCCCGAGTCGTAGCAAGCTACAAGGACTCTTTAAGACACAACGTGAACCGTTGTAAGACGACCGTGAACAAACGAATCCACTAGCTGTCGAACCCCAACCTAACATCATGCATTTGTTGGAAGATTGTCCTATAAGTAACTACTTGAATTCCCACCTAAGAATTCCCGAAATTTCTAGTCATGCGATCTGGTACACGGATACAAAGGAGTAATATTTCACACAACTCCGATACTAACTCATCCAATGTATCACATCTGTCAACACTTAACCAGAATCTCGGACCTTCATCTACTACAGACCCTCGTGATCACAACGATACAAAGTATGGCAGTACTCCCGAACAATCTGCACCAGTACTGGGGACATCGGGGTTATCTCGCCACTACTAGTATTGAAGCAATTACGAATATCCTTCGTTCTGAGATACTAAGAAATCTGAATGATAACGATGTTCTCGAGAATCCCCTGGAGCTCAACTCCCCGGAAGAAAACAAGTTAGACAGGAGACACCAAGACAAAACTCTGTCACATCGGCAACATATAGATTCCAAAAATACCCGCGTGATCTTAAAAAAACATTTGACTGAGAAGAGGAGTAGAATTAAAATATTACGTCAAGATTCCTCAGCAGAGCATAGAAGAGGAGAAAAAAGAATCCTACACTCCGATATATAACTAGACTCAAAGTAGTTTTTCACTAGACTCGACTCGGCCAAGTTCGATCAATCAAGGGTGCTCCTAGGTCGGTACTGCTCTGATACCAACTTGTCACGCCCAAGATGCGATCCTATCCTCAATTTGGCACGAGGGCCTTGTCAGGGATAGAAGTGCATCTCGTTGTTTCGCAAGAATGGATATCGTTACAAGTACATGTACTGAAAATATGAGATTCATAGAATTGGCTTACACTCGCCAAAAGCTACATCAGAGTCACAACAGTACAATACATACACATCATGAAGAAGAGCAGGGTCCGACTACGGACGAAAACAAACGAGAAAAGAAGAACGACGTCCATCCTTGCTATCCCAAGCTGCCGGCCTGGAAACCATCCTTGATCGATGAAGCAGAAGAAGAAGCAACTCCAAATGAACAATCAACGCGCTCACGTCAAATAACCTTTACATGTACCTGTAACTGGTGTTGTAGTAATCTGTGAGCCACAGGGGACTCAGCAATCTCATTTCCAATGGTATCAAGACTAGCAAAGCTTAATGGGTGAGGTATGGTAAAGTGGTGAGGTTGCAGCAGCGGCTAAGCATATATGAGGTGGCTAAACTTACGAGTACAAGAAATAAGAGGGGGAAGAACTACGCATAACGGACGTGAACTACTGATGACCAAATGAATGATCCTGAACACCTACCTACGTCAGGCATAACCCCACCGTGTCCTCGATCGGAGAAGGAACTCACGAAAGAGACAGTCACGGTTACGCACACAGTTGGTATATTTAAATTAAGTTACCTTCAAGTTCTCTAGAACCAGTGTTAAACAAAGTTTCCACGTTGCCACATAACCGCGGGCATGGCTTTCTGAAAAGATTTAACCCTGCACGGGTGCTCCAACTAGTCCATCACAAATTACCACAAGCCGCATAGAAATCCTCGATCACGAAGCTCGCGATCTCGTCGGACTCCTTAGTGGAAAACCTCAACTCTGAGATTACCCAAAGCATCACCGGAATCCCGATGCACAAGATATTTCGTCAAAGGTAAAACTACTCCAGCAAGGTCGCTCGACGTGTCGACGATCCCGATAGGAGCCGCGTATCTCGTTCTCAGGACACGACGGATGAGCTAGACGTCGGGATCGCTAAAACCCTGGGTGACCAGGGGGCGCCGGACATCGCTCAGGTGGGACCAACACTCATGAGGAGCACTGGCCCGGGGTTGATTAAATTATCCTCGGGGTCTGTAAAGTCCCTATGCAATTTTATTAGGTTATTAGGCAAATGTATTACCAAAGTTGGGCCTTGCGAGACCAGCTTTAATCTGAAATGAATTATCAAGGGGGTCCCCATAACAACCCCGATCGTGTTAGGAGCGCTCAATTATGGAACATAACACCGGTAGCCGAAACTAACGGGGCAAAGATGGAACAAAACACCAGGCTAGAAAGGTCGAGCCTTCCACCTTTTAGCAAGTATATAGGTGCATTAAATTAATAACACTAGTCGTCAACCCATGCAGTAGCACGGGCTAGTTATGTAAGAATTTATTGTGCATAATGTACTTCCTCTTATGATTTTAAAAGTTTTTTATTTGAAACTTAGTTCATTCTATCATACTTGGGTAACATTTAATTCTTTTAAAAGTTTGATAGTTTTATTTTGTTACCTAGATAACATTTTAATTCGTTTAAAGGCTTGATTGTTTTATTTGACGTGTGTGGAAAGCTCACTCGGGAAGCAAATTTTTTAGAATTTCCTACCTTTGCAAGAACTTTCCCCATTTGTTAACTTCACCAAGCACACTTAAAATATATAAATATGGTAATTGCTGAAAGGTTGTCCTACTGAACAACTTGCACCTGATTGCGTATCCCCTTTGTTAGAAGGAGAAATCATTGTGAGTGAAGTTGGAGCTGAGTACGCCGTACGACCAGCTGTGAGGTAGGTGACTCTACGCTTCCTGGCCGTAGGAGGCCCATGTCATTTCTCCATGTTGCGCTAGCATAACACAGACCAATTGGGGCAGGCCGGACCGTCAGAGGGCAGAATTCAGATCAAGGAGGAAGCAAAGATGTCGCAGACATGTTACGGGAGGACGTAGTGGCGTTCCGACAAAGGGATAATTACTATGCCACATTGCCGGGCTAAATATGTTTCTGCCAGCCATCTTGCAACACTGATGGTGGGTATTTACAACAGGGCATAATTTGTCTGTATCAAAAAGGAAACTTTCTGTAAGCAAGAATGATTGATATTATCTATTTTAAATAGCACTAAATAGATATTACTCTTAAACTAATCCATCACAAATTAATCATATTTTTTTGTTGAATGCAGCCTCACCTAGGAAAAATACAAAGAAGGCAACCTCACCTATCAAACCTAATGGCTTCCATTTAAATTGAGTCATTCACGTCATGGAACAGAAACTGCACCTGAATGGTTTGCAGTACTTTTTTGACTTATGAACATTGATCATGCCCGCAATGCCACTTCTTTAGTCTGAATTGTGATGTATTGCATCTTCATATTATGCTGCTGCAGGTATTACATCTTCATTGGACTTCCTCAATACCGCTTTTCCTTCCGGCTTCTTTAGTCTGAATTGTGAGGTTACAAAGGGAGGCTCGGGAGGGAGAAGATCGATAGCCATCTAATCTCGTTCCCTATGTGCATCCGTCTTTAGGTTTATATATGCACCTGCCGCAAGGAGGATTGATGTTGTTTTGTGTGCTGCAGCCAAAAAGAATCGTCCAAGCTAGCTCTATGTGCTTGCACGTCTTCCGGAAAGATGAATCAGTTGTGTCTCACCTGAAAGTAAGCAGCAATAATATCAGGAGCGCTTCCGGCGGCTTGCATCGGACCGAGGCTGGAGCTAGAGAGGATACGTGAGACAGGGGCGAGATTAAGAAGATTTTCATAGGATTAGGGTTATCACAGTTTTGTTTTCCTTTTATACAAAGGGATGGGATAGATTTAATGATGTGAGATTTATATTGTTCTTCTGTTAGACGATTATGTGATAGCTGTTTTAGGTATGTAGCTTTTTGTCTCAAAAAAAGGTATGTAGATTTTTTCCTAGCAAGTTGTTTTAGAGGAACGTATATACTAAGGTAATTAACCCAAAGTTTGTTTTGATTCTGCTCTACTTTAATGGGCTGCCGCATGCGAGAGGCACGTATATACTAAGATAATCGTTTCTTTTGTACAACCGTGATAGGTTAGTAGGTCTATGTTTTTTTTGCCTAGGAATATAAGAATCAATCTATACCGTAATTATCTTGGTCCCACTGGATTAACGGTTGGTATTTTCTGATTAACGTGAGAATTTTCTGGAAGTCTGTAATTAGTATAAGTATAGATTTAATAGGGTGATATACAAGGAACCCATGTTATCACATGGAAGAAACTGCACCTGCAACTAGCAACGCTAACAACATGGTTACGCAAGCAGTAACATAGCCAATCAGTGGTTTGCTAGGTTATGAACAATTGAAGGTTTCATGGCATTGATGAGAGGCTCATATATAACATGTGGTAGGCAATGAGATGTAAATGGTAGAAACAGTACAACTAGCATGGCAATGATAGTAATGGTATCTAGGGAAATGGTCATCTTGCCTGAGATCCCGCTTGGAAGAAGAATGACTCTGTGAAGCATATGAACCGATGTAGTCGAACGGGTCCTCACAACCCGACACGCTTGCGGAACTCTATCGAGACGAAGCAAACAGGAAAAAAGCATCAACACACGATAATCACCACATGATGCACAACACATATGATGCATGAGCAGCTAAATACATGCAAGTCACGGCATGATAATTCACACAATCAAACACTACACATTAAGTGAAGTTCAATATGCAACGAGTTGCATATTGACGAAACTCCACATACGAGTTATTTAGTTCTATCCTGATTAGGTACACGGAAATGTTAAATGTGATTATACTTGGCAAGAGGTGGAGCGTAATTAATCTACCTATCTAGGCATTTTAAATGAGGTCGGAAATGACATATAGCATCTCCGAGACGACCTCACATGTTAATTTACAATTCTGTCCAGATCTGAACTAACACGTTTAATTAGTTGTTAAACAGCAAAACAAATAGGTTCACGTAATTCTACGCGTCGTTACAAGCAATTTACACATAGAGAACATCTCCAACGGAGCTACGGTTCAAAAGATACAAGCACCGCAAGATATCATGGCATGAATGCAATATGTGTGCAAATGGCATCCGCCACATTTCAAAACATACAAACAGCAAGATAAAATGAATCTACACGAGATTCTAAGCAAGTTTCATATAGGACACGATCAAAACGGAGCTACGGTTCAACAACTACGAGCTAAACAAGAAATCACCACAATCTGCCAAAACCAGCCACGTCGCATCTTCTACACCCCACAACTACGAGCTACTCAACTCCAATAAACTCAACCAAGACATGGCACGATAGAGGGAAAGAAGCACTACAACATACAACTAACAACAACTAACATGGAAGCATGGATCCCTAGGAAAAGAAGTCACAAAATGGCTTCTCACACACAGTTTCAGACTTAGTGAAAATAACACTTCATGAAAGTGCAGTTTTCGATCCGAAGGCATATTAAAATCAGCAAAACCATAAGCTACAGGACTCCAAATGGCATGAAAATTCACAACATACTAGAGAATCCCAAAGTCTACAACTAACTCCATGACACCAACCTCAAAAGAGCTACAGATCACAAGATAGAAGCAAGGTAAGACAGCAACAAAATATAACAGATCTCAGACTTAGAAATATTTCAGCATCTCTAAAACATCACTATTTCCTAGCAAGTAAATAACAAGCAAACCACACCTAAACATGGATTTCTATTGCAACCAAAAATACCAGGGGATAGACTAAACATCAAATGGCAAAACTCTAGTTGACATCTCCTTGAAATGAAGCACGGATTAAATACTATGAAATAAACAAAAGGGCATCATAGCGAAATATCGCACGAACTAACTTGCTCAAAAGCTAAAACTAAATACACAGTTAAATCCCATGGATTTTTCTACTCCGAAAACATATAAAACATGTGGGGTTGCAACACAAAAATATTGCCACACGTAAATGCGGGAATACGTCCTAAACACGGAAAATAAACTAGCGGCTAAACCCTACGTGCAAAAATTCCAACGGCTACTCTAAAATACATGGGAAAGGGGTTCCTAGAACATGAACATTTCTACCACGGCATTCGAGCAATCCGGACATGCACGAGAAAATAACATGGGACCAAAACATAATAGACAGCACACATTTCTAGGCATTCGACACGCTAAACTACGTCAAACAATTATGCAAGTTGCAAAAACGTAATCTACGCGCAAAACAACACCAAATCCATATGCTACACGTCGCGATCTGATTTATGGTTAATAAACTACGGGAGATTTAATATTCATCTATTTTCTGGAATTAATTAATTCCGAAAAAAATAACCTAAATAACTAATGGGCCGAACAGTGGCGCAAGATAGCTATACAGAGCATGGGCGAAAATTAGAGTGCTCGGGGGCGGCTCACCTTAGCAGGCCTCAGCCTGGTCGGTGGAGAGCGCCTGGGCTGGTCGGTGGAAAGCGCGTGGGCCGAGGGAGGCCTCGGGTGGAGCTGGGCCTGGGGTCGGGGGCGAGGCAGGCCCACGGCCTAGCCCGCGACTGGGCCGGCGCGGGGCGATGCTGACATGACCCGTTCGGCGTTGTGGCGAAGTGCTCGTCTCCCTCGCGAGGCGAGACCAACACAGACGACACCGACGACGCCTTGCGGACCCAGCAAGGACGAGCGGTGGAGCTGGCCGGAGATGGTTCCCTGGACCAGATATGGCCGGATCCGGCCGGCGGCACCCTTGGGCGACAGCACAGCTACAGGGAGGCGGGGTGGCGGTTGCTGTAGGCAGAGGGCGGCGCGGCTGCGACGTAGATCGGGGCAGGTTGCGGCGCTCTCCGGCGAGCGGCTGCCGGCGGCGGGGCACGGGGCGATCCGGTGGCGCGCGGGAGGAACTCCGGTGAGGGTCGCGGGGCACCGGTGCAAGGTGGCGGAGCAAGGCGCGGAGGACAGGGACGGCGGGGCAGAGCAGCAGCTCGGGAGGAGCGGGGCGGCTCGGATCTGGTCCCAGGCAGGCCTGGATCGGGCCTGGCGGGCTGGCGACGCTGGTGGGACGAGAGAGAGGAGGTGGAGGCTGGCTAGGGTTTCGGGGGGTCGCACGGAATTCGAGGAGAGGGAGAGAGATTGCTAAGAAATGCATGGGGGGTCCTATTTGTAGACAAAGGGGGCTAGGGTTTACCGGAATTCCGTTCCGGAACCAACCGTGCGGTCGGATTCGAATAATTCCGAAAGCGGGAACGGTTAAGTGGCCATCGAGGGTAGTTTACCGGAGACGAGAGGAAAAAACGGGTAGCGCGGCAACGATTTTTAAAACACCGAAAGACCTCCGACGATAGACCGAATATGGTGCCGCTACGGTCGACCTTTCGGGTACCAGACGGACTCCGATCACGACGAAATTTGACAGCCGGCCTACCTATATTAAAATAATACCTCACGTCAAATCTCAACCCAATCAGAGATATTTTTATGCACACTTTTGAAAACAAGATTTAAACGTTTCCGCGGGCGCGTGCGTGTGCGGTCGGGCTCAGAACGGACAACAACGAGAACCGGCAACTAACAACGGATGCAACTTTGAAAACTGGCGGCAACGGGATGCCGATGCAATGCTGATGATGCGCATGATGCGGTGATGATGTGACAAATAAAAATAGACACGCGGCGGAAACGGAATAAAAGGGGGAATATTCTGGGGCGTCGATCTCGGGCTGTCACAGGTGGCTGTTTTGAGGAAGGTATATGGTGGGTTTGTGCACCGGCGAAAGTTGCGCGGCACTAGAGAGGCTAGCAATGGTGGAACGTGAAAGTGCATCTATACCATGGACTCACATTAGTCATGAAGAACTCATATACTTATTGCAACGGTTTTATTAGTAATTGAAACAAAGTGCTAAACGCATACTCCTAGGGGAATGGTTGGTAGGTGTTAACCATCGAGCAATCCCGACCGCCACACAAAGGATGACAATGAGTAAATCAATTATGCTCCGACTTCCTAACATGGCGGTTCACCATACGTGCATGCTACGGGAATCACTAACTTCAACACAAGTATTTCTAGATTCACAACACCCTACTAACGTAACTCTAATATTACCAAATCCATATCTCAAAACTTAATTGTTAGGAATCAAACTTCTCTTACTAATCAATGCACTTGAATATGGAAGTTTTTATTATATCCTCTTTGGATGCCTATCATCTTTAGGACTACTTTCATAGCACATGCCAATTACCAAGTTACTTAGAGAGAGCACTCTCAAAAAGATATAAGTGAAGATCGAGAGTTTTTATTTCTATAAAATATGACACCGTCGTGCTCTACAAAGATTTAAGTGAAGCACTAGAGCAAAATTATCTAGCTCAAAATATATAAGTGAAGCTCAAAGAGTATTCTAGCAAAATCACGATGAGTGCATGTCCCTCTCAAAAAGGTGTGCAGCAAGGATGATTGTGACAAAACAAAAAGAAAAGACCCCTAAAATACACGACGCTCCAAGCAAAACACATATCATGTGGTGAATAAAAATATAGCTCCAAGTAACGTTACCGATGGATTGAAGACGAAAGAGGGGATGCCTTCCCGGGGCATCCCCAACCTTTGGCTTTTTGGTGTCCTTTAATTCGGCTTGGGATGCCTTGGGCATCCCCAAGCTTAAGCTCTTTCCACTCTTTATCCCATTGTCCATGAGAACATCACCCAAAACTTGAAAACTTCACAACACAAAACTTAAATAGAAACTCGTGATATCATTAGCATTAGAAAACAAACTACCAACTCTTTAGGTACAGTAGTAAACTTGATTTCTATTTAGATTGATGTTAGATTACTGTATTCTCACTTTTCCAGGGCTAGTACCCCCCGATACTATCCATAGTTTCATCAAAATAAGCAATCAACACAACAAAAACAGAATCTGTCAAAAACAGACCAATCTGTAGCAATTTGTTTACTTCGTATACCTCTAGTATCCCAAAAAATCTGAACAATTATGACAATTAGGGCAATTCGCATATCAACGAGCAGCAAAAAGAATCAACTCAAAAGCTCTTTCTGCATAGGAATTAAAAATAATTTCATGACGGCAAAGTTTCTATCTTTTTCAGCATGATGAAACAACCATCACCAAAACTAATCATAAAGGTTTTACTTGGCACAAACACAAAAAGAAACAAAAAAAACAATCATAACAGAATTATGATGGTGTGGACACAACAAAACAGAAAGCAAAAAAGCAAAAATAAATTCATTGGGTTGCCTCCCAACAAGCGCTATTGTTTAACGCCCTTAGCTAGGCATTGATAATTCAATGATGCTCACATAAAAGATAGCCATCAGATACGAAGAGAGCATCATGAAATATGTGATAAAGATATCTAAGTCTAACATACTTCCTATGCATAGGCATTTTATAGGAAAACAAATTGTCAACACAACCAATAGTTACCATATGCAAGGAAGAAGAAAGAGACAATAGCAATCTCAACATAACGAGAGGTGATTTAGTGATATGAAAGTTTCTACCACAATATTTTCCTCTCTCATAACAATTACATGTGAGATCATATTCAAATTCAACAATATAGCTATCACATAGGATATTCTTTTCATGATCCACATGCATGCAAAGTTGACGCTCTTCAAAAATAGTGGGATTATCATCAACTAAAGTCATGACTTGTCCCAACCCACTTTCAATATTTATGCAAATATCATATTCATCATGAGGCTTAAACAAATTTTCAAGATCATAAGAAAAATCATTACCCTAATCATGATCATTGCAACAAGTAGTGGGCATAGCAAAACTAGCATCCCCAAGCTGAGGGTTCTGCATATTTTTAGCATGATTGTCCTTAATAGAATTTATAGTGAAACCATTGCAATCATGCTTTTCATTCAAGGAGCCCTCATGAATCACTTCATAAATTTCTTCATCACGATTTTCAGATTCACGCATCTCAAGCAAAACTCCATAGAGAAAGTCAAGTGCACTCAACTCACTAGAAAATGGTTCAACATAATTGGATCTCTTAAAGAGATTAGCAAGTGGATGAGGATCCATATCAATAGATTTTCAGCAAGCAAAGATGCAAGCATATTGAAGGCACATAGAACACAAGCAAAGGAAAGGCAAACGAAAAGGGCAAAAAAAATTGGAAATTTTGTTTTTTCAGAAGTGGGGGAGAGGAAAATGAGAGGCAAAAGCAAATAATGTAAATGCAAGAGATGAGTTTGCAATATTTACTTGGATAAGCTTCACTTTGAATATTCCCCGGCAACGTTGACGGGAGACGATTCTTGACTTGATCCTCCCCGGCAATGGCGCCAGAAATTGGCACGTTGACGGGAGACTATTCTTGACTTGATCCTCCCCGGCAACGGCGCCAGAAATTGGCACGTTGACGGGAGACTATTCTTGACTTGATCCTCCCCGACAACGGTGCCAGAAATTGGCACATTGACGGGAGACTATTCTTGACTTGATCCTCCCTGGCAACGGCACCAGAAATTCTTCTTGCTACCTCTTGAGCTTGCATTGCTTTTTCACTTGAAGAGGAAAGGGTGATGCAACACAGTAGCGATAAGTATTTCCCTCAATTTGAGAACCAAGGTATCGATCCAGTAGGAGTATCAACATGAGGCACCAATGTACCTGCGCAAAAACAAACAAACATGCACCCAACGCTATAAAGGGGTTGTCAATCCCTTCATGATTATTTGCAAGGTGAGAACTGAAGGTGGAAAGTGCAACAAAGTAAAAGTGTAGATCTGAAAATATGATGTGAAGTAGACCCGAGGGCCATAGTGTTTACTAGAGGCTTCTCTCATGATAGCAAGTATTACGGTGGGTGAACGAATTACTGTCGAGCAATTGATAGAATCGCGCAAAGTCATGATGATATCTAAGGCAATGATCATACATATAGGCATCACGTCCGAGACAAGTAGATCGGTACTGTCTGCATCTACTACTATTACTCCACACATCAACCGCTATCCAGCATGCATCTAGTGTATTGAGTTCATAACAAACAGAGTAACGCTTTAAGCAAAATGACATGATGTAGAGGGATAAATTCATTCAATATGATATAAACCCCATCTTTTTACCCTTGATGGCAACAACATGATGCGTGCCTCGCTACCCCTTCTGTCACTAGGTGAGGACACCGCACGGTATGAACCCAAAACCAAGCACTTCTCCCATTGCAAGAATTATAGATCAAGTTGGCCAAACGAAACCCACAACTCGAAGAGAATTACAAGGATACGAAATCATGCATATAAGAGATCAGAGGAGACTCAAATAATATTCATAGATAATCTGATCATAAATCCACAATTCATCGGATCTCGACAAACACACCGCAAAAGAAAGTTACATCGGATAGATCTCCATGAAGATCATGGAGAACTTTGTATCGAAGATCCAAGAGAGAGAAGAAGCCATCTAGCTACTAGCTATGGACCCGAAGGTCTGTGGTGAACTACTCACGCATCATCTGAGAGGCAATGGTGTTGATGAAGAAGCCCTCTGTGTCCGAATCCCCCTTCGGCAAGGCACCAGAACGGTCCCCAGATGGGATCTTGCGGAGACAGAAGCTTGCGGCGGCGGAAAAGTATTTTCTTGGTTCTCTCTAGTGGTTTTGGATTTTTAGAGAATTTATAGGTGGAAGAGGTAGGGCACAGGAGCCACGGGGGGCCCACAAGCCTGCTAGCCCCCCCCCCCCGGGGGGGGGGGGGGGTCGAGGCTATGGGGCTTGTGACCTCCCCCGAGGTCCCCTGCCTTGGTTCTCAAGTCTCCTGCGTATCTTCTGTTATGGAAAAAATCATTCTGCGGGTTTTATTCCGTTTGGACTCTGTTTAATATTCTCCTCTGAAAATGGTCAAAAACACGGAAAAAAAAGAAACTGGCACTTGGCACTGAGTTAATAGGTTAGTCCCAAAAAATATATAAAATAGCATATTCATGCATACAAAACATCCAAAGTTGAGAAGATAATAGCATGGAACCATCAAAAATTATAGATACGTTGGAGATGTATCAAGGGCCAGCGCCCACGAAGAGGGTTCCTGCCGAGGTGATGTGATATGATCCTATAATACCACCATTGAAACATTTGTTTAGAAACAAAGAGCATGCCAAGTTGTTGCGATGGCACAGAGAAGGTCGTAAGAAAGACGGGATGTTGAGAGTACCCGCTGACGGGTCGCTGTGGAGAAAAATCAAGAGAAAGTGGCGGGACTTTGCAGATGACGCAAGGAACGTATGGTTTGCTTGGCATTAATCCTTTTGGAGAGAAGAGCGGCAATCATATCACATGGCCCGTAACTCTATGCATGTATAACCTTCCTCCTTGGTTGTGCATGAAGCGGAAGTTCATTATGATGCCAGTGCCCATACAACGCCCTAAGTAACCCGACAACAACATTGATGTTTATCTAAGGCCATTAGTGGAAGAACTTTTATAGTTGTGGGATAAAAAAGGTGTACGTGTGTGAGATGAGCACAAACAGCAGGAATTTGACCTACGAGCATTGTTGTGTGTAACCATCAATGATTGGCCTGCTCCGGGTAACCTTTCAGGATAGACAAACAAGGGATACAATGCATGCACAAACTTTTTAGATGACACTAAAAGTACATATTTGGACAAATGTAAGAAGAATGTGTACCTGGGACATCATCGATTTCTTCCGAGCAAGCATCACTTAAGAAAGAAAGACAAGCATTTCAAAGGTGAGGCAAATCAACGGAAGAAGCATGTGCTCCGTACAAGTGATGTTATATTTGATATGGTCAAGGACTTACAAGTAATCTTTGGAAAGGTTCCTCGCGGATAATCTGTTCCGAATGACGCTGAGGGACACGCACCCATGTTGAAGAAGAAATCTATATTTTGGTGTTGGAAATATGCCCTAGAGGCAATACTAATTAGTAATTAGTATATTTCTTTGTTCATGATAATCATTTATTATCCATGCTATAATTGTATTGATTGGAAACACAATACTTGTGTGGATACATAGACAAAACATTGTCCCTAGTAAGCCTCTAGTTGACTAGCTCGTTGATCAAAGATGGTCAAGGTTTCCTGGCCATAGGCAAGTGTTGTTACTTGATAACATGATCACATCATTAGGAGAATCATGTGATGGACTAGACCCAAACAAATAGACATAGCATGTTGATCGTGTCATTTTGTTGCTACTGTTTTCTGCGTGTCAAGTATTTATTCCTATGACCATGATATCATATAACTCACTGACACCGGAGGAATGTTTTTTGTGTATCAAACGTCGCAACGTAACTGGGTGACTATAAAGATGCTCTACAGGTATCTCCGAAGGTGTTCGTTGAGTTAGTATGTATCGAGACTGGGATTTGTCACTCCGTATGATGGAGAGGTATCTCAGGGCCCACTCGGTAATACAACATCACACACAAGCCTTGCAAGCAATGTGACTTAGTGTAAGTTGCGGGATCTTGTATTACGGAACGAGTAAAGAGACTTGCCGATAAACGAGATTGAAATAGGTATGCGGATACTGACGATCGAATCTCAGGCAAGTAACATACCGAAGGACAAAGGGAATGACATACGGGATTATATGAATCCTTGGCACTGAGGTTCAAACGATAAGATCTTCGTAGAATATGTAGGATCCAATATGGGCATCCAGGTCCCGCTATTGGATATTGACCGAGGAGTCTCTCGGGTCATGTCTACATAGTTCTCGAACCCGCAGGGTCTGCACACTTAAGGTTCGACGTTGTTTTATGCGTATTTGAGTTATATGGTTGGTTACCGAATGTTGTTCGGAGTCCCGGATGAGATCACGGCCGTCACGAGGGTTTCCGGAATGGTCCGGAAATGAAGATTGATATATAGGATGACCTCATTTGGTTACCGGAAGGTTTTCGTGCATTACCGGAAAAGTTTCGAGCTCATCGGTAGTGTACTGGGAGTACCGGGAGGGGTGTCGGGGACCATCAGGAGGGGTGTCACGCCCCAAGGGGTCTCATGGGCTATGGGAAGAGATAAACCAGCCCCTAGTGGGCTGGGATAAGTTCCCACTAAGGCCCATAAGGTTTGAGAAGGAAAAATCACAAGGTGGAAAGAGTTTCCAAGTGGGAAGGTGGAATTCTACTCCAAGTAGGATTGGAGTAGGACTCCTCCACCTCCAATTTCGGCCAAACCTTTAGGTTTTGAGGCTGCCTCCTCCCCTCCCTCCCTCCTATATAGTGGGGTTTTAGGGCTGATTTGAGACAACTTTTGCCACGGCAGCCCGACCACATACCTCCACGGTTTTACCTCTAGATCGCGTTTCTGCGGAGCTCGGGCGGAGCCCTGCTGAGATTAGATCACCACCAACCTCCGGAGCGCCGTCATGCTGCCGGAGAACTCATCTACCTCTCCGTCTCTCTTGCTGGATCAAGAAGGCCAAGATCATCGTCGAGCTGTACGTGTGCTGAATGCGGAGGTGCCGTCCGTTCGGCACTAGATCGTGGGACGGATCGCGGGATGGTTCGTGGGACGGTTCACGGGGACGATCGAGGGACATGAGGACGTTCCACTACATCAACCGCGTTCACTAACGCTTCTGCTGTGCGATCTACAAGGGTACGTAGATCGGAAATCCCCTCTCGTAGATGGACATCACCATGATAGGTCTTCGTGCGCGTAGGAAAATTTTTGTTTCCCATGCGACGTTCCCCAACAGTGGTATCAGAGCTAGGTTCATGCGGAGATGTAATCTCGAGTAGAACACAAAAATTTTGGTGGGTGGTGATGTGCGTTTTGCTGCCCTCCTTAGTCTTTTCTTGATTCCGCGGTATTGTTGGATCGAAGCGGCTCGGACCGACATTACTCGTACGCTTACGAGAGACTGGTTTCATCGCTACGAGTAACTCCGTTGCTCAAAGATGACCGACGAGTGTCGGTTTCTCCAACTTTAGTTGAATCGGATTTGACCGAGGAGGTCCTTGGATGAGGTTAAATAGCAATTCATATATCTCCGTTGTGGTGTTTGCGTAAGTAAGATGCGATCCTACTAGATACCCATGGTCACCACGTAAAACATGCAACAACAATTGGAGGACGTCTAACTTGTTTTTGCAGGGTATGCTTGTGATGTGATATGGCCAACGATGTGATGTGATATATTGGATGTATGAAATGATCATGTTGTAATAGTTAATATCGACTTGCACGTCGATGGTACGGCAACCGGCAGGAGCCATAGGGTTGTCTTTAAACTAACGTTTGTGCTTGCAGATGTGTTTACTATATTGCTAGGACGTAGCTTTAGTAGTAATAGCATGAGTAGCACGACAACACCGATGGCGACACGTTGATGGAGATCATGATGATGGAGATCATGGTGTGATGCCGGTGACAAGAAGATCGTGCCGGTGCTTTGGTGATGGGGATCAAGAAGCACATGATGATGGCCATATCATGTCACTTATGAATTGCATGTGATGTTAATCCTTTATGCACCTTATCTTGCTTAGAACGACGCTAGCATTATGAGGTGATCTATCACTAAAATTTCAAGACAAAATTGTGTTCTCCCCGACTGTGCACCGTTGCGACAATTCTTCGTTTCGAGACACCACGTGATGATCGGGTGTGATAGACTCAACGTTCACATACAACGGGTGCAAAACAGTTGCACACGCGGAACACTCGGGTTAAGCTTGATGAGCCTAGCATGTGCAGACATGGCCTTGGAACACATGAGACCGAAAGGTCGAGCATGAATCATATAGTTGATATGATTAGCATAGAGATGCTTACCACAGAAACTATTCTCGACTCACGTGACGATCGGACTTGAGATAGTGGATTTGGATCATGAACCACTCAAATGACTAGAGAGATGTACTTTTTGAGTGGGAGTTCTTAAGTAATGATTAATTGAACTAATTGTCATGAACATAGTCTAATGGTCTTTGCGAATTACGATGTAGCTTGTGCTATAGCTCTACTATTTTTATATGTTCCGAGAGAAAATTTAGTTGAAAGTTGATAGTAGCAAACTTTGCAGAGGATTGTCCTCGTTGCTGCGCAAAAGGCTTATGTCCTTAATGCACCACTCGGTGTGCTACACCTCGAGCGTCGTCTGTGGATGTTGTGAACATCCGACATACACGTTTCTGATGACTACACGATAGTTCAGTGCAAAATACTTAATGGCTTAGAAGCAAGGCGCCGAAGACGTTTTGAAACGTCACGGAACATAAGTGATGTTCTAAAGAGATGAAATTGTGATTTCATGCTTATGCCCTTGTTAAGAGGTACGAGACCTTCGACAAAATTCTTTGTCCACAAAGTAAAGGAGAAAAGCTCAATCGTTGAGTGTGTGCTCAGATTGTCTGAGTACGACAATCGCTTGAATCAAGTGGGAGTTAATCTTCCAGATGAGATAGTGATGGTTCTCCAAAGTCACTGCCACCAAGTTGTGAGAGCTTCGTGATGAACTATAACATATCAAGGATAGATACAATGATCCTTGAGCGATTCGCGATGTTTGACATTGCGAAAGTAGAAATCAAGAAGGAGCATCAATAGTTGATGGTTAGTAAAACCACTAAGTTTCAAGAAAGGCAAGGGCTAGAAGGGATACTTCATGAAACGGCAAAACAGTTGCTGCACTAATGAAGAGACCCAAGATTAAACCCCAAACCCGACACTAAGTGCTTCTGTAATGAGGGGAACAGTCACTGAGGCGGAGCAACTCTAGATACTTGGTAGATAAGAAGGCTGGCAAAAGTCGAAAGAAGTATATTTGATATACATGATGTTGATGTGTACTTTACTAGTACTCCTAGTAGCACGAGGGTATTGGATACCGGTTCGGTTGCTAAGTGATTAGTAACACGAAATGAAAGCTACGGCATAAACGGAGACTAGCTAAAGGCGAGGTGACGATACGTGTTGGAAGTGTTTCCAAGGTTGATATGATCAAACGTCGCACACTCCATCTACCATCGGGATTGGTGTTAAACCTAAATCATTGTTATTTGGTGCTTGCGTTAAGCATGAACATGATTGGATCGTGTTTATTGCAACACGATTATTCATTTAAAAGAATAATGGTTACTATATTTGCTTGAATAAATCACCTTCAATGGTTTATTGAATCTCGATCGTAGTGTTACACATGTTCATAATATTGGTGCCAAAAGATACGAGGTAATGATGATAGTACCACTTACTTGTGGCACTGCCGCTTGAGTCATGTTGGTATAAATTGCATGAAGAGGCTCCATGCTGATGGATCTTTATACTCACTTGATTTTGAATCACTAGTGACATGCAAATCATACCACATGAGCAAAGCCTTGTTTTCATTGAGATGAAACAAGATAGTAACTTGTTGGAAGTGATACATTTTGATGTATGCAGTCCAATGGGTGCTGAGGCACGCAGTGGATATCATTATGTTCTTACTTCAATGACGATTTGAGTAGATACAAGAGTATTTACTTAATGAATCACAAGTCTGAAATATTGAAAAGTTCAATTCTGTTTCGGAATGAAGTTCGTCGTAACAAGAGGATAAACGGTCTACGATATGATCATAGAAATGAATATCTGAGTTACGAGTTTTGGTACGCAGTTAAGACAATGTGGAAATTGTTTCGCAGTTCATTCCACCTGGAACATCATAGTGTGATGATGTGTCTGAACGTCATAGCCACGCACTATTTGGTATGGTGCATGCTATGATGTCTCTTATCGAATTACCACTATCGTTTATGGGTTATGCATTAGAGACAACCGCATTCACTTTAAATAGGGCACCGCGTATTTCCGTTGAGATGACACAGTATAGACTGAGGTTTAGTGAAATCTAAACTGTCGTTTCTTGAAAGTTTGGGGCTTCGACACTTATGTGAAAAAGTTTCAGTCTGATAAGCTCGAACCCAAAGCGGATAAATGCATCTTCATAGGATATCCAAAACAGTTGGGTACATCTCCTATCTCAGATCCGAAAGCAAAGTGTTTGTTTCTATAAACGGATCATTTTCTCGAGGAAAGGTTTCTCTTGAAAGAATTGAGTGGGAGGGTGGTAGAACTTGATGAGGTTATTGAACCATCACTTCAACCAGTGTGTAGCAGGGCGCAGGAAGTTGTTCCTGTGGCGCCTACACCAATTGAAGTGAAAGCTGATGATGGTGATCATCGAGCATCGAATCAAGTTACTACAAACCTCGTAGGTTGACAAGGTCGCGTACTACTGCAGAGTGGTACGGTAACCTTGTCTTGGAGGTCATGTTGTTGAGCAACAGTGAACCTACGAGTTATGGAGAAAGCAATGGTGGGCCCGGATTCCGACAAATGGCTGGAAGCCATGAAATCCGAGAGAGGATCCATGTTTGAAAACAAAGTGTAGACTTTGGAAGAACTACTTGATGGTCATAGGACTGTTGAGTGAAGATTGATCTTTAAAAGGAAGACAGACGATGATGGTGATAAGTCACTATTAACAAAAACTCGACTTGTCACAAAGATGTTTCCGACAAGATCAAACAGTTGACTATGATGAGACTTTCTCACTCGTAGCGATGCTAAAAGTCTGTTAGAATTATGTTAGTAGTTGTTGCATTATTTATGAAATATTGCACATAGGATGTCAAAACATTGTTTCCTCGACGGTTTCCTTGAGCAAACATTGTATGTGATACAACCAGGAGGTTTTGTCGATCCTAAAGATACTAGCAAGTATGCAAGCTCCAGCGATCCTTCAGTTGACTAGTGCAAGCATCTCGGAGTTGGAATATACACTTTGATGAGATGATCAAAGATTTTGGGTTTGTACAAGGTTTATGAGAAACTTGTATTTCCAAAGAAGTGAGTGGGAGCACTATAGAATTTCTGATAAGTATATGTGGTTGACATATTGTGGATCAGAAGTAATGTAGAATTTCTGTAAAGCATACAAGGTTGTTTGAAAGGAGTTTTCAAAGGAATACCTGGATTGCGCTACTTGAACGTTGAGCATCAAAGATCTATGGAGATAGATCGAAAGCGCTTAATATAAGTTTCAACAAGGTGCATGCCTTGACAAGTTTTTGAAGGAGTTCAAAATAGATCAGCAAAGAAGGAGTTCTTGGTTGCATTGTAAGGTGTGAATTTGAGTAAGACTCAAAACCCGACCCCCGCAGAATAAAGAGAATAGACGAAGGTCCTCTTCTATGCCTTGGCCGTAGAATCTGAAGTATGCCATGCTGGGTACCGCACCTGATGTGTGCCTTGACTCAAAGTCTGTTGAGAGGTACAGAAAGTGATCCATGATTGAATCACTAGCAGCGGTCAAAATTTATCCTTAGTAACTGATGGACTAAAGGAATTTTTTCTCGATTATGGAGGTGGTTAAAGAGTTCGTCGTAAAGGGTTACGTCGATGCAAGCTTTGACACTAATCCGGATAACTATGAGTAGTGAAACGGATTTGTATAGTAGAGTAGATATTTGGAGCATTTCCGAATAGCACGTAGTAGCAGCATCTATAAGATGACATAGAGATTTGTAAAGAACGCACGGATCTGAAAGTTTCAGAACCGTTGACTAAAACCTCTCTCACGAGCAAGACGTGATCAGACCCCAGAACTATATGGGTGTTGGATTCGTTGAAATCACATGGTGATGTGAACTATATTATTGACTCTAGTGCAAGTGGGAGACTGTTGGAAATATGCCCTAGAGGCAATAATAATTAGTTATTATTATATTTCTTTGTTCATGATAATCGTTTATTATCCATGCTATAATTGTATTGATTGGAAACACAATACTTGTGTGGATACATAGACAAAACATTGTCCCTAGTAAGCCTCTAGTTGACTAGCTCGTTGATCAAAGATGGTCAAGGTTTCCTGGCCATAGGCAAGTGTTGTTACTTGATAATGGGATCACATCATTAGGAGAATCATGTGATGGACTAGACCCAAACTAATATACATAGCATGTTGATCGTGTCATTTTGTTGCTACTGTTTTCTGCGTGTCAAGTATTTGTTCCTATGACCATGAGATCATATAACTCACTGACACCGGAGGAATGCTTTGTGTGTATCAAACGTCGCAAAGTAACTGGGTGACTATAAAGATGCTCTACAGGTATCTCCGAAGGTGTTCGTTGAGTTAGTATGGATCGAGACTGGGATTTGTCACTCCGTATGACGGAGAGGTATCTCAGGGCCCACTCGGTAATACAACATCACACACAAGCCTTGCAAGCAATGTGACTTAGTGTAAGTTGCGGGATCTTGTATTACGGAACGAGTAAAGAGACTTGCCGGTAAACGATATTGAAATAGGTATGCGGATACTGACGATCGAATCTCAGGCAAGTAACATACCGAAGGACAAAGGGAATGACATACGGGATTATATGAATCCTTGGCACTGAGGTTCAAAGGATAAGATCTTCATAGAATATGTAGGATCCAATATGGGCATCCAGGTCCCGCTATTGGATATTGACCGAGGAGTCTCTCGGGTCATGTCTACATAGTTCTCGAACCCGCAGGGTCTGCACACTTAAGGTTCGACGTTGTTTTATGCGTATTTGAGTTATATGGTTGGTTACCGAATGTTCTTCAGAGTCCCGGAAGAGATCATGGACGTCACGAGGGTTTCCGGAATGGTCCGGAAACGAAGATTGATATATAGGATGACCTCATTTTGTTACCGGAAGGTTTTCGTGCATTACCGGAAAAGTTTCGGGCTCATCGGTAGTGTATTGGGAGTGCCGGGAGGGGTGCCGGGGACCATCAGGAGGGGTGTCACGCCCCAAGGGGTCTCATGGGCTATGGGAAGAGATAAACCAGCCCCTAGTGGGCTGAAATAAGTTCCCACTAAGGCCCATAAGGTTTGAGAAGGAAAAAACACAAGGTGGAAAGAGTTTCCAAGTGGTAAGGTGGAATCCTACTCCAAGTAGGATTGGAGTAGGACTCCTCCACCTCCAATTTCGGCCAAACCTTTAGGTTTTGAGGCTGCCTCCTCCCCTCCCTCCCTCCTATATATAATGGGGTTTTAGGGCTGATTTGAGACAACTTTTGCCACGGCAGCCCGACCACATACCTCCACGGTTTTACCTCTAGATCGCGTTTCTGCGGAGCTCGGGCGGAGCCCTGCTGAGATTAGATCACCACCAACCTCTGGAGCGCCGTCACGCTGCCGGAGAACTCATCTACCTCTCCGTCTATCTTGCTGGATCAAGAAGGCCTAGATCATCGTTGAGCTGTACGTGTGCTGAATGCGGAGGTGCCGTCCGTTCGGCACTAGATCGTGGGTCGGATCGCGGGACGGTTCGTGGGACGGTTCGCGGGGTGGATCGAGGGACGTGAGGACGTTCCACTACATCAATCGCGTTCACTAACGCTTCTGTTGTGCGATCTACAAGGGTACGTAGATCGGAAATCCCCTCTCGTAGATGGACATCACCATGATAGGTCTTCGTGCGCGTAGGAAATTTTTTGTTTCCCATGCGACGTTCCCCAACATTTGGGACCTACCTTATTGGACACTCCTAGAGGTTCGCTATGCAATCGACGTGATGCACATGACGAAGAATGTTTGCGTGAACCTGCTAGGCTTCTTGGATGTGTATGGGAAGACAAAAGATACATAGGAGGCACGGGAGGACCAGCAATGTATGAACAAAAAAGATGGCATGCATCCAAGGCAGTATCAAGGTCCTGTCAGCTACGCTCCTAGCAAAGCAGAGAAGGAAATATTTTTTGAATGCCTCCTTAGTATGAAGGTCCTGTCAGCTAAGCTCTTACCAAAGAGTTGAAGAAATAGAACCCGTAGCTCAATGAAGACAATGGTTTGAAGACGCAGTTCCAACTGATGTGATAGTTGTACGTATCGTTTGGAGCGGCTTGGTATTTCATCCAAAGGACACACAATCCCTACCGTAGTCTCCTTGAGCTAAGGACACATAGTCCTTGCCCAACACTCGTGGTAAGTCTTCAAGGCAGACTTCCAAACCCTCACAAACTCAGTCACCCAACGATCCACAATTGACTGCTGGATGCTCCAGACCATGACGCCTAACCGTCTAGAGGATGCACAGACCTCAAAGGTAACAAGCGTTGGTTCTACACAGGAACAATCTCTTCAGTGATGCTCAATTACTTTGGGTTTTGGGTTTTGGTTTGGGTGTTTGGAGTTTTTCCTCACTTGATGATTTCCGCTCAAAGTCCTCGAGGAATTGGGTTGGTGTAAATGACAAGTGTGATTTTCTCTCGGAGTGGGGGCGGCTATTTATAGCAAGGGAGCACCCCAACATGATATGACATTATTGCCCCTAATGATATGACTGTTGTGTGGATAAGATTGGGGACACATGGTGCACGGCGCGGCAACGGTCGGAACTTTCAACTGTGAAAGTCCTCATGTCTCTCATGTTCCTCACTTGAAGGATTTTGTATGTGTAGGTTTGAGTTGAGCATCATGAGGAAATCTTTCCTTAGTATTACCTCGAACCCCTTTAACAATAGGGTGTTCCTATGACTCAAGAATGAAGAAAATGAAATAGAAAGAGTAAATCTTCAAGCTTCAAAGTCTTCAGAGCATTTTATTTGGGACAGACTGAATTCCTCATCTTCAATGTCTTCATGAGGAATAGCAATTTCTTCGTTATCAAAGTATTCAAGGAATGACCAAAGTCTTCACCCGAAGACATAAATTTTTAGGGGTCGATATTGTTCGAATAACTCAAACTCCTCAACAACTTATAGAGCATGTGTACACTCATAAACATATCAGTCTCTTAAGCTATAAGTCTTTAATCCACCAAAATCACTAAGGGGCACTAGATGCACTTACAATCTCCCCCTTTTTGGTGGTTGATGACAAATAGGTTAAGTTTTCAACGGGAATAAAAATATGAATTGTAAGTATAGAGTTTGAGGAATTTGATTGCAAGATATAGAGAAACTCCCCCTGAAGATGTGTATGTTTGAGGAATTTGCTTTGGAATGCAAATGCACATTGATGATTTATATCATGGAGATCTCCCCCTATATTTGTAATTGATGCATGCATTTAACATATTAGTATGAGTGATTTGAAATGCATGATGAAAACTGGTGACTGACAAATTTCAGCAAGCGAGGAAAAATGTTCAAAAGTGTCAGACCACCACCGGGCTTAAGTTACAACTCATTACAACAAAACTTTAGAAGAACGAGAATTTTTAACTTAATAGAGTTTATAATAGCCCGTAAAGTAGACCCGCTTGAATACTAACTCAGATTTCTCCCCCTTTGTCATCAAGTGATGAAAAGGGAAAAAAATCAAGGACTAACGCCCTTGAAGAAATTCACTTCTCTGTTGGAGGAGGAGCATTGGGGTCGGCCGTTGCAGCAGTGTCATCAATGTCTTCAGCTTCGTTGATGTGCGCGTTGAAGAAAATGAGTTGGCCACCAGTTGAGGAACATGGATCTTCTTGAACTTCTTCTATGGAGGACAGGACCAGTCAAAGTCTTCTTGGAACTCCATTTCAGTGAGTTCCAGGGGGGGTCTTGAGGTGATATAGAATGGCCCATCTGCGATCAGAGATCTCATGAAGATAATAGTGATTTTTCTTCACTGCATTCATGGTTCCGTTGAGGTCTTTCACAATTTCACTAACGTGACGCTTGACCCATTTCTGATGGCGATCAGCCTTCTGATGAAGACTTAGTAGGAGCTCACGGTCAGTTATCACGCGCGGTGCAATTGGGCTTGGTGGTTCTTGTGATGCAGTGTTATCATTGGTGGAGTATGATGTTGCTGTGCAAAATTGGCCATCAAGGGGCCGAGTGCCTTCATCAATCACAGATTTTCCTTTGTCATCAATTTCATCAAAGGAGCTCTTCACAACTTCAATCGGAGGCAGGTAAGTCTAGTGATTCAGAATGTCGGCCTTGTAAGGAATTCCAAACCTCTTTGTGATAAATCTCATGATCCATGGAGCGTAAGGCTTCATATCAAATGGTGAGAGAGCAGAGTGGGACGGAGTCCTTAGGAAGAAATCATGAAGATTTATGGGGATTCCATGTATGATGTGAAAGAGCAAGTTCTTCATGATGCCCACAATTTCTTCATCATTTGAGTCATGGCCCTTGATTGGACACAAGGTTTTGGCCAAGATGCAATAGATTGTCCTTGGCACATAGATCAATTCCTTTGCGAGGAATTTGGTCCTTGGTGGGTGACTAGGTTCCAATGGCTTCATGAGGACTTGCATATAATGATCGTCCAGTTCAGGTTCCTCATAAACGCATCTGGCTCCTTCTGAGGGAATTGGCACAGGAAGAGCCCGAAGCAATTCAGTTGCATGGGCTTTGAAGTGTGTATCCTGTGTCATCCAGTCCAAAACCCATGTTTTGACAACTTTGGGATCTCCTGAAAGGTGCAGTGTAGCATAGAACTGAATAATGATTTCTTCATTCGAGTCATAGATGTCATAGTGAAAAGGCAGCAGTCCAGAATCGTGAACAACTCTAAGAACTGGTTCGTAGGAAGGACATTCCTCCATATCTGCATGAGTAATGTGCGTGTGAGGAAAGACATTTTCCTTACCGAAAATCACAACGTTGTAGTACTTCATCTAGCTGTGAGTACACAATCTGTTGTGCTTGAACTGAGGTGATTTACATGGAGTGGGGCCATGTTCATCAAAGAATTGGGCTCTGTCAAACTTTGGCCTTTTTCCTTTGTATGGTTTAATACCCTTACGTTGAAGATTTGGCTTGAAGCGGCTTCCAAGTTTTCGGGTATTTCCAGTCTCAGGAATTCTAGCCACCACAACTGATGTCTGAGGATTTGCAACATGTGGTTCACCAGCAGATTCTTCATTTTGTGCCGGAGCAGTGTCTTCAGGCACATGTTCTTCAGTCTGAGGGATATGTTGAGCCAATGTATCAGTTGTTGGCACATCAGTTTCTTCAACATTTTCATTTTCATCAGCTGATGCAGTTGATTCTTGTTCTGGAGGAGACTTCACAGGAGAGCTCTTTTCTTTAGAGCCAGTCAGAACTTCAGTGGCTGCAGGGGACTCGTGTACTTGAGGAATAAGGGGGCCATTAGCGAGTTTGGATGAGTCTTTTCCCAAAAGTCATCATGTATCACACGTGTGTTGCAGCCAAGGTCCACATCGTCCTCTTCTTCAGCAGTCATCTCAGGGTTCTGGGCAGGAGGAGTTGAGGCTGAGGAATTTGATCAGCTTCAATTTCCTCATCAATGGCCGTGGAAGCAGTAGAGCGGTTTTCTTCCATTTCCTCATCCCTTTCTTGAATGACAGCCTCCTCACCAAAGGGTAAAATCATGTAGGAAGGTGCAACACTAAGAGGAGTTGCATCAATTGGAGCAGATGTAGAGGTTGTCAAAGTCTTGAGGCGGTTTTCCTTTGAGGACTCTAAAGTTGTTGATGCCTTTCTCTTATTGGCTTCTTTTTCACCTCCTTTTGTTTTCTTCACTTCTGATGCAGAAGGAAGTGTGACTTTCTTCATCATAGAAGACTTTGGAGAAGGAGCATTTTCTTCAGACATTGCATATTCAGTTGCAGGCCTCAAAGATTCATCAGCAGTTTCCTGAGTTGTAGGTTTATCAGAAGTAGGTGGATCAGCTGCAAGTGCATCAGCAACAGGTTCTTCATCTTCATCAGCCAAGTGTACAATGTAGTTGGCCTGAGGATTAGATGGTTGCGTTGGGGCTGCAGCCCTGTTGTTGTACTATGTAATGGCTTCAGTATCAGCCTTGACAAATCTTACTTTGACTCCCTTCGTGTTAGCATGAAGGCTTGTGAATTTGTCAATGAGGGTTTTTATCTCAGCTTGAGTGGAGACAAGTTGCTCTGGCGTCAAGGTCAGAAGATTTTGCTGCAAGTACTTCTCCTTATGAATCTTTGCTTTTTGAGCTTGTTTTGCTTGTTGGGCCTTCCATTTTTCTTCATTAATGAATGAGGTCACCATGTGACTCGGTCCAGGTGGAAGCTTCAAATCATCAATGGGTGTGTTGGATTCTTTGTACCAAAGATCGATGAAGTCTAGTATCACCTTCTGATCGAGTGTGAGGGGAATGGTGGTACCTTTTACGTGTGCAATCATTTCTTGTTTTTTCCAGATGATGGCTTGCAGAGTTTCATCATCATATTCATGATGTTCCTCTGATGCAGAGGGGACATTGAGGACAACTATGTTTGGACTGGGCCTTATTCCTCGCCCAATAGTCATCTTTGTCTTCACTATGCCACTTGAGAATTTGTGTACCGTGCCAGAGGCAGATGGTTTTGAGGTAATTGAAGTCCCTGTTGGATGCTGATTAGACTGGGGCAGCAGAGGAAGTGATGACTTTGCTGCAGTTGAGGACTTTACAGCAACAGTTGGAGTTGTTTGAGGAATTTGCTATTTGGATAGTGTTGTTGAGGACTTTGGCTTGACACCTGATTTCTTTATCAGTGCCTTCTTGAGAGGTTGTTCAGTGGTAGAAGCCTCAACAGTAGAGGAGGAGGCAACAACAGGTGCAGCAGATTCCTCATTGAAGGTCATCACAGCTTCTTTGGCAGTTTTCTTTAGTTTTACCAAATACTTGGCTTTTTCCTCAGGATAGTCTTCAATAGTGACCATGCATGAGGGATGGGCACTTTGTTGATCTCCTAGAGGAGGTCTGGTGCAAGGTGGCTTTACGGCAAACTTCCTGGCATACTTGGGAGTGACATACTTGTATTTCTTTCACTCCTGAGCGGATCTCCTTTCAATACTCTGAAGCCTGATCTTGTGCTTCGCAGTGGTTTCCTTCCCATGAATCTTTTCATCAGGTGTGTAATAATCAGCATAGATGTCATCGGGAATCTCAAAGCCAGTGTTTTGCTCTCGCTTCTTGCCACCCTTTTGTTTCTTTTCATCCTTCATTTTCTTCAGTTGATGACTTTGTTGAGGAATTTGAATTCTTGAGGAATCTAACGACATAGTCAGATTTTCTTCAAGAAATGCTGCAAATGAGTTAAGTTGATGAGAACCTAGTGATTCATCAGCTGACATTTTGTACCTGTGAACAGAGTATAGGTGTGAAGAATTTGGAGAGGTCATATGTGTTCTCAGATTTGGGGAATTTGAAAAATGACTCAAGGTGAGGTATTTGACCAATACAGTGTTCACGAATTTTGCTAAGCATTCATATCTTGGGTTCTAGAGTTGTGCAGATTCGAAAATTTACACAATTGTGGAATCTCGTGAAGAATTTAGTAATTTAGAAAAATTCATCACGTGTTCTAGGCATCGATGTGTTCATTTGAAGGATTTTCTGAGGAATAACAGTTTTCACAGATCTAATGAAAATATATGGATCAATAGGGGTAGTAAAATTAGATTTTAATTAGCGTGACTGAAGACACCTACAACGACAAAGATTTCGAGCGGGGGAAGATGAAAGTGAGAGGAAGAGTTTTCATTGAAGGGAGTAGGGGGCTATTTATAGCTCAAGTGAAAACAGTCCGGAGCGAAACTTTAGGACCGAACTGCCCCTACCCTTTCCTCTCCTCTTGACATGCGTTACCCACGTATGAAGAAGTGGAGATAGTGGAGATCGTGGTTATCCTATCGTGAGTACTCGGTGCAGTTAGAGGGGTAACGGGTGAAAAATTTAAGTTTGCAAATTTTGAAGATTTTGTAGCAAAGTCTTCAGTTGACAAGGACCCAATGAGGACTTTGAACAAGTGTCAATTGAAACGCATATGAAGAATTTAGAATAGTTTGGGTTGAGCTTAGCATAGAGGGGAGACGGGTCCGATCACATTCACTTAGATGAAAACCAACTTGAAGACTTAGCAATAAGTGAATGTTGTTGAGGACATTTAAAGCTCATATATATATATATATATATATATATATATATATATATATATATATATATATATATATATATATATATATATATATATATATATATATAGTCAATGAAGATCATCATAGAAAAAATTTAAGATTTTGAAAACTTTTGAAGACTTTGAAAGTTTAAGGAATTTCTAAAAAGTCACAGCTTTGAAGAATCTCAACTTTGAAGAATTTCAAATTTTGGTGGTGGCGTGATCCACCGTATAAGAATGATGATTTCACGCGCCACGTACAATTGTCGTAGGGCCCTGAGAATCAAATTCTTCATTAATTATTCACACTTAGAGTGTTATTCTTCATCGATTGAAGAAAAAAGTTATTTTGTGTGTTGCGCATCTAAGTCATCAATTTTGCATAAGTGTTAGGATATCTGCTAGATGGCCCCCGGTCTTCACATGGTCGATGATGATGTTGCTCTTGAGTACATGATCACGAAGAAAATGATGATGAATCTGTATGTGCTTGGTCTTCGAGTGTTGTACTGGGTTGTTGGCAATCTTGATTGCACTCTCATTATCGCAGTAGAGGGGCACATTATTCATGTTGATCCCGTAGTCCTTGAGGGTTTGATTCATCCACAACAGTTGAGCACAGCAAGATCCAGCAACAATGTATTCGGCTTCAGCAGTGGAGAGTGATACGCAGTTCTGCTTCTTTGAGGACCAAAAGACTAAGGATCGTCCAAGGAAATGACATGTGCCTGACGTTGACTTGCGGTCCACACGGTCACCAACATAATCAGAATCAGAATATCCAACGATGTGAAGATTTGAGCCCTTGGGGTACCGTAATCCAAGTGTTGGTGTGTGAGCTAGATATCGAAGAATATGTCTCACAGCCTTCTCGTATGATTCCTTCGGTTTTGCTTGGAAACATGCACTCATGAAAACACTGAGCATAATGTCTGGCCTAGATGCACATAGGTACAATAAAGAGCCAATCATAGAGCGATATACGTGTTGATCGAAATCTATACCATTTTCGTCGGTGGAGAGGTGAATGTTGGTAGGCATGGGAATTTTGACGCCTTTGCATTCATTGATGTCGAATTTCTTCAGGACATCCTTGAGGTATTTGTCTTGAGAGATGAAGATGCCATTGCATTGTTGACGAATTTGAAGCCCTAGGAAGAATTTTAGTTGATCCCCCATCATGGACATTTGATATTCTTTACCCATCATGTAAGCAAATTCATCACTGTAACGTTTGTCAGTACAACCAAAGATGATATCGTCCACATATATTTGGCATCCAAACAGTTCATTATCATAGATTTTTTTGAAAAGAGTGGGATCGAGTGAACCGGGTTGAAGCCTTTCTTCCCTAGGAATTTCTTCAATGTATCAGACCACGTCCGAGGGGCTTGCTTGAGGCCATAGAGTGCCTTTTTGAGTGTGAAGACTTTGTCTGGATGCTTCGGGTCTTCAAAATCTGGGGGCTGAGCAACATATACTTCTTCCTCAAGCTTACCATTGAGGAATGCACTTTTCACATCCATTTGATATAGTGTTATATTGTGATGATTAACATAAGCAAGTAATATACGAATAGCTTCAAGTCTAGCAACAGGTGCAAAAGCTTCATCAAAGTCAATTCCTTCAACCTGTGTGTAGCCTTGGGCTACAAGTCGTGCCTTGTTCCTCACAACCTAACCATCCTCATATTTCTTGTTTCAGTAGATCCACTTGGTGCCGATGATATTGTGCTTGCGAGGATCAGGTATTTTGATGAGTTCCTAGACGTCATTCAACTTGAATTGAAGAAGTTCATCTTGCATGGCTTGAATCCACTCAGGTTCCATGAAGGCTTCATCAACTTTTGAGGGTTCTGTGATAGACACAAAGGAGAAATGCCCAAAAAAGTTAACTAAATGTGAGGCTTTTGAGCAAGTGAGGGGACCTCGTACATTGATTTCATCGAGGATTTTGTCAATTTCCACTTCATCTGCAATCCTCGGATGCGTAGGTTGAAGACTTTGGTTGGGCTGAGGAATTTGATCTCGAGCAATTTCCTCACGCACACCCGCTTGAATTTCATCATTGTTGGGGACGAATTATTCAACAGGAGGTTGTTCCTAAGTAGGAATGACATCTCTTTGGTTCATTTAATTTATGTGGCACAACAAATAGTTTCTCTCTTTGTGAGCCATTAGTTTCATCAAATCGCACATCTATAGTTTCAAAAACCTTTTTGTGATAGGTGTTGAAGACTCTGTAGGTGTGCGAGTACTTTCCATAACCGAGCATAAAACCCTCATGTGCTTTTGGTGCAAGTTTTGAGTTATGGTGAGGATCGCTAATCCAGCATCTTGCACTGAAGACTTTGAAATAACTTACGTTGAGTTTCTTGTCAATGAGGCGTTCGTATGAAGTATTCTTGAGGAATTTGTGAAGATATACCCTGTTGATGATCTCGCAAGCAGTGTTGATAGCCTCAGTCCAAAAGCGATGAGGAGTCTGATATTCTTCAAGAATAGTCCATGTCATTTCAAGTAGAGTCTTGTTCTTGAGCTCAACGACGCCATTGTGTTGAGGAGTATAAGGAGCAGACAATTCGTGAGTAATACCAAGTTCATCAAGATAATCATCAAGGCATGTATTCTTGAATTTGTCCTAGTGTCACTCCTGATGTGTTTGATCTTGACGCCGAAGTTCATTGAGGCCCTTGAGGAAAATCGTTCGAAGACTTCCTGCAATTTAGTTTTGTAAAGAATGACATGCACCCAAGTATAACGAGAATAATCATCAACGATGACAAAGCCATATAGAGATGTTGTATTGGTTAGATTAGCATAATGAGTAGGTCCAAAGAGATCCATGTGAAGTAATTCAAAAGGACGAGTAGCAGTCATGATAGTCTTCGAGGGGTGTTTGGATCTCGTCATCTTTCCAGACTCATAAGCCCCGCAGAGATGGTCCTTGAGGAATTTGATGGTTTTGATGCCAATGACATGCTTCTTCTTTGCCAGTGTGTGCAAATTCCTCATGCCTGCATGACCAAGTCGTCGATGACATAGCCAGCGTTCTCAGGTTTTTGCTAGTAGACACGTGGCTAGCTGAGGACCTCTAGATAAATCAACAATATACAAGTCTCCTCTCCTAAAGCATTCGAAGACTTTGGATTTGTCACATTCCATGATGACTACGCATCTATATTTTCCAAAGATGACAATCATATCAAGATCACAAATCATTCAGACTGACATGAGGTTAAACCCAAGGGATTCGACAAGCATGACTTTGTCCATGTGTCGGTCCTTAAAGATAGCCACCTTACCAAGTCCCAATACTTTGCTATTACCTTTATCAGCGTAGGTGATATGCTTCAGTGGTGATGGGCTCAGTTGGGTATTAATCAATAAGGTTTTATTACCAGTCATGTGATTTGTACACCCACTATCAAGAACCCACTCTGTAGTCTTGGGTTGGTCGTCCTACAGATGAATTAGTGCTTCTTACCATCCCATATGCTTCAGTTTGAAGAATATGATATCAATTTCATCATACTTCAATTTCATCACATAAAATAAATTTTAGACATAAAGAGGACGTGTGAACTGATAAATCATTTCATCATGCTTTAGCTTGCGTCCTATCAAGCAATTTCCTCAGGTCTCGAGCAAATTCTTCAAATGATGACTTTCATCTGGAGATCTGACGTGCAGAAGTGATTAGTTCGATTTCTTCACCACCCACATATGAAGGGGTGGTAAAGAGTTCATCATCGTGCGAGCACCATATGAGAATTGAGGCATTGAAGCTAATGCACTTCTTTTAGCAATTCTTTGAGGACTCAAATGAATAGGCACATAAATTCTTTGAGGACTTAAGAAGATAGTGATTTGAGCAATAGTGCAGAAATTCATGTCCCTTGTACTTTCCCTGCATATCAGAAGCATTAGTGCAAGTACGAGCATAGTTTTGACCATTTGAGTAATTTGATCCTCGTGAATACTTTGGTCCACCTGAGGAATTTTATCTGGGGTTCCTCTTCTTCACTGGTGGTGTCATGAGGACATTCACTGAAGACTTTCCAAGCTGCTTTTGGAACCCAAATTTTCCTCAAGGTGGTCCATTCCTGCAGTTAGTTCCAGCATATCGAGCAAATACTTCACGAGCTTGATTTTTGAGCACTTTATAGTTAGAGTCAAAGGACTCATCAGAGGAATAAGACATTTCACATGCAAAGCCTGTTAGGGTAGATGGATCAACAGGAGGTCCTTTTGCAGAAACCCATGAGGTTTTGGGGTACTGCTCAGGTTTTCAGTATGACCCATCAACATTCAGTTTCCTCTCAAAGGCAATGCCCTCTTTCCTCGGGTTCCTGTTAAGAACCTACTTTTTGAACACATCGCAAAGGGTTTGGTGCCCTTTGAGACTTCTTTATATGCCTGTCACATACAATTCCTTCAACCCTGCATTTTCATCAGTAACATCTGTGGTTTCCTCATGTGAGGAATTGGTTACCACAGGAAGAGTTGAAGAATTTGTAGCGATAGATGCATTTCAAACATGGTGGAATGAAATCTTCCTCATTGGTACTGATCTGTTGAGCAAGCAACGAATCATTTTACTTCAAAGATCATCATGAGACGCCCTTAGTTTCTCAAGACCTTGCTTTCTTTGAATAAATTCATAAGGAAGCTTATCATGATCAGCCAAGAGAGTGCAATGATGATCCTGAAGAATCATTTTCCATTCGAAGATCATCATGGGACATTTTCAGCTTCTCAAGATCTAGCTTCCTTTGAATAAATTCATAGGAAAGCTTCTCATGATCAGCCAAGAGTGTACCATAACATTCTTGAGGACGATTAAATATAGACTGGAGACTTTGAACATCTTCAGTGAGGATTTGAGTACGATTCATTTCACCATTCAACAGGTCATCGCTTTTGTCTAGCAATTTCTCAAGCTTTTCAATAGCACTTTGTTGCTTAGTGGCAATGTTGGCAAGTTTATAGTAACTGGGTTTTTGATAATTATCAGGTTCATGGTGAGTAGAATCAGAAGAGGATGTGTGGTTTGGTACCTTTGAACCTTTGGCCATGAAGCAATAGGTGGGAGCAAAGTCATCATCATGGTCATCATTCTCTTCAAGGTTGAAGATGGACTTGCTGTCGAATGTGGTAGCAAGTGCCAGACTTGCCACACCAGACTCTAACTCCACTTCAGAACCTTCCTCTTCATCACATTCCTCAGATTCTTCTTCAGAATCCATTTCCTTGCCAATGAGTGCCCGAGCCTTTCTGAAACTGGTCTTCTTGTGTGATGAGGACTTTGAAGATGAGGACTTTGATGATTTCTTCTTTTTCTTCAATTCTTCAGAACTGTCATCCTTGTACTTCTTCTTCCTTGACTCCTTCACCCAACGGGGACAATTAGAAATGTAGTGACTAGATTTCTTGCATTTATGGCAGGTTCTTTTCTTGTAGTCCTCAGGTGAAGATTCTGATTTCTTCATGTCTCTTCTTGAAGACTTTCCGAACTGGCCACGCCTTGAGAACTTTTGGAATTTCCTCACGAGCATAGCAAGTTCCCGATGAAGTTCTTTAAGATCACTAGGATTGCAATCAAATTCTTCTTCTTCAAATGAGGAAACCGCCTTTGCCTTCAACGCACAAGGTCTTGAATAGCTTGGTCCATAAAGGTCTCTCTTCTCTTCTTGTTGGAATTCATGAGTATTGAGTCTCTCAAGTATGTTAGCAGGATCAAACATCGTGTAGTCTCTTCATTCTTGAATCATAAGTACTAGTGTGTCAAATGATGGATCAAGAGATCATAGCAGTTTCTTCACAATTTCATGGTCAGTGATGTCTGTGGCTCCAAGATCCTGAAGCTCATTGTAGATGTCAGTGAGGCGATCAAAGGTATCTTGGCAGCTTTCATTATCGAGTCTCTTGAAGCGGTTGAAGAGATTGCGAAGAACATCAACTCGAGAGTCATGCTATGTGGAGACTCCCTCATTGACATTGGACAGCCTTTCCCAGATAAGCTTCACAGAGCCCAAAGCACTCACTCTGTCATACTGACCTTTGCTCAGATGGTCATAGATGATATTCTTTGCTTGAGAGACGAGTTGCTTGAATTTCTTCACATCAGCGGCAGTGATAGTTGAAGTGACAGAGGGAAGACCATTTTCCACAATATAACAGAGATCGTTGTCAATTGCTTCAAGGTGCATTCGCATCTTGTTCTTCCAGTAGGGGAAATCCTTTCCTTCAAAGGTAGGACAACCCCCAGTAACCTTGATCATACCTGTGGTCGACATAACCAAAACTCAAGGTGGTTAAACTAAAATCACACAGAACAAGGGAGTACCTTGCTCTGATACCAATTGAAAGTCCATTATATCGACTAGAGGGGGTGAATAGGAAATTTTTACAAAGTCATGAGTCAGGAAATTCCTAGTGAGGAAAGTCCTTAATCATGAACTGAGTGCAGCGGAAATAGTCCTTAAACATATATGCAAAAGCGACTATAACTAAGTCCTCAGAGTGAGTTGAAGTATTCGGTTTGCACAGGTCATGTAAACAGGATAAGCAGGTGAGGAATAACTTAGGTGAGGAATTTGAGGTGAGGAATTCAGAGAAAGCCTTCAGCCAAATTCTTCAAATAGTACCGATCAAAGTCATCAACATGCAATTGAGGAAATGAAAGAGTTAAAGAAATAGAACTCGTAGCTCTATGAATATAATGATTTGATGACCAAGTTCCAACTGTTGTGATAATTGTATGTCTAGTTTGGAGCGGCTTGGTAATTAAACCAAAGGACACACAGTCCCTACCGTAGTCTCCTTGAGCTAAGGACACACAATCCTTGCCCAAAACTCGTGGTAAGTCTTCAGGACAGACTTCCAAACCCTCACAAACTCGGTCACCCGGCGACCCACAATTGAATGCTGGATGATCTAGACCATGATGCCTAACCGTCTAGAGGATGCACGGTCCTCAAAGGTAACAAGCGTCAGTTCCACACAGGAACAATCTCTTCAGTGATGCTCAACCACTTTGGGTTTTGGGTTTTGGTTTGGGTGTTTTGGGTTTTTCCTCACTTGATGATTTTCGCTCAAAGTCCTCAAGGAATTGGGTTGCTCTAAATGCAAGTGTGAGTTCCTCTCGGAGCAACCAACCAGCTAGTGGTTGTGGGGGAGGCTATTTATAGTGTGGGAGCATCCCGACATGATATGACATTATTGCCCCCGATGATATGACCGTTGTGTGGATACGATTGGGGACAGGTGGCGCGAGGCGCAGCAACGGTCGGGACTTTCAACTATGAAAGTCCTCATGTCTCTCATGTTCCTCACTTCAAGGATTTGGTATATGTAGGTTTGAGTTGAGCATCATGAGGAAATATTTCCTTAGTATTACCTCGACCCCATTTAACAGTACGGTGTTCCTATGAATCAAGAATGAAGAAAATGAAATAGAAAGAGTAAATCTTCAAGCTTCAAAGTATTCAGAGCATTTTCTTCGGAACACACCGAATTCCTCATCTTCAATGTCTTCATGAGAAATAGCAATTTCTTCGCTATCAAAGTCTTCAAGGAATGATCAAAGTCTTCACCCGAAGACATACATTTTTAGGGGTCGATATTATTCGAATAACTCAAACTCATCAGCGACTTATAGAGCATGTGTACACTCACAAACATATCAGTCTCTTAACCTATAAGTCTTCAATCCACCAAAATCACTAAGGGGCACTAGATGCACTTACAAAAACAGGTTTTACTACACATGATACCATGCATGTTGTTGTTAGAACTGTTTAAAATTATTTCATTGAGAGTTGTTTGCATGAAACATTATTATTTAGAATAAAAATTTGTGAATTATAACTAAAATTTAATTTGTTGTATTTGATTATTCTATATAATATTTATTAAATATGAGTAGAATGCATGATGCATGTTAATGTAGGTATTTTCCCATGCATGATGGCATGATGAGATGACATAGTTGCATTTGGGAGAATTGAAGTTAGTGAAGATCAATTATTTAGTTCAAGCATGATGACATGGTGAGGTGGTATACTTGCATGTTAAGAGGATTAGAGTTAGTGGAGATTAACTCTAGTAACATGCACCGTATATATAAACACACACACCCATTTAGGTATATATGATAAAAATAAATTGAAACGGAGGCAAAAGCTTTGCCTCGTCTCGTTAAGTAAGAAGAAGTTTATACAAACGTCCAAGCTTACAGGATCACACGGATCTAATGGAAACAAAAGGAACCACTCTCCCGGAAATAAACTGCTCAAAATTTTAGCCACGGCAATGACCCACGTCTTGGCCTCGTCCTTCATTATTGCCACCACTCTCGTGGTCGAAGATTCCTTGTTACAGAAGACCATAGCATTTCTTGTGTTCCAGATTTCCCACCACACAAGCATTTGCAGCTAGATTCCCGCCTTTCTAGAATAGCCGGGTCGTCCATCATTGGCGGACCACCATCGCTTGACTGTTTGCGGATCACTCCATGAGGGCGTTGCACACTGTATCCCCATCGAATCATAAATCATGTTCCAGACTCTTATGGTGTAACGACATTTAAACAGAAGATGGGATGCTGATTCTGGCTCGCTTTTGCACAACTGAGAGAGGTTGCAGATTTGCCACCCTCCGCGTTGCAATCTGTCGGAAGTCCATATTCTATCTTGAAGAACTAGCCAAGAGAAGAATTTACTCTTGGGGGGTGGCCAAATCTTCGAGACCATTCTCGTCATTTGGAGTTAATCAAACCCATAAACTGCATCCGGTAAGCAGTGGCCGCTGAGTAGCAACCATCATTGGTGAATTTCCAACGAACGGTATCTTTAATGTCCGGAATGAGGTTGATCTCTTAGGTTTTGCACAAAAGGTCAAAGAATTCCTGGGTAATGTTTACAGAGACCCCCCCCCTTCCATGTTGGTTTGGCGGATCCAATCATTATTAATCATTGCCTTGGCAACATAGAAGTTTGTTCGCTTAGATAGGACGAAGATGCCCGGAGCGATGCCCTTTGGTTTTTGACTAGAAAGCCAAGGAGTGTGCCAGAAACTGGCCTTCTTGCCATTGCCAATAGTGATCACGGTGACCGTGAAGAATAAACATTTGTGTTTGTCATCGCACGGAGTTTCGTAGCCAACCCATGCCCTTTGAGGATCCATCCAAGAAAACCAAAGCAAATGGAGGCGAAGCGCCCTTGCAAATTTTTCCATATCAAGGATTCCGAGACCTCCAAGAGAGGTTGGGCGACATACCATTTTTTAATTTACCTTGCACTTCCCACCTGAAACGTGATCGATTCCAGCCCATAGAAAAGCCCTCTGAATCTTGGTTATACTCGCATTGATTCCATGTGGAATGACAAGCACGGTGATGAAGTAGATCATGACTGAAGTTAAGACTGACTTGGCAAGGCAGGACCAGCCCGCTGCGTTAATGTTGTTTCCTTCCGAAGGAGGAAGCTTGGGCGCCACCTTGTCCACCAAAAATTGTCAGTCGACCGTCTTTAGTTTGTGGGTGGATAGCGGCAGGCCAAGATACCGAAGAGGGAATCCCATACAGTTGGCAGGAAAATTGTGGAGGATATCATAGAGGTCAATGTTACCGCGACGGATCGGAGCCACGATGCTTTTTAGAGGGTTCGCCACAAGACATGTAACCTCTCCAAAAGTTTTCAAAATACCCGCCAGCTGCTCTATATCCTCTTTGATGGGGGCGACAAAGATGGCTGTGTCGTCAGCATATAAAGAGGTGCGTAAGGTCGTGGCACGGCCACGCAATCGATGTCGTATTCCTAGATCTGTTGCTTTGGTGAGCAATTGCTGCACGAGATCGATGGCAATGACAAAAAGCAAAGGGGATAGCGGATCACCCTTACACAACCCCTTACCGAGCTTAATGGGGTATAATGGAACGCCATTCAAAAGCACCCTCTAAGATGATGATGCCCAAAGGGCCGGTACACTATTCCTAAATCAGGGAGGGAATCCTCTACGTTGTAGCAAGTCTAGCAAAAAGTTTCAGCAAATTCAATCAAATGTTTTCTGAATGTCAAGCTTGAAAAGGAAGGACGGCGTGTTTGTCATGTGTGTGGACGTCGAGTGAACCCTCATACAAGCAATAAGTTGTCATGAATACTTAATTATAGTCTTGATGAACACCCTTTGCGTCCTGAAAACCAGACCGTTTATGAAAGGGGCTAACCGAATGGTCATGATCTTGACAATAATTTTGACAAAAGCGTGAATAAGGCTTATTCAACGGAAATCTGCAATGTCCCCCGTCATTCCTGTATATATGATAATTCCCGTAAAGACACACCGAACAACTAGTGTGATGCAGTTAGTGGGGGAACAATTCTCGGTTTGTCCTTACGGGAATGATAATTCAAACAATTCTCTTGAGAATTTTCTAAACAAGTATGCTAAAGTAAGATACTTGTTTACTCTTTTCTCCAAGCTTCTCAACACATGTGAGGCCACTACCACCTGACTGGGAGCCTTTGTACCGTTGTACTGTTAAGTATCCCGCTGTCACCTCCCAGCGTTGCAACCTAGGCTGCCATGATCTTGCATGGATTTGCCACGACTCTGCAGGGTTTCTTCTGACGGAGAAAACATATTTATGGATCGGCGATTACCAAAGTACAACGAAATAACATCGAAATACAGCTAACTATATATCACATTGTCCGGTAAGAATAATATACCACGCCATATGATACACTGCTAATGCACAATCTGCTACGTACATAGAGGTAGAATCACGTCCACCATCTCCATTCGCTGGTGGCACCAAATGCTTAAATTCATTATCATATATTGCCCAATGGGAGTGATAACTTAGAAGGGTGATATTTGCTTGGTGCATCTTTATTGGAGAGCTAAGTTAAACAACTCTCTATGTATCGTCGTTGAGAAACTAGTAGAGTATATGCTCAAAAGAAGATATTTGTGCAGGAAGACATTAGCTAGTGCAGCTTTAGCAGAGGTTAGCGTGAACAACTCTTCTTCTGAAGCACATAAAAACAAGTATGTTAAACTGTTAAAGTGCAGATATTTGACACAGGAAGATATTGACTCCATTCTGAATAGTTTTAAAAAGAACGCCATGTTTGAACCAAGATATTTGCAAAAGGAAGATGCTTGTGCACCTTTTATGACAGGGAAGATATTAGCGAGTGTGTGTATACCCGAACAACTCAGGTCTTTAATACTAAATAGAAGTTCAGATCAGAGTTGAGAGCAACGTACTACTCCCTCGGTTTTAAATATAAGACATTTTAGACATTCCATTATAAACTAGATACGGATATACATAGATATATTTTAGAGTGTAGATTCAATCATTTTACTTCGTATGTAGTTTATAGTGTAATCTTTAAAAGATTTTATATTTAGGAACAGAGGGAGTACTTGTTTTGATGCACTCTTTCTCTCGTCGTTTTTAGGCTTAACAGCTTGGCGCAACTTTACGGAACGGATAACCTAAACAACCATCCATTCTCGGTGGTTTACAAAACTAATTACCTAATCTCTTGGCTAAAACGGCTCCTGGATGTGACATGGCCAATCACTCTACTATACCTCCATGCGCACTTGAATCCAAAACCTTGGATTCAAGATATACCTGGAAAGCGCATGTAAAATGAACATAGCACTACCGCTACTAACTATCGATCACTGTCTTGCTTTAGCGTGTGCACGCACTAGCCACTTGCCATCTTAAGCACTCCGAGGTACAAGGTGTACGGTAATAAACTCCCCACATGGATCATACCAAGAAACTCATGAAGGGCATTTCAGATCGGTGTTAGTCATGAATCACGGTGCCATGTAGGATGCCGTGGCAGATCCTTCTGTGGCACAGAAACAAGGCGCACGCTTTTTGGACATGAAGTATCTGCTCCCGGGTGCACATCAGCATATGCGGAAAATAGCAAATTAAATTTAAAAATCTGGAAAAATTACAACACACATGTACGTAGGATCGTTCCACTCCCGTGCAGAATTTTATGAAGAAATATCATTCGATGTGCTAAAAAGAAAATCAGTAATCTAAAATTTCATTTTTGAAGCATTTGGGCTGCTTGTTTTTCTTTCCCGAAATTTCTGTGAATGTTATCGCTTCATGAAAGTTCATACGTAGAAAAAATTCTGGAGAATTGTTGTCAAAAAACAAATTTGGAATATTTGAATTTTGTTTTTCCATTTTTTAGAATTTACTGTTCATCCGGGTGCATATGCACTTAGGAGCAAAGGGGCACTTTTGCACATTTTTGCTCTAGTTCTTCGTGGGGTATAGTGGGGACGTGTGCCACGCACTGGTAGAAAAACACTTATAGGATTTTTACAATTAGCAGTATCCTCGTCAATATGGACGCTCTTACTAACTTGTTTTTTTTGGGATGACCCTCCTACTAACTTGCCTAAGAGCATTTCCAATAGCCGTTTTGTTTTGATTCTTGCATAATTCCAACTACGAAGTGCTTGACACACATGATGGCCTAACTCTCATTCATGGCAAAGTGATCATCAACTAGGTCAGCCAGAATACCGTATGCCAACATACGCAAAGCGCCTGTCATCTTTTGAAAGGTACTATGTCCGAGTTCGTCAGTTTCTCTGCAATGCGTCTGAACAACTCGGTGCTCATCCTAAACCAACGCCTGAAGTGGGACTCGAGGTATGTGGAATTCTCCACAAAATAGTGCCTCATCAATCTGTTGTAGGCATCAATTTTATCCCACCAAATTTTCTGCCGACCCATAACCGAACCATCGTGCTTCGTCTTTTTGTTGATGTGCATAGCTAGGATCATTGCAAGGTCCTCCTCCTGTTCAATATCAAATTCTTCTTCGGAAGAATCACATGACGAACTCATCTACAATATTGAATTTAAACTAGTCTAAAAACTATAAAAACATGCACCAAATTCATGTAAAAAAGGTGAAGTTGAAGCAATACATGCCTTGCAAGCGTTTTGTCGAACACCTTGTGGGCGTCGAGCGGCAGTGCGCGGCCATACGCCGTTCATCGGAGGAATGTCGCGCGTGAGGGGCGTCGGCGGCTAAAGGGAGACGGAGGAAGCAGCGGCGGCGCAGGGATAGGCCGGGGAAACGTCGTCGGGTCGCCGGAGCAAATGTGCTGGCGCCAGCGCCTAGATCTAGTGATGGCTGGAAGCCGTGCGTGAGTCGTCGCTGTCCAGGACGTGGGAGCGAGCACTCGAAATAAGGGACAAGCGATATCGTTTCGTCCTGCGCGCTGAACCATTTATGCCCCAGTGCGTTTTTTTACGCCTTTGAAGTGTGTGGAATGACTGGGCGAACATTACCAGCAGCCTGCTGGAAAAATACGAACGCTGCAGTACTGTGAGAGTTAGGGGCGTCCAAGACAAACGCTGCCAGTGTCATGTCAAGTAGCAGTGTATAACTCTACCCGAGCGTTGCTAATGTGAGATGCCTAACACCCTGTGTACCGACGTGCATGGGTGGGTCTTAAAATCTTGTGGCGTTTTTGGGAACGCTGCTAACTCACATTTTCTAGTACTAGCAAATATGTCCGTCCGTTGTAACGAGAAAAAACTATTAGATTATGCAGGTGTGGTAAATATAAAAAAGTATGATTTCATAAACAAAAAATTGATGCTCATCGCGACTTGATTTTTTAAGGCGTCACAACATAATATTTTGTGGCTGAGCAAACTGCATTTACGGACCCTGCCTGAGCTATACTGATGAATGATGTGCCTCGACTTAACTTAGCGTAGCGGTGCTTACCATAACCAGTATTCTGATACGAGAATAAACATAATTGTGTACAAAACTAACCCATAAAAAGTTGTGTCAATTTGGTTGGGCTCAGCGTTGTACAAAACACGAAAACCTTTTTTTACCTAACGCGAGGGATTAAAAAAACATAAAACGACCTCCAAAGATCTCGTAATAAAACCTATGTAAGCGACATTTAGTTTTGTTCATTATTTACGGATGTGTTTTAATTTTTGCGAACATTTTCTAAAAATAGATGGAGATGTTTTTCAAATTCCTGAATATGCTTTGAATAGCGTATCATTTTTAAATTTTTGAACATTTCTTACTTCATGAAAAATTATTTGAAATTGTGATTTTTTTATAATGTGTGAGCAATTTCTGAACTCATGAACTTTTTATGATTTTCCGAATATTTTTCTGAATTCAGAAATGGTTTATCATTTTTCTACTTTTTTCAAACTCGCAGCTTTTTGATATGCAAAGGTCTAAATAAAATCATAAAATGACCTTTACAGATCTCCTAATAAAACCTTTATGTAAGCGACAGTTCGTTTTGTTCATTATTTATGGATGTGTATTAATTTTTATGAAGATTTTTTAAAAGATGATGGACAAGCTATTCAAATTCATGAATATGTTTTGATTACTGGATAATTTTATACAAAAATCATGATCATTTAGTATTTCATTACAATTTATTTGAAATCGTGATTTGTTTTATAATATGTGAGCAATTTTCGAACTCATGAATATTTTATGACTTTTTGAATATATTTTTCGAATAAACAAACAGTCTTTGCTTTTTTCTACATTTTTTATACTCATAATTTTTTGATACTTTGTTCTTTTGAAATCTGGAATTAACTTAGAGAAGAAAAAGAAATGAATATTTTCAAACTCATTAATATTTGATGACTTTTTGAATATATTTTTCGAATACACAAACAGTTTTTGCTTTTTCCTACATTTTTTATACTCATAAATTTTTGATACTTTGTTCTTTTGAAATCTGAAATTAATTTAGAGAAGGAAAAAAAGAAAAAAAAAATACAAAACAGAGGCGCCCTGACCTAGGATCGAACCCTAGTCTCGAGTGTGGAGGTTTGAAGCGTTAGCCGTCGCGCTACTCATCGATTCTTGTACTGCTATTGTATCGGACGGTATAACAACAAAGAACGGCGCCGACTTCTTAAATCTGAAAAACGAACCTTTTTTTTTACTTACGAGTGGCATTGATGGGTAATTTCAGTCAACTATGGGGATAATTTAAATGACGGACGACCAGAAACCGTATTTGCTTTATTATTAGGGAGAGATTTACTTCGTCCGAAATTATTTGTCACACAAATATATAAAAATAGATATATTTAAAACTAAAATATATTTAGATACATACATTTATATGATAACTATTTTCAAACGGAGGGAGTAGGGTTTAACTCCGGTGAAACGCTGCTATATGTTGTGTCCGATAGTACATTTTTCTAACACTACGAAATTATAAATTAAACATGGGAAGTATCGTTTTCAGAACCCGTTTACATTTTCTTAAAAATATGAAAAATGTCATAATGTTTGAAATGTCTCATAAAAATTTAGTAGTTTATAAAATTTCGAATACAAAACATCGATAATTCTGTTTAAAATAATAAAATGCATGAATACTACGAGGATCAAGCGCCCCTGTTACGTACACTAGCAGCGTCTATTTGGAAGTGCACGCTACTAAATTAATTTCTACATTCAATCCCTTTGAAAATTCAAAACATAATTAAATAGATGCATAAGTGTACATATAACTATGAAATGGTGCTTATGATATGCCAACAAACTTTTGAAGTGAAATATATGACAACACTACCATCTCTCTCTTAAAACAGGCACACTTTTCAAAATTCTTCGAATTACCGATGGTGAAACCTAGTTTCGACTTAGAAGAAATCTATGTTAAACTTTGATTTAATACTTTCTATTTTAAACCACTAATTCAACTGGTTATATAATGACATGGTGGTTGAATAGGGGCAAATATGAATAACGACCAATCGCTTGTCTATTGTGGTTCAAGAGGGCTTTAGGTCGAAGAAAGTATGTTAGTATGAAGAATAGATGATTTCATAACGTGTTGGCTTCTTACATGATATATATGGATGTGACTAACAAATATCTGATCTACTCTTTTATTTTCCTAAGATCATCCCTTGCTTCGCAAGGATCGAGGTCCTTGAGATGCTACAAGTTGTACTCAAGCAACCAACCATAATTGAGTCCAACCTTTAAACCGAAGAGCACTTCAATTTTTTGGTTTTAATATAAAATGAAAATGATCAAACCTTCTCACTTGTCATTGGTGGCAAAAATTGGCCAACGATATGAGCTAGATGTTGAGATGAGGATCGATATGCACCTCATCATCGGTCAAAAGTAAAGCCATATGTGATAAGAACTATGTTTATGGGGCCCACCACCTCCTCATTTGATAAAGCCCATATGCAGTGTACCATGGTATAATTTATGACCGAGTGTCTCCACGAGTCTTCTCCTCCACACAATGGGCATGCATTCATAGTTGACATATTTCTCTTATGTACATGTCCGTCGTCGACAGCGAGTGACGTGTTAATCTCCACATAAATACATTTACCTTGGAAGGAACCAAAAAATCCATAGAAAAGACCATGCTTTTTCTTTTCTTGAATTATCAGACACACTACTAGTACGTCTCCAATGTATCAATAATTTATGAAATATACATGTCATATTTACTTATGTTTATAATATTTTTATATGATTTTAATGCACTTTATATGATTTAATTATAACTAACCCGAATCGACGTTGCTTTTAGCAAAATTACCGTGGTGTTTTTCATATGGAGAAAATGAATGTTCTCGAAGTCGCTCGAAACTTTTTGACATTTTTTTCTGAAACATATAAAAAATACTAGAGCGAAGAACCACCGGAGGGGGGCATCAGGTGCCCCCAAGCTAACAGGAGGCGGCCACCCCACTCAGCGCACCCTCATGGTTTGGGACCACCGCATGGCTCCGTTTAGCGTGATTTCAATGCTGAAAAATCATATAAATCCCCAAAACCCCAAAATTTAACCTAGAACTTCCGCTCCGCCGTCGCAAGCCTATATACCAAAGAAATATCATCCGAAGCCGTATCACTACAAGAAATATGTCAACTAACGACCTTATGACAGTGACGCTCGCAGAAATGGTCGTAAATCTACAACCATTTGAGACCAATTGGACGTAAGATGTCTTGAGGGGTCCTAACCCTGAAAACTAACGACCATTTTCATTATAAAGGTCATAACTTCCTTACTGGAAATGGTTGTAAAGTGGATAGCCCTGGTCCGCTGCCTAATTTGTAGCTAATTATGACCAATATAGGTGGTCATAGCTATGACTAGGTGCCACATCATTAGTTTTGCCGACGTGTCATGTCCATGTATTAATTTTTGCCCTAGTTTGTGAAGCAACCTACAATTCTGTCATTCCAAAAATTCTCGAAAAATTCTCATTAATACTTTGGATCATATATTCCTCAAATATGTGAAAACCCTTCCTTCCATATTTCGAAAATAATTCAGCAATATTTATTTTCCTATTATGTTCAGAATGGCACTTTGTGAAGGAAGTGTTATATCTATTTTTTTTTATTGCCCTCAAAAATTTTGGGCACTCTTGACTATCCAAGTCATTGCCTCATGAAAACTTTCGTATCCATTTGCCTAGTAAATCTTTCTCAGCACTTTGTGAAGGAAGTACTAGCTAGGAATATCCTGATGAGTTAAAAAAATTCCACATCTTCTATATGCCAAAAACATAGCTCTCAACAAAATTTCAGCCCCATCTAACAATCCATGTGAGCTCATCATCCAATCTTTTTTCTGGTAATATTTTCAGTTTGTGAAGCAACTACATTTTATATTGCTTTATAGTTGATGAAAGATTACCACGGAATGAAACTGACCATATAACCTCACTACACCAAATTTTAGCTCATTTAATTTAGCCAGTTTCCCTCAATATTTTTCCCAATATTCTGTTCACTAGAGAGCATTGTGAAGTAAGTACAATTTTTTATCCAAATTTTATGAAATTTTTACAGTGCCTTAATGTGCCAAAATTATCATCCTCTTCCAAATTTCAGCTCAATCCAATCATCTATGTGAGCCCAGTTTCAATTACCATTTTTTGTCAAGATTGACACATTGTGAAGGAAGTGTCACTTTGGCATGTCCAAATGGTATAATTTGTTTACAGTGCCTTCATATGCCCAAATTAACATCATACATCAAATTTCAGTTCAATCCATTCATTCATTTGATCCCAGCTTCAACATCCATATTTCTGCACAGTGTCGTACTTTGCAAAGCAAGTGCCACCTAGGTTCATCCATTTGAGCTAAATTTTGCCAAGAGAGTCTCCTTAGTAGATGATCATACTCAGCCAAAATTTAGGCCCATTGTCTATGTGCATTACCCGCACCGCTAATCAAACACTTGGCTGTTAGTTCATGTTTGAACTTAGTTCAGTCTCCTTGTGAGATTCTTCTATTGTATTCTTCTTCCTAACACCTACCGATGGATTGTTCAACCCACCAGACATGCCTATTCCACCAAGAACGTGAGGTAACGCAACGGTGAGGCGGTGACCATGCGGCTGCCATGCAAGTGTACGCGCTCTGGAGTTGGGGGCCCTCGACCACCATCAAAACCTAGACGTCAAGCCACCACACCATGTATTTCTAATAAAATACATACTTATGTACCTATAAATTATTTTTAGTAAAAATAAAGAGCAAACTATAATATAGCTGTAGTTTAAATTTAACCTGCTTCCAACTGAATCGATATAAATTTGTCTTTTTCACAAGAGGTCGATAAAAGATTTTAACACCCGACCATTTTGTCAATTGTATATTAAATATGGTCTAGTATTTTAGAAAATGATTTGGTACAATTTTTGAAACAAATATATGGTAGGTCCTTCACAAAAAACTCATTTTGGACACTTGAAAAATGGAAAATGATTTTTTACATACAAGGAAAATGAAAACTTCCTTAATCAACATTGTTTGTCATTCCAATACGCACACTTGTGCACAATATGAGATCATTTGAACAAACTATGCTATGAATGTGGCCATAAGATTGACCATTCGGCTTGAAAGCCATGAATCTTCACACATGATAGCTTATTTTCCAAGAACACTTTTTAAAAATAATTGCCGTATTACAAGTTTATTATTTTTTCTCGTAACTTTGTCACATATAATGAAACAATGCCAAGGTTTTCCAATTTTTTTATTTTTTCATGCCCATTTCAAAATGCAGTAAAAAAAGGAGGGTATGACCGTTCCTAGCTAATGGTTGAATCTTGAAAAACTTTTGGTGTTTCTATGATGAAATTGATATTTGTGCACCTAGAAATGATTTTTGGAAAAAAAATAGCAAACTATAGTGCAGCTGCAGTTTAAATTTGACCCGATTCCATCTGAGTCGACGAAAATTTGTCCTTTTCACGAGAGGTGGATAAAAGCTTTTGACACCAAACCATTTGGTCAATTGTATATTAAATATGGTCTAGTATTTTATAAAAATGATTTCGTCCAATTTTATAACAAATATATGGTAGGTCCTTCACAAAAAAATCATTTTGTGTACTCAAAAAATGGAAAATAAATTTTCGTCCAAAGAAAATGAGAAATTCCTTAGGAAACATTGTTTGTCATTCCAATACGTAGCCTTGTGCACAATATGAGATTGTTTGAACAAATTATGCCATGAATGTGGTCATAATATTGATCATTTGGCTTGGAAGCAGTGATTTTTCACACATGATAGCTCATTTCTGAGAACATTTTTTAAAAATAATTTTCGTATTACAAGTTTATTATTTTTCCTGCTAACATTGTCACATATAATGACACAATGCGAAGCTTTTCCAATTTTTTGTTTTCTTGAATTTTTCATGCGCATTTCAAAATGTGGTCAAAAGGCGGGTATGACCGTTTCTAGCTAGTGGTTAATCTTGGAATTTTTTTAGTGTTTCTCCGATTAAATAGATACTTATGTACCTAGAAATTATTTTTGGGAAAAATAAAGAGCAAACCATAAGGCAGCTGCAGTTCAAATTTAACCCGCTTTCAACTGAATCGACAAAAATTTATCTTTTTCATGAGAGGTGGATAAAAGCTTTTGACACCCAACAATTTCGTCAATTGTACATTAAATATGTCCTAGTATTTTAGAAAAATTATTTGGTCCAATTTTGCAACAAATATATGGTAGGTCCTTCCCAAAAAACACATTTTGGGCACTCAAAAAATGGAAAATGAGTTTTCTGTACAAAGAAAATGAAAAGTTCCTTATGCAACATTGTTTGCCATTCCAAGATGTACCCTTATGCATAATATTATATCATTTTAGCAAACTATGCCATGCATGTGGCCATAAGATTGATCATTTGACTTGAAAGCCATGAATCTTCACACATGATAACTCATTTTTGAGAAGAAAAAAAATTAAAATAATTGTAGTATTAAAAGTTTATTATTTTCCTGGTAACTCTTTAACATGTAATGACACAATGTCAAGGGTTTTCAATTTTTCAATTTTTTAAGCTTTTCATGCCCATTTCAAAACGTTGTCAAAACGGGGGGAATGACCGTTCCTAGCTAGTGGTTGAATCTTGGAAAACTTTTGGTGTTTCTCTGATTAAATAGATAATTATGCATCTAGAAATTATTTTTGGAAAAACTAAAAAGCAATCTATCAAGCAATTGTAGTTCAAATTTGACTTGCTTCAAGCTCAATCACAGGAAATTTGTCTTTTTCACGAGAGGTGGATCAAAAGATTTTGACACCAAACCATTTGATCAATTGTACATTTAATAAGACTTAAACTTTTAGAAAAATGATTTGGTACTATTTTGTAACAAATATTTGGTAGGTCCTTCACAAAAAACTCACTTTGAGCACTCAAAAAATGGAAAATGGATTTTTCATGCAAAGAAAATGAAAAGTCCCTTTGGCAACATTGTTCGTAATTCGAAGATGCAAGCTTGTGTACTCCAAGAGATCATTTTTGGATTTTATCATGTGAAAAATTAGAAGCAAAACATTAGAAAAAATACAATTGCATATGCTTAATTTTGATTGGTGGAATTGGTTGCGACACGGATCGATGACATGGCATCCATCCATCCATCACGCGCCCATCCAACAACCAAGCTTCTCTCCAGAAACAGAAACCCTAAGCACCCACCCACCCTTTCAATCTCTCCCACACTCCAGATCCAATCGAGATGCCCCGTCGCCCCACCTTTGTCTCGCTCGTCTTGTTTCCCCTCCCTCCCACCCGTGATTCCCACCACCGCCGCCGCCACCCACCGTCGACCTCGTCTCCACCACCCACCCTATACCCTTCCCCTCGCCTTTACCCCTAGATCCACTAGCCTAGGAGTAGCCATGGCGTCCCTCCTCCTTCTGTGCTAGGGTTAGGGTTTGCGGCGTCACACTAGAGGAGATTGAGCCCGCCAAGTACGACATGACGTCGGTGTGCGGCCGACGGAGGGACATGGAGGACTCTGTTTCCCTTCGGCCTGAGTTCTTCCCCGGCCACCACTTTTTCGGGGTCTTCAACGGCCATGGCTGCTCGCATGTGAGTACCTGCTGTTACGTCTTAAATGTATTGACTTTTCCAAACACTTTTGCTATTGTTTTGGCCTCATTCTTGCATGATTTGAATGAAACTAACCCGGACTGACACTGTTTTCAGCAGAGCTGCCTGTATGGTTTTCTTTTGTGCAGGAAGATGGATATTTAGACGTCCCGAAAAATTCCCATAAAAGAGAGAGAAAATCCATGCACTGGGAGGAACCTTGGGCCAGAAGATGGGCCAGAGGGGAGCCACAGGGCCCCCAGGCGACCTGTGGGCGCGGCCTGCCCCCTGGCCACGCCGGGAGGCCGCCTCGGTGGGGCCCACCCCCTCTGGTGCCCTACTTTGGCTCCTATTTTTACCCGTGATGCAGAAATCCCAGAACATAAGTCGTTTTGCAAGTTCTCGACGTGGAGCTGCCGCCACCCTTGGTTCTTCTTCGGGAGAGCTAATCTGGAGGCAGTTTTGGCCTCCAGAGAGGGTAAATCGTCGCCATCGTCATCACCATCACCACTCCATCATCCTCCCATGGCTTCCCCCATCATGTATGAGTAATTCCCCCTACTGTAGGTGAAGGGGATGGGAGAGATTGGATGAGTTAGATCATGTAATAGTTCGTCGGATTGTTGGGGGCATGTTGCCTATCATCTACTATGGTGTTTATCATCGTTGCTACTACTTGTTACTCTTAATGCTTGTCACTTTGGACCCGAGTGCCATGATTTCAGATCTGAATACCTTATGTTTTCATGAATATATTTGTGTTCTAGATCCTATCTATGAGTAGTATGCACCTATTATAGTCCGGAACCGGTGATCCCAATGGTGACAGCTTGGGACACCAAAGGGGTTAGATTATAGTTTGAGGATTTCAAGTATCCATTGATTGTTAATGCATTGTTCCGGTGATCTTTGACACGAGCACCTTAATCTCCATAAGTTCCTTTTGGCCCCGTTTATAGCGGGATGATAGGACAAAAGATGTTGTGCAAGTTCTTATTGCAAGCATGCACGACTACCTTGGGATACATGCCTAATGTTTGATATATTCCTAGATGATCATTACTTTTCTATGTGCCTTGCCCCAAATGAAATACATGATATCTCTCATCCATGACCAACCATCCATCTCCTTAGCCTACAGTGTTTTAATATTGCTAGTCACAAGTTGTTTTTCTTTCGCTGTTTTACTTCCGTTGCCTTGCCACTATTATTTCCGTTGCCACCATCACTTCCATATCACCGTTGCTACAAATATTTCGTGGCCAAGCAAGTATATTTCAGGTGCGGTTGAATTGAAAACTCAACTGTTAAAGCTTATAATATTCTTTGGCTCCCCTTGTTTGGAATCAATAAATTGGGTTATCTTACCCGTGAAAACTGTTGCGATCCCCTACACTTGTGGGTTATCGCCTGCCTACACATCCCTACTTCTTCTGATCTACTTTCGGTTTGACTCGGGAGTAAATATTCATCGACTGAATTGCGTGTGCGTGTAGGTTGCAACGTCGTCAACATCATCAACGGACGACTGTCGGCAGTGGCGTTGTATTTAAGGCCGCCTGCACCACTCCACTATCCACTCCCCACTCTTTCACCAGGGAGAAAAGATCCAGCCACAACAACGGTTCCACTCTTCGAGATCTCAGCTCCTGCAATGCCTCCATGGGCGCCAACCCCCGTGTTGCCGCTCTTCGTCCTCCTCATGCTGCTGCTGCTGGTGCGGGGCAGAGGAGTCCATGGTGCCATCACCATCGGCAGCCTGGACATGGACATGGACATGGGGGTGGAGGCGGAGCAGATGGGCTCGGAGGCGGCGCACGGGCGGCTGCTGTGGGAGACCGGCGGCGGCGGTCGGAGGTACATCAACTACGACGCTCTGCGGGGGGATGCGGTGTCGTGCTCTAGGCCCGGCGTGCCCTACTACAACTGCCGGGTTGGCACCACCGCCAACCCCTACACCCGCGGCTGCGACTCCATCACCCATTGTCGCGACGACGACCCTTCCTAGGTAACAAGTAATTCATTGCCAAAGCTGCCGGATTCAGAGAGCTGCTGCTGCTGTTGCTCGTTTTGTGTGTGTGTGTTTTGCTTGCTGGGTCAGAGTAGTAGGTGGAGTATTTTGCTGGATCATATCATCAGTCAGTCAATAATATAATGTGTGTGTGTGTGTATGTAACTAAGATTCGATTCCAACTCCCAAGATATTATTACACGGAGTTAAGAACCTGGATAATATGTCGTGTTATATTATAGAAACTTCCCTCGTAGCAATTGGTGGTCAAATGTACTGTATCCAGACAATTCATGTATGTTTTTTTGCTGGTAGCAAGCTGTGCTAATAAAGATTTGATTGCACAGCCATGCGTTGTTCTAACCGTAGTTTGATTCGCTTTGACCAGCCGGATCGCCCCGACTTGCTGGAGCGGATCCAAGCTGATGGAGGGCGCGTCATCTTATGGGACGACGCCCGCATCTTCGGCGTGCTCGCCATGTCACGGGCCATTGGAGACAGCTACCTGAAGCCATTCGTGATACCCGACCCAGAGGTGAGGGTCCTGGAGAGGAAGGACGGCACGACGGCCTGTGGGACGTGATGAGCAACGTCAAGTACGGTGTACTTGGCGGCCGCACACCAACGTCACACTTGGCAACCATGGTGAGTAGCATTGCTATGCATCGAGGGGAGAGGATTATATCATGTGCATTTTTATCTCTGATACATCAATATAACTAGCTGGCATGTGCTCTAAAAGTTACATTACAAGGACGCAGGCTCACTATGCGTTGTGTTAGTATTCTGGCACTTACCAACAGTGTTGTATTCATTGTTGAGGCCTAGGCATTTACCATCCATTTGGTTACGAGCCAAATTATAAATTCATGGTATAATGCTGTTATTTTCAATATCAAATTGCCAAAAGATAATGCAACATTAATATGTTTTGGCGCCACGCACTTTAGTGTAGGTCGCCCAATACATTTCTCCCACCAATTATAAGTTAATTAGGATAAGTATCACTAGCTGCATAAACATAGTTTAGTTTCTTACTTTCCTTAGCAAACAGCTTTTGACTTTTGAACCATCGTATCATTTAGGAGCATTGTATAATTTCAGATCTCACATAATGATATATGTTATGTTGGTAACAGGGACCACACTTTCAATGTTACAAGTTCATACCAGGCACCTGCTTACAGCATGAGAAATGACTGCTGCAAGGGAGCGTGCAAGGTTGGAGTACCTTAGTTTCAGTGTGAAAACTATTTTAGGATCATTATTTTACTATTAAATTAAATTGCTACTCTTAATGATGAATGGTTGAGTTTTTAAATTTGAAGCAGCACCTACTTTATGGTCTTGTAGTGTTTAAAACTGATAATGATGATGCATTGGTCCATTGGCCTTGTTTTTTAATGCATCTATATGATGTAGTTGATAGGCCTTGATGTGAACCTCTCAAGTTTATGTTTCCTTGTCTGTAGGTAACTTGTCATTTTTATTGGCAAGCCTCTATGAATTTATTAGAATTTTTCTCCTATTGTTGTGTACATTATATGTGATAAACATGTCTATTACCGAGGATGTATAATGTAGAAGTATAGAAACCTTAAATTCAAGCTACTGTTGTACCATGCTCAATATATATTATTATAGAATAGTGTTCTACAAAAGGCTGAAACACCATGGTCTCAGTCATTTGTAGGAAGTTGAAACACTATGGCTGATATTTCTTACACTTCACTGTTTTATTTGTTTTTTCTAATTTTATTTTGTGGATACTAAATTTGCAATTGTATGCCCTTTGTAAAAAAATGCATTCTACAAGCATGTCTCTATCTATGATATTCTGCACCACTGAAAGGTTGATATATTGAATAAATTTGGTTGTTGGCAGGTAATCCTTTTCCCTGCCACGTTTAGTTACATCACTCTGATGCCCATGAAGGGTGAGATCTTGGTCGGCACTATGGAGAAGACCCTTGAAGCCTGGTGTGTTCCTAAAATCAGGACTAATAGAAACTATTTGTCAAAGGGCACTTATAGAGCTTGTGGTTGTGATTACATTTGTAGAAACTTGTAGAGCTTGTGGATGTGTTTACACTTCTAGAGCTTGTGGTTGTGATTACCATTTTATCTAAGTTATATGATGTAATAGGCTTAGTTTGGTTGTTATTTGAAGTATTATGTGCTCTTTTTGTCTGTTTTGATTTGAATATTGGTTATTTATTTATTGGTGAATTGAAAACATGAATCCTCATACTAGAACCTGATAATCAGGACCCATTTGAGTATTGGACCCATATTTAAAAAAAACTGGAACCATTGGGCCAGAAAGGCCACACCCCAAAAAAACTGAAATATTGGGCCAGGCCCATGTAGCCGACCAGAATGATAAAAAATGATAATTAAAAAGGCTGAATTAATGGGCTCGGCCATCTAAAACATCAAACTGAATCGGGCTCATTCTTATGAATGACCAATCGAATTGGTCATAACTTTGCCACGTCAGCTTGCCACGTTGGATCCGACGTGGCCTGGGCAGACAACCAATGACCAAAACAATTGGTCGTAGAACCAACGACCTTTTGTTTGGTCATAAATGTCTTCGACCATTCCAGAAAAAAGGTCGTTATAGTTCATTAGTGACCCTCAACTTTTGACCGTCTGTTTTTGGTCGTAAAAATGTCGCAAATGGAAATCAACGACCATTCGGTGACCAATATTGAAGGTCGCAAGTTAGCATATTTCTTGTAGTGACCCAAAGTCCTACTTGTTCAAAGATCGGCTCCGAGGTGGATTATGGGGACTTTTACGACCCACCCACCACCCACTTGATTGCCACCGTCGAAGATCTAACCGACGCACTGGACTACGCCTTCGAAGAGCTCAAGGATATGGATGAAGAGGCCTACTACCACACCCCCATAAACACAGGGAAGTGGACCGCAACTTCAACTTACGATGTCTACATGGTAGACACGCCTCGCGATCCACACAACGATACACCACAAAATAGTATTGATCCCTATCAAAAGAGGAGGAGAGTGTTAATGTGGCTCTTTTTGTCACACACAAGTTATCATAGGTCTTGTGTGAGCTAAATATTGTGTTATTATTGCGGTTACCACAAGCCAAAAACTACGGGTTCAAACAAGGTAATATGCGTAAAGAGTAAAGAGCATAAAAGTAAATTACTTAAAATAAACTATTGGTTTATGAGTAGCAGAGATTAATCACAATGAAATTCATATCACAGTGTAGATCAAATGTGCTAGTGCACTGGTAATACTTGTTACCTTTTATGTAATTCTACCTCTTCGATCATATGTCCAGCACGTGATTCACGCTTGAACAACCGAACTTCTTTAGGTAGGAATTGTTCTCCTCTATTGTCATGCATCGACGTTGCCATATGCATTTTTTAGAAATTAAGGTTGTAAGCACGAACCAAAGCTTTGTGTGCCATGGATTCCCATTATCCTCATGTTGTCTTTGCTCCTCGTAGATTCCAACACCTGTCACCCGGAGGTCATGATTTGCTGGACAATATGTGTTACATATGTAGGTCTTCAGATCATGTTGTTTGGGACCTTAAATTGGACAAGGCACTAATAACAATATATATAATAGGCAAAAATGAATCTCGCCAATTTCGTACATCTTGCATGCCTATGAAGTATTACTAACGCATGAGAGGGGAATAACCATCAAACACGGAGAATAAATAGAGGGAAATCATATTGATAATATTGCAAGTTACCACAACAGGCTGAATGATTAGTCCGATCTCAATCTCTTATAAAGTACTAATAGAGTTACAAACATGAACCTTACACATTGGAATTTCTCTCTCTAAGGTGATGATGTAGATGAATGGAGGGATGTGTGACGTGGAGATGATCGAAATTGATCTATGTGAATTCCTTCTCTTCTGAATCGCTCTCCTAATTTCTAATGGAGATCTATGACATTCTCCTCTCCTCTTCTACTTCTGCCGCCTATACAGATTCACTCTATATAGAGGAGATGGCGGCGCGCAGCTGGTACGATCGTATGAGCATTGGTGAGCACTACCACGACGTCTTCTCTTATGGTGCGCATGTTAAAAATCTTCCAAAGAGAGGAGTTTTCTTTCGCTGCTCCAATTGATTGGACTTGTCCCATTTCATTTCAAAAGTAATTGGACCTATCAAACAAGTAAGAATACATGGTTTCTTTGTTTTTGAAAGGTATCATTAGTAAAAAAGGCAAAAAATAGTAAAATCTCTTCAATAAACCGATCAAAATACCAAAAGATAAGTGTCAAATTATGGAGCCATTAGGGTGGTGGCCCATGGCCAAAACCGTGAGATAATGACGTGACTGACCTCTCATTCCTCGAGCATCGAGAATCCTTTGGCGATAAACACCTCCACTCTGTCCTTTGGGTTGGGCATCTCCACGCACACCCCACCCACAGGCTCCCTATGCGGCAACATCTCCAGGACGGACCACATAGGATTCTAACGAGTCAAAAGTGACAGCCGCATCAACTTGGAGATGATGGTTGTCTTTGACCTCATATAGAAATAAGCTCCAAGACATAAATTTGTAAGCCAATGAAGTCGTAGTTACTTTGTTAAGATGGGTGTGATATTTTTCATACTTTTTTTATTAAGTGTAACAATTATGGAGATTTGTGGCTTGATTTGAAAAATGTGTAAAGCATGGTTCAGTTATGTTAAGAATTATATAACTATGGTAATTTACTCTTTAGATGTCATGTGTACAAAAGTTGTCATGACTACTTTTTTACACAAACAACTATGTCACTGGCGGGTGCTAATTGCCACATGCCAGTGCCAATAGGTCACCACTACTAATTAATAAGGTAGTGGTAGGTGCCTACCCCAGCAAAACCTTCTATTAATGGCCTTTTCGTCTCAGTCACTGCTAGCCTTTTCTACAGTAGTTGTTCCATGAAATTGTTCATTTTTCTGTCACACATTCATTGTCCCTTAAGAATGCAATTCGATCTTTGCTTAAAGTTCATGATATGATTCCTAGTAAAATTCGTGGCCAAGGATAGGATGGGGTTAGCAACATGAAATGGGAGAATAAAGGGTTGAAGCATTGATCATGAAAGAGTCTCCTTCTACTTATTACATCCATTTCTTCACACATCAACTTCAATTGTTTCTTATTGCCATGGCAAAGGGAAATGAACCATGTGTGTGGTTTATTGGTCATGTTTCGTACTCGCTCAATGGTATTGGATTTTCTTGTAAGCGTCATGATATACTTCGAGATGGTAGAGCTCAAAAGGTTTTGGAAACACTCGAAATGTTTGAGATTGAAAGTGGAAGTGGGTTAAATCAAGATATGCAACTATCTAGGCCCGACAACATTCGATGGGGTTCTTACTTTAGAACATTGTGCACATTGTTAGCATGTACCCCAAAAAATTTAAAGCACTTGATACTATTGGAAATACCCTTCACAAAAAATTGAGTGGACAAGAATGCATGCAGCGGCTCTTGCCTTTGACTCATTTCACTTTGTTTTCATTTTTCACTTGATGCTAGTTATTCTTCATTACAAAAATGTCTAAATTCTTGCATAAGAGAGATCAAGATATAGTTAATGCAATCTCACTTTTTAGTATATCAAATAGTAGAATAAAATATATGAGGTCTCATGGATGGGAATAATTTCTTGCAAAGGTTACATTATTTTGCAATGAACATGGCATTGAAATTCCTCCATTTGAGGATACTTATGTGGCTCGTGGAAGATCGCAACGGTATTATCAAGTACAAACAGGTGATGATCATTATAAAGGACAAGTGTATCTTGGTATCATTAATCAAATCACTCAAGAGCTTCACAATCTGTTTGATGAAGTTCTCGAGCTACTCATTTCCATGTCGGCTTTGAATCCCTCCAATTCATTTGATTATTATGATGCACTCAAGATAATGAGACTTGCTAAATTCTACTTACTCATCAAGTTGGTATTGATCTTACCAGTGGCGACAACGAGTATAGAAAGAGTATTATCAACAATGAATCTATTGACAAATAAGTTGAGAACTATTATGAGTGGTGATCTCTTGAATTATTGCTTCAAGATGTGTTCTTGAACGTAAGTAAAGATGGCATAGTTGAAGCTTTCATGGCAATGCAAATACGTAGACTTACTTTGTGTTGTAATTTTCTACTTGTGTATCTTCGGTGTAAGACTATATGTATTGTAATTTCACAAATTTGGAATATATTTCCTTAACTATAATCTTGTGAGATTTCATTCAACCTTTAATGTTACTGTGTTCGATATATGTTATATGACACTTGAATTAGGAAGAACTTTTTTGGAGTGTGCGCACCCTCCATTTTGTTTTTGGGTCCGCCACTGTTGGTGGCACCAAATGCTAACATTCATTAGCATATTTTGGCCAATGAGTGTGCTAGCTTAGAAGGGTGATATTTACACGGTGCATCTTTGTTGCAAAGGTAAGTCAAACATCTCTCCTAAGTACCGTTGAGAAACTAGTATTTGTCTAAAAAAAGATATATATCTGTGCAAGGAAGACATTAGTTGGTGCAGCTATACCACAAGGTTAGCGTGAACAACTCTTCTTCCGAAGTGCTTAAAAACAAGTTTGTTAAACTGTTAAAGGGCTGATATTTGTGACATGTAGATATTAACTCCATTTGGCTTTTTTTTAAATGACATGTTTAGAGCAAGATATTTGCAGAAGAGAGATATTTGCTTGTGCACCTTTATGACAAGGAGGATATCAACGGATGTGTGCATACCCGAACAACTCTTGCTCTAAATTGCTACTATTTAATATGTTAAAAATATTGTTATTTAATACTTCCAGGGCAACAGACTATTTGCTTTGGTGTTTTTTTTCTCGTCGCCAGCTAAACAATTCACTTTGTTCTTGATAGTTTACAAAAGTAATTAGTATCTTCCTAATCTCTTGGCTAAAGCGGCGCCCAGAAGTGACAATGCCAATCAGTCTCCGATACCTCCATGCCCACTTGGCTCCAAAACCTTGGATGCAAGAGAAAGTGCACGTAAAATAAACAGAGCACTACTAACTATCTATCACTATCTTACTTTAGCGTGTGCACGCACTAGCCACTTGCCACCTTAAGCACTCTGATGTACGAAGTGTACGATAATAAACTCCCCACATGGATGCCGACCATACCAAGAAATGCAGAAAAGGGCAATCCAGATTGGCATCAGTTACAACGCATGTAGAATGTCGTGGCAGATCCTTCCGTAGCCACGAAAACAAAGCTAGGTTGCTCTATTTTTTCCTCGGCCATCGTATCTTTTCTTTTCTTGCGGAGATCGGCCATCGTATCTTTAGATGCACACAACCACCTCACAAACGTTAGGTGATAATCATAAACGCAAGAGTTCGGCTATATACAGTGGTCAATTAGCATGCAATCTTATTAATTAGCAAATTAGCTTTTTTTTCGTTTCGTTTTGGTCACGATGCACAACGTAAGATGATTTACATCAGAACGGAGGGAGTACCATAATTATAGAGAATGACAACGACCACCTGTCTGACTATAGCTATGAGAATCAGGAGAACAAAATTGGCATACCACCAAATTTTAAACAATTTTGCTTCGAATTTTATTTTATTATTATTACATTTTTAAAACTGAGGCAAAAGATTTCCTCACTCATTGTTTAAATTTGCCTCATTTGAAATTTTTATCAAGTATTTGAGTTCTACTATGTATCACTGTTTGAATTATTATCATGATATTAGTCATATGCATGTGTTATTTGTATTAAGTTTAATGAAAACTTCGTGAATTCAAATTTTAGAGAAAGAAGTTTACATGATCTGATAAAAGTTGCTCTCGAAAAACTTTTCCTAAAATTTACCTTAATCCCCTAAAACCAGTTCTAAACTCTCCAATGCATTGATGCTTAGCTTTCGGTTGTTAAGCTCCTTTCATTTAATTAGGTATAAACTCAGATTTGTGTTTTCACCTACGTATACGCGCTTAGCTTTGTTCTTCGTCAGGACACAAAACTATTTCCTCTCTTCTTAATTAATATGACACATCTGATTTTTTTGCTTAGTTAGCAACCTTAGCATCTGTACAAGGTGAAGTATTAGAAGGGGCTTAGGCTGGTTGTAATGGGGAGTATCATATAATAGTATCATGTATATGATACTAGTATCCGTAATGCATAGTATCATATGTTAGTATCATAAGGTAGTTCATTTATTACCATGCATGACATATAGTAGCACAGCATTTAATATGATACAATATCATAATATGATACTCAACCCTCTCTTTTTTTATTTAATTCTGTGATACCTCATCAAAGTTGCCTAGTTGACATGAATGATACTACCTATGATACTTCCATTACGACCAGCCTAAGAGCAGTGCTACGCAGCCAAAGAATTTTCGGCCAATGCATGCACGACACTAGCAAATCATAGTTAGATTAAAGGACAACACTACGCAGCGGGCGCCACACCTACACCTTGTCGTGCGGCGGCCAGCTAATCACCATCCTAATGGAAAAATAGTGTTGCTCTACTAATCAGGTTAGTTCAAAAAAGCATTGCGATGCTGCAGCCAAACCCCTCTTTCTTCGTCATGGATGCAATGATGTTATCAAGATTCCTTTTAATGTTTGAAATTCAAAAGGTTTTATGTACAAAATCGTTAATTCAATCAATGATCCGCCTTCATCATTGACTTTCTCGCAACGAGTTCTTCAAAACTAGATCCCATGTCGACATGTTCCGTCAACTATTTTTTTCCGTTCATACGTGCCACATTTTTTGACCCACTTGTCATATTATTAATCACTTACTTGCCTGAGAAAAATAACTTAATTGACACTTTTTAACGTTGTTTCATACAAAGCCTTATAGCAATTTTTATTATACATGATATAAAAACATGTCATAAGTTCTGTTTACCAATTTAAATATGCCAACTTGTCAAATTTACATACATCTTTGCCAGAAAACTATTTTGTGTGCTTGTTAGTTTAACTATGTCGAGTTGTCATATTTACAAACGATGATCAAAAAAGACTTCTTGAGGTCAGCGGTTTTAAATATGTTGAGTTGCCATATTTTTGCGTGTAATCGTCTAAAAAGGTTACTTGTGCTTGCCAGTTTGATTATGTCGTGATGTCATATTTATATACAGTTTCCAAAAAAACGGCGATTAAGTTATTTTTTATTAGACAAATAAATACTTACTAATATGACAAGTAAGTGCAACAAATGTGGTAAGTACGAGCAAAAAATAAATCGAAACATGTTGACATGGGATCTAGTTTTGAAGGTTTCGTCGAAACAAAGTCAATGGCAAAAACAAATCATCGATCAAATTAACGGTTTAAGAGATAAACGTTTTTGAATTTCGATCATTTAGAGGGTATCTCATGACATCAGTGCATGCATGCATGACGAAGAGAGAGGGTTTTGGCCGCACTGCACTCTGTTGTTCCGCGAGATAGAAAAAATTACACCACCTAATCGCGCACCAAGAAATCACGTGTGGCTTTTGAAAATAAAAGAAAAAATAAAATCATATGTGGGTGAAGCGCCGCCGCATCGGAACGCAACAATGCGCACGCTGCCTCCTTTAGAGAATATCTAAGATAAGAAAAGTAATGTTGATTTCAAACCTACATATGCATCCTGCCGTTCACCTTGCGCGACATTGAAAATTTTCAAGGATGTTAGTAGATCACTAATTTTCAACGACGATGGAGGCTGAGCGGTAGGATGCAAGTGCATCAGGTCCTTCGATCTCTCGGCTGGGTTCAAGTGAGTGTCGACTTCTTATATATAGATACATACATGTGCTTTGATATGTTTTTAGTATGAACTTGATCTTGGTGGCTGTTTCAAATCTTCAAAATCCTAAAAGCAACATTAGCGCGGACCGGATGTGCATCTTCTTAATCTCCGAGGCACACAAAATTGGCATCTTTAAGGTTCATGCTTCTCCGTAGTATATAATTAATCCTTTCATAGATTTATGTGCGTTCTTACATACCATAACTTCTATGCAGTGTAAATATTACTTTGATCAAGGTATTGGAATTCAAAGCATGAATTGTATGGCTAATGCAATCACTACTTCATGGACTTAATTTGATTATCACTAACTCCATGCCAACCAACTCCGCTCGGATGCCATATCCTGGACAACAGCAGCTGCATGGCGCCCTAGGCTTTACATTCTCGTAATGCAAATCCCCATTTGCCTCCTCTATTCCGAGTCATTACTTTGGCACTATAAAGGTTTATAATAAGCTCCTCCTGTAATGGTATCTCAAGTATATAGTCAAAGTATATAAATTGCACTCCCTCCTTTGTTCTAAGTAACTTTGTCCGTCGTGGGGCTTTGGTATGTCAAATTCTTTCCAGGAATCACAAAGACATTGCAGCTAAAGTGGACCAGCGTTGCGGTGAATGGCATGAATACAGGGAGTAGTGTCACCAATGGATTCTTCTATGAGCTATGGGTTCTCAAGGCTACAACAGTAACTATAATTAAGCTAAAATTAATATTATTTGTAACAGTTGTATATTTCAACTCATATACATCATGTTTATAGAAAGAGAAAGAGCATTTTCATGTAGACGTCTGAAACTTCAAATATGGTGTCAAAACCAAGTGCGTGGCATAATTTAAGATCTCCTTGTATGGATAGAAGATTCACTTGTTTCATGACTCTAAAAAGTTTTTATGTTTTTCAGGTTTTTAACTTTCGTTAAATTTGGGTTGATCAATGCTTAGCCAAATTAGCTTGTGAAATTAGAGATCGGTTGATTTGATAATCGTTACCTGGTTGGCAATCCCTAACAAGTGAACTTAATACTGCTTGCATGATGCCTAATGCCTTTAGATCATGCTTATATCGTTGTATCATTGTAGCGAAAGTACAAGCCCCAGATTACTTGGGCATGAAATGGTTCTAGAAACCAAAATCATGTTCTAAATTATAGCACCATGTTCCTTTTGTTGTAGTGCCTAAGGCCTTCAGATCCTACTTGTATCCCTACATCATTGTAGCGAAAGTACAAGCAGCACATCACTTAGGAAATGGTTCGAGAAGCGAAAAGCCTGTTGTAAATTATGACATTTCTATTTGAATACCTAATGCCTTTGGATCCTATTTGAATCGTAGTAAAAATGTAGCGGAAGTAGAATTATCGGGTCACTAGGCCATGAAAATGTTCACCGTTATGTTACATGTACCTCATTGTACTATTTTGCAATACTTGAATGCTTAAAATACAGATATATTTATTGTAACGTTTGAATGGTAACAGGAAGGGGATATGGGAACAAATAAGCCTGAAAGTGAATGTAATTAATTATGTTTGCAAACAAAAATATTCCATCAACATTTGATCTCTACAAATTATTGCACATGTAGGATTGCGACACAAGTAACTACATGAACCTAGCTGAATGTTTCATATGTCTACAATAGTTGTAACCGACATGAATGTCGTTGAAGTTACAAAGCTATCAAGGCCGCCGCCCCAACGTTCACTGCTCCAACATGCTTTGCACACTTAACCGGTATCGTTTATGAGGTCGTCGCCCCGACAATGCCACTGCAGATACGTGTGTTGCACATGCATGCTAACTAGTTAATATGGGGTTGCGAGCTGTCGTTTTCGTCGAACCTTTTCTCGGTGACAAGTTTCGCACAGGTAATCAATCTGACGGCGAGCCCGGTTAATCCTGCACAGTAGTGTTCTATCCTATATCCTCTTCGAAGGACTGAAACGTTTTTTCGTCAGTATTTGTTCAAAAAAATGATTCAACGGATCTTATAAATTTTTTAACATCCGGACTAGCCGACATTCTTCATATTGGGCGAAATCACTGCTTTGATTTTATCAGAAAACTATAGCACAAAATAAACTATGTTTAAAAATATTTTACAATCTGACCCTTTTGGCAACGTGAGAGACCCTGATGTTTCTTTTTCACATGGAAACACCGAAATAGCTAGCGTTGCTGCTTTACATGAAAACGCCGACATAGCTCACGTTGCTGCTTCACATGGAAACGCTGAGATAGCTCACGTTGTTGCTTCACATGAAACGCCGAGATAACTCATGTTGCAGGCTACATGTAAACGCCAAGGTGTTTGGCGTTTGAAGCTTTTCTGAAAAATCGTCACGCAGACGTGGTAGGTTGAAAACGCCAAGGGTCATGGCGTTTCTGCCCAAACATGTGTTTAAATGCAGGCATGTAGCCAAGCATTGATGAAATCAATGTCACAACGGTTAAATATATGGGGCGGAAACGCCAAAGACCCTGGTGTTTCAATATGGAACAACAACACGAACTATCCCGATGTTTCGATGTGGAGCAGCAACGCGAACTATCTCAGCATTTTCATGTGGAGCAGCAACGCAAACTATCTCGGTGTTTCCATGTGGAGAAGAAATGTCACGTCTGTGACGTTGCCAAAAGGGTCAGATTGTGAAATGGTTTGAAGCAGAGTTCATTTTATGATATAGTTCACACTTAAGGTTAGAACAGTGATTTCGTCCCCTTATATCCATCTTATATCTGGAGACGATATAAATGTTTGCGGACCCATCTGGTCACGTTCGATCGGTCCGTCATGTGTGACGCGACCCTACACTAATCATATTCTTTTCTTTATTCATTCTTTTCTATCTCTTTTTTTCTCTTCACCTATCACGTGCAAGTTACTAAAAATATGAGGAAGAAAATAATAAATATGGTTGTACGGATGAATAAATAGGGAACATATCTGATGATTCACCGGACGCATCTATGGTCTTTTTTTCTATCAAAAGGGGTTTCCCCGCTCCATTTTATTGCTAAAACGGAGCACAGAGTCTTTAAGCATGTTTGTTCTAAAAGCTAGAAGTGTCATAAGTATCGACCCCATGTTACAATGCAGTTTTTAATGAAATAGCAGAGCCATCACTCAGCGGCGGTAAATCCACACACATTTAATTTTTTTTGGAAAAGGAGAAAACGAGCCCCCACCTCTGCATCAATCGATGCATACAGCCATATTATTGACAATCCAAAGTAAGAACATAGTTCGAGATAAGTCTGTAAGTCGGAAATAAAAAGAATCTGAAAATAAATCAACTCTTAAGAACTTGCCACATCCGGCGTAACTAATATCAGACTACGATGCATATACATCTAGTCTATTACTAGCACGTCATCCAAACCGTGTGAAGATAATCCGTGCGGCCATTTCTCATTGGTTGCACCCAGTAGCCATAAGATCCCTGCTGTCCACATGACTGAGTAATGACCACGTACGGATCCAGGACGTTGCTCGGAATATGAGCTGCAAAAAATTGTTGAATTTCTTTCCATTAAAGATTATGTCGTTCCTCGTATTTCATATAGCCCACAAAAAAGCACATATGCCAATTCTGATAAGTTTAAATCCTCTAACGTCCACTCCATTGAGCCATGTTGTAAAAATTGAATTGATGCATGTAGGTGGAATTACATTAAAAGCAATATGGACAGTACGTCAAAGTAGTTTTGCAAGAGGGCACTCCAAAAACAAGTGTCTAATTGTTTCATGTTGATCACAATAACAACAATTAGATCTACCTCTCCAACTATGTTTAATTAGATTATCCTTGGTTAATACCACACCTTTGTGTACAAACCACATAAATTTTTTAATCCGTAGTGGCACTTTAATATTCCAAATATGCAACAATCTAGATAAAGGTCATGTATTAATCAGATCTGTGTACATGGACTTTACTAAGAATACCCCATTCACAGTTAAAATACATCGAACGCTGTCTGGATGATCTGACAATTGTAACTGCATAATTCTTCTTACCGAATGCATCCATGCCTCCCAACGTGCTCCTACTAGAGCTCGCGTGAAGTGCATATTAATAGGTACAGATTGTAAGACTCTGGACACATAGTCCTGCTTACGTTGTGTAATATTGTAGATCATGGGATATTGTAAAGAAAGTGGTGCATCACCAAGCCAAGTATCTTTTCAAAATCTTGTCGAGGTACCATCCCCTACAATAAATTTAACCCTTTGGAAATAATTAATCGTTATCCTCATTAACCCTTTCCAGAAAGGTGAGTCATCGGGCCTAATTGTTGCTTGAGCTAAAGTTCTTGTGTTAAGATATTTATTTCTTAATATTTGAATCCACATGCCTTCTGTCTCTGTGGATAATCTATACAACCATTTGCTAAGCAAGCATTTGTTCTTTACTTCTAAATTTTCAATTCCGAAACCCCCCTGATCTTTGGGTCTACAAATCATATCCCAACGTGCTAATCTGTATTTTTTCTTATTCTCATCAGTTTGCCAAAAGAAACGAGATCTATAAAAATCTAGTCTTTTCCGTACCCCTATAGGTATCTCGAAAAAAGACAAAAGAAACATGGGTAGGCTTGTTAACACCGAGTTAATTAAAATCAGCCTTCCTCCATATGACATAAGCTTGCCCTTCCAGCAACTTAGTTTCTTTTCAAATCTTTCTTCAATACATTTCCATTCTTTAATTATTAAACGCATGTGATGAATAGGAATCCCAAGATAACTAAAAGGTAAAGAACCCATTTCACAACCAAATAGCTGTCTATAAGCATCTTGCTCTTCTCTTGCCTTCCCAAAGCATAAGAGTTCACTTTTGTTAAAATTGATTTTCAACCCCGATAATTGTTCAAATAAACACAGTATTAATTTCATATTTCTCGCTTTCTCCATATCATGTTCCATGAAAATAATTGTATCATCCGTATATTGTAAAATGGACACACCTCCATCTACCAGATGTGGAATGAGACCACCTATTTGGCCTTTCTCTTTGGCTCTTTCAGTGAGTATTTTCAACATGTCTGCTACTATATTAAACAATACTGGAGACATTGAATTACCCTGTCTTAACCCCTTATGGGTTTGAAAGAAGGGAGCAATGTCGTCATTAACTTTAACTCCAACACTCCCTTTATGAATGAAAGTGTCAACCTGTTGTCTCCACTTTTCATTAAACCCTTTCATACGTAGGGCTTGTTGAAGAAAAGACCACTTAACTTTATCATAAGCTTTTTCGAAATCCACTTTAAAGATGACCCCATCTAGTTTCTTTGTGTGAATTTCATGAAGTGTTTCATGCAAGACGACCACACCCTCCAAGATGTGTCGCCCGGGCATAAATGCACACTGTGTTGGTTGGACAACTGAATCAGCTATCTTTGTTAATCTATTGGTAGCCACCTTAGTAAAAATCTTAAAGCTCGCATTGAGTAAACAAATAGGTCTGAACTGTTGAATGCGCATGGCGTCCACCTTTTTTGGCAAAAGTGTGATTGTTCCAAAGTTAAGGTGAAACATTTGTAGTCGACCGTTAAATAAAATCATGGAACGTAGCCATTAGATCTCCCTTAATGGCATGCCAACACTTCTTATAAAATTCTGCACGGAACCCATCTGGTCCCGGTGCTTTATTGTGTTTCATTTGTGCTATTGATGTTGGGGAACGTCGCATGGGAAACAAAAAATTTCCTACGCGCACGAAGACCTATCATGGTGATGTGCATCTACGAGAGGGGATGTGTGATCTACGTACCCTTGTAGACCGTACAGCAGAAGCGTTAGTGAACGCGGTTGATGTAGTGGAACGTCCTCACATCCCTCGATCCACCCCGCGAACCGTCCCGCGATCAGTCCCACGATCTAGTGCCTGAACGGACGGCACCTCCGCGTTCAGCAAACGTACAGCTCGACGATGATCTCGGCCTTCTTGATCCAGCAAGAGAGACGGAGAGGTAGAAGAGTTCTCCGGCAGCGTGACGGCGCTCCGGAGGATGGTGGTGATCTTATCTCAGCAGGGCTCCGCCCGAGCTCCGCAGAAATGCGATCTAGAGGAAAAACCGTGGAGGTATGTGGTCGGGCTGCCGTGGAAAAGTCGTCTCAAATCAGCCCTAAAACCTCCGTATATATAGGGGGAAGAGGGGGAGCCTTGCCTTGGGGTCCAAGGACCCCTAAGGGCTTCGGCCGAGCCAAGGGGGGCAGCCCTCCCCTTCCAAACCGAGTCCAACTAGGTTTGGAAGGAGGAGTCCTTCCCCCTTTTCCCACCTCCTCTTTTTTTTCTCTTTGATTTTCTTCCTATGGCGCATAGGGCCTTCTTGGGCTGTCCCACCAGCCCACTAAGGGCCGGTGTGCCACCCCCAAGGCCTATGGGCTTCCCCGGGGTGGGTTGCCCCCCCCCCCCCACGGTGAACTCCCGGAACCCATTCGTCATTCCCGGTAACTCCGAAAACCTTCCGGTAATCAAATGAGGTCATCCTATATATCAATCTTCGTTTCCGGACCATTCCGGAAACCCTCGTGACGTCTGTGATCTCATCCGGGACTCCGAACAACATTCGGTAACCAACCATATAACTCAAATACGCATAAAACAACGTCGAACCTTAAGTGTGCAGACCCTGCGGGTTCGAGAACTATGTAGACATGACCCGAGAGACTCCTCGGTCAATATCCAATAGCGGGACCTGGATGCCCATATTGGATCCTACATATTCTACGAAGATCTTATCGTTTGAACCTCAGTGCCAAGGATTCTTATAATCCCGTATGTCATTCCCTTTGTCCTTCGGTATGTTACTTGCCCGAGATTCGATCGTCAGTATCCGTATACCTATTTCAATCTCGTTTACCGGCAAGTCTCTTTACTCATTCCGTAATACAAGATCCCACAACTTACATTAAGTCACATTGCTTGCAAGGCTTGTGTGTGATGTTGTATTACCGAGTGGGCCCCGAGATACCTCTCCGTCACACGGAGTGACAAATCCCAGTCTTGATCCATACTAACTCAACGAACACCTTCGGAGATACGTGTAGAGCATCTTTATAGTCACCCAGTTACGTTGCGACGTTTGATACACACAAAATATTCCTCCGGTGTCAGTGAGTTATATGATCTCATGCTCATAGGAACAAATACTTGACACGCAGAAAACAGTAGCAACAAAATGACACGATCAACATGCTACGTCTATTAGTTTGGGTCTAGTCCATCACGTGATTCTCCTAATGACGTGATCCAGTTATCAAGCAACAACACCTTGTTCATAATCAGAAGACACTGACTATCTTTAATCAACTGGCTAGCCAAGTAGAGGCTTGCTAGGGACAGTGTTTTTGTTGGGAACGTCGCATGGGAAACAAAAAATTTCCTACGCGCACGAAGACCTATCATGGTGATGTCCATCTACGAGAGGGGATGAGTGATCTACGTACCCTTGTAGACCGTACAGCAGAAGCGTTAGAGAACGCGGTTGATGTAGTGGAACGTCCTCACGTCCCTCGATCCGCCCCGTGAACAATCCCGCGATCAGTCCCACGATCTAGTACCGAACGGACGGCACCTCCGCGTTCAGCACACGTACAGCTCGACGATGATCTCGGCCTTCTTGATCCAGAAAGAGAGACGGAGAGGTAGAAGAGTTCTCCGGCAGCGTGACGGCGCTCCGGAGGTTGGTGATGACCTTGTCTCAGCAGGGCTCCGCCCGAGCTCCGCAGAAACGCGATCTAGAGGAAAAACCGTGGAGGTATGTGGTCGGTCTGCCGTGGAAAAGTCGTCCCAAATCAGCCCTAAAACCTCCGTATATATAGGTGGGAGGGAGGGGGCCTTGCCTTGGGGCTCAAGGAGCCCCAAGGGGGTCGGACGAGTCCAAGGGGGAGGACTCTCCCCCCCCCCCAAACCGAGTTGGACTAGGTTTGGTGGGAGGGGTCCCCCTTCCTTCCCACCTCCTCCTTTTTTTTTCTTTCTCTCTTGATTTTCTTCTCCTTGGCGCATAGGGCACTTGTGGGCTGTCCCACCATCCCACTAAGGGCTGGTGGGTCTCCCCCAAGGCCTATGGGCTTCCCCGGGGTGGGTTGCCCCCCCCCCCCCGGTGAACTCCCGGAACCCATTCGTCATTCCCGGTACATTCCCGGTAACTCCGAAAACCTTGCGGTAATCAAATGAGGTCATCCAATATATCAATCTTCATTTTCGGACCATTCCGGAAACCCTCGTGACGTCCGAGATCTCATCCGGGACTCCGAACAACATTCGGTAACCAACCATATAACTCAAATACGCATAAAACAACGTCGAACCTTAAGTGTGCAGACCCTGCGGGTTCGAGAACTATGTAGACATGACCCGAGAGACTCCTCGGTCAATATCCAATAGCGGGACCTGGATGCCCATATTGGATCCTACATATTCTACGAAGATCTTATCGTTAGAACCTCAGTGCCAAGGATTCGTATAATCCCGTATGTCATTCCCTTTGTCCTTCGGTATGTTACTTGCCCGAGATTCGATCGTCAGTATCCGCATACCTATTTCAATCTCGTTTACCGGCAAGTCTCTTTACTCGTTCCGTAATACAAGATCCCGCAACTTACACTAAGTTACATTGCTTGCAAGGCTTGTGTGTGATGTTGTATTACCGAGTGGGCCCCGAGATACCTCTCCGTCACACGGAGTGACAAATCCCAGTCCTGATCCATACTAACTCAACTAACACCTTCGGAGATACCTGTAGAGCATCTTTATAGTCACCGAGTTACGTTGCGACGTTTGATACACACAAAGCATTCCTCCGGTGTCAGTGAGTTATATGATCTCATGGTCATAGGAATAAATACTTGACACGCAGAAAACAGTAGCAACAAAATGACACGATCAACATGCTACGTCTATTAGTTTGGGTCTAGTCCATCACGTGATCCTCCCAATGACGTGATCCAGTTATCAAGCAACAACACCTTTGTTCATAATCAGAAGACACTGACTATCATTGACCAACTGGCTAGCCAACTAGAGGCATGCTAGGGACGGTGTTTTGTCTATGTATCCACACATGTAAATGAGTCTTCATTCAATACAATTATAGCATGGATAATAAACTATTATCTTGATACAGGAATTATAATAATAACCATATTTATTATTGCCTCTAGGGCATAATTCCAACAGTCTCCCACTTGCACTAGAGTCAATAATCCAGCCCTCACATCACCATGTGAATTACATTGTAATAAATCTAACACCCATACAGTTCTGGTGTCGATCATGTTTTGGCCGTGGAAGAGGTTTAGTCAGCGGGTCTGCTACATTCAGATCCGTGTGCACTTTGCATATATTTACGTCCTCTTCCTCGACGTAGTCGCGGATGAGGTTGAAGCGTCGTTTGATGTGTCTGGTCTTCTTGTGAAACCGTGGTTCCTTTGCTAAGGCAATGGCACCCGTGTTGTCACAGAACAAGGTTATTGAATCCAGTGCACTTGGCACCACTCCAAGATCCGTCATGAACTGCTTCATCCAGACACCCTCCTTAGCCGCCTCCGAGGCAGCCATGTACTCCGCTTCACATGTAGAATCTGCTACGACGCTTTGCTTGGAACTGCACCAGCTTACTGCACCCCCATTAAGAATAAATACGTATCCGGTTTGCTTCTTAGAGTCATCTGGATCTGTGTCAAAGGTTGCATCGACGTAACCTTTTACGGCGAGCTCTTCGTCACCTCCATACACGAGAAACATCTCCTTAGTCCTTTTCGGGTACTTCAGGATATTCTTGACCGCTGTCCAGTGATCCACTCCTGGATTACTCTGGAACCTACCTGCCATACTTATGGCCAGGCTAACATCCGGTCTAGTGCACAACATCGCATACATGATAGAACCTATGGCTGAAGCATAGGGGACGGAGCGAATATGCTCTCTATCTTCATCAGTTGCTGGGCACTGAGTCTTACTCAATCTCGTACCTTGTAAAACTGGCAAGAACCCTTTCTTGGACTGTTCCATTTTGAACCTCTTCAAAACTTTATCAAGGTATGTGCTTTGTGAAAGTCCTATCAGGCGTTTTGATCTATCCCTATAGATCTTAATGCCTAGAATGTAAGCACCTTCTCCTAGGTCCTTCATAGAGAAACTTTTATTCAAGTAACCTTTTATGCTCTCCAAAAGCTCTACGTTGTTTCCAATCAGTAATATGTCATCCACATATAATATTAGAAACGCCACAGAGCTCCCACTCACTTTCTTTTAAATACAGGATTCTCCAACCACTTGTATAAACCCAAATGCTTTGATCACCTCATCAAAGCGTTTGTTCCAACTCCGAGATGCTTGCACCAGTCCATAAATGGATCGCTGGAGCTTGCACACCTTGTCAGCATTTTTAGGATCGACAAAACCTTCGGGTTGCATCATATACAACTCTTCCTTAAGGAAACCGTTAAGGAACGCCGTTTTGACATCCATCTGCCAGATTTCATAATCGAAAAATACAGCTATTGCTAACATGATTCTGACGGACTTAAGCATCGCTACGGGTGAGAAAGTCTCATCATAGTCAACTCCTGGAACTTGTGAAAAACCCTTTGCCACAAGTCGAGCTTTATAAACGGTCACATTACCGTCAGCGTTCGTCTTCTTCTTAAAGATCCATTTGTTCTGAATAGCCTTGCGGCCCTCAGGTAGTATCTCCAAAGTCCACACTTTGTTCTCATACATGGATCCTATCTCGGATTTCATGGCTTCTAGCCATTTGTTGGAATCTGGGCCCACCATTGCTTCTTCATAATTTGCAGGTTCATTGTTGTCTAACAACATGATTGATAAGACGGGATTACCGTACCACTCTGGAGCAGCGCGTGATCTCGTCGACCTGCGTGGTTCAACAGAAACTTGAACTGGAGTTTCATGATCATCATCATTAACTTCCTCCTCAACCGGCGTCGCAACGACAGAGGTTTCCCCTTGCCCTGTGCCACCATCCAGAGGGATGAGAGGTTCGACAACCTCGTCAAGTTCTATCTTCCTCCCACTCAATTCTCTCGAGAGAAACTCCTTCTCGAGAAAAGCTCCGTTTTTAGCAACAAACACTTTGCCCTCGGATTTGAGATAGAAGGTGTACCCAACTGTCTCTTTTGGGTAACCTATGAAGACGCACTTTTCGCTTTGGGTTCCAGCTTTTCAGGCTGAAGCCTTTTGACATAAGCATCACATCCCCAAACTTTAAGAAACGACAACTTTGGCCTTTTGCCATACCACAGTTCGTATGGTGTCGTCTCAACGGATTTTGATGGTGCCCTATTTAAAGTGAATGCAGCTGTTTCTAATGCATAACCCCAAAATGATAACGGCAAATCAGTAAGAGACATCATAGATCGCACCATCTCTAACAAAGTACGATTACGACGTTCAGACACACCATTACGCTGTGGTGTTCCATGCGGTGTTAACTGCGAAACAATTCCACATTGTCTTAAGTGAGCACCAAACTCGAAACTCAGATATTCACCCCCACGATCAGACCGTAGGAACTTGATCTTCTTGTTACGATGATTTTCCACTTCACTCTGAAATTGCTTGAACTTTTCAAATGTTTCAGACTTGTGCTTCATCAAGTAGACATAACCATATCTACTTAAATCGTCAGTGAAGGTGAGAAAATAACGATATCCGCCGCGTGCCTCTACGCTCATTGGACCACACACATCGGTATGTATGATTTCCAACAAGTCACTTGCACGCTCCATTGTTCCGGAGAACGGAGTCTTAGTCATCTTGCCCATGAGGCATGGTTCGCACGTGTCAAGTGAATCAAAGTCAAGTGACTCCAAAAGTCCATCAGCATGGAGTTTCTTCATGCGCTTTACACCAATATGACCCAAGCGGCAGTGCCACAAAAATATGGCGCTATCATAGTTTACTCTAACTCTTTTGGTCTCAATGTTATGTATATGCGTATCGCTATCAAGATTCAATATGAACAATCCTATCACATTCGGTGCATGACCATAAAAGATGTTACTCATAGAAATAGAACAACCATTATTCTCAGACTTAAAAGAGTAACCGTCTCGCAATAAACAAGATCCAGATATAATGTTCATGCTCAACGCAGGCACTAAATAACAACGATTTAAGTTCATCACTAATCCCGATGGTAGCTGAAGTGACACTGTGACGACGGCGATTGCATCAACCTTGGAACCATTTCCTACACGCATCATCACTTCGTCTTTCGCCAGCCTTCGTCTATTCCGCAGTTCCTGCTTCGAGTTGCAAATGTGAGCAACAAAACCGGTATCTTATACCCAGGCACTACTACGAGAGCCGGTTAAGTACACATCAATAACATGTATATCAAATATACCTGATTTTTCTTTGCCCGCCTTCTTATCTGCCAGATACTTGGGGCAATTGCGCTTCCAGTGACCCATACCCTTGCAATAGAAGCACTCTGTTTCAGGCTTAGGTCCAGCCTTGGGTTTCTTCGGCGGATTGGCAACAGGCTTGCCGCTCTTCTTGGAATTGCCCTTCTTGCCTTTGTTGTTTCTCTTGAAACTAGTGGTCTTGCTCACCATCAACACTTGATGCTCTTTACGGAGTTCAGACTCTGCGACTTTCAGCATCGCAAACAACTCGCCGGGAGACTTGTTCATCCCTTGCATGTTGTAGTTCAACACAAAGCCTTTATAGCTTGGCGGCAGTGATTGAAGGATTCTGTCAATGATAGCTTCTTGCGGGAGTTCAATCCCCAGCTCAGCTAGACGGTTTGAGTACCCCAGACATTTTGAGCACATGTTCACTGACAGACGAGTTTTCCTCCATCTTGCAAGCATAGAATTTATCGGAGGTCTCATACCTCTCGATCCGGGCGTTCTTCTGAAAGATAAACTCCAACTCCTGGAACATCTCAAATGCTCCATGACGCTCAAAGCGACGTTGAAGTCCCGGTTCTAAGCCATACAAGACTGCACATTGAACTATTGAGTAGTCCTCCTTACGTGCTAACCAAGCGTTCTTAACATCCTGATCAGCCGTAGCGGGTGGTTCATCTCCTAGCGCAGCATTAAGGACATAATCCTTCTTCCCAGCTTGTAAGATTAGCTTAAGATTACGAGCCCAGTCTACAAAGTTGCTTCCATCATCTTTCAACTTAGCTTTCTCTAGGAACGTATTAAAATTCAGGATGACTGTCGCGTGAGCCATGATCTACAACACAAATATATTCAAAGTGGACTTAGACTATGTTCAAGATAATTAGAGTTTAATTTAATCAAATTATATGCTAAACTCCCACTCAAAAAGTACATCCCTCTAGTCATTTGAGTGGTTCATGATCCACTTATACTATCCCAAGTCCGATCATCACGTGAGTTGAGTATAGTTTCAGTGGTAAGCATCCCTATGCTAATCATATCAACTATATGATTCATGATCGACCTTTCGGTCTCATGTGTTCCGAGGCCATGTCTACACATGCTAGGCTCGTCAAGCTTAACCCGAGTGTTCCGCGTGCGCAACTGTTTTGCACCCGTTGTATGTGAACGTTGAGTCTATCACACCCGATCATCACGTGGTGTCTCGAAACGACGAACTGTAGCAACGGTGCACAGTCGGGGAGAACACAATTTCGTCTTGATATTTTAGTGAGAGATCACCTCGTAATGCTACCGTCGTTCTAAGCAAAATAAGGTGCATAAAAGGATTAACATCACATGCAATTCATAAGTGACATGATATGGCCATCATCACGTGCTTCTTGATCTCCATCACCAAAGCACCGGCACGATCTTCTTGTCACCGGCGCCACACCATGATCATCCATCAACGTGTTGCCATCGGGGTTGTCGTGCTACTTATGCTATTACTACTACAGCTACATCCTAGCAAAATAGTAAACGCATCTGCAAGCACAAACGTTAGTTTAAAGACAACCCTATGGCTCCTGCCGGTTGCCGTACCATCGACGTGCAAGTCGATATTTCTATTACAACATGATCATCTCATACATCCAATATATCACATCACATCGTTGGCCATATCACATCACAATCATACCCTGCAAAAACAAGTTAGACGTCCTCTAATTTTGTTGTTGCATGTTTTACGTGGTGACCAAGGGTATCTAGTAGGATCGCATCTTAGTTACGCAAACACCACAACGGAGATATATGAGTTGCTATTTAACCTCATCCAAGGACCTCCTCGGTCAAATCCGATTCAACTAAAGTTGGAGAAACCGACACTTGCCAGTCATCTTTGAGCAATGGGGGTTACTCGTAACGATGAAACCAGTCTCTCGTAAGCGTACGAGTAATGTCGGTCCAAGCCACTTCAATCCAACAATACCGCGGAATCAAGAAAAGACTAAGGAGGGCAGCAAAACGCACATCACCGCCCACAAAATCTTTTGTGTTCTACTCGAGAAGACATCTACGCATGAACCTAGCTCATGATGCCACTGTTGGGGAACGTCGCATGGGAAACAAAAAATTTCCTACGCGCACGAAGACCTATCATGGTGATGTCCATCTACGAGAGGGGATGAGTGATCTACGTACCCTTGTAGACCGTACAGCAGAAGCGTTAGAGAACGCGGTTGATGTAGTGGAACGTCCTCACGTCCCTCGATCCGCCCCGTGAACAATCCCGCGATCAGTCCCACGATCTAGTACCGAACAGACGGCACCTCCGCGTTCATCACACGTACAGCTCGACGATGATCTCGGCCTTCTTGATCCAGCAAGAGAGACAGAGAGGTAGAAGAGTTCTCCGGCAGCGTGACGGCGCTCCGGAGGTTGGTGATGACCTTGTCTCAGCAGGGCTCCGCCCGAGCTCCGCAGAAACGCGATCTAGAGGAAAAACCGTGGAGGTATGTGGTCGGGCTGCCGTGGAAAAGTCGTCTCTAATCAGCCCTAAAACCTCCGTATCTATAGGTTGGAGGGAAGGGGTCGGCCGAGTCCAAGGGGGAGGACTCTCCCCCCCAAACCGAGTTGGACTAGGTTTGGTGGGATGGAGTCCCCCTTCCTTCCCACCTCCTCCTTTTTTTTTCTTTCTCTCTTGATTTTCTTCTCCTTGGCGCATAGGGCACTTGTGGGCTGTCCCACCAGCCCACCAAGGGCTGGTGGGTCTCCCCCAAGGCCTATGGGCTTCCCAGGGGTGGGTTGCCCCCCCCCCCCGGTGAACTCCCGGAACCCATTCGTCATTCCCGGTACATTCCCGGTAACTCCGAAAATCTTGCGGTAATCAAATGAGGTCATCCAATATATCAATCTTCATTTCCGGACCATTCCGGAAACCCTCGTGACGTCCGAGATCTCATCCGGGACTCCGAACAACATTCGGTAACCAACCATATAACTCAAATACGCATAAAACAACGTCGAACCTTAAGTGTGCAGACCCTGCGGGTTCGAGAACTATGTAGACATGACCCGAGAGACTCCTCGGTCAATATCCAATAGCGGGACCTGGATGCCCATATTGGATCCTACATATTCTACGAAGATCTTATCGTTTGAACCTCAGTGCCAAGGATTCGTATAATCCCGTATGTCATTCCCTTTGTCCTTCGGTATGTTACTTGCCCGAGATTCGATCGTCAGTATCCGCATACCTATTTCAATCTCGTTTACCGGCAAGTCTCTTTACTCGTTCCGTAATACAAGATCCCACAACTTACACTAAGTTACATTGCTTGCACGGCTTGTGTGTGATGTTGTATTACCGAGTGGGCCCCGAGATACCTCTCCGTCACACGGAGTGACAAATCCCAGTCTTGATCCATACTAACTCAACTAACACCTTCGGAGATACCTGTAGAGCATCTTTATAGTCACCCAGTTACGTTGCGACGTTTGATACACACAAAGCATTCCTCCGGTGTCAGTGAGTTATATGATCTCATGGTCATAGGAATAAATACTTGACACGCAGAAAACAGTAGCAACAAAATGACACGATCAACATGCAACGTCTATTAGTTTGGGTCTAGTCCATCACGTGATTCTCCCAATGACGTGATCCAGTTATCAAGCAACAACACCTTTGTTCATAATCAGAAGACACTGACTATCATTGACCAACTGGCTAGCCAACTAGAGGCATGCTAGGGACGGTGTTTTGTCTATGTATCCACACATGTAAATGAGTCTTCATTCAATACAATTATAGCATGGATAATAAACTATTATCTTGATACAGGAATTATAATAATAACCATATTTATTATTGCCTCTAGGGCATAATTCCAACAGTTTTGTCTATGTATCCACACATGTATTTAAGTCTTCATTCAATACAATTATAGCATGGATAATAAACGATTATCTTTATATAGGAATTATAATAATAACTATATTTATTATTGCCTCTAGGGCATAATTCCAACAGTCTCCCACTTGCACTAGAGTCAATAATCTAGCCCTCACATCATCATGCGAATTACATTGTAATAAATCTAACACCCATACAGTTCTGGTGTTGATCATGCTTTGCCCGTGGAAGAGGTTTAGTTAGCGGGTCTGCTACATTCAGATCCGTGTGCACTTTGCGTATATTCACGTCGTCCCCTTCGACGTAGTCGCGGATGAGGTTGAAGCGTCGTTTGATGTGTCTGGACTTCTTGTGAAACTGTGGTTCCTTTGCTAAGGCAATGGCACCTGTGTTGTCACAGAACAAGGTTATTGGATTCAGTGCGCTTGGCACCACTCCAAGATCCATCATGAACTGCTTCATCGAGACACCCTCCTTAGCCGCCTCCGAGGCAGCCATGTACTCCGCTTCACATGTGTTGGAATTATGCCCTAGAGGCAATAATAAATGTATAGTTATTATTATAATTCCTGTATCAAGATAATAGTTTATTATCCATGCTATAATTGTATTGAATGAAGACTCATTTACATGTGTGGATACATAGACAAAACACCGTCCCTAGCATGCCTCTAGTTGGCTAGCCAGTTGATCGATGATAGTCAGTGTCTTCTGATTATGAACAAGGTGTTGTTGCTTGATAACTGGATCACGTCATTGGGAGAATCACGTGATGGACTAGACCCAAACTAATAGACGTAGCATGTTGATCGTGTCATTTTGTTGCTACTGCTTTCTGCGTGTCAAGTATTTATTCCTATGACCATGAGATCATATAACTCACTGACACCGGAGGAATGCTTTGTGTGTATCAAACGTCGCAACGTAACTGGGTGACTATAAAGATGCTCTACAGGTATCTCCGAAGGTGTTAGTTGAGTTAGTATGGATCAAGACTGGGATTTGTCACTCCGTGTGACGGAGAGGTATCTCGGGGCCCACTCGGTAATACAACATCACACACAAGCCTTGCAAGCAATGTAACTTAGTGTAAGTTGCGGGATCTTGTATTACGGAACGAGTAAAGAGACTTGCCGGCAAACGAGATTGAAATAGGTATACGGATACTGACGATCGAATCTCGGGCAAGTAACATACCGAAGGACAGAGGGAATGACATACGGGATTATACGAATCCTTGGCACTGAGGTTCAAACGATAAGATCTTCGTACAATATGTAGGATCCAATATGGGCATCCAGGTCCCGCTATTGGATATTGACCGAGGAGTCTCTCGGGTCATGTCTACATAGTTCTCGAACCCGCAGGGTCTGCACACTTAAGGTTCGACGTTGTTTTATGCGTATTTGAGTTATATGGTTGGTTACCGAATGTTGTTCGGAGTCCCGGATGAGATCACGGACGTCACGAGGGTTTCCGGAATGGTCCGGAAACGAAGATTGATATATAGGATGACCTCATTTGATTACCGGAAGGTTTTCGGAGTTACCGGGAATGTACCGGGAATGACGAATGGGTTCCGGGAGTTCACCGGAGGGGGGCAACCCACTCCGGGGAAGCCCATAGGTATTTGGGGGGGTCACACCAGCCCTTAGTGGGCTGGTGGGACAGCCCACCAATCCCCTATGCGCCAAGGGAGAAAAAATCAAAGGAAAGAAAAAAAAAAGGGAGAAGTGGGAAGGGGGAAGGACTCCCTCCCACCAAACCAAGTAGGACTCGGTTTGGGGGGGGAGAGTCCTCCCCCCTGGCTCGGCCGACCCCTTGGGGGTCCCTTGGACCCCAAGGCAAGGTCTCCCTCCCTCCTCCTATATATATGGGGCTTTTAGGGCAGATTTGAGACGACTTTCTCACGGCTGCCCGACCACATACCTCCATAGTTTTTCCTCTAGATCGTGTTTCTGCGGAGCTCGGGCGGAGCCCTGCTGAGACAAGATCATCACCAACCTCCGGAGCGCCGTCACGCTGCCGGAGAACTCTTCTACCTCTCCGTCTCTCTTGCTGGATCAAGAAGGCCGAGATCATCGTCGAGCTGTACGTGTGCTGAACGCGGAGGTGCCGTCCGTTCGGTACTAGATCGTGGGACTGATCGCGGGATTGTTCGCGGGGCGGATCGAGGGACGTGAGGACGTTCCACTACGTCAACCGCGTTCTCTAACGCTTCTGCTGTACGATCTACAAGGGTACGTAGATCACTCATCCCCTCTCGTAGATGGACATCACCATGATAGGTCTTCGTGCGCGTAGGAAAATTTTTGTTTCCCATGCGACGTTCCCCAACAGTGGCATCATGAGCTAGGTTCATGCGTAGATGTCTTCTCGAGTAGAACACAAAAGGTTTTGTGGGCGGTGATGTGCGTTTTGCTGCCCTCCTTAGTCTTTTCTTGATTCCGCAGTATTGTTGGATTGAAGCGGCTTGGACCGACATTACTCGTACGCTTACGAGAGACTGGTTTCATCGTTACGAGTAACCCCCTTTGCTCAAAGATGACTGGCAAGTGACGGTTTCTCCAACTTTAGTTGAATCGGATTTGACCGAGGAGGTCCTTGGATGAGGTTAAATAGCAACTCATATATCTCCGTTGTGGTGTTTGCGTAAGTAAGATGCGATCCTACTAGATACCCTTGGTCACCACGTAAAACATGCAACAACAAAATTAGAGGACGTCTAACTTGTTTTTGCAGGGTATGATTGTGATGTGATATGGCCAATGATGTGATGTGATATATTGGATGTATGAGATGATCATGTTGTAATAGAAATATCGACTTGCACGTCGATGGTACGGCAACCGGCAGGAGCCATAGGGTTGTCTTTATACTAACATATGTGCTTGCAGATGCGTTTACTATTTTGCTAGGATGTAGCTTTAGTAGTAATAGCATAAGTAGCATGACAACCCCGATGGCAACACGCTGATGGATGATCATGGTGTGGCGCCGGTGACAAGAAGATCGTGCCGGTGCTTTGGTGATGGAGATCAAGAAGCACGTGATGATGGCCATATCATGTCACTTATGAATTGCATGTGATGTTAATCCTTTTATGCACCTTATTTTGCTTAGAACGACGGTAGCATTATGAGGTGATCTCTCACTAAAATTTCAAGACGAAATTGTGTTCTCCCCGACTGTGCACCGTTGCTACAGTTCATCGTTTCGAGACACCACGTGATGATCGGGTGTGATAGACTCAACGTTCACATACAACGGGTGCAAAACAGTTGCGCACGCGGAACACTCGGGTTAAGCTTGACGAGCCTAGCATGTGCAGACATGGCCTCGGAACACATGAGACCGAAAGGTCGATCATGAATCATATAGTTGATATGATTAGCATAGGGATGCTTACCACTAAAACTACTCTCGACTCACGTGATGATCGGACTTGGGATAGTGTAAGTGGATCATGAACCACTCAAATGACTAGAGAGATGTACTTTTTTGAGTGGGAGTTTAGCATATAATTTGATTAAGTTAAACTCTAATTATCTTGAACATAGTCTAAGTCCACTTTGAATATATTTGTGTTGTAGATCATGGCTCACGCAAGTGTCATCCTGAATTTTAATACGTTCCTAGAGAAAGCTAAGTTGAAAGATGATGGAAGCAACTTTGTAGACTGGGCTCGTAATCTTAAGCTAATCTTACAAGCTGGGAAGAAGGATTATGTCCTTAATGCTGCGCTAGGAGATGAACCACCCGCTACGGCTGATCAGGATGTTAAGAACGCTTGGTTAGCGCGTAAGGAGGACTACTCAATAGTTCAATGTGCAGTCTTGTATGGCTTAGAGCCGGGACTTCAACGTCGCTTTGAGCGTCATGGAGCATTTGAGATGTTCCAGGAGTTGAAGTTTATCTTTCAGAAGAACGCCTGGATCGAGAGGTATGAGACCTCCAATAAATTCTATGCTTGCAAGATGGAGGAAAACTCGTCTGTCAGTGAACATGTGCTCAAAATGTCTGGGTACTCAAACCGTCTAGCTGAACTGGGGATTGAACTCCCGCAAGAAGCTATCACTGACAGAATCCTCCAATCACTGCCGCCAAGCTATAAAGGCTTTGTGTTGAACTACAACATGCAAGGGATGAACAAGTCTCCCGGCGAGTTGTTTGCGATGCTGAAAGTCGCAGAGTCTGAACTCCGTAAAGAGCATCAAGTGTTGATGGTGAGCAAGACCACTAGTTTCAAGAGAAACGGCAAAGGCAAGAAGGGCAATTCGAAGAAGAGCGGCAAGCCTGTTGCCAATCCGCCGAAGAAACCCAAGGCTGGACCTAAGCCTGAAACAGAGTGCTTCTATTGCAAGGGTATGGGTCACTGGAAGCGCAATTGCCCCAAGTATCTGGCAGATAAGAAGGCGGGCAAAGAAAAATCAGGTATATTTGATATACATGTTATTGATGTGTACTTAACCGGCTCTCGTAGTAGTGCCTGGGTATTCGATACCGGTTCTGTTGCTCACATTTGCAACTCGAAACAGGAACTGCGGAATAGACGGAGGCTGGCGAAAGACGAAGTGACGATGCGCGTAGGAAACGGTTCCAAGGTTGATGCAATCGCCGTCGGCACCGTGTCACTTCAACTACCATCGGGATTAGTGATGAACTTAAATCATTGTTATTTAGTGCCTGCGTTGAGCATGAACATTATATCAGGATCTTGTTTATTGCGAGACGGTTACTCTTTTAAGTCTGAGAATAATGGTTGTTCTATTTCTATGAGTAACATCTTTTATGGTCATGCACCGAATGTGAGAGGATTGTTCATATTGAATCTCGATAGCGATACGCATATACATAACATTGAGACCAAAAGAGTTAGAGTAAACAATGATAGCGCCATATTTTTGTGGCACTGCCGCTTGGGTCATATTGGTGTAAAGCGCATGAAGAAACTCCATGCTGATGGACTTTTGGAGTCACTTGACTTTGATTCACTTGACACGTGCGAACCATGCCTCATGGGCAAGATGACTAAAACTCCGTTCTCCGGAACAATGGAGCGTGCAAGTGACTTGTTGGAAATCATACATACCGACGTGTGTGGTCCGATGAGCGTAGAGGCACGCGGCGGATATCGTTATTTTCTCACCTTCACTGACGATTTAAGTAGATATGGTTATGTCTACTTGATGAAGCACAAGTCTGAAACATTTGAAAAGTTCAAGCAATTTCAGAATGAAGTGGAAAATCATCGTAACAAGAAGATCAAGTTCCTACGGTCTGATCGTGGGGGTGAATATCTGAGTTTCGAGTTTGGTGCTCACTTAAGACAATGTGGAATTGTTTCACAGTTGACACCGCCTGGAACACCACAGCGTAATGGTGTGTCCGAACGTCGTAATCGTACTTTGTTAGAGATGGTGCGATCTATGATGTCTCTTACTGATTTGCCGTTATCGTTTTGGGGTTATGCATTAGAAACAGCTGCATTCACTTTAAATAGGGCACCATCAAAATCCGTTGAGACGACACCATACGAACTGTGGTATGGCAAAAGGCCAAAGTTGTCGTTTCTTAAAGTTTGGGGATGTGATGCTTATGTCAAAAAGCTTCAGCCTGAAAAGCTGGAACCCAAAGCGGAAAAGTGCGTCTTCATAGGTTACCCAAAAGAGACAGTTGGGTACACCTTCTATCTCAAATCCGAGGGCAAAGTGTTTGTTGCTAAGAACGGAACTTTTCTCGAGAAGGAGTTTCTCTCGAGAGAATTGAGTGGGAGGAAGATAGAACTTGACGAGGTTGTCGAACCTCTCATCCCTCTGGATGGTGGCGCAGGGCAAGGGGAAACCTCTGTCATTGCGACGCCGGTTGAGGAGGAAGTTGATGATGATGATCATGAAACTCCAGTTCAAGTTTCTGTTGAACCCCGCAGGTCGACGAGATCACGTGCTGCTCCAGAGTGGTACGGTAATCCCGTCTTATCAATCATGTTGTTAGACAACAATGAACCTGCAAATTATGAAGAAGCAGTGGTGGGGCCAGATTCCAACAAATGGCTAGAAGCCATGAAATCCGAGATAGGATCCATGTATGAGAACAAAGTGTGGACTTTGGAGATACTGCCTGAAGGCCGCAAGGCTATTCAGAACAAATGGATCTTTAAGAAGAAGACGGACGCTGACGGTAATGTGACCGTTTATAAAGCTCGACTTGTGGCAAAGGGTTTTTCACAAGTTCCAGGAATTGACTATGATGAGACTTTCTCTCCCGTAGCAATGCTTAAGTCCGTCAGAATCATGTTAGCAATAGCTGCATTTTTCGATTATGAAATGTGGCAGATGGATGTCAAAACGGCGTTCCTTAACGGTTTCCTTAAGGAAGAGTTGTATATGATGCAACCCGAAGGTTTTGTCGATCCTAAAAATGCTGACAAGGTGTGCAAGCTCCAGCGATCCATTTATGGACTGGTGCAAGCATCTCGGAGTTGGAACAAACGCTTTGATGAGGTGATCAAAGCATTTGGGTTTATACAAGTGGTTGGAGAATCTTGTATTTACAAGAAAGTGAGTGGGAGCTCTGTGGCGTTTCTAATATTATATGTGGATCACATATTACTGATTGGAAACAACGTAGAGCTTTTGGAGAGCATAAAAGGTTACTTGAATAAAAGTTTCTCTATGAAGGACCTAGGAGAAGCTGCTTACATTCTAGGCATTAAGATCTGTAGGGATAGATCAAAACGCCTGATAGGACTTTCACAAAGCACATACCTTGATAAAGTTTTGAAGAGGTTCAAAATGGAACAGTCCAAGAAAGGGTTCTTGCCAGTGTTACAAGGTACGAGATTGAGTAAGACTCGGTGCCCAGCAACTGATGAAGATAGAGAGCATATGCGCTCCGTCCCCTATGCTTCAGCCATAGGTTCTATCATGTATGCGATGCTGTGCACTAGACCGGATGTTAGCCTGGCCATAAGTATGGCAGGCAGGTTCCAGAGTAATCCAGGAGTGGATCACTGGACAGCGGTCAAGAATATCCTGAAGTACCTGAAAAGGACTAAGGAGATGTTTCTCGTGTATGGAGGTGACGAAGAGCTCGCCGTAAAGGGTTACGTTGATGCAAGCTTTGACACAGATCCGGACGACTCTAAGTCACAAACCGGATACGTATTTATTCTTAATGGGGGTGCAGTAAGCTGGTGCAGTTCCAAGCAAAGCGTCGTAGCAGATTCTACATGTGAAGCGGAGTACATGGCTGCCTCGGAGGCGGCCAAGGAGGGTGTCTGGATGAAGCAGTTCATGACGGATCTTGGAGTGGTGCCAAGTGCACTGGATCCAATAAACTTGTTCTGTGACAACACTGGTGCCATTGCCCTGGCAAAGGAACCAAGGTTTCACAAGAAGACCAGACACATCAAACGACGCTTCAACCTCATCCGCGACTACGTCGAGGAGGAGGACGTAAATATATGCAAGGTGCACACGGATCTGAATGTAGCAGACCCGCTGACTAAACCTCTTCCACGGCCAAAACATGATCGACACCAGAACTGTATGGGTGTTAGATTTATTACAATGTAATTCACATGGTGATGTGAGGGCTAGATTATTGACTCTAGTGCAAGTGGGAGACTGTTGGAATTATGCCCTAGAGGCAATAATAAATGTATAGTTATTATTATAATTCCTGTATCAAGATAATAGTTTATTATCCATGCTATAATTGTATTGAATGAAGACTCATTTACATGTGTGGATACATAGACAAAACACCGTCCCTAGCATGCCTCTAGTTGGCTAGCCAGTTGATCGATGATAGTCAGTGTCTTCTGATTATGAACAAGGTGTTGTTGCTTGATAACTGGATCACGTCATTGGGAGAATCACGTGATGGACTAGACCCAAACTAATAGACGTAGCATGTTGATCGTGTCATTTTGTTGCTACTGCTTTCTGCGTGTCAAGTATTTATTCCTATGACCATGAGATCATATAACTCACTGACACCGGAGGAATGCTTTGTGTGTATCAAACATCGCAACGTAACTGGGTGACTATAAAGATGCTCTACAGGTATCTCCGAAGGTGTTAGTTGAGTTAGTATGGATCAAGACTGGGATTTGTCACTCCGTGTGACGGAGAGGTATCTCGGGGCCCACTCGGTAATACAACATCACACACAAGCCTTGCAAGCAATGTAACTTAGTGTAAGTTGCGGGATCTTGTATTACGGAACGAGTAAAGAGACTTGCCGGCAAACGAGATTGAAATAGGTATACGGATACTGACGATCGAATCTCGGGCAAGTAACATACCGAAGGACAGAGGGAATGACATACGGGATTATACGAATCCTTGGCACTGAGGTTCAAACGATAAGATCTTCGTAGAATATGTAGGATCCAATATGGGCATCCAGGTCCCGCTATTGGATATTGACCGAGGAGTCTCTCGGGTCATGTCTACATAGTTCTCGAACCCGCAGGGTCTGCACACTTAAGGTTCGACGTTGTTTTATGCGTATTTGAGTTATATGGTTGGTTACCGAATGTTGTTCGGAGTCCCGTATGAGATCACGGACGTCACGAGGGTTTCCGGAATGGTCCGGAAACGAAGATTGATATATAGGATGACCTCATTTGATTACCGGAAGGTTTTCGGAGTTACCGGGAATGTACCGGGAATGACGAATGGGTTCCGGGAGTTCACCGGAGGGGGGCAACCCACTCCGGGGAAGCCCATAGGTATTTGGGGGGGTCACACCAGCCCTTAGTGGGATGGTGGGACAGCCCACCAATCCCCTATGCGCCAAGGGAGAAAAAATCAAAGGAAAGAAAAAAAAAGGGAGAAGTGGGAAGGGGGAAGGACTCCCTCCCACCAAACCAAGTAGGACTCGGTTTGGGGGGGGGGAGAGTCCTCCCCCCTGGCTCGGCCGACCCCTTGGGGGTCCCTTGGACCCCAAGGCAAGGTCTCCCTCCCTCCTCCTATATATATGGGGCTTTTAGGGCAGATTTGAGACGACTTTCTCACGGCTGCCCGACCACATACCTCCATAGTTTTTCCTCTAGATCGTGTTTCTGCGGAGCTCGGGCGGAGCCCTGCTGAGACAAGATCATCACCAACCTCTGGAGCGCCGTCACGCTGCCGGAGAACTCTTCTACCTCTCCGTCTCTCTTGCTGGATCAAGAAGGCCGAGATCATCGTCGAGCTGTACGTGTGCTGAACGCGGAGGTGCCGTCCGTTCGGTACTAGATCGTGGGACTGATCGCGGGATTGTTCGCGGGGCGGATCGAGGGACGTGAGGACGTTCCACTACATCAACCGCGTTCTCTAACGCTTCTGCTGTACGATCTACAAGGGTACGTAGATCACTCATCCCCTCTCGTAGATGGACATCACCATGATAGGTCTTCGTGCGCGTAGGAAAATTTTTGTTTCCCATGCGACGTTCCCCAACAACATGTAGAATCTGCTACGACGCTTTGCTTGGAACTGCACTAGCTTACCGCACCCCCATTAAGAATAAATACGTATCCGGTCTGCGACTTAGAGTCGTTCGAATTTGTGTCGAAGCTTGCATCGACGTAACCTTTTACGGCGAGCTCTTCGTCACCTCCATACACGAGAAACATCTCCTTAGTCCTTTTCAGGTACTTCAGGATATTCTTGACCGCCGTCCAGTGATCCACTCCTGGATTACTCTGGAACCTACCTGCCATACTTATGGCCAGGCTAACGTCCGTTCTAGTGCACAGCATTGCATACATGATAGAACCTATGGCTGAAGCATAGGGGACGGAGCTCATATGCTCTCTATCCTCATCAGTTGTTGGGCACTGAGTCTTACTCAATCTCGTACCTTGTAAAACTGGCAAGAACCCTTTCTTGGACTGTTCCATTTTGAACCTCTTCAAAACTTTATCAAGGTATGTGCTTTGTGAAAGTCCTATCAGGCGTTTTGATCTATCCCTGTAGATCTTAATGCCTAGAATGTAAGCAGCTTCTCCTAGGTCCTTCATAGAGAAACTTTTATTCAAGTAATCCTTTATGCTCTCCAAAAACTCCACGTTGTTTCCAATCAGCAATATGTCATCCACATATAATATTAGAAACGCCACAGAGCTCCCACTCACTTTCTTGTAAATACAAGATTCTCCAACCACTTGTATAAACCCAAATGCTTTGATCACCTCATCAAAGCGTTTGTTCCAACTCCGAGATGCTTGCACCAGTCCATAAATGGATCGCTGGAGCTTGCACACCTTGTTAGCATTCTTAGGATCGACAAAACCTTCGGGTTGCATCATATACAACTCTTCCTTAAGGAAACCGTTAAGGAACGCCGTTTTGACATCCATCTGCCAGATTTCATAATCGAAAAATGCAGCTATTGCTAACATGATTCTGACGGACTTAAGCATCGCTACGGGTGAGAATGTCTCATCGTAGTCAACTCCTTGAACTTGCGAAAAACCCTTTGCTACAAGTCGAGCTTTATAAACGGTCACATTGCCGTCAGCGTCCGTCTTCCTCTTAAAGATCCATTTGTTCTGAATAGCCTTGCGACCCTCAGGTAGTACTTCCAAAGTCCACACTTTATTCTCATACATGGATTCTATCTCGGACTTCATGGCTTCTAGCCATTTGTTGGAATCTGGGCCCACCATTGCTTCTTCATAATTTGCAGGTTCATTGTTGTCTAACAACATGATTGACAAGACGGGATTACCGTACCACTCTGGAGCAGCACGTGGTCTCGTCGACCTGCGTGGTTCGACAGAAACTTGAACCGGAGTTTCATGATCATCATCATTAACTTCCTCCTCAACCGGCGTTGCAACGACAGAGGTTTCCCCTTGCCCTGCGCCACCATCCAGAGGGATGAGAGGTTCGACAACCTCATCAAGTTATATCTTCCTCCCACTCAATTCTCTCGAGAGAAACTCCTTCTTGAGAAAAGCTCCATTTTTAGCAACAAACACTTTGCCCTCGGATTTGAGATAGAAGGTGTACCCAACTGTCTCTTTTGGGTAACCTATGAAGATGCACTTTTCCGCTTTGGGTTCCAGCTTTTCAGGCTGAAGCTTTTTGACATAAGCATCACATCCCCAAACTTTAAGAAACGACAACTTTGGCCTTTTGCCATACCACAGTTCGTATGGTGTCATCTCAACGGATTTTGATGGTGCCCTATTTAAAGTGAATGCACCTGTTTCTAATGCATAACCCCAAAACGATAACGGCAAATCGGTAAGAGACATCATAGATCGCACCATCTCTAATAAAGTACGATTACGACGTTCGGACACACCATTACGTTGTGGTGTTCGAGGCGGTGTCAACTGTGAAACAATTCCACATTGTCTTAAGTGAGCACCAAACTCGAAACTCAGATATTCACCCCCACGATCAGACCGTAGGAACTTGATCTTCTTGTTACGATGATTTTCAACTTCACTCTGAAATTGCTTGAACTTTTCAAATGTTTCAGACTTGTGCTTCATTAAGTAGACATAACCATATCTACTCAAATCGCCAGTGAAGGTGAGAAAATAACGATATCCGCCGCGTGCCTCTACGCTCATCGGACCACACACATCGGTATGTATGATTTCCAACAAGTCACTTGCACGCTCCATTGTTCCGGAGAACGGAGTTTTAGTCATCTAGCCCATGAGGCATGGTTCGCACGTGTCAAGTGAATCAAAGTCAAGTGACTCCAAAATTCCATCGGCATGGAGTTTCTTCATGCACTTTACACCAATATGACCTAAGCGGCAGTGCCACAAAAATATGGCGCTATCATTGTTTACTCTAACTCTTTTGATCTCAATGTTATGTATGTGTGTATCGCTATCAAGATTCAATATGAACAATCCTATCACACTGGGTGCATGACCGTAAAAGATGTTACTCATAGAAATAGAACAACCATTATTCTCTGACTTAAAAGAGTAACCGTCTCGGAATAAACAAGATCCAGATATAATGTTCATGCTCAACGCAGGCACTAAATAACAATGATTCAAGTTCATAACTAATCCTGATGGTAACTGAAGTGAAACTGTGCCGACAACGATTGCATCAACCTTGGAACCATTTCCTACGCGCATTGTCACTTCATCTTTCGCCAGCCTTCGTCTATTCCGCAGTTCCTGTTTCGAGTTGCAAATATGAGCAACAGAACCGGTATCGAATACCCAGGCACTACTACGAGAGCCGGTTAAGTACACATCAATAACATGTATATCAAATATACCTGATTTTTCTTTGGCCGCCTTCTTATCAGCCAGATACTTGGGGCAATTGCGCTTCCAGTGACCCATACCCTTGCAATAGAAGCACTCTGTTTCAGGCTTAGGTCCAGCCTTGGGTTTCTTCGGCGGATTGGCAACAGGCTTGCCGCTCTTCTTGGAATTGCCCTTCTTGCCTTTGTCGTTTCTCTTGAACCTAGTGGTCTTGCTCACCATCAACACTTGATGCTCTTTACGGAGTTCAGACTCTGCGACTTTCAGCATCGCAAACAACTCGCCGGGAGACTTGTTCATCACTTGCATGTTGTAGTTCAACACAAAGCCTTTATAGCTTGGCGGCAGTGATTGAAGGATTCTGTCAGTGATAGCTTCTTGCGGGAGTTCAATCCCCAGCTCAGCTAGACGGTTTGAGTACCCAGACATTTTGAGCACATGTTCACTGACAGACGAGTTTTCCTCCATCTTGCAAGCATAGAATTTATCGGAGGTCTCATACCTCTCGATCCGGGCGTTCTTCTGAAAGATAAACTCCAACTCCTGGAACATCTCAAATGCTCCATGACGCTCAAAGCGACGTTGAAGTCCCGGTTCTAAGCCATACAAGACTGCACATTGAACTATTGAGTAGTCCTCCTTACGTGCTAACCAAGCGTTCTTAACATCCTGATCAGCCGTAGCGGGTGGTTCATCTCCTAGCGCAGCATTAAGGACATAATCCTTCTTCCCAGCTTGTAAGATTAGCTTAAGATTACGAGCCCAATCTACAAAGTTGCTTCCATCATCTTTCAACTTAGCTTTCTCTAGGAACGTATTAGAATTCAGGATGACTGTCGCGTGAGCCATGATCTACAACACAAATATATTCAAAGTGGACTTAGACTATGTTCAAGATAATTAGAGTTTAATTTAATCAAATTATATGCTAAACTCCCACTCAAAAAGTACATCCCTCTAGTCATTTGAGTGGTTCATGATCCACTTACACTAGCTCAAGTCCGATCATCACGTGAGTTGAGCATACTTTCAGTGGTAAGCATCCCTATGCTAATCATATCATCTATATGATTCATGATCGACCTTTCGGTCTCATGTGTTCCGAGGCCATGTCTGCACATGCTAGGCTCGTCAAGCTTAACCCGAGTGTTCCACGTGCGCAACTGTTTTGCACCCGTTGTATGTGAACGTTGAGTCTATCACACCCGATCATCACGTGGTGTCTCGAAACGACGAACTATAGCAACGGTGCACAATCGGGGAGAACCCAATTTTGTCTTGAAATTGTAGTGAGAGATCACCTCATAATGCTACCGTCGTTCTAAGAAAAATAAGGTGCAAAAAGGATTAACATCACATGCAATTCATAAGTGACATGATATGGCCATCATCATGCGCTTCTTGATCTCCATCACCAAAGCACCGGCACGATCTTCTTGTCACCAGCGTCACACCATGATCTCCATCATCATGATCTCCATCAACGTGTCGCCATCGGGGTTGTCGTGCTACTCATGCTATTACTACTAAAGCTACGTCCTAGCAATATAGTAAACGCATCTGCAAGCACAAACGTTAGTTTAAAGACAACCCAATGGCTCCTGCCGGTTGCCGTACCATCGACGTGCAAGTCGATATTAACTATTACAACATGATCATATCATACATCCAATATATCACATCACATCGTTGGCCATATCACGTCACAAGCATACCCTGCAAAAACAAGTTAGACGTCCTCTAATTTTGTTGTTGCATGTTTTACGTGGTGACCATGGGTATCTAGTAGGATCGCATCTTACTTACGTAAACACCACAATGGAGATATATGAATTTCTATTTAACCTCATCCAAGGACCTCCTCGGTCAATTCCGATTCAACTAAAGTTGGAGAAACTGGCACCCGCCAGTCATCTATGAGCAACGGAGTTACTCATAGCGATGAAACCAGTCTCTCGTAAGCGTACGAGTAATGTCGGTCCGAGCCGCTTCGATCCAACAATACCGCGGAATCAAGAAAAGACTAAGGAGGGAAGAAAAACGCACATCACCGCCCACAAAAACTTTTGTGTTCTACTCGAGAAGACATCTACGCATGAACCTAGCTCATGATGCCACTGTTGGGGAACATCGCATGGGAAACAAAAAATTTCCTACGTGCACGAAGACCTATCATGGTGATGTCCATCTACGAGAGGGGATGTGTGATCTACGTACCCTTGTAGAACGTATAGCAGAAGCGTTAGTGAACGCAGTTGATGTAGTGGAACGTCCTCACGTCCCTCGATCCGCCCCGCGAACCGTCCCGCGATCAGTCCCACGATCTAGTGCCGAACGGACGGCACCTCCGCGTTCAGCACACGTACAGCTCGACGATGATCTCGGCCTTCTTGATCCAGCAAGAGAGACGGAGAGGTAGGAGAGTTTTCCGGCAGCGTGACGGCGCTCCAGAGGTTGGTGGTGATCTTATCTCAACAGGGCTCCGCCCGAGCTCCGCACAAACGCGATCTAGAGGAAAAACCGTGGAGGTATGTGGTCGGGCTGTCGTGGAAAAGTCGTCTCAAATCAGCCCTAAAACCTCCGTATATATAGGGGGAAGAGGGGGAGCCTTGCCTTGGGGTCCAAGGACCCCTAAGGGCTTCGGCCGAGCCAAGGGGGGCAGCCCTCCCCTTCCAAACCGAGTCCAACTAGGTTTGGAAGGAGGAGTCCTTCCCCCTTTTCCCACCTCCTCTTTTTTTTTCTCTTTGATTTTCTTCCTATGGCGCATAGGGCCTTCTTGGGCTGTCCCACCAGCCCACTAAGGGCTAGTGTGCCACCCCCAAGGCCTATGGGCTTCCCCGGGGTGGGTTGCCCCCCCCCCCCCCCCGGTGAACTCCCGGAACCCATTCGTCATTCCCGGTAACTCCGAAAACCTTCCGGTAATCAAATGAGGTCATCCTATATATCAATCTTCGTTTTCGGACCATTCCGGAAACCCTCGTGACGTCCGTGATCTCATACGGGACTCCGAACAACATTCGGTAACCAACCTTATAACTCAAATACGCATAAAACAACGTCGAACCTTAAGTGTGCGGACCCTGTGGGTTCGAGAACTATGTAGACATGACCCGAGAGACTCCTCGGTCAATATCCAATAGCGGGACCCAGATGCCCATATTGGATCCTACATATTCTACGAAGATCTTATCGTTTGAACCTCAGTGCCAAGGATTCATATAATCCCGTATGTCATTCCCTTTGTCCTTCGGTATGTTACTTGCCCGAGATTCGATCGTCAGTATCCGTATACCTATTTCAATCTCGTTTACCGGCAAGTCTCTTTACTCGTTCCGTAATACAAGATCCCGCAACTTACATTAAGTCACATTGCTTGCAAGGCTTGTGTGTGATGTTGTATTACCGAGTGGGCCCCGAGATACCTCTCCGTCATACGGAGTGACAAATCCCAGTCTCGATCCATACTAACTCAACGAACACCTTCGGAGATACCTGTAGAGCATCTTTATAGTCACCAAGTTACGTTGCGATGTCTGATATACCCAAAGTATTCCTCCGGTGTCAGTGAGTTATATGATCTCATGGTCATAGGAACAAATACTTGACACGCAGAAAACAGTAGCAACAAAATGACACGATCAACATGCTACGTCTATTAGTTTGGGTCTAGTCTATCACGTGATTCTCCTAATGACGTGGTCCAGTTATCAAGCAACAACACCTTGTTTATAATCAGAAGACACTGACTATCTTTTATCAAATGGCTAGCCAACTAGAGGCTTGCTAGGGACAGTGTTTTGTCTATGTATCCACACATGTATTTAAGTCTTCATTCAATACAATTATAGCATGGATAATAAACGATTATCTTGATACATGAATTATAATAAGAACTATATTTATTATTGCCTCTAGGGCATAATTCCAACAATTGAATCATACACCTCCTTCTCTGTGAATTTGGCTGATAAAACCTCATTCTCCTGTTCATTAAGTTGAGGTATATCCTGAACGTTGTTTTCATCCAAAGAGATCATCATCTCATCTAGTACACCAAAAAGACTCTTATAATATTCTGAGATATATAACTTTAAGTTTTCATGACCTATTATAGTTCCCTCCTCTTGCTCTAGTTGAGTAATTATCTTCTTTCGATGTTTGCCATTTGCAATCATGTGAAAGAACTGTGTGTTATCATCCCCATGAATCACCTTCATGACCTTAGCTCTTAGTGCCCATTTCATCTCCTCCTCTCTCAATACTTTTGCAATCTAGTCTCATCATCGATTTTAATATTCCTTTCAATAAGAGTTAGTTGCGCAGACTCAGCTTTGACGTCTAGTTCATCAATCAGATTCGTGAGTCTTTCTTTTTCTTTCTTATAAATACCACTCTGATTTTTCGCCCATCCTCTAAGAAATTGGCGCAAATGTCTGATCTTGTTCTGCCAAATTTCCACGCTAGTGGATCCACCTAAATCTCTAGCCCACTCATTGGTAATTAGATCCATGAAACCTTCTCTTTCAAACCAACTTAGTTCGAATGAGAAGACATTCTTGTTACCCCTATGATTGGCCTCCCCAGAGTCCACCAGAAGAGGTGTGTGATCTGAGATTGCCCTTTGTAAAGCTTGTACTGTGACTAATGGAAATTTCTGCTCCCAGTCAACACTAGTAAGTACCCGATCCAACTTCTCATATGTTGGCACCGGTAATGAATTTGCCCATGTGTATTGTCTACCAGAAAGCTAAATCTCCCTTAAATTAAGGCTCTCAATAACCATATTGAACATCATTGACCATCTTGTGTCAAAATTGTCATTATTTTTTTCATTTTGTCTTCAAATAATATTAAAATCTCCCCCCACCATAATTGGTAGTGTTTCATCTCTACAGATTCTCACTAGATCTACAAGAAAATAAGATTTGAGCTCTAGTTGTGCCGCCCCATATACAACCACTAAAGCCCACTTAAAACCGTCAACTTTCGACCTTACACGAAATTTGACGGTAAACTCACCATATACCACACTAATCACCTCTAAAGTCTCGCACTTAACCCCAAGTAAGATCCCACCGGATCTTCCCCTTGGAGGTAGACAATGGCAATCGAATTCAACCCCTCCTGGTAAATTATTTAAGAATTGAGGTGTGAAATTATCTCTTCCAGTTTCTTGTAATGCCATGAAGTCCAGTTTATATTGTATCGATGCATCTCTAAGGAACCTACTTTTAGCAAAGTCCGCAAGACCTCTGCTATTCCAAAAAATCCCTTTCATAATTCATCATGATTTTTTTCTTTTGTTTAACTCCCGCACTCCTCCTGACTGCTGATTCAGGATAAACCTTCCTTTTCCAAGGTCTCCTAGTTTTTTCCTGAATATGATTTAAGTCATTATATGCAGCCAAAGGTTGTGAATGAGAATCGGCATTTGAAGGGGCCATATACCCCTCCAAACCCATCTCATCGACATCGTCGACTATATGTAAAATGTTATCACATAATGTTCGAAGGTCTGCACCTCCTAAATCATTAATATCTGAGTCATTCATAGGTTTAACCGCTGCTATGTTTTTCACGAACTCTATGGTTCTATCAACTTCTAAATCAAGAATATCATTAATGGACTTAGATATAGTTTTACTAGAAGTGTCCATAGAAATACCTATGTCTCTAGCATTATTCATGATCTCAAAGTCAGATAAGTTTAAAATAGTAGCATTCTGATCAATAGACAAACCTGTAGTTTTTTCAGCATCTCGTAATTTCGCAGCCCGGATAGCACGACCCATCAACATGTCATCAGCATCAGGCTTCTCCTGAATACGCTGACTAAACCGTCTATCACCAGAAGTAGGATACGAGATCCCACCAAAAGAGATCACCTCATCAGTAGAAATCTCTTTGTGGTTCTTCCCTGTTACCACCGAATTAAGACCCTGGTCAATAGATGTTTTCTGTAGAAGAGTATCATACTTGGAAAAAAAGCACTTGCTGCTTACAATTCGAAGTAAGAATATTATTTTGAACCGCTGGCTGCAACTTATTTTCAGCAGCCTGAGGAGAAAAAGCAGGACTAGGAGAACATCTCTCCTCGTGCAAACTGTCTCTCATAAGCAATGACACATCCCTCAGAGCCGGAGATGTAGGAGAAGGAGGACAGAACGCCTTCTGCGTGTTATCCTGCACATGCAAATGCAGTGGATCGGCCCTCCTAGCCGGCGGTACTGCAGAGAATGGTCTTCTCTTCTCATGACTAAGCTTGTGCGGGGGTAAAACCAGATTTGATGTGGATGCAGAACGTTGGATTAGAACAAAAGGGGTTGCCTCAACATCCACCTCCTTTTGTACAAAAGCACTCCCAAGGTTGTATGATGCACTCATAACATCAAAAGACCCAAAACGAAGTGCAGCCATGGGTGAATTAGATGTAGAAGATGCACCTCCAATAAGAAGCGGTTTCTCCTTACTAGAGGCGGGAGGAGGGTTAATGTTTTCCTTTGACTGATCGAACTGTCGATCATTAGCATCTCCATGATCCTTGTCCCTATCCTCCCCATCGGCCATGTGAATATCCGCCCCATTAGGCTCCTTTTGTGACACCTTCTCGACCTCCACATCAAGGTCATAGTGCACACCATCATAAGACCACGGAGCAAAATCAGGCATCTGCTCAACATCAAGCACCATCACAAGCAATCTGGCAATCCCCTTTTTGCGAGTAAAAGGCATGTCGACTTTCTCAGTCTTCCCAATCAAAGATCCAAGGCTCCATACGATGAGGAAGTCGTTAAGAAGAATTTCTGGAATGCCTGAGAACCTGATCCAAACCTTCTGCAACCTAGTACCCTGCGGTGCTGGTTTAATGCATTCCTCAAACTCAAGTAAACACTTGCTACCACTAACCTTACTGACCCCAAAAGTGAGTAAGCGCTGCAGATCCTCTCTTCTAGGAAACTCAACCTGGAAGGTACTTTGATCTACTCTTATTGGTTCCCAAATGTAAGCCTCAGACACCAGCCTTCTCATCTGTTGAGAAACCTGCTCCGCAGTCAAATCACCATTTGTGACCTTGACGAGACCCTTCCTTGAACTCTCAAGACGGGGTGGAGTAAGAACTGAAGTGGATCTTGGTGTCTCAAAAAACATGAGTTTGCTGTGACAAACACCATAAATGCTCATGACCGGCTTAGGAGCTGAAAGCAGTGGGCAAGCCGTATCAATATGACCAGGCTTTTGACAGATGTCGCAAAGAGCTGTGGTACAGTCCACAACAAAGTGACCGGGTACCCCACATCTATAACATGTCAATTTTTCTTTTTTGCGAGCAGCCTTGTTGGCTCGCGCAACTTCCCTGTCCTCCGCCGTTTTAGGCGGTAGAGTGGCCCCGGTAGCACTGGCTTCCTCCACGACCTCTTGAGGAACCTCCTTCCACATCGGTCCCGAATTGTTCCTGCCAAAGTTGCGTACTCCACCGACGCCTCTTTGCCGAAAATTTGCACCTCGAGCACCCTCCACAAAATTACCTTGGGGGGTAGGAAGGGACCATACTGATTAGCACCTCCCCCGGGACCTCCTACGGTGCGACTCCCACCCGGACCGCCGGCATACTCGTTCCATTGATTTGGGTACCCTCTGTAACCTTGGTATCCCCCACCGCCACCGCGGTGAAGTCCTCTAGACCCACCTCGTCCTGCAGCAGGAGCGCCGCGCCCATGGGTGGGAGGACGCTGCTCTCCCTGCCGCGAGCCAGCAGCAACAACCGAAGCACTCGGCCCTGCTGCAGCAGCAGCTTCCCCAGCGACAGAGACAGTCGACCCTGGCGCAGCGACATGTGCTGCCGCAGGCGCTGTCGCCCCGGTCGTCATCGCCACCTGCGACACCACGGGTGGTGATTGCCTCGCCGCCATAGGTTGCAGCGCTGGAATACGCGAAGCCTTAGAAAACCGCGATGGGAAACCTGGTGTAGGATTTCTTCTATCGCTAGGCCGAGAGTCTCCCGACCGCATCCAATCTCCGTGGTCCTGCGATCGGTATTGGAGTTAAAAAGATTATCGCCAGAGATAGAATCAGACTCGTTCCCTGGTAAAGCATCGCCGAGCAGGACTCGTATATCAGCTTGGGTCGTATACCCAGCTGTATCAGGTCCAGCAGGCTGCAAAACCGCCCCCTGTAGCTGGTCAATTAATGATCTCAAACGTATCTCCCTCGCCTCTCGGATCCCACGATCCGGTCTGGCCGAGGTTGTGGCCGGCCGCCGCTGTAGTGCCGCCGACTGTCAACATTCCTTCTTGACTGGCACGTGTTTCCAAGAATCGATAAAATCCGCTAAAGTTAGTGATGGTAGACGTACCTTAGGTAATGGCCCCTTCCAAGGTCTAACCGCGTTTGCCGAAGTTCGCCGGTGAACCACCCGACGGAGAACCTCCACCTTGTCATCGTTGTTGTCCTAAAGCCCCTTCCAAGCCTCGTCGGACTGTGGAACGAATTCGTCGATGAACTTTGCAACCTGCTCCTTGGAGTATCCGACCAAAATGAATTCACAAAACGAGGTAGGAGGGTGTAGGAGAAAATGCCGGTTGGTCATCTTCGTCGTTGCAATCCATCTCCTCGTTTGCGAGTGCCCAAAACCGACCGCTGACGCGACCGGATACAGAGCTGCCCGGCGGCGAAGCCATCTCATGGCCTAACCCCCCCCCCCCCCCCCCTCTCCCCCGGTCGCGTGCAGATCGCCCCAGATCGCCCCTCCACAATTTTCGGAGGTGGTTGCTGTGGTCAGTGTTTCACGTCTAACAACTCCCTTATGGAATCATATTTGCTATGTTGGACCGTAGATGCTCTTAAACTTGCAGCGAACCGTTTGTTCGCCGGCGCACGGCAAGTTGGCTGTCGAGAGATGCAGATACCCAACTCCAAAGCCCCGGGTTCGTTCGCTGTATGCACGCAAGGAAAGCCCACGCGGAGGAGATCCTTCCTAGCCCCGTATTGCCTCCAACCCCAAAGCGACCAAAAGGCTTGTGCACCCGGCCGCACTCACGCGCGTGTCCCTATCCCTGCACCAGCTGCAGGGTGCAACTGGCGCCCTTTTCCAAAGTACACCCGCGCAACCCCCCCAAGAACAATGGTGCGCGCCGGGACCGCGCCCTCTTATATATACTCCACCAACGGAGCAGAGAGTGACAGACACGAACAGCAGCTACCACGGGCATCAATCCAGTTCGAATAGCTTCCAACGGTGGCCTGGCGAACTCATCTCCGATCGAGCGAGCTGGGTGGACATCTCCCTCGCTCTCTCTCTCTCTCTCTCTCTCTCTCTCTCTGGTTAACTCCATCGACCATGGGTCGTCCTGACTCGGAGGCGCCGACGTCGAGCATCGCCGCGGGGCTGGCTGTTCACCGCGACCACGCCCACGCCCACGGAAGAGGCGGAGGCGCGGCGCCGCCAGCGGCGCCAGACTCGCCCTTCGACACCAACGTGGTGATCATCCTGGCGGCGCTCTTCTTCGCGCTGCTCTTCGCCATCGGGCTCAACTCGCTGGCGCGGTGCGCGCTCCGGTATGTGGGCCGTGGTGCCGCTGCCGCCGCCGGCGCCGCCGGCGAGGGAGGTGCGACGGCGCGGGGTGGGAGCCGTGGAGGCAGCGGCATCAAGAGGCGCGTGCTGAGGAGCCTCCCCGTGGAAGTGTACGGCTCCGGAGAGGTCATCGACGACGTGTGCGCCATCTGCCTCGGCGAGTTCGTGGACGGCGAGAAGGTGCGCGTGCTGCCGCGGTGCGCGCACGGGTTCCACGTCCGGTGCGTCGACGCCTGGCTGGTGTCCCACGGCTCCTGCCCCACCTGCCGGCAGCCGGTGATCGAGGGCGCGCCCGCGAAGGGCGGCAGCAGCGGCCGAAGCCAGCAGCCGGCAGGCACCGAAATGATCGCTGTGGTCATCGTGTGAGTCCATCGGGCACCGAAGCATGCCACTGCCTTGCCTGCCGGCACAGCACAACAACAAGGAAGCAAAGCTCTGCATGCCCAAGCTCAACAAGTGCCACCATTTTCCGGCAACGATTGCCATGCTTGCCAGGCGCTGCTTGCTAGCGGAACGCACAGCATGATCGAAGTGCTGAATTGCACATGTAAATATTCGACGGCGCGGAACACTGTACTGGCAACCTGACATACCATGAGTAAAAAGTTTTGCTGGATCAATCTGCTCCCTTGTCCCCCTTCCCGCCGCCGTCGGCGGCATGGGCGCCCGTCCCCCTTTTCGGCGCGCCGGGGACGCACAGGTCTGACGAGTGACCGCTAGATGAAGCGCTGATCCGCGCGCGAGCCAACCACCTGTGCAATTGCAACGTGCGTGCGTGCGTGCGTCCTAACGGCGTGCCTTAGCCCGCACGCGACGGCGATCGATCGGCGCGCGCAACCGCCGGGATAACTCCGTCGCGCCAACCCCCGAGATCGCCACGTCCAGCGGCACCCGGCGCCCGTCGTCGTCACCCGGCGCGCACGCGATTCAGGCATCCCCGCTCGGATCGGATTAGTGGGGGTGGCCCCTGACGTGGATGGATCCACGACGACTGACGTTCAGTTCAACCACTTGGATGCTACGCGGGTTAGCTGAATAAGTTCCCCGTCAGCTTCACCCGTCCCGTTCTGCCTTTGCCGACTAAAACTGTCTCGGGAGCTACCACTTCCGTGGCAAAAGGAAGAGAAAGATGCCACGTCCGTGGCAACATATGCACATGTACATACGTGACTGGTTACTCGAGTACTCTATTTAACCAGCCAACCATGAACCATCACGTACGCATCGTGTTGATTGGACGGTCTAGCTCGATCAGGTATCGTAAGATCCTCACGCGAGCATATGTGGCACCATTCTAGGAGTTACCGAGTTAGGACAAGCAAATGATGGAGCTCTTTACGATTACCGGCTTAATTTACTTACAGATCAGACAAACTCCCTCCAACAACGACGGCAATGATCAGACGTTCAGAGGCAAGAACAGATAGTATAATAATAACTAACTTAACATAGGTAGTCCAGCAATTGCACCCGTGGCAGCGTGGCGGGCGGGCCGCGTGGAGCGTCCTGCTCCTTCCACCGGCGCCGCTCCAGCACGCTCCACAACCAGCAGAACACCGGCTTCAGCGACTCCAACCACCGGGCCACCACCTCGTGGAGTCGCCACGAGCTCCTGCCTGAGCCTGCCGCCGGGTCCTCCCTCCGGACCTCTCGCTCTGTCCCTGCCAGAGCCGGCGCAGCCGCGGCATCAGCGGCCGGGTCTACGAACCTGGCCGGGCTCGGCTCGGAGTAGCACCGGCGCAGGATGGCGCTCTTGAGCTGCGCCTCGAACGCGAGCCGCTCGTACTCGTCCAGCAGTGTGCTGCGCCGGCCGCCGCAGCCGGCGCTCACGTCCAGGCTGTACCGCGCCAGGACGGTGCCGACGTCGCCGTCGTTGCCGTCGCCGGCGAATCCTATCGAGCTATCCATGGTAGTAGAGTACTATACGAGTACTGTTGCGCCGCCTGTACGCGCGCAATGGCAATGCCACTCGCCGTATTTAGGCACGCTCCGTCCGATGCTCGTGGTAGCCAGTGTGGTCCTCGCATCGCATGCAGCGCATTATTCTGAGCGAAAGTTGGCCCGAGCCTGGCGTCGGGGCGACGGCAAGGATCGTCGCCGGGAACGCTTCTTGCTCTGTACGGCTCGTGTAGATCAAAGGGGTGCGTCGCAACGTCGTCGCCATCTACGGCCTCCGATGGAGAGCGCATCACTGTTGACGGCTTTGTGATGATCCACCACTCAGTCTCGTTCACTGTTGTGTGCTTCGGGGGCCTGGGCCTATGCTGTACGCAAGGAACAACCGGACAACACGTTGCCTTATTGGCAAAGGGAACGGAACTTTGCACTGTGCTTCACCATAATTGCGTTGTACAGTACGAGATTCTGGCTCTCTCGCTTTAATTACCCAACAGAGAAAATTCCGTTTGCTTTTTGTTTTTGCAAACGCATCATGCAAAGTTGAAGTTGCAGACGGCCGCTGCAAGCAATCTGCTCACTTGCCCACACCGTCTTTTTTTAGGGAATGCCAACATCGTTTTCTTCGAGCAACTTTAACCGCGCTATCCAAATGAACGCCCGTTTTGTCTGCATTTTATTTGTTTTGGTCGATCCGACGGATATTCAGGTCCGCTTTTTTGAAATGAGTAAGCGATTGCGTCCAATGCTGTCATGATCCATTTTTAAGACGACGCTGGTAAGAGAAAAGAGAAAGCGAGAGAGTGATGGAATGAACCGTCTTTCTCATTAATGAATGTTGGGGTATTTATACGCAGTACAAGACGGTAACTGCATAGTCGGTTGCTAACTACACAACCGACATAAAGTATGGATTATTAGGATTTTAATTAATCCTTAAAACTTCCCCTAATCTATGCTTGACTAGGTTAATGTACAACTTTTTGATAGACTTGTCCTAATATATAGCCGTCCTTGAAAATGTTCATCATTTTCATCTTGAAAAATCCTTGTATAATCTTAAAGTCTCCTTCAAAAACCTTGTGAAAAAAATATGAAGAAAATAGTATTTGATCTGTTGTTAAAACTCTTTTAAACCCTATGGAAAAAATAAGAAGAAAATGATACAACATGTAATGATTATTGTCTCGTGATAACTCATTTGAGAAAACCTTTGTAGAAGGAGAAAACTCATATTTGAGTTTAGAGAACAATAAATATGTCTTGAGCACTTCCTTTAAAACCTGATAGGGAAAATAGAAAGCATGACATATGATCTTTGAGAAGATATTGCCTCATTAAGAAAAACATTATGAGAAACTTTGAGGGAAAACTCATAAGGGAAAAGTGTGCGATCTAACATGCCATTGAAAACTCCTTTAAAACCCAATGAGAAAAATATAAGGAGAAACTACTATGACATATGTGACCACTTGTAATTATATTGTCTCCCTAAAAACCTTTTATGAGAAACCTTTAAGGAAAAACTCATGAGCCCGTGCGTGAGACTGTGAAGCAAAACTGGTATGAAGAGCCATCCATGCATCCCGAGACGTGGCGGCAAAGATGACCAACGACGAGACCTCCTCCGTAAGAGAGGACTGGATGTCGGAGAGGATGGCTTGTTCTTGAGCCACCCACGCATGATGCCCCGGGTGGTACGACGGAGGACACGGCAGAGTTCCATCAACAAAGCCCTCCAGCTAGCGGTTGCGGAGAAGTGGCAAGACCTGAGCACACCACGATAGGTAGTTCTCAGTCGTCAACTTAATCGGTATAAGATGCGCGAAGTAGAACGGCGCAACAGGGGCATCCTGATCATAAGATGTCAGAGGGGCATAGTCGCCCAAGGGTGGAACCACGAGGTCCGTCGATGGACTGCCATACGATGCCATGTACGGTCCAAAAGGCAACGTTGTAGCCGAGACATGCAGATGAGCAAAGGCCACCGGAGTCGGGGGACGTACGGCATACCCGCCCATGGTTGGCAGGAGCAACGCGATAGGAACTAGCCCCCAGCGACTGCAGGTGTGGAGCATCCACGGGCGAGGAGCCCGCCGGTAGATGCTGATACGCCAACCACGGCGCAGCCGGCCCAGGCGGGGCAGGAGCAGGGCCACGTACGTGTGCGGAGCCAGCGGGTAGGCGGCACCAGAGGCCGCAGCCACAGGCGGGGCAGAACCCCCGTACGCTTGCGGGTAGGCGGCACCAGAGGCCGCCGACGAGATAGCATCCGGGCGACCAGGAGGCAGAGAGACGCCCATGTCGTGGATGATCTAGGACGACGGCGGGGCGGCAGTGGAGACGCTAGACAAGGAGACGAGCGGCTTGGACACCAAAAAGGAGAGGTCGGGGCGGCCGGATCGGTAGGGGCTGGGAAGACAGCAGGTGGGGCGGCCGGGCCGGTGGAGATCGCGGCAGCGGCGGCGCCCAACGCGGAAGCCATGAGGCGGCGGCGGCGGAAGCGAATAAACCCATCTAACCTAATTTGATACCATATAAAACAATGATTTGATAGGACTGCACGACACCCAATACGGAGTGTGGCTATGTTATATATATAAAGGGTATACAAGATACAAGGTATATACGGATGCTTTACAAATATACATTCTAATAATTATAGAGTGCTACTCCCTCCGTCACGGTTTAGAAGGCACGCTTGAAAATCTGTGGGACCAAGGTAGTCATTGATTGGTTATGAGATGTAGCAGATGTAAATGCTAATGCGCCTAATCAACTGAGAAAATACTAGTACTAATGTCTGAGCAGCAAATTGGGAGGGTGCATGCATGACTAGTACTAGTACTAATTAATAAGAGTAATTGCTTTCGCGCCTTAAACCTTGTCTATTTTGGAAATGCACGCATGTTTAACTGTGCCTTCTAAACCGTGACGGAGGGAGTATCAACTCCTTAGGATCCAATCTCTCCCTAATAATAAAGCAAATACGGTTTCTCATCGTCCGTCATTTAAATTACCCCATAGTTGGCTAAAATTACCCACAAATGCCACTCGTAAGTGGAAAAAAGGTTCGTTTTTCAGATTTAAGAAGTCGACGCCGTTTTTGTTGTTATATCGTCCGATACATTAGCAGTACAAGAACCGATGAGTAGCGCGATGGCTAATGCTTCAAACCTCCACACGCGAGACCAGGGTTCGATCCCAGGTCGGGGCGCCCCTCTTGTGTATTTTTTTTCTTTTTTCTTTTTTTCCTTCTCTAAATTAATTCTAGATTTCAAAAGAACAAAGTATCAAAAATTTATGAGTATAAAAAATTGTAGGAAAAAGCAAAAACTGTTTGTGTATTCGAAAAATATATTGAAAAAGTCATAAAATATTAATGAGTTTGAAAATATTCATTTCTTTTTCTTCTCTAAATTAATTCCAGCTTTCAAAAGAACAAAGTATCAAAAAATTATGAGTATAAATAATGTAGGAAAAAGCAAATTCTGTTTCTTTATTCGAAAAATATATTCAAAAAGTCATAAAATATTCATGAGTTCGAAAATTGCTCACATATTATAAAAAAAATCACGATTTCAAATAAATTGTAATGAAATACTAAATGATCATGATTTTTGTATAAAAGTATCCAGTAATCAAAACATATCCATATATTTGAATAGCTTATCCATCATCTTTTAGAAAATCTTCATAAAAATTAATACACAGCCATAAATAATGAACAAAACGAACTGTCACTTACATAAAGGTTTTATTAGGAGATCTGTAAAGGTCATTTTATGATTTTATTTAGACCTTTGCATATAAAAAAGTTGCGAGTTTGAAAAAAAGTAGGAAAATGATAAACCATTTGTGAATTCAGAAAAATATTCGGAAAATTATAAAAAGTTCATGAGTTCAGAAATTGCTCACACATTATAAAAAAATCACAATTTCAAATAATTTTTCATGAAGTAAGAAATGTTTAAAAATTTAAAAATGATCTGGTATTCAAAGCATATTCAGGAATTTGAAAATCATCTCCATCTATTTTTAGAAAATGTTCGCAAAAATTAAAACACATCCGTAAATAATGAACAAAACTAAATGTCGCTTACATACATGTTTTATTACGAGATCTCTGAAGGTCGTTTTATGATTTTTTTTTAGTCCCTCGCATTAGGCAAAAAAAAGGTTTTCGTGTTTTGTACAACGCTGAGCCCAACCAAATTGATACAACTTTTTATGGGTTAGTTTTGTACACAATTATGTTTATTCTCGTACCAAAATACTGGTTATGGTAAGCACCGCTACGCTAAGTTAAGTCGAGGCACATCATTCATCAGTATAGCTCAGGCAGGGTCCGTAAATACAGTTTGCTCAGCCATAAAATATTATGTTGTGACGCCTTAAGAAATCAAGTCGCGATGAGCATCAAATTTTTTGTTTATGAAATCATACTTTTTTTATATCTACAACACCTGCATAATCTAATAGTTTTTTCCCGTTGCAATCGCACGGGCATATTTGCTAGTGTTAATTTAAGGAGCATCACACACCTGACAACCGCCCATTAATGGGAAGAATTTCAGAAAAAAATAGAACAGAGAAAAAGATTATCACTACACATGCTAGTTACTGACGTGAGATCATCAGTTCAAGCCTATTGGATCTACACAGCTCCTCGCATAGCCTTGACATTCCACCATTAACGGAAGATTTGTTGCACCTATTTCCATGTGAGGTTGAAGGATTATATGATTCCGATCTTATCCCTTAAAATATGGTACTCCTCAAGTTATGGCGGTGGTACTCCGTAGTGTTGAGCTGGAGTACACAAGAATCACATCCATCAGATTTGTGCTAATGGAAGGACCATATTAATTTGAGGGTACTGTAAAAGAGATCCAGTACTAGCAATAGTATCCTATTCTTCCCGGCCCATAGATAGAGGATGAGAAGGAAATGGTCATACGAACGGTTTATATTGCACAAATATAGATAAGAAGATACACATTCATGTTCTACTTGGATATCATATTGTCTTTCACTTGCTCATGTTATCATCATACATTTAATTTCGAGGTCCTTAATTTGGCTGTTAGCTACTCAAGAATCAAGACACCGTAATCAAATCAAACATTTAATTATATTTCGTGGCTTTGAAATGCAACATCTGCACCTAGTGCAGATCGTACGAGTATTGACCAGCTTCTCGAAACAGTATGCCCGTGTCAGAATCCTATGTTTCTTCTTTTACTATTTCTAAGTTCTTTGAGTACTATCATGATAACATAACCTCGCATGAGTTGGTTGCTAGTTCTCGGCATTTGAGCTACTTTATTGGTGCAGTTATGTGTCATGTAGTCCCTCCCTTTTAAAATATAAGTCTTTTTAAAGGTTTCACTGGTGAACTGCATACGGATGTATATAGACATACGTTAGAGTATAGATTCATTCATTTTGCTCCGTATGTAGACCATTAGAGAAATCTCTTAAAAGACTTATACTCCCTCCGTTTCTAAATATAAGACCTTTTAGAGATTTCACCATGGATTATATACGGATGTATGTAGTCATATTTTAGGATGTAGATTCACTCATTTTGCTTCGTATTTAGTCTATAGTAAAATCTCTAAAAGGTCTTATATTTAGGAACGGATGTAGTATTTAGAAACGAAGGAAGTAGTAGCATATCTAGGAACATTATCTCTATAAATGGTAGCACATCCAGGTTTCCCACCCCCTCTTTCGTCTTCATCAGTTGCAGACGTAGACGTCGAGGGGTCGCACGGGATCATGGGTTCGGGATCCGGCCTCCCCACACCCATGGGATCCAACAACCACCCCACCTTTCTCACGTTAGGCTCCTCTAACTCGGACTCAGCAGACCTTACTAAGTGGATATCAACTTTTTTAAGTCTTAGGCTTTACAGATAAAGTATGAAGCTCTTTTCTCCTTGCTAAATTGTAATATTTATCCATCGAAGGTTCTATTCACAACAATATCTACCTTTCAGTACAAGGTCAATGAGCATATACCCATCTAAAAGATTCACCCATACAACGCATAAATGGAATTGCCATAAGATGCGGAATAGCTATGTAGCACACATTAATCTATATTATTTTTGGAATCTTAGATGGGTTAATATTAATATGAAATGTTAGTTCTTCCCAGGCGGCTAATTAACAACTCTCTATTATTTTTTGGACTGCTAGATAGATTAATATTAATATGAGATGTTAGTTTTAAACTTGTTCCTTCCTCTCATGATGTAATTTTGTTTGTAGGTACCTCGACATTAGGAACACAAATATTCTTTTATGTAAAGCATGACCCTTTTATTGATTTGGGTTCATTATTAAACTTTGTATTGCTTCCTCATATGACCGCCATCTCTGATAATTTGCCTTTGGATTCGATTCTGTATTATTGTTTCTTTCCAAGTATTTGTCACTCTTTTTTTTGGTAACTATAATGGGTGTCGGCAGTTGCAATGCAGAGCAATTCAAGTGGTGTATTGTTGCCATGGGACATTGCCGTTGCTCCCAGATTGATTGAAGCTCCATTTGAATGTTTTAATTCATGTATGCTTTTGATTATATTCTTTTACGGAGTAATAATGGGGTTATACTTGTTTTCGAGGGCCTTGTAGGAAGTATTCCGAATTATACTCATTGCTTCATGTATTTGTTTATACTTATTCACATGCAGATTGACATCCTACAAGAGGAGATTTGTACCTGTTTGCTTAAATATTTTCACTAAACTAGGCATATTGTATGTTAATAAATATGATAACATGATTAGTGCAAACAGTTTCACATTAAAAGACGCACACGCATCTTGGACGTGTCTCAACCACTACTCCCTCGGTTCTTAAATATAAGTCTTTTTAAAGATTTCAATAGGAGACTATATACGAAGCAAAATGAGTGAATGAACACTCTAAAATATGTCCATATGCATTCGTATGTAGTCCGATAGTGAAATCTCTAAAAAAAACTTATATTTAGAAACGGAGGGAGTAGTATATTGCGACCACATGCTGCACGACGCCGCCAACGCGGGGCTCGGCCGATCGGTCCAAGCGAATCATTTTCCTTTTAAATTTCAACAACAAAAAATTGAGGCAAAGTATTTTTTTAACATAGTAGACATATCATCTTGAGATTTACAAAGTTATCATAGGCGCTTCATCATGACTGGAACATCTTCTTTTACTAAAAGCGTATCCCCAAAAATTCTGAAATAAATTCAAAAATAATGAAAGCATCAGGATTTAAACCCTGATGGACTGGGATACCACAATCCCTCTAACAAGTTGTCAAGTACTCCGTATTTCGCATGTAAATGGGTTCGTCCTTTTTTTTTGACAAAAAGAAATCTTTTGCGAACTTTGCCCGTACCGGTCCAAATTCACCACCAAATCTCGAGTCAAACTGCGACCAGAGCACCTGCGCGCGGGCGAGTGCGCGGCTGCCCAAGCCTCCTCCGGGTTCCGTTCCGACCTGCGAAACTTCCAATTCCTCCTCCTCCTCCTCCTCCTCGTCCCCTCCGCGCCGTGCGTGCATCGACGGAAGCGTCCAAACTCCACAGGCCACAGGGATCTCGATCGACACGCGGCGATCAGGCCCCGCCCCCCTTCCAGATCCCGATCCCCCCGGACCCCTCGCCGCGGCCGATGCGACCCACGGCGCCGCCCCCGCGCCGCCGGATCGGACGACGAGCCGGCTGACGCCTGCCTCCTGCTCCCGCGACGCGCCCGGAATTTCGCCCCGAATTCGATGGGCTCCTTCGGATTCGCCGCGCTCGCGGTGCTCCTCCTAGCCTTCGCCCTGCTCCCGGACCCTGCGGCGGCGGCTAGGGTTTTGCAGGGCAAGAGGCCCGGCTCCGGCGAGGTGAGGATTGCTGTTCTTTGAGTTAGCTAGCTTATTAGGTTATTTTCTGGAAATGGATTGGCGTTCTTCCGAGCATATGGACGAGCTTCGGATTTAGTGGCTGCTTTGATCTCTTCTTCAGGGAGCCCCTGCACCTACCCTCGCTACAGGTGGATCTGAAAAGAGTGCCACCTCCAAACAACTTGATCAATCATCAACCCCTGTGCAGCACCCTGAGACTGATAAACAGCACCAGAAAACACCACAGGTGGAAACACCGCCACAGCCAGAAACCACGCAAACGCCACCACCGCCGGAAACGACACAAACACCAAAGGATTCTCCACCGCCACCATCAGGTGTGCCAGAGAATAAGGGGCAGGAAGGGGGTGAAGCTCAGGTCTCTGCGCAGCCGGTGCCATCGAAGAATGAGCGCAGCGAGAGCCCCCCTCCCGGAACTCCTAAATCAACTGGCGGGACAGGACATGAAGGGGGAGGAAGTTCAGGAAACAAGAAGCCTGCAGATGAATCAAAAGAGGGGGCTGAGAAGTGTGAGGATCCAGCAGACACATGTTTGATTAAAGGGGAATTGTTTGCTTGCCTTCAGGTGTCTAAGACAGGTAACGTTACTAGTCATGTCGAAACTTGAAGCTTCAAGCCACTGACTTACTTATATTGCTAAATATATGTCAATGATATAGTTGTTTCTGGCTCCAATCTCCGTGTCACCTAGTGTGATGAATGGTGATGCATACATTTTCTTGTAAGTTGGACATTGATGTTTCAGTCATTCTTATGAGCGTTGGCTTGGGCTGTAGCTAGTGCTAAAGATTAACCCTGGACATTGGCCTTCAAGTGCAAAGACAGAGGGAACACTCTGCAAATCAAATTTTACCAAGAATATAGAAAGTTGTTGAAGCCCATTTCGTGTGCTTTTATTTAGAACAGATAACTACTTTGATACTGCAGTCTATGGTATCTATATTTACAGCACAAGCACAAGTAATACTGACATATCTTCATACTAAATCCTATCAAGAATTTCCCAATCAAGAAAGTCATAAGCTTGTCTTCAGAACTACATATCTTAAATTGAAGCCTCCGAAAATTTCAAGATTTTACTCCATTTGTATATAAAACAATGGTTCTACCCACCATCACGTGAGGTCCACGAGATGGTCTTATCCTTTGTAAATGCTTTAATTGTAGTACAATTTCTATCTTCTATGTGCATTGTCCAATTTGTATCTTAAGTGGTATGGCCTTCCTTGCAATGATTCCGTAACCATGGTCCATTTGGAGATATAGCGAGACGGTGAAGTACTGACTTTGTATATAGTTCTTGAAGGAACTACTTTTTTTGCTGCATAAAAATTGCAGAGGGCTTTGTTTAATACTGTACTACTCCCTCTGTCTCGGTCCATTAGGCATCTTACGAAAATCAAATAATCCCAAAACGTTAAGGCGCGAAGCAATTATTTCTTTCCTTGTTTTTCTCGCCGCCTCGTTCTCTCCGCTGCAAAGACCTTTGCCATCCTATTTTGTTCGGTTCATAGTGTGAAACAGCTTTTGCCTGGCGTGCATGCAAGGAATTAAATTCGGTTTGCATGTTCTGATTGGTACCTCAGCATGCATGGGTTAGCCAAAGAGTCATGCTATTAATTAAAGATTAATAACTGTTTTTTGCTCAAAATTATGAGGGACAAACTGACAGGTGATTGGTGCATTTCTTGGTCCAATGTTTACTCCCCATCCAATCACTGCTTTGGTCGCGCTGCTCCTCCTAATGTGCCCTATGCACCTAGACGGAGGGAGTACTAAGTAACTATGTACATCAGTTACTGCCTTAGTGCCTCAGTGGACAGTCGCTTCAGAGCATACTAGTTACCTTTTGGTGAATGCAATATTCATTTACAGGTTAAGAATCACTAGAGAATAAGATGCTGGTAATTTGACAGACAATTAGGTTTGCACACGGTAGCATTTCTCCTAGCTCAAATCATAGCATGGTCTATCTAGCTTGCCTTTCACTTTAATGAATCTGAAGAAGCATTATGCTTGCTTGTACAGTTATAATATGGACTATCTTGTATGACCGTCAATTCCATGAGTCTTGAGAAAGCTTCATCATGTTTCTTTCTTCTCGCAGCTTCAATTGGACAATTTTTTATAGTCCAGAATACTGGCCAGAAAAAAGTAACTGTTGACGTCAAAGCAACATCAGATATAAGTATCAAGCAGACATTGGTACCTCTCAGCAAGGGTGAATCTAAAAGGGTATACAACTTTAATTTGTTTTAACAAGCAATATGCGTTTCTTCTTGGCATGCTGGTGGTCCAGTCAATTTAACTGTTATTCTTTATTTGTATGGCCTTACCGAACTTATTGTCAATTCATATGCAGGTTAGCATAATCTATAACGGTCCAAATGGTGGAGAGGTTACACTAAACGTTGGGACTGAGCATTGTGTCTTGCACACCAGGCAGCCAGTTTATGATTGGCAACAACAATTTCAGCAGCTTACAGCTTATGCAACGACCGTGAAGCCAATCTATGGAGCCTATTTTGGTGTTTTCACGCTTGTCTTGGTTGGGGCCGTGTTTGCTTGTTGCAAGTTTGCAGGGGCAAAGCGCGATGGTGGGGTCCCATATCAGCAGCTTGAGATGGGATCTCGGGCTCCGGACTCATCAGGTGTAAACAACACTACAAGCACAGGAGATGGTTGGGAAGATGGCTGGGATGATGACTGGGATGACGATGAAGCACCTGCAAAACCTTCAGAAAAAGGATCTGCTGGAAGCATATCGGCAAATGGCCTTTCTTTGAGATCTCCGACCAATAGCAAGGACGGATGGGATGTAGATTGGGATGACTAAGCTACAACAAAATGTTGAAGGCCCTGTCCGTTCTTGTGAAACGAGAGAAGATAAGTTCATCTGAATGGCTCGCAGCAAATGCAGTATCCAAACCTTAACCCGAAACTTGATGGATCCATGCTTGGCAAGGTGACTCTTATCCTGGAAAACCACAGGCTTGCTTGTATTAATACGGTTTGTACAATAGTGTTCCACTGGTAATTTCGTTTACGAGCTGCTGCACGAACTAGTGGTACAAATTGTGCTTTTTTTTTTGGCTGTAATACTATAGCATTAGTTACATGACCACGCACACCCTCGCTATTCTTTCGAAGAGGTACACCATTCTTTTTCCCATGTCAGTTTTGCTGTTGAACAGTACCCTCCTGAATTTGGAACCTCATCGTGTTATGTGTTCCATTTACTCGCTCTGTGCAGTGCATTCTGTACATGCTTGGTAGACCTTTGTGCTGAAAATAACCTCAAATGAGACGTGTGATGTGCTGAAAATAACCTCAAATGAGATGTGTGCAGAAGCAGTGCCGACTGCCGAGTGCCCACTAACTTCATTCAGGTTATTTTGACTAGCTGTGAATCAGATTTGTTAGGGACCGGGGTTGGCTCTTCTCTTTAATTGACTGAAGTCTCGTGAGTTCCTTGATGAGTTTTTTTTTTGTCTGCTCTTCTATAAAATGAGCCAGTACTTTTTAAATTTGATTCACATCCAACTACTTCCTGTAGGCGCCACACCTCATGCCACTGGGTGCGAGCATCTCTATTCTCTACTGCACCAGTCATGGTGTCGAGTGTCGACCCTGGCTAAGAATTGCACCGTCGCGCTGAGCTGCAAATCCTCGCTGTTGTGGTGTGTGGCGCTGACGGGAAAGGGCCGATATTTGTTGAAGTTTCAGAACTATGGGTTCAGGAACTTGAGACCGTCATTTAGGAAAAAAATCCCGAAGTCCTTGACATGTGCAGTACAGTATGATGACTCTGATCCGCTGCTCAAGTTTCACCAGCAGGGACTGGCACTCAGCCACAGAAATCTCCAACAGATGCTCAAGTTTCACCAGCAGGGACTAGCACTCAGCCACAGAAATCTCCAACAGATGCGCTGTAGCGCGCTAGTTATCTTTTTAGGCATTGAAATTGCGTTTTTGGAAGCGTGAACGTGCTGCAAAATTTAACACACCACAGGCCATGCTCCACGAGTGACGCTAAATATACAACGCGGGCATTCAAATATACATGAAAAAGTAAATACTAAAATATTCAACTAGTTCATCGGCAAACATTAAAATTCAGATACAAACTAACAAGCAAAAACAAATTCATAAAACAGACAAATAAAATAAAGTACACATAGACTACTCCTCCTCGTTGTTGTAGTCCGTCAAAGACTGCATTACAGGTCCTCAATTTGGGAAATCGTCAGGCACCACGGGCCAGCCCATATAACTGTTCCAGCCACCGGTTTAGGGAACCTAAGGTTTCCAGCCGGATTTTCTAAATTGGAAAACATCAAGAAGGTTCCCTAACCATTTTTTGTTTTCTTTTTTCTTTCCTTTCTTTTCGTTTCTGTTTCAGAAAATATTCGGAATTTACAAAAGTTTTTATTCAAATTCAATTTTTTTTTTGCTTTTTAGAAACATGATCTGGATTTTCAAAACAAATTCTGGATTTTCTAAAAATGTTATGGATTTTCGAAAAAAATGTATGGATTTACAAAAAAAAATCTTCAAATTCGAAAACTATTTTTGCTTTTTTAAAATCTTTTGGATTTTCAAAAAATGTTTTGGATTTGCAAAAAATGATTTGTATTTCAAAATAGAATCATGTTTTTGTTTTTATAAAAATGATCTAAATTTCGAATAGTTGCCATTTTTCGAAAACATCCATAACTTCAAAAACTACTCGGGATTTTCCAAACATGGTTCATATTTGAAAAAAATGTTTGCTATTTTGGAATATGTTCGAAATAACAAAAAAATGTTCAATTTTCTAATTAAGTTTGTGTTTGAAAATTGTTCTTAAATGTGAATTTTTTTCTTAAATTTCTAAAACTGTTCTTGCTTTTAAAAAAGATCCAAATTTCAAACTTTTATCATTTTCAAACTTCGTTCGTAAATTCAAAAAATGTTCTGGATTTTCCTAAAATATTCTTAAAATTGGAAAAATGTTTTTGCTTCAAATAAAAATGAAAAGGAAAAAGGAAAGAAAAAAATAAAGAAAATAAGCAGAAAAGGAAAAAAAGAACAGGAAACAAATTTAATTTGCCAGCAGATCTAATTTGTAAAAAAATTCTTAAGATTATTTGAAAATTATTTTCCAGTAGATTTAATTGGTAAAATAGACTGTTTTTTTTACATTTACAACTGTTTTAGAAACCATCATAGTTACCTTACAAAATGTTTTCGAAGCTCCTGGTAGTTATAATCTTCCTTACAACCCGTTATAAAAGTAAATAATACTCCCTCCGTAAACTAATATAAGAGCCTTTAGATCATTAAAATAGTGATCTGAGCGTTCTTATATTTGTTTACACAGAAAATACCTTATAAATTCAAAGTGTCCATGAAACAGTGAAATTCCTATGTTTCAATTCATAATCTTCCTTACAACCAGTTTCCAAAAAACAGTGAAACTTCTGGTAGGAATTTTATATGAAACAGTGAAATACCTAGTAGTATTTTTGGAACAGCTGAACCAGCAGAAAACAATAGAACAACAGAAAACAGTACAACAACAGTAGAACAAACAAAATGGGCGCGGGAACAAGTGAATCAGCGTCAAACGTCCAGAAAGCGCGCCAGTAGGCTCCTCTTGTGCGAAGCTGCACCTATTCGATGCATCCAATAGGACCTCCCACTCCTACCTGGCACATTCTGCGGCAGGGAGTCGCTCGGGCGCACAGGGTGGTCGTCCGAATGAGCCGACCCAGTTTTTTTCTGTTTCATTTTTTCCTTTTCTGCTTATTACATTTCTTGTTTTCTTTTTTTGTTCATTTTTCCTTTTTCCTTTTCCATATTTAATAAAACGAACAAATGTTGAATTTCCCAATCATTGTTTGAAAATATGAATATTTTTTAAAACGGAGAACAAATTTGAAAGCGTGAACATTTTTTGAATTTTGAGATTAAAATTTTGAAATGGAGAACACTTTTGAAAAACCCCGAACAATTTTGGAAGCGCAAACAACTTTTTAAAGCACGAATTTTTTTGAATCTTGAGTTATTTTTGAAAATGAGAACAATTTTGAAAAATCCTAAACAAATTCATAAACGCAAATAATTTTTGAAAACATGATATTTAAAAAAAAACAAGACAAATTTTCGAAAATCCAGATTTTTCCTAATTATTAAAAAATGTTGGAAAAAGACATTTTCTAAAATATTTAACATTTTCTAAAATCAAGAAGATTTTTCCAAATTTTAGAACAATTTTCGAACATGAACGCAGTTTCATAATTGGCCAAATTTATGTTATTTTGAAATTTTTAGAAAATAATGAACATTTTTTGAAAATACCAAACATTTTCCTAAATTACCGAACATTATTTAAAAAAATCAAACATTCTTTGAAAATCCCAAACATGTTTTCAAGTTATGAATGTTTTTGAAAAACGACAACTATATGAAATTGAGGACATTTTTTAGAAAATAATATATATTTTTGTACTTGAAGAAAAAAAATCAAAAATCCAGAACATTTTTTGAAAATCTAGAACATCTTTTGAAACAAAAAAGGAAAGAAAAAAAGAAACATAACAAAATAAAGAAAAAGAAAACAAAATAAGAAAAACCGGTTCACAAGCCTTCTAGAAGTTTCCTAAAACCGGAAAAACCGGCTAGGAACCTCTAGAAGTTTCCCAAATCCGGGTTCAGTGAAGCGCTAATGGGCGAGCCCATTAAAATCCCTCGCCTCCCGTCCCTTGTGCATTTGCCCGACTCCGTGCCGTAAAGAGCGACAAATAGGAGATTCCCAGAAACAGTTATAACCGGCGCATGTAGCGCCAAAAAGGGATTGCCTGTTTCTTCTCCCGCCGCTCACTCATCACTCGGTTACTCTGGGTCGGGACTTTAAGTAAGGAGAAGTGTTAAAACCAACCGGATGATTCCTAAGAAATCAGCCGTGTCGTGCGGATGACATGCGTGCACGAGTGACCCATCACGTGCCATCCTTATCTTCCCCCGAGCGGTCACGGGAGCCACCGATCTGTGTGCTCTTCCCCAAATTACGCGACCCTTTCTCGTCTCTCACCTCTCGTTCTTCTCCGCGCACACATTCCGGCATGAGCAATGCTACTGAAGCTCCCTAATGTTGCTCGAATCGATGAAGCACATGCCGACACTCGTGTTGCATTTCAACACTCTGTTGGAGTTGGTGCTGCGATGCAGGATGTGACGACGACAAATCCAGTGATGCGATGTAGGTTCTCGCCAACAAATCCCGGTGCAACGATGCACATCCTCACCGTGCGGCTCCTAGTGTTGCAAGCCTGGACCGTGGCAGCATGGTGCAAGGGTCAGTTTTTTGGCGTTGTGATGCATCGCTCATCAACGGCTCGCTGCCCTGCGATGCCGCTGCTCGCGGGAGTCTCCCTGTGCAGCAAGGCGGATGGAGGTGTGACGACAGCCGGTGGTGCGATGGAGCATCACCACACGGTGGTGGTGCTGCAGTGAAGCATGCGGCGACCGTCGAGGTGCACTGATAGAGCACCTCTGCGTCGCGTCGCGCACGCCAGCGTTGCAGTGAAGCATACGAAAGCCATTGAGCTGTTGTGATGGATCACCGTCACGTCGACGTTTGCGTTGCAATGAAACATCATCGTTGGTCGACGGGTGGTGGTGTGCTGCAATGAAGCACCGCCGTGACGGGTGTCGGAGCTGCAGTGTAGTGTCACCGGTGGCCGATGGTCGAGCATCGTTGTGCTGTCGACGAGGAGGTGGCTCCTGATGCGAGCCAAGAGGCGTTGCTATCGATGGCAAGGTGCTTCAGTTACTCTAGTTGCAGCTACGATGTGAGGAGGGGACGACCCACATGAATACGTTGACCGAATCCAAGGGATGGTGTGTGATGGATCCAACGACGGGGAGAGACAGGATCCAACGGCCCACGACCTAACTAATTTCATCGTGAAATCAGTCGGCTGATTTGTAGCAGCCGCCTTTAAGTAATGGGAGTCCAACTCCAAGCCCCACTTCTTTCGCGTGGAAGTGACGTCTTGAAGATGTATGGGCCCATCAATGTCTAGCTTATAGCATTACATGACAGCACATCGGATCAGCCTCATATCCAAAGTTCACCCACTTATATATCTCATTAGAAGACTAATGCTTACAGGACGATTGGCGAGATGGGGTCATCATCCTTGCTGAGTTCGGCATTGCGTACGCGTCGCGAAAGGCCATTAGAGGGGAGATGAAGGGAAGTCTTGTGTGAGGAGGAGCGATAGATGGGCTAGCCCAGGCATTTGGGAGCCCACAGTCCTGTTTATTTTTCCACTTTATACTTCCAAGTATTATACTAGTTAAACACTCTATATTATAATAAGCACGGTACATCAAGTTTTTGCAAGAATGTTAAATATGTATATAGAAAATATATCTCATGTATACGAAGACTATATGAAAAAATACAGTATGTATGAGAAGGTTGATCATGTATTTTTCAAAAATGTTAATCTAGCATTTGGAAAAAATGTTAAACAAGTATTCCAAAATGATAATCAAGCATACAAAAATGTTCAATATACATAGATTTTTTTTTGACTTTGTATTAAAAACAAGTAAATCTTGTATTGTATTAAAAAATATGTTAAACTTATATCTGAAAAATATTTATCAATCATTTGAAAGATATTAAGTGTATATAAAAAAATGTTGACCAAGTATTAAAAAATGTTAATCTTTCATTTTAAAATGTTACTCAAGTATTTAAAAACATTGAATATATATAAGAAAAACTTGACCATGTATTAATTTTATTAATCTTGTATTTAAATACTATCAATCAAACATTTGAAAAATATTAATCATATATTAATTTTTTTAATCAAATATTTTAAAAAAGCATATAAATAATGTTGACCATGTATTCAAGAAATGTTAATACTTGTACTTGAAATATTTAAATGTATATTACAAAAATGTTCTTGATATATACCAAAAATGTAGAATGGAAAATAAAATAAACAAATAAACACGTAAAACAATGAAATCCAAGAAAGAAACTAAAGATAACAAAGAGAAAATAAATATAATTAAAATGGAAGCAACAAGTGGAAAAAAATAACAAAAGTGTGAAAATTGATAAAGAAACAAAGAAAAAGAAAAAAAAACTAAAAACCCGAAAAGAAGCAAAAGAAACCAAAGAAAAATGAAATAAAACAGATGCAACAAGTAAAGTATGAAAAAACAGTGAAAGTTGACGAAGAAACAAAGAAAAACGAAAAAACAATGAAAACCGGAAAAATAAACTGGAGAAGCCTAAGAAGAAAGAAAACAAAAAATAAAACCAAAGAACTAAATGTAAAAAGAATAAATAAACCATGGAAACCGATGAAGAATTAAATGAAAAACTATTAAACACCAAGAAAAAATAAAAATCAAAGAAGAAGAAGAAAAATGATAAAGAAAAGATGAACCGATAAAAACCATGAAAGAAACAAATGGAAACAAAAGAAAAAGGAAAAAAACTGAATGGCGAAACAAAGAAATTGGAGAAGAAATAAGAAAATAAAACATAAAATAGAGCAAAACCCCCAAAAAACCAGTAAAAAGAAGCAAACAAAGAAAACCTGATGAAAAAACAAAAGCAAAATATACATCTATGCTATGCCTTCAAGAAGGAATCGTTGGACATGCGTCGATAGTGACGAGTCCAACCCAAAGTTGATCTTGTTAGAGCATCTCGAGCCGCCCCCCAATAGTCCCGCATTGTCCTTTTTTACCGCCGATGTCGAAAAACTATCCCAGTCGTGCCACCAGGACGCTGAGTTCTGCCTGTTCGACCATTTTTTGGCGTGACGAGCCCATGCGGAACCGAGCGCACTCGGAGGCACTTGTGGGCTCCGGCAAAAAGAAAAGTGGCGCGTGGGCCCCCACTGTGAAGCGATAAATGACTTTTCCCGCCCAGATTCGACCCACGAGCGACAGGACGACACTTCCCTTTCGCCGCCATGCCGATCCCGACGCCACCCATGCGCCCACAACCGCTGCTCCGCCGCTAGAAAGCCCCCCCGCCTGAAAGAGAGTGTTTCGCCGCCATCCCGCTCTCTAGGATGCCGACCACGCATGCGGGGATACCAGCGGCTCCCACCCACCACGCCCGCGAGGTGTTTGGTGATGGAGTCCTACGACGAGGAGGCATTCGCAGCTGTGATGGAGGAGGAAGCCGAGGTCGACGCCGACGACGAAGAGCATCTCATGATCCTCGCCGCTCCGACCGGCCTTTTCACGAAGAATGCAAAGCCGCGACAAGGTGGCTCGGCACCGGGCCGCCGCAAGAGCAAGCTGAGGCATCGAATGGAGGGCTATTGCTTGCTCTACGCTGATTACTTTGCCGACGCTCGACTGCATGGCGAGAAAGTATTTCGGCACCGTTATCGGATGGGTTAAAAGATTTTCCTCAAGATTGTGAATGCCACCAGGGAGTTCGACAATTATTTCATTTGCAAGAAGCATTGCACCGACACAGTTGGATTCTCCAAACTCTAGAAGTGCACGACAACTATGAGGATGCTTGCATATGGAGCTCCCGTGATATACAGGAAGACCATGGACGCATGGCCGAGTCCACCATCATTGAGTGTTTGTACAAGTTTTGCATGGAAGTATTGGATGTGTTTGAACCACAATACTTGCGATCACCCAATGCTGAAGACACTCCTTGCATCCTAGCATAGAATGCAGTAAGAGGGTTTCCTCGGATGCTTGGAAGCATTGAATGCATGTATTGGTCATGAAAAAACTGTCCACTTGCTTGGCACGGGATGTACAAAGGCATCAAAGGATCTTGCAATGTGTTACTTGAGGCAGTGGCCACACAAGACCTCTGGATTTGGCAATCATTCTTTGGTATGCTAGGAACCCACAATGACAACAATGTATTGTAGTGCTCAAATGTCTTTGCCAAGCTTATTGAAGGTCATGCTCCTTCGATGAACTTGGAGGTTAATGTGCGCCACTACAATAAGGGATACTACGTAGCAGATGACATCTAGCCAAGATGGTCCACATGTGTGAATACTATCTCTAACCTTGTGCTAGGAGGCAAGAACTCCTACTTTCCTAAGTGTTAGGAGGCTTGCATGAAGGATGTCTACCGGGCATTTGGTGTGCTCCAATCTCGATTTGTTGTTTTTCGATACCCCGCTCTGACCTAGTCGAAATCTCAGATGTGGGAGGTGATGAATTGCTGTGCCATCTTGCACAACATGATCATTAAGAGCGAGTATGAGGAGCTAGTGTTTGACAATGAATCATATTTCAGGCAGGACGCTCTTGCAGCTGTTGGTCACAAGGTACCGACAACATGGGCTGCCTTCTTCAATATGCGTGAGAAGATCCGAGACCAACAGGTGCATCAAGAACTGCATCACGATCTAATGGAGCACCTATGGAGGGTCAAGGGCAACACCTAGTTTGATGTGTTTTAATTTGTATTCGAATTATGAGCATGCTTCATTGAACTATTTGATTTGTATTGACTTCTGTGATAAACTATGTGGTAAAATTAGTTTCTGTTGAATTTGTGCTGTTGTATGCCAAATTTGGCCGAATTTGTGGTTGAAATTGACAGCTGGGGGCCGAACTTCGGGTGACGGCTGGGAACCAGAGCCCCTCATGCTGAAAAGCGCCGTCGAGCCCCCAAAAGGGGCTATTTCACGCTACTGTGGGCTGAACGGCTGAAGATGCTCGTATATTCATTCCAAAGCCAAACTTCAGCCCACCACCTTCATCAAGGACACGATACAGACGTGCGTTGACATATAGCGTGATAAAAGATATTGTGTTTCCATTGGAGTGCACAAAGTCGTCGTTGGAAGCCATTTCTATCATCACCCCTTGTTCGGCTGTCGACGCCTCGATAATTGACTAACTATGGAAAATGTGTAAGCAGCGGAGCTACACCCCGGGCCTGGGGGACCTGAGCCCAGTTCATGGCGTAAGCAGCCTTTGTTAAATGTATTGTTTTTGGTACTGTTGATCAATGTAGATCAGTACAACAATGAAGCAGGCCGGGGCTTAACACTAACCTGGATGCCCCTATGTGTATGTGTAAGAAGACAGATGTCTCATATCGCCTCACCTTCTCTCACTGTCGCACTGCCTTTGATCCAACAACAGAGGCTAAACATGATACCTCTATTCCCTCATTCCCACCAAACGATGTTTCATTTACTCCAACCTTCTCCTACATTTGCACGCATTCCCTGCAAGCACTCGCACGCATGCAAGTCCAACGCTTCCATCTCATAGTCGTACGCATGCCGTCACCTCATGGGTTGCACGGAGGGTGTTGATGTGAACACTTACACATAAGCATCGATATTTAGTCTCCACTGTCTATCCGTCCATCACAATAAGGCTGACCATAGTGGGGAGTATCATATAGTAGTATTATGTATATGATACTATTATATAATACTCCCTTCGTTTTTAAATATAAGTCTTTTAAGCGATTTCATTAAAAGACTACATACAGAGTAAAATGAGTGAATCTACACTTTAAAGTATGTCTATATACATCCGTATGTAGTCCTCTAGTGAAATCTCTAAAAAGACTTATATTATGGAGCGGAGGGAGTACTACCTTCATAGTGCATAGTATCATAAAGTAGTATCATAGATGACCTTATTTATTGACATGCATGACACATAGTAGCATAGCATTTAACATGTTAAGGTATCTACCTATGTTACTCTAACCCTCTCTTTTTTCTTTAATTATCTGCCACATCAACATGTTTGTTAGTCTCAAGTATATAATACTACCTTAGTTACTCCCATTATGACCAGCCTAACATAATGGCCATGTATTTATTATTGCTTCCTTCAGTGTCGTGAGATAAGCATTAATATTATTCCCTCAAGGCTGTATCCAGGGCTTCATTGGCCACAGTTGTCTCCTAATCTCCAGGATAATGATCATCTTTTTTTAATGGGACAATGATCATACTTAGGCTGGTCGTAACGGGAGTACCATAGCTAGTATCATACATGCCAACTAAAGGCATGACTAAAAGTAGTGGTACTAAAACTTGCTAGCCTCACCCATGCATGGATCCAAATACTAAAAAGAGTAAAGTCAAGTTAGTGAACATTTATTATCCTCCAAACCCTCCAATCCAGAACTCGTCAGTGTTAAAGGAGAGGAGTTAAATGAGGAGAGAGAGGACTAATACACATTTTAGTAGGGGTACCCCTGACTAAAAAAATTTAGTCTCAAGACTAGTTTTAGTCCCCTTTTAGTCAGGGGTGTTTGGAACTTTAGCCTCTTAAAGAGACTATTTTTAATCAGACTAAAATAAGTCCCTTGGATCCAACCACCCTCTAAGCAATTTTGATGAGGTGACATAGAATTAAATGAAGAAAGAGAGGGTTGAGTATCATGATACCGTATCATATTAAATGTTATGTTACTATGTGTCATGCATGTGATGAAGCGTAGAACCCTTTGTCTCGGGCCGCAATGTATTTATATCATCAATATCTTGGAGTACAAGGCAAGATCTTATCAAGAGGTTACATGAGATAAGGAAGATCTGAGAAGAGATAGAATCGGGTTTAAGCTACATCAACCAACAACCGTATCCTATACAATTGTCTAACACTCCCCCTCAATCTAAACCCTATTTAGCAAGGTTGAGATTGTACTTAAAATCATCTAACCTCTTTATTGTGAGAGGTTTGGTGAACCCATCAGGAAGTTGATCACCTGTTGGAATAAACCTTATATCAAGCAATTTGCGTGTTACTCTTTCTCTGACAAAGTGGAAATCAACCTCAATATGTTTTGTTCCTGCATGAAAAATAGGATTAGCTGAGAGATAGGTTGCACCAAGATTGTCACACCATAATCTGGCAGCCTGAGGTACCTTGATTCCAAGTTCATGTAGCAAAGTCTGAATCCACATTACCTCAGCTGTTGCATTTGCTAAAGCCTTATACTCAGCCTCAGTACTAGACCTTGAGACGGTTGCTTGCTTCCTTGCACTCCATGACACAAGATTTGTTCCCAGAAATACAGCAAAACCACCTGTTGATCGTCTGTCATCAGCACATCCTGTCCAGTCTGCATCAGAATAGGCTGACACAAGCATAGATGGAGATTTTACAATTTGAAGACCAAGGCCTTCTGTAAACTTGAGGTACCTCAAAATTCTTTTTACTGCTGTCCAATGAGAAGTAGTAGGAGCATGTAAGTGTTGACATACCTTGTTAACCGAGTATGAAATATCAGGCCGTGTGAGAGTCAAATACTGCAATGCACCTACAATACTCCTATAGTTTGTTGCATCCTCTGGCCCAAGTGCTTCTCCACTCTCAATGCTGAGTTTTTCTGAGGTAGAGATAGATGTACTAACTGGCTTACATTTTTCCATACCTATTCTTTTGAGAATATCAGTAGTGTACCTTTCTTGTGTAAGAAGGATACCATCTTTTACCTTCTTTACCTCAGATTCCAAGAAAGTAGTGAAGATCTCCTAGATCCTTGAGAGCAAACTCTAGCTTTAAATCTTTAAGCAGACAAGTTGTAGCATCTGGACTAGAGCTGGCAACAATTATATCATCAACATAGACAAGGACAAATATAGTAACATTGTTCTTACTGTAGAAGAATAAGGAGGTATCTGCCTTTGATGGTGTGAATCGAAGTTTTTGTAACTGTGTACTTAACCTGGAATACGAGGCTCTTGGGGCCTGTTTCAACCCATACAAAGCTTTATCCAATTTGCAGACATGATGTGGTGTGTTCTTATTTTCATACCCTGGTGGTTGCCGCATGAACACTTCTTCCTCAAGAACACCATGAAGAAACGCGTTCTGGACGTCTAGCTGTCGTAGGCTCCAACCTCTGGAAATAGCAATAGACAGTACAAGTCGAATAGTGGCTGATTTAATAACAGGGCTGAAAGTATCCTCATAATCAATACCAAACCTTTGTTTAAACCCTTTGGCAACCAGTCTAGCTTTGTATCTGTCTATACTACCATCATCTCTTTTTTTGATTTTATATACCCATTTGCAATCTATCACATTTGCACCTTGCTTTGGTGAGACTAACCGCCACGTTTTATTTTGTATTAATGCATCATACTCAACATCCATGGCTTTCTTCCACTCCTTGTGAGCAAGGGCATCATGCAAGGTTATTTGTTCACCAGTACTTGTGAGGAAAGCACGTTTGTGTGTGTCATACCTGACTGTACCGTATGTATATTTCTTGTCCTTGATAATACCTGACCGAGACCGTGTATGGCGAGGAGGGGCTGTAGTTGCGGCAGATCTGTCCACAGAGAGGTCAGCCACAGAGGATCCAGGCGAGGCGGTCGGGCTGGCCCCCGCAGCAACAGGACCAGAAGGCGGCCCACTGTTGGTGGAGCCAATGGGCGCCGCGCCTAGGATCTCGTCGAAGGCGGCGCTGACGCGGGTGGGCGCCGCACGTGGGGCGCTGTCGGTTGGCGCGAGAGGATCCTCCTCGGATCTGCCGACGCAGGTGCTTGGCGCAGACGTTGGCACGTTGCAGCTGGCAGTTGGCGCGGGGGAGCCGCCGAGGCGGGTGGACCCCGCAGGTGGGGCGCTGTCGGCCACGCGGTTGCGGGTGGTTGGCGCGGCGCAGACGTAGGTGGGCGCCGCACGTGGGGTGCTGGCGGTTGGCGCGGGAGAATCCGCCTGGGGCGCCGCGTCGGGCAGACTGGCAGCCTCGGATCGCCCGCCGACAGGAGCTGCAGCAGCCAGAGGATCCGCTTGGAGTTCCGCGACGGATTTGGCTGCATCTGGAGACATGAAATAACGCCCTGTAGCTGCATTTTCAGCGTCAGTTTCAGCAGATTCAAAGATATTTTCCACAAGATTAATCCTAATTAATTCACCCCCGTGATTGGAAGATGGAATAGGCTCGGAAAGGAGGGAGATTTCGGCACGCAAAAGAGCTCCCGCATTAGGATGGAGTTTAGCAAAGGGAAACATTGTTTCATCAAAGACAACATCACGGGAAATATAAATACGACCGGATGAGATGTTTAGACACTTGTAGCCTTTATGGAGATTACTATAACCAAGAAAAACACATTGTGTGGACCGGAACTCTAGTTTATGATGGTTATAGGGACGAAGATTTGGGTAACATGCACACCCAAAGATTTTTAGAGAACTGTAGTCAGGTTTTTGATGAAACAAACGTTTCAATGGAGTAGTGTTGCCAATGACTCGACTAGGCAAACGATTTATAAGATATGTGGCTATGATAAAGGCCTCATCCCAATATTTAAGTGGCATGGATGCGTGAGCTAGAAGGGATAGGCCAACTTAAAAAATATGACGGTGTTTTCGTTCGGCCAAACCATTTTGTTGATGAGCATGGGGACAAGAGACATGGTGAATAATCCCAATGCTACGAAAGAAGGAGTTAAGTTTTTCATACTCTCCTCCCCAGTCACTTTGGACTGCAAGTATCTTTTTATCAAATTGTCTCTCCACAAGTGTTTGGAATTCTTGAAAGACAGAAAAAACTTCATATTTGTTTTTGAGCAAGTAGATCCATGTGAACTTGCTATAATCATCGATGAAACTGACATAATATTTCTTTCTACCAAAAGAATCTCTTGCATGACCCCATACATCACTGAAAATAAGCTCTAAAGGAGCATGAGACACACTATTTGACAAAGGATAGGGAAGTTGGTGACTCTTGGCACATTGACAAGCTTCACAAACAGACTCTGTATTGGAACTATTTGACAATGCAAGATTGCCTTTATTGACTACTTGCTTAACTATATTTGAGGAAGGATGCCCTAATCTCTGGTGCCATCTGGCTAGTGACGGCTTGGTGGTGGAGTAAACTTGGCGACGACGCTGTTGATTAAAGACTCTTGATGCGATGGGGTATAGTCCTCCAATGCATCTACCGTGATGGATGAGTTCCCTCGTTGCCCGATCCTTAATGAAAAAATAGGTAGGATGAGTTTCAAAGAAAATATTGTTGTCGGATGTCAAACGTGACATGGAAGCTAGATTCTTATCGGCTTGTGGAACGTGGAGAACATCTTTAAGAACAAGGTCACATTTGAGGCTAGGGGAATTAATAGAGGGATTGCCCAATGTGAAGAATATCCATACCTCCACCACTTGCGGTGTGAATCTGATCGTTGCCGTGGTACCTCTCCCGGAGAGCCAGCTTCTCTAGCTCATTTGTGACGTGATCTGTGGTGCAGGAGTCAGCGTACCAAACCGTCTCACCATTGGCTCCACCGTGTTCCTGTGTGGCGGCAGCAGCTTGCCGTGTTTCGGGTGTGTAGTCCTCATCATACCGGTGCCAGCAGTCAATGACTTCGTGGCCCGGCTTCTTGCAAAGTTGGCACCTTGGTCGGCGATTGTTGTTGTAGCCGCCGCCGTTGTAGCCGTTGGTGTAGCCCCCGCCGCGATCACCGCCGCCGCGGTCACCACCACCACCAGGGCGAGTCTGGCCCTGGTGTCAGGCGCGTCCTCCACCGCCGCTTCCGCGTCCGCGCCCTTGCTGTCCACGCCCACGGCCACGTTCACGGGAGGCGGCGTTGACAGAGGATTGACGTAGATTGGATCCTTGCAGCATACTGAGCCGGGCGTCGAAGCTCAGAAGCTGGCTGTAGAGCTCCTGGACCGTGACCGGTTCGACCCGCGCGGCCAAGGCGGAGATCACGGGATTGTAGTCGATGTCGAGGCCGGCGATGACATGAGAGATGATATCAGCATCTCAGAGCGGTGCGCCGGCGAAGGCAACTTCATCGGTGAGGGTTTTGATCTTTCCAAGATATTCTGCCATGGTTAGATTACCTTTTTGCAGATTGGTGAGGGCCATCCTGGTGTTGATCTTTTGGGCTTGTGTTTGTGCAGCAAACATGGCGTGGATGGAAGTCCATACCTCGGCCGGCGTCTGAAGCATCGCCACTTGCGCGAGAACCTCTCGAGAGAGAGATCCCATGAGGTATCTGTGTACCTGCTGTTGCTGCGCATACCAGATTGATCTGGCGTAGTTGAAGACCTGCTCGTCCTTCCCATCCTTGGTGATGGAGATGGTGGCGGGAGGCGCCGGGCTTGCGGCGTCGAGGAAGTGTTCCATCTGTGCTCCCTTGATCTGGGGTAGCACGACGGCCTTCCAAAGAAGAAAGTTCGTCCTGGTGAGCTTCTCTGATGGAGGTGGACCGAGAGAGAGCGAGGTGTTGGAGGAGGATGAGGGCGCGGCGGATGTGATTTGGGTGGATGCAATGGTGGGGAGCGCGGGACTTGTCATCGTCGACTCTCTCTGCGATCAATGGAGCGATTTCTCTTCTCGGTAGCTAGGCGTCGAGAGGAAGGGCTCTGATGACCATGTGATGAAGCGTAGAACCCTTTGTCTCGGGCCGCAATGTATTTATATCACCAATATCTTGGAGTACAAGGCAAGATCTTATCAAGAGGTTACATGAGATAAGGGAGATCTGAGAAGAGATAGAATCGGGTTTAAGCTACATCAACCAACAACCGTATCCTATACAATTGTCTAACAATGCATAACAATAAATGACCTATTCTATGATACTAATATATGATACTATGCATTACGAGTGTAGTATCATACACTAGTATTATGCATGATACTAGTATATGATACTCTTCATTACAACCAGCCATAATACCCTAAAAACGGTCATAATATAGTAGTGGCAACTTGTCTTATGCATGATCTGGCCATAGATACAGTTCGGATTATATAATCTCGTGACAAAGGGTTTGACCAAAGTAGATATGAATGGCCTTCGGATCGGCTCGATCCCATCGGAGTCGAATTATTGGATGTTCCGTGTATTGTGCAAAATTCCACTATTTTGGGTCGCGATAACACACACGTACGCAAGCACGCAAGCACATACACACACAAAATGTAACCACACTTGCTTTCACGCTCCTGTAGAAGAAATACACCCCTCACAAATTTACGTCGGGCATCTTCATGATGCATCACACGGGAAAATTAACCATGCTATTGCTACAAGACAATGCCATCAAAATTGATGAATTCACTGACGAAATCGAATGAACTCTCGACGAATTGATCCCACTCCAAGCAGATGGACAAAGGATCCCATGCAGGGGAAGCACATGAAACCTCGGCCGACGGACTCAGATGTGCCGCCGTCGGCCCCGCTGTCTGCGAGTCTGACGAAGTTGTCTCAACCTTGGTCACCTTCACTCGTAGTTCGTCTCCTCCTCCCTCCGGCAAGCATACTGCCTGCGGCGACCGTGAGATCTCGCTCCGGCCATCAATGTCGTCAGAGTTTTGCCAAGGCGAACCGCTGGTGCTGCTCGCTGTAGTCGCCGAGCCGAAGTTGATGACGAACGGCTGCATCTTGACGTCCTCTTCCTCTGCAGCGGCGACGGCTCCGTCATCGCCTTGGCAGCAGGTGTGGTCGCCGAAGTAGGTGATGATGTAGAGGGAGTGGTCGTCGTCCGACTGCTGGACCTGCCTCGTCGCCGGGCAGCCGCTGTCGTGCTTGTAGGTGCACCTGAAGTATAGCCTCGGGTTCTTGCTGTGCGTGATCTCCTTCTGCCCGTACTTCCTCCATATGAACCCGTCCTCCGCCGTCCACCGCTTTTCGACCCTCGCCGCCGTCAGTCCGCTGCTCGCGCGCATCCTGGAAAACAAGGCGAGATATTCTTAAGTCGTTGCTCGCCTGAATGAACTGAAACCGCAACGCTGCCGCCAGCGAACACCGCTTGCTCCTTCACAATTACTACAGCTTACCTTCTTCTCGGCCTCGTCTGGGCGGCGGCGGCGCCGTCGGGCTCCGACTTGCGCTTCCTGCTGGTGGCGGGCGCGCCGTGGAGCGCGGCGAGGGCGCGGTCGCAGCAGCGAAGGATCTCCGCGGCGAGCTCCCGGATCCCGCCGTGCCCCTGCGTCGACGCGTCGTCGAGCAGGGCCTCGAGGACGGCCGCGGACTCCCGGCCCCGCGCCACCAGCTCGGACGCCACCGAAGCTGCTGGAGTGACAAGTGCCGCCATGTCCTCCAGAATCTGGTGTTCTGGACTACCACTACCCCCCTATTACAGGTGATAGATTAATTTCTGCCTTTGTCTCTACGCGACTCTGGATTTGCCTCGATCAAAGGAAGCCCCGATCTAAATAACTGCTTTGCCAGAGGAGCAAGGAGTGGAGAGGATCCGATGGAAAGGTGGTGCCTTTTATACGCGCGCCCGAGCTTGGCTGGATCGATCTCAGTTTGGGCTATGCGCCAAGGTGACCGAAGAGCACATGCGCCAAGGATCGATCGCCAAGTGAGATCAGTTGACCCACGTGCCGTCTCAAGTAGGAGTACGAGTACGCGCGAATCGCTTCGGTCATGTGCCGCGTTGCATGGCGCGTCGATCCACGAGCTAAATTAACGACAGTCTTTGCAACCGGAGGTCCGGAGCGTACGTTCACACCCACACAGCACAACCATACAAATTTTGTGGGGATTTAGCGTGGCTTGATTGCATGTTTTTACAGACAAATCAACAGAGTCTTGGTGCAAATCTTGACCGGTCAACCGAGAACTTCAGTAAAGACAATGCGAGCTACGTGAATATCTATGGCACCTACCCCACCCATCAGCATCAGGTGGTATGTTTCTTTCGGAATACCTTATGCTGGCCATTTCATGCAGCTGAAGAGGGCATAGTTTAAGCTAATTTTATCTCCTAAAAACTTCTAGTTAAGCCAATCATCTCCCGGAACAGTAGTTGACCTTGCCCCATTAAGCTGCAACACAGTTGGCAACTTGGCATCGAGCCAAATCTGACGCAAATTCTCCTTATATCCAATCACACTACTATATTTCCATTTAATTCATTTCAGCGGACTAATATATTTTGGGCTTGATGTGGCAGTTTTATTTCATGGGGCAAAAAAATCTTGCTGTAGTAGATCTCCCAACTCCCAACCCTTTTGTTACTGTTTTAGAAAAGGGCGTTCCTCTGACCGGATTTTTGTTGCTGTTAATTATTTGAACGATCAACTTGATGAAACGGTGACAACTTGACGGCCTAGCGAGCGCACCTCTCGAGGCACGGCAAGCAGCATCTCTTGTGTACGATCTGTATATCGTCTAAACATGTTCATTTGCGGTGAGTTTAAAAGCACCGAGTTTTGTCTCGATGCAGAGCCCTGAGTGGACTATCAACAACTTGCAGATGTGAATTCAGCTGGTGCCGTAGATGGCGGGCTGGTGGTGTGTGCTGTGCGCACAAGACTTATGACTAGATGTTGGTAAAAGACTCACCATGCACCATTGACACTTCATTTTGTTTATTTTGTGTGGAAGCCATTATGCGTCATGCATGCCTGTCGCCACGCAATGCTCACGAATAGCGTTTGTGACTCTAGCATTAGCTGGGGATAAGCACGTATTTTCAATAATTAGTGTTCATGCTAATTATACTGCTAATTCCAAGATGCTCTTTCCTGCCAACAGATACAAGATAACCTTGTTAATAACCGCTTTTGTTGGGTTTTCTCAAATCAAGTTCATTGCAACCACTATACTGATACCGGGACATATTTTTTATTCCTATCCATTTCTTTTTGCAAACACCATGGAAGGAGCGTGATGCCAGGATTCATGCCGGTCACTCGCAGAAACATGGAAGGCGTTATGGCGAGTAACTTAGGAGGTGTTTGTTTACATGGACTTTTTCGTGTAGGGACTAAGAAAATCCCTTTTAGTCCCATCTCAACCAAACGGGAGGGACTTTTAGGACTAAGGAAGAAGTACCTATGAAAGAGTCTTTTTGTGACTTTTTGAAATTTTTTCCAACAGTGCCCTGACTTTTAGCATGTCATTTAATAACCTGTAATACATTACTAGGGGTAACATGTTCTTTTAGCATGCTATTTAATAATCACTAATCCATGTTTAGTCCATAAAACCAAACAGGTAGGGACTAGAGACTTTTTAGTTGGGAGTAAAAAAAGTCCTAGGACTTTTTAACCAAACAGGACCTTAGACTAGTATCATGCATATGACAATACTTTAAGTTACTACTCTCTCTATCTCGGTTTATAAGTTATCTTAGGTTGTGCACCATGACCATTGCATGTCATGCTAGTTAGTCTCAAGTCATTAAAAACATACACATCCCACGTCTATTACTTCCTCCATCACGGTTTAGAAGGCCTGGTTCCGTTTACATGCATTTTCAGAATAGAAGAGGATTAAAGCGTTTAACATTTAATGCTTGATTAATTAGAAATACTAGTAGGCTGCATGCACTCCTTGTTTAGTGGTTGTGTAAGTTACTGTGCATTATCTTTATCAAATAGTCACTACTAGGGAAAACCCTAGTAGTAGCGCTGGAAATATGCATAGCAGTAGCGCTGGGCCAAGCGCTACTGCTATCGCGCTACAGCTAAACACTAGTAGTAGCGCTGGTATGGGCAACGCTACTGGTAAGTATTGTTAGCAGTAGCGCTTCCCTGTCCAGCGCTACTGCAAACTTTAGTAGTAGTGCTTGCTCATAGAAGCGCTGTTGCAAAGCCGCGCTACTGGTAAGTATTTACCAGCGCTACTGCCAACTTTTACTGCTTTCACAGATTTGCACCCTCTACGTATTTGTGATGTATTTATACAGATTCTATACAATAGTTTCATCACATCATATTAAACATACACCATTCTCACATATCATAGACATACAATAGTCTCGTCATACCATCATCATCATCATCATCATTCAACACAAAATATCATCACATAATCTTGAAAATAGCGATACATAAGTGTGATCTTGTCATGTCTCGAATAAGTGCAACTGCATGGTCATGGCACACCCACAAGTTTCATCATCTCTATCTACAATATGATGTAGATGAGAAGAGCGATCAGCATGAGGAAGAGCGCGACTATGTAGTACTGGCGGTCCCGCCCCTGCTCATGTTGGAGTGTCCACCTCAAGTAACTACTTTCCGCTTTGGCTCTGGTGTCGAACCCTCTGTGGCTAGCACCCGGGTACCTGTGCACCTGGGCCTGAGCGGCTGGCTGGTGGTCGTAGACTCCTGGAACCATCCCAACCTACACGGCGTAGTAGTCCTTCGCCATCTGTGATCTAGGTACCTGCATCGTGAGTTGTCGATTTGAATGATAATATGCAACATAATGTACTTACGAAAACAAAGAGGCATGATTAGCAAAATAAAAGAAACCAATAGTAAACATAAATGACGAAGTTCCTCATACCCAAACTAATTAACTAGAGTGATCTACGCTAGTTCAACCACGGTTTAGTTACATCACATAGTTTCGCCGTGCATAATTTCAAAGTTTTGCCATAGAAAAACAGTAGTGATAAGGCACGCTAGTTCAGGACCACAGTTTAGTTACATCACATTGTAAGTGACAATCAGTCATCCAGGTCGGTGGTCCAATCTTCATAGTCAGGGAGGATGTACCCGAGCTTCATGAAAGGCTTCAGGTCCAGACGCTGAGCAACTAGCAGTGCTCGGACATCAACCCGCGTGATTGGCCCATGGTAGAACATCCCCGTTGGTTCGAGGACTTGCTTCATGATCACTTGGGCTAGTTCACACTGTACGTGATAAAACTCAGCTCGGATTCGATGATCCGGTGTCTTTCCTATGCTTGTGGCCCAGCTGACAATCTCGGCATCTTCGGTAGTAGCTGACATGCAAAGGCGTTGATTATCCCTTCTGAACTCTATCAGGTGATGCATGAGGTAGAATCCATCAGACGTACTATTGTGTGGTTGCTGGATGCAGCAGAAGTCGGTCTTATGGCCGAAAGCCGGTGCTTTATTCATGTACTTTTTCACCTTGGTATATCCACCAGTCAGGCTGAAGGTTAACAGGGCAGAGTCGAGAACACTCTTTACGTGCGTGTAATCCTTTTTCTTGAGGTTCTTCGACGAGTCCAAGTACATAGCATGGGAGTATTCCGGGTACAGAACGATGAGGACGGCGCCGCCCCCATTGCACAAATTAAGTACACCTCAAATTAGCCTCCATGCTTGCAAAGGAATTATTAACATGTACGAAAGGATATGCGTGGATGACTTACGAGGGATGATAAGGCAGGAGAATCGCTTCCTTGTCCTTATTAGCGATCATGAATTCGCCGAGGTACTTGCTCGCATACTCACGGTGCTCGTTGCAAACTGCCAAGAAGCTCTCGTGCATATAGTATGGGTCTGCGACGCAGATATATTTGATGCTCTCCATATTGATGATGGAGTTGAGATACAACGCATACATGCGGATGAACTGGAAATCCAGCTTGGTCATGTTGAACAGGTTGTAGATGTAGTCAAATTGAAGGAGGAACTGATTCGCGGGCCATGTATCGACGTACAACTTCCCACTCGGCACATGAGCCGCGTAAAGCGGGTATCCTGGATGTTTTGCGACCAGAAGGCTTTTCTCTCTGGCCAGCACATCTTCATGGAGTATCTTTAGATCAATGTTCATTATGTGATCTAGCGCTTTGGCAGGTAGGATCGGCTCTCCAGCAATGTGGAAACGCTACTTACCTTCGACATGTATTCTGTCTACCACCAGGGTTTCAGAGGCGTCTCGCTGCTTGAAGCACCTATGGCGCCTTTAGGGCCTTTCTTGGCCGGTCTCTTCCTTTTCTTCTTGGCGGGTGGCGGTAGTGAGCCCATCATACCTTCCCTAACCACCACTCCGGTGTCCTCGGGCTAAACAGTGGACGGGCCACAGGGGTTGCTGGGTAGAGGCGGCATCTGGAGGCGTCTCCTGCGAGGATGGCATGAAGAGAGACTTTTGCATTCCGCCTTAGGACGTTCCGGCTCCGGCAAATCAGGCAGCATCAAGTCATCATATCCACGGTCATAGCCTAAGTCTTCGGTGTCATGAGTCATCAATCCAGCACATGCGGTATTGAAATACTAGTTCGGGTCCTCATCATCATCCTCCATGTCATCATGAACATTTGCTTCTGCGACAGCGGGGGCGACATGTTCTAGCACTAGTGGAGGCTCTCCCTCGCATCGTACGCTACCATCATCCGCCACGACAGGTGCAGGTAATTTGGTAGGTGGGGTGGTGTTCATGCTTTCTTGAGAAGTTGGCGTTGGCGTGATACTAGGCTCCCCGAGACGAAGAAGAGACTTCGGCCAAGTCAAGAACCAGTTCTTGCATGCGTCAATCGTCTTAGGGGTCTCGTCGTCACCGACTGGTATCGGAGGAGGCAAATTATCGAAGCCCGCTAAGACACTGGACACGTTAACCTTGAAGACGCCATCATGCATCTGTCGGTTGTGGAACATGCGGTCCTTCGGCTTCACGATGGTTGCGTTTCCCACAGCCACCTTCTGACCCTTGTTGTCGTAGAGTAGGGTGCACGGGGTGTCGTCGACCTACGAAGGAGACATGTTTGTGACATCAAACATCTGAAAGGCAACTGAAACGGAAGACTATAGACATGCTGGTGAAAAGGGTATGATGCGTAATTACCGTGAGGGCGTCGAGCTCAGCCAGCGAGGAAGGCCTGACGAGCATGCCAGAGATGGAGGTCGGGCTGCTATGAACAGGAATGAGACCTTTTGCGGTTGCTTGGGCATGTGTTGATGTTGTGGTGTTCGCCGAGTTGCTCCCAACAAAGTTAGGAATTGAAAAGTCCTCCGGCCGTGCATTTGGATTGCTCTTCGACCAATTGAAAATTGCCGGAATCAAGTTGGCCACCGCGTGAGTGACCAACCCACTGATTACCCCGACCAACTCTTCTTTGGTCTCAACTTTGGTCTTATTGACCGCAATCGCGACCTTCTCGTCGATGCTCTCCTGAGTGACGACCAACAGTCTCTCCCTTCTTTCCTCTGACTCCTCGAGGTAGCACGTCTTCCACGAGGCGCCATCTCCGATGCCGTGCACACGTCCATAGGACGACGGCTTGTCCACCAGGACCTTTTTCAGTATGTTCACGGCCCGGTAGAATGGGGTGTCCCACTTGGGCCTCGTCGACGACTGTGACGACTCGTCGCTTTCGGCTTCCTTTTGGTGCTGCTCTTTCTGCAAAAGAAACGTGGATGGTTTACTAATGTGACAAAACTTGCAGTCAAATTGATTGGAAGCTAATATGATAATGTGGTAATATAACAATTACCAGAAGTCTCATGAACTCCCTCGTATCCAGGTCCGTGTAAAAGATCTTTTGACTTTGTCCAACTTGTACCGGGCCCTGATCCAGTCATGCTCCAGCGGGTCGGTGAACTCCGCCAAGGGGTCTGGGATCCCGAGACTTTTACGTTCGGCGTCCTCCTTGGCCCATATGTGCCTCTTCCCCTCGTAACCACGACTTCCGAGGCGGTGGGGAGGCGTGTTCCTGGCCTGGAGCGCCTTCATTTTCTCCGACTTTGCCTTGACTTCTTATTTATCATAATTCTCCAGGAATTTTGCAAAGTCCTCTTCCGTTATTGTCGGATTATCAACATGAATCTTGGACCACGGTTCATTCTTCACAATCGCTTTTTTCACCCGAACTTTCCAGGAGGACAAGTCGTTGGTGAACGTCACCATCGCCTTCTCGTTTATCTTTGTCATGGCGGGGTTGTCCACGACTCTTTATATTCCTTTTCATCCCGGCCGGGGAACATGAACCTATTGTGCAACTTCTTTAGGAGCATGTGCTCCATATGTGGTATCTGCTTCAACCTCTCGTCGTTGATGTTGGCGGTTTCCCTGAGGATGCATCCAAGTTGATTGCCCAAGCACTTGCGCGCTTCCTCTGGCGCCGTTGGCTCTAACTTCAAGGGGTGAATCTCCGTGACCACAATTTGTCCGGTGCCAAGCTCGTTTGGTTTTCGTGTCCTCTTCTTCTTCGGTGCTTTACCGGCTACAACATCATCGTTGCCGGTCTCGGGGGCGGTGTCGGTGCCGGTGCCGGTGTCAGCGCTGGGGTCGGGGTTGGGACCACTGCCGCCACCAGGCAACCCCATTTGGTGTTCGTCCACGTAATCGAAATAGTGATTTGCTGCCTCTATGGGGTCTGTGGAGCGAGCAAAACCACCCACGACTTCGGCGTTGGTAGACATGTTTCCTATGCAACAATTGTAAATAAAAGATATAATGAAGAGAAAAAAGGGGCCTATATTTGGTTGGAATGTTGATTCATTCCCCTTACGGCAAATCCCGGGTACTCCATATGTCCTAGTTTCTAGCACAAGCCATGCTGAAAATTTCGACATGACCTTTGCTAAAAAGTGGACATATAGAGCGCCTGAAATTTGCCGGAACAGAAATGAATCAACATTCCGGCAAAACATAGGCCACTCGGACATTTCGGCAAAACATCAATGACAAGAAGGGATACCATGAGGATAATAAATGGAATTCTCTTGACACCATCACAAGATTAATTATACAAATAGAAACAGAAAATAATAAGTACTACGGACACCATGAGGATATAATAAGTACTAGCATAGGGATGCAATGACCTATGCCAAATCTGAGAAAGGCAAAAACTGGACGTAACAATACCACTATTGTAAAGAGAGATCCCTTGTCAAGCTCGAAGACAAAGCAAATTGTTTCACTAGGGAAAAATATTTTCTTGCCACATTTTTTGTTTTCACTAGCTACCCAAAACATCTAACCATTTCATATTTCTATTTTCAAAGGAGCTCATAGGTGCCTTAGTATTTTGACCTCAAATAAATTACCCCAGCTAGTCCTTAGTACCCAGAACTTAGCTACCCAAAAACTTTCTGCCTACTAGTTCAAGTATTTCAAATTTTGTTTGAGTGGAGTTTGGACCATATTTTATTTTTTTGATGAAACAAAAAAAATCCATCAAGCACTATCTACACTAGTTCAAAATTAGTGTATCAAACGAAAAAAATCTGCCCACTAGTTCAAAACATCAAACTTTCTGCCGAGTAGTCCAAAATTAGTGTAGCAAACTACGGTTTCTACCAATTCTAGTATAGATGGCATTAAGTAGTAGTAGTAGTATTTGCACAATAGCTAACTCACACTCCTCACCTGCTCATCTTGCCACATGCTGATTATGAATTCCATTCCTAAATCACAATCCCGATCTAATCCATGAAAAAACCCTAGGCAAAGGACACTAGGAGGCGGACAAGGACTAGGGTATCATCGGAGGGGAAACCAATCACACCTTGTGAAGGGGTGCGACGGCGCCTGGAGGGGGCGATGTGAGGTCGAGGGAGCGCCTGGAGGGGTGCGGCGGCGCCTGGAGGGGTGCGGCGGCGCTTGGAGGTCTCCTGCGAGCGGCGACGGCAAAACTGCACGAGCGTTGGAGAGGGGGGGGGGTCGAGGGGGAGTGGAGGGAGAGGGGAGTTAGGAAATTTTTTGAGATGGATTAACTAAACATAGTAGTAGCGCTGGATTAATACCAACGCTACTGCTAACTTAGCAGGAGCGCTAGTACTAATCCAGCGCTACTGCTAAGTGCTATAGTAGTAGCGCTGGTTTAGTACGAGCGCTAATGCTAAATAGGAGTAGCGCTTGTACCAATCCAGCGCTACTGCTAACTTTCTTTACTTTATTTTCTTCATTACTTTCTTTTTATTATTTTTCTTTATTATTTTCTTTTTATTATTTTTCTTTTCTTTTTATTATTTTTCTTTCCTTTTCTGTTTACATTACTTTTCTTTTTTATTATTTGTTTTTCTCCCGACGACGACGACGTCTCCCTCTCCCCCAATGCGCGAATATCACCGGAACCATGCATGTGGTAACATATCAGTTGACCGATAACGGTTACTTAAGTGCGTACACAAAATAGATACAAATATATAAATGTAGGTTTCTTGTCAGATGCGTCGACGACATTTCACATTGAGCTTCTTCCCTTTCTTGTTCGTTGCCGAGTAATTGAGCCCCTCCTTGTGACTTTTCCAGAGCCATGGAGTACTATATTTCCGCCGCCATGTAGTCTTGATTCTTCTTTTCACGTATGCTTCATCGTCATCGTCATCTTCCCTCATCGGGTTGCCGTATTGGTCCTAGTCTTCCTCGTTGGCGACTCCATTCATTCCGACGATGCTCCTTTTGGATCTCCTCACGGCAACACGGTTGGGATTGGCCGGGTCGGTTATGAAGAAGCATTGTGTCACGTGCTTAGCGTGTACCCATGGCTTATTTTTGGCGATAATGTTAAAAGTCACGGGAGTGCTCTCCGCGTCGGGTATAAACATGGTCGTGAAATACTTGTTTTCTCTTACGACGTCCTTGGCCCATCTGACACGAAACATCCTCGCATCGTGCATTCCAGCATAGTCAAGCTCCCAGATCTCTTCGAACCTTCCGTAGAATCTTTCAGTTGTGCCGTTGGCATCGGTCACGCATTGAATTGTCACCCCGGAGTTCTGGTAATCACTGTCCATGTCTTTGGCCTCCGTGTAGAACGTGTACCCATTGATATCGTAGGACTAATAGGTCACGAGCTTGGGCTCACGGCCATGTGCTAAGGCGTGTATGAGCAATCCGTCTGAACTGCCCTCTTCCGGGGGATTTTCAAGAACTTCCTCTTTGAACCAACGCAAGAAAGTAGTGTTGTGCTCTACAGTAACTTCGTCATCCGTCTTGAGCATCCCCTTATCACGGTACTTCTTTGCGATGCTTTCTTTGTGTCGTGCCACATAATCATCTAGCACATCTAGGTGTTGTGGCACTACTAAGTTAGCCCTGTCAAAGTCGTTCCGTCGATCCGAGTAAACCACGTACAATTCCCTTCGGCCGTTGTTGTAACCATCTCCTTCGAGCTTCCCATCGTGCTTCTTGATGGGCAAACCAACAACAGGGTATCCGACGCTTATATAATTCTCACAAAAGGAGACGCACTCATGCGTCAGATACCCCTGGACGATGCTCCCTTTGGGACGAGACTTGTTACGAATGAATCCTTTGATGACCCCATTCATCCTCTCGAACGACATCATGCTGTGAATGAATGTTGGCCCGAGGTCGATGATGACGTCCACGATGTGTACACACAGATGCATGATATGTCTCCAACGTATCTATAATTTTTGATGGTTTCATGCTATTATCTTGTCAAACTTTGGATGTTTTGCATGCCTTTTATTTATTTGCTGGGACTAACTTATTAACACAGTGCCAAGTGCCAGTTCCTGTTTTTTCCATGTTTTTGACCCCTTTCAGAGGAGATTTTGAAACGGAGTCCAAACGGAAGAAAATCCCCGAAAAGATTTTTTCTGGAACGGAAGAAGATCGGAGGACTTGGGAGCCAAGCCAGAAGAGCCCCAGGGGCCCCACAAGCCCCCACCCCGCGGCCAGGGGGGGCGCCATCCAGGCTTGTGGGCCCCCTGGAGGTCCCCTGACCTAGATCTTGCGCCTATATATTCCCAAATATTCCTAAAAAAATCAAGAGACAATCGCAATTACTTTTCCGCCGCCGCAAGCTTCTTTCTCCGCAAGATCCCATCTGGGGCACATCCCGGTGCCCTGCCGGAGGGGGATTCGGATACGGAGGACTTCTTCATCAACACCATGACCTCTCCGATGATGCGTGAGTAGTTCACCATAGACCTACGGGTCCATAGCTAGTAACTAGATGGCTTCTTCTCTCTCTTGGATCTTCAATACAAAGTTCTCCATGATCTTCATGGAGATCTATCCGATGTAATCTTCTTTTGCGGTGTGTTTGTCGAGATCCGATGAATTGTGGATTTATGATCATATTATCTATGTATCTTATTTGAGTTTCTTCTCATCTCTCTTATGCAGGATTTCATATCCTTGTAATTCTCTTCGAGTTGTGGGTTTTGTTTGGCCAAGTAGATCTATGATTCTTGCAATGGGAGAAGTGCTTGGTTTTGGGTTCATACCGTGCGGTGACCTCACCCAGTGACAGAAGGGGTAGCGAGTTACGTATCGTGTTGTTGCCATCAAGGGTAAAAAGATGGGGTTTTCATCATTGGTTTGAGATTATCCCTCTACATCATGTCATCTTGCTTAAAGCGTTACTCTGTTCATCATGAACTCAATACACTAGATGCATGCTGGATAGCGGTCGATGTGTGGAGTAATAGTAGTAGATGCAGAAAGTATCGGTCTACTTGTCTCGGATGTGATGCCTATATGCTAGATCATTGCCTTAGATATCGTCATGACTTTGTGCGGTTCTATCAATTGCTCGACAGTAATTTGTTCACCCACCGTGAGATTTGCTATTATGAGAGAAGCCTCTAGTGAACACTATGGCCCCGAGGGTCTCCTCCACACCATATTTTCAGCCTTACACTTTTTACTTCGTTGCACTTTTCGCCTTCAGATCTCCCTTTGCAAACAATCTTGAAGGGATTGACAAACCCTTTGAAGCGTTGGGTGCAAGCTTGTTTATGTTTGTGCAGGTACTTTGGACTTGACGAGGCCCTCCTTCTGGATTGATACCTTGGTTCTCAAACTGAGGGAAATACTTACTGCTCCTATGTTGCATCACTCTTTCCTCTTCAAGGAAAAAACCAACGCAAATCAGAGAAGTAACAAGAAGAATTCCTAAGCGCCAGGGAAGGACTTTTGTTGCCGCAGCAATGCACCATGACGTCGAAGAACACGGGCGGGAAGTACATCTCAAGCTCACATAGTATGACATCGACCTCTTCATGTAGCCTTCAGAGCTGCTTCACACTTATGGACTTTCAAGATATAACGTCGAAGAAGTTGCATAGACCAATAAGCATGTCACGGACGTGCTTGTCCATTATCCCTCTAATGGCAACCTGGAGTATCTGCGTCATCATCACGTGACAGTCATGAGACTTCATCCCGCTGAACCTTTTCTTCCCAGGGTCTAGAAATCTGCTTATCTTCCCACAGTAACCGAAACTGACTTTGATTCCCATAAGGCACTTGATGAATTGATTGATGTCCTTCGAACTTAAGGTGAAGCAAGAAGGGGGGGCAATAATTCTCCTCCTTCTTGTTGACTTTTGTGCCCCTTTCAAGCTTTAACACAAGTATTTCTTCCAATTCACAATTACTTACTAGCATAACTCTCATATTACCATCTTCATATTCCAGGGGGGCCTGGCGTGCCCTCTTGTCTAGTGGGAACCTAGGTTGCCTTCCCGTGCATTTCTGAGTTTCCAAATTTTTCTGATATTCCAAAACTGCGAGAAAATATATTTTCTTGGATTTTTCTGAGCCCGTTTACTTACCATATCACATAGCTCTTCCTTTTAAGGGTTCTCGAGTGTTCTGGAAGGTCTCCCTAATGTGCTCCTCTAGTGTCATGGTTTGGATAATATTTGTTTCAACATTAATTGGTGTACCTGAAATATAGTGTTTTATTCTTTGTCCATTGACCACCTTCGGGTTAGTGCCTTCGGGATTCTTGATCTTAATAGCTCCACACCGATAAACTTCTTCGATGATATACGGTCCTTCCATTTGGAGAGAAGTTTTCCTGCAAAAAATCTAAGACGAGAATTGTACAATAAAACATATTTACAACTTTGAAGTCTCGCTGTTGGATTCTTTTTTCATGTCGTCTTTTCACTTTTTCATAAGCTTGGGTTCTCCGTTCATCTAATGAGCTAATATCAAATAACCTCTTTTAACCATCAAGTTTGAAATCGTAGTTGAGTTCTTTAATTGCCCAATAAGCTTTATGTTCCAACTCAAGAGGTAAATGACATGCTTTCCCATAAACCATTTTATAAGGAGACATACCCATAGGATTTTCAAAAGCTGTTCTATAGGCCTACAATGTGTCATCTAATTCCTTAGACCAATTCTTTTGGGACCTATTGACAGTCTTTTGCAATACTATTATTTATCTATTGGTTAATTCTACTTGACCACTAGACTGAGGATGATAGGGAGATACAATTCTATGGTTAACAACATATCTAGCAAGCAGCTTACAAAAGGCACCATCAATAAAATGTGAACCGCCATGAGCCATTAAATATCTAGCGACTCCAAAACATGGGAAAATAACTTCCTTAAGCATTTTAATAAAGGTGTTATGATCAACACTATTGGTTGGAATAGCTTCTACCCATTTAGTAACATAATCAACAACAACCAAAAAATGTGTATACCCATTAGAGGAAGGAAAAGGTCTCATATAAACAAATCCCCAAACATCAAATGGTTCTATAAGAAGTGAATAATTCATAGGCATTTACCGACATGTACTAATGTCACCAATTCTTTGAAATTCATCACAAGAGAGGACAAACTTATGAGAATCTTTGAAAAGAGTAGCCTAATAAAATCCAGACTGTAATACCTCGTGTGCAGTTCTCTGTCCAGCATGGTGTCCTTCATAAGCTCCATAAGCCTCGGAGTGACACTTCTGAAGGATTTGTTCCTGTTCATGCTCACGTATACAATGTCTAATAATACCATTTACTCCCTCTTTATAAAGATGTGGGCCATCCCAAAAGTAAGGTCTTAAATCAAAGAAGATTTTTTTCTTTTGTTGATAGGTGAAACTAGGTGTGTTGGGGAACGTCGCATGGGAAACAAAAATTTTCCTACGCGCACGAAGACCTATCATGGTGATGTCCATCTACGAGATGGGATTTACGATCTACGTACCCTTGTAGATCGCACAACAGGAAGCGTTAAGAAACATGGTTGATGTAGTGGAACGTCCTCACGTCCCTCGATCCGCCCCGCGAACCGTCCCACGAACCGCCCCGTGATCCATCCCACGATCCGCTCCGATCTAGTGCTGAACGGAAGACACCTCCGCGTTCAGCACACGTACAGCTCGACGATGATCTCGGCCTTCTTGATGCAGCAAGAGAGACAGAGAGGTAGATGAGTTCTCCGGCTGTGTGACAACGCTCCGGAGGTTGGTGGTGATCTATCTCAGCAGGGCTCCGCCCGAGCTCCGCAGAAATACGATCTAGAGGAAAAACCGTGGAGGTATGTGGTCGGGCTGCCGTGGCAAAGTTGTGTCTCAAAAACCACTAGGGGCTGGTTTATCTTTTCCTATAGCCCATGAGACCCCTTGGGGCGTGACACCCCTCCTGATGGTCCCCGGCACCCCTCCCGGCACTCCCGGTACACTACCGATGAGCCCGAAACTTTTCCGGTGACCAAAAACGGACTTCCTATATATCAATCTTTACCTTCGGACAATTCCGGAGCTCCGCATGACGTCCTAGATCTCATCTGGGACTCCTAACAACTTTCGGTTACCAACACCTATAACTCAACTATACCGAAACGTCACCGAACCTTAAGTGTGCAGACCCTGCGGGTTCGAGAACTATGTAGACATGACCCGAGACACTCCTCGGTCAACATCCAATAGCGGGACCTGGATGCCCATATTGGATCCTACATATTCTCCGAAGATCTTATCGGTTGAACCTTAGTGCCAAGGATTCATATAATCCCGTATGTCATTCCCTTTGTCCTTCGGTATGTTACTTGCCCGAGATTCGATCGTCCGTATCCGCATACCTATTTCAATCTCGTTTACCGGCAAGTCTCTTTACTCGTTCCGTAATACAAGATCCCATGACTTACACTAAGTTCACATTGCTTGCAAGGTTTGTGTGTGATGTTGTATTACCGAGTGGGCCCCGAGATACCTCTCCGTCACACGGAGTGACAAATCCCAGTCTTGATCCATACTAACTCAACGAACACCTTCGGAGATACCTGTGGAGCATCTTTATAGTCACCCAGTTATGTTGTGACGTTTGATACACACAAGGTATTCCTTCGGTGCCAGTGAGTTATATGATCTCATGGTCATAGGAATAAATACTTGACACACCAAAAAACAGTAGCAACAAAATGACACGATCAACATGCTACATTCATTTGTTTGGGTCTAGTCCATCACATGATTCTCCGAATGATGTGATCCCGTTATCAAGTGACAACACTTGCCTATGGTCAGGAAACCTTGACCATCTTTGATCAACGAGCTAGTCAACTAGAGGCTTACTAGGGACAGTGTTTTGTCTATGTATCCACACAAGTATTGTGTTTCCAATCAATACAATTATAGGATGGATAATAAACGATTATCATGAAAAAAGAAATATAATAATAACTAATTTATTATTGCCTCTAGGGAATATTTCCAACAGTCTCCCACTTGCACTAGAGTCAATAATCTAGTTCACATCACCATGTGATTTCAGCGAATCCAACGCCCATATAGTTCTGGGGTCTGATCACGTCTTGCTCGTGAGAGAGGTTTTAGTCAACGGTTTTGAAACTTTCAGATCCGTGTGTTCTTTACAAATCTTTATGTCATCTTATAGATGCTGCTACTACGTGCTATTCGGAAATACTCCAAATATCTACTCTACTATACGAATCCGTTTCACTACTCATAGTTATTCGGATTAGTGTCAAAGCTTGCATTGACGTAACCCTTTACGACGAACTCTTTAACCACCTCCATAATCGAGAAAAAAATTCCTTAGTCCGTTTAGTTACTAAGGATAACTTTGAGCGCTGATCAGTGATTCAATCCTGGATCACTCTCTGTACCTCTTAACAGACTTGCTGCAAGGCACACATCAGGTGCGGTACTCAGCATGGCATACTTTAGAGTCTACGACTAAGGCATAGAAGACGACCTTCGGCTATTCTCTTTATTCTGTCGTGGTCGGGTTTTGAGTCTTACTCAAATTCACACCTTACAACACAATCAAGAAGTCCTTCTTTGCTGATCTATTTTGAACTCCTTCAAAAACTTGTCAAGGCATACATCTTGTTGAAACTTCTATTAAGCGTTTCGATCTATCTCCATAGATCTTGATGCTCAACGTTCAAGTAGCTCAATCCAGACATTCTTTTGAAAAACTCCTTTCAGACAACCTTTTATGCTTCATAGAAATTCTACATTACTTCTGATCAACAATATGTCAACCACATATACTTATCATAAATTCTATAGTGCTCCCACTCACTTCTTTGGAAATACAAGTTTCTCATAAACCTTGTAGAAACCCAAAAGCTTTGATCAACTCATTAAAGCATTTATTACAACTCCGAGATGCTTGTACCAATCCATAGAAGGATCGCTGGAGCTTGCATACTTGTTAGCATCCTTAGGATTGACAAAACTTTCCGGTTGTATCACATACAACCTTTCCATCGAGGAAAACAATGTTTTGACATCCTATGTGCAATATTTCATAAATAATGCAGCAATTGCTAACATAATTCCAACAAACTTTTAGCATCTCTATGAGTGAGAAAGTCACATCATAGTCAACTCTTTGATCTTGTCGAAAACATATTTGCGACAAGTTGAGCTTTTCTTAATAGTGACTTATCACCATCATTGTCTGTCTTCCTTTTAAAGATCCATCTTTACTCAATAGTCCTACGACCATCAAGCAGTTATTCCAAAGTCTATAGTTTGTTCTCACACATGGATTCTCTCTCGGATTTCATGCCCCCCAGCCATTTGTCAAAATCCGGGCCCACCATTGCTTCTCCATAACTCATAGGTTCATTGTTGTTTCAACAACATGACCTCCAAGACAGGGTTACCGTACACTCCGTAGTAGTACGCGACCTTTGTCGACCTACGAGGTTTGTAGTAACTTGATCCGAAGCTCTAGTGATCACTATCATCAACTTCCATTTCAATTGGTGTAGGCGCCACAGGAACAACTTCTTGCGCCCTGCTACACACTGGTTGAAGTGACGGTTCAATAACCTCATCAAGTTCCACCACTCTACCACTCAATTCTTTCGAGAGAAACCTTTCCTCGAGAAAGGATCCGTTTCTAGAAACAAACACTTTGCTTCCGGAACTAAGATAGGAGATGTATCCAACTGTTTTGGATATCCTATGAAGATGCATTTATCCACTTTGGGTTCGAGCTTATCAGACTGAAAGTTTTTCACATAAGCGTCGCAGCCCCAAACTTTCAAGAAACGACAGCTTAGATTTCTCTAAACCTCAGTCTATACTTTGTCATCTCAATGGAATTACGCGGTGCCCTATTTAAAGTGAATGCGGTTGTCTCTAATGCATAACCCATAAATGATAGTGGTAACTCCATAAGAGATATCATAGTATGCACCATATCAAATAGGTCGTGGCTATGACGTTTGGACACACCATCACACTATGGTGTTCCTGGTGGCATGAATTGCAAAACAACTTCCACATTGTCTTAACTGTGTATCCAAACTCGCAACTCATGTATTCATCTCTACGATCATATCGTAGATAGTTTATCCTCTTGTTACGACAAACTTCACTCTGAAACAGAATTGAACTTTTCAATATTTCAGACCTGTCATTAAGTAAACACTCCTGTATCTACTCAAATCGTCATTGAAGTAAGAACATAATGATATCCACTGCGTGCCTCAGTACTCATTGGACGACATACATCAAAATGCATTACTTCCAACAAGTTACTTTCTTGCTTCATCTCAATGAAAACAAGGCCTTGCTCATGCGGTATGATTTGTATGTCTCAAGTGATTCAAAATCAAATGAGATTTAAAGATCCATCAGCGTGGAGCCTTTCATGCAATTTACACCAACATGACTCAAGCGGTAGTGCCACAAGTAGGTGGTACTATCATCATTACCTTGTATCTTTTGGCACCAATATCATGAACATGTGTAAGTAATACTACGATCCAGATTTCAATAAACCATTGAGGGTGATCATTCAAGCAAATAGAGTAACCATTATTCTCTTTAAATGAATAATCGTATTGCAATAAACACGATCCAATCATATTCATGCTCAACGCAAGCACCAAATAACAATTATTTAGGTTTAACACCAAACCCGATGGTAGAGGGAGCGTGCGACGTTTGATCATATCAACCTTGGAAACACTTCCAACACGTATCGTCACCTCGCCTTTCGCTAGTCTCCGTTTATTCCGTAGCTTTCATTTCGAGTTACTAATCACTTAGCAACCGAACCGGTATCCAATACCCTCGTGCTACTAGGAGTACTAGTAAAGTACACATCAATATCATGTATATACAATATACTTATGTCGACTTTACCAACCTTCTTATCTACCAAGCATCTAGGGTAGCTCCGCCTCAGTGACGTTCCCCTCATAACAGAAGCACTTAGTCTCGGGTTTGGGTTCAATCTTGGGTTTCATTAGAGCAGCAACTGGTTTGCCATTTCATGAAGTATCCCTTTTATCCCTTGCCTTTCTTGAAACTTAGTGGTTTTACTAACCATCAACTATTGACGCTCCTTCTTGATTTCTACTTTCGCAGTGTCAAACATCGCAAATCGCTCAAGGATCATTGTATTTATCTTTGATATGTTATAGTTCATCAAGAAGCTCTCACAACTTGGTGGCAGTGACTTTGGAGAACCATCACTATCTCATCTGGAAGATTAACTCCCACTTGATTCAAGCGATTGTCGTACTCAGACTATTTGAGCACACGCTCAACGATTGAGATTTTCTCCTTTACTTTGTGAACAAAGAATCTTGTCGGAGGTCTCATACCTCTTAACAAGGGCACGAGCATGAAATCACAATTTCATCCCTTTAGAACATCTCTTATGTTCTGTGACGTTTCAAAACGTCTTCGGCGCCTTGCTTCTAAGCCATTAAGTATTTTGCACTGAACTATCACGTAGTCATCAGAAACGTGTATGTCGAATGTTCACAACATCCACAGACGACGCTCGAGGTGCAGCACACCGAGTGGTGCATTAAGTACATAAGCCTTCTGCGCAGCAATGAGGACAATCCTCAGTTTTACACACTTAGTCCGCAAAGTTTGCTACTATCAACTTTCAACTAAATTTTCTCTAGGAACATATAAAAAGCAGTAGAGCTATAGCGCAAGCTACATCGTAATTCGCAAAGACCATTAGACTATGTTCATAATAATTAGTTCAATTAATCATATTACTTAAGAACTCCCACTCAAAAAGTACATCTCTCTAGTCATTTGAGTGGTACATGATCCAAATCCACTATCTCAAGTCCGATCATCACGTGAGTCGAGAGTAGTTTCAGTGGTAAGCATCTCTATGCTGATCATATCAACTATATGATTCATGCTCGACCTTTCGGTCTCATGTGTTCCGAGGCCATGTCTGTACATGCTAGGCTCGTCAAGTTTAACCCGAGTGTTCCGCGCGTGCAACTGTTTTGCACCCGTTGTATGTGAACGTTGAGTCTATCACACCCGATCATCACGTGGTGTCTCGAAACGACGAACTGTCACAATGGTGCACAGTCGGGAAAACACAATTTGAGCTTGAAATTTTAGTAAGAGATCACCTCATATTGCTACCATCGTTCTAAGCAAGATAAGGTGCATAAAGGATTAACATCACATGCAATTCATAAGTGACATGATATGGCCATCATCAAGTGCTCCTTGATCTCCATCACCAAAGCACCGGTATGATCTTCTTGTCACCGGCGCCACACCATGATCCCCATCATCATGATCTCCATCATCGTGCCACCATCGAGGTTGTCGTGTATGCTATGCTATTACTACTAAAGCTACGTCCTAGCAATATAGTAAACGCATCTGTAAACACAAACGTTAGTTTAAAGACAACCCTATGGCTCCTGCCGGTTGCCGTAGCATCGACGTGCAAGTCGATATTAACTATTACAACATGATGATCTCATACATCCAATATATCACATCACATCATTGGCCATATCACATCACAAGCATACCCTGCAAAAACAAGTTAGACGTGTTGTTGCATGTTTTACGTGGTTGCCATGGGTATCTAGTAGGATCACACCTTACTTACGCAAACACCACAACGGAGATGTATGAATTGCTATTTAACCTCTCTCCAAGGACCTCCTCGGTCAAATCCGATTCAACTAAAGTTGGAGAAACCGACACTCGCCATTCATCTTTGAGCAACGGGGTTGCTCATAGCGATGAAACCAATCTCTCGTAAGCGTACGAGTAATGTCGGTCCGAGCCGCTTCGATCCAACAATACCGCGGAATCAAGAAAAGACTAAGGAGGGCAGCAAGTCGCACATCACCGCCCACAAAAACTTTTGTGTTCTACTCGAGATAACATCTACGCATGAACCTAGCTCATGATGCCACTGTTGGGGAACGTCGCATGGGAAACAAAAATTTTCCTACACGCACGAAGACCTATCATGGTGATGTCCATCTATGAGAGGGGATTTCCGATCTACGTACCCTTTTAGATTGCACAGCAGGAAGCGTTAAGAAACGCGGTTAATGTAGTGGAACTTCCTCACGTCCCTCGATCCGCCCCGCGAACCGTCCCACGAACCGTCCCGCGATCCGTCCCATGATCCGCTCCGATCTAGTGTCGAACGGATGGCACCTCCGCGTTCAACACACATACAGCTCGACTATGATCTCGGCCTTGTTGATCCAGCAAGAGAGACGGAGAGGTAGATGAGTTCTCCGGCAGCATGACAACGCTCCGGAGGTTGGTGGTGATCTATCTCAGCAGGGCTCCGCCCGAGCTCCGCAGAAATACGATCTAGAGGAAAAACCGTGGAGGTATGTGGTCGGGCTGCCGTGGCAAAGTTGTGTATCAAAAACCCTCAATACCTCTAGTATATATAGTAGGGAGGGAGGGGAGGAATAAGCCTCGAACCCTCAAGGTTTGGCCGAAATTGGAGGTGGAGGAGTCCTACTCCAATCCTACTTGGAGTAGGATTCCACCTTCCCACTTGGAAACTCTATCCACCTTGTGTTTTTCCTTCTCAAACCTTATGGGCATTAGTGGGAACTTATTCCATCCCACTAGGGGCTGGTTTATCTCTTCCCACAGCCCATGAGACCCCTTGGGGCGTTACACCCCTCCCGATGGTCCCCGACACGCCTCCCGGCACTCCCGGTACACTACCGATGAGCCCGAAACTTTTCCGGTGACCAAAACAGGACTTCCTATATATCAATCTTTACCTCCGGACCATTCCGGAGCTCCTCGTGACGTCCTAGATCTCATATGGGACTCCGAAAAACTTTCGGTTACCAACACCTATAACTCAACTATACCGAAACGTCACCGAACCTTAAGTGTGCAGACCCTGCGGGTTCGAGAACTATGTAGACATGACCCGAGACACTCCTCGGTCAATATCCAAGAGCGGGACCTAGATTCCCATATTGGATCCTACATATTATCCGAAGATCTTATCAGTTGAACCTTAGTGCCAAGGATTCATATAATCCCGTATGTCATTCCCTTTGTCCTTCGGTATGTTACTTGCCCGAGATTCGATCGTCACTATCCGCATACCTATTTCAATCTCGTTTACCGGCAAGTCTCTTTACTCATTCTGTAATACAAGATCCCGTGACTTAAACTAAGTTTACATTGCTTGCAAGGCTTGTGTGTGATGTTGTATTACCGAGTGGGCCCCGAGATACATCTCCGTCACACGGAGTGACAAATCCCAGTCTTGATCCATACTAACTCAACGGACACCTTCGGAGATACCTGTAGAGCATCTTTATAGTAACCCAGTTACTTTGTGACGTTTTATACACACAAGGTATTCCTCCGGTGCCAGTGAGTTATATGATCTCGTGGTCATAGGAATAAATACTTGACACGCAGAAAAATAGTAGCAACAAAATGACACGATCAACATGCTACGTTCATTAGTTTGGGTCTAGTCCATCACATGATTCTCCTAATGATGTGATCCCGTTATCAAGTGACAACACTTGCCTATGGTCAGGAAACCTTGACCATATTTGATCAACGAGCTAGTCAATTAGAGGCTTACTAGGGACAGTGTTTTATCTATGTATCCACACAAGTATTGTGTTTCCAATCAATACAATTATAGCATGGATAATAAACAATTGTCATGAACAAAAATATAAAATAATAACTAATTTATTATTGCCTCTAGGGCATATTTCCAACAAGGTGGTATGTATTTGGCAACACCGTAGTTAGCATAATCAGCAAACCACGGTGTGTTATGAGAAACATTGAAAAAAACTTGTTGTCTATCACAAAATATATCATCTATAGGTAGTGGGTCATCAAGAACAATTTCTAACCTAGACAAGTTATCAACTATGGGGTTCTGAGCTCCTTTCTTATCAATGGTATGCAAATCAAATTCTTGTAGCAAGAGAACCCACCTAATAAGTCTAGGCTGAGCATCTTTATTTTGCATAAGATATTTAATAGTAGCATGATCAGTGTGAACAATTACTTTGGAGTCAATAGTGTAAGATCTGAATTTATCACAAGAAAATACAACTGCTAATAATTATTTTTCAATGGTTGCATAATTTGTCTAGGCACTGTCTAGAGTTTTACTAGCATAATGGATAACATTTAAGTTCTTATCAACTCTTTGTCCTAGAACAACACCAACAACATAATCACTAGCATCACACATAATTTCAAAAGGCAAGTTCTAATCAAGTGGTTAAACAATATGTGCAGAAGTTAAGGCTTTCTTAAGTGTTTCAAAGGCTTCTACACATACATCATAAAAAATGATAGGAACATAATTTTGTAAAAAATTAGTAAGAGGTCTATAAATTTTAGAGAAGTCTTTAATAAACCTACTATAGAAACCAACATGACCAAGGAAACTACGGATGCCTTTAATATCTTTAGGACATGACATCTTCTCAATTGCATGAACTTTAGCTTATCCACCTCAATACCTCATTCAAATATTTTATGACCCAAGACAATACCTTCATTTACCATAGAGTAGCACTTCTCCCAATTCAAGACAAGGTTAGTTTGCACACATCTCTGCAAAACTCGACCAAGGTTGCTTAAGCAATCATCAAAAGAAGTTCCGTAAACGGAAAAATCATCCATGAAGACATCAACAATCTTTTCACAAAAATCAGAGAATATATCAGTCATACAACTTTGAAAGGTAGCAGGTGCATTGCATAATCCAAAAGGCATACGTCTATAAGAATAGGTTCCAAAAGGACAAGTAAAGGTGGTTTTCTCTTGATCATGTTGTGACACACGTATTTGAGACAAACCAGAATAACCATCTAGAAAGCAAAAATGTATGTGCTTCGGTAACCTTTCTAGCATTTGGTCAATGAACAGAAAAGGATAATGATCTTTTCTAGTAGCTTTTCTTAATTTTCTAAAATCAATTACCATTCTATATACAGTCACAATTCTTTGGGGATGAGTTCATTTTTATCATTAGGAACAACTGTAATACTTCCTTTCTTAGGGACACAATGAACGAGGCTTACCCATCTACTATCAGCTATGGGATAAATTATGCCTGTTTCGAGAAGCTTTAATATTTCATTTCGTACCACTTCTTTCATTTTGGGATTTAGTCTTTGTTGGTGATAAACAACTGGTTTAGCATCTGGTTCCATATTAATCTTGTTATGACAGAGATTGGGACTAATGCCCTTAAGATCATCAAGAGTATACCCAATAGCAGCTCAGTGCTTCCTTAAAGTTTTTAACAATCTTTCTTCTTCATGCTCTGTAAGGTTAGAACTGATAATAACATTGTTGGAAATATGCCCTAGAGGCAATAATAAAATGGTTATTATCATATTTCCTTGTTCATGATAATCGTCTATTGTTCATGCTATAATTGTATTAACAGGGAACAGTAATACATGTGTGAATAAATAGATCACAATGTGTCCCTAGCAAGCCTCTAGTTGGCTAGCTCGTTAGTCAATCGATAATCATGGTTTCCATGTCATGGGCATTAGATGTCATTGATAACGGGATCACATCATTGGGAGAATGATGTGATGGACAAGACCCAATCCTAAGCATAGCACTAGATCATATTGTTCGTATGCTAAAGCTTTTCTAATGTCAAGTGTCTTTTCCTTCGACCGTGAGATTGTGCAACTCCTGGATACCGTAGGAGTGCTTTGGGTGTATCAAATGTCACAACGTAACTGGGTGACTATAAAGGTGCACTACGGGTACCTCCGAAAGTGTCTGTTGGGTTGGTACGAATCGAGATCGGGATTTGTCACTCCGTATAACGGAGAGGTATCTCTAGGCCCACTCGGTAGAACATCATCATGAACTCAATGTGACTAAAGAGTTAGTCACACGATGACGTGCTACAGAACGAGTAAAGCGACTTACCGGTAACGAGATTGAACAAGGTATAGGTATACCGACGATCGAATCTCGGGCAAGTTTTATACCGACAGACAAAGGGAATTGTATACGGTATTGATTGAATCCTTGACATCGTGGTTCATCCGATGAGATCATCATGGAGCAAGTGGGAGCCACCACGGGTATGTAGACCCCGCTGATGGTTATTGGTCGGAGAGGTGTCTCAGTCATGTCTGCCTATCTCCCGAACCCGTAGGGTCTACATACTTAAGGTTCGATGACGCTAGGGTTATAGGGAATTGTTATACGAGGTTATCAAAAGTTGTTCGGAGTCCCGTATGAGATCCCGGACGTCATGAGGGGCTCCGGAATGGTCCGGAGGTAAAGATTGATATATAGGACGGATGGTTTCAGACACCGGAAGTGTTTCGGGCGTCACCGGTAACGTATTGGGACCACCGGAGGTGGCCTTGGGGGTCCACCGAAAGGGGGCAACGACCCCGTGAGGCTAGATGGGCCAAGTGGGGGAGGGAACCAGCCCCTAGGTGGGCTGTTGCGCCCCCACTCAGCCCATGGCGCAAGAAGAGGGGAGAGGGGGGGGGGGGAACCCTAGCGCAGGTGGGCCTAAGGCCCACCAGAGGGGTGCGCCACCCCTCCTCCCCTCCCTGGCCGCCGCACCTCCCATGTGGGGGGGCTGCCGCACCACCTAGGGTGGGAACCCTAGGGGTGGCACCCCCCTCCCCTCCTCCTATATATAGTGGGCACTTTTGGCCATTGGAAAATAGACTTTTCCCTCTCCCTCGGCGCAGCCCTGCCCTTCTTTCTCCTCCTCTGTGCCGGTGCTTGGCGAAGCCCTGCCACGAGACCTTGTCTCTCCATCGACACCACGCCGTCGTGCTGCTGGAGTTCTTCCCCAACCTCTCCCTCCTCCTTGCTGGATCAAGGTGCGTGAGACGTCACCGGGCTGCACGTGTGTTGAACGCGGAGGTGCCATAGTTCGGCACTAGATCGGAATCACACCGCGATCTGAATCGCCGCGAGTACGACTCCATCAACCGCGTTCTAGTAACGCTTCCGCTTAGCAATCTTCAAAGGTATGAAGATGCACTCACCCCTCTCTCGTTGCTGGTCTCTCCATAGGAAGATCTGAATATGCGTAGGAAAAATATTGAATTTATACTACGGTACCCAACAGTGGCATCCGAGCCAGGTTTTCTATGCGTAGATTCTATGCACGAGTAGAACACAAAAGGTTGTGTGCGATGATTTGTAAATTGCTTGCCACTACTAGTATTATTCTTTTCCGGCGGTATTGTGGGATGAAGCGGCCCAGACCGACTTTACACGTACGCTTACGTGAGATTGGTTCCACCGACAGACATGCACGCCGTGCATAAAGGTGGCTAGCGGGTGTCTGTCTCTCCTACTCTAGTCGGATTGGATTTGATGAAAAGGGTCCTTATGAAGGGTAAATAGCTTTGGAATATCATCGTTGTGGCTGTCACGTAGGTAAGAAGGCGTTCTTGCTAGAAACCCAAATCAGCCACGTAAAACTTGCAACAACAATTAGAGGATGTCTAACTTGTTTTTGCAGGGTTTGACATGTGATGTGATATGGCCAAAGTTGAGATGTTGCATGTATGATGTATGAGATGATCATGTTATTGTAATAGGTTTCACGACTTGCATGTCGATGAGTATGACAACCGGCAGGAGCCATAGGAGTTGTCTTAATTTATTGTATGAGATGCAACGCCATGTGCTTACTACTTTTACTTCATTGCTAACGGTTAGCTATAGTAGTAGTGATAGTAGTAGTTGGCATGACGACTTCACGGAGACACGATGATGGAGATCATGGTGTCAAGCCGGTGATGATGATGATCATGCGATGCCTGAAGATGGAGATTGAAAGAGCAAAGATGATAATGGCCATATCATGTCACTATATGATTGCATTGTGATGTTTATCATGTTTTTCATCTTATTGCTTAGAACGACGGTAGCATAATAAGATGATCCCTCTTAAAATTTCGAGAACGTATTCCCCTAAGTGTGCACCGTTGCGAAGGATCATTGTCTCTAAGCACCACGTGATGATCGGGTGTGATAGATTCTAACGTTCGCATACAACGGGTGTAAGCCAGATTTACACACGCGAAACACCTAGGTTGACTCGATGAGCTTAGCATGTACAGACATGACCTCGAATACAAGAGACCGAAAGGTCGAACATGATTCGTATGGTGGAATATGATCAACATGAAGTTGCTCACCATGGTGACTAGTCCGTCTCACGTGATGATCGGACACGGGTTAGTCAACATGGATCATGTATCACTTAGATGACTAGAGGGATGTCGATTTAAGTGGGAGTTCATACTTAATTTGATTAAATGAACTTAATTGTCATGAACTTAGTCTAAAAGTTGTCTTTATAAATATTGTAGATGGCCAACGTCAACCTCAATTTCAACGCATTCCTAGAGAAAAACAAGCTGAAAGATGATGGTAGCAACTATGCGGACTGGGTTCGCAACTTGAAGCTCATCCTTGAAGTAGCTAAAAGGGCTTATGTCCTTGATGCGCCGCTAGGTGACCCTCCCGCTCCCGCAACAGCCCAGGACATTCTGAACGTATGGCAAACGCGGAGTGGTGACTACTCTCTGGTTAGGTGTGGCATGTTATACAGTTTAGAAACGGGGCTCCAAAGGCGTTTTGAGCAACACGGTGGATATGAGATGTTCCAAGAGCTGAAGCTAGTTTTTCAACCTCATGCCCATGTCGAGAGATATAAAGTCTCCGACAAGTTCTTTAGCTGTAAGATGGAGGAGAACAGTTCTGTCAGTGAGCACATACTCAAAATGTCTGGGTTACACGGTCGTCTGAGTTCACTTGGAGTCGAACTTCCGGATGATGCTATAATTGACAAAATCCTCTAGTATCTCCCACCAAGGTACAAAGGCTTTGTGCTTAACTACAACATGCAAGGGATGGAGAAGACCATTCCCGAGTTGTACTGATGCTCAAGTCTGCAGAAGTAGAAATCAAGAAAGAGCATCAAGTGTTGATGGTCAACAAGACCACTAGTTTCAAAAAGGGCAAGGGTAAGAAGAACTTCAAGAAAGACGACAAAGCTGTTGCCGCGCCCGGTAAGATAGATGCCGGGAAGAATAAAAAGAATGGACCCAATCCTAAGACTGAGTGCTTCTATTGCAAGGGAAAAGGTCACTAGAAGCGGAACTGCCCCAAATACTTAGCGGACAAGAAGGCCGGCAACGTTAAAGGTATATGTGATATACATGTTATTGATGTGTACCTTACCAGCGCTCGTAGTAGCTCATGGGTATTTGATACCGGTGCGGTTGCTCACATTTGCAACTCAAAGCAGGAACTGCGGAATAAGCGGAGACTGGCAAAGGACGAGGTGACGATGCGCGTCGGGAATGGCTCCAATGTCGATGTGATCGCCGTCGGCACGCTACCTCTACATCTACCGTCGGGATTAGTTTTAAACCTTAATAATTGTTATTTAGTACCAGCTTTAAGCATGAACATTGTATCAGGGTCTTGCTTAATGCGAGACGGCTACTCATTTAAGTCAGAGAATAATGGTTGTTCTATTTATATGAGTGATATGTTTTATGGTCATGCTCCGCTGGTGAATGGTTTATTCTTGATGAATCTCGATCGTGATGTTACACATATTCATAGTGTGAGTACCAAAAGATGTAAGGTCGATAATGATAGTCCCACATACTTGTGGCACTGCCGCCTTGGTCATATCGGCGTTAAGCGCATGAAGAAGCTCCATACTGATGGACTACTAGAGTCTCTTGACTTTGAAACATTTGACACATGCGAATTGTGCCTCATGGGCAAGATGACTAAGACTTCATTCTCAGGAATAATGGAGAGAGCAACTGACTTATTGGAAATAATACATACTGATGTGTGTGGTCCAATGAACGTTGAAGCTCGCGGTGGCTATCGTTATGTTCTCACTCTCACCGATGATTTGAGTAGGTATGGGTATATCTACTTGATGAAGCACAAATCTGAGACGTTTGAAAAGTTCAAGGAATTTCAGAGTGAGGTCGAGAATCAACGTGACAGAAAAATTAAGTGTCTACGTTCTGATCGTGGAGGAGAATATTTGAGTCACGAGTTTGGCACACACCTAAGGAAGTATTGAATCGTTTCACAACTGACGCCGCCTAGCACACCGCAACACAACGGAGTGTCTGAACGTCGTAATCGCACTCTATTAGATATGGTACGATCTAGGATGTCTCTTACCGACTTATCGCTATCATTTTGGGGATACGCATTAGAAACTGCAGCATTCACTTTAAATAGGGCACCGTCTAAATCCGTTGAGACGACGCCGTATGAACTATGGTTTGGCAAGAAACCTAAGTTGTCGTTTCTTAAAGTTTGGGGCTGCGATGCTTATGTGAAGAAACTTCAACCAGAAAATCTAGAACCCAAAGTGGAGAAATGCGTATTCATAGGATACCCTAAGGAAACTATTGGGTATACCTTCTATCTTAGATCTGAAGGTAAAACCTTTGTTGCCAAGAACGGATCCTTTCTAGAGAAAGAGTTTCTCTAGAAAGAAGTAAGTGGGAGGAAGGTAGAACTTGATGAGGTAATTACACCCTCTCTCGAACAGGATAGTAGCGCAGCGCGGGAAGTTGTTCCTGTGGCGCCTACAACAACTGAAGAGGAAGTTAATGATAATGATCATGAAGCTTCGGATCAAGTTACTACTGAACCGCGAAGGTCCACGAGGGCACGCTCCGCACCAGAGTGGTACAACAACCCTGTGATGTAAATCATGTTGTTAGACAACGATGAACCTTCAAACTATGAAGAAGCGATGGCGGGCCCGGATTCCAACAAATGGCTTGAAGCTATGAAATCCGAGATAGGATCCATGTATAAGAACAAAGTATGGACTTTTGTGGACTTGCCCGATGACCGGCGATCCATAGAAAATAAATGGATATTCAAGAAGAAGACTGATGCAAACGGTAATGTAACCGTTTATAAAGCTCGACTTGTCGCAAAGGATTTTCGACAAATTCAAGGAGTTGACTATGAAGAGACTTTCTCTCCCGTAGCGAAGCTGAAATCAGTCTGAATCATGTTAGCGATTGCCGCCTTTTATGATTATGAAATTTGGAAAATGGACGTCAAAACAGCGTTCCTTAACGGGAACCTTAAGGAAGAGTTGTATATGATGCGAGAAGGTTTTGTCGACCCTAAGGATGCTAACAAAGTGTGCAAGCTCCAGTGCTCCATCTATGGGCTGGTGCAAGCATCTCGGAGTTGGAACATTCGCTTTAATGAGGTGATTAAAGCGTTTGGGTTCATACAGGTTTATGGAGAAGCCTGTCTGTACAAGAAAGTGAATGGGAGCTGTGTAGCTTTCCTCATACTGTATGTGGATGACATATTATTGATGGGGAACAATACAGAAATGTTGGAGAGCATAAAGGCCTATTTGAACAAGAGTTTTTCAATGAAGGACCTTGGAGAAGCTGCATACATATTAGGGATCAAGATCTATAGAGTTAGATCGAGACGCCTCATAGGTCTTTCACAAAGTACATACCTTGACAAGATATTGAAAAAGTTCAATATGGAAAACTCAAAGAAAGGGTTCTTGCCAGTTTTGCAAGGTATGAGGTTGAGTAAGACTCGGTCGCCGACCATGGCAGCAGATAGAGAGAAGATGAGTTCTGTCCCCTACGCTTTAGCTGTAGGCTCTCTAATGTATGCCATGCTGTGTACCAGACCTGATATAAACCTTGCCATAAGTTTGGTAGGGAGGTACCAAAGTGATCCCGATATGGAACTCTGGACAGCGGTCAAGAATATCCTTAAGTACCTGAAAAGGACTAAGGAAATATTTCTTGTTTATGGAGGTGACGAAGAGCTCGTCGTAAAGGGTTACACCGACGCCAACTTCGACACAGATCCGGATGACTCTAAGTCACAGACCGGATACGTATATGTTTTGAATGGTGGGGCAGTGGGCTGGTGCACCAGCAAGCAAGAAGTCGTGGCAGCATCTACATGTGAAGCGAAGTACATAGCTGCTTCAGAAGCGGCTCATGAAGGAATTTGGATGAAGGAGCTCATCACCGACCTTGGAGTGGTTCCAAGCGCGTCGGGTCCAATGACACTCTTCTGTGATAACACTTGGGCCATTGCCATAGCCAAGGAGCCCAGGTTTCACCGGAAGAAGAAACACATCAAACGCCGCTACAACTCCATCCAGGACCATGTCTAGAGTGGAGTAATAGATATTTGTAAAGTACACACGGATCTGAATATTGTAGACCCGTTGACTAAACCTCTTCCACGAGCAAAACATGATGAACACCATAATGCTATGGGTGTTCGATACATCACAATGTAACTAGATTATTGACTCTAGTGCAAGTGGGAGACTGTTGGAAATATGCCCTAGAGGCAATAATAAAATGGTTATTATCACATTTCCTTGTTCATGATAATCGTCTATTGTTCATGCTATAATTGTATTAACAGGGAACAGTGACACATGTGTGAATAAATAGATCACAATGTGTCCCTAGCAAGCCTCTAGTTGGCTAGTTCGTTAGTCAATAGATGATCATGGTTTCCTCGTCATGGGCATTAGATGTCATTGATAACGGGATCACATCATTGGGAGAATGATGTGATGGACAAGACCCAATCCTAAGCATAGCACTAGATCGTATTGTTCGTATGCTAAAGCTTTTCTAATGTCAAGTGTCTTTTCCTTCGACCGTGAGATTGTGCAACTCCCGGATACCGTAGGAGTGCTTTGGGTGTATCAAACGTCACAACGTAACTGGGTGACTATAAAGGTGCACTACGGGTACCTCCGAAAGTGTCTGTTGGGTTGGTACGAATCGAGATCGGGATTTGTCACTCCGTATAACGGAGAGGTATCTCTGGGCCCACTCGGTAGAACATCATCATGAGCTCAATGCGACTAAGGATTTAGTCAAACGATGATGTGCTACGGAACGAGTAAAGAGACTTACCGGTAACGAGATTGAACAAGGTATAGGTATACCGACGATCGAATCTCGGGCAAGTTTTATACCGACAGACAAAGGGAATTGTATACGGGATTGATTGGATCCTTGACATCGTGGTTCATCCGATGAGATCATCATGGAGCAAGTGGTAGCGACCATGGGTATGCAGACCCCGCTGATGGTTATTGGCCGGAGAGGTGTCTCAGTCATGTCTGCCTGTCTCCCGAACCCGTAGGGTCTACACACTTAAGGTTCGATGACGCTAGGGTTATAGGGAATTGTTATACGAGGTTATCGAAAGTTGTTCGGAGTCCCGGATGAGATCCCGTACGTCACGAGGAGCTCCGGAATGGTCCGGAGCTAAAGATTGATATATAGGACGGATGGTTTCGGACACCGGAAGTGTTTCGGGCGTCACCGGTAACGTACCGGGACCACGGGGACCACCGGAGGTGGCCCCGGGGGTCCACTGAAAGGGGGCAAGGACCCCGTGAGGCTAGATGGGCCAAGTGGGGGAGGGAACCAGCCCCTAGGTGGGCTGTTGCGCCCCCCACTCAGCCCATGGCGCAAGAAGAGGGGAGGGGGGAACCCTAGCGCAGGTGGGCCTAAGGCCCACCAGAGGGGTGCGCCACCCCTCCTCCCCTCCCTGGCCGCCGCACCTCCCATCTAGGGGGGGGGGGCTTCGGCACCACCTAAGGTGGGAACCCTAGGGTGGCACCCCCCTCCCCTCCTCCTATATATAGTGGGCACTTTTGGCCATTGGAAAATAGACTTTTCCCTTTCCCTCGGCGCAGCCGTGCCCTTCTTTCTCCTCATCTCTGCCGGTACTTGGCGAAGCCCTGCCGGGAGACCTCGTCTCTCCATCGACACCACGCCGTCGTAGTGCTGGAGTTCTTCCCCAACCTCTCCCTCCTCCTTGCTGGATCAAGGTGCGGGAGACGTCACCGGGCTACACGTGTGTTGAACGCGGAGGTGCCGTAGTTCGGCACTAGATCGGAATCACACCGCGATCTGAATCGCTGCGAGTACGACTCCATCAACCGCGTTCTAGTAACGCTTCCGCTTAGCGATCTTCAAAGGTATGAAGATGCACTCACCCCTCTCTCGTTTCTGGTCTCTCCATAGGAAGATCTGAATATGCGTAGGAATTTTTTTGAATTTATGCTACGTTACCCAACAAACATCATATATCTTCTTTTCATCAAGATAAGCATATTTCAAAGTGTCAAGTAATTGCTTTAATTGTAACACAATATCACCCTTGGATGGAGGAGGACCTCCTAGAGTTTCAAGAGGCAAGTTGTGTTTAAGGATAGTCTTTTCCTCAAAGAACATATTGTCTATTTAATTTATTTCACGCATATGCATATACTTTTCATGGTCTAGCATATATTGTTGTAATGGATCTATGGGAGGAATGGAGAGAGAAGCAAGACGAATTACTTCATCTTTACTAGGCAATTCTTTGTCATGGGGTTGCTTACTAAACTTGGAGAAATTAAGCTCATGAGACATACCACCAAAATTAACACTGACAGTTTCCTTTTTGCAATCTATTTGAGCATTGACAGTGTTCAAGAAGGGTCCACCAAATATCATGGGATAAAAATTATCTTGGGTGAGCTAAGTACTAGAAAATCAGTAGGGTATTTTACTTTTCCACACAAGACTTCAACATCTCTAACAATCCCAAGTGGTATCATGGTATCTCTATTAGCAAGTTTAATAGTAACATCTACGTCTTCTATCTCAGCGGGTGTTATGTCATGTATACTTTCTTCATATAAGATAAAATGGATGGCACTAACACTAGCACTCATATCACATAAACCATGATAGCACTGATCTCCTATTTTGACTGAAACGACACGCATGCCAACAACAAGTCTATTCTTATCTTTAGTATCAGGTTTGGCAATTCTAGCACCTTCATTATAGAAATAAATAACATGCCCATCAATATTGTCTACCAAGAGATCTTTAACCATAGCAGTACTAGGTTCTACCTTGATTTGCTTAGAGGGTTTGGTTGTTCTAACATAACTTTTGTTAACCACATTTGAAGCTTTAGCATGTTCCTTTACCCTAAGAGGGAAATGTGGTTTCTTAATATAAACACTAGGCACAACTGGGTCAACATTGTAAATAATAGTTTCATCCTCAATTTTAATTGGCTCTTCAATTTTTTGTTTAGTAGGTGGATGATATTTAAACCATTTCTCTTTAGGGAGATCAACATGAGCAACAAAGGTTTCACAAAATGAGGCTACTATCTCAGACTCAAGTCCATACTTAGTATTAAAATCATAGAAAGCATCGGTTTTCATAAAAGATTTAACACAATCAAACTTAGGTTTTATACCCGACTCTTTACCTTCGTCAAGTCCGCAATATTCAGAGTTGCGTTTAATTATTTGTAAAAGATCTCACCTGAATTCAATAACCTTCTTCACAAAAGAACGAGATCAAGAAGTCTCGAGCATCATTTGATCATTACGAGAAAGCCGAGAATAAAAATTATGAACAATAATTTTTCTCAAGAGCTCATAATTGGGGCATGAATATAACATTGACTTCCGCCTCCCCCAAGATAGAACGATACTTTCTCCTTCACGAGGCCAAACATTATAGATAAAATCTTGATCACGATGAACAAGATGCATAGGATATTTTTTTTGGTGAAATCCAATTGCAATCGATTCCAGTTCCAAGGTCATGTGTCATCACATAGCCTATACCATGTCAATGATTCCCCCTAAAGATAAATGGAAAACCTTCTTCTTGACTCCATATCTATATAAATTTGCAAGCTTACATAATCCACAAACTTCATCCACATATATTAGGTCCATACCGGAATGTTTTGTTCCATCTCGTGCATAAGGATTAGCTATAGTTTCTCTATCATACCAGAAGGAATTTCATAATAAACATTCTCAGTAGGTTCATCAGGTTGAGGGACAACTCTTGATGTTTCCGGTCGAGGTGAAGATACCCTGAACAACCCATCAAAATATTATTTTCCATGGTGACAAGTAATAGTAAATTTCAGCAAGTAATATAAAATTTCCCTTACCAAGTACCGCTTACCAAAGGCACCTCACTCCCCGGCAACGACACCATAAAAGAGTGTTGATGACCCACAAGTATAGGAGGTCAATCGTAGTCCTTTCAATAAGTAAGTGTGTCGAACCCAACAAGGAGCGAAAGGAAATGACAAGCGGTTTTCAGCAAGGTAATTTCTGCAAGCACTGAAATAGCGGTAACAAGTTGTTTGATAGCAAGATAATTGTGACAAGTGAAAAATAGCACTAGTAACAATAGGTGCAACAAGGTATCCCAAGCCTTTTGTGGCAAAGGACACACCAGATCAATTTCTTATAATAGGCAAAGCGTTCTTGAGGGCACACGGGAATTTCATCTAGTCACTTTCGTCATGTTGGGTTAATTCATGCTCGGTATTTTGGTAATTACATATGTGGGTGTGTCACATCCCTAGTTTTCTTTTGCTTTGTGCCTAGCTAGAGTGTGCATCATGTTTATTTTTTTTCAATTTTGAAATGGGGAATAGAAAGGCCTAGCACCTCATCTAATTAAAAAAAATTCAAAAAGGTGTGATTTTCAATGAACCCAAAGTGGCCTTAAAAAATTTCATCCTTTCTGATAAATATTGGCAACAATATTTCACGGATGCATTTTTTTTACAAACCATTTTTGCATTTTAATTAATCCAACTAAGCCTTCGAAAATATCAATTAATGCACTATAATTATTTTAGTTGCTCCAAAATTGTTGAAAGTTTTGTGAGAGTTTGAAAATATTCAAACTATAATTCATAAAATGTTTCAGACATTTTTGGGCTAAGTGTTTTCGACAAATAAAATAAAACAAATGTTAGAAATAAGAAAAAAAATAAAAAGAGAAAAAAGAGATTAAACCATTACATGTCGCTCCATGTAGCCGGCCCAGTCCAGCCCACACGGGCAAGGGCGTCTTCTTCCTCCTATTGATTGGCAGAGGAGGAGCTAGCCGCGCTCGTCGTGCTTCCGGCACGCAGATGGCTGCCAGGCTGCCTCCCCTGTCGTGCTGGCAAGGGGGATAACCCCCACAGGAGTCGACTGGATCGCTCCTTCTCCTCCATTAGCCCTTCTGCTCTCTCCTCTCTTCTTTGCTCTACCATCACCCCATCTCGCCGCAGCTTGCAGCCATAGCTAGAGCTCCTCCCGACCGCCCTGACCCCTCCACTAGCTCCGCGTAGTTCCCCTTGTCCTCTATGCAGAGCCATGCACCGCCGGAGCCCCTGATGCGACGACCTCGAACCCATCTTCTTCTTCGACTCCGACCGCCACTGTCGATGATTTGTCGTCATCACGCCATCTCCGAGCCCGCTCTCAACGGCTACAACCTCGCAGTGAGTTGGCGAACCCATTTCCTATTTTTGTTTGGTCGATTTTGCGTCGTAGCCGCCGTTGCCATCGAAGCCCGAAAAGCTCCGCCGTGGACCTAGATGCCGGCAACACTCCGGTGTCCCTCCGGTCGAGCTAGTGTCGTTGTTACAAGCGTGTGCGCGCGTAGAGCACGTGGGTCGTATCAGGTGGGGATTCCACCCTTTGTGGCATCGATCCCAAGCTCGCCCGAGCTCCGACCGCCGCAAGGCTCGCCGCCGACGGTGCTCTAGGCCACCCCAGCCCCTGGGTCTGCCTCATTAGACGTGCCTATGAGTGCCCGTTTTGTAGGAGCCATCCATCGTCGATTTGTTCGCTGGAGGATGGTTTCTGATCCCCTCCACGGCGTCTGGTGCCACCGGCAGCTATACGCCGGTGAGCCCGACACCGCTCACCACCAGGGTTGACCCCCCGGGTCACTGAAAGGTGGGCCAGCCCTGCTTAAAAGATTGGTTAAGTTAAAATTAATCAAATTGCCTAATTAAATCCTAAACAACCACTAAGGGTGTGTTTGGTTTCAGGATGAGGTGGAATCAGACGTGTTGGTTCCATCCCTAGCACCCGTTCTCGTGTTTAGTTGGGTTAGGAATCAGAATTGGGTCATCCGCATGCAGGAAATATTCCCTCTAGATGCTTCACCAAGTGATTCCGCCGATTTGGAGGAATCGACTCATTATTCGTCCATGAAAGCAAAGAAAAAAGAAATAACCTAGCAATTCTCACCGCGCTCACCCGTGCACCCAAACAAAGTTTTTGTGGTTTTATATTCGTTTTCGTGATTATTTTTTTCATGGTTATTTTTTCATTTTCGTGATTATTTTTCGTAAATATTTGGTATGTACTCATGATCATATATTTTTATTTGCATTTGTTGAAAATAGGAAAAAATGTTGCTAAAAATTTAAATTATAGGTTTGTCAAATGCAAAGAACTCTATTTGTTCAGAGATGTAATCTCACCATTTATATCGAAGAGGTGAGTTGCATCAGATTCTTCTCATTTCAGCTCTCCAACTAAACACCGGGACGGAAACAACCCATGACATTTTTCATCATCAACTGAACAGAAGGAGGGAACCAACCCATGACTTTGTGATGGAACCATGAAATTCCATGACTTTCGGTCCTCAAACCAAACACACCCGAAGAGTGGGCCCAACCCCACTAATTATGTTTAAAGATTAATCATAATTCCTTTTGAAGGATTGTGTCACTCACATGAGGACCCCACATGCCGAGTTTGACCTGCAATAGTGAGTTGACCAGTTGACCTCGTGCTGATGCAATGATGATGCAGTAATCCTTTTTTGGTTTAATTTATTTTAGGAAATGCTTATAACTTCTAAAATTCATAGAAAATAATGTGTAACTTAGATTGAAATAATTTATATATGAAAAATTATCAGAAAAATCCAAGGAATCCATTGGTGCTATTATCATGCATGATAGAACAAGTTATACCTGTTCATCAGGTCAAATCAATTAAAGGGTATTTCAAAATACCTTATTTGAAGTCGCATTTGAATCTTTTATTCAAACCAGCTTCAACCTATTTATTAATAGATGAATTAGCTCATCTAACATATACTTGTCATTTCATGATCATGCATCATATTGTTGCACTCGCCGTGTATTGATTGCTATTTGTTTGCATTACTTTAGGCTCCGCTCCATAGGATACTCAGGAGTATCCAATTTATAAGGAGTGTATCCCTCCGTTGATTCACAATGCAAGCACCCCTTTTGATCATTGCGATAAAATCCCATGTTCTCGCTCCTCCTCTCATTTTTTGTATTAGGACATATTGTTTCAAATGGTTTTTCTTGTGTAGTTGAACCCATTCCTCTGCATGACCTGTCATTGCCCTAGTAAATAACTAAACCATGCAACCTAGCATACCTGGTAGTTGCTTGAGCCTATGCCCTATCTTGCTACGCTTTCTATGCTTAGAGTTGTGTCAGGCCTATTTCATTTGGATGATTAACTGGAGTAAACGAATGTGTTCTGGTGAAAAAAGGTTAAGTGTTGAACCTGATTTGGTAAAGGTACCGATGAGAGGCTATGTAGGAGTACATGGCGGGTTGTCTCATTGGATCAAAGACTAGCTAATACCATACATTGGGCCCAAAACCAATGGACCCTCTCGACTTATTAATCACCTAATAGTCGGTCTAGGAATTGCAAGTAGTTTCTGGTGTTTGTAGCATATGCTGGGGGCCGAGCATAGCGCTAACCTCGGAGGCGGGCTGTGACACGATAGGCAGTGTCACCGTGTACCAAGTGGCACCCGGATGGTGGGCTTGGGAACCCTGCACACATCGTTTGAGGCCATAGTAGAAACTTCGCCCGGACTTCTCTGCGGGTTTTGTCTCAAATAGGCGATAAACCTAGACTAGGTGCTTGAGTGGTTAAGGGTCAAGGCCGACTCCCTCGCTGGACTTCCGCTTGAAGGTTTCCTAGGTGCGTGAAGTGCACATGGCGATAAGTGGCGAGAGCGTGTGTGAATAACTACACCCCTACAGGGTTATGATCTACTCGAATAGCCACGTCCTCGGATATGGTCTACTTGGAAACATATGTTTTTAATAGATAACTTTAATGGCTATTCATAAATAACAAGAGAAGTGTGAGTACCATGGATGGCATCCTCATAGGAAGACAAGAAAGAGTCCATGGTAGTGTATTGTTATGGAGATAGTGGACTCGTGTACGATTTATCAAACTTGTTCAAAAGTACTTGTAGTCGTAGTACAGGTTAGCCAAGAGTCAAAGATGGCTTGCTGCATGAAACCCCACAACTCCTTCTTGATACATGTGCATGAGTAGATAGATCTGGTTTAAAGTTTTGCTGAGTACTTTCGTACTCATGTTTGCTTAATAACTGTTGCAGAAGATACCCACGAACCATCTGGTGGGTTCTACCTAGATGTTGACGATGATGAGTAGCTGGTGTCCCAGCTACGATGTGGCCCCTTCAGAAGGGAACTATAGATAGTCAGGATTTATGCCTTTTACCTTTCATCTGTATGTACTCAACCAACTTTAAGCTTCTTCTTGGCTTGTATGACTTTGTGTGTATGACTGGAGTGTCGGGTCATGTGATGCCTACCTGTATGAACATAATATGCAAGGCTCTTCTGAGCCTTCTAAATAAATGGTGTGATGTTGTATGGTTATGTTGTGATGCCATTGTTGTATCTATGCATATTGAGTATGTCATGCGTATGTGTGATGTGCTGCGATATGTATGGGATTCGACACCTAGTTGTGCGCCTTTAGTAGTACACTTTATAGGGAAATGCCCCTTTATGATTCCACTGAGCCGTGGTAGCTTGATACTGCTCCGGACACATTGGTTGACCGACATATATCCTTCTTTGTTGCTGTGTCTGTCCCTTCGGGGAAATGTCTCGAAGTGTAATGGAGTCCCTGTAGCTTGCTACGACTTGTCTACGTGCAGTGATGACTTTAATGTCCCACGGCGTAATGGAGTCCCTATAGTTTGCTGTGACTCGCCTACACACACTGATGACCGACACCTGCATTGCTGGGTTATGTATGCTTGTCTCTGTACGGATGGGCCACTTGGGTTTATAACTAGCTATGTCGACTCGGGTACTTTGACATTGGGATGCTAGCGACACATTTGCATATGTGAGTCAAAAGATGCAAACAGTCCCGACCAAGGTAAGGTGGCAGCCGTGGGGTTAACCGTGCGTGAGACTGCAAAGTGATGTGAAGTGTTATAGGGTGGAATCCTATGGCTTAGGATCGGGGTCCCGAGAACGTTGGTATCACAGCCTGATTGACTGTAGGACTACCAAGCCAAACTGGTTGAAGTCGAGTCTATAAATGCTTTAGTTATATAAGGAAATTGATTGTGGAAGGGAACATAAGGCTCTTTTTTGCTTCACTTCATAAGTCAATCTATTATGAGTCATCCTAATCTTTTCTACGGGGATTAAGAACTAGGCTTCTTATCTATCTCTAAGGATCACGTGTTATTACTCCGTACACTTGTAGGGAAAATTGTTTGAGAGTCAACTCCAATTTTCGAGTTTTCTCTCTGGGTAAAATCATTGATCATGGAACCCCGAACTTGAAAGTTGAGTGGTTATGCTATCCAATCTTTGTAGGATGTCTCAAATTTGTTTTTGAGCACTTTCAGCCGTTATGCTGCCTGATTTTGCTAGAGCTCTAATGCCTTTGCATTATCCTCTATTTCAGATGCCTCCTCGTCCTTTTGGTCAGGCGGTCCATTTGAGTAGGTGCATCGCTGTACCGGGTCACCCGGCCATGTTGGTCAGAGTGATGTCTGTAGCCGGTTACTGCTGGTACCCAGAGTATACAGTGGAGGAGAAGAACTAGGAGTTTGACCAGAGCTAGTATATGTGTACTGTTAGGGTATATCCAGATTACCCTCGAGCTATGGTGCCAATCCATTTGTCTTATGGATTGGGGGTTACCGTTGACATGGCGGTCCATGATGCCGCCTACTCAGTGTCTACTATCATGAGAGAAAATCATGCATTGCTGCAGAACACAGAGTTTTGCTATATCCAGCCTCTCAGCTAGGAGAAGAAGGTTATCTCAGTGGACTTTACTATGATTCTTCTTTGGAGGACCCGTTGCTGCAGGTTACCACCCAGATGCTAGAGAACAGAGACCAAGATGCCCGTGCTCTTCGCATGGAGCTTTATGCTACTCGTGCCCGTCTGTGGACAACTTTGACGCAGCTAGCACCTGTCGTTCAGGAAGGTTATGGAGACATTGATATCTTGAACCCAATACAGACTCATTTGCCACCTCACGTGGATTGGCCTGCTGTTGGAGGTGTCACCCCTCTCTATGGACCTCTCTTGCCACTAGCCAGGGGACCGAGGCCACATCTGTGTCCTTATGGTTCCCGGGGATCTCAGGCTAGGGTGTTTCGCGACCCTCAGGTTTAGCTCCCAGGTCACTGGGGAAAACTATACGAGATGTTCTACACAGATGCTTGAGTTCTTGAGTGGTTGTAGTAGTATTGTAGGAGTTGTAATTTTCCACAGTCCTACGCGTCTTGTGGAATATGACTGAGGTGTGAGTTGAATCTGGAGGCTTAGATAACTTATGTATATGAAGCTTGAAAAGCCTTTGATGAGTAATATCATCTTTTCAGTAGTTTGCTCTTCAGCTTGGGCTTGTACTGAACTATATTATGGTGTGTATGAACCATGGTGTATATATGGTAGTTTGCTTGTTACCATGATGTTGAGATGTTCATTTCCGCATTCCATATTGTTCAGTGCATTCCTTAACTCTTTTGCTAGAGTTGATGTCGTCCTTGTCTAAGCTGTGAGTTTTGTTTTTCAGGATGGTGTTCACTAGGCTCAACCGGTCTCGTGCTGATGAGCAGGGTGAAAGCAGTCAAGCAGCTCACGAGAACCTGCCTCACCCACCATCTTTGTAGGAGGTTATGCTGGAGGCAGAAAGGAACAAGAGGGAAACCAATCGACTGTTGGAGCGTATCGACCAGAATACGGCTCGCCAACAACGAAATGACTCAGTGACCCTCAATGATTTCGTGAAGCTCAATCCACCCAAGTTTCATCATTCTGTCGACCCCCTCGACGCATATGACTGGCTGTATAGCATATAACGCAAGATACGTTCTACCAACGTCGTTGAAATTGATAAGGTGACATTTGCTGCCTACTTCCTCGAAGGTCCCGCCAACCCGTGGTGGGAAAATTCTGAGGTTATGTGCCCTACTGGACTAGCAGCCACCTGGGCTGACTTCAGCGCAGCCTTCTGTCTGCATCACATTCCAGAAGGTTTAATGGACCACAAAAGAGAGGAGTTATGTGCTTTCACTCAAGGGAAGGTGAATGTGGATGCATATAGCCATGAGTTTGGAAATCTCGCCCGCGATGCAACCGAAGAGGTGTCGAGTGACGCCAAGAATCATGCAAGGTTCCGCAAGGGACTTAGCCCCGAGCTTTGTCGTGATTTGCGTCTACATGAATGTGCGAGCTTCCAAGCTTTTGTCAATAAGGCGATCAGTGCTGAAACTAGACATACTCATTATGAAGAACCAAGAAGCACTCCCGTGATTCTGGTTCCTCATGCGGCTTAGGATTTCAGATGCGTCGGGTGTGGGTTCCGAACAGCTCTCTACTGTCAAGATACACTGCGAGGCCATCCTATGAGGCGCCTCGTGCAAATCAGACCAACGCACCAGCCAAGACATATGGTGGTCCAACTGCCAATGCTGCTCCGGGCGTTAATCCAGTGGTCTGCTATGAGTGTGGAGAACGAGGTCACTATTCACGTGCGTGTCCTCACAACAATGCTGCAAATCAACGTGGAAAGTTTATTGGACGTGGCAAGTCCGGCAAGGCATATTATGTGAAGCCAACCCCTTCTCGTGGACGTGTGAATTACGTCTCACCTGAAAAAGCCTCTGAAGATCCCGACATCATTCTGGGTATGCTTCTTGTCAATCGTCATCTATCATTTGTTCTTTTTGATATTGGACATCTCATTCATTCATTTTTGAAAGTTATGCACAATTGCATAACATGTCATTTTGTGATATGCCCACTCCATTAGTGGTTCAGACTCCTGGTTCTAAATGGCAGCCTTCTAGAGTAAGCCATGACACTGAAATTCTTGTGGATAGGCTAGTCTTCCTAGCATCTTTGATGGACCTTAAATCCTTGGATATCAATATCTTCTTGGGTATGGACATGATGTCAGCTCATTATGCCAAGATTGATACTCATACTAGGAATGTTCAGTTTACACATTCATCAGGTGAGATAGTTAATGCCTCAACTCGAGTTGCCAAGTGTCAACTCTATTCCCTCAATGCTAGCCCTCTTCCAGACCTAGAGGATATTCTGGTAGTCTGTGACTTTCCCGATGTCTTTCCAGAAGAACTGCCAGGCATTCCACCTGACAGAGATGTTGATTTTGTGATAGATCTTATCCGAGGGACTGTTCCAATAGCCAGAAGACCGTATAAGATGGCACCCTTAGAGCTAGCCGAACTTAAAAAACAACTAGATGAGGCCTTGAATAAAGATTTCATTCGTCCTAGGTCTTCTCCTTGGACTTGTCATGTCCTCTTCTTCAAAAAGAAGGATGGACCCGATCGGATGGTTGTAGATTATCGTCGAGTTAATCTGGTTACCTTAACAAACAAGTATCCGCTCCCCAGGATCAACGACCTATACGATCAGCTCGCTGGATCCTCAGTCTTCTCCAAAATGGATTTGAGGTTGGGCTCCCATAAAATCAAAATCAAGAACGGGGACATTCTAAAAACGGCCTTTGTCACTCATTATGGCCAATATGAGTACACCGTCATGTCCTTCAGTTTAACCAATGCTCCATCCACCTTCTCTTGCTTGATGAATTCGATCTTCGTGGAGTACTTGGATAAATTCGTCGTGGTTTAACTCGACGATATACTCATTTACTCGAAGAACGAACAAGAACATGCCGAGCTCTAAGGCTAGTATTGATGAAACTTCGAGAGCATAGTCTTTATGCCAAGTTCTCTAATGTGAATTCTGGTTGCCCGAAGTGACCTATCTAGGCCATGTAATATCTAGTAAGGGTATTGTTGTCAATCCTGAGAGAGTTCAAGATGTCCTTGATTGGACTCAACCTGAATCGGTTAAGAAATTTAGAAGTTTTATTGGTCTACCGAGCTATTGTCTCCGCTTCATTGAGAACTTTTCCAAGGTTGCAAAGCCTCTAACTGAACTCCTCAAGAAAGATAAGAAGCTCGAGTGGACCTCACAATGCAAGCACAATTTTCAGGAACTGAAAAGACGCCTGACTTCTACACCCGTGTTGGTACCACCAAATTTTTCTAAGAACTTTGTTATCTATTGAGATGCCTCACGACAAGGATTAGGTTGCATTCTCATGCATGATCGTCATGTGATTGCATACGCATGTCGATAGTTGCGTCCACATGAGGATAATTATCCCACACATGATCTTGAGCTTGCAGCTGTAGTCCATTCACTGAAAACCCAACGACATTACCTTTTGGGTAATCATTGCGAAACTTACACTGATCACCAAAGTCTGAAATACATCTTCACCCAACCGGATTTGAATCTCAGGCGAAGACGGTGGGTCGGGTTGATCACATATTATGACTTAGGGATAACTTACACCCCGGGGAACGCCAATGTCATGGCTGATGCACTAAGTCATAAGTCTTATTGTAACAATTTGATGTTACAACAAGGTCAACCACTTCTCTATGAGGAATTTCGGAAGCTAAACCTTCACATTGTTCCTCAAGAATTCCTTTCTACCTTGGTGGAGAAACCTAATCTTAGGGATCAGGTCCTTGAAGCTCAGAAAGTTGATCCGGGGATTTCCCAAATCAAGAGAAACATCAAGAAGGGAAGTGCGGGATGTTTTTACCATCAATGACCAAGGTGTCGCGTTCTTTGGGGATCGTCTTGTGGTTCCCATGGTACAAAACTTAAGACATCTAATCTTAAGGAGGCTCATGATTCTCCTCTCATGATTCATCCTGGTAGTACTTGTTGGGGAACGTCGCATGGGAAACAAAAAATTTCCTACGCGCACGAAGACCTATCATGGTGATGTCCATCTATGAGAGGGGATGAGTGATCTACTTACCCTCGTAGACCGTACAGCAGAAGCGTTAGAGAACGCGGTTGATGTAGTGGAACGTCCTCACGTCCCTCGATCTGCACCGCGAACAATCCCGCGATCAGTCCCACGATCTAGTGCCGAACGGACGGCACCTCCGCGTTCAGCACACGTACAGCTCGACGATGATCTCGGCCTTCTTGATCCAGCAAGAGAGACGGAGAGGTAGATGAGTTCTCCGGCAGTGTGACGGCGCTCCGGAGGTTGGTGATGGTCTCGTCTCAGCAGGGCTCCGCCCGAGCTCCGCAGAAACGCGATCTAGAGGTAAAACCGTGGAGATATGTGGTCGGGCTGCCGTGGCAAAAGTTGTCTCAAATCAGCCCTAAAACCCCACTATATATAGGAGGGAGGGAGGGGAGCAGGCAGCCTCAAAACATAAAGGTTTTGCCGAAATTGGAGGTGGAGGAGTCCTACTCCAATCCTACTTGGAGTAGGATTCCACCTTCCCACTTGGAAACTCTTTCCACCTTGTGTTTTTTCCTTCTCAAACCTTATGGGCCTTAGTGGGAACTTATTCCAGCCCACTAGGGGCTGGTTTATCTCTTCCCATAGCCCATGAGACCCCTTGGGGCGTGACACCCCTCTCGATGGTCCCCATCACCCCTCCCGGCACTCCCGGTACACTACCGATGAGCCCGAAACTTTTCCGGTAATGCCCGGAAACTTTCCGGTAACCAAATGAGGTCATCCTATATATCAATCTTCGTCTCCGGACCATTCCGGAAACCCTCGTGATGTCCTTGATCCCATCCGGGACTCCGAAAAACATTTGGTAACCAACCATATAACTCAAATACACATAAAACATCGTCGAACCTTAAGTGTGCAGACCCTGCGGGTTCGAGAACTATGTAGACATGACCCGAGTGACTCCTCGGTCAATATCCAATAGCGGGACCTGGATGCCCATATTGGATCCTACATATTCTACGAAGATCTTATCGTTTGAACCTCAGTGCCAAGGATTCATATAATCCCGTATGTCATTCCCTTTGTCCTTCGGTATGTTACTTGCCCGAGATTCGATCGTCAGTATCCGCATACCTATTTCAATCTCGTTTACCAGCAAGTCTCTTTACTCGTTCCGTAATACAAGATCCCGCAACTTACACTAAGTCACATTGCTTGCAAGGCTTGTGTGTGATGTTGTATTACCGAGTGGGCCCCGAGATACCTCTCCGTCACACGGAGTGACAAATCCGAGTCTCGATCCATACTAACTCAACTAACACCTTCGGAGATACCTGTAGAGCATCTTTATAGTCACCCAGTTACGTTGTGATGTTTGATACACACAAAGCATTCCTCCGGTGTCAGTGAGTTATATGATCTCATGGTCATAGGAACAAATACTTGACACGCAGAAAACAGTAGCAACAAAATGACACGATCGATATGCTACGTCTATTAGTTTGGGTCTAGTCCATCACATGATTCTCCTAATGATGTGATCCCGTTATCAAGTGACAACACTTGCCTATGGCCACGAAACCTTGACCATCTTTGATCAACGAGCTAGTCAACTAGAGGCATACTAGGGACAGTGTTTTGTCTATGTATCCACACAAGTATTGTGTTTCCAATCAATACAATTATAGCATGGATAATAAACGATTATCTTGAACTAAGAAATATAATAATAACTAATTTATTATTGCCTCTAGGGCATATTTCCAACAGTCTCCCACTTGCACTAGAGTCAATAATCTAGTTCACATCACCATGTGATTTCAATGAATCCAATACCCATACAGTTATGAGGTCTGATCACGTCTTGCTCGTGAGAGAGGTTTTAGTCAACGGTTCTAAAACTTTCAGACCCGTGCGTTCTTTACAAATCTTTATGTCATCTTATAGATGCTGCTACTACGTGCTATTCGGAAATGCTCCAAATATCTACTCTACTATACGAATCCGTTTCACTACTCATAGTTATTCGGATTAGTGTCAAAGCTTGCATCGACGTAACCCTTTACGACGAACTCTTTAACCACCTCCATAATCGAGAAAAAATTCCTTAGTCCATTAGTTACTAAGGATAATTTTTGACCGCTGCTAGTGATTCAATCATGGATCACTCTCTGTACCTCTCAACATACTTTGAGTCAAGGCACACATCAGGTGCGGTACAGAGCATGGCATACTTTAGATTCTACGGCTAATGCATAAAGACGACCTTCATCTATTCTCTTTATTCTGCCGGGGTCGGGTTTTGAGTCTTACTCAAATTCACACCTGACAACGCAACCAAGAACTCCTTCTTTGCTGATCTATTTTGAACTCCTTCAAAAACTTGTCAAGGCATGCATCTTGTTGAAACTTCCATTAAGCGCTTTCGATCTATCTCCATAGATCTTTGATGCTCAATGTTCAAGTAGCTCAATCCAGGAATTCCTTTGAAAACTCCTTTCAAACAACCTTGTATGCTTTACAGAAATTCTACATTACTTCTGATCCACAATATGTCAACCACATATACTTATCGGAAATTCTATAGTGCTCCCACTCACTTCTTTGGAAATACAAGTTTCTCATAAACCTTGTACAAACCCAAAATCTTTGATCATCTCATCAAAGTGTATATTCCACCTCCGAGATGCTTGCACCAGTCCATTGAAGGATCACTGGAGCTTGCATATTTGCTAGTCTCTTTAGGATCGACAAAACCTTCTGGTTGTATCACATACAATGTTTGCTCAAGGAAACCGTCGAGAAAACAATGTTTTGACATCCTACGTGCAATATTTCATAAATAATGCATCAACAACTAACATAATTCTAACAGACCTTTAGCATCGCTACGAGTGAGAAAGTCTCATCATAGTCAACTTTTGATCTTGTCGAAAACATCTTTGCGACAGGTCGAGCTTTTCTTAATAGTGACTTATCACCATCATCGTCTGTCTTCTTTTAAAGATCCATTTTACTCAATAGTCCTATGACCATTAAGTAGTTCTACCAAAGTCTACACTTTGTTTTCACACATGGATCCTCTCTCGGATTTCATGGCTTCCAGCCATTTGTCGGAATCTGGGCCCACCATCGCTTTCTCCATAACTCGTAGGTTCACTGTTGCTCAACAACATGACCTCCAAGACAGGGTTACCGTACTATTCTGCAGCAGTACGCGACCTTGTTGACCTACGAGGTTTGTAGTAACTTGATTCGAAGCTCAATGATCATCATCATCAGCTTCCACTTCAATTGGTGTAGGCGCCACATGAACAACTTCCTGCGCCCTGCTACACACTGGTTGAAGTGATGGTTCAGTAACCTCATCAAGTTCTACTACCCTCCCACTCAATTCTTTCGAGAGAAACCTTTCCTCGAGAAAGGATCCGTTTCTAGAAACAAACACTTTGCTTTCGGATCTGAGATAGGAGATGTACCCAACTGTTTTGGATATCCTATGAAGATGCATTTATCCGCTTTGGGTTCGAGCTTATCAGACTGAAACTTTTTCACATAAGTGTCGAAGCCCCAAACTTTCAAGAAACGAAAGTTTAGATTTCTCTAAACCTCAGTCTATACTGTGTCATCTCAACGGAAATACGCGGTGCCCTGTTTAAAGTGAATGCGGTTGTCTTTAATGCATAACCCATAAACGATAGTGGTAATTCGATAAGAGACATCATAGTATGCACCATACCAAATAGTGCGTGGCTATGACGTTCAGACACATCATCACACTATGATGTTCCAGGTGGCATGAACTGCGAAACAATTTCCACATTGTCTTAACTGCGTACCAAAACTCGTAACTCAGATATTCATTTCAATGATCATATCGTAGACAGTTTATCCTCTTGTTACGACGAACTTCACTCCGAAACAGAATTGAACTTTTCAATATTTCAGACTTGTGATTCATTAAGTAAGTACTCTAGTACCTACTCAAATCGTCAGTGAAGTAAGAACATAATGATATCCACCGCGTGCCTCAGCACCCATTGGACTGCATACATCAAAATGTATCACTTCCAACAAGTTACTATCTTATTTCATCTCAATGAAAACAAGGCCTTGCTCATGTGGTATGATTTGCATGTCACTAGTGATACGAAATCAGGTGAGTACAAAGATCCATCAGCATGGAGCCTCTTCATGCAATTTATACTAACATGACTCAAGCGGCAGTGCCACAAGTAAGTGGTACTATCACCATCAACTCGTATCTTTTGGCACCAATATCATGAACATGTGTAACACTACGATCGAGATTCAATAAACCATTGAAGGTGATTATTCAAGAAAATAGAGTAACCATTATTCTCTTTAAATGAATAATCGTATTGCAGTAAACACGATACAATCATGTTCATGCTTAACGCAAGCACCAAATAACAATTATTTAGGTTTAACACGAATCCCGATGGTAGAGGGAGTGTGCGACGTTTGATCATATCAACCTTGGAAACACTTCCAACACGTATCGTCACCTCGCTTTTAGCTAGTCTCCATTTATGTCGTAGCTTACATTTCGTGTTACCAATCACTTAGCAACCGAACCGGTATCCAATACCCACATGCTACTAGGAGTACTAGTAAAGTACACATCAACATCATGTATATCAAATACACTTCTTTCGACTTTTGCCAGCCTTCTTATCTACCAAGTATCTAGAGTTGCTCCGCCTCAGTGACTGTTCCCCTTATTACAGAAGCACTTAGTCTCGGGTTTGGGTTTAATCTTGGGTTTCTTCATTAGTGCAGCAACTATTTTTCCGTTTCACGAAGTATCCCTTCTAGCCCTTGCCCTTCTTGAAACTTAGTGGTTTTACTAACCATCAACTATTGATGCTCCTTCTTGATTTCTACTTTCGCAGTGTCAAACATCGCGAATCGCTCAAGGATCATTGTATGTATCCTTGATATGTTATAGTTCATCACGAAGCTCTCACAGCTTGGTGCAGTGACTTTGGAGAACTATCACTATCTCATCTGGAAGATTAACTCCCACTTGATTCAAGTGATTGTCGTACTCAGACAATCCGAGCACATGCTCAACGATTGAGCCTTTCTCCTTTACTTTGTGGACAAAGAATCTTGTCGGAGGTCTCGTACCTCTCAACAAGGGCACAAGCATGAAATCACAATTTCATCTCTTTAGAACATCACTTATGTTCCTTGACGTTTTACAACGTTTTCGGTGCCTTGCTTCTAAGCCATTAAGTATTTTTGTACTGAACTATCGTGTAGTCATCAGAAACGTGTATGTTGGATGTTCACAGCATCCACAGACGACGCTCGAGGTGCAGCACACCGAGTGGTGCATTAAGGACATAAGCCTTCTGTGCAGCAACGAGGACAATCCTCGGTTTTATAGACTCAGTCTGCAAAGTTTGCTACTATCAATTTTCAACTAAATTTTCTCTAGGAACATATAAAAACAGTAGAGCTATAGCACAAGCTACATCGTAATTCGCAAAGACCATTAGACTATGTTCATGACAATTAGTTCAATTAATCATATTATTTAAGAACTCCCACTCAAAAAGTACATCTCTCTAGTCATTTGAGTGGTACATGATCCAAATCCACTATCTCAAGTCCGATCATCACGTGAGTCGAGAATAGTTTCAGTGGTAAGCATCTCTATGCTAATCATATCAACTATACGATTCATGCTCGACCTTTCGGTCTCATGTGTTCCGAGGCCATGTCTGCACATGCTAGGCTCGTCAAGCTTAACCCGAGTGTTCCGCGTGCGCAACTGTTTTGCACCCGTTGTATGTGAACGTTGAGTCTATCACACCCGATCATCACGTGGTGTCTCGAAACGACGAACTGTAGCAACGGTGCACAGTCGGGGAGAACACAATTTCGTCTTGAAATTTTAGTGAGAGATCACCTCATAATGCTACCGTCGTTCTAAGCAAAATAAGGTGCATAAAAGGATTAACATCACATGCAATTCATAAGTGACATGATATGGCCATCATCACGTGCTTCTTGATCTCCATCACCAAAGCACCGGCACGATCTTCTTGTCACCGGCGCCACACCATGATCATCCATCAACGTGTTGCCATCGGGGTTGTCGTGCTACTCATGCTATTACTACTAAAGCTACATCCTAGCAAAATAGTAAACGCATCTGCAAGCACAAACGTTAGTATAAAGACAACCCTATGGCTCCTGCCGGTTGCCGTACCATCGACGTGCAAGTCGATATTTCTATTACAACATGATCATCTCATACATCCAATATATCACATCACATCGTTGGCCATATCACATCACAAGCATACCCTGCAAAAACAAGTTAGACGTCTTCTAACTTTGTTGTTGCATGTTTTACGTGGTGACCAAGGGTATCTAGTAGGATCGCATCTTACTTACGCAAACACCACAACGGAGATATATGAGTTGCTATTTAACCTCATCCAAGGACCTCCTCGGTCAAATCCGATTCAACTAAAGTTGGAGAAACCGTCACTTGCCAGTCATCTTTGAGCAAAGGGGGTTACTCGTAACGATGAAACCAGTCTCTCGTAAGCGTACGAGTAATGTCGGTCCAAGCCGCTTCAATCCAACAATACCGCGGAATCAAGAAAAGACTAAGGAGGGCAGCAAAACGCACATCACCGCCCACAAAAACTTTTGTGTTCTACTCGAGAAGACATCTACGCATGAACCTAGCTCTGATACCACTTTTGGGGAACGTCGCATGGGAAACAAAAAATTTCCTACGCGCACGAAGACCTATCATGGTGATGTCCATCTATGAGAGGGGATGAGTGATCTACTTACCCTCGTAGACCGTACAACAGAAGCGTTAGAGAACGCGGTTGATGTAGTGGAACGTCCTCACGTCCCTCGATCTGCACCGCGAACAATCCCGCGATCAGTCCCACGATCTAGTGCCGAACGGACGGCACCTCCGCGTTCAGCACACGTACAGCTCGACGATGATCTCGGCCTTCTTGATCCAGCAAGAGAGACGGAGAGGTAGATGAGTTCTCCGGCAGCGTGACGGCGCTCCGGAGGTTGGTGATGGTCTCGTCTCAGCAGGGCTCCGCCCGAGCTCCGCAGAAACGCGATCTAGAGGTAAAACCGTGGAGATATGTGGTCGGGCTGCCGTGGCAAAAGTTGTCTCAAATCAGCCCTAAAACCCCACTATATATAGGAGGGAGGGAGGGGAGCAGGCAGCCTCAAAACATAAAGGTTTGGCCGAAATTGGAGGTGGAGGAGTCCTACTCCAATCCTACTTGGAGTAGGATTCCACCTTCCCACTTGGAAACTCTTTCCACCTTGTGTTTTTTCCTTCTCAAACCTTATGGGCCTTAGTGGGAACTTATTCCAGCCCACTAGGGGCTGGTTTATCTCTTCCCATAGCCCATGAGACCCCTTGGGGCGTGACACCCCTCTCGATGGTCCCCATCACCCCTCCCGGCACTCCCGGTACACTACCGATGAGCCCGAAACTTTTCCGGTAATGCCCAGAAACTTTCCGGTAACCAAATGAGGTCATCCTATATATCAATCTTCGTCTCCGGACCATTCCGGAAACCCTCGTGATGTCCTTGATCCCATCCGGGACTCCGAACAACATTCGGTAACCAACCATATAACTCAAATACACATAAAACATCGTCGAACCTTAAGTGTGCAGACCCTGCGGGTTCGAGAACTATGTAGACATGACCCGAGTGAATCCTCGGTCAATATCCAATAGCGGGACCTGGATGCCCATATTGGATCCTACATATTCTACGAAGATCTTATCGTTTGAACCTCAGTGCCAAGGATTCATATAATCCCGTATGTCATTCCCTTTGTCCTTCGGTATGTTACTTGCCCGAGATTCGATCGTCAGTATCCGCATACCTATTTCAATCTCGTTTACCAGCAAGTCTCTTTACTCGTTCCGTAATACAAGATCCCGCAACTTACACTAAGTCACATTGCTTGCAAGGCTTGTGTGTGATGTTGTATTACCGAGTGGGCCCCGAGATACCTCTCCGTCACACGGAGTGACAAATCCCAGTCTCGATCCATACTAACTCAACTAACACCTTCGGAGATACCTATAGAGCATCTTTATAGTCACCCAGTTACGTTGTGACGTTTGATACACACAAAGCATTCCTCCGGTGTCAGTGAGTTATATGATCTCATGGTCATAGGAACAAATACTTGACACGCAGAAAACAGTAGCAACAAAATGACACGATCAATATGCTACGTCTATTAGTTTGGGTCTAGTCCATCACATGATTCTCCTAATGATGTGATCCCGTTATCAAGTGACAACACTTGCCTATGGCCAGGAAACCTTGACCATCTTTGATCAACGAGCTAGTCAACTAGAGGCATACTAGGGACAGTGTTTTGTCTATGTATCCACACAAGTATTGTGTTTCCAATCAATACAATTATAGCATGGATAATAAACGATTATCTTGAACTAAGAAATATAATAATAACTAATTTATTATTGCCTCTAGGGCATATTTCCAACAGTACTAAGATGTATCAGGACCTACGCCAGAGGTTCTGGTGGACTAGGATGAAGAGAGAAATTCCTCAATTCATTGCATACTGCGACGTTTGTCGTCGAGTTAAAGCAGAACATCAAAGGCCCGCTAGCACCCTTCAACCTTTAGCTATTCCTAAATGGAAATGGGATAAAGTTGGTATGGATTTCATCACCGGATTTCCTTGGACCAAGAAAGTGAATAATGCTATCTTTGTGGTCATTGACCATCTTTCCAAAGTGGCTCATTTTCTTCCTGTTCGAGAGAGTATAACAGCTGGCCAGCTAGCCGAGTTATATATTTCGTCCTCTACAACGAGCCATGCATCACCGGAGCCCGTGAAGCGATGACCTCGACCCCATCTTATTCCTCAGCTCCGACCGCCACCGCCGATGATTCGTCGTCATCACACCGTCTCCGAGCCCGCTCTCAACGGCTACAACCTCGCAGTGAGCTGGCGAACCCATTCCCCCTTTTTGTTTGGCCGATTTCGCGCCATAGCCGCCGTTGCCATCAAAGCCCGAAAAGCTTTGTCTTGTACCACGACGCTGACGACATTCCGATGTCCCTCCGATCACCCAGTGCCGCCGTGAGAAGCGTGTGCCCGCATAGAGCACGTGGGTGGTCTCAGGTGGGGATTCCACACCCTGTGGCGTCGATCCCGAGCTCGCCCAAGCCCCGGCTACTGCAAGGATCGCACCTCCGATGATGTGGGCCACCCCAACCCCTGGGGATTGCCCCATTAGATGCGCCGATGAGCGACCGTTCTGTAGTGGCCATTGATACGTCTCCAACGTATCTATAATTTTTTATGGTTCCATGCTATTATCTTGTCAACTTTGGATGTTTTATATGCTTGAATATCCTATTTTATATCTTTTTTGGGACTAACCTATTAACTCAATGCCAAGTGCCAGTTTCTGTTTTTCCGTGTTTTTGGCCCATTTTCAGACGGAGTCCAAATGGAATGAAACTTTACGATGATTTTTTTGGACCAAAAGAGACCCCCGAAGCTTTGGAAGAAGGCCAGAAGTGCCTTGAGGGAGTCACAAGCCCTGACGCCGCCACCACCCCCCGATGGTGGCGAGCAGGCTTGTGACCTCCTCGTGGGCCCAACCGACGTAATTCTACCGCCATAAATTCCTATAAATTCAGAAACCTCCAGAAAATAACCTAGATCGGGAGTTCCGCCACCGCAAGCCTCTGTAGCCACCAAAAACCAATCTGCAGCCCATTCCGGCACCCTGCCGGAGGGGGAATCCATCTCCGGTGGCCATCTTCATCATCCCGGCGATCTCCGTGACGAGGAGGGAGTAGTTCTCCCTCGGGGATGAGGGTATGTTCCAGTAGCTATGTGTTTGATCTCTCTCTCTCTCTCGTGTTCTTGAGATGTCTTGATCTCGATGTACCATGGGCTTTGCTACTATAGTTGGATCTTATGATGTTCTTCCCCTCTCCTTCTTGTAATGAATTGAGTTTCCCCTTTGGAGTTATCTTATCGGATTGAGTCTTTGAGAACACTTGATGTATGTATTGCACGTGTCTATCTGCTGTGATCAACTTGCGGGTTTGTGACAATTGGGAACCTATGCATATGGGTTGGCACACATGGATTCATGTGAGTACTTGTTGTATGTTTTGGTGATCAACTTGCGGGTTCGTGACATTGGGAACCTATGCACACGGGTTGGCACACGTTTTGACTCTCTGGTAGAAACTTTGGGGCACTCTTTGAAGTTCTATGTGTTGGTTGAATAGATGATTCTGAGATTATGTGATGCATATCATATAATTATGCCCACGGATACTTGAGGTGACAATGGAGTATCTAGGTGACATTAGGGTCTTGGTTGATATGTATCTTAAGGTGTTATTCTAGTACGAACTCTATGATAGATCGATGAGAAAGAATAACTTTGTGGTGGTTTCGTACCCGACAATAATCTCTTCGTTTGTTCCCCGCTATTAGTAACTTTGGAGTGACTCTTTGTTGCATGTTGAGGGCTAGTTATATGATCCAATTATGTTATCATTGTTGAGAGAACTTCACTAGTGAAAGTATGCACCCTAGGCCTTGTTTCCACGCATTGCAATACCGTTCGTGCTCACTTTTGTTACTTGTTACCTTGCTGTTTTTGTAATTTCAGATTACAAAAACCTATATCTACCATCCATATTGCACTTGTATCACCATCTCTTCGCCGAACTAGTGCACCTATACAACTTACCATTGTATTTGGTGTGTTGGGGACACAAGAGACTCTTTGTTATTTGGTTGCAGGGTTGCTTGAGAGAGACCATCTTCATCCTACGCCTCCCATGGATTGATAAACCTTAGGTCACCCACTTGAGGGAAAATTGCTACTGTCCTACAAACCTCTGCACTTGGAGGCCCAACAACGTCTACAAGGAGAAGGTTGTGTAGTAGACATCAAGCTCTTTTCTGGCGCCGTTGCCGGGGAGGCTAGGTAAGCGGCACTAACATCCCGTCAATGAAGCTATTTTCTGGCGCCGTTGCCGGGGAGGTTAGCGCTTGAAGGTATATCTTTAGATCTTGCAATCGAATCTTTTTGTTTCTTGTTCTTTTGCTAGAAAAATACAAAAAAATGGAATTGAGGATGCCTCATATGCTCCATCTTTTCAATGTCTTTCGTGAGCATGATGGGAAGGAAAATTGTGCTCAAGTGCTGAAAGAAGAATTACATAGAATGCTTGGCATAGAATATGTGAATGATGAGCATGATTGCAATGTTGTTAGCACAAATTCTTTGAATACTCATGGTGCTAATGATATGCAAATCCACAAGCTTGGGGATGCTATATTTGATGAAGATGATCTTTTTAGTTCTTCCACTTTGAATGATCAAAATCATTTTGATGAAAGCATGCCCCCTATCTATGATGATTATTGTGAGGATACTTATGCTTTGAAGAAGAGGGATGATAAAACTTGTCATACTTTCGAAAACCCCTTTGTTGAACCTTGCTTTTTCATTGTGGACACAATTTGTAGTGCTCAAGTCTTTTACGATACTCCCACTACTACTCTTGAGAATAGATTTTCTTATGTGGACAGTAGTAAAATTTCTATGCTTGTAGATCATGAAAAGAATGCTTTAGGTGCTGGTTATATTGTTGAATTCATTCATGATGCTACTGAAAATTACTATGAGAGAGGATCATATGCTTCTACTTATTGCAATAGTATCAAGCTTCCTCTCCATATGTTGAAATTTTTGAAGCTATGCTTGTTTTGCCTTCCTGTGCTAGTTGATTCTTGCTCCAATAAATTGTTTGATCACAAAATCCCTATGCATAGGAAGTGGGTTAGACTTAAATGTGCTAGCCATTTGCTCCATGATGGTATCGTTGTGTTTCAATCCTTACCTTTTATGTGAGCATCATTGAAATCAATGCCTAGCTAAGGGCGTTAAACGATAGCGCTTGTTGGGAGGCAACCCAATGAATACATTTTTCTTTGCTTTTTTTGCTTCCTGTTTTGTTTTCTCTACACCATCATAATTCTGTTATGATTGTGCATTTTGTGTTTCTTTTTGTGTTTGTGCCAAGCAAAACCGTTATGATTAGTCTTGGTGATGATTGTTTGATCATGCTGGAAAAAGACAGAAACTTTCTGCTCACGAAAAGAATTTTAATTTTTATTCTGTAAGAGATTTTGAGTTGATTATTTTTGATGCGGATTTCTATGCAATTTCTTCCGACTGTCGTAATTTTTCAAAATTTTTGAAGTACCAGAGGTATACAAAATATACAGATTGCTACAGACTGGTCTGCTGTTAACAGATTCTGTTTTTTGTTGTGTTGGTTGCTTATTTTGATGAAACTATGGATAGTATCGGGGGGTATTAGCCATGGAAGATTGAAAATACAGTAACCCAATATCAGGATAAGTAGAATTTAAGTTTTCTACAGTACCTAAGGAAGTGGTGGTTTTCTTTCTCATACTAATGTTATCACGAGTTTCTGTTTAAGTTTCGTGTTGTGAAGTTTTCAAGTTTTGGGTGAAGTTCTTATGGACAAAGAGATAAAGAGTGGAAAGAGCTCAAGCTTGGGGATGCCCAAGGCACTCCAAGAGATTCAAGGATGCCGTAAAAGCCTAAGCTTGGGGATGCGCCGTGAAGGCATCCCCTCTCTCGTCTTCAATCCATCGATAACGTTACTTGGGGCTATATTTTTATTCACCACATGTTATGTGTTTTTTCTTGGAGCGTCTTGTATCGTAGGAGTCTTTTATTTTTGTTGTGTCACAATAATCCTTGCTGCACACCTAGATAGATATACATGCACTCACCGTGATTTTGTCGAGCTTCACTTATATCTTTTGGTAGACAATTCAGCTCACATGTGCTTCACTTATATCTTTTGAGCTAGATACTTTTGCTCTATGTGCTTCACTTATATCTTTTAGAGCACAGCAATGCGTGGCTTGGTAGTTGATCTATGCTTTGAAAGTAGTCTCAAAAGGGGTAGTTATCCAAAGGGATACGAAAAATTCCACCTTCATGTGCATTGAATAGTCAGAGAAGTTTGATTCATCTCAATTAGTTTTGAGTTGTGGCTATGGTAATATTGAAGTTATGCTAGTAAGGTGTTGTGGATCTAGAAATACTTGTGTTGAAGTTAGTGATTCCCGTGGCATGCACGTATGGTGAACCGCTATGTGATAAAATCTGAGCATGATTAGTATATTGATTGTCATCCTTTGCGTGGCGGTCGGGATCGCGCGATGGTTTATACCTACCAACCCTTCCCCTAGGAGCATGCGTTGAATGCTTTGTTTCGATTACTAATAAAACTTTTGCAACAAGTATGTGAGTTCTTCATGACTAATGTTTAGTCCATGGTTTACATGCACTTTCACCTTCCACCATCAATATCTTCTTAGTGTCGTGCAACTTTCGCCGGTGCACAAAACCTACCATTAGCCTCCCTCAAAACAGCCACCATACCTACCTATTATGGCTTTTTCAAAGTCATTCCGAGATATATTGCCATGCAACTACCACCATGACATGTGCCACCACGTCTACTTTTCCTTTGCACGATCGTAAGATAGCTAGCATGATGTTTCCATTGATGTCTATGCCATGCTAGATCATTTCCACGGTACACTACCGAAAGCATTCTATATAGAGTCATAGTTGCTCTAAGTTTTGAGTTGAAAGTGTGATGATCATCATTAATGGAGCATTGTCCCATGTGAGGAAATAAAAGAGGCCAAAGAAGCCCATAAAAAAAGAGGCCAAAGAGCCCACCAAAATAAAATAAAATAAAATGAGAGAAAAAGAGAGAAGGGACAATGCTACCACTTTTCCACACTTGTGCATGTTAAGCACCATGATCTTCATGATTGAGAGTCTCTCGTTTTGTCACCACCATATAGCTAGTGGGAAATTTTCATTATATAACTTGGCTTGTATATTCCAATGATAGGCTTCCTCAAAATTGCCTTAGGTCTTCGTGAGCAAGCAAGTTGGATGCACACCCACTAGTTTTCTTTAAGAGCTTTCACATACTCTTAGCTCTAGTGCATCATTTGTATGGCAATCCCTACTCATTCACGTTGATATCTGTTGATGAGCATCTCCACAGCTTATTGATATGCCTAGTTAATGTGATCATCTTCTCCTTTTTTGTCTTGCAACCTCCACCACACTCCACACCACTTATAGTGCTAAAACCATGGCTCACGCTCATGTATTGCGTGAGAGTTGAAAAGGTTTGAGAAAGTAAAGGTGTGAAACAATTACTTGGCCAATACCGAGGTTGTGCATGATTTAAATTCGTTGTGCAATGATGATAGAGCATAGCCAGACTATATGCTTTTGTAGGGATAACTTTCTTTTGGCCTTGTTATTTTGAAAGTTCATGATTACCTTGCTAGTTTGCTTGAATTATTATGGTTTCCACATCAATAGCAAACTATTGTTTTGAATCTAATGGATCTGAACATTCATGTCACGTGAGAGAAGTTACAAAGGACATCTATGCTAGTTAGCATGAAAGCATCAAAAATTCATTCTTTATCACTTCCCTACTCAAGGACGAGCAAGAGTTAAGCTTGGGGATGCTTGATACGTATCCAACGTATCTATAATTTTTGATGGTTCCATGCTATTATCTTGTCAACTTTGGATGTTTTATATGCTTGAATATGCTATTTTATATCTTTTTTGGGACTAACCTATTAACTCAGTGCCAAGTGCCAGTTTCTGTTTTTTCCGTGTTTTTGGCCCATTTTCAGACGGAGTCCAAATGGAATGAAACTTTACGATGATTCTTTTTGGACCAAAAGAGACACCCGAAGCTTTGGAAGAAGGCCAAAAGATCCACGAGGGAGTCACAAGCCCTGACGCCGCCACCACCCCCCCGGTGGTGGCGAGCAGGCTTGTGACCTCCCCGTGGGCCCAACCAACGTAATTCCACCGCCATAAATTCCTATAAATTCAGAAACCTCCAGAAAGAAACCTAGATCGGGAGTTCCGCCACCGCAAGCCTCTGTAGCCACCAAAAACCAATCTGGAGCCCGTTCCGGCACCCCACCGGAGGGGGAATCCATCTCCGGTGGCCATCTTCATCATCCCTGCGATCTCCATGACGAGGAGGGATTAGTTCTCCCTCGGGGCCGAGGGTATGTACCAGTAGCTATGTGTTTGATCTCTCTCTCTCTCTCTCGTGTTCTTGAGATGTCTTGATCTCGATGTACCATGGGCTTTTCTACTATAGTTGGATCTTATGATGTTCTTCCCCCTCTCCTTCTTGTAATGAATTGAGTTTCCCCTTTGGAGTTATCTTATCGGATTGAGTCTTTGAGAACACTTGATGTATGTCTTGCACGTGTCTATTTGCTGTGATCAACTTGCGGGTTTGTGACAATTGGGAACCTATGCATATGGGTTGGCACACGTGGATTCATGTGAGTACTTGATGTATGTTTTGGTGATCAACTTGCGGGTTCGTGACATTGGGAACCTACGCACAGGGGTTGTCACACGTTTTGACTCTCTGGTAGAAACTTTGAGGCACTCTTTGAAGTTCTATGTGTTGGTTGAATAGATGATTCTGAGATTATGTGATGCATATCGTATAATCATGCCCACGGATACTTGAGGTGACAATGGAGTATCTAGGTGACATTAGGATCTTGGTTGATATGTATCTTAAGGTGTTATTCTAGTACGAACTCTATGATAGATCGATGAGAAAGAATAACTTTGTGGTGGTTTCGTACCCGACAATAATCTCTTCATTTGTTCCCCGCTATTAGTAACTTTGGAGTGACTCTTTGTTGCATGTTGAGGGCTAGTTATATGATCCAATTATGTTATCATTGTTGAGAGAACTTCACTAGTGAAAGTATGAACCCTAGGCCTTGTTTCCACGCATTGCAATACCATTCGTGCTCACTTTTGTTACTTGTTACCTTGCTGTTTTTGTAATTTCAGATTACAAAAACCTATATCTACCATCCATATTGCACTTGTATCACCATCTCTTCGCCGAATTAGTGCACCTATACAACTTACCATTGTATTGGGTGTGTTGGGGACACAAGAGACTCTTTGTTATTTGGTTGCAGGGTTGCTTGAGAGAGACCATCTTCATCCTACGCCTCCCATGGATTGATAAACCTTAGGTCACCCACTTGAGGGAAAATTGCTACTGTCCTACAAACCTCTACAAGGAGAAGGTTGCGTAGTAGACATCAGCCATCGGCCGTCGATTTGGTCGCCGAAGGAGGGATTTCGATCCCCTTCGTTGCGTCTGGTGCCACCAGCGGCTAAACGCCGGTGAGCCCGGCCCCGCTGACAACCAGGGTTGACCCCCTGGGTCACTCATAGGTGGGCCAGCCCTGCTTAAAAGATTAGTTAAGTTAAAATTAATCAGATTATCTAGTTAAACCCTAAACAGTCACTCAGTGGCCCCATCCCTACTAATTAAGTTTAAAGATTAAACCTAATTCCTTTTTAAGGACTATGTCACTCACAGGAGGACCCCACATGTCAGGTTTGACCTGCAAAGGTCAGTTGACCAGCTGACCTCATGCTGATGAAATGATGATGCACTAATCGTTTTTTGGTTTAATATTTTTCCAGGAAATACTTAAAACTTGTAAAATTCTTAGAAAATAATGTGTAAGTCAGATTGAAATAATCTATATATGAAAAATTATCAAAAAATCCAAGGAACCCAATGGTTCTATTATCATGCATGATAGAAAAAATTTATACCTGCTCATCAGGTCAAATCAATTAAAGGGTATTTGAAAATACATTATGTGAAGTGACATTTGAATCTTTGATCCAAATGAGTTTTAATCAATTTATTAATAGATGGATTAGCTCATCCAACATATACCTATGATGTCATGATCATGCATCATATTGTTGCACTCGTCATGTATTGATTGCTACTTGTTTGCATTACGGTAGGCTCCGCTCCAAACGATACTCAGGAGTATCCAACTGAAGGAGTGTATCCCTTCGTTGATCCACAAGGCAAGCACCCCTTTTGAGAATTCCGATATATTCCCATGTTCTTAATGCTGCTCTATTTTTTTTTGCATTAGGACATATAGTTTCAAATGCTTTTGCTTCGATAGTTGAACCCATTCCTCTGAATGACCTGTCATTGTCACAGTAAATAGCTAAACCATGCAACCTAACATATCTGGTAGTTGCTTGAGCCATGATGTGCCCTACCTTGCTATGCTTGCTATGCTTAGAGTTGTGTCAGGCCGGTTTCATCTGGATGATGAACTCGAGTGAATGAATGTGTTCTGGTGACAACATGTTAAGTGTTGAACCTGATTTGGTAAAGGTACCGATGAGAGACTGTGTTGGAGTACATGGCGGGTTGTCTCATTGGAACCGTTCTTAGGAACTGAGTTCCATGTATGTGATCCAAGACTAGCTGCTGATGACCCACAAGTATAGGGGATGTATCGTAGTCCTTTCAATAAGTAAGAGTGTCGAACCCAACGAGGAGCAGAAGGATCTGACAAGTGGTTTTCGGCAAGGTAATGTCTGCAAGTACTGAAATTATCGGTAACAAGTAGTTGTGTGACAAGATGATTCATAGCAAGTAGCAAGTAACAAAAGTAACCACGGTGCAGCAAAGTGGCCCAATCCCTTTTGTAGCAAGGGACAAGCCTGGACAAACTCTTATAGGAGGTAAAGCGCTCCCGAGGACACATGGGAATTTCTGTCAAGCTAGTTTTCATCAAGTTCATATGATTCGCATTCGGTACTTTGATAGTTTGATATGTGGGTGGACCGGTGCTTGGGTACTGCCCTTACTTGGACAAGCATCTCACTTATGATTAACCCCTATCGCAAGCATCCGCAACTATGAAAGAAGAATTAAGACAAAGTCTAACCATAGCATTAAAATAGTGGATCCAAATTAGCCCCTTACGAAGCAACACATAAACTAGGGTTTAAGCTTCTGTCACTCTAGCAACCCATCAGCTACTTACTACTTCCCAATGCCTTCCTTTGGGCCCAAATAATGGTGAAGTGTTATGTAGTCGACGTTCACATAACACCACTAGAGGAAAAACAACATACAACACATAAAAAATATCGAACGAATACCAAATTCACATGCCGACTTGTAGCATGACTTATCCCATGTCCTCAAGAACAAAAGTAACTACTCACAAAGCATAATCCTGTTCATGACCAGAGAGGTATTGAATAGCATGAAGGATCTGAACATATAATCTTCCACCGAGTAATCCAACTAGCATCAATTACAAAGAGTAATTAACACTACTAGCAACCTTACAAGTACCAATCGGAGTCGCGAGACGGAGATTGGTTACAAGAGATGAACTAGGGTTTGGAGATGAGATGGTGATGATGAAGATGTCGATGGTGATGAGTCCCCTTCGATGAGAGGCGTGTTGGTGATGACGATGGCGACGATTCCCCCCTCCGGGAGGGAAGTTTCCCCGGCACGACGACCCTGCCGGAGCTCTAGATTGGTTCTGCTCAAGTTCCGCCTCATGGCGGCGGCGAATCCTCTCGAAAGCCTGCTCTTGATTTTTTTCTGGAACGAAACCCTCCTTATAGCAAAAGAGGGGGGCAGAGGGCCAACAGGGAGCCCACAAGCCCCCTAGGACCGACCAGGGGAGAGGCCGCGCCTAGCAGGCTTGAGGCCTCCTACTGGCTCCCCTGTGGTACTTCTTCGGCCCAGTATTTTTGATAATTTCCAAAATAAATCCTCGTTTATTTTCATAGCTTTTGGAGTTGCGCATAATAGGTATCTCAAACTTGCTCCTTTTCAGCCCAGAATTCCATCTGCCGGCATTCTCCCTCTTCATGTAAACCTTGCAAAATAAGAGGGAAAAGGCATATGTATTGTACCATGAAGTGTAATAACAACCCATAAAGCGATAAATATAAACATGAAAGCATGATACAAAATGGATGTATCAACTCCCCCAAGCTTAGACCTCGCTTGTCCTCAAGCGAAAGCCGAGATCAATAAATATTCCCACATGTTTAGAGAGAGAGAGAGGGGTCGACAAAACAAGATACATACATGCAGGCATCATGATCATAATCAGAAAAGCAATATCATCATATAATCTCTCATGCTAAAGTGACAATTCCTTCACAAAGTAAAGTAAGGATCAAGAACCTTACTGAGAATTAACAACCAATAGCCTATAGTCATTGAGGCAATTGCAATTTATCATAACATCGGAAAGAGTCAAATAAGAGCTTGTAAAGAAAATCCACATACTCAATCATCATTTCGTCTTCTACAATTGCTACAACTCACGTGGTACTCATGAGATCAAAGTTTCAGTTAGACACAGAGAAAGATAGGGGCTTATAGTTTCGCCTCCCAACTATTTACCTCAAGGGTAATGTCAACAATAATAATTCATGAATACTTACTTCCAGGTTGACATATGAATATAGATCTTTCCCTAGCATATGACGTTAGCCAAGATAAAGGCGTAATAAGGAATTGGTGTCGATCACCATGACTCTTTCAAGGGAAAAAAGTAAAGGTACAAGATAGGCCCTTCGCAGAGGGAAGCAAAGGTTGTCATGCGCTTTTGATGTTTGGATGTGCGACCTCTTAGTGTGAAGGAACGTCACTTTATATTGCCTCCTGTGATAAAGAATTTTATTATGCAGTCTGTCGCTTTTATGTCTTCCTCATCACAGGTTCGTACAAAGTTTATTTTCCACACACTAATAGATCATACATATTTAGGGAGCAATTTTTATTGCCTGCACCGATGACAACTTACTTGAGGGATCTTATTCAATCCATAGGTAGGTATGGTGGACTCTCATGGAAAAACTGGGATTGAAGGTTTGTGGATGCACAAGTAGTATCTCTACTTAGTGCGGAAGTTTTGGCTGATATGAGGTGGAAGCAAGCGTCACATGCTAAGGGATCTCTAGTCATATAATCATTGTTCGGAACCAAGCAAGCATAATTCATTATGTTATCTTCCTTGTACAACATCTACTTCTAAGCATGTAATAGTTTAGTGAGTGTTCACAATCATAGATGGTGTCCAAGATGATATATTTATATGTGAACCTCTCCTTCTTTATCACTTCCTATATGTGAAGCCATCACTTCTTATAAGATCATTACATGATCTTTCATGCTTTTGTTCGTTTATCATTCTTTTCTTTCAGATCATGGCATGAAGCAAGGCTCTTAACTAAGACACTCTTACTTATATGGCTCACGAGCTCGAATACATCGGGGGTGACACAAAGCAAAACTCAAGCCTAAAACACTAAAAACTTTATTCTACTAGAGAAAGATAAAACCAAAAAGGATCGAACTAAGAAAAGGTAAAGGCAAAAGATGTGATGGTGATACGATATCGGGGCAAGTGCCCCAAGTTTGGCACAAGCCAAGGGGATTGCCCATACCCGTGCTTAGTTGTCTTCCTTTGGAGGTGATGGTGGTGGAGTTGTTGCAACCTGGGTTTGATCCTCCGTCTTCCAAGGCATAGGTGCCCCATCATGAAAATAGGATCGAGTCTCCGGTATCCTCAAATCTGCAGCCAACCGTATTGATTTAAATCTATACTCATACTCACAGTTTTGGTTCCGCAGGTCATAGATCTGGGCTTGGAGATGATCAATTCTGTCATAGAGCCTGGAGAGGTGCTTCCCGATGTCATTGGCATTGATCTTGTGCTTGTTGGTGAACTCGGTGATCATCATGTGGTTGGCGTTGAGTCCACGCTCCACCATCCATTGGCACTTGAAGACTTGTTGCTCCATTGCTTCGAGCCTCGCCTCCATGCTTCCGATCTTCTTGGGCCCCTCAACATCACAGATGTGCAGCAATCCCTCACGCATCTCGATAGATTGAGGGTGTTGCAGCACTCCCGCGAGGTAGGGGTTGATGACCTTCTCCAAGATCTTGTCCTTCGGAGCTTTTGGGGATGCCATAGCGATCTAGATCTGCAGCAGAAACAGGCTCGAAACAAAAACAGAGGAAAATTGCGTGATACGAGGGTCAGACCTTTTGGGAGAATAAATAATGATTTATTCCTGACCAGAAAGAGTACTCTACAAGAAAACGGAGTCCGGGAGGCACACAAGGTGGTCACAAGTCCCCGAGGCGCGGCCAGGGGGTGGCCCGCGCCTGGCAGGCTTGTCGCCTGCTCGTGCGCTTTCCGGACTGCTTTAAATATTTCTAAATTTCTAAAAATTCCAACACGGAGAAAAATTCCTACTGGAAAAGTTTTGGAGTCGGTTTACTTACCAAATCACATACCTCTTCGTTTTCGGAGTCTCAAACAGGCTGATAAATATCCCTTATGTACTCCTCCAAAGTTATGGTATTTATAATATTGCTTTCAACATTTATGGGAGTATCTGAGATATAATGCTTGATTCTTTGCCCATTTACCACTCTCGGAAAATTACCTTCCGTGTTGTTGATCTTGATGGCACCGGAACGATATACTTCCTCAACAATGTAAGGACCTTCCCATTTAGAGAGAAGCTTGCGTGCAAAAAATCTTAAACGAGAATTATATAGCAAGACATAATCACCTACATTTAACTCGCGCTTCTGTAGGATCTGTAGGATATGTCCCTGTTCATGTTCAGGTACACAACATCTAATAACACCATCTACTCCTTCCTTATAAAGGTGAGGATCATCCCAAAAGTAATGTCTCAAATCAAAGAATAATTTCTTCTTTTGCTGGTATGTGAAATGAGGTGGTATATATTTGGCAACGATATAATTTGCATAATCAGCATACCACGGTGTACTACATGAAGTATTGATGACATTCAATTGCTCATCAGGAAAGCTATCATCAATAGGTTGGGGGTCATCAAGAACATTTTCCAACCTAGACAAGTTATCTTCTACTGGGTTATCAACACCCTTCCCGTCGACAACATGCAAATCAAATTCTTGTAGCAAGAGAACCCATCTGATAAGTCTAGGTTTAGCGTATTTCTTTTCCATGAGATACTTAATAGCAGCATGATCAGTGTGAATAATGACTTTGGAATCAACAATGTAAGACCTGAACTTTTCACATGCAAACACGACTGCTAAAAATTCCTTTTCAGTAGTAGCATAGTTTCTTTGGGGACTGTCTAGAGTTTTCCTAGCATAGTGAATAACTTTCAACTTCTTATAACCTCTTTGTCCTAGAACATCGCCAATAGCATAATCACTAGCATCACACATGATTTCAAAAGGTAAGTTCCAATCAGGTGGTTGAACAATAGGCGCAGTTATCAAGGCCTTTTTAAGTATTTCGAAGGCTTCCTCACAATCATCGTAAAAAACAAAAGGAATATCCTTTTGCTAGAGATTGGTAAGAGGCCTAGAAATCTTAGAGAAGTATTTAATGAACCTTCTATAGAAACTAGCATGACCAAGGAAACTGCTTATAGCTTTGATATCTGTCGGGCATGGCATTTTCTCGATTGCATCAACCTTAGCATTATCGACTTCAATACCTCTTTCAGAAATTTTATGTCCTAAGACGATGCTTTCATTAACCATAAAGTGGCACTTCTCCCAATTCAAGACAAGATTGGTATCTTTACATCTCTGCAAGACTCGATCAAGGTTGCTGAGGCAATCATCAAAAGAAGACCCGTAAATGGAGAAGTCATCCATGAAAACCTCAACAATGTTTTCACAAAAGTCAGAGAATATAGCCATCATACATCTTTGAAAGGTGGCAGGTGCATTACATAAGCCAAAAGGCATATGTCTATAAGCAAAGGTACCGAAAGGGCAGGTGAAAGTGGTTTTCTCCTGATCAGATTGTGCAACTGGTATTTGGGAGAAACTAGAATAACCATCTAGAAAGCATAAGTGTGTGTGTTTAGACAATCTTTCTAGCATTTGGTCGATAAAAGGCAGAGGGTAATGATCTTTCCTAGTGGCCTTATTCAATTTCCTAAAATCGATCACGATCCTATAGCCAGTAATAATCCTCCGTGGGATCAATTCCTCCTTATCATTAGGGAAAACGGTAATACCTCCCTTCTTAGGGACGCAATGCACCGGACTTACCCAATCACTATGAGCAACAGGATAGATAATACCTGCTTCCAGGAGCTTTAGTATTTTTGTTTTCTTACTACCTCTTTCATCTTAGGATTTAATCTCCATTGATGATCGACAACTGGTTTGAAATCACGATCAATTTTAATCTTGTGCTGGCATAGAGTGGGACTATTGCCCTTAAGATCATCAAGAGTATATCCAATAGCAGCAGGGTGCTTCCTCAGAGTTTTTAGTAACTTCTTTTCTTCATGCTCTGAGAGGCTAGCACTAATTATAACAGGATATATCTCTTTTTCATCGAGATAAGCATACTTAAGAGTATCAGGCAACTGTTTAAGCTCGAACACATGATCACCCTTTGGTGGGGGTGGTTATCCAAGCAGTTCAACAGGCAAATTATTCTGAAGGATAGGATATTGTTCAAAGATAACTCTATCTATCTCATCCCTTTCGTCCATATGCATATCATTTTCATGCTCAAGCAGGTATTGCTCTAAGGGATCAGTAGGAGGCACGACAATAGAAGCTAGGGAAATAATTTCATCCTTACTAGGCAACTCTTTTTCATGAGGTTGTCTACCCAACTTGGAGAAACTGAACTCATGTGACACACCTTTAAAGCCAACAGTGACAATTTGCTTCTCACAGTCAATATGAGAATTGACCGTATTGAGGAAAGGTCTGGAAAATATGATGGGACAAAAGCTATCTTGTGTGGTAGCAAGAACGAGAAAATCAGAAGGATACTTCGTTTTACCGCACAAGAGTTCAACACCTCTAACAATTCCCAAAGGGCAGATAGTATCTCTATTGGCAAACTGGATAGTGACATCAATAGGTTCCATCTCAATAGGTGCAATCTCGTCTTTAATTTCATCATATAAGGATTGAGGTATTGCACTAACACTAGCACCCATGTCACATAAGCCATGATAACAATGATCTCCTATCTTAACAGAAACAACAGGCGTGCCAACAAGCCGCCTATGTTTGTCTCTAGCATGTGGTTTAGCAATTCTAGCAACATCTTCACAGAAGTGAATATCATGGCCATCAACATTGTCGGACAGGAGATCTTTGATAATAGCAATGCTAGGTTCAACTCTAATTTTCTCAGGGGGTGTAGGTGTTCTAATATATCCTCTATGTATCACAGTTGAACCTTTAGAATGATCCTTTATCCCAACAGGGAAAGGTGGTGTTGGGGCATAGTCTATGCCTAAGTAATTTTGGTGATTGATGACAGTACCGTAAAGGACTAACCGTGTGTGTTAAGGTTTCAGATAACACACGTCAACGGCACAAGACGACTCGTCTCCTCATTCATGGAACGGAAGCACGACGCTCTCTACGATTCTCTTTATTTGAGTCATAGGAAAGCAGTATTATTAAGAGGGGATCCATAATGGAAAGGTTTGGGTGGAATCTATCTTTGCACGCGCACACTTCACATATTCTCCCTTACCTTCTTCATTGGAGCGGCCCCCGCCACTGTGTTTCTTTCCTCCTTGCAAATTGGTCCCCAGCGGTAGTACCGCTGCAGCCAGCGGTAGTACCGCTGGCTGGTGGTAGTACCGCCCCTGGTTAGCGGTAGTACCGCTGGCTGGCAGTAGTACCGCCCCTGGTCAGCGGTAGTACCGCTCCAGGAGCTCAGTACCGCCTGCCTAGCGGTAGTTCGTGGACGGACCTTTTTGTGAAGACTTTCTTGGCGGTGTTAGTGCTTTTTGCACTACCAGGGGCCCAGCGGTAGTACCGCTGGAGTTCCAGCGGTAGTACCGCTAGGCGGCGGTAGTACCGCCCCTGGTTAGCGGTAGTACCGCTGGAGTGCGAGCGGTAGTACCGCTACAGACAGCGGTAGTACCGCTGGAGCTCGGGCAAAGAGTGGGAAAACGGTCTGATTCCCCCTCCCCACTATATAAAGGGTTCTTCTAGCTGTGGAACCTTATCTCTTACCCTCTCAAGCTCCATTGTTGCTCCCTAAGATCAAAAGTGCCTGATCTCTCTCCCTAGCCAATCAAACTTGTTGATTCTTTAGGGATTGGTTGAGAAGGCCTAGATCCACACTTCCACCAAGAGAAAAGTTGATTCCCCCACCAATCCCTTGCGGATCTTGTTACTCTTGGGTGTTTGAGCATCCTAGACGGTTGAGGTCACCTCGAAGCCATATTCCATTGTGGTGAAGCTTCGTGGTCTAGTTGGGAGCCTCCAAGCTTTGTGTGGAGTTGCCCCAACCTTGTTTGTAAAGGTTCGGTCGCCGCCTTCAAGGGCACCTATAGTGGAATCACGGTACCTTGCATCGTGCGAGGGCGTGAGGAGAATACGGTGGCCTTAATGGCTTTTTGGGGAGCATTGTGCCTCCACACCGCTCCAACGGAGACGTACTTCCGGTCAAACGGAAGGAACTTCGGTAACACATCCTCGTCTCCATCGGTTCCACTTGTGGTTATCTCTATCCTTTACTTTGTATTTGCTTATGCTTGTGACTATATCTTACTTGTTTTAATAGCTCTCGTTGTTACCTTCTTTAGGGTTCACCTCATTGTCGTATTATTTGTGAACCCGTATGTTGTTTACCTTAACTTGCTAAGATTAATTAAAAAGTGGTCGTTGTCTATTCACCCCCCCTCTAGCCAACCATATCGATCCTTTCAATTGGTATCAGAGCCACGTCTCTTTATTAAAGGTTTAACCACCTGAAGAGTATGGAAGGCGAAGAGGGAATTAACCATGGGCAACCCGAGGCCATGGACTTGACTTCGGTCACAAGGGACAACTTGAATACGGCTATGGCCGCTCTCAAGACGTCCTTGACGAACGACGTCAAGACCATGCTTAATGAGTTATTTGAGGGATTTAAAAGTTCACCCGAACTGGCTATAGTGGTTAAACCCACCGTTTCCGATTCGGAGGCCAACTCCTCTAAGGAAGTGGCTAAAGGTATGCAACCTCCCCCATCTCACGAAAAGGACGGGACTGGAACATATGCCTCAGTTCCACCCCCCATGGTCTATGGAGGATCCGTTCCCGCACCACGTCTTAATCCTGTTGGTCCTCCTCCTAAGCTTGTGAAAGGTGACTCTGCTAACTGGGTATTTTCTATTAAGTCTCATTTGAATCACAGCTCAACAAACTTGTGGAGAATCATTGAGCAAGGATATCATCCCCATGATCCAAGCAACCTCACTCCAAGAGAAGATGCAGACAATCAATACAATCACTCTGCTTTGTTTATTCTCCAGTCTGCAGTGCCACCTGAAGATCTTCCTCACTTGCGTCCCTTCACTTTGGCCAAGGATTGTTGGGAGCATATTATGGTGTTGTACAAGGGAAGCTCAAGCATTCAACTATCCAACTATGAAGTGATACTTGATAAGGCCGATGAGTTTGTGATGAAGGAAGACGAGGACCCTCGTGATCTCTATCGGAGGGTGACTGCTATTGCTGTGGCACTCAAGGATCATGGGAGCAAGGATGTGGATGACACATGGGTCAAACGCAAGTTCCTTAAAGCCATCATGCCTTTCAACAAAGCTATGTCATCAGTCATTCGTCAGCGGCCAGACTTTCACTCCTTGTCTTCCAGTGAGGTGTTGGATGAATTCATTGCAATGTCAATCATGAACGAAACAGCCGACAATGCACTTGCTCGTGTTCGATCAAAGACAACTTCACCCAACCTTGCGTTGAAAGCAAAAGCAATGCTTGAAGAAGAGGAAGAAGATGAGGAAGAGGAGGGCTGCCTTGAGGACACAAAGTATGCCTATCATGAGCACATGGCTCTTGCATCAAGGCAATTTTGGGGCAACAAGAGGAACTCAAGACCCACCTTCACCAAGAACAACTCGAGTGGATTCAAACCCAAACAACGAGTAAGGACATGCTATAACTGTCGTAACGTGAGTCACTTCGTGGCCGAATGTCCCTATGAGAAAAGGGAAGACAACGGAGGCAAGCTCATTCGCAAAGACAAAACCAAATCATTTCCAATCAAGAACAACTTTGTGAAGAAACCTCACCCAAAAGGGATGGTGGCCCTTGAAGAGTATCCTTCAGATGATGATGATGATGATGATACAGTGGCAACGGCAACTGTTGCTATTGCCACTACCTCTCCCCAGAAGGTGTCTCTCTTCAACGCCCCCAACGAGAACCACATCACCAAGTGCCTCATGGCAAAAGGTATCAATCAGGTAACTCCCATCATTAAGACCAACATTGCTTCTGCTCCTTCATTGTTAAATTGTGTTGAAGATAGTGATGTTGGGGAACTTAATGAGCATGATCTTGGCACGTTTCTGTGCACTATTAAGGGAGAATCCAAGAAGCACGTTGTTGCTCTCTTGGAACAACTGGCTGAGGCCACTGACCTCATTGAGTATCATGAGGAGACCATCTCCGAGCTTCAGGGACACAGTCGTGACTATGCCGATGAAATTGCCGAATTATCTAATGCTCTAGAAGAGGAGCGCACTCTTCGTTTGGTTCTTGAGGAGTCATATAACGATGACTGTGCTAAAATGCAAAAGAAACTAGATCATGATGTTGTTCTTATTCGTATGCTTAAGTCTGAACAGTATGCTCTTGGGGTTGGCCATGACAGACTCAAAGAGGAGTTTGACACACTTGACAAGGCCCACAAGGTCTTGAAAGGTGCTCATCTCTCTGAAAGAGTCTCATGATCAACTCCAAGCAAAACTTACCAAGGAGATCTCTACATGCCCACCCTTTGTGTTAATTGATAATGCTTATGCAACTAACCCCTGTTGTGAGCATGTACATCTTGTGGAGGAAAATGCCAAGTTAAAGGAGAAACTTGAGAAGGGCCTTGTGGCATGCATACAAGGTGAGAAGAGTCTGAACGACCTCTTGAGCACTCAAAAGGGTGTTGTAGGAAAGGAGGGACTTGGACTTACCTCCAATTCAAAAGGTAAAAGAAGGAACTTGAACAAACGATCTCCCACCCTCATGGACATCTTTGTCAAAGAGGGTGAGGGGACTCAGAAGGTGAACAGGAACAAGGTGGACTATGGAAACCTCAAGAAGGGCAAAACCATTCCTACTAACACAGCCGGCAAATTCAATTCTTCTTATGACTTATGTTGTGCTAATGATGGGCATGTTTATGCCAGATTTGTTGGTTCCTATGATGAGGATATTGAATGGGCTATCTGGGTTTGTAAGACCCTTGTCTCTAACATGAAAGGACCCATTAAAAAATAGGTACCTAAAACCAAGCCTTGATCTATTGCAGGAGTTTGCTTCCGGTGGGGTGTCATGGTTGCTCGATAGTGGAGCAACAAATCATATGACCGGAAGCAAGGACTTAGTGGTGGATGTGCATCCTTCTCCATCTATGCCCACCCATGTTCAATTCGCCGATGCATCCTCTTCAAAGGTATTGGGATTTGGTAAGGTGGTCATCTCTCAAGATTTATCTATTGAGAAGGTCATGCTTGTTGAGTCACTTGCCTACAATTTACTTTCGGTTCGTCAACTCGCAATTATGGGTTTTTCCACATTCTTTAATATTGACACTGTGGTCCTCCTGAGAAGCAAGACTCTTAAAGTAGCCTATGTTGGACATGTCAAAAATGGTCTTTACGTGGTGAACTTCTCAAAGCGACCCACTAAGACTGCCACATGTTTAATGGCTAAAGTTGGCGTGGGCTGGCTTTGGCATCGCCGTTTAGCTCATGTCAATATGAGATCTTTGCAAAGCCTTCTGACAGGGGACCATGTTCATGGACTAACAAATGTGAGCTTTGCTAAAGATCGTGTTTGCAGTGCCTGCATTGAAGGAAAGATTCATGAAACTGCTCATCGTCCAACGACTATTATCTACACTAAGAGGCCATTGGAACTTCTCCATATGGATCTGTTTGGTCCTCCATCATTTGATAGTCTTGGAGGCAGAAAATATTGCTTAATGATTGTTGACGACTACTCAAGATATACCTGGGTATATTTCTTTAAAAAGAAGAGTGAAACTCAACAAACGGTCATCAACTTTGCTAAGGAAGCGCAACGTCAACATGAAGCAAAGATCTTGATGATTAGGAGTGACAACGGCATCGAGTTCAAGAACTACACCTTAGATTAGTTTCTAGGTGATGAGGGAATAAAACACCAATATTCTGCACCATATACCCCTCAACAAAACGGTGTGGCAGAAAGGAAGAACCGAACCTTGATAGACGTTGCAAGGACAATGATGGCAGAATTCAAATCTCCATATAACTTCTCGGCAGAGGCCATCAACACAGCATGTCATGCATCCAATCGGCTCTACATCCGCAAAGGCTTGAACAAGACTCCGTATGAGATTCTAACTGGAAACAAACCCAATCTCAAGTACTTCCGGGTATTCGGTTGTAAGTGTTTCATTCTCAAGAAAGGAGCACGGTTAGCTAAATTTGATTCTAGAGCACATGAGGGTATCTTTGTTGGTTATGCTACAAACTCTCATGCTTACCGTGTCCTCAACAAGTCCACCGGACTAATTGAGGAGACGTGTAACGTAGAGTTTGATGAAAATAATGGCTCCCAAGTGGAGCAAAGTGGTCTTTGTGATGTAGGTGATGAAATTCCTCCCCAAGCCATAGGAAGAATGGGGATTGGTCAAATACTCCCCATTGAGGAACCCCTTGTGGCCGAAGGAGAAGGACAATGCTCTACTCAAGTGGATCCATCACCTTCACAAGCCCCACATGCTTCCGATGAACAAAGAGAAGACTCTCAACAAAATAAACAAGCTCAAGGTCAAGATAAATTGCCCAACAATGATGATGTGTCTCAGGATATTCAAGCACTACCCCAAGACACCAAACCGGCTCATGATCAAGATCAAGTGCAACCCCGAGATCCAGACCAAGAAGAAGCACAAGATCAAGATCAAGAGCAACCACAAATACAAGAACAAACTAGTGAACCTGCTCAAGTCGAAGGACAAGATGATCAGTCGACTGTCTCACAATTCCCTTCTGGAGCACCAACATCCGGCTCAAGACGCAAGGGCAAGCAAAGGAAACAAGTTGATGCTCCCCTGTTATCTAATGAAGAACTCTTGGAGCGTCGAGCAGCCAAGATTGCGAACAAGCTGAGAGTCAAGTCACATCTTATGAAGAATGTACTTGGCAGTATAAAAAGGGGGAGTATCCACCCAACAACAGATTTGGAATTATTGTGAGCATCACGCATTTGTTTCGTATTGTGAACCTCAACAGGTACAGGAAGCGCTCGATGATGAGGATTGGCTTATGGCCATGCACGAAGAACTTAACAACTTCGAGCGCAACCAAGTCTGGGATTTAGTGCCTAGGCCAACGGAGGAACATAATGTCATCGGGACCAAATGGATATTCAAGAACAAGCAAGATGCCAATGGAATTGTGATTCGAAACAAGGCAAGATTGGTGGCTCAAGGCTACTCCCAAGTCGAGGGTATCGACTACGGTGAAACCTTTGCCCCTGTTGCTCGTCTAGAATCTATTCGCATGTTGCTTGCATTTGCTTCTCATCATAACTTCAAGTTACAACAAATGGATGTGAAAAGTGACTTTCTTAATGGTCCTTTGAATGAGTTGGTCTATGTCAAACAACCCCCGGGATTCGAACATCCCAAGCTCCCCAATCATGTGTGCAAACTCAATAAGGCACTCTATGGCCTTAAACAAGCCCCATGCGCGTGGTACGAGTATCTTACTGAGTTGTTACAAGATCGTGGGTATTGGGAAGATATATCCCACTCTTTTTACTAAGAGGGTTAAAGGGGATTTGTTCATATGCCAACTATATGTTGATGATATCATGTTTGGTTCTCCTAACATTTCTTTCAATGAAGAATTTGCTGCACTAATGACTGAGAAGTTTGAGATGTCCATGATGGGAGAGTTGAAGTTCTTCCTCGGGTTCGAGATTGCACAAGGTCTAGAAGGGACATTCATCAAACAAGCCAAGTACACTCAAGTCAAGTTCCCCATGCCAACAAGATGCAAGCTTGACAATGATCCCAATGGTAAAGCAGTGGATCGAAAGGTATATCGCTCCATGATTGGATCCCTCCTTTACCTTTGTGCATCTAGACCGGATATTATGTTGAGTGTAGGGATATGTGCACGGTTTCAATCCGCACCAAAAGAAAGCCATTACATGGCTGTTAAGCGAATCTTTCGATATTTGGCTCATACCCAAACTTTGGCCTCTGGTATCCCAAAGGAGCAAACTTCAATCTAGTTGGCTATTCTGACTCAGATTGGGCAGGAGATTGTGTGCAGAGGAAGTCAACGTCTGGAGGATGCCAATTCCTTGGTCGCTCATTGGTAAGTTGGTCGTCTAAGAAGCAGAATTGCGTCTCCTTATCATCCACCAAAGCTGAGTATGTGGCAGCTGCAAGTTGTTGTGCACAATTTCTATGGATGAGGCAAACTTTAAAGGATTACGGTGTCACTTGTGACAAAGTGCCTCTTCTATGTGACAATCAAAGCGCTATCAAGATTTCCCTCAACCCAGTGCAACATAGCAAAACCAAACATATTGATATTCGTCATCACTTCATTCGTGAACATATCAAGCTAGGTGATATTGAGGTTCACTTCATCCACATTGAAGAGCAACTTGCATATATTTTCACTAAGCCTCTAGATGAAGCAAGGTTCCGGGAGTTAAGGCATGAGCTAAATATCATTGATTCAAGTAATGTGGATTGAAACTAGGCATGTTGCACCTCACTTCGCATTCCATTTTGGTCTAGATGTAGGCATGGACATAGGGGGAGTGTTGTTCTCTCAATGAACTGTCCCTCCCCTCATTATTCATAAATCAATCTAGTCTTTCACTTTAGCCATTGTAAAATGGCACTTGTGCTTCAAAGACGAGCATTGCTCATGAACCCAAGGATAAATCTTCGCGGTGTCATACCATTGTCTCAAACATAGGTGGCCTCGGCCACCGCCCCTCCCACCTTTCTTTTGTATAGAAGAAAGGATATACAATGACAAGTCGGTACATTTTTCTAGGTGTTATCTCGTTTTTACTTACTTGTCATTTGCCCAAGTTCTTCTCTTATCCTAGGCCGCGTTGTGACATTTGCAGCGGTACTACCGCCAGGGGTAGCGGTACTACCGCCAGGACCCCAGCGGTACTACTGCTAGGGGTAGCGGTACTACCGCCAGGACCCCAGCGGTACTACCGCTAGGTATGGCGGTACTACCGCCAGGATTCCCATCTAACACGACCGGCTAGGAAATTTTTAGGGCTGTCTCAAGGGGGAGCGGTACTTGTTGGGGAACGTCGCATGGGAAACAAAATTTTTCCTACGCGCACGAAGACCTATCATGGTGATGTCCATCTACGAGAGGGGATGAGTGATCTACGTACCCTTGTAGATTGTACAGCAGAAGCGTTAGTGAACGCGGCTGATGTAGTGGAACGTCCTCACGTCCCTCGATCCGCCCCGCGAACAATCCCGCGATCAGTCCCACGATCTAGTACCGAACGGACGGCACCTCCGCGTTCAGGACACGTACAGCTCGACGATGATCTCGGCCTTCTTGATCCAGCAAGAGAGACGGAGAGGTAGAAGATTTCTCCGGCAGCGTGACGGCGCTCCGGAGGTTGGTGATGACCTTGTCTCAGCAGGGCTCCGCCCGAGCTCCGCAGAAACTTGATCTAGAGGAAAAACCGTGGAGGTATGTAATCGGGCTGCCGTGGAAAAGTCGTCTCAAATCAGCCCTAAAACCTCCGTATATATAGGTGGGAGGGAGGGGACCTTTCCTTGGGGCTCAAGGAGCCCCAAGGGGGTCGGCCGAGTCCAAGGGGGAAGGCTCCCCCCAAACCGAGTTGGACTTGGTTTGGTGGGTGGGAGTCCTTCCTTCCCTTCCCACCTCCTCTTTTTTTTTCTTTTCTCTTTGATTTTCTTTCCTAGGTGCATAGGGCCCTTTTGGGATGCCCCACCAGCCCACTAAGGGCTGGTGCGCCACCCTCATGGCCCATGGGCTTCCCCGGGGTGGGTTGCCCCCCCGGTGAACTCCCGGAACCCATTCGTCATTCCCGGTACATTCCCGGTAACTCCGAACACCTTCCGGTAATCAAATGAGGTCATCCTATATATCAATCTTCGTTTCCGGACCATTCCGGAAACCGTCGTGACGTCCGTGATCTCATCCGGGACTCCGAAAAACATTCGATAACCAGCCATATAACTCAAATACGCATAAAACAACGTCGAACCTTAAGTGTGCAGACCCTGCGGGTTCGAGAACTATGTAGACATGACCCGAGAGACTCCTCGGTCAATATCCAATAGTGGGACCTGGATGCCCATATTGGATCCTACATATTCTACGAAGATCTTATCGTTTGAACCTCAGTGCCAAGGATTCATATAATCCCGTATGTCATTCCCTTTGTCCTTCGGTATGTTACTTGCCCGAGATTCGATCGTCAGTATCCGTATACCTATTTCAATCTCGTTTACCGGCAAGTCTCTTTACTCGTTCCGTAATACAAGATCCCGCAACTTACACTAAGTTACATTGCTTGCAAGGCTTGTGTGTGATGTTGTATTACCGAGTGGGCCCCGAGATACCTCTCCGTCACACGGAGTGACAAATCCCAGTCTTGATCCATACTAACTCAACTAACACCTTCGGAGATACCTGTAGAGCATCTTTATAGTCACCCAGTTACGTTGCGACGTTTGATACACACAAAGCATTCCTCCGGTGTCAGTGAGTTATATGATCTCATGGTCATAGGAATAAATACTTGACACGCAGAAAACAGTAGCAACAAAATGACACGATCAACATGCTACGTCTATTAGTTTGGGTCTAGTCCATCACGTGATTCTCCTAATGACGTGACCCAGTTATCAAGCAATAACACCTTGTTCATAATCAGAAGACACTGACTATCTTTGATCAACTGGCTAGCCAACTAGAGGCTTGCTAGGGATGGTGTTTTGTCTATGTATCCACACATGTAAATGAGTCTTCATTCAATACAATTATAGCATGGATAATAAATGATTATCTTGATACAGGAATTATAATAATAACTATATTTATTATTGCCTCTAGGGCATAATTCCAACAGTCTCCCACTTGCACTAGAGTCAATAATCTAGCCCTCACATCATCATGCGAATTACATTGTAATAAATCTAACACCCATACAGTTCTGGTGTTGATCATGCTTTGGCCGTGGAAGAGGTTTAGTCAGCGGGTCTGCTACATTCAGATCCGTGTGCACTTTGCATATATTTACGTCCTCTCCCTCGACGTAGTCGCGGATGAGGTTGAAGCGTCGTTTGATGTGTCTGGTCTTCTTGTGAAACAGTGGATCCTTTGCTAAGGCAATGGCACCCGTGTTGTCACAGAACAAGGTTATTGTATTCAGTGCGCTCGGCACCACTCCAAGATCCGTCATGAACTGCTTCATCCAGACACCCTCCTTAGCCGCCTCCGAGGCAGCCATGTATTCCGCTTCACATGTAGAATCTGCTACGACGCTTTTCTTGGAACTACACCAGCTTACCGCACCCCCATTAAGAATAAATACGTATCCGGTTTGCGACTTAGAGTCGTCCGGATCTGTGTCAAAGCTTGCATTGACGTAACCTTTTACGGTGAGCTATTCGTCACCTCCATACACGAGAAACATCTCCTTAGTCCTTTTCAGGTACTTCAGGATATTCTTGACCGCTGTCCAGTGATCCACTCCTGGATTACCCTCGAACCTACCCGCCATACTTATGGCCAGGCTAACATCCGGTCTAGTGCACAGCATTGCATACATGATAGAGCCTATGGCTGAAGCATAGGGGACGGAGCGCATATGCTCTCTATCTTCATCAGTTGCTGGGCACTGAGTCTTACTCAATTTCGTACCTTGTAAAACTGGCAAGAACCCTTTCTTGGACTGTTCCATTTTGAACCTTTTCAAAACTTTATCAAGGTATGTGCTTTGTGAAAGTCCTATCAGGCGTTTTGATCTATCCCTATAGATCTTAATGCCTAGAATGTAAGCAGCTTCTCCTAGGTCCTTCATAGAGAAACTTTTATTCAAGTAATCCTTTATGCTCTCCAAAAACTCCACGTTGTTTCCAATCAACAATATGTCATCCACATATAATATTAGAAACGCCACAGACTCCCACTCACTTTCTTGTAAATACAAGATTCTCCAACCACTTGTATAAACCCAAATGCTTTGATCACCTCATCAAAACGTTTGTTCCAACTCGGAGATGCTTGCACCAGTCCATAAATGGATCGCTGGAGCTTGCACACCTTGTTAGCATTCTTAGGATCGACAAAACCTTCGGGTTGTATCACATACAACTCTTCCTTAAGGAAACCGTTAAGGAACGCTGTTTTGACATCCATCTGCCAGATTTCATAATCGAAAAATGCAGCTATTGCTAACATGATTCTGACGGACTTAAGCATCGCTACGGGTGAGAATGTCTCATCGTAGTCAACTCCTTGAACTTGTGGAAAACCCTTTGCCACAAGTCGAGCTTTATAAATGGTCACATTGCCGTCAGCGTCCATCTTCCTCTTAAAGATCCATTTGTTCTGAATAGCCTTGCGGCCCTCAGGTAGTACTTCCAAAGTCCACACTTTGTTCTCATACATGGATCCTATCTCGGACTTCATGTCTTCTAGCCATTTGTTGGAATCTGGGCCCACTATTGCTTCTTCATAATTTGCAGGTTCATTGTTGTCTAACAACATGATTGATAAGACGGGATTACCGTACCACTCTGGAGCAGCACGTGGTCTCGTCGACCTGCGTGGTTTGACAGAAACTTGAACCGGAGTTTCATGATCATCATCATTAACTTCCTCCTCAACCGGCGTCACAATGACAGAGGTTTCCCCTTGCCCTGCGCCACCATCCAGAGGGATGAGAGGTTCGACAACCTCCTCAAGTTCTATCTTCCTCCCACTCAATTCTCTCGAGAGAAACTCCTTCTCGAGAAAATCTCTGTTTTTAGCAACAAACACTTTGCCCTCGGATTTGAGATAGAAGGTGTACCCAACTGTTTCTTTTGGGTAACCTATGAATACGCACTTTTCCGCTTTGGGTTCCAGCTTTTCAGGCTGAAGCTTTTTGACATAAGCATCACATCCCCAAACTTTAAGAAACGACAACTTTGGCCTTTTGCCATACCACAGTTCGTATGGTGCCGTCTCAACGGATTTTGATGGTGCCCTATTTAAAGTGAATGCAGCTGTTTCTAATGCATAACCCCAAAAAGATAACGACAAATCGGTAAGAGACATCATAGATTGCACCATCTCTAATAAAGTACGATTACGACGTTCGGACACACCATTACGCTGTGGTGTTCTAGGCGGTGTCAACTGTGAAACAATTCCACATTGTCTTAAGTGAGCACCAAACTCGAAACTCAGATATTCACCCCCACGATCAGACCGTAGGAACTTGATCTTCTTGTTACGATGATTTTCCACTTCACTCTGAAATTGCTTGATCTTTTCAAATGTTTCAGACTTGTGCTTCATCAAGTAGACATAACCATACCTACTCAAATCGCTAGTGAAGGTGAGAAAATAACGATATCCGCCGCGTGCCTCTACGCTCATCGGACCACACACATCGGTATGTATGACTTCCAACAAGTCACTTGCACGCTCCATAGTTCCGGAGAATGGAGTCTTAGTCATCTTTCCCATGAGGCATGGTTCGCACGTGTCAAGTGAATCAAAGTCAAGTGACTCCAAAAGTCCATCAACATGGAGTTTCTTCATGCGCTTTACACCAATATGACCTAAGCGGCAGTGCCACAAAAATATGGCGCTATCATTGTTAACTCTAACTCTTTTGGTCTCAATATTATGTATATGTGTATCACTATCAAGATTCAATATGAACAATCCTCTCACATTAGGTGCATGACCATAAAAGATATTACTCATAGAAATAGAACAACCATTATTCTCTGACTTAAAAGAGTAACCGTCTCACATTAAACAAGATCCAGATATAATGTTCATGCTCAACGCAGGCACTAAATAACAATGATTTGAGTTCATCACTAATCCTGATGGTAACTGAAGTGAAACTGTGCCGACGGCGATTGCATCAACCTTGGAACCATTTCCTACGCGCATCGTCACTTCATCTTTCGCCAGCCTTCGTCTATTCCGCAGTTCCTGTTTCGAGTTGCAAATATGAGCAACAGAACCGGTATCGAATACCCAGGCACTACTACGAGAGCCGGTTAAGTACACATCAATAACATGTATATCAAATATACCTGATTTTTCTTTGGCCGCCTTCTTATCAGCCAGATACTTGGGGCAGTTGCGCTTGCAGTGACCCATACCCTTGCAATAGTAGCACTCTGTTTCAGGCTTAGGTCCAGCTTTGGGTTTCTTCGTCGGATTGGCAATAGGCTTGCCGCTCTTCTTTGAATTACCCTTCTTGCCTTTGCCGTTTCTCTTGAAACTAGTGGTCTTATTCACCATCAACACTTGATGTTCTTTACGGAGTTCAGACTCTGCGACTTTCAGCATCGCAAACAACTCGCCGGGTGACTTGTTCATCCCTTGCATGTTGTAGTTCAACACAAAGCCTTTATAGCTTGGCGGCCGTGATTGAAGGATTCTGTCAGTGATATCTTCTTGCGGGAGTTCAATCCCTAGCTCAGCTAAACGGTTTGAGTACCCAGACATTTTGAGCACATGTTCACTAACAGACGAGTTCTCCTCCATTTTGCAAGCATAGAATTTATCGGAGGTCTCGTACCTCTCGATCCGGGCGTTCTTCTGAAAGATGAACTTCAACTGCTGGAACATCTCAAATGCTCCATGACGCTCAAAGCGACGTTGAAGTCCCGGTTCTAAGCCATACAAAACTGCACATTGAACTACTGAGTAGTCCTCGTTACGTGCTAACCAAGCGTTCTTAACATCCTGATCAGCCGTAGCGGGTGGTTCATCTCCTAGCGCAGCATTAAGGACATAATCCTTCTTCCCAGCTTGTAAGATTAGCTTAAGATTACGAGCCCAGTCTACAAAGTTGCTTCCATCATCTTTCAACTTATCTTTCTCTAGGAATGTATTAAAATTCAGGGTGACAGTCGCGTGAGCCATGATCTACAACACAAATATATTCAAAGTGGACTTAGACTATGTTCAAGATAATTAGAGTTTAACTTAATCAAATTATTTGCTAAACTCCCACTCAAAAAGTACATCTCTCTAGTCATTTGAGTGGTTCATGATCCACTTACACTAGCTCAAGTCCGATCATCACGTGAGTTGAGTATAGTTTCAGTGGTAAGCATCCCTATGCTAATCATGTCATCTATATGACTCATGATCGACCTTTCGGTCTCATGTGTGCCGAGGCCATGTCTGCACATGCTAGGCTCGTCAAGCTTAACCCGATTGTTCCGCGTGCGCAACTATTTTGCACCCGTTGGATGTGAACGTTGAGTCTATCACACCCGATCATCACGTGGTGTCTCGAAACGACGAACTGTAGCAACGGTGCACAGTCGGGGAGAACACAATTTCGTCTTGAAATTTCAGTGAGAGATCACCTCATAATGCTACCGTCGTTCTAAGCAAAATAAGGTGCATAAAAGGATTAACATCACATGCAATTCATAAGTGACATGATATGGCCATCATCACGTGCTTCTTGATCTCCATCACCAAAGCACCGGCACGATCTTCTTGTCACCGGCGCCACACCATGATCTCCATAAACGTGTTGCCATCGGGGTTGTCGTGCTACTCATGCTATTACTACTAAAGCTACATCCTAGCAAAATAGTAAACGTATCTGCAAGCACAAACGTTAGTATAAAGACAACCCTATGGCTCCTGCCGGTTGCCGTACCATCGACGTGCAAGTCGATATTTTCTATTACAACATGATCATCTCATACATCCAATATATCACATCACATCGTTGGCCATATCACATCACAAGCATACCCTGCAAAAACAAGTTAGACGTCCTCTAATTTTGTTGTTGCATGTTTTACGTGGTGACCATGGGTATCTAGTAGGATCGCATCTTACTTACGCAAACACCACAACGGAGATATATGAGTTGCTATTTAACCTCATCCAAGGACCTCCTCGGTCAAATCCGATTCAACTAAAGTTGGAGAAACCGACACTTGCCAGTCATCTTTGAGCAACGGGGTTACTCGTAGCGATGAAACCAGTCTCTCGTAAGCGTACGAGTAATGTCGGTCCAAGCCGCTTCAATCCAACAATACCGCGGAATCAAGAAAAGACTAAGGACGGCAGCAAAACGCACATCACCGCCCAAAAAAACTTTTGTGTTCTACTCGAGAAGACATCTACGCATGAACCTAGCTCCGATACCACTGTTGGGGAACGTCGCATGGGAAACAAAATTTTTCCTACGCGCACGAAGACCTATCATGGTGATGTCCATCTACGAGAGGGGATGAGTGATCTACGTACCCTTGTAGATCGTACAGCAGAAGCGTTAGTGAACGCGGTTGATGTAGTGGATCTTCCTCACGTCCCTCGATCCGCCCCGCGAACAATCCCGCGATCAGTCCCACGATCTAGTACCGAACGGACGACACCTCCGCGTTCAGCACACGTACAGCTGGACGATGATCTCTGCCTTCTTGATCCAGCAAGAGAGACGGAGAGGTAGAAGAGTTCTCCGGCTGCGTGACGGCGCTCCGGAGGTTGGTGATGACCTTGTCTCAGCAGGGCTCCGCCCGAGCTCCACAGAAACGCGATCTAGAGGAAAACCCGTAGAGGTATGTGGTCGGGCTGCAGTGGAAAAGTCGTCTCAAATCAGCCCTAAAACCTCCGTATATATAGGTGGGAGGGAGGGGGCCTTGCCTTGGGGCTCAAGGAGCCCCAAGGGGGTTGGCCGAGTCCATGGGGGAAGGCTCCCCCCCCAAACCGAGTTGGACTTGGTTTGGTGGGTGGGAGTCCTTCCTTCCCTTCCCACCTTCTCTTTTTTTTTCTTTTCTCTTTGATTTTCTTTCCTAGGCGCATAGGGCCCTTTTGGGCTGCCCCACCAGCCCACTAAGGGCTGGTGCGCCACCCTCATGGCCTATGGGCTTCCCCGGGGTGGGTTGCCCCCCCCGGTGAACTCCCGGAACCCATTCGTCATTCCCGGTAACTCCGAAAACCTTCCGGTAATCAAATGAGGTGATCCTATATATCAATCTTCGTTTCCGGACCATTTCGGAAACCCTCGTGACGTCCGTGATCTCATCCGGGAAAGCAGTGGATCAAAAGGTATATCGCTCCATGATTGGATCCCTCCTTTACCTTTGTGCATCTAGACCGGATATTATGTTGAGTGTAGGGATATGTGCACGGTTTCAATCCGCACCAAAAGAAAGCCATTACATGGTTGTTAAGCGAATCTTTCGATATTTGGCTCATACCCAAACTTTGGCCTCTGGTATCCCAAAGGAGCAAACTTCAATCTAGTTGGCTATTCTGACTCAGATTGGGCAGGAGATTGTGTGCAGAGGAAGTCAACGTCTGGAGGATGCCAATTCCTTGGTCGCTCATTGGTAAGTTGGTCGTCTAAGAAGCAGAATTGCGTCTCCTTATCATCCACCAAAGCTGAGTATGTGGCAGCTGCAAGTTGTTGTGCACAATTTCTATGGATGAGGCAAACTTTAAAGGATTACGGTGTCACTTGTGACAAAGTGCGTCTTCTATGTGACAATCAAAGCGCTATCAAGATTTCCCTCAACCCAGTGCAACATAGCAAAACCAAACATATTGATATTCGTCATCACTTCATTCGTGAACATATCAAGGTAGGTGATATTGAGGTTCACTTCATCCACACTGAAGAGCAACTTGCATATATTTTCACTAAGCCTCTAGATGAAGCAAGGTTCCGGGAGTTAAGGCATGAGCTAAATATCATTGATTAAAGTAATGTGGATTGAAACTAGGCATGTTGCACCTCACTTCGCATTCCATTTTGGTCTAGATGTAGGCATGGACATAGGGGGAGTGTTGTTCTCTCAATGAACTGTCCCTCCCCTCATTATTCATAAATCAATCTAGTCTTTCACTTTAGCCATTGTCAAATGGCACTTGTGCTTCAAAGACGAGCATTGGTCATGAACCCAAGGATAAATCTTCGCGGTGTCATACCATTGTCTCAAACATAGGTGGCCTCGGCCACCGCCCCTCCCACCTTTCTTTTGTATAGAAGAAAGGATATACAATGACAAGTCGGTACATTTTTCTAGGTGTTATCTCGTTTTTACTTACTTGTCATTTGCCCAAGTTCTTCTCTTATCCTAGGCCGCGTTGTGACATTTGCAGCGGTACTACCGCCAGGGGTAGCGGTACTACCGCCAGGACCCCAGCGGTACTACTGCTAGGGGTAGCGGTACTACCGCCAGGACCCCAGCGGTACTACCGCCAGGATTCCCATCTAACACGACCGGCTAGGAAATTTTTAGGGCTGTCTCAAGGGGGAGCGGTACTTGTTGGGGAACGTCGCATGGGAAACAAAAATTTTCCTACGCGCACGAAGACCTATCATGGTGATGTCCATCTACGAGAGGGGATGAGTGATCTACGTACCCTTGTAGATCGTACAGCAGAAGCGTTAGTGAACGCGGCTGATGTAGTGGAACGTCCTCACGTCCCTCGATCCGCCCCGCGAACAATCCCGCGATCTAGTACCAAACGGACGGCACCTCCGCGTTCAGCACACGTACAGCTCAACGATGATCTCGGCCTTCTTGATCCAGCAAGAGAGACGGAGAGGTAGAAGATTTCTCCGGCAGCATGACGGCGCTCCGGAGGTTGGTGATGACCTTGTCTCAGCAGGGCTCCGCCCGAGCTCCGCAGAAATGTGATCTAGAGGAAAAACCGTGGAGGTATGTAATCGGGCTGCCGTGGAAAAGTCGTCTCAAATCAGCCCTAAAACCTCCGTATATATAGGTGGGAGGGAGGGGACCTTTCCTTGGGGCTCAAGGAGCCCCAAGGGGGTCGGCCGAGTCCAAGGGGGAAGGCTCCCCCCCAAACCGAGTTGGACTTGGTTTGGTGGGTGGGAGTCCTTCCTTCCCTTCCCACCTCCTCTTTTTTTTCTTTTCTCTTTGATTTTCTTTCCTAGGTGCATAGGGCCCTTTTGGGATGCCCCACCAGCCCACTAAGGGCTGGTGCGCCACCCTCATGGCCCATGGGCTTCCCCGGGGTGGGTTGCCCCCCCGGTGAACTCCCGGAACCCATTCGTCATTCCCGGTACATTCCCGGTAACTCCGAACACCTTCCGGTAATCAAATGAGGTCATCCTATATATCAATCTTCGTTTCCGGACCATTCCGGAAACTGTCGTGACGTCCGTGATCTCATCCGGGACTCCGAACAACATTCGATAACCAGCCATATAACTCAAATACGCATAAAACAACGTCGAACCTTAAGTGTGCAGACCCTGCGGGTTCGAGAACTATGTAGACATGACCCGAGAGACTCCTCGGTCAATATCCAATAGCGGGACCTGGATGCCCATATTGGATCCTACATATTCTACGAAGATCTTATCGTTTGAACCTGAGTGCCAAGGATTCATATAATCCCGTATGTCATTCCCTTTGTCCTTCGGTATGTTACTTGCCCGAGATTCGATCGTCTGTATCCGTATACCTATTTCAATCTCGTTTACCGGCAAGTCTCTTTACTCGTTCCGTAATACAAGATCCCGCAACTTACACTAAGTTACATTGCTTGCAAGGCTTGTGTGTGATGTTGTATTACCGAGTGGGCCCCGAGATACCTCTCCGTCACACGGAGTGACAAATCCCAGTCTTGATCCATACTAACTCAACTAACACCTTCGGAGATACCTGTAGAGCATCTTTATAGTCACCCAGTTACGTTGCGACGTTTGATACACACAAAGCATTCCTCCGGTGTCAGTGAGTTATATGATCTCATGGTCATAGGAATAAATACTTGACACGCAGAAAACAGTAGCAACAAAATGACACGATCAACATGCTACGTCTATTAGTTTGGGTCTAGTCCATCACGTGATTCTCCTAATGACGTGACCCAGTTATCAAGCAACAGCACCTTGTTCATAATCAGAAGACACTGACTATCTTTGATCAACTGGCTAGCCAACTAGAGGCTTGCTAGGGATGGTGTTTTGTCTATGTATCAACACATGTAAACGAGTCTTCATTCAATACAATTATAGGATGGATAATAAACGATTATCTTGATACAGGAATTATAATAATAACTATATTTATTATTGCCTCTAGGGCATAATTCCAACAGTACTACCGCCAGGGGGAGCGGTACTACCGCCAGGACCCCAGCGGTACTACCGCCAGTCAGCGGTACTACCGCTAGGTCCTCAGCGGTACTACCACTGGCCCGTACCTCTTGGGCTATATAAAGGAGGGGGAGCCCGTTTTTCTCAGGCTCTTTCTTCTTTCTCGCGGCTCCTCCCTCCCCTAGCCCGAAATCCCCCTGTTTTGATCTCGTTTCGTGGAGCTCCTTCTCTCCGTTGGATTGGAAGGGTTGCTCCACCTCTCCTTCCTCCTCCAAGGGCCATGAATCCCGGTAAAGCTCCTCCCCTTCTTCTATTTGGTTGATGTTCTTGTTCTAGGGTTAGGAGCATTGGGGGATTGGATCCATGTCTTTGATCTTGTGCCTTGTTCTTGGATGGCATGAAGGAGATATTTGAGGGGAGTGTAGGTCCTATGAATCGTTGCTGATTATTTTTCCATGTCCTAGGATTTACTTGTTTTAGATCTAGCACTTGAACTATGTTTGGATTAGATCTAAAACTTGCTCTCTCTTGCCTAGGCATGTACTTATTTTGGTGATTCCTGTGATCCTCATGTGAGTAGGGCTGGGGTGGAGTTCTTAGTGTTCATATACAGCCCATGCCCCTCGTAAAAATCGTGTAGCCCTATGCATGAGGTCTATTTTTATCTGTCAGATCTGAAAGTCAAACCCCAGCGGTACTACCGCTAGGACCCCCAGCGTTACTACCACCAGGGGTAGGGGTACTACCACCAGGACCCCCAGCGGTACTACCGCCAGGGGTAGCGGTACTACCGCCAGGAGGATTCACTGTGCATTCTTTTCATGTGCTTGGCAATGAGTGTTTATTTTATTTTCTGCTTTTTCTAGTTCATTGCCTTGACTCTTTTTGTCGCTTCTTTTCGCTGTGTATTTTGTGTCACAGGTAGTTCTCGCCGTTCGAACCCCCCACGGGACACGCAGTCAAAGCAGTTTCGCAACCAAGAAGCTCCTGAGGGGTCTGCCACCTCAGGTCAGCAACCCAAAAAGCAGTCCTTCAAGAAGACCGCGCACAAGGATAAGGGGATCAATGTCCGAACAATGCCCCCAAGGACTTTCTCCAGTTTCGCAATCAGAACCATTATCTCAAAGAGAAGGCTGTGATCAAGAATGTTGACCATGTTTGGGCAAAGGATCAGTGCAGGATCTACCGTGATATTGTCGCGCAGTTCAAGAAGAACTATGTCCCCGTTCAGTGGATTGACCTAGCTCATCTTCAGCGGAACCTGGACTATTTTGGTGATGCCCTCTCTCTGATTGACAAACTGGGCATCAAGGACATCATCACTTTCAAGACAGATTTTGACCCCACTGCTGTTGCTTAGTTCTATGTCACGGTCCACTTCTCTCCTGATGAAGAGCGCTCTATGGTGTGGATGACAGGGTCTCAGAAGATGATCGGTTCCTGGCGTGAATTCATGCAACTCCTCAAGGTTGACTTCCAGGGAGCTGACACTCCACTTGGGTTGCGTCCTCATGCTGCAACCCCCACCGATAGGCCCCCCGCAAAGGACAGATTGCAGAAACTCTATGTGAGGAAGGGTGTGCTCCCCAAACATCTGGACATCATGCATCAGATCCTTCGCAACACCCTCTTCCCTCGCATTGGTAACTTTGACGAGGTTCATGGCTCTTTGGCTGAGATGCTGCTACTTTGAGAGGAGGCTATGACTAAGGAGTCTGCCCCTCTTGATATTTCTGATGTGATGTTCATGGAGCTCTGGAACTGCATTATCATGCGTAAGGTTGCCATCTACGAGCCCTATCTGTTCGCTTATATTTGTCAGAAGTGGCAAGAAACTTTTCCAGAGGAGGTGCTCTATGCTCAGTCTGACTACATTGTGCACGACCCGATCAAGCTTCGCGTCAAGGAGAAATGGGCCAACCCATCAACTTCCTCTCAGCACATGGATACTGACACAGAGACTGCTGCTGACAGAGGAACCGCCTCTCAGTCCCGCCCTTCTGCCATGCCATCTTGGGCCATCAAACTACAGGATAAGATGACGACTCTATTCTGTATGCAGGCTAAGGGTTAGTACCAGACGCACATGGCTCAGAAGGAGAGCCGCCAGAGGCACAAGCGCGTTCTCAGGACTCTTGATGTGGACATCTCTAGCGGATCAGAGGACGATATCACTCCAGAGGTGTGACGCCCTCGATTTAATCGTACGCTAACCATACACGCAAATGCGTACGATCAAACCCAAGGACTCACGGGAAGATATCACAACACAACTCTAGACACAAATAAAATAACATCAGCTTCATATTACAAGCCAGGGGCCTCGAGGGCTAGAATACGAAAGCTCGATAAACACACGAGTCAGCGGAAGCAACAAATATCTGAGTACAGACATAAAACATGCGGTGCCTTAGAGAAGGCTAGCACAAAAGATACAACGATCGAACGAGGCGAGGCCTCCTGCCTGGGAACCTCCTAACTACTCCTGATCATCAGCGGCCTCCACGTAGTAGTAGGCACCGTCGGGGTAGCAGTCGTCGCTGGCGGGGACCTCCATCTCCTGGGCTCCATCATCTGGTCGCAGCAAACGGATCAAGGGGACAAGGGGGGAGCAAAGCAGCGGTGAGTACTCATCCAAAGTACTCGCAAGTCTTACATGAGGACTATTCTAATTATGCATCAGTATCAAAGAAGGGGGGTTATATGTGGACTGACTGCAGCAATGCGAGAATAGAGAGAGAAAGGCCTAGTCCTATCGAAGACTAGCATCTTCAGGGTCTTGCAGCAATAGACGAGAGTAGAACAGGGGGGTTGAAACATTAATAGTCATATTGTTGCAGCAATATTAAAGTGAGGTCACGCCTAAGGATCCTCCCTCGACTCCCTGCGAGGAAGCAATCCCGAGGCAAACTAATTCCAGTTAAGTAACAATTGTAGTTGTAAAAAATCGGGGCACAACTCCAAGTCGTCCTGTAACCGTGGACACGGCTATCCGAATAGTTAATTTTCATCCCTGTAGGGGTGCACCACATGTCCCGTCACGCTCGATAACACTCTGGCCGGACATACTTTTCTGGGTCCTGCCCGGCCTCGGAATATCGACACGTCGCAGCCCCACCTAAGACTAATCAGAGAGGCCAGCCCGCCGGTCTAAATCCTAAGCACAAAGGGTTCATGGGCCCAGTTCCCCTTCACGCCCCTGCACGTGGCGTGGGCGGCCGACGTCAGTCCTAGCATCCCTTAATCACAAGCGCGATGCATCTCGGGACCACTCGGACGCGCGCCGCTACATTGCTGGCATCTGAAAAGCTTCGGCTGATACCGCGACGCCGAGTACCCATAATTCTTCCCGCGTAGCCGGTTAGTGCGAAAAGGTCTCCGACCAACCCAGACCAAATACCCAAATCCATTAACATTTTAATTAGGCCAACAACACAATCTCACGGGAATCCACCCGTCTTACAACTAATCACCAAAGATCCCAGTAACATGGTCGAGTAACTGTGTGGTTGTAACATCGGGGGGATCCGAGGTATCACCCGCGTTCGATTCCGAACGATGTACGCGTCAAGGTGGGCTTAGAGGAATCACCCTCGGGGGGTCCCACACATGCGGGGTGGCACGACAGAGGCGTCATCGGGAATGGTGAAAGAGGAATCACCCTCGATAACCACGACCGACTAGCTATACTACAGAGATATCATCAGGAGTACTTAGTGAGGTGTTACCCTCGGTACCCGATAGTATCTCTGTAGCTCGTACAACGAAGGGGGTGAACGTGCTGTGTCGGGTCTGGCTCGTCGATCAGAGATCGAGATTTGAAAACAAGCGGGGCAACTGAACTACGGGGTCAGAGGGGATGACTGCTCCACCTATACTAAGCAGGTTAAAGGTACATGACTGAAAATAGCAGTTCATCAAAAATAGGCTATGCATCAGATATAGGAGCTAACTACAACAGTAGCAAAATACTAATACAAGCAGTAGGAAGAAAGACATAGGTGATATAGGAATGATCAAGGGGGGGGGGTTGCTTGCCTTGCTGCTCTGCGGCAAAGGACTGATCGGCAGGGTCGTAGATGTACCCGGCAGCAGCGTCAGTCTCGGGGTCTACCGGTAAGAAGAGGGGGAAGAAACAATAAATAATAGCAATGGTGCAACACAAAGCATGACATGGCAAGATGCAGGCTAGACATGAGCTAACGCAGCAACATCCGTCATAGACGGGTCGGAAGAATATGTGACGATATTTTCCGGGTCTCGGGCTACTACCGGTTATACGAGAAACGATGGAAAAGTTCCACGTTTGCTATGCTAGGGACGCGTGACAGACGAATGGACCGTGTATCCGGGTTCGTCTCGTTTTGCTGATCAACTTTCATGTTGAAAATATTTTGATCTGACTTACGGATTATTTAATATTAATTTTCAAAGTTTTATTCAATAATTAGGAATTAAAAACAGATTTATTTATTTTAATAAAATCCTATTATGACATCATCACGATGTCATGCTGACATCAGCAGTTGACTCGTCAACTAACCAGCGGGTCCCGAACGTCATAGACACAAGTTTTTATTTAACTAAATTATTATTAATCAAGATTAATTAGTGGGATGGGACCCACATGTCATACTGTTTAGAATATTTTAATTACCTTAATTAACAGACTCCTCAATTAAAGGAATTACTTAATTAATTAATATATCTATTTATTTATTTATTTAATATATAAGAAAAATATTTTTAATTATTATTTTTAATTTCATTTTCAGGGGGGGTGCGGGCCCCGCATGTCATAGAGACAGTGAGCATCACAATCACTAAACGCACACACACAGACCGTATACCACGTTTTTTTATACACACATCTTAACACATATACATACTCAATTCCATATACATACATACATACGGATACATACATACGCAATACATATATTTCTTTTTCTTTCTATCAAAACTCTCATCTTCCTCTCTCTGTTAACAAATATAACAGAGAGTCTCTTTGCTAACTCCTTCAACATAGAAGAACATAAACTTCAATCCCTCCTACCGGTCACTACCGTCGACGGATCGGGGTCCCGTTTGCCGGAACGGAACCGGGACGAAAAACGGAAGGAGAGGGTGGGAGGAGCCCGTAAAAGGGCTCACCGGCGTTGATGAGACGGCCCGGTGAAGCCGGAGTTCGCGGGAAAGGCGGGGTTGACGGCGATGATGACGCGGTGGTGGTGATGCCGGTGAGGACGGTCGGTCGTGCCGGCGAGGGGGAGCCGGCCGGATCCGGCGAGGCGAAGATGCCTCCCTGCCCGGTCCCTCCTGGACCGAGCGGGAGGAAGGCCGACGGGGGTGGGGTTGGGGCCGAGAGGGGTGGTGGTCGCCGGGATGGGGGTGTCGGCCGACGAGGTGGTCCGGCCAGATCTGGTGGGGGCCGAGTGGGGAGAGGAGAGGGAGGCCGGCGGTGGAGGCGAGGTGAGTGGGGAGGGGCTCGCCGGCGGGAGGAGGAGGCCGACGGGGGGGGGGGGGGGGCTGGTGCTCGAGGTGGGAGGGGGGCTCGGGTGGGAGTGGGGAGAGCCTGGGGTGGGAGAGGGAGTTACGGGAGAGAGAGGAGTCTCTCATGAGGAGGGTGGGTACGAGAGGTGGGGGGGCTGTGTCGTGGGGGGGGGGGGTGGAAGACGAGAGAGGTGGGAGGTGGGGCCAGCGGGAGGGGTGCTGGCGGCGGTGTGGGAGGCGAGCGGGAGGGAGGCGAGCGAGGCAGGGGGTCGCTAGGGTTTCCCTGTGCGGGGGGGGGGGGGGTTGTGGCCTGGCCGGCTGGGCCTCTAGGCCCAGTTGGGCCAGGTAGGTGGGGGGGGGTTTCCCCCTTTTCTTTTTCTTCTTTTTTTTGTTGTTTTGTTTTGTTTTGTTTTATTTTGCTTTTCCTCTTCTATTATTTCTTTCTTTCAAATTTCTTTTCTTTCTTTTATCATTTATTTTACTATTTGATTTTTCTTTTTAATACTTTCTTTTTATATATATATTATTTTGATATTTAACATGAATTTATAAAATACTTTTCTTTTCTTTTCAAAATTTTGGATCCGGACAGACTCGAATCAACGCGGGTCTGAGATGGGAATTCGATGACGTGGCATCATTAGCGGGTGATCACTGTAGCTTAATTACAATAATTACTGTTGCAAAAGTCGAGGATGTCACAAGAGGCTACTTGGATGCAGGCTCAAGGTTACCAGTGGTCTGGCGATGAGGAGGAAGAGGAGGAGCAGGATGGTCAGGAGGGTACCGACGAGTCTGGCGATGCTGAGGATGAGGAGTAACTACCTGTGGCGTTAGGTGTGCCCCTTTTTGGTGTCTTGTGCCAAAGGGGGAGAGACTCTAGGAGCTGGATTTGCTTTCATAATCGAACTTTGCTTTGCTTGCTTTCTTTCGTGGTTTGCTTCGAACTTGGTTTGCTTCTAGTTTGCTATCGTTTGTGAGACATGAACTTATGTGAGATTTATTTCCATCATATGCTGTGAGTCATATGCCCCGTATTGTCATATATCTCTATCTTTTTGTTCTCATATTATTCTCTGCACAAATCCGGTATTGTCATCAATCCACCAAAAAGGGGGAGATTGTTGGGGCATAGTTTATGCCCAAGTAATTTTGGTGATTGATGACAGTACCGTAAAGGACTAACCGTGTGTGTTAAGGTTTCAGATAACACACGTCAACGGCACAAGACGACTCGTCTCCTCATTCATGGAACGGAAGCACGGCGCTCTCTACGATTCTCTTTATTTGAGTCATAGGAAAGCCGTACTATTAAGAGGGGATCCGTAGTGGAAAGGTTTGGGTGAAATCTATCTTTGCACGCGCACACTTCACATATTCTCCCTTACCTTCTTCATTGGAGCGACCCCCGCCACTGTGTTTCTTTCCTCCTTGCAAATTGGCCCTAGCCGTAGTACCGCTGGAATGCTAGCGGTAGTACCGCTGGCTGGCGGTAGTACCGCCCCTGGTCAGCGGTAGTACCGCTCCAGGAGCTTAGTACCACCTGCCTAGCGGTAGTTCGTGGATAGACCTTTTTGCGAAGACTTTCTTGGCGGTGGTAGTGCTTTTTGCACTACCAGGGGCCCAGCGGTAGTACCGCTGGGGCCAACGGTAGTATTGCTGGAGTTCCAGCGGTAGTACTGCTGCATCCAGCGGTAGTACCGCTAGGCGACGGTAGTACCGCCCCTGGTCAGCGGTAGTACCGCTGGAGCTCGGGCAAAGAGTGGGAAAACGGTCTGATTTCCCCCCCCCCCACTATATAAAGGGTTCTTCTAGCTGTGGAACCTTATCTCTTACCCTCTCAAGCTCCATTGTTGCTCCCTAAGCTCAAAAGTGCCCGATCTCTCTCCCAAGTCAATCAAACTTGTTGATTCTTTAGGGATTGGTTGAGAAGGCCTAGATCCACACTTCCACCAAGAGAAAAGATGATTCCCCCACCAATCCCTTGCGGATCTTGTTACTCTTGGGTGTTTGAGCATCCTAGACGGTTGAGGTCACCTCGAAGCCATATTCCATTGTGGTGAAGCTTCGTGGTCTAGTTGGGAGCCTCCAAGCTTTGTGTGGAGTTGCCCCAACCTTGTTTGTAAAGGTTCGGTCGCCGCCTTCAAGGGAACCTATAGTGGAATCACGGTACCTTGCATCGTGCGAGGGCGTGAGCAGAATACGGTGGCCTTAGTGGCTTTTTGGGGAGCATTGTGCCTCCACACCGCTCCAACGGAGACGTACTTCCTGTCAAAGGGAAGGAACTTCGGTAACACATCCTCGTCTCCATCGGTTCCACTTGTGGTTATCTCTATCCTTTACTTTGTATTTGCTTATGCTTGTGACTATATCTTACTTGTCTTAATAGCTCTCGTTGTTAGCTTCCTTAGGGTTCACCACATTGTCGTATTATTTGTGAACCCGTATGTTGTTTACCTTAACTTGCTAAGATTAATTAAAAAGTGGTCGTTGTCTATTCACCGCCCCCCCTCCTCTAGCCAACCATATCGATCCTTTCAGGTGGTTCCTCAATGTAAGCACTGGGAACAATAGGATCATTATAAGCGATGACTTTCTCTTCAACTGGATTGGGTTTAACTACATTGACTTCTAAGGGAGGATGATATTTAAACCACTTCTCTTTAGGGAGATCAATGTGAGCAGCAAATGATTCACACAATGAAGCTACTATCTCAGAGTCAAGTCCATACTTAGCGCTAAAATAACAAAAAGTATTTGTTTCAACAAAGGATTTAACACAATCAAACTTGAAATTCATACCTGGCTCCTTACCTTCATCAAACTCCCAATCTTCAGAGTTGCATTTAATTCTTTCCAATAAATTCCATCTGAAGTCAATATCTCTCTTCATAAAGAACCGGTACAAGAAGTGTCAAACATGGTGCGATCATCATGAGAAAGCCGAGCATAGAAGTTCTGGATGATAATTTCTCTCGAGAGATCATGGTTGGGGCATGAATATAACATTGATTTAAGCCTCCCCCAAGCTTGAGAGATGCTTTCTCTGTCACGAGGTGCATAGGATAAAACTTTTGATGAAATTCCAATTTCAACCGGTTGTAGTTCCATGATCCAGTATCATCACATAGCATATACCATGTCAGTGCTTTATCCCTCAAAGATAAGGGAAATACTTTCTTCTTGACCTCATCCTCGGGCAAACCTGCAAGCTTAAATGAAGCACAAACTTCATCTACATAGATTAGATGCAAGTCGGGATGTGATGTTCCATCTCCTTTAAAAGGATTAGCGAGCAGTTTCTCAAGCATACCCGAAGGAAATTCATAGCAAATATTTTCTGTAGGTGCAGCAGGTTGAGGAGAAACTCCTTGTGCTTTCGATCGAGGTGAAGATTCCCCGAACAAGCTCCTCGAAGGATTAGTTTCCATAGTGACAAGTGCCAATAAATTTCAGCACACTATATAAATGTTTCCTTACCAAATTCCACTTACCAAAGGAGCTTCACTCCCCGGCAACAACGGAAGAAAAGAGTCTTGATGACCCAAAAGTGTAGGGGATCTATCGTAGTCCTCTCGAGAAGTAAGAGTGTCGAACCCAACGAGGAGTAGAAGGATCTGACAAGTGGTTTTCAGCAAGATATTCTCTGCAAGCACTGAAATTATCGGTAACAGGTAGTTGTGAGGTAAGATGATTCTTAGCAAGTAGCAAGAGACAATAGTAACAACGGTGAAGCAAAGTGGCCCAATCCCTTTTGTAGCAAGGGACAATCCTGGACAAACTCTTATAGGAGGTAAAGCGCTCCCGAGGACACACAGGAATTTCTGTCAAGCTAGTTTTCATCATGTTCATATGATTCGCGTTCGCTACTTTGTGTTGGGGAACGTTGCATGGGAAACAAAAATTTTCCTACGCACACGAAGACCTATCATGGTGATGTCCATCTACGAGAGGCGATTTCCGATCTACGTACCCTTGTAGATCGCACAGCAGAAGCGTTAGTGAACGCGGTTCATGTAGTGGAACGTCCTCACGTCCCTCGATCCGCCCCGCGAACCATCCCACGAACCGTCCCGCGATCTGTCCCACGATCCGCTCCGATCTAGTGCCGAACGGACGGCACCTCCGCATTCAACACATGTACAGCTCACCGATGATCTCGGCCTTCTTGATCCAGCAAGAGAGACGGAGAGGTAGATGAGTTCTCCGGCAGCGTGACGGCGCTCCGGAGGTTGGTGGTGATCTAATCTCAGCAGGGCTCCGCCCGAGCTCCGCAGAAACGCGATCTAGAGGTAAAACCGTGGACGTATGTTGTCGGGCTGCCGTGGCAAAAGTTGTCTCAAATCAGCCCTAAAACCCCACTATATATAGGAGGGAGGGAGGGGAGGAGGCAGCCTCAAAACCTAAAGGTTTGGCCGAAATTGGAGGTGGAGGAGTCCTACTCCAATCCTACTTGGAGTAGGATTCCACCTTCCCACTTGGAAACTCTTTCCACCTTGTGTTTTTTCCTTCTCAAACCTTATGGGCCTTAGTGGGAACTTATTCCAGCCCACTAGGGGCTGGTTTATCTCTTCCCATAGCCCATGAGACCCCTTGGGGCGTGAAACCCCTCCTGATGGTCCCCGGCACCCCTCCCGGCACTCCCAGTACACTACCGATGAGCCCGAAACTTTTCCGGTAATGCACGAAAACCTTCCGGTAACCAAATGAGGTCATCCTATATATCAATCTTCGTTTACGGACCATTCCGAAAACCCTCGTGACATCCGTGATCTCATCCGGGACTCTGAACAACATTCGGTAACCAACCATATAACTCAAATACGCATAAAACAACGTCGAACCTTAAGTGTGCAGACCCTGCGGGTTCGAGAACTATGTAGACATGACCGGAGAGACTCCTCGGTCAATATCCAATAGCGGGACCTGGATGCCCATATTGGATCCTACATATTCTATGAAGATCTTATCATTTGAACCTCAGTGCCAAGGATTCATATAATCCCGTATGTCATTCCCTTTGTCCTTCGGTATGTTACTTGCCTGAGATTCGATCGTCAGTATCCGCATACCTATTTCAATCTCGTTTACTGGCAAAGTCTCTTTACTAGTTCCGTAATACAACATCCCGCAACTTACACTAAGTCACATTGCTTGCAAGGCTTGTGTGTGATGTTGTATTACCGAGTGGGCCCCGAGATACCTCTCCGTCATACGGAGTGACAAATCCCACTCTTGATCCATACTAACTCAACGAACACCTTCGGAGATACCTGTAGAGCATCTTTATAATCACCCAGTTACGTTGCGACGTTTGATACACATAAATCATTCCTCCGGTGTCAGTGAGTTATATGATCTCATAGTCATAGGAACAAATACTTGACACGCAGAAAACAGTAGCAACAAAATGACACGATCAACATGCTACGTCTATTAGTTTGGGTCTAGTCCATCACATGATTCTCCTAATGATGTGATATCGTTATCAAGTGACAACACTTGCCTATGGTCAGGAAACCTTGACCATCTTTGATCAACCAGCTAGTCAACTAGAGGCTTACTAGGGATAGTGTTTTGTCTATGTATCCACACATGCACTGTGTTTCCAATCAATACAATTATAGCATGGATAATAAATGATTATCATGAACAAAGAAATATAGTAATAACTAATTTATTATTGCCTCTAGGGCATATTTCCAACAGTCTCCCACTTGCACTAGAGTCAATAATCTAGTTCACATCACCATGTGATTCCAACGAATCCAACACCCATATAGTTATGGGGTCTGATCACGTCTTACAAGTGCGAGAGGTTTTAGTCAATGGTTCTGAAACTTTCATATCCGTGTGTTCTTTACAAATCTTTATGTCATCTTATAGATGCTGCTACTATGTGCTATTCGGAAATACTCCAAATATCTACTCTACTATACGAATCCGTTTCACTACTCATAGTTATTCGGATTAGTGTCAAAGCTTGCATCGACGTAACCCTTTATGACGAACTTTTTAACCACCTCCATAATCGAGAAAAATTCTTAGTCCATCAGTTACTAAGGATAAATTTTGACCGCTGCGAGTGATTCAATCATGGATCACTCTCTGTACCTCTCAACAGACTTTGAGTCAAGGCACACATCAGGTGCGGTACCCAGCATGGCATACTTCAGATTCTACGGCCAAGGCATAGAAGACGACCTTCGTCTATTCTCTTTATTCTGCCGGGGTCGGGTGTTGAGTCTTACTCAAATTCACACCTTACAATGCAACCAAGAACTCCTTCTTTGCTGATCTATTTTGAACTCCTTCAAAAACTTGTCAAGGCATGCATCTTGTTGAAACTTCTATCAAGCGCTTTCGATCTATCTCCATAGATCTTTGATGCTCAACGTTCAAGTAGCGCAATCCAGGTATTCCTTTGAAAAATCCTTTCAAACAACCTTGTATGCTTTACAGAAATTCTACATTACTTCTGATCCACAATATGTCAACCACATATACTTATCAGAAATTCTATAGTGCTCCCACTCACTTCTTTGGAAATACAAGTTTCTCATAAACCTTGTACAAACCCAAAATCTTTGATCATCTCATCAAAGTGTATATTCCAACTCCGAGATGCTTGCACCAGTCCATTGAAGGATCGCTGGAGCTTGCATACTTGCTAGTATCTTTAGGATCGACAAAACCTCCTGGTTGTATCACGTACAATGTTTGATCAAGGAAACCGTCGAGGAAACAATGTTTTGACATCCTATGTGCAATATTTCATAAATAATGCATCAACTACTAACATAATTCTAACAGACTTTTAGCATCGCTACGAGTGAGAAAGTCTCATCATAGTCAACTGTTTGATCTTGTCGGAAACATCTTTGCGACAAGTCGAGCTTTTCTTAATAGTGACTTATCACCATCATCGTTTGTCTTCCTTTTAAAGATCCATCTTTACTCAATAGTCCTATGACTATCAAGTAGTTCTTCCAAAGTCTACACTTTGTTTTCATACATGGATCCTCTCTCGGATTTCATGGCTTCCAGCCATTTGTCGGAATCCGGGCCCACCATTGCTTTCTCCATAACTCGTAGGTTCACTGTTGCTCAACAACATGACCTCCAAGACAGGGTTATCATACCATTCTGCAGTAGTACGCGACCTTGTCAACCTACGAGGCTTGTAGTTACTTGATCTGATGCTCGATGATCACCATCATCAGCTTTCACTTCAATTGGTGTAGGCGCCACAGGAACAACTTCCTGCGCCCTGCTACACACTGGTTGAAGTGATGGTTCAATAACCTCATCAAGTTCTACCACCCTCCCACTCAATTCTTTCGAGAGAAACCTTTCCTCGAGAAAGGATCCATTTCTAGAAACAAACACTTTGCTTTCGGATCTGAGATAGGAGATGTACCCAACTGTTTTGGATATCCTATGAAGATGCATTTATCCGCTTTGGGTTCGAGCTTATCAGACTGAAATTTTTTCACATAAGTGTCGAAGCCCCAAACTTTCAAGATACTACAGTTTAGATTTCTCTAAACCTCAGTCTATACTGTGTCATCTCAACGGAAATACACGGTGCCCTATTTAAAGTGAATGCGGTTGTCTCTAATGCATAACCCATAAAAAGATAGTGGTAATTCGATAAGAGACATCATAGCATGCACCATACAAAATAGTGTGTGGCTATGACGTCCGGACACATCATCACACTATGTTGTTCCAGGTGGCATGAACTGCGAAACAATTTCCACATTGTCTTAACTGCGTACTAAAGCTCGTAACTTAGATATTCATTTCTATGATCATCTCGTAGACCGTTTATCCTTTTGTTACGACGAACTTCACTCCGAAACAGAATTGAACTTTTCAATATTTCGGACTTGTGATTCATTAAGTAAATACTCTTGTATCTACTCAAATCGTCATTGAAGTAAGAACATAATGATATCCACTACGTGCCTCAGCACCCATTGGACTGCATACATCAAAATGTATCACTTCCAACAAGTTACTATCTTGTTTCATCTCAATGAAAATAAGGCCTTGCTCATGTGGTATGATTTGCATGTCACTAGTGATTCAGAATCAAGTGAGTATAAAGATACATCAGCATGGAGCCTCTTCATGCAATTTATACCAACATGACTCAAGCGGCAGTGCCACAAGTAAGTGGTACTATCATCATTACCTCGTATCTTTTGGCACCAATATCATGAACATGTGTGACACTACGATCGAGATTCAGTAAACCATTGAAGGTGATTATTCAAGCTAATAGAGTAACCATTATTCTACTTAAATGTATAATCGTATTGCAATAAACACGATCCAATCATGTTCATGCTTAACGCAAGCACCAAATAACAATTATTTAGGTTTAGCACCAATCCCGATGGTAGAGGGAGCGTGCGACGTTTGATCATATCAACCTTGGAAACACTTCCAACACGTATCGTCACCTCGCCTTTAGCTAGTCTCCGTTTATGCCGTAGCTTTCATTTCGTGTTACTAATCACTTAGCAACCGAACCGGTATCCAATACCCTCGTCCTACTAGGAGTACTAGTAAAGTACACATCAACATCATGTATATCAAATATACTTCTTTCGACTTTTGCCAACCTTCTTATCTACCAAGTATCTAGAGTTGCTCCGCCTCAGTGACCGTTCCCCTCATAACAGAAGCACTTAGTCCCGGGCTTGGGTTTAATATGGGGTCTCTTCATTAATGCAGCAACTGCTTTGCTGTTTCACGAAGTATCCCTTCTAGCCCTTGCCTTTCTCAAAACTTAGTGGTTTTACTAACCATCAACTATTGATGCTCCTTCTTGATTTCTACTCTCGAAGTGTCAAACATCGCGAATCGCTCAAGGATCATTGTATCTATCCTTGATATGTTATAGTTCATCACGAAGCTCTCACAGCTTGGTGGCAGTGACTTTGGAGAACCATCACTATCTTATCTGGAAGATCAACTCCCACTTGATTTAAGCGATTGTCGTACTCAGATAATTTGAGCACACGCTCAACGATTGAGCTTTTCTCCTTTACTTCATGGACAAAGAATCTTGTCGGAGGTCTCATACCTCTTAACAAGGGCACAAGCATGAAATCATAATTTCATCTCTTTAGAACATCTCTCATGTTCCGTGACATTTCAAAGCGTCTTCAGCGCCTTGCTTCTAAGCCATTAAGTATTTTGTACTGAACTATCGTGTAGTCATCAGAAACGTGTATGTCGGATGTTCACAACATCTACAGACGACGCTCGAGGTGCAGCACACCGAGTGGTGCATTTAGGACATAAGCCTTCTGCGCAGCAACGAGGACAATCCTCGGTTTTACAAACTCAGTCTGCAAAGTTTGCTACTATCAACTTTCAACTAAATTTTCTCTAGGAACATATAAAAAACAGTAGAGCTATAGCGCAAGCTACATCGTAATTCGCAAAGACCATTAGACTATGTTCATGACAATTAGTTCAATTAATCATATTACTTAAGAACTCCCACTCAAAAAGTACATCTCTCTAGTCATTTGAGTGGTACATGATCCAAATCCACTATCTCAAGTCCGATCATCACGTGAGTCGAGAATAGTTTCAGTGGTAAGCATCTCTATGCTAATCATATCAACTATACGATTCATGCTCGACCTTTTGGTCTCATGTGTTCCGAGGCCATGTCTGCACATGCTAGGCTCGTCAAGCTTAACCCGAGTGTTCCGCGTGTGCAACTGTTTTGCACCCGTTGTATGTGAACGTTGAGTCTATCACACCCGATCATCACGTGGTGTCTCAAAACGAAGAACTGTCGCAACGGTGCACAGTCGGGGAGAACACAATTTCGTCTTGAAATTTTAGTGAGAGATCACCTCATAATGCTACCGTCGTTCTAAGCAAGATAAGGTGCATAAAGGATTAACATCACATGCAATTCATAAGTGACATGATATGGCCATCATCATGTGCTTCTTGATCTCCATCAACAAAGCACCGGCACGATCTTCTTGTCACGGGCGTCACACCATGATCTCCATCATCATGATCTCCATCAACGTGTCGCCATCGGGGTTGTCGTGCTACTCATGCTATTACTACTAAAGCTACGTCCTAGCAATATAGTAAACGCATCTGCAAGCACAAACGTTAGTTTAAAGACAACCCTATGGCTCCTGCTAGTTGCCGTACCATCGACGTGCAAGTCGATATTAACTATTACAACATGATCATCTCATACATCCAATATATCACATCACATCGTTGGCCATATCATATCACAAGCATACCCTGCAAAAACAAGTTAGACATCCTCTAATTGTTGTTGCATGTTTTACGTGGTGACCATGGGTATCTAGTAGCATTGCATCTTACTTACGCAAACACCATAACGGAGATATATGAATTGCTACTTAACCTCATCCAAGGACCTCCTCGGTCAAATCCGATTCAACTAAAGTTGGAGAAACCGACACTCGCCGGTCATCTTTGAGCAACGGAGTTACTCGTAGCGATGAAACCAGTCTCTCGTAAGAGTACGAGTAATGTCGGTCCGAGCCGCTTTGATCCAACAATACCGCGGAATCAAGAAAAGATTAAGGAGGGTAGCAAAACACACATCACCGCCCACAAAAACTTTTGTGTTCTACTCGAGATTACATCTACGCATGAACCTAGCTCATGATGCCACTGTTGGGGAACGTCGCGTGGGAAACAAAAATTTTCCTACGTGCACGAAGACCTATCATGGTGATGTCCATCTACGAGAGGGAATTTCCGATCTACGTACCCTTGTAGATCGCACAACAGAAGCGTTAGTGAACGCGGTTGATGTAGTTGAACTTCCTCACGTCCCTCGATCCCCCCCCCCCCCGCGAACCATCCCACGAACCGTCCCGCGATCCGTCCCACTAACCGCTCCGATCTAGTGCCGAACGGACGGCACCTCCGCGTTCAGCACACGTACAGCTCGACAATGATCTCGGCCTTCTTGATCCAGCAAGAGAGACGGAGAGGTAGATGAGTTCTCCGGCAGCGTGACGGTGCTCCGGAGGTTGGTGGTGATCTAATCTCAGCAGGGCTCCGCCCGAGCTCCGCAGAAACGCGATCTGGAGGTAAAACCGTGGAGGTATGTGGTCGGGCTGCCGTGGCAAAAGTTGTCTCAAATCAGCCCTAAAACCCCAGTATATATCGGAGGGAGGGAGGGGAGGAGGCAGCCTCAAAACCTAAAGGTTTGGCCGAAATTGGAGGTGGAGGAGTCCTTCTCCAATCCTACTTGGAGTAGGATTCCACCTTCCCACTTGGAAACTCTTTCCACCTTGTGTTTCTTCCTTCTCAAACCTTATGGGCCTTAGTGGGAACTTATTCCAGCCCACTAGGGGATGGTTTATCTCTTCCCATAGCCCATGAGACCCCTTGGGGCGTGACACCCCTCCCGGCACTCCCAGTACACTACCGATGAGCCCGAAACTTTTCCGGTAATGCACGAAAACCTTCCGGTAACCAAATGAGGTCATCTTATATATCAATCTTTGTTTACGGACCATTCCGGAAACCCTCGTGACGTCCGTGATCTCATCCGGGACTCCGAACAACATTCGGTAACCAACCATATAACTCAAATACGCATAAATCAACGTCGAACCTTAAGTGTGCAGACCCTGCGGGTTCGAGAACTATGTAGACATGACCCGAGAGACTCCTCGGTCAATATCCAATAGCGGGACCTGGATTCCCATATTGGATCCTACATATTCTACGAAGATCTTATCATTTGAACCTCAGTGCCAAGGATTCATATAATCCCGTATGTCATTCCCTTTGTCCTTCGGTATGTTACTTGCCTGAGATTCGATCGTCAGTATCCGCATACCTATTTCAATCTCGTTTACCGGCAAGTCTCTTTACTCGTTCCATAATACAAGATCCCGCAACTTACACTAAGTCACATTGCTTGCAAGGCTTGTGTGTGATGTTGTATTACCGAGTGGGCCCCGAGATACCTCTCCGTCATACGGAGTGACAAATTCCAGTCTTGATCCATACTAACTCAACGAACACCTTCGGAGATACCTGTAGAGCATCTTTATAATCACCCAGTTACGTTGCGACGTTTGATACACACAAAGCATTCCTCCGGTGTCAGTGAGTTCTATGATCTCATGGTCATAGGAACAAATACTTGACACGCAGAAAACAGTAGCAACAAAATGACACGATCAACATGCTACGTCTATTAGTTTGGGTCTAGTCCATCACATGATTCTCCTAATGATGTGATCCCGTTATCAAGTGACAACACTTGCCTATGGTCAGGAAACCTTGACCATCTTTGATCAACGAGCTAGTCAACTAGAGGCTTACTAGGGACAGTGTTTTGTCTATGTATCCACACATGCACTGTGTTTCCAATCAATACAATTATAGCATGGATAATAAACGACTATCATGAGCAAAGAAATATAATAATAACTAATTTATTATTGCCTCTAGGGCATATTTCCAACACTTTGATAGTTTGATATGTGGGTGGACCGGTGCTTGGGTGCTGCCCTTACTTGGAAAACCATCCCACCTATGATTAACCCCTCTTGCAAGCATCCGCAACTACGAAAGAAGAATTAAGACACAGTCTAATCATAGCATTAAACTAGTGGATCCAAATCAGCCCCTTACGAAGCAACGCATAAACTAGGGTTTAAGCTTTTGCCACTCTAGCAACCCATCATCTACTTAGTACTTCCCAATGCCTTCCTATTGGCCCAAATAATGGTGAAGTGTTATGTAGTGGACGTTCACATAACACCACTAGAGGAAAAACAACATACAACGCATCAAAATATCAAACGAATACCAAATTCACATGACTACTTATAGCATGACTTATCTCGTGTCCTCAGGAACAAAAGTAACTACTCACAAAGCATAATTATGTTCATGACCAGAGAGGTATTGAATAGCATCAAGGATCTGAACATATAATCTTCCACCGAATAATCCAACTAGCATCAACTACAAATAGTAATCAATACTAATAGCAACCTTACAAGTACCAATCGGAGTAGCCAGACGGAGATTGGTTACAAGAGATGAACTAGGGTTTGGAGATGAGATGGTGCTGATGAAGATGTTGATGGTGATGAGTCCCCTCCGATGAGAGGAGTGTTGGTGATAACGATGGTGACGATTTCCCCCTCCGGGAGGGAAGTTTCCCCTGCAGGACGACCCTGCCGGAGCTCTAGATTGGTTCTGCTCAAGTTCCGCCTCGTGGCGGCGGCGATTCCTCCCGGAAGCCTCCTCTTGATTTTTTCTGGAACGAAACCCTCCTTATAGCAAAAGAGGGGGGCCAGAGGGCCAACAGGGAGCCCACAAGCCCCCTAGGCGTGGCCAGGGGGGTAGGCCGCGCCTAGCACGCGTGTGGCCTCCTGCTGGCTCCCCTCTGGTACTTCTTCGGCCCAGTATTTTTTATGAATTCCAAAATAAATCCTCGTTGATTTTCACGGCTTTTGGAGTTGCGCAGAATAGGTATCTCAAACTTGCTCCTTTTTCAGGCCAGAATTCCAGCTGCCAGCATTCTCCCTCTTCATGTAAACCTTGCAAAATAAGAGGGAAAAGGCATAAGTATTGTACCGTGAAGTGTAATAACAGCCCATAAAGCGATAAATATCAACATAAAATCATGATGGAAAATGGACGTATCACTGGGCACCCCCGTGGCCGCGCCTACCAGGCTTGTGGGGCCCACATGTCCCCCCTCCACTTATTCCAGCTCCCATCTCCTTCTCCTACCTCCAGAAAAATTCATTCTACAGCTCAAACCCGTGTTCTTGCTCTTCTTGCTGCGATTTTCGATTTCTTTGTGCAAATCCCCATTCACCAAACTGTTTTGGGGAAATTGCTCCTTGGTATGTGACTCCTCCATTGGTCCAATTAGTTTTTGCTCTAGTGCCTTATTCGTTGCGTATTTTTGCTGCCTTGGTGACCCTGTTTTTGAGCTTTGCATGCTAATTTTATCTGGTCCCAAGTAGTTTTGATGCGTGATATGCCCTCTAGGCACTTGTCAGAGTAGTTGCTATGTGTTTCTTTGAGCCTTGTTCATTTTTCCTTAGAGTCACTAAAAATTTCAGAAAAGGAAGATGTTCAGGAGAAACTATCATGGTGGTTCCTCAAGCAAGAGGGGTCCCCGTCTCGCGATTCGGGAACCCGATCCTTACCAACCGAGGAACGCACAGGTACTACCATGTGAATGGCCTTTTGATGAATTCATGATTGATGCAGGTTTCAAAGACGAATTTGATACACTTGTTCACAACGTTGGACTTGAAGAATTCATCTCCGATAAATGTGAACAGTATACTACTCTCACTGCCTCTTTTGTTCGTAGATTCAAATTTTCAGTTGGCCGTGACACATCCGTACTGTTTGATCTCTATGAAAAATCGTATACCATGGATTTAGAGGATTTCAATAGAATTTGCAAGATACCTAATTGGGGTAGTCTCAATGATCCTCCTAAATCTTCGGTTAGGGATTTTTTCTCTGGTACAACTGTTGGAGAAACTAGAGATATTACGCAGGCTACCATGGGGAGCATTCATTTTCCCGTCCTGTATTACTTTGCCCTCTTCATAGGTAGATGCATTAATGACAAGATCGAGCATTGTCACCTCTGCGCACCTAACCTTAGTATTCTTAAGAGCGCAGTAACGGGTGATAGAAGTTTCAACATGGGAGCTATAATATCAAGGAGGCTGAATAATAATGCTAATGAAGGGGATTTCTTTGGTGGGATCTATGCCACTCGCATAGAAAATTTTCTTGGAGTACCCATCCGCGAAGGAGATTCCCCGCTCCATACAGCTTTCCTTGATCGCGCCGCTATGACATGCTATCAGTTCCTTGAGAGGGATAATGAATCCCTCCTATACCGGTTAATATTTAACCGATAGCGTGTTTTCCATATTACCCTTCCTGCTCCTACCTTCTTTGACTTTCAGGTAAAACGGAGATATTACATAACCAGAGGAGAGGTAGAGGAGTATGAGAGGGAGGCAAAGGTTGCTCGCCTCCGTGAGGCAGCTATTCAGGCAGTGGCTGTCGCGCTCCCGTACAACCCCCATTATGATTTTGGATATCGGCCGGACCAGCCATGGGAGTAGACCAACTTAGGGCAAAAGCCTAAGCTTGGGGGAGTACGTGTTTCTCACCGACTTTATATTCATCCTCACACTCTCACTTTGATTAGTCGGTGTTCACACTTTGCCACTGTATCATCCATGCTAGTTTATTTCTTTTTCTCGCTTTCTTCTCGTGTGTTTTTCTAGTTTGAGAAAACCCAAAAATATTTGTCGTTCTTCTTTTGCTTGTTGGGAGCTTTCCCGTGTAAATAGTTTTCTTTTTCTTTGGGTCAAGGTAGAAGACCATGGTTACAATGTTTAGTGGCTCTCGCATGCATATATGTTTATCTGTCAAAGAGCCATATTACTTTGTCTTCTTCTTTGTGTTTGCTTGCAGATTCCAGCTTAGTGCAATGCATAAGCACTCTTATTATTGTTCACATCATTCGGTCATGCAAGTGAAAGGCAATAATGACGATGTATGATGAAGTGACTGAGCCTGGAAAAGCTGGTATGAACTCGATCTATTTTGATTTTGTAAATACGACTAGCTCATCGTTCCAGATTCATCTTTGTTGTGAGAGAAACATGTTTGCAATGACAACTTAGAGATCATAGTTTCTGATGCCATGCTTAATTAGCTAGGAGCTTATAATGGTTTGTCTTGACTGCCAACATGAATTTTGAGATGATTATGATGTAGTATGATAGGATGGTATCCTCCTTTGAATGATTCAAGTGGCTTGAATTGGCGCATGTTTACGCATGTAGTTGAAACAAAATCAACATAGCCTCTATGATATTCATGTTCATGGTGATTTATGTCCTACTCATGCTTGCACTGAATGTTGGGAACCGCCTATAGTATGCGTAGCATGGAAGATGGTGAAAACTCCTGGTCATTGTGTTGATAATGAAAGCATGCCACCCAAAATTATTTATCTCTGTTTTAAAAGCTTGAGCTCTGGCACCTCTACAAATCAATGCTTCCCTCTGCGAAGGGCCTGTCTATTTATGTTTCTGTTGAGTCATCCTCTCCTTATAAAAGCACCAACTAGAGAGCACCTCTGTCATTTCTATGCTTTGCTTTTAATTGAGATTGAGTATGACTGGATCTTCTTTGCCATGAATTACAATGTTCGGTCAGCCCTTGGTCTTTGAAGGAGCTCTGCATTTATGTTTTGCGGTCTCAGAAAGAGCTAGAGAGATACCATGTGTTCATACTGCTTCATGATTGTTTTGATTGAAGTGTTGACATTTGAAACTTATTATTATTGCTCGCTAGTTGATTATGCCATTGATATGAGTTCCTCTTGAGACCTAAATGTCATTGCTTATGTGGTTAGCTTATGATCTTGCTGAAAATCTGAATATGAGTTAGACACAATTACAACAACAAGATCAAACAGAGTTCGTAAAAGTTTTTCTTTTGTCTCTTTCAGTTTGTCAAGTGAATTGCTTGAGGACAAGCAAGGCTTTAAGCTTGGGGGAGTTGATACGTCTCCGTCGTATCTACTTTTCCAAACTCTTTTGCCCTTGTTTTGGACTCTAATTTGCATTATTTGAATGGAACTAACCCGGACTAATGTTGTTTTCAACAGAATTGCGATGGTGTTGTTTTTGCGCAGAAATAAAAGTTCTCGGAATGACCTAGAAATTTACACGGATTTTTTGTGGAATATATAAAAAATACTAGCGCAAGAATCAACCGGAGGAGTGGAGCAAGGATCCCACAAGCCCACCAGGCGCGCCCCCTAGCCGCGCCTACCAGGCTTGTGGGCCCCTCAGAGCTCCACCGCCTCCAACTCCAGCTCTATTTAGTCCCTTTCGTCTGAAAAAAATCAAGGAGGAGAGTTCATCGAGTTTTACGATACAGAGGCGCCGCCACCACCTCTTCTTCCTCTGGAGGACAGATCTGGAGTCCGTTGTGAGCTCCAAAAAGGGGAGATCGTCGCCATCGTCATCACCAACCTTCCTTCATCGCCAATTCCATGATGGTCCTCACCGTTCGTGAGTAATCTCATCGTAGGCTTGCTGGACGGTGATGGGTTGGATGAGATCTATCATGTAATCGAGTTAGTTTTGATGGCGATTGATCCCTAGTATCCACTATGTTCTGAGATTGATGTTGCTACTACTTTGCCATGCTTAATGCTTGTCACTAGGGCCCGAGTGCCATGATTTCAGATCTGAATCTATTATGTTCTCGTCAATATATGTGTGTTCTTGATCCTATCTTGCAAGTTGTAGTCACCTACTATGTGTTATGACCCGGCAACCCCAGAGTGACAATAGCCGAAAACACTCCCGGAGATGACCATAGTATGAGGAGTTCATGTATTCACTAAGTACTAATGCTTTGTTCCGGTTCTCTATTAAAAGGAGAACCTTAATATCCCGTAGTTTCCACTAGGACCCCTATACCACGGGAGGGATGGACAATAGATGTCATGCAAGTTCTTTTCCCTAAGCACATATGACTACATACGGAATACATGCCTACATTACATTGACGAACTAGAGCTAGACATATCTCTCCGTGTTATAACTGTTGCATGATAAATATCATCCGGCATAATTATCCATCACCAATCCAATGCCAATGAGTTTTTCGTACTTGTCCTTGTTACGTTACTTTGCCGCTACTGCTCTCACAGCTGCTACTGTTACTCTGTCGCTATTGCTGTCACTGCTGCTACTGTTACTCTGTCACTACTGCTGTCACTGCTGCTACTATTACCTTTGCCACTGATACTTTGCTGCAGATACTAAGTCTTTTAGGTGTGGTTGAATTGACAACTCAACTGCTAATACTCGAGAATATTCTTTGGCTTCCCCTTGTGTCGAATCAACAAACTTGGGTTGAATACTCTACCCTCGAAAACTGTTCTGATCCCCTATACTTGTGGGTTATCATTAACGGTGCATGAGACCGCAAAGTGATGTGATGTGTTATAGGTTGGATTCCTATGGTTAGGATCAGGGTCCCGAGAGGGTGGACCGGTGCTTGGGTGTTGTTCTTACCTGAACAAACCTCCTACTTATGATTAACCCTCCCACATGCATCCGCAACTATGAGAAAAGTATTAAGAATAAATTCTAACCAAAGCATTAAACATAGGGATCCAAATCAGCCCCTTACGAAGTAGTGCATAGACTGGGGTTTAAGTTTCTGTCACCCTCCTAACCCACCCTCTAATTAGTACTCGACAGTGCATTCCCTTAGGCCCAAAATATGGTGAAGTGCTATTTAGTCAACATTCACATAACACCACTAAGGGAATCAAAACATTCAAATCATCAAAATATCGAACGAGTATCAACTTCACATGACTACTTGCAACATGATTTCTCCCGTGGCCTCAAGAACAAAAGTAACTACTCACAAGTGATAAGCATGTTCATGATCACGGAAGTATTATATAGCATAATGAATCTGAACATATGATCTTCCACCAAATAACCATAAAGCATCAACTACAAGATGTAATTAACACTACTAGACACACCCCAGGTACTAATCCGAGGTTCCGGTATAAGATTGAGTACGAGAGATGAACTAGGGTTTTGATAGGAGATGGTGCTGATGAAGATGTTGATGGATATTGTCCTCCCCAAGATGAGAGTGTTGTTGTTGATGACGATGGCCTCGATTTCCCCCTTCGGGACGGAAGTTCCTCGGGCGGAATCGCTCCACTGGAGGGCAAAGTGCTCCTGCCCAGGTTCCGCCTCGAGACGACATCGTTTTGTCCTGAAAGTCCTCTCCTTAACTTTTTTAGGGTGAAGGAGAATTTATACCAAAATATGATCGCGGGAGGTGGGTCAGGTGCCCCACTAGACATCACTTCGTGCCAGGGGGTCCTCGCGCGCTCTGGTGTCTAGTGGCCGCCTAGTAGCTCCCCTCCGGTACTTCTTCGCTCCAGTATTTTTTATTTATTATAAAATAAATCTTCGTAAATTTTCAGCCGAATTGAAGATGTGCAGAATAGGTATCTCACACGTAGCTTTTTCAGGTCCAGAATTCCATCTGCCGACATTCTCCCAGTTGATGTAAACCTTGCATATTATGAGAGAAAAGGCAATAGAATTACAACACCAAGTGGAAAAATGCATAAAAACACTATAAATAATAGTAACAAAACATGATGCAAAATGAACCTATGAGGGCCATAACTTGCCCTAATGGCATGTCTCATGAAAAATAGATACGATGGGTAAACAAATTACTGTTGGGCAATTGCCAGAAAAGGGGATAGTTATGTGATATTCACAACAATGAGCATGTGTTTATAGGCATCACGTCCATAAACAATAGGCCGACTCCTCCCTGCACCTATTACTACTACTCCACTCATCGACCGCTATTCAGCATGCATCTAGAGTATTAAGTAAAAAAGAGTAATGCATGGAGAATGATGACATGATGTAGACAAAGTAAACTCAAGCAATATGAATAAACTCCATCGTTTTATCCTTAGTATTAGCAACACAAAGACGCATCTTGTCCCCTTCTGTCAATGGGATATAGAAATTCGCCTCGTTGAACCTACCACAACACACCTTCTCACCGTAGAAATATCAATCTAATTGGCCAAACTATTTCAATAGACCAGAGAGAATTACGAAGCTATCATAATCATGCACATAAGAATCATATAAGTATTCAGAGGAGACTCAAATATTTATCATGAATAATCTGAACATAAACATACAATTCATCGGATCCCAACAAACGCACCACACAAAACGAATTACATCATATGGATCAAAGCGAAGATGCGATGATCAATGTATTGAAGATCAAAGAGAGAGATTGCCATTAGGTACTACCTATGGACCCGTAGGTGTGGTGTGAAATACTCACACATCATCGTGAGGGCAACAAGGTTGATGAAGATGCCCTTCGAGATTGCTCCCCCCTCCGGCAGGGTGCTGTAACGGAGCTCCACATGGCCTTACATTGGAACAGAGACTTGTGGCTGCGTAAAAACTGTTTCGGGACTCCCTCTGTTTTTTACGGTAGATGAGAATTTATAAGCCAAAGAACGGAGTCGGGAGGGCCACAAGGGAGGCACAAGTTATCAGGGCGCGCCCCCAGGCCACGCCCTGTTGGCTTGTGGGCCCCTCATGAGGCCTGCAGCCTTCTTTCGATGCTCGTTGGTCTTCTTTTGGTCCAGAAAAAATCACGAAAAGGTTTCAGGGTAATTGGTCTTCATTTGGTATGGAAAACCTAAAAAGTGGAAAACACGCACAAAGCACCAACTAGCTCTCGGCACTAGGTCAATAGGTTAGTGCTAAAAAATAATATAAAATGGTAAATAAATACCCCAATAGTATTCTAGAATGATAATATATCCCCATTTGCCTTGACCCACTCTACTGGCGGATCAAATTCATGGATCACGTTCCTAGTGTCATTGATCGACATGCCCAGGTAGGAGATCAGGAAAGAGGAGAACTTGCAATTAAGGTTGTCTGCAATCCACTACCTCTCCTTGGAAGAGTAACTCATGAACACGATCTCACCTTTTTTTTATCAAAGTTGATCTTGAGGATCGATATGGCCTCAAAAGAGAGGAGGAACTTAAGGGTGATAATATTAAGGCCGACCGCTCCACCACGATGAGTCGCACCACCTACAATGATAATATGCCCAACCACACCAAAGACATAACCAACTATCTTAGCCTTCTCCAAGATAGTTGGTAGGGTGTCAAGCCCAAGCTTAAAGAAGAGGAGGGAGACAGGACTCCCACCCCGCCTCACACCATGTGAAGATCTAAAATAGGGACCCACTTACCAATTATTATTTATAGCGGTGCTACCAATCATGATGACCTATATGATCCACTAAATCTAACAATCATCGATCCACCTTCGCTCTAAGATCTAGCAGAGGAGGGACCGGCTCAACTTGTCATATCCTTTATGGCAATACAACTAAGGAATACACCACTTCTGCGTTGAACCATAAACTCACGCATAATGTCATGAAGCACTAGGATCCCTTCATGTATATAACACCCACTAAGGAACTCACACTAGTAACGTGTGTGAGGCATTCCATCGCTGGGGAAAACTGTGTCACACAGATTAGCAAAGATCCACTAGAGGACGTTGATCACAATGATCGACCTTAAGGAGTGAATACTTTTGTCCCCCCTCCACGAACTTGAGGCTCATGGTAATCGCACTAAAATTACGGCGAGGACATGTCCAACGTCCTAGCGTAGAATTCCTAGCATGTTGGCATAGTCATTTCTTGAATATGCTCCTAGAATTTTTGGAAGAAGGTGACGAAAAAGTCATTCGGACTTGGTATGAAACTAGCCTTCATCTCCATAATCTCCCAGAACCACCTCCCACACAAGAATGGTAGGGTTAGGTCCACATTCTCTTCATGTAAGACCATGTACGTAAATAGCCAACAATCTACAACTAACACAGCCCCCAGAACGGGGTCCTGCCATGAAGAGCTCCTTATAGAACAAGTAAATATGTCCGAGATATCTTCTTCAAGAGAACTTCCTCCATCTAGAGGTTCAAGATGTATCACTTATGACGCTTCCCATTCATGATTGCATGGAAGTAAGAAATGTTAGATCCCCCCTCCAAGATCTGATTCTGGAGGCTCCTTTGCTGCTAGAAAATATCTTCACTTGTAGAGATCTTTATACGGGAGGCTTCGAGATTGTACCGCCGAATTCACTCCTTAGCCATGAATAATTTTACATAAAAGCACAATTTATCGGATCCCAACAAACACACTGCAAAGCGGATTAAATAGAATAGATCACCACGGTAATTGCTGCCTCTTGAGCTTGCATTGGTTTTTCCCTTGAAGAGGAAAGGGTGATGCATCACAGGAGCAGTAAGTATTTCCCTCAGTTTGAGAACCAAGGTATCAATCCAGTAGGAGAATCAAGCCAAGTGTCCAGAGTACCTACGCAAACACAAACGAGCTTGCACCCCACGCTATAAAGGGGTTGTCAATCCCTTCAAGATTGATTGCAAAGTGAGATCTGAAGGCGGAAAGTGCAATGAAGTAAAAGTGAAAGGCTAAAAATATGGTGTAAAGTAGACCCGGGGGCCATAGTGTTCACTAGAGGCTTCTCTCAAAATCGCAAATATTACGGTGGGTGAACAAATTACTGTCGAGCAATTTATAGAACCGCGCAAAGTCATGACGATATCTAAGGCAATGATCATACATATAGGCATCACGTCCGAGACAAGTAGACCGATACTTTCTGCATCTACTACTATTACTCTACACATCAACCGCTATCCAGCATGCATCTAGTGTATTGAGTTCATGACGAACAGAGTAACGCCTTAAGCAAGATGACATGATGTAGATGGATAAACTCAAACCAATGATGTAAACCCCATCTTTTTACCCTTGATGGCAACAACACGATGCGTGCCTCGCTACCCCTTCTGTCACTGGGTGAGGTCACCGCACGGTATGATCCCAAAACCAAGCACTTCTCCCATTGCAAGAATCATAGATCAAGTTGGCCAAGCAAAACCCACAACTCAAAGAGAATTACAAGGATATGAAATCATGCATATAAGAGATCAGAAGAAACTCAAAAAAGATTCATAGATAATCTGATCATGAATCCACAATTCATCGGATCTCGACAAACACACTGCAAAAGAAGATTACATCGGATAGATCTGCATGAAGATCATGGAGAACTTTCCATTGAAGATCCAAGAGAGAGAAGAAGCCATCTAGCTACTAGCTATGGACCTGAATGTCTATGGTGAACTACTCACGCATCATCGAAGAGGTCATGGTGTTGATGAAGAAGCCCTCCGTATCTGAATCCCTCCTCCGGCAGGGCACCAGAACGTGCCCCAGATGGGATCTTGCGGAGACTGAAGCTTGCGACGGCGGAAAAGTATTTTCGTGGATCTCTCTCGCAGTTTTGGATTTTTCAAGAATTTATAGGCGGAAGAGGTAGGGCAGACGAGCCACAGGGGGCCCATAAGCCTGCTAGGTGCGGGCCCCCCTGGCCGCGCCTAGGGGGCTTGTGGAGTCCCCTGGTGGTCTCTGCCTTGGTTCTCAAGTCCCGTGCGTATCTTTTGTTCCGGAAAAAAGTCTTTTTGGAAGTTTTATTCCGTTTGGACACCGTTTAAAATCCTCCTCTGAAAAGGGTCAAAAACACGGGAAAACAGGAAGTGGCACATGGCACTGAGTTAATAAGTTAGTCCCAAAAAAGATATAAAAGGCATACAAAACATCCAAAGTTTTACAAGATAATAGCATGGAACCATCAAAAATATAGATACGTTGGAGACGTATCAGTAATCACGATGATATTTTCATTGAAGAACATAGAGAGAGAGAGAAAGCCATCTAGGTACTAACTACAACCCATAGGTTTGTGGTAGACTACTCACACATCACCATGGGAGCTGCAAGGTTGGTGTAGAGGCCCTCCGTGATCGACCCCGCCTCCAGTAGGGCATCGAAACAAGGCTCGAGATGGGATCATAAATGAACATAATCTTGCGGCGGTAGAAAAAGTATTTCGGGTGGCACTCTGGTGTTTTCCCAACATATTAGGATTTATAGGAGTGGAGATATGTCAAGAGGCGTTGGGAGGTGGCCCCAAGCCATCAGGGCACGATCACCCCCTAGGCGCACCCAGTTGGATTGGCGCCACCTCGTGTGGCGTCAGATCTCCCTCTAAAGCTTTCAGGTCTTATTTTTGTCCCCAAAAATAATAAAAAGTTTCGTTGTATTTGGACTTCGTTTGGTAGTGATTTACTGAAAAGCCAAAAACATGCAGAAAACAACAACATATAGGCACTGCATTTATAGGTAGTTCCCGAAAATGGTATAAAACAACATATAAATGCATATAAATCATCCAAAATTGATAATATAATTGCATGGAACAATAAAAAATTATAGATATGTTGGAGACGTATCAATAACCATATTGTTTCATGTTATATATCTTGCTATCACTTAGTTATTTATCTTGCTTAACATAAGTTGTTGGTGTACGTAGGTGAGCCTAGTTGTTTTAGATTTTGTGCTTGACAAATTAAAGGCTAGTTTTATTCCGCATTTGTTCAATCTTAAACCTTAATTATTTTAAAGCGCCTATTCACCCCCCTCTAGGTGACATCCATGTCCTTTCCCGTCTGTTGTTTGTTGACACCATGGAACATGTCGACTTATTGATTTCTATGGTTTATAAAGTTGTGGAGAAGATCATGGTGGCTGAGATCGGAGGACCAATTAGACAGATGGGCCTTCGAGGTGGTGGAGTCAGCCCTGTGTTTCATAACTCTCTGGAACAACATTGTCAAGTGGGGGCGGCAACACCAAATGAAATCATTTTTTATGGTGCTCCTCGAGTGCAAAGTCGGAACATTCAGGGTGAAAAATCTAAGGTTTGTCCTTCATTTGTTGTGCCTGGCAATTGCCTTGCTAGAGGAATTGTTTTGTGAGCTTGCACTTCTCGAGGGTGAAAACCTAAGATCTTGGATTGGGCAACGACGACGCTTGTGCATTGTTTCCTTCTCGGAGGTGTTGCTTTTAGAGACCTTTTATGTCTTTCAGTTCTTTTATTTGGTGGTGGTTTGTGTGCAGCTGCTGAGGGGAGACGCCATTGCGGCAGGACCTTTGCTCTTTTTCTTTCTTTTTATTTTTCCTTTGGTTGTGTGCATCGTGGATATCTTTGCAACATCTTGTTGGTACAGAGGCTGGGTGTAACTTGTATCTTTGCGATATTAATAAAGCCCCTTCAGAAAAATGAACCAACTGAAATCTTTGACACAATATGATGCCAAACATCCACCATAATAAGACGTGAGTGAAGAGACGGTAGCACAAATCCACTTAAGTTGATCTGCTTCCACAAAATTAGGGTAGAACAACCATAATTTCTCAAAGTGGAGGCGATTTGACCTAGGCGGTGGATCATCCTTCGAAGAAACTAGGAGGGGGGGTCCTAGCCAATTCGAGTAACCGTGCCGAAGTATCATAGACAGAAGGGTACCTCCCACTCAATGAACACTATATTAGTCCTGGTTAAGATGACTAAACACCTAATCTATTGTTGGACCGCCATCCAAATCGGTTGTAGAAATCCTGAGCTACCATCTCCCTTCAGGTATACCTAGTAAGCAAAAGCTCCCCGGCCTTCGCACGAGTGAGTAGAGACCATGTACCGATCCAAGTAGTGGCCTTGTATATTACCCAGAAAAAATTAATTTGAGTTTGTCTATTAAAAACCATATCATTCCTGCAATTCCATATAGCCTAAATTAGCGCACATATTCCTATCCGAATATGTGTTGCAATAGTTGAGTCAATCCCATTTAACCACGTCCGAGATAACATTTGAATACTATTTGTAGGGGTGATATTAAAAGATATATGAACTGAGCGCCATAATCATGTGGTCAACGGACACTCGAGAAAGAGGTGTCTAATCGTTTCTTCATGACCACAAACAACACTGTTTACTGCCCACCCAACCATGCTTTATCAAGTTTTCCTTAGTTAGGATCACCTCCTTGTGAATAAACCACATGAAGACTATGAGTCTTAAGGGTACTTCAGTTTTCCAAATATGTGTCGATCTCGGTATTGGACGAGAGTTGCTTAAATCAATATACATGGATTTCACTGAAAACTGCCCGCTCATCGTTAGCCTCCAGTGAATGTAGTCTGGCTCATCAGATAGATGGACATCCGTCAACCTCCTCACAAGATGAAGAAAATCATTCCATCGGTCGCCTACTACCGACTTATGTAAGTAGATATTTAGAGGTATGTACTAGAATACTATTGCAACATATGCATCCTTATGCTGCACAATATTATGCAAATATGGATACTTCATAGCGAGCAGTGTCTCCTGTAGCCACGTATCCTCCCAGAATCTAGTCGACTGACCGTTCCCAATGATGCATTTTGTTCTATGGAAGAAGGATGCTTTCAATTTCATCGGTCCCTTCCAGAATGGTGAATCATTTGGTCCAACGGTGGCCTGGGCCAGTGTTTTAGAATGATGGTATTTGTTCCTTAGTAACTCGACCCATATCCTTCAGTCTCAACAGATAGCCTAAATAACCACTCTCTTAGTAGACATCTATTCTTTATCTCTAAATTCTCAATGCCTAGCCCCCCCCCCCCCCCCCGGTCCTTGGGATGACAAATTATATCCCATTTAGCAAGCCTGCATTTTCTCTTATTCAAATCGCTTTGCCAAAAAAATCTTGATCGATAGAAATCTAATCTTTTCCGTACCCCTATCGGTATTTAAAAGAAAGATAGGAGCAACATTGGCATACTCGTGAGTACTGAGTTTATCAGTACTAGCCGTCCTCCATATGACATAAACTTACCCTTCCAGCATCTTAGTTTTTTTCCAATTCAATCTTCAATGCGTTTCCATTCTTTGTTAGGAAGTTTTCGATGCTGAATTGGTAACCTAAATAACTAAACGAAGGTTACCCAATTCATAGCCGAACAATTGTCGATAAGCATCTTGTTCATCTTTGGCTCTCCCAAAGGAGAACAATTCACTGTTATTAAAATTAATGTTTGAATCTCACAATTGTTCAAATAAGCATAACACAAGCTTCATATTTCTAGCCTTTTCCATGTCATGTTCCATGAATATGATTGTATCATCCGCATATTGCAGGATAGACACACCACCATCAACAAGATGTGGAACTAGTCCCCCGACTTAACCGTTGTCCTTAGCTCTAACTATTAGTGTTGCCAACATGTCTGTCACTATGTTGAACAAAATAGGTGACATAGGATCTCCCTGCCTGAGACCTTTTTGCGTCTGAAAGTAGTGACCTATATCATCATTCACTTTGATTTTGATGCTGCCCTTTTGCACAAAGCCTATATCATCATTCACTTTGATTTTGATGCTGCCCTTTTGCACAAATGGGTCAACATGCTTCCTCCATCAACCGTCGAATCCCTTCATATGTAAGGCTTGTTGGAGAAACAACCATTTGACTTTATCATATGCTTTTTTGAAATCCATCTTAAAAACCACGCCATCTAGTTTGTGGAGTGAATATCATGAAGCGTTTCATGGAGGACCACTACTCCCACGAGCATGTGTCTCCCTCGTATGAAAGCAACTTGAGTGTTTTGCACCACACTTTGTGCAATCTGTGTCAATCCATTTATGGCAACTTTCTTAAAAACCTTAAAACTCACATTAAGTAGATATATCGGTCTGAATTGCTCAATGCATACCGCCTCCGCCTTTATTCACAACAATGTTATTATCCCAAATTTAGGTGGAATAACTGAAGTTGCCCTTTAAAAAATCATGGAACATGGGTAGGAGTTCACCCTTAATAATATCCGAGGACTTCTTATAAAACTCTGCTCGGAATCCATCCGGACCTGGTGACTTATTATGCTTCATTTGCGATATAGCTTCGAACACCCCTTTCTTAGTAAATCGCGCGGATAACACATCGTTCTCGTTTGCCCCGAGTCGAGATACGTCTTCTACCCTCCGCTCATCAAGAGACACAAATTATGCTTAGGAGCTCCAAAAAGTTGTTTATAATAATTATAGATGTACTCCCTCCGTTCTTAAATATAAGTATTTTAGGAGATTTCACTATGGATTACATACAGAGTAAAATGGATGAATCTATATTCTAAAGTATGTTTATATACATCTGCATGTAGTCTGTAGTGAAATCTCTTAAAAGACCTATATTTAGGAACGGGGGAGTACAACTTTAGGTTCTGATGGCCTATAATTGTACCCTCGTCATTCTCCAGTTGGTATATCTTCTTCTTTCTTTGTTTTTCATTTGCAATCAAATGGAAAAACTAGGTGTTATCATCTCCTTGGTCAACCTGCTTAACTTATGATCTTAGCGCCCATCTCATCTCTTCTTCCCTTTGCTCGTAATTTACCCTCGGCTTCCCTCTTAGATGCCCATTCTGCCGCATCTAGTAGGGTGGATTCAACCTTCACATCCAGCTCATTGATAAGGTTGAGAAGCCTCTCTTTTTCAACCCTATATAATCCACTTTCATTTTTGGCCCATCCTCTCAGGACCTGCCGCAAATGCCTAATTTTATTTTGCTATCGCTCAACATTAGACCTCCCTCCCGCATTCTTAGCCCACTCCCTGGCTATTAGATTGATCAAGCCTTCTCTGTCGAACCATGGTAGTTCAAACGAGAAAACATTCTAGTTTCCCAAATGGGTCGCCTCCCGAGAGTGAACAAGTAAAGGAGTGTGGTCTGAAATGCCTCTATTCAAAGCTCAAACCGTTACTAAGGGAAACTTCTGTTCCCATTCGATACTGGTTAGAACTCGATCTAACTTTTCGTATGTTGGATTTGGCAACGTGTTCACCCAGGTGAATTGTCTCCCTGTTAGGTCTAACTCCCTCGGGTTCAAGGTCTCAATGATAGTATTAAACATGAATGGCCACCTGGCATCGAAATTGTAATTGTTCGCCTCATCTCTTCTAATGTTACATTCACGCCCAACCAAGATGGGAAGCCTTTCATCACCATATACACGTACCATATCGGCTAAAAAATCCGTCTTTAAATCCGGTTGAGCAGCTCCATACATTGAAACAAGTGCCCATCGGAACCCATCCAATTTTGAGCGTACTCTAAATTTAACGACGAAGTCCCCGAATACCACATTCTGATCTTCGAGTGTCTCGCACTTGACCCCAAGTAAAATCCGACCAGATCTTCCTCTTGGGGGGTAAACAGTGCCAATCAAACTCAACACCATCTGAGATCATGCTCAGAAATTGGGAAGTGAAGCTATCTCTGCATGTCTCTAATAATGCAATAAAGTCCAAATTATGTTCAATAGATGCTTCCGCAAGGAATCTTCTTTAGCCAAGCCTGTGAGACCTTTGCTATTTCAAAAATTTCCTTTCATCTATCATCATGAAATCTTTTTTAACCGGATCCTAGCACTTCGGCGCACTGCCGACATAGGATAAACTTTTCTACGGGGCTATAGACGATAGTGACCTTCCAACTGCGGTTAGACCGTCTATAGGTGAGGGATATGCTCACAAATAAACGAGACAAGCTTGCTTCTGGCTAATCCTTTTCTATGCAGACTTTATGAACCCAAGATGAGAAGATATGCATTGCATTAGATTACTAAGAGCAAGTCAGTTATAGATCTGAAAAATCTCTTGTATTTGTACGTAAACCCTCGCGCATAATCATGCCATTATTTGGACGAAACAAATCGATGTAGCTAGCTAAAGCAGTCAATCATTTTAACAGAATAACTAGGTAGCTAGCTACCGCCTCCTGTGTGATGATGAAAAAATGACTTGATCTCCATCTCCATCTTCCACTCCGTCGGAGAGAGCAATGGCAGTGAGGAGTAAGAAGACAGCTCATCATACGTGTAGCTAGGCACGGTCACTGACAAGCCTGCGCCGTCCTCTTTTTTCAACCTCGAGATACCAGGAGCTGAAGAGAGCGATGCTTTGGTGAAGTCGAGCACTTGTGAGTTAGCAGTAGCACTGTTTGAGGTGCTGGGTAGTTGTTCATTAGCTGGGAACAAAGCACTGCATGTGTGGTCGTTGAACAGGGTGACAATGAACATGGGAGGGTCGCTGTTGTTTTGTTGCTGCACATGTTTCTTTGCCGGGCACTCGTGCTCGTCGCTGTATCCGCATCTGTAGTATGACCTGCAAATAATTAACCAAGAGTATGATCATATATAGCACTTCATTTTTATGTTCTAAGAGTGGATGCATTATAGGTCCTCAAATTATTTCGGAGGTGTCACATAGGTTCTCAATTATTAAAAGTCTCATCCAGGTCTTAAAGTGTACTTCATTTCTACAATCCGAGGACTTGGATGACACATATATTGCACTTCAAGTACCTAGATGACATTTTCCATAGTTCGAGGACCTACTTGGCACCTCCGACATAGTTTGAGGACCTACCAATGTACTTCACTTCCAGAACAAATTGGATTACATTTTTTAATGAGAAAACACGAAATAAGTTGTGTTAAATTGTACAAAGTATCATGTGTATAAATCACACGTTATATATGGAAATAACATTGTTACAATACAAGAATTTCCGAGATTGCAAAGAGCACACACTTTTGAGTTTGGAAATACTATGCAAGATATTTACCTTGTTCATATGACACAATGCTAACTTCAACCTAAGTGAGTACAAAATTAAAATAAATTCTACACAAAAATTATGTTTTCCCACAAACTAAAAATATCACACACACACACACACACACACACACACACACACACATATATATATACTTCTGAGTAGATCACCTCGAATGTCATATACTAGTCCCATGGAGTATGTATGATCATGAGCGGAGTGGTTTATAAGAAGTCTTCATCATAAAACTCAATAATTGATATTCATATTCACGCAAACCTTTCTAGGCCATCCATATATACGCAGATAAACAAGCTTAAACATGTGCATGATTGATTTGTCTACAACCAGGAGGATGGTTTTATGCTCCACACATATGCAAATATGAATATATTACATAATATAAATTTTGTATTAAGAGTGCAACCTCAAATATAGTGCTATCGCATACACATACTAATCCGTCTACGTGCTTCAACTATGATTGAAAAGGATAGGAAAGATACTCACCACAAAATGTGTCTTCTTGGCTTTTTTTTACGAGTATGTGTGATATGCCCCAAATGCATTATGCACGAGCCATAATATTTTGGAGCAACTAATTAATGTGAGTCTTTTTTACAAGTAACTAATTAATGTGGTGATTATTCATGCCAAGCCACATACTGCTTAATTTAACACATGAAAGTATTTTGGTGTTTTCATTCTAATAACAATAGTAGTTGAATATAATTCGCAACTGAGGTACTATGATTCTTGCTTTATGTAAAGCCTTTTTAGATATTCAAAGATAGAACTCCCTTGGATCCTGCATTCAACGATGCCTAAAACCAAGAAGTTGTTGAGTCCCTAAAAATGTGTAGTTGAGAGTGGACGCGGATTTTTGGCCGAAATCTCAACGACCCGACTGTGCTTTCCGATTACTAATTAATATAGGACATTTTCCAATATGATGGCAGCTACCAATAATACATTGGAATACGCGGTAGTGAGTGGGCGATTTTCCAATATGATGGCAGCTACCAATTTTGGCACTCTGTCAGACGTGTTGTAGATACGGGGGTGGCTTATCCGGGCCATGTATTTTAGATATGCTTCATGCAGGTGGGTGTATGAAGAACAATGTTGAATCTTATCATCAGATCGTCTGGATAGAGTTGCAACTTTATTTATACGGGATTACTTAAAGTGTTAGCTATGATTCGGCCACGTCATAAAAAAATCCCGTGGGTGGAGATGGAAAATCTATGTAGGACATCGATGAACACCTGAATAACACCAGGACATGAACATAAAATGCTGGTGTTGTTGGAGCTAATGGACATAAAGTATTAATTGTTGGCACGATCAACGGAGAAGATCGGGAGAAAGAGAGGGTGAGGAATATTGACTGCTCTATAGACAGTCATTGAGTGACACATGACCATCAAAGCTGAGAGAGAGAGAGGGAGGGAGGGAGGGAGGAAGGAAAGGAGGGGGAGAGAGAGATGGACTGCTGCAGCTACAACTCCACATCTCCATTTATGAGTTCTAGCTTGCCACGCCATGAAAAAGAGCAAGAACCAGAAAATCAAGATGGGTGAGAGAAGTGGTGCAGAATGGTGCAGGTTGGCGTTTATGAACGCTGCAAATAACTGAGAGAATAACTCCTCTATTCAACAGTACGGGATTAATGTGGTCATCAATGGGTTCTAACTGCGCTTGTGCAGATTTGTGGGCCATTTCATCTATTATATTATACGTGGAATAAAACCTATGCATCTTCACGTGGCATCATCTCCACTTGTGATTTATCGAGTTGAGACTTAAGAGTCGAAAAGTGGTGCAACGTAGGCAAAGGTGTACTGCTAACAACCAGTTTTTTTTCTTTCGAAAATCTGTTTGCCTTTTTTCTATTTAATCTATAGGAGGAAATGTAAGTATTCGATATCCATAAGCTAATGCCAAATCAATGGATAATTAGAAACAACTTCTTGAGCCTTCAGTGATGAAACTCCGTCAAATTAAAGAACCATACCTTGGAAAAACAGCATTAAGGATCTTCTTCTCGCCATATTTCCTCCAGTGGAATCCATCATTTTCTGGTGTCTCAGTTAGTATCCCCTTGCTGAAGAAATAAAATTAATTGAACTCAATTATACTGTACACTTCTCTAGCTAAGCTAATTAATTAACCATGAAATATAAATCATGATACGCAAAGAAACAAACAAATGCTACATCTCCATGCCTGAAACCGGATGAACCAGAATAATGCAAGATCTAACGACAATCTAACATTTCTTTCCTTCATATCCTTGTATTAGCATCTCTTTCCTTCATATAGCTTTGAACGTTAGATCTAGAATACCTTGGGCATAAAAATCAATCCATGCATGGTTTCCATTTTTGCTTAGGCCGGTTGAAGCAGAAAGTTGAAGAACAACTGGAGTAGTAACGGTGGCATGGGGTAATGGGGTTAGATCCACACTAACCCAAACGTAATTAAGTGTCTAGTAACATGGATCTGGCAGTAATGATTCCTCCCAAGCACAGATCCCCACAGATACGTATTGCGTATATGCTACAGTGTCATTCTTTGAATTAAACACACAGTCACTCACATTGGAAGCTCCTCACCATGGATGCCTCGCCGGTGCCTCGCCTTCCTAGTGCGGGCAATGGCTCCATTTTGTGCCCCGACGCCGCCGCCGCTCCTGCGGCCGCCACAGGCGGCGCCAGCAGCATAGGACGCCGCCCTGGCGTCGGAGGAGGAGTAGCTGTACTGCTCTCTGTCGGACTGCAGCATTGAGACGGACGAAGATAGGGTTGTGGAGATGTTGCTCACATTGGCTAGCGCGGCGTTGCGACGACCAAGCTCCGGGATGAGCTCGAGCTGTTGCCGGAGGCATTCAGCCAGCTGAGCGCCCTTCCTCAGCTCCTCGATGACAGCGTCCCTCTGGTCGGAGGGCGGCGGGGACATCTCAGACTTGGTCCGCATCGCCATGAGGGGATATTGCTCTAGTGTCTACTGTCTTCAGACTTCAGGAGGAGGATGTGATGTGAGTGAACTCTGTGGATTTGGTCAAGGTGTGGGATTCTTAATTGGAGGAAATGGCCTAGCTGAGACCTGAGAGACATGAGTTGTTAAGTGTCTGTACATATATAAAAGAAACAATAGTATTTACAAATGAAAAGAGTATCTACTTATTGCGTGTTTAGGTGCAAAAGAGAAATGTTTAATCTATTCAATGTAGCAAGTGCTAGATGTACCTTGATGTGTAAAGTGCTCTCTTTTAATTTGGCCATTGCCTTTCACCTAATTAAAAGAAAAACATGGAGTTTCAAAAACCTAAATCCAATTAAAGTTATCAGTACATTTTTTTGTGAATAAAATTGATCTTATGGTTTATTGTCACTTTACCGGAATGCAGGATCTCGCCTCAATTTTTATGTGATTGGATACAGTTTAGGTGAAATCAATATTTGCAAGCAAACAGATATGCAAAAAAAAAATCCAGCGGGGATAGTTTTAACAAAAAATAACAGAATACTTTGGTGCCATATATTAAAGGCTACGCATCCACCGGTAGATGTTTAGTAAATATCCACCACCACGATAACCGTTGGATCTCTACGCGTGCAACCGCCCGCACTAACAATTGGCACGCGGCTCGGTCGCCTTTCTGGATACATTAAGTCCTGAAACAACAAACCAGTTGCGGAAACAATTGTTTTGTTTCGGCTTTGACAGAGCTGCGGACGGCTGTAGAATATTTTCTGCAACAAAGATCGTGTTGCGGAAATACCCGTGTAATTTTTTTGGAACAAAGTTTGTTATATAATGTTTTCCGCAACAAAGATAGTGTTGCGAAACACATGTATAATTTTTTTCCAACATAATTTTTTTAGAATATTTTCTGCAACAAAGATCGTATTGCGGAAACACATGTAGATTTTTTTTTTAACAGACTTTGCTATAGAATATTTTCTGTAACGAAGACCGTGTTGTGAAAACACCTTTAATAGATCTTTTAAAAAGATCTGTTGCCTCACAGGCTGCCGGATCTGGTATATATAGCATTCACGCGTGCTTTTCTATTTATGCAACAAAAGTCTTGTTGTGAAACTTTTTGTAACATAAATCTTGTTGCAGAAATATTTGTAACAGATGTTGCGTTGTACTTTTTTTTGCAACAGAGGAGATGGAGGAGGAGAAAGGGCCAAGTCGACGAGGCGAAGACGGATGAGGAAGAGAAGGTGGAGAGCAGGAAGGAATATGTTGCGGGAAAGAATATTGCAACAATGAATCAGTTGCAAACTGAGGCTGTAAAAAGAGGATGCTCCAAAATCGTCCGATTAAAAAAAATCTGACGGCCAGATAGACGGTAGATGCACATAGACGGATCCACCGGGTGACCAGAAGCTTTTCCCCATATTAAAGCTCGAATTTCATAGGATATATAACCCCATTCCTCCTTATTTCAATTTGGATTATGATACAAGTTTTATTTTTTGCAGGGACGATACAAGTTTTAACAATCAGTATCCAAAGGTACGGTAGTACATATATACTATTAATTATTTTTGGTAAATATACTAATATTAATCCCTTACTGCATAGTCTACCTTTTTTTAGGAAAAAAGGTAGTCTACCTTTTAAACAATGAAATCTTCCAGTACTACAAACATAAATATTGTATTTTAATAGTATGTGTTCTTCTCCCACGGAATAGAACACATCCTCAATGATATTAAAAATTATAGACTTAGAAGATTGTTTTCTAGAGTTAATATGTCGAGTACAGCAAATCAGCTCTAGATTTATAGGTGTCCATAGAATAATCAAATTAGCCGATAAACATCCACATCTTGATAGGGTCAATATAACATTGAACATAGATTGGCCTTCAGCCCCCCTAAAAAAATATTTGTCCTTGGACTCAGAAAACTCTATTTTAATATATGCATAGGCTGACAAAATCTAGTGTAATTGTTGTACTCCCTCCTGTTCAAATTACTTGTCGTGGCTTTAGTACAACTTTATTTAAATCGAAGGAACTATTATTAATTAGATATGATGCTTCTTTAGTTTGTACTAAGGAGGAGAGGAGTTAATTTGTATGTGATCCTACGTTGATGTTTTTCATTCACTCCTTCGTAAAAAAAGTCCCTGGATAAAATATAAAAACTCAAAAAAGTCCACGTGCGATTGGCCTTAGACACCCCCCCCTTCCATCCCCACCTCGCGCAGCCTTCCCGGGCAAAGCCCCGGGGCGGCTCCCCAGCCTCCCTTCCTCGCCCTTCCTCCGCTCTCCCTCCCCCGCCACTCTCGGAGGGAGCCCTCGGATTTGGTCGGGTGGTTTCGGTGATGGCAGGTCTTCCTTTCCCCCCACACGCAGCGCCCTTCCTGGGGCAGGGTTCATCGGCAGGTGCTACTCGGCGAGCGGCGGCCCGGTGCCCTGGAAGCAGGGCCCGACGGCAGGCGTGATGGTGATACTGTCATTGGCGGCAAGGCGGCTTGGTGGCGCTGAGTGGCTGGCGGCGCGACCCCGGCCCAAATATGGGTCCTGAGGGGCCCATCTAGATCCTAGCAGGCCGGCGCCGGCGTGGCTTTGCTGCCTCCGACGCGACGATGTGGTGGAGCGGCTCGGACGGGGAGTAGTGACATCGGCGACGTGCCCTCCGCAGCGCGACAGGGGGAGCTTCACGAGCATTTCAGGGCCTGGCCGGGTTTGTGGGCCCACGTGCCTGGTATGCTCCTATTGTCGAGTTCGGTCAGATCCCATCGGTGACGAGGGAGGTTGGGCCCTCCCGCGTGCTAACAGTACTGCTGCTCTGAGTCCCGGCAAGGTCCGAAATGCCCGAGGTGACGGTTTGGATCAGGAGAAATCCCTGTCGGCTTGGCCGACACCGACGCAGTGGCGCGTGAGGGTGCCGTCGGACCTTCCTGGACGGCGTCAGGGGCTACCCTTCCTCTCTCCTCGCCGCGTAACAGGGGAAAACCCTTGGCAACATCATTGTCATCGTCGCGTCCCTTCTTGGAGGTGTTGATTGGTACGTGCGCTTCGGAGTCTTGGAGCTTGGTGGGAGATCTCCGGTGGACGCAGTGATCGCGAGGCTTCTTCGTTTTTGTCGATTTGCTGTTATCGACATCTCTTCCTTTTGTATTTTCTCTTTCATTTCTTTTGGGCACGGCTGTCCTGCTTCTTCCCCAGCACCTATCGTTGGTTGTATCGGTTGGTTGATTGGTAATACAAAGTGGGGGAAACCCTTTTTCGTAAAAAAAAATTCCTAAGTTTCTCATATTCAGACTTCTTAATTTTTTGACCAAGTTTATAGAAAAGAAATCAACATCTATAATGGGCACTGCTACGCGTACTTCGGCAGACGTTTAGTAAACATCTGTCACCTTGATAGCCATCGGATCTCTACGCGCGAACCCGTCTGATCTAACTCCTCGCATGCGGTTCGGTCGCCTCCCCGACACATTAATTCCTGAAACAACAAATCAGTTGCAGAAACAATCCTCGATCGATCTCCAAGCACGCCCCGCTTGTCCCCTCCCCCATTCATTAATTTCGAAAACAACTAGCGTTGCAGAAACAATGACCGTGTTGCACAAACAACGGCCGGGGTGCAAAAACAATTCCTTAAACAATAGTTGTGTTGCGAAAATAATTTCTACAACTCCTGAAACAACGACCGCGTTGCAGAAATAACGGCCGTGTTGTAGAAACTGAAGAGGGATGTATGCCTCCGAGGTTAGAGGAGGGGGAGAGGGAGGAGAGGGGAATAGCAATCTAGAGAGGAATAGATGGTTGCAATGTTAGAGGAGAGGGAGAAGGAGGAGAGGGGAGTCGCAGGGCCCCGGAGTCAAGGCCACCAGCGTCGGCAACAAGAAGGCACGAGTCGCTGCAATGGAGGAGGAGGTGGGGGCAATGGTGCGATCCTGACCTCATCTCCAACCTCATCCTTTCACCTTGTAGCCTTATCCACTCGTATGAAGAAAGATTGAATAGCAAAAGAAAACTACTCGAGGTTAGCTGGCCTCACAGAGGACACGTGTCGGGTGAAAGAGACGGGAGACGGAATCCTTAGAATCGATCGGCTAATGGAAAAAGTTTGGCCAGTGCTCTGCGCCGGCCGAAACTCTCGGCCGGCCGTGCGCGGGCCACACGATCTACCAATCCCCGCACGTCCGCACCGATAGATCTTCATGTAATATTTTTTCTTTCGATTGAGCAATTTTTTCAACGGTTGCAATAAAAAATAAAATTTGTAGCAAAAAAATACCTACGTGGTCGTAGCAAAAAAAATGAAACTGATGATGCATGGTAGCAAAAGTCAAACGCCGGTTATAACAAACTAGCAAAAGGGCCCATGCGTTGCAACGGGAGAAAGAAATACCACACGGCACACGATCTTAATTCATAAAAAATGTCTATAATTTGAGAATTTATAGTTACGATACAAATAAAGATGGTCTTATCCTACAAAAATGCAGTTCAAAATTTCACAGGTCTTCTATTTTAACACGGCTTGCATGTAGATTTAATACGTACAAAGAATCAGTCAAGTGACCTTCAGTTTCATCTCTAATCCTGATTTTGTTGACGTGTTCATCCCCAACCCGGATGAGTACCGGTATGAAAGAAAGACGAATAATGACTTATTTATTAAGATTGCACCCTAGATAGTATTTTTATAAACGTTTAACAGATAAAATGATATCATATTTAAATTCTACATATTTTTCTAATCAAATTCCATGTATAATATGTTAAATTTGGAGTTACGGTTAAAAAGATATGAGCTAGTATTTAAAAAAATATTTAATATATACTACGAGTTTAATGTCATAAACAGTAAGGGCTTTTTTGTAAAATCAGCTCGGTGGGTTTTCCGACAGAAGCGATAGCCTCTTTATTATTAGGTAAAGATAAATATATCTACGTGAACGTGTACAACTTTTTAGTGAACGGTTGCAGCAAAAAATGATGCCGATTATAGCAAAAATTAACACGGTTGTAGCAAAAGTAAAATACACCGATTGTAACGAAAAATACGATGAACTGGAGTTGCAACCAAACGCATATGCAGCTTTTTTACTGGACAAATGTAGCAAAAAACGCTTGCAGCAAATATGACACTGGTTGCAATAAATTTAGACGAAAAAAATTGCATGCCAAGTCATAAGCAGGGCGCGTGCGGTCGCGTGCGACCGGCCGAATGGTTCTGCCGGCGCACCCGTCGGAAACGTTTCTCAAAAAGTTTTCCATCTATAATACAAAATCATTTCAATTAATTCAGATAACGTAATGATTTCATGGTTATGGAACTGTTTGCGTAGCAGCGGGTGGCTTTCGCTTCACGTGTTTTTGCGCTGACCAATCGAAGGCCTTCTCAGCCTGACGTAGCTCATGTGACACCCGGTGTCTGAGCTAATCCACTAGGAGTATAAAGATTAGCTGAATGTCTACATGAGGACAGGGTGCATGTGCCGGCTACGATCTAAAAACTTGCTCCTGATCAATCAGTGACGATGTAAAAATGTGTACTGTACTAGGAGCATAAATGTGGCCTGCACCAATCGTGATGTGGTCTGCCACCCACGTTCCCATCCACTAGTGATCGGACGCATATGTGCCCAGGTGCATCCACCTGCTGCTGCATGCACCTTGCAATCGACGTACGTACGTCAGGCCCCGCACGTCACCACCGTGACACCCCAATTCTTACGTCGGCACTTGGCATATTTTTCGTATCCTGAGAAAGGGGCAAATAATTGTTTGTCAGCTGGTGGCTTTGGGCAGCAAATCGATTCACCGTGTATTGGGCACTGATATTCTATTCACGTGAGATTTTGATCAGGTGAATGGGTGTGCTTGGCTTACGGAAAACGATATGAATTATGATAGATGCGAGTGGTTTGGAGGTCGTCGACATGGATGGATGTACCACATGCATGGTTTCACACTGCCCACCCCAAAGTCACCTAGACTTGGGAGACAGCGAGGCCGCGTGCGGCTATGCCGTCGTTGGCACTTTTCCGTCTCCTCCTTGCTCTGTCTACAAGGCATTACACACGAGCGGCCGGCGTGGATTTGTTGGATCATGCCGGAAAGATGGATCATCGTCTCCGTGAGTGGTGCCCAAGCAGCAGCGGTGAGAAAGGCGCAAGCACAACTTTATGAGAAAGGCGGATGGGTCAATGTGCCGAAGAGCGCGATCGCTCCAATTAGGTGTTCCCAACTCAGTTAGCTGAGATTTTTCATCTTCTCGGTTACGTAATATTATTGTATTTTGTACTCTATTTAACTTGTATGTTTTTTTAGCCCATCATTTATTATTTTATGTTGACATGTCATATTTTTGGTTGTTGTTGCTATCTGCCCCATCTAGCCGGTCCAATAACTACTTATTCGGTTCTTGTTACTACATGTTGCATCTTTTAGAACAGAAATCGTTGATAGAGAGGGGAAAAAAATACGTACTGGTTTGTTAGCTTCAACTACTCTGACCACTAAAAATTATTATACAAAGAAGTATTGTGTCCTCATTATATGAATTGTGATGTAATAATTTGATTTTTTTTCTTAGTAAAAAACAACTTGATTATAGCTTTTTCATGCAGTTGCGACCCGCTTGTGAATACTTGTAGTTATGACCTGCATATGAATACTTGCAATTGCGATTTGACTATGAATACTTGCAATTGTTTTCATGTAGTTGCGACCCGCCTGTGAATACTTGCAGTTGCGATCTGACTATGAATACTTGCAATTGCGACCCCATCATGAATACTTGTAATTGCGACCCGACTATGAATACTTGCAATTGCGAACTGACTTTCAATATTTGTCGTTGCGATTAGACTCTGAATACTTACATGCGGCCCGACTTTGAATAGAGATAGTTGCCATCCGACTTTGAATACTTGCAGTTACGACCCGACTTTAAGTATTTATAGTTGTGGGCACATTTCAAATCATACAATTACGACACGACTTTGAATATTAATGTCATTAATATAAAATACAAGATGCATAAGAACAAAAGTTATTTAGAAAAATACTAATTCAAAAAATAGAAAACTATCAATAGCTCATAAAAATAAACTATACATAATTTTTTGTGAAGCTCCCGTACAAACAAGAATATACAACCCTTAATTTTCCCAGACAAAAAAATTAACAATAAGTGTAACAACAAAATAGTGACCTCCGGCTAGAGAAAAGGACAACAGAAATGAAAAAACTGCATAGAAAAAGAGACATAAAAAAGAAATATGGGCCCAACAACAGTAAATGCTAAAAGCAGCTCATCCTGGCAAACATGGAATGAGCTCATAAATAATGAACCGGCAACGCTTGCTTGGCCACACACAAAAAGTCTGGGCGTTAGTCCTCCTCTTACACGAATCACTACATGTTAAATCTGACGGTCAATTAAGTGAATGAGCCCAAACTATTTCTTAGCTAGCTGAGAAATAGCAAAACAGTTGATATTATGCTTCACCACTTGCCCGCACCGGTACAAACTTTCTTATGAAACTTGGGCGTTCTTGATTTGATTTTTTTCCCCTCTCAAGCCCATATATTGAGGTGGTCGTGGTTGGAATCGAAAGACCCAAGCCCAGGACCTCACATGTGACAAGGACGGTTGTCACCTTTTTTATAACGCTGCCACCATCACTGTCAGGAACCGGAAGACGACCAAGTTTTGGCACCCTCCTTGGTTGAGAGGCCATAAGCCAAAGCTCATTGCTCCGTCTATTTTCTCCATCTCCTGTGCAATCAATGGTTGTGTCGCTAAAGCCCTTTCAAATGACGTGTAGATCAGTTTGATCGACAGTTCCAAAGTATCTATTGTTTACCATCTTCACGAATTTGCACACCTGTGGGAAAAGCCTCCGAACGTGCACTTGGATGAACATGCCCTGGGCGACGTCACCTGAAAGCTCACTCCATCCGGTTCCTATGTTGCGGCTTTGGCCCAGCGAGCTCAGATTTGGAAAAAATGCCCCCACCCTCCTAAATGCAAAATGTTTGCTTGGTTGGGGATTTAATATAGAATTTAGACAACAGCTAGATTGTAATGTTGTGACTGGCAAAATTGTGGCCTTTGCCACGTATGCAAGGTCGAGGGAGACTTGGCCGCCCACCTCCTCTTGCAGTGTCGTTTTTCCATGTGCCTTTCGTCTTCCACGTGCCTTTTGTACATGATCAAATCTTGGGTTGGCCTGGATTGCATGGATCTTACCTCCTAGGGAAGTTTCATCTCGGTCAAAGATTAGTGGTCGACAGTATGTCTCATGCTCGTCATTTGGGAAAGTTGGAAAGAGGGGAATGCTCATGTTTTCCGCAATACACACCAATAGGTGTCGGCCTAGGTCAACCCAACCACATAAAAAGGATGCAAGTGCAATTTGTAGCTTCATTAGCCAACAGATGTCAGAGGTGTATTAAACTTCTCATACCATTGCATAGGTGCTTGTCTCAGATCATATAAAGATTTCAACAATTTACACACCTTTCCTTCCTGACCATCTATCATAAAGCATCTGGTTGTTGCATATATATTTCCTCGCTTAGCTCTTCGTTCAGGAAAGCCGTCTTAACGTCCATTTGATGAATGAGAAGACCATGTGAGGCCGCCAATGAGAGTAGTACTTGAATGGTGGTCAGTCTAGCCATAGGTGAATAAGTATCAAAGAAAGCTTCTTCTTCTTTCTGGGCATAGCCCTTGGCCACAAGCCTAGCCTTGTACTTTTCAATCGTACCATCGGGCCTAAGCTTCCTTTTGAACACCCACTTGCATCCCAATGGTTTGCAACCATAGGGACGATCAGTAATTTCCCATGTTCCATTAGCCATGATGGAATCCATCTCGGTACGGACCGCAGTTTTTCAGCAATCAGCATCTGGAGACGCATACGCTTCTGAAATAGAAGTGGGATTATCATCCACGAGGTATACGAAGAAATCATCACCAAAGGTCTTTGCAGTCCTTTGTCTCTTGCCCCTACCAAGGGTTTCCTCGTCATCTGCCTCAGGATTTTCATCATGTGTTTGTTCATAATATTCCATAGGAATGGCAGGCTCAGGAGTTTTCTCAAATTCCTTTCTATAAGTGCTTTGCATATCTCTCATGGGAAAAATATCCTCAAAGAATGTAGCATCCCTCGACTGAATAATTGTACTGACCTTCACGTTAGGTACCTCAGATTTCACTAATAGAAATCTATAGCCAATGCTATTCTTAGCGTAACCCAAATTAACGCAATCCACGTCTTCGGTTCAAGCTTACGCTTTTTAGGGATTGACAAGTACGTAAGTACGAGAGCGTCGTACTTCTCTTACACCAATTCTCATAGGGAGTGACCTCATTATCTTTTGTAGGAACCTTATTCAGGACATGACACGCAGTCAATAAAGCCTCCCCCACCATGACGTGGATAAACCCGATGTATCTAACATGGCGTTAACCAAATCAGTTAGAGTATGGTTTTTCTGCTCAGCGAGCCCGTTTGATTGGAGTGAATAGGGATGCGTTCTCTCATGAATAATACCATGTTACGCACAAAAAGAATCAAATTCGTTTGAGAAGTACTCTCCACCACGATCAGACCGGACTCGTTTAATTTTCTTTTCAAGTTGATTCTCAACTTCTGCCTTGTAGATTTTAAAATAGTGTAGAGCCTCATCTTTAGTACTTAACAGATACACATAGTAATATCTAGTGGAATCATCTATCAATGTCATGAAATATTTCTTTCCACCTTTAGTCAACACACCATTCATCTCACAAAGATCAGAATGTATGAGTTCTAATGGCGCAAATGTCTCTCCTCTGCAGCCTTGTGAGGCTTGCGAGGTTGCTTTGCTTGCACACACGAATGGCACTTAGAACCTTTGGCTGAAGTGAAACTCGGGATTAAATTCAATTTTGCTAGCTGCGACAAAACACCGAAACTTATGTGACAAGACATGAATGTCAAACTTCAGATTCCTTAACACTCGAATGAATATTGTTCACGACTTTATTGCAAAAATCTGCAAGGGAAAGGCGGAACAAACCTCCGCATTCATAACCTTTTCTAACAAAAAGTCCATATTTCGTAACAACTTCTTTATTAGACTCGAAGACCAACTTATACCCTTCTCTACACAGAAGGGAGCCACTAACGAGATTCTCCTTGATGGCGGGGACATGCTGCACGTTCTTCAGTTGCACGATCCTTCTCGAAGTAAACTTCAGATCAACCGTGCCAACACCTAGAACAGATGCACTCGTGCCATTTCTATCAATACGGACCCTCGGCGTGTGACCTGGTAAGAAGAGAACAATGATATGTCAACACACACATGAATATTTGCACCTGTGTCTACCCACCAATCGGTAGGTTGACAAACTGAAAATACAGTAAACAAATTACCATACCCAGATGCACCACTTTCATTGTTGCTCAAAATCATATTGACAGACTTGGAGTGTTGCCCTAGCTTCTTCTACTTGTTTGGGAACTTACTGGCCCAATGTTCCTCAGAACCACAATTGAAGCAACCATCTCCCTTCTTGTTCTTCTTGAAAGTCTTCTTACCCTTCTTCTTAAAGTCGGTATTCTGTTGGAGAAAATTCTTTCCCGTGGGCTTGCGGGAATTGAAGTTCCTTTGATGTACCATATTGGCAGCAGAAGGACCTTCTACCGTTTTTCTGTGCGAGTCCTTTGCTCTCGAGTTGTGCTCAACACTCAGATGGCCGATATCCTTTATTAAGAATTCACGCCTCTGATGTTTCAGAGTGGTAGCAAAGTTCCTCTAGAAATTAGGGAGCTTAGTGATTATACACCCCGCGACAAATTTGCCTGGTAAATCGCACTTTAGAACCTCAAGTTCTTTAGCAATGCATATTATCTCATGATCTTGTTCTAGTACAGAACGGTTCTCAACCATTTTATAATCATGGAACTGCTCCATAACATACATCTCGCTCCCAGCATCAGTGGCCCCGAATTTAGATTCGAGTACCTCCCACAGCTCTTTGGCAACATGCACATGTAAATATGCATCAACCAGCTTATCTCCGATCACGCTTAAAACTGCTCCAAGGAATAGGACGGTGGCCTCCGCGAACGCCTCATTCCCATAGGAGTGACACCGGCTACCCAGAACACGTTCATAGCCGTGAGCCATAAGGTGGTTCTCGTTTGCCAACGCTTGAAATAAGTACCGGTAAACTTATCCTGTTTCAGTGGAGCATCAAAACCATTACTCGAAAAATTCCAACACATATTAGGTTTTAGGATTGTTGAGTAAATAGGCAATTTCCCGAGTAGATTAATCCACGAAATAACTACTAACATGGCATTGACTATATTCATGACATACTGATTATGGAGTATACTAGCAAGTACTACTCATATAGCGGAAATATCTACGCATATAGCTAGTATTACTACGGCAGAAATAAACAGGAGCGGAATAAACGGGTTATACCCTTCGATCGGCCAGTTGGCCTTAGAAGCAGCGTTGGCGGCGGCAGAGGATGCTGATGTTGGAAATATGCCCTAGAGGCAATGATAAAGAGTTATTATTATATTTCCCATTTAAAGATAATCGTTTATTATCCATGCTATAATTATATTGAATGAAAACATAGATACATGTGTGGATACATAGACAAAACAATGTCCCTAGCAAGCCTCTAGTTGGCTAGCCGCTTGATCAATGATAGTCAAGGTTTTATGGCTATATGCAAGTGTTGTCACTTGCTAACTGGATCACATCATTAGGAGAATCATGTGATGGACTAGACCGAAACTATGAACGTAGCATATTGATCGTGTCGTTTTATTGCTATTGTTTTCTGCGTGTCAAGTATTTGTTCCTATGACCATGAGATCATATAACTCAGTGGCACCGCAGGAATACCTTGTGTGCATCAAACATCGCAACGTAACTGGGTGACTATAAAGGTGCTCTACAGGTATCTCCGAAGGTGTCCGTTGAGTTAATATGGATCAAGACTGAGATTTGTCATTCCGTGTGACGGAGAGTATCTCGGGGCCCACTCGGTAATACAACATCACACACTAGCCTTGCAACCAATGTGACTAAGTGTAAGTCACGGGATCTTGTATTACAGAACGAGTAAAGAGACTTGCCGGTAACGAGATTGAAATAGGTATGCGGATACCAACGATCAAATCTCGGGCAAGTAACATACCGAAGGACAAAGGGAATGGCATACGAGATTATATGAATCCTTGACACTGAGGTTCAACCGATAAGATCTTCGAAGAATATGTAGGATCCAATATGGGCATCCAGGTCTCGCTATTGGATATTGACCGAGGAGTGTCTCGGGGCATGTCTGCATAGTTCTCGAACCCGCAGGGTCTGCACACTTAAGGTTCGATGATGTTTTAGTATAGTTGAGTTATATGAGTGGTTACCGAATGTTGTTCGGAGTCCCGGATGAGATCACGGACGTCACAGGGTTTCCGAAATGGTCCGGAAACGAAGATTGATATATAGGATGGTTTCATTTGGTCACCGAAAAGTTTCATGCAATTCCGGCAGTGTACCAGGAGAGACGAATGGGTTCCGGGAGTTCACCGGGAGGGGCCCACCTATCCGGAAGTGAGCCCAAGGCACTAGGGTGGCGCCACAAGCCCTTAGTGGGCTGGTGGAGTTAGCGCAAGGGGCCCATGGTGCCACATAAGAAAATACCAAAGAAAAATAAAAGAAAAAGGGAAAAGAGGGAGGTGGGAAGGAAGAGGAAGACTCCTCCTTCCCAAACCGAATTGGAGGAGGATTCCTCCTCCTCCCCTTGGCCGGCGCACCTTGAGGGCTTGTCCCTCAAGGCTATCCCTCCCCCTCCCTCCTATATATAGTGGTGTTTTACTGCTGATTTGAGACAACTTTTGCCACGTGCAACTCAACCCTAGACCACATAGTTTTACCTCTAGATCAGATTTCTGCGGAACTCGGACGGAGCCCTGCAGGAGTAGATCATCACAACCACTGGAGCGCCGTCACGCTGTTGGAGAAGTCATCTACTTCTCCGTCTTTCTTGTTGGATCAAGAAGGCCGAGATCATCGACGAGCTGTACGTATGCTGAACGCGGAGGTGCTGTCCGTTCGGCGCTAGATCGGAACGGGACGGTTCGTGGGACGGTTCGAGGGACGTGAAGACGTTCCACTACATCAACCGCATTCCTTAACGCTTCCTGATGTGCGATCTACAAGGGTACGAAGATCCAAATCTCCTCTCGTGGATGGACATCACCATGATAGGTCTTCGTGTGCGTAGGAAATTTTTTGTTGCCCATGCAATGTTCCCCAACAGTGGCATCATGAGCTAGGTTCATGCATAGATGTTATCTCGAGTAGAACACAAAAGGTTTTGTGGACGGTGATGTTTGATTTTCTGCCCTCCTTAGTCTTTCCTCGATTCGGCGGTATTGTTGGATTGAAGCGGCCCGGACCGACATTACTCGTACGCTTACGAGAGACTGGTTTCATCGACTAACATGCAACCTTATTGCATAAAGATGACTGGCGGGTGTCGGTTTCTTCTACTTTAGTTGAATTGGTTTTGACCGAGGCGGTCCTTGGAGAGGTTAAATAGCAATTTGCACATCTCTGTTGTGGTTTTTGCGTAAGTAAGATGCGATCATACTAGATACCCATAGCAGCCACGTAAAACATGCAACAACAAATTAGAGGAAGTCTAACTTGTTTTTGCAGGGTATGCTTGTGATATGATATGGCCAATGAGGTGATGTGATATATTGGATGTATGAGATGATCATGTTGTAATAGTTAATATCGACTTGCACGTCGATGCTACGGCAACCGACATGAGCCATAGGGTTGTCTTTAAATTAACGTTTGTGTTTGCACATGTGTTTACTATATTGCTAGGACGTAGCTTTAGTAGTAATACCATAAGTAGCATGACAACCTCGATGGCGATACGTTGATGGAGATCATGATGATGGAGATCATGGTGTGGCGCCGGTGACAAGAAGATCGTGCCAGTGCTTTGGTGATGGAGATCAAGAAGCACAAGATGATGACCATATCATGTCACTTATGAATTGCATGTGATGTTAATACTTTTATGCACCTTATTTTTCTTAGAACGACGGTAGCATTATGAGGTGATCTCTCACTAAAATTTCAAGACGAAATTGTGTTCTCCCCGACTGTGCACCGTTGCTACAGTTCGTCGTTTCGAGACACCACGTGACGATCGGGTGTGATAGACTCAACGTTCACATACAACGGGTGCAAAACAGTTGCACACGCGGAACATTCGGGTTAAGCTTGACGAGCCTAGCATGTGCAGACATGGCCTTAGAACACATGAGACCGAAAGGTCGAGCATGAATCGTATAGTTGATATGATTAGCATAGAGATGCTTACCACTGAAACTATTCTCAACTCACGTGATGATCGGACTTGAGTTAGTGAATTTGGATCATGTACCACTAAAATGACTAGACAGATGTACTTTTTGAGTGGGAGTTTAGTGTGACAACCCGAGACCGACCCCCAAGAAGATTTCCCCTTTGTTCAGTTTTCATTGTGTGGCTTATTTGTTTGTCGCTCTCATCATCGCATCATGCGCATCATCTGCATTGCATCGGCATCCCGTTGCCGCCAGCTTTCAAAACCTGCATCCGATATTATTTGCGAGTTCTCTTCGTTGTCCGTTTTGAGCCCGACCACACTCGCACGCGCCTGTTGCACCGTCAAAACCTTGTTTTTAAAAGTGTGTATAAAACTTTCTTGGATTGGGATGAAACTTGGTGTGCAGTCTTCTTTTAATATAGGGAGGCCTCCTGCCAATTTTCGTCGCAATTGGAGTCCGTCTGGTACCCGAACGGTCGACCGTAGCGGCGCCACTTCGGTTATTCGTCGGACGTGTTTCGGTGTTTTAAATCGCGTTGTCGAGTGCCCGTTTCCCTCTCTTCTATGGCTAGCCTACTCTACACGGCCACTTAGCCCGTCCCCGTGTGCGAAACCGTTCGATTCCGATCGTACGGTTGAAACCGAGGCGAAAAACTCCTAAACCTAGCCCCCCCATTGTAATAAATAGACCCCCAATTTCATTTTCAAACAGCCAACCCCCCTTGCCTCAAAATCCATGCCAGCCTCCACCTTCTCCGCCTTATCCTCCCAGATCCAATCTGAGCAATCTGGACCATCGTATCGGAGATCCAACGGACCAGATCCTCCCATGCCCGAATCCTCCTCCTCCCGTAGCTCTTCTACCCGCAGCTCCTCTCCTCTCGTGTTGCGCCGTCCCGGGCACTCCAAGCGCAGGCCAGGAGCGTCGCCCCGCCGCCCTCCTCGGTCGCGGCGCCATCCCTCCCGTTGCTGCAACCCGCCGGCCGGCCAAATCCGGCGAGGCACACCGAATCTGCCGCCGACCCACATCCCAAGCCGCCGTGGCCTGCGTCCGCGCCGGCCGGCCGAGCATGCGCCGCCATGCCTTGCTCGGTCCCGGGAGGGATCCGGTCGAGGGGAGGAACCCCCGCGCCTCGCGCCGCCCTGCGGACCGGCCCCCGCAGCGGCCGAGGGACCCTTCGGCTACCTCGGCCCATCCAGGCGCCGCCAGGCCACCTCCTCTCCCAGGCCCAGCGCCTCCCTGGCCCAGATCCACCCCGCGCCACCGACCCCATAGGCCTGCCTCGCCCCGACCAGCCCAGCTTCCCAGCCGGCCCGATGGCCCAAGGTGAGTCGGCCCCGCTAAGCCACGCCTGAGTGCTATTTAATTATCTTGCGCTCGTTGCCCTGTTTAGATTCGGCCTGATTCGGATTTTTCTATTTATCCTCGATATATTTATTTCAGGAAATGCTAGGTATTAAAATGCCCGTAGTTTCTAAACCGAGTGTCGGATCGCGATGATTTATATATGTAACTTGTGTATTTTTCCGCGTAGATTAATATATTGCAACTTGCATGCATGTTTGAAATAGTTTGACCCGCCGAATGCCTAGTTTTGCGCGCTGTCCTAATATGTTAATTACCCCGTATTTATTTTCGAGCGTGTCCGGATTACTCAAATCCCGTAGTTTAAATGCTCATGTTTTTATGGACCTTTTTCCATGTATTTTAGAGTCGTTGTTTGCATTTTTGCAAGTAGGTTCCGTCGCTAGTTTGTTATATCACGTTTAGGACATATTCGCGAATATACGTGTGGCGTTATTTTTATTTTTGCAACCCCACATGTTATATATGTTTTCGGGGTACAAAAATTCATAGAATTTAACTGTGTATTTAGTTTTAGCTTTTGAGCAAGTTAGTGTGCGTGATATTTTAACATGTTCCCCTTTTGTTTATTTTGTGGAATTTAATCCGTGCATGATAAGAATGAGTTGTCAACTAGAAATATGCCCTTGGATGTGTAGGTTAGCCTCTGGTAATTTTGGTTGCAATAGGAATCCATCTTTAGGTGTAGTTTGCTTGCTCTCAACATGCTAGAAAATAGTGCTGATTTGGAGATGCTGAAATATTTCTAAGTCTGAAATCTGTTATATTTTGTTGCTGTCTTTCCATGAGTTTATCTGGTGATCTGTAGCTCTTTTTGAGGTTGGTGCAATGGAGTTAGTTATAGTCCTTGATATTCTCTAGCATGCTATAAATTTTCATGACATTTGGAGTCCTGTAGCATATAGTTTTGTTGCTGTCAATATGCCTTCAGATTGAAAACTACACTATCATAAACTGATATTTTCACTGAGTCTGAAACTGTGTGTGAGATGCCATTTTGTGAGTTCTTTTCCTAGTGATCCATGCTTCGATGCTAAGAGGGTGCTTGGATCCAAGAGACTAAAACTAGTCTGACTAAAACTAGTCTCCTTGAGAGACTAAAGTTTCAAGCACCCCTGACTAAAGAGAGGCTAAAACTCGTCTTGAGGCTAAAATCTTTTAGTCAGGGGTACCCCTACTAAAATGTGCATTAGTCCTCTCTCTCCTCATTTAACTCCTCATGCAAGTTCTGGATTGGAGGGTTTGGAGGATAATGAATGCTCATTAACTTGATTTTAGTCTCTTTAGTACTTGGATCCAAGCATGGGTGGGGCTAGCAAATTTTAGTCTCATTACTTTTAGTCATGGGACTAAAACGTATCCAAGCACCCTCTAAATGTTATTGGTAGTATGTTGTAGTGCATCTTTCCCTCTACTGTCTCGTGCCTCGGATGAGCATCTTGGATTTGTGCAGCTAGTTGTTCAAGGGTGTAGTAAATGTCATGTAGCTGATTTTGGCAGATTTTGACTATTCTTGTTGAGATCGTAGTGTTGAATCGTTGCTCCGTTTTGATCGTGTCCTACATGAAACTTGCTTAGAATCTCGTGTAGTTTCATATTATCTTGCTGGTTGTATGTTTTGAAATGTGTGTGACTGTCGTTGCACACATATTGCATTCATCCCATCATACCTTGCGTTGATCACATCTTTTGAACCGTAGCTCCGTTGGAGATGTTCTCTATCTGTAAATTGATTAGAACGACGTGTAAAATCACGTGAACCAATTTATTTTGCTGTTTAACAACTTTTTAAACATGTTAATTCAGATCTGGACATAATTATAAATTAACGTGTGGGGTAATCTCGGAGATGCTATAAGTCGTTTCCGACCTCATTTAAAATGCCTATATAGGTAGAGTAATTACGCTTCACCTCTTGCCATGTTTAATAATAATTAATATATCGTGTACCTAATCGGGATGAAACTAAATAATTCGTATGTGGATTTTCGTCAATACGCAACTCGTTGCATATTGAACTTCACTTAATGTGTAGGTTTGATTGTTGTGAATTGCCATGCCATGTCTTGCATATATTCAACTGATCATGCATCATATGTGTACTGCATCTTATCGTGCATGTGTCATGGTGAATATATGTGTTGATGTTTGTTTCCGGTTTCCTTCGTCTCGATAGAGTTCCGCAAGCGTGTCGGAAAGTGAGGACCCGTTCGACTATATCGGCTCGTCTGCTTCACGGAGTCATTCTTCTTCCAAGCAGGATCTCAGGCAAGATGACCATTTCCCCAGATACTATTACTATCATTGCCATGCTAGTTATTTCGATTCTGTCGTTATGTTTCACAGCCTACCACCTGTTAAACATCAGCCTCTCAACATTGCCATGGAAACCTTCAACCTGTTCACAACCTAGCAAACTACTGATTGGCTATGTTATCGCTTGCTTAACCATGTTTTAGCGTTGCTAGTTGCAGGTGCAGTTGCTTCCATGTGATTACATGGGTTCATTTTTATATCACCATATTAATACTATTTAATTTAATGCACCTATATACTTGATAAAAGGTGGAAGGCTCAGCCTTTCTAGCCTAGTGTTTTGTTCCACCTTTGCCCCTTTAGCTTCGGCTACCGGTGTTATGTTCCATAATTGAGCGCTCCTAACACGATCGAGGTTGTTATGGGGACCCCCTTGATAATTCATCTTAGATTAAAACTGGTCTGGCAAGGCCCAACTTTGGTTTTACATTTGTCTAATAACTAATAAATGCATAGGGACCCGCCGGCACCCACAGAGTAATTTAATCAACCCCCGGGCCAGTGCTCCGCATGAGTGTTGGTCCAACCTGTCAACCGCCGGTGGCTACCAGGGGCAACTCTGTGATTGGCCTACCGGAAGTTTGGACAATCCGTCGTGTCCTGAGAACAAGATAGGCGGCTCCTATCGGGATCGTCGACACGTCGGGCGGCCTTGCTGGATTAGTTTTACCTTTGACGAAATATCTTGTGCATCGGGATTCCGGTGATGCTTTGGGTAATATCAGAGTTGAGGTTTTCCAGTAAGGAGTCCGACGAGATCGCAAGCTTCGTGATCGAGGATTTCTATACGACTTGTGGTAATTTGTGATGGACTACTTGGAGCACCCCTACAGGGTTAAATCTTTTGGAAAGCCATGCCCACGGTTATGTGGCAACGTGGAAACTTTGTTTAACACTGGTTCTAGATAACTTGAAGTTAACTTAATTAAAACATGCCAACTGAGTGCGTAACTGTGACTGTCTCTTTTGCGAGTTCCTTCTCCGATCGAGGACACGGTGGGGTTATGTTTGACGTAAGTAGGTGATCAGGATCATTCAGTTGATCATTATTAGTTCACGTCCGCTATGCGTAGATCATCCCCCTCTTTATTCTTGTACTCGTAAGTTAGCCACCTCATATAAATGCTTAGTCGCTTGTTTCAGCCTTACCAATTAACCATACCTCACCTATAAAGCTTTGCTAGTCTTGATACCTTTGGAAATGAGATTGCTGAGTCCCCTGTGGCTCACAGATTACTACAACACCAGTTGCAGATACATGTAAGGTGATATTAAGATGTGAGCGTGATGATTTTTCATTTGGAGTTTCTTCTTCTTCCTCTTCGTTGATCTAGGATGGGTTCCACGCCGGCAGCCTGGGATAGCAAGGATGGACATCGTTCTTTTCTCGTTTGTTTTCGTCCGTAGTCGGACCCTGCTCTTCTTCATAATATTTATGTATTGTACTGATGTGACTCTGATGTAGCTTGTGGCGAGTGTAAGCCAATTCCATATACTCTTCTCTTCACTACATGTACTTGTAACGATATCCATTCTTGCGAAACGAGGAGATGCGCTTCTATCCCTGTCGAGGCCCTCCTGCCTAAATAAGGATAGGATCGCATCTTGGGCGTTACATTTAGCAAGTAATTTGATTACTTAAACCTAATTATCTTGAACATAGTCTAAGTCCACTTTGAAATATTTGTGTTGTAGATAAATGGCTCACGCGAGAGTCACACTGAATTTTAATACGTTCCTAGAGAAAGCTAATTTGAAAGATGATGGAAGCAACTTTGTAGACTGGGCTCGTAATCATAAGTTGCTCCTGCAAGCTGGGAAGAAGGATTATGTCCTTAATGCTGCGCTAGGAGATGAACCACTTGCTGCGGTTGACCAAGATGTTAAGAACGCTTGGTTAACACGCAAGGAGGACTACTCAGTAGTTCAATGTGCAGTCTTGTATGGCCTAGAGCCGGGACTTCAATGTCGCTTTGAGCGTCATGGAGCATATGAGATATTCCAGGAGTTGAAGTTCATCTTTCAAAAGAACACCCGGATCGAGAGGTATGAGACCTCCGATAAATTCTATGCTTGCAAGATGGAGGAGAATTCGTCTGTCAGTGAACATGCGCTCAAAATGTCTGGGTACTCAAACCGTCTAGCTGAGCTGGGGATTGAACTCCCGCAAGAGGCCTGGGTATTCGATACCAGTTCTGTTGCTCATATTTGCAACTCGAAACAGGAACTGCGGAATAAACGAAGGCTGGCGAAAGATGAAGTGACGATTCGCGTGGGAAATGCTTCCAAGGTTGATGCAATCGCCGTCGGCACAGTTTCACTTCATTTACCATCAGGATTAGTTATGAACTTAAATAATTGTTATTTAGTGCCTGCGTTAAGCATGAACATTATATCTGGATCTTGTTTATTGCGAGACAGTTACTCGTTTAAGTCAGAGAATAATGGTTGTTCTATTTCTATGAGTAATATCTTTTATGGTCATGCACCCCATATGAGAGGATTGTTCATATTGAATCTTGATAGCGACGATACACATCTACATAACATTGAGACCAAAAGAGTTAGAGTTAACAATGATAGTGCCATGTTTTTCTGGCACTGCTGCTTAGGTCATATTGGTGTAAAGCGCATGAAGAAACTCCATTCTGATGGAATTTTGGAGTCACTTGACTTTGATTCACTTGGCACGTGCGTACCATGCCTCATGCGCAATATGAATAAGAGTCTGTTCTCTGAAACAATGGAGCGTGCAAGTGACTTATTGAAAACCATACATACCGATGTGTGCGATCCCATGAGTGTGGAGGTGCGCGGCGGATCTCGTTATTTTCTCACCTTCAATGACGAGTTGAGTAGATATGGTTATGTCTACTTGATGAAGCACAAGTATGCAACGTTTGAGAAGTTAAAGCAATTTCAGAGTGAAGTTGAAAATCAAGTTCCTACGGTCTGATCGTGGGGGTGAATATCTGAGTTTCGAGTTTGGTGCTCACTTCACACAATGTGGAATTGTTTCACAGTTGACACCGCGTGGAACACCACAGCGTAATGATGTGTCCGAAGTCCGAACGGCGTAATCTTACTTTATTAGAGATGGTGCGATCTATGATGTCTCTTACCGATTTGCCTTATTGTTTTGGGGTTATGCATTAGAGATAGCTGCATTCACTTTAAATAGGGCAGCATCAAAATCCGTTGAGATGACACCATACGAACTGTGGTATGGCAAAAGACCCAAGTTGTCGTTTCTTAAAGTTTGGGGATGTGATGCTTATGTCAAAAAGCTTCAGCCTGAAAAGCTGGAACCCAAAGCGGAAAAGTGCGTCTTCATAGGTTACCCAAAAGAGACAGTTGGGTATACCTTCTATCTCAAATCCGAGGGCAAAGTGTTTGTTGTTAAAAACGGAGCTTTTCTTGAGAAGGAGTTTCTCTTGAAAGAATTGAGTGGGAGGAAGATAGAACTTACTGAGGTTGTCGAACCTCTAGCCCCTCTAGATGGTGGCGCAGGGCAAGGGGAAAGCCATGTTGCTGCGGTGCCGGTTGAGGAGTAAGTTGATGATGATGATTAAGAAACTTTGGATCAAGTTCCTATCGGACCTCCCAGGTCGACAAGATCACGTACTGCTCCTAAGTGGTACGATAATCCTGTCTTATCAATTATGTTATTAGACAACAATGAACCTGCGAATTATGAAGAATTAATGGTGGGCCCGGATTCCAACAAATGGCTGGAGGCCATGAAGTCCGAGATATGATCTATGTACGAGAACAAAGTATGGACTTTGGAAGTACTACCTGAAGGCCGCAAGGCTATTCAGAACAAATGGATCTTTAAGAAGAAGACGGACGCAGACGGTAATGTGACCGTTTATAAAGCTCGACTTGTGGCAAAAGGTTTTTCACAAGTTCAAGGAGTTGACTACGATGATACGTTCTCACCGGTAGCGATGCTTAAGTCCGTCTGAATCATGTTAGCAATAGCTGCATTTTTCGATTATGAAATTTGGCAGATGGATGTCAAAACGGCGTTCCTTAACGGTTTTCTTAACAAAGAGTTGCATATGATGCAACCTGAAGGTTTTGTCGATCCAAAGAATGCTAACAAAGTATGCAAGATCCATCGATCCATTTATGGACTCGTGCAAGCATCTCGGAGTTGGAATAAGCGCTTTGATGAGGTGATCAAAGCATTTGGGTTTATACAAGTGGTTGGAGAATCTTGTATTTACAAGAAAGTGAGTGGGAGCTCTGTGGCATTTCTAATATTATATGTGGATGACATATTACTGATTGGGAACAACGTGGAGTTTTTTGAGACCATAAAGGATTACTTGAATAAAAGTTTCTCTATGAAGGACCTAGGAGAAGCTGCTTACATTCTAGGTATTAAAATCTATAGGGAAAGATCGATACGCCTGATAGGACTTTCACAAAGCACATACCTTGATAAAGTTTTGAAGATGTTAAAAATGGATTAGTCCAAGAAAGGGTTCTTGCCAGTATTACAAAGTATAAAATTGAGTAAGACTCAGTGCCCAGCAACTGCCGAAGATAGAGAACAAATGAGTTCCGTCCCCTACGCTTCAGCCATAGGTTCTATCATGTATGCAATGTTGTGCACTAGACCAGACGTCGGCTTGGCCATAAGTATGGAAGGCAGGTTTCAGAGTAATCCAGGAGTGGATCACACTACAAGAAATATGCTCATACATGACATTCTTTAAGATGTCGTTGATGAATTCGTCATAAATCTATGACGATTTCATCCGAGATCGTCGTAAGCCGTTTGAGGGGATGAAATGTACATATAAATTACGACGATGTGAGTCAAAAATGTCGTAACCACATAAGATGGGATCGTCATAACTTTTACGACGATTATGAAAATGTCGTAACATGTTCTAACTATGTTGACATGTCACTCGTGGGTCCATTCTATCCCACCTCATCCTAGTTTGTGAAGCAACCTACTATTCTGTCATTCCAAAAATTCTCGAAAAATTCTCATAAATACATTGGATCATATATTCCTCAAATATGTGAAAACCATTCGTTCCATAGTTCAAAAATAATTCAGCAATATTTATTTTCCTATTATGTTGAGAATAGCACTTTGTGAAGGAAGTGTTATTTCTATTTCTTTGATCACCCTCATATGTTTTGGGCATTCTTTCCTATCCAAATCATTGCCTCTTGAAAACTTTCATAACCATTTCCCTAGTAAATCTTTCTCAGAAAATTTCCAAAGTTTGTGTTCAGCTAACAACTTTGTGAAGCAAGTACTAGATAGGAATATCCTGATGAGTTCAATTTTTTCCACATCTTCTATGTGCCCAAAAGTAGCTCTCCACAAAATTTTAGCCCCATAACAATCCATGTGAGCTCATCATCCAATCTTTAATTCTGGTAATATTTTCATTTTGTGAAGCAACTACATTTTATATTTTTTTATAGTTGATGAAAATTTATCACGGGGTGAAACTCACCATATAACCTCACTCCACCAAAAAATAAAAACTTCCTTAGGAAAAATTGTTTTGCCATTCCAAGATGCACCCTTGTGCACAATATGACTTCATTTGAATAAACCATGGCATGAATTTTAACATAACTTTGGTCATTTAACTTGAAAAGTATGAATCTTTATACATAATATCTCATTTTAGAGAATAGTTTTTTGAAATATTTGGGTCACATGTAATGATATAATGAGAAAGTTTTTCATTTTTTAAAATTTTATGCTGTTTTAAAATGCATTTGAAAGGAAACATATCTATGACCAATCAGAATGGAGAACCACCCATCCCACGGATCACTCGAGTGTATCTAATCTGAGCCGTCAAAGCTAACCAGCTCCAACGTCTCTCAATAGATCTAAATGCAAACACAAAAAGGAAAAACAAATGCAAACCCTACCAGACCCACTCGTCGTCCCACAGTCTGATCCACCCCTCCCCTCGTCTCCCACATCGCCGCCGGCCGCATCTGTGTCTCCGCGCCCGCGGCTCCCGCCGCATCGACCGCGTCCCCGCCCGCTTCCACAACGGTGGCCGTTGAGGGTAAGCCCACGGTGTTCGTAGCCGAGAGGATGGGCGCCGCAGGGCTGCCGTTGGTCCAGGAGTTCGCCATCGACTGCTCCTACGGCCTCTCCCCCGAGGAGCTCCGGGCCAAGACCTCGCTCTGCGATGCGCTCATCGTGCGCTCTGGCACCAAGGTCGGCCGCGATGTCTTCGAGGCCTCCGGCGGCCGGCTCCGCGTCATCGGCCGCGTGGGCGTCGGGATCGACGGCGTCGATCTCACCGCCGCCACCAAGCACGGCTGCCTCGTCGTCAACGCGCCCACAGCCAACACCGTCGCTGCCGCCGAGCACGGCATCGCGCTCATGTGCGCCATGGCCCCGAACATCGCCCAAGCCGACACATCCCTCAAGGCTGGTGAGCTTTTTTGGTTGGAAATATGCCCTAGAGGCAATAATAAATTAGTTATTATTATATTTCTTTGTTCATGATAATCGTTTATTATCCATGCTATAATTGTATTGATTGGAAACACAATACTTGTGTGGATACATAGACAAAACACTGTCCCTAGTAAGCCTCTGGTTCACTAGCTCGTTGATCAAAGATGGCCAAGGTTTCCTGGCCATAGGCAAGTGTTGTTACTTGATAACGGGATCACATCATTAGGAGAATCATGTGATGGACTAGACCCAAACTAATAGACGTAGCATGTTGATCGTGTCATTTTGTTGCTACTGTTTTCTGCATGTCAAGTATTTGTTCCTATGACCATGAGATCATATAACTCACTGACACCAGAGGAATGCTTTGTGTGTATCAAACGTCGCAACATAACTGGGTGACTATAAAGATGCTCTACAGGTATCTCCGAAGGTGTTAGTTGAGTTAGTATGGATCAAGACTGGGACTTGTCACTCCGTGTGACGGAGAGGTATTTCGGGGCCCACTCGGTAATACAACATCACACACAAGCCTTGCAAGCAATGTGACTTAGTGTAAGTTGCGTGATCTTGTATTACGGAACGAGTAAAGAGACTTGCCGGTAAACGAGATTGAAATGGGTATGCGGATACTGACGATCGAATCTCGGGCAAGTAACATACCGAAGGACAAAGGGAATGACATACGGGATTATATGAATCCTTGGCACTGAGGTTCAAACGATAAGATCTTCGTAGAATATGTAGGATCCAATATGTAGGACCCCAAGGCAAGGCTCCCCCCTCCTCCTCCTATATATAGTGGGGTTTTAGGGCTGATTTGAGACAACTTTGCCACGGCAGCCCGACCACATATCTTCACGGTTTTACCTCTAGATCGCGTTTCTGCGGAGCTCGGGTGGAGCCCTGTCGAGACAAGATCATCACCAACCTCCGGAGCGCCGTCACGCTGCCGGAGAACTCTTCTACCTCTCCGTCTCTCTTGCTGGATCAAGAAGGCCGAGATCATCGTCGAGCTGTACGTGTGCTGAACGCGGAGGTGCCGTCCGTTCGGCACTAGATCGTGGGACTAATCGCGGGATGGTTCGCGGGGCGGATCGAGGGACGTGAGGACGTTCCACTACATCAACCGCGTTCACTAACGCTTCTGTTGTACGGTCTACAAGGGTACGTAGATCACACATCCCCTCTCGTAGATGGACATCACCATGATAGGTCTTCGTGCGCGTAGGAAATTTTTGTTTCCCATGCGACGTTCCCCAACAATGGCATCATGAGCTAGGTTCATGCGTAGATGTCTTCTCGAGTAGAACACAAAAGTTTTTGTGGGCGGTGATGTGCGTTTTGCTGCCCTCCTTAGTCTTTTCTTGATTCCGCGGTATTGTTGGATCGAAGCGGCTCGGACCAACATTACTCGTACGCTTACGAGAGACTGGTTTCATCGCTACGAGTAACTCCGTTGCTCAAAGATGACTGGCGGGTGTCAGTTTCTCCAACTTTAGTTGAATCGGATTTGACCGAGGAGGTCCTTGGATGAGGTTAAATAGCAACTCATATATCTCCGTTGTGGTGTTTGCGTAAGTAAGATGCGATCCTACTAGATACCCATGGTCACCACGTAAAACATGCAACAACAAAATTAGAGGACGTCTAACTTGTTTTTGCAGGGTATGCTTTTGATGTGATATGGCCAACGATGTGATGTGATATATTGGATGTATGAGATGATCATGTTGTAATAGTTAATATCGACTTGCACGTCGATGGTACGGCAACCGGCAGGAGCCATAGGGTTGTCTTTATACTAACCTTTGTGCTTGCAGATGCGTTTACTATTTTGCTAGGATGTAGCTTTAGTAGTAATAGCATGAGTAGCACGACAACCCCGATGGCGACACGTTGATGGAGATCATGGTGTGGCGCCGGTGACAAGAAGATCGTGCCGGTGCTTTGGTGATGGAGATCAAGAAGCACGTGATGATGGCCATATCATGTCACTTATGAATTGCATGTGATGTTAATCCTTTATGCACCTTATCTTGCTTAGAACGACGGTAGCATTATGAGGTGATCTCTCACTAAAATTTCAAGACGAAATTGTGTTCTCCCCGACTGTGCACCGTTGCGACAGTTCTTCGTTTCGAGACACCACGTGATGATCGGGTGTGATAGACTCAACGTTCACATACAACGGGTGCAAAACAGCTGCGCACGCAGAACACTCGGGTTAAGCTTGACGAGCCTAGCATGTGCAGACATGGCCTCGGAACACATGAGACCGAAAGGTCGAGCATGAATCGTATAGTTGATATGATTAGCATAGAGATGCTTACCACTGAAACTATTCTTGACTCACGTGATGATCGGACTTGAGATAGTGGATTTGGATCATGTACCACTCAAATGACTAGAGAGATGTACTTTTTGAGTGGGAGTTCTTAAGTAATATGATTAATTGAACTAATTGTCATGAACATAGTCTAATGGTCTTTGCAAATTACGATGTAGCTTGCGCTATAGCTCTACTGTTTTTATATGTTCCTAGAGAAAATTTAGTTGAAAATTAATAGTAGCAAACTTTGCAGACTAAGTCTGTAAAACCGAGGATCGTCCTCGTTGCTGCGCAGAAGGCTTATGTCCTTAATGCACCACTCGGTGTGCTGCACCTCGAGCGTCGTCTGTGGATGCTGTGAACATCCGACATACACGTTTCTGATGACTACACGATAGTTCAGTGCAAAATACTTAATGGCTTAGAAGCAAGGCGCCGAAAACGTTTTAAAACGTCACGGAACATAAGTGATGTTCTAAAGAGATGAAATTGTGATTTCATGCTTGTGCCCTTGTTAAGAGGTACGAGACCTCCAACAAGATTCTTTGTCCACAAAGTAAAGGAGAAAAGCTCAATCGTTGAGCGTGTGCTCAGATTGTGTGAGTACGACAATCACTTGAATCAAGTGGGAGTTAATCTTCCAGATGAGATAGTGATGGTTCCCCAAAGTCACTGCCACCAAGCTGTGAGAGCTTCGTGATGAACTATAACATATCAAGGATAGATACAATGATCCTTGAGCGATTCGCGATGTTTGACACAGCGAAAGTAGAAATCAAGAAGGAGCATCAATAGTTGATGGTTTGTAAAACCACTAAGTTTCAAAGGGCTAGAAGGGATAATTCGTGAAACGGCAAAACAGTTGCTGCACTAATGAAGAGACCCAAGATTAAACCCAAACCCGAGACTAAGTGCTTCTGTAATGAGGGGAACAGTCACTGAAGCGGAGCAACTCTAGATACTTGGTAGACAAGAAGGCTGGCAAAAGTCGAGTGAAGTATATTTGATATACATGATGTTGATATGTACTTTACTAGTACTCCTAGTAGCACGAGGGTATTGGATACCGGTTCGGTTGCTAAGTGATTAGTAACGCGAAATGAAAGCTACGGCATAAACGAAGACTAGCTAAAGGCGAGGTGACAATACGTGTTGGAAGTGTTTCCAAGGTTGATATGATCAAACATCGCACGCTCCCTCTACCATCGGGATTGGTGTTAAACCTAAATAATTGTTATTTGGTGCTTGCGTTAAGCATGAACATGATTGGATCGTGTTTATTGCAAAACAATTATTCATTTAAGGAGAATAATGGTTACTCTGTTTTCTTGAATAATCACCTTCAATGGTTTATTGAATCTCGATCATAGTGTTACACATGTTCATGATATTGGTGCCAAAAGATACGAGGTAATGATGATAGTACCACTTACTTGTGGCACTGCCGCTTGAGTCATGTTGGTATAAATAGCATGAAGAGGCTCCATGCTGATGGATCTTTATACTCACTTGATTTTGAATCACTAGTGACATGAAAATCATACCACATGAGCAAGGCCTTGTTTTCATTGAGATGAAATAAGATATTAACTTGTTGGAAGTGATACATTTTTTATGTATGCAGTCCAATGGGTGCTGAGGCACGCAGTGGATATCATTATGTTCTTACTTCACTGACGATTTGAGTAGATACAGGAATATTTACTTAATGAATCACAAGTCTGAAATATTGAAAAGTTCAATTCCGTTTCAGCGTGAAGTTCGTCGTAACAAGAGGATAAACTATCTACGATATGATCATAGAAATGAATATCTGAGTTACGAGTTTTGGTACGCAGTTAAGACAATGTGGAAATTGTTTCGCAGTTCATGCCACCTGGAACATCATAGTGTGATGATGTGTCTGAACGTCATAGCCACGCACTATTTGGTATGGTGCATGCTATGATGTCTCTTATCGAAATACCACTATCGTTTATGGGTTAAGCATTAGAGACAACCGCATTCACTTTAAATAGGGCACCACGTATTTCCGATTGAGATGACACAGTATAAACTGAGGTTTAGAGAAATCTAAACTGTCGTTTCTTGAAAGTTTGGGGCTTCGACACTTATGTGAAAAAGTTTCAATAGGATAAGCTCGAACCCAAAGCGGATAAATGCATCTTCATAGGATATCCAAAACAGTTGGGTACATCTCCTATCTCAGATCCGAAAGCAATTTGTTTGTTTCTAGAAACGGATCCTTTCTCGAGGAAAGGTTTCTCTCGAAAGAATTGAGTGGGAGGGTAGTAGAACTTGATGAGGTTATTGAACCATCACTTAAACCAGTGTGTAGCAGGGCGCAGGAAGTTGTTCCTGTAGCACCTACACCAATTGAAGTGGAAGCTGATGATGGTGATCATCAAGCATCGGATCAAGTTACTACAAGCCTTGTAGGTTGACAAGGTCGCGTACTACTATGGAGTGGTACGGTAATCCTGTCTTGGAGGCCATGTTGTTGAGCAACAGTGAACCTACGAGTTATGGAGAAAGCGATGGTGGGCCCAGATTCCGACAAATGGCTGGAAGCCATGAAATCCGAGAGAGGATCCATGTATGAAAACAAAGTGTAGACTTTGGAAGAATTACTTGATGGTCATAGGACTATTGAGTAAAATGGATCTTTAAAAGGAAGACAGACGATGATGGTGATAAGTCACTATTAAGAAAAGCTCGACTTGTCGCAAAGATGTTATCGACAAGATCAAACACTTGACTATGATGAGACTTTCTCACTCGTAGCGATGCTAAAAGTCTGTTAGAATTATGTTAGTAGTTGCTGCATTATTTATGAAATATTGCATGTAGGATGTCAAAACATTGTTTCCTCGACGGTTTCCTTGAGCAAACATTGTATGAGATACAACCATGAGGTTTTGTCGATCCTAAAGATACTAGCAAATATGCAAACTCCAGCGATCCTTCAATGGACTGGTGCAAGCATCTCGGAGTTGGAATATACACTTTGATGAGATGATCAAAGATTTTGGGTTTGTACAAGGTTTATGAGAAACTTGTATTTCCAAAGAAGTGAGTGGGAGCACTATAGAATTTCTGATAAGTATATGTGGTTGACATATTGTGGATCAGAAGTAATGTAGAATTTCTGTAAAGCATACAAGGTTGTTTGAAAGGAGTTTTCAAAGGAATATCTCGATTGAGCTACTTGAACATTGAGCATCAAGATCTATGGAGATAGATCAAAACGCTTAATAGAAGTTTCAACAAAATGCATGCCTTGACAAGTTTTGAAGGAGTTCAAAATAGATCAGCAAGGAAGGAGTTCTTGGTTGCGTTGTGAGGTGTGAATTTGAGTAAGACTCAAAACCCGACCACAGCAGAATAAAGAGAATAGACGAAGGTCGTCTTCTATGCCTTAGCCGTAGACTCTAAAGTATGCCATGCTGAGTACCGCACCTAATGTGTGCCTTGCACTCTGTTGAGAGGTACAGAGAGTGATCCATGATTGAATCACTAGCAGCGGTCAAAATTTATCCTTAGTAACTGATAGACTAAGGAATTTTTCTCGATTATGGAGGTGGTTAAAGAGTTCGTCGTAAAGGGTTACGTCGATGCAAGCTTTGACACTAATCCGAATAACTATGAGTAGTGAAACGGATTCGTATAGTAGAGTAGATATTTGGAGCATTTCCGAATAGCACGTAGTAGCAGCATCTATAAGACGACATAAAGATTTGTAAAGAACACACGGATCTAAGAACCGTTGACTAAACCCTCTCTCATGAGCAAGACGTGATCAGACCCCATGACTATATGGGTGTTGGATTCGTTGGAATCACATGGTGATGTGAACTAGATTATTGACTCTAGTGCAAGTGGGAGACTGTTGGAAATATGCCCTAGTGACAATAATAAATTAGTTATTATTATATTTCTTTGTTCATGATAATCGTTTATTATCCATGCTATAATTGTATTGATTGGAAACACAATACTTGTGTGGATACATAGACAAAACATTGTCCCTAGTAAGCCTCTAGTTGACTAGCTCGTTGATCAAAGATGGCCAAGGTTTCCTGGCCATAGGCAAGTGTTGTTACTTGATAACGGGATCACATCATTAGGAGAATCATGTGATGGACTAGACCCAAACTAATAGACGTAGCATGTTGATCGTGTCATTTTGTTGCTACTGTTTTCTGCGTGTCAAGTATTTGTTCCTATGACCATGAGATCATATAACTCACTGACACCGGAGGAATGCTTTGTGTGTATCAAACGTCGCAACGTAACTGGGTGACTATAAAGATGCTCTACACGTATCTCCGAAGGTGTTAGTTGAGTTAGTATGGATCAAGACTGGGACTTGTCACTCCGTGTGACGGAGAGGTATCTCGGGGCCCACTCGGTAATACAACATCACACACAAGCCTTGCAAGCAATGTGACTTAGTGTAAGTTGCGGGATCTTGTATTACGGAATGAGTAAAGAGACTTGCCGGTAAACGAGATTGAAATAGGTATGCGGATACTGACGATCGAATCTCGGGCAAGTAACATACCGAAGGACAAAGGGAATGACATACGGGATTATATGAATCCTTGGCACTGAGGTTCAAACGATAAGATCTTCGTAGAATATGTAGGATCCAATATGTGCATCCAGGTCCCGCTATTGGATATTGACCGAGGAGTCTCTCGGGTCATGTCTACATAGTTCTCGAACCCGCAGGGTCTGCACACTTAAGGTTCGACGTTGTTTTATGCGTATTTGAGTTATATGGTTGGTTACCGAATGTTGTTCGGAGTCCCGGATGAGATCACGGACGTCACGAGGGTTTCCGGAATGGTCCGGAAACGAAGATTGATATATAGGATGACCTCATTTGATTACCGGAAGGTTTTCGGAGTTACCGGGAATGACGAATGGGTTCCGGGTGTTCACCGGGAGGGCAACCCACCCCGGGGAAGCCCATAGGCCTTGGGGGTGGCGCACCAGCCCTTAGTGGGCTGGTGGTACAGCCCAAAAGATCCCTATGCGCATTGGAAGAAAAATCAAAGAGAAAAGGAAAAAAAAGAAGGAGGTGGGAAAGGGAAGAAGGACTCCACCTTCCAAACCAAGTGGATTTCGGTTTGGGAGGGGGAGACCTTCCCCCTTAGGCTCGGCTGACCCCTTGGGAGTCCTTGGACCCCAAGGCAAGGCTCCCCCCTCCTCCTCCTATATATAGTGGGGTTTTAGGGCTGATTTGAGACAACTTTGCCACGGCAGCCCGACCACATATCTCCACGGTTTTACCTCTAGATCGCGTTTCTGCGGAGCTCGGGCGGAGCCCTGTCGAGACAAGATCATCACCAACCTCCGGAGCGTCGTCACGCTGCCGGAGAACTCTTCTACCTCTCCGTCTCTCTTGCTGGATCAAGAAGGCCGAGATCATCGTCGAGATGTACGTGTGCTGAACGCGGAGGTGCCGTCCGTTCGGCACTAGATCGTGGGACTAATCGCGGGATGGTTCGCGGGGCGGATCGAGGGACGTGAGGACGTTCCACTACATCAACCGCGTTCACTAACGCTTCTGCTGTACGGTCTACAAGGGTACGTAGATCACACATCCCCTCTCGTAGATGGACATCACCATGATAGGTCTTCGTGCGCGTAGGAAAATTTTTGTTTCCCATGCGACGTTCCCCAACATTTTACTCTTTGATATGAATTCCGCGAGGCCTTTTCTCTGTTGTCTCTCATTGTGGACACGCACCTACGACCTCTGTATCCTGCAGACGTGCGTCCATGTCTTGTCTTGTAGATATATTTTTACTTATATGATGTTAATTATTTTCTGAGATGCCGAATCTTGGGAGGATACTTTTCAGGAGAAAGCAATCATCATTGTTTATCCCTTCGATTCGGTGCTTGATCTGAAAGGATACCTCAGGCTAGATGCGTGCAAATGAGGAACTATCGAGCATTAGTACGGAGATCATGTTTACAGCCTCTCTTGTAAACAATATCTCACCAATTGTTTACAAATAGAAGCTACAATACTATGTAGAGTGTTCTAGCAGTCATAGTGATCTTGTCCTCGCTTTTACTAATGCATTTCTTTCATGGCAATTTGATACATCTCGTATGAAATTTCTCGCAGATGTTTGCTTTAAGGGATCATGCTAACCTGTTCAGATAGCGATTTTTCTTTACTACAGTGAGCTTGCATTACATGAGACAGTAATTAGTTAATTTTACTTATTAGCTGGACTTAGACCATTAACATTTCTCCTCTTAATATTTTTGTCTTACTCAATGCAGTGGCGAATCACTTATGGTCAATATTACATCAATGTTTTGATTCAGATTGCTGAAGTTTGGTTTAAGTCAGCTGATATGAGCCAAATCCGCCAGCTTGATTTCATGTACCTTAGCTACTTTGATGTGCACCTTAATTGATTTGAGGTCTGAAGCCCTACTTTCATGTACTTTAGTTGCTTCACTCTGCTATGTCATAAGATCAGACTTTGCTCCTGCATTAATTTATCTACGACGAAGTGTAACTCTGATTCCGCTATATCATAAAACCAATCTTTGTTGTTGCATGTATCAGAGTTGCATGAAAAATTCTTTTAGATGTTCTTAGTTTGCCTTTTTCTAGGTCTATAGGCACACAAAATATATGAACAATGGCAAAAAAGATGGGGTATAAAATCTAAAGATTAATGTGTGATTACTGCTCATATTATCATAAGTTAAAACATACTAATGCAAAAAAATGTCATGATGTACATTTACACTGGCCTTCAAATCCACCACATGTACCAGATGGTATGAGATTGTTGCAATTACCGAGATGACAGCTATGACAGAAAGCTATTAACGCCAAGTCAACTGCCACCGAAAAGCTCTAAAGCTTGCTACCATAGCAGTAACAATTCAGCTCAGATTCTTAGTGAAAATATGTAGCGTGAAATGAAAACTCTAATCAGAGCACACTAAGCAACCACTGTTAATTTCCTCATGAACACATTATCTGACGACGAACCATCAATTTCATTATGTGATGCAGGAGGATGAACTCGGCCTGCCACCGACACCTCGAGCATCGCTCCGTAGTTAGAACCTGCAAGTAATTTTTATGTGCCGTTGTTCTCAACTGTTAATGTGATGTGAGGAGTCTTTGTGTTTGTTACTTGAGCGATCCGTGTGAGATGTTTATATCAGTGGCGCCTTTTACGGTTAATCCGTGTGTGCAAAGTAGCTAGTATCCTGCTCTGTTCTGCTCCATCACCGTCACACGGGGATTTTGAATTTGCGATTGTGTGAATCCCGGTGCATAGCATTCGTTCTTTCCTGATAGTTGTTCTGTTTTGCGGTAGCAAACTACTCTCATCACAGTTAGCTCTCAGTGCACATCAGGTTACGATAGAGATAATACAAGTTTCATTATTTAAGATCATTTCACTGTCTATAGTTTCCAGTCTTCTGTTTGGAGATATGCGTTCTCTTTTCCAGTTTCATTATTTTTGTAAACTGAAATCCATTTTAATTATTTACACACCCCTTTGTTCCTAGACATTCATCGTGACACATGTGTGGGCATATTGACATTGCATGATTATTGATTATTTATCTACTTATTTGTGTTTCCATGGTCATCGTGCCATGGCCATGGTCATCGTCATCGTGCCATGGGCATGTCTGGTTAGGGATTGGTCTCTGATTGTAACTGCACTACTTGAAGTAGAAGCATTGTAGTAGATAGCATATCATGGTGACGTTGCTCTTATAGGAGTTTCTATTTCCAATGTCTTTTCATGTAGTATGAATTTTATGCTTGAAAAAATATAAAGCATGTGTTGGCTGTCATATTTCTAGAGAAGAGGTAATATGGAGGATGTAATGTGAATTGGCTAACTTCTAATTTTTCCATTGATTATGATCAGGTTGCTATTGAGGTGTGTGCATTGCTATGCATGGTCTCTGGCCTCGGCGTCTTCTGTTTTCCCTGCGTCGTTCGACGACAGCGGTGCTATTTGGCATCGGCTACAAAATCACAAAGGTGAGCTTCTACGCTCCTCTCCTTCCTCTGATCCATTTGATCTGAGCTCATGCCTATTGATCCATGAACCATTAAGTCATGCATATGGTGGTCGCTCTGGGTTCATGGCCATCGCGCAATGGCTATCTTCGTTAGTACTTAGTTTTTTTGGGGGAAATGATGCCTTGATGGACACATAGGAAATCCAAGAGATGTACATATATTTTTCCTGATTTGGTCATGAAACTGACATGCGATTAAGTCGTGTGATGTCATGTATAGCAGATTGACTTCTTTATTTACAAAGTTATAAATGTCCGTAGGCTACCTATGCTTTAGCTTCGTAAGTTGACATACTATTTTTCTATGGGTCATGAAAGTTGGCAAGGGATGTAAATTGTTGTGATGCCTTATACAACAAATTAGCATCCTTGTCCAAAAAATTACATGTCCACAGGATGCACATGCTTTAGCTTTATAAGTTGAGATACACTAGTATATATGTTCTGTGCAGTTTTATGGAAGTGACAACAGCTTTTAATTCTTGTTGTATGTGCATGCTTAAACTTTGACTAAGTTAGATAAATAACAGCGTGATAACTGCGTGATTGAGAGGTCATAGACATTTATATCTTCCAAACTGACCATGCATCAGCTTGTCTTTGACTTGGAAGTTTGGATTTTCCTGTTTCTACGCACTGTGCATGTTTCCAACAACTTGATATATTGCCCAGCTCTATCACCGATTTGCTACTCATTAGATCGTAGTGTAATATCCTTTCCTTTTTAGATAAGGATGGTACCATATAAAATGCTACTCGCAATTTTTGGAAAGCACAGCTAGTATGTTTGGACTTCAAAATAATCTAGTTGTATCTGGTGATGGATTTCTTAACTTTGTTTGCTATTTGGCACCTGGCAGAGCCAGCATGATGAATTTGAGGCAAAGTTTTTTGAGGAGAGAGCTGCGCTTGAAGCTAAATATCAGAAGATGTACGAGCCACTGTACTCAAAGGTACACCAATTGATACCAATGCCGGTGCTTATTCTGTTTTACCCTATTTCCAAACTTCACTTTGACCCCTGTAACCGGTATTTAACTCTCACCTGTACCATAATAATAACTGCTAAACTTGGATATAAAGAAATCGTTTCTGTTTTGCATGCTTCATACAATACAAACTGTCTTGTATCATATTTGATGCGGTATGCCATTATCCATCTGATTGATTTCTCGCACCTGCAAAATGACAGCGTCATGATGTTGTCAATGGTGTTGTTGAGGTAGAAGGTGTAACCAAAGACGATTCAGGTGAAGCTGCTGCAGATCAGAAAGGTGAGCATATGTTGCTGTGTTAAGATCTTTTGAGTAATTTTCTATGCTGGAAGATGATACATAGTAAGAACAGAATATAATCTCCAACTGTCTTTGACCTTGGTTCTGGTCTTTCAGGATTAGAGTAGAATTTCAAGTTTTTGGGGCTAATTAAATTTAATACTTTAATTATTCAACTAAATAATTAATCTATGTGCCATGGTCTGCCTTCCCTTACATAATCATGTACAATGAAAGCATCGTTGTCCGGATCAATACTACAAAGCAATCAACAGTACAAAGCTACAGAGATTACTTTCAATACCAATACTATTCATGCATGCTAGATGCAGTAAGCTAGCAGAAAATACCTACTGCTGCTTCGATGAATAGATGGTGTTCAAATTATTTGCTTGTGGCCGTGATTAACATGCAAAGACTCGGTTTATAGTGCTCCTTGTCTAGTTGCCGATTCACAGGATGGTTCTACTTCCTCTTGGATTTGCAGGATTTGTGGTTACTACTCATGTTTCATTTTTCACTTGATGTTAGCCAATTCAGGATTTGTGGTTCCTCTTGTCATTTGCTGTTTGGTACTCCCAGACTCCCAGTGATGGGATGCAAACTGGTTAACCTACCGGTGCAGCCATGATTTTTTTCACTTGATGGATCCTGTGTATGTATCCCTTTGTTAGAGTCTGGATGGTACTACTAGTCACAAACACTTGACACTTGTGTGATTCTTCTGTCCATGGATGTACTGATTAGAGATACACAAGAGAAATTATTTGACTTTTTTCATATCACCAAAAGGCACTTCAGCTTTAGTAGATACTCAGGCCAATTGTCGTTTGATGGATGATATATGAATATGGTGCACCTCGTACTGGATCAATTTCTAACTACCATTGTTATACACCTCTATCTTTGTGTTGGCGCTGGTAGTTGGCTGACGTGTTGGCGCCAGTAGTTGGATCTTATATTTTTATGGATAAGATTGCTCACAAGTTTGCTGTCCTCTCTTAGTTTCATGCTCTTTACTTAGAGAGCGCACCAAATCACTTGCTACCAAGTTATATGTTGACTCCTAGCTCATTTATTTATCCCCTATGCCCTCCATCCCATAATGTAAGATGTTTTTGATACTAGTGTAGTGTCAAAAAACGTCTTACATTATGCGATGGAGGGAGTATATATTATATATGCATGTGATGGCTCCCTGCTACATCTCTTCACTGTTTAAATGTCTTTCTGTTTTGTCAGAAACAGCAAGTATTGCAGTCTTGCTCTATGTTTGGTTGTCAGTTGTTTGCTATCCTAGCTCAAAAATGTGCACTTCTTTTATTTTGCTATGCTACCTGATCAAATGTAGCTCAACAATTTCTATTATTTGCTAGGCCGTATCGGAGTTGGGAGCTGGTGCAAAATCACTCCTGCTCTCCTTGGAGCCCCCTTCCCCTCCGACGCCTCCGGTGAATACTTCTTCTCTGACTACGGCCTAGGTGAGCCACTCGCTTCCTTTCCTATGCATGCTTACTCTCGTCCACAGCCATCGAGCTGTGGTAATTGTATACTGGCCATCGTGCCATGGAAATTTCTTGGGTTGGGTTTGGGGCTGTGGTGATGGTGCATGCCGTAATCTCAATTTTTTCTTTTGTGAATGAATGACGACTGATATATCCCGTGGATGATTTTGGTCTCTTGCAACTCTATGTTGGGCCTTTTTTTATCACTGCATGCTACACGGTTTGGTAATGGTTCGTGTTATATACTTATGCTGGGAGGGATTTTGACTTGTTAATAGTGGCTATCAATCCAATAGCAGACAATGCTTAAAAATTAATTGGTGTAGTGTTGTTGTGTACGCATACCCTATAGTTCATGCATGTCCTATAGTCCAGTGCGGTGGTGAGTTGCGATCTCGTGCGGTGGTGGTAATGTAAAGCAAGTTCCAGTCAGAGTGTCTCTGTCTTTTTTAATGCTCTGAAGTACATAAGTATGCTACCACCATCACAGGCTCACAACACATACTGTAGCTTTATTCTACTCTAAAAGAACCCAGAGAAGATTAATCTGCAGCAGTTTTCTCGCCAACTTTGGTAACGAGAGTATATTTGTTACTTCATATTACTGAACATCTGAACATTTTCTTTTATTGCTGCCTCATATTTTGTTTAAACTTACACTACAGTTTCACCTGAGATGATATTTTGTTCTTTGAAAGACGTTTTACAATTTAGCATTGCCATCTAGTTCTTGTGCCTCAATAATACATTACTTTGTTTGGATGGAGGTATACTAGAGCCCATAAAAGCTGGTATCAGGGATGCAAAACTAGGAGTGGGGAAGCAAGGGCAGGATGACTTCTTCACAGCGAGTGCTAAATTCTGTATTATCTTTTGAGATTCTTCTGGGTTGATCCTTCGGCTGTGAAAACTGGTATCTGATTGTCTATTGTGTTATGTAAACCTGGGAGATGTATTATGTGATGTTATATGATGGATGATTTTAATTCGACTTGGAGTTTTCTTGATTTGAATATGAAATAGTGCTGCATTCAATATTGGACAAATAATTTGTTGAAAAAGGCCCAATAAATAGAAATGAAACCAAGTACTGGAAAAAAAAGTTGCTGAATTCAAAAATGAAAAAAGGCCAAAACTGAAAATGGATCAAATGTATTTGGGCATGAAAAGGCCAAGGCCCAAAAGAAGCCCAAATTAGAATGATAAAAAAAATTCGAAAAAAAAACTAAAGTGGCTGAAAATAGGCCAAGGCCCAAAAGAAGCCCAATAAGAAAAGCCCAAAAAAATAAAACGAGCCCATGTGATCAATTGAAATGGGTTGGGCTGATTTCAGCCATGACGTTTTGATTTCGTCGTAATTTTGCCACGTAGGACTGCCACGTAGGACTGGGTTTGATTGTCAGCGATGATTTAGGATCGTCGTAAAGGTTACGACAATCCAGGAATCGTCGTAAAGTTGCGACGATTTTGACCAAAACGTCGTTGCTGTTCATTTCTGACGCTCCGTTTTCGACGCTTGGTTTTTTGTCGTGCGATCGTCGTAAATGAAAAACCGTGACGATGTAGCGACGAAAAAATAGCGTCGTGTACTAGCATATTCCTTGTAGTGTCACTGGACGGCGGTCAAGAATATTCTGAAGTACTTGAGAAGTACTAAGGAAATGTTTCTCGTTTATGGAAGTGACAAAGAGCTCGTCGTAAAAGGTTACGTCGACGCAAGTTTTGACACCGATCCGGATGACTCTAAGTCACAAACGGATACGTATTTATTCTTAATGGGGGTGCAGTAAGCTGGTGCAGTTCCAAGCAGAGCGTCGTAGCAGATTCTACATGTGAAGCGGAGTACATGGCTGCCTCAGAGGCAGCAAAGGAGGGTATCTGGATGAAGCAGTTTGTGAAAGATCTTGGAGTTGTGCCAAGCGCGCTAAATCCAATAACTTTGTTATGTGACAACACTGGTGCCATTGCCTTAGCAAAGGAACCAAGGTTTCACAAGAAGACCGGACACATCAAACGACGCTTCAACCTCATCCGCGACTACTTTGAAGGAGAGGACGTGAATATTTGCAAAGTGCACACGGATCTGAATGTAGCAGACCCGCTGACTAAACCTCTTCCACGGGCAAAATATGATCAACACCAGAACTGTATAGGTGTTCGATTTATTACAATGTAAATCGCATGGCGATGTGAGGACTAGATTATTGACTCTAGTGCAAGTGGGAGACTGTTGGGAATATGCCCTAGAGGCAATGATAAATAGTTATTATTATATTTCCTGTTTAAAGATAATCGTTTATTATCCATGCTATAATTGTATTGAATGAAAACATAGATACACGTGTGGATACATAGACAAAACAATGTCCCTAGCAAGCCTCTAGTTGGCAAGCCAGTTGATCAATGATCATCAAGGTTTTCTGGCTATATGTAAGTGTTGTCACTTGATAACTGGATCACATCATTAGGAGAATCATGTGATGGACTAGACCTAAACTATGAACGTAGCATATTGATCGTGTCGTTTTATTGGTATTGTTTTGTGCATGTCAAGTATTTGTTCCTATGACCATGAGATCATATAACTCACTGGCACCGGAGGAATACGTTGTGTGCATCAAACGTTGCAACGTAACTGGGTGACTATAAAGGTGCTCTACATGTATCTCCGAAGGTGTCCGTTGAGTTAGTATGGATCAAGACTGGGATTTGTCACTCCGTGTGACGGAGAGGTATCTCGGGGCCCACTCGGTAACACAACATCACACACAAGCCTTGCAAGCAATGTGACTAAGTGTAAGTCACGGGATCTTGTATTACAGAACAAGTAAAGAGACTTGTCGGTAACGAGATTGAAATAGGTATGCGGATACCGACGATCAAATCTCGGGAAAGTAACATACCGAAGGACAAAGGTAATGACAATCGGGATTATATGAATCCTTGACACTTAGGTTCAACCGATAAGATCTTCGGGGAATATGTAGGATCCAATATGGGCATCCAGGTCCTGCTATTGGATATTGACCGAGGAGTGCCTCGGGGCATGTCTGCATAGTTCTCGAACCCGCAAGGTCTGCACACTTAAGGTTCGATGATGTTTTAGTATAGTTGAGTTATATGAGTGGTTACTGAATGTTGTTTGGAGTCCCGGTTGAGATCACAGACGTCATGAGGGTTTCCAGAATGGTCCGGAAACGAAGATTGATATATAGGATGGTTTCATTAGGTCACCGAAAAGTTTCGGGCAACTCCGACAGTGTACCGGGAGTGACGAATGTGTTCAAGGAGTTCACCGGGAGGGGCCCACCCACCCGGGAGAGAGCCCAAGGCACTAGGGTGGCGCCACAAGACCTTAGTGGGCTGGTAGAGTCATCCCAAGGGGCCCATGGCACCACATAAGAAAATACCAAAGGAAAATAAAAGAAAAAGGGAAAAGAAGGAGGTGGGAAGGAAGAGGAGGATTCCTCCTTCCCAAACCGAATTAGAGGAGGAGTCCTCCTCCTCCCGCCGGCGCACCTTGAGGGCTTGTCCCTCAAGGCTAGCCCTCCCCCTCCCTCCTATATGTAGTGGTGTTTTAGGGCTGATTTGAGACAACTTTTGCCACGCGCAACTCAACCCTAGATCACATAGTTTTACCTCTAGATCGGATTTCTGCGGAGCTCGGGCGGAGCCCTGCAGGAGTAGATCATCACCACCATTGGAGCACCGTCACTCTGCCGGTGAACTCATCTACATCTCCGTCTTGCTTGCTGGATCAAGAAGGCCGATATCATCGTCGAGTTGTACGTGTGCTGAACACGGAGGTGCCGTTCGTTCGGCGCTAGATCGGAACGGATCGCGGGACGGTTCGTGGGACGGTTCGAGGGACGTGAAGATGTTCCAGTACATGAACCGCGTTTCTTAACGGTTCCTACTATGCAATCTACAAGGGTACGTAGATCCAAATCTCCTCTCATAGATGGACATCACCATGATAGGTCTTCGTGTGCGTATGAAATTTTTTGTTGCACATGCAACGTTCCCCAACAGCTGTCGCCTTCTTTTCTGCTTCAGTCTTCTCATTGACGACACGGTCAGTTTCCCTTGGTGAAGACATGGCGATGACGAGGGCGACGCGAACGTAGACGAAGCATACACATGAAGGCAAGCGGTCGCGTGATCGCTCCCCAAAAACCTAATCGCCCCTCTCTCGTACAGGATCCGGAGAGGCGGTGTTTCAGAGCCTGCTCTCCCTTCGACCGTGTACGCGGTGAATGGGACAGAGTCACCGGCCGCAGCACCAGTACAGGAACGAACGCGTGAGGCAGAGGCGATCCGTAGGTATCCGCTCGGCTCGCATCATTCCCGCAACCCGCGGCGTGTTGTGACGAGGCGAGGCATGGCGTGGCGAGGTGGACGGCGGAGGAGGAGTGCATGGGGGCCTCTTCTCTTCTCACTCTCTAATAGCATGTAGAAGAGAGACCCTTATAAGGGGTCTAACTTCTTCTCCACTAGCGATGTGGGACTAAACTTACCATCGTCAGCTTGTCATGCCACCACCTACATGGGCCCTTGGAGGTTTCTAAAATTGTCTTATGGGCCTAAGGCCCATTACAGATTTCAACAACCCCCCACCAGATCTTAAGGTAACATCGTGTTCCTTCGTTCCAATCACTGTTTTGATATACCATCATTACAGTGAAGACCTGTTAAGGTTGAGCTTCACCTAGAGCAGGCAGCTACACTCCTTTACAACTCAACAATGGACCATGCCTTGAATTGTTAGTTTGGCGTAAAGAAGTGTTGATAACCCACAAGTATAGGGGATCAATTGTAGCCTTTCTCGATAAGTAAGAGTGTCGAACCCAGCGAGGAGCTAAAGGTAGGACAAATATTCCCTCAAGTTCTGTCGACCACCGATACAACTCTACGCACACTTTACGTTCGATTTACCTAGAACAAGTATGAAACTAGAAGTACTTTGTAGGTGGATATGATAGGTTCGCAAGATAATAAAGAACACGTAAATAAAAACTAGGGGCTGCTTAAATAAAGGAACAATTACGTTAGTTTAACGAGTGTGGAAAAGTGGTGGTAGGAGTTGCGGAATTGTCCCTAAGCAATTGACTACGTTACTAGACCGATAACAAGTTTTATGTGGGAGAGGCCACTGCTAGCATGTCATCCCTTACTTGGAATTCTATGCACTTATAATTGGAACTATTAGCAAGCATCCGCAACTACTAACTTTCATTAAGGTAAAACCCAACCATAGCAATAAGATATATTGGCCCCCTTCAATCCCGTATGCATCAATTTCTATGCTAGGCTGAAGCTTCTGTCACCCTCCAATACATAGTCCTATCAACATACTACTAACCCTATGGTGTGTGATACGTCTCCAACGTATCTATAATTTTTGATGGTTCCATGCTATTATCTTGTCAAACTTTGGATGTTTTGTATGCCTTTTATATCTTTTTTGGGACTAACTTATTAACTCAGTGCCAAGTGCTAGTTCCTGTTTTTCCGTGTTTTTTACCCTTTTCAGAGGAGGAATTCAAATGGTGTCCAAACGGAATAAAACTTCCGAAAAGATTTTTTTTTCCGGAACAGAAGATACGCACGAGACTTGAGAACCAAGGCAGGGGCCACCAGAGGACCCCACAAGCCCCCTAGGCGCGGCCATGGGGGCCGCGCCTCGCAGGCTTGTGGGGCCCCTGTGGCTCGTCTACCCTACCTCTTCCGCCTATAAATTCCCTAAACATCCAAAACTGCAAGGAGATCCACGAAAATACTTTTTCACCGCCGCAAGCTTCTGTCTCTGCAAGATCCCATCTGGGGCACGTTCTGGTGCCCTCTAGGAGGGGGATTTGAATACGGAGGGCTTCTTCATCAACACCATGACCTCTCCGATGATGCGTGAGTAGTTCACCATAGACCTTCGGGTCCATAGCTAGTAGCTAGATGGCTTCTTCTCTCTCTTGGATCTTCAATACAAAGTTCTCCATGATCTTCATGGATATCTATCCGATGTAATCTTCTTTTGCGGTGTGTTTGTCGAGATCCGATGAATTGTGGATTTATGATAAGATTATCTATGAATCTTATTTGAGTTTCTTCTGATCTCTTATATACATGACTTCATATCCTTGTAATTCCCTTCGAGTTGTGGGTTTTGTTTGGCCAACTTGATCTATGATTCTTGCAATGGGAGAAGTGCTTGGTTTTGGGTTCATACCGTGCGGTGACCTCACCCAGTGACAGAAGGGGTAGCGAGGCACGCATCGTGTTGTTGCCATCAACGGTAAAAAGATGGGGTTTACATCATTGGTTTGAGTTTATCCCTCTACATCATGTCATCTTGCTTAAGGCGTTACTCTGTTCGTCATGAACTCAATACACTAGATGCATGCTGGATAGCGGTCGATGTGTGGAGTCATAGTAGTAGATGCATAAAGTATCGGTCTACTTGTCTCAGACGTGATGCCTATATGTATGATCATTGCCTTAGATATCGTCATGACTTTGCGCGGTTATATTGTAGGGGAACGTCGCATGGGAAACAAAAATTTTCCTACGCGCACGAAGACCTATCATGGTGATGTCCATCTACGAGAGGGGATGAGTGATCTACGTACCCTTGTAGATCGTACAGCAGAAGCGTTAGAGAACGCGGTTGATGTAGTGGAACATCCTCACGTCCCTCGATCCGCCCCGCGAACAATCCCGCGATCAGTCCCACGATCTAGTACCGAACGGACGGCACCTCCGCGTTCAGCACACGTACAGCTCGACGATGATCTCGGCCTTCTTGATCCAGCAAGAGAGACGGAGAGGTAGAAGAGTTCTCCGGCAGCGTGACGGCGCTCCGGAGGTTGGTGATGACCTTGTCTCAGCAGGGCTCCGCCTGAGCTCCGCAGAAACGCGATCTAGAGGAAAAACCGTGGAGGTATGTGGTCGGGCAGCCGTGAGAAAGTCGTCTCAAATCAGCCCTAATTGCTCCATATATATAGGAGGAGGGAGGGGGGCCTTGCCTTGGGGTCCAAGGACCCCCAAGGAGTCGGCCGAGCCAAGGGGGGGAGGACTCCCCCCCCCCCAAACCGAGTTGGACTTGGTTTGGTGGGAGGAGTCCCCCTCCCTTCCCACCTCCTTCCTTTTTTTTCTTTCCTCTTGATTTTTCTTCTCTTGGCGCATTGGGAACTTGTGGGCTGTCCCACCAGCCCACTAAGGGCTGGTGTGGCTCCCCAAATACCTATGGGCTTCCCCGGGGTGGGTTGCCCCCCCCCCCCCGGTGAACTCCCGGAACCCATTCGTCATTCCCGGTACATTCCCGGTAACTCCGAAAACCTTCCGGTAATCAAAAGAGGTCATCCTATATATCAATCTTCGTTTCCGGACCATTCCGGAAACCCTCGTGACGTCCGTGATCTCATCCGGGACTCCGAACAACATTCGGTAACCAACCATATAACTCAAATACGCATAAAACAACGTCGAACCTTAAGTGTGCAGACCGTGCGGGTTCGAGAACTATGTAGACATGACCCGAGAGACTCCTCGGTCAATATCCAATAGCGGGACCTGGATGCCCATATTGGATCCTACATATTCTACGAAGATCTTATCATTTGAACCTCAGTGCCAAGGATTCGTATAATCCCGTATGTCATTCCCTTTGTCCTTCGGTATGTTACTTGCCCGAGATTCGATCGTCAGTATCCGCATACCTATTTCAATCTCGTTTACCGGCAAGTCTCTTTACTCGTTCCGTAATACAAGATCCCGCAACTTACACTAAGTTACATTTCTTGCAAGGCTTGTGTGTGATGTTGCATTACCGAGTGGGCCCCGAGATACCTCTCCGTCACACGGAGTGACAAATCCCAGTCTTGATCCATACTAACTCAACTAACACCTTCGGAGATACCTGTAGAGCATCTTTATAGTCATCCAGTTACGTTGCGACGTTTGATACACGCAAAGCATTCCTCCGGTGTGAGTAAGTTATATGATCTCATGGTCATAGGAATAAATACTTGACACGCAGAAAACAGTAGCAACAAAAATGACACGATCAACATGCTACGTCTATTAGTTTGGGTCTAGTCCATCACGTGATTCTCCCAATGACGTGATCCAGTTATCAAGCAACAACACCTTGTTTATAATCAGAAGACACTGACTATCATTGATCAACTGGCTAGCCAACTAGAGGCATGCTAGGGACGGTGTTTTGTCTATGTATCCACACATGTAAATGAGTCTTCATTCAATACAATTATAGCATGGATAATAAACTATTATCTTGATACAGGAATTATAATAATAACTATACATTTATTATTGCCTCTAGGGCATAATTCCAACATATATCAATTTCTCGACAGTAAACTGTTCACCCACCATAATATTTGCTATTTTTAGAGAAGCCTCTAGTGAACACTATGGTCCCCGGGTCTACTTCACATCATATTTTCAGCCTTACACTTTTACTTCGTTGCACTTTCCGCCTTCAGATCTCACTTTGCAATCAATCTTGAAGGGATTGACAACCCCTTTATAGCGTTGAGTGCAAGCTCGTTTGTGTTTGCGCATGTACTCTAGAACTTGGCACGATTCTCCTACTGGATTGATACCTTGGTTCTCAAACTGAGGAAAATACTTACTGCTCCTGTGCTACATCACCCTTTCCTCTTCAAGGGAAAAATCAACGCAAGCTCAAGAGGCAGCAGTGTGATCCACGCGCGCGCTCATATGATGGGCACCAAAGGACAGCAACATAACCACAAGCAAATTAAACCAATCATAGCAATTCATCAATCACCGATAGGACAACACAAATCTACTCACACATCATAGGATGGCAACACATCATTGGATAATAATATGAAGCATAAAGCACCATGTTCAAGTAGAGGGTATAGAGGGTTGCGGGAGAGTGGACCGCTGAATATAGATGGGGGAAGGTGATGGAGGTGTTGGTGAAGATGACGGAGGTGTTGGTGTAGATTGCTGTCACACGATGATGTCCGGGGCGGCGTTCCGGCGCCGTCGGGTGAGAGGGGGAGAGAGCCCCCCTTCTTCTTCTTCTTCCTTGACCTCCTCCCTAGATGGGAGAAGGGTTTTCCCCTCTGGTCCATGGTCTCCATTGCGGCGGAGGGGCGAGAGCCCCTCCGAGATTGGATCTCTCTTTGTGTGTCCTTCTGTTTCCGCGCTCCCATATTCTAGCCTTTCACCGTTTCTTAAATTCCCGGAGATCCGTAACTCCGATTGAGGTGTCCTTTTAACACGATTTTCTTCCGGATATTAGCTTTCTTACGGCGAAAGAAGGGCCCCGACCACCTTAGGGGTTGGTCACGAGCCTGCCAGGCGCGCCTGGGGGGTAGGGCGCGCCTCCTGGGCTCGTGACCCCCTCAGGCATCGTTTCGCGTTGATTATTCTTCCCAAAACTCATAAATATTCCAAAATAAATCACCGTAGGTTTTTTATTGCGTTTGGACTTCATTTGGTATGGATATTCTGCGAAAAAAAAACATGCAACAAACAGGAACTGGCACTGGGCACTGGATCAATATGTTAGTTCCAAAAATAGTATAAAAAGTTGCCAAAAGTATATGAAAGTTGTAGAATATTGGCATGAAACAATCAAAAATTATAGATACGACGGAGACGTATCAAGAAGCTCCACGACAAGTCTTACTAGTACTAGGCTACCGAAGGCTGACCCCTTGGGTGGAGCATACTAGTCACACTCCTGGCCTATTCATGAGTTTACTAGAGATCACCCCAATCTCATAGACTATGACTAGCAGTCGGTCTCATATAGGTGTGTTCCTCCAAAGATCTCTCTGTAGGACAACATGTTGCTTACACATAAGCTTTAGAACACATTAAGACATTAGTCATCCTAACATACAATATCCGAAAGTATTGCATCTCCAACAGAGTGGGTTAGTAAAGTTACTCTCCTCAGTTCACCACTGGCTTGTTTTCCCAGGTCCTACTTTACGGGATCTCCGATCATATATGTTGGGTTACTGCCATGGCAACTCATGAGGGTCTCATACCCATCTCCCTCGATGCACTATCTATCAGAACACGTGATAGCTCTTTAGTAAAGGGATCTGACAAATTCTTAGCCATTTGGATATAATCCAACGCTATCACTCCGGAGTTTCTCAAACGTCTGACAGACTTCAATCTCATTCTTATATGTTTATTGGACTCCATGTTGTCCTTTGAACTCTTCACTTCGACAATAAGTGTGTGATTATCGCGGTTCAAAAGGATAGCCGGAACCGGCTTTTCAAGCACTGGCAAGTCCATCAAAATATCTCGAAGAAATTCTGCTTTGACACCATATGTGTCTAATGCTGTTAATTCTGCTTCTATTGTCGATCTCGTTAAGATCGTTTGCTTGCAAGACTTCCAGGAAACATCACCACCTCCAAGAGTAAACATATACCCAGTAGTGGCATTCATCTCATTAGCATCAGAGATCCAATTCGCATCACTATACCCTTGAAGTACCGATGGGCATCCCGTATAGTGAAGTCCATGGCTGACAGTACCTTTCAGGTAGCGCATAATTCTTTTAAGAGCACGCCAATGAACATCGCTCGGATTGGCAACAAACCGGCTAAGTTTGCTCACATCAAACGCGATGTCAAGCCTCGTTGTGCAAGCTAGATACATAATCTAACCAATAATTTGAGAGAATCTCAATTGATCTATAGCTGTGCCTTTGAACTTTCGAATGAGCACACTAGGACCATGCGAGGCCGCCAATGAGAGTAGTACTCGAATGGTGGTCAGTCTAGCCACAGGTGAATAAGTATCAAAGAAATCTTCTTCTTCGTTCTGGGCATAGCCCTTGACCACAAGCCTAGCCTTGTACTTTCCAATCGTACCATCGAGCCTAAGCTTCCTTTCGAACACCCACTTGCATCCCAATGGTTTGCAACCATAGGGACGATCAGTAATTTCCCACGTCCCATTAGCCATGATGGAATCCTTCTCGCTACGGACCACAGCTTTCGAGTAATCAGCATCTGGAGACACATACGCTTCTGAAATAGAAGTGGGATTATCATCCACGAGGTATACGAAGAAATCATCACCAAAGGTCTTTGCAGTCCTTTGTCTCTTGCCCCTACCAAGGGTTTCCTCGTCATCCTCCTTAAGATTTTCATCATGTGTTTGTCCATAATATTCCATAGAAATGGCAGGTTGAGGAGTTTCCTCAGATTCATGTCTAGAAGTGCTTTGCATATCTATCATGGGAAAAATATCCTCAAAGAATGTAGCATCCATCGACTCCATAATTGTACCGACCTTCACATGAGGTACATCTGATTTCACTACAAGAAATCTATAGCCAACAGTATTCTTCGCGTAACCCAAATTAACGCAGTCCACGGTCTTTGGTCCAAGCTTACACTTTTTGGGATCGGCACATTTACTTTAGCCAAGCAGCCCCAAGTACGTAAGTACGAGAGCGTCGTCCTTCTCTTTGATCACTCCTCACAGGGAGTGACCTTATTATCTTTTGTAGGAACCTTATTCAGGACATGACGCACAGTCAATAATGCCCCCCACCGTGCCTTGGATAACCATGGCATTGACTAGATTCATGACATACTGATTATGAAGCATACTAGCAAGTAATACACATATAGCAGAAACATCTACGCATATAGCTAGTATTACTAGGGCAGAAATAAACAGGAGCGGGATAAATGGGTTATACCCTCCGATCGGCAAGTTGGCCTTAGCAGTAGCGTTGGTGTTGCTGCCTTCTTTTCGATCGCCCCTCTCCCGTACAGGATCCAGAGAGGCGGGGTTTAGGAGGCCGGGTGCACGTCAGGACGAGGCGTGGCGAGGCGGGCGACAGAGGTGCGAGGGCCTCTTCTCTTCTCACTCTCCAATAGCATGTAGAAGAGAGACCCTTATAAAGGGGTCCAACTTCTTCTCCACTAGCGGGGTGGGACTAAACTTCACACCATCACCTTGTCATGCCACCACCAACATGGGCCCTTAAAGATTTCTGAAATTGTCTTATGAGCCTAAGGTCCATCACAGATTTTAACATGATTTTTGGCGAGACTTTATGACCTCACTAATAAGGGGAGGCATGGTAGTCTCGGTAGGTGTTTCATGACGATCGTACATACTAGGTATTAGTACCGTGAGCACTCATTGAGACCATGACTTGGCAATGTGAAATGTGAGGTTCATAAACTTCGGTTGACCAATGTTGTAAGACGTTATGCATGTCCATTTTGTCCATCGTAAACATCTTCCTTTTAATCACGGGTTGTACTCCCAATATGGTATGGTACACCAAATGACTAAATGTGCAAGTCATCTATAGTGTGCTGCCTACATCATGGAAAACCATTGCACATTAGGTTGGGATGGTAGTCTTTGTAAGTGTTCCATAAAGATCGTACACATTAGGTGTTAGCACCGTAAGAACTGATCAGGATCCTTACTTGGCAAGTTAATAATAATAATAATAATAATAATAATAATAATAATAATAATAATAATAATAATAAGCTTTCTGCCAAATTAACAAGCTCAACTTGATCAACGAGGAGTGTTGCTATACAACTTGATCAGTATTCTCGCTTAGAGCATCTCCAACAACTCCCACACAACTTTTCCAAACTTTTATGGGAAGGCTAAAAATAAAGTTTTACACAAAGATTTGCCTACGCCGTGTTGGGGATTTGTAATCTCTTTCAGGCGATTAGGGCTATCGTTCGATAAATCTTGGACCACGATAAATTTCAAACGTTTGAATTTTAAGCATGCCATCCTGAATTTTGTCATGGCAAGTTTAGTTGTCGCAAGGTGGCAATTTATTTGTTAAAACATGGCAATTTTTTCCCAAATCATTTACTCTGCAGAAAATTCCCATGTTTGCCGACCTTTGTCCTAGTTCATCTCGATCGGGTTGTCATGCTTAAAATTTGAATATTTGGGATTTATCATCTCCGTAAATCTTTACTTTGACTCCTTGGCCTTATGTGCAAAGATTTGATAACATCTCGCAATAAGAGAAGACATAGAATAACATGATGATGTTTACAGCAATTTGACTAGCTATAAGCGGATAGACTGTGGAGTTGGCCCTTCCTCCCACCTAACGGTTGTTTACTTACGTGCGAGTCGTGCACACGGAAACATGCATGATTAGAGATTTAGAATTCAACGCCTCCGGTGTTGTGCGCAGGGACACACACCATTATCTCAAGGCAGAGGGTTTGACTACAGTGACTACGGACATCTGACCTCATATCGTGCGCCATGTCTATCATTAAACCTAACGCATCGGCATCGGCATCGCCGTAGGATTATGGAATATGCTCTTTGGACGGTGTAGATTAGCAATCAGCAAAGCTCAGATGCACTACAAATGATTGTACGCTCACACTACGATTGTTCATCTCCGGCTCCTGCAACAACTACAGAAACACGTACCCTTCACAAAACTACATCTGCGCCGAGAGAGCAGAACACCAGCTATTGGAACAGAGGAATGGCGTCAAAATCCATGAACTCGGTATCGCAATCGAACGGACTGTCGCCGAAGTGCTCCCAGCCCAAGCAGCCGGAGAGAGGGTCCCATGCCGGTGAAGCACAAGAGAAGTCGGCCGACGAACTCAGGTCCGCCGCCGCAGCCGGATCCGCCGGCTGCGAGCCTGACTCAGATGTTGACTCGACTTTGGCCTCTTTCACTCCAAACTCCTCCGGCGAGCACACGGCCTGCGACGAGTGTGAGGTCCCGCTCTCGCTCCTTCGGCCATCGTTGGTGTTGTTGGACGACGAGAGCCACGGCGAACCGCCGCTAGGGGTGGCCGACCCAAAGTTGATGACGAACGGCTGCATCTTGACGTCGTCGCCATCCAGGCCGGCGCCAGCGGCGTCGCCTTGGCAGCAGGTGTGGTCGCCGAAGTAAGTGATGACGTATAGGGAGGGGTCGTCCTCCGACTGCTGCACCTGCCTCGTCGCCGGGCAGCCGCTGTCGTGTTTGTAGGTGCACCTGAAGTAGAGCCTCGGGTGCGTGCTGTTGTGGATCTCCTTCTGGCCGTACTTCCTCCATATGAGCCCGTCCTCCGCCGTCCGCCTCCTCTCGACTCTCGCCGCCTTCTCTCCGCTGCTCGCGCGCATCCTGAAGAAAAAAGGTAAAGCCGCCCTGTTAAATCAATGCTCGCCTGAAACCTCAACGCCGGCCCGGTGGGCAACACCGCTCCGCTGACGTGCAACATCAGTTTGCTAGGGAGCCTACCTTCGTTTCGGCCTCGTCTGGTTGTCTGGGCCGCCGGGTCCCGGCTTGCGCTTCCTGCCGCCGGCAACGTCGACCACGGCGCCGTCGCCGCCGTGGAGCGCGGCGAGCGCGCGGTCGCAGCAGCGGAGGATCTCCGCGGCGAGCTCCCGGATCCCGGCGTGGTCCGGGGACGACGCGCCCCGGAGCAGGGCCTCGAGAACGGCGGCCGAGTCCCGGCCCTGCCCGACCAGCTCGGACACAGTGGAACAACCTCCGGGACCGGGAGTGACAAGTGCCGCCATGTGTGCTCCTCCACTAGTGCTCTGATCTCCTTTTGCAGTTGCAGCTGAGCTGAATCACTTCTACTTTGGCTCTACGCGAGTCTCTGATGATTCTGCGTGGCAGTTTCTCTGGATCTAAGTTTTTCGGCCGAGGAGATGGAGGTGGAGGGTGGTGGTGGTGGAAAGGTGGTGTGGATTTATACACGCACGCGGCTGAGCTTGGAATTTGGATCGATGTTTGGACAGCGCCAGCTCGAGGAAGCAGCGGAGACCAAGGAGCACATGGCACGTACCGGCGTAGTACGTACGGTGGTTGTGAGCTCGAATGAGAGAGTGAGGCTCAACCAAATCAATTCATTTACACACGTGCCGTTTCGAATACGCGCGGTGGCTTCCATCATGTACCGCGTCGCATGGCGCGTCGTGACTCGGGTAAACTAACGAGAGTCGTTGCAGGGACCAACCGAGGTGTTCACACCAGCACTCCACAAACCATAATGCTTTTTTTTTTTTCTCGCGTGAACACAAACCATAATGCTAACAAAGGACCTACCTAGTTGATGGTTCTCGAGGCCCTGCTCCGGGGCATTGTGTACTCCCTACGTAAGAGCATTGTGTACTCCCTACGTAAGAGCATGTAGACCAGAGATAGCAGAAATGAGCCCTCAAAGTACTCTGCTCAAAACAAAACAAAAACGCCGGGCGCGTTCGCGGAAAGGGACTCGGCACGTCTTAAATAAACAAACTTCCGAACATCTTATATTAGATTCTTAAATTCACACAAAAGCATGTAAATGGAAAAACCTATGTATTGCGTATAAACCTAACTACACTTCGTCGGAGATTTCGACCATCTCCATGCCATTGGCAGATAAATGTGCAGCGGCTGCAGCTCCGTCCCCTCTGACGCCTCCGGCTGTACCGTTGCGGCCTTCTCCATCGCTATCTCTGCGTCGACTTCGTCGAAGAGGACATCGGCCTCCGCCAGCCTCTGTCGGATGAGCCTGCGGTTGGCCGACACCTCGGCCTCATCCGAGATCGAATCCAGGATGGTCTGCTGCTTCACCATCTCCTCGGCTCGGGCGATGGCGAACTCTTCATCCGCCTTCGCTATGTTCAATCCCGAAGCAGGTTGGTCCTCCTCGTCCTCCTCCGTCTCATCCTCCTCCATCGGCTCTAGCAGCTCCTCCTTCATCTGCTCCTCCTCCGGCTTCAACGAGTCCGAAGGTAGACCCGCAACATTGCAAGCGGCATGCTGAGTCTTGTCTCGCCTCGGTGTGCACCCGACGCTCGGACGTGAGCATAGCGTTCGTGGTGATCCTACGACGGACCATACTGATGTCGGAAAGCGTGGGAGAGCAGGGAAGAGGAGGCGGACGGGCTCGGGTGGCGGCGAAGGGAGGGATGAGGTGGATGTGCTAGGGTTGTGGGACGCCCGGCGGCTTAAATAGCTGGCTAGGGCCTCGGCCGGCGAGTCGAAGTGGTGCCACATGGGATTCACACCGCGGCGACGGTCGACACACCCGACAGACCATTGGGTTTTCGGGCGAGTCGGCGTGGGGCCCATCATCAGGTGGACGTGGCGGGCGCGCCCATATCCGCCCCATATTTGGGCTGTATATGAGGGGTGCTGGTCAGCCCAGCCGTTTAAGGCCCCTTTAAAGGGCCCGTCTAGGTCGGTTTTTGTGATCGGGTAGCCTGCCTGGGCGTTTGAGATGGGCCTGAGGGGTCCAAATGTAGATGCTCTAAAGAAGTACTCCCTCTGCATGCAGTATTGATTCAAATTTTAAAAATTGCAAATTTTATATTCCAACATTGTCGCCCCCTTTAACCGCTGATGCAACACGTGTCGTCGGACGACTCAACGTAGTACTCGTATATGTACTCCAAATCGAAATCCAGCGCTGGAAAGAAGAGGAAACACATTTTTTAGCTCCGCTAATTCATTGAACAATTGTTGGGCATGATGAGTATAGCATTAGCGGATGGTACTTGGCAAGGTGGTTGGAGGAGACGGGTTGAATGGTGACGAAGGAGCAGCGGGGTGGAGGTGACGAAGATGTAGAGTTTCGATAGGGGTGTGGCACAGTGGCCGGGGTGGTGGAGGGGCGACGAAGGCAAGAGAGAAGAAGGAAGGAGAGAAAATGGGCATGATGGATGAGCGGGGTCCAGGAAGGGCTTTGAGTGTGCTAGGGATGTCGGAGTCCTATGTGTCTTCTGTCTGAACTCCCGCAAAGCCCTTGTCCCCATGTTTTTCTCGTGTTTGTCGGAAAACTACATTCGGTCCGCTTGACGGGCCGATACAGGCATGTGTTGGATGGTAAATTACGTATGAACCACGCGGTCCGGACGTCTGGGGGCGGTTTGAGGGTCCGCCTTGAAGATATCCTTAGATCACTATGCTTCACAACCAAAAAAAGGACGAATGTCCATTAGTTTATATACGCACCCGATAACAAAAGTTTCTCTTTGGCATGTCCATGCAAATTGTGCCATCCTGGATAGGTTATTCGTGCCACCTCCGGCATCACTCAGCCCCTGACTCGTCCGCAACTTCCGCCTCTGCCATCTTTGCCGCTAAACACTTCAACATATTTGCATGAACGGCTCGCATTGGGATCCTTGTTCACCTTTATGACCAACATCTTGGTTTCCTTCAAAGCAGACGCGACCTCAACACTCTCTCTTCGAGCTTGGTCTTCTTTTCTTCAACCTTAATCTTTTTCTCTTCAAGGTTGATCTTCTTATTTGTTGCCGCCCTGAAGATGTCAAACCTCGTCGCCCTTTTTCTCCCCTTGACGTCATGTCGCTTGACATGAGCCTCCTCCTTGTTGTTTGTGATACCCTCGAAGGTCTCTGTCATCTTGTCCGCCACTCCTTCCCGCTGCTCCTTCTCCTACTCCTACTTCCTCCAATCGACCCATATTTTGACCTTCTTGGTAGGCTCTACTTTCATTGGGTTGGTTGGATCACTAACTTTGTCTTCATTGTCGATGCCGGCGGTCTCGATAGCATGGGCAATGGATATGAGACACTTTCGTTGCCCTTTCAACTTCAACCAACAATGCATGATTATTAAGTTCTTCTTCTTCACATTCACATGCAGTGTGCATGCACGATAGTCTAGGAAAAGAGTTCCTCGTCAACAAGTTCCATATCAAGCCAAATGACGAACACATATAGCATATCTCACCAAATGACCAACGTGTAAAACAACTTACTTGCTCGGAGATAATTGCACCACTTGGCAACCATTTTATAAGTGAACTGAGATGGCGATGATACTTGCTCACTGACACGTCTCCGTCGTATGTACTTTTCCGAACTCTTTTGCCCTTGTTTTGGACTATAATTTGCATGATTTCAATGCAACTAACCCGGACTAACGTTGTTTTAAGCAGAATTGCAATGGTGTTGTTTTTGCGCAGAAATAAAAGTTCTCGGAATGACCTGATAATTTACAAAGAATTTTTCTGGAATTTATGAAAAATACTAGCGCAAGAATCAGCGGAGGAAGTGGAGCCGTGAGCCCACAAGCCCACCACGCCCCCCCCCCCGGTCGCGCCTGGCACGCTTGTGGAGCCCACGACGCTCCACCGCCTCCAAATCCAGCTCTATTTAGTCCGTCTCGCCCGGAAAAAAATCAAGGAGAAGAGTTCATCGCGCTTTACGATACGGAGGCGCCGCCTCCTCTTGTTCTTCATCTGGAGGGCACATCTGGAGTCCGTTTTGGGCTCCAGAGAGGGGAGATCGTCGCCATCGTCATCATTAACCTTCCTTCATCGCCAATTCCATGATGCTCTTCACCGTTCGTGAGTACTCTCATCGTAGGCTTGCTGGACGTTGATGGGTTGGATGAGATCTATCATGTAATCGAGTTAGTTTTGACGAGGATTGATCTCTAGTATCCACTATGTTCTGAGATTGACGTTGCTACTACTTTGCCATGCTTAATGCTTGTCACTAGGGCCCGAGTGCCATGATTTCAGATCTGAACCTATTATGGTGTCGCCAATATATGTGTGTTTTAGATCCTATCTTGCAAGTTGTAGTCACCTACTATGTGTTATGACCCGGCAACCCCCGAGTGACAATAGCCGGAACCACTCCCGGAGATGACCATAGTATGAGGAGTCCATGTATTCACCAAGTGTTAATGCGTTGGTCCGGTTCTTTATTAAAAGGAGAACCTTAATATCCCGTAGTTTCCATTAGGACCCCGCTGCCACGGGAGGGATGGGCAATAGATGGCATGCAAGTTCTTTTCCCTATGCACGTATGACTACATACGGAATACATGCCTACATTAGATTGACGAACTGGAGCTAGTTACTTATCTCTTCGTGTTATAACTGTTGCATGATGAATCACATCCGGCATAATCATCCATCACCGATCCAATGCCTACGAGTCTTTTACTACTGGTCCTTGCTACGTTACTTTGCTGCTACTGTTGTTACTCTTCTGCTACTGGTTACTGTTGCTACTGCTGCTATCACCCTACTTTGCTACTGATACTTTGTTGCAGATACTAAATCTTTCAGGTGTGGTTGAATTCACAACTCAACTGCTAATACTTGAGAATATTCTTTGGCTTCCCCTTGAGTCGAATCAATAAATTTGGGTTGAATACTCTACCCTCAAAAACTGTTGCGATCCCCTATACTTGTGGGTTATCAAGACTATTTTCTAGCGTCGTTGCCGAGGAAGCACAAATATATTCTCTGAGTCACTTGGGATTTACGTCTGCTGATCACTATGAGGAATCCGTTAGATCCAAGAACTAAAGTCTTTCCCTCAACTATGAGGACATGTAAGGAACTGCCATCTAGCTCTGCACTTGATTCACCTTCAGTTATGAGTAAGTTTGCGACATCACCTCCTGCTAGAAATCTTGATATATTGTGTGTGCTTGATGATGCTACTTCTGCTGCCCATGATGCTTATGATGATGCTATTCTTGATACTTCTTTGCGTGATGATGCTATGCTTGATACTGCTTTGCCACTAGGTGTGTTCCTTGATGTACAAATTGCTAGAGTTGCTGCTAGATGTGATGATACTTCTGAAACTGCTGATACTATTGAAGTAGAACCTGCTATTTTGCCTGCTAGAGCTACCTCTCCTAGAGATGAATTGCCTGTTATGCTTGAGCGTTATGTTATGGAGGGAGAGATAGCTGAGGATTTTCTTGCGTGTAAGGATAGCTATGATGTTGAGAAATTACTGGTCAAGTGGAAATAAAAATCTCCGAACGCTAGGATGAAATACGACCCGTAGTTTGCTACTTCGCCTATCTCTGTGACCGATAAGGATTATGAATTCTATGTCGACCCTGAGTTAATCACTCTGGTCAAATCTGATCCGTTTCACGGTTATGAATCTGAAACGGTTGTAGCCCATCTTACCAAACTGCACGATATAGCCACTCTATTCACTAGTGAGGAAAAGATTCGCTACTACTATATCCTTAAGTTGTTTCCTTTCACACTAAAGGATGATGCTAAGACCTGGTTTGCTTCTCTTGCTCCTGGTTGTGTCCGTAGCCCCCAGGATATGGTCTACTACTTCTTTGAAAAATATTTCCCTGCCCATAAGAAGCAAGCTGCCTTGCAGGAAATATAGAACTTTGCACAAGTTGAAGAAGAGAGTCTCCCACAAGCTTGGGGGAGGCTTATCCAGCTGCTAAATGCTTTGCATGATCACCCTCTTGAGAAGAACGAAATACTTGATATCTTCTATAGTGGACTTAACGATGCTTCTAGAGACCACCTAGATAGTTGTGTCGGTTGTGTTTTTAGGGAACGAACCGTAGAACAAGCTGAGATCCTATTGAATAACATCTTGTGCAATGGGAATGCTTGGACTATTCCCGAACCACCTCCTAAGCCAACTCCGAAGAAAAGAGGTATTCTATTCCTTAGTTCTGAAGATATGCAAGAAGCTAAGAAATCTATGCAAGAGAAAGGCATCAAATCTGAAGATGTCAAAAATCTACCACCTATCGAAGAGATCCATGGTCTTGATAACCCGATACAGGTAGTAGAAGTAAATTCTCTGCGTAGATTCGATGAGAGTGATATTCCTTTTGATAAGCCTGCTAGCCTATGCCTGGATAAATTTGATAACTTTGTTGCCAAACAACAGAGTTTCAATGATTATGTTAGCACACAATTGGAACAAAATGCTCGTATGCTTAGTCATTTAAGTGCTTGTGTGGATAGAAATGTCAATGATCTTAAACTTCTGAGTAAACATGCCTCTATGGTTACTACTCAGGTAGAACAAGTACTTAAGGCTCAGAATGACTTGCTCAATGAGTTGAACGACAATTCTGTCAGAGTCGTCACTAGAGGCGGTAGAATGACTCAGGAACCTTTGTATCCTGAGGGTCATCCGAAGAGAATTGAACAAGATTCTCAAGGAGTTAGCACTGATGCACCTAGTCATCCTAGAAAGAAGAAGAAAGATGATAGGGATTTGCACGCTAGCAACCTTGTTGCTGCTACACCTGAGAGTCCAAACGATGTCTCTGTCTCTGATGCTGAAACACAATTTGGTGATGAACATGAGCCTAATGGTAATATTGATAGTGATGTTCATGATGATGCTCAACCTAGCAATGATAAGGATGTGGAGATTGAACCTGTTGATCTTGATAACCCACAGCCTAAGAATAGGAGACACGATAAGAATGACTTTGCTGTTAGGAAGCATGGTAAAGAAAGGGAACCATGGGTTCAGAAACCCATGCCCTTTCCTCCCAAACCATCCAAGAAAAAGGATGATGAGGATTTTGAGCGCTTCGTTGAAATGTTCAGACCTGTCTTTCTGCAAATGCATTTGACAGATATGCTCAAAATGTCTCCGTATGCTAAGTCCATGAAGGATATTGTGACTAGTAAGAGGAGGATACCTGAGGTTGAGATTTCCACCATGCTTGCTAACTATATCTTTAAGGGTGGAACTCCTAAGAAACTAGGTGATCCCGGTGTGCCCACTATACCTTGCTCCATTAAAGGCAACTACGTTAGAACTGCTTTATGCGACCTTGGAGCCGGTGTTAGTGTTATGCCTCTTTCTCTTTATCGTAGGCTTGAACTGGATAAGTTGACACCCATTGAAATCTCTCTGCAAATGGCCGACAAATCAACTGCTTTCCCTATCGGCATTTGCGAGGATGTGCCAGTTATGGTTGCAAATGTCACTATCTTAACAGACTTTGTTATTCTGGATATTCCTGAGGACGATGCCATGGCGGTCATCCTTGGAAGACCCTTTTTAAACACTCCAGGGGCTGTTATAGATTGCAACAAAGGCAATGTCACTTTCCATGTCAACGGTAATGAGCATACAATGCACTTTCCGAAGAAACAATATCGAGTACATTGCATCAATGTTATCGAAAAAACTTCATCGATTCTTATTGGGGGCTTTGAATGCCCTATTCCTCCTGTTAAGATGAAGTATGATTTGCTTGTTGGGGAGATTCACATCCCCATTGAGGTAACCTAGTGACTATTCGGAAATTCTCCGTTTCCTTTTGCTATTCGAAAATGTTTGTCAAGGAGACTTGATCAAACTCATCGACGGATTTCTTTCGATGACCATGAGATGGGTGAATCGAGTAGTCACAAACCTCTGTTCCAAGCTTTCACCTTCGATTGCTTAGAAGAAAAATGATAGATTTAGTTTATTTGTCCCTGTTTTCTGTCTTAGCGTTCCGTAGAAAAGTACCTCGAAAATAAAAGTTCTCCGAACGTCTTGAAAATCAAGTATGATTTTTTCTGGAATTTTTTAAAAATACTGAGACGAAGAGCTAGTCTGGGGGCTGCACCAGTGGGCCACAAGCCCTGGAGGCGCGGGCACCCCCCCTGGCCGCACCTACCAGGCTTGTGGGGCCCACGTGCACCCCCTCCACTCATTCTAGCTCCCATCTGCTTCTCCTATCTCTAGAAAAAACTCATTTCGCAGCTCAAACCCGTGTTCTTGCTCCTCTTGCAGGGATTTTCGATCTCCTTGCTCAAAGCACCATTCTCCGAACTGTTTTGGGGAAATTGCTCCTTGGTAAGTGACTCCTCCATTGGTCCAATTAGTTTTTGCTCTAGTGCCTTATACTTCGTGTATTTTTGCTGCCTTCGTGACCCTGTTCTTGAGCTTTGCATGCTAATTTTAGCTGGTCCCAAGTAGTTTTGATGCGTAATATGGCCTCTAGGCACTTGAGGGAGTAGTTGCTATGAGTTTTGTTGAGCCTTGTTCACTTTTCCTTAGAATCACTAAAAATTTCAGAAAATTTCAGAGTTAGAAAAGGGAAAAGATGAGGAGGTTCTTAAGAGGCTCTTCAAGCCGTGACCCCAAGGATGATGGAAGTGAGAAGAAGCCCAAGTATCCGGTCCCTCGAGTCGCAGAAGTTCGAGCGTGCGAATGGCCAAGCGATGTGTTCTTACACGACGCCGGACTTTATGAGGACTTTTATCACTTGGTGGAGAACGCAGGCCTTACCACCTTCGTTGAAGATAAGTGTCCGCAATACCTCCTCCTCACTAATATCTTCGTACAGAGCTTTAACTTCCATCCGAGGAAGAATCCTCCTATGGCTGAGTTCAAATTATATGATATCCCCCAGCGCATGTCACTTCAGGATTTTTGCAATGTTTGCAAATTACCTTATGTTGGGGATATTCATGAACCTCGTCCACGGGACTTGGAGGCTTTCATCGATACAATTGTTGTAGGAGAGGACAGAGGAGTGTCTTGCGCTAGAGCTACTAGCATTCATTTTCCCGTGCTTCGGTACTTCTCATTATTTGTGGGAAAATGTTTGATTGGTCGTGGGAAAGCTGGGTCACTTAGTTCACAGATCTTGCGGCCTTGCGCGAAGCCCTTTATAATGATAAAACTTATAGCTTGGGCGCTATAGTAGCTCAACGGTTGAACATGAACCGTTCTAAAGGTGTTGTCTATGGAGGTATCTATGCTACCCGTCTTGCAAGACACTTTGAGATACCTATTAGACTGGACGAGGAAGAAGAGATTCTTCTTCCTGAGAGATATCTAAATTATGATAGCATGGTTCGCCATGACTTTCTTGATAGAGATATAAATAGAAGGATGATCTATAACCTGGTATTTAGTCAGGGTACTCGTGAGACTATTACTTTGCCTAGTCCTTCTTTGTTCAATCTTCATGCAGGTAGGTACATTATTATGCCCTCAGACATCTACGCATATTGGGGCTTGGCCCAACCACAGGTGCCCGTGCCCGAGCCACCAATCGAGTACCAGACGCCAGTTTATCAGTGGGAGCCAGAGGAGCTCACACAGCAGTGGCATCCTCAGTCCACTCCGGAGTACCCCGGAGCTGGTTATTTCCCTCCTTGGGAGTAGACCAACTTAGGTCAAAAGCCTAAGCTTGGGGGAGTACGTGTTTCTCACTGACTTTACATTCTTGCTTATGCTTTCACTTTGTTCGTTGGTGTTAACACTTTGCTACTGTATCATCCATGCTAGTTTATTTTCTTTCTCTCGTTTTCTTTTCGTGTGTCTTTCTAGTTTGAGAAAACACAAAAATATTTTCTTTTTCTTCTTTTGCTTGTTCGGAGCTTTCCCGTGTAAATATTGTTCTTTTTCTTTGGGTCAAGGTAGAAGATAATGGTTACAATGTTTAGTAGCTCCCGCATGCATACCTGTTTAGCTGTCAAAGAGCCATATTACTTTGTCTTCTCCTTTGTGTTTGCGTGCAGATTCCAGCTTAGTCCAATGCACGAGAACTCTTATTATTGTTCACATCATTCGGTCGTGCAAGTGAAAGGCAATAATGCTGATATATGATGAAGTGACTGAACCTGGAAAAGCTGGTATGAACTCGATCTATTTTGTTTTTGTAAATATGACTAGCTCACTCTTCCTAGTTCAGCTTTGTTGTGAGGGAAACATGTTTGCAATGACAACTTAGAGATCATAGTTTCTGATGCCATGCTTAATTAGCTAGGAGCTTATAATGGTTTGTCTTGGTTGCCGACATGAATTTTGAGATGACTATGATGTAGTATGATAGGATGGTATCCTCCTTTGAATGATTCAAGTGGCTTGACTTGGCGCATGTTCACGCATGTAGTTGAAACAAAATCAACATAGCATCTATGATATTCATGTTCATGGTGATTTATGTCCTACCGATGCTTGCACTCAATGTTAGTTAATCTCAATGCATTTTGATGACTGTTGTCGCTCTCTAGTTGGTCGCTTCCCAGCCTTTTGCTAGCCTTCACTTGTACTAAGAGGGAATACTGCTTGTGCATCCACTTCCATAAACCCAAAGTTGTTCCATATGAGTCCACCATACCTACCTATATCCGGTATCTACCTACCGTTTCAAGTAAATTTGCATGTGCCACCCTCTAAATCTTCAAGAAATAATCTGTTTTGCATGTCCGACCCGCTCATGTGGTGACAGGGGGCTATCAGTATCTTCCATGCTAGGCGTGTTATCCTCGATATGTGTTTATTCACTATCATTCACGAGAAAGGGGCCGGTAATTGGAATGCCCAGTTCCATGCTCAAATCGAAAAGATAATTGCAAACAAAACTCCCCGTGGATTGATGTTGGTATGGACTGTACCAGAGGATTCGGCTAGCCGTGGAGTGTGATTGATTGGTGGTGGGGGAGTCAAAACTTTACTTCTCTGTTTGGGAATCGCCTATAGCATGTGTACCGTGGAAGATGGTGAGAACTCTTAGTCATTGTGTTGACAACGAAAGCATGCCACCCAAAGTTATTATCTCTGTTTTCAAAGCTTGAGCTCTTGCACCTCTGCAAATCAATGCTTCCCTCTGCGAAGGGCCTGTCTATTTATGTTCATGTTGAGTCATCCTCCTCTTGTAAAAGCACCAATTAGAGAGCACCTGTGTCATTTTTATGCTTTGCTTTTAACTGTGTTGAGTATGACTGTGACTAGATCTTCTTTGCCATGAATTACAACGTTTAGTCAGCCCTTGGTCTTTGAAGGTGCTCTGCATTTATGTTTTGCGGCCTCAGAAAGAGCTAGCGAGATACCATCTATTCGTACTGCTTCATGATTGTTTTGACTGAAGTGTTGACGTTTGAGACTTATTATTATTTGCTCGCTAGTTGATTATGCCATTGATATGAGTTTACCGTGAGACCTTGATGTCATTTTATTATGTGGTTTGCTTGTGATCTTGCTGAAACTCTGGATATGAGTTAGACATAGTTGCAACAACAAGATCAAATAGAGTTCGTCAAAGTTTTTCTTTTGTCTCTTTCAGTTTGTCAACTGAAATGCTTGAGGACAAGCAAGGCTTTAAGCTTGGGGGAGTTGATACGTCTTCGTCGTATCTACTTTTCCGAACTCTTTTGCCCTTGTTTTGGACTCTAATTTGCATGATTTGAATGGAACTAACCCGGACTAACGTTGTTTTCAGCAGAATTGCCATGGTGTTGTTTTTGCGCAGAAATAAAAGTTCTCGGAATGACCTCAAAATTTACGCAGATTTTTTCTGGAATTTATGAAAAATACTGGCGAAAGAATCAGCGGAGGAAGTGGAGCCGTGAGCCCACAAGCCCACCAGGCGCCCCCCTGGCCGCGCCTTGCAGGCTTGTGGAGCCCACGACGCTCCACCGCCTCCAAATCCAGTTCTATTTAGTCCGTCTCACCCGGAAAAAAATCAAGGAGAAGAGTTCAACGCGTTTTACGATACGGAGGCGCCGCCACCTCCTGTTCTTCATCTGGAGGGCAGATCTGGAGTCCGTTTTCGGCTCCGGAGAGAGGAGATCGTCGCCATCGTCATCATCAACCTTCCTTCATCGCCAATTCCATGATGCTCTTCACCGTTCGTGAGTAACCTCATCGTAGGCTTGCTGGACGTTGATGGGTTGGATGAGATCTATCATGTAATCGAGTTAGTTTTGACGGGGATTGATCCCTAGTATCCACTATGTTCTGAGATTGATGTTGCTACTACTTTGCCATGCTTAATGCTTGTCACTAGGGCCCGAGTGCCATGATTTCAGATCTGAACCTATTATGTTGTCGCCAATATATGTGTGTTTTAGATCCTATCTTGCAAATTGTAGTCACCTACTATGTCTTATGACCCAGCAACCCCGGAGTGACAATAGCCGGAACCACTCCCGGAGATGACCATAGCATGAGGAGTTCATGTATTCACCAAGTGTTAATGCGTTGGTCCGATTCTTTATTAAAAGGAGAACCTTAAAATCCCGTAGTTTCCATTAGGACCCCGCTGCCATGGGAGGGATGGACAATAGATGTCATGCAAGTTCTTTTCCCTAAGCATGTATGACTACATACGGAATACATGCCTACATTAGATTGACAAACTGGAGCTAGTTACTTATCTCTCCGTGTTATAACCGTTGGATGATGAATCACATCCGACATAATCATCCATCACTGATCCAATGCCTATGAGTCTTTTACTACTGGTCCTTGCTACGTTACTTTGATGCTACTGCTCTCACTGCTACTACTGTTACTCTGCTGCTACTGGTTACTGTTGCTACTGCTGCTATCACCCTACTTTGCTACTGATACTTTGCTGCAGATACTAAATATTTCAGGTGTGGTTGAATTGACAACTCAACTGCTAATACTTGAAAATATTCTTTGGCTTCCCCTTGAGTCGAATCAATAAATTTGGGTTGAATACTCTATCCTCGAAAACTGTTGCAATTCTCTATACTTGTGGGTTATCACTCACACACTCTTAGATGATATACCATCGATGGTTGAGAAACTTTATCAAACAATCTGAGATTACTTCCAAGCGACAGCGATCGAAATTCTTGTGCTAATGGAACCAAGTATGAACATTGGACCATAAGCTAGAGCCTTTTTGTTTTGTGCCTTGAAACAGATTGATCACTCCTCGCCCCATGTCGGCCTACCACCCTTCTTGGGTGGTGGCGAGTGGTTGGACGCGAAAGCGCTTTCTCTTTGCTACTTTGGACATGCCGGTGCGCATTGCGGGTGGCCGAGTTTATCTTTCGAGCGGAAACCACCGTTGGATCCTCTTTCTCCGACTGCGGCAAGGTACAAATGGAATCATGCTACATATCGAAAAAGGTGTGAATGGGTGGAGGGCGGCGGCAATCGACTATGGATGGTGAGAATGCACGGGTTTTTAGTTTGAAACAATGTGAATGTGGCCAAATGTGTACGCCCTGGATGGGCATTTTGCTGGGCTGGGTTGTCGGAGTTCTACGTGATGGAGATCTGAACACGTGCAAACATCATGTAGCTTTGTATACGGTTTGCGGTGCTTCAGATACGTGGTCCATAGATGTTTAAGGCGTCGCGTTGAATGTCAAAAATTGCGCTGATGCGTCAATACGAACGTTTGCGGGCGGGGTGTCGTTTGAATGTTCTTGGAGAATCCATAGCCGACAGCCTCAAATCCTCCTCAAACTTCTACAGATATGACTAGTTAATGAACTGACAAGAGAAGGAAAAATGACCCAACGAGACCCCTCATATCATCCATATACATCAGGTTGTCCGCAAATCCTTATATTAAGGACAAATGTATGAAGAATACGAGGGCTCACGGACGTGTAGAGTTAGTCCTTACGTAGGACGTGACCCTCCCCGGAGCACATTTTTTTCTTTTTTCTCGTTCTCTCTCATCATCTTCAATCATGTGCAAGTGATCGGATATGTGATAAAAAAAAGAAATGCGGTTGTGTGGATGGACAAATAGGGACTCAAAATGTCCGGATGTGGATATTATTAGAGCATCTCCAACAGCCGCGCAATATCAGCGCTGCGCTGAAAAAACAACGTCTATTGCACGCGCACAGCCGCTTTGGGCGCTCCAGCTGAGGCGCAAAAGACGTGCGTGCGGGAAAAATGGTTCAGCGCGCGGGGTGAAATGGCTTCGCGCGCCTCATATTTCGTGTGCCTGCTACCGCGCGCTGGACATCGACGACTCAAGCGCATCGTCTACCCACCACTAGATCCAGGCGCTAGCACCGCCGCCCTCGCCACCCCATTTGCTCCGTCGACCCGACGACGCTTTCCCGGCCTATGCCCGCACTGCCTCTGTTTCCTCCTTCTCCCTCTAATCCCCGCTGCGCCTCGCGCACCCCATTCCACCGAAGTAGAGCGCTCGGCCGCACACTGCCGCTCGGCGCCCACAAGGTGTTCGACAAAACGCTTGCAAGGTATGCCCTGCTTCAACTTGACATTTTTAAATGAATTTGGCGCATGTTTTTTGTAGTTTTTATAGACTAGTTTAAATTCAGTATTGTAGATGAGTTCTTCATATGATTCTTCCGAAGAAGAATGTGATATTGAAGAGGAGGAGGACCTTGCAATGATCCTAGCTATGCACATCAATAAAAAATCGAAGCACGGTGGTTCGGTTATGGGTCGGCAAAAAATTTGGAGGGATAAGATCGATGCCGACAACATATCGATGAGGCACTATTCTGTGGATAATCTCGTGTACCCCGAGTCGTACTTCCGACACCGGTTTAGGATGAACACCGAGTTGTTCAGGCGCATTGCAGAGAAACTGGCGAGCCATGATCGTTTTTTTTTCAGCAGAGGAGGAATGTCACTGGAGAACTCGGGCATGGCACCTTTCAAAAGGTGAGAGCATCTTTGCGTATGTGGGCATATGGTATTCCGGCTGATCTAGTTGATGACCACTTGGCCATGGGCGAGAGTCAGGCCATCATGTGTGTCAAGCGCTTCGCTGTCGGAATTGTGCAAGTGTTTGGCCCGGAGTATTTGAGATCTCCCAATGTTGAAGACGTCGCAAGGCTATTGGAAATGAACAAAGCTCGTGGGTTCCCAGGTATGCTTGGCTCAATAGATTGCATGCATTGAAGTAGGAAAAACTGTCCAAAGGCATGGAATGGACAATTCCACGGCCAAAAAAGGGTTCCACTATAATCCTTAAAGTGGTGGTCAATCAAGAGACTTGGATTTGGCATACTTTTTTGGAATGCCTGGATCTTTGAATGACATCAACGTTGTTAACCGGTCACCACTCATGAATAAGATTGTAAATGGTGAATTGCCACCGGTGGAATTTGTAGCAAACGACCATACATACAACTATGGGTACTATCTTGCGGATAGCATCTACCCAAAGTGGCAAACATTTGTGAAGTTGTTGACAAAAATGGAAGGTAAGAAAAATCTAGCTTTTGGAATTTTGCAAGCCTAATTTGCTATTGTGAGAGGATCGGCTAGATTTTGTGATCAAAAGATGCTTTGGTACATCATGCATGCTTGTGTGATCATGCATAACATGCTCATCGAGAATGAGCGTGGCCAAAATTTAGACTGCTCTCAGTATGAGCTCTTGGGACATCTCGTGCGAGTGCGTCGTCGGGCTGCGAGGGTGGTCCGATTTGTTGCCTCTTATCATATGTCATTCGACGTGCCGAAACACATGATGATCTTCAAAAGGATCTAACTGAGGAGCGGTGGACATGAAATGGCCAATAAAATAAGAATAATGATTTGTATATTTGATGTTGTACGTTTGATGTTATAGTGTCAAACTATTTATTGTTGACTATTGTAAAAAATCAAACTATTTATTGTTGATTATTTTTTATTTGTTTGATCTTTTAAAATTCGTTTGTAGTCTCGTATGTCGTTTATAATCCGATGCGTTATATTTTGCTATTTCAACGCTGCAAACTGTTTTTAGCGCGACGGTTGGAAGCGTGTTAGAGATGCTTACAAGCAAACTCTTGAGACTTTTGACTAGTCAAAACTGTACAGGTCCGAGCGACGAGAATTTCGGAAGAGACAGAATAGGTGGTATGTTTCTGTCAACATCACTAATGCTCGCCATTTCGGGCAACTAGTATGAGTTAAGCTAATTAACCTTGCCCATCTTCCAGAACAGGAGTGGACCCAGCCCGATTATGCTAAACACAGTTGCCAAGTTGGCATTATACCAAACTCCGATGCTTATTCTTCTTTCTCCCAAGCACACTTGCTCTCTCCGACTCTCCCACGCATTCTTTTGTTACTATTTTGAGAAAATGGGGTTCCTCTCTGACCTCTGCATCCATCCTTATACTCACAATTTGTTTTGTCACGGTCTGAACTATCAAATACTACTAATCAACATGATTTGCCCTTGATGAACGTTGACGATACGGCACCCAAAGCTAGCTATCATCAAACGGTATTTGTGCGTGATGCGATCGGCTAAACATTTGCCTTTTTGGAAAATACCCTTGATCGGTCAAAACTCTATTGGCAGGGTCTGATCGATGAGAATTTCATATAGAGACAAAAGAGGTTCTCTCAGCAATTCAGCATACATGATGATGGCCATTTCAGGCAACTATAAGTTAAGCTTATTAAGCTGACGTTACCGTTAAGGTAAACACAGTTGGCAACTTGGCATTATAGCAAACGCTATGCTCATTCTCCTCTCTCAACTTTGTATAGTAAAATGCTCTGAACTATCTAATGATCAACTTGATTTGCCTTTGATGAAAGTTGACAATTTGGGAGAAACCAAGCGGTATTTGTGCAGGATGCGATCGGCGGAACGTGTTCCTTTGTAGTAGTGACTTTGAAGGCACTTATTAATTTTGTCTCTATGCACAGCCTTGAGTCAACTATCAACAACTTGAAGGTGTGGATTCAGTTGGTGGCATAGCTGGCTCTGCCTAGTGTGTGCACATGACTTGTGATTAGATGTTGATAAGACTACAAGGAAAGCCACACCACCATATCGACACCATACTTTATTCGTGTATGAGACATTATGTCATGTTGCCACGCAATGCTCACGAAAACGTCCATGACATCAGCATCGATTGATTGAGGGTATAAGTATTTGTATTTCTACTTGCAAGATGTTGTCTGCCATGAGCCGATCCAAGCTTAGAGCATCTACAGGGCACACCTTGCAAACGCGGACGTGTCAAGCTGCATCCTCACATACTAATCGGTCATGTCTTAAATCTTTTCGTCCACATTAACTTTTTCATATTTCATTTTCTAGATCCACACATAAGCATGTAAAATCATCCGGAGCCTCGGCCGCCTTCGCCACCTCCTCCGCAGCCCGCGCCGCCTCCATTTGCTGCCAACGGAGACGCCTGGCCTCCACAGCTGACTCCGAGCAGACAGAGTTTAGGATGGCCAGCTGCTCCGGCCACATATCCACGTCCTCCATCACCGACGCATTCCCCCCCCCCACCTCCCACATCCAGCGATGGCACCTCCTGCGTTGGCTCCTGCTGGTCCTCCCCCACAGCTAGCGGTGTCCCCTCCTCTACCGGTTCCAGCTACTCGTCCTCTTCCACCCCTAGCTCCTCCACCACCTCCTTGTCTTCCTTCAAATCCTCCTCCGGATGCAAAGGTAGCACTATGGCCCTCCGCATCTGGACCTGCTCAAGGAGCCAGAGACACTACTGAATCGTGTAGTGGAGGCGGCGTGGGGGCATGACTGACGGGCTCGGGTGGCGGCAATGGAAGGGAGGAGGGGGATGTGCTAGGGCTGGGGGACGCCGGCCGGCTTAGATAGCCGGCTATTGATAAGGGCGAGGATGCGGAGCGGTGCCACGCGGAGTTCACACCGCTCCGCGGTGGAGGCGCCCGTCAGACCGCTAGGTTTCCGAGTGGGCCACGCCGTCAGGCCGACGTGGCGGGCCTGCCCGGGCTCCCTCATATCACCCCATATTTGGGCTAGATATGAGGGGTGCCGGTGAGCCCGGACGTTTGAGGCCCGTTTGAGGGGCCCGGTGATACGTCCATTTTTCATCATGCTTTCATGTTGATATTTATTGCTTTTTGGGCTGATATATTACTTGTGGTACCATATTTATGCCTTTTCTCTCTTATTTTGCAAGGTTTATTTGAAGAGGGAGAATTCAGGCAGCTGGAATTCTGGTATGGAAAAGGAGCAAATCCTAGTCCACTATTCTGCACATCTCCAAATGCCCTGAAAAGTTACGTGGATTTTTTCTGGATTATATAAAAAATATTGGGCGAAAGAACTACCGGAGGGGGCTGTCAAGGCTCCACAAGCCCTGACACCGCCACCCCCTGATGGCAGAGTGGGGGCTTGTGGGCTCCCTGACGGCCCACTAGCCCCCCTCTTTTGCTATATGAAGCGTCCTGGTCCAGAAAAAATCAATCGGGAGCTTTTTCGTGGTTTTGCCGCCGCCACGAGGCGGAATTTGAGCAGATCCAATCTAGAGCTCTGGCAGGACGATCGTGTTGGGGAAACTTCCCTCCCGGAGGGGGAAATCGTCGCCATCGTCATCACCAACACTCCTCTCGTCAGAGGGGAGGCATCTTCATCAACATCTTCATCAGCACCATCTCCTCTCCAATCCCTAGTTCATCTCTTGTAACTAATCTTCGTCTCGCAACTCCGATTGGTACTTGTAAGGTTGCTAGTAGTGTTGATTACTCTTTGTAGTTGATGCTTGTTGGATTACTTGGTGGAAGAGTTTATGTTCAGATCCTTGATGCTATTCATTACACCTCTGATCATGATTATGATTATGTTTTGTGAGTAGTTACTTTTGTTCCTGAGGACATGGGATAAGTCATGCTGATAATAGTCATGTGAATTTGATATTCGTTTGGTATTTCGATATGCTGTATGTTGTCTTTTCCTCTAGTGGTGTTATGTGAACGTCGACTACATAACACTTCACCATATTTGGGCCTAGAGGAAGGCATTGGGGAGTAGTAAGTAGATGATGGGTTGCTGGAGTGACAGAAGCTTAAACCCCAGTCTATGCGTTGCTTCGTGAGGGGCTGATTTGGATCCACTAGTTTAATGTTATGGTTAGACTTTGTCTTAATTCTTCTTTTGTAGTTGCAGATGCTTGCGAGAGAGGTTAATCATAAGTGGGATGCTTGTCCAAGTAAGGGCAGTACCCAAGCGCCGGTCCACCCACATATCAAACTATCAAAGTAACGAACGCGAATCATATGAACATGATGAAACTAGCATGACAGAAATTCATGTGTGTCCTCGGGAGCATTTTTCCTCCTATAAGACTTTGTTGAGGCTTGTCCCTTGCTACAACAGGGATTGGGCCACTTGCTGCACCGTTGCTACTACTTGTTACTCTTTGCTTGCTACGTTTCACCTCACTACACAATCACTTGTTACCGCTACTTTCAGTGCTTGCAGTTATTACCTTGCTGAAATCCGCTTATCACAGCCTTCTGCTCCTCGTTGGGTTCGACACTCTTAATTATCGAAAGGACTACGATTGATACCCTATACTTGTGGGTCATCACCCAGCTAGGTTGATTTTTTGTGACCGATCAATGACCGGTTGGCATGTCCGGGCATTTGAGGGGGGGGGGGGGGTTGAGGCGTCTGACTGTAGATGCTCTTAACATTGGTAAGGGCACCTCCATCGCACCCTTAAACCGTATGCAATCGTCTAAACCATGATGTTCAAATGTGTTTTGTCATTCAATATTGACCTCTATCGGTCCATTGACAAACTGGAGAGGTTTTTGTGGTCGTCCGAATTGTTGCCAGCTACCACACCCGCTCTGACTAATCTAGCCCACCCACGCCCGCCGACATTGGTCTACGCTACCTCAGGGTGTTAGCGCCGCATCCATGTTGTCCTTGAGGGGACGTGACCGCTCAAAGGAGCTGGCATTTCAGCGGTGTGCCGGCTAAGAGCGTCGTTGCACCTTTTTTCGTGCATGCAACGTATGTTCAGCATTCAACCTGAACCAGCTCGTGCCCCTGAAAGCACATATCCTCCCTTGATGGCTTTGATAATTCATAAAAACATACATTGTCTCTTGTACTAACACTTTTTCCTAGCATATTTCAGACATAGTCCACAGAGAGGGTTGCCTAAGGATTGTGTGGAGAAGCCCCAAGGAAAAGAATAGGATTGGCCAAGCTTCAAGCTACAAGATTCTACATTTTATATTTGTGAGAAATCAAATTTGAGTCCATAAGAAAGCCAATACTATTAAAAGGGGGGGTGAGATATCTATGATGAATTGGTTGCTCAAGTGCTTAGAGATAGCCACCAAAGATACTCATCAATTCAACCACAAAGTTCTCTCTCCAAAGCCTAAACATGAAAATCGGTGCCACCAAGAATTTTCATTCGGCCATACCGATTTTCCACCAGACACAACCTTTTCCAAACCCTAGAGTCTCGGTAGCACCAACATTGCTTTTGGTGCCGCCGAAATCAGTGACCAAGATTCTTGTATGTCGTTTTCAAAAATCAGAAATTCCCTTGGAATCGGTCTCACTGAGATTTGGAAAACTGCCCTAGGTTACCCATATCAACATCACTGAGATTCCTATATCGGTGTCACCGAGAATACGAAAGTTGCCACATTTTGTGCAAGTCGGTACCACCGAGATTCACTTTGGTTTCACCGAGTTGGGCAATAATGTTGTAACAGTTGGATTTTTGGAGATGCCTATATATACACTTGCCATATCCATTTTTGTGAGAGATTGCCAACTATTCATGTGTTCAGATCAAGGTATTCCAATACATCCATTTCAAACTTGATCTCTATCCTCCCCAAGTAGCTTTCCACCCAATTAATCTCTTCTACCCATGCCAAATTCGTGAGAGAGTGATTGAGTGTTAAGGAGACTATCTTTTAAAGCACAAGAACAAGGAGTTCATCGTACTACCGCATCTATTACATTTTGGAGGGTGGTGCCTCCTAGATTGGTTAGGTGTTCTTTCGGAGCCTCCTACTTCGTGTTGTGGAGTTGAACCAAGAGTTTGTACGCGCAAGGATATCGCTTACTTCGTGAAGATCTACCCCGAGTGAGGATAGTCCTTCGTTTACGTAAGCCATGATGGAATAGACAAGGTTGCTTCTCCGTAGACCCTTCGTGGGTTGAGCCTTCCGTGGACTCGCGCGGCCGTTACCCTCTGTGGGTTGAAGACTCCATCAACGTGGACGTACGATAGCACCACCTATCGGAACCACGCCAAAAATCACCGTGTCCATCTCTCCGTTTTATCTTCCTAAACTCTAATTCTTACTTTTCATGTGCATGTCTTTACTTTCCTCTGCTATACTCGTATACTTGCATGCGTAGGGTGTGATTGACTTGATCTAAATGCTAAAATCTGCCAACAACTAAAATTGGGAAAAGGCTATGTTTTAATTTATCGAGTAGTCTATTCACGCCCCCTCTAGACATCCCTTCTAGTGATCCCTCGACGCATCCCTTCATTAAATATACGTGATTGTCAAGAAACCTACTCCGGCACCATGCGTATGTCCGTCTAACACCCACCATTATGGACCTCACCACTTGGCATGCCCTCCGTCTGCTATTAACCCCCAGACGGGCATCACAGTCGTATCCGCCCATCGTCCTCCGCTATCTATGTCCTCTGCGCACCACACCCGTCATGGCATCCTTGAACTTCAAGGCTTTGTGGGACGACCTGTCATTCGAAAAAAAGGACGAGATCGCCAACATTGCGGCTGGCTAGTAGGGCACCAAACGGGAGGGCTCACTAGATATCGGTGTTGCACACGCGCATATGGAAGAGGCGGCAGAGCTGGCACCACCATCCACGCCAACTAATGCCAGCATCACCATAGTGAAGCCCATGCACACTACATGGACATGGTGCTCGAGGAGCGGAAGGACGCTTTCCAGCAAGCGCACACGGACCAATCCCACAACTTCCTCCTCTTGTGCGAGAAACTATACGTCTCCACCGTATCTATAAATTTAATTGTTTCATGCTACTTTTGTATCAGTATTATATACTTTGGAGGTCATTTTATATCATTTAGGGAGCCAACATGTTAACTTACTGCCCAATGCCAGTTCCTGTTTTTGCTTGTTTTTTCATTTTCTGAAAAATCAATACCAAACGAAGTCCAAATGAGATGAAACTTTAAGGTGAATTTTTCTGTACCAGAAGGGACCCTGCAAGGTTTGGAAGGAGACCAGAAGACCTAAGGGAGAGCCACGAGCTCATAGGGCACGCCCTCGGGGTTAGGGCATGCCGCCTAAGCTCGTTACTCCCCTGTAATGTGTTTTGTCCTAATTCCACCTCTATATATTCTTAAATATTCCCAAAACACCAAAGGGACCCCAAAAAAATTTCCTCCGCCACAAGTCTCTATTCTTCTGTGATCCCATTTGGAGGCATTTTCTCGTATTCTACCAGAGGAGGAGTCGATCACGATTGCCATATACCTCAACCTTGCTGCCTCCATGAGGATGTGTGAGTAGTTCACCACACACCTACGGGTCCATAGCTAGTAGTTAGATGACTCTCTCTCCCTCTCTCTCTCTCTGATCTTCAATATCATCTTCCTCTCGATCTTCTTGGAGATCTATCCGATGTAATCTTATTTTGTGGTGTGTTTGTTCAGATCCGATGAATTATGGGTTTATGATCATATTATTCGTTGAAAGTAATTGAGTCTTCTCTAAACTTATGCATGATTATTATAGCTATGTATGCTTTTCGGTTTATGAGTCTTCTTTGGCCAACCGAATGAGTAGATCTTCAGAGGGAGTGGTGCATAGTAGTAGGTTTAATCTTGTGGTGTCCTCGCCTAGTGACAGAATGGGTAGCAATACATGTATTTGTATTGTTGCTACCAAGGATAAAACGACAGGGTCTGAACATATTGCATGACATACTTTGTCTACATCATGTTATCTTACTTAATGTGTTACTTTGTTTGTTATCAACTGAATACCTACACATGCAAGCATATAAGAGCTCTTGAAGTGGAGTAATAGTAGTAGATACATAATCGTTTCGGTCTACTTCGGACGTGATGCCTATGTACATGATTATTGTCATGAATAACATCATAACTATACACTTTTTATCAATTGTCCACTAGTAATTTATTTACCCACTGTATGCTATGTTCTTGAGAGACACGCCTCTAGTGAAAACTATGCCCCTCGGGTCTATTCCACATATTTACCTAAGCTCCATTTACTTGCTACATTTTATTTACATTTATTTATTTTGTATTTTATCTATCTATCACTACTAGATATGATCCTTGCAATTAACGAGATCAAGGGGATTGACAACCCTCTTGTCTGCGTTGGGTGCAAGTATTTGCTCTTGTTTGTGTAGTAATTGTCGATGGTTGATTGTGTTCTTCTCCTATTGGTTCGATAAACTTTGGTTCTCATTGAGGGGAATACGTGTTTCTTCTGAACTACATCAATCCCTTCCTCTTCAGGGAAATATCCAAGGCATCTACAAATTAACAATCATCGGCGCACGGAGGAGCTGCTCGCTACTGATACGTCCATTGCATCACACATGGACGTGCCCGAGCAGGAGGCATTACTCCAGTCCTCTCCCTCCGCCCGCGACATCCGCCGCGACAGCTGGTGGTACCGCCATCATCCGGCGGAGTTAAAGGATGCCTAAAGGGAGTTTGACGGGGCGGTGGATGAGCTGTTTATCAAGAGACGGGATGAAAGAGGAGGTCGCCATCTCAGCCGCACCACGCCGGCACATCCATGAGCGTCGTTGACAGCAAAGAAGAGTTGCACATGGGAGGTCATCGGCACTTGTATCCCATGAAGGTCACTTCTCCTACCCTCCCATTGAAGCCAAGGATGGTGGACTCAACATCGTCGGTCGTTCGGTCGATGGACGACGACGTGGAGGCGGATAGCTTCACTTCCCGGTGTTCATGGATGTGGAGGAGGCATATAGCTTCAGCTCGTAGGGCTCATCGCTGCTCGGAGGAGACGGGGCTTCATTTTTTGGAGCTCATGGTTGGCCGGAGATGGGGAAGGGGTGTCAGTGGTCATTTTAGTCTAGGTTTTGAGTCTGATCTAGTTGAAATATCTCTAAATGTAATATATTTTTCTCAGTTTTAGATGAAAAGCATTCAATTTTACGTAAAAACTAATCCAAGTATGAATGAATATTGTCTGGTACGTTCAAATATGCATCAAAAAATAATTTTCTTTAAAGTTGTTCCAAAATATAATCAGAAATATGCGGATAGCATTGGATGGCCGTCTCCCGCATCCGTGTCCGCAGATTGTCCCCCTCTGTCTAACAAACGTTGGAGACTAATGTCGGCGTCAGTAAAACCAAGGTTTTACCGATCCGATGATAAGAACCTTGGCCTCGAAGGCACAAGTATTTTGCTGAGAAAGAAGGTATGTGTAAAGACCTCGATGCATATTGTGGGCAATCGGCTTGGCGTATCGAGGAGAAACCAAACGAAGCGAGGATGTCCCCCTTAAAATACCCCTTCCCGGGAAGACACAACAAGGCTTCATCCATTCCTGTGCGGAATGGGTGTGGTCTCTTTGAGGAGTACAATGCCTCATACTGATAAACATTGCTCCCTATGCCAAGAGCCCTGCGGGAATCGAATCACTAGCCTTTGTGCACGGGTTCTGAATTGACCCATGAGGCCCATGGCAGCCACAGTGGCTACAATAAGATTCACCTACCCCTTACACCGCTACAATATTAGATCAACGGGGCGACATGTAAGTATCTTGTGGACATTACGTAGCCGTGGAAGGACGACATCATGACTTGTACAAGCGTGCCAATTGCCATAATCGACCATACCGTCGTGGTACTAGCTACACTAACCTTTTTGAGTGTACAATCTACCAATAGGAGCCTCCGATAAGCCCTCTCTAGAGACTATATAGGCAGTACTAGGCATCGACGTGCCGGGCCAAATTTGGACCACTCGGCCAGCAGTCATACGATCCCGTGGACTGCAGTCGTCCGATCCACTTCGTCTTCTTCCTCCATTTGAACGAAGGACGCCCTCCCCCTGCATCTTGTCGATCTCGTCCAGCGCGTGTGCTCTATATATGGACATCGCCTTCATCGGTTGAGACCCTGGCCGGTCGTCCTCGTCGTCGGCCGGCAGTCGCAACCCTCGCCGGCCGGCAACGTCATCGGTCACAACCCTCGTTGGCCGCCCTTGTCGTCCGCTTACCCATGCGACATCTACACCTCATGGTTGCAGCTCCGCACGGCAACACTTGTAGGTCCGGTGGTGGTGGTCGCCACTCCGGTGAAGATGGTCGTATCTCTGGTAGAGATGCCCCATCGTAGCAACTCTGATGGCGTTGTGTGGTCGTCCGATGGTCGTGTTGGTTCCAACAAAAAAGAATGTGAGATGTAGCAAAATGGTACAATGGTTGTACCAATTTCTCGTCGCGGGTCACAACTCAGTTCTGATGATGTATCAACATTTGATGTCGGTTGTAGTAAGAAAATGCTAGTTGCACCAAAACCACGATGTCGACTATGTGATGTAGCAAAATGCGATGTCAGTTGTAGCAAAATTAGATACATGTTGTAGCAAAAGGCAATGCCGGTTGAAGAATGTAGCAAAAACCGTGGAATCAACTTTTTCTTAGGAGCAATGTTGTCGGGTCCTTGCCGCACTTGCTGGCGATGGCGCCGCCTGCTCTCGTCGATCCAATTGCCCCCGGCAGCCGTGCTCGTCACCCCAATAGCCACGCTCATCGCCCCCGACCGCCCGCGCTCGTCGGCCATCCGCAGGGAGGAAGTGGACCGCGTCAACGAAATTAATGCAGGGTCCCCCGCCAACGGCTAGTGCGACCAAGCAATCGGCCGAATCTTTCGATCGGCGTGTAGACGGGAACATTTTACCATACTATTAAAGAGGAGCTTGAAACTTCTCAACGGGTCGATCTTTCTATAGAAGATGGGACATAGAGATCAACTTCATCATTGTAACACTCATTGTAGCTATCTACCATTGCAATAAAATCAAGAAGGGAGTAGGGTATTACACCAACAAGGTGGCCCGAACCTGGGCAGTTTTTCATGTTCATCCGCTACACATTACTCATGACTTACGACAGTTGGTCGTGTTCAGTCCCTAGCCGAACTCTCAAAGGGTTGTTGATCACAACTCATATGTAGGTTCTCACAAACCGACAATTGCAATCCAAAAAGACTATTATCTCAAAGAAGCTAGCAATGAGGTGGGTGAAACAATAGTACTAACTCCGGTGAGGTGAACACAACTTCGTAAGTTAGCCCACAAAGAAGTATCCGGTGGAGAACAAAAAATTCCGCGGCAACACCGCCTCTGCAGGATACCATCATCATGGACAAAAGCTAATCGCACAAGACCTGAATGCTTGACGATTGACATCATACATATCAACACTCATACCATGAAGGCCATCGTTATGGGAAAAGTCAAGCAGTCAATGATCATCGTTGTCGCTAACCTAACTTCATCGACGAAGCAAAACTCAAAACCTCTACAATATACGAACCAGACACATATATCTGGGGTGCCCCCTACCACAGCAGTGGGCGGAGGGCAGAGGCACCTGCAACAGTATCGGTGGGTCGAGGAAAATACAGTTTGCCTCATGGTCACCTCCTACTCATAGAAAATGATTGATGTTAAGGCGTCTCAAACGGCGACCCGCAAACCGTCTGCATCCTTCGGATCGCACTGTCTGGACATGTTGTGTCATCCAACGCAGACTCGTATAGGTCCACAGGGTAGTCTGGACGTACTTTCTCCTGCAAACTGGAGACAAATGTGGGGGAGGGCTTTGAGGGGCGTCCCGATAGCACCCAAGCCCGCGTTTGACCGTGCTGGCCCACCAAAGACGCTGCCTCACCCATGCGCGCTTCCCGCCCTAAATGGTGATTGCCGCTGTAGAGTGACAGTTTATCATTCATGTCACACAACGGACATGACCTCTCAGTGGAGCTGCAATTGAGGCGGTGTGTTGGACGAGAGAGTGTCGCTCGCGTTGCTTCCCGATGCAAGTGGCTACTCCATGTTCAAACGGCATGACGGTCGCTCGTCCGTCCATCTGCCGCAAACATTAATTCCACACAGTTATCGAGGAGGCTACTCTCGCACCATTCACTCAACACCTGTGCCGCCCACCATGGCTTCCTCGTACTCCAAAGTTCTCTCAGACAGGCTAACGACGTTCCATAAGAAAGAAGAGGCCGCCATTGCTTCCGGATGGCTTGTCGGCAAGCTCTCGGAGGACGACGATTAGGCCTAACGACGTTATCTCGATGGAGGACGCGGCTGACAACGAGTTGGTGCCACCCTCCTCCTCCTCTACGCCACCCTTACTGGTGCATTGCACCATAACCATCAACGAGGTATGCGCCCATTATATGGACAAGGTCCAAGAGGGGTGGGATGAGAAATTCCAGGATGTGCAGGCCGACGCCGCCTACAACCAACACCTCCTTCAAGAGAACCAGCAGGCAGAGGAGGAGCTCGCCGCCGGCAGGGCGATCATGACAGAAGGGGGCCTGGCGGAACAGGCGGCGTTGCTCGAGTCCTACAGCCTTGGCCGCCAGATCTGCCTCAAGCGCTAGCGGTACTGCCAGCTTGAGATGGAACTGCAAGCCGACTACAAGGAGTTCTGTGAGGTGAGGGGCAAGACCAACAACGAGGCGGAGGACATTGACAGTTCCGCCGAGGCCGCGCCCTGCTGCCATCACCACAAAGCCGGCACATCCGCAGGCACCGCCGGCAACGAGGAAGAGTAGAGCATCGTAGGTCGCTACCGCTCGAGTCCCAAGAAGGCCACCACTACTGCCCTCTTGTTGAAGCAAAGCTTGGCAGCCTCAACGTCATCGGTCGACTAGCCGCTTGGAGGTGACGTGGAGGCGGACAACTTCACCTACGGAGGCTCCGAGGAAGGAAGTTACACAGGCGGAGCTGGAGATCTCCGAGACGGAACTGAAGAGGCAAAGCTTCAGTTCTCGGGGCTCATGGCCGGACACGGGGAACGGGCGCCGGCGATCATAAAGGTGTATTAATTATACATCCAGAGTTGGAAGAGCACCGCTTAGTTGATGTAAATGTAATCAAATCCGTCATGTTTAAATGAAATTCGGCTGTGTTTGCAAAAAAATTGTCCAATTAGTTCGGATGGTGCTTGAAATGTATGGTGATAGGATTGGATGGTGGCCTCCCACAACCGTGTCCGTAAACTGATCCACCCTTGTCCGTGGATGGATGCGAAAGAATATTTGCGGGTGGCTATTGGAGATGCCTTAAGAGCATCTCTAGCAGACCCCGTATAAAACCGAGCCGCAAAAATCGTTTACAGTTCGTGGAAAAACGGTTTTGCGGTCCGACGCACGCACGGACACAGACAGACCCCTCAAAACGGAACCGTATAAAAGGATATTCGTAGAAGATATTCTTTTACGGGTCGGCTATGCGAGGTATGCTCGGACGTGCCATGTCGACCCGCAAACCGAAAACCCCATAAGTCATAATTACTAATGTGCAATATAATAAAAAAAAGTCAATGTTACAATAAAATAATCATCCAAAGTATATTGATTATTTGAATCACCAAAGCAAACTAAATAATTCAATACAAAACTTGTCCCATATACAAATCACACATGAATGAAATAAAAATGACTGGAAAAATGGAATGTGTTTACTGCCCAGCCCTTTACTAATGTTGCTCAATGAGATCCTTCTGAAGTTCACAGTGGGTGTTTGCATTTTTAATCTCCTTGTAGGTGTGAAGAAAAGCTCTAATTCGGTTTGGGTCTCTAGCTGGTTTGACACGGCTACCCACATTCTCATAGAAGAACTCCAAGTTCATGCTTCTCTCATCTTCGATAATCATATTATGAAAAATAACACAACATGTCATGATATTTTTAAGGATCGCTTGTCCCAAAACCGAGCAGGACCACGAACAATGGCAAACCTAGATTTGCAAAACCCCAAATGCTCTTTCAATGTCTTTTCAGGCTACCTCTTGTGCCCTCGCGAATTCAAGCTCTTTCCTAGTTTGGGTGTCTTTGATGCTCTTCACAAATGTGCACGATATCTACCATCTGTAAGATTGGCCGCGACGTAGTCTTGCATCAGCATCTCGTTTCCGAGATGGCGATTTCGAGGAATGCAAAGACGGCCGACGGTCGATCCTCGGCGCTTCTCTCGGTTCTCGTCTTCGTGCTCCTTCACGGCAAGGGTCGTCACCAAAGTCTGCTGGTGAAATGTGAGAAGCATCATATCAACATCCGAGTCATCCGAATCGGATGAATCGTCGAGCAAAAAACTTCTCGCACAGGCTCAATTCCATCTCCGGTGGTGGCTCTCCGGCCGCGGTGGATTGGCGGATCCGGGGGAGCCGGTGCAGCGGCTCGGCGGAAGAGGGCAGGGGCACCCCTGTTGCGCGATTTAGCCCGCAGATTTGGCCGGAATCGCCGGAGGTGGACGGGCGGAACCAATGGCGGGGCGGCGGCGGAAGGGGTGGGGAAAGGGCGTGGGCTGAAATGTCCCTCCCGCCAACCGCTTTCCTCGGATACAAGCCACCGTATAGGCGAGGCGGAAACTTGTGGTTTCGCGGGTCAGGAAGGGGATTTTGCCGCGTCCCTCAAAAAAGTTTACGGGTCCGATGCGTTTGCGGGGTGTTATCGGACATCATTTTTCTCGCAGACCCATATTTTGGCTGTTATTTTACGGGTCGAAGTATTATACGGGGTCTGCTAGAGATGCTCTGACACTGTATCTCATAGAACATTTCACATGCATTCGTGTTCCTTTGGAACAAATGGGCTGGGCTAGCTAGCTAATACTTTTGTTTTACGGAAAACAGCAGGTGATTAACCTACTGCAATTTGGTTAAAGAATACAAATACTCGCAGAATGGACGAATACGAGCTTAGAAGCTAATTGTATTTTACTCCCTCCGTTCCTAAATATAAGTCTTTTAAGCGATTTCATTAAGAGTCTACATACGAAGCAAAATGATTGAATCTATACTCTAAAATACGTCTATATACATCCGTATGTAGTCCATTAATGAAATCTCTATAAAGACTTATATTTAGGAACGGAGGGAGTACATGAGAGAAGCGCAAGCTTCAGAGGCAGCAGGCCTGTTGCACTACTAGTTCATCTAAAATAAAAGCTCTCTAGTAACTTATGATGTTGTACCACTATCATTACAATTATCTCTCACAATCATGCATGCAATTATTAAGGTTCAGGTAGATGTTTGCGTGCAACAAGTTGATCTAGCTAAAACACTCAGTTTCACGCGCTAAACTAGCTAGTTACCATCCCCAGAGTGACGACGAAAAAGTGACTTGATGTCCATTTCCATCTCCCACTGCTTGGGCGACAGGAACGGCAGGGAAGAAGAAGACAGCTCATCATACGTGTAGTTGTAACTGGGCACGGTGACGGACATGTCCGCGTCTTCCTCCTCCTTCAGCCTCGAGACACCAACAGCTGACGAGAGCGACGCTTTGGAGAAGTCGAGCACCTGCGAGTTATTAGCACTGCTTGGGCTGCTGGGTGGCTGGTCTTGGTCTTCATCTGGGAACAAAGTATCGCATGTATGGTCGTTGATGAGGGTGACCAAGAACATGGGCTGGTCGCCGCTGTTCTGCTGCTGCACGTACTTCTTCGCCGGGCACTTGTGCTCGTCGCTGTATCCGCACCTGTAGTATAACCTGCAAAAGGGTGAACACGTAGATTTTTGATGTTCTCACACGGTGAATTGCCGTAAATTACTTCTGGCAAAAAATGAAATGCGGTAAATTAGGGCGAGTCTGTTGGGTAGACATCAAAGCCATGTCGATGCAAGAACAAAAAAAAGACATCAAAAGCCTGTTGAGTCATCGATGATGCACAATATGCATCTATATGGAAAATGATTTTTGACACTCCACACATAGAAAAAAGAGGAATATGTCTCTCTTTGACCCGAAAGAGGAATATATTTAGGACAACTTCTCATTTGAGGTACAAATTTAATTTTGTGTTATCGCATATATATACTCGTATATGCGTCTGTCTAATTAAAGGTGGGATGTTCAGGTCCTAACTGGATTACTAATATAATCTCAATTATCAGAAAATTATGCCAGCTTTCGGAAGGTAGCTAATATTCAATGTGCACCAAATGGGGCATATATAAACCATAGATTTTGGAGAAACTAATTTATGTGAGGTCATGATCCATGCCAGGCCACATATGCTTAATTTGAAGTTCGGGTACTTGGATGTATTCGTTTTAACAACCACACACAGCTCCAACTAGTGCTTTCCGGTCGAATTCCTTTGTGTTGAGCATCTATGGGAAGATATAATGACTCGCGAAATCCGTATTGTAGGACACGGCCCACATCAGACCACCTTTTTTTCTTTATTTTTTTTTCTTTTCTTTCTCTTTATCTCTTTTCATTTTCACCAATCACATGCATGTGATCTAACGTATAAGAGAAAATAGCTAGGAGCATAGATGCATGTATGTATGGACAAATAGATGCTCAAAATAGACACGCCTGGACGTTGACCGGACGCATCAACAAATGTTTGAGGAGCGAAATTTGCCAAGTTCCGATGTATAGATGCCTTTAGATGTAACAAAAGCTTATGGTTTATGAATGCAACAATAGAAGATGGTAGAACGGAATATGTGAGTTTGAATGATGCTTCAATAGTGGGATGTGGGTTAGGCATATATTCCTTTTTTTTGCTAGTTGTGCCTTTTTATTTCCTATCTTGTACTTCGGTACTTGAACTTCGTACTCAAACCTTAACAAATATATGGTTGTGTGCATCGTAATGATGCAGAGACCGGTGATGATCCTCCTTTTGTAATAAAAATCAAGGATACAAAGATATGCCAAGGTACTTCCTCCGTTTGTTTTTACTCTACATATAGGATTTGTGTGGATTAATATTCCTTAAAGTTCTACAAACTTCATAGAAAAAATGTCAATATTGACAATACGAAATCAATATCATTAGATGCATCATGAAATTAATTTACATCGTATTGTAAATGTTTGCTATTTTTTCTTACTCCTATCAAAATTAATTGTCACAGATTTAATACATCTTTAGTATAAAGTTGTACTAAAACTGCAATCATTAATTTAGATCGGAGGTAGCAATATAAATTTGGTCAAACTTTACAAGCTTCGCTTCAAATAAATCTTATATATCGAGTAAAAAGAAACGGATGGTGTACAAACGAATTGAATAGAGGTGTACTAATTCCTACTTACGGAAACTCACTACTGGCTTTTGTTATTGATCCACGGGAGGGAAATGCAAGTGATATACATATCCATAAGATAATGTCACATATATATAAGTGAATTATAGAGCTGGCCAGGGTCCAAAGACCGTTGGAAGCCATCAAAGAACTTGTATACCTTGGAAAATCAGCGTGGAGGATCTTCTTCTCGCCATATTTCCTCCAGTGGAATCGATCATTTTCTGGTGCCTCAGTTAGTATCTCCTTGCTGAATATCAAGATGGGAGAAAAGATTAGCTTTATCCTGCATATATATACTACTTTCCTTGCAAACCATAAAATATAGATCGTGGTAGGCAGAGAAAAACAAGATTATGCTACTCCATCACGCCTCACCAAATGCACTGGGATAAAGCAAGATCAAGCAACAAAGTATCAACTTTGTTATCAAGAACCTAAAGCAACTGGAGTAGCTATAGCTAGTAACAGTGCTATTGGGACTGATTAGTTCATCATCCTCACTGCGAAGCTAAATACAGCATAGATCTAATACAGTAGTAATCCTTCTCGATCTAGCGCACAGATCCCCACAGATATGCATGCCACAGTATTATCCAGTACTATTTGCAGTGCTATTTGCTGTAGTAAACACCCACGAAGTCATTAAGTAGATACTCACATTGGAAGGTCCTCGCCATAGGTGCCTCGCCGGTGCTTCGCCTTCCTGTTCCTGGAGCGTGCCACGGGGCCATTTCTCACCCCGCCGCCTGAGGCGCCGGAAGCATGGCCAGGATCATAGGAAGAGGAGGAGCAGTATTGCTCTTTCTCCGACTGGAGCACAGAGAGGGACGACGCTAGCGCCGTAGAGATGTTGCTCACGTTGGCTAGCGCAGCGTCGCGGCAGCGGTCCTCCGGGATGAGCTCCACCTGCTGCCGGAGGAACTCCGCCAGCTGAGAGCCCTTCCGGAGCTCCTCGATGACAGCGTCTCTCTGGTCGGAGGGCGATGGGGTCGCCGGCGGCGGCGACATCTCGGTCTTGGGCCGCATCGCCATGGGGGAATATTCAGGAGGTGGAGACGATGTGAACCCTGGCTGGGGTTGAACCTGCTGGATGCTTTGGATAATGGCCTTGGAGACCAGCTGGCTGGGGAGGTGTTATGTATGGGTTTAATTATTCAACGTTGATAATGCAAATGCTTGTCGACTGAGGAGGTATCTAACTATCTATAGCGTGCTTAGGTGCAAAAGGGAATTGTTTATCTATTCAGCCCTCCATGTGTGTGCGATGTGTGACTGACCGTATGTGGCGGTTATTTAGATTTGGGGGCTAATATGTTGTGAATTTGACTTAAGGAAGAAAATGACCAAAGGAGAATACTAGAATTTAATAGAACAGGATCAATGAAGTTTATTGTATGGTTTATGACACCTTTGGTGTACAATGCCTAGCTAGGCTCGGCTATCCATGATCATATAATACTCCATAACCAAAGGAGTAGTTTATTTGTTACTTCCACCGGTCATTTTTACTCAGCATGTAAGATTCTTTTGAAGTCAAACTTCACAATTGATCCCGTCAGTCGACAGTCATTTTGCAGAAAAGCCCTCACAGTTTCAGTTAATTAACCCGCAGTCAAACTTTAAGTTAAAACAAACCGTTTTCTATCGTTTTGCAGAAAAATCCTCACAGTTTTAGATAATCAACCCGGGGTCCATACTTTAGTCAGGCCCGAACCGTTTTTTTTGCATTTTACAGAAAACTCCCTGATTTTCAGGTAATCAACCCGCCGTCCCTATTTAAGTCAGTCGAAACGTTTTTTTGTTTTAACAAAAAAAAACCTGACTTTTCAGTTAATCAATCCATATTTTATCTAAAACAAAATTATCCATATCTTTTAAACCGTAACTCCGATTTTAACATATTATATATGAAATTTGATTGAAAAAATGTGTAGAATCTAAATAGGATGTTATTTTTAGCTGTTGAATACTTTTTAAATATTATTTTTCGTGCAAACTTAATCTGTAGTGCACGGTCTTTTTTTCTCTCTTTCCGACGACCATACGAATCGCAATAAATATCCATTAAATTAAAACCAAATTGAGAGAAAAGAAAACATCGTTAACCACACATGCACACCTTTGGAAAATCTCGTGAGAGAAACAACATATTTCTCATCTTATTCCGACTGATTGTACATTCAAACGCGTTTTCGTTGTGTGAGCACCGAGGCCATCGTCGACAACACAAATGTGATGCCATGTAAAAATATATTACGTTCAAAGCGTGTGATATTTTCTCTTCCGTTGCAACGCACGGGCTTTTTTGCTAGTACAATATTAAAGTTATATAATATAAAAATTAACTTCGTGACGCATCTAATAGTATTGATTCCTTATTATTAATGTTAATATTATTTTTTATAATATTACTTTAAATAAATCTTATATGCAGAATAAAAAAGACCGGAGGAGCAAGAGCAGAGACTAGAGGCCCATTATGTGTACCACTCGATGGTCAGCCGAGGAAGCCGAGGTGCGACGGGAAGATCATCCAACGGTCAAAAAGCAAGTGGTTTTGGAGGGCTGGAATACTGCATGCATGGTTATAATGTTTCTAACTAATAGGACATAAAAAAATATTACAATGCTTAGAAATTTTTTATGCAATCCCTAACTCACTAAACCAACATCTATGCAACCTTATAAGAAGTATTGTGCCATGTTTCACTTAAAGACTAACTTTTTTTGCAGGTCCCCTAAAAGACTAACCTGATAGCAAGAGACCCGTTACCCGTGTAAGTCGTGCTCTGCACCATCCCATAGCCTATGCCAGACAAAACTCATCAAATCTGCCCTTACGCATCGGTCACTACAACATGCCTCCTTACACCATCATTACAACCAACCAACCTTGACCGACCGCCGTTAGTCCACCGAGAGTCTGCACCAACCGAAACAATGTGGGACTGCAAAATAAGTATCATTGTTCCTAACTCTATTTTTATTAATAGGTTAGAGGGAGTTTCTTTGTTCGACCCCTCCTCCTACACACATACACCATATGAACAGCATAGTCTCTCTTTTTTACTAGTCTCTACTGAAGCGTAGTCTATCTTTTTTACTAGTCTCTACTGAAGCCAAATTTGTATTTAGTATGTACAAAATAACTTGAACACCATGTAAACAGACATTGTCTTTTAAATAGGGATCAAAGTATTTTGTGGGACACTAGATATGAATTCTTTGTTTCAAAGGAACTTCACATAATTTTTGGAGGATTTAAATTCTTTGGAACTTTTCGTATGAGGTTGTTTTGTTTGCGGGATCAGAATCCTTAGGAGTTTACCTAAGGATTTCTTTGCACTATATATTGTTGAGAGTTTTTGTTATCCACCCAAATTTCTAGGTATAAGTACTTTAGCATTTTTGTGGTGTGTCAAACACACTCTTTGTTGCTAATCCTATAGGATTGAAGAGTATATGACATTCAGATCAAGTGTTTTTTTTAATTCTCATATATAGGAAATCACATAATTAAAGAGATCTTCAAATTATAAGACCTTCTCCGTAGAAATAGAATGAGGCCTTCAACTAATTGCATTAGAAATCTTCAGCGCGGCCGCCAGGATGGTTTTTCTTAAATATATGTCAATTTGGTGGATCTAGCGCTAGATTCAGAGGGTGGCTGTAGAGACATATCCATTGGCTCATCAGCATCTGGACGTCATGTTAATAATACACAGAACATTAATTAACTGTTAGCTTTTGGCAAGGTCAGGACAATGACTTTATCTCGGTGGCTAGTTTAATTGGCCATTGGTTTGTCCTAACAGTTTCGACTTTTGTACACATAATTGTGACGATGGGTTAAAAAGAAGTTCAACTCGGATGGTCATTGTCGAAGCAAAGTAAGTATCGATTCCACTGGTGCACAAAAACTAAGACCGCGTTGATTTCAGTTCTGAAGATGGATCGACGAAAAACGATGACAGCGGTCTCTTGAGCGAGGGCGTGTGGTGCCCGTTGCGAGTGAACTGGAAAGGGTTGTGCCACCGGCCCGCCGTAGAGCGGATTGGTTGAGGCCTCCGGGTTTAGATGTTCAACATGGTGTAAGGTCTCGGCAGGCGACTCGATGATGTGCATCTTTCATCATGTTGGTAGAAGTAGCAATGGTTGTTGTCAGTAGAGTGACTTCAGAGTCATTGATGTTTTACCTTTTAATGTTTTATTGAATAATTAATAAAAAATAATATATGCATCGGCTTGATGCAAAGGTTGAAGGTATCTTTTTTTCGAAAACAAAACAGATGCACATAAAAAAAAACAAGACATGCACTAGCGACGGGGTTGATTTGTCAAGTCCAATTGCATGTGTGATCAACCCACTCAAAAAGAAAAGTACTAGTGGTAGTGGCTTTCGCTTCACGTGATTATTTGATGACCGGTGGAGGAGTCGTCCGCGTGAGGTATCATGTGTGACATCCAGGGGCTGAGGTAATCTGGCTCTGTCACGGTTTGTTTGAGGGGTCTCTTAATATAAGAATTCCAAATAAAGGCTAACGCAAGAACAATTGGATGGTTACATCGGATGCTAATTAATTAGCGGAATGTTTACTGTGCAACAGTGTGTACCATTTTCATTTGTTTCAGAATAATACTTCATCTTAAACAAATGGACGTGTAAACAAATTAAATTGCCCTTATCCAAAAAAATAAAAAAAAATTAAATTGCAGAAACGTCTTGCATTTATTTCTCTCTTTTTTGCGGGGATGCATTTATCTCTCCAATGCGCATGAATGTGTGTATGAGGTTATATTAGATAGATGGGTGGGTAAAGAACCCAAAAACCGCATTCGATATTACAAGGAAACTAATAACATCCACATAGTGAACATACTACTACTATTCGTGTCTCACCCACCCTAATAGCTCTGCGGCGATACCGGTCCAATCCCCTTGAGCAATCCAGCCTGATGCCATGCAGACCCTTCGGCCACAATCTTCTTGATGACCATGTCAAGTGAAGGCGGAGCGCAGACAACCGAGTTCCTGTGGTTCCACAACTTCCACGGCACCAGAGTGATGATCGCATGCATGTTCTTGGGCTTGTCCGCACACCAACCTGCCAAATTACCGTGGATCTTGGGCACCTACATCGGTTTACCAAGAGTAGTGCAAAAGTCGTGTCCGGGACATGATGTTTTTGCACCCGAGCTTAAATGAGCTTAGATGCACAGTAAATTCGAAAAATATTTAAAAAATCTGAATTTTGTTAGCAAACTTTGAAAAATGTTCTAAGTGCTCATAAAATTTCATCATGAAATCATATTTATGAAAGTCATGGTAAAAAAAACAAATCGGAACTCTGAAAATTCTACTTTCAAAAGCATTTTGAAGCACTAATTTTGTATTTTTTGCCATGACTTAAAAAAATGTGATTTATACTAAAATTTTGAAAGCTATTAAAATATTTGCCAAAGTTTGCTGTAAAAAATTCAGATTTTTTTTTAAAAAAAATTACGAGTTTACTGTCCATCCGAGCTCATTTGAGCTCGGTTGTAGAAAATAACTTTCCTCGTGTCTGCATATTCTTACATTTATCTATAGAAGCATCTAGAGCCGGACCTTACAAATCCGGTCCCCCAAACGTCCACAGACGCATCCGGACGCATCCACGGACACTTACCGGTCATGCCTCAAATTTCCCGCTTCACATCCAACTTTCTCATATCACATTCCTCATATCCATACAAAAGCATGTATAATATATCCTACGTACTGCTATTGTAATCTTCTTCCTTGTTGGAGATGGCTTGCGCCGGAGCCTGAGCCGCGTGTGCCGCCACCTGCGTCGCCACCGTCTGCGTCGCCACCTGTGATGTCCGCATTTCCTCCATCCGACGTATGTCTACCGCAACCGACTCGGAGCGGATGGAGTTGAGGATGGCCAGCTGCTCCAGCCACAGATCGACCACCGCCGGTGGCTCCTCCTGTGGCTCCTACGATGGCGCCTCCTCCTCCAGCTCCTCGGGCACCACCTCCTCCTCTTGCGCCTACTGCTCCACCTCAGGCTCCTCCCCCATCCCCCCCTCCTTGAAACCCACCTTCGGTTCAGAGGTAGCCTCGCTTCCCTTCGGATTCAGACCTCTGAAGGAGGAAGTGATGGTGCTGGATCGTGTAATGCCGGCGGCATGGTGGCATGGCTGATAGGCTCGAAGAGGGAAGTGCTCGGGTGGCGGCGCTGGAGGGCGCCGACCGGCTTTAATAGCTAGCCCCGTCCTCGGAGCGGCGCCACGCGGCGTTCACACCGTGTCGACGGTCGAGGCGCCCGTCGAACCATCGGGTTTCTCGATGAATCTGTGTGGGACCAAGTCGTCAGACCGACGTAGCGGGTGTGCCCAGATGCGCCCGGGCTCTCCCATATCCGCCCTATATTTGGGCTGAAAATGGGGGGTGCCGGTCAGCCCGGACGTTTGGGGCCGGTTTGAGAGGCCCGTCTGGATCGATTTTTATGACCGGACGGCCTATTCGGACGTTTGAGGAGGGTTTAAGGGGTCCGGTTGTATATGCTCTTACATAAGAAAAACTTTTGATATCTAGGTTTGAAAGAGAAGTTGTTTGTCTTCATCCACGTCCATGGTGTCACGGACTCACTGTGTAGTACTCCCTCGGTTCTTTAATATAAGATGTTTTGACAGTTCAAATGAGTATATCACAACCATGTTACGATGATGCTCGCAATCTATTACCCCGTTCCATTTTCTTGGAGCTCGGTTTACCCATAATCTAGCGCATGCAGTAAGGCCGATCCTAACGCACGACTGCAAAGGGATGTCTGATGTGTGTGGATTATGTCTGTTTGGGTCGAGAAAAGGGTTGTTGTCCAGTGGCGCCGTAGCAAATTTGGCCGATGCGCCCAACCGACGAACGCATTTCGTCCGGTGCCATGTTTCTTTTGCACAGCAGCCACAGTTCATGCCGACAAAAGAGTCAACGCAGCATACGAAATGATCGTCTAAAGGTTCACGCCGGAACACTAGTCAGCGGCTGACACATTTGTCAGCCTTGTTCATGTCTCACGCCCTAGTTCATGTCGATGCAAAAAGTCGGCAAACAAAATGATGGTTCTCTTGATCGTAGCTCAATCATCTAGCTCGAGAATCGCCTTTTGCTTCTTCTTCAACCAAATCCTTCCCCTCGGCGACACCTCGCTCAAGTCCACCATCATGACCTCCACCTCCTTTGCATTGGAAGTGAGTGCCACCTCATTTTCTTTGGTGTTTGCATCGGTCGACTCAATCTCGAGCTTCTTTGTTTGGACGGCCTTTTAAATCTTGAGCTTCCTCCTTTTGACGGCCTCCCTCATCTCGAGCTTCTTCGTTTGAATCTGAATGTAAACCTTCATTTGCCCATATTTTCCTTGGCCCTTCCTCTCACCCCTGGCTTCCTTTTGGGTCATCATGACTTGCAAAGTTTCTTGCCAGGCGAACGATGTCGCATCACGCATTCACGCTTCTCGTTCACCTTGGAGTTGGTCTTGCCCTCGACCGCTTCTCTCGTTCTTCATGCTCAACCACGCCCACCGGCCCATCATTCTTCTTTTTGGGTGGCATATTCCTCTTAAAACTTGGGCCAATCTGTGATGTTTATCCAACAATGGGTGAGGCTGAATGGGTTGTTTCCATGTTGGGCCTTGAAGGCTTCCAAAGTTTAGAATGCCTACAAAATTAAAGTCAAGGCAACAATGTAATAGTGAAAGACACAAAATGCAACAAACATGAAAAAATGGCATAGGAACAATGAGAAGAAGTTGTATATCATGTTGCTCACGCCTAGGCAATTCACGAGATGGCCTTCAATGCTCTTAAGGGCGGCACAAAACTTGTTGCATTTTTGTTGGATAAGCCTTGCATTCTTGTTGGATAAACGCCCACCTCTTTTTGATTGAGCCGACGCCATGAATGCTTAAAAACTTGTAGGGCGGGAACTTCCTACGTTCATGAAGTTTGCATGAACTCTCTACCAAAAAATGGCTCCTTTTTGCTCGGCGTCGGCTTGGGATCTTACCCTCTTTCCTTCCACCCTTCTCAAATCAATCGTGTCCTCGTCTTTGGTGTATGCTACCAGCCGAATGTTTTCCCTCCTCTTTTGTGCATTGTATTTTAGGGTGAGCTCCTCGATAAACAATGGCTCCTCCGTAATGTCTACGCCATTGTTTTCATCTTCACAATACATGTCTTCATGCCATGGTTCGCCTTGGTCGTTGGTCGCTTCTTGGTTGTCGTGGCCGCCAATGTTTTCGACACCATGATCTCTGTCACGATCGTCTTTGCTTTGGGTACCGTCGGGGTCGAAAACTTGGCCACGGCCCTCGTAGATGATGGTCTCCATGAAATAGTCGGAGTAGGTTGATTCATCTTGTACCTGCGTCGAGTTGGGTGTTCCGTTGAACAGCTTGCACGCATCGGAAGGTTGGCCGTAAGAATCGCCCACGACCGCTTCCTTTGCATCTCGGTGGACTAATGGACAATGTTGGACCAGCGTGATGTTGAGGTCGATGTTGGCCATGGCGGTGGGGGTAGCCGGCACGATCACGCTACCGTCTGACAACGTGAAGAAGCGGGTCGCACTGTGGCCATGCGTCGGATAAAGACCGCATGTCTGCAGTTTTATGGAGGAGCTCGACGATTGGCCCTGTGAAGGGTGAACGACCGACGAGCAGGTCCTCATCGCGGCCATGGCGATGGCCGTAAGAATGGCCGGCGTGGGTCGGCTGAATCCTAGCATGATGCTCGCTGCCACTCGTCAGGCATGTTACGTCGTTGCATGAGTGGCCTTGGTGACCAGGGTCTCGTTATCCTTAGCAGTGGCCTGGTATTGCACGAAGGTGGCAATGACGACGGCCTGGCTTTCCTCTCCGCTGCCTTGGTGCTACGACCAGCCCTCTTCGTTGATTCTCGGGCGAGCTCCTCCGACAAGAACACTTCCTTAGGCTTCTTCTTTGAGGCATCGTGGCATGTGGCAGCGGTGGCCGGGATGCCGGCGACGGCGTGCTTTGGCGCGGCGGCCGTGGTGGTATAAGGAGGGCGGAAAGATTTTTGAGAGAGAATGGAAAAAACATGGACTAGAAAAGATAAGGACGTACATCGCACGTGTTCGTAAATACAATTTAAATTAAAACTAAAAATGAATAGCAAACAAATAGAAAACGTAGGCCGGCCGTTTACGTCGACACCACGAGCCGCGTTTCTATCCATTTGACCCAAATAGAGAGAGGAACCAAATACGGTCGTTTGCCCGAGCATCCCATTCACCCCGATCTGCATTAGTCAAATGGGGATAATCAAATTAGCCACTAATCAGGGCGTGGTCTGCCACCCACGTTCGCATCAGCTGCTTCAAGGAGCCTCGCATGCATTGTCAGGTTGCTGTCCACCACTGTGTCGGTGCAATACATACGTCAGGACCGCGTACGTCAGCACGGTGACGCCCCCAACTGCTACGTCTGCACTCGCATAGAGAATGCGTATATGATGGCATCATCGACCGTGTCCTGAGAAAGGGGCAAAATAATTGTGTTTGTCATCTGGCTTTTGGAAACATATCTATAGATTCTGGGATGCGTTTATTCTGTTAGAGTTTAATTAACATGTGTTAATTATGGGGTAATCTCCCCTTGTAACTGCCATCTCTCCCGAATAGATGCCTCTTCATTGCATCTCTTCTCCTTGTATATATATCCATATTCATCTAATGAAAGAAAGAGGATTCATTCTAACACGTTATCAGCACCTAGTCTCGACCGAAAGCATTAGGCCAAGAGAAGAAGGGCTGCACGACGCCTCGCGCCCTCGCATGTGGCCGTCTCCAACCCCTTGCGGTTGTCAACGCGGACACTGCTAGGCCGTCGCGCCCGCCGTCCCCGACGCCTGCCACTCCTTTGCATGCGCCAATCGTGCCCCCAGGCGCCAAGCCGCGTCGCCTCCATCGCGGGCGCAACGTAACGGCGGCGCCACGCCCGTGGTCGCCCGGCCTCGCCCAGCGCTCGGCCTCCCGGCCTCCGCTTCGCCACCTGCGCGCCTGCTCGACGTCGCCGCCTGGCCCGTGCCGGCGCCTCGGTCGCGCTCACGCGCATCAGCGCCCGGCCCGCGCGCCCGCCTGCGTCGTGGCCTTCAGCCTCATCGGTGTCCAATGGCCGGAGCACCGCATTCGGCCACGCCCCGCGCGCCACCCGCATCGGTTGGCCTCTGCGCCGCATGGCGGCCACGAGCGCCGCCTCCGTGCGCCGTGCCCCACGTCCGGCTGCCATGTGCGACCGTGCGACGCACGCCGCGCCCGGCATCATCAAGCCGTGGCCGCCCGCACTCCGCCCATCGACCGCCCCGAGGCCTCGCCCTCGGCCCGCTACATTATGGCTCTCGCCCGGCCAGCGCGCCGACTCGCCTTGCGCCCCGCCGCCCCTGGTCGTGGCCGTCAGAGATAAGCCGTGGTCGCCCCTGGCCACGCCATCTTGAGCCCGCCCGCGCCTGGCGGCGGCAGCGCTTGCCCGAGCCTGCCCGCACATAGTCGCGGCAGCGCTCACCCCCGCCCGCTCGTGCCCGCGTCTGGCCATGGCGGCGCTTGCACTTGCCCCCGACACTGTGGTCGGCAGCGCCAGGATCTGGCCACCGCGCTGCAGAACGCGGCCACCGCGTCGCGCCCGTCCGCCAGGCCGCTTGCGCTGCGCCACGAGGCTCGTCCCGTGGCAGCGGCGGCGCATGGCCCCAGCCTCGACGGCTTCCCAACGCGGCCTCCCGCAAAACAGCCACAGGCATGGCCGCAGCGGTGACAATCTTCGGCCTCCAACGCGAGGTACGACAGCGCTTCCTCCGGATCGGGGTGGATGCGGCTCCAACCTAGGGCCCAGCGCGCAGCGGCACACGGCGCGACTGTCTCCCGGCGGCGACGGTTATCACGGATGGACCAAGCCTAACTACGGGAGAGAAAAAGGAAGAGAACCTTATCTCTTCGGCTGTTTTCGCATCAACCCTTGTGGTTTTTCATAATCACGAATGAGTTTCTGCAATTTTTCCCACAATCACGATTGAGTTTCAAATTCAAGAATTATGTGGCTGCTAATGCTTAACATGTTGATTTGCGATTGAGAATTTTATTCTTTCGCAAAACAATCTCATTGCGATCGAGATTAATTTTCTCTCGCAAAATATTAATTCACCTCACTGAATTATCTTGCAACTTGCTACAAGATCATCTCATTTAATTTGAGGTCTATACAGTTCAAGTTTTGCACTTGAGCATCAAGTTTGCAACATCATTACTATTCATTGCAATAGTAGTATATATCTGTTGAGCACTGAGATGTATTCCAGATCTCAAGTTGACGTAATATATGTCCACGTTTATCACGTGTCGAGATTAATTGCGTCCATTTGCAATTGAAATTTTAATCTCTTGCAAAGATAATATGAGTACCTATGCAGTACTATTATTTCGTTGAATACGAGATATTCCGGAATATTTCTATGGTGTATCTAATTTCATGTTGAACACATGTTGAGATTAATACGTCTTTTTGCAATTGAGATTTTCAATTTCTTGCAAATAGAATCAATTCATCTTCATTGAGCCTTTGGCTTGATACAAGCAAGAATTGATGTGCAAAATCCCAAGTGTTGTTTTTCAAATTGATGTTTTTGGGACCATAAGGTAGTGTGTAGATCTACTACTTTGCAGATTATCACCACTACTGATAAAGCCTACATTTTGTCGTTTTGATATTATGTTTGCTTTACAAAGTGCTCTCCCACACATTTTACTAATTCATGACATAAGGCATTACGAGTAAGTATCTACTGATTTCATCAGATTATACTCTCACTGCTGCGAGATCTACTCCATTTTGGAGATTATCTTCAAGGTGTCATATTTAGCAATTTGAGATTCACACTGATGGTTTCAAGATAATTTCTTGGAATACCCATTGATTTTGTTAAGTTCATTACAACATCAACCATGATGGTCTTTAATTTACTAACCGTAAATTGATTATCTCTGGTTTACCCATAGCGGTAAAATATGGCTATAGAATTTGAGGCACTCGCCCTCAATGGCCACCATTGCCCTATCTGGGCCATAGACATCATGATCGCTCTTGTCTCTCGTAGGATAAAGTGTGCAATCCAGGCCTCTGGTAAGGATCACACCGCTAACAGAAAAATGGTGTCTTATATATCATAAGGCATTAGATTCAGATCTTAGCATCTGGGTATTATGTATTAGCAGTTCCTGGGACACAATGAACTCAAGGGAAAAGGCTTGAAGCTCACTTCAACCTTCAACCTGACATCACTAATGATGACGGGACCCTATGGGCATGGAGAACGTGTGGTTGATTATGCCTCAACTGACATGTTTGGAGACTATGAGTAGTCTCTCAATCTCTTGAGTGCTCAATATTTATTTATGTCCATTTATGATGTTGTATCAACAACATAAGTATTGTTCTCATCATATATTGTATATCACAATATATTGTATCAGCACTTTGGTACAAATACATTTATATGTATTATATATATCTGACTGTGATTTTCATATTGAGAATCTTCATGTCTATATATAGATTTCTACGGGCGTTAATCCAATGGAAAATGATATGTGCCTTGTGGACATATGCACCACAAACTATATACTCAGGGAAGTCCAATGTTTTTCACTCTCGTTGAGAGAAAGGAGATACTTTAAAATCGCTAGACGCGATGAGGTATTTGTTGGCTCAACTCGAGCCATATTTACTATCCCTCTGGGTACTCGAGTAATGTCAGGATGCTTTATTGCTTCTTGGTTTAACTCGTACCCTACTAAACTATAGAGATATCCGTCAAAACAGTTTCCATAGAGAAACTTATGATGACAATAAAGAGAAATGACTTCTCTTTACCATATGCAACGGATATGGCAAGCACATTCTCTATGTATCATATGGATTGTACTACACATACTACACAACCCGTAGCACATGTTGCGCCCAAGACAGTTCCCCAAAATGTCTTGTACATGACAAACTTGGCATACTCGCCTTGATCATCGAGATATTGGGTTGAAACCGGAACTATCGGCAATTTCAATAGTTTATGATTATTATGATGCTAAATTCTAACAATATTGGATTTTACGTGTACTACAAGTGACACAGGGAAGCTAATTTTAAGGCTCACGCACCTTAAAATCTACGCTGAACCACCCAGACTCCTTGAACGCATCAAGTCGAGGTGAGTGGCTCTTCCCATCCATTGACTAGACCATTCAGGTATTCCATGGTTTTAAAAGACATATCTAATACGATTGTCTCAAGTGCGATTTATCCACATGAAACCATTGGCTCATTATCCTGACATCGATTTCAAGCAAATCGAATGGATAACATTGCAGAATTCTCCTTGAGTGCCTTCTCTATGATCCTTGGATTGAAGGTTAGCAATTTGTCCTATTTGTCTAGACTCAAAATGGTTTGGTAGAATCTTATCCAAAGAATTAAGCTCATTGCATGATCTTTACTTTGGAATTGCAACTTACCAAATTTACGTTGGAGTCATGCAGTTTTACACGCTCATGAGAGAACTGCATAATATTATTCCCCTCTATCTTTGATACGTGGAAATCTACCAAGCATTTCCCATCTGCGATAATTCGGTTGCATACCAATATCACCACCCGGCATACATCATTGGCCCCTCAACATATAGTTGGGATCTATGTGAGCAATAACTGTATTACCGTCAATACCTCAAACCCCTCACATGGGGAGTTATTCAAGGCTAGTATGCTGATTCAATGAGGAATATTTCCAGGCATTAGGGGGAGAATTCAAGTACCATTAAGAATGCCAGGAAATTAGTGGAATGTTCAACACATTTTTGCCTCAAATCCACGTACTCAAAGATCTGAACCATGCGTTTAGAAGATTTGCAGCACATTGCAAACAACCTGCCAGATTCATTTACTGACTATAAAGGTGTCACCCAATCCTACAATCCTGTAAAAGTACACCTGAAAGAGTGGAGGTACCAACAAAACCACTCCACTCCCCGTTCGATGCAACAGGAGGAGTTGTATGGCAAAAGTACATTAGGATTCAGCTTCTTGCAAGCAAGGATATTAAGGCCTATGAATCAGTAAATACAAGTCAACTTTCCGTTGACAGACACCTAATGGGTAGCATACCCAGTGGATGGGAAACCTCCACCAACCCAGGTCATAGTGCACACAATGACCGGGACATCGGAATACCCGACTCAATCGCATTGGGAAATCGCGAGCAGTCACCATGGGTAACGATATTTCCATCAACTATATATTGATATATAGATTCTGGAGAAACATATAACCGGAAGTCTACAAGTGTCAACACATATTTCTCAACTAGATTGCAAAATCCTTTCAAATGATTCAGATCCAAAGACCATGGCCATGGCATAGTGTGAACAACACTCGGACTGAACTCAAGCAAAAGTTATAATCTAGGTAGAAATGATCTTGCTCAGTAGTGAGAAGGTATTCATAAGAAATACCTACGCCAGTTTTCTTCTGGAAACAAAATTGAGAACAACGAGGTGGTGAAACATAGAGCAAGTATTGTAGCACAAGGGTTCACGCAGATACCCAACTATTCTCCAAAGGTGGAATATCTTTCCGATAATTTATATCATTGGCAGTACATAATCATCTATCTTTGCAGTTGATAGATGTAGTGATCACATATCCATGTGGTTCACTAGATTCAAACATATATGATTGATTCCCGATGAAATCTCACTTCTGAATTGAAATGCAAAATGCAACATACATTGTGTAAAAATCAGTAAGTCACCATACGACTTATTGTTGTCGGTACATATGGTACAACCGACGTAGTGAGTTCCTTATGCATAAGGATTACTCCTACAATGATGATTATCCATGTTTGTATGTGTGCAATGAAGACACATGTAATCATCTAAATGACGGAGTATAAAATGAAGGATTTGGGAAAACCAAAATACCGCTCGTTGCTAGAACTTGAGCACCTTCATTTATACACTATGGTATACTATGTTGTCTATATCCATAATATATTAGGGGAATTCATTATGGACAAATATTATCCATCCATAGCTCTCATGGTAGTTCATTCTCTAGACATAGACCAAGAGATGATGGAAATGAGATATTGGGACTCAATGTTCCATAATGCCATTGGATCCACCAAACACAATTGGTTGGTACTCAAGAATATCTTTCGATATCTCCAAGGCATCAAACATCCTGTCCTGGGTTTTCAGTTTCACAGAAATGTGAGCACCGATATTATTGGATACATCGATCAGATCCCCACTATGTCAGATCGTAGACAAGCTTAGTGTTCATACTAGGTGTGGTATCCCTCTCATGAAGAGTCTTAAAAACAGACCTCATGGCTACATCCACCAACCATTATCTCAAAGATAATGTTGCTTGTGTTGCCCGGATGCAAACAAGTTACGTAATAAGCAATATCCCTATATTGCATTTCTTGCAAATCAAATCATGTGACTGATTTGGTCACAGAATCTCTACCAACTTTTACATTCCAGAAACATGTTCATGGAATTGGTATGTGACGACCGGCTTCAAAGTTTGCAAGAATCAGGGGGAGTATCTTCCTGAATTGTTCCTATTCAATGCATCATATTATACTCTTTTTCCCTCCATGAGTTTACTATATATGTTCTCATGAAGGTTTTTAACGAGGTAATATCAAACACAAGATCATATATCATACTTTCAGTTTTCCCCACCGGGGTTTTTAGGAAAGTATATACGACATATTTATTGTTCTCTTGATTCTATGAGTTTTCTCGTATTGAGTTAAAGGAGACAATAACCATATATGTTGCGACATTTTCTCCTTATTTTTCCCACTGGGTTTTGAAGGAGTTTTGGCAACATATCAAACACTATACTCCTCATATTTTTCCCACAGGGTTTTTGGAGGAGCCTCTAATCAAGATGATGATTCTGGATGGACAAGGATAGATTAGGGGGAGTGTTAGAGTTTAATTAACATGTGTTAATTATGGGGTAATCTCCCCTTGTAACTGCCATCTCTCCCGAATAGATGCCTCTTCATTGCATCTCTTCTCCTTGTATATATATCCATATTCATCTAATGAAAGAAAGAGGATTCATTCTAACATATTCTATTCCAGGTGACATTTTGATCAGGTTAACTGGCGCCTGGTGGGTGCTTTGCAGCACCTCATCGCGGGAAACCATACATGCGACCTTGTCAGTTGTCACACTTCGATTGGATCGGACGTCCCGCAAGACGCACCCATCACATGGTTTCCCACTGCCTACCTGCATGGAGCAGTTTTAGCAGAATTGCCATATTGATATGGTAATCTCTCCGTTCCTTTTTGTCTGCCTATAAAATTTCTTCGAAGTCAAAGTTTACTACTTTTGACCTAGTTTCTGTTTGGAATCCCTCAGATTATATAATTTAACTTTCATAATTTATTATGTTTCCAAACAGGACAAATTATGATGTAGATTATAAAAATTACATGAACACATTATTAAAACTCATAATCTATTTTACCCAGATAAAACAGATTATGGATTGCAAATGACCTATTACCCTTGTAAAGTTTGAGATAATTATATTTGTGCCACCGCAACCCTCCTTTTAAAAAAAAATAACAGACAGGTCATTATGCAATGTAAAACTTGAATTACAGTTTATATAATTTGGCCTTCAAACATGTCCACCTAGATTATTTTTATAAATCAGATTATATAATCTATCTTCATAATCTAGATTATCATAATTTATTGTGGTTCCAAACAGGACCCTACTTTATAAGAGAAACTATCAACATTCGTAATACGAAATCTATCATCGGTAGCATTATGAAATTAATTTGTATACTATATAATTTTAATATTATAGATTTTTGTATTTTTATATAACTTTGATCAAATTTGAAGTAGTTTGATTTTAAACGAATCGTGTACGCAAAGTGAACAAAAAACGTAGGGAGTATACGGAGCGCTCTGGATGGATATAGAGACTACCGAGTCAAAGCCTAAACACGAATTTTTACTTCTAAAAAGAGAGTTGGTATCCTAGTGTGATTTTTTCCATCCCACCTTCCAGCACCCCTTCCACAAATCTCTATTTCTAAAGTGAGAGTTGGTAGCCTGAAATCTCAGTTTATTTGCGTCTGAATTTTTTTCTTTCCATTAAGAAAACAAGTCTCATTAAAAGGGGAGATCTTGTTACGTGCTTGCTTTGGCAAGTGCTGATTCAATTTAATTGTGTAAATAGTAGTCAATTAAGAAATTAGAAATCACACCATATATATGTGAATCACCTTCCTAAAGGACGACATGAGATTTTTTTCTCGATAAATTTTCAAAATAAAATTAGATGTTCCTCAATAATAAATCACTAGTCGTGCACACTATGTCGTTATTATCATCATTATGTCTATTATTAATTGTCAATCTCAAATTTACTAGTACACCAAAAATAGCATATGATTATTTTTATGGACATTCACTCGCCCTTGTGGAGGCACGTCGTGCGCGACACCATGGAGGACGTCGTTGTTGGGCTTGATGCCAACATGATGCTCGAGAATGCCAGCGCGTGGATCACGGCATCGAAACCGGCCGTGACAGAAGGCGGGTCATCTGACCATCACATCTAGGCATTTTCATGGACGTGGTCATATTATATTTTTTGGCGGACATACAAAGAGCGGGACATTCTACATTCTCAAATCATCTCTGTCCATTTAAATGTCAAACAAATTGTTAAGAAAATGTGTTCTGGAAGTCGTCATCGTTCGTAGCAACCATTCATGCAAAAATATTTTGAAAATCAAGGATTGAATCAATTTGACAATCAACCATTAATGCAATTAATTAGCGTAATAGTTAATTACATATGCAATTAATTAGCTCTATTTAAATATGAATTTTTTCTGCATCGAATCAATTTGAAAAGTTGGTCACTGATGCAATTAGTTAATTAGCTAGATGATGTCTACGCAACTTTATTCTTTTAGACCTTGTTGGGTCTTTAAATGCATAGTCTTGTAGTACAATAGTAAATTTGTCTCAAGTGGATGACCAAATATTTATCAATCTGTAGGAGGTGTAGGATGAAGATGGTCTATCTCAAACAACTCTGCAATCAAATACAAGAAATCTCTTGTGTCCCTCTGACGCGCTCATTTTGATCGTACACTAATCATACACGCAAATGCATACAACCAAGATTAGGGACTCACGAAAAGATATCACAACACAACTCTAGACGCAAATAAGGTCATACAAGCTTCATATTACAGGCCACGGATGTTGAGGGCTTGAATATATAAGCTCGAAAACACACGAGTTAGCGGAAGCAAACAATATCTGAGTACAGACATAAGTAAAGAAGTGTTGTGTTAAGAAGGCTGGCACAAACATAAGCAACTGATCGAAAAAGCAAGGCCTCTTGTCAGGGAGCCTCCTAACGACTCAAGAGCCTCCACGTAGTAGTACGTTCCGTCGGGGTAGTAGTAGTCGTCAGCGGGATCGACTAGCTCCTCGGCTCCATCAACTGGTCGCGGCAATCGTATCAGGAAGGGAAAAAGGGAGCAAAGAAATGGTGGGTACTCATACAAAGTACTCACAAGACTGATATCAGAAATATGCTAAGTATGCATTGGGTTCAAAGGAATGGGTCTATATCTTTTGACTGAACAGTAAAAATGCTAGAATAGAGGAAGAATACCTAGTCCTATCGAACACTAGCATCTTCAGGGTCTTGCAATATTAGAACAGTGTAGATCGGTAACACATATGTAATGACCATGTTGCATCAAGTTTATTTAAAAACGCTCAGAGATCCTTCCTTGACTCCCTGTAAGAAAGCAATCTCGAAGCCAACATTTCAATTTGGCATCACAAATAGCCAGTCCTAGTTATAGAAGATCGGGATACTCTCTGAGCGTCTATTACCGTGGACACGGCTATTCGAATAGATATACTTCCCTGCAAGGGTGCACAACCTTACCCAACACGCTCGATCAACTCCGGCCGGACACACTTTCCTGGTTCATGCCCGATCTCGGCCTATCAACACGTCGTAGTCCTACCTAGGCTCAACAGAGAGGTCATGCGCCGGTCTACATCCTAATCACAAAGGGGTCATGGGCCATCTCCCTTCACAATCCTGCTCGTTGCAAGGACGTTCGGTGTCAGTCCTAGCACCTCTTATACAAGAGCAATGCTTACGCGGGCCACCCGGGCACGTGCCGCTCAACTGTGACATCTAAAGAGCTTTCAGGCGAATGTACGATGCAGTGTGCCCATAATTATTCCCGCGTGGTGGTTGATAATCCCCAAGTGCAAGGAATCATCATAACACTTTCCAAAGATGGAAGTGGTCAGTATGGAGCGTCGAACTCAGAAGGAACTAAAGGTAAGATCAATATTCTCTCAAGTCCTATTTGCCACCGATACGACTCTACATACACCGAACGATTCCTTCTATCTAGTAATGAGAAATAAAACTGTGTTGTGGATATAAAGAAGATAGCTTTGCATGATATTGGAGAACTAAAATATGAAAATAGTTGCTGCACTAAATAGAGTTAGAATATATTACAAATAGCGAGTGTGGAATAATGATGGTATGAAAAACGGAATCATCCTAGGCAACTCATCATAAGATCGGTAATCATTCTTGCAATTTCATATGAGGGAGAGGCATGAGCTAACATACTTTCTGTACTTGGATCATATGAACTTATGATTGGACCTCCAGCAAGCATCCACAACTACCAGAGATCATTAAGGTAAACTCAACCATAACATTAACATCAAGTCCCCTTTACTATGCAAACAACTCCCTTACTCGGGTGTAAGCTTCTGTCTCTCTAGCCACCCACTATAAGCGAATCATGAACATATTGCAAACCCTACAGCAAGAATTCCCTCACGTGTGCGCGGCACGAAGGGCGCCATAGGACAACAGCAAAATAAAACATACACTCAAATCAATCAAGATCAACAATCAACCCAAAGGACACCATAAATCTACTCAAACATCATAGGATGGCAACACATCATTTATTAATAATATGTAGCATTAAACACCATGTTCAAGTAGGTGATTACAGCGGGGTGCGAGAGAGTGGACCGCCATAGATAGATGAGGGATGGTGATGGTGATGGTGATGTTGATGAAGACAATCACTGTGGCGACGGATCCTCCGGCGGCACTCCGGTGCCTCCGAAAGAGAGGGGGAGAGAGTCTCCCCCCTTAGGCTTCCTCCTCCATGGCCTATCCATATCTCGGTAGAGGTTCTCCCTCTGGTCCTTGCCTGTCATTGTACACGGAGGGGCGAGAGCCCCACTAAAATTGAATCTCTCTCTGTTTCTCTCTTGTTTTCACCGTTATTTTCTGGCCCTTCACCGCTTTGTAAATATTCGGAGATTTGTAACTCTGATTGGGCTGAAATTTTGAGGGATTTTTATCACGAAAATATATTTCTTGTCGCAGAAGGAAAGCCTCAACTGACTTAAGAGGTGGGCACAAGCCATTAGGGCACAACCCCACCACCAGGTCGCGCCCCTGTTGGCTTGTGCCTCGCTTGGGCATCGCCTTGCGTTTATTCCAACTCCCAAAATTCACATATATTCCAAAAAAAATCGCAAAATTTTACCACGTTTGGAGTCCATTTGATATGGATTTTCCGCGAAACAAAAAACACACAAAAAAAGGAACTAACACTGGGCACTCGATAAGTAAGTTAGTCGAAAAATAATATAAAATGTTATGAAAGTTGTAGAATATTGGCATGAATACTTCATAAATTATCGATACGTTGGAAATGTATCAGCATCCCCAAGCTTAATTCCTTCTCATCCTCGAATAGGTAAATGATAAAAAAATGAAGTGTGAATGCTAGCATACTATATAAGTTTGATCAATGTTACTACCAATCACTTTTCCTAGCATCATAAAACAACAACTCATTTTTCATAGAACTTCTCATGATCAAGTAACAAGCTAATCACATGTGAAGTATAGAAAATAATCTTTCTTCAAAACTAGTAAACTATGCTTTCAATCATCCAAGAATTACAATGCATCTTATTTTCATGAAGGGTCTATGTAAGAGCTTAAATTTAGCAAATTCCACATACTCAACTATCATTTAGTCTTTCATGATTGCTCACATTGAAGTAATATGTTTAGAAAAAGCAGTTTCAATTAAATGCATAGGAACACAGGGGCTTAATGTTCCGCCTCCCAACTTATTTATCTCTGGGATAATGTCAATAATAATGAATCATGACCACCTATATCCAATTAGATATATGTGCCTCGATCTTTCCCCACCACATGATGCTTGCCAACTAATAGATTGAGGTTTGAAATAAGAAGTTCGGTCTACAAAAAAAGTAACATGAAAGTTAGTAGATTGTCCCTTTGCAGAGGGAAGCAAGGATTTGCAGAGGTGCCAGAGCTCATTATTTTAACATCGACAGATCGTTTGTGCGGCTACTTTGGTGGTTGTCTATAAATCCGAGATCGACGTTGTTCTGCCCCAGAGAGGGTGACAACAGTGTCGTTCAAGACAAGCTCTCAACCGAGACATCTGGTGGAAGCCATGGTGACATTCGAGGAGCGCATTTTGAAGGAGCTCGACGCTCTCAAGGGGATCAACGAGAAGGTGGCGCACATCAATGAGATCAGCGCACGTCTCGATGGCCTCGGCGTGCGGTTCTACGAACAAGTGTGGTGCCTCGATGAGGTACAAACCAAGATCGATCTCTCAGTTACATCCATCAGGGAAATCCATTAGGAAAAAGTGCAAGTGGCGTGAGCAATTAAGGAGTCCCACAACACTCATGATCTAGATTTGGATTGTCTAGCAAAACCTGGGTGTTTTGCAGCGTCTTCGGAGTCTCCAACGGCAGCTCAAGCAGGGTTCACCACCCAAGCGCCTCCTCCGATTCGCCGACCTTTTGATCCAGGGAAGGTGACACAGTCCCCGCACCCTCCAGATGAGTAGAGTTCCAAGCAACCATGGATGCCAAAAATGGAGTTCCTTCGCTTTGATGGAGAAGGAGTTCACAAGTGGTTGGATAATTGCAAGGTGTATTTCTAGCTCTATCAAATTCCTGACAACTTCAAGCTCATGTACACCTCTCTTCATCTGGAAGGTAATGTTGCTCATTGGTACAAGCGTGTAAATACATGGACGCCTCACAGATTGGCCCTGGTCAGAACAACTATTTTGCAGGAATTTGATGTGAATGTGCATCGCAATTGTTTGAGGCGACTATTGTTGCCCAAATAGGAAGAGTCGGTACAACTGTACAAAACCACGTTCCATAAGTTGGTCTATCAAGTCAGATTATATGATGCTGACATGAGTGAAACTATGTTGGTCACTTAGTTTGTGATGGGACTGAAGGAGGAAATTTAAGCAACTGTGGAAATCCAGTTACCTCTGTCAGTGGTGATTGCAGCCGAATATGCTCTTGTTTAGGAAGCAGTGTTGGAGCGTTAGAAACTTTGGAGCTCTAAAGTTCACAGACAGTTGGGATAGAGAAAATTTAAAATATCTAGCCAAGAACATCCTCCTCGTCCTCGATTTGCATTAGGTGATCTTTGGAGGAAAAAACAACTCAAGGAGTTCACAAGAGAAAATGGTCTTTGTTATAGCTGTGAGGAAAAGTACAGTCAAAGCCATGTGTGTGCAGACAAACCACCATTACAACTCAGGGCACTCGAAGCACAAGAAATTGAAGGCAAGCTTTCAGATGAGATTCTGAATGCCATTACTGTAGAAGAGGCACTAGGGGAAGTGGCAGGTTATCTATATGTTAATGCCATAGCAGGGTCAACTAACAGTAAAACCATCAGGTTGAGGGCACTTGTGGAGAACAAGGTCATGTTGCTTCTAGTAGATTCAGGAAGTTTTCATACTTTCACAGACCGACAACTAGCTGATAAGCTCAAACATAAAGCCCCTATTCTAGATAAAGCCTTCCAGGTCAAAGTGGAAAATGGAGAACAACTTCAGTGTGACACTGAACTGTCTCGATGGCAGTGGTGGATGAGTGGTCACACTTTCACATCACACATGAAGATGATTGATTTAGGGGTATATGATGCCATTTTGGGCACGGATTGGCTGGCTCAGAGCGGAGCTATGGTGTGTCATTCGGAAGTAAAGTGGTTGCAATTTCATAAACAGGGACAACAGATCAGATTACAAGGTATTGTGGAGAAACAACAAACTGAAATTGCGACAGAACAAATGCTGAAGTGGATAAAAGGGGAATGACATATGGGCAAATGTTGTGGTGTCACCCACAATGCAAACTGAAAATCATGTAGTGTGAGTGTGTATTTCCACTACTTTAGCAGATTTTGCTGATGTGTTTGCTGACCCCAAAAGACTGCCTCCACATAGGAAATTTGATCATGCTATTTCTCTTCTACTAGGCAGTACTCCAGTTAATGTCAGACCCTATAGATACAATCCACATCAAAAAGATGAGATAGAAAGGCAGGTTAACAAGATGTGAGCCGCTGGTCTAATCAAACCAAGTATGTCTCCCTTTGAGTCTCCAATATTGTTAGTGCGAAAGAAGGATGCAACTTGGAGATTTTGTGTGGACTATAGAAGATTGTATTCTCTGACAGTTAAAAACAAATTCCTAATGCCTGTGGTAGATGAAATATTGGATGAGATTGCTAGAGCTAAATGGTTTTCAAAATTAGATTTAAGATCTAGTTATCATCACATAAGAATGATAGAGTCTGATGAGTAAAAAACTACCTTCAAAACTCAAAATGGTCAATATCAATTGAGGGTAATGCCATTTGGGCTTATCAATGCACCTGCTATGTTTCAGTGTCCGATGAACATAATTTTCAAGACATATGCGAGGAAATGTGTCTTGATTTTCATTGATGGCATACTAGTTTTTGGTGAGACACTGGAAGAACATGAGGAACATTTGAGACAAATATTACAAACCTTGAGAGAACACTAGTTGTATGCAAAGATGAGCAAATATTATTTTACCACACAGCACCTGAGTTATCTGGGACATGTTATCTTTGCCAAAGGAGTGGCAACAAACCGTGAGAAAACCAAAGCAATGGAAGAATGGCCCCAACAAACAACCTTTACTCAGTTGAGAGGATTTCTTGGCCTCACTCGATATTACAGAAAATTTGTTGCTCGGTATGGCATTCTAGCAAAACCCCTCACTACTCCCCTACAACTCAAAACATTTCAGTGGACACGTGTAGCACAAGCAGCATTTGAAAACCTCAAAACAACCATGCTTTCTACACCAGTGTTGGCATTGCCAGATTTTGTTAAACCCTTTACAGTGGAAACTGATGCCTGTGATACTAGCATTGGAGCTGTTCTGAGTGAGCAGGGACACCCGATGGCTTACTACAGTAAAGCTCTGGGAGTTTAGAATTAGAAGTTGCCTACATATGAGAAAGAGTTTATGCAAGTAATGATGGCGGTGGACAAATGGAGATCTTATGTGAGCAGAGGACCATTTGTCGTTAAAACATATCACAAAATCTTGTGAAATTTGGAAGATCAGGTGTTGCAAACTGATTTGCAAAAGAAATCTATGGCCAAGCTTGTTAGATTGCAGTTTAAGTTTCAGTACAAAAAAGGCATAAACAACAAAGTAGTTGATGCTCTATCTAGAGTGTGACATGTGTTTGCATTACAAGAAGTGTCTAGTGCTCAACCTGTTTGGCTACAAGAAATCGTAAATTCATATGCAGTGGACATAAGATCTCAAGAACTGTTAACTATGTTAGCAATCTCACCAGAGGATGAGCAAGGATTTTCTTTGTCTCACAGACTAGTCAGGTTTCGTGGAAAAGTTAGGGTGGGACCTAATTCAGGGTTACATATCAGATTAATTGAAGCTTTTCATGCTTCCTCCATCGGAGGTCATAATGGCATTCAAGCCACATATCAGCGGGTGAGGAATTTTTTCACTAGAATGGGATTAAACAAGATGTGCAAAACTTTGTGCAACAGTGCCAGGTCTACCAACATGCCAAACATGAAAGCTTCAAATATCCAGGGCTCTCGAATCCTCTACCATTACCAACCAGAGCATGGGAAGATGTCAGTATGGGTTTTGCGGAGGGCTTGCCTAAATCAAATGGATTTAGTGTGATTTTGGTGGTGGTGGACACATACTCTAAATACAGCCATTTCATTCCTCTAAAACATCCTTATTCCGCTGCAACAGTAGCTCAAGCTTTTATGCAACAAGTGGTGAAACTTCACAGCATGCCACTAACTATCACATCTGACATAGACATGGTTTTTACTAGCCACTTTTGAAAAGAACTGATGGCTATTTGGGGCCCTAAGTTATAAATGTCCACTCTCAGAGACCCACAAAAAATGACCACACAGAGAGAGTGAAACAATGTTTAGAAATGTATTTCAAATGTGTTGTTCAAGACTCTCCTACGGAGTGGCATAGTTGGCTCACTTTGGCTAAATTATGTTATAACACATATTACCATTCCTCTTTGGGATGCACACCTTTAAAAGCTCTATATGGAAAAAATCCTCACATGGGGCAATTCCTCACACCACATGAAGATGTGTTGGAAATATGCCCTAGAGGCAATAATAAAATGGTTATTATCATATTTGCATGTTCATGGTAATCGTCTATTGTTCATGCTATACTTGTATTAACAGGAAACAGTAATACATGTGTGAATAAATAGATCACAATGTGTCCCTAGCAAGCCTCTAGTTGGCTAGCTCGTTAGTCAATAGATGATCATGGTTTCTTGGTCATGGGCATTAGATGTCATTAATAACGGGATCACATCATTGGGAGAATGATGTGATGGAGAAGACCCAATCCTAAGCGTAGCACTAGATTGTATTGTTCGTATGCTAAAGCTTTTCTAATGTCAAGTGTCTTTTCCTTCGACCGTGAGATTGTGCAACTCCCGGATACCGTAGGAGTGCTTTGGGTGTAACAAACGTCACAATGTAACTGGGTGACTATAAAGGTGCACTACGGGTACCTCTAGAAGTGTCTCTTGGGTTGGTAGGAATCGAGATCGGGATTTGTCACTCCGTGTGACGGAGAGGTATCTCTGGGCCCACTCGGTAGAACATCATCATGAGCTCAATGTGACTAAGGAGTTATTCACACAATGACGTGCTACCGAACGAGTAAAGAGACTTACCGGTAACGAGATTGAACAATGTATAGGTATACCGACGATCGAATCTCGGGCAAGTTCTATACCGACTGACAAAGGGAATTGTATACGAGATTGATTGAATCCTTGACATCGTGTTCATCCGATGAGATCATCGTGGAGCAAGTGGGAGCCACCATGGGTATCCATACCCCGCTAATGGTTATTGGCCGGAGAGGTGTCTCGGTCATGTCTACGTGTCTCCCGAACCCGTAGGGTCTACACACTTAAGGTTCGATGACGCTAGGGTTATAGGGATTTGTTATACGAGGTTATCGAAAGTTGTTCGGAGTCCCGAATGAGATCCCGGACGTCACGAGGAGCTCCGGAATGGTCCAGAGGTAAATATTGATATATAGGACGGATGGTTTCGGACACGGGAAGTGTCTCGGGCGTCACCGGTAACGTACCGGGACCACCGGAGGTGGCCCCAGGGGTCCACCGGAAAGGGGCAACGACCCTGGGAGGCTAGATGAGCCAAGTGTGGGAGGGAACCAGCCCACCCACACTCAGCCCAAGGCGCAGGAGGTGGAGAGGGGGGAAACCCTAGGCGCTGGTGGGCCTAAGGCCCACCTAGGGGTGCGCCACCCCCTCCCGTTGCCCTGGCCGCCGCACCTCCCGTCTAGGGGGGCTCCTGCACCACCCAGGGTGGGAACCCTAGGGGTGGCACCCCCCCTCCCCTCCTCCTATATATAGTGGGCACTTTTGGGCTTTTGGAGACACAGTTTTCCCTCTCCCTCGGCGCAGCCCTGCTCTTCTTTCTCCTCCTCTGTGCCGATGCTTGGCGAAGCCCTGCCGGGAGACCTCGTCTCTCCATCGACACCACGTCGTCGTGCTGCTAGAGATCTTCCCCAACCTCTCCCTCCTCCTTGCTGGATCAAGGTGAGGGAGACGTCACCGGGCTGCACGTGTGTTGAACGCGGAGGTGCCATAGCTCGGCACTAGATCGGAATCACACCGCGATGTGAATCACCGCGAGTACGACTCCATCAACCACGTTCTAGTAACGCTTCCGCTTAGCGATCTTCAAAGGTATGAAGATGCACTCACTCCTCTCTCGTTGATGGTCTCTCCATAGGAAGATCTGAATATGCGTAGGAATTTTTTTGAATTTATGCTACGTTACCCAACAGTGGCATCCGAGCCAGGTTTCCTATGCATAGATTCTATGCACGAGTAGAACACAAAAGGTTGTGGGCGATGATTTGTCAATTGCTTGCCGCTACTAGTCTTATTCTTTTTTGGCGGTATTTTGGGATGAAGCGGCCCGGACCGACCTTACACGTACGCTTACGTGAGACTGGTTCCACCGACAGACATGCACACCGTGCATAAAGGTGGCTAGCGGGTGTCTGTCTCTCCCAATCTAGTCGGATTGGATTTGATGAAAAGGGTCCTTACGAAGGGTAAATAGCTTTGGCATATCATCGTTGTGGCTGTCACGTAGGTAAGAAGGCGTTCTTGCTAGAAACCCAAATCAGTCACGTAAAACTTGCAACAACAATTAGAGGACGTCTAACTTGTTTTTGCAGGGTTTGACATGTGATGTGATATGGCCAAAGTTGTGATGTTGCATGAATGATGTATGAGATGATCATGTTATTGTAATAGGTTTCACGACTTGCATGTCGATGAGTATGACAACCGGCAGGAGCCATAGGAGTTGTCTTAATTTATTGTATGAGATGCAACGCCATGTGCTTACTACTTTTACTTCATTGCTAACGGTTAGCTATAGTAGTAGTGATAGTAGTAGTTGGCGTCATGACTTCACGGAGACACGATGATGGAGATCATGGTGTCACGCCGGTGACGATGATGATCATGCGATGCCTAAAGATGGAGATCGAAAGAGCAAAGATGATAATGGCCAGATCATGTCACTATATGATTGCATTGTGATGTTTATCATGTTTTTCATCTTATTGCTTAGAACGACGGTAGCATAATAAGATGATCCCTCTTAAAAATTTCGAGAACGTATTCCCCTAGGTGTGCACCGTTGCGAAGGATCGTTGTCTCGAAGCACCACGTGATGATCGGGTGTGATAGATTCTAACGTTCGCATACAACGGGTGTAAGCCAGATATACACACGCGAAACACCTAGGTTGACTCGACGAGCTTAGCATGTACAGACATGACCTCGAATATAAGAGACCGAAAGGTCGAACATGAGTCGTATGGTTGAATACGATCAGCATGAAGTTGCTCACCATGGTGACTAGTCCGTCTCACGTGATGATCGGACACGGGTTAGCCAACATGGATCATGTATCACTTAGATGACTAGAGGGATGTCGATTTAAGTGGGAGTTCATACTTAATTTGATTAAATGAACTTAATTGTCATGAACTTAGTCTAAAAGTTGTCTTTATAAATATTGTAGATGGCCAACGTCAACCTCAATTTCAACGCATTCCTAGAGAAAAACAAGCTGAAAGATGATGGTAGCAACTATGCGAACTGGGTTCGCAACTTGAAGCTCATCCTTGAAGCAGCTAAAAAGGCTTATGTCCTTGATGCGCCGCTAGGTGACCCTCCCGCTCCCGCAGCAGCCCAGGACATTCTGAACGTCTGGCAAACGCGGAGTGATGACTACTCTCTGGTTAGGTGTGGCATGTTATACAGTTTAGAAACGGGGCTCCAAAGGCGTTTTGAGCAACACGATGCATATGAGATGTTCCAAGAGCTGAAGCTAGTTTTTCAAGCTCATGCCCGTGTCGAGAGATATGAAGTCTCCGACAAGTTCTTTAGCTGTAAGATGGAGGAGAACAGTTATGTCGGTGAGCACATACTCAAAATGTCTGGGTTACACGGTCGTCTGACTTCACTTGGAGTCGAACTTCCGGATGAAGCTATAATTGACAGAATCATCTAGTCTCTCCCACCAAGCTACAAAGGTTTTGTGCTGAACTACAACATGCAAGGGATGGAGAAGACCATTCCCGAGTTGTACTCGATGCTCAAGTCTGCAGAAGTAGAAATCAAGAAAGAGCATCAAGTGTTGATGGTCAACAAGACCACTAGTTTCAAGAAGGGCAAGGGTAAGAAGAACTTCAAGAAAGACGGCAAAGCCGTTGCCGCGCCCGGTAAGCCAGATGCCGGGAAGAAGAAAAAGAATGGACCCAAGCTTGAGACTGAGTGCTTCTATTGCAAGGGAAAGGGTCACTGGAAGCGGAACTGCCCCGAATACTTAGCGGACAAGAAGGCCGGCAACGTTAAAGGTATATGTGATATACATGTTATTGATGTGTACCTTACCAGCGCTCGTAGTAGCTCCTGGGTATTTGATACCGGTGATGTTGCTCACATTTGCAACTCAAAGCAGGAACTGCGGAATAAGCGGAGACTGGCCAAGGACGAGGTGACGATGCGCGTCGGGAATGGCTCCAAGGTCGATGTGATCGCCGTCGGCACGCTACGTCTACATCTACCATCGGGATTAGTTTTAAACCTTAATAATTTTTATTTAGTACCAGCTTTGAGCATGAATATTGTATCAGGGTCTTGCTTAATGCGAGACGGCTACTCATTTAAGTCAGAGAATAATGGTTGTTCTATTTATATGAGTGATATGTTTTATAGTCATGCTCCGCTGGTGAATGGTTTATTCTTGATGAATCTCGATCGTGATGTTACACATATTCATAGTGTGAGTACCAAAAGATGTAAAGTTGATAATGATAGTCCCACATACTTGTGGCACTGCCGCCTTGGTCATATCGGCGTTAAGCGCATGAAGAAGCTCGATACTGATGGACTATTAGAGTCTCTTGACTTTGAATCATTTGACACATGCGAACCGTGCCTCATGGGAAAGATGACTAAGACTCCATTCTCAGGAATAATGGAGAGAGCAACCGACTTATTGGAAATAATACATACTGATGTGTGTGGTCCAATGAACGTTGAAGCTCGCAGTGGCTATCGTTATGTTCTCACTCTCACTGATGATTTGAGTAGGTATGGGTATATCTACTTGATGAAGCACAAATCTGAGATGTTTGAAAAGTTCAAGGAATTTCGGAGTGAGGTTGAGAATCAGCGTGACAGAAAAATTAAATGTCTACGAGCTGATCGTGGAGGAGAATATTTGAGTCACGAGTCTGGCACACACCTAAGGAAGTGTGGAATCATTTCACAACTGATGCCGCCTGGCACACCGCAACGCAACGGAGTGTGTGAACGTCGTAATCGTACTTTATTAGATATGGTACGATCTATGATGTCTCTTACCGACTTACCGCTATCATTTTGGGGATACGCATTAGAAACTGCAGCATTCACTTTAAATAGGGCACCGTCCAAATCCGTTGAGACGACACCGTATGAACTATGGTTTGGCAAGAAACCTAAGTTGTCGTTTCTTAAAGTTTGGGGCTGCGATGCTTATGTGAAGAAACTTCAACCAGAAAATCTCGAACCCAAAGTGGAGAAATGCGTATTCATAGGATACCCTAAGGAAACTATTGGGTATACCTTCTATCTTAGATCTGAAGGTAAAACCTTTGTTGCCAAGAACGGATCCTTTCTAGAGAAAGAGTTTCTCTCAAAAGATGTAAGTGGGAGGAAGGTAGAACTTGATGAGGTAATTACACCCCCTCTCGAACAGGAAAGTAACGCAGCGTGGGAAGTTGTTCCTGTGGCGCCTACACCAACTGAAGAGGAAGTTAATGATAATGATCATGAAGCTTCGGATAAAGTTACTACTGAGCCGCGAAGGTCCACAAGGGTACGATGCGCACCAGAGTGGTACGGCAACCCTCTGATGGAAATCATGTTGTTAGACAACGGTGAACCTTCGAACTATGAAGAAGCGATGGCGGGCCCGGATTCCAACAAATGGCTTGAAGCTATGAAATCCGAGATAGGATCCATGTATGAGAACAAAGTATGGACTTTGGTGGACTTGCCCGATGACCGACGAGCCATAGAAAATAAATGGATCTTCAAGAAGAAGACTGATGCAAACGGTAATGTAACCGTTTATAAAGCTCGACTTGTCGCAAAGGGTTTTCGACAAATTCAAGGAATTGACTACGAAGAGACTTTCTCTCCCGTAGCGAAGCTGAAGTCAGTATGAATCATGTTAGCAATTGCCCCCTTTTATGATTATGAAATTTGGCAAATGGACGTCAAAACAACGTTCCTTAACGGGAACCTTAAGGAAGAGTTGTATATGATGCAACCAGAAGGTTTTGTCGACCCTAAGGGTGCTAACAAAGTGTGCAAGCTCCAGCGCTCCATCTATGGGCTGGTGCAAGCATCTCGGAGTTGGAAGATTCGCTTTAATGAGGTGATTAAAGCGTTTGGGTTCATACAGGTTTACGGAGAAGCCTGTGTGTACAAGAAAGTGAGTGGGAGCTCTGTAGCTTTCCTCATACTGTATGTGGATGACATATTATTGATGGGGAATAATATAGAGATGTTGGAGAGCATAAAGGCCTATTTGAACAAGAGTTTTTCAATGAAGGACCTTGGAGAAGTGTTTCGGACACCGGAAGTGTTTTTCAATGATGGTCCGGAGGTAAATATTGGTATATAGGACGGATGGTTTCGGACACCGGAAGTGTTTCGGGCGTCAGCGGTAACGTACCGGGACCACCGGGACCACCGGAGGTGGCCCCGGGGGTCCACCGGAAGGGGGCAACGACCCCGGGAGGCTAGATGGGCCAAGTGCGGGAGGGAACCAACCCCTAGGTGGGCTGGTGCGCCCCCCACACTCAGCCCAAGGCGCAGGAGGTGGAGAGGGGGGAAACCCTAGGCGCTGGTGGGCCTAAGGCCCACCTAGGGGTGCGCCACCCCCTCCCCTTGCCTTGGCCGCCGCACCTCCCATCTGGGGGTGCTGTCGCACCACCTAGGGTGGGAACCCTTGGGGTGGCAGCCCCCCTCCCCTCCTCCTATATATAGTGGGCACTTTTGGGCTTTTGGAGACACAGTTTTCCCTCTCCCTCGGCGCAGCCCTGCTCTTCTTTTTCCTCCTCTCTGCCGGTGCTTGGCGAAGCCCTGCCGGGAGACCTCGTCTCTCCATCGACACCATGTCGTAGTGCTGCTGGAGATCTTCCCCAACCTCTCCCTCCTCCTTGCTGGATCAAGGTGCGGGAGACGTCACCGGGCTGCATGTGTGTTGAACGCGGAGGTGTCGTAGTCCGGCACTAGATCGTAATCACACCGCGATCTGAATCGCCGCGAGTACGACTCCATCAACCGCGTTCTAGTAACGCTTCCGCTTAGCGATCTTCAAAGGTATGAAGATGCACTCACCCCTCTCTCGTTGATGGTCTCTCCATAGGAAGATCTGAATATGCGTAGGAATTTTTTTAAATTTATGCTACGTTACCCAACAAGATGCTTCTCCCGATGTTCAATAGTGGTTGTAGGAACAGCCAGGCTTATGACGAACACTTGAAACACCATCTCGAGAGAGCTCAGCGGAAATTCAAGTCAGATGCTCACAAGCACAGATCCATGAGACTTTGCTCTTGGGGAATTTGTTTTTCTTAAATTACAACCGTATGGTCAACTGTCTCTGTTCAATCGACCCTGCCCTAAGCTGGCTTTCAAATATTTTGGGCCATTTCAGATTTGTAGAAGATAGGACCAACACGACACTCAAATTCATCCGGTGTTTCATGTCTCGCAGCTGAATCAGCAAGTGTGTGATCACACAATTTTCCCAAACTGCCTCGTCTAGACAATGAAGATTTAACTCCGTCCAAAATCCGGGACCGACGGCTGGTCAAACAAGGTAACACTGCTCTCCTTTAGGTGTTGATTCGTTGGTCTGATCTGCATGCAGAATTCGCCACCTGAAAAGATTACACAACATAACAGAAAAGGTTTCCACGGGCAGCTACTTGGAGGCAAGCAGCTTCTCAAGGAGAGGGCACCGTCACCGCCCCTACTTTGTCACGCGAAAGAGTAGTACGGCCGAGTGGGGCATTGTCGTCGATGTGGTCTGTACTCAGAAGTATGGGCCATTGTAGTAAGTCGGGCCATGGGCCGCATAATGCACTAAGTGGGTGAGTGAGTGAGGTTTTATAAGCTCGAGATTATGTAGTCGTCTGGATTAAAAAACATATGAAATGAAATAGTCTCTCTTGTCTCTCGCCCATGCTCTGCCTTCTTTCCTCCCTGACCTTTTTCTTCTGCAAGTCACCACCAACCTCCTGCCTCCACGTCAACCTCCAAGAAAATCTAAAATTCCGCCGGCCAGTGAATTAAAATATGAACATCAATCCTGAAACATGCGAAACTGGGCAAATGAATCGGTGCTCTTGGATTTCCAGAAGAGGGGGCTCGATTCGGATCATCATCCACATGTTGTACTGACGTTAACCATCCGTATGGCCATGATTCCGGTCAAATCTTTTGCCTCCATTTACAAAAAAAATTAAAAAAATCGTTATCTATCCTGACGCTCCGTGCATATTAGTTTATCCAAGATCGTTCCTGGCACAAGCACATGACGACTACATCAGTGACGCTGGGTTAATGGCGTGATTAGGTGCGTAGACATGGGGTACTATATTCTTGTTAATCTCTCCTCTGGAGAAGCCTGGCTAGTGTATGTTGTTCGCAGAACCAGTGTGCGGTACATGTAAGACCCTGCATCTCACGATAATCACCGATACAACTAATTAAGCATGACACTTGTGATTGCATACTCTACGTGTGCAGGATGCATGATACGCGGTATTATAGAATATTGCATGGTCAACTGCGAGCTCCATGCGACGGCAACCTGATCTGAAAACAAGTACGTACTGTATAAGATAACAAAGTTGAAAGGCCAATCAAAAATAAAATTAGGGCGATGGCCGGCTATCATGCAGCTGCAACGTCAGGTGTCTGCCGTAAGCACGCCCATCGTCAGCAACGTGCCACTACACGTGCATTATTCGGATTGGCACTTGGCATCATGGCGTTTGTCTGGCTCAACAGATCAGGTCGTGGGTAGATGCTTCAGCCACACCCACGATCACGTGGTTTCACATTGGTTGAGACTGCCATGAACGTATATACTTAAATCATTTAACAAACATAGACAGACAGGCCATTGCAGATGCCGAAAGGTTTATTGTCTTTTATAAGTATCCTTCTATATACATTAATATTTTCAACATGGTATTATTTTCAAATATTTTTTATGAGTCATTTGAACACAGTAGAAACAACATAGCATATGCTAAGTGTATATCCCAAATTCCCAATGTTCATTTCTGAGCAGAGTAAAGTATATCAAAGCTATTGCCAACACTGTCATTTCTCGGGGTCAAAAAAGGTTCAAAATTGGAAAAATGTTCATAAATTAATACTAAATAACACGAATTCAGAAAAATACGAATTCAAAAAACATCATGATTTCAAAAACAAATCATGAATTTAAGTTCAAAAATGTCCATGAGCTTGAGAAAATGTTGATGGGTCTGAAAATCTTCATGAATGTAGAAAATGTTTGTGAATAAATCTTCATGGATGTGAGAAGTTCAAAATTTAACAAAATCATTAATTTGCAAAATGTTCATGAGTTCATGAAGGTTCGCAAATTAAGAAAAAATTACAAATTTGAAGTTTTCCATGTGAAATGTTCATCAATATGAAAAACAAATGTGAGACTAAAAATGACAAAGAATTTGAAATATTATTCACTAATTTGAAATTATGCACAAATATTTAAAAAGTTCATGAATTTGATTTTAAAAAAGGGTTTGGGAATTTGAAAAATCTTAACAGAATGAAAATAATCCAAAATTTTATTGAATGTTCACAAATTTCAAAAAAGATCAAGGACAGGAAAAAAGGGGAACACAAATAGAAAAGATCAACATAAATAAAAACGTGAACCAATAGAATAACAGAAAACAGAGAATAAGCAAAAAATGATGGGACAAACAAAAGAAACCAATGGAGCCTTCCTATAATCACATGGTTCAAAAACCAGCCCCTATCTTTTTACCAAGAATGTTTGCGGAAACAACTAAATGTTTGACAACTAAAAAATGTTCAAGGGTTTAAAATTGTCCGTGGATTCAAAATTTTCCATGAATTGAAAAGAAATCATGAATTTGAAAATGTTAAAGAAGCTGAAAACCAGGAAAAACTGAAAAGGGATAAACAGAATTAAAAAAAAAAATGCTGTAAAATGGTCATGCGAGCCAGAGTGGAAACCGATCTGTACTCTTCCCGGTCGCTAGAGCTATATGCCGCCCTTACCATCTACGGGCCACGGCTAGCGCCCGGTCCATTAGTGTGGTTGATCGCTGTCAGCTGTAGGTTCACATCTTCCCGGTTTTCTTTGCGTTCAGTTTCTTTTTCATTTATTTTTTCCTCTGATATTATTTTTTCACTCTTTTCTCATCATTTTACTCCGGTAGTCTTTAATATTTTTCTTCGGTTTTTTTGTTATTCTTTCTTAGTGATACTCTTGTTTTTTATTCGTTTTTATTTTATTTATTTTCTTATTTATTCTATTTTATATTATTTTTATTGCCTTTTATCTCTTTTATTTTTTAAGACATTCTTACTTTCTTTGCAATACAAAGTGTACATTTTTATAGCACATGTGAAAAATTGTTTTGATAAATGTTGGACGTTTTCTAATACATGATGTATATATTTGTTTAAAATAGATTTCTTGTACAGTTTTCCGAATCCATAGTAACATTTTCAGTACTGATTTTATATTATTTTATTGGTAATATATTTTGTACATTTTTCACATTTTATAAACCTTTTAAAGAAATTTCACAATCTATTTTCTCAGAAAGACTTATATTCTTTAAAATTATTACATTCTTACTCAAACATAATTATATTCTTTTTACACTGTATAAAAGTTTTATGGAAATTTCACATTTTATAAACTTTTTATGGAATTTAAAGAAATTATTATATTCTTTAAAATGTAAAGTACATTTTTTACCGCAAATAAGAATTTTACTGACTTACTCAAACATTTGTTTTAGAAGGTATATAAATTTTTTAAAATCTCGCAAATATTTTTTGTGAAACATGGGAATAATTCCATAATGTAACATGCTTTTTTAACAGTACAAAAAAATTACATTATACAAAAAATAATATTTTGTATGCATTCCTTCGAATTAGTATACATTTTCCAAAATCCGGAAACTTATTTTTCGTTGTCAATAACATTTATTTGAAAGTTAAAAGAAAATTATAAAACTGTGGCAGCAGTTTTTTATAATGTTAACATTTTTTCCAAATATGTGTTTTTAAATTTCTTAAACAAATTTATTTTAATAATATAAATGCATTTCAATTATAAAAGAAACATTAGAAAAGGATATTCAAGTGACGTCAGCATGCCGAGCCACATCCTACTAGGTCAGCCCACCACCGGTGACGTGTAAGCGAGGCAGAAGTCTACCTTGCAATAGGCAACACATAGCCGAGAGCAACTAATTGGCGAACGCTTCTTCGGAAGCCTTCAACGATCACTCCCACGCAAAGCCACTTGATGCGTTTTCAGCCGTCGTCATGTGTCGCGCTCTGAGCGTTTTTATTTTATTTTTTTGCATGCATTTTTGGCTTTTTAGGTGTGTTTTTCTAGGGTTTTTCGGTGCTCTGGTTTTTATTGGTCTTTCTTAGCTTTTGAACGAAAAATATATATATATTTTTTGCATGATAATATGTGTTTTCTTTCTTATTTCCTTTCTCAACAAGAATGATTTTTCTTCTACGAAAGGCACGGATTTTCTTCCGTGAGAGTATACCTAGGCATGGGCAGCCCGGCCCGGCCGGCCGACCCGACCCGGACGAGAAATCCTGGGCCAGGCCAGGCTTATTTTCCCATCAAGTCAGGCTCGGGCCAAAAAGTTGAGCCCAATGGTCACGTCGGGCCGGGCTCGGGCCTATCAAAAAATAAAGTTAAGTAGCAGTCGAGCCGGGCCGGTCGGGCCCAGTCGGCGTTTTTCCGTCTCGGGCCAGGCTTGGGCCCAAAATCCAGGCCCGACGATCGGGCCGGGCTGGGCTCAGGCCTGGACTTTTAGCATCGGGATTTTTTTGGCCCGACCCGAAACCCGGCCAGGCCCGGAAAATGCCCAGGTATACACGAGAGGCACGGTCATGCCTCTCAAAAATCAAAAAATGCGTTTTTTCTTCCTTGAGAGGTACGGATTTGCTCTCGCGAGAGGCACGGCCGTGTCAGTCGAAAACAAAACAAAAGCGTTTTTTGTTTCTTTTTCTCTTTTACAAGAGACACGATTTTGCTTCCGCAAGAAACATGGATTTGCTTTCATAAGAGGCAAAAGCACATGTTTTCTTTTTTTCTCTTTCACGAGAGGCACGATTTTGCTTCCGTTACAAGAACAAGTTTGCTTCCGTGAGAGGCACGGTCGTGCCTCTCGGAAACGAAAAAAAACGTGTTTTATTTTTTTCGCGAGAGGCACGGTTTTTTCGTTTGGTTTTTAGTGACTTTTTTTTGTAAAAACCTATCAACATGTGATCTAATTTTGAAGATCTTGACTTGAGGAATCCGGTGATGAAAATGGTTGAAGAGATCAAATATTTTGAAAATGCTAATCTATGAAAAAAAGGAAAAACTCTGAGGTTACAAGAAGTGACACACATGCAGTGCGCCCCTTGTCGCAACGTGGCAAGGTGAAAGTGATTTTTAAAAGGAGTACTCCTCAATTAGTGATTTCGCACATAGCCAGTCCTGTTCCCGATCCCGAGAAACAATCAAGAGCGAGAGGGCAATGAGAGAGAAAATAATGCAGTGGGCCGGCCCAAGTCGGTGGTCCATTTAAGCGAATATCAGCTATTTCTCACAAGAAGCGACATATAGTAATTATGAGGGAGGTGTCCAGGGACATCGATATTAAGGGGGCCACATCGAGTATGCTTGTGCTATGTTCTCGGCCTAATCTAACGGGGCACATGGAGATTTACTAGATGGATACGCACGCTTTGCCGCGCCGAGGATGAGTCGAATAACAGAGCACCCGCACCATTGTGGTAAAGGTTGTAATTCCAGAGGAATCATTATCGTGAGACATGGGGGAGGTCATAAGCGCCTATATGATAAAATATAACAGAGCATTTAACTTTGTAGCTGAATCATGTACTTGGCAAGAGTGTGATGTCTCTTGCAAATTCGAAATAAAAGGTTTAGAAAGTGGAATCTCCCAAGGCATGTAAAAAACCAGGTAAGTTTCTACGAAATAGATAAATATGACTTCATAAAATAGATAATTATGACTTCATAAGTAGCCATTATATTGCTAAGGCGTGTTAACAAAAAATTAATTCGGAAGGATCATCCACAGTGCGCCAATAAATCATGACAAACTAACTTTTCCCAACCTAAGAACTAAAGCAACTTGCACATGTTATGTATATTCTACCCAAAGCCAAAATTATAGCAACTTGCACATTTAACCATCTTCTGGTTTAGAACAAAATTTCATCCATGTTTCTTATTAATAGCTATGTCAGTTTAGTAATTTCATGATGAGAGATGAAAGGAATTTTCTGGAATAGCAGAGGTCTCGCAGACTTGGCTAAAAGAAGATTTCTAGCACAAGCAACCATCGAGCATAGACTAGATTCCATTGCTTTGATGGAAACGGGGAGCGATAACTTTACATCACAATTTTTACAAACGCTATCTGGTGGTATTGACTTCGATTGGCACTGTTTACCACCTAGAGGAAGATCACGGGGGATCTTGCTTGGGGTTAGGTGTGACGCGCTTGAAGTCCGGAACGTAGTGTTCGGGGACTTCGTCGTCAAATTTAGGGTTCGATCGAAGGTCGATGGGTTCCAATGGACCCTCGTGGAAGTCTACGGGGCGGCACAACCGAAGCTTAAGAGAGACTTTCTAGCTGATCTTGTCCGGATTTGTGGAGATGATAGGCTACCCATTTTAGTAGGGGGAGACTTTAATATCATTAGAAGACGAGATGAGAAAAACTGAAAGTGCGTTATATCGACTAGAGGGGGGTGAATAGGAGATTTTTAGAATTTCATCACTCAGGAAATTCCTCTTGAGGAAATTCCTCTTGAGGAAATTCCTCAGTGATGAGTAACTTACAGCGGAAACAGCAAAGGATCAGGAGTGCAAAGTATCACTACAACAGTTTTTCAGGATGAGGAATATGAAAAACAGTTTGCACAGTATGCAGGCACGCAGAAAACACATGAGGATTAACTCGCGTGAAGAATTTGGGGTTGAGAAATTTTTGTGTGGGACTGCAGCCTTTTACCTTTCAAGAATTTGGGGTTGAGAAATTTCAGTCCCAGGATTGCTCTAGACCATGACACAGGAACAACTTCTTCAGTGATGCTCAATCACTTGGTTTTCGGTTTGTGGTTTGGTGTTTGGGGTATTTCCTCACTGATGAATTACTCTCGAAGACTCTCAGGAATTTGGGTTGCTCTTATGTAAGTGTCAGTTTCTAATGAAGCAGCCAACCAGCTAATGGTTGTGGGGGGGCTATTTATAGCCTGGGAGCATCCCGACATGATTTGACATTAATGCCCTTAAATAATATGACCGTTGGTGTGGATAAGACCAATGATGTGGCGTGACTATCGATAACGGTCGGGACCCTCAATTGTCAGAGTCCTCATGTCTCTCATATTCCTCACTTGAGGCTTTTGGTAGGATTGGGCTTGGGTTGAGCATCATGAGGAAATTCATTCCGAAGTGTTACCTCGACCCCCTTTAACAGTACGGTGTTCCTATTACTCAAGTGTGAAGAAAATAAAACAAAAAGGATAAATCTTCATGCTTCAAAGTCTTCAGATTGATTTTCTTCAGGACACACCGAATTCCTCAATTTCAATATCTTCATGAGGAATATCAATTTCATCACAAATTCTTCGCGATTCAATTCTTTAGCTTCAGACCAATTTCTTCAGCCGAAGATATACATTTTTAGGGGTCGATATTCATCAAATATTTCAAACTCCTCAGCGACTTATAGATCGTGTGTACACTCATGAACACATTAGATACTTAACCTATAAGTCTTCAAACCACCAAAATCACTAAGAGGCACTATATGCACTTACAATCTCCCCCTTTTTGGTGGTTGATGACAATTAGGTTAAGTCTTCAACGGGAATAAACATATGAAGTGTAAATACTCATTTGAGGAATTTGAAATCAAGATGCAGAGAGACTCCCCCTGAAGATGTGCATATCTTGAGGATTTTGCTTTTCACAGCAAATGCACATTGATGATTTATATCATGGAGATCTCCCCCTAAGTCTTGTAAATCATGCATACATACGACATATAGTATGAAGAAATTGAGGATGCATGATGACAAATGGTATCTGACGAATTCCAGCATGCGTGCATTAAAATTTTGAGGAATAAGCATGCGAAGAAAAACGTTCAAAAGCGTCAGACTACCATCGGGCTTAAGTTACAACTCATTACATAAAATACTTCAAAGGAGCCAAGAGTTTGTAACTTAAATAAAGTTTATAAGCCCCCAAAATATCCCGCGTGAAGACTAACTTTCAAGTTTCTCCCCCTTTGTCATCAAGTGACAAAAAAGGGACAAACTGAGGACTAACGCCCGTGAAGACTTTCACTTCTTGGCAGTTCAGGAAGACGCGTGAGGATTCTTGGGAGCAGACTTCCTCCTTGGACCTGTGGCAGTGTCTTGTTGGTCTTCATCTGATTCAGCAGTGCGGAATGAAGAAAACAAATTGTCCTCAAGGTCTGGGACTGGAATTGGCCTGAATTTCTTCTTTGGTGGCCACGACCAGTGGAAGTCCTGCACAAACTCCAATTCTGCAAGTTCTGCTGGAGTCTTCAAATGAGCCAGTGTGGCCTAGGTGCGATCAAAAACCTCATGAAGATAATGATGGTTAAGCTTCACATCATTATGTGTTTCATTGAGGGTTTTCACAATGGCGCCGAACTGGCGTTTGACCCACTTGTGATTCCGATCAACCTTCTGGTGAAGACTTATAAGAAGCTCTCTGGTATTCATCACCCTTGGAGGAACGGGACTTGGAGGATGGGTTTCAGTGTCATCCCATGAGGAATATGCATCTGGCTCTCTGAACTGGCCATCAAGGGGCCGACTTCCTTCATCAATGACAAACTTGCCTTTTCCTTCAACAGGCTCGAAAGTCTTCTTGTTGACCCTGAGAGGAGGCATATAGCCTTGATGATTGTTGAAATCAGCGTGATAGTTGATGCCTGACCTGCGTCTGATGAATCTCATGATCCATGGAGCGTAAATCTTCAGGTCAAAAGGGGACATAGCATTTTCTGCCAGAGTCCTCAAGAAGAAATCATGGATGTTGATGGGAATTCCATGGATGATGTTGAAGAGGACATTCTTCATGATGCCTACGAGATCTTCTTCATCATCATGACCCTTGATAGGCGCAAGAACGCTGCAGAGGATTTTGTAAACTGTCCTGGGTTCATACTTCAGCTCATGGACCAGGAAGGTTGTTCTTGGTGGTTGCCCCTTTGCCAAAGTCTTCATGAGGACTTCCATCAGCTTGTTTTCTAGCTCACGTTCATCATACAACTTTACTGCCTGCTCTGAGGGAACTGACACTGGAAGTTCACGCAGCAGCTCATTGGCAGGAGCCTTGAAGTGTGTGTTCCGCGTCATCCAATCCAGCACCCAAGTGTTGATGTCTGTTGGATCTCCAGAGATGTGCAGAGTTGCATAGAATTGAAGAATTATTTCACTGTTCCAATCGCAGATATCTGAGCACATAGGGAGCAGTCCTGCTTCATAAAGAACGTTGAGGACTGGGGCGAAGCAAGGAATTTCTTCAAGCTCAACGTGAGGAATGTGCGTGTGCTAGAAAATCTTGTTTCTTCCACACAACACAGATGCGTAGTAGTTGAGTTGTGTCCTGGTCCAAAACTTCAGATGCCTGATGCGAGGCTTGTCATAGGGATTTTCTCCGATGAAGAACATGTGTTCTTCAAAGAAGGATTCCTTTTGAAACTTTGGCCGCTTGGAGAACGGCTGACGCTGCCTCGGCTGAAGATTTTGCGTCTTGCCTAGAGGAGAGACAATCATCGCAGTTTTGGATTGAGGACGACAAGAGCATTCTCTAGATCTGGTGCATTTTCCTCAGCATGTTCCTTAGGATGAGAAATTTCATCTGCTTCAAGCTGAGGAGCTTGCTCTGGTTGAGTAATGTCATCAATGGGGGCATCTGGTTGAGGGTTTTGCTCTGGAGGAGGAATTGGTTCATTTTGAGCCTCAGGTTGAGGATTCTGCTCACGTGGAGGAATTGGGTCAGCTTGAGCCTCGGGTTGAGAATTTTGCTCAGGATTTTGAATTTCATCAGGCTGAGGATTTTCACTTTGTTTTTCCTCAGCTTGAGGAGCTTGCTTGGTGGAGGAGCCAGATTCATCAGCTGGTGCAGCTGATCCTTGAGCAGTCTCTTCAAGAGGAATGAAGGTCTGAGGACTGTCATCAATTCGAATTACCTCATCGGTGTGTTCCTCAGACTCTGCATTCTTCATTTCCTCATCAACCAAGTGCTCCTTGTCTTCGCTTTCGAAGGGAGTCATCTCATATGATGGAGCAACGTTGAGAGGCACAGGATCTAGAGGTGCATTTTCTTCAAGAGCTTTGATGCGCTTGGCCTCAGTTGATTCTTCTGTTGAGGAAGCTTTTCTCTTCTTGGCTTCCTTTTCAGCAGCTCTAGTCTTCTTCACGTCTGATGCAGACGGGGTCATTTTCTTCACCTTTGAAGCTTTTGGTGTAGGCGTTTTCTCAGCTGAAGCAGTTTCATCAGCTGGAGCAGAGTCATCAGCTGGCTTAGAAGCAGCTGAAGCAGTTTCACCAGCTGTAGCAGAGTCATCAACTGGATTTTCCTTGTTAATTTCCTCAATAGCCGGTTCATCAGCACAGCTTTCTTGAGGGATTTCCTCAGCATGAACAGTTTCATCAGCTGGTTCCTCAATCAGAGGCTAAGGTGTTGGTGCTGGAGGCGCAACCTTCTTGTTGTACTTGTTAACTGTGTCAGTGGCAAATTTGATGAAATTGTTTTTGAGACTTTGACGGTCAGAGAGCTTAGAGTACTTGTCAGTCAAAGTCTTCAATTCAGCCTGTGTTGACACAAGTGCATCAGGAGTCACGTTGAGGAGATTCTTTCTAAGGAATTTCTCCTTTTTGAGCTTTGCAACCTTAGCCTGTTTGGTTTGCTGCTCCTTCCACTTGGCCTCGTTGATGAATGTGGCCACCATGTGGCTGATGCCTGGGGGAAGCTTCAAATCATTGATTGGAGTGTTGGGGTCCTCATACCAGATGTTGATGTAATCCAGGAGGACTTTTGGGTCCATGGCCAGAGGAATGGAGCTGCCAGAAGCTTGAGCTACCCTCTCTTGCTTATTTCTGATGATGGCTTGCAGAGTATCATCATCAAATTCATCATTACCTTCTGATGCAGAAGGAACTTTGATGATTTTGCTTGGGCTTGATCTTGTTCCTCTCCCAGCAGTCACCTTAGTCTTCATAGGAGTCGGTGAAGACTTTGTCTCGGAGCTTGTTGCAGATGGGACTGAGGAGCTGGAGAGAGTGGGCAGTTGCTTCACTATCTGCTTCTGTTCAGGCTTTGAAGCCTTTGGAGGTGCTGAGGGTTTTGGAGCTGATGCTGGTGCAGCTTTCTAAGGCATTTTATCTTGAAGCTTTGAAGCCTTTGGTTTTGGTGGCACAGACTTCATTTGAGGAATGGTCGTACCAGAAGTCTCAGCTGCAGAGGAAGTGGCGGCAGTTGCAACAGGAGCAGATTCTTCATTGAATTTCCTCACAGCAGCTTGTGCTTGCTTCTGAAGCTTTGACAAGTGTTTTGACTTTTCTTGAGGATAGTCATCAATTGTCTTGAGGCTTGAGGGGTATGCATCCTGGTAGTCCTCCAGAGGAGGCCATTTGCCAGGAGCCTTCAGAGCGAATTTCTTCGCATACTTGGGAGTGACGAATCTGTACTCTTTCCACTCCTTAGCCCATCGGCGTTCTATCTTTTGAAGCCTGATCTTCCTCTTGGGCATAGTTTCTTGCTCATCAGGAGTGTAGTATTCCAAGTATATATCCTCAGGGATATCTATGGCAGTATTATGCTCGAGCTTCTTGCCACCCTTTTGCTTCCTTTCATCTTCCATTTTCTTCAGCTGAGGCTTTTGCTGAGGAAATTGGACTCTTGAGGATTCTGATGAAACTTGTAGATTTTCTTCAAGAAACGCTGCAAATGAGTTAAGTTGATGAGAACCTAGAGATTCATCAGTTGACATGTTTGTACCTGTGAACAGAGTATAGTTGCGAGGAATTTGGAGAGGTCATATGCGTTCTCAGATTTGATAGAATGAAATTTTTTGAAAGTTGAGGAATTTGACCAGTGGTTGAGGAATTCGTCTAAGCACACTGTTCTTGGGTTCCAGAGTTGTACAGATTCAAAAATTTGCACAATTGAGGAATCTCGTGAAAATCTTAGATGCTTAGTGAAGTTAATAAATAGTTGAGGAATAAGCAGTGTTTGAGGAAAAAGAAACTGATGGATACTTGAGGAAAAACAGATTTCACATCTCTAAGGTAAAATTGTAGATCAAAAGAGCTGTAAAAATAGGGTTTTTATTTACCCTAGATAGCGCGCACGAAGAACAGAGAATGAAGTAGCAGTAGATGCTCTTTGGTGCGAGTCCAATGCGTCCTAACTCAGCAACAGAGGACAGCTACGGCGGCGGCGGACGAAGATGGTCCGGTTCCGGCGTGGTTTCGGCGACGGAGAGGTCGAGGCAGTCAAGCTTTTCCTCGCCGGCGTCGAGACTTCTAGCGGTGGCGCTAGGGCTTTTGAGCTTTGCTGTAGCAGGAGGGCGATGGGATGAAGAAGATTTTACCAAAGGGAGATGGGGACATATTTATAGCCAGGTGGTAACTGTTGGCGCGAAAGTATCGGACCAAATAGCCTCTGTCTCTACGTCTCCGCAGGACACGTGTAGCCCACGACCGAAGCGGTGGAGATCGTGGAGATCGTGGTTATCCGAACGGGGAAAGTGGGGTTTAGTTACGGTGTAACTAAAAATATTTTTGAAGATTTGAGGATTTTGTTAGAAAATCATCAGCTGTCAAGGACGCAGTGAGGATTTTGAACAAAGTTTCAAGTAGAACGCATATGAAGAATTGAATAGACTGGGTGAGAGTAGCATAGAGGGAAAGTAGGGTCCGATCACATTCACTTAGATGAAATATCAAATTGAAGAATTAGCTATAAGTGAATGCTGTTGAGGACTTTGAAATCACAGTCTATCAAGGAAAACGAAAATCATCAAGTGTTTTTGAAGATTTTGATTAATTTGAGGATTTTGTGACAAAGCGTTATGATGATGAATTTCAGTATGAAGAAAAACCAATTTGAGGAACAACCGTTTTGATGAAAATCGACTTTTGAAGAAATTCAGCTTTGAAGAAATTCAACTTGAGGAATTTCAAGTTATGTGGTGGCGTGACCCACCATATAAGAATGTAGATTTATGATGCCGCGTACAATTGTCGTAGGGCCCTGAGAATCAATTTCTTCGTTGATTTCCTCACACTATGAGTGATATTCTTCATTGGTTTAAGAAAATCGATTCATCGTGTGTTGCACATCTAAGTCATCAATTTTGCATAAGTGTTAGGATGTGTGCATGTTTTTACAAAACATTTGAAGATTCTAAGATATTTTGCTCACACCGCAACTTGCAAAACCTTTTCTCATCCAAGGGCTTAGTGAAGATATCTGCCAGTTGATCATCAGTCTTCACATGGTCGATGAGGATATTGCCCTTGAGGACATGGTCCCGAAGAAAATGGTGACGAATCTGTATGTGCTTGGTCTTCAAGTGTTGTACTGGGTTGTATGCAATCTTGATTGCACTCTCATTGTCGCAGTAGAGAGGCACTTTCTTCATGTTGATGCCGTAGTTCTTGAGGGTTTGCTTCATCCATAGCAATTGAGCACAGCATGAACCAGCAGCAATGCACTCAGCTTCGGCAGTGAAGAGTGAAATGTAGTTCTGCTTCTTTCAGGACCAGCAGACTAGTGATCTTCCGAGGAAATGACATGTGCCAGAGGTTGAATTGCGATCCACACGGTCACCAGCATAGTCAGAATCAGAATATGCCACAAGATGAAGATTTGAGCCCTTGGGGTACCATAATCCTAGTGTTGGTGTGTGAGCTAAGTATCGAAGAATATGCTTCACAGCCTTATGGTGTGATTCCTTCGGTTTTGCTTAAAAACGTGCACACATGCAAACACTAAGCATTATATCTGGCCTAGATGCACATAAATACATTAAAGAGCCAATCATGGAGCGATATACCTGTTGATCGAATTCTTTACCATTTTCATCAGTGCACAGGTGGCCGTTGGTAGGCATTGGAGTCTTGGCACCTTTGCATTCATGCATGTCGAATTTCCTGAGAACATCCTTGAGGCATTTCTCCTGTGATATGAAGATTCCATTGCGTTGTTGATGAATTTGAAGACATAAGGAGAATTTCAACTCCCCCGTCATAGACATCTGATATTCTTCACTCATCATGTAAGCAAATTCATCACTGTAACGTTTGTCAGTACAACCAAATATGATGTCGTCGACATATATCTGGCACACAAATAGTTCATTATCATAGGATTTAGTGAAAAGAGTTGGATCAAGTGAACCAGGTTTGAAGCCTTTCTTCATGAGGAATTCCTTCAATGTATCATACCATGCCCGAGGGGCTTGCTTGAGACCATAGAGCGCCTTTTTGAGTCTGAAGACTTTTTCTGGATTCTTTGGATCCTCAAAACCTCGGGGTTGAGCAACATATACTTCTTCCTCAAGCTTACCATTTAGGAATGCACTTTTCACATCCATTTGACATAAGATGATGTTATGATGATTAGCATAATCAAGTAGTGTTCGAATAGCTTCAAGTCTAGCAACAGGTGCAAAAGTTTCATCGAAATCTATTCCTTCAACCTGTGTGTAGCCTTGGGCTACAAGTCGTGCCTTATTCCTCACCACTTGACCATCCTCGTTTTGCTTCTTTCGGAAAATCCACTTGGTGCCGATGATATTGTGCTTGCGAGGATCTGGTCGTTTGACGAGCTCCCATTCGTCATTCAGCTTGAATTGGAGAAGTTCGTCTTGCATGGCTTGGATCCACTCCGGTTCCATGAAAGCCTCAGCAACTTTTGAAGGTTCTGTGACAGACACAAAAGAGAAATGCCCACAAAAGTTAACTAAGTGTGAAGCTTTTGAGCGAGTGAGAGGACCTGGCGCGTTGATGTCATTGAGGATTTTGTCAAGTTGCACTTCATTTGCAATCCTCGGATGAGCTAGTTGAGGATTTTGTCTGGGCTGAGGAATTGGTTCTGGTGTAATTTCCTCAGGAGCATCTTCTTGATTTTCATCATTGCTGGGAATGATTTCTTCATCAATTTTCTCAGTGGGAATAATGTATTCAATAGCTTTGAGGTTTATTGCTTCCTCAGGAGATAGCTTATCTGGATCAGGAGGCAATTGCTCTCTTTGCGAGCCATTAGTTTCATCGAACCACACATCTACAGTCTCAACAACCTTGTTGTGATAGTTGTTGAAGACTCTGTAGGTGTGCGAGTCCTTTCCATAACCGAGCATAAAACCCTCATGTGCCTTAGGTGCAAACTTTGAGCTATGGTGAGGATCTCTAATCCAACATTTTGCACCGAAGACTTTGAAATAACTTACATTGGGTTTCTTGTCAGTGAGGAGTTCATATGAGGTTTTCTTGAGGAATTTTTGAAGATATACCCTGTTGATGATATGGCATGCAGTGTTGATTGCTTCAGGACAAACACGACGAGGAGTCTGATATTCTTCAAGCATGGTTCTTGCCATATCAACCAGAGTCTTGTTCTTCCTTTTGACGACACCATTCTGTTGAGGAGTATAAGGAGTAGACAATTTGTGAGTAATACCAAGTTCATCAAGATAATTATCAAGACCAGTGTTTTTGAACTCTATTCAATTATCACTCCTGATGTGTTTGATCTTGACGCCGAAGTTCGTCGAGGCCCTTGAGGAAAATCGTTTGAAGACTTCCTGCACTTCAGTTTTATATAAAATGATATGCACCCATGTGTATCTGGAATAATCATCAACTATGACAAAGCCATATAAAGATGTTGCATTCTTAGTGTGGCATAATGAGTAGGTCCAAATAGATCCATGTGAAGCAATTCAAATGGACAAGTAGTGGTCATGATAGTCTTCGAGGGATGCTTGGATCTGGTCATTTTCGCAGACTCACAAGCACCACAGAGGTGGTCCTTGAGGAATTTGACTGATTCGATGCCGATAACATGCTTCTTCTTTGCGAGCGTGTGCAAATTCCTCATACCTACATGACCAAGTCTTCGATGCCACAACCACCCTTCTGAGGTTTTTGCTAGTAGGCAAGTGGCTGGTTGAGGACCTGTAGAGAAATCAACAATGTACAAATCCCCTCTTCTAACACCTTCAAAGACTTTGGATCTGTCAGATTCCATGATGACAACACATCTATATCTACCAAAGATAACAATCATATCAAGATCACAAAGCATCGAGACTGACATGAGGTTAAATCCAAGGGATTCAACAAGCATCACTTTGTCCATGTGCCTATCCTTGGAAATAGCCACTTTGCCAAGTCCAAATACCTTGCTTTTACCTTTGTCAGCATATGTGATTTGCTTCAGGGGTGATGGAATTAGTGGCATATTCATCAGCAAGCTTTTGTCACCAGTCATGTGGTGTGTGCAACCACTATCAAGAACCCACTCACTACTCTTGTGTTTGTCATCCTGCAGATGAATTAGTACAACTTATCATCTCATATGCTTCAGACTTGAAGAATATGATATCAATTTCATCAGATAGGAATTTCATCATCAACAGAATTATAAGGATGTGTGAAATATTTCTATTTCATCAATATTAGCTTGCGTCCTATCAAGCATTTTCCTCGGGTCTCCAGCAAATTCTTCAGATGATGATTTTCATCTGGAGACCTGTCCTACAGAAGTCATTAGTTCAATTTCTTCACCACCCACATTTGAAGGGGTGGTAAAGCATTCATCATCCTGCGAGCACCATATGAGAAGGGGGGCATTGAAGCTAATGCACTTCTTCTAACAGTAGGGGGTTAGAGTACTCAAATGAATATGCACATAATTTATTTGAGGATTTATGAACATAATCATTTGAAGAATAACACTCATATTCATATTCCTTGTAATTTCCCTGCATGTTAGAAGCATTAGCACGGGTACGAGCATAGTTTTGATCAATTGAGGATTTTGATCTGGGGTTCAAATTCTTCATAGGTGGTGTCATGAGGACATTCACCTCAAGATTTCTAAGGCAACTTTTGGGAACCCAGATTTTCCTCAGGGGAGGGCCATTCCTGCAGTTAGTTCCAACATATCATGCAAATACTTCACGAGATTGATTTTTGAACAGTTTATAGTTGGAGTCAAATGACTCATCTGAGGAATAGGATAATTCACATGAAAAGCCTGTTAGATTGGATGGATCAAAAGGAGGCCTAGTAGCACAAACCCATGAGGTTTTGGGATACTGCTCAGGTTTCCAATAAGATCTATCAGCATTCAATTTCCTCACAAAGGCAATTCCTTCTTTCCTCGGGTTCCTGTTCAAGATCTGCTTTTTGAGCACATCACAAAGGGTTTGATGTCCTTTGAGACTTCTGTATATGCCTGTCACATACAATTCCTTCAGCCCTGCATTTTCATCAGTGACATTTGTGTTTTCCTCAAGTGGGGAATTTGACACTACACGAGCAGTTGAAGAATTTGTAGCAATTGAAGCATTTGATGATTCTGGTGAAGAATTAGCAGTTTCATGTTCGATGCATTTAAGACATGGAGGAATGAATTCAGCTTGAGCAGTACTGATCTATTGAGCTAGTAATGAATCATTTTCCACACGAAGATCATCATGAGAAATCCTCAGCTTCTCTAGATCAAGCTTCCTTTGAAGAAATTCATAGGAAAGTTTCTCATGATCAGCAAGGAGTGTAACATGACGATCTTGAAGATTATCAAATCTGGACTGAAGACTTTTCATATCTTCAGTGAGGATTTGAGTAAGATTCATTTCATCATTCAACAGATCATCACTCCTATCTAGCAGTTTCTGAAGCTTTTCCAGGGCAGTTTTTTGTTTAGTGGCAATGATAGCAAGTTTACTGTAACTGGGTTTTTTATAATCATCAGGTTCACAGTCACTTGAATCAGAGGAGGAAGCATCATTCGGTACCTTTGAACCTTTTGCCATGAAGCAATAGGTTGGAGCAAAATCATCAGCATAGTCATCAGTGTGGATGGTGTTATCATTTTCTTCAAGGTTGAAGATTGACTTGCTCACGAATGTGGTTGAAAGTGCAAGGCTAGCCTGTCCTGATTCTGAGTCTTCATCAGAACCTTCCTCTTCATCACATTCCTCGGATTCTGCCTCGGAATCCATTTCCTTGCCAATAAGTGCCCGAGCCTTTCTGAAACTAGTCTTCTTGTGCGATGAGGACTTTGAAGATGAGGATTTTGAAGACTTCTTCTTTTTCTTCGAGTCATCATAACTTTCATCCTTGTATTTCTTCTTCTTTGATTCCTTTCCCCAATGAGGACAATCAGCAATGTAGTGACCTGATTTCTTGCATTTGTGGCAGGTTCTTTTCTTGTAGTCCTCAGATGAAGATTTTGATTTCCTCATATCTCTTCTTGAAGATTTACCGAACTGGCCACGTCATGTAAACCTCTGGAATTTCCTCAGGAGCATTGCAAGCTCCTGTCCAAATTCTTCAGGATCACCAATGCTACCATCCGAGTCTTCTTCTTCAGATGAGGAAATTGCTTTGGCCTTGAGTGCACGTGGTCTAGAATAGCTTGGTCCATATAGATCTCTCTTCTCTTCTTATTGGAATTCATGAGTATTTAGTCTTTCGAGTATATCAGCTGGATCAAGCATCTTGTAGTCTGGTCTCTCTTGAATCATCAGAACTAAAGTATCAAATGAAGAATCCAAAGATCTTAGCAGTTTCTTCACAACTTCGTGATCAGTAATGTCTCGAGCTCCCAGTGCTTGCAGTTCATTTGATATGTCAGTGAGGCGATCAAAGGTATCTTGGCAGCTTTCATTGTTAAGCCTCTTGAAGCGATTGAAGAGATTGCGAAGAACATCAACACGAGAATCACGCTGGGTTGATACTCCTTCATTAACTTTGGACAGCCTTTCCCAGATAAGTTTTGCTGAGCCCAAAGCACTTACTCTGTCGTACTGGCCCTTGCTCAGATGGCCACAGATGATATTCTTCGCTTGAGAATCAAGTTGCTTGAATTTCTTCACATCAGCGGCAGAGATAGTAGCAGTGACGATAGGGACACCATGTTCCACAATATACCAGAGATCGTTGTCAATAGCGTGTAGATGCATCTGCATCTTGGTCTTCCAGAAGGGAAAGTCTTTTCCTTCAAAGGTAGGACATGCTACAGTAACCTTAATCATGTCTGCAGTCGACATAACTAAAACTCCACGTGGTTAAACCAAAATCACACGGAACAAGGGAGTACCTTGCTCTGATACCAATTGAAAGTGCGTTATATCGACTAGAGGGGGTGAATAGGAGATTTTTAGAATTTCATCACTGAGGAAATTCCTTTTGAGGAAATTCCTCACTGATGACTAACTTACAACAGAAACAACAAAGGATCAGGAGTGCAAAGTATCACTACAGCAGTTTTTCAGGATGAGGAATATGAAAAACAGTTTGCACAGTATGCAGGCACGCAGAAAACAAATGAGGATTAACTCGCGTGAAGAGTTTGGGGTTGAGGAATTTCAGAGAAAGTCTTCAGCAAATTCTTCAAACAGTGACAGTGAAAATCATCAACACACAATCTGAGGAATGTAAAGAGTTGAAGAAATAGAACCCGTTTCATAGTGAAGACAGTGGTTGATGACCCAATTCCAACTGTTGTGACAGTTGTACATCTGGTTTGGAGCGGCTTGGTATTGAAACCAAAAGACACGCAGTCCCTATCGTATTCTTCTTGGGCTAAGAACACACAGTCCTCGCCCAACACTCGTGTTAAGTCTTCAGGGCAGACTTCCAAACCCTCACAAACGTGGTCACCTGGCGATCCATAATTGACTGTTGGATTGCTCTAGACCATGACGCCTAACCGTCTGGAGGGTGCACAGTCCTCAAAGGTAAAAGGCTTTAGTCCCACACAGGAACAACTTCTTCAGTGATGCTCAATCACTTGGTTTTCGGTTTGTGGTTTGGTGTTTGGGGTATTTCCTCACTTATGAATTACTCTCGAAGACTCTGAGGAATTTGGGTTGCTCTTATGATAAGTGTCAGTTTCTAACGGAGCAGCCAACCAGCTAGGGGCGGCTATTTATAGCCTGGGAGCATCCCCACATGATTTGACATTAATGCCCTTAAATAATATGACCGTTGGTGTGGATAAGACCAATGATGTGGCGTGACTATCGATAACGGTCGGGACCCTCAACTATGAGAGTCCCCATGTCTCTCATATTCCTCAGTTGAGGTGGTAGGATTAGGCTTGGGTTGAGCATCATGAGGAAATTCATTCGAAAGTGTTACCTCGACCCCCTTTAACAATACGGTGTTCCTATTACTCAAGTGTGAAGAAAATAAAACAGAAAGGATAAATCTTCATGCTTCAAAGTCTTTAGATTGATTTTCTTCAGGACACACCGAATTCCTCAATTTCAATATCTTCATGAGGAATATCAATTTCATCGCAAATTCTTCGCGATTCAATTCTTCAGCTTCAGACCAATTTCTTCAGCCGAAGATATACATTTTTAGGGGTCGATATTCATCAAATATTTCAAACTCCTCAGCGACTTATAGATCCTGTGTACACTCATGAACACATTAGATACTTAACCTATAAGTCTTCAAACCACCAAAATCACTAAGGGGCACTAGATGCACTTACAAAAACAATGATAACTTTGATGGCAGATGGTCACTTATGTTTAACTCTATTATAGAAATCCTTGACTTGAGAGAAATTGAGCTTTCAGGCAGAAAGTTTACGTGGGCAAATAATTTAACCAATCCAACATATGAGAAGTTGGATAGGGTGCTCACGAGTGTCGAGTGGGAGCAGAAATTCCCTCACATCACGGTACGGGCTATGTCCCGAGCGATATCTGATCACACACCACTGTTAGTTGACTCAGGAGAGGCAACACATATGGGGAATAAAAACCTTTTTTCTTTCGAGCTAGGATGGTTTGAAAAAGAAGGATTCATCGACCTTATAGCCAGAGAATGGGTTATAGACATTGGGGGGGACTTCCACAGTTGACAAGTGGCAGAATAAGATAAGGCACTTGCGTCAAGTTTTGAGGGGATGGGCAAAACATGAAAGTGGAATTTATAAGAAAGAGAAACAAAGGTTACTTGAACTTATAAATTCTCTTGACATTAAGGCCGAAAGTATGTTATTAGATGACAATGATAGGTCATTAAAAACGGAGGCTGAACTAAAACTAAAGCAACTTCTTAGAGAGGAGGAGTTGAAGTGGGCTCTTAGAGCGAAAGTTTGACATGTTGTAGAAGTTGATGACAACACACAGTTCTTTCATCTAATAGCTAATGGAAAACATAGAAAGAAAAAAAATTACCAACTAGAGCAAGACGAGGGTGCAATAGTCGGACATGAGAGTCTGAAATTGTACATCTCTGAATATTATAAAAAACTATTCGGGGCTCCCGGGGATACTTTTATTAGCATGGATGAGCTTATGGTCGATGACATACCTAAGCTCGGGACAGACGAGAATGAGGTATTAATCGCGCCTTTTATGAAGAAAGAGGTGTTTGAAGCAAATGAAGAATAATAAGGCACCTGGCTGAGATGGGTTTCCGGTGGAGTTGTACAAGAGATGTTGGTACATTATCAAAGGTGATTTTTTACCAATGTTCCAAGACCTTTTTGATGGAAACCTGCAGCTATTCCATCTAAACTATGGAACAATCAAGTTGTTACCAAAGAAGGAAGGGGCGGTGCGTATAGAGCAGTTTAGACCTATCTGTCTTCTGAATGTTAGCTTCAAAATATTCACAAAGGTAGGCACAAATAGGTTGACACATATTGCACATGAAGTAGTGCAACCTAGTCAGACGGCCTTTATACCAGGCAGGAACATACTAGAGGGTGTGGTAGTCCTCCATGAAACATTGCATGAAATCCACTCGAATAAACTAGACGGGGTTATCTTCAAGGTGGATTTCGAAAAGGCATATGATAAGGTCAAATGGCCATTCGTGCAACAGGCATTACGTAGAAAGGATTCGATGAGATATGGAGGAAACATGTTGAATCTTTTGTACCAAAAGGAAGTGTTGGAATTAAAGTCAATGATGATATTGGGCATTTTTTCCAAACTTTCAAGGGTCTCAGGCAGGGAGATCCAATGTCTCCCATTCTATTTAACATAGTTGCCAATATATTGGCAATTCTAATAGGAAGGGCTAAACAAAAAGGCCAGGTAGGAGGACTTGTGCCACATCTGGTTGACGGTGGCGTGAACATCCTACATGTAACATCCCAAATTTTCAATTTGGAATGTTATGCATTAGATCATCCTTGCATATCATATTTTATTGCATTCTTGGTTGAACCTAGAAATTCTACGCAACTCAAGGACCCACGGAGAGAGTTGGGGATTTTGTTATTTTCATATTTGAGTTTTCCCAAATTTTGAAAAGAGCATCATTTGGTTTTAATTATTTTCTCTTCAAATATTTCTAAATATGAAATAAAAGAGAGGGAATAAAATGACTTCCCCAAAATAAAGAAATATTGGAGGAAAAATATTAAAATGAAATAAGAATTTTATCCGGAGTTTTATTGCTATTTTATTTTAATTAGGAAAATATTGCATTTTTCAAAATTGCATTAGAGGCCCAAATAAATGTTCACCTTGTCCGTCATATTTTTAGAGGATGGGGACAATTTACTTCAGGATTTTTGGAGTCCGTTTGATATTTCTTTTTATTTATCTCCTACGCGTCGGAGTTATTTAAAAAAAATCCGAAAATTTTAAACGGGTCGTAACCGGCCGGGACTCTATCCCGTCGGCCTTTATGAGCCCAGCCAGGGCGCCCCAAACCCAAACCCTAGCCGTCGTCCCGAGCCACCCTTGGCCCCGCCCTGCGCCGCCGCCACATGCAATGCCCCGCGCCGCCTACCGCCCCACCGTGCCGCTCACCGCTGGCCAACGCCCGAGGTAGCCCGGTTTTTAAAAAAAACGAGGGTAAACTTTTTTTAGAAAAAAAACCCTAGATCTATTTTTTATATCGGTTTATTTATTTTAATCCCGGTCTATTTAATTAGCGGACGTTCGTACGTACGTTCGTTTTAACGAACGATGTTCATCCGTTAGCCGGAGACAGCAAACGTTCGTTCGTTAGCCTGTTCGTCAAATCTTCTTTTTCCATGGATTTTCCGCGATTTCTGCCCTGATCTTTGTTTTAGTTTATCTTTTCGCTTGTTTATCGAAATCTGGTGATTCAAACGTCCAGATCTTCGTCTCGAAACCCTCTTTCTGTTTAACCAATTTTCACAAGATTTTTGTATAGTAAAATTTGACTCTAGTCCAGATTAGTAAGCGAATCTCGTTTCTTTCGCAGTTTGAGTTTCGTTGCTTCATTTGTTTTGATTCTTTTTGCAAAACGGAGTTCTTCAGTTGAACTTTCTGGTTAGATCTCTTATTTGAGTTTTACCCGTGCATCTAGTTTGAGTGCTTATGTATGTTATTGTTTGTTTGCGATAGAGTACCCGGAGTGCGAAGCATGCTGCTACGAGTCTCTAGGTTTTGCGGATCATCAGCAAGGCAAGTAACACTTTGATCATACCTCTTACTACCCAGTTTTATTGCATTAGATCAACCTTCAAACACTGCATGGTTAGGATCTAATTAACATGTGGGTTTTGGGAAGTAGATGATGAGGTAGAACCTACTGTCCTGTTTATTATCAAAATTTGGGAGTTACTTCTACGTTATGCTTATATTGCTATGTTATGCTCGTAGACGTGGATTGGGTGAGTGTATCCATGACAGATGTGAGTATTGTTAATTAATGGTTCACTTAAGGTGGCTACTTAAATACACATCTAGGTGGATTGCTTGAGGCACCTTGGGGTACCCTGTGGTTGTTAGGGCACCTAGAGAAATCCAGTGTTGTCCTAGGATATCCTGGAGTAACCGTGTGATCATCCTAAGGTCCGCCACCCAGGCTCAAAGGGATCATAAGATTATTCATTCTAGAAACTTTCGTGTGCAGCCACTAGCCAATATGGGCTCTGGCATGGTTGATTAAGTTGCGTGAAGCTCTTGAAGCGGTAGACTAGCAGATGTAGTGGGTTGTAGGTGGTATGGTCTACCCAGAGTAGAAAGTTAATGCTTCAAAAAGACTGTGTCTCGAATCTCCGATCATGGATGTATTCGAGTCTTGTGGGAAAAGTTCCCAAACCTCTGCAGAGTGTACACACTAATCATGGTTAGCCGTGTCCCCGGTTATGGACATCTTGAGTATGTGGTTCTTGGATTATCATGTTGATCTCATCACTCTAAATTAATTTGTTGGGTTTAATGATGATGCTTAATTGGGATTGACTTGGAGGATCCTTCTCAATGTTTAACAACAACCATGATAGTTAAATAAAACTTATTACTTTGTTGTAGGGAAAAGATTGGCTTTATGCAAAACTGTTAACCATAGAGCTTTCCACCAGCCATATATGCATGTAGTGATAGTATTTATTATGTTCATTACTCTATGTGTTACATTGCCAGCATATTCAATGTGCTGACCCATTTTGGGCTGCAACATTTCATGTTGCAGACTTTTCAGACGTCGAGTAAGGTGTCGTAGGTCGTTGTCTTTCACTCAGCTATGCCGTTAGAGTTGATGGACTCACTTTATCTTCCACACATTTCGTTGTTATCGTTTTTAGATGGCCTTAGGCCATATTATTGTAATAAGTTCTATTTTGAGACATTCGATGTATTAAGTGTGTGATTGAAACTCTGTTATAAATCCTCAAGTATTGTGTGTGTCAGCATTACCGATCCACGGAGGACGCAAATGCATAGAGACTGGACTGTTCGAGGTCTGGTCGCTACAAGATAGTATCAGAGCACACGCTGACTGTAGGACACGACCACTAAGCTAAAACCATAGGTCACTCCTCTCTTCTCATTTCTGACTCCTCCCCCTTTCTACTCTATAGGATGGCGGATGCAAGGAACAAGTTCACCCAACCGGATGAAGATACACCTTTTGGAAGACACTTGAAGGAGGTTACTAGGTACCTGAACATCGAGATACCAAGCTTCACCGGGACCTACATCGCCACTTTACCATAAGAGGAGCGTTGGAAGATTCGAGTTCAAGTTCCAGGAAGGACGTTCATGCCAGTCACCGAGCCCATAGAGTTTTCCTTTGATGCACCAACCTAGAGTCTAGGAAAGAGCATGGCAGCCCACGTCACCATGGGACGCATTGGAGAAGTTTACCACCAAGATCTCAAGGATACTATCTACCAGATTTGTGGGTGCCGAGACGAGCAATGGGAGATGATCAGCACTAGGAGGGACAGATCCATTGCAGCTTTCATCCAGGAGTTAAACCAGCACATTCGACGCCAGGAGAACCAGATGTGCGCAGGCATGAATGATCTGAAGAAGGCAATGACCAGGATCACGGAGCTGGAGGAAGAGCTCAAGTCTACACGCGATGGATACGAGGAGGAGGTGAAGATACTCATGGAGAAGAATGACGATTTGACAAAGAAGCTAGAAGTAATCAAGGTACACCCCGCGCCAAGAGGAGATGAAGACGATTCCACTTGTCCAAAGAACTACATCATCATCGACGACACTGACTCAGACCATGCCAATAGAGATGATGACTACGTTGATGAAGCTGGAGCAGATATCATGGAGTCTTCCACCGATCAAAACTTCTAGTCGACCACCATATCAGTAGTATTATTTTCCCATGTATATAGTATAGTCCGAACACTTTTGTAACACTAGTTAGACTGTTTGTATGCCCTTGTTTGAATTGATTGAAGTGATATGATTGTGTTTGTCTCATGTGCATATGGGTAGTGTTTTCTCTTTAGACCTCATTCTATTCTGTTTTCTCACCTTTTCTAAACCCATCAGATGCCTCTGAGACATGACCCCGGATTTGCTTTCACTCAGTTGATCCAACATCAGAATACCCTGATGCAGCTACTAGTCCAGAATCATAACCAGGGGAACAACAACAACAACCCACCACCACCACCTGTTTATAACTTAGCCCGTTTATTAAGGCTAAATCCGCCGGTGTTCTCGAGTAGCACCGGGCCGATTGTTGTAGATGATTGGCTCCGCAAGATTGGAAGGGAGTTGACCACTACAGGATGCACAGATGCGGAGAGAGTGCGTTTTGCCGCACATCAGCTAGATGGACCCGCAACATCATGGTGGGAGAATTTCACAGTCACTTACCCCATCGACACTGTCACATGGGACCAGTTTCAGCAGGCTTTTCGCACCGCCCATGTTTCAGCAGGAGCTATGGCCTTGAAGAAGCGCGAGTTTCGCAACCTACGCCAAGGAGGACGCACATTGGGCCAGTATGTGGAGGATTTTAGTAAGTTAGCACGTTATGCCCCTAATGACATCGCTATAGATGCCGCTAAGCAAGAGAAGTTCTTGGAAGGACTGAATGATGAGCTGAGCATGCAGTTGATGGTGGCAACCTTCAACAACTACCAGGAGTTGGTAGTAGAGCTCTCATGATTGAAGGGAAGTAGCAGTAGATTGACAACTGCAAGAGGAAGTATGGACAAGGGAAGTACAACTCAGGAGCTCAGCAGAGGCCCCATTTTACCTCAAACTCGGGAGGACACATTCACCATAACCATGGAGGCCATTACTCCAATGGAGGAAGTTCGCATAATCATAATGGTCCCAAGAATGGGAATGGGAATAGAGGAAGCAATGGACAGAACCGTTCCAACCCAGCAACGCCCGCCAAGAAGGATCTAAGTCACATTACTTGTTTCAAGTGCGGGAAGAAGGGACATTACGCCACGGAATGTTCTAAAGCAAAGAATGGAAATGGCAATGGAAGCTCTGGGAAAAAGCCCAACCCTTTCAACAGGGGACAAGTGAACCACGTTAGCGTGGAGGAGGTTGAAGCGCAACCCGATGCAGTAATAGGTTAAGTTTTTGGTGAAGTCATTTACTGCAATCGTTCTTTTTGATACCGGTGCATCGCATTCTTACATATCAAGGGGATTTGTGGATAAGTATAACCTGCCAACCCAAGCCCTTAGGTCACCATGTTAGTAACCTCGCCAGGAGCAGAGTACATCGCTAGCCTATGGTGTGACTGGTTACCATTGAGGATTGGTAACTACGTTTTCCCCTAAGACCTAATAGTATTGGAGTCACAAGGACTGGATGTAATATTAGGCATGGATTGGTTATTGAAGTATGGAGGGAACATTGACTGCACCAGTAAGTCGATTTTACTCACCACCCCAGAAGGAAGAAGGATTAAGTATGTATCCCGGCATGTGCCGAAGAGAACTCAAGTAAATTCCTTATCACGAGTTGTACAGGAGGAAGTACCAGTGGTGAAGGATTTCCCTGATGTATTCCCAGAGGAGTTGCCAGGCATGCCACCGGATAGAGACATTAAGTTTTTGATTGAGCTTTTGCCAGGCACAAGGCCAATATCTAAGAGACCGTATCGGATGCCCGCAAAGGATTTGGAAGAAATTAAGAAGCAGATTAAGGAGTTACTGGATAAAGGCTATATTCGCCCAAGTTCGTCACCTTGGGGATCACCGGTGCTTTTAGTGGAGAAGAAGGATGGATCGTTGAGGATGGTTGTTGATTATCGAGGATTGAATGAAGTGACAATCAAGAACAAGTATCCACTGCCGATGATCAATGATTTGTTTGACCAGTTGCAAGGAGCTAAAGTATTTTCCAAGATCGATCTGCGATCAAGATACCACCAGCTGAAGATTCGAGAGCAGGATATACCGAAGACAACTTTTACCACAAGGTATGGGCTATATTAGTATACCGTTATGTCATTTTGTCTGACTAACGCACCTGCCTATTTCATGAACATGATGAACAAGGTGTTTATGGAGTTTTTGGATAAGTTCGTCGTGGTGTTCATTGACGATATTTTGGTCTACTCGAAGAATGAAGAGGAGCATAAGGAGCATTTGCGTTTGGTACTTGGGAAGCTTAGAGAACATCAGTTATATGCCAAGTTCAGCAAGTGTGAGTTTTGGTTGAAGGAAGTTGGTTTCCACGGACATGTTATATCCGGAGAAGGAATAGCAGTAGACCCCACCAAGGTTGTCACAGTGACTAATTGGGAATCACCCACGTCAGTTGGAGAGATCCGGAGTTTTCTTGGACTCGCAGGATACTACCGGAGATTCATTGAGAATTTCTCTAAGATTGCAAAGCCCATGACGGAGTTGTTGAAGAAAGACACCAAGTTCAAATGGACTGAGGAATGTGAAGCCAGTTTTCAGGAGTTGAAGAAACGCTTCGTTACAACCCAGTGTTGATTCTCCCAGATCAACGCAAGGATTATCAAGTGTATTGTGATGCTTCTCATCAAGGACTTGGAGCAGTGCTGATGTAGGAGGGAAGAGTTGTTTCGTATGCCTCACGACAGTTTAAACCCCATGAGTTTAACTATGCTACCCACGATTTGGAGTTAGCAGCCGTAATGCATGCGCTGAAGACATGGAGACATTTTCTCATCGGAAACCATTGTGAGGTGTACACGGATCACAAGAGTTTGAAGTATATTTTCACGCAGAAGGAGTTGAATCTCAGACAAAGGAGATGGTTGGAGCTCATCAAGGATTATGATATGAGGTTGCACTATCATCCCAGAAAGGCTAATGTAGTAGCCGATGCGTTGAGTCGCAAGAGTCATGTCAATACACTCATGACCAGAGGATTACCCGAGGAGTTAGCAGAAGATCTTCGCGAGCTATGTTTGGAAATAGTTCCGAGACGTTATGTAGCAGCATTGGAAATTCAGTATACCCTGATGGATAAGATCATAGAAGCTCAGAAGACTGACAAAGAGATTGTCGAGATAAAGGAAAGGATGAGCAAAGGAAAGGCTAAAGGATTTCGTGAGGATGAGCACGATACCTTATGGTTTGAGGATCGCGTATATGTGCCTAATGACCCCGAGATCAGGAAGTTGATTCTGCAGGAGGCCCATGACTCGCCTATTTGATTCACCCAGGAAATACCAAGATGTATCTAGATTTGAAGGATAGTTTCTGGTGGACCGAAATGAAGAAGGATATTGCAGAGTATGTAGCAGTTTGTGGTGTATGCCAGAGAGTGAAGGCAGAGCATCAGAAGCCAGCAGGATTGCTACAACCATTGCCGATACCCGAATGGAAGTGGGACAAGCTAGGAATGGATTTTATCACGGGATTACCCAGGACTCATTCAGGCTATGACTCAATTTGGGTTGTAGTCGATTGTTTGATGAAGGTAGCTCATTTCATCCTAGTAAAGACCACTTACAACAGTGCTAAGTTGGCAAAGATATACATGAAAAGGATCGTATGTCTGCATGGAGTTCCAAGGACCATTGTGTCAGATAGAGGAACCCAGTTTACCTCAACGTTCTGGAATCAGTTGCATGAAACTTTGGGTACCAGGCTAGAGTTTAGTACAACCTTTCATCCACAGACAGATGGACACACCGAGAGAGTCAATCAGATTCGGGAGGACATGTTGAGAGCTTGTGCGCTAGATTATGGATCTAGTTGGGATGAGAATTTGACGTATGCAGAGTTCTCTTACAACAACAGCTATCAAGCCAGTTTGAAGATGGCTCCTATCGAAGCTTTGTACGGAAGAAGGTGCAGGACACCATTGTTATGGGATGAAGTTGGAGACCGTCTGTTTTTTGGACCGGATTTGATTAAGGAGTCTGGAGAGAAGGTTATGTTGATTCGTGATAGACTCAAGGTAGCCCAGTCCAGGCAGAAGAGCTATGCGGATTCAAAATGCGAGGAGACAGTTTATGAAGTCGGAGACAGAGTGTATATTCGAGTGTCCCCACTTCGAGGAGTTAAGCGTTTTGGAGTTAAGGGAAAGTTAGCACCATGTTTTGTGGGACCATACAAAGTTTTGGAGCGTATGGGAGAAGTTTCTTACAAGTTGGAATTGCCAAAAGGATTGTCAGGAGTTCATGATGTGTTCCACGTTTCCCAGTTGAAGAAGTGCCACGTAGAGATGGTCGATGTTCCTGTGAGAGATACAGTACCACTGGAAGCGATTCAGTTGGATAGCGATTTGACTTATGAGGAGAAACCAGCGAAGATTCTCGAGTTTGCCAGCCGAGTCACACGCACCAAGGTTATCAGGTTCTGCAAAGTTCAATGGAGCCACCATACCGAGGATGAAGCTACCTGTGAACGAGAAGAAGACCTACGGAAGGATCACCCGCACCTATTCTCTAGCCAACCCGAATCTCGAGGGCGAGATTCATCTTAAGGGGGTAGGTTTGTGATACGTCCATTGTGCATCATGCTTTCATATTGATATTTATCACTTTATGGACTCTTATTATACTTTGTGGAACCTTACTTATGCCTTTTCTCTCTTATTTTGCAAGGTTTATTTGAAGAGGGAGAATACCGACAGCTGGAATTCTGGACTGGAAAAGGAGCACGTCTGAGTCCTCTATTCTGCGCAACTCCAAATGCCGTGAAAATCAACGTGGATTTGTTTTGGATTTTATAAAAAATACTGGGTGAAAGAAGTGTCAGAGGGGAGCAACCAGGGGGCCACAAGCCTGGTTGCCGCGGCCTACCCCCCTGGCCGCAGCAACAGGGCTTGTGGGCACCCTGGTGGCCCACTGGCCCCCCTCTTTTGCTATATGAAGGGTTTCGTCTAGAAAAAAATCAGGGTGGAGCTTTTTCGTGGATTCTCCGCCGCCACGAGGCAGAACTTGAGCAGATCCAATCTAGAGCTCCGGCAGGACGATCCTGCTGGGGAAACTTCCCTCCCGGAGGGGGAAATCGTCGTCATCGTCATCACCAACACTCCTCTCGTCGGAGGGGAGGCATCTCCATCAACATCTTCATCAGCACCATCTCCTCTCCAAACCCTAGTTCATCTCTTGTAACCAATCTCCGTCTCGCGACTCCGATTAGTACTTGTAAGGTTGCCAGTAGTGTTGATTACTCTTTGTAGTTGATGCTAGTTGGATTACTTGGTGAAAGAGTTTATGTTCAGATCCTTGATGCTATTCATTACACCTCTAATCATGATTATGATTATGCTTTGTGACTAGTTACTTTTGTTCTTGAGGACATGGGATAAGTCATGCTAATAATAGTCATGTGAATTTGATATTCGTTCGGTATTTTGATATGTTGTACGTTGTTTTTCCTCTAGTGGTGTTATGTGAATGTCGACTACATAACACTTCACCATATTTGGGACTAGAGGAAGGCATTGGGGAGTAGTAAGTAGATGATGGGTTGCTGGAGTGACAGAAGCTTAAACCCCAGTCTATGCGTTGCTTCGTAAGGGGCTGATTTGGATCCACTAGTTTAATGCTATGGTTAGACGTTGTCTTAATTCTTCTTTTGTAGTTGCGGATGCTTGCGAGAGAGGTTAATCATAAGTGGGATGGTTGTCCAAGTAAGGGCAGTACCCAAGCGCCGGTCCACCCACATATGAAACTATCAAAGTAACGAACGCGAATCATATGAACATGATGAAACTAGCATGACAGAAATTCCCGTGTGTCCTCGGGAGCGTTTTTCCTCTTATAAGACTTTGTTCAGGCTTGTCCCTTGCTACAAAAGGGATTGGGCCACTTTCTGCACCGTTGCTACTACTTGTTACTTGTTACTTTTCGCTTGCTACGTTTCACCTCACTACACCATCACTTGTTACCGCTACTTTCAGTGCTTGCAGTTATTACCTTGCTGAAAACCGTTTATCAGAGCCTTCTCCTCCTCGTTGGGTTCGACACTCTTACTTATCGAAAGGACTACGATTGATCCCCTATACTTGTGGGTCATCAATACTCCTTTCTGGCGTCGTTGCCGGGAGGGAAGCGCCTTTGGTAAGTGGAATTTGGTAAGGAAACATTTATATACTGTGCTGAAATTTATTGTCACTTGCCACTATGGAAACTGTTCCTTTGAGGAGTTTGTTCGGGGTATCTTCACCATGAACGGAAGCACGAGGAGTTGTTCCTCAACCTGAGGTACCTACTGAAAATATCTTTTATGAAATTCCTTCGGGTATGCTTGAGAAACTGCTGGCTAATCCTTTTACAGGAGATGGACCTTCACATCCAGACTTGCATCTAATCTATGTAGATGAAGTTTGTGGTTTATTTAAGCTTGCAGGTTTGCCCGAAGATGAGGTAAAGAAGAAAGTATTTCATTTATCTTTGAAGGATAAGGCGTTGTCATGGTATAGGCTATGTGATGATACTGGATCATGGGACTACAATCGGTTGAAATTGGAATTTCATCAAAAGTTTTATCCTATGCATTTAGTACATCGTGATCGGAATTATATTTATAACTTTGGCCTCGTGACAGGGAAAGCATAGCTCAAGCTTGGGGGAGGCTTAAATCAATGCTATATTCATGCCCCAATCATGAGCTCTCGAGAGAAATTATCACTCAAAACTTTTATGATCGGCTTCCCATGAAGATCGTACCATGCTTGACACTTCATGTACCGTTTCTTTTATGAAGAAGGATATTGATCACAAGTTGAATTTATTGGAAAGAATCAAACGTAACTCTGAAGATTGGGAGCTTGAAGAAGGTAAGGAGTCAGGTATGGATTTCCAGTTTGATTGTGTTAAATCTTTTGTTGAAACAAACACTTCTAGAGATTTTAGCGCTAAGTATGGACTTGACTCTGAGATAGTAGCTTCTCTATGTGAATCTTTTGCTGCTCATGTTGGTCTTCCCAAAGAGAAGTGGTTTAAGTATCATCCTCCTGTAGAAATCAACATAGTTAAACCCAATCTAGTTGAGGAGAAAGTCATTGCTTTTAGTGATCCTATTGTTCCTTGTGCCTACGCTGAGAAACCACCATACCCTGCTAGGAAAAAGAATTATTCTAAAGTCCAACTATGATATGTAGGGGTTACATTAGACCACTTGCACCCCCTGAGGAAATTAGAGTTGAACCTAGTGTTGCTACTATCAAAGATCTCTTAGCCGAATACATAGACGGGCATGTTATCAAATTCTGTGAGGACTCCGCTAGAATAGCTAAACCTCACGCGAAAGACAAATACAAACCTGTAGTTGGCCTGCCCATTGTTCTTGTCAAGATAGGAGATCACTGTTACCATGGTTTATGTGATATGGGTGCTAGTGTTAGTGCAATACCCCGTTCCCTATATGATGAAATCAAAGATGAGATTGCACCTGCTGAGTTAGAACCCATTGATGTCACTATTACACTAGCTAATAGAGACACTATCTACCCTCTGGGAATTGTGAGAGATGTAGAAGTCCTGTGTGGTAAGACGAAGTATCCTACTGATTTCCTCGTCCTTGCTACTGCACAAGATAGTTTTTGTCCCATCATATTTGGTAGACCCTTTCTCAACACTGTCAATGCTCACATTGATTGCATTAAACAGACTGTCACTATTAGTTTCGAGGGTGTGTCTCATGAATTTAACTTCTCCAAGTTTGGAAGACAACCCCATGAAAAAGAGTCGTCTGGTAGGGATGAAATCATTGCTCTTGCCTCTATTGTCGTACCTCCTACGGATCCTTTAGAGCAATATCTGCTTGAGCATGAAAATGATATGCATATGGAGGAAAGAGATGAGATAGATCAAATTTTCTTAGAACAATATCCTATTCTCAAGAATAATGTGCCTCTTGAATTGCTTGGGGATCCTCCCCCACCAAAGGGTGATCCTGTGTTCGAGCTAAAACAGTTACCAGATACTCTTAAGTATGCCTATCTTGATGAGAAGGAGATATATCATGTTATTATTAGTGCTCACCTCTCGAGTCACGAAGAGAAGAAGTTATTAAAAACTTTGAGGAAGCACTGTGCTGCTATTGGATATACTCTTGATGATCTTAAGGGTATTAGCCCCACTCTATGTCAGCACAAGATTAAAACCGATCCTGATTCTAAGCGAGTTGTTGATCATCATCGGAGACTAAATCCGAGGATGAAAGAGGTCATGAGAAAAGAAATATTGAAGCTTCTGGAAGCGAGAATAATTTATCATGTTGCTCATAGTGATTGGGTAAGTCCAGTACATTGCGTACCTAAGAAGGGAGGTATCACCGTCGTCCCTAATGATAAGGATGAACTAATCCCGTAGAGGATTATTACTGGCTATAGGATGGTGATAGACTTCCGGAAATAGAACAAGGCAACCAGGAAGGACCATTATCCTTTGTCGTTTATCGACCAGATGCTAGAAAGGCTATCTAAACACACACACTTCTGCTTTCTAGACGGTTATTCAGGTTTCTCACAAATACCTGTTGCACAATTTGATCAAGAGAAAACCACCTTCACATGCCCCTTCGGTACCTTCGCTTATAGACGCATGCCTTTTGGCTTGTGCAATGCACCTGCCACCTTTCAAAGATGTATGATGGCTATATTCTCTGACTTTTGTGAAAAGATTGTTGAGGTTTTCATGGATGATTTCTTCGTCTACGGTTCTTCCTTTGACGATTGCCTCAGCAACCTTGATCGAGTCTTACAGAGATGCAAAGATACCAACCTCATCTTGAACTGGGAGAAGTGCCACTTCATGGTTAATGAAGGCATCGTCTTAGGACAAAAAATCTCTGAGAGAGGCATTGAAGTTGATAAGGCTAAGGTTGATGCAATTGAGAAAATGCCTTGCCCCACACATATCATAGGTATACGAAGTTTCGTAGGTCATGCTGGTTTCTATAGGAGGTTCATTAAAGACTTCTCTAAGATTTCTAGGCCTCTTACCAACCTCTTGCAGAAGGATGTTCCTTTTGTTTTTGATGAGGATTGTGAGGAAGCTTTCGAAATACTTAAGAAGGCCTTAATAACCGCACCTATTGTTCAACCACCTGATTGGAACTTTCCCTTTGAAATCATGTGCTATGCTAGTGATTATGCCGTTGGTGTTGTTCTAGGACAAAGAGTTGACAAGAAGTTGAATGTCATTCACTACACTAGTAAAACTCTAGACAGTGCCCAAAGAAACTATGGCACTACGGAGAAGGAGTTTTTAGCAGTCGTGTTTGCATGTGAAAAGTTCAGATCTTATATAGTTGAATCCAAAGTCACTATTCACTCTGATCATGCTGCTATTAAGTACCTCATGGAGAAGAAGGACGCTAAGCCTAGGCTAATCAGATGGGTTCTCCTGCTACAGGAATTTGATTTGCATGTTGTTGACCGAAAGGGTGCTGATAACCCTATAGCAGATAACTTGTCTAGGCTAGAGAATGTCCTTGATGACCCACGACCTATTGATGACAATTTTCCTGATGAGCAATTGAATGTCATCCGCACTTCACATAGTGCACCGTGGTATGCTGATTACGCAAACTATATCGTAGCCAAATACATACCACCCAATTTCACCTACCAGCAAAAGAAGAAATTCTTCTTTGATTTGAGACACTACTTTTGGGATGATCCTCACCTTTATAAGGAATGAGTAGATGGTGTTATTAGACGTTGTGTGCCTAAACATGAACAGGGACAGATCCTGCATAAGTGTCATTCCGAGGCCTACGGAGGACACCATGCTGCAGACAGAACTGCTCAAAAGGTATTGCAATCAGGTTTCTATTGGCCCACTCTCTTCAAGGATGCACGTAAGTTTGTCTTGTCTTGTGAAGAATGCCAAAGAATAGGGAATATCAGTAAGCGTCAGGAAATGCCTATGAACTATTCACTTGTCATTGAACCATTTGATGTCTGGGGATTTGATTATATGGGACCTTTCCCGAGTTCCAATGGGTATACTCACATCTTAGTTGTTGTGGATTATGTCACTAAGTGGGTAGAGGCTATCCCCACTAAAAATGTTGATCACCACACCTCTATTAAGATGCTTAAAGAAGTCATTTTCCCAAGATTTGGAGTCCCTAGATATCTGATGACTGATGGCGGTTCACACTTCATTCATGGTGTTTTCCGCAAGATGCTCGCTAAGTATGATGTCAACCATAGAGTTGCATATCCTTATCATCCTCAGTCTAGTGGTCAAGTGGAGTTGAGTAATAGGGAGATCAAATTGATCTTACAAAAGACCGTCAATAGATCTCAAAAGAATTGGTCTGGCAAACTTGATGATGCACTATGGGCTTATAGGACTGCTTATAAGAATCCCATGGGCATGTCGCCGCATAAAATGGTTTACGGTAAGGCCTGTCATTTACCTCTTGAGCTGGAACAGAAAGCTTATTGGGCAATCAAAGAGCTCAGCTTTGATTTCAAACTTGCCGGTGAGAAGCGGTTGTTTGATATCAGCTCATTAGATGAATGGAGGGCACAGACATATGAGAATGCCAAGTTGTCCAAGGAAAAGGTTAAGAGATGGCACGACAAAAGAATACAGAAACGAGAGTTCAATGTAGGTGATTATGTCCTACTATACAATTCTCGTTTAAGATTCTTCGCAGGCAAGTTTCTCTCTAAATGGGAAGGTCCCTACGTTGTCGAGGAAGTATATCGTTTAGGTGCCATCAAAATCAATAACACGGAAGGCAATTTTCCTAGAGTGGTAAACGGGCAAAGAATCAAGCATTATATCTCTGGTACTCCCATAAATGTTGAGACCAATATCATCAATATCATAACTCCAGAGGAGTACATAAGGGATGTTTATCAGCCTGTTTCAGACCCTGAAAACGAAGAGGTATCTGTTTCGGTAAGCAATTGGACTCCGAAACTTTTCCAATAGGAAATTTTCTCCGTTTTGGAATTTATGGAAAATTGAAAAATAAAAAGCAGTCCGGAGAGCGCACGAGGCGGCCACAAGCTTGGTTGCCGCGGCCTACCCCCTGGCCGCGCCAAGAGGGCTTGTGGGAATCTCGCGTGCCTCCCGGACTCCGTTTTCTTGCGGAGCACTCCTTCTTGTCTAGAAAAAATCATTATATATACGCCCGAGGGTTTTGATCTCCGTATCGCGCAGTTTTCCTCTGTTTTCGTTTTGAGCTTGTTTCTGTCGCAGATCTAGACCATCATGACTTCCCCAAAAGCTCCTAAGGACAAGATCTTCGAGAAGGTCATCAATCCCTACCTCACGGAAGTGCTGAAACACCCTCAATCCATTAAGATGAGTGAGGGGATGTTGCACATCCGTGATGTTGAGGGGCCTAAGAAGACCGGAAGCGTGGAGACGAGGCTCGAAGCAATGGAGCAACAAGTCTTCAAGTGCCAAGGGATGGTGGAGCGTGGACTCAACGCCAACCACATGATGATCACGGAGTTCACCAACAATCACAAGATGGATGCCATTGACATTGGGAAGCACCTCTCGAGGCTCTATGATAGGGTTGATCAACTCCAGGGCCAGATCTATGACCTGCAGAACCAAAACTGTGAGTATGAGTATAGATTTAAATCAATACGGTTGGCTGCAGATTTGAGGATTCCGGCGACTCGTTCATCCTGCCATGATGGAGCACCTATGCGTCGGAAGACGGAGGATCAGACTACTTCAACAACAGCACCACCATCACCACCAAAGGAAGACAACTAAGCATTGGTATGGGCAATCCCCTTGGCTTTTGCCAAGCTTGGGGGAGTTGCCCTGGTATCGTATCACCTTTTTATCTTTTGTTTTTACCTTCGTTTTAGTTCTTTCCTTTTCAGTTTTTTTCTTCTCTTAGTGGAATAAGTCTTTAGTGTTTTAGTTTGAGTATGTTGCCTTGTGTCTCCCCTGATGTATTCGAGCTTGCGAGCTATATAATAAAGAGTATCTTAGTCAAGGGCTTTGTTTTGTGCCATGATCAAAAGTATGAAAAGAACGATAGCATGAAAGATCATGAGATGATGCTATGGAAAGTGATAGCTTCACATATAACAAGTATGATGATTGAAACTTGTTGAGAGTAGACCAACATAGACCTCAGTCATTGTTGCAATTAATAATGGGATATTTAAATTAGTGCCCCTGGTTCCTTAGTTGTGCTCACTTTTCCCCACGCTCCAAACTTTTGCTCACTTTTCCCCTCTTCCTTAGCTGAAACTCTCACAAATGCTCATAGCGGCCGTTTGTTGTCTTGACCATCCATTGACCATCAATTGACCGTTTGTTGTCTTGACCGTGACCGTCAATTGCTGACGAGTGGGGCCGAGTCTTCGGCTGACTGTTGCTTGCTGACGGGTGGGACCGCAAGGAGACACGTATTGGGCAGCTTGTCTGAATCTGAAACATATCTAGACAGGCCGCACTGCACCGCGCCGCCCCGCCTCCTCCGCCGGCGTCGTCCCGCGTCCACCGCAGTTGTTTCCTCCACCCTATGCCCCTATTCCGTTCGTCGGCGACGTCGCTTCTCCGCCAGATATAGCCCACCTCCCCATCTAGGATTACATGGCGATGTTGAGTGAGGACGCCCGGAATGCAGTCGCCCGTGGAGAGGATTGGGTCAAATCCGCGGCAGATAATTCATGGATTAAACCTGGGTAAGCATTTTTCCTCTCGCTTGACGTTCTAAGTCGTATTGTAGGCCGTATTTGACTTCTGTTTGCTTGAATCATTCGAATTTGTGCTCGATTTTACCCGGCTAACTCAAGCCTTTATTTCCTTCAACAGAATAGGATTGATTCTGCGCTGGCTTTCCGGCTGGCGATTAGAATGGAAACTAGTGTGCTGCGTGGTACTAAAGCGCATTTGATTTCATCATTTTTCTATCCCAAAGTGGTAGAAACCAGCATATCTTTCAAAGATTTGCAAGCTGAGCTCAGAAACACATATCCCTGGAGTGATGCCGATGCTGTTGAACTGAATTACTTTAGCAGTGACGAGCAAAGATTTCTCCCACTAACTTGCGACGATCATATGCCGTTGCTTTTTGCTGGGATTGCTGGCTGCCGATTCGGTAAACTCCAAATCGATGTGCTTCAGCCACGCGCAGAGCGGGTGAAGAGGAAGGGAGTTCAGACATCATCTGCATGTTCTAATAGCCAGCACCCCGGCACTCCTTGTAGGTCGACACCAAGTAAAGCAAGTGGTTCATGGAGCCACAACATGCCTGCTGCCAATTGTGGTTCCGATTCAGCTGCTGCTTCTCGTGTACCTTCTGCAGTTGGTGTAGAAGAGGATGCAGAACCTGACGAGGCAGTGCCTACAAATGATGATGAAGACGGGATGATATTTCCTGAACTGGTCGATGTAGCCAGTCAACGAGCAGTGGATGACGAATATATGGAGGAGCCCATCAGCCAAGCTAGGTTTGATGACACTGACGATGAAGAGAAGGTGGAGAACATGGACAGCTTAATCGAGGATGAATACGATGGTGATGACATGCCAACAATTGAGTGGAACAGGGAGAAACCTGAGCTTAGTGTAGGTACCATTTTCCAATCAATGGTGGACTGTCGGAATGCAGTGACAACATGGTTCATTATATCTGAAAACACCTATAAGATTAAAAGGAGTGAGCCAGCAAGGTTCACAGTTTTTTGTCCATATCCTAGGTGTAGGTGGAAGCTGCATGCATCTCGTATGAGAAAGAGCAAATATATTCAGGTAATCCAAGTTCAGTTAGTAATTTAGTTTCAGATTGTTGAGTAAGGTTTCTTAACTATTTTTTACCCTTTTATTTTGTTTCAGATAAAGAAAAACCCACACAAGCACACCTGTCCACCTGGAGGGGGAGGGGGGAAGGCCAAAACCAAGCTAGCAAAAACTAGGTGGGTGGCAGATGCTATATTGGATTGGCTAAGAGAAGAACCTGGACTTGGTCCAACAGCACTCCATGGGAAGCTTTTTGAGAAGTACAAGATAGAAATTCCTTACATGAGAATTTTCAATGCTAGGGAAAAGGCTCTTGACAGAATTAATGGTCAATGGAATGACAGTTTTCAGCTGCTTTACACTTTCAAAGCTGAAGTGGAGATGGCAAGTCCACGGAGTGTTGTAGAGATTGACAAGCATACAGTTCAATTCAAAATAAAAGGGAAGTCATTTCAGAAGGAGTGCTTCAGAAGGGCTTTTGTTTGTTTCAAGGCTTGCTGGCAGGGGTTTCTAGATGGTTGCATGCCCTATTTGGCTGTAGATGCTACACATTTGACTGGAAGATGGAGAGGACAGCTAGTAGCAGCTTCTGCAGTTGATGGACACAACTGGCTATTCCCAGTTGCATTTGGTGTGGTGGAGGCAGAGTCTGAGGAAAGTTGGGTCTGGTTTCTGCAGCAGTTGTGCAACATTATAGGCACACCCCCAGGTTTGGCTATACACACAGATGCTTGCAAGGGTTTAGAGAGTGCAGTGGAAATTGTATTCCCTGGAGTGGAGCATAGGGAATGTATGCGACACCTAGCGCATAATTTCAAAAAGAAGTTCAAATGTAAAGTTTATGATGAGAACTTATGGCCAGCATCATACACATGCAGCAAAAGGAAGCATGAACACCATTTGAGAGTGTTGTATGCTCAAAATCCTCTTGTGAAGGAGTACATGGATGCACATCATGGTAAGGTGTGGTCAAGAAGCAAATTCAACGAAATCTGCAAAGTAGATTATGTGACCAGTAACCTTGCAGAGTGCTTCAATTCAAAGTTCAAGTCAGTGAAAGGGCTCTTGTTGTGGCAAGCATTTGACAAGATGAGGCAAATTATCATGATAAAGATGGCTCTTCACAAAAGAATTGCAGAAACACAATATGTTGGTCATCAAATGCTCCCATCACTGATTAAGGCATTGCACTTGAAGGCAAGAGGCCTGAAGATGAAATGTATTCGATCTGGTACATATGAGGCAGAGGTTACCTATACTGACACTAAAAATAGGGTATGGAGGTATCCTGTGAACCTAAGTACTAGAGAATGTACTTGTAGGCAATGGCAGATCCGTGGGAAGCCATGCATACATGCCCTACATCTGATGACCGTTATCGGGGGTGCAGATGGTGAAGTTGATCAATATTGCTCTGAGTGTTTCTCTGTTGCCAAATTTATGGCCGCTTATGCTGACAATGTGCCTGCACTACTGGGGAAAGATCAATGGAACATAGTAGATCCAGGGTTCAAACTCCACGCTCCTGTCATTACTAGACCACTAGGAAGATCAAGGAACCAGAGGATTAGAGCAGGTGAGGAGGGTCGTCTACCAAAGAAACGTGCTTGCAAAAAGTGTGGAGTTCTAGGGCATATTGCTAGGCTTTGTACCAATGCAGTGGATGCATCATTTGGAGAGGAGGAAAGATGGACATCAGCCAATGCTAAGGAGAATGCAACAGCAATGAAGATTGAAGATGAAGTGGAGAATGCAGCAGCAATGGAGATTGAAGATGCAGTGGAGAATGCAGCAGCAAATGAAGCAGAAGATTTTGAAACCATGGCCTTTGATGGTTTTGAAGCTATAAGAGAGGAAGAGGAGGGGTAATTGTTCCAATTGTGCCTTTAAAGATTACTGGACCCATAGATGACCATCAAATGGTCGTCAAGTGCTCGGCGAGTGGAACTACTCCATCAGCACCTCCACGGGGAAAACACCAAGTAAAGCCCAAGATCAAAAGGAACAAGAGTCTGAAAGAAAAGAGCATCTCAACTAGGGAAACCAGGAGCAAGACTGTGAAGCCAGCTGCAAACACAAGGAGCAAGTCAAAAATTTGAATTAAGTTGTTGGAAAATGTTTGTGTTGTCAATTTGAGGGTAAAACTTGGTAGATTTGTATTAAGATGTTGGCATCTTAAAACTTGGTAGCTTTGAGCTACTGTAATAATGTTGGCATCAGTTGTAATAATGTTGGCATCAGTTGTAATAATGTTGCTTCTACTTTGGTTCCTTATTTGAGTCAAAATTCAAATTTCCATCAAAATTTGAATTTAAATCAATATTTGAATTTGGGCCAAAATTTGGATTCGAGCCAAAGTTGAAGTTGAACATTGGAGGTTCATTGCTCTGTGCGGTGTATTTGATCGAGCATTTCAAGTCCAATATTCTTAGGTGAACAGTCCGAATGAGAAATGTGCTAGAAACGAGCTCGAAAGCTAGGGTAAACAACCCTATTTGAAATCAAGTTTTTTTTTACCTTCCCTAAATGAGACATATATATTTTTATTAACACTTGTTCCATATATATAGGGTAAAAACGAAGTCTCACTATTTATTGATTAACATTCATATTACTACATTTTTTTGAAAAAATATGCTTTTAATTCAAAACCGTCAAATAACACGTTTTAGATATGAAAATGAAAAAGTAAGTTCAAATCCTTCTTATTCACTCCAAAATGAAGCTATGGAGATTTTTCTGATTTTTTTTGAAATTTTTTTTCAAACCCTAAACCCTCTCTCCCTAAACCCTAAACTCTGAAAATGTTCATAGGTGATAGCTCATTTTTGTGAAGGCTTTTTTCATGAAAATGACCTACACCAAGTTTATATTTTTTTCTCATAACCTTGTCACATATGACGGCTATGTGCGCAAGAATTACAACATTTTTATTTTTTTTTGAATTTTTTAAAAACATTTGAACTTGATTTCGACAGGTCACTTCAAAAATGACTTTTCAAAAAAATGCCCCTATACCGAGTTTATATTTTTTTATGGTAACTAGGTCTCATAAACAGACGAACTACGTTTGTTTTCTATTTTTGCGATTTTTTCTAATTTAGTTATGGCCATTTGAAATCTGGTCAAACCCTAATAACCCCGTTGACTCGCTCATAACCCCGCAGAAATGCTCCAAACCCTAGCGTCGAACGTCCGCCGTCGGATCATACCCTAGCGCCAAACACCACCCGTCAGATGTGGGCAGGCATGCGCGATCCGCGTGATGCATCCTGATTGGCTACTGCACTGACCTTCTCGGCTTTTTACGATCTGCCCCTCCCAATTGTATTTTTCGCACATGACCACCACATGTCAGTGTTAAGAGTTGGTTCAAATATTCAAACTGCAAAATACAATGTGGCAAATCGTCAATATAGCTTCCCCTTCTCCTCTTCTCCATGTGACAGACAAAGGCATCGAGCAGATCGAGCAATTCCTGTGTTTCTTTCCCCATCTTCTCGTTCTTCTTCCTCTCGACCAATTCCTCTGTTTTTTCCTCTCGGGCGATATGTCGACCTCCTCGTCAGCCCCCCGTTCCACGTGGCCGGTGTATGGTCCAGTGTCGATGACTCGATGCACTGACTGCCCACGGATTGCGCCACTGAAGCGGTTGACTTCGAAGGAGGAGGAGAATGGGAACTTTGGGCGCGAGTTCGTCAAATGCGAGAGCAAGCCGGAGGGGCAGGATAGATCTGAGTTTTCCTCGCATCCTTTATCTCTGTCAGATTTGGATTTAGGTTACATGATTTCGTTTTCAGATCGTGAAGAAATGCCACGATTTGGAGTGGATGGATGATTACATCCAGAGGCTTCAAGGGTTGGGCTTGCTGGATTAGAGGGGGATGCAATCCACGAGTTCGATCTTCCCCATGAAAGTGCCGCTCCGGCAGCAGCAGCGCGTCCGGAATACCCGACGGTGGTAGATGTCGAACTGAAGACGGAATTGAAGAAGATGAACAAGAACTTCAAGCAGCTGATTGAGTTGAAGAAGCAATCCAATCTGATAGCTTTAGGAATACTTGATCTAGGAATTTTTTACTTGATGGCCATCTCTCGTTAGAGATGTTTGTCTACTGTTGTTGCCACTGTTTAGCAATCCTCGTCTGTTTATCTCAAATGCAACTATGTTTAGTGCAACTATCGATCTCTGAATGTATGCAGTTTACTGTTAAGTTTCGACACTTTCAGTTTCGACAGAAGAAAACTACCAGTTCAGTGATAGGATTATTTTGTTAGCTAATAACCTCGAGTGTTGGGTCATACCCTAGCTCGTCAGATGACAGTAAGCAGTACTTGAGCAGCACGAGGGATATACATCAAGTTCATCTCTTCTCTCTCGCACTTGCCAAACTTTTGTCCTCGAGTTCGTCACTTCTGCTAGAAAAAAAACCTAGTCTGCGGGCCCAAAGAGAATTAAGCTGCAATAGGCCCACAAAGGATAAATGAGGCCGAGAAACAAGTGATGTTTCTTTTTTTGTTTAGGAACGATTGCTTTGTTCTTTTTTGTTTTTGATTGCTTTTTTCATTAATTTGATTGCCCAATCTCTTCTATCTCATTGAGGAATTTTTTTGGCTTTCCTTTATGGGTCCCTTCATTTATCCTTTTGACTAAAGCCAAGCATCTCAAAGTGTAGTTTTCTACATAGTGTAATTTATACTTCATGATTGGAAAAAGAGGTCCAACCGTACTTCAAACATAGTGTAGTTTTCTACATATTAAAGTAGGGATTAAAGTATATAAAACTACACTTTTGACTAAATCCAAACATCTCAAAGTATTTGATACTTCAATATTTCTGAAAACCAAAGTATTCTTGGGATATACCTAAAAAATACAGAGCTCAACAAACCATGCAAAGCCGTGTACAAATGTACAATATGTTCTTATTTTTAGAAGGCATCTATAAACACATCATTTTTAGTTAGTTTGGTTAATTTTTCCCACGCCAATTAGCCGTGTCTAAACTTGGGACAAACAAAATACAAACATAACAAAGCATTAATATAACACACATAACTTAATATAACTTAGATAGGGTTGCTAGGGCAACATATATAAGTTCTTGGGACATAGACACCTACATAGATAATAATAATTAGTAGCTAGGTCGGGCAACACACACACCAAACTAATACTACATACTACTAGATAGGGTAGCTAGGGCAACACCGCCATGTCTTCACCGTCGTCTTCACCTTAACCGTCGGCTTCACCGTCTTCTTCGCCGCCGGCTTCAGTACTCCTCCTCCTCAAGGTCGTTGTCGCCGAGGTGGTACGGGAGGCTGTGCATGTGGTCACGAGCGGGGAAGATGCTCTCAAAGTCGGTGAAGATGTTATAGGTGGTGAATGCGATGAACTCGCACCCACACCAATACACCTTGCCGAGCAGGTGGTAGGCATCGAACCTGTTGGTGAAGTGGACGACGAGCCCTACCGATGGAGCGTTGGCGTGGGGACGCTGCTCCACGAGGTTGAACATGGGCGGCGAGCCCGCCGGGAGGTGGTGGAAGCCCGCATGGAGGAACCCCCGTGCAAGCTCAGTGCTACCCCTCCAGCGTGAGAACGCCCACACGCGGAGCGATTCCTCGACGACGACATTGGAGGGGTACCGCCGTTCTGGCACAGTGGGAGGCCCTTGGAACGTTGGGCCGTAGAACAGCATCTTGAACGTTGCGCTGAGTGGAACCGCTCTGGCTTTTGGGGGAAGAAGAGAAGTGGGAGGCGCAGATGGATCTGTAGAAGAAGAGGCAATGAAGGGCAGTTTAAATAGCCGGGGGAGACGAAGTGGGTACACGCGCAAACGGCATAGATCGTGACTCAGTGCTGCTGTGTGAACCGATGCGATCATCAATGTGTGAACGTGAAGCGAAGCGAGCGTGCTCTGCGTTGGCAGCTCTGCGTGCTCTGCGTTGGCGGCTGCCTCCCCCTGCTGCGTTGGCGGCTGCCTGCCTCCCCCTTCTGCGTGCTCTGCGTTGGCGGCTACCCCTTCTGCATGCCCCTTCTGCCACCGGCACAACTGAATCAAGCGGCAGCCGTGCGGCGTGAACTGATGCCTCTACATATGGACGCGAGTGTGCGAGCGTGCGTGCAGCCTGCCCCTTCTACCACCGGCACGTATGCCTGCGATGCGTGAAACGACGTTGCGGAGCGACTGAATCCACTGGCAACCGTGCGGCAGTTGCGTGTCGGCGTTGTGTGTCGTTACGTGTCGGCGTGCATGCATGCGTTTAGGTCTAGGTCACTGGATGCGTGCGTGGCGGTGTTCTCATGCATAGCAGGCTACATCGATGCCAAAGACGGGCATGCATAGCAGGCCGCATCCATCGATAGTATGCTTTTTTAATTTATTACCAACAAACTAACGGGCCCGTCCTATGAACACAAACACGGCCCAACCAGCGAAGCCACAGCCACAGTCAACGGAGTTCAACATGATCCCACAAGTCAGTTAACCGCCAAGACGGCAAACGCCTGTTATCAACATTTGTGAGAGTTTCAGCTAAGGGAGAGGGGAAAAGTGAGCAAAAGTTTGAAGCGTGGGGAAAACTGAGCACAACTAAGGAATTGGGGGCACACATGGAATAAGCCCATTAATAGTAAGTAATAAGGAAAGAGAGGTTCACATATAAATATATCATCTTAGGCACTTTCTATAATTGTGAGCACTCACCAAACTATTACATGCTTAAAAGTAGATGTTGGACAAGGAAGACAACATAATTAATTGTGTTTGCTTGGTTCCAAATAGTGTTATATGATTAGAGATCCCTTAGCATGTGATGATTGCTTCCACCTCATATTAGCCAAAACTCCCGCACCAAGTAGAGATACTACTTGTGCATCCATAAACCTTCAACCCAGTTTTTCCATGAGTGTCCATCATACCTACCTATGGATTGAATAAGATCCCTCAAGTAAGTTGGCATCGGTGCAAGCAATGAAAATTTCTCTCTAATATGTATGATCTATTAGTGTGTGGAAAATAAGCTTTGTACGAACCTGTGATGAGGAAGACATAAAAGCGACAGACTGCATAATAAAGTTCTTTATCACACGAGGCAATATAAAGTGGCGTTCCTCCGCACTAAGAGGACACGCATCCAAACCTCAAAAGCGCATGACAACCTCTGCTTCCCTCTGCGAAGGGCCTATCTTGTACCTTTACTTTTTGCCCTTGTAAGAGTCATGGTGATCTTCACCAATTCCTTATTTAGCCTTTTCTTGGTGAACGTCATATGCTTGGCAAAGATCTATATTCATATATCAACTTGGAGCTGAGTACTTATGCTTTATTATTGTTGACTTTACCCTTGAGGTAAATGGTTGGGAGGCAAACTATAAGCCCCTATCTTTCTTTGTGTCCAACTGAAACTTCGATACCATGAGTACCACGTGAGTTGTAACAATTGTGGAAAACAAAAGAGATGATTGAGTATGTGGATTTGCTTTGCAAGCTCTTATTTGACTCTCTCTGATAATATGGTAAATTGCAATTGATTCAATGACTTTGGATGGTTGATGGCCACTTCTCGGTAAGGTTCTTGTTTCATACTTTGCTTTGTGAAGGAATTGTTACTTTCCCATAAGAATCTCTATGATGCATTGTTGTGCTATGTGTGATCATGATGCCCTCATGTCCGTATTTTGTTTCATCGACACCTTCATCCCTAAACATGTGGACATGTTTTGGGTCTTGGTTTTCGCTTGAGGACAAGCGAGGTCTAAGCTTGGGGGAGTTGATACGTCCATTTTGCATCATGCTTTCATGTTGATATTTATCGCTTTATGGACTGTTATTTTACTTTGTGGAACCTTACTTATGCCTTTTCTCTCTTATTTGGCAAGGTTTATTTGAAGAGGGAGAAAACCGGCAGCTGGAATTCTGGACTAGAAAAGAGCAAGTCTGAGTCCTCTATTCTGCGCAACTCCAAATGCCCTGAAAATCAACATGGATTTTTTTTGGATTTTATAAAAATACTGGGCGAAAGAAGTGTCAGAGGGGAGCAACCAGGGGCCCATAAGCGTGGTTGCCGCGGCAACAGGGCTTGTGGGCACCCTGGTGGCCCACTGGCCCCCCTCTTATGCTATATGAAGGGTTTTGTCCGGAAAAAAATCAGGATGGAGCTTTTTCGTGGACTCTCCGCCGCCACGAGGCGGAACTTGAGCAGATCCAATCTAGAGCTCCGGCAGGACGATCCTGCCGGGGGAACTTCCCTCCTGGAGGGGGAAATCGTCGCCATCGTCATCACCAACACTCCTCTCGTTAGAGGGGAGGCATCTCCATCAACATCTTCTACAGCACCATCTCCTCTCCAAACCCTGGTTCATCTCTTGTAACCAATCTCCGTCTCGCGACTCCGATTGGTACTTGTAAGGTTGCTAGTAGTGTTGATTACTCTTTGTAGTTGATGCTAGTTGGATTACTTGGTGGAAGAGTTTATGTTCAGATCCTTGATGCTATTCATTACACCTCTAATCATGATTATGATTATGCTTTGTGACTAGTTACTTTTGTTCCTCAGGACATGGGATAAGTCATGCTAATAATAGTCATGTGAATTTGATATTCGTTCGGTATTTTGATATGTTGTATGTTGTTTTTCCCCTAGTGGTGTTATGTGAACGTCGACTACATAACACTTCACCATATTTGGGCCTAGAGGAAGGCATTGGGGAGTAGTAAGTAGATGATGGGTTGTTGGGTGACAGAAGCTTAAACCCCAGTCTATGCGTTGCTTCGTAAGGGGCTGATTTGGATCCACTAGTTTAATGCTATGGTTAGATGTTGTCTTAATTCTTCTTTCGTAGTTGCGGATGCTTGCGAGAGGGGTTAATCATAAGTGGGATGCTTGTCCAAGTAAGGGTAGTACCCAAGCGCCGGTCCACCCACATATGAAACTATCAAGGTAACGAACGCGAATCATATGAACATGATGAAACTAGCATGACAGAAATTCCCGTGTGTCCTCGGGAGCGTTTTTCCTCTTATAAGACTTTGTTCAGGCTTGTCCCTTGCTACAAAAGGGATTGGGCCACTTGCTGCACCGTTGCTACTACTTGTTACTTGTTACTTTTCGCTTGCTACGTTTCACCTCACTACACCATCACTTGTTACCGCTACTTTCAGTGCTTCCAGTTATTACCTTGCTGAAAACCGTTTATCAGAGTCTTCTCCTCCTCGTTGGGTTCGACACTCTTACTTATCGAAAGGACTACGATTGATCCCCTATACTTGTGGGTCATCAGTTTGTAACATCCCAAATTTTCAATTTGGAATGTTATGCATTAGATCATCCTTGCATATCATATTTTATTGCATTCTTGGTTGAACCTAGAAATTCTACGCAACTCAAGGACCCACGGAGAGAGTTGGGGATTTCGTTATTTTCATATTTGAGTTTTCCCAAATTTTGAAAAGAAGATCATTTGGTTTCAATTAATTTCTCTTCAAATATTTCTAAATATAAAATAAAAGAGAGGGGATAAAATGACTTTCCCAAAATACAGAAATATTGGAGGAAAAATATTAAAATCAAATAAGTATTTTATTTGGAGTTTTATTGCTATTTTATTTGAATTAGGAAAAAATGTGTTTTTCAAAATTGCATTAGATGCCCAAATAAATGTCCACCTTGTCCGTCATATTTTTAGAGAACGGGGAAAATTTCTTTCAAGATTTTTGGAGTTCGTTTGATATTTCTATTTATTTATCTACTGCGTGTCGGAATTATTTAAAAAAAATCAGAATTTTTTAAACGGGCCGTAACCGGCCGGGACTCTATCTCGTCGGCCTTTATAAGACAAGTCGGGGAGCCCCAAACCCTAGCCGCCGCTTCCAGCCGCCCCTAGCCCCGCGCCGCGCCACCGCCACCTACGCCGCCCCGCGCCGCTCGCCGCCGACCACCGCACGAGGTAGCCTGGTTTTTAAAAAAAACGACGGTAAATTTTTTTAGAAAAAAACCCTAGATCTATTTTTTAGATCGATTAATTTATTTTAATCCCGGTCTATTTAATTAGCGGGCGTTCGTCCGTACGTTCGTTTTAACGAACTATGTTCATCCGTTCGCCGCACACAGCGAACGTTCGTTCGTTAACCTGTTCGTCAGATTTTCTTTTTCCAGGGATTTTCCGCGATTATTTTCGATCGCGATTTCTGCCCTGATCTTCGTTTTAGTTTATCTTTTCGCTCTTTTATCGGAATCTGGTGATTCAAACGCCAGAGCTTCGTCTCGAAACCCTCTTTCTGTTTAACCAACCTGCACAAGATTTTAGTAGAGTAAAATTTGACTCTAGTCCACATTAGTAAACGAATCTCGTTTCTTTCGCAGTTTGAGTTTCGTTGCTTCGTTTGTTTTGATTCTTTTTGCAAACCGGAGTTCTTCGGTTGAACTTTCTGGTTAGATCTTTTATTTGAGTTTTACTCGTGTATCTAGTTTGAGTGCTTATGTATGTTATTGTTTGTTTGCGATAGAGTACCCGGAGTGCGAAGCGTGCTGCTACGAGTCTCTATGTTTTGCGGATCATCAGCAAGGCAAGTAACACTTTGATCATACCTCTTACTACCCAGTTTTATTGCATTAGATCAACCTTCAAACACTACATGGTTAGGATCTGATTAACATGTGGGTTTTGGGAAGTAGATGATGAGGTAGAACCTATTGTCCTGTTTATTATCAAACTTTTGGGAGTTACTTCTACGTTATGCTTATATTGCTATGTTATGCTCGTAGACGTGGATTGGGTGAGTGTATCCATGACAGATGTGAGTATTGTTAATTAATGGTTCACTTAAGGTGGCTACTTAAATACACATCTGGGTGGATTGCTTGAGGCACCCTGGGGTACCCAGTGGATGTAAGGGCACCTAGAGAAATTCAGTGTTGTCCTAGGATATCCCGGAGTAACCGTTTGATCATCCTAAGGTCCGCCACCCAGGCTCAAAGGGATCATAAGATTATTCATTCTAGAAACTTTCGTGTGCAGCCACAAGCCAATATGGGCTCTGGCATGGTTGAGTAAGTTGCGTGAAGCTCTTGAAGCGATAGACTAGCAGATGTACTGGGTTGTAGGTGGTACGGTCTACCCAGAGTAGAGAGTTAATGCTTCAGAAAGACTGTGTCTCGAATCTCCGACCATGGATGTATTCGAGTCTTCTGGGAAAAGTGCGCAAACCTCTGCGGAGTGTACAAACTAATCATGGTTAGCCGTGTCCCCGGTTATGGACATCTTGAGTATCTGGTTCTTGGATTATCATGTTGATCTCATCACTCTAAATTAATTTGTTGGGTTTAATGATGATGCTTAATTGGGATTGAGTTGGAGGAACCTTCTCAATGTTTAACAACAACCATGATAGTTAAATAAAACTTATTACTTTGTTGTAGGGAAAAGATTGGCTTTATGCAAAACTCTTAACCATAGAGCTTTCCACCAGCCATATATGCATGTAGTGATAATATTTATTCTGTTCATTACTCTATGTGTTACATTGCCAGCATATTCCATGTGTTGACCCGTTTTGGGCTGCAACATTTCATGTTGCAGACTTTTCAGACGTCGAGTAAGGTGCCATAGGTCGTTGTCTTTCACTCAGCTATGCCGTTGGAGTTGATGGACTCACTTTATCTTCCAAGCCTTCCGTTGTTATCGTTTTTAGATGGCCTTAGGCCATATTATTGTAATAAGTTCTCTTTTGAGACATTCGATGTAATAAGTGTGTAATTGAAACTGTGTTATAAATCCTCAAGTATTGTGTGTGTCAGCACTACCGATCCAGGGATGACACAGATGCATAGAGACTGGACTATTTGAGGTCTGGTCGCCACACTACAATATGCGGATGATACAATACTGTTTTTGGAGCATGACATCGCAAAAGCGAGAAATATGAAACTTATACTTTGTCTATTTGAACAATTGTTTGGCTTAAAAATAAATTTCCATAAGAGTGAGCTGTTTTGCTTTGGGAAAGCCCACAGGAACAAAACACATATAAGCAATTGTTCGGATGTGAAATGGGGACAATAACATTTAGTTATCTAGGCATACCTATTCATCATCGGAAGCTTTCCAATAGCGAGTAGAAATGTATAGAAGATCGATTTGAGAAAAAGCTAAGCTGCTGGAAGGGCAAACTGCTCTCATATGAAGGTAGACTAATTTTGATCAACTCGGTTCTGACTATTATGCCCATGTTCCTCCTGTCCTTCTTCGAGGTACCTGTAGGGGTACGAAGAAGATTGGACTTTTATCGATCTAGATTCTTCTGGCAGACTGATGGGGACAAGAAGAAATACAGGTTAGCCAGATGGGACATTATCTGTAGGCCCAAAAAACAAGGTGGTCTGGGAATTGAGAATCTAGAGGTGAAGAATAGATGTTTGTTAAGTAAGTGGTTGTTCAGACTATCAGTTGAGACAGAAGGAATGTGGGCTCAAATTTTGCGTAATAAGTACCTACATTCCAAGACCCTAGCACATGTAAATGTAAGACCCAACAATTCACCATTCTAGAAGGGATTGACGAAAGTAAGATCTGCCTTCTTTCACAAAACAAAATTCATTATTGGAAATGGGGAGGGTACTAGATTCTGGGAGGATTCGTGGTTGAGAGAGACACCTCTAGCCATGCAATATCTAGTTCTATATAATATTGTGCAACGCAAGGATGCGTATGTAGCCACAACCTTACAGTCTAATCCTCTAAATATACAATTCCGAAGGGCGTTGATAGGACACCGATGGGCTGATTGGTTACACCTTGTTAGAAGACTCATGGATATACAGCTCTCCGACGAACCTGATAGGGTGCGTTGGAAGCTCACGAATAGTCGAATCTTCACAGTTAAATCGATGTATTTCGATCTTATTGATACCTTTATTATCCCAAAAACCAGAAATATCTGGAAAGTAAAGGTTCCCTTAAGGATCAAGGTCTTCATGTGGTTTGTGCACAAGAAGGTGATTCTAACTAAGGACAACTTGGCTAAACGAAATTGGGGGGTAGTACTAGGTGTAGTTTCTGTGATAACGAGAAAAATATTTCACACCTCTTTCTCCAATGCCCACTTGCGAGAGTTCTTTGGCAGACGGTTCACATAGCCTTTAATATTATACCTCCGGACAGTATTGACACGTTATTTGGAACGTGGCTAGATGGAGTTGATTCAATTATTGCTAGACACATTCACATTGGAGTTTGTGCACTTTTGTGGGCTATTTGGAACTGTAGGAACGATGTGGTTTTTGACAAACATACAAATATACATTTTTTGCAGGTACTACACAGAGCGGCGACATCGATCCGTACCTCGTGATTACTCACTCCTGCGGAAACCAGGGAGCCTTTGGTTACTGGGTCTACCCGATGGGAGACGGTAGCGCGGGATATCTTCAACCGGTTTGAATGACAGTGCACTAATAGGGTAGATGAGTAGACATCTAGGCCTATTTTGCCGGTTGTGTCACTTTTGTTTTTATTTTCCATCTTACGTTCATTTGTTCGAGACTATGTTAAACCGCACTTTGTTTGCTTGTTTAATAAAAGAGACGTATGCATCATGCTGATGCAGAGGCCGGAGCTAATCCTCCTTTTCTAAAAAAATGTCAGTTTAGTCAACATCCTTCTTCCTGGTCCTGCCACTTGTCCTGTTATTGAGAGAAAAAATCCTGACAACCTGTTGTCCAGTCTCACAGCGAGCGTTTTCCTGAGCACGAGACTGAGCTTACTCGGAAAAACTGCAAAATTTCAAATGACCGGAGAAAAACACTCCGGAACTTCAGGAAGGAAATAAAAATGCACCCAGATTAGATAATCAAATGGGGATGTTTTACCTAGTGCTTATTGTGCAAGGCAACCATCCGAAGCTACGGGCGACCTAGTCTATAGAAAAGGTGCAGAAAATATTGGCAAGACAACATAGTCTACATATGTACTCACTTGGAGTAATGGGAAAATGATGCAAATTAAAGGGATCAACCGACAAAGATTGCACATTAAAGCACATTAAATAATGTGGTGTTGAACATGCCAAAGTTGATCTATGCATTCTTCGATGTAAAAAAATTGATCATACTTTCTCTCACATTTAGTCTCTCTCTAAGACGCACAGAAGAATGAAACTAAAATCCCCAGTTGACTTGATAAATCCAAGCATAGCATGAATTGTTAATGAAAGTCACTATTTTTCATTCAGGTCTTCAGTAAATGCAAATCCAAACAAAGAGAGTGAGTATCTTCCTTTTCAAAACAAGTTAGGCTAAACCAATTTGGATTATAATTTCTGAGTGGAGCAGGGCACATTTGGTTAAGAATACACACTATTGTGATGAGATGTTTTGTGATCAAAAGTTACACACGGTATTACCCTAAAAACAAAACACATTATTGTATCTGGAAACTTTTGGCCCTATAAAAAGAGCACAAAGCAACAGAAAGCAATAACATCAAAAACTTTAAATTTCATTTTGAACAAAAGTATATTTAAGGATACATGTAATACTCATACTCCTCTACATACCTCCAACATGGATCGTTAATGAAAGTCACTATTTTTATTTAAATATGCAGTACATGTCTATTGAAATAAAGAAAGTGTCCTTTTCACAAGGTCGGCTAAAAAATTCAGATTATAATTTCTAAATGAAGCAAGATCCATTTGGGCTGAAGGCTGCTCTGACACTGCGAAATGGAAAGATCAACATTGAATCTGATTGCGCGGCGGTCATTTCAAACATTCTATCTCTCGCAACCCCTTTAGTTTCTTGGAGAGAGCATTATATAGTGACTAGGGAGCTGCTGCAGACTAGAGCAGACATTGTTTTTCGAAAGATAGGGAGAGAGGGCAACAAGTCTGCTCATGAACTAGCTAAGCTTTCTCAGATGAGTGGTACAGGGGCAATCTATTTGGGCCAACTACCTCGGCATCTGGAATTGTTGCTGCTATCTGACTGTAATGATGATGATGTTTTATAAATATAATTGCGATATTTCCCCTAAAAAAGATCACAAATGAGGCTAGTATAGCTCTGGATACGAGTAAAAAAACAAGGAGGCTAGCAGTTTAGACATTGTTAGAGTTAAACACGGACATGCACTGTTGTCCAGGTCCTACTGTAACTTGTAACCGAGTAGGGTAGCTTATACTAAGTTCTCGCTGTTATATATAGCTATGTAAGACCCCTTGTAAACACCAACTAGAAAAACAAGATCAGATTAAGCAAAGCAATATAAAGAAACAACAGGCTCGATACGAGCCTGCAGCCACCGATTCCTATTAGTTCCCAAGTTTCGTCGACGCTGTCGAGTTACGATTTCAGGATACTCACGTACTCGTATACCATGAGAGTGCTACTGGAATCCATCCAGCTGCTTGTGTGCTTGCTATCTTGCAAGTACACGTAGCTCTTCGGTGATTATTTGATCTTCGGTTTAAAAGCCAATAATTGGTATCTAGAGCCTCGACGATCTACGATCTACGGTGACGGATAGCGACGCTGAGTCGGTCAAGTCCAGGAACGGCGGTGTCAAGACGAACAAGAACGGCGACAAGGTGAAGAAGGGTGGCAAGTCAGCAACCAATGGCACTGACATAATGACTCAGCTATGTTGGATGTAAATACTTGGGAGTGAAGATGCATTATTAAACTTACACGTAGAGATATTGAGCGAGTAGTTAATCTGGGATACCTTGTTCTGTATGCACAAAGACCTGAGCGGGATCTATCAGTTAGCCTGCACAAAGTGGAGCTTGACATCAAAACCATGTGTGCAATGGTACCCTAAATAACCATTTGATTTGTAATTTCCTAGGGCTAAAGCATTATGACATATGGGATCTACGAGACTTTATGTTGTACTAGGACACGTGTCCGTGCGTTGCAACGGGATAAAAAAAATTACATCAAAAAAATTACACATCCCCTACCTAATAATATACTAAATCACATGAAGCATATAGTTAGTTTGCTTCTAGACATGAAGGATGCTAAGAAAAAGAAACAATGTAGTGATAAGAAAATCATAATATGGCCATTTAATCATATAATAAATCTTTTTTCTTCTGAATATATTCTTTATGTTGTTTCTCTGCTGCAACTGCTATAGTTAAACAAATTCAAAGGTTGTAGATAGTAGAGGACAATCACTATACTTAAATTAGTAGGTTATAAATATACCTAAATCGCAGTAATTAGTTATGTCCAATAACAATAAAAAATTGGGGCCAAACACACGTAGTATTTAGCATAATATTTGTATCAATTAAAGTGAGGTAATTGCCCTTTAACTAAAACAATAATAGAAGACAATAATCAATACCTAAGTTAGTAGGTCACAAGATAAACAAAACTACCCCTTAATTAAAACCATAATAGGAGACAATAAACAATACCTAAGTTAGTAGGTCAGAGGATAAACAAAACTAAGTATGATAAAAAAATAATGCATTTAACAATTAGTTTTAAACCTTGCTTTCCATCCATGTTCACAAAATGTCGTATTGCTTCTGCTGCATATAGCACAAACTTTAGTCAGGTGTGGCCATTGAGACACAAAGTTTGGAACTAAACACGTATTATTTAGTAGATAAAATATTCAGAGTGGTGGTCGAAACAAAAATGTTCTTACAAAAAACCTACATAGTTTACTCAGTAGCGCTATTTTTGTCCATAAAATTGAAAATATGAGTGAGAGGAATCAAACTGAATACAAGAGTTTATCACATTTGCAGTAAAAAGCACTCCCTCCGTTTCTAAATATAAGTCTTTTTAGAGATTTCACTAAGAGACTACGTACGAAGCAAAATGAGTAAATCTATATTTTAAAGCATATCTATATGCATTGGAATGTAGTCTTCTAGTAAAACTTCTAAAAAAACTTATATTTAGAAACTAAGGTATTAATAGCAATGTCTAGCTCGAGTATTTAACTTTGTGCTACCTATTTGATCCTAAGTTCCTAACGCATGCACATATGGCCGCAACTTGAGAAATAAGCAAGCACCAATCAATCAATCATGCATTGGCCCTGTTTGGATACTCTAACCCGGTTAGAGCTAGAGTTAGATTCTAACTCTTAAACTAACCTAAACTAATTCTAACTCTAAAGGTGTCTGGATGAGAGGGTTAGATCAACAATAAATGCTCTTTCTCAATCATTTGGCTATAAGGGGACACTATTGTTTGCCGGATTTGATGTGGCCGGTCTTTGTGTGGCCTCCTCATGAACACACTTTCAGACATGAACACGAAAACACCTCGCAGCCCTCACCTGATGCGGCAGGATGAGGTGGCCGGTGGGGCGACGGGACCGGTCAGCTGGGACGACGGGGCGGGACGGCGCAGGGCGGGGCGGGGCGGCCGACGGCTGGGGACGGCGCGGGGCAGGGCGGGGCGGCCGGCGACGCGGGACGGTGGGGCAGCGCGGGACGGGATGGGACGGGGCGGCGCGGCGCGGGGCGGGACCGCGCGGCCGAATCCTAGGGACGGGGCGGGGCGGCCGGCGGGGCGGGGTGGCCGATGGTGGCGGCGCGGGACGGGGTGGGCGAGCGATGGGAGCAGGGTGGGTGGGAGCGAAGAGAGAAGGAGCAACGGGAGCAAGATCTGATGCGGCTCGCTACCTACTCTAACCCTGGACCCCACCTACTCTAACCCAAAAAGCACTTTTTGGACGGATTAGAGTTTTTGGATGCGTTAGATGCATCTAACCAATTCTAACCCATCTGTTTGGATCTTTAAGGGTTAGATGACTCAAATCTAACCCATTCTAACTCTAACCCTAGGATCCAAACAGGGCAATTGTGAGCTTCTAAACGAAAGCAAGCTGAAGATGCTCACAAGGATATTCAAAAAGAAAATGTAGACCACCAGTCTTTTTCACCAATCCAGTTAGCTGCTTCTACTATCACGGTTTGTTTGGTTCCTGCTTGAACATGCACCTCACGGGCCTCCACACTTCTACGAAGTTGTCGGGGTCACCTCCAGCAGCAGCATGGCACGCGCAAGCTGTGCTCGCTCCTTCTCGGTCACGCATGCATGGAACGGCAAGGCAGGGCAGAGCGCCTCCTTTCCTTCACCTCGAAATCTCTCTGAAGCAATAAACCTACAAATTATTTTTCGATGCAGAGCTTACTGACTAAATCGGTGGTGACATGCAAATGCGAGGCCATGGGGACTCTGTTGCATCATGTATGTCCCAAATTATAGAACTCCAGGTAAGGTATAGTGTGATCCTTTGAATCCCCGGCGACCCTCCTCAAAAGCTATTACTTTCCAGCCGGGAACCATCAAATCGATCAATATGTTGCATCTTGTTTGTATGTGCGTACCCGACGGACTCACCTAGACTGAAACATATCCAATAATAAACCTCATGAAATCAATCCAGTAGCCTGCGGAGATAGGAGGCGACATTGAAGTTGCGATGAATAGAACCGATGGCCGCTGAGGAGCCGAGTCACAGCTGTCGGTGTCAAAATCGGCAAATCTCGGATAGGGGGTCCCAAACTGTGGATCTTTGATTGATGGGTAACACGAGACAAGAGAGACGATGCTTACCAGGTTAGGGACCTCTTGATAGAGGTAAAAATCCTACGTCCTGCTCTTGTTTATATTGATGATGGAGTATCGAATACAGAGTTGATCTACCTTGAGATCTTATGAGTAATGATCTTAATCTACCCTAAGGATTAAAACCCTCTAGTTTATATAGATACGAGGGGTGCTCGGGTTACACAATGTCGGTTACACCAAGGAGTAACATGTCGATATTATCATCTTGCCTTGGAGCTTACACCAAGTCTTCAAAAGAGTTCATTTTGGATATGGTGTCGTCTTGTAATTCGGGCTTTAATGGTAATTATAGGGCGGCCCATCAGTCCGGCCCATGAAAATAGGTGAGTAGCCCGAGGATCCCTTAGTCACGGACTCCCTCAGTAGCCCCCGAACTAGCATCCAATGTCGTAGTCTTGATTCCCATCAACTCCTTGTGTCCAAGGTCTTTAGCTTGTGGGGTGAGTTCCTCCGCCCAGTTATACTCGGTCGGTAATAGTTCGGCCATCGATGACTCCCATGTTTCCGAAAACAATATATATGACTTAGTGATATCTCCAACGTATCGATAATATGTCATGTTTTTCTATATTTACAATACTTTTATATGGTTTTGATACACTTTATATGGTTTATTTAAAACTAACACGTACTGACGATGTTTTCAGTAGAATTATCATGGTGTTGTTTTTGTGTAGAAAATGAAAATTCTCGGAATCGTCCGAGGAAATAAGCAATATTGGAGCGAAGAACCATCAGAGAGGAGCCACCTATGGGCCACAAGCCAACATGGCGCCCCCTCCCCCTAGGTCATGTTGTGATGGGTTATGGGGCCCACGTGGCTCCATTTAGCGTGATTCCAACGCCAAAAAATCATATATATACAGAAACCCTAAAAAATAAACAGAAAATTTCCGCTCCGCCGTCACAACTCTGTGTATCGACGAAAACCCCATCTGAAGTCTTTCCAGTACCCTTTCGGAGAGGGGAAATCATCTCCGGTGGCCATCCTCATCATCCCGACGGAGGCCATGACGAGGAGGGAGTGATTCACCCTCGGGTCTCTCTCTCTCTCTCTCTCTCTCTCTCTCTCTCTCTCTCCCTCCCTCCCTCCCTCCCTCCCTCCCTCTCTCTCTCTCTTTCTCTCTCTTGAGATGGCACGATCTTGATGTATCACGAGCCTTGTTAACTAGTTGGATCATATGATGTTATTCCCTTGCTACCTTGTTGTGGTGAAGTGAATCTTTTCTTTTAAGATGTCGTTATGTTGGATTGAATATTTTGGTTTGAAAACACTTGAGGCATGTCTTGCATGTGGATACACGTAGTGACATTGGGCTATTCAAGTGATTCACTTAATATACGTTATGGCATCAACTTACGGATTCCGGTGACCTTGGAGATCTATGCATAGGGGTTGATTTTATGTTTTCATACTATGTTCTCCGATAGAAATCTTGGGGTGCTTCTTGAAGTTCTTTGTGTTGGATTGATTATGACAGATCTGAAATTGTTTGATGCATGTCGCATAATTTATCCACGGAAACTTGAGGTGACATTGGAGTATCTAGGTGACATCAGGGTTGATTGATATGTATCATGAGTGTTATTCTAGTATGAACTATAGGGTTGTTTGTAACAATTATAAGAATAGCTCAAAATATTGTCAGAAATAATAACTTTGAGGTGGTTCTACTACATACACTAATTTCGTCTTATTGTTCTCCACTAGATAGGAACTTTGAAGTGATTATTTGTTGCACGTTCAAGGATGATCTTATGATTCTATTAGAGATCAAAACCAGAGCAAAAGTGTTCTTCAACAAAGGCCCTCATAAAAAGAAAATCACAAAAGAAATCTACAACAACGTGTGTTGTCGAAAATTTCTATAATAAAGGTTTTAATGGTCAATGAGGCGGTCTATTTTTCTCAAATATCTACCGCTTTTTATTTTAAGAATCACCGGGGGTAGGGGGAGTTCCCCCACCTAAATATATTATTTAAAGAGTCACAGCGAGCCATAGAACAGAATTACAAGGGCACATTACGATGGAGAGAGGAATTTAGGACAGTAAAACTGCACCATTTCCCTGGCCTCCCACGCATCCTTACCCGCAAGCCGTTAGATTTCGTGTTCGATACATACATGGCCGTCCGATCTAAGTTTGGATCGCAAACTGGACCGACTGTCCTATTGGGCTGCTACTCCCGTAGCATTTTCGGAGGCCTGTGGTTAATTCGGGCCCGCTCATTCGCGGAATTACCAACCCGTTAAACAATTTCCCCATCCACCAACCCGTGACCAAGAGAGCAAGCGTCTGTCCACATCTTCCCCGACCTCTGCCCTCTCGATCTGGCGAACCCTAGCTGCCACGCCGCCCCGAGACCTTTACCACGGCCTCATACACCTCGTCACCTTCCGCTGGCTGCTCCCCTTCGTATCCCTCCTCCGATCCTCCTTTAACACATCCAGCGATGCCTCCTCCCCGTTGACACACGCCACCTGCACCTCGTCACCATCCGCCGGACTCCCCCACCGCATCCTCGCCCAGCTCCTCGTGTAGCGATTTCACAAACCTCGATGATGCCACCCCGCACCGGCGCACTTATAGCGGCCACGGTGACTGGCAATGAGGAGGAGGAAGCCCTCGACCATGGATTTGAGCGCTTCAATGGACTCCGTCGAGCTCCTCATCGTGTCTGCACTCCGATGTCCCTTGCTGCCACTATCTCTCCAGGGGAACAAGTACATGCTAAGTGGTTCATGATTTTTTTCTCCCCGCCTCTCCCCAACCTCTCTCCTAGAACACACTTTCAGTAGTGTTTCAGTGTTAATCTGCAGTCAATATATATCAAAGATCATTTTCTTCAGATAATTGTGCAGGTTTGTGAAGGAAAAGAAAAGAAAAGGAACAAGCCGTAGCAAAATTTTGGTGAAGAACATTTTTCTTTATCTTGTGAACATGTTGGTACTCAGATTTTGATTTTTGATGATTTGTAATTCACACATGCCTTTTATGTTCGATCCCTGTATTCGTTCACATAGTACTTGATGTTTCATGCTCTAGAGTCAAATCACCACTTGGAGAAGCAGAGGCGAATGTCAATGTGTGTCGATAGGCTTTGGACACAATCCACACGCACGGAGCTGCAAGGACATCCGATCCGGCAGGTGTGACCTCATGCTCGGATGACAACAACGACCATCATGGCACAACACCAACATACAAGTTTCCAGCCCTCTCACGCAATCTGGAACTTCAACAGTTCGATTTTGGCTCTGAATCATTCTTGGCTGTCTAATTCACGTTTTATTCCATCTCTATCTCATCATAGGATCATATATGTGCAAATCTGAACTATTTGACTAAATTCTATTTCTTTTTAGTGAATGATGTCTACAAAATTTGTGATGCGCTAACTGTTTCTCTATGACTTAGTATATCACAGTAGTGGTTGACTTAGAAGTAACTTAGTGTAGTTCTCCTGTTTATGATTACTTGCTGACTTTTCCATACAAGTTCGCCGTTCTTCATATTTTTAATTGAGAATATTTTTTTTCAGATGCCATGGCGCCCATCTCTAGGCGAGCTTCGTTGCCTTCTCCTCACGAGCGTCAACATGAGGAACAATCATCATTGTTGCCAGAATTTCTTTTCGACTTATTACCTGTTGGGTTACAGGTTGATTTGGTCTGCTGTATTATGAATCTAATTCAGCTCCATGCTAAAGTTAAGGCAGATGATTACCACCGCTAAAGTACTAATTGTGATGGTGTTTAATCTTGGCAGAGGCTTCCTTTTGGTGTATGCATCCATATACGAAAATGGCAAAGATAGCATAACATTATTAGATCTATGCCACAAAAATATATCCATTAGAAGGTATTTTTACTATGGTGAAGGTTATATTGGTGCTCGATTTCCACAAAGTTTTGAATTAAGAAACTATACTGATATGCAGTTGGTAAATTTTGCTAATAATTACTCTCATGTTTTTCAGATAAGGTACTCCAAAGGAAGCAAAATTTAAGAGCCACAAAGTTATTGAAATCAAATACTACAATGTTTTTGTTATTTTTTCCAACCAATGGGTAATGAAATTCAACCTTGAAATCCTTAAGTGCTTTTATCTTATGGTTCCTGGCTTAAACAGAGAAAGTCTGCAACAGAAAATGTATTTGGAAAATGTTGTTTCCGAAATGTTTGTCATATGAACTGTAGTAACTGACTTATGTTGCCTAACTTTTGGATTCAGTTTTTTCATTCTATCTTAGATTAATGATATCATGTAGCAGTTCTTTTTTGTGTGTGTGTTAGGAGCATACACACCTGTCCAGGTGGCATATATATTATCCAAGAAGCAATGGTAAAATATGATTAAATGAACATATGTTTTTAATATGAACACTTAACCTTATTACTAGATTTGCTTTAGAGTGCATATGTTATTGTCGTATCCACCGGATGTGTGTATGGATACTAGGTAAACTTGTTTTCAGTTATCCACTAACCCGAGAAACACCACTAAAACCCCCTCACCTCCTAGAATGAGACATCACAGAGTGACCATTCCGGCAAGTTCACAACTGTTGATGTCCATTCTAAGCTTTACGTAGATATCTTTCCTTGAAATAAATAAATTGTAATTACAAACAAGCCCATCATAAAGGAGGATCGAGACCTAGCAATTTCATTTCCATAGTTTGAAGAAATAGCTGAAAAAATTGGTTTGATTTAATATGTGTGTATACTATTTTAATTGTTCTTGCTATTTTTATGTAACATTACTTCTTGATGTCTTCATTTACGGAGCTTCGTTCAGCGTAGTCTATAGATGCAACTTTATTTATTGGTGTGTACATTTTCTGTGATGACATTTCAAGCATTTACTCAAAAAATTATAATTAATTTACGTGTTGGTGCTTATGTGTGTAAAATTGATCATATAGGTGTTAATTGATGGCTGCAAGCAACGAACAATGTCCTACCTGATACGATGAAGTGCTTACTAGATGCTCGTGCCGACTCAATACTCCTTATGGAGTGAGTTACTGAGTCTTATATTGTTTCCTCCTCCTGCATTTGTGATATACTCCCTCCGTCTCAGAATATAAAATGTTATTAAATCCAATATGTGAGTATATTGGATGTAATAGCATCTTATAATATGGGACGGAGGGAGTACATTTCATGCAATAATCAGAGAAAGAATATATTCTTTATTTGTTTGTTTCAGGGATACTAGAATGGGGTGTTGATGTCGTTAAAGTAAAATTCACTTTCTAGACCGATAAATTCAAAATCAGGTATCACATCTTGTGTTATAGTTAACATTTCCACTAGAGAATTTCGCTCTCATTACCAGTGTTAATATTTTATTTAGCATGGTCTTGGATATTTTATGTTCATGTATTTTGGGCTACTACATATATCATATTTCTTTCAAATTTAAAGAAAACAACGTTTCCATCCAAAACTTCTCCCTTGTAGACTTCTAATCTAAATGCTTGTGATTTGTTAATAACAAAGAAACAATCTTGTCATTTCATTATTTGTCAAGTGCAAACTTGTCTCCGAGCTACCCTTTGAACATACAACATAGATGGAAGTGTTTTGTCTGACCAAGTTAGCCATAATGCACAATTGAAGTGGTGATGATGCATGTAGTTGTATGTGTAGCCGAATGAGGATACCACGCTGCTTCTTAATGTTCAGTGCTATGACTTCGATAAGCACCAATGCTAATTTGTTGTAATTTTGATTTGTGTTTTGTGATTTTGTTTTATTATAGCTTGAATCAAAAAATGATAGTGGGCTATGTAAACTATTTCATTTTAGTGCTATGATGATTTGGGGAAGTACCTATGCTAATTTGTTGTTAGTTTGATTTATGTTTTATGATTTTGTTTTATTATACCTTGAATCAAAAATAATAGTATGCTAATTTGGATACATCATTTGTTGGATTGGGAAATATGCACTATATATATCAGTTTCGTATTGTTTATGTTTTATAACCATACATGTTTTCTCAAGTGTCTTCAAATAAGACCCATAACCAGCTGAGCGAAAATGACTAAACTTCGAGTCTGCACTCACATTTGAAAAGAAAACAAGAACTTTGCTAAATAAAATAACCTCATGTTTTTACACAAATCTCTAAAGCTACCATACTATATTAATAAAAGCACGGGCGCAGCAACGCGCGCCATCAAAGATCTAGTAGCCACTAAGAGGAGACAACCTCCTTGTCACAAGGTTTGGAGAGCATATGGGATCAAATGTCCTAGCGTGAGATGATTAATCTAACACACTTAGATGAGTGTCTATCTATGGCCCTAAATGCCATATCGTTCCTGGCATCTCAGATCTTTCAAAGGGTCGTTAATAGCATGAACGTCCAGTCGCGAGCAGGAAGAGCCTCGGGAGGCGAAGCGTCCCACAGGTCGTCGCTGGAGCCGGATATGCGGGTGATTCCAACACGTTGCGAGATGCGATCGACAAAGGGGTAGCCGATGAAGAGGTGGGTGGCGTCCTGTGCGTAGGAGACGCACCGCGGGCAGTCGGAGATGATGATGATGTGCATGTGAGCAAGGTTGACACGTGTGTTGAGCCTGTCACGGAAGAGTAGCCAAGCGAAGATCTTGATTTTGTTGTGCACTTACGATCTCCAGATTGCTTGTGCGTTGATGTTGGTGTCTGCCTCCTTAGTGAGGACAAGAAGGCCTTTCCCCCAAAGCACTGGTCCTGATCTTGCGACAACATGAACTCCTGCAACACACACAAAAGCGAAACAATTCTTGCAAGGCAGCATTGTATGCAGATCTTTTGGTAATACTTATGAGAAACGATTCGATTCATCTGGCCAGTTTCTTGGCTCCCGTCTGCCGCTTCGCTTGTGCAACACGTGTCCCACATAACGTAATGCCCTCACTTATCCAATATATCTTAACCACTCCGCATTATGTTCATTTGTTCCTAGAAAAATCTCCACCTCGCACCCACCCTGCCTTATCTTCTCTTTTCTCATCACACCACTCACATGGCAGCCATCGAGCTGCACATCTCGCCGCCCGACAGAACCAGATGAGGCCGCCGGTAGCGCGTTAGCCAGAGCTCGTTGCTGCAACACAACCTCGAGAAGCTGCGAGCTTTGCCCTCTCGCGCCATGGCTTTCCCTCCTCCATGGTGTAAGGCACTCTCGTGAGCCAAAGTGAACCTCGAGCTACTTGTCAAGCCGACGCCTCTTCGCGTTGCTTGGACCGTCAGAAGCACACCGATGAGGTCGTCCGCGGCCGCTGTTGGCCACCTCCATCATAAACGTCGTCCGTCGCGGTGCGCCCAAGCTCAAACTACATCCATCGTGTCAGGGAGCACCAACGTTCGCGTCCACCATGAATTCATGTGTCCAGCGTCGGCGGTTGCCGGTTGCTGCTCACTGTCCGGCACCGCCGTGTTGCTATTCATGTGTTCGGCATCAGCGTGCTGCTGCTCGTTGTCCGCCTTCACCGTATGTTTTCGCGTCAGGTGCTGCTCCTCGTTGTGCGCCTTCACCGTGAGTTTTCGGTCCGGTGTCCACGTGTGAGTTTATGCAACAAAGGTGTCTGTTGTAAGAAAACTGAAACAAAATCTCTGTTAAAAACAAGTTGTGACGAGACCTTAGTTGCAAAATAAAAATAAAAATGCAACGACACATTTGATGCAAAAAAATTAGAACATGAGTTGTGTTGCAAAAATAATCAGTATGATCAATGTTGCATATTTTGTTTTGTTTCTGACAGCTCGACTACTCAATCCACGGAATCTGATGGCTCACGAGGTGGCCGACCCGTAGCAGTGCCCAATACATGTTATGGATTTATAATATTTTTCATATTTCATATTAAAAATATTTTTCATATTTCATATTAAAACCTCAACAAATGTATTTTCGCAATCTGTATCTCTGAATTTCACTACCCCTGTCACACAAACGGATTTCAACGACACACATGAAAACGCCATAAATAATACCGATTATTGTGGTTACTTGTCATAGAAATGTTGTGGCTGTCTTTTTTAGATTTTTTTATAAGCTGTTTTTCGAATGTAGTTGCAATTTCAACGGTAGAAAGCCCAAAAAGGCTTTGCCCCGCTGAGACAAGTAGCTCAGAGTTCTGCTGGTATGCTTCTCTTCTTTTTTCCAAGTGGAGTATGTTTTTCCTATTTTGAATGTTGCGATTTCTTCCTTAATGCAGTTTTTTAGGCAACCAATTCGGCCTGCCACGAAATATCGGAGTATATTACAGGCGATTGGGCCACCAATTCGACCTGCCACAGAGCCGAACAGCAGATGAACTTTTCAGTCAGGCGGTTGAAGACGATAGGAGGCATGACAGCTGAAGCCGTGAAGCGGCACAGGCCGTTCTTGTCAGATTATTTCACGTGCGATGTTAAATCCTGTAATTAAGAGCAACGTTACTTGATGACGAACAGGAGCAAAAGGCAACAGCAACATCCGCGTATCCTTCAAAGCAATAATCCTATACTATGTGATCTGATATGGTAAAAAAAACGCGATGCAGAACACGGAAGATAATGTCACAGAAAAGCCAAACTGGAGAGCCATCTAGATCGGCCGGCCAGCATTATATCCTGCGCTATTCCTCTCAGGAAAGAGCTCCAAGGCTGCAGCGTTCCCCAGTGAACAATCGAACGAATCTGGATCACAGGGAGAAGCCTCTTTCCAGATGCGGGATCATCATCAGTTCGAACCAAAACCAACGTCGGAGACAGCGGCAAAAGGAGAACAAAACCATCAAACTCAACTCAAGGCATGAGCCGCAAAAACAATCATCAAAAAGAGAGATGGCGGCGGCGGCGGCGGCGGCGGAATCCAGTGGGTGGCTGATGGGAGGAGGAGGATAGTTAGGCGGTGGAGGGTGGGGGACTGCACCTTCTTATATAGAGAGATTGCTAGGGTATGGCCCCTCGGGGTAGTAACTGGGCCGCCATGTGTATTGCGGGCCCAACGTAATAATAGTAGCCTCTCGGGGCCCGAAAAAACCTAGCGAGGAGGCCTGAGAGCTGGGAGCAGCGGTGCAGGCGCCTGCAGCGTCGCTGGCATGGCCCGGCTCACTAGCGTGCTGCCCAGTCTTTTTTATGTAATTTTTTTTGTGTTGATCCAGTAGAAACAAAACCAAGATTTTCTATTTGTTATGAAAATAAAAATATGAAACCAAAAACGGTTTACAGATTTAAAGAAAAAGGTTCATCCATTTTAAAACAAAGTTCATATCTTTAGAAAAGGTCCATCAAATTTGGAAAAAGTTCACTGAAATTGAAAAAAAAAGTTGTTCCAATTTGCAAAAACTTTATTGAATTTCTAAAAATTTCATTAAATTTGAAAATTTTCATACATTTTCTTAACAATTCATTGAACTAAAAAAATCATAAATCTTAAAAAAGTTCATCAATTTTGATAAAAAAATCATCCATTTTCAAAAAGATGTTTATCAAATTTCAAAACAGTTCAATGATATTCAAAAAATCATTGAATTTTAATACTTTCGAAAAGGTTCATTTTCAAACAAAAGTTCATCAATCTTAAAAAATATTAGTTGAAATTTAAAATATCAATATTTAAAAAAGTTCATAGAATTTTCATAAACAAATCTTCAACCTGCGTCTAGAAGGGTCGGCCCATTTACGGACGCCACATGCTCAAGTTAAGAAAAATGCACGTTAACTGGCGCATGTGGCGCCAAATAGGAAATTCCGGCATGAGATGTGGGTGAATCCTAAACAGCGTCTTATGTGCCCCTTTTTTCAATTTTCGCGAATGGCCTTTAACATTTTCTTTCTGTTTTAAACTGCAAAGATTTTGCTCGTTGTGTGATTCAAACCCGTGACTAGCTCGATCAGTGTATGTCATCACAACTTAGGGTGTGCAAAACCGAACTGAAAACCAAAAATCAAACCCAAAGAGGAAATCAAACCAAAATTTCATTTATTTATTCAGGTTTTACTTTCAGTTTTGGAAACCAAATTATCCGAAATTGAGTTTCTTTAGGTCCAAAAGCGTGATGGGCTGCTATGGTACAACAGTTTCTAGCCAATTTAGTGCTTTAGTTTGTGTGATTAGCTTGGGTGCTTATTCAAAGTCTCTTCTTTATACTTCTCTAATTATTTTTCCCTCATTATGATATATATCATTATTTACACATTGAAAAGTTATGTGTTGGCTCAAAAAATCGCATCAACTTTGGTTAATTTGGTTATTACCGGAATCGAACCGAAAGTAAATGGTTGTTACCGAAATCGAACTGAAAGCAAATGGTTATTATCGAAACCGAATTGTACTTTGCATAAAATTATACCAACCGAAGCATAAAAGTTCATATAAACCATAAATCGTATAAACAGAACTGAATCAAACTGGAAAAAACTAAATGTGCACCCTGAGTGACAATCGACCGGACCACAACTTGTGTGGTTACATACTTTTTTTTCTCTTTTTTGTTTCCTGTTTTCCTTTTTTCTTTGTTCCTTCTTCTTTGTTTCAAAATGTTTGAACTTTTTTATTAAATCATTAAAACATTTCAAGATCTGGTGAATGTTTTTTCAAAATTGATATAGTTTTTTTGAATTGTGATTTAGAAAAACAATGAAGATTTTTCAAGATTGATTATTTTTTCCAAGGGTAATGATAAGAAGAATGGCAAGCATGACCCCAAATCAGTTTGGTTTCTTACGTGAGAGCTCGACCATGGAAGCCATTTTCTTGGTACGACGTCTTATGGAGAGATATAGGGAGTAAAAGAAGGACTTGCATATTGTGTTCATTGACTTGGAGAAGGCTTATGACAAGATACCGTGGAATGTTATATGGTGGGCCTTGGAGAAACATAAAGTCACAGCAAAGTACGTTACCCTCATCAAGGACATGTACGATAATGTTGTGACAAGTATTCAAACAAGTGATGGCGACACTGATGACTTCCGGATTAAGATAGGACTGCGTGAGGGGTCAGCTTTGAGTCCTTATCTTTTTGCCTTGGTGGTGGATGAAGTCACAAGGGATATAGAAGGAGATATCCCATGGTGTATGTTCTTTGCGGACGATGTGGTGCTAGTTGATGATAGTCGGACAAGGGTCAACAAAAAGTTGGAGTTATGGAGGCAAACCTTGTAATCGAAAGGTTTTAGACTTAGTAGGACTAAGACTGAGTACATGAGGTGCGCTTCCAGTACTACTAAGCACGAGGAGGAGGGGGATGTCTTGATGGATAGGTGGTACCTCAGAAGGACACCTTCCGTTATTTGGGGTCAATGTTGCAGAAGGATGGGGATATCGATGAAGATGTGAACCATCAAATTTAAGTCGGATGGATGAACTGGCACCAAGCTTCTGGCATTCTCTGTGACAAAAGGGTGCGACAAAAGCTAAAAGGCAAGTTCTATAGGACGGCGGTTTGACCCGAAATGTTGTATGGCGCTGAGTGTTGGCCGACTAAAAGGCGACACGTGCAACAGCTAGGTGTGACGAAGATGCGCATGTTGAGATGGATGTGTGGCCACACAAGGAAGGACCGGATGTGGAATGATGATATACGAGATAGAGTTGGGGTAGCGCCAACTGAAGAGAAGCTTGTCCAACATCGTCTGAGATGGTTTGGGCATATCCAGCGCAGGCCTCCAGAAGCCCGAGTGCATAGCGGACGGCTAAAGCATGCTGATAATGTCAAGAGAGGTCGGGGTAGACCGAACTTGACATGGGAAGGGTCCTAAAGAGAGATCTAAAGGATTGGAGCATCACCAAAGAATTAGCCATGGACAAGGGTGTGTGGAAGCTTGATATCCATGTGCCAAAACCATGACTTGGTCGCGAGATCTTATGGGTTTCACCTCTAGCATACCACAACTTGTTTGGGACTAAAGGCTTTGTTGTTGTTGTTGTTGATCATTTTTTCCAAAACAAATGTCCCTTTTAATAAAAACTATAATTTTTTTAGAAAATGTGAACTTTTTCCAAATTTGATGAACTTTTTAAAATTGGTGAACTTTTTTTATTTCCACGAGCTCTTTCCAATTTATAACAACCTTTTTTCATATTCATGGTTGTCTTCAATTTTTTTTCTAGAATTCTTTTTTAATTTATGGTTTATTCTTAAAATAATTTATACTAGGCATATAATATATGTTAGTTAAAGGAAATGTCAAAATTGCACTATTTTCTAATTGTGGTCAACAAAAAGCACTCCGACCTATTGGCTATTAGCGCGTGCCGTCAACTCTCACCTGAGGAGTTTAAATCCTGCTTCTTCCATAAATTGCGACACGAACATATCCTCGGGTACTTTTTTGTTCGTTTGGGTCGCCGTGCTTCCAACGCTCGGACCCAAATATTGTGTGTACATAATAATAAAAAGGCATGTTGCCCTAGATCATGCCGGTCACCATGCCATCGTCTAGAGTTAATGCGAGCGGCCAGCATACATGCGAGCACACATAAAATACCATCACACAGTTCATGCGGGCATACTTGCCAGCTCACAAAAAGGGGCGAAAGTTCGACCACGCCATATCGATTGTGGTCATGGCGACACACTTGCCCGCATATAAAAAAGTGTGGCGCTCTCCACTAGCGTAGATTACTCATCGTCAAACTTGAGCATGTCAACCTACATCTTCTCAAACCAAGGTCGCTTCCTGGACATATTGCTCAAGTCCACCGTCATGATCTCCACGGTCGTCATCATGCTAGCGAGCGCTAATTCTTTTGTCTTGGTCTTTGCATTAGTGGTCTTGATCTCAAGCATCTTTGCTTTCTTTTCCGCCTGCATCTCGAGCCTCTTCGCGTGGCATTGAGGTCGATGTGGATGGGAGCGGGCATGGATGACACCACCGCGCTCACCTTCGGTGAGCATTCCCAGGAGAAACAGGACGCCTATGGGTAGTAATGATGGAAGCCATCCATTGCTGAAGCGATGGACGTGCGCGGTGACTCAGGGAGCGGAGCACGAGGGAAGGCACACGAGCCGGTGCTGGCCGCGGCCATGGCGGTGGGTAGCTCGTGCTAACTAGGGTTTAACCCTAGGTAGATAAGGATGTCCCTCGTAGTCGCAACGACTCTAGTGTTGGTGTCCTCTTGTTGTGCGGCGGTGGCCAGGGCAGCAGTCTCGTGATCTTCGAGCTTGCATTCTGTGGTGTGCCTCCATTCCCTCCTTTTCGAGGACTGCACACGTCGTTCCTCGGGTGTCATCGGCTTCTGCGTTGTCGTTGTTGGCGTCTTGTGGGACGCATGGGGCTTGCGCTTCTTGGTGATGAGAGAGGAGAGGTCTAAAGAGGCTAGTGAGGCGACACCAGTGGCAACATCGAGGGTCGGTTGTAAGGGCATATTTCTACCCGAGTAAATTTGGTGATTGATGACGACGCTTTTGCGGACAAATCGTGTGCAATAAGACTTTCAAGTATTTCCTAGGTTTGCACAAATACGAATCTTGCCCCTCGGTGTTTTGATGTGAAGATGGTTTTCGCTCTTACGCTTCGTTGTTGGTGGACTTGGGTCGTAGGAAAAGCCGTACTATTAAGAGGGGATCCACTTTGAAAAAGTCTGGGTGGAATCATCACATACACTTTCTTTCTCACCCTTTTCCGCTTTGATGGAGCTTTATACCTTGCCTTGGCCTACCTGACAGTTTCCAAGCCATAGTACCGCTCCCAGGAGCGGTACTACCGCTTATCACCCGTAGTACCGCCCAGCCGGTGGTAGTACCGCTCTGAGCGGTAGCGTTCTGACGATGCCTCTGGCCTGTACCGCTCTCCAACAGTGTGAACACTTTTGTGGACGAGTTTTGCGGTGGTACTGGGCGGTAGTGTTGGGGAACATCACATGGGAAACAAATTTTTTCCTACGCACAAATAAGATCTATCCATGGTGATGACCATCTACGAGAGAGGGTGTGCGGACCCACATACCCTTGTAGATCGCTAAGCGGAAGTGTATATAACGTGGTTGATGTAGTAGAACATCTTCCCGATCCAAATCGCAGTCTGTCCCCCGATCTCATCACGAACCATCCTGCGATCCAATCACGATCCATCCCGATCTAGTGTCGAACGGACGACACCTCCGCGTTCAGCACACATACATCTCGATGACGATCTCCGACTTCTTGATCCAACAAGAGGGGCGGATAGGTAGATGAGTTCTCCGGCAGCACGACGGCGTGGTGATGGTGGTGGTGAACTAATCCAGCAGGGTTTCGCCAAGCTATGCCTGACTAATCTAGACGAGGGAGACAATCTATGGAGGAGAGGGCAGCACATGGTTTTTCACGTGTGTGTTGCCCTCAAAACCTCCACTATATATAGGAGGAAGAGGGAGATGGGCTTCCTTGGCCCCTCCTCCAATGAGGAGAGGTTCAACCGAAGCTAGGGGGAAGAATCCTCGTCCAATTCAGTTTGGTGGAGGAGGACTCCTCCTCCTAGTTGGTCTCCTCCTTCCCTTTCTTTTGCATTTGGCCGAAATAGGCCTTATTGGGCTGGCCGCACCAGCCCACCAGGGGCTGGTGCTCTACCTTTAGGCCTACTTGGTCCCCCTATGGGTGGGTGGCCCATCTCGGTGAAACCCCGGAACCCATTCGTCACTCCCGGTACTTTACCGGTAATGCCCCAAATCTTTCCGGAAGCCAAATACAACTTTACTATATATCAATCTTTACCTCCGGACCATTATGGAGCTCCTCGTGACGTCCAAGATATCATCCGGGACACCGAACAACTTTTGGTCACCAACATACATAACTCAATAATACCGAAACGTCATCGAACCTTAAGTGTGCAGACCCTGCGGGTTCCAGAACTATGAAGACATGACCGAGACACTCTCCGGTCAATATGTTGGAAATATGCCCTAGAGGCAATAATAAATTAGTTATTATTATATTTATTTGTTCGTGATAATCGTTTATTATCCATGCTATAATTGTATTGATTGGAAACTCAAATACATGTGTGGATACATAAACAAAACACTGTCCCTAGTAAGCCTCTAGTTGACTAGCTCGTTGATCAAAGATGGTCAAGGTTTCCTGACCATAGACAAGTGTTGTCCCTTGATAATGGGATCACATCATTAGGAGAATCATGTGATGGACTAGACCCAAACTATGAACGTAGTATGTGATCGTGTCATTTTGTTGCTATTGTTTTCTGCGTGTCAAGTATTCATTCCTATGACCATGAGATCATGTAACTCACTGACACTGGAGGAATACCTTGTGTGTATCAAACGTCACAACGTTACTGGGTGACTATATAGGTGCTCTATAGGTATCTCCGAAGGTGTCCGTTGAGTTAGCATGGATCAAGACTGGGATTTGTCACTCCGTGTGACGGAGAGGTATCTCGGGTCCCACTCGGTAATACAACATCACATACAAGCCTTGCAAGCAATGTGACTCAAGTGTAAGTCACGGGATCTTGTGTTACGGAACGAGTAAAGAGACTTGTCGGTAAAGAGATTAAAATAGGTATTGGGATACCGACAATCAAATCTCGGGCAAGTAACATACCAAAGGACAAAGGGAATGATATACGGGATTATATGAATCCTTGGTACAGAGGTTCAACCGATAAGATCTTCGTATAATATGTAGGATCCAATATGGGCATCCAGGTCCCTCTATTGGATATTGACCGAGGAGTGTCTCGGGTCATGTCTACATAGTTCTCGAACCCGCAGGGTCTGCTCACTTAAGGTTCGACGTCGTTTTAGTTTAGTTGAGTTATATGTGTTGGTGACTGAAGGTTGTTCGGAGTCCCGTATGAAATCACAGACGTCATGAGGGTTTCCGGAATGGTCTAGAAACGAAGATTGATATATAGGAAGTTGGTGTTTGGATTCCGGAAAGTTTTCGGGCATAGCTGGCAGTGTACCGGGAGTGACGAATGGGTTCCGGGGGGCCACTGGGTGGGCCCACCACGCCCCAAGGGGTCCACATGGGTTTATTGGATGCGCAATAAGGTATAATGGGATGACAAAGTCATCCAAGGAAAGCCCATGAGGAAAAAGTGGAAAATCCAAAAGAGGTGGGAAAATAAGGAAGGAGTCCTAATCCAAGTGGGATTGGAGAAGGACTCCTCCCTCCCACTTCGGCCAACCCAAGGAGGGCCTCTTTGGCCGGCGTCCTAAGGGCTTGCCCCACCCCTTGGCTCCTCCTATATATACTTGAGGTTTAGGGCTGTTTGAGACACCACTTTGCCACGTGCAACTCAAACCAATACCACGTAGTTTTACCTCTAGATCGGATTTCTGCGGAGCTCGGGCGGAGCCCTACAGGAATAGATCATCACCAACACCGGCGCACCGTCACGCTACCGGAGAACTCATCTACTTCTCTGTATCTCTTGCTAGATCAAGAAGGCCGAGATCGTCATCGAGCTATACGTGTGCTGAACGCGGAGGTGTCGTCCGTTCGGCGCTAGATCGGAACGGGTCGTGGGATGACGGTGATTTGAATCACGAAGCTGTACCACTACATCAACCGTGTTTCTTAACGCTTCCCGCTTAGCGATCTACAAGGGTATGTGTATCTAATCTCCTCTCGTAGATGAACATCACCGTGATAGGTCTTGTGTGCGTAGGGAAATTGTTGTTTCCCATGCAACGTTCCCCAACACAATAACCAATAGCTGGACCTGGATGCCCATATTAGCTCCTACATATTCTATGAAGATCTTTATCGGTTGAACCTCTATGTCAAGGACTCAGTTAATCCCGTATATTGTTCCCTTTGTCCATCGGTATGTTACTTGCCCAAGATTTGATCATCGGTATCTCTATACCTAGTTCAATCTCGTTACTGGCAAGTCTCTTTACTCGTTTCGTAATACAAGATCCCATGACTAACTCTTTAGTCACATTGCTTGCAAGGCTCGTTGTGATGTTGTATTACCAAGTGGGCCCCGAGATACCTCTCCGTCATACACAGTGACAAATCACAGTCTTGATCCATGTCAACCGAGCAGACACCTTTGGAAATACATGTAGAACTCCTTTATAGTCACCCAGTTACGTTGTGACGTTTGATACACACAAGGCATTCCTCCGGTGCCCGGGAGTTGCATGATCTCATGGTCATAGAAACAGATACTTGACATGCACAAAACAGTAGCAATAAACCGACATGATCATATGCTACATTCATAGTTTGGGTCTTGTCCATCACATCATTCTCCTAATGATGTGATCCCGTTATCAAATGAAAACTCATGTCTATGGATAGGAAACCTTGACCATCTTTGAACAATGAGCTAGTCCTTAGAGGCTCACTGGGGATAGTGTGTTGTCTATGTACCCACACATGTATTTGAGTTTCCAATCAATACAATTCTAGGATGGATAATAAACGATTATCATGAACAAGGAAATATAATAATAACTAATTTGTCATTGCCTCTAGGGCATATTTGCAACACGTAGTACCGCCCGTAGAGCGGTACTATCGCTTGTTACTACCGCTCATGGCGGTACTAGGTGATGTGCCTTGGTTCTGGCCTGGCCTCCCTTTGCCTAAGCGGTAGTACCGCTCCCTTGAGCGGTATTACCGCTTATCATTGGTACTACCGCTCCCAGGAGCGGTAGTGCCGCTATGCCTCATGCAGAAGGGGTGGGTCACGACCAGATTGTTGGGGAACGTCGCATGGGAAACAAAAAATTTCCTATGTGCACGCAATACCTAACCATGGTGATGATCATCTATGAGAGGGGAGAGTGAATCTACATATCCTTGTAGATCACTAAGTGGAAGCGTATATAACGCGGTTGATATAGTGGAACATCTTCCTGATCCAAATCGCAGCCCGTCCCGCGATCTCATCATGATCCATCCCATGATCCCATCACGATCCATCCCTATCTAGTGCCGAACGGACGAGACCTCTGCGTTCAGCACACGTACAACTCGATGACGATCCCCGCCTTTTTGATCCAGCAAGAGGGGTGGAGAGGTAGATGAGTTCTACAACACGACGGCGTGTTGGTGGTGGTGGTGGAGCTAGTCCAGCAGGGCCTCGCCTAAGCACCGTTGAAAACTAGACTAGAGGAGAAACCGATCTAGATGAAGTAGAGGGAGCACGTGGCAATTAGGGTTAGCTTTTCCCTATAAATCCTCTAGTATATATAGGAAGGAGGGAGGGGAGGAGGCAGCCAAAAAACCCTCTAGGGGTTCGGCCGAACTAGGAGGAGGTGGAAGAGTCCACCTCCAATCCTACTCCAAGTAGGATTCCTTTCCTACTTGGACTCGTCCCCTTCCTTTCCTTTGGGTTTTTCCCACCTCTAGCCGCATGGGCCTTAGTGGTTGGTTTTTCCAAACCATAGTTCATACGGTGTCATCTCAATGTAATTACGTGGTGCCCTATTTAAAGTGAATGCGGTTGTCTCTAATGCATAACCCATAAATGATAGTGGTAATTCGATAAAAGACATCATAGGATGCACCATATCAAATAGGGCGCGGCTATGACATTCGGACACACCATCACACTATGGTGTTCTAGGTGACATGAAATGTGAAACAATTTTCATATTTTCTTAATTGTTTACCAAACTCACAACTCAGATATTCATCTCTATGATCATATCGTAGACATTTTATCATCTTGTCACGACGATCTTCAACTTCACTCTAAAATTACTTGAACCTTTCAATAATTCAGATGTGTGTTTCATCAAGAAAATACACTAGTATCTACTCAAATCATCTGTGAGGTAAGAACATAACGATATCCACTGCGTGCCTCAGCACTCACTGGACTGCATGCATCAAAATGTATTACTTCCAATAAGTTACTTTCTTGTTCCATCTCACTGAAATTGAGGCCTTCAGTCATCTTGCCCATGTGGTATGATTTGCATGTCTCAAGTGATTCAAAATCAAGTGAGTCTAAACAATCCAACTGCATGGAGTTTCTTCATGCGTTTACACCAATAGGCATGGTTCACATGTCTCAAACGATTCAAAAACGAGTGAGTCCAAATATCCATCGGTATGGAGCTTCTTCATGCGTTTTACACTAATATGACTAAAGCGGCAGTGCCACAAGTAAGTGGTACTATCATTACTACTTTGTATTTTTTGGCAACAATATCATGAACATGTGTATCACTATGATCGAGATTTAATAAACCATTGAAGGTATTTATCCAAGTAAATAGAATAACCATTATTCTCTTTAAATGAATAATCGTATTGCAATAAACATGATCTAATCATGTTCATGCTCAATGCAAACACCAAATAACATTTATTTAGGTTCAACACTAATCTCGATGGTAGAGGGAGCGTGCGATGTTTGATCACATCAACCTTGGAAACACTTCCAACACATATCCTCACCTCGCCATTAGCTACTCTCAGTTTATTCTATAACTATTATTTTGAGTTATTAACACTTAGCAAACAAACAGGTATCTAATACCCTAATGCTACTAGGAGTACTAGTAAAGTACACATCAATATCATGTATATCCAATATACATTTGTCGACTTTGGCAACCTTCTCATCTACCAAGTATCTAGGGTGGTTTCGCTTCAGTGATTGTTTCCCTCATTATAGAAGCACTTAGTCTCGGGTTTGAGTTCAACATTGGGTTTCTTCACTAGAGCAGCAACTGGTTTGCCGTTTCATGAAGTATCCCTTCTTGCCCTTGCCCTTCTTGAACTAGTGGTTTTACTACCCATCAACAATTGATGCTCCTACTTGATTTCTACTTTCGCGGTGTCAAAACATCACGGATAGCTCAAGGATCATCATATCTATCCTTGATATGTTATAGTTCATCACGAAGCTCTAGTAGCTTGGTGGCAGTGACTTTGGAGAACCATCACTATCTTATCTGGAAGATCAACCCCCACTCGATTCAAGCGATTGTAGCACTCAGACAATCTGAGCACATGCTCAACGATTGAGCTTTTATCCCTTACTTTGTAGACAACAAATCTTGTCGGAGGTCTCATACCTCTCAACAAGGGCAGCATGAAATCCTAATTTCATATCTTGGAACATCTCATATGTTCTGTGACATTCAAAACGTCTTCGCGCCTTAATTCTAAGTCGTTAAGCATTAAACAGTGAACTATCACGTAGTCTCAAAACCGTGTATGTCAGATGTTCGCAACATCCACAGACGACGCTCGAGGTTCAGCACACAGAGCGGTGCATTAAGGACATAAGCCTTCTGCGCAGCAATGAGGACAATCCTCAGTTTACGGACCCAGTCCGCATAATTGCTACTATCATCTTTCAACTAAATTTTCCCTAGGAACATATCAAAAACAGTAGATCTACTGCGCAAGCTACAACATAATTTGCAAAGACCTTTTGACTATGTTCATGATAATGAGTTCAGTTAATCATATTACTTAAGAACTCCCACTCAAATAGACATCCCTCTAGTCATTTGAGTGTTGCATGATCCAAATTCACTAACTCAAGTCCGATCATCACGTGAGTTGAGTATAGTTTCAGTGGTGAACATATCCATGTTGATCATATCAACTGTATGATTCATGCTCGACCTTTCGGTCTCTTGTGTTCCGAGGCCATGTCTGTACATGCTAGGCTCGTCAAGTTTAACCCGGGTGTTCCGCGTGTGCAACTGTTTTGCACCCGTTGTATGTGAACGTTGAGTCTATCACACCCGGTCATCACGTGGTGTCTCGAAACGAAGAACTATCGCAACGGTGCACAGTCGGGGAGAACACAATTTTATATTGAAATTTTAGTGAGGGGTCACCTTATAATGCTACCATCGTTCTAAGCAAAATAAGGTGCATAAAAGGATTAACATCACATGCAAATCATAAGTGACATGATATGGCCATGAACTTGTGCTTCTTGATCTCCATCACCAAAGCACCGACATGATCTCCATCGTCACCGACGCCGCACCATGATCTCCATAATCATGATATCCATCATGATGCCATGAGGTTGTCGCGCTATCCATGCAATTACTACTAAAGCAACAACCTAGCGATATAGTAAAAGCATCTGCAAGCACAAACGTTAGTTTAAAGACAACCTTATGGCTCCTGCCGGTTGTCGTAGCATCGACGTGCAAGTCGATAGTTAACTATTACAACATGGTCATCTCATACATCCAATTTATCATATCATGTCTTTGGACATATCACATCACATGCATACCCTGCAAAAACAAGTTAGACGTCCTCTAATTTGTTGTTGCATGTTTTACGTGGCAGCTATGGGTATCTAGTATGATCGCATCTTACTTACGCAAAGCCACAACGGTGATATGCAAATTGCTATTTAACCTTCTCCAAGGACCGCCTCGGTCAAATCCGATTCAACTAAAGTTGAAGAAACAGACACCCGCCGGTCATCTTAATGCAACAAGTTGCATGTCGGTCGATGAAACCGGTCTCTCGTAAGCGTACGAGTAAAGTTGGTCCGGGCCGCTCCAATCGGACAAGACCGCCGAATCAAGAAAAGACTAAGGAGGGCAGCAAATTGAACATCAACACCCACAAACTCTTTTGAGTTCTACTCGAGATATCATCTACGCATGAACCTAGCTCATGATGCCACTGTTGGGGAACGTCGCATGGGAAACAAAAAATTTCCTACGCGCACGCAATACCTATCCATGGTGATGATCATCTACGAGAGGGGAGAGTGAATCTACATACCCTTTTAGATCGCTAAGCGGAAGCGTATATAACGCGGTTGATGTAGTGGAACATCTTCGCGATCCAAATCGCGGCCCGTCCCGCGATCTCATCACGATTCGTCCCACGATCCCATCACGATCCATCCCGATCTAGTGCCGAACGGACGACACCTCCGCGTTCAGCACACGTACAGCTCGATGACGATACCCGCCTTCTTGATCTAGCAAGAGGGTGGATAGGTAGATGAGTTCTCCAGCACGGCGGCGTGTTGGTGGTGGTGGTGGAGCTAGTCGAGCAGGACTTCGCCTAAGCACCGTTGAAAACTAGACTAGAGGAGAAATCGATCTAGATGAAGTAGAGGGAGCACGTGGAAATTAGGGTTAGCTTTTCCCTATAAATCCTCTAGTATATATAGGAGGGAGGGAGAGGAGGAGGCAGCCAAAAAACCCTCTAGGGGTTCGGTCGAACTAGGAGGAGGTGGAAGAGTCCACCTCCAATCCTACTCCAAGTAGGATTCATTTCCTACTTGGACTCTTCCCCTTCCTTTCCTTTGGGTTTTTCCCACCTCTAGCCGCATGTGCCTTAGTGGTTGGTTCGGCCAGCCCACCAGGGGCTGGTTTGACTCCTCCCACATCCCATGAGGCCTTTTAGGTCGAGTCACCCCTCTCGATGCCCCCAGTACCCTCCCGGCACTCCCGGTACACTACCGACGAGCCCGAAACCTTTCCGGTGACGAAAACATGACTTCTTATATACCAATCTTTACCTCTGGACCATTACGGAGCTCCTCGTGATGTCTGGATATCATCCGGGACTCCGAACAACTTTTGGTCACCAACACCTATAAGTCAACTAAACCAAAACGTCATCGAACCTTAAGTGTGCAGACCATGCTCGTTCGAGAACTATGTAGACATGACCCGAGACACTCCCCGGTCAATAACCAATAGCGGGACCTGGATGTCCATATTGGCTCCTACATATTCTGTGAAGATCTCTATCGGTTGAACCTCTATGTCAAGGATTCAAATAATCATGTATGCACTTCCCTTTGTCCTTCGGTATGTTACTTGCCCAAGATTCGATTGTCGGTATCTCCATACCTAGTTCAATCTCGTTACCGACAAGTCTCTTTACTCGTTCCGTAATACAAGATCCCGTGACTAAGTTCTTAGTCACATTGCTTGCAAGGCTTATTGTGATGTTGTATTACCGAGTGGGCCCCGAGATACCTCTCCGTCACACTGAGTGACAAGTCCCAGTCTTGATCCATGCCAACCCAACAGACACCTTTGGAGGTACCTGTAGAGCACCTTTATAGTCACCCAGTTACGTTGCGACGTTTGATAACACACAAGATATTCCTCCGGTGTTCGGGAGTTGCATGATTTCATGGTCATAGGAACAGATACATTGACATGGAGAAAACAATAGCAATAAACTGACACGATCATATTCTACGCTCATAGTTTGGATCTTGTCCATCACATCATTCTCCTAATGATGTGATCCCGTTATCAAGTGACAACACTTGTCTATGGCGAGGAAACCTTGACCATCCTTGATCAACAAGCTAGTCAACTAGAGGCTCACTAGGGACAGTGTTTTGTCTATATATTCACACATGTATTTCAGTTTCCAATCAATACAATTATAGCATGGATAATAAACGATTATCATTAACAAATAAATATAATAATAACTATTTATTATTGCCTCTAGGGTATATTTCCAACACAGATTCCCTCCCCCACTATATAATGGGGTTCTTCTTCCGTGAGAACTCTACCTTTTGCCACCTAAGATCCATTGTTGCTCCAAGTTCCATGTTAGACCGATCTCTCTCCCTAGCCAACAAACCTTGTTGATATTCTAGGGTTTGGTTGAGAGGGACTTGATCTACATTTCCACCAAGAAAAATTTGATTCCCCTCACTAACCCCTTGCAGATCTTGTTACTCTTGGGTGTTTGAGCACCCTAGACGGTTGAGGTCACTTCAAAGTCATATTCCATTTTGGTGAAGCTTCGTGGTCTCGTTGGGATCCTTTAATTAAGTTGTGGATATTGCCTGAACCTTGTTTGTAAAGGTTTGGTCGTCGCCTTCAAGGCCACCACTTAGTGGAATCATGACACCTCACATCGTGTGAGGGCGTGAGGAGAATACGGTGGCCTTAGTGGCATCTTGGGGAGCATTGTGCCTCCACACCGCTCCAACGGAGACGTACTTCCCCTCAAAGGGAAGGAACTTTGGAAACACATCCTCGTCTTCATCGGTTCCACTTGTGGTTATCTCTTACCTTTACTTGTATTTACTTCTTGCTTATTATTGTTGTTGTTAGCATCATATAGGTTGTCTCTTAGTTTCATATATAGACAACCTTTTTGTTGCTAAACCCAATTTGTTTAAAGAAAAGTAAAAAAAAAGTTGCCCATTCACGTCCCCTCTCGTCAACCATATCGATCGTTTCAATTTGTATGAGAGCCTCGTCTCTTTATTAAGGGTTTCACCACCCAAAGAGTATGGTTGATAACGGGGAATGGATTGTGGAAGTGCCCGAGGGAGCTGCTGCAAACTCGATCACCCGAGAGGAATTAAATGAGGTCATGTCCACATTAAAATCCCGAGTGGCTATCGAAGTCAAAAACATGCTTAAGGATTTCCTTGATATTTACAAACCGCCTACCGACCTGTTGTTGGTGGCTAATCCCACAACTTCGGATTTGGGGGGCAATTCCGAAAAGGAAAATGATAGTAGTGAAAAGGATAAAACGCCTCAAGGGACAAGTGGGGCAAATGCCTTTGCCTCTGTTCCTCCTCCCATGGTCTATGGAGGACCGGTCCACCCACCGCATATTATTAATCTAGGTCCTCCACCAAAGCTTGTTAAGAATGATTTTGCTAACTGGGTTTTTCGTATCAAGTCTCATTTGAACCACATCTCAACACAACTTTGGAGAATCATTGAGCAAGGGTACTACCCACATGATCCAAGAAACTTCAAGCCAAGAGAAGAGGCCGACAATTAGCTCAATCACTCTGCCTTGTTCATTCTTCAAGCAGATGTTCCTGTTGAAGACCTTCCTCACTTGCGTCCCTTCACTCGTGTCAAAGATTGTTGGGAGCACATCATCTCCATGTACAAGGGAAGATCTGGCATTCAATGGTACAATTATGAAGTGGTTGTTGATGAGGCCGATGAATTTGCTATGATCAAGGATGAGGACCCTCGTGAGCTATATTGAAGAGTTACAACTCTTGGTGTTGCTCTTGAGGATCATGGAAGCAAAGATGTGGATGACACCTGGATTAAGCACAAGTTTCTCAAGGACATCATGCCTTTCAACAAGTCCATGTCCTCTGTCATCCGTTAAAGGCCGGACTTTCATTCCTTGTCCTCAAGTGATCTGTTGGATGAGTTTATTGCTATGAATATTTTGAACAAGACCGCTGACAATGCTCTAGCACGGGTTCAACGGTCAAGAAAAGATTCCCCCAACCTTGCTTTGAAGGCCAAGGCTGCTGTGGAGGAAGATGAGGAAGACGAAGAAGAATACAATGGTGGCAAGCTCATTCGTAAAGACAAGACCAAGTATTTCCCTAACAATAACAACTTCTCCAAGAAGATGCCCCCCTAAGGTGTTGGTGGCTCAAGAAGAGTACCTCTCCGATGAGAATGATGACGATGAGACAAGTGGTGAAGCCATAGGGAATGGCCATGATGGCCATTGCATCTTCTTCTCTAAGCAAAGTGTCTCTATGTAATGCCCCGGATACACCCGCCGGTGGTCGTTACTCCTCGTGGGATCTAGACTGGCCCACATATCAATACTAGTCTTTTATGCGCACTTTTTCCTCACTCATGCGCACCCGGGATCAACTTCCCGGTCGGTCACCCATCCTAGTACTACTCCAAGCCGAGCACGCTTAACCTGGGAGTTCTGTTCGAATGGGCTCCCGGAAAAGAAGGAATTCCTTATTTATATGAGTAGTCTATCATCCCTAATAAGCTAGGCTATCATATACACCACCACTCAAAGGAACAGACGTCCTCGTCGGGCCACAGGAGCGTCCCCTCTTGGCACAAACGTCTATGCATCTAGTCCAGTACATGTGCCATGCCGTGTGCCACGACGAGTCACGAACGTCATGAACAACATGACTGCACACCTATCTACAAACATCCGTGTAACCGTGAGGGTTGGCTCTGATACCAACTTGTAACGCCCCGGACACACCCGCCGGTGGTCATTACTCCTGGCGGGATCTAGACTGGCCCACTTATCAATACTAGTCTTTTCTGCGCATTTTGTCCTCACTCATGCGCACCCGGGATGAGCTTCCTGGTCGGTCACCCATCGTGGAACTACTCCAAGCTGAGCACACTTAACCTGAGAGTTCATTTCGGATGGGCTCCCGGAAAAGAAGGAATTCCTTATTTATATGAGTAGTCTATCATCCCTAATAAGCCGGGCTATCACACTCTCTTCAAGTCCCCCAACAAGAACCGCGTTGCCAACTGTTTGATGGCCAAGGCATCCAACAAGGCAACATCTGACGCAGAAACTACCAACATCAAAGCTACCATTTCTGCTACCATGGATAACGAATATGAAAAGGAAGAGGTAGAGGAGGAGGAAAACTCCTTTGGTAAATTCATGAGAAAACTCAAGGGTAAATCCAAGAAGCGTTCTGTTGCTCCCTTGGAACAACTCGGTGAGGCTAACGACCTTATTGAATCTCATGAATAAACCATTTCTACATTAAAAGGTCATAGTCATGACTATGTTGATGAGATGGTAGATCTTTCCATTGCTCTTGAAAAAGATCAAGGACTTCATTTGATTCTTGAGGAGTCCCCTAACGATGACCTTGGTAAGTTAAAGAAAGGTCTTGATCATGCTCTTGTTCTTACCCATGTGCTTCAATCCAAAAAGAGTGCACTTGGGCTTGGTCATGTTAGACTCAAGAAAGAGCTTGCAACACTTGACAAGGCTCACAAGGCCTTGAATAGTGCTCATGTCTCTTTAAAAGAGTCTCATGCTCAACTCCAACTAAAACTCACCAAAGAAATAGCCACTTGCTCTCCATTTGTTTTAGTTGATAATGTCCATGCTACTAACCCCTGTTGTGAGCATGCACATCTTGTGGAGGAGAACTCCAAATTAAAAGAGTAGCTTTAGGAAGTCCTTGTGACATGCATCCAAGGTGAAAAGAATCTTAATGACCTTTTGAGCAGTCAAAAGGAAGCGGTTGCAAAGGAAGAAGTTGGGTTTGCACCCAAGTCCAAGGAGAACAAGAAGAAGAAGACCAAGCAACCTCCCCAATTTATGGAAACCTTTGTTAAATCTGGGGAGGGTACTCATGGGAAGAAAAAGGACCAAGCTAAGGGTGGTAATGTCGTGAAGGGCAATACCCATCTACCCAACACAGCCAACGTTAATCCCTCCTATGTTTTGTGTCGTGCCAGTGATGGAAATGTTTTTTGCTTAGTTTATTGGTTCTTATGATGAGTACATTGCATGGTCCCCATTAAAGAATGGGTACCTAAATCCAAGCATTGATCTTATGCAGGAGTTTGCTTCCGGTGGGGTGTCATGGTTTCTTGATAGTGGAGCAACAAATAATATGATCGGAAGTAAGGACTTGGTGGTTGACGTTCATCCCAACCCATCCATTTCCACCCAAGTCTCCTTTCGTGATGATGCGATTTCAAAGGTATTGGGTCTCAGCAAGGTGGTAATTTCTCCGGAACTTACCATTGAAAAGGTTATGCTTGTTGAGACCCTCGCATACAATTTACTTTCCGTTCATCAACTTGCACTCATGGGCTTTAGTACTTTCTTTGGCATTGACTATGTGTCCCTTTTGTGGAGCAAGACTCTTAAAGTAGCCTTTGTTGGGCATGTTGAGAACTGCCTCCATGTGATTAACTTTTCGGAATGACCCACTAAGACCGCGACTTGCCTAATGGCTAAAGTTGATGTGGGATGGCTTTGGCATCGCCGACTAGCCCATGTCAATATGAGATCATTGCAAAGTCTCCTCAAAGGGGATCGCTTTCTCGGACTAACCAATGTGAGCTTTGCCAGAGATCGTGCTTGTAGCGCATGTATCAAAGGAAAGATTCATGAGACAGTTCACCGACCCACAACTATCATCTACACAAAAAGGACCTTGGAACTCCTTCACATGGATCTCTTTGGTCCTCCATCTTATGATAGTCTTGGGGGAAGAAAGTATTGCTTGGTGATAGTGGATGATTACTCGAGATATACGTGGGTATACTTTTTGAATAGAAAGAGTGAGACTCAACAAACCATCATCGACTTTGCTAATGAAGCTCAATGCCAACATAATGCAAAGATACTGATGATCAGAAGTTACAATGGCACCGAGTTCAAGAACTACACCCTAAATGAATTTCTGAGTGATGAAGGAATCAAGCATCAATACTCTGCTCCTTACACTCCTCAACAAAACGGTGTGGTGGAAAGGAAGAATCGGACGTTGATGGATGCGGCAAGAACCATGATGGCGGAGTTGAAATCTCCGTATAACTTTTGGGCTGAAGCCATCAGCACCGCATGTCATGCGTCCAATCGGCTCTACCTTCACAAAGGCTTGAACAAGACTTCATATGAAATTCTTATCGGCAACAAGACCAACCTCAAGTATTGCCGGATGTTTGGTTGTAAGTGTTTCATTCTTAAGAAAGGTGCTCGTTTGTCTAAATAGGAACCTAGAGCTCAACAAGGCATATGTGTTGGTTATGCTACAAACTCTCGCACTTACGGTGTCCTCAGCAAGTCCTCGGGACTCATTGAGGATACGTGTAAGATGGAGTTTGACAAGAATAATGGCTCCCAAGTGGAGCAAAATGGTCTTTGTGATGTAGGTGATGAAATTCCTCCCCAAGCCATAAGAATAATGGGCGTGGGATACTTCCTACCTGTTGAGGAACCCCTTTTGGCTGAAGGATAAGGACAATTTTCCACTCATGTGGAAGCATCACCGATGTAAGACCCACACACTTCCGAAGAACGCTCTGAAGGCCCTCATCCCCGTGATCCCGATCAAGGAGAAGATCAACCTCAGGATGGTACTGCACCAAATGATGTCCTTGATCCTGCTCACCCCTCTAAGGATGCTCAAGATCAAGAGCATGCTTAACATCAAGACCAAGTTCAAGATCAAGTGCAAGCGCGAGAACAAAATCAAGCTCAAGATCAAGGGCAAACTCAAAAAGGTGGTAAAAGTCTCAACCAAGCTCCCCAGCTTACCCTTGACGATAATCAACAAAGACGCGTTGCCAAGACTGCCAAAACACTCACAAATCTTTCTCATGTGCTGGAGAATGTCTACGACGGCTTACAGAGAGGGGTAACCACACATCGTAAATTATCAAACTTTAGTGCCCATCATGTGTTTGTTTCTTGCACTGAACCACTAAAGCTACAAGAGGCTCTCGAAGACATGGATTGGGTTGAAGATATGCATGAAGAACTCAACAACTTTGAGTGCAACAGAGTGTGGCGACGGGTGCCAAGACCAAAGGAGAACCACAATGTCATTGGGACAAAGTGGATCTTTAAGAACAAGCAAGATGCGAACGGTGTCGTCACTTGGGACAAGGCAAGATTGGTAGCACAAGGCTACTCCCAAGTCGAGGGTATCGATTACGGTGAAACCTGTGCTCCTGTCGCTCGCCTTGAATCTATTCGCATGCTGCTTGCATTTGCTTCTCATCATAACTTCAAACTATACCAAATGGATGTGAAGAGTGCATTTCTTAATGGTCCCCTTAAGGAGTTGGTTTATGTCAAGCAACCCCCGATGTTCGATGATCCCAAGTTCCCTAATCATGTGTATGTTCTCGATAAGGCACTCCATGGCCTTAAACAAGCCCCATGTGTGTGATATGAGCACCTTACCGAGATGTTACATGATCGTGGATTTTAAGTTGGGAAAATTGACCCCACTCTTTTTACTAACAAGGTCAAAGGAAACTTGTTCATATGCCAACTATATGTTGATGATATTATCTTTGGTTCTCCTAACAAAGCTTTTAATAAACAATATTTTGCACTAATGACTAACAAGTTTGAGATGTCTATGATGGGAGAGTTGAAGTTTTTCCTTGGATTCGAAGTCAAGCAACGAAGTCAAGGAACCATCATCAATCAAGAAAAATACACTCAAGACATGCTCAAAAGGTTCAAGATGGATGATCTCAAACCAGCCAAGGACAACACTCCCATGCCTCCCAACTCCAATCTTGAACTCGATCCCAATGGTAAAGCTGTGGATCAAAAGTATATCGCTCTATGATCGGATGTCTAATTTACCTTTGTGCATCTAGACTGGGTATTATGTTGAGTGTGGGAATTTGTGCACGATTTCAATCCGCACCTAACGGAAGTCACTATGTGGTGGTCACGCGAATCTTTCGATATTTGGCTCATACCCGAAACTTTGGCTTATGGTATACCAAAGGGGCTTCATTTGATCTTACAGGATATTCGGATTTGGATTGGGCGGGAGACCGTGTGGATAGGAAGTGTGACATCCTTAGCTTTTGCTACAGTGATCTCTGTAATTAGGCTACAGTAATCTTATGCTAATGATGCCACATCACCGTGATTACTGTTGTTAAACTCGCGTTGGTTCAAACCCCGTTCAAATTCAAATTTAAAATAAAGAATAAAGTTTTCAAATGTCAAAAAAATGCTCAAAGTGTGGCAATTATTCTGTGGATATTGTCATGTTGAAAACCACATTTTTAGAAAGTGTTTTAGATGCACTGTAATAATTAAAATAGTAGCAAAATGATTAAATAAATGCCTTTTATATTTTATAAAATACTAGTATATTTTTATTTGGGGTTAAACCTTTTTGTGCGAGTGACATATATATATTAAAACTAAAATAGGAACTAGTTACATATTTATAAAAAAATAAAATAGAAACTGAAAATAAACGAGATAAAATAGAAAACAAAATACAAAAGAAAAAAAGAAAACAAAAAGGGGAAAACCCCCAGCCTAACTCGGCCAACCGACCCACCTAATCTGGCCGAGCCGGCCCACCTAAATGGGGGTATAACCCCCCCTCACCTGACCTAGCCCACCAACCAACCCCCATTCCCCCCTCCTCGCTCCACTCGCGCCGCCGCACCACGAGAGAGAGAGAGAGAGAGAGAGAGAGAGGTAGAGCCCCTCGCCCCCATCCCCCTCGCTAGCCCCGTCATCCCTCTCCTCTCGTTCAGGATCGGGCGCCCACGCCTCGGCCGACCACCACGCCTCGCTGCCATCGGCTACCAATGGCCACCGCCGCCGACCTTCCCCTTCACGCGCCCGACGTTTTTGCCTGGCCCCCACGCCTCAGTGCCACTCCCCGTGGGCCGACGCGCCCCCTCCCGTGCCACTCCGACAGCCGGTCCTCCCGCCAGCCCCACCTCACCACCGCCGACCACCTCTACACCGGGCCTCTACATCCCCTTCACCGTTGGTGAGCCCCTGGGCTCCGGCCTCTCCCCTCCTCCCCATTTCCCCTCCTCCGGCGACCACAGCGCCACCCCGCGCTCCAGCGCCCCTTCCTTCCTCCCCCTCCGACCCCGTTCCCACGCCCCGCACCGTGGCCGGCGGCCTCCACCTCGCCCCTGCGTCGTTTCCCTCCTGCTAGTCAGGAGGAGGAGGGGATTAACCCATGTGGTCGTTTAGAGAAAAGAAAGAAAGAAAGAAAGAAAGAAAATATGTATATATGTGAGTGCACCGAATGTGTGTGAGTGTAGTGTTTGTGTGCTCGTTGTCCGAATGACATGCGGAGCCCATGCCCTAAAAACAAGAATTAAGATAAATAGAAATAGTTTTATAAATAATTAATACTAATAAATTAATTAATTGGATTAATTAGTTATTTAAACAGTAATTACTCTTTTGGATAGTTAGGATTTAATATTTAAATAAATAATGATAACAGTGATAATAAAATAATAATAATAATAATATAAATAAGTAATTAGTTAAACATAATGTTTAAAGATTATATATATTTAAATAAATAAATTATTAGGTAATCTGTTGATTAAAATAAATTAAATGTCCTAAGAAGTGTATGACAGCTCGGTCCCACCCTACTAATTAACTTGATTAAATATTTATTTAACCCTAATACTAAATGTGCCTATGACACATGGGACCCACTCGTCATATTTAACCAGTCAAAGTTACTGTTGACTACTGACGTCAGCATGGCATCATGCTGATGTCATAATTGAAAATATCTGAATTATTTAAATTTGTTTAATTCCTAATATTAAATAAAACTTTAAAAATTAATATAAAATGACCGTAAGTCAGACGAAAATATTTTGAACATGAAAGTTCATCTGCAAAATGAGACGAACCCGGATACGCTATCCGTTCGTCTGTCACGCGTCCCTGGCATAGCAATCGTGGAACTTTTTCACCGTTTTTGTGTGACCGGTAGTAGCCACACACGCGGGAAATATCATCTGATATTTTTCTGATCCGTCTATGACGGATAATACTGTGTTAGCTCATGCCTAGCCCTTCATCTTGACATGTCATGCTTAGTGATCGCATTTGTGTTTATATTTATTGTTTCTCCCCCCTCTTCTTGCCGATAGGCCCCAAGACTGATGCAGCTGCCGGGTACGAGTACCCTCCTAATGACCAGCCCTTTGCTGCAGAGCAACAAGGCAAGCAAACCCCCCTTGATCGTTCCTATATCGCCCATTTCTTTCTCCCTCATGCTTGCATTAGAATTTTGCTACTGTTGTAGTTAGTTCCTATATCTGATGCATAGCCTAATTTTGATGAACTGCTACTTTCATTACTCCACCTTAAAACTGTTTAGTATAGGTGGAGCAGTCAACCCCTTCGACCCTTAGTCCAGTTGTCCCGCTTTATCATCAATTCTCGATCCCTGATCGACCAGCCAAGACCCGACACAACACTCACCCCCCTTAGTTGTACGACGATGCAGAGCTACTATCGGGTACCGAGGGTGACGCCTCGCGAAGTACTCATGATGCTACCTTTGTAGTGCAGCTAGTCGGTCGTGGTTATCGAGGGTGATTACTTCTTCACCACTCCCGGCGATGACTTTGTCGTGCAACCCCTCAAGTGTGAGACCCTCGAGGGTGATTCCTCTAAGTCCACCTTGACGGTTACATCATTCAGAATCCAACGAAGGTGATGCCTCGGATCCCCTGATGTTACAACCACACAGTTACTTGACCGAGTTACTGGGAACTTTGATGAATAATGTTAGGCGTGTGGATTCCCGCGTGGATGTGTCGATTACTTAATTAAAATTTGAATGGATTTGGGTATTTGATCTGGGTTGGTCGGAGACCTTATTTCGCACTAACCGTCTACGCGGGAGGAGTTATGGGTTCTCGACGTCGTGGTATCAGCCGAACCTCTTTAGATGTCAGCAATGGAGCGACGCGCGCCCGAGTGGTCCGGATAGGCATCACGCTTGTAATAAGGGGTGCTAGGACTGACCTCGGCCGCCCACACATCGTGCAGGAGTGCAAAGGGTGATGGGCCCATGACCCCCCCCCCCCCCGCGCTTAGGATTTAGACCGGCGGGCTGGCCTCTCTGTTGAGTCTAGGTGGGGATGCGACGTGTCGATGTTCCGAGGCCGGGCATGACCAAGGAAAGTGTGTCCGGCCAGAGTTTATCGAGTGTGACGAGGAATATGTTGTGCACCCATGCAGGGAAGAACTTATCTATTTGAATAGTCGTCTCCACAGTTACAGGACGACTTGGAGTTGTGCCCCGATCTTATACAACTACAACTGTTACTTAACTGGAATGTTTGCTCCGGGATTGCTTCCACGCACGGAGTCGAGGGAGAATCTCTGGGCGTGACCTCATATTAATATTTCTACAATGATATTACTATTATTTGTGTTACCTGTTCTACTCTCGTATATTGCAGCCAGACCACCTGAAGATGCTAGTCTTCAATAGGACTAGGCCTTCTCCCTCTTTCTCGCATTGCTGCAGTCAGTCCACATATAATCCCTTCCTTTGATACTGATGCATATTTAGCATAGTTCTGATGTCAGTCTTGGGAGTACTTTGGATGAGTACTCACCGTTGCTTTGCTCCCTCTTTCCCCCCTTGATCTGTTGCTGCGACCAGATGATGGAGCCCAGGAGATGGTGTTTCCCGCCTCACGTGTGCTACCCCCGACGGTGCCTACTACTACGTGGAGTCCGCTGAAGACCAGGAGTAGTTAGGAGGCCTCGCCTCGTTCGATCATTGTATGTTTTGTGCTAGCCTTCTCTAAGGCACCTCATGTTTAATGTATGTACTGAGATGTTTGTTGCTTCCGCTGACTCGTGTGTTTATCGAGCTTCTGTATTCTAGCCCTCGAGGCCCCTGGCTTGTAATATGAAGCTTGTATGTTTTATTTGTGTCTAGAATTGTGTTGTGATATCTTCCTGTGAGTCCTTGAGCTTGGTCGTATGCATTTGCGTGTATGATTAGCGTACGATCAAATCGAGGGCGTCGCAAGTTGGTATCAGAGCCGACTGCCTGTAGGTAGCCCCCTTTCCAACTCCTTGGCCGAAGTTGAGTCTAGTACTTGAAAAACTTACTAACTTTGATGTTGTGGCTTACGGGCCCACATCTCAATTGGGTGGTATTAGTATCTTTTACTCCTTTTCCATACTCTGGGTTCTACTCTCTCTTCTCTTTTGGGTTAAAGATTTTACTAACTCTAACTCTAGGTTCTCATAACTAATTTCTCCCAGAGAGCCCCTCATTCCAGATGATGGCTTGCTTCATCAAAAGACTCCGAAGATACTCTCCGATGTTCTCTCGAGAACTTGTGCTCATCGCTTTTGCGATTTCCCTTCCTTCGTCAACCCCTGTGGATGGCTATATACAAAAGTCCTTCATACTTACTTCTCCAAGTGCTCTTATTATTACAAGGTGCATCGAATTATCTCACAGGGGATTCGTTCACCCTCAGTTGTCATGGGTTTTGAAAGTTCTTCGAACTGCTATTCGATCTTCGGAAATCCCGAGTAGCCTATTGTTCTTACCTTTCTCACCTGCTTGCATTATGGTTAATTCCATATGTCTAGCAACAATCATTGGAATCCTTTGTGATTGACTTTTCATTTTATTGACTCAACTTGTGTGTGAATGCATGCAATCATCAGTTGATCCTCCCAAATTATCTGTCCTGGCTCAAAGTCCTTCCAAACAGGAACTGGTTCTCGACAAATCAACCTTGTTTGATTGCCTAATCTAAATCCATTCAACTTACTTGTAATTGATCGGAGCATCTGAATCTGATACACCAACCGGAAATCATAATTCCTTTGGTATTCAATTATCGATATTTTTCAGCTGTTTTATAATCCGATGCCTTGCATTTTATCTCCCTCTGATTGAGTACCGATACTCACAACATGTACTTTATGGACCGTGAGACCCATTGCTGGGTTATTATCCTACGACATCCTTTACATTAAAAAACTTCTTGTGATATTCCTCCCCTAATACATGATGCCATTGGTAAATCGTGTCTTCTCCCTCTAATAAGTTGTATCCTCTGCCTTTGTCAGCCTTGCTCTTCAAGCATGTGTTAATTACTCTTGAAGTTTGTGGTATATGTTCCTAAGATGCCTCGATGGATTGAACTTATGCCTTCCTAAATCAATATGACCCAAAGAGTTTTCACGAGTCTTACTCTTTGGTGTTTTGCCAGATAATATTTCCAAGCTACAACCTCATCAAAGGTGAGGAGTAAATGGAAGGTGATGCATTGGTGAAGTGGGTCTCGACCTTGAACTTGTGTTCATGCCCATCGAGATGACGTTGATCCTATCACAGAAACTTCTGGTATCAATAATCTTTCATTCTATGTTTTAATCTTGTATCTGTGATTTGGTGCTTTGCAACCGTGGTTCCGACCATGATTGATCCTCTTTGATCCCATATGTAAACAAGTTAAAGTGTTTGTCTTCCACACATCAATACACCAGTCTAACCTGTATTCTGATTTACCTCCGAGTATTGTCCCTGGTATCTCGAAAATATCATGGAGCTATATAACTTCTTGTGAACTCCTCATCAGCTATGCTATTTCACTATTTCTAATTCCTCGAGATTTGAGTTGTTGGACACTCAAGTACACCAATAACTAAATCGAGTATGCATTGCGATTCAACAAGTCTTAGTAGTTGTCCTTGTTTATGAGTTGTACTTGATCTTGCCACTCCAAGCTGTTAAGCTACATCATCATCGTCATGCTAAATCTTGATCATGCTACCTAATTCCTTCATCCCTGGAACACAAAGCTAACAATGTACTAAGCTTACATCGAATTGTCAATGTCATGTTGGTTGTCTTGAAAGGCAATTTCGATTCTAAACTAGCAGTCTTATCAATGAATCCGACAACCTTTGGCTTCACCATTCCTTTGCTCGATGTCGTCTCTAAACGATTACATCTTCATGAAACATCTCGATAAATGTGTCGTGATCATTATCAGCATTCTAAGCTCTTGCAGGGTATCAATCGAATGCATGTTTAGAAATACCATCCCTTCCCCTTGATGAATTGTATTATCATCGACATCCTTGTTGCCTTCCCTCCAACACAAATGTGTTCGTGTTTTGTGTTGTCCTTTGAGTTCCTTGCTAATTCAGCTTATGTTATCCTCTACCTTGGAGTATTACCATCTATTATGTCATGAATGTTGTGAGCATTGTTGCACCTCTTAGAAAATTCTTGATATAAGAAAATACTTCTCGCCATCACCATCTATTTCTTGGTCCCGTGTTGTTTCAAACCGGAATACCAACAAGTGAACTTTGATGTGTGATCCCAATACTTCTAGCAACCCTATTGCCTTGAGGTTAACAACTGATTGTTTCATTCTTGGTGTGTTGGTTGTTGACTCACCATTCTAGCATTGGTCGTGCTACTCATTCCGTATTTTTGAGTGCACCCATCGACCAATGTTTAATTGTTGATGTTCCCTCGAGCATACGTCATTATATCATTCGATTCGACAAATGCTATCTCCTTGTCCTTATAATTTTGGTAATTCATCCCTATCGAAATCTTGAGGGATTGTTGCTGAGCCCATCGGTCACACTGTCAACTTTCTCCTTGTTCGACGATGAAACTCTTGAAAGCATTATCTTTGTGCCTAGCTCATGAAGAATACATTTGATAGAAGAAATGTTTTCCCAAAGTTCATGTGCATTCTTACCGCCGTGAATATGGGAAAGTTTTGTTTCGCTACCTCTGGGGTTATCCCAAATCATTCACGCATGTGTGAGGTGTTATCTATTCTGAAGAGTTGCTATCTTCACTCCATATAACTTCTCTTAGCACCCCAAGCCACTGACTGATTTGGTCAAGGAAATTAAGTTCTGTCATAAGAGCTAATCGAGGCTTACACAAGGGCCTTGATATCCTCGATGATGGTTCTCTAATCAGAACTCGCTCGCATTGTGTTGTAAGAATTCCACGTGGGCACGAATGTATTGACATTGTGTTCATGTGTCTTACAATCCAACTCATGATCCAATACCTGCTTCCGTAGTTTGTATCCCGAGAATCTTACATCATCATCTCATAAAAAAATTGTTGCCCCTTTTCTTCTCAGGCCTCCTAAGCCTGAGGTGTCCCGACACCAATCAGATCTGGATCTCGGGCAAATAGGATGGTTGGAACATTTCTCAATAATTATAACTTTGGTCTTTATTTATCCTGGTACGGTGATGTCTTGTCTGGCACACCAGGCCGAAGGACCTATTGTTATAAATTCTTACATATGTAAGATTCGCTATTCTTCCATGCGGAAACTATATGAATTATTTTATAAGTTGTTTTGGATGAATCCTTTGTGTATCCAAATTCTGACCCTTATAGGATGGCCATGTCGATGCTACCTCGAAGCACGTATGTCGTACTTCAAATGTCAACAGGAACATTGGAAGCGCAATGCTAAATTGTTCCTGATCAATTAACCAAACCGTACGGGATGGGTAAACATCATGATTCTCCTTGCCCTTTTATCAAAATGGTTATGTACTTGATGACCTATCATGTATACCATACTCTATATTTTCCTCGAGAATGATATACTCTAATACTTGTGTGTGTGAACACATTTTCCGTTCCATTGGTCTGTTTGACGTGACAATCACCTTTTCCTTCCCATTGGTCAGTTTAACTTTTCTTGAATCTGAACTTATCTAAGCAGTGTTAATTCCCTGCTTAGGTAAAAACCTCGGTATACAACTCTGTCAGTAAGACCATGTTACTATTATGGATAACGTTCCAGTAGCCGCCCGTGGACGAGAACTTTGCCTATTGGTCCGCCTCGTTTCAACGAGCAGGAAAATGGTTCTATTCGTCCCCCGCCCTTGGTACCGAAGTTGTTGCCAACATAACTGATAGGCTATCCTCTGACATGTCTTGCTACCAAGACCGTATAAGATGTCACCGCTGTGCTTACTCTTGGCCCAGATGGTGGACCCATAACCCAAGGTTCCACAGGGTCGAAACCTGACTCTCCTGGACATCCTTGACTCCAAAGTATCCTTTACACTTGGCTTTGTATGAGATTCCAGAACCACCGTCCAATGGAACGATCACTATTCGGTATGGATATTATCCAACATGCTGAAGATCAAGTCCGCATTATTCATGAGAATCTTAAGGCTACTCAGTCTCGTCAGAAGAGTCAGTATGACCGTCATCATCAAGATATGGTCTATCAACCTGGCGAAAAGGCTTATCTTCGTGTCACACCAATGAGAGGTGCACATCGTTTTGGGATCAAGGGCAAGTTAGCTCCTTCCTATATTGGTCCTTTTACTGTTCTCGAAAGGCGTGGAAAAGTAGCTTATGAATTAGAACTCCCGGCGAACCTTTCTCAGGTTCACGATGTCTTCCATGTGTCTCAGCTCCGCCGCTGCTTCAAGGATCCTATTCGAGTAGTGGATCATGATATGCTTGAGCTGCAACAAGACCTCTCTTATAAAGAACATCCGGTCCGCATTCTCGACCAGGCTGAACATGAGACTCGTCGCAAAGTCACCAAGTTCCTTAAAGTGCAGTGGTCAAATCATTCTGAAGATGAAGCCACTAGGGAACGCGAGGATCATCTTCGTGATGAATACCCCGAGCTCTTTCCTTCTACCTATTAATTCTCGGGACGAGAATTCTTGTTAGTAGGGGAGAGTTGTGACATCCTCATCTTTTGCTACAGTGATCTCTGTAATTAAGCTACAACAATATTATGCTAATGATGCCATGTCACCATGATTACTGTTGTAAAACTCGCGTTGGTTCTAACCCCGTTCAAATTCAAATTTAAAATAAAGTCGACTGAATAAAATCTTCAAATGTAAAAAAAAATGCTCAAAGTGTGGCAATTATTCTCTAGATATTGTCATGTTGAAAATCACATTTTTATAAAGTATTTTAGATGCACTATAATAATTAAAACAACAGCAAAATGATTAAATAAATGCCTTTTATATTTTATAAAATACTAGACTATTTTTATTTGGGGTTAAACCTTTTTGTGCCAGTGACATATATATTAAAACTAAAATAGGAACTAGTTATATATTTATAAAAAAAACTAAAATAGAAAATGAAAAGAAATGAAATAAAATAGAAAGCAAAATGCAAAAGAAAAAAGGGAACCCCCACCCTAACTGGGTCAACCGACCCACCTAATCTAGCCCAGCCAGCCCACCTACCTGGGTATAAACCCCGGCACGTGACCTAGCCCACCAACGAGCCCCCCATTCTCCCCCTCCTCGCTCCACTCACGCCGCCACACCACGAGAGAGAGAGAGAGAGAGAGAGAGAGGAGTAGAGCCCCTCGCCCCCATCCCCCTCGCTTTCCCCGTCATCCCTCTCCTCTCGTTCGGGATAGGGCACCGATGCCTCGGCCGACCACCACGCCTCGCTGTCGACCTTCCCCTTCACGTGCCCGACACCATCGCCTGGCCCCCTCGCCTCACTGTCGCTCCTCGTGGGCCGACGTGCCCCACCTATGCCACTCCGAGGGCCGGTCCTCCCACCGGCTCCACCTCACCACCACCGGCCACCTCTACACCAAGCCTATGCATCCCGTTCACCGTTGGTGAGCCCCTGGGCTCCGACCTCTCCCCTCCTGCCCATTTCCCCTCCTCCGGCGACCACAGCGCCACCCCGCGCGGCGGCGGCCCCCCTTCCTTCCTCCCCCCTCCGGCCCCGTTCCCACGCCCCGCACCATGGCTGGCGGCCTCCACCTCGCCCCTGCGCCGTTTCCCTCCTGCTAGTCAGGAGGAGGAGGGGATTAGCCCGTGTGGTTGTTTAGCGAAAAGAAAAAGAAAGAAAGAAAGAAAAAATATGTATATATGTGTGTGCACCAAATGTGTGTGTGTGTAGTGTTTGTGTGCGCGTTGTCCCAATGACATGCGGGGCCCACGCCCCTAAAAATAATAATTAAAATAAATAGAAATAATTTTATAAATAATTAATATTAATAAATTAATTAGTTATTTAAACAGTAATTACTCTTTTGGATAATTAGGATTTAAATTTTGAAGAAATAATGATAATAGTGATAATAAAATAATAATAATAATGATAATAAATAAGTAATTAATTAAATATAATGTATAAAGATTAGATATATTTAATTAAATAAATTATTAGGTAATGTGTTGATTAAAATAAATTAAATGCCCTCAGCAGTGTATGACAGCTCGGTCCCACCCCACTAATTAACTTGATTAAATATTTATTTAACCCTAATACTAAATTTGCCTATGACACATGGGACCCACTCGTTATATTTGACTAGTCAAAGTTACTGTTGACTTCTGATGTCACCATGACATCATGGTGATGTCATAATTTAAAAAATATGAATTATGTAAATCTGTTTAATTCCTAATATTAAATAAAACTTTAAAAAATAATATAAAATGATCGTAAGCGAGATGAAAATATTTTGAACATGAAAGTTCATCTGCAAAATGAGACGAATCCAGATACGCTATCCGTTCGTGTGTCACGCGTCCCTAGCATAACAAACGTGAAACTTTTCCATCGTTTTCATCTGACAGGTAGTAGCGAGAGACCCGGGAAATATCATCTAATATTTTCCTGATCCGACTATGACGGATACTACTGCGTTAGCTCATGCCTAGCCGTGCATCTTGACACGTCATGCTTAGTGATTGCATGTGTGTTTATATTTATTGTTTCTTCCCCCATCTTCTTACCGGTAGACCCCGAGACTGACGCTGCTGTCGGGTATGACTACCCTCTTGACGACCAACCCTTTGCCGCAGAGCAACAAGGCAAGCAAACCCCCTTGATCATTCCTATACCGCCCATTTCTCTCTCCCTCATGCTTGCATTAGAATTTTGCTACTGTTGTAGTTAGTTCCTATATCTGATGCATAGCCCAATTTTGATGAACAACTACTTACAATACCACACCTTAAAACTGTTTAGTATAGGTGGAGGAGTCAACCCCTCCGTCCCTTAGTCCAATTGTCCCGCTTTATCATCAATTCTCGATCCCTGATCGACGAGCCAAGACTCGACACAACACTCACCCCCCTAGTTGTACGACGCTGCACAGCTACTATCGGGTACCGAGGGTGACACCTCGCAAAGTACTGATGATGCTACCTCTATAGTGCATCTGGTCGATCATGGTTATCGAGGGTGATTCCTCCTTCACCACTCCCGGCGATGACTCTGTCGTGCAACCCCTCAAGTGTGAGACTGATAGGTCCCAAACGTATCTATAATTTTTGCTTGTTTCATGATCTTTTGGGTGACAATGTTATATGTTTTGCTACGCTTTTATATCATTTTACACATATTTGGACTAACCTAGTAACTCAGTGCACCCAGTGCCAGTTTCTGTCTGCTGATGTCTATTTTGCACGGGCTTTTACCCAATTTGCCAAAGCCCGAAAAATTCCAGAAAAATTATATAAAAATGAGCGAAACGGAAGCTTTCGGATCACCGAAGGTGGGCCAGGGGCCTCCCAGGCGGCCTGCTGGCGCGGCCAGGCCATAGGCCGCGCCACGAGGTCGCCTGGGTGGGTCTCACTGATGTCTACTACACAACCTTCTCCTTGTAGACGTTGTTGGGCCTCCAAGTGCAGAGGTTTGTAGAACAGTAGCTATTTTCCCTCAAGTGTGTGACCTAAGGTTTATCAATCTGCGGGAGGCGTAGGATGAAGATGGTCTCTCTCAAGCAACCCTGCAACCAAATAACAAAGAGTCTCTTGTGTCCCCAACACACCCAATACAATGGTAAATTGTATAGTGCACTAGTTCGGCGAAGAGATGGTGATACAAGTGCAATATGGATATTATATATAGGTTTTTGTAATCTCAAATTATAAAAACAGCAAGGTAATTAATAATAAAAGTGAGCACGAACGGTATTGCAATGCGTGGAAACAAGGCCTAGGGTTCATACTTTCACTAGTGAGGTTCTTCCAACAATGATAACATAATTGGATCATATAACTGTTGGGGAACGTCGCATGGGAAACAAAAATTTTCCTACGCGCACGAAGACCTATCATGGTGATGTCCATCTACGAGAGGGGATGAGTGATCTACGTACCCTTGTAGATCGTACAACAGAAGCGTTAGTGAACGCGGTTGATGTAGTGGAACGTCCTCACGTCCCTCGATCCGCCCCGCGAACAATCCCGCGATCAGTCCCACGATCTAGTACCGAACGGACGGCACCTCCGCGTTCAGCACACGTACAACTCGACGATGATCTCGGCCTTCTTGATCTAGCAAGAGAGACAGAGAGGTAGAAGAGTTCTCCGGCAGCGTGACGGCGCCACAGAGGTTGGTGATGACCTTGTCTCAGCAGGGCTCCGCCCGAGCTCCGCAGAAACGCGATCTATAGGAAAAACCGTGGAGGTATGTGGTCGGCCTGCCGTGGAAAAGTCGTCTCAAATCAGCCCCAATACCTCCGTATATATAGGTGGGAGGGAGGGGACCTTGCCTTGGGGCTCAAGGAGCCCCAAGGGGGTCGGCCGAGTCCAAGGGGGGAAGGCTCCCCCCCCAAACCGAGTTGGCCTTGGTTTGGTGGGTGGGAGTCCTTCCCTTCCTTCCCACCTCCCTTTTTTTTCTTTCTCTTTGATTTTTCTTTGTATGGCGCATAGGGCCCTTTTGGGCTGTCCCACCAGCCCACTAAGGGCTGGTGCGCCACCCTTATGGCCTATGGGCTTCCCCGGGGTGGGTTGCCCCCCCGGTGAACTCCCGGAACCCATTCGTCATTCCCGGTACATTCCCGGTAACTCCGAAAACCTTCCGGTAATCAAATGAGGTCATCCTATATATCAATCTTCGTTTCCGGACCATTCCGGAAACCCTCGTGACGTCCGTGATCTCATCCGGGACTCCGGACAACATTCGGTAACCAACCATATAACTCAAATACGCATAAAACAACGTCGAACCTTAAGTGTGCAGACCCTGCGGGTTCGAGAACTATGTAGACATGACCCGAGAGACTCATCGGTCAATATCCAATAGCGGGACCTGGATGCCCATATTGGATCCTACATATTCTACGAAGATCTTATCATTTGAACCTCAGTGCCAAGGATTCATATAATCCCGTATGTCATTCCCTTTGTCCTTCGGTATGTTACTTGCCCGAGATTCGATCGTCAGTATCCGTATACCTATTTCAATCTCGTTTACCGGCAAGTCTCTTTACTCGTTCCGTAATACAAGATCCCGCAACTTACACTAAGTTACATTGCTAGCAAGGCTTGTGTGCGATGTTGTATTACCGAGTGGGCCCCGAGATACCTCTCCGTCACACGGAGTGACAAATCCCAGTCTAGATCTATACTAACTCAACTAACACCTTCGGAGATACCTGTAGAGCATCTTTATAGTCACCCAGTTACGTTGCGACGTTTGATACACACAAAGCATTCCTCCGGTGTAAGTGAGTTATATGATCTCATGGTCATTGGAATAAATACTTGACACGCAGAAAACAGTAGCAACAAAATGACACGATCAACATGCTACGTCTATTAGTTTGGGTCTAGTCCATCACGTGATTCTCCTAATGATGTGATCCAGTTATCAAGCAACAACACCTTGTTCATAATCAGAAGACACTGACTATCTTTGATCAACTGGCTAGCCAACTAGAGGCTTGCTAGGGACGGTGTTTTGTCTATGTATCCACACATGTAAATGAGTCTTCATTCAATACAATTATAGCATGGATAATAAACGATTATCTTGATACAGGAATTATAATAATAACTATATGTATTATTGCCTCTAGGGCATAATTCCAACAGTCTCCCACTTGCACTAGAGTCAATAATCTAGCCCTCACATCATCATGTGAATTACATTGTAATAAATCTAACACCCATACAGTTCTGGTGTTGATCATGTTTTGGCCGTGGAAAAGGTTTAGTCAGCGGGTCTGCTACATTTAGATCCGTGTGCACTTTGCATATATTCACGTCCTCTCCCTCGACGTAGTCGCGGATGAGGTTGAAGCGTCGTTTGATGTGTCTGGTCTTCTTGTGAAACCGTGGTTCCTTTGCTAAGGCAATGGCACCTGTGCTGTCATAGAATAAGGTTATTGGATTCAGTGCGCTTGGCACCACTCCAAGATCCGTCATGAATTGCTTCATCCAGACACCCTCCTTAGCCGCCTCCGAGGCAGCCATGTACTCCGCTTCACATGTAGAATCTGCTACGACGCTTTGCTTGGAACTGCACCAGCTTACAGCACCCTGTTTAAGAATAAATATGTATCTGGTTTGCGACTTAGAGTCGTCCGGATTTGTGTCAAAGCTTGCATCGACGTAACCTTTTACGGCAAGCTCTTCGTCACCTCCATACACGAGAAACATCTCCTTAGTCCTTTTCAGGTATTTAAGGATGTTCTTGACCGCTGTCCAGTGATCCACTCCTGGATTACTCTGGAACCTACCTGCCATACTTATGGCCAGGCTAACATCCGGTCTAGTGCACAACATTGCATACATGATAGAACCTATGGTTGAAGCATAGGGGACGGAGCGCATATGCTCTCTATCTTCATCAGTTGCTGGGCACTGAGTCTTACTCAATCTCGTACCTTGTAAAACTGGCAAGAACCCTTTCTTGGACCGTTCCATTTTGAACCTCTTCAAAACTTTATCAAGGTATGTGCTTTGTGAAAGTCCTATCAGGCGTTTTGATCTATCCCTATAGATCTTAATGCCTAGAATGTAAGCAGCTTCTCCTAGGTCCTTCATAGAGAAACTCTTATTCAAGTAATCCTTTATGCTCTCTAAGAACTCCACGTTGTTTCCAATCAGCAATATGTCATCCACATATAATATTAGAAACGCCACAGAGCTCCCACTCACTTTCTTGTAAATACAAGATTCTCCAACCACTTGTATAAACCCAAATGCTTTGATCACCTCATCAAAGCGTTTGTTCCAACTCCGAGATGCTTGCACCAGTCCATAAATGGATCGCTGGAGCTTGCACACTTTGTTAGCATTCTTAGGATCGACAAAACCTTCGGGTTGTATCATATACAACTCTTCCTTAAGGAAACCGTTAAGGAACGCCGTTTTGACATCCATCTGCCAGATCTCATAATCAAAAAATGCAGCTATTGCTAACATGATTCTGACGGACTTTAAGCATCGCTACGGGTGAGAATGTCTCATCGTAGTCAACTCCTTGAACTTGTGAAAAACCCTTTGCCACAAGTCGAGCTTTATAAACGGTCACATTGCCGTCAGCATCCGTCTTCCTCTTAAAGATCCATTTGTTCTGAATAGCCTTGCGGCCCTCAGGTAGTACCTCCAAAGTCCACACTTTGTTCTCATACATGGATCCTATCTCAGATTTCATGGCTTCTAGCCATTTGTTGGACTCTGGGCCCACCATTGCTTCTTCATAATTCGCACGTTCATTGTTGTCTAACAACATGATTGATAAGACGGGATTACCGTATCACTCTGGAGCAGCACGTGGTCTCGTCGACCTGCGTGGTTCGACAGAAACTTGAACTGGAGTTTCATGATCATCATCATTAACTTCCTCCTCAGCCGGCGTTGCAACGACAGAGGTTTCCCCTTGCCCTGCGCCACCATCCAGAGGGACGAGAGGTTCAACAACCTCGTCAAGTTCTATCTTCCTCCCACTCAATTCTCTTGAGAGAAACTCCTTCTCGAGAAAAGCTCCGTTTTTAGCAACAAACACTTTGCCCTCGGATTTGAGATAGAAGGTGTACCCAACTGTCTCTTTTGGGTAACCTATGAAGACGCACTTTTCCGCTTTGGGTTCCAGCTTTTCAGGCTGAAGCTTTTTGACATAAGCATCACATCCCCAAACTTTAAGAAACGACAACTTTGGCCTTTTGCCATACCACAGTTCGTATGGTGTCGTCTCAACGGATTTTGATGGTGCCCTATTTAAAGTGAATGCAGCTGTTTCTAATGCATAACCCCAAAACGATAACGGCAAATCAGTAAGAGACATCATAGATCGCACCATCTCTAATAGAGTACGATTACGACGTTCGGACACACCATTACGCTGTGGTGTTCCAGGCGGTGTTAACTGTGAAACAATTCCACATTGTCTTAAATGAGTACCAAACTCGAAACTCAGATATTCACCCCCACGATCAGACCGTAGGAACTTGATCTTCTTGTTACGATGATTTTCCACTTCACTCTGAAATTTCTTGAACTTTTAAAATGTTTCAGACTTGTGCTTCATCAAGTAGACATAACCATATCTACTCAAATCGTCAGTGAAGGTGAGAAAATAACGATATCCGCAGCGTGCCTCCACGCTCATCGGACCACACACATCGGTATGTATGATTTCCAACAAGTCACTTGCACGCTCCATTGTTCCGGAGAACGGAGTCTTAGTCATCTTGCCAATGAGGCATGGTTCGCACGTGTCAAGTGAATCAAAGTCAAGTGACTCCAAAAGTCCATCAGCATGGAGTTTTCTTCGTGCGCTTTACACCAATATGACCTAAGCGGCAGTGCCACAAAAATATGGCGCTATCATTGTTAACTCTAACTCTTTTGGTCTCAATGTTATGTATATGCGTATCGCTATCAAGATTCAATATGAACAATCCTCTCACATTAGGTGCATGACCATAAAAGATGTTACTCATAGAAATAGAAAAACCATTATTCTCTGACTTAAAAGAGTAACCGTCTCGCAATAAACAAGATCCAGATATAATGTTCATGCTCAACGCAGGCACTAAATAACAATGATTTAAGTTCATCACTAATCCTGATGGTAACTGAAGTGACACTGTGCCGACGGCGATTGCATCAACCTTGGAACCATTTCCTACGCGCATCGTCACTTCATCTTTTGCCAGCCTTCGTCTATTCCGCAGTTCCTGTTTCGAGTTGCAAATATGAGCAACAGAACCGGTATCGAATACCCAGTCACTACTACGAGAGCCGGTTAAGTACACATCAATAACATGTATATCAAATATACCTGATTTTTCTTTGGCCGCCTTCTTATCTGCTAGATACTTGGGGCAATTGTGCTTCTAGTGACCCATACCCTTGCAATAGTAACACTCCGTTTCAGGCTTAGGTCCAGCTTTGGGTTTCTTCGTCAGATTGGCAACAGGCTTGCCGCTCTTCTTCGAATTTCCCTTCTTGCCTTTTCCGTTTCTCTTGAAACTAGTGGTCTTATTCACCATCAACACTTGATGCTCTTTACGGAGTTCAGACTCTGCGACTTTCAGCATCGCAAACAACTCGCCGGGAGACTTGTTCATCCCTTGCATGTTGTAGTTCAACACAAAGCCTTTATAGCTTGGCGGCAGTGATTGAAGGATTCTGTCAGTGATAGCTTCTTGTGGGAGTTTAATCCCCAGCTCAGCTAGACGGTTTGAGTACCTAGACATTTTGAGCACATGTTCACTAACAGACGAGTTTTCCTCCATCTTGCAAGCATAGAATTTATTGGAGGTCTCATACCTCTCGATCCGGGCGTTCTTCTGAAAGATAAACTTCAACTCCTGGAACATCTCAAATGCTCCATGACGCTCAAAGCGACGTTGAAGTCCCGGTTCTAAGCCATACAAGACTGCACATTGAACTATTGAGTAGTCCTCTTAACATCCTGATCAGCCGTAGCGGGTGGTTCATCTCCTAGCGCGGCATTAAGGACATAATCCTTCTTCCTGGCTTGTAAGATTAGCTTAAGATTACGAGCCCAGTCTACAAAGTTGCTTCCATCATCTTTCAACTTAGCTTTCTCTAGGAACGTATTAAAATTCAGGATGACTGTCGCGTGAGCCATGATCTACAACACAAATATATTCAAAGTGGACTTAGACTATGTTCAAGATAATTAGAGTTTAACTTAATCAAATTATTTGCTAAACTCCCACTCAAAAAGTACATCTCTCTAGTCATTTGAGTGGTTCATGATCCACTTATACTAGCTCAAGTCCGATCATCACGTGAGTTGAGTATAGTTTCAGTGGTAAGCATCCCTATGCTAATCATATCATCTATATGATTCATGATCGACCTTTCGGTCTCATGTGTTCCCAGGCCATGTATGCACATGCTAGGCTCATCAAGCTTAACCCGAGTGTTCCGCGTGCGCAACTGTTTTGCACCCGTTGTATGTGAACGTTGAGTCTATCACACCCGATCATCACGTGGTGTCTCGAAACGACGAACTGTAGCAACGGTGCACAGTCGGGGAGAACACAATTTCGTCTTGAAATTTTAGTGAGAGATCACCTCACAATGCTACCGTCGTTCTAAGCACAATAAGGTGCATAAAAGGATTAACATCACATGCAATTCATAAGTGACATGATATGGCCATCATCACGTGCTTCTTGATCTCCATCACCAAAGCACCGGCACGATCTTCTTGTCACCGGCACCACACCATGATCTCCATCAACGTGTTGCCATCGGGGTTGTCGTGCTACTCATGCTATTACTACTAAGGCTACATCCTAGCAAAATAGTAAACGCATCTGCAAGCACAAACGTTAGTATAAAGACAACCCTATGGCTCCTGCCGGTTGCCGTACCATCGACGTGCAAGTCGATATTTTCTATTACAACATGATCATCTCATACATCCAATATATCACATCACATCGTTGGCCATATCACATCACAAGCATACCCTGCAAAAACAAGTTAGACGTCCTCTAATTTTGTTGTTGCATGTTTTACGTGGTGACCAAGGGTATCTAGTAGGATCGCATCTTACTTACGCAAACACCATAACGGAGATATATGAGTTGCTATTTAACCTCATCCAAGGACCTCCTCGGTCAAATCCGATTCAACTAAAGTTGGAGAAACCGACACTTGCCAGTCATCTTTGAGCAACGGGGTTACTCGTAACGATGAAACCAGTCTCTCGTAAGCGTACGAGTAATGTCGGTCCAAGCCGCTTCAATCCAAGAATACCGCGGAATCAAGAAAAGACTAAGGAGGGCAGCAAAACGCACATCACCGCCCACAAAAACTTTTGTGTTCTACTCGAGAAGACATCTACGCATGAACCTAGCTCATGATGCCACTGTTGGGGAACGTCGCATGGGAAACAAAAATTTTCCTACGCGCACGAAGACCTATCATGGTGATGTCCATCTACGAGAGGGGATGAGTGATCTACATACCCTTGTAGATCGTACAGCAGAAGCGTTAGTGAACGCGGTTGATGTAGTGGAACGTCCTCACGTCCCTCGATCCGCCCCGCGAACAATCCCGCGATCAGTCCCACGATCTAGTATCGAACGGACGACACCTCCGCGTTCAGCACACGTACAGCTCGACGATGATCTCGGCCTTCTTGATCCAGCAAGAGAGACGGAGAGGTAGAAGAGTTCTCCAGTAGCGTGACGGTGCTCCGGAGGTTGGTGATGACCTTGTCTCAGCAGGGCTCTGCCCGAGCTCCGCAGAAACGCGATCTAGAGGAAAAACCGTGGAGGTATGTGGTCGGGCTGCCGTGGAAAAGTCGTCTCAAATCAGCCCCAATACCTCCGTATATATAGGTGGGAGGGAGGGGACCTTGCCTTGGGGCTCAAGGAGCCCCAAGGGGGTCGGCCGAGTCCAAGGGGGGAAGGCTCCCCCCAAACCGAGTTGGACTTGGTTTGGTGGGTGGGAGTCCTTCCCTTCCTTCCCACCTCCCTTTTTTTTTCTCTTTGATTTTTCTTTGTATGGCGCATAGAGCCCTGTTGGGCTGTCCCACCAGCCCACTAAGGGCTGGTGCGCCACCCTTATGGCCTATGGGCTTCCCCGGGGTGGGTTGCCCCCCCGGTGAACTCCCGGAACCCATTCGTCATTCCCGGTACATTCCCGGTAACTCCGAAAACCTTCCGGTAATCAAATGAGGTCATCCTATATATCAGTCTTCGTTTCCGAACCATTCCGGAAACCCTCGTGACGTCCGTGATCTCATCCGGGACTCCAAACAACATTCGGTAACCAACCATATAACTCAAATACGCATAAAACAACGTCGAACCTTAAGTGTGCAGACCCCGCGGGTTCGAGAACTATGTAGACATGACCCGAGAGACTCCTCGGTCAATATCCAATAGCGGGACCTGGATGCCCATATTGGATCCTACATATTCTACGAAGATCTTATCGTTTGAACCTCAATGCCAAGGATTCATATAATCCCGTATGTCATTCCCTTTGTCCTTCGGTATGTTACTTGCCCGAGATTCGATCGTCAGTATCCGTATACCTATTTCAATCTCGTTTACCGGCAAGTCTCTTTACTCGTTCCGTAATACATGATCCCGCAACTTACACTAAGTTACATTGCTTGCAAGGCTTGTGTGTGATGTTGTATTACCGAGTGGGCCCCGAGATACCTCTCCGTCACACGGAGTGACAAATCCCAGTCTTGATCCATACTAACTCAACTAACACCTTCGGAGATACCTGTAGAGCATCTTTATAGTCACCCAGTTACGTTGCGACGTCTGATACACACAAAGCATTCCTCCGGTGTCAGTGAGTTATATGATCTCATGGTCATAGGAATAAATACTTGACACGCAGAAAACAGTAGCAACAAAATGACACGATCAACATGCTACGTCTATTAGTTTGCGTCTAGTCCATCACGTGATTCTCCTAATGACGTGATCGAGTTATCAAGCAACAACACCTTGTTCATAATCAGAAGACACTGACTATCTTTGATCAACTGGTTAGCCAACTAGAGGCTTGCTAGGGACGGTGTTTTGTCTATGTATCCACACATGTAAATGAGTCTTCATTCAATACAATTATAGCATGGATAATAAACGATTATCTTGATACAGGAATTATAATAATAACTATATGTATTATTGCCTCTAGGGCATAATTCCAACAATAACTAGCCCTCAACATGCAACAAAGAGTCACTCCAAAGTCACTAATAGCGGAGAACAAACGAAGAGATTATTGTCGGGTACGAAACCACCACAAAGTTATTCTTTCTGATCGATCTATTCAAGAGTCCGTAGTAAAATAACACGAAGCTATTCTTTCTGTTCAATCTATCCTAGGGTTCGTACTAGAATAACACCTTAAGACACGCATCAACCAAGACCCTAATGTCACCTAGATACTCCATTGTCACCTCAAGTATCCGTGGGTATGATTATACGATATGCATCACACAATCTCAGAATCATCTATTCAACCAACACATAGAACTTCAAAGAGTGCCCCAAAGTTTCTACCGGAGATTCAAAACGTGTGCCAACCCATATGCATAGGTTCCCGATGTCACGAAACCCGCAAGTTGATCACCAAAACATACATCAAGTACTCACATGAATATCCCATTGTCACCACAGATAGACACGTGCAAGACATACATCAAGTGTTCTTAAAGACTCAATCCTATAAGATAACTTCAAAGGGGAAACTCAATTCATTACAAGAAGGGAGAGGGGGAAGAACATCATAGGATCCAACTATAGTAGAAAAGCCCGCGGTACATGGAGATCATGATATCTCAAGAACACGAGAGAGAGATATCAAACACATAGCTACTGGTACATACCCTCAACCCCGAGGGAGAACTACTCCCTCCCCATCATGTAGATCACCGGGATGATGAAGATGGCCACCGGAGATGGATTCCCCCTCCGACAGGGTGCCGGAACAGGCTCCCGATTGGTTTTTGTTGGCTATAGAGGCTTGCGGCGGCGGAACTCCCGATCTAGGTTTATTTTTGGAGGTTTCTGTATTTATAAGACCAAATGGCATCGAGAACAAGTTAGGGGGACCCACGAGGGAGTCACGAGCCCCACAGGCGCGCCCAGGGGGGGTGGGCACGCCTCCCTAGCTCGTGGCTTCCTCGGGACTCCTCCCCGATATCTTTTTCTTCTGGTATTTTTGATATTTTCCATAAAAAATCACGGCGAAAGTTTTATTCCGTTTGGACTTCGTTTGATAGTCATATATGAAAAACATCAAAAACAAGGAAAAAACAGAAACTGGCATTGGGATCTAGGTCAATAGGTTAGTCCCAAAAATAATACAAAATAGCATATTCATGCATATAAAACATCCAAAGTTGATAATATAATAGTATGGAACGATCAAAAATTATAGATACGTTGGAGACGTATCAAGCATCCCCAAGCTTAATTCCTACTCGTCCTCGAGTAGGTAAATGGTAAAAACATAATTTTTTTATGTGGAATGCTACCTAACATATATTGTGGCATGAATATTCAGATCCTTATGATTCAAGACAAAAAGTTTAATGTTGACATAAGAACAATAATACTTCAAGCATACTAACAAAGCAATCATGTCTTCTCAAAATAACATGGCCAAAGAGAGTTATCCCTACAATATCATATAGTCTGGCTATGCTCCATCTTCCCCACACAACGTATTTAAATCATGCACAACCCCGGTATTAGTCAAGCAATTGTTTTCACACTTTTACTTTCTCAAACCTTTTCAACTCTCATGCAATACATGAGCGTGAGCCATGGACATAGAACTATAGGTGGAATAGAATATGGTGGTGGTTGTGAGGAAAAAAGGAGGAGATGGTCACATCAATTAGGCGTATCAACGGGCTATGGAGATGCCCATCAATAAATATCAATGTGAGTGAGTAGGGATTGCCATGCAACGGATGCACTAGAGCTATAAGTGTATGAAAGCTCAAAAAGAAACTAAGTGGGTGTGCATCCAACTTGATTGCTCACGAAGACCTAGGGCAATTTGAGGAAGTCAATCATTGGAATATACAAGCCAAGTTTTATAATTAAATTCCCACTAGTATATGAAAGTGACAATATATGAGACTCTCTATCATGAAGATCATGGTGCTACTTTGAAGCACAAGTGTGGTAAAGGATAGTAGCATTGTCCCTTCTATCTTTTTCTCTTTTTTGGGCTCTTTGGCCTCTCTTTTTTCTTTTTTTTTCTTTTTCTTTTTTTTGTGGGCTCTTTGGCATCTTTTATTTTATTTTTATAGTCCGGAGTCTCATCCCAACTTGTGAGGGAATCATAGCTTCCTTCCTTTCCTCACATGGGACAATGCTCTAATAATGATGATCATCACACTTTTATTTGCTTACAACTCGATTCTTAGAACAAAAGATATGACTCTATATGAATGCCTTCGGCGGTGTACCGGGATGTGCAATGACTCATGTGTGACATGTATGAAAGATATGAACGTGTCTTTGCCACAAATACGATGTTAACTACATGATCATGCAAAGCAATATGACAATGATGGTGCGCGTCATAATAAATGGAATGGTGGAAGTTGCATGTTAATATATCTCGGAATGGCTATAAAAATGCCATGATGGGTAGGTATGGTGGCTGTTTTGAGGAAGGATATATGGTGGGTGTAATGCACCGGCAAAAGTTGCGCGGTACTAGAGAGGCTAGCAATGGTGGAAGGGTGAGAGTGCGTATAATCCATGGACTCAACATTAGTCATAAAGAACTCACATATTATTGCAAAAGTTTTATTATTAATCAAAACAAAGTATTAGACGCATGCTCCTAGGGGAAGGGTTGGTAGGAGTTAACCATCACGCGATCCCGACCGCCACACAAAGGATGACAATCAATAAAAACATCATGCTCCGACTTCCTAGCATAGCGGTTCATAACACAAGAATTTCAACCAATCCATAATTACTCACTAGCATGACTCTAATATCACCATCTTTATATCTCAAAACTATATGCAAATAATCAAACTTCTCATAGTATTCGATGCACTCTATATGAAAGTTTTTATTATATCCCTCTTGGATGCCCATCATATTAGGACTAGATTCATAACCTAAGAAAATTACCATGCTGTTTAAGACTCTCAAAATAATATAAGTGAAGCATGAGAGTTCAACTATTTCTATAAAATAAAACCATTTCAATGCTCTACAAAGATATAAGTGAAGCACTAGAGCAAAAGAAAAACTACTCCACAAGATATAAGTGAAGCTCAATGAGTAGTTGAATAATTATTTGGCTGTGTGAAGACACTCCAATATAATAATTTCATATCCTAAGTACCTTATTCAAACAAAATAAAATGACACTCCAAAGATAGCACGAATCATGTGAAGAAGCAAAAACTTAGGTTCAACCGATACTAACCGATAATTGTTGAAGAAGAAAGGTGGGATGCCAACTAGGGCATCCCCAAGCTTAGATGCTTGAGACTTCTTGAAATATGGGTTGGGTGTGTCTTGGGCATCCCCAAGATTGAGCTTTTGTGTCTCCTTAATTCCTCTCATATGGTGGTTTCCAAAATCTTAAAAACTTCACCCACACAAAACTCAACAAGAACTCGTGAGTTAGGTTAGTATAAATCAATGCAAAACTGTATCATACTCTACTATAGAAAATCACTAAAATTATTATTTGACATTGCATACTAAATGCCTCTGCATATTTAAAACTCCCATCCTCAAATGTAATCATTAATCAAGCAAACATATGCGAACAATGCAAACATAACAACAATCTGCCTAAACAGAACAATCTGTGAAGAATGCAGAAAGATCCATACTTAATTAACTCCAAAAAATCTGAAACAATTCCACAATGTAGAGAATTTATAAGAGAATACTGTTTCCAAATTTCAAGTTATTCTGACATACAGAAAATTCTAGGGCATTTTTGCACTACAAGCAAACTTTTTGTTTTGGAACAGCAACTCCTATACTTGCAAATTAAGCATGGTAAAGGCTATCCTTGACATTTTTATTGAACTAAATGATGCAAAACATTAATCTAAATAACCTCAAGAAAGTATTAATAAAATAAAATTACGCTCCAAGCAAAACACATATCATGTGGTGAATAAAAATATAGCCCCAAGTAAAGTTACCGATGGATTGAAGACGAAAGAGGGGATGCCTTCCCGGGGCATCCCCAAGCTTAGGCTCTTTGGTGTCCTTGAATATGGCTTTGGGGTGACTTTTTCATCCCCAAGCTTAGGATATTTCCACTACTTGTTCCATAGTCCATCGAAACTCTACCCAAAACTTGAAAACTTCACAACACAAAACTTAACGGAACTTCGTGAGATGGGTTAGTATGATAACGAGCAAATCAATCACTTGGGTACTGTCAAAACAAGACTCATAATTATTTTCACACAATTCCTATTGTATATTACTATTTCCACAATTTATATTACTCAATATAATCTATGGAAACACCAAAACAAGCAAACTATGCATTGAAAACAGAATCTGTCAAAAACAGAACAGTCTGTAATGATCTGAATGATAACCATACTTCTGCACTTCCAAAAATTCTGAAATAATTATGAAAATTAAGGAAATTTGTATGTAAATCAGTAGCAAAAAGAATCAACCTAAAAGCACTTTCTGGATAGAAATTAGAAATGATTTCGCGAGCGCAAAGTTTCTGTCTTTTTCAGCATGATCAAACAACTATCACCCAAACTAATCATAAAGGCTTTACTTGGCACTTTATTGAAATAAAAGCTATAATACATGATTAATACAGTATCTTAATCATGTGAACACACAAAAACAGTAAGTATACATATTAGGTTGTCTCCCAACAAGTGCTTTTCTTTAATGCCTTTCAAGCTAGGCATGATGATTTCAATGATGCTCACATAAAAGATAATGATTGAAACATAATGGAAGCATCATGAAGCATATGACTAGCACATTTAAGACTAACCCTCTTCCTATGCATAGGTATTTTGTGAAAAAACAATTTTTAGAGCAAGAATCAACTAGCATAGGAAGGTAAAACAAGCATAGCTTCAAAACTTTCAACACATAGAGAGGAACCTTGATATTATTGCGATATGTAGAAGCATATGTTCCTCTCTCATAATAATTTTCAGTAGCATCATGAATGAATTCAACAATATAACAAGCACCTAAAGCATTCCTTTGATGATATACAAGCATAGAAATTTAACTACTCTCCACAATAGCAAATTTATTCTCATGATTAATAGTGGGAGTATCGTAAAAGACTTGAGCACTACAAATTGTTTACACATTAAAAGAGTGATGTTCAGTGAAAGGATACTCAATAGTATGACAAGTTTTATCATCCCTCTTCTTTATAGCATAAGTATAATCATAATAATCATCATAAATAGGGGGCATGCTTTCATCATAATAAATTTGATCATTCAAAGTGGGGGGACTAAAATGATCATCTTCATCAAACATAGCATCCCCAAGCTTGTGGCTTTGCATATCATTAGCATCATGAGTATTAAAAGAATTCATACTAAAAACATTGCAATCATGCTCATCATTCACATATTTTATGCCAATCATTCTATGTAATTCTTCTTCTAGCACTTGAGCACAATTTTTCTTCCCATCATTTTCACGGAAGACATTAAAAAGATGAAGTATATGAGGCAACCTTAATTCCATTTTTTAGTTTTCTTTTATAGACTAAACTAGTGATAAAACAAGAAACTAAAAGTTTTGATTGCAAGATCTAAAGATATACATTCAAGTGCTAAGATCCTCGGCAACGGCGCCAGAAAAGAGCTTGATGTCTACTACGCAACCTTCTCCTTGTAGACGTTGTTGGGCCTCCAAGTATAGAGGTTTGTAGGACAGTAGCAATTTTCCCTCAAGTGGGTGACCTAAGGTTTATCAATCCGTGGGAGGCGTAGGATGAAGATGGTCTCTCTCAAGCAACCCTGCAACCAAATAACAAAGAGTCTCTTGTGTCCCCAACACACCCAATACAATGGTAAATTGTATAGGTGCACTAGTTCGGCGAAGAGATGGTGATACAAGTGCAATATGGATAGTAGATATAGGTTTTGGTAATCTGAAATTATAAAAACAGAAAGGTAATTAATAATAAAAGTGAGCACAAACGGTATTGCAATGCGTGGAAACAAGGCCTAGGGTTCATACTTTCACTAGTGAGGTTCTCTCAACAATGATAACATAATTGGATCATATAACTAGCCCTCAACATGCAACAAAGAGTCACTCCGAAGTCACTAATAGCGGAGAACAAACGAAGAGATTATTGTCAGGTACGAAACCACCACAAAGTTATTCTTTCTGATCGATCTATTCAAGAGTCCGTAGTAAAATAACATGAAGCTATTCTTTCCGTTCAATCTATCCTAGAGTTCGTACTAGAATAACACCTTAAGACACACATCAACCAAGACCCTAATGTCACCTAGATACTCCATTGTCACCTCAAGTATCCGTGGGCATGATTATACGATATGCATCACGCAATCTCAGAATCATCTATTCAACCAACACATAGAACTTCAAAGAGTGCCCCAAAGTTTCTACCGGATAGTCAAAACGTGTGCCAACCCATATGCATAGGTTCCCGATGTCACGAAACCCGCAAGTTGATCACCAAAACATACATCAAGTACTCACATGAATATCCCATTGTCATCAAGTGTTCTTAAAGACTCAATCCGATAAGAAAACTTCAAAGGGGAAACTCAATTCATTACAAGAAGGGAGAGGGGGAAGAACATCATAGGATCCAACTATAGTAGCAAAGCCCGCGGTACATCGAGATCATGACATCTCAAGAACACGAGAGAGAGAGAGAGATCAAACACATAGCTACTGGTACATACCCTCAGTCCCGAGGGAGAACTACTCCCTCCTCATCACGGAGATCGCTGGGATGATGAAGATGGCCACCGGAGATGGATTCCCCCTCCGACAGGGTGCCGGAACAGGCTCCCGATTGGTTTTTGGTGGCTATAGAGGCTTGCGGCAGCAGAACTCCCGATCTAGGTTTATTTCTAGAAGTTTCTATATTTATAAGACCAGATGGCATCGAGAACAAGTGAGGGGACCCACGAGGGAGTCACGAGCCCCCCAGGCGCGCCCAGGGGGGTGGGCGTGCCTCCATGGCTCGTGGCTTCCTCGGGACACCTCTCCGGTATCTTTTTCTTCTAGTATTTTTGATATTTTCCATAAAAAATCACGGCGAAAGTTTTATTCCGTTTGGACTCCGTTTGATATTCCTATATGAAAAAGTTCAAAAACAAGGAAAAAACAAAAACTGTCACTGGGCTCTAGGTCAATAGGTTAGTCCCAAAAATAATATAAAATAGCATATTCATGCATATAAAACATCCAAAGTTGATAATATAATAGCATGGAACGATAAAAAATTATAGATATGTTGGAGACGTATCACCCACCTCCTTCGGTGCCCTCCTTTGCCCTATATTTAGAGTACCGAGAGGAAACCCTCGCAGACTTTCTGGAATCACGATTTTCTCCATCGTTCCGCCGCCGCAACACTTCTGAGATCGGGAGCGTCAGGGGACCTCTTCCCGACACCCTGTCGGAGGGAGGATTGACCTTCGGGAGCTTCTTCACCGCCATGCACGCTCCCGGACGTGCCGTGATTAGTCCTCCTTGGACCATGAGTCCATGACCACTAGCTATGTGATGTCTTCTCTCAAATCTTGTGCTTCAATGGTTAGTCCTTCTGAGTTGTGCTACATGATCAAGTCATCTATGTAATTCTCTTGCTGTTGCTATGCTCGGTTTGTTGGGATGTGATGGATTATGAGATTATGTTCAGATTGTTATGATTTATATATTTGATTATCCTTTTATATTATATTCCTTAGTGATTCATGCATGTTCTCCGTTGCTATTTATTGCTTTGGCCAAGTTGTAGATTGTAACTCCAAGAGGGAGCGTTATGCATGATTGTGGGTTCATGCCCCTCTATGTCTAGCTTGAGTGAGAGAAACGTGAGACTAGGGGATGTGCTTGTTACCACGAGGGAGAAAACAACGGTGCTTGTGACCATGGTTGCAAGGATTGTTTACGTTACGTATAGTTCGTTAATGCAGTTGTCCGTTGCTTGGACTTTACACTTTGGGTGGGGCTCGCAACTTAATACCGGATAGATGTTCTAGATAGATATCTCAAGGTGGATGATTATTAAGTAGATGCTGATGAATAAACGGTCTACTTTTCTTGGCGTACTTCCCATTACTATTGAACCTCTAACTATCAAGTAGCATAATTAGCATTGCGGTGCGATCATAAATCTTTCAATTGCCCAACTGTGATTTGTTTACCCAAGCATAGTTGTTTGTCGTCTTTTGGGAGAGAGACATCACTAGTGAACAGCATGTGACTCCGGTCCATATCACCATCATTGTTTACACCTCCATCATTTACCGCTTTCATTTAATTTTCTGTCGCAATCACTATTACCTTCCTGCTTGTGCTTTGATCCTTTGAAAACTACAAGGCCGAAGAGATTAACAACCTCTCTGTACTCGTTGGGAGCAAAGTTATTTGTTGTGTGTGCAGGTCCACGTCTTCTGCTAGCACCAGGGTGGAAGACACCTACTTGTTGAGCCTAGGAGACTCTTGGTTTGATAAACCTTACAGTCTCCGTGTAAGGGAAATCTGCTGCTGACTACATCTCCACCTTCCACTTGGGGTAACCAACGAGGGGCGAGAAGTATATCCATCAACTCGTCATCAAGCAAATTTCTGGCGCCGTTGCCGGGGACTCCAGTCTTCAAGATAGGGGAGTTGCACGCTATCCTTTACCTTTGCTTTTTAGTCTTGTTAGTTTGCTTTTTAGTTTTTGCTTTATATTCTTATACCAAAAACCACAAAAAAATAGTTACTTTGCTTTGTTTAGCGAGTATGCCTAAATCCTTTGCCTCTAGTGTTGCACCCGAAGGAGAGATTCTCACCTTCAAACAAAGGGTTGGAGAAAGTTTGAAAGATGCTTGGTATAGAATTAAAAATTCTCAATATAGAGCCACTAAGAAGCAATCCACCACTATTTTGCTTAGAATTTTTTATGTTGGTATTACTTCTTGGAATAGGTTTGTTCTAGACACAACAATAAGAGGGAGTTTCTTGGAACCTCCCGTTGGGGAGGCTCTTAACGTTATGGAAAATCTTGCCGGAGTCCCACCTATTGTTGACATAAAGGATGATATCACTTTATCTCATGTTATGAGTAAACTTGAGAAAATAGAGCTAGATATGCCAAGCATGAGTAAAAATAATGAAGTAGATCTTAGGATTCAAGGGAACTTAAATAGACTTGATAGCTCCATGAACCAAATTTACAAAATTTTGGAGACCCTTAAATCCCATGATAGGGATCCTTGCATGATTGATAAGATCGAGGATATTTTTGAAACTTTAGGAAGTACTCTATCCTCCATCAAGACTAAAAAGGTAGAAACCCCCGCAAGGAAGGGACCTAGGTTCGTTAACGTACCCAAGGTTCCTCAACCCAAAACAAGTATACCTATTGCTAAGGGTGTTGAAACTGTGAAGACCTTGGAAGAGATACTTCTCTTAAATAGAATTAGAAATGAAATTACAATTGGTCTTACTACCTTTGCTTTTGCTCCTAGAAGTGTTTCCACTAAGCCTCTCTTTTAGAGTCCTCTTAATACTAGTTGTATTATTGAAGAGCTCTTTGATGATCTTGATGATGGTTCAATTGATACAACTTGATCTTCTTGCATTATGCCTAGCTCAAAGGCATAAAAGAAAGCGCTTGTTGGGAGGCAACCCAATTTGTTTGTACTTTCTGTTTTAGTGGTCTTGATGCTTGTTACTAATGTAGCAACATCGTATCTTTATTTTTAAGCTTTGTGCCAAGTTATAGCCTCCGATTGCAAGAAAGTTCAAAAATTGTGACATGCTGTCCAGAAACAGATTATGTCTGCTTGACGGAAACATTCACCAACAATCACCACATCATCTTTTTGATCTGAATTATTTTTGGCAGCATGCTCTATATAATTGCCTTTCTGGCATCTGTTCTGATTTTTTGATTTGGGTTGCAGAAGTGCCCCGAATAAATTATTTACTACCTGCTGTTCTGTTTTTCATAGATTCTGCCATGTTTTGCGTTTTCATTGTTTTTGCAAATCCCAAGCTTACTTTTTATTTGCAAAAACTTTTGGCATTCATAAGAAGCAGTAGATTTTCATTAATTCTATTATTTTCAGCAGGTAATGAATTATTTTATTAAGGGAGCTAACCATTCTAATCATCTTATGATGAGTTTCTTATGAAGGGAGTTTTCAAGTATGCGATGGGAGATGATGAAAGAAGATACAAGAGTGTCAAGTGCTCAAGCTTGGGGATGCCCCCATGCACCCCAAGAAATATTCAAAGGAGACTCAAGCGTATAAGCTTGGGGATGCCCCCATGCGTCCCCTTCTTTATCAACAATCATCAGTTTGTCCATCTCCATGCTATATTTTTATCACTTCATATGATATGTGCTATGCTTGGAGCATCCCGCTATTTGCTTTTTAGGTTGTTTTAGTTTTTCTTTCTGGTCATAACAAGTCAGAACCTAGCCTACATTGTTTGGGAGACACACACGCTCCATTCCACTCTAGAACACAACATAGGTTTTCATGCTTATCCCTTTTTGTGTGTTCTTCATCTTTTCGTAGCTACTGTCATGCTTAGATCTTAGTTTTCATGATTATCTTTTTAAGAGCTATTATTTAGGTTGCTTCTGGAACTCTCTTGATTTATCATGCTTATCTTGTTTAGAGAGTTGGCTCGTTGCACTGAGTTGTGTGTCTTGCATGAGTAGGTAATTGAGGTTGCTATTTAAGTATAGTAGTAACTTGCAACAGTTTTGAGGTATTGTTTTGAGTAATGTTTGGACTATTGGTGACAAGAGCTTGAGCCTATTAGTGATAGGTGTCGTATTTTGGAAATCCGTGTATTTTTCAAACACTAAAATTTAGTTGAGAACTCTAGCTAATAAATTTATCGCTAACCTCTGGAGGGGTTGGAATATATAGAGTACCATCACGTTACCATGAGTCGAGGATGCGCAAGGATAACCAAACCCCCAAACACTCCTCCTCAGGGTACTTGTATCTTTGTGAATTTTCTAACTAGATAGAGAGTTACCGATAATAAGTGTATGAGTTCTTCGGACTAATGTGAGTATTCGATTGTTGGCATTTCCACCATCCATATTTTGCTAGCCTCTTCGGTACCGTGCATTGCCCTTTCTCACATTGAGAGTTGGTGCAAACTCTGCCGGTGCATCCAAACCCATGACATGAAACGCTGTGTCATACATAAGCCTCATTATATCTTTCGTCAAAACAGCCGCCATACCTACCTATTAAGGCATTTCCACAGCCTTTCCGAGATACATTGCCATGCAACATCCACCATCTCATGACTTGATCTTCATGTCATACATGCTTTTGCTTGATCATACAACCGCATGATAGTTGGGCCTTGCCCTTATTATTGCTACATGACGTGCTAGTATCATTACATATCCTGCTACACTGGCAGAGGCATACATTTGCATACATCATGATAGTTTTCAATTGTCTTTATGTTGAGTACTTCTTATAAAGTGTGATGATTTTTCTTTTTATTCATGTAAAACATAGAGTGTTGCCCTTAAGTGAGGAAAAGATCCCAAAGAGGACAAATTAAAAGATCCCGAAGAGGACAAATGAGTGATAAAAAGAAAGAGCCAAAGAGGCCACAAAAATAAAAAAAGAGAAAAAGAAAAATAAATAAAAAGAGAGAAGGGGGAAACACTACTATTCCTTTTGAAAGATCCACACCCGTACTCTATTGCTATATTGGTACTACATAGAGATTATCATTCATGCATAACTATGTGGGGACCCTTACACTATAGAACTTGATTTGCATATTCCAATGATGAGCCTCCTCAAATGAGCTCCAGGTCTTCATGAGCAAAAAGTTGGATGCACCCCCACTAGTTCCATTGGAGAGCTTACCTTAGCTTATATGTGCATCCGTTACATGGCAATCCCTACTCCTCGCATCATATCTATCATTTGGCTTTCTCTCGCCAATGATTGTCCTCATTGATGTGATCCTTTCACACCTTTTTGTCTTCCTTCCCCATCATTATTCTATTTTCCATCCTAAGTGCCAACATATCTTGCTTACGCTCATCCATTGCATGAGTGCTCAAAATCGAAAGGGAGAGGATCATTTTGACTTTTGCCTGACTAGTGGTCTGGGGATGAGTCAAAGTAAGATTCCGAAGGAGACCAAGTGTGAAATTTTAGTAGATTGAGTTCTTAATTAAAAAAAATTATGATCTCAACCTATCTCCCACTTCTTGCACGCAAACAACATTTGGAGACATTCGAGTCATGAACAGCGAGAGCTCTTGCACCTTTATGTTCTTACTTTGCTAAATGCAATACTAGATATTCACTCTTGCTTGTTATTGTCTTGACTTGAATTGCATATCTTACTTGCTTTACTTTGAAGTTCTTATATGTGTGTTAGCATGTCACCACAGAAATTATTGTGTTATCATTTATCTACTCGAGGACGAGCAGAAATTAAGCTTGGGGATATTGATACGTCCCAAACGTATCTATAATTTCTGCTTGTTCCATGATCTTTTGGGTGACAATGTTATATGTTTTGCTACACTTTTATATCATTTTACACATAGTTGGACTAACCTACTAACTCAGTTCACCCAATGCTAGTTTTTTTTTGCTGATGTCTATTTTGCAGGGGCTTTTACCCAATTTTCCGAAGCCCAAAAAATTCCAGAAAAATTATATAAGAAATCAGCGAAACAGAAGCTTCCGGATCACCGAAGGTGGGTTAGGGTCCTCCCAGGCGGCCTGCTGGCGCGGCCAGGCCCTAGGACGCGCCGGGAGGTCGCCTCGGTGGGTCCCACCAATATAGGCCAAAGGAGGGCACCAGAGGAGGTGGGACCCACCCAGGCGACCTCCTGGCGCGGCCTAGGGCCTGGCCGCGCCAGCAGGCCGTTTGGGAGGCCCCTGGCCCCCCTCTGGCCCACCTTCGGTGATCCGGAAGCTTCCGTTTCGCTGATTTTGTATATAATTTTGCTGGAATTTTTTGGTCTTCGGAAAATTGGGTAAAAGCCCATGCAAAATAGACAACAATAGGCAGAAACTGGCACTTGGTGCACTGACGAGGCCCGGACTCTTCAATGGATGCCAATGGTAGGCTGCTTTCTGCTCCATGGAAATCCTTTATGGATCTTCTACACATTGAGGACCAGGGTCTTTGGACCCCTGTGGGATTCCGTCCACACCATGAGTATGCTGCTACCCACAAGAAAGCCATGTACAAGTTCAACATTGAGAAGATCTCCTCTACTACACGCAAGTCCACTTGGGTGCCATAACCCTTCTTAGATAGCATGCACCACATCTTTTGTGCCACCTTGTTCCCCCGTGTTGGCAATATGGATCAGGTCCACTCCTATCTGGTCGACATGCTTCTGTTCTGTGAGCAACACAAGTTCAAGAGTCAGGTGCAACCTCTGGATATCTCTCATGTTATGTGGTCTGAGCTCTGTTCTGCGGTGTCTGAGCGTAAGTTCCCCATGTATGGCCCCTTTCCGATGCATCTGATTGAGAAGACTTGGGAAGCAACCTTTCCAGATGACTTGTTTGAACCTGGGACTTGGTTTCTCATAAGGTTGTGCAGCTTAGGCAGAAGGACAAGTGGCATACTCAAAGTACCCCTGGACAAGATGTGCTTGAAGACACGGATCAAGATTCTGCTGATGATGCAGTTGATGAGGACTTTATGGCTGATGACGACACTGCTTCCCCTGTTGTGCCCACCACTGGCAAACCTTCTTGGGCTAAGAAGCTCAAGGAGAAGATGAAGAATCTCTTCTGTATGCAGGCTAAGGGTCAGTACTTGCAGTTATTCCTTGCTCAAGAGCACTTGTCAATACCTCATGCTTCTCGTTGGGTTCGACACTCTTACTTATCAAAAAGGCTACGATAGATCCCCTACACTTGTGGGTCATCAATATTTTATTTCTATCAAAAATATTTTCTGTAATCAGTTTTGACCTCATCAAAGTTTCAAAGGAACTCGTAGATTCCTTTGGTATTTGAGACCCAAGCTCCTATCCTTGGAAGGCCTTAGTACCCTAAACCCATTCCACCAAATACCTTGGGGTCACTAGTTTGAAATTTGCAAAGTTGATTTGACTCAAGTTTGACCAAAATATTTTGTTTTTATTAAAAACCTGACTTAAACGTTTTCAAAAATTCTAAAAAATTGCAGACAGCCTTTGCACTCAACGAGAGGCCATCTCATAAATTTTCAGCTCTAAATAGTTTCTCCACGTGCCATTTTCAATTGATTAAGCACCTGGCGTGCAGTGGTGTGACAGCCCGAGACCGACACCCAGAAGATTCCCCCTTTTATTTCCGTTTCCGTCGTGTGATTAGTTTTTATTTGTTGCATCGTCATTTAGTTTGCATCGTCGCATCATGCATGGCATCTTGCATCGTTTGTTTCATGTGGTGTTTTGAGTGTTGTGCTTCGAGTGATCACCGAGTCTTAGTGTGATAGGAACTCCCCCTCTCCCCTCTTATTTCGTTTTTGCGGTTTGCTAAAGTTTCCCGTTTTAAAACCCCTATTTAAAAAGGGTTCATCGTCTTCTTTTCAATAAAAAAAGAGGTCCTTTTATTAAATGAGGGGGCAACCCCGTGGGTTTCCTTTATTTTTTCCCTTTTGTTTATTTTTAAAACTAGAGACTCTTTTATTTGTAAAAAGGGTTTTATTTTATTCTTCAAAAAAAGGTTTCATTTTGATTCTTTTAAAAGAAATGCCCAATGTATTTTGTAGTTGGGGTATGTTTTAAAAGATGTCAAAAGTATTTTATTTTATTTTATTTTTGTAAAATTCTATTTTTGTGTGTGTGTGTGTTTTCTGTTTTAAAAGAGAAAAAAAACCAAAAGGCAAAAAAAAGGGGGAGGGAGTTCCGAGGCCCAAGTCCCTGACCTAGCCCAGTCCCCCGATCCCTCTCGTTCCTCCCTCTTCCCCCTCATGCGCCGTCAGCCTCCCGTCTTCCCCCGATCCCCTATGTTCTCCCCGTCTCCCTCCTCTGTACGTGCCGTAGCCCCCTCATCCTCCCCTCGTGAGCGTCGCCCCTGGCCCCGCCGTCGCCGCCTCCCTCCTCCCAGCCTCCACCGGTGCCGCGCCCCGCCATGCTGCGCCGCCAGCCCCGCGCCTCGCCGCCCCTGTGCCCCGCCGTGCCTGACCGTCTCCAGCGCCGACGCCCGCGCCTCGCCGTCTCCCGGTCGCCGCCCAGACCGCCACTCCGCGTTCCCCGCGCCTCCCGTCGCCGGTGCTCGCCCCTCGACCCGAGCGCGACGTCGGTCGCCGCCATGCTCGCCGGTGCACTGCCGTGCTGAGCCCGAGGTGTGCCGAGCCACTGATGTTCCCTGTTGATTGCCGCTGCTGCTGCCTTGCTGTGTAGCTGCTTGCTTGCTGCTGTCGCTGTGGCGTTTCCTGCATTGCTGCTGTTGCTTGTTGGCATGCTTGCTGCTTGCTGCTGGGATGGTCGCTGCTGCCTGTAGCTTTGCTGCTTGCTGCCCGTGCCGCTGCTAGCTAGCTTGCTTGCTTGTGCTGCAGCCGCTGCCTGCCAATTGATACTGCTGTTTTGGTTGCGCTAGCCGAAGCTTCCATGCGTGTTGCTGTAGCTGTTGCTATTAGCTGCTAGATAGCTGCTTGCGTGGCCTTGCTAGCTGCTGCTTGCTAGTTGCTTCCTGTTGTAGTAGCTTAGTGCGTTGCTGGCCATTGCTTAGTTGCTGTTGCTCTTGCTGCCAGGTGCTAGTTGCTGCTGTTACCGAGGTAGGGTGCTGGTGCTTGCTTATGTTGACGTCGCCTCGTAGACCATCCCCGCCTACCGTGAGTCGTCGACAAGATCGACGACAACGACGTCCGCGACGACCCCCGGAACGGGTTCAACTACCATCGCCGAAGACCATGACCCGAAGCCGAAGACCCTGTGCCGACGAGGAGAACCGTGTACGACTACCATCGCCGAGACCGTGACGACTACTTCCACGACTTCTACGACGACCGTTGGTCCGCTACGACCCGAACCGTTTCGAATAGCATGCTTCGAAGGTATACCGATGAGATGTGTCGTGTAACGAACGAATGTGTTGTATGAGTTGAATGTATGTTGCACCTTATGTTGCCCGTGGCACGTTGTGTTTCTCTTTTGTTGTGCCTCGACACATGGGAACCCGGTAACCGGGATCACCCCATCTTTATTTACCGTTCTCGCACACGCTTCCTAAACGTTGGCACGATATCTCGACGAGTATCGGGATAGGAACGTTGCCATGGCATCATTTCCGTCTTGCCGCCATGGTTCCCTCTCGCTCGCCGTGGCGACACCTGTTTCTTTCTCTTCTTGCCCGTGGTGTTATGAACTCGCATGCATGACGCATTCATGGCATATATTCTTGTGTTGCATGTCTCTTGTGCCGTAGCGTCCGGTCTATGCTCAGCGTGTTAACCGTCTAGGATGCCATGTAGAATCGCCGCTTCACCCCTTGCCATGTTAAACAACATTAAACATTGTCGTGTTAATAATCGGGAGTGAATTAAATACTTAAACGTGGGGTTTCGTCGATATGCAACTCGTTGCATATCGAGCTTCACTTAATGTGTAGTGCTTGCGTGAGGTGAATTGCCATGCCATACCTTGCATATTGAACTGATCATGCATCATATTAGGGTATGCATCATGTCTTGTTTTTGTTGTGGTGAATATCTGTGTTGATGTTTGTTTCCGGCTTGCTCCGTCTTGATAGAGTTCCGCAAGCGTGTCGGAATGTGAGGCCCGTTCTACTACATTGGTTCGTCGACTTCTCGGAGTTGTTCTTCTTCCAAGCGGGATCTCAGGCAAGATGACCATTTCCCCCATATACCATTACTATCATTGCCATGCTAGTTTTACCGCTTCTATCGTTTATGTCTTGTTGCCTACCACATGTTAAATATCAGCCTCTCAACAATGCCATGAAACCTTCGACCTGTTCGACCTAGCAAACCACTGATTGGCTATGTTACTGCTTGCTTGACCCTGTTGATAGCGTTGCTAGTTGCAGGTGTAGTTGCTTCCATGTGATAACATGGGTTCCTTGTTATATCACCCTATTAAATGCTATTTAATTTAATGCACCTATATACTTGGTAAAAGGTGGAAGGCTCGGCCTTTCTAGCCTGGTGTTTTGTTCCACCTTTGCCCCTTAGTTTCGGCTACCGGTGTTATGTTCCATAAACGAGCGCTCCTAACACGATCGGGGTTGTTATGGGGACCCCCTTGATAATTTGTTTTAGATTAAAGCTGGACCGGCAAGGCCCAACATTGGTACTACATTTACCCAACATAATAACTTTGTTAATACTGAAAGCATAGGGCGTCATGACCTCGAGGAGTAATTTCACATAATACAGGGAGGGCCAGTGCTGATGGTGCTGGTCCAAAACAGAGCACTGTGCGGGGCCACCGCGAGGAAACTCGAGGTTTGGTACTCGTACACTTCGCTTATCCGTCGTGTCCTGAGAACGAGATACGCGGCTCCTATCGGGATCGTCGACACGCCGGGCGGCCTTGCTGGATTAGTTTTACCTTTGACGAGATACCTTGTGCATCGGGATTCCGGTGATGCTTTGGGTAATCTTAGAGTTGAGGTTTTCCACTAGGGAATCCAACGAGATCGCGAGCTTCGTGATTGAGGATTTCTAGCGGCTTGTGGTAATTTGTGATGGACTAGTTGGAGCACCTCTGCAGGGTTAAATCTTTTCGAAAAGCCGTGCCCGCGGTTATGTGGCAACGTGGAAACTTTGTTTAACACTGGTTCTAGATAACTTGAAGTCAACTTAATTAAAATATGCCAACTGTGTGCGTAACCGTGACTGTCTCTTCCGTGAGTTCCTTCTCTGATCGAGGACATGGTGGGGTTATGTCTGACGTAGGTAGGTGTTCAAGATCATTCATTTGATCATCAGTAGATCACGTCCGCTATGCGTAGATCCTCCCCCTCTTATTTCTTGTACTCGTAAGTTTAGCCACCAAATATATGCTTAGTCGCTGCTGCAACCTCACCACTTAACCATGCCTCACCCATTAAACTTTGATAGTCTTGATACCTTTGGAAATGAGATTGCTGAGTCCCCTGTGGCTCACAGATTACTACAACACCAGTTGCAGGTACAGGTAAAGGTTACTCGACGCGAGCGCATTGATTGTTCATTTGGAGTTGCTTCTTCTTCTTCTTCCTGATCGATCTAGGATGGGTTCCAGGCCGACAACCTGGGATAGCAAGGATGGACGTCGTTCTTCTTTTCTCGTTTGTTTTTGTCCGTAGTCGGACCCCGATCTTACTCTTGATGATTATGTAATGTACTGATGTGACTCTGATGTAGCTTGTGGCGAGTGTAAGCCAATTCTATATATATATCTCCTCTTTTCAGTACATGTACTTGTAACGATATCCATTCTTGCGACACGACGAGATGCGCTTCTATCCCTGACGAGGCCTTCGTTCCAAATTGAGGATAGGGTCGCATCTTGGGCGTGACAAGTTGGTATTAGAGCAGTACCGACCTAGGAGCCCCCTTGATTGATCGAACTTGGCCGAGTCGAGTCTAGTGAAAAACTGCTTTGAGTCTAGTTATATATCGGAGAGTAGGATTCTTTTTTCTCCTCTTCTATTCTCTGGTGAGGAATCTTGACGTAATAATTTAATTCTACTCCTCTTCTCACTCAAAATTTTTTTAGGATCACACGGATATTTTTGGAATCTGTATGATGCCGATGTGACGGAGTTCTGTCTTGGTGCCTCCTATCTGCTTTGAGTTTCAGGGGAGTTGAGCTCCAGGGGATTCTTGAGCACATCATTATCATTCAGATTTCTTAGTATCTCAGGACGAAGGATGTTCGTAATTGCTTCAATACTAGTAGTGGCGAGATAACCCCGATGTCCCCAATACTGGTGTAGATTGTTCGGGAGTACTGCCATACTTTGTATCGTTGTGATCACGAGGGTCAGTAGTAGATGAAGGTCCGAGATTCTCGTTGTGTGTTGAAGGATGTGATACAGGTGACGGGTTAGTATAGGAGTTGTGTGATATTACTCCTTGTATCCGTATACCAGATTGCATGACCAGATATTTCGGGAATTCATAGGTGGGAATTCAAGTAGTTACTTATAGGACGATCTTCCAACAAATTTGTGTTGCTTTGATGTCAAGTGGTGATTTCAGACCTTTCCAAGAGGTGTTCTCATATTTTTATGCGAATGCTAATCCTTTTGCTTAATCAGTTGTCTTGTCAATTCTTGTCAACCGGAGTCGTCGTATCAATTCCATTTTACTGGTGTGCTTCTCTGCAACTGAATTCAATCTTCTCCAGGTGTTGCAGATCATTCTCTCATTTTATTCCGGAGTGCATCTCATCTGTTCCATGTTGTCTTTGTTTTTCCCGCCCTCCCACCCTTTTCTTCAGTGATTCAATTTTCATCCAAGAGTTTTCTTTTCATTGTGCTTCCGCTGTCTGTTCTTTTCTCTCTTACCCGGTGATTCATTGTGAAGACTCTTAGGAACTTCGTGTTCATAATTATTCAACCTGGTTATCTTTTTCCGGTGAATTTAATTCAGTTATCCGTGTTCATCATATCCTTTTCATCCTTGTAAATTCTTTCCTATGTCGGAAATTTTTATGAGCCTATCTTGGTATGTATTTCTCTCTTTTTGATCCGGAGCGTTGAAGTTATCTCTGTAGTTCTTCTTTCCAGTCTTTTTCAATTATTTCGAGGTGCTCAACCTCATCAAGTTTTCATTGTACCGGTGCAATATCCCTCTTTCTAGCAATCTTTTCAACGGTGGTTTCTTCGAGTGGGCCCATAACCCACAGGGTTTTCCCAGGATCTTTCCTGGCTCTTTTAATCTTTTCCCGGAGATCATTAATTCTTTTCAACTATGATGTAAGCATGATTTTCATCAGTCATATTCCTTCTTCAAGATCTATTTGAATTAATTCTCATATTTGGCTCAACCTTTCATTCTTCACTATTTCGGAGTATCTCAGTTATTCTTGGTGGTGTTCTCCTTATCATTTCAGTTTTGAAGACCGAAGGAGTGTTTCTCTCAGTCTCGTTCCATTCTTGTGAAGATTGTCATCTCAGCTTCGTGTATCCTCTCATTTGTTGTCAATCATGAGTAATTCCTTTCATGCTATCCGATGCTTTTCTGAATTGTTTTCATTCTCGATCCTCCGAAGGCCATCATTTTAGAAGATTCTTCGTTCTCAGCTTTCAGCTTTCATCCTCAATTCTTCTCAATTGTTGTCTCTTCGTTCGTCTCTCGATTATCCGGTGTCTTGTTTAAGTTTTTATCTTAGGTGGATCATGATCTCTTCATTCTCTTGTATCTCCATTAATTCGTGGTGTTCCCATTTATTTGTGAATTCTTACCAGTGCGTACTTCAATCATGCCTCAAGTGATGCTTATATCTCTCCTCAATCATTTCTAGAACATTAAGTTGTATGCTTAATTCGTTGCTTGTCATCAATTAAACTTGATGAAGGATAAGCATAACATAATTCTTACTCCTGTTTCATAATGATTTCAATTCTTCTTCCGGAGTGGCTCATGATATCAATTCCTTTTTCTCAACTGTTATTACCTTTTCTTTTCCGGAGTTCCAAGTTTTCTCAAGAATCTCTTTGTGAGGTTTCATCTAAATCTTCACAAGGTCATAATCTTATTATTTTCTACCTTGATATCTTTGCATCATTCATTCGTATACGGAGGTCCTTCTTGGTGGTTCTTCAAGGATGTGATTTTCTCAAAGTGTTCTTCAACATTCCTCTTGGAGTACCTCAAGTATCCTTTGTATTGCATCTCCAGTGCATTTTTTCTTCCTTTATCCTTTGAGGTGGTATTATACCATTCTTGTTAGTGTAGGAGCCTCGAAGAGTTTTCCTTTCAAGAATGAGATAATTAAATCCACCAATTCTTTGATCATGAGATATTTCAACCCATGATTTCTCCATTGAGCTATCTTGGTTTGGACTTCACCTAAAGCTTTTCCTATGGATTATGCTATCATGGTGCTTGTCATTAATCCTAGTTCTCAATGCACCCTCTTGGTGTAAGGAAGTGTTCATTTCTTGTTGCCCCCAATCTATCCTTGTTTCTTTTAGTTGTTGGTTGTCACCTCATAAATGTTGAGATGATCTTCATAAGCCCACTACTGTCTTCTTCTTCGTTGCTGGTTTTCCAACCACTACGTCAATTCTCTGTCAAGAGGCTCTTCAATCCTATTGTGATGATAGTTGTCATTCTTTTCTTCATGCTCTTCTTCTGCTTGAGCTAGTTCATATTCTCTTGTTCCGGAGGCATTGTGATATTGCTCTTTTGGGTCTATTATGTTGTTCTACCAAAATCTTGGTGTTCCCTTGCTCCATTTAGTTGTTGGTTATGAATATTGTCTAATTCTTCCATCTTATCGAATTTTTTGTCCCATTTTCCTACCGAAGTGTTGCCGAAATTTTCTGTGAATTCTTGCTTCTTTCTCATATCATTCCTCATCTCGTTGCAACCTTCAAGGATCGTTGGTTTCACTCGTTTGTCAAAGAAGCGACTAAGTTTTTACCTCTTGTTCTTTCTCATCCTCTCACCCCTTTCATTCTTGGATCTCGGGGCGAGATCCTCTTGTAGTGTAGGAGAGTTGTGACAGCCCGAGACCGACGCCCAGAAGATTCCCCCTTTTATTTCCGTTTCCATCGTGTGATTAGTTTTTATTTGTTGCATCATCATTTAGTTTGGATCGTCGCATCATGCATGACATCTTGCATCGTTTGTTTCGTGTGGTGTTTTGAGTGTTGCGCTTCGAGTGATCACCGAGTCTTAGTGCGATAGGAACTCCCCCTCTCCCCTCTTATTTTTTTTGCGGTTTGCTAAAGTTTCCCGTTTTAAAACCCCTATTTAAAAAGGGTTCGTCTTCTTATTTTCAATAAAAAAAAGAGGTCCTTCTATTAAATGAGGGGGCAACCCCATGGGTTTCCTTTATTATTCCCTTTTGTTTATTTTTAAAACTAGAGACTCTTTTATTTATAAAAAGGGTTTTATTTTATTCTTCAAAAAAAGGTTTCATTTTGATTCTTTTAAAAGAAATGCCCAATCTATTTTGTAGTTGGGGTTTGTTTTAAAAGATGTCAAAAGTATTTTATTTTATTTTATTTTTGTAAAATTCTAATTTTTTTTTGTGTGTGTGTTTTCTGTTTTAAAAGAGAAAAAACCAAAAGGCAAAAAAAGGGGGAGGGAGTTCCCAGGCCCAAGGCCCAAGTCCCTGACCTAGCCCAGTCCCCCGATCCGTCTCGTTCCTCCCTCTTCCCCCTCGTGCACCGTCAGCCTCCCGTCTTCCCCCGATCCCCTCTGTTCTCCCCGTCTCCCTCCTCTGTACGTGCCGCAACCCCCTCATCCTCCCCTCGCGAGCGTCGCCCCTGGCCCCGCCGTCACCGCCTCCCTCCTCCCAGCCTCCACCCATGCCGCGCCCCGCCATGCTGCGCCGCCAGCCCCGCGCCTCGCCGCCCCTGCGCCCCGCTGTGCCTGACCGTCTCGAGCACCGACGCCCGCGCCTCGCCGTCTCCCGGTCGCCGCCCAGACCGCCTCTCCGCGTTCCCCGCGCCTCCCGTCGCCGGTGCTCGCCCCTCGACCCGAGCGCGATGTCGGTCGCCGCCATGCTCGCCGGTGCGCCGCCCTACTGAGCCCGAGGTGTGCCGAGCCACTGATGTTCATTGTTGATTGCAGCCGCTGCTGCCTTGCTGTGTAGCTGCTTGCTTGCTGCTGTCGTTGTGGCGTTGCCTGCATTGCTGCTGTTGCTTGTTGGCATGCTTGCTGCTTGCTGCTGTGATGGTCGCTGCTGCGTGTAGCTTTGCTGCTTTCTGCCCATGCCGCTGCTAGCTTGCTTGCTTGCTTGTGCTGTAGCCGCTGCCTGCCGATTGATACTGCTGTTTTGGTTGCGCTAGCCGAAGCTTCCTTGCGTGTTGCTGTAGCTGTTGCTATTAGCTGCTAGATAGCTGCTTGCGTGGCCTTGCTAGCTGCTGCTTGCTAGTTGCTTGCTGTTGTAGTAGCTTAGTGCGTTGCTGGCCGTTGCTTAGTTGTTGTTGCTCTTGCTGCCAGGTGCTAGTTGCTGCTGTTACCGAGGTAGAGTAATAGTGCTTGCTTATGTTCCGTCGCCGCGTAGACCATCCCCGCCTACCGTGAGTCGTCGACAAGATCGACGACAACGACGTCCGCGACGACCCCCGGAACGAGTTCGACTACCGTCGCCGAAGACCATGCCCCGACGCCGAAGACCCTGTGCCGACGAGGAGAACCGTGTACGACTACCATCGCCGAGACCGTGACGACTACTTCCACGACTTCCACGACGACCGTTGGTCCGCTACGACCCGAACCGTTTCGAATAGCATGCTTCGAAGGTATACCGATGAGATGTGTCGTGTAACGAACGAATGTGTTGTATGAGTTGAATGTATGTTGCACCTTATGTTGCCCGTGGCACGTTGTGTTTCTCTTTTGTTGTGCCTCGACACATGGGAACCCGGTAACCGGGATCACCCCATCTTTATTTACCGTTCTCGCACACGCTTCCTAAACGTTGGCACGATATCTCGACGAGTATCGGGATAGGAACGTTGCCATGGCATCATTTCCGTCTTGCCGCCATGGTTCCCTCTCGCTCGCCGTGGCGACACCTGTTTCTTTCTCTTCTTGCCCGTGGTGTTATGAACTCGCATGCATGACGCATTCATGGCATATATTCTTGTGTTGCATGTCTCTTGTGCCGTAGCGTCCGGTCTATGCTCAGCGTGTTAACCGTCTAGGATGCCACGTAGAATCGCCGCTTCACCCCTTGCCATGTTAAACAACATTAAACATTGTCGTGTTAATAATCGGGAGTGAATTAAATACTTAAACGTGGGGTTTCGTCGATATGCAACTCGTTGCATATCGAGCTTCACTTAATGTGTAGTGCTTGCGTGAGGTGAATTGCCATGCCATACCTTGCATATTGAACTGATCATGCATCATATTAGGGTATGCATCATGTCTTGTTTTTGTTGTGGTGAATATCTGTGTTGATGTTTGTTTCCGGCTTGCTCCGTCTCGATAGAGTTCCGCAAGCGTGTCGGAATGTGAGGCCCGTTCTACTACATTGGTTCGTCGACTTCTCGGAGTTGTTCTTCTTCCAAGCGGGATCTCAGGCAAGATGACCATTTCCCCCATATACCATTACTATCATTGCCATGCTAGTTTTACCGCTTCTATCGTTTATGTCTTGTTGCCTACCACATGTTAAATATCAGCCTCTCAACAATGCCATGAAACCTTCGACCTGTTCGACCTAGCAAACCACTGATTGGCTATGTTACTGCTTGCTTGACCCTGTTGATAGCGTTGCTAGTTGCAGGCGTAGTTGCTTCCATGTGATAACATGGGTTCCTTGTTATATCACCCTATTAAATGCTATTTAATTTAATGCACCTATATACTTGGTAAAAGGTGGAAGGCTCGGCCTTTCTAGCCTGGTGTTTTGTTCCACCTTTGCCCCCTTAGTTTCGGCTACCGGTGTTATGTTCCATAAATGAGCGCTCCTAACACGATCGGGGTTGTTATGGGGACCCCCTTGATAATTCGTTTTAGACTAAAGCTGGTCCGGCAAGGCCCAACATTGGTACTACATTTGCCCAACATAATAACTTTGTTAATACTGAAAGCATAGGGCGTCATGAACCCGAGGAGTAATTTCACATAATACAGGGAGGGCCAGTGCTGATGGTGCTGGTCCAAAACAGAGCACGGTGCGGGGCCACCGCGAGGAAACTCGAGGTTTGGCACTCGTACACTTCACTTATCCGTCGTGTCCTGAGAACGAGATACGCGGCTCCTATCCGGATCATCGACACGCCGGGCGGCCTTGTTGGATTAGTTTTACCTTTGACGAGATATCTTGTGCATGGGGATTCTGGTGATGCTTTGGGTAATCTCAGAGTTGAGGTTTCCACTAGGGAATCCGACGAGATCGCGAGCTTCGTGATTGAGGATTTCTATGCGGCTTGTGGTAATTTGTGATGAACTAGTTGGAGCACCCCTGCAGGGTTGAATCTTTTCGAAAAGCCGTGCCCGCGGTTATGTGGCAACGTGGAAACTTTGTTTAACACTGGTTCTAGATAACTTGAAGTCAACTTAATTAAAATATGCCAACTGTGTGCGTAACCGTGACTGTCTCTTTCGTGAGTTCCTTCTCCGATCGAGGACACGGTGGGGTTATGTCTGACGTAGGTAGGTGTTAAGGATCATTCATTTGATCATCAGTAGATCACGTCCGCTATGCGTAGAGCCTCCCCCTCTTATTTCTTGTACTCGTAAGTTAGCCACCAAATATATGCTTAGCCGCTGCTGCAACCTCACCACTTAACCATGCCTCACCCATTAAACTTTGATAGTCTTGATACCTTTGAAATGAGATTGGTGAGTCCCCTGTGGATCACAGATTACTACAACACCAGTTGCAGGTAGAGGTAAAGGTTACTCGATGCGAGCACATTGATTGTTCATTTGGAGTTGCTTCTTCTTCTTCTTCTTCATCGATCTAGGATGGGTTCTAGGCCGGCAGCCTGGGATAGCAAGGATGGACGTCGTTCTTCTTTTCCCATTTGTTTTCGTCCGTAGTCTGACCCTGCTCTTACTCTTGATGATTATGTAATGTACTGATGTGACTCTGATGTAGCTTGTGGCGAGTGTAAGACAATTCTACATATGTATCTCTTCTTTTCAATACATGTACTTGTAACGATATCCATTCTTGCGACACGACGAGATGCGCTTCTATCCCTGACGAGGCCTTCGTACCAAATTGAGGATAGGGTCGCATCTTGGGCGTGACAAGTGGCCACCAGTCTCTGAATCAAATTCTGTCAAAACTTTAGAGTTTCAGTGCTTCGCCGATTCAGTCTGTCGCCTTGTTAATCTTAGCAGTATTAGCGCAGATAGCTCTCCCGTGTGCTCGAGCCTATCCACCCGCCGCACATTCCTTTGGACGCATGCTCGCGTCAGTGGTGAGCTGGCCTGAGCCAGCCAGCTTCGGCAACAGCACGAGCAACGGCTGCCGCGGCCACCAGAGCCCCCCTGCTGCAGCCCTTGCCGTTTCGGCACCGTCCATTGCCCCTGTGAGCTCCGTGCATCTCTGGCCCTCAACTCCCACCGCATTTGTCGTCTCCACGCCCCGGGAAGCACATAGCACGACCTCTGCTACCGTCGTGCACAGAATGAACCATACCGTCGAACCGCGTCCTGCGCCGACGATTGATCAAGCTTTGACAAAAAATGGAATCCCTGTACTAAGTAGGTACTGACCCGACCACCTGATTATGCCACTGGATCACCGAAATTGATCGTCAGAGTTAAGATCAGCAACACCCCTCTCGTGCTTCTATAAATAGAGCCCCTCTATTGATGCCGAACCCCTCATTGACTCCACCTCATTCCCTCCTCACTCTGAAGCCTTGCCCAAGCCAGAGAAGGGCCCCGGAGAGGCCTTCTTCTCCGACTCCGGCCACTTTGATCCGCTCATGTTCTCGACGGTGTTCGAGGAAGGTAAGCGGAGAGGTGAGCCCCCGAGCCTTTCAGTAGCTCCCTCGTGAGCTCCTCCTCCTAAACCGCTATCCAATTAGGTCCCAGGCCATCCCTACAGTGAGATTCGGTGGTGACCGACACCATCGTCCGCTGGATCTAGGCCCCGTCGACACAGAGCATCCTTTTCAGTCCAATCCACCTCCCATCGATGCGCAGGAACTCGGTGAGTGCGCATGTTCCCTCAGCTTGCCCTTCCCCTTCGTCTATCGCCGCCAACGACCACCGCACGATGATGATGAGTTGATGGATATACTTATCGCCCCTCGTTGGTTACCCCAAGTGGAAGGTGGAGATGTAGTCAGCAGCAGATTTCCCTTACACGGAGACTGTAAGGTTTATCGAACCAAGAGGACTCCTAGGCTCAACAAGTACGTGTCTTCCACTCTGGTGCTAGCAGAAGATGTGGACCTACACCCACAACAAATAACTTTGCTCCCAACTGAAAGTGCGTTATATCGACTAGAGGGGGTGAATAGGAGATTTTTAGAATTTCATCACTGAGGAAATTCCTTTTGAGGAAATTCCTCACTGATGACTAACTTACAACGGAAACAGTAAAGTATCAGAAGTGCGAAGTTTCACAACAGCAGTTTTTCGGAGTGAGGAATGTGAAAACAGATTTCACTATGAGCAGGCACACAGAATACAGATGAGGATTAACTGACGTGAAGAATTTGGGGTTGAGGAAATTCAGAGAAAGTCTTCAGCAAATTCTTCAAATAGTCGCAGTGAAAGTCATCAACACATAATACGAGGAAAGTAAGGAGTTGAGGAATTAGAACCCGTTTCTCAGTGAAGGCAGTCGTTGATGACCCAGTTCCAACTGTTGTGACAGTTGTATATCTGATTTGGAGCGGCTTGGTATTGAAATCAAAGGAAACACAGTCCCGGGACACACAGTCCCTACCGTGTTCTCCTTGGGCTAAGAACACACAGTCCTCACCAAACACTCGTGGTAAGTCTTCAGGGCAGACTTCCAAACCCTCACAAACTTGGTCACCCGACGATCCACAATTGACTGCTGGAAAGCTCTAGACCATGACGCCTAACCGTCTAGAGGATGCACAGTCCTCAAAGGTAACATGCTTCAGTCCCACACGGGAACAACTTCTTCAGTGATGCTCAATCACTAGGTTTGGTTTGTGGTTTCGGTGTATGGTATATTTCGTCACTGATGAATTACTCTCGAAGACCCTGAGGAATTGGGTTGCTCTTATGACAAGTGTCAGTTTCTAACGGAGCAGCCAACCAGCTAATAGTTGTGGGGGTGGCTATTTATAGCCTGGGAGCATCCCGACATGATTTGACACAAATGCCCTTAAATAATATGATCGTTGGAGTGGATAAGACCAATGACTTGGCGTGGCTATCAAAACGGTCGGAACCCTCAACTGTGAGAGTCCTCATGTCACTCGTATTCCTCACTTGAAGCTTTTGGTAGGATTAGGCTTGGGTTGAGCATCATGAGGAAATTCATTCCAAAGTGTAACTTCGACCCCCTTTAATAGTACAGTGTTCCTATTACTCAAATGTGAAAAAATAAAACAGAAAGAATAAATCTTCATGCTTCAAATTCTTCAAAGTGATTTTCTTCAGGACACACCGAATTCCTCAATTTTAGTATCTTCATGAGGAATATCAATTTCATCGCAGATTCCTCGCGATTCATTTCTTCAGCTTCAGACCAATTTCTTCAACCGAAGATATACATTTCTAGGGGTCGATATTCTTCAAATATCTCAAACTCCTCAATGACTTATAGATCGTGTGTACACTCATAAACACATTAGATACTTAACCTATAAGTCTTCAAACCACCAAAATCACTAAGGGGCACTAGATGCACTTACACCAACGAGTACAGAGAGGTTGTCAATCTCTCTGGCCTTGTAGTTTGCAAAGGATCAAAGCACAAGCGAGAAGCCAATAGTGATTGCAACGGAAAAGTAAATGAAAGCAGTAAATGATGGAGGTGTAAACAACGATGGTGATATGGACCGGAGTCACATGATATTCACTAGTGATGTCTCTCTCCCAAAAGACGATAAACAACTATGCTTGGGTAAACAAATTACAGTTGGGCAATTGACAGAATTATGATCGCACCGCAATGCTAATTATGCTACTTGATAGTTAGAGGTTCAATAGTAATGGGCAGTACGCCAAGATAAGTAGACCGTTTATTCATCAGCATCTACTTACTAACCATCCACCTTGATATATCTATCAAGGACATATCTCCGGTATTAAGTTGTGAGCCCCACCCAAAGTGTAAACTCAAAGCAACAGACAACTGCATTAACGAACTATACGTAAGGTAAACAACCCTTGCAACCGTGGTCACAAGCATCATTGTTTTCTCCCTGGTGGCAACAAGCACATACCCTAGTCTCATGTTTATGTCACTCAAACTAGACATCGAGGGGCATGAACCCACAATCATGCATAACGCTCCCTCTTGGAGTTACAATCTACTACTTGGCCAAAGCAATAAATAGCAAAGGAGAACATGCATGAATCACTAAGGAACATAATATAAAAGGATAATCAAATATATAACTCATAACAATCTGAACATAATCTCATAATCCATCGGATCCCAACAAACCGAGCATAGCAGTAGTAAGAGAATTACATAAATGCCTTGATCATGTAGGGCAGCTCACAAGGACTAACCATTGAAGCACAAGATTGCAGAGAAGACATCACATAGATACTGGTCATGGACTCATGGTCCAAGGAGGACCACTCACGGCACGTCCGGGAAGCGCCCGTGGCGGTGGAGAAGCTCCCGGAGGTCAATCCTCCCTCTGACAGGGTGCCGGGAAGAGGTCTCCTGACGCTCCCGATCTCGGAAGCGCTGCGGCGGCGGAACGATGGAGTAAATCGTGATTCCAGAAAGTGTGCGAGGGTTTCCTCTTGGGATTCTAAATATAGGCCAAAGGAGGGCACCGGAGGAGGTGGGACTCACCCACGCGACCTCCTCGCGCGGCCTAGGGCCTGGCCGCGCAAGCAGGTTGCCTGGGAGGCCCCTGACCCACCTTCGGTGATCCGGAAGCTTCCGTTTCGCTGATTTTTTATATAATTTTTCTGGAATTTTTTGGGCTTCGGAAAATTGGGTAAAAGCTCCTGCAAAATAGACATCAGCACACAGAAACTTGCACTGGGTGCACTGAGTTAGTAGGTTAGTCCAAATATGTGTAAAATGATATAAAAGTGTAGCAAAACATATAACATTGTCACCCAAAAGATCATGGAACATATAACATTTGTGCTCGTCCTCGAGTAGATAAATGATAACTGAATAATTTCTGTGGTGACATGCTAACACACATATAAGAACTTCAAAGTAAAGCAAGTAAGATATGCAATTCAAGTCAAGACAATAACAAGCAAGAGTTTATATCTAGTATTGCATTTAGCAAAGTCAGAACATAAAGGTGCAACAGCTCTCGCTGTCCGTGACTCGAATGTCTCCAAATGGTGTTTGCGTGCAAGAAGTGGGAGATGGGTTGAGATCATAAAATATATATTTTTAATTGAGAACTCAATCTACTAAAATTTCACACTTGGTCTCCTTCGGAATCTTATTTTGACTCAACCCCAGACCACTAGTCAGGCACAAGTCAAAATGATCCTCTCCCTTTCGATTTTGAGCACTCATGCAATGGATGAGCATAAGCAAGATATGTTGGCACTTAGGATGGCAAATAGAATAATGATGGGGAAGAAAGAAAAAAAGGTGTGAAAGGCTCACATCAATGAGGACAATCAAAGGCGAGAGAAACCCAAATGATAGATATGATGTGAGGAGTAGGGATTACCATGTAACGGATGCACATATAAGCTAAGGTAAGCTCTCAAATGGAACTAGTGGGGGTGCATCCAACTTGTTTGCTCATTTGAGGAGGCTCATCATTGGAATATGCAAATCAAGTTTTATAGTGTAAGAGTCCTCACATAGTTATGCATGAATGATAATCTCTATTGTAGTACCAATATAGCAATGGAGTACGGGTGTGGATCTTTCAAAAGGAATAGTAGTGTTGCCCCCTTCTCTCTTTTTATTTCTTTTTCTTTTTCTTTTATTTTTATTTTTGTGGCCTCTTTACCTCTTTCTTTTTATCTCTCATTTTTCCTCTTTGGGTTCTTTTAATTTGTCCTCTTTGGGATCTTTTCCTCACTTAAGGGCAACACTCTATGTTTTACATGAATACAAAGAAAAATCATCACACTTTATAAGAAGTACTCAACATAAAGACAAGTGAAAACTATCATGATGTATGCAAATGTATGCCTCTGCCAGTGTAGAAGGATATGCAATGATACTAGCGTGTCATGTAGTAATAATAAGGGCAAGGCCCAACTATCATGCGGCTGTATGATCAAGCAAAAGCATGCATGACATGAAGATCAAGTCATGAGATGGTGGATGTTGCATGGCAATGTATCTCGGAAAGGCTATGGAAATGCCTTAATAGGTAGGTATGGTGGATGTTTTGAGGAAAGATATAATGAGGCTTATGTATGACAGAGCGTATCATGTCATGGGTTTGGATTTACCGGCGGAGTTTGCACCATCTCTCAATGTGAGAAAGGGCAATGCATGGTATCGAAGAGGCTAGAAAAATATGGATGGTGGAAGTGACAACAATCGAATACTTACATTAGTCCGAAGAACTCATACACTTATTATCGGTAACTCTCTATCTAGTTAGAAAATTCACAAGGAGACAAGTACCCCGAGGAGGAGTGTTTTGGGGTTTGGTTATCCTTGCACATCCTCGACTCATGGAAACGTGAGGGTACTCTATATATTCCAACCCCTCTAGAGGTTAGCGATCAATTTAGTAGCTAGAGTTATCAACTAATTTTAGTTTTTGAAAAAAAACACGGATCTCCCAAAATACTACACCTATCACTAATAGGCTCAAGCTCTTGGCACCAATAGTCCAAACATTACTCAAATCAATACCTCAAAACTATTGCAAGTTACTACTATACTTAAATAGCAACCTCAGTTACCTACTAATGCAAGACACACAACTCAGTGCAACGAGCCAACTCTCTAAACAAGATAAGCATGATAACTCAAGAGATTTCCAGAAGCAACCTAAATAATAGCTCTTAAAAAGATAAGCATGAAAACTAAGAGCTAAGCATGACAGTAGCTACGAAAAGATGAAGAACACAGAAAAAGGGATGAGCATGCAAACCTATGTTGTGTTCTAGAGTGGAATGGAGCATCTCTCTCTCCCAAACAAGGTAGGCTAGGTTCCGACTTGTTATGACCAACAAGCAAAACTAAAACAACCTAAAAAGCAAATAGCGGGACGCTCCAAGCATAGCACATATCATATGAAGTGATAAAAATATAACATGGAGATGGACGAACTAATGATTGTTGATAGAGAAGGGGATGCACGGGGGCATCCCCAATCTTAGACTCTTTATTCTCCTTTGAATATTTCTTGGGGTGCATGGGGGCATCCCCAAGTTTGAGCGCTTGACACTCATGTATCTTCTTTCATCATCTCCCATCGCATACTTCAAAACTCCCTTCATACGAAACTCATCATCAACTGATTAGAGTGGTTAGTTCCCTTAATAACATTATTTATTACGTGCTGGAAATAAAGATTCTCATGAAAATCTACTACTTATTATGAATGCCAAAAGGTTTTTGCAAATAAAAAGTAAGCTTAGGATTTGCAAAACAATGAAAACGCAAAACATCGCAGAATCTGTGAAAAACAGAACAACAGGCAGTAAATAATTTATTCAGGGCACTTATGCAACTCAAATAAAAAAACTCAGAACATATGCCAGAAAGGAAACTATATAGGTCATGTTCTAAAAAGAATTCAGCTCAAAAAGACGATCTAGTGATTTTTGGCAAATTGGTTCGTCAAGCAGACAGAATCTGTTTCTGGACAGCATGTCGCAATTTTGAACTTTCTTGCAATCGGTGGCTATAACTTGGCACAAAGATTAAAAATAAAGATACAATGATGTTGCTACAGTAGTAACAAGCATCAAGACCACTAAAACATAAAGTAAAAAATAAAAGTAAAGATAACAAGGGTTGTCTCCCTAGAGCTCTTTCTTTATAGCCATAAAGATAGGCTTAAGATTTTAATGATGCTCTCGTAGGAATAAGAGTTGTAGAACAAAAGAGAGCATCAAGAAGCAAGTACCAAGCACATTTAAGTCTAACATGCTTCCTATGCATAGGAATATTGCAATAGAATAATTCATTGAAGCACAAAGCAATAAGCATAGGAAGGCAAAACAAGTGTAGCTTCAAAACCTTCAACATAAAGAGAGGGAACTTCATATTATTGAAATATCTATAAGGATATGTCCCCTTCTCATAATAATTTTCAGTGGGATCATGAATAAACTCAACAATATAAGTATCACATAAAGCATTGTTACCATGATCCACATGGACTTCATGAAGAGGATAAAACTTGGAGTAAAAGAGAGACTGAATCTCTTCCCAATCCCGTAGGTGAGAATCATCTAGTAGCCTATACCATTCCAATGCTTTTCCTTTCAGTGACAAGGCAAATAATTTCCTCATGAGTCCATCTCTTGTCAAACCTGAAATCTTGAACAACTCACAAAGTTCTATAAGTTTCAACAAATGAATACTAGCATTGATTGTTCCATCTCCTGCATAACAATCATTCCTAATCATTTCAATTATCCCAAGTGGTATTTTGAATGGGATACATTCAATAGGTGGAGGAGACTTCTCTACCACGGGTATGGTAGAGTGACCTTCCCCAAGCAGCGAACTAAGAGTGCAGTTTTCCATAAGCCTAACTAGCGGAGTCACACAACTTAGTGTTCTCAATGGAACCCATAGAAGCAACAACAAGCAAGATCAAAGCAACTATTTTTTGTGGTTTCTGGTATAAGACTCTAAAGCAAAAGCTAGAAAGAAAACTAACAAGACTAAAAAGCAAAGGTAAAGGATAGCATGCAACTCCCCTATCTTGAAGACTGGAGACCCCGACAACGACGCCAAAAATTTGCTTGATGACGAGTTGATGGATATACTTATCGCCCCTTGTTGGCTACCCCAAGTGGAAGGTGGAGATGTAGTCAGCAACAGATTTCCCTTACACGGAGACTATAAGGTTTATCGAACCAAGAGGACTCCTAGGCTCAACAAGTAGGTGTCTTCCACCCTGGCGCTAGCAGAAGACGTGGACCTGCACCCACAACAAATAACTTTGCTCCCAACGAGTACAGAGAGGTTGTCAATCTCTCCGGCCTTGTAGTTTGCAAAGGATGAAATCACAAGCGGGAAGGTAATAGTGATTGCAACGAAAAAATAAATGAAAGTGGTAAATGATGGAGGTGTAAACAATGATGGTGATATGGACCGGAGTCACATGATGTTCACTAGTGATGTCTCTCTCCCAAAAGACGATAAACACCTATGCTTGGGTAAACAAATCATAGTTGGGCAATTGACAGAATTATGATCGCACCGCAATGCTAATTATGCTACTTGATAGTTAGAGGTTCAATAGTAATGGGCAGTACGCCAAGACAAGTAGACCATTTAGTCATCGGCATCTACTTACTAATCATCCACCTTGAGATATCTATCCAGGACATCTCTCTGGTATTAAATTGCGAGCCCCACCCAAAGTGTGAACTCAAAGCAACAGACAACTGCATTAACGAACTATACGTAAGGTAAACAATCCTTGCAACCGTGGTCACAAGCACCGTTGTTTTCTCCCTGGTGGCAACAAGCACATCCCCTAGTCTCATGTTTCTATCACTCAAGCTAGACATCGAGGGGCATGAACCCACAATCATGCATAACGCTCCCTCTTGGAGTTACAATCTACTACTTGGCCAAAGCAATAAATAAGAGAACATGCATGAATCACTAAGGAACATAATATAAAAGGATAATCAAATATATAACTCATAACAATCTGAACATAATCTCATAATCCATCGGATCCCAACAAACCGAGCATAGCAGTAGTAAGAGAATTACATAGATGCATTGATCATGTAGGGCAGCTCACAAGGACTAACCATTGAAGCACAAGATTGGAGAGAATACATCACATAGCTACTGGTCATGGACTCATGGTCCAAGGAGGACTACTCACGGCACGTCCAAGAAGCGTCCATGGCGGTGAGAAGCTCCCGGAGGTCAATCCTCCCTCCGACAGGGTGCCGGGAAGAGGTCTCGTGACGCTCCCGATCTCGGAAGCGTTGTGGTGGCGGAACGATGGAGAAAATCATGATTCCAGAAAGTCTGTGAGGGTTTCCTCTCGGGACTAAATATAGGCCAAAGGAGGGCACCGGAGGAGGTGGGACCCACCCAGGCGACCTCCTGAAGCGGCCTAGGGCCTGTCCGCGCTAGCATCCCGCCTGGGAGGCCCATGGCCCCCCTCTGGCCCACTTTCGGTGATCCAAAAGCTTCCGTGTCGCTGATTTTTTATATAATTGTTCTAGAATTTTTTGGGCTTCGGAAAATTGGGTAAAAGCCCCTGCAAAATAGACATCAGCACACATAAACTGGCACTGGGTTTACTGAGTTAGTAGGTTAGTCCAAATATGTGTAAAATGATATAAAAGTATAGCAAAACATATAACATTGTCACCCAAAAGATCATGGAACAAGCAGAAATTATAGATACGTTTGGGACGTATCACACGCCTCTGGCACCGGTGAGATTCTAACCTGATAGGGTGGGAACCCCTCGTCAGAGTTCTATTTTTTCTGAATCATTTTCATCAAAGGCGCCTTCTCCAGAAGCTGTTTTTGCTGCGGGTTGGCGCATAACCCTTCATGCGCTTTGAATTTTCTCAAACGAGCCCCTGGACAGATTCTGTTATGTTACATAATGGTCCCTGATCTTGCTTTGATAATAACTATTAATCTACAAAAGCTTTTTAATTGATTCTTTTTACAAAATCTTTCTCTCAGGGTCTAGTTTATTTTAAGACTTATTTGAATTTTTTTTGGAGATAGTAGCTAGGACTTAGGTCTTACAATGATATAAGTTGTATGACGTAGATTCCGACGAAGGAAACACCGACATTAACTTCATCGAGCTCGATCCCGACTACGTGGAACCACACAAGCATGTTTGGGCTTTTGATGTGTTGCTTGCTCACTAACAAATTTAATAATCATCCCTTGCATCGATCAAGCATATTGCATCCGTAAAAAATAGTTAAAATATGACTATGACAAGTTATAGTTGTGAGAGGCTGTGGATAACCTAGTCACGCGGAACGTGATAGGTTGTGTCCTGGTCACGACAAGTGCATGACCATGATGGAAGGAAAGTAATAGCTCCAATATTGACCTAGATCAAGTCTTGTCAGATTCTTACTTTCATGATCGTGCTGCCACAGTTTCCTGAAAGAGGATTCGGTATTGTCGGTCGTAGGCCTATTATAAGTTACACACAAAGTAGAGGGGCCGGGATGAAGGTATCCATGGCCCTGGACTAAATCCAATCATCCGGTCAGGGGGCATGGGTGTTTCTAGTCTGGGACCGAGAGGGAGGGCACTCCCTTTTACCGTGCGGTATAAATTTGATCCAATGCTAGTCGAGGTCGGAGCCTCCCCATCTTACGGTTTTTTCCACGCAACGTAATCCGGGTGAAGCTGGGCTTCGCGGGGGTGAAATGGGTGTGTGCTGATTCTGAGTGTATGCTTCTAGAAATACCGTACGCGGGATTAGTGTGACAGCCCGAGACCGACGCTCCAGAAGATTCACCTCTTATTCCGTTCTCGTCGTGTGGTTCATGTGGTTGTCGCATTCATCATCGCATCATCTGCATCATCCGCATTGCATCGGCACTTCGTGGCCACCAATTTTCAGAACTGCATCCGTTATTAGTTGCCGGTTCTCTCCATTTTCGTCGTTGGCCGTTTTGAGACCAACCACACACGCACGCGCCCGCGACATCGATAAAATATATGTTTTTAAAGGTATGTGAAAAATATTCTTGGATTGGGTTGAAACTTGGCGTGCGGTCTTAATATAGTATAGGTAGTCCGCCTACCAAATTTCATCGCAATCGGAGTTTGTTTGATAGCTGAACGGTCAACCGTAGCAGCACCGCCATTGGTTAATCGTTGGACGTTTCCGGTGTTTTAAAACTCTATCGCCGGGTGCCTATTTTCCCTCTAATCTCCACCTAACCCCCTCTCCACAGCCCATCAAATCCATCCTAACCCTAGCATGTTTCTGGAGCCATCCGATTGCGATCGAACAGTTCGAATCGGGCTGAGATCTGCTAACCCTAGCCCCCCTTTCCTATTTAAGCAAACCTCCCCTGCCTAATTTGCCTAACCCTAACCCTACCTCGAAATTTGCGCAGCCGTGTCCCAACCCTAGCCGTGCAGCCTATCCTCGTCCCTCAAACCGTCGGCCCAATCCCCGCACCGACCTGTGCCAGCCCAACTAGGTGAGCGCTCCGCCCTGCTATCCCGCGCTCGAGCGACGTTTCATTATCTTGCGCCCGCATATGCACTGCTCGCCCAATTCAGCAGAATCGGCCCAATTGTTTTTTTCCGGTTAACGAATTTATTATTTCAGAAAAGAGCATGATTTTCAAACGCCGTTAGATTTTAAACCGTGCGTCAGATCGGAATAAGTTAGATATGTATTACATGTAGAATATCGCGTAGAGTAATATTTTCCAACTCCCGTGCATATTTAATGGTGTTTAGCATGTTGTTTGGATCGGTTTGTGTGTCGACGTGTTAGAAACAGTTTAGGTCATAGTTATTTAACCGTAGCTCCGTTGGAGTTGAGGCATATGTATAAATGGACTAGAACGACGAGTATAATCACGTGAACCACTTGGGTTTGCCGTTTAATGAACATAAAATGTGATTAGGACAGATCTGAACAGATTACAAAGTTAACGCGTGGGGTTGTTTCGGAGATGCTATATGTCGTTTCCGGCCTCATTTAAAATGCCTAGATAGGTATTTTAATTTGTGCTTCACCTCGTGCCATGTTAAACAACACTTAATATTGTCGTGGAAATAAACGGAAGTGAACTAAATAATTAAACGTGGAGTTTCGTCAATATGCATCTCATTGCATATTGAGCTTCACTTAATGTGTAGCGTTTGACTGTGTGAATTGCCAAGTCGTGCCTTGCATAATTTAAACTCGACATGCATCATATTAGGGTATGCATCATATCGTGCTTTCATTGAGGTGTTATCGTGTGTTATCATTTGTTGATTCTTGTTTCTGGTTTGCTTCATCTCTATAGAGTTCCACAAGCATGTCGGAACGAGAGGACTCGTTCGACTACGCCGGTTCATTTGCTTCACAGAGTAGTTCTTCTTCCAAGCGGGATCTCAGGCAAGATGGTAATTTCCCTAGATACCATTACTATCATTGCCATGCTAGCTGTTTCGTTTCTATCGCTATGTCTCAATGCCTACCACCTGTTTAAATAAGCCTGTCAACATTCCCATGAAACCTTCAACCTTCTACAACCTAGCAAACCACTGATTGGCTATGCTACCGCTTGCTTAACCATCTGTTTGCGTTGCTAGTTCCAGGTGCAGTTGCTTCCATGTTATAACATGGGTTCCTTGATATATCACCATATTAATGTTATTTAATTGAATGAACCTATATACTTGGTAAAAGGTGGAAGGCTCGACCTTTCTTGACTGGTGTTTTGTTCCACCTTTGCCGCCCTAGTTTCGGCTACCGGTATTATATTCCATAATTGAGGGCTCCTAACACGATCGGAGTTGTTATGGGGACCTCCTTGATAATTCATTTTAGATTAAGACTAGTCTGGCAAGGCCCAACTTTGGTACTACATTTGCCTAATAACTAATGAACCACATAGGGACTAATTAACCCGAGGAAACTTCATCAACCCCCGGGCGAGGGATCCTCATGAGTGTTGGTCCAACCCAGAGCACTGTGTGGGGCCAACCGAGGGCAACTTGGGTGATTTTTGTTAGGCCGCCGTACGTGTAGCTTATCCGCCGTGTCCTGAGAACGAGATTGGCGGCTCCTATCGGGATCGTCGACACGTCGTTCGACCTTGCTGGATTAGTTTTACATTTGACAAAATATCTTGTGCATCGGGATTTCGGTGATGCTTTGGTTCTTCTCGGAGTTGAGGTTTTCCACTAAGGAATCCGAGGAGATCACGAGTTTCGTGATTGAGGTTTTCTATGCGACTTGTGGTAATTTGTGATGGACTAGTTGGAGCACCCCTGCAGGGTTAAATCTTTCGGAAAGCCGTGCTCGCGGTTATATGGCAACGTGGAAACTTTGTTTAACATCCGGTTCAAGAAAACTTGAAGTAAGCTTAATTAAAATATGCAAATTGAGTGCGTAACTGCGATTGTCTCTTTCGTGAGCTCCTTCTACGATCAGGGACACGGTGGCGTTATGTCTGACGTAAGTAGGTGTTCAGGACCATTCATTTGATCATTAGTAGTTCACTTCCACTATGCGTAGATCATCGCCCTTGTTTTATTCTTGTACTCGTAAGTTAGCCACCTCAAATAAATGCTTAGTCGCTTGCTGCAGCCTCACCACTTAACCATACCTCACCCATTATGCTTTGCTAGTCTTGATACCTTTGTAAATGAGATTACTGAGTCCCTGTGGCTCACAGATTACTACAACACCAGTTGCAGGTAAAGGTAAAGGATATTAAGACGTGAGCGCGATGATTCTTCATTTGGGGTTTCTTCTTCTTATTCTTCGTCGACCTAGGAAGGGCTCCAGGCCGGCAGCCTGGGATAGCAAGGATGGACTGTTGGAAATATGCCCTAGAGGCAATAATAAGTTGGTTATTATTATATTTCCTTGTTCATAATAATCGTTTATTATCCATGCTAGAATTGTATTGACTGGAAACTCAAATACATGTGTGGATACATAGACAACACACTGTCCCTAGTGAGGCTCTAGTTGACTAGCTCGTTGATCAAAGATGGTCAATGTTTCTTGGCCATAGACAAGTGTTGTAACTTGATAATGGGATCATATCATTAGGAGAATGATGTGATGTACAAGACCCAAATTATAAATGTAGCATATGATCGTGTCAGTTTCTTGCTACCGTTTTCTGCATGTCAATGTATCTTTCCTATGACCATGAGATCATGCAACTCCCGGACACCGGAGGAATACCTTATGTGTATCAAATGTCGCAACGTTAGTGGTTGACTATAAAGGTGCTCTACAGGTATCTCTACGAAGGTGTCTGTTGGGTTGGCATGGATCAAGACTGGGATTTGTCACTCGTGTGACGGAGAGGTATCTCGGGGCCCACTCGGTAATACAACATCACAACAAGCCTTGCAAGCAATGTGACTAACGAGTTAGGCACGAGATCTTGTATTACAGAACGAGTAAAGAGACTTGCCGGTAACGAGATTGAACTAGGTATGGAGATACCGACGATCAAATCTCGGGAAAGTAACATACCGACGGACATAGGGAATAGCATACGGGATTATGTGAATCCTTGACATAGAGGTTCAACCGATAGAGATATTTGTTGAATATGTAAGATACAATATGGACGTCCATGTCCCGCTATTGGATATTGACCGGAGAGTGTCTCGGTCATGTCTACATAGTTCTCGAACCCGCAGGGTTTGCACTCTTAAGGTTCGGTGACATTTCGGTATAGTTGAGTTATGGGTGTTGGTGACCGAAGGTTGTTCGGAGTCCCGAATTTCGGTAAAGATTGATATATAGGAAAGTTGCATTTGGCTTCCGGAAAGTTTTCGGGCATTACCGGTAATGTACCGGGAGTAACGAATGGGTTCTGGGGTTTTACCGGGAGGGGCCACTAAACCGGGAGAGAACATAATAGGGCTAAAGGTGGTGCACCAGCCCTTAGTGGGCTGGTGCGGCCAGCCCAATAGGGCCTATTTCGACCAAGGAACAAATAAGGGAAAAAAGGGAAAAGGGGGAAGGAAAAGAAAAGGTGGAATCCTACTAGGAGTAGGATTGGAGGTGGACTCCTCCACCTCCTCTCCACTTCAGCCGAACCCTTTTAGGTTTTTTGGGCTGCCTCCTCCCCTCCCTCCATCCTATATATACTAGAGGGTAGAGAGGATTTTTGTGCCTCAAGCAAAGGCGCAACCCTCTCTTCCTCTAGATCGTTTACTCCTCTTGATTAGTTCCGCAGAATCTTGCAAAGCCCTGCTGGATTGTTCACCACCACCACCACCACGCCGCCGTACTGGAGAACTTATCTACCTCTCTGCCCCTCTTGCTGGATCAAGAAGACGGAGATCGTCATCGGGCTGTACATGTGTTGAACGCGAAGGGGCCGTCCGTTTGGCACTAGATCGGGATGGATCATGATGGGATCATGGCACGGATCGTGATGAGATCGCGGGACGGGCTGTGATTTGGATCGCGAAGATGTTCCACTACATCAACCGCGTTATATACACTTCTGCTTAGCGATCTACAAGGGTATGTAGATTCACTCTCCACTCTCGTAGATGATCATCACCATGGATAGGTATTGCATGTACGTAGATTTTTTTTTGTTTCCCATGCAACATTCCCCAATAGTGGCATCATGAGCTAGGTTCATGCGTGATGATATCTCGAGTAGAGCACAAAAGAGTTTGTGGGCGTTGATGTTCAAATTTTTTTCCCTCCTTAGTCTTTTCTTGATTTGGTGGTATTGTTGGATTGAAGCGCCCTGGACCAACTTTACTCGTACGCTAACGAGAGACCGGTTTCATCGACTAACATGCAACTTGTTGCATAAAGATGACTGGCGGGTGTATGTTTCTTCAACTTTACTTGAATCGGATTTGACTGAGGCGGTCCTTCGAGAAGGTTAAATAGCAATTTTCATATAACCGTTGTGGCTTTGCGTAAGTAAGATGCGATCATACTAGATACCCAAAGCAGCCACGTAAAATTTGCAACAACAAACTAGAGGATGTCTAACTTGTTTTTGCAGGGTATGCTTGTGATATGATATGACCAATGACATGATATGATATATTGGATGTATGAGATGATCATGTTGTAATAGTTAAATATTGACTTGCACGTCGATGCTACGGCAACCGGCAGGAGCCATAGGGTTGTCTTTAAATTTATTTTGCGCTTGGAGATGCTTTGCTTTATCGCTAGTCGGTAGCTTTAGTAGTAAAAGCATAGTTAGCGCAACAACCTCGATGGAAGCACAATGATGGAGATCATAGTGTAGCACCTGTGACGATGGAGATCATGTCGGTGCTTTGATGATGGAGATCAAGAAGCACAAGTTCAAGGCCATATCATGTCACTTATAATTTACATGTGATGTTAATCCTTTTATGCACCTTGTTCTGCTTAGGACGACGGTAGCATTATAAGGTGTTCCCTCGCTAAAATTTCAAGATAGAATTGTGTTACCCCTGACTGTGCACCTTTGTGACAGTTCATCGTTTCGAGACACCATGTGATGATCGGGTGTGATAGACTCAACGTTCACATACAACGGGTGAAAAACAGTTGCACACGCTGAATACTCTGGTTAAACTTGATGAGCCTAGCATGTACAGACATTGCCTCGGAACACAAGAGACCGAAAGTTCGAGCATGAATCATATAGTCGATATGATCAACATGGAGATGTTCACCATCGAAGCTAAACTCAACTCATGTGATGACCGGACTTGAGTTAGTGAATTTGGATCATGCGACACTCGAATGACTAGAGGGATGTTAATTTGAGTGGGAGTTCATAAGTAATACGATTAATGGCACTCATTATCATGAACGTAGTTAAAAGGTTGTTGCAAATTATGTTGTAGCTTGCGTTGTAGCTCTACTATCTTTAATATGTTCCCAGAGAAAATTTAGTTGAAAGATGATGTGGCAATTATGTGGACTAGGTCCGTAAACTGAGAGTTGTCCTCATTTCTGCACAGAAGGCTTATGTCCTTAATGCACCATTCGGTGTGCTGAACCCCGAACGTCGTGTGTGGATGTTGTGAACATCTGACATACACATTTTTTATGACTACGTGATAGTTCAGTTTGTCATACTTAACGACTTAGAATTGAGGCGCCAAAGATGTTTTGAACGTCACAGAACATATGAGATATTCCAAGAGATGAAATTGGGATTTTAGGCTCGTGCCCACATCAAGAGGTATGAGACCTCCGACAAGTTTTTGGCCTGCGAAGTAAGGGAGAAAAGCTCAATCGTTGAGCATGTGCTCAGACTGTCTGAGTACTACAATCGCTTGAATCGAGTGGGAGTTGATGTTCTAAATAAGATAGTGATTGACATAGTTCTCCAAAGTCACTACCACCAAGCTACAGAGCTTCGTGATGAACTATAATATATCAGGGATAGATATGATGATCCTTGAGCTATTCACGATGTTTGTGTAATGCCCCAAGTGTGTAACCTTCTCCTTTTGGAACCTTCTTATGTGGGTCCACCTTGTCAATGCTATGAGAGAGTTCAATGCCAATATTTCATGTGATGTCACCTTATTATTTTCTTCCTTTGCATGCATGCATTCCATACCATGCCATGTGTCATGTGTTGTTGCTTTGTGGTCATATGAATTCATGTGTTACTTGCGATCTTATGTGGTCATGTGAGATGTGAAACTTGTGTGGAGATTGCATGTGTTAGTAGAAACTACCTTGGGATTTTCTTAGGTTTTAAAACCCTTCCCTCTCCCTTTTATTCCAAGCTCAAGATTCACTTCTTCCTTTTCTGTTTTAAAAATACCCATGATTTAGATTGATTTGAGATGGGGGTGGAGAAGTGAAGTTTCTGATTTGATTTAAGTTTGAAAGGTGCAAAATGATTACAAAACAGACCATATAATGCTGTTTTGTAAATATTCAATTGCCCCTAATATTTATTTTTCCATTTTATTCAAATAGGTCATGAATTATCATGACCAGGGGTAATTTTGTTGTATTTTTATCCCCAGTGATTTTTCTGTGTATTATTTTCTTCTGTGGCTTTTCTTGTAAATAGAAAAAGCCCCAGGGCTTATTTAACTCTTAAGTGGTGCCTCAGGTGGGCTCTCTCCCTCCTTGGCGGCCCACTTCCTTCCATATCCCGCGCTAAGCCCATGCAGCGCGACCGCCTTCGTCTCCCTGACGCCGTCCACCCCCTGTGCACCTTTCCGTCAGCTTAGCGAGAGAGCGCGCGCTGCCGCCGTGAGGCACAGACGCCGAGGCCACCCCTTAAATATCTCGGCGTCCATACCCTCTCCCTCCCTAGGTTTTCCCCTCTCTCCCATCTCGCGCCGCCACCATCTCCCTCCTCTTCTCCTTCCCCTTAGGTAAGTCCCTATAGATAGGGTAGTAGAGAGAGGAGAGCAGCCGCGCCGGCGTCTACCCCCGCGTCCATCCGTCGAGCGGTGCATTCGCCATGTCCATGGGCACGGGGGAGGTGCGCGCGCCCCATTCCCGTCCTCGGTGAGGCCGGGGAGCGTCCTCACCATCGGCCATCTCCTCGTCAACAGCAAGCTCCGGGTGCACTTTGGCTTCTTCCTCCGTTCCGCGTCAGGGCAGCAGCAACTCTCCTTCCCCTCCGATCCAGCTCCCTCCCATTCGGATCGACACCTTCCCTTCCTTTACAAGGTGAGCAAGACTCTCCTTCCCCCTTTCCCCTCGGGTAGAGCGCAGTAGGAGCTCAGGCGACGATCTAGCCGTCTCTGTTCGAAGTAGGAAGCGACAGAACCTGGTGTTGCAGAGATCTTGTGTAGGTGTGTGGTGCTCGCAGGTTTCAGCAGTAGGAGGAGTTAACCTCCTCCTAGCCTTAGCGTTCCCCCTTCATAGCGCAGCAACAGCAGCAGCAGAGAAGGCACGGTGGCCTCCCTGTCGCCGGCGCTTCTCTGCGCTGTGCAGAGCAGAGCACGCAGTAGAAGTATTATACCTTGCAGAGATACCCTTCTCTGTTAGTAGCCGTGCCGTAGCGCAGTGGTGTGTGTCTGTGTTTGTTCTCGTCAGGTGCAGGGATCAAATTCCAGTAGGAGCACCCCCCTTTCTTTCCTTTTTTCTGTTTCGACAGTAGGGTAGCGCAGTAGAGTAGATCTCCTGCATCCAGTAGGTCTGGGGTTCGAACCCAGTACCTCGCCTTTTTATTTTTTTATTTTTTATTTTTTCTTTTGCTGATTGGTAGCTAAGCAGCCCCTGATTATTTTTAGCCTTGTTTTTTTTCTTCCTTGTTGTTTTTCCTTTCCAGCCTAGTTTAGGAGTGTGTGCATGTTATAGGCTTGGTGTAGGTTTTGTGATGGTGTGTGTGCATGGTGGCACACATACAAGGGGTGATGGTGTTGCACTTGTGTGTGGTGTAGATATTCTTGGTAAGAGCTTGTGTAGGTTGTATGTATACTTGTAGGATTGCTAGCATAGTATTTTGTTGTGTGTGATGCACTAGAGTTTCATGTGTAAGTGCATCTTATGAGAGTTATGGTGTGTGTGTGTTTGCACTAGTGATGCTTGCTATGATTAGCATGTGTAGGTGGTGTTGTATGTAAGCATGGTAGATTCATGTGTGGGGGTGCACCTTGTGGGTATCATGGCACCCATTCAAGTTGTGATTTGTGGTGCATGTGTGAGTGTGCACCATCACATGCCCATATGTGAGGGTGTGCAAACTATCTTTGTTAGTGGAGGAGTTTATAAGTTGTGCTTATCGTTGAGATGATGTGGTGGTGTGCCAAGGCACATAGGCATGAGGTCTAATCCTCATGTGCACCATTGATATTGTGGTCATGAATATATGCTCATGTAGGTTTTATTCTAATGAATAGCACATGTGATGATGCACTATTCACTAGATGTGATTCTTTGTAGATTTTCTTTCCTAGTTTGAGCTCACTTGTTCCAAGCAAGTGCATTTGTTTTATATATGGTTTTGGGGTAGAGTCATCCCAGGAATCCATTGGTGAAATCATTTTTTCCATTGGAACATTTTCTGGAGATGACATATTTCATTTTCTTCCATGTTTAGAGCTTGGTTCCATGTGATGTGGTGAGCCCAAGGTTTTGTTTCTTGGTTGTGGTAAAAGAGGGTGACCCCCTCTACCACATGTTGGTTTCATTTCATGTTCACAAATCCATATGTGAAAGTTGTGCGCAATCAAAGTAGGCATGTGGCTGAAATTCCAGATTAGTGAAAATCTGAGATTTTCACTAAGTTTGAGAATATGTTTATATTTTCTTCTCCTGTAGATGAGCTTGTGCAGGTCAATGTGTTGTGATCTAGCCTTAGCTTTCAACTGGAAAGTTGAAGATTACATGTTTGTCTAGCTCCTTGTAAAATAGCATTCCATTTGGAGTCCTGTAGATATTGTTTCGGCTGCTGTCAAAATGCTTCAGAGCATAAACATATAGTGAGAATCTGGAATTTTCACCAAGTCCCTGAAATCTGATATTTTTGGGCAAGTTTGCAGCTTTGTAACTTTCTGTGTTGAACTCCTTTGTGTGATATTTTTGCTTGTGCTTGTAGTACTCTTGGATATTTACAGCCATATATCTTATTTGGCATGTTTAGGTGGTTGTAGGTGCTTTGCATCTAGGTCACAAGGTGCTATGATGCAGTTTATGGCAGATTGTGTAGTTTTGATGTTTTGATGTTTGTGAGTGCTTAGTTGATGATGTGGTGTTCTTATTTGCTCCACCCCATCCATGTTGGTTTTTTATATGTCTTGGATACCTAGAAATACCAGAGTTGAGCCATTGGAGTGTGTGGTGATGAATTTGACACGTAGGGATTCATTTCTTGTTTCGTTGTTTCCCGTTGATCCGTAGCTCCGTTTGTCATGTTATTTATATGCTTTTGCATCGTTTTCACGAGACACATATGATCATGTCATTCCCATGCATGTCATGATAGCTTAGAATGCAATTCTGTCCAGGAACATATATTTACTTCTCATGCTTGTGCTAGTGATAGAAATAGGGATGCATGCTCATATTCATCTCATCCATCATGTGCTTGTTACATATTGAGGTGTTGTTGTTCATTGGATGTTATTCTTATGTTGGGTAGCACCGGGATCGGAGAATGAGTACGTGGATTCGGGAGAGTACGTGCAGGACGAGCAAGAACAGTTCCAAGCTGAGGATATCACATGCAAGATGATATGACCTTGATTCCATCTCTAGACTTGTTATGCTAGTTTACATTTCTTCCATCATATGCTCGCTGCCTACCACTGAAACATTTGCCACCTGATATACCATGAAACCCAAACACTTATCCCTTCCTAGCAAATCTTGAATGGCTAAGTAGGTTTTGCGCATCTACTAATGTTAGCGTTGCTAGATGCAGGTGCTTTGCCTCATGTGATAACATGACATTGATATCATTATGTTAAATCTGTTATTTAATTAATGCACCTATATACTTGGTAAATAACGGAAGGCCTAGCCTTTTGCCGGGTGCTTTGTTCCGTTATTGCCGCCATAGTTACCGGCTACCGGTGTTTGATTCCATATTGATCGCTCCTAACACGTTCGGGGTTGTTATGGGGACCCCCTCGATAAATCGTGTAGTGTTAAGACTTGTCCGACAGGACCCAACATAGGTGTTAATTTGCTAATCACTTAACAATAATCTGCATAGGGAATTATCACCCCAAGGATATTTAATCAACAACCCGGGCCAGTGCTCCTCATGAGGTTTGGTACTCGTCGCTAGTTCCATCTGTCGTGTCCTGAGACTGAGATACGCGGCTCTTATCAGGGTCGTTGACACGACGGGAGGTCCTGCTAGTCTTGTCTTACCTTAGTGATATATCTTGCGTATAGGAATCCCGGTGAATCTTTGGTTCTCCCCAGAGTTGAGGTTTTCCTCTAAGGAATCCAACGAGATCACGAGATTCGTGATAGAGGATTACTTTGCGGCCCGTGTGCGTTTGTGATGGACTAGTTGGAGCACCCCTGCAGGGTTTAATCTTTCAGAAAGCTGTGCCTGCGGTTATGTGGCAACTTGGAATATTTTGTTAACATCCGGTAATAGATAACTTAAACATAAGCTAATAAAATTGCCAACTATGTGCGTAACTGTGACTGTCCCCTTCGAAGATCTCTCTTCGATCGAGAACACGGTGGGGTTATGATTGACGTAGGTAGGTGTTCAGGATCACTTAGTGATCAACTATCATCGATCGCTAGAATAGACCACCTTCATATATGTTCTACGTAAGATAGCCACCATATAAAGCTTAGGATGCTGCAACCTAAATACTCCACCTTTCCATGCTGGCAACCTTGACTAGTTCTGGCACTGAGGTCATAGATTGCTGAGTCCCCGTGGCTCACAAATTCCTTCACAACACCAACAGGTTCAGGTACCCCCAAGATAGGTGATCTCGACGGCACGCAGCTGGCATGGCAGTACGATGAGGAGAGCGGCCGCCTGTACGTGAACTATCCAGAAGATTGAGGCGTGGTCGTGATCATGGGCCAGCAGGCAGGGTAGCATAGCCATTTCTCTTGTTTTGTAGTCCGTAGCGGAACTACCTTGTTTGTATGCGTGATGTACTCGGATATATTTATGAGATGGCAATTGAATCCCTTATTGTCTTTCTGTTGATATTATGTATGTGCTATGTTACCCTGTTTGCGAAACGCTTAGATGCGCTTCTTTCCAATTCGGGGACCGGAAAGGACCGCATCTTAGTCGTTACAAGTTGGTAATCAGAGCCTTACGACCATAGGAGACTTTGTGTGATCGTACTTGGCCGAGTCGAGTCTAGAAAAATGTTTTGAGTCTTAGTTATATCGGAGAGTAGGTTTCTTTTTTCTCCTCTTCCATGCTCTGGTGAGGTTCCTGACTTAGGAAGTCTTAAATTCTACTCCTTTTCTCGCTTAATTTTTTTAGGATCACGCGGGTCATCTTTGAATTAATGAACAACGGTCAAAGTTATCCTTAGTAACTAGTGGACTGCTACTTCTTGAGCTTGCGTTAGTTTTTCCCTTGAAGAGGAAAGGGTGATGTAGCAAAGTAGAGATAAGTATTTCCCTCAGTTTGAGAACCAAGGTATCAATCCAGTAGGAGTATCAAGATGAGGCACCAAGGCACCTGCGCAAAGACAAACAAACTTGCACCCAACGCGATAAAGGGGTTGTCAATCCCTTTATGATTACTTGCAAAGTGAGATTTGATAGTGATAATAGGTAAATATAAATAAATAAATCAAAGTGCAGCAAGGTATTTTTGGTATTTTTGTATGTAGATCTGAATATATAATGTGTAAAATAGACCCGGGGGCCATAGTGTTCACTAGAGGCTTCTCTCATGATAGCAAGTATTACAGTGGGTGAACGAATTACTGTCGACCAATTGACAGAATCGCGCAAAGTCATGATGATATCTAAGGCAATGATCATACATATAGGCATCACGTCCGAGACAAGTAGACCAATACTTTCTGCATCTACTACTATTACTCCACACATCGACCGCTATTCAGCATGCATCTAGTGTATTAAGTTCATAACAAACAGAGTAACGCTTTAAGCAAGATGACATGATGTAGAGGGATAAATTCATGCAATATGATATAAAACCCATCTTTTTACCCTTGATGGCAACAACATGATGCGTGCCTCGCTACCCCTTCTGTCACTAGGTGAGGACACCACACGGTATGAACCCAAAACCAAGCACTTCTCCCATTGCAAGAATTATAGATCAAGTTGGCCAAACGAAACCCATAACTCGAAGAGAATTAGAAGGATACAAAATCATGCATATAATAAATCAGAGGAGACTCAAATAATATTCATAGATAATCTGATCATAAATCCACAATTCATCGGATCTCGACAAACACACCGCAAAAGAAAGTAACATCGGATAGATCTCCATGAAGATCATGGAGAACTTTGTATTGAAGATCCAAGAGAGAGAAAAAGCCATCTAGCTACTAGCTATGGACCCGAAGGTATGTGGTGAACTACTCACGCATCATCGGAGAGGCAATGGTGTTGATGAAGAAGTCCTCCGTGTCCGAATCCCCCTCTGGAAGGGACCATAACGGTCCCCAGATGTTATCTCGCGGAAACAGAAGCTTGCGGTGGCAGAAAAGTATTTTCGTGGCTCTCTCTGTTGGTTTGGAGATTTTAGGGAATTTATAGGCAAAAGAGGTAGGGCAAAGGAGGCACGGGGGGCCCACGAGCCTGCTAGGCGGGCCCCCCCTCGGGCGCGCCTAGGGGGCTCGTGGCCTCCTCCGTGGCCCTCTACCTTGGTTCTCAAGTCTTCTGGATCCCTTCTGTTATGGAAAAAATCACCCCGCAGGTTTTATTCCGTTTGGACTCTGTTTAATATTCTTATCTGGAAAAGGTCAAAAACACGAAAAAAATAGAAACTGGCGCTGGGCACTGAGTTAATAGGTTAGTCCCAAAAATGATATAAAATAGCATATAAATGCATATAAAACATCCCAAGTTGATAATATAATAGCATTGGAACAATAAAAAATTATAGATACGTTGGAGACGTATCATGGACTAAGTATTTTTTTCTCGATTATGGAGGTGATAAAAGGGTTCGTCGTAAAGGGTTACGTTTATGCAAGCTTTGACACTAATCCGAATAACTCTGAGTAGTAAACCGGATTTGTATAGTGGAGCAGTCATTTGGAATAGTTCTGAATGGCGCGTGGTAGCACCATCTATAGGATGACATAGAGATTTGTAAAGCACACACGAATCTGAAAGGTTTGGACCTGTTGACTAAAAACCTCTCTCACAAGCAAGATATGATCGAACCCCAGAACTATATGGGTGTTAGATTCATTACAATCACATAGTGATGTGAACTAGATTATTGACTCTAGTGGAAGTGGGAGACTGTTGGAAATATGCCCTATAGGAAATAATAAATTGGTTATTATTCTATTTCCTTGTTCATAATAATCGTTTATTACCGATGCTAGAATTGTATGGATTGGAAACTCAAATACATGTGTGGATACATAGACAACACACTGTCCCTAGTGAGCCTCTAGTTGACTAGCTCGTTGATCGAAGATGGTCAAGGTTTCCTGGTCATAGACAAGTGTTGTCACTTGATAACGACATCACATCAATAGAAGAATGATGTGATGGACAATAACCAAATTATAAATGTAGCATATGATCATGTCAGTTTTTTGCTACTGTTTTCTGCATGGCAATGTATCTATTCCTATGACCATGAGATCATGCAACTCTCGGACACCGGAGGAATACCTTGTCTGTATCAAACGTCACAACATTACTGGGTGACTATAAAGGTGCTCTATAGGTATCTCCGAAGGTGTCTATTTGGTTGGCATGGATCAAGACTGCGATTTGTCACTCGTGTGACGGAGAGGTATCTCGGGGCCAAATCGGTAATACAACATCACAACAAGCCTTTCAAGAAATGTGACTAAGGAGTTAGGCACGGGATCTTGTATTACGAAACGAGTAAAGAGACTTGCCGATAATGAGATTGAACTAGGTATGGAGATACCGACATTTGAATCTCGGGCAAGTAACATACCGAAGGACGAAGGGAACAACATACATGATTATGTGAATCCTTGACATAGAGGTTCAACCGATAGAGATATTCGTAGAATATGTAGGATCCAATATGGACGTCTAGGTCCCGCTATTGGATATTGATCGGAGAGTGTCTCGGTCATGTCTACATAGTTCTCGAACCCGTAGGGTCTGCACACTTAAGGTTCAGTGACATTTAGGTATAGTTGAGTTATGGGTGTTGGTGACCGAAGGTTGTTCGGATTACTGGATGAGATCCTAGACGTCATGAGGAGCTCCAGAATGGTCTGGAGGTAAAGATTGATATATAGGAAAGTTGCATTTGGCTTCCGAAAAGTTTTCGGGCATTACCGATAATGTACCGGGAGTGACGAATGGGTTCCGGGGTTTTATCGGGAGGGGCCACTCAACCAGGAGAGAACCTAATAGGCCTAAAGGTAGTGCACCAGCCCTTAGTGGGCTGGTGCGGCCAGCCCAATAGGGTCTATTTCGTCCAAGGAACAAATAAGGGAAAATGGGGAAAAGGGGGAAGGAAAAGAAAAGGCGGAATGCTACTAGGAGTAGGATTAGAGGTGGACTCCTCCACCTCCTCTCCACTTTGGTCGAACCCTATTAGTGTTTTGGGGCTGCCTCCTCCCCTCCCTCCCTCCTATATATACTATTGGGTAGAGAGGTTTTTTGTACCTCAAGCAAAGGCGCATCCCTCTCTCCATCTAGATCGTTTACTCCTCTAGATTTGTTCCGTAGAAGCTTGGCGAAGCCCTGCTGGATTGTTCACCACCACCACCACCACACCGCTGTGCTGGAGAACTCATCTACCTCTCCGCCCCTCTTGCTGGGTCAAGAAGACGGAGTTCGTCCTCGGGCTGTACGTGTGCTGAACACGGAGGTGTCGTCCGTTCGGCTCTAGATTAGGATGGATTGTGCTGGGATCACGGGACTGATTGTGATGAGATCGCGGGACGAATTGCGATTTGGATCACGAAGATGTTCCACTACATCAACCGCATTATATACGCTTCCAGTTAGCGATCTACAAGGGTATGTAGATTCACTCTCCACTCTTGTAGATGATCATCACCATGGACAGATATTGCGTGTGCGTAGGCATTTTTTTGTTTCCCATGCAACGTTCCCCAACATGGACGTCATTATTTTATTGTTTGTTTACGTCCGTAGATGGACCCTGCTCTTCTTCATGATGAATGTATATTGTTGTATTGATGCGACTCTGATGTAGCTTATGGCGAGTTTTAAGCCAACTCTTACTCATCTTTTCAGTACATGTACTTGTAACGATATCAATTCATGTGAAACGACGAGATGCATTTCTATCCTTGTCGAGGACCTCGCGCAAAAATAAGTATTGGACCGCAACTTGGGCGTAACAAGTTGGTATCAGAGTAGTAACGACCTAGGAGCCCCCTTGATTGATCGAATTTGGCCGAGTCGAGTCTAGTATAAACTGCTTTGTGTCTGGTTATATATCGGAGAGTAGGATTCTTTTTCTCCTCTTCTATGCTCTCGTGAGGAATCTTGTCGTAATAATTTTAATTCCACTCCTCTTCTCACTCAAAAATAAATTTAGGATCACGCGGATATTTTTGGAATCTATATGATGTCGATGTCACAGAATTGTGACTTGGTGCCTCTTGCTGTGTTGATTTTATTCCGGGGAGTTGAGCTCCAAGGGATTCTTGAGCACATTGTTATCATTCATATTTCTTAGTATGTCAGGACACAGGATGTTCGAAATTGCTTAAATACTGGTAGTGGCGAGATAACCCCGGCATACCCAGTACTGGTGCAGAGAGTTCGGGGGTAGTGCTATACTTAGTATCATTGTGATTACAAGGATCTGAGATAGATGAGTTTCCGAGATCTTTGGTTATGTGTTGACGGATGTGATACACTGGACGGGTAGTGTTATTGCTAGGAGTTGAGTGATGGATTTTAATCCTTGTATCCGTGGACCCGATTGCATGAAAAAAAATTTGGGAGTTCTTAGGTGGGAATTCAAGTAGTTACTTATAGGACAATCTTCCAACAGATGCATGATGTGAGGTTGTGGTTCGACATCTAGTGGATTCGTTTGTTCACGATCATCTCACAGCGGTTCTCGTTGTGTCTTAAAGAGTCCTTGTAGCTTGCTATGACTCAGGGATGCTTCGTATGTCGTGTGCACTGCCTTGTACATGATGGATACTCTAGGGTCAAGCCCGTGCGATCTTATCCATGAAAATATTTAGCGAAATCTCTGTCATGAATTTTTTCTGGCTTGTTTCATAGGACTCATCCTTTGTTTTGTTGTAGTATGGTAATTCGAGTTGCTTCAATGTCAAGTGGTGTATTCATAACTTTCCAAGAGGTGTTCTCATATTTTTATGGGAATGCAAATTATTTTGCTCAATCAAGTTGTGTTTTCAATTCTTTTCAACCAGAGTCGTCATGTCAACTCCTTTGAACCAGTGTGCTTCTCTTCAAGTCAATTCTATCATTTTCAAGATTTGCAAGACCAATCTCTCATTTCTTTCCAAAGTTCATCTCATCTGCCCACGTTGTCTTTGTTTTCCCCGCCCTCTCGCCCTTTTCCTCAGTGATTAAATTATCATCCTGGTGCCTTCCTTTTCACTATTGCTTCCGCTATCTTCTCTTCTGTGATGTTTTCGGTGAGTCTTGGTGAAGATTCTCAGGAGTTCTAAGCTCATCATTTTTTAATTCTTGTTCTCTTTTCCGGTGAATTCAGTTCAATCTATCCGTGTTCATTATATCCTTTTCATCCTTTAAATTCTTTCCAATGTTGGTGATTCCCATCCAAGTCTCTCTTGTTTATCCATCTCTGTTGTATCCTGAGTGTTCTAGATATCTCAGAGTTTCTGGTTCTCAATCCTTTCAATTATTTCGAGGTTCCCAACCTCATCAAGTTTTCAGTTAGACTAGTGCAGTATCTCTCTTTCTGAGCAATTGTTTCGACGGTGGTTTCTTGAGTGGGCCCATAACCCAAAGGTTTTCCCAGGATCTTACCTGCCTCTTCTAATCTTTTCCCGGAAATCTCTAATTCTTTTCAATTATGGTGTAAGTATGAATATCATCAGTCATATTCCTTCTCCTAGATTGCTTCAAAATTATTCTCATCATTGGCTCAACCATTCATTATTCATTATTTCGGAGTGTCTCGGTAATTCTTTGTAGTGTTCTTCTCATCATTTTCAGCTTGGAAGACCGAAGGAGTGTTTCCCTCAATCTTGGTCCATTGTCTTGAAGATTCATGATTTCAGCTTTGTGTTATCATCTTGAATTGTTTCCAATCATGAGTAATCCCTTTCTTGCTATACGGCGCATTTCAGAATTGTTTTCATTCTCGATCCTCCAAAGGCCATCATTTCAGAAGATTTCTTCATTCTCAGCTTTCAACTATCATTCTCAAATTCTTCTCACTTGTTATCTCTTCGTTCGTCTCTCAATTATTCCAGTGTCTCCTTCAAGACTTCTTCAAGTTTGTGCTCAAATATCTCCTCAATCTTTCCAAGAAGAATAAGTGGTATGCTAAACCCGTTGCTCGTCGTCAATTTAACTTCATGAAGGATAAGCATAACATAAATCTTATTCTTGTTTCATAATGATTTCAATTCTTCTTTTGGAGTGGCTCATGATATCAATTCTTTTCCCAACTGCTCCATCTTTTCTTTCGGTTTATCCTTTGAGGTGGTGTTATTCGTTCTTGTTAGTGGAGGAGTCTCGAAGAGAAGTTGTTTCAAGAATTAATTATGTAAACCCACCAAACCCTTTGATCATGAGATATTTTGACCATGGTTTCTTCATTGAGTTATCTTGGATTAGATTTCACCTAAAGCTTTTCCTAAAGATTGTTGTTATTATGGTGATTATCATTGAGCCAAGTTCTCAATATATCCTCTTGGTGTAAGAAGTTTTGCCTTCCTTGTTGCATCCAATCAATCCTTGTTTCAGTTAGTGGCTAGTTGACACCTCATTATTTGAAATGGTTTCCATAAGCCCACAACAAGCTTTTTGTTTCTCTTGGTGGTTTGCCAACAACTCCGTTCAATTCTTCTTGCTAGGCTGCTTCTCAATTCAATTGTGGTAGAAGTTGTCATTCTCTTATCCTTTCTTTTCTTCCCAATGGTCTAGTTTCTATTCTCCTGTTCCCGAGTTGTGGTGATGTTGCTCTCTTCAAGCTATCTTCTTGTTTTTCAAGATCATGTTCTCTCCTTGCTTATTCAATTTAGTTAGTTTGTTGTGAATATTTTCAAGATATTTCCATCTTATCAAATTTTGTCCCCTTTTCCTACCGAAGTGCTATCAAAATTTTGTGTGAATTCTTGCTTGTTTCTCATATCATTCTTCAACCCCTTGGTAACCTTTAAGTTTTGTTGGTTTCACTCGTTTGTCAAAGAAGCAACTAAGTTTTATCTCTTCCTCTTGCTTTCTCATCCTCTCCCCCTTTCATTCTTAGATCTCGAGGCGAGATCTTTTGTTAGTGTAGGAGAGTTGTGACTGCCCAAGACCGACGCTCCAGAAGATTCACGTCTTATTCCGTTCTCGTCGTGTGGTTCGTCTGGTTGTCGCATTCATCATCGCATCATGCGCATCATCCGCATTGCATCGGCTCTTCGTGTTCGCCAGTTTTCAAAACTGCATCCGTTATTAGTTGTCGGTTCTCTCCATTTTTTGTCGTTGGCTGTTTTGAGACCAACGACACACGCACGCTCCCGCCGCATTAATAAAATATTGTTTTTAAATATGTATGAAAAATATTCTCGGATTGGGTTGAAACTTGGCGTGCGGTCTTAATATAGTATAGGTAGGTCGTGTGCCAAATTTCGTCGCAATCGGAGTTCGTTTGATAGTCAAACGGTCGACCGTAGCAGCACGGCCATTGATTTATCGTCGGATGTTTTCGGTGTTTTAAAACTTTGTCACCGGGTGCCCGTTTTCCCTCTCATCTCCACCTAGCCCCCTCTACACAGCCCACCAAATCCATCTTAACCCTACCCCGTGTCCGGAGACGTCTGATTGCGATCGAACGGTTTGAATCGGTCTGAGATTTGCTAATCCTAGCCCCCTTTCCTATTTAAACATACCTCCCCTGCCTAATTTGCCTAACCCTAACCCTACCTCGAAATCCGCACAACTGTCTCCCAACCCTAGTCGCGCAGCCTATCCCCCTCACTCAACCGTCGGCCCAATCCGTGCACCGACCTGCGCCAGCCCAGCTAGGTGAGCGCTCCGCCCTGCTATCCCGCGCTCGAGCGACATTTCGTTATCTTGCACCCGCATTTGCACTGCTGGCCCAGTTCAGCAGAATCGGCCCGATTGTTTTTATTTTCTGTTAACGAATTTATTATTTCAGAAATGAGCATGATTTTCAAACGCCCGTAGATTTTAAACCGTGTGTCGGATCGGAATAAGTTAGATATGTAAAACGTGTAGAATTTTGCATAGAGTAATATTTTCCAACTCTAATGCATATTTAAAGCTATTTAGCATGTTGTTTGCATCGGTTTGCGTGTTGACGTGTTAGAAACGGTTTAGGTCGTAGTTATTTAATAGTAGCTCCGTTCGAGTTGAGCCATATATGTAAATGGACTAGAACGACGAGTAGAATCACGTGAACCACTTGGTTTTGCCGTTTAACAAACATAAGATGTGATTAGGACAGTTCTGAACAGATTACAAAGTTAACGTGTGGGGTCATTTTGGAGATGCTATATGTCGTTTCCGGCCTCATTTAAAATGCCTAGATAGGTAGTTTAATTTGTGCTTCACCTCGTGTCATGTTAAACAACTTTTAATATTGCCATGGAAATAAACAGAAGTGAACTAAATAATTATGTGGAGTTTCGTCGATATGCAACTCGTTGCATATTGAGCTTCACTTAATGTGTAGCGTTTGACTGTGTGAATTGTCATGTCGTGCCTTGCATAATTTAAACTCGACATGCATCTTATTAGGGTGTGCATCATATCGTCTTTTCATTGAGGTGTTATCATGTGTTGATTCTTGTCTCCGGTTTGCTTCATCTTGATAGAGTTCCGCAAGCGTGCCGGAATGTGAGAACTCGTTTGACTACGTCGGTTCGTGTGCTTCACGGAGTCGTTCTTCTTCCAAGCGGGATCTCTCAGGCAAGATGATCATTTCCCTAGATACCATTACTATCATTGCCAAGCTGGTTGTTTCGTTTCTATTGCTATGTCTCGATGCCTACCACGTGTTTAAATAAGCCTCTCAACATTGTCATGAAACCTTCAACCTTCTACAACCTAGGAAACCACTGATTGGCTATGCTACCGCTTGCTTAACCATGTGTTAGCGTTACTAGTTGCAGGTGCAGTTGCTTCCATGTGATAACATGGGTTCCTTGTGTTGGGGAACGTCGCATGGGAAACAAAAAATTTCCTACGCGCACGAAGACCTATCATGGTGATGTCCATCTACGAGAGGGGATTTCCGATCTACGTACCCTTGTAGATCGCACAACAGAAGCGTTAAGAAATGTCGTTGATGTAGTGGAACGTCCTCACGTCCCTCGATCCGCCCCGCGAACCGTCCCGCGATCCGTCCCACGATCCGCTCCGATCTAGTGCCGAACGGACGGCACCTCCGCGTTCAGCACACGTACAGCTCGACGATGATCTCGGCCTTCTTGATCCAGCAAGAGAGACGGAGAGGTAGATGAGTTCTCCGGCAGCGTGACGGCGCTCCGGAGGTTGGTGGTGATCTAATCTCAGCAGGGCTCCGCCCGAGCTCCGCAGAAACGCGATCTAGAGGAAAAACCGTGGAGGTATGTGGTCGGGCTACCGTGGCAAAAGTTGTCTCAAATCATCCCTAATAGCTCCATATATATAGGAGGAGGGGAGGGGAGGCTTGCCTTGAGGCTCAAGGAGCCCCAAGGGCTGCGCCACCAAGGGGAGGAGGAGTCCTCCTCCAATCCTAGTCCAACTAGGATTGGAAGGTGGGGTCCTTCTCTTCCTTCCCACCTCCTTTTCCTTTTTTTTTCTTTTCTCTTTGATTTTCTATCTATGGCGCATAGGGCCTTCTTGGGCTGTCCCACCAGCGCACCAAGGGCTGGTGCGCCACCCCAAGGCCTATGGGCTTCCCCGGGGTGGGCTGCCCCCCCGGTGAACATCCGGAACCCAATCGTCATTCCCGGTACATTCCCGGTAACTCCGAAAACCTTCCGGTAATCAAATGAGGTCATCCTATATATCAATCTTCGTTTCCGGACCATTCCGGAAACACTCGTGACGTCCGTGATCTCATCCGGGACTCCGAACAACATTCGGTAACCAACCATATAACTCAAATACGCATAAAACAACGTCGAACCTTAAGTGTGCAGACCCTGCGGGTTCGAGAACTATGTAGACATGACCCGAGTGACTCCTCGGTCAATATCCAATACCGGGACCTGGATGCCCATATTGGATCCTACATATTCTACGAAGATCTGATCGTTTGAACCTCGGTGCCAAGGATTCATATAATCCCGTATGTCATTCCCTTTGTCCTTCGTATGTTACTTGCCCGAGATTCGATCGTCAGTATCCGCATACCTATTTCAATCTCGTTTACCGGCAAGTCTCTTTACTCACTCCGTAATACAAGATCCCGCAACTTACACTAAGTCACATTGCTTGCAAGGCTTGTGTGTGATGTTGTATTACCGAGTGGGCCCCGAGATACCTTTCCGTCACACGGAGTGACAAATCCCAGTCTAGATCCATACTAACTCAACGAACACCTTCGGAGATACATGTAGAGCATCTTTATAGTCACCTAGTTACGTTGCAACGTTTGATACAGACAAAGGATTCCTCCGGTGTCAGTGAGTTATATGATCTCATGGTCATAGGAACAAATACTTGACACGCAGAAAACAGTAGCAACAAAATGACACGATCAACATGCTACGTCTATTAGTTTGGGTCTAGTCCATCACATGATTCTCCTAATGATGTGATCCCGTTATCAAGTGACAACACTTGCCTATGGTCAGGAAACCTTGACCATCTTTGATCAACGAGGTAGTCAACTAGAGGCTTACGAGGGACAGTGTTTTGTCTATGTATCCACACATGCACTGTGTTTCCAATCAATACAATTATAGCATGGATAATAAACGATTATCATGAACAAAGAAATATAATAATAACTAATTTATTATTGCCTCTAGGGCATATTTCCAACAGTCTCCGACTTGCACTAGAGTCAATAATCTAGTTCACATCACCATGTGATTCCAACGAATCCAACACCCATATAGTTATGGGGTATGATCATGTCTTGCTCGTGAGAGAGGTTTTAGTCAACGGTTCTGAAACTTTCAGATCCGTGTGTTCTTTACAAATCTTTATGTCATCTTATCGATGCTGCTACTATGTGCTATTCGGAAATACTCCAAATATCTACTCTACTATATGAATTCGTTTCACTACTCATAGTTATTCGGATTAGTGTCAAAGCTTGCATCGACGTAACCCTTTATGACGAACTGTTTGACCACCTCCATAATCGAGAAAAATTCCTTAGTCCATCAGTTACTAAGGATAAATTTTGACCGCTGCTAGTGATTCAATCATGGATCACTCTCTCTACCTCTCAACAGACTTTGAGTTAAGGCACACATCAGGTGCGGTACCCAGCATGGCATACTTCAGATTCTACGGCCAAGGCATAGAAGACGACCTTCGTCTATTCTCTTTATTCTGCCGGGGTCGGGTTTTCATCTTACTCAAATTCACACCTCACAACGCAACCAAGAACTCCTTCTTTGCTGATCTATTTTGAACTCCTTCAAAAACTTGTCAAGGCATGCATCTTGTTGAAACTTCTATTAAGCGCTTTCGATCTATCTCCGTAGATCTTTGATGCTCAACGTTCAAGTAGTGCAATCCAGGTATTCCTTTGAAAAACTCCTTTCAAACAACCTTGTATGCTTTACAGAAATTCTACATTACTTCTGATCCACAATATGTCAACCACATATACTTATCAGAAATTCTATAGTGCTCCCACTCACTTCTTTGGAAATACAAGTTTCTCATAAACCTTGTACAAACCCAAAATCTTTGATCATCTCATCGAAGTGTATATTCCAACTCCGAGATGCTTGCACCAGTCCATTGAAGGATCGTTGGAGCTTGCATACTTGCTAGTTTCTTTAGGATCGACAAAACCTCCTGGTTGTATCACATACAATGTTTTCTCAAGGAAACCGTCGAGGAAACAATGTTTTGACATCCTATGTGCAATATTTCATAAATAATGCAGCAACTACTAAATAATTCTAACAGACTTTCAGCATCGCTACGAGTGAGAAAGTCTCATCATAGTCAACTGTTTGATCTTGTCGGAAACATCTTTGCGACAAGTCGAGCTTTTCTTAATAGTGACTTATCACCATCATCGTCTGTCTTCCTTTTAAAGATCCATCTTTACTCAATAGTCCTATGACCATCAAGTAGTTCTTCCAAAGTCTACACCTTGTTTTCATACATGGATCCTCTCTCGGATTTCATGGCTTCCAGCCATTTGTCGGAATCCGGGCCCACCATTGCTTTCTCCATAACTCGTAGGTTCACTGTTGCTCAACAACATGACCTCCAAGACAGGGTTACCGTACCACTCTGCAGTAGTACGCGACCTTGTCAACCTAGGAGGTTTGTAGTAACTTGATCTGATGCTCGATGATCACCATCATCAGCTTTCACTTCAATTAGTGTAGGCGCCACACGAACAACTTCCTGCGCCCTGCTACACACTGGTTGAAGTGATGGTTCAGTAACCTCATCAAGTTCTACCACCCTCCCACTCAATTATTTCGAGAGAAACCTTTCCTCGAGAAAGATTCCGTTTCTAGAAACAAACACTTTGCTTTCGGATCTGAGATAGGAGATGTACCCAACTGTTTTGGATATCCTATGAAGATGCATTTATCCGCTTTGGGTTTGAGCTTATTCGACTGAAACTTTTTCACACAAGTGTCGAAGCCCCAAACTTTCAAGAAATGACAGTTTAGATTTCTCTAAACCTAAGTATATACTGTGTCATCTCAACTGAAATGCGCGGTGCCCTATTTAAAGTGAATGCGGTTGTCTCTAATGCATAACCCATAAACAATAATGGTAATTCGATAAGAGACATCATAGCATGCACCACACCAAAAAGTGTGTGGCTATGACGTTCAAACACATCATCACACTATGATGTTCCAGGTGGCATGAACTGCAAAACAATTAACACATTGTCTTAACTGCGTACCAGAACTCGTAACTCGGATATTCATTTCTATGATCATATCGTAGATAGTTTATCCTCTTGTTACGATGAACTTCACTCCTGAAACAGAATTGAACTTTTCAATATTTCAGACTTGTGATTCATTAAGTAAATACTCTTGTATCTACTCAAATCGTCATTGAAGTAAGAACATAATGATATCCACTACGTGCCTCAGCACCCATTGGACTGCATACATCAAAATGTATCACTTCCAACAAGTTACTATCTTGTTTCATCTCAATGAAAACAAGGCCTTGCTCATGTGGTATGATTTGCATGTCACTAGTGATTCAAAATCAAGTGAGTATAAAGATCCATCAGCATGGAGCCTCTTCATGCAATTTATACCAACATGACTCAAGCGGCAGTGCCACAAGTAAGTGGTACTATCCTCATTACCTCGTATCTTTTGGCACCAATATCATGAACATGTGTAGCACTACGATCGAGATTCAATAAACCATTGAAGGTGATTATTCAAGCAAATAGAGTAACCATTATTCTCTTTAAATGAATAATCGTATTGCAATAAACATGATCCAATCATGTTCATGCTTAACGCAAGCACCAAATAACAATTATTTAGGTTTAACACCAATCCCGATGGTAGAGGGAGTGTGCGACGTTTGATCATATCAAGCTTGGAAACACTTCCAACACGTATCGTCACCTCGCCTTTAGCTAGTCTCCATTTATGCCGTAGCTTTCATTTCGTGTTACTAATCACTTAGCAACCGAACCGGTATCCAATACCCTCGTGCTACTAGGAGTACTAGTAAAGTACACATCAACATCATGTATATCAAATATACTTCTTTCGACTTTTGCCAGCCTTCTTATCTACCAAGTATCTAGAGTTGCTCCGCCTCAGTGACCGTTCCCCTCATAACAGAAGCACTTAGTCCCGGGCTTGGGTTTAATCTGGGGTCTCTTCATTAGTGCAGCAACTGCTTTGCCGTTTCACGAAGTATTCCTTCTAGCCCTTGACTTTATCGAAACTTAGTGGTTTTACTAACCATCAACTACTGATGCTCCTTCTTGATTTCTACTTTCGCAGTGTCAAACATCGCGAATCGCTCAAGGATCATTGTATCTATCCTTGATATGTTATAGTTCATCACGAAGCTCTCACAGCTTGGTGGTAGTGACTTTGGAGAACCATCACTATCTTATCTGGAAGATCAACTCCCACTTGATTCAAGCGATTGTCGTACTCAGATAATCTGAGCACACGCTCAACGATTGAGATTTTCTCCTTTACTTCGTGGACAAAGAATCTTGTCGGAGGTCTCATACCTCTTAACAAGGGCACAAGCATGAAATCACAATTTCATCTCTTTAGAACATCTCTTATGTTCCGTGACGTTTCAAAACGTCTTCGGCGCCTTGCTTCTAAGCCATTAAGTATTTTGCACTGAACTATCGTGTAGCCATCAGAAACGTGTATGTCGGATGTTCACAACATCTACAGACGACGCTCGAGGTGCAGCACACCGAGTGGTGCATTAAGGACATAGGCCTTCTGCGCAGCAACGAGGACAATCCTCGGTTTTACAGACTCAGTCTGCAAAGTTTGCTACTATCAACTTTCAACTAAATTTTCTCTAGGAACATATAAAAACAGTAGAGCTATAGCGCAAGCTACATCGTAATTCGCAAAGACCATTAGACTATGTTCATGACAATTAGTTCAATTAATCATATTACTTAAGAACTCCCACTCAAAAAGTACATCTCTCTAGTCATTTGAGTGGTACATGATCCAATCCACTATCTCAAGTCCGATCATCACGTGAGTCGAGAATAGTTTCAGTGGTAAGCATCTCTATGCTAATCATATCAACTATATGATTCATGCTCGACCTTTCGGTCTCATGTGTTCCGGGGCCATGTCTGCACATGCTAGGATCGTCAAGCTTAACCCAAGTGTTCCGCGTGTGCAACTGTTTTGCACCCGTTGTATGTGAACGTTGAGTCTATCACACCCGATCATCACGTGGTGTCTCGAAACGAAGAACTGTCGCAACGGTGCACAGTCGGGGAGAACACAATTTCGTCTTGAAATTTTAGTGAGAGATCACCTCATAATGCTACCGTCGTTCTAAGCAAGATAAGGTGCATAAAGGATTAACATCACATGCAATTCATAAGTGACATGATATGGCCATCATCATGTGCTTCTTGATCTCCATCACCAAAGCACTGGCACGATCTTCTTGTCACCGGCGTCACACCATGATCTCCATCATCATGATCTCCATCAACGTGTCGCCATCGGGGTTGTCGTGCTACTCATGCTATTACTACTAAAGCTACGTCCTAGCAATATAGTAAACGCATCTGCAAGCACAAACGTTAGTTTAAAGACAACCCTATGGCTCCTGCCGGTTGCCGTACCATCGACGTGCAAGTCGATATTAACTATTACAACATGATCATCTCATACAGCCAATATATCACATCACATCGTTGGCCATATCACATCACAAGCATACCCTGCAAAAACAAGTTAGACGTCCTCTAATTGTTGTTGCATGTTTTACGTGGTGACCATGGGTATCTAGTAGGATCGCATCTTACTTACGCAAACACCACAACGGAGATATATGAATTGCTATTTAACCTCATCCAAGGACCTCCTCGGTCAAATCCGATTCAACTAAAGTTGGAGAAACCGACACTCGCCGGTCATCTTTGAGCAACGGAGTTACTCGTAGCGATGAAACCAGTCTCTCGTAAGCGTACGAGTAATGTCGGTCCGAGCCGCTTCGATCCTACAATACCACGGAATCAAGAAAAGACTAAGGAGGGTAGCAAAACGCACATCACCGCCCACAAAAACTTTTGTGTTCTACTCGAGAAGACATCTACGCATGAACCTAGCTCATGATGCCACTGTTGGGGAACGTCGCATGGGAAACAAAAAATTTCCTACGCGCACGAAGACCTATCATGGTGATGTCCATCTACGAGAGGGGATTTCCGATCTACGTACCCTTGTAGATCGCATAGCAGAAGCGTTAAGAAACGCGATTGATGTAGTGGAACGTCCTCACGTCCCTCGATCCGCCCCGCAAACCGTCCCATGAACCGTCCCGCGATCCGTCCCACGATCCGCTCTGATCTAGTGCCGAACGGACGGCACCTCCGCGTTCAGCACACGTACAGCTCGACGATGATCTCGGCCTTCTTGATCCAACAGGAGAGACGGAGAGGTAGATGAGTTCTTGATCTCAAGGAGCCCCAAGGGGGTCGGCCGAAGGGGGGGGAGGAGGAATCTTCCTCCAATCCTAGTCCAACTAGGATTGGAAGGTGGAGTCCTTCTCTTCCTTCCCACCTCCTTTTTTTTCTTTTCTCTTTGATTTTCTATCTATGGCGCATAGGGCCTTCTTGGGCCGTCCCACCAGCCCACCAAGGGCTGGTGCGCCACCCCCAAGGCCTATGGGCTTCCCCGGGGTGGGCTGCCCCCCCCCCCCCGGTGAACATCTGGAACCGATTCGTCATTCCCGGTAACTCCGAAAACCTTCCGGTAATCAAATGAGATCATCCTATATATCAATCTTCGTTTCCGGACCATTCCGGAAACCCTCATGACATCCGTGATCTCATACGGGACTCCGAACAACATTCGGTAACCAACCATATAACTCAAATACGCATAAAACAACGTCGAACCTTAAGTGTGCAGACCCTGCGGGTTCGAGAACTATGTAGACATGACCCGAGTGACTCCTCGGTCAATATCCAATAGCGGGACCTGGATGCCCATATTGGATCCTACATATTCTACGAAGATCTTATCGTTTGAACCTCAGTGCCAAGGATTCATATAATCCCGTATGTCATTCCCTTTGTCCTTCGGTATGTTACTTGCACGAGATTCGATCGTCAGTATCCGCATACCTATTTCAATCTCGTTTACCGGCAAGTCTCTTTACTCGTTCCGTAATACAAGATCCCGCAACTTACACTAAGTCACATTTCTTGCAAGGCTTGTGTGTGATGTTGTATTACCGAGTGGGCCCCGAGATACCTTTCCGTCACACGTAGTGACAAATCCCAGTCTCGATCCATACTAACTCAACGAACACCTTCAGAGATACCTGTAGAGCATCTTTATAGTCACCCAGTTATGTTGCGACATTTGATACACACAAAGCATTCCTCCGGTGTCAGTGAGTTATATGATCTCATGGTCATAGGAGCAAATACTTGACACGCAGAAAACAGTAGCAACAAAATGACACGATCAACATGCTATGTCTATTAGTTTGGATCTAGTCCATCACATGATTCTCCTAATGATGTGATCCCGTTATCAAGTGACAACACTTGCCTATGGTCAGGAAACCTTGACCATCTTTGATCAACGAGCTAGTCAACTAGAGGCTTACTAGGGACAGTGTTTTGTCTATGTATCCACACATGCACTGTGTTTCCAATCAATACAATTATAGCATGGATAATAAACGATTATCATGAACAAAGAAATATAATAATAACTAATTTATTATTGCCTCTAGGGAATATTTCCAACACCTTGATATATTACCATATTAGTGCTATTTAATTGAATGCACCTATATACTTGGTAAAAGGTGGAAGGCTCGGCCTTTCTAGCATGGTGTTTTGTTCCACCTTTGCCGCCCTAGTTTTGGCTACCGGTGTTATATTCCATAATTGAGCGCTCCTAACACGATCGGGGTTGTTATGGGGACCCCTAGGGTTAAATCTTTTGGAAAGACGTGCCCGCGGTTATGTGGCAATGTGGAAACTTTGTTTAACATCGGGTTCTAGAAAACTTGAAGTAAGCTTAATTAAAATATGCCAACTGAGTGCGTAACTGTGACTGTCTCTTTCATGAGCTCCTTCTCCGATCGAGGACACGGTGGGGTTATGTCTGACGTAAGTACGTGTTCAGGATCATTCATTTGATCATTAGTAGTTCACGTCCGCTATGCATAGATCATCCCCATGTTTTATTCTTGTACTTGTAAGTTAGCCACCTCAAATAAATGCTTAGTCGCTTGCTGCAGCCTCACCACTTAACCATACCTCATCCATTAAGCTTTGCTAGTCTTGATGCCTTTGGAAATGAGATTGCTGAGTCTGTGTGGCTTACAGATTACTACAACACCAGTTGCACATAAAGGTCAAGGATATTAATACGTGATCACGATGATTGTTCATTTGGGGTTTCTTCTTCTTCGTCGCTAATCTAGGAAGGGCTCCAAGCCAGCAGCCTGGGATAGCAAGGATGAACGACGTTCATTTATTGTTTTTTTTCGTCCGTAGATGGACCCTCCTCTTCTTCATGATGATTGTATATTGTTGTATTTATGTGACTCTGATGTAGCTTGTGGCAAGTGTAAGCCAACTCTTTATACTCATCTTTTCAGCACATGTACTTGTAATGATATCCATTCTTGCGAAACGACGAGACGCGTTTCTATCCCTGTCGAGGCCCTCGCGCCAAAATAAGTATAGGACCGCATCTTGGGCGTTAAAATTAGTCATATTGACTATCGTAACCCGTGAGCTATTGGTAAGGAGTACACTCTCTGCAGAGTCAAAACTATTCAAGTAGTCGTGTCGACGGTCAAGGACGGTCGTTTGACGGGTCATTAAGACGGTCTTAGAGTTGGTCCCTCGGGACTAGTATGATTGAATGGTGATGGTTGTGGATATCTAACGGTGTTGTGGTAACACTTAATATTCTGATTCTAAGATTATCCTGAAGGTTGGTTGTACCACCCAGATAATCCTATATTTATTTATGCCCTTTCTGTGGTGTCATTAAGATGCCCGACTCCGGCTTGTTATTTATTTGTGCCCTTTCTGTGGTGTCGCTAAGACACCCGACTGCGGCTTGTTATTTATTTTATGCCCTTTCTGTGGTGTCACTAAGACGCCCGACTGCGGCTTGTTATTAACTTTATGCCCTTTCTGTGGTGTCGCTAAGACGCCTGACTATGGCTTGTTATTTATTTTATGCCCTTTCTATGGTGTCACTAAGACACCCGACTGCGACTTGTTATTTTTTTAGGCCCTTTCTATGGTGTCACTAAGACGCCCGACTGCGGCTTGTTATTTATTTTATGCCCTTTCTGTGGTGTCACTAAGACGCCCGACTGTCGCTTGTTATTTAATTTGTGCCCTTTCTGTGGTGTCGCTAAGACGCGTGACTGCAGCTTCTTGTTTATTTTATGCCCTTTCTGTGGTGTCACTAAGACGCCCGACTGCGGCTCGTTATTTATTTTCTGTTCTTTCTGCGGTGTCGCTAAGACGCCCGAATTTGTTTTTTTTATTTGATGCCCTGTATGAGGTCTTGTTGGGGAACGTAGCATGGGAAACAAAAAAAGTCTACGCACACGAAGACCTATCATGGTGATGTTCATCTACGAGAGGAGATTAGATCAACATACCCTTGTAGATCGCTAAGCGTGAAGCATTAAGAAACATGGTTGATGTAGTGGTACAACTTCGTGATTCAAATTACCGTCATCCAACGATCCGTTTCGATCTAGCACCGAACGAACGGCACCTCCTCGTTCAACACACGTACAGCTTGATGACGATCTCGGCCTTCTTGATCCAGCAAGAGAGATGGTGAAGTAGATGAGTTCTCCGGCAGCGTGACGGCTGATGACCCACAAGTATAGGGGATCAATCATAGTACTTTCGATAAGTAAGAGTGTCAAACACAACCAGGAGCAGAAGGATCTGACAAGTGGTTTTCAGCAAGGTAAAATCTGCAAGCACTGAAATTGTCGGTAACAAGTGATTGTGTAGTGAGATGATTCGTAGCAAGCAACAAGTAACAAAAGTAGCAACGGTGCAGCAAAGTGGCCCAATCCCTTTTGTAGCAAGGGACAAGCCTGGACAAAGTCTTATAGGAGGAAAAACGCTCCCGAGGACACACGGGAATTTTTGTCATGCTAGTTTCATCATGTTCATATGATACGTGTTCGTTACTTTGATAGTTTGATATGTGGGTGGACCGGTGCTTGGGTAATGCCCTTATTTGGACAAGCATCCCACTTATGATTAACCCCTCTCGCAAGCATCGCAACTAAGAAAGAAGAATTAAGACAAAGTCTAACCATAGCATTAAACTAGTGGATCCAAACCAGCCCCTTACGAAGCAACACATAAACTAGGGTTTAAGCTTCTGTCACTCTAGCAACCCATCATCTACTTACTACTTCCCAATGCCTTCCTCTAGGCCCAAATAATGGTGAAGTGTTATGTAGTCGACGTTCACATAACACCACTAGAGGAAAAACAACATACAACATATCAAAATACCGAACGAATACCAAATTCACATGACTATTATTAGCATGACTTATCCCGTGTCCTCAGGAACAAAAGTAACTACTCACAAAGCATAATCATACTCATGCTCAGAGGTGTAATGAGTATCATCAAGGATCTGAACATAAACTCTTCCACCAAATAATCCAACTAGCATCAACTACAAAGAGTAATCAACACTACTAGCAACCTTACAAGTACCAATCGGAGTCGCGAGACGGAGATTGGTTACAAGTGATGAACTAGGGTTTGGAGATGAGATGGTGTTTATGAAGATGTTGATGGTGACGAGTCCCCTCCGATGAGAGGAGTGTTGGTGATGATGATGGCAACGATTTCCCCCTCCGGGAGGGAAGTTTCCCCGGCAGGATCGTCCTGCCGGAGCTCTAGATTGGTTTTGCTCAATTCCACCTCGTGGCGGCGGCGAATCCACGAAAAATCTCCTCCCTGATTTTTTTTCCTGGATAAAACCCTTCATATAGCGAAAGAGGGGGGCCAGTGGGCCAGCAGGCTTCCCACAAGCCCTCATGGGGCGGCCTGGGGGGTGCCCGCACCGTGCAGGCTTGTGGCCAACCCGTGGCGCCCCTCTGGCACTTCTTCGGCCCAGTATTTTTTATAAATCCGGAAAAAAATTCTCGTTGTTTTTTACGGCGTTTGGAGTTGTGTAGAATAGGTATCTCAACTTTGCTCCACTTTCAGGCCAGAATTCCAGTTGCCGACATTCTCCCTCTTCATGTAAACCTTGCAAAATAAGAGAGAAAAGGCATAAGAATTGTACCGTGAAGTGAAATAACAGCGAAAGAAGCGATAAATATCAACATGAAAACATGATGCAAAATGGACGTATCAACTCCCCCAAGCTTAGACCTCGCTTGTCCTCAAGCGAAAGCCTAGCTCACTAAATATGTCCACATGTTTAGGGAGAGAGGTGTCGGCAAAACAAGATACGAACATGCATGCATCATGATCAAGATCAGAACAGCAATACCAACATATAATCTCTCATGCTAAAGTGATAATTCCTTCACAAAGTAAAGCATGGATCAAGAACCTTACCGAGAAGTAACAACCGATAGCCTTTAGTCATTGAAGCAATTGCAATTTATCACAACATCAGAAAGAGTCAAATAAGAGCTTGTAAAGAAAATCCACATACTCAATCATTCTTGCGTTCTCTACAATTGCTACAACTCACGTGGTACTCATGAGATCAAAGTTTCAGCTGGACACAGAGAAAGATAGGGGCTTATAGTTTTGCTTCCCAACTGTTTACCTCAAGGGTAATGTCAACAATAATAATTCATGAATACTTACCTCCAAGTTGACATATGAATATAGATCTTTCCCAAGCATATGACGGTAGCCAAGACAAAGGCGAAATAAGGAATTGGTGAAGATCACCATCACTCTTTCAAGGGCAAAAAGTGAAGGTACAAGATAGGCCCTTCGTAGAGGGAAGCAGAGGTTGTCATGCGCTTTTTAGGTTTGGATGCTTGTCCTCTTAGTGCGTAGGAACGTCACTTTATAATGCCTCCTGTGATAAAGAAATTTATTATGCAGTCTGTCACTTTTATGTCTTCCTCATCACAGGTTCGTACAAAGCTTATTTTCCACACACTAATAGATCATACATATTAGAGAGCAATTTTTATTGCTTGCACCGATGACAACTTACTTGAGGGATCTTATTCAATCCATAGGTAGGTATGGTGGACTCACATGGCAAAACTGAGTTGATAGTTTATGGATGCACAAGTAGTATCTCTACTTGGTGCGGGAGTTTTGGCTAATATGAGGTGGAAGCAATCATCACATGCTAAGGGATCTCTAATCATATAACATTGGTCGGAGCTAAGCAAACACAATTCATTATGTTGTCTTCCTTGTCCAACTTCTACTTCTGGGCATGCAATAGTTTAGTGGGTGTTCACAATCATAGATGGTGTCAGAGATGATATATTTGTATGTGAACCTCTCCTTCTTTATCACTTCCTATTAATTGCAACAATGACCAAGGTCTACGTTTGTCTACCCTCAACAAGTTTCAATCATCATTCTTTTTATACGTGAAGCCATCACTTTCCATAAGATCATTACATGATCTTTCATGGTTTTGTTCTATTCTCACTATTTTGATCATGGCAAGAGGAAAATCCCTTCAACTAAGACACTCTTTATTATATGGCTCACGAGCTCGAATACATCGGGGGTGACACAAGGAAAAACTCAAGACTAAAACACTAAGACTTTTAATCTACCAGAGAAAGAGAAAACTGAAAAGGAAAACTAAAACAAAGTTAAAGGCAAAAGATGTGATGGTGATACGATACCGGGGCAACTCCCCCAAGCTTGGCACAGGCCAAGGGGATTGCCCATACCAATGCTCAGTTGTCTTCCTTTGGTGGTGAAGGTGGAGTTGTTGCAATCTTTGACTCCAAGAGGGCCATTAATCTTTGATTTATACCTTGGAGATCTGCGATATGTTTTTCCAGCAAAACAACTTCACGAGTGAGACAAGTATTGCGAGCACGAGTTGTTTCACAAAACCTCAAGAGTTCAGTCAAAGATGGAGACAGTAGGTGGAGGTAGGGTTGGAGGAAATCCACTTCTTCAACTTCTTCCTTGTTGAGCACAGATTGCACTTCATCCCATGCCTGATCCTTCTCCTTAACTTTGCCCTTGGTTTCTTTAGGTAGCCTTTCCTTAGCCTCCATGACCTCCATCCTTTTCAGATCAGCATGAACTTCTCCATAGATTTGACGGAGATTGTTTTCCCCCGCAGATTCCTGGGATGACATCTCGCTCTAAATCAGCAGCAGAAAACAGTCTTGAAACCAAAACAGAAGAGATCTGCGTGATGCAAGGGTCAGACCAAACGGGAGTATATGATGATTTTTTTTTCAGACCAGAAGGAGTACCCCGCACGAAAACGGAGTCCGGGAGGCGCACGAGGTGGCCACAAGACCTCACGGTGCGGCCAGGGGGTGGGCCCGCGTCGTGCAGGCTTGTCGCCTCCTCGTGCACTTTCCGGACTACTTCCAATTTTTGTAATTTTTTTTCAAATATTCCAAAACGAAAAAAATTTCCTACTGGAAAAGTTTTGGACTCTGTTTTCTTACCAAATCACATACCTCTTCGTTTTCGGAGTCTGAAACAGGCTGATAAATATCCCTTAGGTATTCTTCCGGATTTATGGTATTGATAATATTGCTTTCAACATTTATGGGAGTACGTGAGATATAATGCTTGATTCTCTGCCCATTTACCACTCTCGGACAACTACCTTCCATGTTGTTGATCTTGATAGCACCGGAACGGTATACTTCCTCAACAACATAGGGACCTTCCCATTTAGAGAGAAGCTTGCCTGCAAAGAATCTTAAACGAGAGTTATATAGCAAGACATAATCACCTACATTAAACTCACGCTTTTGTACCATCTTGTCATGCCACCTCTTAACCTTCTCTTCGAACAGCTTGGCATTCTCATATGCCTGAGTTCTCCACTCATCAAGCGAGCTAATATCAAATAACCTCTTCTCACCGGCAAGTTTGAAATCAAAGTTGAGCTCTTTGATTGCCCAATAAGCTTTATGCTCTAGCTCAAGAGGTAAGTGACATGCTTTCCCATACACCATTTTGTACGGAGACATGCCCATGGGATTCTTATAGGCAGTCCTATAAGCCCACAGTGCATCATCGATCTTCTTAGACCAATTCTTTCTAGACCTGTTGACAGTCTTTTGCAGAATTAGTTTAATCTCTCTATTACTTAGCTCTACTTGACCACTGGACTGAGGGTGATAGGGAGACGCAATTCTATGGTTGACATCGTACTTAGCAAGCGTTTTACGGAAAGCACCATGAATGAAGTGTGAACCACCGTCGGTCATTAGATATCTAGGGACTCCAAATCTAGGGAACATAACTTCTTTCAACATCCGGATAGAGGTGTTGTGATCAGCACTACTAGTGGGGATAGCTTCTACCCACTTAGTGACATAATCAACAACAACTAGGATATGAGTATACCCGTTGGATTTTGGAAAAGGTCCCATATAATCAAAGCCCCAGACATGAAATGGTTCAATGACAAGTGAATAGTTCATAGGCATTTCCTGACGGTTGCTAGTATTACCTATTCTTTGACATTCGTCACAAGACAAGACAAACTAACGGGCATCCTTGAAGAGAGTGGGCCAATAGAAACCTGATTGCAATACCTTGTGTGCAGTTTTATCTCCCGCATGGTGTCCTCCGTAGGCCTCGGAGTGACACTTCTATAGGATCTGTCCCTGTTCATGTTCAGGTACACAACGTCTAATAACACCATCTACTCCTTCCTTATAAAGGTGAGGATCATCCCAAAAGTAATGTCTCAAGTCAAAGAAGAATTTCTTATTTTGCTGGTATGTGAAACTAGGTGGTATATATTTGGCAACGATATAGTTTGCATAATCAGCATACCACGGTGCACTACGTGAAGCATTGATGACATTTAGTTGCTCATCGGGAAAGCTATCATCAATAGGTTGTGGGTCATCAAGAACATTCTCCAACCTAGACAAGTTATCTACTACAGGGTTATCGGCACCCTTCCTGTCGACAGCGTGCAAATCAAATTCTTGTAGCAAGAGAACCCATCTGATAAGTCTAGGTTTAGCGTCCTTCTTCTCCATGAGGTACTTAATAGCAGCATGATCAGTGTGAATAGTGACTTTGGAATCAACTATGTAAGACCTGAACTTTTCACATGCAAACACGACTGCTAAAAATTCCTTTTCCATAGTAGCATAGTTCATTTGGGCACTGTCTAGAGTTTTACTAGCATAGTGAATAACATTCAACTTCTTATCGACTTTTTGCCCTAGAACAGCACCAACAGCATAATCGCTAGCGTCACACATGATCTCAAAAGGTAAGTTCCAATCAGGTGGTTGAACAATAGGTGCAGTTATCAAAGCCCTCTTAAGTATTTCGAAGGCTTTCTCACAATCATCGTCAAAAACAAAAGGGATATCCTTTTGCAAGAGATTGGTAAGAGGCCCAGAAATCTTAGAGAAGTCTTTGATGAACCTTCTATAGAAACCGGCATGACCAAGGAAAATTCTTATCCCTTTGATATATGTGGGGTATGGCATTTTCTCGATTGCATCAACCTTAGCCTTATCGACTTCAATACCTCTTTCAGAAATTTTATGTCCTAAGACGATGCCTTCATTAACCATAAAGTGGCACTTCTCCCAATTCAAGACAAGATTGGTTTCTTTACATCTCTGCAAGACTCGATCAAGGTTGCTGAGGCAATCATCAAAGGAAGAACCGTAAACGGAGAAGTCATCCATGAAAACCTCGACAATCTTTTCACAAAATTCGGAGAATATAGCCATCATACATCTTTGAAAGGTGTCAGGTGCATTACATAAGCCAAAAGGCATACGTCTATAAGCAAAGGTACCGAAAGGGCACGTGAAAGTGGTTTTCTCCTTATCAGATTGTGCAACTGGTATTTGGGAGAAACCAGAATAACCGTCTAGAAAGCAGAAGTGTGTGTGTTTAGACAGTCTTTCTAGCATTGTAAAGGGTAATGATCTTTCCTAGTGGCTTTATTCAATTTCCTAAAATCGATCACCATCCTATAGCCGGTAATAATCCTCTGTGGGATCAATTCATCCTTATCATTAGGGACAACGGTAATGCCTCCCTTCTTAGGGACGGAGTGCACCGGACTCACCCAATCACTATGAGCAACATGATAGATGATACCTGCTTCTAGTAGCTTTAGTATTTCTTTTCTTACTACTTCTTTCATCTTAGGATTTAATCTCCTTTGATGACCAGCAACTGGTTTGAAATCAGGATCAGTTTTAATCTTGTGCTGACATAGAGTAGGACTGATGCCCTTAAGATCATCAAGAGTATATCCAATAGCAGCACGGTGTTTCCTCGGAGTTTTTAGTAACTTATTTTCTTCATGCTCTGAGAGGCTAGCACTAATAATAACAGGATATATCTTATTTTCATCAAGATAAGCATACTTAAGAGTATCAGGCAATTGTTTAAGCTCGAACACAGGATCACCCTTTGGTGGGGGTGGATCCCCAAGCAGTTCAACAGGGAGATTATTCTTAAGGATAGGATATTGTTCTAAGACAACTATATCTATCTCATCCCTTTCATCCATATGCATATCATTTTCATGCTCAAGCAAGTATTGCTCTAAGGGATCAGTAGGAGGCACGGCAATAGAGGCTAAGGCAATAGTTTCATCTCTACTAGGCAACTCCTTTTCATGAGGTTGTCTACCAAACTTAGAGAAATTGAACTCATGTGACACACCTTCAAAGCCAACAGCGACAGTTTGCTTCTCACAATCAATATGAGCATTGACAGTATTGAGAAAAGGTCTACCAAATATGATGGGACAAAAGCTATCTTGTGCGGTAGCAAGAACGAGGAAATCAGCAGGATACTTCATTTTACCACACAAGACTTCAACATCCCTAACAATTCCCACAGGGCAGATAGTATCTCTATTGGCAAGCTGAATAGTGACATCAATAGGTTCTATCTCAACAGGTGCAATCTCATCTTTGATTTCATCGTATAAGGATTGAGGTATTGCACTAACACTAGTACCCACGTCACATAAACCATGATAACAATGATCTCCTATCTTAACAGAAGCCACATGCATGCGAACAACAGGCCTATGTTTGTCTCTAACGTGAGGTTTAGCAATTCTAGCAGCATCTTCACAGAAGTGAATATTATGTCCCTCAACATCGTCGGACAGAAGATCTTTGATAATAGCAATGCTAGGTTCAACTCTAATTTGCTCAGGGGGTGTAGGTGTTCTAATATAGCCTCTACGTATCACAGTTGAAGCTTTAGAATGATCCTTTATCCTAACAGGGAAAGGTGGTTTCTCAATGTAAGCACCGGGAACATCAGGATCATTATAGGCAATGACTTTCTCTTCAACTGGAGTGGGTTTAACTACATTGATTTCTAAAGGAGGAGGATATTTAAAACACTTCTCTTTGGGGAGATCAATATTTGCAGCAAAAGATTCACACAATGAAGCTACTATCTCAGAGTCAAGTCCATACTTAGCGCTAAAATCACTAAAGGTATTTGTCTCAACAAAGGATTTAACGCAATCAAACGTGAAATTCATACCTGACTCCTTACCTTCTTCAAGCTCCCAATCTTCAGAGTTGCGTTTAATTCTCTCCAATAAATTCCATTTGAAGTCAATATCTCTCTTCATAAAAGAACCGGTACAAGAAGTGTCAAGCATGGTGCGATCATCATGAGAAAGCCGAGCATAGAAGTTCTGAATGATAATTTCTCTCGAGAGCTCATGATTGGGGCATGAATATAGCATTGATTTAAGCCTCCCCCAAGCTTGAGCGATGCTTTCTCTGTCACGAGGCCAAAAATTATAAATATAATTCCGATCACGATGTACTAAATGCATAGGATAAAACTTTTGATGAAATTCCAATTTCAACCGATTGTAGTCCCATGATCCAGTATCATCACATAGCCTATACCATGTCAACGCCTTATCCTTCAAAGATAAAGGAAAGACCCTCTTCTTCCACTCATCCTTGGGCAAACCTGCAAGCTTAAATAAACCACAAACTTCATCTACATATATTAGATGCAAGTCTGGATGTGATGTTCCATCTCCTTTAAAAGGATTAGCCAGCAGTTTCTCAAGCATACCCGAAGGAAATTCAAAGCAAATATTTTCAGTAGGTGCAGCAGGTTGAGGATCAACTATTTGTGCTTCCATTCGAGGTGAAGATACCCCGAACAAGCCCTCAAAGGATTAGTTTCCATAGTGACAAGTGACAATAAATTTCAGCACACTATATGAATGTTTCCTTACCAAGTTCCACTTACCAAAGGCGCATCACTCCCCGACAATGGCGCCAGAAAAGAGTCTGGATGACCCACAAGTATAGGGGATCAATCGTAGTCCTTTCAATAAGTAAGAGTGCCGAACCCAATGAGGAACAGAAGGATCTGACAAGTGGTTTTCAGCAAGGTAAAATCTGCAGGCACTGAAATTGTCGGTAACAAGTGATTGTGTAGTGAGATGATTCGTAGCAAGCAACAAGTAACAAAAGTAGCAACGGTGCAGAAAAGTGGCCCAATCCCTTTTGTAGCAAGGGACAAGCCTGGACAAAGTCTTATAGGAGGAAAAATGCTCCCGGGGACACACGGGAATTTCTGTCATGCTAGTTTCATCATGTTCATACGATTCACGTTCGTTACTTTGATAGTTTGATATGTGGGTGGACCGGCGCTTGGGTACTGCCCTTACTTGGACAAGCATCCCAATTATGATTAACCCCTCTCGCAAGCTTCCACAACTACAAAAGAAGAATTAATACAAAGTCTAACCATAGCATTAAACTAGTTGATCCAAATCAGCCCCTTACGAAGCAACGCATAAACTAGGGTTTAAGCTTCTGTCACTCTAGCAACCCATCATCTACTTACTACTTCCCAATGACTTCCTCTAGGCCAAAATAATGGTGAAGTGTTATGTAGTCGATGTACACATAACACCACTAGAGGAAAAACAACATACAACACATCAAATTACCGAACGAATACCAAATTCACATGACTACTTATAGCATGACTTATCCCATGTCCTCAGGAACAAAAGTAACTACTCACAAAACATAATCAAATTCATGACCAGAGGGGTAAGGAGTAGCATCAACGATCTGAACATAAACTCTTCCACCAAGTAATCCAACTAGCATCAACTACAAGGAGTAATTAACACTACTAGCAACCTTACAAGTACCAATCGGAGTCGCGAGACGGAGATTGGTTACAAGTGATGAACTAGGGTTTGGAGATGAGATGGTGTTGATGAAGATATTTATGGTGATGAGTCCCCTCCGATGAGAGGAGTGTTGGTGATGACGATGACGACGATTTCCCCCTCCGGGAGGGAAGTTTCCCCAGCAGGATCGTCCTGCCGGAGCTCTAGATTGGTTCTGCTCAAGTTCCGCCTCGTGGCGGCGGAGAATCCACGAAAAAGCTCCTCCCTGATTTTTTCCTGGACGAAACCCTTCATATAGCAAAAGAGGGGGGGCCAGTGGGCCAGCAGGCTGCCCACAAGCCCTCATGGCGCGGCCTGGGGGGTGGCCGCGCCGTGCAGGCTTGTGGCCAACCCCTGGCGCCCCTCTAGCACTTCTTTGTCCCAGTATTTTTTATAAATCCGGAAACAAATCCTCGTTGTTTTTTACATCGTTTGGAGTTGTGCAGAATAGGTATCTCAACTTTGCTCCACTTTCAGGCCAGAATTCCAGTTGTCGGCATTCTCCCTCTTCATGTAAACCTTGCAAAATAAGAGAGAAAGGGCATAAGAATTGTACCGTGAAGTGAAATAAAAGCCAAAGAAGCGATAAATATGAACATTAAAACATGATGCAAAATGGACGTATCAACGGCGCGCCGGTGTTGGTGATGATCTATTCCTGCAGGGCTCTGCCCGAGCTCCGCAGAAATCTATTCTAGAGGAAGAACTCTGAGGTATAGGTTTGAGTTGCACGTGGCAAAGTTGTGTCTCAAACATCCCTAAACCTCAAGTATATATAGGAGGAGCCAAGGGGTGGGGCAATCCCTTAGGGCGTCGGCCAAGAAGGCCTCCTTGGGTCGGCCGACTTGGGGAAGGGAGGAGTCCTTCTCCAATCTCACTTGGATTAGGACTCCTTCCTTATTTTCCCACCTCTTTTGGATTTTCCAGTTTTTCCTCATGGGCTTTCCTTGGATGACTTTGTCAGCCTTTATACCTTATTCTGCATCCAATAAAACCACGTGGACCCCTTGGGGCGTGGTGGGCCCACCCAGTGGGCCCCCAGAACCCATTCGTCACTCCCGGTACACTGTCGGCAATGCCCGAAAACTTTCCGGAATCCAAACACCAACTTGCTATATACCAATCTTTGTTTCTGAACCATTCCAGAAACCCTTGTGACGTCCGTGATCTCATCCGGGACTCCGAACAACCTTCGGTAACCACACATATAACTCAACTATACTAAAACGTCACCGAACCTCAAGTGTGCAGACCCTGCGGGTTCGAGAACTATGTAGACATGACCTGAGACACTCCCCGGTCAATATCCAATAGCGGGACCTGGATGTCCATATTGGATCCTACATATTCTACGAAGATCTTATCAGTTGAACCTTTGTGCCAAGGATTCATATAATCCCGTATAACATTCCCTTTGTCCTTCGGTATGTTACTTGCCCGAGATTTGATCGTCGGTATCCCTATACCTATTTTAATCTCGTTACCGGCAAGTCTCTTTACTCGTTCTGTAACACAAGATCCCGTGACTTACACTTGAGTCACATTGCTTGCAAGGCTTGTATGTGATGTTGTATTACCGAGTGGGCCCCGAGATACCTCTCCATCACACGGAGTGACAAATCCCAGTCTTGATCCATGCGTACTCAACGGACACCTTCGGAGATACCTGTAGAGCACCTTTATAGTCACCCAGTAACGTTGTGACGTTTGATACACACAAGGTATTCCTCCGGTGTCAGTGAGTTACATGATCTCATGGTCATAGGAATGAATACTTGACACGCAAAAACAATAGCAACAAAATGACACGATCACATGCTACGTTCATAGTTTGGGTCTAGTCCGTCACATGATTCTCCTAATAATGTGATCCCGTTATCAAGCGACAACACTTGTCTATGGTTAGGAAACCTTGACCATCTTTGATCAACGAGCTAGTCAACTAGAGGCTTACTAGGGACAATGTTTTGTCTATGTATCCACACATGTATTTGAGTTTCCAATCAATACAATTATAACATGGATAATAAACGATTATCACGAACAAAGAAATATAATAATAACTAATTTATTATTGCCTCTAGGGAATATTTCCAACAGGTCTTGCTTAGACGCCCGACGGTGGTGATTTATTTACCTGTTTACCTTTCGAGGCGTCGCTGCAGACACCCGATCGATGATATTTATTTTTCTGTGTGGATATTTCGGGAGGATTACCTCCCGACTTATCCACTAACTTAACTTCTACTAACATCTTTATTATGATTAATTATGATCTGAACCATGCATATTAAATAATTGTTGCATGCATCTCATTTTTTGTGCAAACTGTTTGCGAGTACTTTTCGAAGTACTCATTGGCTTGTTGATGTGGCAAGATATGGATGAAGGAGACCTCATGGATGAAGAGTTCGATAGTGAGTCCGGCATCTAGAGAGTCCCAGTAAATCTTATGATCTTGGAGTCCGTTGTTGTATTATTTCATCGCTTCCGCCACCACGAATAAGTCGTCAAGCCTCACTCTGACGCTTGGCGCATAGTAGTAATTGTCATGTCACATTACTCTGATGTGACATGCCCCTTTTATTACGTGCAGAGAGTTATCCCATTACCACTGTAACATATCCATCCGTGTGAGACTTGGACATGTCTTAATAAATAGTAGAGTGACCTCAGCTCTACTATGTTTAATATTAAGTACTACTGGTTTTTCGTATCAAGATGAGTCTATCACTAGGAAATATTTTTCTACACTCGTGACATTCATGGATGATTTTCAATAAATCATTTTATTTGGAAACCGGTCCTGACAATATGTCTTTAATTCTGTGAAATGTTTAAATTGTGCCATTATGATCATGCTCACTTCACTTCTTGCAGCTATAGTACTCTCACTTGTTTGATATATGCAAGTAGTGTCTACCTATAAAATATAGGGGGGTGTTGATCCTAATGTGTGCACTTTGGATTCGAAAAGCATACTTAAACAGTGCACACACTCACTGGGGAGCCTGCCTATATTTTGTAGACTGTGGATTGCATTCTATCTCAAAGTTTTATCCTCTATGCAAATCCCGTGTTGTCACCAATCCACCAAAAAGGTGGAGATTGTAAGGGCATATTTCTACCCCAGTAATTTTGGTGATTGATGACGACACTTTTGCGGACTAATTGTGTTCAATAAGCCTTTCAGTTATTTCCTAGGTTTGCACAAAGACGATTCTTGCCCCTCGGTGTTTTGATGTGAAGACGGTTTTCTCTCTTACGCTTCATTATCGGTGGACTTGGGTCGTAGGAAAAGCTGTACTATTAAGAGGGGATCCGCTTTGGAAAAGTCTAGGTGGAATCATCACGTACACTTTCTTTCTCACCGCTTTTCTGCTTCGATGGAGCTTTCTACCTTGCCTTGGCCCGCATGGCAATTTCCAAGAGCGGTACTACCACTTATCACCGGTAGTACGGCTCAACCAGCAGTAGTACCACTCTGATCGGTAGCGTTCTGCTAATGCCTCTAGCATGTACCGCTCTCCAAAAGCATGAACACTTTTGTGGACGAGTTTTGCAGTAGTACTAGGCGGTACTAGGTGCTCTGCCTTGGTTCTAGTCTGGCCTCCCTTTTCCTGAGTAATAGTACTGCTCCCCTAAGCGGTACTACCGCTTATCGTCAGTACTACCGCTCCCAGGAGCGGTAGTACCGCTATGGCTCGTGCACAGGGGGTGGGTCACGGGCAGATTCCCTCCCCCACTATATAATGGGGTTCTTCTTCCGTGAGAACTCTACCTTTTCCCCCTTAGCTCCATTGTTGCCCCAAGTTCCATTTTAGCCCGATCTCTCTCCCTAGCCAACAAAACTTGTTGATATTCTAGGGTTTGGTTGAGAGGACCTTAATCTACACTTCCACCAAGAGAAATTTGATTCCCCTCACTAATCCCTTGAAGATCTTGTTACTCTTGAGTGTTTGAGCATCCTAGACGGTTGAGGTCACCTCGAATCCATATTCCATTGTGGTGAAGCTTCGTGGTCTCGTTGGGAGCCTCCAATTAAGTTGTGGAGATTGCCCCAACCTTGTTTGTAAAGGTTCGGTCACCGCCTTCAAGGGAACCACTTAGTGGAATCACGGCACCTCGCATCGTGTGAGGACGTGAGGAGAATACGGTGGCCTTAGTGGCATCTTGGGGAGCATTGTGCCTCCACATCGCTCCAACAGAGACGTACTTCCCCTCGAAGGGAAGGAACTTTGGAAACACATCCTCGTCTTCATCGGTTCCACTTGTGGTTATTTCTTACCTTTACTTGTATTTACTTCTTGCTTATTATTGTTGTTGTTAGCATCATATACGTTGTCCTCTTAGTTGCATATCTATACAAACTTTTTTGTTGCTAAACCTCATTTGTTTAAAGAAAAGTTTCAAATTTGTTAGTTGCCTATTCACCCCCCCCCCCCCTCTAGTCAACCATATCGATCCTTTCAGTCGGCGTGTCATCCATGACGACAGACCGGAAGTCGGCGTGTCATCCATGACGACAGACCGGAAGCGCGAGCAGGTGGGGGTATTTTGGCGGAGGTGGAAAATAATAGTGTCTCGGCACTCGAGAGACATGCCAGGGGAGAAATTAGCATGCATCGCACGCGTCCGCTTCGTATCCATGCCGACGCAAATGAAAAACAAAATTTGGGTTCCAAATGGGTCGCCCGACGGACGAAAAGCGAACATGCCTCCGTTTGGGTCAGCCCATTGTGCCGACTTTTGTGTTCATTTTGATCCAAACGGACACAAGCGGACAAAACGAGTTGGCGCGTTATGTGGTTACATACATATTTTTTTTCCTTGTTTTGTGTGTTACTACTTCTTCCTTTCAAAATGTGTGAACTTTCTTATTAAATCATCATTTGTTTTGCAAAATCTAGTGATTTTTTTCTCTAATTCATCAAGTATTTGGAATTCGGATTTTAAAAAGGATGAATTTTTTTCAAGAGATGATTTTTTTCCCAAAATTAATGGCCTTTTTGAAAGAACTATCATTGTTTCAAAAACTATGAACTTTTAAAAATCGGTGAACTTTTTTTGTAAAAATCGAAGAACTTGTTTTGTAAAAATCGGTGAACTTTTTCCATTTCCGCGATCTTTTTCCAATTTGTGACAACCCTTTTTTAAACTTCAAGGTTGTCATAAATATTTTCTAGAATTCGCTTTTTGATTTATGATTTCTTTTTAAAATAATTCATACTGGGCATATATTATATGTTAATTAAAGAGAGGATCAAAATTGCACTGTTTTCTAATTGTAGTCAACAAAAAGCACTCGACCTAGTGGTTATTAGCGTGTGCCGTCAACTCTCACGTGAGGAGCTTGAATCCCATTTCTCCCATAAATCGTGATAGGAACACATCCTCTTCAAAAAAACTTTGTATTTAAGAGCACGTCGGGCCGGCCAAGGACCACACGGCGTGAGGAGGTAGTAACACATACTAGTATCATATGTGTGATACTCCCCCATTACGACCAGCCTAACTGGTGCTAAAGACGCTATATAGGAGGTCCTTGAGGTGGGTTCATTCATTTCCCTCTTAGGCCTGAAAGAGAAAAGTCCTCTAGCAATACGAAGATAGAAAACTCGTTGTATATGATGATTGAGGCACTCAATGATAAATATTTGAAAATATTATCTTGTTGATGTTCACTGGGAAAGGGGTGGTAAACGGACTACTCTTGATGGCAGTTTTAGTTATGTACGAGATCAAACGAGATCCCTCCCTCACAACTAAAACTACAAGGGAAATTGTTCGCAAATGTGAATGCTACCCTTCCCGGCGAACATTCACCAGCTAAGGGAGTCCTAAATATTTAGTCTTGCCACCAAACGTGAGATTGGATAAAACTGATAGTTTTCAATATGTCATCGAGCGGGTTATTAAGAAAATTAATCGTTTGAAGGAGAAATTATCATCCTTTGGAGGAAACGAAATTATCCTCAAGTCGGTTGTCCAAGCTATCCCTACCTATGCGATGTTGGTCTTTAAAATCTTGGTGGTAAATGTGTTTCCCTAAGAATCAAGGAGGGATTGGTTTTCAAGATATACATTGTTTTAACTTACCGATGTTGGCAAAAAAGGTTTGATGCCTCATTAAAAACCCTGAATCTTTATGTGTCACTGTTTTGGGAGTTAAATATTTTGCTGATGGTGATTTACTGAATTCAAAGCAAAAAAAAACTTCTTTTACTTGGCAAAGTATCATGGTAGGCGTTAATACTCTAAAACATTGCTATAGATGGTCAATATAGAATGGACAAAATGGCAATATTTGGAATGATGTGTGGATTCCTAATTGTGTTGAGAGGAAAGTTGTAACTTGTAGAGGAGCCAATTACTTTCCAAGGTGGCATATCTTATTGATCATGTAATTGCGGTGAAGATCTTCTCAAACAACTTTATGGTGAGTTGATGCTCAACGGTCCTCACTATCCCTCTTCCTCAACATGACATGTCACATTTTATTGCTTCGAGCTACACAAACAATGGGGTGTTTTCAGTTAGATGAGATTACTTTGTAGAATGGAATCACCAACATGGGAGAAAACTTCTGAATACCAATAGAATGGGATGATCCACACTTAATCATATTTGTCGTAATATTTGGAAGTTATCGTGCCCGACAACGGTTAACATTTTTATTTGGCATACGTTGCATGGCACTCTTCTGTGTCATGTTACGTTTGCCAATAGGCATTTGAAACGTTCGCCCCAATATCCCTCTTTTCCTGCTAGTCCGGATGATAGAAATCACTTGTTATTTCTATGCAATACAACTATAGAGGGGACAAAATTAATAGGTGCACTAGTTCGACGAAGAGATGGTGATACAATTGCAATATGGATAGTAGATATAGGTTTTTGTAATCTGAAAATATAAAAACAACAAGGTAGCAAGTGGCAAACAACGAGCAAAATGTTATATAAATGCTTGGAAATAAGGCCTATGGTTCATGCTTTCACTAGTGCAAACTCTCAACAAGGCTAACATAATAGAATCATATGATCCCCCCTCAATGCGCGACAAGGAACCACTCCAAAGTTTATAAGTAGCGGGGAAAATAAGATGAAATTGTTGTAGGTAGTAGAACCATCTCAAAGTTACCCTTTTCGATAAATCCATTGAGCTATTCCTATCAGTGTCAAAACAACCATAGAGTTCATGATATAATAACACATATTCTACATATCAATCAGCCCTCCAATGTTACCTCAAGTATCTTGGGTTAATTATTTGGCATGCATCAAAAAATTCAGATTCATCATATTCAATCAAACACAAAGAACTTCAAAGATTACACCAAGATTTCTATCAGAGAAAGTAGGATAATAATGTGTATCAACCCTATGCATAGATTACCCCAATGTCACCACAGGAACCGCAAGTTGAGTACCAAAACATATATCAAGTGAATCAATAGAACACCCCATTATCACCATGGGTATCCACATGCAAGACATGCATCAAGTGATCTCAAATCCAATATTCAATATGCGTAACAAAATCTCAAAAGGAAAGATTCAATTCATCACATCAAGATGGCAAGGGACAAACAGAATATGATCCAACTATATTAACTAAGCTCATGATACATCACAATCGTGACATCTCAAGAACACGAGAGAGAGAGAGAGAGAGAGAGGGAGGGAGGGAGGGAGGGAGTGAGTGAGTGAGAGAGAGAGAGAGGAGGGAGGGAGGGAGTGAGTGAGTGAGAGAGAGAGATCAAACACATAGCTACTAGTACATACCCTCAGTCCCGAGGGTGAACTACTCCCTTCTCGTCATGGACACCGTCGGGATGATGAAGATGGCCTCTCGTGATGATTGCCCCCTCCGACAGGGTGCCGAAATAGGGATCCGGATGAGTTTTCTTTGATACAGAGGCTTGCAGCGACAGAGCGGAAGTTATAGGTTAACTTTTGAGTTTTTTGGTATTTACAGGATTTTTTTGGCTTTAGAATCATGCTAAACGAAGCCACGAGGTGGTCCCACGCCATCAGGGTGTGCCTAGGGGGTGAGGGCACCCTGAGGGCTTGGGGGCACGTGGTGCCTCCCCCCCCCCCCCCCCCCCCTCTGATGGTTCTTCGCTCCGGTATTTATCATATGTTCGTGAAAAAATCTACAAAAAGTTCCGGGCGATTCCGAGAACTTTCATTTTTGATGGTTCTTCGCCCCGGTATTTCTCATATATTACTGTGATTCCCACCTTCGTATTTCTACTCCCTTGCTTCAATAGTCTAACCCCACAATTGTACTTCGCATGCATGCATGCGTGTTATATGGCAAACCACTCTCTCTCTCTCTTCTCCACAGAATCAATCCAACCATTTCTTTCACCTTGACTACTTTAAAACATTCATATCTTTTCAACCATATATTCATTCTTTAATGTTTCTTTACATTCGAACTCTTTGCGTCAAAACATTTAAAATGAGACCAATCTTGAATATTTGTCAATCATGTTTAAATTTTGAACATGCATTTCACATTTTAAAATAATTAATTTCACACTGATACATTACAATTTCACTTTCTGTGGTTACTATTTCATAATACCAAATTTACATTTCACTTTCCACTAGTTTTCTCACAAAAATAACATATGTTTTCATTGCACATTTCTCAAATAACCTATTCCACTCTTTTAAAATAAATTATTTCATATTCCTAAATATCAGTTCCACTATATGTGGTTACTATTTCACAATTCAGAATCTATATTTCACTTCCCACTCGCTTTTTTCACAAAAATAGTATCTATTTCAATTTCACATTTCTCAAATAACATATTTCACTCACTTGTTTCACAAAAATCACTTCTATTTCAATTGCACAATTTTGAAAACACATTTCACTCTTTTGAAATAAACTATTACACATTTCCGAATAATAGTTTCAAAGTTTGACATTTCAGATTCATATTGGTTTTCACTTTCACAACCTATATTTCACTTTCCACTGTCTCATTTATCAAAACTCACATATATTTAAATTGCACAATGTTGAAATAACATATTTCACTCTTTTGAAAATTTCATAATTTTGAAATCGATTGGTTTCACGTATTTCTATTGAAATATGTTTGTGAAAAGCAAAGCGGTAAAATTTGAACGTGTTTGAAATGTAGGTACTTACCAATCCGTAGTGAATCGTTTGTGAGTGTAGCACTTTTTTGTTGTAGTGTTTGGGTGGTTTTTTTGACCATGTGATCGGAGTACGTCTTTTAATTAATATAAATACATGAGAACGTTATTTACGTTGTTGGACGCATGTGATATGCTTGTGCAAAACTTGTCATGGGCGGCACTTCCGTCCCACACCATCTAGGTACTTACCAAGGGACCCATTCATCGAGAGATCCCACCATGAAGCCCAAGTGAACCACCCAATCAGTTGTGTATCCAATCCAAATTAAAGACCTCGGTTTTATTGCGGGGTAAAAGAAAAATCCGAGGTCGTTGACCGAGGGGGCTTTAAAATTGGGAGTTTAATGGAGTTAGAGATTTTATTGCCACAATCAAGGAATGACCGAGTCAAAATCAATGGATTAGAATTGTATACCTCACTCGAAGGAGAAATCTCTTAAATTAGGGATCTAGTGTATTAAAAAATACATGAGAAAGCTCCTCATAATTTTTTTGGCTCGGTCAAAATTGGATGACCCAATTTCAAATTAAAGACCATAATGAGTTGTGAGGCCTTAAAAACTAGGAAGCTTAGTGTTATAGAGAATACTATGTGAAGGACAATAATGAAGTGCAAAAAATGGATTTCATCATGTGTATTTTTTGTATAGCAAAAAAGTGTGACTACAAACCTAACCACCACATATATTAGTGTCTAGATGGAGAGCAATGCTACACTTACGAAAATTTTATTATGTTTTTAACGTATTGGAGAATATGGGAGGAAGGGGTCCACCCTAAAATCGGGGGGGGGGGGGGGGGGGGCTGGAGAGTTGGTTAAGGAAATTTAAGTGACCCTGCGTAGATGTAGGATCTATATATATATACTAGCAAAAGAGCCGGTGCGTTGCAATGGAAGAGAAAATAACACACGCTCTGAACGCAATATATTTTCACATGGCATCACATTTGTGTTGTCGACGATGGCTTTAGTGCTCACACAATGAAAACGCGTTTGAATATAGAGTCAATTGGAATAAGATGAGAAATATGTTGTTTCTCCCCCACGAGGTTTTTCCAAAGGTGTGCATGTGTTGTTAACGATGTTTTCTTTCCTCTTAATTTGGTTTTAATTTAATGGATGTTTATTGCAATTCGTATCGTCGCCGGAAAGAGAGAGAAAAAGGACCGTGCACTACAGATTAAGTTTGCACTAAAAATAATATTTAAGAAGTATTCAACAGCTAAAAATAACATCATATTTAGATTCTACACATTTTTTAATCAAATTTCATATATAACATGTTAAAATCGGAGTTACAGTTTAAAAGATATGGATAATTGTGTTTTAGATAAAATGTGGATTGATTAACTGAAAAGTTAGGTTTCTTTTTAACACGGAGGGCGGGTTGATTACCTGAAACATCAGGGGGTCTTCGAAAAAATGCATAAAAACGATTTGTTTTCTGACTTAAATCCGGACTCCGGGTTGATTACGTGAAATATCGGGGTATTCTAAAAAATGCAAAAAAAGATTCGTTTTTTGACTAAAAAACGGACTGCGGGTTGAATACTGGAAAAGCAAGGGGTGTTTGTGCAAAATGACCGCGACGGACGACAGAAACGCCCCACGCTTTATTATATACTAGTAAAAATACCCGTGCGTTGCAACGGGGTAAACATTGTATTTTATTTAAGTTATTATTTTAATTTTAATACATTTTTATTTTTGAGTCGTCATATTGATGACGTGTACTTACGATTGCACTCAAGCACCATCTGGGTGGTTTGATACTTTTAATCTTTGATGAGAAATAGTACAAAGGAGAAAAGGAGACGTTGAATGGATAGTCATTATAACAAAGATTTTTGTGTAGATGTTGAATTATCCACACATGCACATTATTAACATGCGTTTATGCCAACACTGAATACTCAAAGATATATATAAAATGCAATATTTACGATTGATTACCTTCAGTTGATATATGGTCATGTCTATTCGCCTGATCGAGATGCCTTCATACTCAAGCATGCCCAGCGCTAACAATGCAGCTCCGCACGCGGATCCAATTTTCGTTGTCATCATCATCATTATCGTCATCGACCAACGTAGCGCACACACACAAACACCATTGTTTTATTCTCAAAGAAAAAACACAGTTCCATTGCAGTATTACCCCCCTGCTATTTTGTAACGTAGTACTACGGCTGCTACTGACTACTACTCCGGAGCTCCAGGTACGTGATGGACGTGCCGAAGTCCACGATGACCCCGCCCGTGTCGTTGTCCTGCACGGCAAACGCCGAGCTCGGCAGGGTGATGTGCGTCGAGCCGACGGTCAGGCCCTTGAGGTTCACGTAGTAGAAGGACGGCTGGCTCGGGTTCCTAATGAGAGGGGTGGTCTGCACCGATGACGCGGCCGCCGCGCTCTCCGAGATGGTGGCGAGGGAGCCCAGGAGGAGCGGGCTCTTGCTGGTGTCGTCGAGGGAGGTGAGGCAGTAGGAGAACTTGTTGAGGCCGAGCTGCGAGACCAACGAGAGGGGGCCCTGGCCCAGCCCCACGAGCCCCGCGCCCTGCATGAACCCGTTGCCCTCGTTCGTGTCGCCGCAGCCGAAGGCGACGTCCGGGAGCTTCGTCTTGGCCAGCGTGAAGGTCTCGGCGGCCAGGACTCCCTGCGTCGACAAGGAGTCACCGTAGGTGTACGTGTAGCCGCACTTGCCCGAGGTGCACTTTGAGCTGGGCAGGTCGCTGCACAAGGTGCTGGAGCACGACAGCGCGGTGTAGGTGGACGACGACGAGGGGTCGAACACCGGCGTGCTCTGGTTGAAGCACTCCACGCACGGCTTGCACTGCGTCCACATGAGGTCGCTGCTCCATCCGTCTCTCGTCCCTATCTGCGTCTCTTTCTTCACTAATATAACACACGGCCGAGCGTTTGGCGACCCCGACGGATTCCCGGAGTGCGCATCCACCAAGCCACCAAGCTCCCCATCTCCAGGCACCTCACCTCGGCGTCGCTTGGTGGCAGAGCCATGGCAGTGGCGGTGGGGCCTCTCCTCGTCTCCCGGTCGATCCATTGCGCACGACCACCCCTCGCAACTGTCAGCCCGCGCTCCGGTGGTGCGTCTCTCGGTGGCGGAGTGCCCCCTTGTGGCAGATATGGGACGGTCGTTTCTCTATCCTCATGTAACTTCCCGCAGCGCGTCTCTCAGTGACGGAGTGTCCCCTCGGGGCAGATCTGGGGCGGTTGTTCTGCTGGCCTCCTGTGACTCCCCGCGACGCCTTGCCCTACTCCCCCTCCGCCACCACCAATAGTTTCCCGGCGCGGCGCGTCCTTGATTAGCAGCATCCGGCTCCACCCACCCTTCATCCTCCTTGGCCTCTCCCCAACCTCCCGGTTATAGCGGGTCGTCCCGACCATACCTGTCCGCCGCGCTCTCCCCGACCATTGACCCTGCTCAAGCAGAGCCCGCTCGAAGCCGAGCCGCCAGCGCGCCAGAGACCACGACGTCGACAGATCCGTGCGGCGAGGGGAGGAGTAAACTCGAAACGTTTTTTTTCGATCCACTTAGATAGGGGTTGCGGGTTGAATACCCAAAAGAGGAGGGACTTTTGTGAAAAAGTGCCAATGACGTACGGCAGAAGCCTTAGGTGCTTTATTATTAGGGGTTGCATCGAGGTGGAGGGTGTATATGTTCGTAACTTTAACGCTTAAAACAACTTTTTAATCAGCTCCCCGGGAATTGCGATGCATTGTCTCTTGCCCACATCCTTTTGCAGGTTCTATTCTTTATAGAAGCACGAGAAAAGAATTAATAATTCCATAAATTAATATAACTAGTATAGTACCTGTGTGTTGTCACGAGATAACAAAATTTGTGTATCAAAGAAAATGTCATGTGACATGAGTCATAGACTATTCACATGTGATGATATCTCATGGTCCTAAAGTGGTATCCTATCCCATCCCTCCTTTCGAGAGGACACTCAACCTCCTTGCACGACCTTTTATCCTCCGTGTTATCTTCCTCATCCTTCACCTTGCACAATCTCTACTATTAAGTGTCTTGTCCAATCTTGGTGTCTGGCGAGAGATTAAAATTTACAGTGATATCTAATACTATACAATCAAATTTTAAGATAAACTTTTTGTAGCTTCTATATAGATTATCACACGGGCACATTCCACACACTAAAATATGGTGGTGCTTCAATTAAGTACAATATTCAGAATGCAGCTCTAGTCACCAAGTCGTGCGACTGAACGAGCTTTCAAAATAATTTCTTGTATCATGTTATAGGTACGATCAAGAATAAGAAGAAACGTTATATCAGAATCGATAAAGCAATATACTTTCAATCTCTGTCGAAGCATGTAATAGTGCCCTTGTCTCATTCTGATGGAATGATTGAATGGTCAATGTTATATAGTCCATCAAAAACTTCAAGCAAAGGACCATGCTCGATACAACTCAAGATTTTAACCTTTTTAACTTATGTGGCAACCAACCAACATTAACATCTGCCATCCAAAGTGCATGTATACAATGAAACAGGTGAACAATATGAAAGAAATAGATTGTAACACATATGTATGCAACCTTTTTTGTTATGTAGGATTTAGAGGAGAATTTATACACATAAGAATATAGGAATGCTTGATTGATTGCAAAAGAACTTTGAAGGAAACATCACAAGCACCATGCTCATTAATTCCACTCACAAGCTTTTCCTCGCAGAATTTCACAACTTCATAAGCATCATTAAAAATCGGCCGTCGGTAAATAGATTGCTCAATTCAAACATCGTATGAGCACATATTTAACATTCCAAACCACGTGGATCCACATTCTTTATAGAAGAATCAAGTAGACATGAAAGTATATTGTATACACGTTAATCGTTGAATCCTGTAACACAATTTGAAAGGTAATCAACTACATTTTGACACCATTCTCTCAGCTCTTAAATACGTGATAATTTTTGCCTACATAGTTTGCAAGATACATATTAAACCATAAACTGTAGTAAGAACATAATCATAAAATCATAGATAAATCTGTAGAATTCTTCTATCAATATACCAATGAATCATCAACTAATTTAACGTGTTTAATACTATGAAGAATAGCTACATGAATTCCAATGAGTCCAAGTATATATATAGTTATATACACATGGAGGTCTCTAATTACGAATTTATCAGAGAAGGAGCAAAATAACTTACGAAGTGGTGCACTGTTGTAGCTCGCTCGTGTGCTATGTGGCTCGACCACGAAGTGGTGCGCCCGTTGTAGCTCGCTCGTGTGCTATGTGGCTCGACCATAGTGGTGCTAAGTTCTTGCAGAAGCACCGAAGACCGGGAGGAGGAGAGGCTGCCAAGCATGGCCTACCGCCAAGTAAATACCATTTATTTATGGAGAAGAGGGTATTACATATAATTTTCTATGAGGCAGTTCAGTTTATTGGATGGAAAAACATACCCTGGACAATATGTTGTATGGAGAACACATCCCAATCCTTGATGAGAATACATTGTTTGAGTGATATCCTATACCATCAACAAATCACTTTCAAGATCGGAAAAGGTATATAATTGTGAGAGCGCACATTGAGAGAAAAAACGTGTACAACCTGGTAAAATAATGATCTATTTAAACGGACTGAGAAAGAAGCATCCAAGACTCTCGAGATCTCGTCAGCATACTAAAGAGGAAATGCAAGTAATGGGATACACTGCTGGCCTCACTGAAGAATTAAGTCCCTCGCTTCTCTGATTCATCACCTTGAGGGAAAAGAATACAAATCCCACAACATTACAAAGGACCCAAAACGAGAGTACAAATTCAGGGGAAAAGAATAGAAAACAATTACATACCCGGTGGCGATTCACGATGGCCACCTCCAAGTTCGTGTCGTTCTCTCCAGTAGCACATCGGCCACGGTCGTGGCCCCATGCTCCGTCGCCCAGTGCAGGCAGAGCGTTATCTGCTACACATGATGTTTCGTGTTTACACTCCACCAATGTTCTAAAGACCAACAAAACACATACAAATGTGAATCAACTAATAGTCAGCAAAAGAAAATGTTCAAAGAAGATAATCAAGTTAAAATCATGTAACTAAATACACAAAAGAATAATCTTATAAATAAATCGGGCAACCAATCATTTGTCGATATTCAAAGAGCTATGTTTGAATGACTCTTTTATATTATATGATGCTCTGAGCCACCAAATAAATGAGAGCCAAAAAGAGAGTATTATTAAAATTGCATGTGTGCCTTATATATACCAAGGGTCATTCTTGAGAAAATTTGTGGCTCATGCCTCATCAAATTCAGAAGAAAAATTTCAGCCTTCTCTTCTCCATAACAGCTGAGAGATCATAACTACATTTAGCCCAGTCAATGACATACATCAGGAAAAAATAATGAAAATAGATACCCCAAATCACAAAGAACATTACCATTGCCGTGGATAGGACATGTGCATGAATCAGCGTTGTCCAGGACTGCAATGACCGCACCTTCATCCCGACACCACTTCCTCCTACTGAATCTTACATAATTTACTGGATTGCTACGCAGTTATGTTAAAACGACACAGAAGTATGCGCGTAAAGTTTTGTAAGAATGAATTACACATTCTGATTTCTAACCTGTATCCCTGGACCTAGTTCCTTGGCAGGCACAACCCACCTTAGTTCCTAGCTAAGTAACATCATAAGTAAAACATACACTGACCAAATAGCACAAATAAGGCAATCCTAATAAAGGAGATGGCATTACGTGTTGATACAGTCCAGTTTAATGCATCTGGTGGTAGGAAGTCTGCATCTTCGTTCTTAAGTATCCCTCTTGATCCTACTTTGTCAGACAAGATTGTTGCACAATTCTTTTGTACGTGTCATATCTAATTACACATTCCAGTACAGTAATTTTTCAACAATCCGAACTTATACATGTCGTAAAATTCTAATCTTGGTCTAAACAAACACACTCTTACATCAGTCTCATTTCCTCCTATATCTATATATGAGAATGATTTTCATGCTCAGATCACATGTATTTCCCAAAGGAATTATCAAATGGTTACTTAAACTCCGGAATAACAACTTCTTCTTGTCCCAAAAAATGTTTCTAGTATGTATCAGAGGAGGATTGGTTTGTAGATAAATTGCCGATAAAAAATCTTTGACCCACCACCAAGTGCCAAAAATGTAGTATTAGTCATGCAAAGCACAGAATACCCCAGATCGAGTTAAAAGTTCACCTGATTAAATTGTGATAGACCTTCGGCGCCCTCAACGGTGCACGTACAGAGAACTACATGTTGGGGAACGTCGCATGGGAAACAAAAAAAATTCTACGCGCACGAAGACCTATCATGGTGATGTTCATCTACGAGAGGGGATTTCTGATCTACGTACCCTTGTACATCGCACAGCAGAAGCGTTAGTGAACGCGGTTGATTTAGTGGAACATCCTCACGTCCCTCGATCCGCCCCGCGAACCGTCCCGCGATCCGTCCCACGATCTAGTGCCGAACGGACGGCACCTCCGCGTTCAGCACACGTACAGCTCGACGATGATCTCGGCCTTCTTGATCTAGCAAGAGAGACGGAGAGGTAGATGAGTTCTCCGGCAGCGTGACGGCGCTCCGGAGGTTGGTGGTGATCTGATCTCGGCAGGGCTCCGCCCGAGCTCCGCAGAAACGTGATCTAGAGGTAAAACCATGGAGGTATGTGGTCGGGCTGCCTTTGAAAAGTTGTCTCAAATCAGCCCTAATTGCTCCATATATATAGGAGGAGGGAGGGGAGGCTTGCCTTGAGGCTCAAGGAGCCCCAAGGGCTGCGCACCAAGGGGAGGAGGAGTCCTCCTCCAATCCTAGTCCAACTAGGATTGGAAAGTGGAGTCCTTCTCTCCTTTCCCACCTCTTTTTTTTCTTTTCTCTTTGATTTTCTATCCTTGGCGCATAGGGCCCTCTTGGGCTGTCCCACCAGCCCACCAAGGGTTGGTGCGCCACCCCCAAGACCTATGGGCTTCCCCGGGGTGGGTTGCCCCCCCCCCCCCGGTGAACACCCGGACCCATTCGTCGTTCCCGGTACATTCCCGGTAACTCCGAAAACCTTCCGATAATCAAATGAGGTCATCCTATATATCAATCTTCGTTTCCGGACCATTCCGGAAACCCTCGTGACGTCTGTGATCTCATCCGGGACTCCAAACAACATTCGGTAACCAACCATATAACTCAAATACGCATAAAACAACGTCGAACCTTAAGTGTGCAGACCCTGCGGGTTCGAGAACTATGTAGACGTGACCCGAGTGACTCCTCGGTCGATATCCAATAGCGGGACCTGGATGCCCATATTGGATCCCACATATTCTACAAAGATCTTATCGTTTGAACCTCAGTGCCAAGGATTCATATAATCCCGTATGTCATTCCCTTTGTCCTTCGGTATGTTACTTGCCCGAGATTCGATCGTCAGTATCCGCATACCTATTTCAATCTCGTTTACCGGCAAGTCTCTTTACTCGTTTCGTAATACAATATCCCGCAACTTACACTAAGTCACATTGCTTGCAAGGCTTGTGTGTGATGTTGTATTACCGAGTGGGCCCCGAGATACCTCTGCGTCACACAGAGTGACAAATCCCAGTCTCGATCCATACTAACTCAACGAACACCTTCGGAGATACCTGTAGAGCATCTTTATAGTCACCCAGTTACATTGCGACGTTTGATACACACAAAGCATTCCTCCGGTGTCAGTGAGTTATATGATCTCATGGTCATAGGAACAAATACTTGACACGCAGAAAACAGTAGCAACAAAATGACACGATCAACATGCTACGTCTATTAGTTTGGGTCTAGTCCATCACGTGATTCTCCTAATGACGTGATCTAGTTATCAAGCAACAACACCTTGTATATAATCAGAAGACCCTTACTATCTTTGATCAACTGGCTAGCCAACTAGAGGCTTGCGACGGACAGTGTTTTGTCTATGTATCCACACATGTATATAAGTCTTCATTCAATACAGTTATAGCATGGATAATAAACGATTATCTTGATACATGAATTATAATAATAACTATATTTATTATTGCCTCTAGGGCATAATTCCAACACTACAGGAGGTCCTTGACGGCCCAACAGGAGGACGGCAGGAATAGTGACAACGGACCTATGAAGCTATTAAACCAAATTAACAACACAATTGCCTAGTCACTTCTTCCGGGTCTTATAATCTATGCAAGGCGGATTTGCAAAGCTCATTAATCAAATGTTTTATTCTGGTGAAGATTGAGATCTGAGAGGATAGAAAACGAAAGGGGTGAGATATTACCATTTCATAGGCTGCAATGAACTGCATCCCCTTCAATGGTGTGTCTTCCTCAGGCGGCCTCCACTCTCATCCATGCATCCAGCTATGTCAGTCCTCATTAATGACCATTTACATCAGAATTTCATATTTCTCTGCCACATATAAACACAATTAGATGGATGACAAAACTAAAAACAAATTATGAAGCATCACTGCGTCAAATCACAGATAATGAAACAGTCACATCAATGATCTGGCTATGAAGACGATTATGAAGCCTTCCCAAGTTTTTACCCTACCCGTGCATTACTGGAGAGTAAATAAATTACACTCACATGGCCATCTTGAAATTTGACATGACCAGATGGAACACGAACTTCAAGAGTGGACTGGACGATGTCACTGTCGTGGGTATAAGTCTGACAGTAGATGTGTAGGGTACGAAAGGATGGGCAGAGCCTTAGCTACGACGAGGTTGTATGAGTTCAGGCCCCTCTACGGTGGAGGTAAAAGCCTTACGTCTCAGTGCTCTTGGGAGCTTTGTGTCGAGTGGAATATAGGATTACAGTAAATGCCAACCCCTGCACCAGTGGGGAAGAGCGGCTTATATAGAGTGTGCTGCCTTCCACAACGGCCCGGTGGACAGGGGTGGAGTAGTGGCGAATAAATGCCTACGTTACAGGTAACGTATGCCTTAAATGCTAATAATGGTGTATGAAAACGTATGGCCGTTGCCCTCCTGGGAGGTTACGATGTACAGAGTGGAATTCAGTCGATACGATAAATATGCTCCGAATGCTCGTCACCGACTGGATGATGGGGGGTCCTTAGTTCACTCGGAATTGTCTAAGGGCCTTGCCCTCTATGAAGGGTAGTCCTTGGATAGGACCTATAGGGCAGGCCTATGACCCTACCCTGGGACTATAACCCCATCAATCACAATATTCCATTTAACATCAGACACGGAACAACCATATGAAGGTTTTCATCCATCACCATCCTAAATAGATACTCTTAATTTATCTAGATCAATCCATCAACAACAAGGTTAAGAGCTCGGAACACGATCCTCTAACGTACTTCAAAGTACTACCGAGGGATGTCCTTCCAGAATCACCGTTCGGTGGGCATCCGACGGCAGCAGGCAGAAACCATGAAAACACTGATGCGGAGCATCGTGCAGCCATGAGCCGTGAAGAGATACGGCACAGTTCAGTAAGAAAAAAAATCACCGATCTGTTTACTCCCTCTCGCCATTTGCTCGCCATAAGGCGAACACCGCTACCATCGTCGCACCAGCGTGGGAGTGTGACGACAGCTGCCGCCAGTGTCACATCAAGAGACAGAGAGAGAGTGGCTAGCAACGCCATCGCCGTCACCACCGCATGACTCCAGCGCGCCGTTGAGCTCGCTGCCACTATGGGACGTACCAAGTGAGTGTCGCGTTGCTGAGCGCAAGCAGCCAAGGATGAAGGGCGACAACCACATAGACACGGCCTGCATTGCAACGCTGTAGGAGGCAGACAGTACTTGAGCAGCATGAGCCAGCAAGAGCCCAAACTAAAGTTTCAGATGTTGAAACTGTATTTCTTTTCTGTCATGAATCTAGAACTCAGAATAAACTGAAGATTGTATATGAATGTAAGAGCTTATCTTGTATATGAATGATACCAATGTAAGAGCTTATCATTGATGCTTGTCAAATTGTGAGCACAATACTTATTTATGATCTGGATTGTGTACCGAGGGGCTAGTGGCTGACCCGCTTTTCTGAACTTGTTTTTTGGACACTCTTTTGTACTAATAGAAAGAGCAGCATTCTGAAACTGTAATCTTCAGAGAACTGCCCTTTTCCCCTAGACATAATATCAACTGCTGATGGAAGTTAAGATGTATCAGTTTCAAAGCAATCTAATGATGGAAGTATATCTATTTTAAGGCAATTTGATATGGAAGCTTAATCAATTTCATGATAGAGACAGAATAATGACGTACTCAGAAGAATGTCGAGCATAGCACCTCGTCCCTCCGTGATCGATCAAGAGGGCGCCCTTTTTCTGCCAGTCTGGTGTCGTTTCCCTGATCCCCGCGAAGGGTGGCGTCGAGGTCCTTCACTTCGGCGACCTCGGGCATTGCAATCACCTGGACGATCATCTACACGACGCGGTCGCCCGACCGCACCGCAAAGTCCGCCTCCGAGAGGTTGAAGAGCGCGATGCCCACCAGGCCCGGTAGTCGGCGTCGATCACCTCGACGCCCACGTTCATGGAGTGCTTTAGCGCCAGGCCCGACCTCGATGTTGTAAACAAGACGAACGAGGTAAGCATTTCGTCGAACACCCGATGCGCAGCCGAGAAACTAAGACCCCCCGGGACAAGAAGACTCACCGATGCGCGCGTAGGTGCCCTCCGGGATGGCGACGCTCAGGTCGGTGGCCGCCAGTGCCTTGCCCCTCGTCGGCACCACCATCTCCACCGTGGTGGGATCGGGCAGAGAAACCATTCAGGGTCGAGAGGCTGGAGGTGAGAGCAGTCCATGGCGACGGAGGGAGTGTGTGCGTATCTGGAGAGGTCATAGCCGGCGGTGAAGTCGGAGCCAGCGACGAGTCACGGGACGGCAAGATGACCTTGTTGGAGAGCTTCTTGACCTTGAGCAGGGGCGCCATCCTGACGTCCCGCGCCTTCTTCTCCCTTTGCAGCGCCGCCTTGAGGCCCTCGTCCCTCGTCGCGTATCACGGGACTGACCTCCCATTCCCATATCCCCCTGCCTCCTCTTGCCGGTCTTCCTCACTCGGGAGGTAGAATGAGGACGGCGAACCACGCGTGGCAGCGGCAGCGGTGGATGGCCGAAGAGGGTGACCTGCTGCGCGTGGCAGTGGCGGGCGGTGGTGGATGGCTGGAGACGGCGACCGGCTACGCGTTGCAGCGGCAGATGGCCGGAGAGGACGATGAACCGCGCGTGGCGGCGGCGGATGGACGGAGAGGACGTCGAACCGTGCGTGGCGACGGCGATGGATGGCCGGAGAGGGCGACCGGCTGCGCGGTGGATGGCCGGAGAGGATGACGAACCACGCGTGATGGCGGCGGATGGACGGAGTGGACGACAAACCGCGCGTGGCGGCGGCAGCGGTGGATGGCCGGAGAAGGCGACCGGCTGCGTGTGGGAGCGGCGGGCGGCGGCGGATGGACGGAGACGACGACCGGCGACGCGTGGCGGCGGCGGATGGCCGGAAAGGGCGGCCGCCTGTGCGTGGTGGCGGTGAAGGTGTCACTGCGGGCAACGAGGAAGGAGAGGTTGGGTGGCAGTTTATTTTCTGCTTTTTTACGACAATGCGTGGGAAGGTGGGATCGAGAGGTGGTATGATGTTCTTTTTCTTTCTTGCCGTTTTTTTACGTGGGAGGAGGAGGTCGAACGAAGGGAGGTGGGATCGAGAGGTCGAACCATAGCGGAGGTTGAACCATCACGACGGCACATCCTACTTTAATAGTAGAGATAGTATTTAGATCATTAAGATAGTGATCCAAACGACTGTACTCCTTCTGTCTTAAGATAAGTGATAAAAAAATTTACACTAATTTAATATAAATTTTGTATTAAAACAGCTACATTTATTTTGAAACGAAGGAAATATATCTGTTCATGAAAGGAAAACAATTCACCGCATCACTGAAAAAGAGCACACACTCAAAAATCAAAACCTCTGAACACTTCAGTACCGCCGGCTTTGGAGAAGCTGGCTCATTGAGTCGTACCCCAGCGCGCGGTGCAGCAGCAACGGCACCTGCTGCGCACCGTCGTTCCTGCTCGCCGCGCGTTCCAGCACACCCGAGCCGGACACCCGGCTCGTCTGGCGCGCGGGGCCAGCGATACCCGCAGCCGCGGGAAGCGCCACCTCGAGCACTTCCTCGCACCCGCCGCACCGCAGCCTGATGTTTCCCCTCCTCCTCGACGGCACCGCCGACGTGGGGGCCTGGAGAAGCTCGGAGCACTCGCCGCAGACCACGAACGGCGCGCCTCCCAGGACCGGGAGGCAGTGGCGCCTCTTCCGCGGCCTCCCCGCGTGCCGTTCGCCGTGGCCGCTGGACGACGACGCCGACGACCGCGAGGCAGAACCCGTGCTCGCGCAATCATTCCAGCGCGGGCCACGTGCTGCCGCGTCATCGGCGGGAAGCTCCTCCGCGAGCCGCGACTCCAGCCGCCGGAACAAACGAGAGTCCCGCCGCGTCACCGCCCCGCTCCCGCCGCTCGCCGAGCGTGGCTGCAGCTCGATGTTGGCGATCATGCTTCGGAGCTTGTCCAGCGCGTGTAGCAGGTCCCTTTGGAACGCCGGGTCCGTCAGCGGCGACGCGCTGACGGCGGACACGCTAGCGGACGTCCTGAGCTCCCTAGAGCTCAGCGCCGACCGCCGGAGCTGCTGCTCGGAGGACGAGTTTGTGGGCACCTCCTCGGGAACCGAGACAGAGAAGTCCCGCCGACGAAGAATGCTCGGGTCGGAAGCGCTCGACGCCCGCCTCGTCCGCCGAGACGACGCCCGGAGCGCGTCGACGCGACTGTTCACCGGTCGAACTCGAACCTCGTTTTGTCCATCAGAGACGACGCTGCCCTCTTCGACGCCCCGTGGGAAGCAGCTATTGCTCCGAGGAGTGCCGGCCCGTGGTGAGCCGAAGCCTCTGTACGGTGACGGCGAGGAAGCCGTGATCCCCTGGCTGTTGGCATCGGAGTTGGAGTTGTAGCCGCTCGAGAAGGCAGGCTGGTCTCCGTCGACGTCGATGACCGAAGGCTGCGTAGAGGAATCCTCGAGCTCGTCGGAGAAGACCGACTCGGTGTCGACGGCCGAGAGGATCTCCAGACTGCTCAGAGCGCGGCAGGTCTCGTCGTCCGTCGGTTCAGTGTTCTTGCCTGCAGAGACGAAACAAATTAGTAGAGCACAGAACTCAGCGGCGCATGTGTTGCAACCACAGAGATTAACCACACAACACGGGTTTGAATTTGATCATGCGGCGGCACACCTCGGATCGGAGTGCGGCATTTGGTGCAGTAGTAGATGGCGGCGCTGGTGCTCTGGCAGATCATGGCGCGGCAGTAGGGGCACCGGCCGAATCGCGTCTTGGTGCCCCCAGCCGGCATCGTCGCCGCCGATACCGGTTCTGACACCACGCTGGTTTTCTTCTTCTTTCAAGCTGAAACGATGGTTGGAGAGCAGCTGCTACCTAGATTCATCGAGTTGGTTGAATTAGTAGGAAGAAAGATGGGGTGTCCATTTCGAATCTGGAACCAGTGGTTCATCAAAACAATAAAAAAAAGCTCAAAGAAATGCTTCATTGGCCATAAGGGTCAGAGGTCAACCATTAGGTAACTGCTTATGGCAACACTTGAGCTATAAGTAATGCAATTGGTCATCCTATTCTAGGATACTTCTTCATCGATTGCATAGAGATCGGAGAATGCATTTCAACTTGCAAAATATACCTACTCTGGAATGCTAATGTAAAATCTGCGATGCTCAGATGAGCCAATTAGCATAGAGAGAGGTGCATCCAGGACATGGCACTACTCTGGATTCAGATTAATGATCGTCCAGACATGAAAAGAAGAATATTACTGCACTTACTGATCGTCGAGACATATGCTCGGGATTCAGGGCCATTTCTTGGACAAATCGTTTGCGAAACAATAGGAAGAATCTATCAGAAAGACATGAAAAAGAAGAACATGCAGACTCACCTTGCTCTCAGAATCTTCAGAACCCCTCCTATTTCTCACGTCCTCGTCGGCTTGCCCAAGATAACATAACACGGACGACCTTAATGGATGGAATTCTGAAACGTGGGGACAAAGGGAAGAAGAAGAAGTAGCAAGAGGAAGAGGACGAGCACCCACCCAGAAAGAGTCTTTCTACCTCCAAACAGCAAAGATACAGCACTCCGAGGAAGTGCTATTTTAGTAGGTGGCGTACGTGGAAAGAAGTGGCCATGATTTGGTAGTTGGAATTGGCACACAGCTTATAGCTGCTTAAAAATTGCCAAAGAGAAAAGTTCTTTACGACACAAATTCAAAATTTAGAAAAGTTTAGTCGCGGTGGGAGAATCAGCCTCGGGGCCGAAGCCCAGTAGACGACGGCCCGATGCAACTATTCGCTCGGCCCATCGTTATCCCAACCGCGGATAGCAAAGCCCCTGGCCGCCACGTAGCACATTTCGCAGCCTCAGCTCGGCTCAGCTCAGACTGCGCACCTCCACCTCTCAAACACGCGCGCCTCCACCTCCTCCCATGAGAGGCGCGCCATCCTCTCCATGGCCTCCTCCTCCCTCCTCCCCCCGCCCACCTTCGCCAACAAGTACCATGCGCTCCTCCATCCCCACGGTGCCAGGCACCGGCTGACCAGGTGCGGTGCGGCCGCGGCCGACGGCGGCCCGGGGGACGAGCTCCTCAGCAGCGCGCTGCACCTGGGCAGGCCCGACCCGGTGGTGGCGACGGTGGTCAGCGACACGGGCACCGATGGCTGGGGTGATCTTTTCACCGAGCTCAAGCGGTCGCTGCAGTCGGACTCGTCCGACCCGGCCGCCAGCGGCGCAGCATCCATTGGCGCGGCAGTCCCGGACGAGCTGCTGAGCTCCCCTCCAGCCAGCGAAGCGGGCAATGCCGGCGCGGCCCTCCTCGTCCCGGACGAGGTCCTGACGAGCGCGTCGGACATGGTGACGACGGACGGCGTCGGCGCGGCCGTGGACGCCATCCCGGACGAGCTCCTCGGCGCGCTGCACCTGGACGCGTCCAGCCCGGCGGTGCGTGTGGCCGACGGCGCGCTGTCCCAGCTGGAGGAGCTGACGGCGGGGATGAACGAGGCGGAGCGGTGGGCGTTGTTCGGGATCGTGGCGGTGACGTGGCTGTACCTGACGGCGCGGCCCGGGGTGCTGAGCGGCGCGGTGGACACGTACGTGTTGGCGCCGCTGCAGCAGGCGCTGGACACGGTGCTGGGGCGGCGGAGCCTGACGATGAGCGACTTCGTGGTGGGCGAGCGCATCGGGGAGGGGTCGTTCGGGGTGGTGTACTCCGGCGCCGTGGTGCCCAGGGGCGGGCCCGCCATCGAGGAGAGGGCCGGCAAGGCCAAGACCAAGCTCCAGCTCGACGACAGGTACAAGGAGAAGGTCATACTCAAGAAGGTGAGCCTGCTGCAGCAAGTGCAGAGCGAAGCTAGCTCGGGTTGCAAGCGAAAATAGCGAATCTGATGGACGGTGCGTGCTTTGGTTTGCAGATAAAAGTGGGGACGGTTGGAGCCAAGGAGTGCGGGGACTACGAGGAGTGGTTCAACTACCGGGTGGCGAGGGCGGCGCCGGAGTCGTGCGCGGATTTCATGGGGAGCTTCGTCGCCGACAAGACCAAGTCGGAGTTCGTCAAGGGAGGCAAGTGGCTCGTATGGAAATTTGAGGTATGTTTCTTCATAAATAACGCGAAAGGTTTTTATACTCCAATAAATATACAGGGGTTGCAATCTGCAGGCAAGAACTCGTATGTAAATCCTCTATGCAGCCAACGCAATATGTACTGACTATATATGTAGTCTTTTATCATTAAAAAAATAATTATTTAGAAAAAAAGCAAAAAGTTGGCCCATACAGGTCTCGAACCTGTGACCTTCGCGTTATTAGCACGACGCTCTAACCAGCTGAGCTAATAGGCCGATTGTGAAAATTATTGACTCGGTCTTTATAAAAGCATTGTAGAAGAACCTGTTGAACACTTAGTGATAAACCATATCGAAACCCAAGCCCCGGTGTGTGTGATCACCATTACTAAGCAGATCCCACCACCATGGGACACCCACCTTACCAACAAGATATCATCCGGAGACCCGAGATGATGCCTCCGGGGAGGCGAAAGACGGAAAAATGCCTCCATCATCCGATCTAGCGGATTAGGGGTTTTCCTCCCGAGTCAAAACCGTAGGAAGATGAGAGGAGCACAAATCAAAATCGATGCTTTCAAGAAATCATGGGGACTTGCATGCATTGTCGTCGTTGGTTTCCATCAAGGCCGTAATGAGGAATTCTCTCGGAGATGCCTCAAGCTCCTGTTGCTCGAACCGTCTCGTAATTGACTAGCAGGGCGGCACTACATGGCTATCGGACCCTTGTCCAATGAAGGAGCTTGACCCAAATAGTTGGACGGGGTGGCACTACATGGCTATCGGACCCGTGTCTAATTGCAGAGCTTGGCCTAAATAGTTGGACGGAGCGGCACTACATGGTCATCGGACCCTGTCCAATGGCGTAGCTTGGCCCAAATAGTTGGACGGGACGGAACTACATGATCATCGGACCCTTGTCCAATGGCGAAGCTTGGCCCAAATAGTTGGACGGGACGACACTACATGGTCATCGGACCCCTGTCCAATGACGGAGCTTGGCCCAAATAGTTGGACGGACAGGCTGAGGGAAATAAGCATTGGCTTAGTTTTTTTAGGCCCGAACTAGGTATACAATAGAAAAAAGCCATGTGTTGGATGGACCACGGACCACTCGGCTTTGATGTAGCTCCGCCACTGCCCCTGCCCTAGATATGCCCACAATTCCTGGTAGATCGGCAGAGCATTTTCGCTAGTCACCTTCAGGCTAAGCACGTCGATAGATCATGAAGTAGCACATAGATATGACTGAGTTGCATAACTTGTCGCCGCCTCGCTGAAGCAACCACCAGGAGGCATGGGAATAGAGTTGTGGAATAGCATTTGCCTATTCTTCTCCTGTTAGATATGCCCACAATTCCTGGTAGACCGGCAGAGCATTTTCGCTAGTCACCTTCAGGCTGAGCACGTCGATAGATCATGAAGTAGCACATAGATATGACTGAGTTGCATAACTTGTCGCCGCCTCGCTGAAGCAACCACCAGGAGGCATGGGAATAGAGTTGTGGAATAGCATTTGCCTATTCTTCTCATGTTAGATATGCCCACAATTCCTGGTAGACCGGCAGAGCATTTTCGATAGTCTCCTTCAGGCTAAGCACGTCGATAGATCATGAAGTAGCACATAGATATGACTGAGTTGCATAACTTGTCGCCGCCTCGCTGAAGCAACCACCAGGAGGCATGGAAATAGAGTTGTGGAATAGCATTTGCCTATTCTTCTCGTGTTAAATATGCCCACAATCCCTGGTAGACCGGCAGAGCATTTTCGATAGTCTCCTTCAGGCTAAGCACGTCGATAGATCATGAAGTAGCACATAGATATGACTGAGTTGCATAACTTGTCGCCGCCTCGCTGAAGCAACCACCAGGAGGCATGGGAATAGAGTTGTGGAATAGCATTTGCCTATTCTTCTCATCTTAGATATGCCCACAATTCCTGGTAGACCGGCAGAGCATTTTCGATAGTCTCCTTCAGGCTAAGCACGTCGATAGATCATGAAGTAGCACATAGATATGACTGAGTTGCATAACTTGTCGCCGCCTCGCTGAAGCAACCACCAGGAGGCATGGAAATAGAGTTGTGGAATAGCATTTGCCTATTCTTCTCGTGTTAAATATGCCCACAATCCCTGGTAGACCGGCAGAGCATTTTCGATAGTCTCCTTCAGGCTAAGCACGTCGATAGATCATGAAGTAGCACATAGATATGACTGAGTTGCATAACTTGTCGCCGCCTCGCTGAAGCAACCACCAGGAGGCATGGGAATAGAGTTGTGGAATAGCATTTGCCTATTCTTCTCATCTTAGAATTCTATAAGGTATACATGTGTATTAACATGGTTGGAAGGGCTGCCTTGAGACAGAACGAACACATGGGTGAAAAAAAGGTAAAAAGCAAATACAGATGATTCTCCATAAAAGAAAATCAAAATAAGCTAAGCACTTCTCCCATTGCAAGAAAAGATCAACCTAGTAGGCCAAACCAAACTGATAATTCGAAGACTTGCAAAGATAACTTAATCACACATAAAAGAGTTCAGAGGAAATTCAAATATTTCTCATAGATAAACTTGATCATAAACCCACAATTCATTGGATCTTGACAAACACACCGCAAAAAGAGTTACATCGAATAGATCTCTAAAAAGATCGAGGAGAACTTGGTAAGGTCTGTGGTAAACTACTCACAACTCATCAGAAAGAAGGGAAAAAAATTATCATAAACCCACAATTCATTGGATCTTGACAAACACACCGCAAAACAAAAAGAGTTACATCGAATAGATCTCCAAAAAGATCGAGAAGAACTTGGTAAGGTCTGTGGTAAACTACTCACAACTCATCAGAAAGAAGGGAAAAAAATTATTGGATCTTGACAAACACACCGCAAAACAAAAAGAGTTACATCGAATAGATCTCCAAAAAGATCGAGAAGAACTTGGTAAGGTCTGTGGTAAACTACTCACAACTCATCAGAAAGAAGGGAAAAAAATTATTTGGCCCATACAGGTCTCGAACCTGTGACCTTCGCGTTATTAGCACGACGCTCTAACCAGCTGAGCTAATAGGCCGATTGTGATCTGAATAGAATATTTCTTTATTTAGCAGAATGAGAACTGAAGATAGCATTTCGAACCATACAAACCCTATAGTCTGTTTATGTTCAGCATACAGAACTTTTCTGGAAACTTACTTTCTGATGACATGGATTACACAGTAAAATGCAATGGTCATGCGTGCATTGAACAAGTTTGATGCGAGCAGGAGCAAAGCAAAACGCGCGCTCGGCATGCTTACGGCCAGTGATGAGCTCCAAACGCGCGCGCTCTGCCCCTGCCTCTGCCGGCATTTGAACTTGTTCCCGCGTGCAGGGCGACCGGACGCTGGGCAACTACGTGACGGACCGCGGCTTCCCGTCGAACCTGGAGCCGCTTATGTTCGGGCGCGCGCTGCGGGGCGTGGACTCGCTCACCCGCGCCGCCCTGGTGGTGAAGCAGGTGATGCGGCAGCTCGTCACCTCGCTCCGCCGCATCCACGACACCGGCATCGTCCACCGCGACATCAAGCCCTCCAACCTCGTCGTCACCCGCCGGGGCCAGGTCAAGCTCATCGACTTCGGCGCCGCCACCGACCTCCGCATCGGCAAGAACTACGTGCCCGACCGCACCCTGCTCGACCCGGACTACTGCCCGCCCGAGCTCTACGTGCTCCCCGAGGAGACCCCCACGCCGCCCGCCGAGCCCATCGCCGCCATCCTCTCCCCGATCCTCTGGCAGCTCAACAGCCCCGACCTCTTCGACATGTACTCGGCCGGGATCGTGCTCATGCAGATGGCCACGCCGGCGCTCAGGTCCTCCTCGGGCCTCAAGAACTTCAACTCCGAACTCAAGGCCGCCGGCTACGACCTCAATAGGTGGCGTGAGACCACGCGCCGGAGACCCGACCTGCAGATCCTGGACCTCGACTCCGGCAGGGGCTGGGACCTGGCCACCAAGCTCATCGCGCAGCGGGAGAAGGGCCGGCTCTCCGCCGCCGCGGCGCTCCGGCACCCGTATTTCCTGCTCGGTGGAGATCGGGCCGCCGCCGTCCTGTCAAAGCTGCAGCTCACCAAATAATTGATATGTCTGGCTTCATCATTAAACAAGCGAGATCAAACCCCTGCATATAGTTTCTATATAGATGTCCCTCGCATAAAGTCTGTCCTGACTCCTGACATGAGCGAGACGCAAGATCACCAATGGCATTGGCATTTTTGTTGTACAGTCATGATTCATGAGATCTCAAGGCATCTGGCTGGTGTCAATCAATCAGTACATTGTTTTCTGCGAGTTCATTCATATGGACAGTGCGTGTGGTGCAGAGTTACAGGTGCTGGGCTAAACTTAATTTACTGCTGATCGAATGTGGACACTACCAAGAAATCCTACTTCTGCTGGTCAGTTTCTCGAACCTACGTATGCCGCTGATGTTCCCACCCAATGGAGGCCGTGCTCATCCTGAAGCTCTATTGACTGGCAGGCAGGAACATCAGGTTTTGTCCTCGAAAGACTGTTTACACATGACTTCATCGCCTGGCCGGCAATATGGTTCGAACTTCTGCTGCAGATCGGCCTGGTTTCCCCCCACCAGCTTGTCGATCTCCTTCTTATCTCTCAAGAAAATGAATGTCGGTGTGGCTCGTATGTCGAATTGCGTGACCAGTTCCTGACAAAAACCATATATCGAAATGACATTTAGTTTGAGCATTTGTTCAAAGCTAAATTAGTAATGAATCGGTGGTGTACCGGCAGTTCGTCTACGTCCACAGACACGAAAACAAGATCGGCATGCTTCAAAGAAAGTTCGGCGTATGCAGGAGCAGCGACCCTACACGGGCCACACCATACTGCGCTGAATTTCACAACAAGCTGTGCGGGTTGAAAAATGTCAGCATGGTTAATCAAAACAACCGCATGAATTCCAAATTGGAAAGTCACATGCACCTATCAATCCTTGTGCTGGGTTAGGTTGTAGGATACTTACTGTTTTATCGGCTTCAGTTGCATCTTCCAATTTCTTTTCCCAGCTCTTTAGATCAGTTACAAGAGTCACATTCCCAGAGCTGTAGTCTAGGTGTTCCTCGTCATCTACAGGATTCTGCAAAGGGAAGCATAACAAATCAACTCGAGTTACTAATTAATGTGTGACTCGATATGAACGGCTTCCTTTGGAACTTACTATCAGTTGAGCAACAACAAAAAACATAAAAAATATTACTATGTAGCATGTCAAACAAACACAAGCTATGCATTAAAGATGCTAATGCACGATTCAGCTATCAAAGTTGCAAATTGTAAATGAGATGTATGTGAGTAAAAACTACTCACACTGCCACAGCATCCCATTGGTTCGAGCAAAATCCGTAAGGATGTCCGGACTCCTGGGCTCTGGTAGATGGGGAAGAAAAAGAGGTATATTGTTTAGTGCTGATTCCCCTATTTCACTGATAGTAATCTAGAACGAAAGCAATATGCTACTATCTCATAACATGATACCTACAGAATGAACATGACTAACATAGCTAGCTCTAGGTTGCAAAACGGTGAATATAAATATGTAGGGATTTTTTCCCCCAATGCTGCTGATCGATGAAGAAAGACACATGTACGATATGTGGATTAGCGGAATGTAGGATGTACTCCTTTACAAATGTTGAATAGCGCTTGCACTTAGCGAAACAACGGCCAGAGGCCACAGAAATATGAACAAGAACAGACCATGCTGACCAGCCAGAAACGTGACATTTGTTTTAGATTGGTTTGAAACAAATTCGATGCCCACAAGTCACAACCACGACAAAGTCCAATAGAAGGAACAAGTTTGTCTGCACGATGACGGAATACGGATGTTGCTCGACATATTTATTAATTTTGGTCACAAGCTAACAATCCTAGGGGTGTCTTTTCTCCCCAAAGGAGATGCGTTAATTTCCTTATAAATTTGACCGCTCGAAACTAGAGAGGATGAGACCTCCAATAAAAGTATGATCACTCGAACACCAAGATAGTAATGAGCTTTTGCTGGCCTAAAATCCCCGAAAGAAACATGCTACCACGCGCGCCGCATACAATCTGGATCCGAATGTCGCGGTTACATTGTTGAGGGAAGGATGGAACTGGAAGGAGGACGCACGCATGCATACATACCTGTGCAGGAGGACCGAGAAGCCTGTTCCCCCCTCCTGATGACGGGACGGATCCAACAGAAGATTGAGATTTCCGCCGCGTTGGATGCCGGCCGTCGTCCACACGGCAAGCCCACCCCGGCGGGCGGCGGGGGCTCGGAGAGAAGCGGGTGGCGCCGGGGCGGGGCGGCCCTTGCCGTTAATAGCAGCGGCTCAAACCGTCGAAACCGGAGGGTGTGTTCACAGGGGATCTGCAAATAGGCCGAGGGAGGGAGCGGCTGGGAACGGGGGTTCGTTCAGGCGGGGAAGACAAGACGTACGCGCGCGCGAGAGCGAGAGGGCGAGACAGAAAAGGCGACCGACCCCCTCCCCTCCCCTCCCCTCCCACGTCCAGAATTAGTTTGGTGTCGAGGAAGGGAGGAGCCTGTTGCCATTTTAGTAGGCCAGCGAATGAACCAACCTAGACGTGCAGTGCAGGCAGGCTTGGTATGGCATGGCAGCACACGGCGGCGCTGGCGCCAGACCAGGCCAGCCACCATCGGCAGCACAGCCAGGCCAGGCCAGGTATTTTGAGTCAACGAGTAGCTACCCCGGCACCGACACCGGCACGGCGACGAACCCGTTGCTTCGCCCCTCTGAATTCGTGGGGATCTTTGTTTGGTCCACGGTATTCCAAAAGGGTATTTGTGGTGTTTCAAAAAGCACAAGAGGAAGAAAAAATAGGACTGCATCCAGGGAAACGTTTCTATCCGGTTCAGGAGCCCGATGCGTGGGGGCCACGAGATCCATCGCCATCATTTGTACAGCGACAATGCGTGTCTCTCCCCTTCCTCCTGCACGCGCAGATCCCCCGCCGCACGCCACGACGTCGTCGCAGCTCCGACAGCCGCGCACAACCACATTGTCGCAGCTCCCCTACCCATCCCGCTCCACTGGTCGTCGCTGCAACCCTCCTGCCCCCCATAGATCTCCCTCTTTTCTTTTCTTTTTTTTTCTCCGATTACCAACGCTCGGGGGAGGGGGGCGATTCCTAATTCCAGAACGGCCATTCATCATCAGAGGTGGAGACGACAACACGGAGCAGGCAACCGATGGCATGCCGAAAACGCTCGAACCGGTGCCCCCATGCTACAACCATGGCGACTAGTGGAGCTGCAACGGCGACACCAGGACAGCTGCAAACGGCGGTGTCCATGCTACAACCACGGACACAAAAAACTACATCTAGTAGATAGAAAAGCTTCAAACAGACTTTGGAACATACGAAAAGTAACAACCGTTTTAACAAAAGCTTCATCCCACACATGAAAAAGCTTCAACCAGATGTAGAAAAATCTTCAGCCAGCCACTACAAAAGCTTCGGCCAGATGTAGAAAAATCTTCAGCCAGATGCTTCAGTCGGGATGAGATGTCGGCGGTCGGTTTCTGCAAACTCCGTCGGCATCGAAGGGCACAGCGACGAGGGCGACCATGAGCACGACGATGGATGAGGGTGGTGCAACGCTTCAAGCGACAGGGGCTGCAGGAGGCGACATGAGGCGAGGACGGCAGGCGCGGGGGAAGAAGGTAGGGGTGAACCTTTTTTATGGGGATCCAACAGCCCATCCGCTTGGAATCCAACAGCTATGGTGTGGGCCCTAGCACTCGTCTTAAATCAATGAGTTTTACAGGATTTAATTTGACCACCCACAATAAAATCAATGATATTTTCTAAGAGGTTATAACTTATAAGTCGTAAATAGCATTTAAAATGTAATGCAAAGAAATAAAAAATATTTGTATTAAATTCAACGGCACAGATTAAGTAGGCAAGGTAGGAAAAAAGATCAATTCAGCTTTGAATAAAAAATGCTCTTGGACAATGCATTTAAACACTGTCTAGCAAATCTATACACCGTGTGGCATTTTCACCTATACCTTAAGAGCATCTGCCCTTTAAATGTGTTAGAAGCCAATTAGCAGTTAGTAGCAGTTAACAGCAGCTAGCATGTAGCGTTAGACGTAGGCTAACTAGGCAGTTATTAGATCTGGCGTTGTCCAAACGTTGTGTCCATCCAAGAGACACCACGACTATTAGAACAGTCGTGATATCATTGTAACCGACGTTGTAAGCGCCTGTTCAGGCAATATAAAAGCCCAGACATCAAATCAATACGATAACTCATTCACTTCATTCCTTTCTACTCTCTTCATGTTATCATGCACGCATCGCTCTAAAGAAGAGTAGGCTACAGGAAAGAAGAAAGAATTTTAACGGGAACAATCCGATGGAAGAAGAGTTATGTTTAGTGGATAGTGCTATCACTAACACGATTCTAAGGAAAGCAAAATATTTCCAAACTCTTACTAAGAGAAAGGAAAATGTTATGAACATAACAGGAAGAGCCACATTCACACTCCCTATAGGTACTACCATCGTAATTCAGAATGCACTCTTGTATCCTGAATCTACACGTACCCTTATAAGTTTCAAAGATATCCGATCTAACAATTTCCATCTAAAAACAATAGAGGTGGATAACAAAGAATTTTTGCTTTTAACAAAAAGCAACGGATATGCGGAACAAACTCTTGAAAAATTCCCATCATTTTCATCCGGATTATACTTTACATACATAAAACCCGTACCTTATGTTGCGTACAAAATAATTTTTCAAAATCTTGATAAATTCAAGACTTGGCATGATCGCCTTGATCATCTCGGAATAGGTATGATGAGAAAAATTATAAGTAATTCTGTTGGTCATAATTTACCAATTAAAAGATTTCCCAAATCATCAGATTTTGTATCCACCGCGTGTGCTACCGGGAAATTGATTATTAAGCCATCTTATCTTAAAATTAAAAATGAGTCACTTAATTTTCTTGAAAGAATTCATGGAGATATATGTGGTCCAATACAACCTCTGCCCGGACCATTTAGGTACTTCATGGTGCTAATCGATGCATCTACTAGATGGTCACATTTGTGTCTATTATCCACACGTAACCATGCCTTTGCCAAATTAATTGCTTAAATTATCAAATTGAGAGCGAATCATCGTGAATACAGGATAAAAACAATAAGAATGGATAATGTTGCTGAATTTAGTTCACGCACATTTAATGATTATTGTATGGCTTTAGGAATCCATCTAGAACATTCAGTACCTTATGTTTATACTCAAAATGGAATGGCTGAATCTTTAATCAAAAGAGTAAAATTAATTGCTAGACCACTATTACAGAATTGCAATTTACCAACCTCTTGTTGGGGACATGCGGTTTTACACGCCGCAAATCTGATGCAAGTCAGACCAACTGCATATCATGAAACTTCCCCGTTTCAAATAGTACGTGGCAATCAGCCAAGTATTTCCCATCTGCGAAAATTCGGTTGCGCTGTATACGTACCGATATCACCACCGCAGCGTACATCTATGGGCCCTCATAGAAAACTAGGAATCTATGTGGGATATAATTCTCCGTCAATTATAAAATATTTAGAACCCCTAACAGGGGACCTGTTCACAGCCCGGTACGCTGACTCAATTTTTGATGAGGATCATTTCCCGGCATTAGGGGGAGAAACAAACCACAAAGAATGCCAGGAAATAGATTGGAATGTTACAGGCATTCAGTCCTTAGATCCACGTACAAAAGAATCTGAATCTGAAGTTCAGAAAATTATAGATTTGCAACACTTTGCAAATAACCTGTCAGACGCATTTACTGATCACAAAGGTGTCACTAAATCTTATATCCCCGCCGTGAATGCACCAGAACGAGTAGAGGTACCAAATAAAACTACTCAACTCCCAATTACAAATAAAAGGGGGAGAAATCTGGTCACAGAGGAAAAGGCTTCTCTAAAGCCTCCGCGGAAACATAGAAAATCAAAATCTATGACAGTAAATGCAAATCAACACCAAATAGATGTTCAACATCTAGAACCCAACATAAATGTGCACACAAATTATAATGTTGGGATATCGAAACAATCAGACTCCGTTGTTATGGGAAATCACACGGTGCCTGAAGAAATTAATGAAATATCCATAAATTATATTGATTCAGGAGAAACATACAATAGAAGCACTACAGTTGTCGACACAGATTTCTCCTCGAAAATTGCTGAAACCCTTCAACTGGATCCAGAGCCAAAATCTATGAAAGAGTGCCTCAAGCGCTCGGATTGACCTAAATGAAAGGAAGCAATTGAGGCAGAATTATACTCGCTTAACAAAAGAGAGGTATTTTCTAAAATAATGCCTACTCCTCATAAAGTCTTCCCTGTGGGAGCTAAATGGGTTTTTGTTCGAAAAAGGAACGAAAACAATGAGGTGGTGAGATATAAAGCGAGACTAGTTGCTCAAGGGTTTACGCAGAGACCCGGTATCAACTACGACGATACATATTCTCCTGTAATGAGTGGAATTACATTTCGATATTTAATATCTATGGCAGTACAAATGAATCTATCAATGCAGTTAATGGATGTAGTGACCGCTTATCTATATGGGTCACTTGATGCAGAAATTTATATGAAAGTCCCTGATGGACTTAAAATTCCGAATCCTAATATAAATTGCAACATGTATTGTGTAAAACTACAAAAGTCACTCTATGGCTTGAAGCAGTCAGGAAAAATGTGGTATAACCGACTTAGTGAGTTCCTTCTCACTAAAGGATACTCGAATAACAATGATTGCCCATGCATATTTATAAAGAAATCCTCAAATGGATTTTGCATCATCTCAGTATATGTTGATGATCTCAACATCATTGGCAACGCAACAGATATATCTGTAGCACGCAATCATTTAATGACGGAGTTTGAGATGAAAGATTTGGAGAAAACCAAATTCTGCTTAGGTTTACAACTTGAGCATTTTTCCTCGGGAATACTCGTTTATCAACCCGCTTATATTCAGAAAATTTTGGAAAAATTTAACATGGATAAATCATATCCGTCTAAAACACCTAAGGTCGTCCGGTCCCTTGATATGAATAAGGATCCTTTTAGACCTAGGGATGATAACGAGGAGGTATTGGGACCTGAGTTTCCATACCTCGGTGTCATAGGGGCACTAATGTACCTTGCAAATTGTACTAGACCAGACATTGCCTTTGCAGTAAATTTACTGGCTCGACATAGTGCAACTCCAACAAAACGTCATTGGACGGGAGTAAAGAATATCTTCAGATATTTACAAGGTACTAAAGTACTTGGTTTATTCTATCAAAAAAATCAAGACATGACCCTCATTGGTTATACTGACGCTGGATATCTTTCCGACCCCCATAATGCCAGGTCACAAACAGGGTTTGTATTTTTATATGGTGGAACTGCTATTTCATGGAAGTCAACAAAACAGACATTGGTAGCAAGCTTCACGAGAATGTGTATGGCTCCGCAGAATGATAAATCATATTCAGACATCATGTGGTACCGGTTCATTAGAATCACCTACTATTATCTATGAAGATAATGCTGCATGTGTTGCTCAAATGCATATGGATATATTAAAAGTAATATCACAAAACACATCTCCCCAAAACTATTTTTCCCTCACCAGTTACAGAAAGATGGAAAAATTAATATTTTGCAAATAAAATCTTGTGACAATCTTGCAGATTTGTTCACTAAGTCTTTGCCAGCAGCAGCATTTCAAAAATGCATTCATGGCATTGGTATGAGACGACTACGAAATTTGCAAAATTCAGGGAGAGAAATTTCCTAGAATAACTTTTGAGTTTTCCAACGGATTTCTCATATAGTTTTGAATAAGTGATTAAATATACTAATGATATACGATTTTCTATAGATTCTTCTATATTTTCTTACAGGGGTATAAATAGTACAAATATGAAGATTCTCAAAGTTGTAAGCTCAAGGATCAAGAGAACTCAAGACTTTCCATACTCAAGGATATATGAAGTTGAAAAACCAAGCTTGGAACACACCTTGTCCAAGGGGGAGTGTTAGAAGCCAATTAGCAGTTAGTAGCAGTTAACAGCAGTTAGCATGTAGCGTTAGACGTAGGCTAACTAGGCAGTTATTAGATCTGGCGTTGTCCAAACGCTGTGTCCATTCAAGAGACACCACGACTATTAGAACAGTCGTGAGATCATTGTAACCGACGTTGTAAGCGCCTGTTCAGGCAATATAAAAGCCCAGACATCAAATCAATACGATAACTCATTCACTTCATTCCTTTCTACTCTCTTCAAAATGCCCGCAGATGCATCTTCTATTCCTAAATAGCTATTATCCACTAGCTATTTTTGTTAGACATGCAATTATACCATAAAAACAAGTCATGCATGCAAGTCATAAATTACATTGTTTTTGCATTGCCCAATGCACGCAAGCAACATATCAGCAATTCATGCATGTTACTCACAAGTTTTTTTTTTTGCATTAGATTTTTTATTAATAATATATGTGTTCGTAGCTTGCACTATACCTATGTAATTCACATTTATATTAGAAATTACCCTCTTCTAACAGTATTTTTTTTTTCTTTTTATACCCTTTGTATTATCTTCATTTTTAAGGTTAGACTTGCTTTCCATTAGTTATAAAAAAATTTAGCACCTTTTATGCATTCTTTTAAAAAGTTTTCCGCAGCAATGCGCCGGGGCATTATCTAGTTATGTTAACGGTATCTACAGCCGGAACTTGTAAATTGGATCCCTTAAATGTCCACGGACCCGTCCAAACACGTCCACGGCCATTAATCGGGCGTGTCTCATATTTCCTTCTCCACATCTGCGTATCTCATATTCGGCGCCATATATTCATACTACCATAGCAACGTTGAGCTACTCTACAAGATCAAACATGGAACAACAAAATCGAAAGCACACAAAAGCAAGATCAGCTTCAAACGTGCATCAAACATCAGCCAAAAGGTTATCTCAAGTTCATCGAACATAGTTTTTAAATTACTACAACCAAAAACTATATAAACAATGGGTGGAGTGGGGGCAGATCACCACTTCCTCGTTGGCCCTTTGCCCTTCGGTTCACTGGCGCAGCTACAGCCGTTCGTGGCTGGCGGAGGGTCTTGGTCGTCAGAGGATGAGGTGTCATTGTCGCCGTCGTCGGAGTCGGAGACCGACAAGACGAGTAGGCCATTCATTTGACGGATGCTCCCGTTTCATCTTCGCGAGTCGGGCCTTCTCCTCTGCTAGCTCCTTCGCCTCACGCTCCGACTGCTTAATAACAAGTCGGAGCGCATTGGCATTCTTTCGTCGGAGGCGCCGAGCATTCGTCTCCGCCGTCATGAGGGACCGGGCGGTACACTCATGCAAGGAGGCGTTCGTCCTCATCGGGCTCCGCCGGCATCCGGCGGTGACGTGGGGACTACTCTGCTTCCCTCTCCCTTGTCCGCTTCCTCTCACGGTGGCGGCGGGCGCCTTCGATTCCGGAGTGTGAGTGCGAGCCAATGGCACGACACTAGGACCCAACGCTACCCGTGTGGAGGAGCGGCCGATAGGGTAAGGGGCGTGGAGCAGGTGTGGAGCTACGCGTGGGTTGGGAGGTCCAGCTCTGGTGTCATAGCTCCGTCGGCGTGGGAGCTGCACCTGAGCTCCACATCCAGAGTTGCCTCCGGTCTGTACCATGCACCATTCCAAGACGATGCGAAGGGCCAACTCCTCGTAGTCGACGTCCGAGCTAGCCCTCGGAGCCAGAGCTTCACATTGGATTCGATGGGATCGAACTCGGAGAGGGAGCGACGGAACCAGAGAGAGTGGGCTAGGGAGGCGCTCAGAGTGAGGATTTTGTGAGACAACGGTGAGATCAATGGTGGATCGTTCCTGTCAGGAAAACACGCCTGGACGTGACCAGGCCGTCCCGTATCCGCCCTATATTTGAGGCGGGTTTAATAGGTCCGGTAGGGTCGCATTTATGTGCTCGGTCACCTGAACGGCCTGTCTGAATGTTTGAGATAGTTAGAGCAAGTCCAATAAGGTACAATCAGTAGGCTGTAAGGATTAAAATACTATATTTTTGCTGAGTTGGATGAGAGAGAAGAGGAAAGAGAAGGGAAGCGGGCTCTTCGTGAAGAGGTAGCTCTAACACGTGCTCCTAGGTGGTATGTGAGAATGAAAGGTGGGTCATATATGATAAAAGTAGTACTCTTTTATAGCTAACTATTGTACAAGCTAGCTGTAAGATGGGTTATAAGATGACTTATAGCGAGCAGTTGGCTATACTATTAACCATGCTCTTATGAGGGGTCCGATTGTAGATGCTCTAACAATGCTAAATGCACACGGCTCAAAGCTACTAATAACTAAATATCCAATAGAACACACAAGTACAACAGTAAAAAAGCAACATCATAGTAGAGGAGTTAAATACGCCGCGGGTGCCTTAACTTGTCTATTATGGTCAGTTTAGTGCCTAGACTTGTAAAATACACAATACTGATGCTATAACTTGTCTACATGGTGCATTTACGGTGCCTCAGCATATATACCGCCATATGTGTTGTCCGTGTGGCATGAAAGTTGATGGCCGGCCCACATGTCAGTGGGTGTAAGCGTGAAAACCGCATGAGGTTTAGTTAAATGTTATAAATAAACCCTTGCTCTGCATGCTAATAACACCGGAAAAATAAAGTGCAGCGTTGTTTAGGTGAATAGAATACCCATTGAATGGATATCCAATATGGTATCGTGAGGTGCTATTAGCACGCACGCTAGCCACACAGATTAATAGTAAGTACTTTATGTACAACATTTAACTAGAAACTTACTGGTCCGGCCGGCTGGGTGGTGGCTGATGCCGGGGCAGCCGCCTCGGTAGGCCCGGGGGGAGCTATATCTTCCTCGATGTAGTCGTCCGCCTCCAGGTAGAAGAGGCGCGGGGCAGACGTGACCTGGCACGTAGGGCTCGTCGTGGTTGAAACATAACCCCTGTCGGCGACGCTCCAGTTGTTCGGTCGGGGTTAGCCGGCGGAACGGTCGAGCCGTTGCCGTGTCGGGAGTTCCTGTCGACGGCTAGGCCGGCCGTCTGGGTGCAGACATGACCGGCCGAGGGGTGGGCGAGGTGCCCGGGCCGGGAACGACTGCTGCATGGCCACCGCCCATTGCTCGAACGCGCGGGCATAGTACATGGCCGTCTGGAGGTCCTGTGGTCCCCGCATCTCGACGTCCACGCGGATATGATCGGGAAGGCCGCCGACAAAGCGCTCAACCCGTTGGAGGACCAAGATGCCAGGAGCGTGGCAGACCAGTGTCTGAAAGCAGTCGGCAAAATCCTGCACCGAGGAGAGGAACGGAAGGCGTCCAAGTTTTGCCAGCCGGCTACCGCGGACGGGTGGACCGAACGGGAGGAGGCAGAGGTCGCGGAAGCGTTCCCACGACGGCATCCCGCTCTCGTCCTGTTCGAGGGCGTAGTTACTGTGTATCTTAATTGTATTTTTAGAATACATAATTATTAAAAACCAACAACATTGTATTCTGAAAATTTTCAACGTGTATTAAAAATTATTGTGTACAAACAATATATTATATAAATGCGTTAAAACATATTTGTAGAAATATAATAATAAATTTACACAATAAATTTTAATACATGCTGAACATTGCATGAAATAGATGTTGTAATTTTTGGAATGCATTACAAACACTTTTTGGAAACACGTTTACAATTTGTTAATCCGGGTTGATTTTTTTAAATGCACTAGCAGTTTTAAAGTTTATGTCAGGTAATATGTTGAATATCTCTCTTTTTTAAACATGAGAATTTCTTAAATTTTTTTAATATCTACTCGGAACAATTATTCTTGTCGTAGTGGTTATAAGATGTGTGCAGACTATGCGTCCATTTACTAGGTTCGAATCCTGCACCATTTTTTTCTTATTAATATTTCATCCCACATGCTGACATGCCGGACCCAGACATGGCATGTGGGACCAATGCAGTTTGGCAAATTTAGAAAAAATGTGAGGGCCTTTTTCAAAATTTATTCAAAGTATAGAGAGTTTTTTTTAAAACAACCATCACGGTCATCTCACAACTACCGACATGTGGGCCAACGCAACGCTGGCACGTTATGTGGACAGTTTGTATGCCTTGATACGGATGGAGGTACCGTATTTGAACGTTCCGACAAGTTACAGCACTAGTTTCATGTATTTTACAAGTTTAGAAACTAAAATGTTCGCTTCGAACAAGTTAAGGCACTCGTGGTGTATTTATCTCTAGTAGAGCAGATAACATTAGGCTTTTGAGGACACCTTTGAATTGCAGAAATTTTGTAGAATTTCAAACCTTTTGAATTTTTTTGTAAGTACTGCCTTCATTAAATCAAAGGAATGGAGTCAACCAAACTCCGATGGAACGGATTTTATGCTTCAATTCAGTAGGAATTTGAACATCCGCTCCAACCACCTGCACTAAGAAAACTATGAGATACCTGTGTTTCTCTGAAGGATCAGAGAGAATCATACTTCCTCCGTCTCGCATTAGTCGTCTTAGATTTGTGTAGATATCTACACATTTTAGTATTATATTATATACATCGGTATCTAAACAAATCTAAAACAACTAATTTAGGATGGAGGCAATACGAGCCAACATATTTGGCAGCTGAGCTTCTGGCATATGCAAGTTGCAACTGCCCTTGATGCTCAGCTGTGTACAACAAACAACTGAACAACATATATATGTAACTTAACAAGAACTATAGCCTAACACGAAAAAGGAAATCTGGGCAAGGTCATGAAGCAAACATGTTTAATGAACATTTACCAAATAACACCAACACTGATGAAGGTTAACCCAACAAGCATAGGTGCATAGGGTGATAGGCATGCATGTCTGCCAATACTAGTGGCAATTGATGATAGGGCCGACGCCGAATGCAATTTACAATCCTTGAGGATCGGATTACACACAACCAGCAACAAATCGAAGAAACAATGGCCCATAAATATTTTTCTTGAAGCGACATTTCAGTTGTCCACGATGCAGGTCTTCAACCCATGGCGTACTTCTGCGTCCAGCTGCGGGCTGTCGTCTCGTACTTTGACCGGTCGGTCTTGTACATGTGGGCAATCTCGGGAACCAGGGGATCATCCGGGTTGGGATCAGTCAGCAGGGAACAGATAGAGAGCAAGACCTGTAACATCAAAACAGGCAACAGATCAATAACTGACAGCAAGCAGTTTATTACTATGACTATGATGGTTTCACAGAAATGCAGCACCAATGCAAGAACGTGCAGACCTAAAGAGAAAAAACGCACTCCTTTTTGCATACGAACTTGTCAGTCTCGCATGTTAAAAATGTCTAAATATTGCAGGTTTTCACAATGATAGGGAGAATAGCAAGGGGCAAACTGAAACACTGAAGCAGACTTCTACAAGTGACTCATATTTTTAGTAAACATATAAATAAAGATCTTAAAGTGAAATATGTGCACAAATGCAAAAGGAGAGCAGTGACAAGGATGACCTTGGAGATCGTCAAAGCAGGGCTCCACTGCTCCTTAAGAATATCAAGGCATATGCTTCCATTGCTGTTGATATTAGGATGGAAGACCTTCGTCTTAAAAGATACCTAAAAGGAGAACATATACCAATTAAAATGGCACAAACATGGATAAAATGCATGGTAGGGAGGAATATAAAAAACTAAACATTAGAATAATGCACTTGGTAATGTGCAAATAGTAGAACAAATAATGCATCCAAAGACCATATGGTCTACTAAGTTCTTTAATGTAGATTGTAGTCAATGGCTCAAACAAGTTAACATGACTGCACTCCTTGGAGAAGTAAAAGAAAAGAAGGAAGATTGAGACGGAACAAAAAAAATATCAGGTGTTGTCTACCATATGCTATATATGTTAGCAACAGCAACCAGATATTACTATACTGCTGTCATGCACAACCATCATCCATGATATTATAGCATGTCTATCGACAAAAGGAAGATTGAGACGGAACAAAAAAAATATCAGGTGTTGTCTACCATATGCTATATATGTTAGCAACAGCAACCAGATATTACTATACTGCTGTCATGCACAACCATCATCCATGATATTATAGCATGTCTATCGACAAAAGGTGCAAACAGGGCAATCCTAACTATTAACAGGGTTACAACTTTGAAAGGCCACATCCAGAGAGAAAAAGATATTTCAGAACACACTGCATACCATGTTAGCCATATATAACCAAACGATGATTTTATGGCGGTCCATAAAAGGGCCACACTGATAGTTATAATGTGGACACTGAGAAAAGCATAAAGAGGGAAGTGGACACAGCACATAGCAGGAGTAAAATGTTACATGACACTCTACGCAAAAAGGTGATCACAATTGTTATGGGCATTGCAGGCCCAAAAGAGTCACAAAGAAGGCAAATATGGCGGCAGATAAAGATTATTAGTTGCTTCGCTTGTAAGCAAGTTATATTCTAGAGTTCAGAGATTGAGATTGATATCTCCTATTTTTAGGTGTCGCAGTTAGTTATATCGTATCAAGGCTTCTACTCTATAAAAGGGTAGGTGAACCATGGAGATTAATTGACTAAGAAAATAGCAGTCATTGTTGTTCTATCTAACCATGGAGATCTTCCTGGACGAGCAGGGGGAAATAACAGATGAATTTCCAGATTGAAAATATCAAGGATTATGAAAGTAGGCAGAGCAAACACATAATACACAATAACCAAATGGATAAATATGATGGTTTACAAATAAGACGCTGCTCCCAAGTCCTATACCTTTGGCGGCTTGAAGGGGTAATCCGGAGGGAAATGAATGTTCACCAAGAAAACACCGCCGGCATAGGGACTGTCAGGGGGTCCCATAATCGTTGCTTGCCAATGAAACATGTCCTCACCAGCAGGGCCTGAACAATTTACAAACAAAAATTGGAGTGCATGAGGACATGCCAGGATAAAGCATGAAACAATAAGGTGTGAACTAAGAAAGTGTGCATGGCATGATGTCTAACGGAAACAACTCAAATTCAAACCTGCACTGCATGATGTGGGAGGGTCCTTCTGCAGGTCCTTCAGTTCCTTCAGGATGCGCTTGGATGCCATCACAATCAACCTAGAAGAAGAGGAAAAACAAAAAAGCTCAAATGGTTAACATGCCGAGGAACGAATTTACTGTAGTCATGCTACTATGACCCAATTAACTCCATGATGACAAGACAGCCTCATAATTTTAATAAAAATATAACTCAAACATTCTACTCAGGAAGCCAACCATCCATCGGCAACCTAGTTAAGCATGGCAGAGGAACATATCACGTATCTAGCAAGGGATCAAAGTAAACAGTAACAACTACCAACAAAGCCCAGCCCATGAGAACACACTAGCTCGCTAGTACACAATTGTCACTGGTGTGGAATTCCCGTGCAAATTCAGGCATCTCAGAGATCGAATATAACATGGATCCTCACATGGATACATGACAGGCTGAACGAGTGATCATCAAAATTCTCAGATAAAACTCTTATGTAAGTATGCAACAGACAAGCAAATAATCTTTGCCTATACTCCACACACTGCAACCAAATATTTTCTATGTACGCATCGCGGAGGACGCCAATAACCTAGCGACGACAGCCTAAACACTGGGCGCGAGAGAGATCGGACGCAGTCGGGTCAAATCACCCAAAAGGGCCGCGCACCAAATCGAACCCCCGGCGCGCGTGACCCGACGAACCACGAACCTACCGCGGCGCCGCGCGCGCCAAAACCGAGGCAAAGCCCAGATCTACCGGAGGGCGGCCGCGGCCGCGCCTCACCAACCAGCACGGAACGGCCCGACCGGAAGATAAAAAAAACTCTACAGAAACGTCGCGGCGGCGGGGACGGGTCCGGATCGGGAGGGGGCGGGGCTTACCGGCGCCGATCTGTGGGAGAATCACGCGAAAAGAGCAGGGGAAGGGAGGGGGGTGGCGAAGGTTTCCACACCTTTTTGCAGCGAGAGGTTGGGGACGGCGAGCGAGGAGAGGACAGAGGGACGGAGGGCGCCTTTGGTGGTGGTGTTTTTCTCTCCGGGTCCCTCGCCTTGTGGTGGTGTCGTGCGCGACGGGTTTGAAACCAGGCGTCGGGTCCGTGCCCGGTATTTATAATTGGCCGGCCGGTCTGCGCTTGGAATCTTCTCCGGTCTTTTTATTGTTTCCGCTTTCGAAATCTCCACTTTGAAGGTTCTGCTAGGATTGCATTTGTTTGATTTATTTTTTCCGTCTCTCCTTTCATCATTCCTTTCCATATTGTCCATTCGTTTTATTTTTTTATTTTTTTTATAAATTAATGTTTTTCCAACATATAACAAATCATGGATCTAACTTTCTTAAATTATGCAAATCAATCAGCCCTTCTCATTATTGCAATTTGTTTTAGAAACAAATAACATATTTTTAAAAAACAAATAAAGGTAATCTAAATTTCCTAACTTATCCAAATCAATCGATTTCTTTCATTAATGCAATTTATTTTAGAAAACAAATAACATATTTTTAGGAAACAAATAACATATTTTAGTCTAACTTTCCTAAGAGCATCTCTAGTAGAACCCTCAAACCCTCAAATTTTGGAAAATAACCGTTTTTTTACAGTTTTCGTCGACAAAACGACGTAGACTAGAACCCTTAAACCCTTAAACCCGTAAAAAAAATTAGAGGTCGAACCAGTAAACGCCCTCGCAGCCTGTAGAAGTGAGGGTCGGGGGGAGAAACTGTCCCCGACCTGCACTCCACTTCCGGGCGAGCGCGGGAGGGATGTTTCAGCTCCCTCCCTGGATCCGCCGTCGCCGCCGCTCCGGTCCGGCCGCCCCAGCCGCCCCTCCGCCGCCCCGCCCCGGCCGCCCTCCGCCGTCGCTTCCCCGTCGCCCCGTCTGCCCCGCCGCAGCGCCGTCCCGCCCCCGCCGCCCCTCCGCAGCGCCGCCCCGTCCCCACCGGCCCTCCGCAGCCCCGGCCTCCCCTCCGCTGCCGTCGGCCGGCCCTCCGCAGCGTCGCCCCGTCCCGGTCGCCCCTCCGCCGCCGCCGGCCGGCCCTCCGCAGGGTCGCCCCGTCCCGGCCGGCCCTCCGCAGGGTCGCCCCGTCCCGGCCTTTCCCTGGGAGCGCCACCTGTTTGTCGATTTGCGTCTTGACAGTGGCAGGTTCGTTGGCTTGTTTGTGCGTGCTCGCAGGACGTTCCTCTACAGCGGCTTCCTCTCGCACGCCGGGAAGAGTGTCATGAGCGAGGTGCGCACAAGCTCCGGCACCTTCTTGTCCAAGCGCGAGGTATGTGTAATTGGAAGAAGCGCCATTGTTCTCTCCTTCAGATTCAGTTGTTTACATGCCTTCGGGGTCGTATTAGCTCGTGTCAGATACGTTAAGTTTACTAATTATTTTCATTTTCTTTGATCAATTGAAGGATGAAATTATCTCTGCAATTGAAAAGCGTGTAGCTGCTTGGACATTTCTCCCTGAAGGTACCATGCGCGACCTTATTTTCCTTTCAGCCGTTTCAGAGATAGAAGGCATTCTGTATCTGACTAGCCGTTTCTGGATCAGAAAATGCCTAGTCAAGAGGAATGCTATTCCATTTTATAGGCAATGGCTGTTTAGAGCAAGTCAAGAGGAATGCTATTCCGCAAGACATTTTATGTCAAATGTGATTGAATTTGTGATATGTCATATGATGAAATGTGTGATATATGAAATGACAGTTTTAAGGGTTGGGGTTGGGGCAAAGACTAGAATCCTCAAACCCAACCCTTATAACGGAATATTCCGTTATAAGGGTTGGGTTTGAGGGTTCTAGTCTTTGCCCCTGTTTTTCAACCCTTAAAAGTGTCGAAAATGAGCAATTCTCAACCCTTAAAACTGATTTTAGATTTAAGGGTTTGAGGGTTCTACTAGAGATGCTCTAACTTATTCAAATCAACTGATCCCTCTCATTAGTGTAATTTGTTTGCGAAACAACTAACATATTTCCAGGGAACAGATAACGGATTCCAAAGAAGTTAAAATTTGGATCATGACAAACAAATCTCATTATGAGTGGTGACACACCTCTGTCTGTTCATCTAGATTATTGCTTTGAACAATTGGGGAAATTTGAAATGGTGGAATCTGATGAGGAGGAGGAAGATATGGTTGCTGAGCTGCAATGTTTGCCTGAAAATCTAGCTACTGCACTCGGTTCTGTCAAAAGATCTCTGTTGGAAACTTTGGACAAAGTTGAATCCGAGAAGAAGATGAAACACACTTCTGGTGCATCTCCCTCTTGGGGTCCTATCCTAGCTAGTAGGCTAGTGGCTAGAAATCATGGAAATGTAAAAAATATGGATAAAGCTACTGCTTACTTACAAAAGAAGAATTTGAAGATTCCTCCTACTTTCAAAGGTAAATCTTTTGCTAACATTAATCCTTCTGAACTTGCATCTCAAACTGTTAAATTACATCTTTCGTGTTGGCAATTCTGAAAAAGAAAAGAAAGCTATTATTGAGAGCTTGATCATCTCTGAAAGAACTAAATGTCTTCAGTTTGTTGATTCAAATCTGGAGATTGTTCTCCCAATGAATCTAGAATATGACAATTCTCTTCTCATTCCAAATATTGAGGATAAAATGGATTCTCAATTTCCTTGGTCACGGGGCACTGCTGACCAGGAAGTTTGTAGTCATGTCATTAATACTTAAAGCAGACATTGTGGTCTGTCTCATTCTTTTAAAGTTAAATGATTGGGGCCTTTTGGAATATTCATGGATTAGGGCAACCAGGTAACTTACAGTGCCTTGGAGAATTCCTTAAAAAGAATTATGTAGACTTTGTTGGTTTCTTTGAGACCAAAAGAGAGAATTAGATAATAACATTCTCAAGTGTATTTCTGGTAAGAATGACTTTGATTGGTCTATCTTACCTGCGATTAATTCTGCTGGGGGGATCCTTGTGGGTTTGAAAAGAGATTTCTACGAAGTTTTAGGGGTTGTTATGAAAAAGTATTGTGTCATAACCACTGTGAAGAATAAGAAAGATGGTTTTGTGTGGCATCTTATTCCTGTCTACGATACTTCCTATAATGAATTTAAACTGGAGTTCATTGCTGAACTTCATTAGATTATGTCTACTTTGACTTACCTAGTTTTGTTAGGAGGAGATTTCAATCTTGTTAGATCTGTTGTTGACAAGAATAATGGTGTTATTAACACAAATTTTTCTTATCTGTTTTATGACTGGATTAATAAATGGTCCTTGATGAAAATTGGCATTGCCAATATGAGTTTTACTTGGAGTAATAATCAAGATGACCCTATATTTGCCATGATAGATAGGGTGTTTATCTCTGGTTCATGGAATCTGAAATACCCTTTGTGTGTGCTGTCGGCTTTACCTAGGATAGGGAGTGATCATACCCCCGTCATTCTAGATACTAGAGCTCGGAGGATTACCTCCCAAAAATTACTCCAGTTTGAAAAATGGTGGTTGGATCAACCTGACTTTAAGGATCTGGTTAGAAAAACTTGGAATTCCCCGGTTCAGGGGGCCTGTGCCATGGATATTTGGCTTAATAAAACCAGGATCCTTAGGAAAAAAAAATTAAAGGTTGGAGTATTAATCTCGAAGTAGCCATTAAGAAGAAGAAAAAATCCTTGTTGTTAGAGTTCGACATCCTTGATGTCTTTTCGGAAACAAATCAATTGGATGATGGAGATAGATCTAGGATGAAAGAGATTAAGAAAGAGCTTGAAGAGATTTGGCATAAAGAGGAGGTTGCTTTGTGGCAACGTTCCAAAGATAGGAAAATCAAGGATGGGGATAAAATAATGCGTACTTTCATGCCCTGGCCAACCACGGGCATAGAAAGAACCACCTTGTTGAACTAAATGGGGAGAATGGCCCAGTTTATACTACTAATGAGATGTTGGGCGTTGCCACTTCCTTTTATAAGAATTTGTTTGGGTATGAACCTAAACACAATATTAGTCTCGACCCTACCTTTTGGGAGGAAGATGAGATGATTAGTCAAGAGGAGAATGAAATGCTGCAAAAACCCTTTTCTGAGTAAGAGATTAAAGTAGCAGTGTTTAGGTCTTATGCCCATGGGGCCCCTGGTCCAGATGGTTTGTCTTTCCTGTTCTATCAGACTTTCTAGGAAAATATAAAATTTGATTTCATGGCTTTAGTGAAGGATTTTGAGGAAGGTTCTGTGGATATTCACAGATTAAACTTTGCCTTAATTGTGTTGATTCCTAAAGAACATAATGCTAAAGATATGAAGAAATTTAGGCCTATCAATCTAAATAACTGTGAGGTGAAAATTTTGTCTAAAACCATGACTAATAGGGTATCTCCTATTGGCAGAGGATTATTTCCTCTAACCAAACTGCTTTCATTAGGGGCGGATACATTTTTGAGAGTGTGGTTATGGCTCATGAGGTGATTCATGAGGTTAAAAAATCTAGGCCCCATGGCCTGGTTCTTAAGCTAGACTATGAAAAAGCTTATGACAGGGTCAGTTGGGATTTCCTTTTTGAGATGCTTCAATCCAGAGGCTTTGAATCTAGGTGGATCTCTTGGATTAAGTCCACCTTGGTTAATAGTACCTTTAGTGTGAGGATTAATGATACTAATGGCCCTCACTTTGTTGGGGGAAGGGGGCTCAAGCAAGGAGATCCTTCTTCCCCACTTTTGTTCAACCTAGTTGCGGATGTCTTTTCCAAGATGCTCAAAAAAGTAGCTTCCCAAAACTTAATTTTTGGGCTTTTTCCTAATATCATTGCAGGTGGTGTTATTAGCCTGCAGTATGCTCATGACACCATTCTGTTCTTGGAAGAGTGTGTTGATAAAGCTAGGAATTTTAAATGCATTCTATCCTATTTTGAAAGCCTATCTGGGATGAAAATTAACTTTCATAAAAGTGATCTTATGACCATTAATGTGGACGATTACATAGACAACTTGTTTGATCAAATTTTCGGCTGTAAAATTGGGGATTTCCCTATCAAGTATTTAGGAGTGACTTTGCACTATGACAACTTAGAAGGGAGGATCTTCAACCTATCATTGATAGGATTATTAAGAATATGTTTGGCTGGTTAGGTACATACCTGTCATACAAAGGGAAGATCATCCTTTTGTGTGCTTGCATTGTGGGTATTCCTGCTTACTTGATGGTTGTGATCAAGTTTCCTAAATGAGCCATCAATGACATTAACTCTCAGATGGCTCACTTCTTTTGGGGTGATTTTGGGGGCACCATAAATATCACTTAACTAATTGGGTTTGGTCTACATGAAAAAAGAATTTGGGGGTATGGGGGTCCCTAATATTAGGAAATTTAACATAGCTTTGTTGGCTTCCTGGGCCAAAAGATTTTTGATAGTAAAAACGGTGACTGGGGAAAAAATATTTCTGATAAATATGATGTGGGCTCTCCAAGTATCTTGTGGGCTAAAAGTGATAGGGGGTCTACCTTTTGGAAAAGTATCACCTGGGCTCTTAATGCCTCGAGAATTTTTTATAAATGGAATTTGGGTAACGGTGCTAACATTAGCTTTTGGCATGATACATGGGATGGGTATTGTTCCCTCAAAGTCCAATTCTGGGATCTGTTTGAGATTTGCAACCAAATGGATAGCAGTGTTTTCCAGGTTTGGGATGGTAGAGACCTTAAATTGTCATTTAGGAGTGGATTTTGGCGGGAATGGCTAGATGGGAGCAACTGGTTGCTTTGGTTAAAACTTACCCCATTAAGCCTGAACATGATACTCCCATTTGGACTTTGGAATCCAATGGGGTGTATTCAGATAAATATTTTTATAGCAAGATTAATTTTGGGGGTGTGGTCCCTACTGTGGGGGGTAAGGTGTGGTAAATTATATGTCCACAAAAAAAATCATGTTTTCCTTTGGCTTTGCATCTATAACAAGATTCTTGCCAGGGATAACCTGGCTAAAAGTAAGGAATTGGATGATGTAACATGTCTATTTTGTGGAGAGAATGAATCTGTTCAACATCTAATGTTTGAATCTGTGGTGGCTAGTCATGTGTGGTCCCTTGTGGCTGAATGCTTCAATATGATACTATTACCAGTTTTTATGATGTTATTGCATTCTTGCATTCTGAGAAGAAAAACTATGTCATTAATATGGTTATTGTTGCCTCCTTGTGGAGTATATGGAAATTGAGAAATGACTTTTGCTTTGAGGGGCGCAAGTGAAAAAATGTGAACTGCGTCCTTGCCAAGCTGAGTGGTCATTTGCAACAATGGAAGGTTCTCTGCGTCGACTCTCAAGCCGCTCTACTGCTAAGGTGCATCCGTCTGTTGGACAAGAAAAGAGGGGAGGTCCTGAGGATTGCATGGAGATGACGTGGGGACTACAGTACTAATCTGTCATGTGGTAGTTTTGGTCTTGTAATAACTAGCAAACTTGGGCTGATGTTGGAGGTGGTTATTTTCTTTGGTTGTTGGTTAATTCCTAGTTGCCTAGGGTAAACTTTATGTTTTAAGTTTGTCTTGGATACACTTCTGGCCTCGGATGTATGCCTGATTTTATAATAAAGTGGGGCAGGGGGAAACCCCTTTCTATTTTAAAAAAATCTCATTATGAAAGCATTATGTACATCAGTAGGCACATCATTCTTTCTAACAACCTCCCATCAATCGATATCTTTAACCCACAGATTTTTTCCTTCGGCTATGCTCCCCACAACCCGATTTATTTTTTCTCTTCTTAAAATAAAAAGGTGGTTCCTAAACCCCATGATCCTAGGTCCCCCTCCTACCTAAGAAACGAGAGGGTCAAGCGCCGCCACTGCTCTGTTCTCTTCCCTAGGTTGCCTCCCCTTTGTTTTCTTTCCCACACCTCAAGCCATGTCTGTCGTCGCGCCGTCAAACCTCCAAAATTGCTCCACCCTACGATGACCAGGGGTTGTGCATTGGATTCCTCCTCGATTTTCTACCAACTACACTCCTACTGCGCACACGACGTCCTGACACAAAGTTCAAGATCAAGGGCTCACCCTTTCCTCTGCTTTTTCTACTTCTATTCTATTATAACTCCTCTCTCCAATCTCTTTCCATGGTTCTTGCCTCTCACTGACCCCACGATCAGCAATTAAAGTCAATCGTCCGATCAGAATGGAGCACGGTCGAGGGAGGAGATGAGGAATCACACCACCTATATACGTGTCCATCGACACCCTCATTGCACTCCAATGGCGACTAAACTTCATGCACTCCATGTCGTGATGCACCCCTGGCTTTAGTCCACCCCATGAAGGACGTGCCACATCCGCGTGAGATGAGAGAGAGGAGGATGTACCCTCGCCTCCAAACATGACATGTCCTCTGCCGTCGCTCCTCCAACGCCTGAAGTTTCGATGGGGGAGGCCTGACATGCACGCGGGTGTGGGTAGTGAACAGCACGAGGCCCGAAGCTGCTTATTTACACGTCCGGAGAACCACCAAGGAGGGGTCGATAGAGTAGCAGCATGCGATGTGTGCCTCTCTCGCACTCGTACTGGTGTCATGCGAGTGCGCGCCGGACCTGTTCGTCCGCGTCCATGCACATGCATATGCTGCTATGTTCATGTCATAGCCTCTATGGCCGCTGTCCTGGAATGATCATGACTGAATTTTAGGGGTGCGAATGATGGGCGGAGCCTAGCTACGATGCAAGTGTCACTCGGATTTAGGGAGTTTGGTCCCCAATCGGAGGAGGTAAAGACCCTACGTCTCGTGCCTAGAGGCTTGTGTTTTCTCCGGGGGTGTCTGGTTACAATGAATATGGAACCCTTGTCACAGAGCTTGGGGTGGCTTATATAGAGTTCGTCAGAACCCGCCGAGAGTCATTACAAGGGCATTAACTGTGAGTAACCATAGGCTTACTAGAACTGTAGCTCTAACTAGGGTCGTTACTGGTAACGCTAGTCTTGACTGCACTTTGATACTTGTGATCTGCGTTGGGTTTTCCGCGAAGAGGAACGAGTTATTGCAGCACAATGTGGGTAAGTATTTCCCTCAGTTATGTGACAGCCTGATGCCGACGTTCCAGAAGATTCCCTTTCCTTTCCGTTTTTGTCATGTGTTTGTTTTATTTTGTCGCATCATCATCGCATCATTCGCATCATCTGCATTGCATCGGCATCTCCGTTGCCGCCAGTTTTCAAACGTTGCATCCGTTGTTAGTTGCCGGTTAACGTCGTTGTTCGTTCTGAGTCCGACCGCACACGCACGCGCCCGCGGCATCGTCAAAAACTCTGTTTTTAAAGCGTGTATAAAACTTTCTCCGATTGAGCTGGAATTTGTCGTGCGGTATTATTTTAATATAGGTAGGCCGCCTGTCAAGTTTCGTCGCGATCGGAGACCGTCTGGTACCCGAACGGTCGACCGTAGCGACACCGTATTCGGGCTACCGTCGGACGCGTTCCGGTGTTTTAAAACTCGTTGTCGTGCCGCCTGTTTCCCTCTCTTCCCCGGCTAGCCTACTCTACACGGTCACTTAGCCGACCCCGCGTTCGAGTTCGTTCGATTCCGATCGCGTGGGCGAAAACGGGGCCGGATTCGGACAACCCTAGCCCCGTGTCTATAAATAGACACACTCCCCTTCCTAATCTGGCCTAACCCTAGCCTCCTTGGGATCCGCGCACAGCCAACCAGCTCCCCGCCGCCTCCTTCCCTGTCTCCTTCCTCGCGCGGCCCTCCCAGCCCAGTTCGGGGCCCGGAGCAGCCCATCTGCGCGCCACCTCCCCGCAATCCCGCAGCTCCTCCTGCCTCCCGTGGCGCCCCACCGTTCCCGTCGCCTCGCCGGAGGTCGCCCCGCCCCTCGCCGGAGATCGCCGCCACCCCGCGCCAGGTTGCTGCCGCCTCTCCTACCCGCCAGCCGCCGCCCTGCAAGCCCCTGTCCGCTGCCCAAGGGGTCGCCGGCCGCCGCGAACTACCTCGCCCAACCGAGGTTATGCCGCCCCCGATCTCCTTGCCCGGGCGCCGCCTCGAGCCGCCACCACCGGGAACGGAGCCCCGGTGGCCGGATCCGTCCCGCGCTGGCGTTCCCGCCGGTTCCCCTCGCAGCTGCCTGGAGCTCCTTCGGCGGCTCTGTGCCGCGCCGCCATGGTTCGTGCGGGGGGACGACACGACCAGGCGCAGCGCTCGCCTACCCCTCGCATGCGCCGCTCCGCGCCAGCTGCCTGGGCCCCGAGCCGGCCCAGCTGGCAGCTCCTCCAGGCCGAGGCAGCAGCAGCAGCCCCAGGCCCAGTTCGAGCCGGCTCGAGGTGAGATCCTCCTCCCCGCCCTCCTATTCCTCACCCGGTTGCATTTTAGTTTTGCTGCGCCCATGTCCTGTGGCCCATTAGCATTTAGATTAGGCCCGGTAGTATTTTTCCTTTTAGGGTATTTCTCTGGATTTAATTAAATTTCAGATTTTAGACGTATAATTAGATGTCCGTAACTTTAAAACCGTAAATCGGATCGAGACGTGTAATATATGGTTTTCGTGTAGATTTTCGCGTAGAGTCTGATTATCCAACTTGCATAAATGTTTGGCGATATTTAGCGTGCCGTGTGCATGGATTAACGTGCTGTCCTATTATTTTTGCGTCCCGTATTATTTTTTCTCGTGCGTGTCCGGACTGCCCGTATACCGTAGATTAAATGTCCACGTTTTAGGAATCATTTTTGCATGTATTTTAGAGCGGTCAATTGTAGTTTTACGTGTAGGGATTTGCCGGTAGTATATTTTCACGTATATAGGTTATTTTCCCGCTTTAATGTGTGGCATTATTTTGTGTTGCAAACCCCACATATTTTATATGTTTCCGGGGTAGAAAAATCCCATGGATTTTTCTGTGCAATTAGTTTTAGCTTTCGAGTAAGTTAGTTCGCGAGATTTTTTGCTATGTTGCCCTTTTGTTTAATTCGTAGGATTTATTCCGTGCCTCGTTTGAATTAGTTGTCAACTAGGGAGTTCTTCTTAGATGTTTAGTTTAGCCCCTGGTATTTTTGGTTACAATAGAAATGCATGTTTAGGTGTGTTTTGATTGCCCTCAAGTTGCTAGAAATAGTGCTGTTTTAGACGTGCTGAAATATTTCTAAGTCTGGAATCTGTTATTATTTTGTTGCTGTCTTGTCTTGCTTGCATCTTGTGATCTGTAGCTCTTTTGAGGTTGGTCCAATGGAGTTAGCTGTACCCCTTATGTTTCTCTAGCATGCTGTTAAGTTTCATGTCATTTGGGGTCCTGTAGCTATAGGTTTTGCTGCTGTCAATATAGCTATAGATCGAAAACTGCACTTTCATGAGGTGTAATTTTCACTAAGTCTGAAATAGTGCGTGAGGTGCCATTTTGTGTCTTCTTTTCTTAGTGCTCCTTGCTGCCATTCTAGTTGTTGTTAGTTGTTTGTAGTAGTGCATCTTGCCCTCTTTCATGCCATGCCTTGCTTGAGCATATCGGAGTTGTGTAGCCGTAGTTGTGGGGCGTAGAATATGCTATGTGGCTGATTTTGGCAGATTGTAGTCATTTCTTGTTTTGCTCGTGGTTGTTGAACCGTAGCTCCGATTTGATCGTGTCCTACATGAAACTTGCTTAGAATCTCGTATAGTTTCATTTTCTCTTGCTTTTTGTATGTTTTGAAGTGCTCGTGACCGTCGTTGCACACATATTGCATTCATGCCATCATATCTTGCGGTGCTTGTAACTTTTGATCCGTAGCAACGTTGGAGATGATCTTTATGTGTAGATTGCTTGCCTTGACGCGTAGAATCACGAGAACCTATTTGTTTTTCTGTTTAACAACCAATTAATTGTGTTAATTCAGATCTGGACAGAATTGTAAATTAACATGCGAGGTCGTCTCGGAGGTGCTATATGTCATTTCTGACCTCATTTAAAATGCCTAGATAGGTAGATTAATTGCGCTTCACCTCTTGCCATGTTTAATCACATTTAATATTTCCGTGTACCTAATCGGGATAGAACTAAATAAATTAACGTGGAGTTTCGTCAATATGCAACTCGTTGCATATTGAGCTTCACTTAATGTGTAGTGTTTGATTGTTGTGGATTGTCATGCCGTGTCTTGCATGCATTCAACTGCTCATGCATCATATGTGTTGTGCATCGTGTGGTGAATTCGTGTTTCCAGTTTGCGTTGTCTCGATAGAGTTCCGCAAGCGTGTCGGATGTGAGGACCCGTTCGACTACGTCGGTTTGTCTGCTTCACGGAGGCATTCTTCTTCCAAGCGGGATCTCAGGCAAGATGATCATTTCCCCAGATACCAGTACTATCATTGCCATGCTAGTTTACCGCTTCTATCGGTTATGTCTCGTTGCCTACCACTTGTTAAATATCAGCCTCTCAACAATGCCATGATAACCTTCAACTTGTTCGACCTAGCAAACCACTGATTGGCTATGTTACCGCTTGCTTAACCCTGTGTTAGCGTTGCTAGTTGCAGGTGCAGATGCTTCCATGTGAAAACATGGGTTCCTTATTATATCACCATATTAAATGCTATTTAATTTAATGCACCTATATACTTGGTAAAAGGTGGAAGGCTCGGCCTTTCTAGCCTGGTGTTTTGTTCCACCTTTGCCCCCTTAGTTTTCGGCTACCGGTGTTATGTTCCATAATCGAGCGCTCCTAACACGATCGGGGTTGTTATGGGGACCCCCTTGATAATTCGTTTTAGATTAAGACTGGTCTGGCAAGGCCCAACTTTGGTACTACATTTGCCTAATCATCTAATAAAATTGCATAGGGACCCGCCGGCACCCGCAGACTAATTTAATCAACCCCCGGGCCAGTGCTCCTCATGAGTGTTGGTCCAAATTGGCAGACTACGGGGCCACCGCGGGGCAACCCGAGGTTTGGTTCTCCTAGTGTGACCCATCCGTCGTGTCCTGAGAACGAGGTACGCGACTCCTATCGGGATCGTCGACACGTCGGGCGGCCTTGCTGGATTAGTTTTACCTTTGACGAGATATCTTGTGCATCGGGATTCCGGTGATGCTTTGGGTAATCTCAGAGTTGAGGTTTTCCACTAGGGAATCCGACGAGATCGCGAGCTTCGTGATTGAGGATTTCTATGCGGCTTGTGGTAATTTGTGATGGACTAGTTGGAGCACCCCTGCAGGGTTAAATCTTTTCGGAAAGTCGTGCCCGCGGTTATGTGGCAACGTGGATACTTTGTTTAACACTGGTTCTAGATAACTTGAAGTTAATTTAATTAAAACATGCCAACTGTGTGCGTAACCGTGACTGTCTCTTTCGTGAGTTCCTTCTCCGATCGAGGACACGGTGGGGTTATGTCTGACGTAGGTAGGTGTTCAGGATCATTCATTTGATCATCTGTAGTTCACGACCGCTATGCGTAGATCTTCCCCCCTCTTATTTCTGGTACTCGTAAGTTAGCCACCAAATATATGCTTGGTCGTTGCTGCAACCTCACCACTTAACCATACCTCACCCATTAAGCTTTGCTAGTCTTGATACCTTTGGAAATGAGATTGCTGAGTCCCCTGTGGCTCACAGATTACTACAACACCAGTTGCAGGTGCAGGTAAGGTTACTTGACACGAGCGCGTTGGTTGTTCATTTGGAGTTGCTTCTTCTTCTTCTTCTTCTTCTTCTTCTTCTTCTTCATCGATCTAGGATGGGTTCCAGGCCGGCAGCCTGGGATAGCAAGGATGGACGTCGTTCTTCTTTTGTCGTTTGTTTTCGTCCGTAGTCGGACCCTGCTCTTACTCTTGATGATTATGTAATGTACTGATGTGACTCTGATGTAGCTTGTGGCGAGTGTAAGCCAACTCTGTATATATATCTCTTCTTTTCAGTACATGTACTTGTAACGATATCCATTCTTGCGACACGACGAGATGCGCTTCTATCCCTGACGAGGCCTTCATGCCAAATTGAGGATAGGGTCGCATCTGGAGCGTGACAAGTTGGTATCAGAGCAAGGACCGACCTAGGAGCCCCCTTGATTGATCGAACTTGGCCGAGTCGAGTCTAGTGAAAAACTATTTGAGTCTTAGTTATATATTGGAGAGTAGGATTTTTTTTCTCCTCTTCGATGCTCTGGTGAGGAATCTTGACGTAATAATTTAATTCTACTCCTCTTCTCACTCAAATTTTTTTAGGATCACGCGGATATTTTTGGAATCTATATGATGCCGATGTGACGGAGTTCTGTCTTGGTGCCTCCTGTCTGACTTGATTTTCTTCCGGGGAGTTGATCTCCAGGGGATTCTCGAGCACATCGTTATCATTCAGATTTCATAGTATCTCAGAACGAAGGATGTTCGTAATTGCTTCAATACTAGTAGTGGCGAGATAACCCCGATGTCCCGAGTACTGGAGCAGATTGTTCGGGAGTACTGCCATACTTTGTCTCATTGTGATCACGAGGGTCTGTTGTAGATGAAGGTCCGAGATTCTGGTTGTGTGTTGACGGATGTGATACAGGTGATGGGTTAGTATAGGAGTTGTGTGATATTACTCCTTGTATCCGAGTACCAGATTGCAAGACTAGATATTTCGGGAATTCATAGGTGGGAATTCAAGTAGTTACTTATAGGACATTCTTCCAACAAATGCATGATGTTAGGTTGGGGTTCGACATCTAGTGGATTCGTTTGTTCACGGTTGACTTACAGCGGTACACGTTGTGTCTTAAAGAGTCCTTGTAGCTTGCTACGACTCAGGGATGCTTCGTATGTCGGGTGGACTGCCTTGCACTTGATGGCTACTGTAAAATCGAGCCTGTGCGATCCTGTCCATGAAAATATCGGACGAAATCTTTCTCATGAGTTTGTTCTGGCTTGTTTCGTAAGCCTCATCCTTTGTTTTGTTGAATATGGTAATTCAAGTTGCTTCGATGTCAAGTGGTGATTTCAGATCTTCCCAAGAGGTGTTCTCATATTTTTATGTGAATGCAATTCTTGCTCAATCAGATTGTCTTATCATTTCTTCTCAACCGGAGTCGTCGTGCTAATTCTTTTTCAACCGGTGTGCTCCTCTTCAAGTGTAGTCTATCCTCTCTAATTTTGCAAGATCGTTCTCTCATTTCATCCGGAGTTCATCTCATCTGTCCCATGTTGTCTTTGTTTTCCCCCGCCCTCCCACCCTTTTCTTTAGTGATTCAATTTTCATCCAAGAGTTTTCTTTGTTGGAAATATGCCCTAGAGGCAATAATAAATTAGTTATTATTATATTTCTTTGTTCATGATAATCGTTTATTATCCATGCTATAATTGTATTGATTGGAAACACAATACTTGTGTGGATACATAGACAAAACACTGTCCCTAGTAAGCCTCTAGTTGACTAGCTCGTTGATCAAAGATGGCCAAGGTTTCCTGGCCATAGGCAATTGTTGTTACTTGATAACGGGATCACATCATTAGGAGAATCATGTGATGGACTAGACCCAAACTAATAGACGTAGCATGTTGATCGTGTCATTTTGTTGCTACTGTTTTTCTGCGTGTCAAGTATTTATTCCTATGACCATGAGATCATATAACTCACTGACACCGGAAGAATGCTTTGTGTGTATCAAACGTCGCAACGTAACTGGGTGACTATAAAGATGCTCTACACGTATCTCCGAAGGTGTTAGTTGAGTTAGTATGGATCGAGACTGGGATTTGTCACTCCGTGTGACGGAGAGGTATCTCGGGGCCCACTCGGTAATACAACATCACACACAAGCCTTGCAAGCAATGTGACTTAGTGTAAGTTGCGGGATCTTGTATTACGGAACGAGTAAAGAGACTTGCCGGTAAACGAGATTGAAATAGGTATGCGGATACTGACGATCGAATCTCGGGCAAGTAACATACCGAAGGACAAAGGGAATGACATACAGGATTATATGAATCCTTGGCACTGAGGTTCAAACAATAAGATCTTCGTAGAATATGTAGGATCCAATATGGGCATCTAGGTCCCGCTATTGGATATTGACCGAGGAGTCTCTCGGGTCATGTCTACGCAGTTCTCGAACCCGCAGGGTCTGCACACTTAAGATTCGACGTTGTTTTATGCGTATTTGAGTTATATGGTTGGTTACCGAATGTTGTTCGGAGTCCCGGATGAGATCACGGACGTCACGAGGGTTTCCGGAATGGTCCGGAAACGAAGATTGATATATAGGATGACCTCATTTGATTACCGGAAGGTTTTCGGAGTTACCGGAAATGACGAATGGGTTCCGGGAGTTCACGGGGGGGGGGGGGGGCAACCCACCCCGGGGAAGCCCATAGGCCTTGGGGGTCACACACCAGCCCTTAGTGGGCTGGTGGGACAGACCAAGAAGGCCCTATGCGCCATAGGAAGAAAATCAAAGAGAAAAGAAAAAAAGGAGGAGGTGGGAAAGGGAAGAATGACTCCACCTTCCAAACCAAGTAGGACTCGGTTTGGGAGGGGGAGACCTTCCCCCTTGGTTCGGCCGACCCCCTTGGGGCTCCTTGAGCCCCAAGGCAAGGCTCCCCCTCTCCCACCTATATATACGGAGGTTTTGGGGCTGATTTGAGACGACTTTTCCACGGCAGCCCGACCACATACCTCCACGGTTTTTCCTCTAGATCGTGTTTCTGCGGAGTTCGGGCGGAGCCCTGCTGAGACGAGATCATCACCAACCTCCGGAGCGCCGTCATGCTGCCGGAGAACTCTTCTACCTCTCCGTCTCTCTTGCTGGATCAAGAAGGCCGAGATCATCGTTGAGCTGTACGTGTGCTGAACGCGGAGGTGCCGTCCGTTCGGTACTAGATCGTGGGACTGATCGCGGGATTGTTCGCGGGGCGGATCGAGGGACGTGAGGACGTTCCACTACATCAACCGCGTTCACTAACGCTTCTGCTATATGGTCTACAAGGGTACGTAGATCACACATCCCCTCTCGTAGATGGACATCACCATGATAGGTCTTCGTGCGCGTAGGAAAATTTTGTTTCCCATGCGACGTTCCCCAACAGTGGCATCTTGAGCTAGGTTCATGCGTAGATGTCTTCTCGAGTAGAACACAAAAGTTTTTGTGGGCGGTGATGTGCGTTTTGCTGCCCTCCTTAGTCTTTTCTTGATTCTGCGATATTGTTGGATTGAAGCGGCTTGGACCGACATTCCTCGTACGCTTACGAGAGACTGGTTTCATCGCTACGAGTAACCCCGTTGCTCAAAGATGACTGGCAAGTGTCGGTTTCTCCAACTTTAGTTGAATCGGATTTGACCGAGGTGGTCCTTGGATGAGGTTAAATAGCAACTCATATATCTCCGTTGTGGTGTTTGCGTAAGTAAGATGCGATCCTACTAGATACCCATGGTCACCACGTAAAACATGCAACAACAAAATTAGAGGACGTCTAACTTGTTTTTGCAGGGTATGCTTGTGATGTGATATGGCCAACGATGTGATGTGATATATTGGATGTATGAGATGATCATGTTGTAGTAGATAATATCGACTTGCACGTCGATGGTACGGCAACCGGCAGGAGCCATAGGGTTGTCTTTATACTAATGTTTGTGCTTGCAGATGCGTTTACTATTTTGCTAGGACGTAGCTTTAGTAGTAATAGCATGAGTAGCACGACAACCCCGATGGCGACACGTTGATGGAGATCATGATGATGGAGATCATGGTGTGACGCCGGTGACAAGAAGATCGTGCCGGTGCTTTGGTGATGGAGATCAAGGAGCACGTGATGATGGCCATATCATGTCACTTATGAATTGCATGTGATGTTAATCCTTTTATGCACCTTATTTTGCTTAGAACAACGGTAGCATTATGAGGTGATCTCTCACTAAAATTTCAAGACGAAATTGTGTTCTCGCCGACTGTGCACCGTTGCGACAGTTCTTCGTTTCGAGACACCAGGTGATGATCGGGTGTGATAGACTCAACGTTCACATACAACGGGTGCAAAACAGTTGCACACGCAGAACACTCGGGTTAAGCTTGACGAGCCTAGCATGTGCAGACATGGCCTCGGAACACATGAGAGCGAAAGGTCGAGCATGAATCGTATAGTTGATATGATTAGCATAGAGATGCTTACCACTGAAACTATTCTCGACTCACGTGATGATCGGACTTGACATAGTGGATTTGGATCATGTACCACTCAAATGACTAGAGAGATGTACTTTTTGAGTGGGAGTTCTTAAGTAATATGATTAATTGAACTAATTGTCATGAACATAGTCTAATGGTCTTTGCGAATTCCGATGTAGCTTGCGCTATAGCTCTACTGTTTTTTATATGTTCCTAGAGAAAATTTAGTTGAAAGTTGATAGTAGCAAACTTTGAAGAGGATTGTCCTCGTTGCTGCGCAGAAGGCTTATGTCCTTAATGCACCACTCGGTGTGCTGCACCTCGAGTGTCGTCTGTGGATGCTGTGAACATCCGATATACACGTTTCTGATGACTACACGATAGTTCAATGCAAAATACTTAATGGCTTAGAAGCATGGCACCGAAGACGTTTTGAAACGTCACGGAACATAAGTGATGTTCTAAAGAGATGAAATTGTGATTTCATGCTCGTGCCCTTGTTGAGAGGTACGAGACCTCCGACAAGATTCTTTGTCCACAAAGTAAAGGAGAAAAGCTCAAACGTTGAGCATGTGCTCAGATTGTCTGAGTACGACAATCACTTGAATCAAGTGGGAGTTAATCTTCCAGATGAGATAGTGATGGTTCTCCAAAGTCACTGCCACCAAGCTGTGAGAGCTTCGTGATGAACTATAACATATCAAGGATAGATACAATGATCCTTGAGCGATTCGTGATGTTTGACACTGCGAAAGTAGAAATCAAGAAGGAGCATCAATAGTTGATGGTTGGTAAAACCACTAAGTTTCAATCAAAGGCAAGGGCTAGAAGGGATACTTCATGAAACGACAAAACAGTTGCTGCACTAATGAAGATACCCAAGATTAAACCCAAACCCGAGACTAAGTGCTTCTGTAATGAGGGGAACAATCACTGAGGTGGAGCAACTCTAGATACTTGGTAGATAAGAAAGCTGGCAAAAGTCGAAAGTAGTATATTTGATATACATGATGTTGATGTGTACTTTACTAGTACTCCTAGTAGCATGAGGGTATTGGATACCAGTTCGGTTGCTAAGTGATTAGTAACACGAAATGAAAGCTACGGCATAAACGGAGACTAGCTAAAGGCGAGGTGACGATACGTGTTGGAAGTGTTTCCAAGGTTGATATGATCAAACGTCGCACGCTCCCTCTACCATCGGGATTGGTGTTAAACCTAATAATTGTTATTTGGTGCTTGCGTTAAGCATGGGCATGATTGGATCGTGTTTATTGCAATACGATTATTCATTTAAAGAGAATAATGGTTACTCTATTTTCTTGAATAATCACCTTCAATGGTTTATTGAATCTCGATCGTAGTGTTACACATGTTCATGATATTGGTGCAAAAAGATACGAGGTCATGATGATAGTACCACTTACTTGTGGCACTGCCGCTTGAGTCATGTTGGTATAAATTGCATGAAGAGGCTCCGTGCTGATGGATCTTTATACTCACTTGATTTTGAATCACTAGTGACATGCAAATCATACCACATGAGCAAGGCCTTGTTTTCATTGAGATGAAATAAGACAGTAACTTGTTGGAAGTGATACATTTTGATGTATGCAGTCCAATGGGTGCTGAGGCACGCAGTGGATATCATTATGTTCTTACTTCAATGACGATTTGAGTAGATACTAGAGTATTTGCTTAATGTATCACAAGTCTGAAATATTGAAAAGTTCAATTCTGTTTCGGAGTGAAGTTCGTCGTAACAAGAGGATAAACTGTCTACGATATGATCATAGAAATGAATATCTGAGTTACGATTTTTGGTACGCAGTTAAGACAATGTGGAAATTGTTTCGCAGTTCATGCCACCTGGAACATCATAGTGTGATGATGTGTCCGAACATTATAGCCACGCACTATTTGGTATGGTGCATGCTATGATGTCTCTTATTGAATTACCACTGTCGTTTATGGGTTATGCATTAGAGACAACCACATTCACTTTAAATAGGGCACCGCGTATTTCTGTTGAGATGACACAGTATAGACTGAGGTTTAGAGAAATCTAAAACTGTCGTTTCTTGAAAGTTTGGGGCTTCGACACCTATGTGAAAAAGTTTCAGTCTGATAAGCTCGAACCCAAAGCGGATAAATGCATCTTCATAGGATATCCAAAACAGTTGGGTACATCTCCTATCTCAGATCCGAAAGCAAAGTGTTTGTTTCTAGAAACGGATCCTTTCTCGAGGAAAAGTTTCTCTCGAAAGAATTGAGTGGGAGGGTGGTAGAACTTGATGAGGTTATCGAACCATCACTTCAACCAGTGTGTAGCAGGGCGCAGGAAGTTGTTCCTGTGGCGCCTACACCAATTGAAGTGGAAGTTGATGATGGTGATCATTGAGCATCGGATCAAGTTACTACAAACATCGTAGGTTGACAAGGTCGCGTACTACTACAGAGTGGTACGGTAACCCTGTCTTGGAGGTCATGTTGTTGAGCAACAGTGAACCTACGAGTTATGGAGAAAGCAATGGTGGGCCCGGATTCCGACAAATGGCTGGAGGCCATGAAATCCGAGAGAGGATCCATGTATGAAAACAAAGTGTAGACTTTGGAAGAACTACTTGATGGTCATAAGACTATTGAGTAAAGATGGATCTTTAAAAGGAAGACAGACGATGATAGTGATAAGTCACTGTTATTAAAAGCTCGACTTGTCGCAAAGATGTTTCTGACAAGATCAAACGAGTTGACTATGATGAGACTTTCTTACTCGTAGCAATGCTAAAAGTCTGTTAGAATTATGTTAGTAGTTGTTGCATTATTTATGAAATATTGCACATAGTATGTCAAAACATTGTTTCCTCGACGGTTTCCTTGAGCAAACATTGTATGTGATACAACCAGGAGGTTTTGTCGATCTTAAAGATACTAGCAAGTATGCAAGCTCCAGCGATCCTTCATTGGACTGGTGCAAGCATCTCGGAGTTGGAATATACACTTTGATGAGATGATCAAAGATTTTGGGTTTGTGCAAGGTTTATGAGAAACTTGTATTTCCAAAGAAGTGAGTGGGAGCACTATAGAATTTCTGATAAGTATATGTGGTTGACATATTGTGGATTAGAAGTAATGTAGAATTTCTGTAAAGCATACAAGGTTGTTTGAAAGGAGTTTTCAAAGGAGTACCTGGATTGCGCTACTTGAACGTTGAGCATCAAAGATCTATGGGGATAGATCGAAAGCGCTTAATGGAAGTTTCAACAAGATGCATGCCTTGACAAGTTTTTGAAGGAGTTCAAAATAGATCAACAAAGAAGGAGTTCTTGGTTGCGTTGTGAGGTGTGAATTTGAGTAAGACTCAAAACCCGACCCCGGCAGAATAAAGAGAATAGTCGAAGGTCGTCTTCTATGCCTTAGCCGTAGACTCTAAAGTATGCCATGCTGAGTAGCGCACCTGATGTGTGCCTTGTGGCAAGTCAGTTAAAGAGGTGCACAGAGTGATCCAGGATTGAATCACTGATCAGCGGTCAAAGTTATCCTTAGTAACTAAATAGACTAAGGAATTTTTCTCGATTATGGAGGTGGTTAAAGAGTTCGTCGTAAAGGGTTACGTTGATGCAAGCTTTGACACTAATCCGAATAACTATGAGTAGTGAAACAGATTCGTATAGTAGAGTAGATATTTGGAGCATTTCCGAATAGCACGTAGTAGCAGCATCTATAAGATGACATAAAGATTTGTAAAGAACGCACGGATCTGAAAGTTTCAGAACCGTTGACTAAAACCTCTCTCACGAGCAAGACGTGGTCAGACCCCAGACTTATATGGGTGTTGGATTCGTTGGAATCACATGGAGATGTGAACTAGATTATTGACTCTAGTGCAAGTGGGAGACTGTTGGAAATATGCCCTAGAGGCAATAATAAATTAGTTATTATTATATTTCTTTGTTCATGATAATCGTTTATTATCCATGCTATAATTGTATTGATTGGAAACACAATACTTGTGTGGATACATAGACAAAACACTGTCCCTAGTAAGCCTCTAGTTGACTAGCTCGTTGATCAAAGATGGCCAAGGTTTCCTGGCCATAGGCAATTGTTGTTACTTGATAACGGGATCACATCATTAGGAGAATCATGTGATGGACTAGACCCAAACTAATAGACGTAGCATGTTGATCGTGTCATTTTGTTGCTACTGTTTTTCTGCGTGTCAAGTATTTATTCCTATGACCATGAGATCATATAACTCACTGACACCGGAAGAATGCTTTGTGTGTATCAGACGTCGCAACGTAACTGGGTGACTATAAAGATGCTCTACACGTATCTCCGAAGGTGTTAGTTGAGTTAGTATGGATCGATACTGGGATTTGTCACTCCGTGTGACGAAGAGGTATCTCGGGGCCCAATCGGTAATACAACATCACACACAAGCCTTGCAAGCAATGTGACTTAGTGTAAGTTGCGGGATCTTGTATTACGGAACGAGTAAAGAGACTTGCCAGTAAACGAGATTGAAATAGGTATGCGGATACTGACGGTCGAATCTCGGGCAAGTAACATACCGAAGGACAAAGGGAATGACATACGGGATTATATGAATCCTTGGCACTGAGGTTCAAACGATAAGATCTTCGTAGAATATGTAGGATCCAATATGGGCATCCAGGTCCCGCTATTGGATATTGACCGAGGAGTCTCTCGGGTCATGTCTACATAGTTCTCGAACCCGCAGGGTCTGCACACTTAAGGTTCGACGTTGTTTTATGCGTATTTGAGTTATATGGTTGGTTACCGAATGTTGTTCGGAGTCCCGGATGAGATCACGGACGTCACGAGGGTTTCCGGAATGGTCCGCAAATGAAGATTGATATATAGGATGACCTCATTTGATTACCGGAAGGTTTTCGGAGTTACCGGGAATGTACCGGGAATGACGAATGGGTTTTGGGTGTTCACCGGGGGGGGGGGGGGGGGGCAGCCCACCCCGGGGAAGCCCATAGGCCTTAGGGGTGGCGCACCAGCCCTTGGTGGGCTGGTGGGACAGCCCAAGAAGGCCCTATGCACCATAGGAAGAAAATCAAAGAGAAAAGAAAAAAAAGGAGGAGGTGGGAAAGGGAAGAAGGACTCCACCTTGCAAACCAAGTAGGACTCGGTTTGGGAGGGGAAGACCTTCCCCCTTGGTTCGGCCGACCCCCTTGGGGCTCCTTGAGCCCCAAGGCAAGGCTCCCCGTCTCCCACCTATATATATGGAGGTTTTGGGGCTGATTTGAGATGACTTTTCCACGGCAGCCCGACCACATACCTCCACGGTTTTTCCTCTAGATCGCGTTTCTGCGGAGCTCGGGCGGAGCCCTGCTGAGACGAGATCATCACCAACCTCCGGAGCGCCGTCACGTTGCCGGAGAACTCTTCTACCTCTCCGTCTCTCTTGCTGGATCAAGAAGGCCGAGATCATCGTCGAGCTGTACGTGTGCTGAACGCGGAGGTGCCGTCCGTTCGGTACTAGATCGTGGGACTGATCGCAGGATTGTTCGCGGGGCAGATCGAGGGACGTGAGTACGTTCCACTACATCAACTGCGTTCACTAACGCTTCTGCTGTACGGTCTACAAGGGTACGTAGATCACACATCCCCTCTCGTAGATGGACATCACCATGATAGGTCTTCGTGCGCGTAGGAAAATTTTGTTTCCCATGCGACGTTCCCCAACATTCTTTTCGTTGTGCTTCCGCTGTCTATTCTTTTCTCTCTTACCCGGTAATTCATTGTGAAGATTCTCAGGAGCTTGGTGTTCATCTTTATTCATTCTTGTCATCTTTTCCGGTGAATTTAATTCAGCTATCCGTGTTCATCATATCCTAATTATCCTTGTAATTCTCTTTCATGTTGGAGATTTCTTTCAGCCTATCTTGGTTATTCATTCCTCTCTTTTAATCCGGTGCGTTGAAGATATCTCAGAGTTTCTTGTTTCAGATCTTTCATTATTTCGAGGTGCTAACCTCATCTAGTTTTCTTATACCGGTGCAATATCTCTCGTTCTAGCAATTGTTTCAACGGTGATTTCTTTGAGTGGGCGCATAACCCACAGGTTTTTCCCAGGATAGTTCCTAGCTCTTCTAATTTTTTTCCTGAAGATCTCTAATTCTTTTCAACTATGACGTAAGTGTGGATTTCATCAGTCATATTCTTTCTTTAAGATCTATTTGAATTATTCTCATATTTGGCTCAACCTTGCATTCTTCTTTATTCCGGAGTGTCTCAGTTATTCGTGGTGTTGTTCTCGTCATCATTCTCAGCTTGGAAATCTGAAGGAGTGTTTCACTCAAATCTTGGTTTATTCTCTTGTAGATTCATCATTTCAGCTTGGTGCCATCATCTTAATTGTTCCAATCATGAGTATTCCCTTTCTTGCTATCGGTGCATTTCTGAGTTGTTTTTATTTATCGTTCCTCCGAAGGCCATCATTTCAGAAGACTTTTTCGTTCTCAGCTTTCAGCTTTCATCCTCAATTCTTCTCCATTGTTGTCTCTTCGTCGTCTCTCATTTATTTGGTGCCTTGTTCAAGTTTTCTGTCAGGTGGCTTATGATCTCTTCATTCTCATGTATCTCCATTAATTCGTGGTGTTCCCATTCAATTGTGAATTCTTACCGGTGTTTCTTGCAACATTTCTTCTATTTTGTGCTTTATTTATCTCTCCATCTCTTCAAGATTATTTCAAGCGGAATAAGTTGTATGCTAAATCCGTTGCTTGTCATCAATTAAACTTGATGAAGGATAAGCATAACTTAATTCTTATTCTTGTTCTTCCTTATTCCAAGAGATTTCAATTCTTCTTCCGGAGTGGCTCATGATATCAATTCCTTTTTCCCAACTGTTATTATCTTTTCTTTTCTGGAGTTCCAAGTTTTATCAAGTATATCTTCGTGAAGCTTCATTGAAGTCTTGGGAGGCTTCAATCTTATTCTTTCATCATTCTTATCTTTGCATCATCCTTTTCATACAGAGGCTCGTCATGGTGATTCTTCAAGGATATGATTTTTCTCAAAGTGTTCTTCAACATTCCTCTTCGAGTACCTCAAGTATCCTTTCTCTTGCATCTCCAGTGCATTTCTCTTTCTTTATCCTTTGAGGTGGTATTATAGCATTCTTGTTAGTGTAGGAGCCTCGAAGAGTTTTCCTCTCAAGAATGAGATAATTAAACCCACCAATTCTACGATCATGAGATATTTTCAACCCATGATTTCTTCATTGAGCTATCTTGGTTTGGATTTCACCTAAAGCTTCTCCTATGGATTGTTGCTATCATGGTGCTTGTCATTAATCCAAGTTCTCAATGTATCCTCTTGGTGTAAGAAATTGTTCACATCTTGTTTCTCCCAATCAACCCTTGTTTCTTTTAGTGGTTGTTTGTCACCTCATATTTGTTGAGATGGTTTCCATAAGCCCACTACTATCTTGTTCTTTTCGTTGTTGGTTTTCCTACTACTCTGTCAATTCTCTATCCGGAGGCACTTCAATTCGATTGTGATGATAGTTGTCATTCCTTTCTTCATTCTCTCCTTCCGCTTGAGCTAGTTCCTATTCTATTGTTCCGGAGGCCTTGTGATGTTGCTCTTTTGGGTCTATTATCTTGTTCTCTCAAGATCATGTTGTTCCCTTGCTCTATTTACTTGTTTTTTGTGAATATTGTCTAATTCTCCTACCTTTTCGAATTTTTTGTCCCATTTTCCTACTGAAGTGCTGCCGAAATTTACCGTGAATTCTTGATTGTTTCTCATATCAGTCCTCATCTCTTTGCAACTTTCAAGGATCGTTGGTTTCACTCGTTTGTCAAAGAAGAGACTAAGTTTTTACCTCTTGTGCTTTCTCATCCTCTCCCCCTTTCATTCTTGGATCTCGGGGCGAGATCCTCTCGTAGTGTAGGAGAGTTGTGACAGCCCGATGCCGATGTTCCAGAAGATTCCCTTTCCTTTCCGTTTTCGTCGTGTGTCTGTTTTATTTTGTCGCATCATCATCGCATCATTCGCATCATCTGCATTGCATCGGCATCTCAGTTGCCGCCAGTTTTCAAACGTTGCATCCGTTGTTAGTTGCCGGTTAACGTCGTTGTTCGTTCTGAGTCCGACCGCACACGCACGCGCCCGCGGCATCGTCAAAAACTCTATTTTTAAAGCGTGTATAAAACTTTCTCCGATTGAGCTGGAATTTGTCGTGCGGTATTATTTTAATATAGGTAGGCCGCGTGTCAAGTTTCGTCGCGATCGGAGACCGTCTGGTACCCGAACGGTCGACCATAGCGACACCGTATTCGGGCTACCGTCGGACGCGTTCCGGTGTTTTAAAACTCGTTGCCGTGCCGCCTGTTTCCCTCTCTTCCCCGGCTAGCCTACTCTACACGGTCACTTAGCCGACCCCGCGTTCGAGTTCGTTCGATTCCGATCGCGTGGGCGAAAACGGGGCCGGATTCGGACAACCCTAGCCCCGTGTCTATAAATAGACACACTCCCCTTCCTAATCTGTCCTAACCCTAGCCTCCTTGGGATCCGCGCCCAGCCAACCAGCTCCCCGCCGCCTCCTTCCCTGTTCCTTCCTCGCGCGGCCCTCCCAGCCCAGTTCGGGGCTCGCCCGAGCCCATCTGGGCCCGGAGCAGCCCATCTGCGCGCCGCCTCCCCGCAATCCCGCAGCTCCTCCCGCCTCCCGTGGCGCCCCACCATTCCCGTCGCCTCGCCGGAGGTCGCCGCCGCCCCTCGCCGGACATCGCCGCCACCCCGCGCCAGGTTGCCGCCGCCTCTCCTGCCCGCCAGCCGCCGCCCTGCAAGCCCCTGTCCGCTGCCCAAGGGGTCGCCGGCCGCCGCGAACTACCTCGCCCAGCCGAGGTTATGCCGCCGCTGATCTCCCTGCCCGGGCGCCGCCTCGAGCCGCCACCACCGGGAACGGAGCCCCGGTGGCCGGATCCGTCCCGCGCCGGCGTTCCCCGTCGGTTCCCCTCGCAGCTACCTGGAGCTCCTCCGGCGGCTCTGTGCCGCGCCGCCATGGTTCGTGCGGGGGGACGAGCGACCAGGCGCAGCGCTCGCCTCCCCCTCGCGTGGGCCGCTCCGCGCCAGCTGCCTGGGCCCCGAGCCGGCCCAGCTGGCAGCTCCTCGAGGCCGAGGCAGCAGCAGCAGCCCCAGGCCCAGTTCGAGCCGGCCCGAGGTGAGATCCTCCTGCCCGCCCTCCTATTCCTCACCCGGTTGCATTTTAGTTTTGCTGCGCCCATGTCCTGTGGCCCATTAACATTTAGATTAGGCCCGGTAGTATTTTTCCTTTTAGGGTATTTCTGTGGATTTAATTAAATTCCAGATTTTAGACGTATAATTAGATGTCCGTAACTTTAAAACCGTAAATCGGATCGAGACGTGTAATATATGGTTTTCGTGTAGATTTTCGCGTAGAATCCGATTATCCAACTTGCATAAATGTTTGGCGATATTTAGCGTGCCGTGTGCATGGATTAACGTGATGTCCTATTATTTTTGCGTCCCGTATTATTTTCTCGTGCGTGTCCGGACTGCCCGTATACCGTAGATTAAATGTCCACGTTTTAGGAATCATTTTTGCATGCATTTTAGAGCGGTCAATTGTAGTTTTACGTGTAGGGATTTGCCGGTAGTATATTTTCCCGTATATAGGTTATTTTCCCGCTTTAATGTCTGGCATTATTTTGTGTTGCAAACCCCACATATTTATATGTTTCCGGGGTAGAAAAATCCCATGGATTTTTCTGTGCAATTAGTTTTAGCTTTCGAGTAAGTTAGTTCGCGAGATATTTTGCTATGTTGCCCTTTTGTTTAATTCGTAGGATTTAATCCGTGCCTCGTTTGAATTAGTTGTCAACTAGGGAGTTCTTCTTAGATGTTTAGTTTAGCCCCTGGTATTTTTGGTTGCAATAGAAATGCATGTTTAGGTGTGTTTTGATTGCCCTCAAGTTGCTAGAAATAGTGCTGTTTTAGACGTGCTGAAATATTTCTAAGTCTGGAATCTGTTATTATTTTGTTGCTGTCTTGTCTTGCTTGCATCTTGTGATCTGTAGCTCTTTTGAGGTTGGTCCAATGGAGTTAGCTGTACCCCTTATGTTTCTCTAGCATGCTGTTAAGTTTCATGTCATTTGGGGTCCTGTAGCTATAGGTTTTGCTGCTGTCAATATTGCTATAGATCGAAAACTGCACTTTCATGAGGTGTAATTTTCACTAAGTCTGAAATAGTGCGTGAGGTGCCATTTTGTGTCTTCTTTTCTTAGTGCTCCTTGCTGCCATTCTAGTTGTTGTTAGTTGTTTGTAGTAGTGCGTCTTGCCCTCTTTCATGCCATGCCTTGCTTGAGCATATCGGAGTTGTGTAGCCGTAGTTGTGGGGCGTAGAATATGCTATGTGGCTGATTTTGGCAGATTGTAGTCATTTCTTGTTTTGCTCGTGGTTGTTGAACCGTAGCTCCGATTTGATCGTGTCCTACATGAAACTTGCTTAGAATCTCGTATAGTTTCATTTTCTCTTGCTTTTTGTATGTTTTGAAGTGCTCGTGACCGTCGTTGCACACATATTGCATTCATGCCATCATATCTTGCGGTGCTTGTAACTTTTGATCCGTAGCAACGTTGGAGATGATCTTTATGTGTAGATTGCTTGCCTTGACGCGTAGAATCACGAGAACCTATTTGTTTTTCTGTTTAACAACCAATTAATTGTGTTAATTCAGATCTGGACAGAATTGTAAATTAACATGCGAGGTCGTCTCGGAGGTGCTATATGTCATTTCTGACCTCATTTAAAATGCCTAGATAGGTAGATTAATTGCGCTTCACCTCTTGCCATGTTTAATCACATTTAATATTTCCGTGTACCTAATCGGGATAGAACTAAATAAATTAACGTGGAGTTTCGTCAATATGCAACTCGTTGCATATTGAGCTTCACTTAATGTGTAGTGTTTGATTGTTGTGGATTGTCATGCCGTGTCTTGCATGCATTCAACTGCTCATGCATCATATGTGTTGTGCATCGTGTGGTGAATTCGTGTTTCCAGTTTGCGTTGTCTCGATAGAGTTCCGCAAGCGTGTCGGATGTGAGGACCCGTTCGACTACGTCGGTTTGTCTGCTTCACGGAGGCATTCTTCTTCCAAGCGGGATCTCAGGCAAGATGATCATTTCCCCAGATACCAGTACTATCATTGCCATGCTAGTTTACCGCTTCTATCGGTTATGTCTCGTTGCCTACCACTTGTTAAATATCAGCCTCTCAACAATGCCATGATAACCTTCAACTTGTTCGACCTAGCAAACCACTGATTGGCTATGTTACCGCTTGCTTAACCCTGTGTTAGCGTTGCTAGTTGCAGGTGCAGATGCTTCCATGTGAAAACATGGGTTCCTTATTATATCACCATATTAAATGCTATTTAATTTAATGCACCTATATACTTGGTAAAAGGTGGAAGGCTCGGCCTTTCTAGCCTGGTGTTTTGTTCCACCTTTGCCCCCTTAGTTTTCGGCTACCGGTGTTATGTTCCATAATCGAGCGCTCCTAACACGATCGGGGTTGTTATGGGGACCCCCTTGATAATTCGTTTTAGATTAAGACTGGTCTGGCAAGGCCCAACTTTGGTACTACATTTGCCTAATCATCTAATAAAATTGCATAGGGACCCGCCGGCACCCGCAGACTAATTTAATCAACCCCCGGGCCAGTGCTCCTCATGAGTGTTGGTCCAAATTGGCAGACTACGGGGCCACCGCGGGGCAACCCGAGGTTTGGTTCTCCTAGTGTGACCCATCCGTCGTGTCCTGAGAACGAGGTACGCGACTCCTATCGGGATCGTCGACACGTCGGGCGGCCTTGCTGGATTAGTTTTACCTTTGACGAGATATCTTGTGCATCGGGATTCCGGTGATGCTTTGGGTAATCTCAGAGTTGAGGTTTTCCACTAGGGAATCCGACGAGATCGCGAGCTTCGTGATTGAGGATTTCTATGCGGCTTGTGGTAATTTGTGATGGACTAGTTGGAGCACCCCTGCAGGGTTAAATCTTTTCGGAAAGTCGTGCCCGCGGTTATGTGGCAACGTGGATACTTTGTTTAACACTGGTTCTAGATAACTTGAAGTTAATTTAATTAAAACATGCCAACTGTGTGCGTAACCGTGACTGTCTCTTTCGTGAGTTCCTTCTCCGATCGAGGACACGGTGGGGTTATGTCTGACGTAGGTAGGTGTTCAGGATCATTCATTTGATCATCTGTAGTTCACGACCGCTATGCGTAGATCTTCCCCCCTCTTATTTCTGGTACTCGTAAGTTAGCCACCAAATATATGCTTGGTCGTTGCTGCAACCTCACCACTTAACCATACCTCACCCATTAAGCTTTGCTAGTCTTGATACCTTTGGACATGAGATTGCTGAGTCCCCTGTGGCTCACAGATTACTACAACACCAGTTGCAGGTGCAGGTAAGGTTACTTGACACGAGCGCGTTGATTGTTCATTTGGAGTTGCTTCTTCTTCTTCTTCTTCTTCTTCTTCTTCTTCTTCATCGATCTAGGATGGGTTCCAGGCCGGCAGCCTGGGATAGCAAGGATGGACGTCGTTCTTCTTTTGTCGTTTGTTTTCGTCCGTAGTCGGACCCTGCTCTTACTCTTGATGATTATGTAATGTACTGATGTGACTCTGATGTAGCTTGTGGCGAGTGTAAGCCAACTCTGTATATATATCTCTTCTTTTCAGTACACGTACTTGTAACGATATCCATTCTTGCGACACGACGAGATGCGCTTCTATCCCTGACGAGGCCTTCGTGCCAAATTGAGGATAGGGTCGCATCTGGGGCGTGACAAGTTATGAAACCAAGGTTTATCGAACCAATAGGAATATCAACAACAACTGTGTTCAGTGGTGCACACAAAAGAACAAACAACTTGCACCCAACATGGGCAAGAGGGTTGTCAATCCCCTTGGTCTCGTTATTTGCAAGCAAGTGAGGTCTGTAGTTAATTGTAGATTGCAAAATAAAATGGAAACAAATAAATGGCAGCAAAGTATTGAAGGTTTTGTAAATATATGGTGAATAGACCCGAGGGCCATAGTTTTCCCTAATGGCATCTCTCATGAAAATATCATACTGTGGGTAAACAAATTACTGTTGCGCAATTAATAGAAAAGCGGATAGTTATGCAATATTCACGACAATGATCACGTGTATATAGGCATCACGTCCATAAACAAATAGGCCAACTCCTACATGCACCTATTACTATTACTCCACTCATCGACCGCTATCCACCATGCATCTAGAGTATTAAGTAAAATAGAGTAATGCATGGAGAATGATGGCATGATGTAGATAAAGTAAACTCAAGCACTATGAATAAACCCCCATCGTGTTATCCTTAGTAGCAGCAACATAAAGTTGCATCTTGTCCCCTTCTATCACTAGGATATAGAAATTCGCCAGGTTGAACCTACTACAACGCACCTCTCTCACCGAAGAAATACCAATCTAGTTGGCCAAACTATGTCAGCAGATCGGCGAGAATTACGAAGCTATCATAATCATGCACATAAGAATCATATTAGTATTGAGAGAATACTCAAATATTTATCATGAATAATTTGAACGTAAACCCACAATTCATCGAATCCCAACGAACACATCGCACAAAAGGGTTACATCATATGGATCAAAGAGAAGATGCAATGATCATTGTATTGAAGATCAAGAGAGAGAGAGAGAGAGAGCGATTGCCATCTAGGTACTAGCTATGGACCCATAGGTCTCTCATGAACTACTCACACATCATTATGAGAACAGCAAGGTTGATGATAAGGCCCTCCGTGATCGATCCCCTCTTCGGCACGGTGCCGTAACGGAGCTCGAGATGACCTCCCATTAGAACAGAGACTTGCGTCAACGTAAAAAGTGTTTCGGGAATTCCTTTAGGGTTTTTAAGATATATGAGAATTTATAAGCCAGAGAACGGAGTCGGGAGAGCCTTGAGGGGCCCACAAGCCATCACGCACCCCAGGTCACACCGAGTTGGCTTGTGGGTCTCCCGGGTGGCCTCGAGCCTTCTTACGATACTCATTGGTCTTATTTTGGTCCAGAAAAATTCTCCAAAAAGTTTCAGGTCAATTGGACTTCGTTTGGTATTGAAAACGTGAAAAGTGAAAAACATGCACAAAACAACAAGTGGCACTGAGCACTGGGTAAATAGGTTAGTGCTAAAAAATAATATAAATTGGTAAATAAGTACCCAAAAAGTATTCTAGAATGATAATATATCAACATCGAAGAATAAAAAATAATAGATACATTGGAGATGTATCAAGCATCCCCAAGCTTAATTCCTGCTCGTCCTCGAGTAGGTAAATGATAAAAAACAGAATTTTTGATGTGACATGCTACCCATTATGTAACCTTATGCATGTATGCTCACTCAGAAACGATGAATTAATAAACATTAACATAGCAATACTTATAAGTATCAACAACAAAATCATTAATCTTTCAAAGTATACGATCCTCAAAGATTGGTTTACTCCATTCATCTTATTATATTAGCCAGGCATGGATCCATCTTCACCACATTAATACAAATGTCAAGCACCACGGTGTCCAAGTCAGGCAATTGGATCGTACTTTTTCAATATGCATCAACTTTTTATTCTTCACGCAATACATGAGCGTGAACCATTGGACATAGCATATAGGTGGAATAGAATATGGTGGTAGGTATCAAAGGGGTAAAAAGTGGAGAAGATAGTCTCACATCAACTAGGCATACCAATGGGCTATGGATATGACCATCGATAGATATTGATGCATGGAGTAGGGATTGCCATGCAAATGATGCACTAGAGCTATAAGTGTATGAAAGATCAACTGAAGCTAAATGGGGTGTGCATCCAACTTGATTGCTCATGAAGACCTCGAGCATTTGAGGAATCCCGTCATCGAAATATACAAGCCAAGTTCATGAAAAAGTGATTCCCACTAGCATATGAATGGTATAACATGAGACTCTCTATATGAAGGACAAGGTGCACTTTGAGGCACAAGTGTTGTAAAGGATAGTAGTAAAGTCCCGTCTCTCTTTTTCTATCATTCATTTTTGTTTATTTATTATGGTTGGATCATTTGGCCTCCCCCATTTTTTATTTCCTCACTGGGACAATGCCCTAATAATGATGATCATCACACTTTTATTTACTTACAACTCAATATGAGGACTTGATAGGATGGTATGACTCTATATGAACGCCTCTCGCAGTGTATCAAGATGTGTAAAGATCTAGCATGACATGTATCTAAAATATGATGGACGGTGGCTTTGCCACAAATACTCTGTCAGTTCTATATGTTCATACAATGCAATATGATGATGAATGAACTAGTCATGTCAAGTGACGATAGAATTGGCATGGCAATATATCTCGGGATGGCCATCAAAATGCCATGATAGGTAGGTATGGTGGCTGTTTTGAGGAATATATAATGAGGCTTATGTGCAATATAGTGTGTCATGTAACGGGGTTTGGATGAACCGGCGAAAGTTGCACCGATCCTCGAGGTGAGAATGGGCAATGCACGGTATCGAAGAGGCTAGCAAATATGAGGAGGTGATATTGCGTATGTCCATGGTATCACATTAGTCATGAAGTACTCATATTCTTATTGCAAAGTTTTATTAGTTTTGTCACAAATCAAAGTACTACTCACATGCCCCGAGGGAGGGGGTTGGTAGGAGTTAACCATCGTGCGCCCCCGACTCAAAACAACACTAGGATTTCAACGAGGAATAGAAATGATCACACATCATCACCATGCCTTTTTAATTTTTAGAAGAACAAGAAGTTAACATCTCTTAATATCAACACCTCTTTGAATTAATAATAATGTACTCACACATTTTTCATATCACCACATCAATATCATTAACCCATAATTTCTCTATATGTGCTACATGATGGTTTTAATTATCACTCATTGAACACATATTATTTTTGTCCAGTCTTATGACCCATGCAAATTACCGTCACTAACTATTTAACTCTCCAACAAATATAAGTGAAGAATGAGATCATAATATTTCTATAAAATCTACACGTCATCGTGCTTAAAAAGATATAAGTGAAGTACTAGAGCAACTACTAAGCTCAAAAGATATAAGTGAAGCACATAGAGTATTCTAACAAATTATGATGATGGTGTATCTCTCTCAAATAGGTGTGTCCAACAAATGATGATTGTGGAAAACTGAAAGTAAAATTAAATGAACGCAAACGACACTCCAAGCGAAACTCATATCATGTGACGAATAAAAATGTATCTCCAAGTGACATACCGATGGACTCAGGCAAAAGAGGGGATGCCTTATGGGGCATCCCCAAGCTTAGACGCTTGAGTCTTACTAGAATATTACCTTGGGGTGCCTTGGGCATCCCCAAGCTTAGGCTTTTTCTCCTCCTTATTCCTTTGTCCATCGGGATAATACCCAAAACTTGAAAACTTCAATCACACAAAACTCAACAAAACTTCACGAGATCCGTTAGTATAAGCAACATATCGAATACTTTTAGGTACTCCTATAAGTTGATTATTATTTTATTTTAGAATAAGTTACTGTATTCTAACTTATCCATGGCTTATACCCCCGATACAATCCATAGCATCATCAAAAGAGGCGAACTATGGAAGCAAAAAACAGAATCTATCTAAAACAGAGCAGTCTGTAATAATCTGTAATGAACCTATACTTCTGTAACTCCACAAATTCTGAAACATCAGGAAGACCCGAGGAATTTGTATACCATTACTATGTAAAAAACCAGATTACAAAGACGTTCGAGTAAAATCAGAAAAAAATCTGCTGTAGACGTCAAAGTTTCTGTTTTTTGCACCGTATCAATTCTACTCATCATACAAATCATCCCAAAGGCTTTACTTGGAAAAAACACTAACTAAAACATAAAAACACAATCATTATAGAGGCAATAATAATTTTATCATAGACAAATAGAAAGTAAAAGAAAAAATAAAGATAACTATTGGGTAGCCTCCCAACAAGTGCTATTGTTTTACGCCCCTAGCTAGGCCTATTGCATAGTTTCAAGTGTTATCATCTTTGCGAGAATGACCCATCATGCTATAATCATCTTCCCTCCTTTCAGAAGCAAGTTTTATGATGGGTAAGAAAAATAATTCAAGGGACTAAATATCATATTACTAGGATCCGAAAGGTCTACCGCGAGAGGAACATGATGCTCTTCTTTAGTTTTTTCATAAGTGATAGTTAGCTCCTCATCGTATAAGTTCCGATAGAGGTATTTTATTAATTATATTTCAAGATCATAACCCAATCCAAGTTTTGGTACAACAAATTGGTCATTGTGTTCAGAAATCTTATCAACTAAGACATTAAGCGGAACCTTCTTTCTTAGATTCTCGTCATAAGCAACATAGTCTCTCAATCTTAGTTGTATTATTTCTTCCAACTCACAAATAATACCCTCTATGGGTGGGTACTCACTGTTAACCCTATAATGATCAAATACATCTCTAGCTTCTTGTATTATATTACTAAATTCTTGACAAAAAATATAGTAGCTAGACGTTTCGTGGAAGCTTCATGGATATTAGAGAATTCTAGGAACAACCATTGTATGAAAGGATGCATGTGCACAAATTGCCTTTCCAATTGTACTATAAGCAAAGATATAACATATGTGTAACTTGTCGTTATAGTAACAATAGATCCTCCTATCAGTGGTAATGACCCCACATAAGTGAAAAAATCTTGAATCACACTCTTTCCAATAATATTACCACTACCTATGCGGAGTTTCTTAGTTTGCATAATAGGTTCTACCTTAGAAGGATCATCATCCGCAAGATTATCAAGTTTTTCATTAGAAACTTCATCAAAATTTCTTTTAGCATTCTCATAAGAAGGTGAATTTCAAAATCAAGGGCTTCCGCAAAAGAGACGGAGGCATCACTAATTTCAAACTGAGACATGATAGCAACTTTCAAGCAAACTAGAGAGAAAAGATGCAAACTAGTGACAAGCTAAGCAAGCAAAGGTAAATATGATTGTATTTTTATTTTTATGAGACAAACTAAATACACCAGCAAATAAAAATAGGAAAAAGTGAATGAAAATTTGTGTGAGGTTACTTGGTAGTTGGTGATGATATTCCCCGGCAACGGCGCCAAAAATCCTTGCTGATACTTGTGATCTGCGTTGTGTTTTCCGTGAAGAGGAACGGGTTATCGTAGCACAATGTGGGTAAGTATTTCCCTCAGTTATGAAACCAAGGTTTATCGAACCAATAGGAATATCAACAACAACCGTTTTCAGTGGCTACACACAAAAGAACAAACAACTTGCACCCAACGCGGGCAAGAGGGTTCTCAATCCCCTTGGTCTCGTTATTTGCAAGCAAGTGAGATATGTAGATAATTGTAAATTGCAAAATAAAATAAAAACATGTAACAAAATCAAGGTATTGGAGGTTTTGTAAATATATGGTGAATAGACCCGAGGGCCATAGTTCTCGCTAATGGCATCTCATGAAAATAACATACAGTGGGTAAACAAATTACTATTGGGCAATTGATAGAAAAGCGGATAGTTATGTGATATTCACGACAATGATCATTTGTATATTGGATAACATACATAAAAAAACTAGGTCGACTCCTACCTGCACCTATTACTATTACTCCACTCATCGACCGCTATCGAGCATGCATCTAGAGTATTAAGGAAAACAGAGTAATTCATGGAGAACGATGACATGATCTAGACAAAGTAAACTCAAGCGATATGAATAAACCACATTGTGTTATCCTTAGTAGAAGCAACACAAAGACACATATTGTCCTCTTTTGTCACTGGGATATAGAAATTCGCCAGGATGAACCTACTACAACGCACCTCTCTCACCGAAGAAATTTCAATCTAGTTGGCCAAACTATTTCAATAGTTCGGAGAGAATTACATCATAATCATGTACATAAGAATCATATTAGTATTCAACAAAGACTCAAATATTTGTCATGGATAATCTGAACATAAACCCACAATTCATCGGATCCCAAAAAATGCACTGCACAAAAGGATTACATCATATGGATCGAAGTGAAGATGCGATGATCATTGTATTGAAGATCAAGAGAGAGAGAGAAAGAGAGAGAAAGAGAGAGAGAGATTGCCATCTACACTACTCGAATGAGAGAATTTGCCATCAGCCCGTTCTTTGTCGTGTGCTGGCTGATGGAAAAGAGGGTCTTTGCCATCAGTTGCCAAAAACCAGACGACAAAGAGCAGACTGATGGCAAAGATAATATTTGCCATCAGTGAGCACTTTGCCATCTGTCAGCTAACGACAAAGAGACGAAAGGCAGACGACAAAGAGTTGACCGCTCGCTGATGTTTCATTTGGCATCAGTGAGCTCTTTGCCGTCTTCCAGCTGACGATAAAGAGACGACAGGCAGACGACAAAGAGCACGGGATGGACCACTAGACCGTTGTTCAACCGGGCGTTATGGATGCTACTCTTTCCCATCTGCCTTCTACCTCTTTGCCGTCGGTGGGCAGACGACAAAGAGGATGGCACCCTAACAGCCGTCGACCCCCACCCCACACCCCTCTCTCCCCATAACGGATCTCTCTCTCCCCGCACCCCTGAAACCCATCACCATCGGAGCTCGCCCTTCCCTCCTCCCCGCGACCTACCGTCAGAGCTCACCCCCCTCCACCATCGCCCCCTCCTTCACCATCGCCCCTCCTCCCCGTGACTACCTCCTCCATCATCGTGCCCCCTCCTCCATCATTGCCCCCTCCTCTCTGTGCCCCCTCCTCCACCACCGCCCGACCCCCTCCTCCCCACGCCCCCTCCTCCACCACCGTGTCACCCCTCCTCCACCACCGCCCCTCCTCCTCGCGCACCCCTCCTCCCCGCGCCCTCCTCCTCTACGCCCGGCCTCCCTGTGGCGTCCTCGTCGTCCGGCCGCCCCCTCCCGCGAGTCTCTCTTTTTTCCTTTTTTCGTTTAATTTGTTAATTAGCTTAGTTAGGTTAGTTGTTAATTAGCTACTGTTAATTAGCTTAGTTAGGTTAGTTGTTAATTACTTATTGTTAATTAGCTTAGTTAGGTTAGTTGTTAATTAGCGATTGTTAATTAGCTTAGTTAGTTTAGTTAATAATTAGCTATTGTTAATTAGCTTAGTTAGGTTAGTTGTTAATTAGCTTAGTTAGGTTAGTTGTTAATTAGCGAGTGTTAATTAGCTTAGTTAGGTTAGTTAATAATTAGCTATTGTCAATTAGCTTAGTTAGGTTAGTTGTTAATTAGCTTAGTTAGAGGAGAAGAAAAGAAGAAGAAGAAGAAGAAGAAGAAGAAGAAGAAGAAGAAGAAGAAGAAGAAGAAGAATAAAAAAGCGAAGAGAGGAGAAGAAGAAAGCAGAGGAAAAAGGAAAAGAAGGAAGAAGAAGAAGAAGAAGAAGAAGAAGAGGAAAAAGGAAAAGAAGGAAGAAGAAGAAGAAGAAGAAGAAGAAGAAGAAGAAGAAGAAGAAGAAGAAGAAGAAGAGAAGAAGAAGAGAAGAAGAAGAAGAAGAAGAAGAAGAAGAAGAAGAAGAAGAAGAAAAGGAAGAAAAGGAGGAAGAGGAGGAAGAAGAAGAAGAAAAGGAAGAAGAGCAAAAAAAGAAGAGGAAGAAGAAGAAAAGGAAGAAGAGCAAAAAAAGAAGAGGAGGAAGAAGAAAATGACACCCTGACACCTCGACACGATGCATTTATTGATCCAGACTATTATTAGTTCGTATGCATCCCAACTTAAATTATATATGTACATATTATTATTCATGTCAGGTATTCATTTTTTTTATGTTGTACTAATTTATTTTACTCTTTATCATGGAAGGTGTTGAAAGATAGTGGGCGCGGGTCCAGATCGCTCGATGAGTACTTTTTCGTCGGCAGCCCGCTCGAGGGGTGGTACTTCCATTCCACCCCTATCTCTCCGTAGAGCCTTGGGGGACAGTCTGACGACACCACCCACGGGTGCTTCTTCATCGATGGTGTTGCCCACAGGGAGAGGAGCTCGGGCAGGGAAGAAGGGGAAGGGTAGAAGACGTGGCCGCAGGAGAGGTAGGCGGAATGCTACGCCGTCCTCGCCACCACCACTAGCTCATTCCCCCGAGCATAGACTACTATGGTGGACCCATTTGCGGTGGAGGCTACAGGCACTCCGGTCCAGGAACCCCTGGTCGACGGGCATTCGACCCATGAGTCAATGGTTCCTGAGGCTGCATCCCACGAGACTCCCGCCCCAGAGGCTTCGGCCAACGCGGAGACGTCCGGATGGGGTGCCTGGCCGGATCGGACCGAAGGGCCGGATTGGACCGAGGGCCCGGGTGGCCATTATGTTGGTGGCAGGGATGAGTCTACGAATAGTGAGGGTGAGTGATACGTCCATTTTGCATCATGCTTTCATGTTGATATTTATCGCTTTATGGACTGTTATTATACTTTGTGGTACCATACTTATGACTTTTCCCTCTTATTTTACAAGGTTTATTTGAAGAGGGAGAATACCAGCAGCTGGAATTCTGGACTAGAAAAGGAGCAAGTCTGAGTCCTCTATTCTGCGCAACTCCAAATGCCCTGAAAATCAACGTGGAATTTTTTGGGATTATATAAAAAAATATTGGGCGAAAGAAGTGCCAGAGGGGAGCTGCGAGAGGCCCACAAGCCTGGTGGCCGCGGCAACAGGGCTTGTCGGCACCCTGGTGGCCCACTGGCCCCCCTCTTTTGCTATATGAAGGGTTTCATCCGGAATAAAATCAGGGTGGAGCTTTTTTGTGGATTCTCCGCCGCCACGAGGCGGAACTTGAGCAAAACCAATCTAGAGCTCCGACAGGACGATCCTGCCGGGGAAACTTCCCTCCCGGAGGGGGAAATCGTCGCCATCGTCATCACCAACACTCCTCTCGTCGGAGGGGAGTCATCTCCATCTCCATCTTCATCATCACCATCTCCTCTCCAAACCCTAGTTCATCTCTTGTAACCAATCTCCGTCTCGCGACTCCGATTGGTACTTGTAAGGTTGCTAGTAGTGTTGATTACTCTTTGTAGTTGATGCTAGTTGGATTACTTGGTGGAAGAGTTTATGTTCAGATCCTTGATGCTACTCATTACACCTCTGATCATGATTATGATTATGCTTTGTGAGTAGTTACTTTTGTTCCTGAGGACATGGGATAAGTCATGCTAATAATAGTCATGTGAATTTGGTATTAGTTCGGTATTTTGATATGTTGTATGTTGTTTTTCCTCTAGTGGTGTTATGTGAACGTCGACTACATAACACTTCACCATATTTGGGCCTAGAGGAAGGCATTGGGGAGTAGTAAGTAGATGATGGGTTGCTTGAGTGACAAAAGCTTAAACCCCAGTCTATGCGTTGCTTCGTAAGGGGCTGATTTGGATCCACTAGTTTAATGCTATGATTAGACGTTGTCTTAATTCTACTTTCGTAGTTCCGGATGATTGCGAGAGGGGTTAATCATAAGTGGGATGCTTATCCAAGTAAGGGCAGTACCCAAGCGCCGGTCCACCCACATATCAAACTATCAAAGTAACGAACGCGAATCATATGAACATGATGAAACTAGCATGACAGAAATTCCCGTGTGTCCTCGGGAGCGTTTTTCCTCTTATAAGACTTTGTTCAGGCTTGTCCCTTCATACAAAAGGGATTGGGCCACTTTGCTGCACCGTTGCTATTACTTGTTACTTGTTACTTTTCACCTGCTACGTTTCACCTCACTACACCATCACTTGTTACCGCTACTTTCAGTGCTTGCAGTTATTACCTTGCTGAAAACCGTTTATTAGAGACTTTTGCTCCTCGTTGGGTTCGACACTCTTACTTATCGAAAGGACTACGATTGATCTCCTATACTTGTGGGTCATCAGTGAGGTGGTGGGCGAGGTCACCGTGTACAAGCGTGGTAGTACATGTCTCCCGGTCGTATCGGCGACCCGCGAGGAGAGGCCGGTGATTAGCCCTCAAGGGGAGAGGTAAGTGCTTTACTTTTTTTAACCTTTTGCCTTGAAGTTTCTTCAAATATCTAATGCGTTAACCTTATCATACTGCAGGGGTTGGAAACACCCCGTTGGAGTCTGCAAGCCGAACACCGTCCTTGGTGTGCTTTACACAATCTAAAGTTAACAATATAGCCAATTATTGTACTAATCGGTGTTGTCTCGTTTGATTACAGACCTTCTACGAGCATGAGGAGGGATATGAGGAGGCGACACCCAAGGTTCTCGAGGCCAAGTGCACGCGGCTATTACAAAACTTACGCCACGAGGCTCGCCCACACGCTATTCAAGACTACTACGCCACGCGTGGTGTTAAGAAGCAAAAGAAGGAGTGTCACACAAAGTATCTGAAGAAGGAGCAGTACATGAAGGTAATTGACTATTCTTAAGGCATTGTATGTAGTTTTCTTGATTTGATTCATAGGCGTAGAGCTCAAAATTATCTTTACTAACTTATAGGTGCCCCCGAGATGGTGCGCGAATAAGATAGATTGTTGGGAGGCGTTGGTGGATGAGTGGCGCACGGGCAACTAGCGAGCCGTCCACGACAATGCGAAGGATCGTTGTGCCCAAATGTTTGGTGTGCCACACCATCAAGGAAACACCAACTTAATTCAGTTCAGACAAAACTGGGTATGTGGTTTGCTTCATGATTCATGCAATTCAGTCTTCATGCTAGCTTGAGCCCTTTACTGATACTTTGTTCCTCTCTTTTAGGCGCATCACAATAAGACGGAGGTGCCGGAGTTGTACGACCTTTATTGCATGGCCCATACTGTCTCCTACTAGAAGGTCGAGACATTCTCTGAGTCTGACCTGGATCATCCAGAGAAGTTCACCAACATCTCCTCCCACAACAAGCTCATGAGATACAGGGACGTGGGGAAGGCTAGGAAAGGGGAGGACTTCAACACGAGCCAGGAACCTTTGGATCTAGAGCTCGTGATGATATCTGGTGGCAGGAGGCCCCATGGCTCGATAACCATTGGAGATGGGATAGTACATTGTCCACTCACTCTCCCGGAGATCAAGGCGCGCCAGTCGAGCTCTTGTCCTGAGATAACGCCTCGTCCACGCCGAGTCGATCTCGCCATCGAGGTTAGTTGTACGGACTCAGAAAAATTTCATCCATTTCGTTGTGTGTGTGGCCATCGATCATTACAATGCTAACGATGAGTGGTGTTGCAGGCTGCTCTTCAGAAAGAGAGAGCGGCAAACTAGGCTACTCTTGAGGTGATTCTAGAGGAGAGGCACCGAACCATGGCTCGGTTGTTGGAGGAGGAGAGGGCACGGAATGAGGCGGGTCACCTGGCCATGTATGAGCTTTTTGTGGTAAGTTTCTTTTTCACATTAGCCAAATCACGCGTGTAATGTTTGTTTCATTACTAACTAATATGCTGACTCTTCAAAACCAAATGTGCGATAAGACCGGTCAGCCCCCTCCGCTGATGCCGGTCTTTTCTGCGGTTGGCACGATGAGTTTCATTTCAATGGTCATTATCAACTAGTATTAACATTTGAGTGTCATCATGCTAGCGAGACATTACAAAATATCTTTTCTCTATAATAACTCCCGAGCGGCATCGCACGACCCTTCTCCAGGGCAACTTTATCCAAGTGAACCCGCCCTGAGCAACCCTGGTGCTTCTCCTCCTTGATGACCACGATGGTAAGTTTACTCTAGTTCATTTATGACATAATAAGCTAATTTAGTTCATTTATGACATAATTAGCTTATTTAGCTCATTAATGACATAATTATCTTAGTTAGGTAAAAACATCACAAGAACCTTAGTTAGCTCATAACATAGCGTATCTTCCTCCTAAATGACATAATAAGCTCAAAATAAGAAAAATATTGTAATCATCCTCTTCCTCTTCTTCTCCGTCTTCTTCTTCTTCTTCTTCTTCTTCTTCTTCTTCTTCTTCTTCTTCTTCTTCTTCTTCTTCTTCTTCTTCTTCTTCTTCTTCTTCTTCTTCTTATCCTCCTCCTCCTCCTCCTTCTTCTCCTTCTTCTCCTCCTCCTTCTTCTCCTTCTTCTTATCCTTCTCCTCCTCCTCCTACTTCTTCTTCTTCTTCTTCTTCCTCTTCTTCTTCTTGTTCTTGTTCTTCTTGTTCTTCTTGTTCTTCTTCTTGTTCTTGTTCTTCTTCTTCTTCTTCTTCTTCTTCTTCTTCTTTTTCTTCTCCATCTTCTCCTCTTTCTTCTTCTCCTTAGCTTATTTCCTCCAAGAAAGACATACTTAGCGAATTATCCTCCAAAATGATATAATTAGCTTATTTAGTTCATTTATGACATAATTACCTTAGTTAGGGAAAAAACATCAGAAGAACCTTGGTTAGCTCATAACTTAGTGTATGTTCCTCCTAAATGACACGATGAGCTTAAAATAAGAAAAGTATTACAATCATCATCATCATCTTCTTCTTCATCTTCTTCTTCTTCTCCTCTTTCTTCTCCTCTTTCCTCTTCTCCTTAGCTTATTTTCCCCAAGAAAGACATACTTAGCTAATTATCCTCCAAAATGACATAATTAGCTTATTTAGTTCATTTATACCATAATTAGATTAGTTAGGTAAAAACAACACAAGAACCTTGGTTAGCTCATAACTTAGCGCATCTTCCTTCTTCTTCTTCTTCTTCTACTACTACTACTACTACTACTACTACTACTACTACTACTACTACTACTACTACTACTACTACTACTACTACTACTACTACTACTACTACTTATTCTACTTCTTCTTCTTCTTCTTCTTCTTCTCCTTCTTCTCCACCTTCTTCTCCTTCTCCTTCTCCTCCTCCTCCTCCTCCTCCTCCTCCTCCTCCCCCTCCTTCTTCTTCTTCTTCTTCTTCTTCTTCTTCTTCTTCTTCTTCTTCTTCTTCTTCTTCTTCTTCTTCTTCTTCTTCTTGTTCTTCTTCTTCTCCTTCTTCGTCTTCTTCTTCTTCTTCTCCTTCTTCTTCTTCTTCTTCTCCTCTTTCTTCTCCTCTTTCTTCTTCTTCTTCTTCTTCTTCTTCTTCTTCTAGTCTTCTTCTTCTTGTTCTTCTTAGCTAATTATCCACCAAAACGACATAATTAGCTTATGTAGTTCATTTATAACATAATTAGCTTAGTTAGGTCAAAAATGACATAAGAACCTTGGTTAGCACATAAATGCTATACACTTAGCTTGTTTTCCTCTAAAATGACATAATTAGCTTAGTGTGACAGCCCGAGACCGACGTTCGAGAAGATTCCCTCTTTATTTCCGTTTCCTCCGTGTGATTAGGTTTATTTGTTGCACCATCATTTAGTTTGCATTGTCGCATTATGCATGGCATCTTGTATCGTCTCTCACGTGTGGTGTATTGAGTGTTGTGCTTCGAGTGATCACCGAGTCGTAGGGCGATAGTAGTTCCCCCCTCTCTCCTCTTATTTCTTTCTTTGTGGTTTTGCTAAAGTTCCGTTTTAACCCCTATTTTTAAAAATAAAGATTCGTCTTCTTTTAAAGAAAATCATTTTATTAAATGTGGGGGCAACCCCTAGGTTTTTCTTTATTTTTTTCCCTTTGTTATTTTCTAAAAAAAACTAGAGACCCTTTTATTCATAAAAGGGGTTTGATTTTTTTTATTCTTTTGTAAACGGGTTTAAATTTTATTTTTTCAAAAGGTTTTATTTTATTTCTTTTAAAAATGCCCAACTATTTCTTGTAGTTGGGAATATTTTTTTTCAAAGGATTCAAAGGCAATTATTTTATTTTATTTTGTTAAAAACTTTTCTTTGTTTAAATTTTTTCTGTTTTAAAAGATTTAAAGAAAAAAAAACCAACGGGGGAGGACCCCAGGCCAAGGCCCAGGCCTCCCCTCCCCAGCCCTAGCGTCGCGAGCCAGCCTCGCTCGATCCCGATCCCGTAGCGCCGTCTCCCTCCTTAGCGTCGTCCTCCCAGCGCCTCCTCCCCACGCCCGATTCCCCTTCCTCCCGATCCCACCTCTCTTTTCCCCTCGGTCGCCGCCCCGCACCGCGTCGCCCTCTACCTGCGGCCGCCGCCGTCCTGCCGCGAGCCGCCTCCATCTCCCATGCCCAGAGCCAGTCTGCCCGAGTTGCCCCCGCCGCAGCCTCCCTGCCGCAGGAGCTCGCCGCCGCCTCCCCGCGTCGGTTGCTCGCGCCGCCCCGCACCAGCTCCCCTGCCGCCAAGCTTCCCTACAGGTGCCCGAGCAAGCGCCGTTCCCCGTGCAGCCCCGCCGTGCTGCCCTCCCGCGCCGGTACCGTGTTCGCCTCCCGCGCCAGTGCCCGTTCGTCGCCCCGCCGTGCTTGGTGGAGCTCTGTCCCGAGATGCCCGTCGCTAGCAGCTCGCCTCCCCGCGCCGCCTCGTTGCTCGCCGGTGTGCCGCCCCGCCGAGCTCGCCTTCCCGCGCCAGCCCCGTGCCAAGTCCCTCCAGGCCCCGGCCTCCTCCTGCCTGCTGCTGCCGCTACCCACAGCTGCTGTAGCTGTCACCGTTTTATTGCTCCCGCGTTGCTGCGTGCTGTTGCTGTTACTGCTAGCTGAAGCTGCCTGCTAGGTGTTGTAGCTTGCCTGCCTGCTAGACGTTGTTGCTGTCGGTCGCTGCCTGCTTGCTGCTAGCTGATGCATCTCTTTCTATTGCCCGCTGGCCGTTGCTAGCTGCCGTGCATGCTTGTTGTAGCTAGATGTGCTAGTTGTTGTTGCTAGCATTTCTAGTTGTAGCTGCTGCTTGCCTGGCTAGCTAGCTAGTTGCTGTAGATGCTATTGCTTGCTTGCGTGTAGCTGTTGCTCTTGGTGCTGCCGCTGCTAGCTAGCTTAGCTGCTGCTAAGTTTGCCAGCCACCGCTAGGTAGTTGCTGTGCTGTTGCCCGATGCCTTGCCTGGCTGATGCTAGCTGCCGCTGCTTATTGCTGTGGCTGCCAGATAGGTTTAGTTGCTTGCTTGCCTTGCTTGCCTAGCTAGATGCTGCTGCTTGTAGTTTGCTGCTAGGTGGCTTAGTGCTATTAGCTGTTAGCTGCTGCTGTAGTTTGCATGCCTGCTAGCTAGCTAGTTGTCGTAGCTTACATGCTAGTAGATGCCGTTGCTTGTGCTACCGCTTGCCGTCGCCGCGTGCTCCATCCCCTCCTTCTTGGAACCGACAAATTCGCCGAGCACCACGACGTCCTCGACGACCCCGGAAATGAGTTTGACTTCCTCGACGTCGCCGAAGACCCGTGTTCGACTACCGATGTGAAGACCGTGGACCACGACGCCGAGAGAACGACTACCATCGACGAGACCCGAGTACCACGACTTCCACGACGTTCACGACGACCGTTGTTCCCCTTCATCGAACCGAACTACTCCGATTCGCACGCGTCGAAGGTATACCGATGAGACGTGTCGTGAACCGAATGCATGTTGTATGAGATGTATCATTTGTTTGCGCCTATAGTTGTTTCCCGTTGCACGTGGTCCCTCTTATGTTGTGCCTCGACACATGGGAACCCGGTAAATGGGATCACGCCATCTTTATTTACTGTTCCCGCATGCATTCCCAGTACGTGGCACGATATCTCGACGAGTTATCGGGATAGGAACGTTGACGTGGCATCGTTTCCGTCTTGCCGCCATGGTTCCCTCTCGCTCGCCGTGGCGACATATGCTTCTTTCCCTTCTTGCCGTGATGTTGATGAACTTGCATGCATGTCGCATTCATGGTATAATTCTATTATGTTGCATGTCTCTTGTGTCGTAGCTCCGATCTATGTTTCGCGTGTTTACCGACTAGGATGAATGTAGGAACGTTGCTTCACCCTTGCCATGTTAACTACAATTTAATATTGCCGTGTAAATAATTGAGAGTGAATTAAATAATTAATCGTGGAGTTTCGTCGATATGTAACCCATTGCATATCGAGCTTCACTTAATGTGTAGAGTTAGCGTGATGTGAATTGCCATGCCATGCCTTGCATCATTGAACTGTTCATGCATCATATTAGGTTTGCATCATGTTGTGCATCGTGTGGTGAATATCTGTGTTGATGTTTGTTTCCGGTTTGCTCCGTCTCGATAGAGTTCTAAAAGCGTGTCGGAATGTGAGGACCCGTTCGACTACGTTGGTTCGCCGACTTCACGGAGTCATTCTTCTTCCAAGCGGGATCTCAGGCAAGATGACCATTTCCCCAGATACCATTACTATCATTTCCATGCTAGTTTTACCGTTTCTATCGTTTTTGTCTCGTTGCCTACCACATGATAAATATCAGCCTCTCAACAATGCCATGATTACCTTCAACCTGTTCGACCTAGCAAACCACTGTTTGGCTATGTTACCGCTTGCTTAACCATGTTGTTAGCGTTGCTAGTTGCAAGTGTAGTTGCTTCCATGTGATAACATGGGTTCCTTGTCATATCACCATATTAATGCTATTTAATTTAATGGACCTATATACTTGGTAAAAGGTGGAAGGCTCGACCTTTCTAGCCTAGTGTTTTGTTCCACCTTGGCCCCCTTAGTTTCGGCTACCAGTGTTATGTTCCATAAATGAGCGCTCCCAACACGATCAGGGTTGTTATGGGGACTCCCTTGATAATTCGTTTTAGATTAAAGCTGGTCTGGCAAGGCCCAACTTTGGTACTACGTTTGCCTAATAACTAATGAACTGCATAGGGAGTAATTAACCCGAGGAAATTTAATCAACCCCCGGGCCAGTGCTCCTCATGAGTGTTGGTCCAAAACAGAGCAGCTTATTAACGCTACCCGGGGCAACTCGGCGTTTGGCGTGGTAACCATCGGTCATCCGTCGTGTCTTGAGAACGAGGTACGGACTCCTATCGGGATCGTCGACACGTCGGGCGGCCTTGCTGGATTAGTTTTACCTTTGACGGAATATTTTGTGCATCGGGATTCCGGTGATGCTTTGGGTAATCTCAGAGTTGAGGTTTTCCACTAGGGAATCCGACGAGATCGCGAGCTTCGTGATTGAGGATTTCTATGCGGCTTGTGGTAATTTGTGATGGACTAGTTGGAGCACCCCTGCAGGGTTAAATCTTTTCAGAAAGCCGTGCCCGCGGTTATGTGGCAACGTGGAAACTTTGTTTAACACTGGTTCTAGATAACTTGAAGTGAACTTAATTAAAACATGCCAACTGTGTGCTTAACCGTGACTGTCTCTATCGTGAGTTCTTTCTCTGATCGAGGACACGGTGGGGTTATGTCTGACGTAGGTAGGTGTTCAGGATCATTCATTTGATCATCAGTAGACACCTCCGTTATGCGTAGATTTCCCCCCTCTTATTTCTTGTACTCATAAGTTTAGCCACCACATATATGCTTAGCCGCTGCTACAACCTCACCACTTAACCATGCCTCACCCATTAAGCTTTGCTAGTCTTGATACCTGTGGAAATGAGACTGCTGAGTCCCGTGTGGCTCACAGATTACTACAACACCAGTTGCAGGTACAGGTAAAGGTTACTTGACGCGAGCGCGTTGATTGTTCATTTGGAGTTGCTTCTTCTTCTTCTTCTTCTTCTTCTTCATCGATCTAGGATGGGTTCCAGGCCGGCAGCCTGGGATAGCAAGGATGGACGTCGTTCTTATTTTTCTCGTTTGTTTTCGTCCGTAGTCAGACCCTGCTCTTACTCTTGATGATTATGTAATGTACTGATGTGACTCTGATGTAGCTTGTGGCGAGTGTAAGCCAATTCTATTTATATCTCTTCTTTTCAGTACATGTACTTGTAACGATATCCATTCTTGCGACACGACGAGATGCGCTTCTATCCCTGACGAGGCCTTCGTGCCAAATTGAGGATAGGGTCGCATCTTGGGCGTGACAAGTTGGTATCAGAGCAGTACCGACCTAGGAGCCCCCTTGATTGATCGAACTTGGCCGAGTCGAGTCTAGTGAAAAACTACTTTGAGTCTAGTTATATATCGGAGAGTAGGATTCTTTTTCTCCTCTTCTATGCTCTGGTGAGGAATCTTGATGTAATATTTGAATTCTACTCCTCTTCTCACTCAAATTTTTTTAGGATCACGCGGATATATATGGAATCTATATGATGCCGATGTGACGGAGTTCTGTCTTGGTGCCTCCTATCTGCTTTGAGTTTCAGGGGAGTTGAGCTCCAGGGGATTCTCGAGCACATCGTTATCATTCAGATTTCTTAGTATCTCAGAACGAAGGATGTTCGTAATTTCTTCAATACTAGTACGTTGGCACGATATCTCGACACATGGGAACCCGGTTAACGGGATCACCCCATCTTTATTTACCGTTCCCGCAGGCGTTCCTAGTACGTTGGCACGATATCTCGACGAGTTATCGGGATAGGAACGTTGACGTGGCATTGTTTCCGTCTTGCCACCATGGTTCCCTCTCGCTCGCCGTGGCGACATATGCTTCTTTCCCTTCCTGCCGTGATGTTGATGAACTTGCATGCATGTCGCATTCATGGCATAATTCTATTGTGTTGCATGTCTCTTGTGCCGTAGCTCCGATCTATGTTTCGCGTGTTTACTGACTAGGATGAATGTAGGAACATCGCTTCACCCTTGCCATGTTAACTACAATTTAATATTGCCGTGTAAATAATCGAGAGTGAATTAAATAATTAATCGTGGAGTTTCGTCGATATGTAACCCGTTGCATATCGATCTTCACTTAATGTGTAGAGTTAGCGTGAGGTGAATTACCATGCCATGCCTTGCATCATTGAACTGTTCATGCATCATATTAGGTTTGCATCATGTTGTGCATCGTGTGGTGAATATCTGTGTTGATGTTTGTTTCCGGTTTGCTCCGTCTCGATAGAGTTCCGCAAGCGTGTCGGAATGTGAGGACCCGTTCGACTACGTTGGTTCGCCGACTTCACGGAGTCATTCTTCTTCCAAGCAGGATCTCAGGCAAGATGACCATTTCCCCAGATACCATTACTATCATTGCCATGCTAGTTTTATCGTTTCTATCGTTTATGTCTCGTTGCCTACCACATGTTAAATATCAGCCTCTGAACAATGCCATGATTAACTTCAACCTGTTCGACCGAGCAAACCACTGTTTGGCTATGTTACCGCTTGCTTAACCATGTTGTTAGCGTTGCTAGTTGCAGGTGTAGTTGCTTCCATGTGATAACATGGGTTCCTTGTCATATCACCATATTAATGCTATTTAATTTAATGGACCTATATACTTGGTAAAAGGTGGAAGGCTCGGCCTTTCTAGCCTGGTGTTTTGTTCCACCTTTGCTCCCTTAGTTTCGGCTACGAGTGTTATGTTCCAAAAATGAGAGCTTCTAACACGATCGGGGTTGTTATGGGGACCCCTTTGATAATTCGTTTTAGATTAAAGCTGGTCTGGCAAGGCCCAACTTTGGTACTACATTTGCCTAATAACTAATGAACTGCATAGGGAGTAATTAACCCGAGGAAATTTAATCAACCCCCGGGCCAGTGCTCCTCATGAGTGTTGGTCCAAAACAGAGCAGCTTATTAACGCTACCCGGGGCAACTCGGCGTTTGGCGTGGTAACCATCGCTCATCCTTCGTGTCCTGAGAACGAGGTACGCGACTCCTATCGAGATCGTCGACACGTCGAGCGGCCTTGCTGGATTAGTTTTACCTTTGACGGAATATCTTGTGCATCGGGATTCCGGTGATGCTTTGGGTAATCTCAGAGTTGAGGTTTTCCACTAGGGAATCCGACGAGATCGCGAGCTTCGTGATTGAGGATTTCTATGCGGCTTGTGGTAATTTGTGATGGACTAGTTGGAGCACCCCTGCAGGGTTAAATCTTTTCGGAAAGCCGTGCCCGCAGTTATGTGGCAACGTGGAAACTTTGTTTAACACTGGTTCTGGATAACTTGAAGTGAACTTAATTAAAATATGCCAACTGTGTGCGAAACCGTGTCTGTCTCTATCGTGAGTTCTTTCTCCGATCGAGGACACGGTGGGGTTATGTCTGACGTAGGTAGGTGTTCAGGATCATTCATTTGATCATCAGTAGACACGTTCGTTATGCGTAGATTTTCCCTCTCTTATTTCTTGTACTCATAAGTTTAGCCACCACATATATGCTTAGCCACTGCTGTAACCTCACCACTTAACCATGCCTCACCCATTAAGCTTTGCTAGTCTTGATACCTTTGGAAATGAGACTGCTGAGTCCCCTGTGGCTCACAGATTACTACAACACCAGTTGCAGGTACACGTAAAGGTTACTTGACGCGAGCGCGTTGATTGTTCATTTGGAGTTGCTTCTTCTTCTTCTTCTTCATCGATCTAGGATGGGTTCCAGGCCGACAGCCTGGGATAGCAAGGATGGACGTCGTTCTTATTTTTCTCGTTTGTTTTCGTCCGTAGTCGGACCCTGCTCTTACTCTTGATGATTATGTAATGTACTGATGTGACTCTGATGTAGCTTGTGGCGAGTGTAAGCCAATTCTATTTATATCTCTTCTTTTCAGTACGTGTACTTGTAACGATATCCATTCTTGCGACACGACGAGATGCGCTTCTATCCCTGACGAGGCCTTCGTGCCAAATTGAGGATAGGGTCGCATCTTGGGCGTGACACTTAGTTAGGTCAAAAATGGCATAATAACCTTGGTTACCTCATAAATGTCACATACTTAGCTTATTTTCATCCAAAATGACATAATTAGCTTACTTAAGTCAAAAATGGCATAATAACCTTGGTTAGCTCAAAAATGTCATATACTTAGCTTATTTTCCTCCAAAATGACATAATAAGGTGAAAAATGTCATATATTGTTCTTCCTCTTCTTACTTTCTTATTCCCATTTTGCAGATTAGATTTACTACATGAAAGCTGGCATTGATGGAGTGCTTTAGTTTTGGTTTTGATTTGTGTTGATGAACAATGTGGAACTATATGTATGTATATATGGATGAATAGTGTAAAACTTTGTATGTATTGGTTCTTTCGATCTATCCTAGCTCACTATATATCACATATGTGCTGTGAACTATATATATGTGCTGTGAACTATATATCATATATGTGTAAAACTTTGCACGGAAATAACAGAAAATAAACAAAACAGTGACAATATAGGCACTTTGCCATCTGCCAGCCGATGGCAAAGGCCTTTGTCGTCTGCCAGCCAACGACAAAGGTGCCACGTGGCAACCAACTGTGCAACCTGGGGCAACCGGCGGCTCTCCCATATGATCAGTTTGTCGTCTGCTAACCCGGACAGCAGACGACAAAGGGTCGCCGTGGCAGACGGCAATGGCCTTCACCATGCAGACGACAACAGCCTTCACCGGGCAGACAACAAAGATCCGCCACCTCGTGGCAGCAGAAAGCTGCCCATGTTGACGGTCAACAGACGGCAAAGGTCCTCCCAAAGGCAGACGACAAAGGGCATCATAAAAGGCAGACGGTAAATACTCTATTAGCCACCTAACAGAGTAGTTGCATGTCGGCTCCCGTCTAAGGGCTTTGCCGTCTGCTTGCCACAGCACGCGGACGGTAAAGCCCTTTGTTGTCCGCTTGCAAACGACAGACGGCAAAGGATCCCTTTACTGACAAAAGTTGTCATAGGAATTTTGTCGAACGGAGATAGACGACAGAGGTCTTTGCCATCCGTGAACAACCCCTTTGTCGTCTGCTATGGTAGACGGCAAAGAAGCTGATTCATGTAGTGCTAGGTACTATCTATGGACTCGTAGGTCTGTGGTGAACTAGTGTAGGATCGAAAGTTAGGTGCATGAGGTATGACACCATACACAATTTTAGAAGGGCACATCTTAGTAGTAGAATGCAATGAACGATTTTAAGCAAATTCAATATGGCAAGCATTCTTCCCTCATTTTCAAGTTATACTTCAAAATAGCCCTAAGCATAGTAGACAGTGATCTATCGACTACTTCAGTTTGTCCATCAGTTTGGGGGTGACATGTAGTACTAATAAGTAATTTAGTGCCCAACTTAGCCCATAAACATCTCCAAAAGTGGCTAAGAAATTTAACATCATGATCTGAAACAATTGTATTTGGCACACCATGCAAGCGAATAATTTCACGAAAGAACAAATCAACAACATTAGCAGCATCATCACTTTTATGACATGGTATGAAGTGTGCCATTTTTTAAAATCTATCCACGACAACAAATATGCTATCCCTCCCCTTCTTTGTTCGAGGTAAACCTAAAACGAAGTCCATAAATATATCCTCCCAAGGAACACTAGGTACATGCAAAGGCATATATAAACCATGAAAATTGAGTCGTGACTTAGCTTTTCGACATGTAGTGCATCGAGAAACAAAACGCTCAACATCCCGTCTCATATTTGGCCAAAAGAAATGTGTAGCAAGTACGTCCTTTTTCTTCTTCATGCCAAAGTGTCCCATTAATCCTCCTCCATGCGCCTCCTGCAACAATAAAAGACGAACGGAGCTAGCTGGAATGCATCACTTGTTAGCACGGAACACAATTCCATCACTAATGACAAACTTGTTACATGTTCTCCCTTCTTTACAATTCTGCAACACATATTTAAATTCAACATCATGCACATATTGATCTTTGATGGTCTCGAAACCATATATTTTAAAGTCAAGTTGGGAAAGCATAGTATAACGACGAGACAATGCATGGGCAATAACATTTTCTTTACTCTTCTTGTGTTTAATGACATAAGGGAAAGTTTCAATGAATTCAACCCATTTAGCATGTCGAAGGTTTAGTTTTGCTTTACTTTTAATATGTTCCAAAGATTCATGAACATAATGTATAGCAAATTCTTTGGGCCATAAATAATGTTGCCATGTTTCCAAAGTCCGAACAAGAACATATAATTCCTTATCATAAGTAGAATAATTAGACTAGGCCCATTCAATTTTTTAGAAAAGTATGCAACATGTTTACCATCTCGTAATAACACACATACTAATACAATTCCACTAGCATCACATTCAAGCTCGAAATTCTTATTAAAATCAGGAAGTTGGAGTAAAGGAGCATGTGTTAACTTATCTTTCAATACCATGAAGGCTTCTTCGTGCGCGGTGCCCCAAGCAAAAGGGACATCCTTCTTTGTAAGCTCATTGAGAGGTGCAACAATGGTGCTAAAATATCTCACAAAACGCCAATTGAAACCAGCGAGGCCAAGAAAACTCCTCACTTGTGTGCCCGTTTTGGGCTGCGGCCAACTCTCAATAGCATCAATCTTGGCTCTATAAACTTCAATTCCATGTGGAGTAACAACATAGCCAAGAAAAGATACTCGGTCGATGCAAAAGGTGCACTTCCCAAGGTTACCAAACAAACGCGCATCACGTAGAGGAAGAACAACAACATGCAAATGTTCCAAATCTTCCTCCAAAGATCTTCTATAAATCAGTATATCATCAAAATAGACTACCACAAATCGTCCAATGAAAGCACGTAAAACCTCGTTCATTAATCTCATAAAAGTGCTAGGTGCATTAGTTAACCCAAAAGGCATGACTAACCACTTATATAATCCAAACTTAGTTTTAAATGATATTTTCCATTCATCTCCCAGTTTCATACGAATATGATGGTATCCACTATGCAAACCAACTTTGGAGAAAATGGTAGAGCCACTTAATTCATCAAGCATATGAATAGTAATATTATTGATGCCTCTACAATCAACACACATTCGCGATGTACCATCCTTTTTTGCCACTAGAATAATAGGAACAACACAAGGACTAAGGGATTCGGGTATATAACCTTTGTCGAGTAGCTCTTGTACTTGACGCATAATCTCCTTCATCTCCTCTGGATTGGTACGACATGGAGCTCGGTTGGGTAGGGATGCACTGGGAATTAAGTCAATTTGATGCTCAATCCCTCTAATAGGTGGTAATTCCGGTGTCTTGTGGAAAGACGTCAGCGAACTCCCGCAAAATGTTAGTGACAGCAGGAGGCAAAGAGGGAGGCACATCCTCGAAAGATAAATAATACCTCTTTGCACACAAAAGTATAGCAAACAAATGTTGTAAAATCCAGATCTGTAATATCAGATTTAGTAGCAAGTAAACATCCACTCTTTAATTTTATTTCAGATGCAATGCTATATGATGGTTTATTAGGCGTATGGTGTTGCTCAAATTCCTTTGCCACAATCTTATTTTTACTCTTATTTAGCTCATGTTTTGCTTTACTATCTCTAGCAACGTCATCTTTAATAATATGTTCAGGAGACAAATGAAGCAAGGTTATATTGTGATCCTTATGAACAAGAGTATATTGATTTGCCCTACCATGGTGTATAGATTCTTTTATCAAATTGCCATGGTCTACCAAGTAAAATAGAGCATGGTTGCATGCATACCACATCACAATCAACATAATGGAAACATGTACCAATGCTAAAGTGTACACGAACAGTACGTCTTACCTTAACCTTGCCATTGTTGTTGAACCATTGGATGTAATACAGATGAGGATGTGATGTGGTGGTGAGAGACAACTTCTACACCATCTCCATGCTAGCCAAGTTGTTGCAACTCCCCCCATCGATGATTACACAAACAAAACATTTCTTCACAACTCCTTTTGTATGGAACAAAATGTGCCACTGATTTTTCTCAACCCGTGTTACCTGCACACTCAAAACATGTTGATCAAATAAACTTCCACACCTGTCGGCGTAGTCAGCGGCCATGTATTGTGTTTCCTGTTCAGTATCATCGGCACCCTGTTCGGCACTTGCAAGAAGAGCCAAAGTCTCCTCATCATAATCACTAGTGGAGCCATATCCACCATCCTCAATAACAATCATCACACGCTTGGATGGGCAGTCTCTCGCACAGTGACCTCCACCCTAGCAGCGACGACATATAACCTCATGTGTTTGCCCTGTGGACGCAATGGATGAAGACGGGCTATGTGCAGGCCCGGAAGGTGTGCTCTTCGCGGAAGGTGGGGCAGGTGCATGTTGGAAATATGCCCTAGAGGCAATAATAAAATAGTTATTTCCTTGTTCAACACAACCGTTTATTATCCATGATATAATTGTATTGAATGGAAACTCACATACATGTGTGGATACATAGATAACACACTGTCCCTCATAAGCCTCTAGTAGACTAGTGCTGCCTCTTGAGCTTGGGTTGGTTTTTCCCTTGAAGAGGAAAGGGTGATGCAGCACAGTAGCAGTAAGTATTTCCCTCAGTTTGAGAACCAAGGTATCAATCCAGTAGGAGAATCAAGCCAAGTGTCCAGAGTACCTGCGCAAACACAAACGAGCTTGCACCCAACGCTATAAAGGGGTTGTCAATTCCTTCAAGATTGATTGCAAAGTGAGATCTGAAGGCGGAAAGTGCAACGAAGTAAAAGTGTAGGGCTGAAAATATGATGTGAAGTAGACCCGGGAGCCATAGTGTTCACTAGAGGCTTCTCTCAAAATAGCAAATATTACGGTGGGTGAACAAATTAGTGTCGAGCAATTGATAGCACCGCACAAAGTCATGACGATATCTAAGGCAATGATCATACATATAGGCATCACGTCCGAGACAAGTAGACCGATACTTTCTGCATCTACTACTATTACTCCACACATCGACCGCTATCCAGCATGCATCTAGTGTATTGAGTTCATGACGAACAGAGTAACGCCTTAAGCAAGATCACATGATGTAGAAGGATAAACTCAAACCAATGATGCAAACCCCATCTTTTTACCCTTGATGGCAACAACATGATGCGTGCCTCGCAACCCCTTCTGTCATTGGGTGAGGTCACCGCACGGTATGAACCCAAAACCAAGCACTTCTCCCATTGCAAGAATCATAGATCAAGTTGGCCAAACAAAACCCACAACTCGAAGAGAATTACAAGGATACGAAATCATGCATATAAGAGATAAGAAGAAACTCAAATAAGATTCATAGATAATCTGATCATAAATCGATAATTCATCGGATCTCGACAAACACACCGCAAAAGAAGATTACATCGGATAGATCTCCATGAAGATCATGGAGAACTTTGTATTGAAGATCCAAGAGAGAGAGAAGAAGCCATCTAGCTACTAGCTATGGACCCGAAGGTCTATGGTGAACTACTCATGCATCATCGAAGAGGCCATGGTGTTGATGAAGAAGCCCTCCGTATCCGAATCCCCCCTCCGGCAAGGCACCAGAACGTGCCCCAGATGGGATCTTGCGGAGATAGAAGCTTGCGGCGGCGGAAAAGTATTTTCGTGGATCTCTCTCGCAGTTTTGGATTTTTAGGCAATTTATAGGCGGAAGAGGTAGGGCAGACGAGCCACAGGGCGCCCACAAGCCTGCTAGGCGCGGCCCCCTGGCCGCGCCTAGGGGGCTTGTGGCCTCCCCTCGTGGCCTTTGCATTGGTTCTCACGTCCCGTGCGTATCTTCTGTTCCGAAAAAAATCTTTTCGGAAGTTTTATTCCGTTTGTACACCGTTTAATATTCTCCTCTGAAGAAGGTCAAAAACACGGAAAAAACAGGAACTCGCACTTGGCACTGAGTTAATAAGTTAGTCCCAAAAAAGATATAAAAGGCATACAAAACATCCAAAGTTTGACAAGATAATAGCATGGAACCATAAAAAATTATAGATACGTTGGAGACGTATCAAGCATCCCCAAGCTTAACTCCTGCTCGTCCTCGAGTAGGGAAGTGATAAAGACTGAATTTTTGATGTGGAATGTGATGTCTACTACGCAACCTTCTCCTTGTAGACGTTGTTGGGCCTCCAAGCGCAGAGGTTTGTAGGACAGTAGCAATTTTCCCTCAAGTGGGTGACCTAAGGTTTATCAATCCGCGGGAGGCGTAGGATGAAGATGGTCTCTCTCAAGCAACCCTGCAACCAAATAACAAAGAGTCTCTTGTGTCCCCAACACACCCAATACAATGGTAAGTTGTATAGGTGCACTAGTTCGGCGAAGAGATGGTGAAACAAGTGTAATAAGGATGGTAGATATAGGTTTTTATAATCTGAAATTACAAAAACAGCAAGGTAACAAAAGGTTAAAGTGAGAACAAACGGTATTGCAATGCGTGGAAACAAGGCCTAGGGTTCATACTTTAACTAGTGAAGCTCTCTCAACAATAATAACATAATTGGATCATATAACTAGCCCTCAACATGCAACAAAGAGTCACTCCAAAGTCACTAACAGCGAGGAACAAACGAAGAGATTATTGTCGGGTACGAAACCACCACAAAGTTATTCTTTCTGATCGATCTATTCAAGAGTCCGTAGTAAAATAACACGAAGCTATTCTTTCCGTTCGATCCATCATAGAGTTCATACTAGAATAACACCTTAAGATACATATCAACCAAGACCCTAATGTAACCTAGACACTCCATTGTCACCTCAAGTATCCGTGGGCATGATTATACGATATGCATCACATAATCTCAGAATCATCTATTCAACCAACACATAGAGCTTCAAAGAGTGCCCCAAAGTTTCTACCGGAGAGTCAAAACGTGTGCAAACCCCTATGCATAGGTTCCCAATGTCACGAACCCGCAAGTTGATCACCAGAACATACATCGAGTACTCACATGAATCAAACGTGTGCCAACCCATATGCATAGGTTTCCAATTGTCACAAACCCGCAAGTTGATCACAGCAGATAGACACGTGCAAGACATACATCAAGTGTTCTCAAAGACTCAATCCGATAAGATAACTCCAAAGGGGAAACTCAATTCATTACAAGAGGGAGAGGGGGAAGAACATCATAAGATCCAACTATAGTAGCAAAGCCCATGGTACATCGAGATCAAGACATCTCAAGAACACGAGAGAGAGAGATCAAACACATAGCTACTGGTACATACCCTCAGCCCCAAGGGAGAACTACTCCCTCCTCATCATGGAGATCGCCGGGATGATGAAGATGGCCACCGGAGATGGATTCCCCCTCCGCCAGGGTGCTGGAACGGGCTCCAGATTGGTTTTTGGTGGCTACAGAGGCTTGCGGTGGCGGAACTCCCGATCTAGGTTTCTTTCTGGGGGTTTCTGAATTTATAGGAATTTATGGCGGTGGAATTGCGTCAGTTGGGCCAACGAGGAGGTTACAAGCCTGGTAGGCGCCGCCTAGGGGGGTGGTGGCGGCCTTAGGGCTTGTGACTCCCTCGTGGCTCTTCAGGCCTTCTTCCAAAGCTTCGGGGGTCTCTTTTTGTCCAAAAAAAATCATTGTAAAGTTTCATTCCATTTGGACTCCGTCTGAAAAAGGGTCAAAAACACGGAAAAAACAGAAACTGGCACTTGGCACTGAGTTAATAGGTTAGTCCCCAAAAAGATATAAAATAGCCTATTCATGCATATAAAACATCCAAAGTTGACAAGATAATAACATGGAACCATAAAAAATTATAGATACGTTGGAGACGTATCAGAATGCTACCTGTCATAGTTGTCCTTTGTAACTTCTTTCATGTAACATGAATGTTCAGATCCGTAAAATTCAAAACAATAGTTTGCTATTGACATGAAAACAATAATACTTCTAGCAAACTAGCAAGGTAATCATGAACTTTCGAAATAACAAGGCCAAAGAAAGTTATCCCTACAAAATCATATAGTCTGGCTATGCTCCATCATCCCCACACAACTAATTTAAATGATGCACAACCCCGGTATTGGCCAAGTAATTGTTTTCGGACTCTTACTTTCTCAAACCTTTTTCAACTCTCACGCAATACATAAGCGTGAGCCATGTATATAGCACTATGGTGGAATAGAGTGTGGTGGAGGTTGTGAGACAAAAAGGAGGAGATGGTCACATTGACCCGGCATATCAAAGGACTATGGAGATGCCCATTAATAGATATCAATGTGAATGAGTAGGGATTGCCATACAAAGAATGCACTAGAGCTATAAGTATGTGAAAGCTCAAAAGGAGAACTAGTGGGTGTGCATCCAACTTGCTTGCTCACGAAGACCTAGGGCAATTTTGAGGAAGCCCGTCATTGGAATATACAAGCCAAGTTATATAATGAAGATTACCACTAGCATATGGTGGTGACAAATCGAGAGGCTCTCAATCATGAAGAACATGGTGCTATTATGAAGCACAAGTGTGGAAAGAGATAGTAGCATTGTCCCTTCTCTCTTTTTCTCTTATTTTTGTTTGGGCTCTTTTTTTTCTCTTCCCTTTTTTTATTGTGGGCAACTTTGGCCTCTTTTTTTTTATTTCCTCACATGGGACAATGCTCTAATAATGATGATCATCACACTTTTATTTACTCACAGCTCAAAGCTTAGAACGATGATGACTCCATAGGAAATGCCTCTGGCAGTGTACCAGGATGTGCAATGATCTAGCTTGGCATATGACTCGCTAGCTATCTTACGATCATGCAATGGAAATATGAGAGTGACGACACAAGTCATGAGACAGAACGGTGGGAGTTGCATGGCAATATATCTCGGAATGGCTATGAAAATGCCATAGTAGGTAGGTATGGTGGCTGTTTTGAGGAAGGCATATGGTGGGTTTGCGCACCGGCAAAAATTGCGCGGCACTAGAGAGGCTAGCAATGGTGGAAGGTGAAAGTGGATCTATACCATGGACTCACATTAGTCATGAAGAACTCACATACTTATTGCGAAAGTTTTTATTAGTAATCGAAACAAAGTGCTAAGCGCATACTCCTAGGGGAAGGGTTGGTAGGTGTTAACCATCGTGTGATCCCGACCGCAACACAAAGGATGACAATCAATAGATCAATTACGCTCCGACTTCCTAACATAGCGGTTCACCATAAGTGCATGTTACGGGAATCACTAACTTCAACACAAGTATTTCTAGATTCACAATACCCTACTAACATAACTCTTAATATTACCAAATCCACGTCTCAAAACTAACTGACAGGAATCAAACTTCTCTTTCTAATCAATGCACATGAAGATGGAAGTTTTATTGTATCCTCTTTGGGTACCTATCATCTTTGGGACTGCTTTCATAGCACAAGCCAACTACCAAGTTACTTAGAGAGATCACTCTCAAAAAGATATAAGTGAAGATAGAGAGTTCTTATTTCTCCAAAATATGACACCGCCGTGCTCTAAAAGATCTAAGTGAAGCACATAGAGCAAAGTTGCCTAACTCAAAAGATATAAGCAAAGCTCAACGAGTATTATAGCAAATTCACGATGAGTGCATGTCTCTCTCAAAAGGTGTGCAACAAGGATGATTGTGACACAACAAAAAAGAAAATACTCCTACGATACAAGACGCTCCAAGTAAAACACATATCATGTGGTGAATAATAATATGGCTCCAAATAATGTTACCGATGGATTGAAGACGAAAGAGGGGATACCTTCCCGGGGCATCTCCAAGCTTAGGCTTTTTTGTGTCCTTGAATTTGGCTTGGGATGCCTTGGGCACCCCCAAGCTTGAGCTCTTTCCACTCTTTATCCCTTTGTCCATGAGAACATCACCCAAAACTTGAAAACTTCACAACACAAAACTTAAACAGAAACATCGTGATATCATTAGCACAAGAAAACAAACTACCACCTCTTGATGTACTATAGCAAACTTGATTTCTATTTATATTGGTGTTAGATTACTGTATTCTCACTTTTCCGTGGCTAATACCCCCCGATACTATCCATAGTTTCATCAAAATAAGCAATCAACACAACAAAAACAGAATCTGTCAAAAACAGACCAGTTTGTAGCAATCTGTATACTTCGTATACTTCTGGTATCTCAAAAATTCTGAAAACTTACGACAGTTTGGGCAATTGGCATACAAACTAGCAGCAAAAAGAATCAAATCAAAATCTCTTTCTGTATAAAAATGAAAAATAATTTCGTGAGTGAAAAGTTTCTGTCTTTTTCCAGCAGGATCAAACAACCATCACCAAACTAGTCATAAAGGTTTTACTTGGCTCAAACACAAAAAGAAACACAAGAAACACGATCATAACAAAATTATGATGGTGTGGACGCAACAAAACAGAAAGCAAAAATCAAAGATAAATTCATTGGGTTGCCTCCCAACAAGTCTAACACACTTCCTATGCTAGGCATTGATAATTCAATGATGCTCACATAAAAGATAGCAATCGGACACGAAGAGAGCATCATAAAGCATGTGAAAATCGCATCTAAGTCTAACACAGTTCCTATGCATAGGCATTTTATAGGAAAACAAATTGGCAAGACAACCAATAGTTACCAAATGCAAGGAAGAAGAAAGAGACAATAGCAATCTCAACATAATGAGAGGTAATTTGGTAACATGAAAGTTTCTACCACAATATTTTCCTATCTCATAGCAATTACATGTGCGTTCATATTCAAATTCAACAATATAGCTATCACAAAGGATATTATTTTCATGATCCACATGCATGCAAAGTTGACGCTCTTCAAAAATAGTGGGATTATCATCAACTAAAGTCATGACTTCTCCAAACCCACTTTCGATAATATTGCAAATATCATATTCATCATGAGACTTCAACAAATTTTCAAGATCATAAGAAAAATCATCGTCCCAATCATGATTATTGCAACAAGTAGTGGACATAGCAAAACTAGCATCCCCAAGCTTAGGGTTTTGGATATTTTTAGCATGATTGTCACTAATATAATTTATAGTGAAGCCATTACAATCATGCTTTTGATTCAAGGAGCCCTCGTGAATCACTTCATAAATTCTTCATCACGATTTTCAGATTCACGCATCTCAAGAAAAACTCCATAGAGAAAGTCAAGTGCACTCAACTCACTAGCAATTGATCAACATAATTGGATCTCTTAAAGAGATTAGCAAGTGGATGAGGATCCATATCACTAGATTTTCAGCAAGCGAAGATGCAAGCATATTGAAGGCACATAGCACACAAGCAAACAGAAAGCAAGCGAAAGAAAAGGGCGAATGAAAAAGGCAAATATTTTTGTAAATTTTTGTTTTTCAGAAGTGGGGGAGAGGAAAACGAGAGGCAAAAAAGTAAAAGCAAGAGATGAGTTTGCGACACTTACTTGGATGAGCTTCACCTAGAATAATCCCTGGTGCCAGAAATTGACACGTTGACGGGAGACTATTCTTGACTTGATCCTCCACGACAATGGCGCTAGAAATCTTTTTGCTGCCTCTTGAGCTTGCGTTGGTTTTTCCCTTGAAGAGGAAAGGGTGATGCAGCACAGTAGCGGTAATTACTTCCCTCAGTTTGAGAACCAAGGTATCAATCCTATAGGAGAATCAAGCCAAGTGTCGAGAGTACGTGTGCAAACACAAACGAGCTTGCACCCAACGCTATAAAGGGGCTGTCAATCCCTTCAAGATTGATTGCAAAGTGAGATCTGAAGGCGTAAAGTGCAACGAAGTAAAAGTGTAATGCTGAAAATATGATGTGAAGTAGACCCGGGGGCCATAGTGTTCACTAGAGGCTTCTCTCAAAATAGGAAATATTACGGTGGGTGAACAAATTACTGTCGAGCAATTGATAGAACCGCGCAAAGTCATGACGATATCTAAGGCAATGATCATACATATAGGCATCACATCCGAGACAAGTAAACCGATACTTTCTACATCTACTACTATTACTCCACACATTGACCACTATCCAACATGCTTCTAGTGTATTGAGTTCATGACGAACAGAGTAACGCCTTAAGCAAGATGACACGATGTAGAGGGATAAACTCAAACCAATGATGTAAACCCCATCTTTTTACCCTTGATGGCAACAACACGATGCGTGCCTCGCTACCCCTTCTATCACTGGGTGAGGTCACCGCACAGTATTAACCCAAAACCAAGCACTTCTCCCATTGCAAGAATCATAGATCAAGTTGGCCAAACAAAACCCACAACTCGAAGAGAATTACAAGGATATGAAATCATGCATATAAGAGATAAGAAGAAACTCAAATAAGATTCATAGATAATCTGATCATAAATCCACAATTCATCGGATCTCGACAAACACACCGCAAAAGAAGATTACATAGGATAGATCTCTATGAAGATCATGGAGAACTTTGTATTGAAAACCCAAGAGAGAGAAGAAGCCATCTAGCTACTACCTATGGACCCGAAGGTCTATGGTGAACTACTCACGTATCATCGGAGAGGCCATGGTGTTGATGAAGAAGCCCTCCGTATCCGAATCCCCCCGCTGGCAGGGCACCAGAACGTGCCCCAGATGCGATCTTGCGGAGACAGAAGCTTGCGGCGGCTGAAAAGTATTTTCATGGATTTCTCTCGCAGTTTTGGATTTTTAGGTAATTTATAGGCGGAAGAGGTAGGGCAGACGAGCCACAGGGGGCCCACAAGCTTGCTAGGGGAAGCCCCCCTGGCCGTGCCTAGGGGGCTTGTGGCCTCCCCTGGTGGCCTCTTGATTGGTTCTCACGTCCCCTGCGTATCTTCTGTTCTGGAAAAAATCTTTTCGGAAGTTTTATTCCGTTTGAACACCGTTTAAAATTCTCCTCTGAAAAGGGTCAAAAACACGGAAAAACAGGAATTGGCCCTTGGCACTGAGTTACTAAGTTAGTCCCAAAAAAGATATAAAAGGCATACAAAACATCCAAAGTTTGAGAAGATAATAGCATGGAACCATCAAAAATTATAGATACGTTGGAGACGTATCAACTAGCTCGTTGATCAAAGATGGTCAGGATTTCCTGGCCATAGACAAGGGTTGTCACTTGATAACGGGATCACATCATTAGGAGAGTGATGTGTTGGACAAGACCTAAACTATGAACATAGCATGTGATCACTTCATTTTATTGCCACTGTTTTTTCTGCATGTCAAGTATATGTTCCTATGACCATGAGATCTTGTAACTCACTAACACCGGAAGAATACTTGTGTGTATCAAACATCACCACGTAACTGGGTGACTATAAAGGTACTCTACAGGTATCTCCGAAGGAGTCCGTTGAGTTAGCATGGATCAAGACTAGGATTTGTCGCTCCGTATGACAGAGAGGTATCTCGGGGCCCACTCAATAATACAACATCACAACAAGCCTTGCAAGCAATGTGACTAAAGAGTTAGACATGGGATTTTGTATTATGGTACGAGTAAAGAGACTTGCCGGTAATGAGATTCAAATAGGTATAGAGATACCGACGATCGAATCTCGGGCAAGTAACATACCCAAGGACAAATGGTATGTTATACAGGATTAACTAAATCCTTAACATAGAGCTTCAATCGATAAAGATTTTCGTAGAATGTGTCGGAGCCAATATGGACATCTGGGTCTTGCTATTGGTTATTGATTGGAGATAGTCTCGATCGTGTCTACATAGTTCTCGAACCCGCAGGGTCTGCACACTTAAGGTTCGGTGACGTTTCAGTATAGTAGAATTATGTATGTTGGTGATTGAATGTTGTTCAGAGTCTCGGATGAGATCCCGGACGTCACGGGGAGTTACGGAATGGTGTGGAGACAAAGATTGATATATAGGAAAGGTATATTTGGTTGCCGGAAGGTTTTTGGTCATTTCCGGTAATGTATTGGGGTGACGAATGCGTTCCGGGGGTCCATCGGGAGGGGCCACCCACTCGGAGAGGGCCACATAGACCCAAAAGGTGGCGCACCAGCCTCTAGTGGTCTGGGAGGACAACCTGATGGGCTTATGCACCAAAGAGAGAGGAGGTGAGGCAAACCTACTAGGAGGAGGAGTCCTCCTCCACCAAACCGAATTGGAAGAGGACTCCTCCCCCTTTGGGCGCTGCCAGCCGAACCCTAGGGATTTCCCTAGGGAGCCACCCTCCCTCCTATATATAATGGAGGGGAGAGAGGCTAGCCGCACCTTAAGCCACAACGCAGCCACTCTGCCTCCACTACTTCGTGACACCCCGTAGGTTATTCCGATAGTGCACGGCGAAGCCATGCCGAATTAGCTCCACCATCACCGCCGTCACACCGTCGTGCTATCGGAGAATTCAGCTACCTCTTCGTCTCTCTTGTTGGATCAAGAAGTCGGAGATCGTCATCGAGCTGCACGTGTGCTAAACGTGGGGGTGTGGTCCGTTCGGCACTAGATCATGATTGGATCGCGAGACAGCTCGCGATTTGGATCGCGAGACAGCTCGCGATTTGGATCGCGAAGGCATTCAACTACATCAACCGCATTTCTTAACGCTTCCCGCTTAGTGTTCTACAAGAGTATGTGGATACGATCTCTCCTCTCGTAGATGGTGAATACCATGGATAGATCTTATGTGTGCGTAGGAATTTTTTTGTTTCACATGCAACGTTCCCCAAGAGTGGTATAAGAGCTAGGTCTATGTTGGAAATATGCCCTAGAGGCAATGAGAAATTAGTTATTATTATATTTCCTATTTCAATATAATCGTCTATTATCCATGCTATAATTGTATTGAACGAAAGCATAGATACATGTGTGGATATATAGACAAAACAATGTCCCTAGCAAGCCTCTAGTTGGCTAGCCAGTTCATCAAGGATGGTTAAGGTTTTCTGACCATATGCAAGTGTTTTCTCTTGATAACTAGATCACATCATCAGGAGAATCATGTGATGGACAAGACCCAAACTATACACGTAGCATGTGATCGTGTCATTTTGTTGCTATTGTTTTCTGCATGTCAAGTGTTCATTCCTATGACCATGAGTTCACGTAACTCACTGACACCGGAGGAATACCTTGTGTGTATCAAATGTCACAATGTTACTGGGTGACTATAAAGGTGCTCTACAGGTATCTCCGAAGGTGTCCGTTGAGTTAGCATGGATCAAGACCGGGATTTGTCACTCCGTGTGACTGAGAGGTATCTCGGGGCCCACTCGGTAATACAACATCACATATAAGCCTTGCAAGCAATGTGGTTCAAGTGTAAGTCACGGGATCTTGTATTACGGAACGAGTAAACAGACTTGCCGGTAACGAGATTGAAATAGGTATAGGGATACTGACGATCAAATCTCGGGCAAGTAACATATCGAAGGACAAAGGGAATGTTATACGGGATTATATGAATCCTTGGCACAGAGGTTCAACCGATAAGATCTTCGCTAGAATATGTAGGATCCAATATGGATATCTAGGTACCGCTATTGGATATTGACCGAGGAGTGTCTCGGGTCATGTCTGCATAGTTCTCGAACCCACAGGGTCTGCACCCTTAAGGTTCGGTGACATATTAGTATGGTTGAGTTATATGTGTCGGTGATCGAAGGTTGTTCGGAGTCCCGGATGAGATCACGAACGTCACAAGGGTTTCCGGAATGGTCCGAAAATGAAGATTGATATATAAGATGGTTTCATTTGGTCACCGGAAAGATTTCGGGCATTACCAACAGTGTACCATGACTGACGAATGGGTTCCGGATATTCACCGGGAGGGGCCCACCCACCCGGGAGTGAGCCCAGTAGCCCTAGGGTGGCGCACCAGCCCTTAGTGGGCTGGTGAGGCGAGCCCAAGAGGGCTATGGTGCCACAAGATAAAAATACCAAAGGGAAAAATGGAAAGATGGAGGTGGGAAGGAAGGAGTGGACTCCTTCCCCCAAACAGAATTGGGGTTGGAGTCCACCTCCTCCCCTTCGGCCGGCGCCCTTGGGGCTCCCTTGAGCCCCAAGGCTAGCCCCTCCCCTCCTCCTATATATATTGGTGGTTTTAGGGCTTTTGAACCACAACTTTGCCACGCACAACTCAAACTTATACCACATAGTTCTTCCTCTAGATCGGATTTCTGTGGAGCTCGGGCGGAGCCCTGCAGGAGTAGATCACCACCACCACCGGCGCGCCATCACGCTGCCGGAAAACTCATCTACTTCCCCGTATCTCTTTCTGGATCAAGAAGGCGGAGATCGTCATCTAGCTGTACGTGTGCTGAACGCGGAGGTGCCGTCCGTTCGGCGCCAGATCGGAAAGGATCGTGGGACGACGGTGATTTGAATCACGAAGCTGTACCACTACATCAACCACGTTTCTTAACGCTTCCCGCTTAGTGATCTACAAGGGTATGTGGATCCAATCTCCCTCTCGTAGATGAACATCACCATGATAGGTCTTCGTGTGCGTAGGAATTTTTTGTTTCCCATGCAACGTTCCCAACAGTGGTATCAGAGCTAGGTTCATGCGTAGATGTTATCTCCAGTAGAACACAAAAGGTTTTGTGGGCGTTAATGTTCGATTTTCTGCCCTCCTTAGTATTTTCTCGATTCGGCGGTATTATTGGATTTAAGCGGCCCAAACCGACATTACTCGTACGCTTATGAGAGACTGGCTTCATCGACCAACATGCAACTCGTTGCATAAAGATGACTGGAGGGTGTCGGTTTCTTCAACTTTAGTTGAATTGGATTTGACCGAGGCGGTCCTTGAAGAGAGGTTAAATAGCAATTTTCACATCTCCGTTGTGGTTTTTTGCGTAAGTAAGTTGCGATCATACTAGATACCCATAGCAGCCACGTAAAACATGCAACAACAAATTAGAGGACGTCTAACTTGTTTTTGCAAGGTATGCTTGTGAGGTGATATGGCCAAAGATATGATGTGATATATTGGATGTATGAGATGATCATGTTGTAACAGTTAATATCGACTTGCACGTCGATGCTACGGCAACCGACAAGAGCCATAGGGTTGTCTTTAAACTAACGTTTGTGTTTGTAGATGTGTTTACTATATTGCTAGGTTGTAGCTTTAGTAGTAATAGCATTGATAGCAAAACAATCTCGATGGCGGCATGATGTCAGTTGTGCTTCCCTTGCAATGGCGCCAGGAATAGTCGTGTCGACGGCACCAGAAATCCTTCTGCTGCGGCTACGCCTTAAGGGACTTCCTAGGGAAATATGCAAAGGATTTCCCCCGTGGCCTTGGAGCTTGCGTTGGTGTTCCCTCGAAGCGGAAAGGGTGATGTAGCACAGTGGTGGTAAGTATTTCCCTCAGTTTGAGAACCAAGGTATCGATCCAGTGAAGGAGTATCATAAGAGCCTGCACGAACACAAAGAACCTGCTCCCAACGCTATGAAGGGGTTGTCAATCCCTTATAGATTGTTCGCCAAGTGAGAACTGAAAGCAACAAAGTAACAAAGAAAAGTAAAAGCGGAGGTGTAAACGATAGATCTGAATAGACCCGGGGGCCGTAGTGTTTACTAGTGGCTTCTCTCATGAAAGCAAGTAGACGGTGGGTGAAAAAATTACTGTCGAGCAATTGATAGAACCGCGCAAAGTCATGACGTCATCTATGGCAATGATTATATCTATAGGCATCACGTCCAAAACAAGTACACCGATACTGTTTGCATCTACTACTATTACTCCACACGTCGACTTCTATCCCGCATGCATCTAGTGAATTAAGTCCAAAAGAACAGAGTAACACCTTAAGCAAGATGACATGATGTAGATGGACAATCTCATATCAACGACAGAGCCCATCTTGTTACCCTTGATGGCAACTACTTAATGTGTGCCTTGCTGCCCCTACTGTCACTGGGAAAGGTCACCACATGGTAAGAACCCAAAACCAAGCACTTCTCCCATTGCAAGAATGATAGATCTAGTTGGCCAAACAAAAACCAAGACTCGGAGAGACTTAGAAGGATATCAAATCATGCATATAAGAAATCAGCAAAGACTCAAATATATATCATAGATAATCTGATCACAAATCCACAATTCATCGGATCTCAACAAACACACCGCCAAAGAAGATTACATCGGATAGATCTCCATGAAGGTCAAGGAGAACTTTGTATTGAAGATCCAAGAGAGAGAAGAAGCCATCTAGATACTAGCTATGGACCCGAAGGTCTGTGGTGAACTACTCACGCATCATCGGAGAGGCAATGGTCTGAAGTGAACTACTCACGAGTCATTGGAGGGGCGATGATGATGATGAAGAAGCCCTCCAACTCCAAAGTCCCCTCCGGCAGGGCACCGAGAAGGGTCTCCAGATCAGATCTCACGGAAATGGAAGCTTGCGGCGGCGGAAAAGTATTTTCGTGGATCCCCTGATTTTTTGCTGTATTTTAGGGAATATATAGGCCAAAGATCTAGGTCAGGGGGCGCTCAGGGAGGCCACAAGCCCTGCCACCGCTGCCTGCCCCTGGTGGCGGAGTGGGGGCTTATGGGCTCCGTGGAGCCCTCTTGGCTTGGCCCACAGGCCCCCTAATCTTCTTTCGTTCGAGAAAAAATTATTTCAGGGATTTTATTCCGTTTGGACTCCGTTCCAAAATCAGATCTGAAAAGAGCCAAAAACACAGAAAAAACAGGAACTGTCACTTGGCACTGAATTAATAAGTTAGCCCCAAAAAAGATATAAAAGGTACATAAAACATCCAAAGATGACAAGATAACAGCATGAAACCATCAAAAATTATAGATACGTTTGAGACGTATCAAGCATCCCCAAGCTTAACTCCTGCTCGTCCTCGAGTAGGGAAGTGATAAAGAATGATTTTTTTATGCTTTCATGCTACCTAGCATAGGTGTCCTTTGTAACTCCTCTTATGTGACGTGAATGTTCAGATCCATTAGATTGAAAACAATAGTTTGCTATTGACGTGGAAACAATAATAATTCAAGCAAACTAGCAAGGTAATCATGAACTTTCAAAATAACAAGGCCAAAAGAAAGTTATCCCTACAAAAGCATATAGTCTGGCTATGCTCTATCATCATTGCACAACAAATTTAAATCATGCACAACCCCGGTATTGGCCAAGTAATTGTTTCACACCTTTACTTCCTCAAACCTTTTCAACTCTCACGCAATACATGAGCGTGAGCCATGGTTATAGCACTATAGATGGTGTGGAATGTGGTGGAGGTTGCAAGACAAAAAAAGGAGAAGATAGTCACATTAACTAGGCATATCAATGAGCTGTGGAGATGCTCATCAATAGATATCAATGTGAATGAGTAGGGATTTCCATACAAATGATGCACTAGAGCTACGAGTATGTGAAAGCTCTTAAAGAAAACTAGTGGGTGTGCATCCAACTTGCTTGCTCACGAAGACCTAAGGAAATTTTCAGGAAGCCTATCATTGGAATATACAAGCCAAGTTATATAATGATAATTTCCCACTAGATATATGGTGGTGACAAAACGAGAGACTCTCAATCATGAAGATCATGGTGGTTAATATGCACAAGTGTGGAAAAAGTGGTAGCATTGTCCCTTCTCTCTTTTTCTCTCATTTTTTTGGTGGGCTCTTTGGCCTTTTTTTTGGTGGGCTTATTTGGCCTCTTTTGTTTCCTCACATGGGACAATGCTCCATTAATGATGATCATCACACTTTCAACTCAAAACTTAGAGCAACGATGACTCTATATGGAATGCCTTCGGTAGTGTACCGTGGCAATGATCTAGCATGGCATAGACATCAATGGAAAGATCATGCTAGCTATCTTACGATCATGCAATGGCAATGTAGACGTGGTGGCACATGTCATGGTGGTAGTTGCATGGAAATATATCTCGGAATGACTTTGAAAAATCCATAGTAGGTAGGTATGGTGGCTGTTTTGAGGGAGGCTAATGGTGGGTTTTGTGCACCGGCGAAAGTTGCACGGCACTAAGAAGATAGTGATGGTGGAAGGTGAAAGTGCATCTAAACCATGGACTCAACATTAGTCATGAAGAACTCATATACTTGTTGCAAAAGTTTTATTAGTAATTGAAACAAAGCATTCAACGCATACTCCTAGGGGAAGGGTTGGTAGGTATAAACCATCGCGCGATCCCGACCGCCACGCAAAGGATGACAATCAATATACTAATCATGTTCAGATTTCATCACATAGCGGTTCACCATACGTGCATGCTACGGGAATCACTAACTTCAACACAAGTATTTCTAGATCCACAACACCTTACTAGCATGACTTCAATATTACCATAACCACAACTCAAAACTAATTGAGATGAATCAAACTTCTCTAACTATTCAATGCACATGAAGGTGGAAGTTTTCGTATCCCTTTGGATAACTACCCCTTTTGAGACTACTTTCAAAGCATAGATCAACTACCAAGCCACACACCGCTGTGTTCTAAAAGATATAAGTGAAGCACATAGAGCAAAAGTATCTAGATCAAAAGATATAAGGAAGCACATGTGAGCTGAATTGTCTACCAAAAGATATAAGTGAAGCTCAACAAAATCACGGTGAGTGCATGTATCTCTCTCTAGGTGTGCAGCAAGGATGATTGTGACACAACAAAAATAAAAGACTCCTATGATACAAGACGCTCCAAGCAAAAACACATAGCATGTGGTGAATAAAAATATAGCCCCAAGTAACGTTACCGATGGATTGAAGACGAGAGAGGGGATGCCTTCCCGGGGCATCCCCAAGCTTAGGCTTTTACGGCATCCTTGAATCTCTTGGGGTGCCTTGTGCATCCCCAAGCTTGAGCTCTTGCCACTCTTTATCTCTTTGTCCATAAGAACTTCACCCAAAACTTGAAAACTTCACAACACGAAACTTAAACAGAAACTCGTGATAACATTAGTATGAGAAAGCAAACCACCACTTCCTTAGGTACTGTAGCAAACTTAAATTGTACTTATTCTGATGTTGGGTTACTTTTTTTTCAATCTTCCATGGCTAATACCCCTGATACTATCCATAGTTTCATCAAAATAAGCAACCAACGCAACAAAAACAGAATCTGTTAACAGCAGACGAGTCTGTAGCAATCTGTATATTTCGTATACTTATGTTACTCCAAAACTTCTGAAAAATTACTAAAGTATGAAGAATTTGCATAGCAATCAGCAGCAAAATGAATCAACTCAAAAGCTCTTACAGAAAAAAAATTCTTTTCGTGAGCAGAAAGTTTCTGTCTTTTCCAGCATGACCAAACGATCATCCCCAAGACTAATCATAACGGTTTTGCTTGGCACAAACGCAAAAAGAAACACAAAAAGCACAATCATAACAGAATTATGAAAGTGTGAAAAACACAAAACAGAAAGAAAAAGTATAGAGTCGTTGGGTTGCCTCCCAACAAGCGCTTTTGTTAAACACCCTTAGCTAGGCATTCAATGATGCTCTCACAAAAGACAAGAATTGAAGCACAACGAGAGCATCCTAAAGCATGTGAAAATCACATTTAAGTCTAACATACTTCCTATGCATAGGAATTTTATAGGAAAACAAATTGTCAAGACAACCAATAGCTGCCATATGCAAGGAAGAAGAAAGAGACAAGAGCAATCTCAACATCAAGAGAGGTGATTTGGTAACATGAAAGTTTCTACCAAAATATTTTCCTCTCTCATAGCAATTACATGTGGGATCATATTCAAATTCAACAATATAGCTATCCCATAGGATATTCTTTTCATGATCCACATGCATGCAAAGTTGACGCTCTTCAAAAATAGTGGGATTATCATCAACTAAAGTCATGACTTCTCCAATCCCACTTTCAATATTGTTGCAAATATCATATTCATCATGAGGTTTGAACAAATTTTCAAGATCATAAGAAAGATCATCACCCAAATCATGATTATTGCAACAAGTAGTGGACAAAGCAAAACTAGCATCCCCAAGCTTAGGGTTTTGCATATTTTTAGCATGATTGTCACTAATAGAATTTGCAGTGAAACCATTGAAATCTTGATTTTCATCCAAGGAGTCCTCGTGAATCATTCCATAAATTTCTTCATCACGATTTTCAGATTCACGCATCTCAAGCAAAACTCCATAAAGATAGTCAAGTGCCCTCAACTCACTAGCAATTCGTTCCACATAAGTGGGTCTCTTAAAGAGATTAGCTAGTGGATGAGGATCCATATCAATAGATTTTCAGCAAGCGAAGATGCAAGCATAATGAAGGCACATGGCACATGAGCGAAAAGAAAGCAAGCGAGAGAAAAGGGCGAACGAAAAAGGCAAAGGAGAAAGGCAAATGAAAACGGCAAATGTGAAGTGGGGGAGAGGAAAACGAGAGGTAACTGGCAAAAAAGTAAATGCAGAAGATGAGTTTGTGAGACCCACTTGGATAGATCTTGATCTCTCCTTCCCCGGCAACGGCGCGAGAAATACTTCTGATGTCAGCTGTGCTTCCTTGGCAACGACGCGAGGAATAGTCGTGTCGACGACACCAGGAATCCTTCTGCTGCGGCTACGCCTTAAGGGACTTCCTAGGCAAATATGCAAAGGATTTCCCCCGTGGCCTTGGAGCCTTGCGTTGGTGTTCCCTCGAAGCGGAAAGGGTGATGTAGCACAGCGGTGGTAAGTATTTCCCTCAGTTTGAGAACCAAGGTATCGATCCAGTGAAGGAGTATCACAAGAGCCTGCACAAACACAAAGAACCTGCTCCCAACGCTATGAAGGGGTTGTCAATCCCTTATAGATTGTTCGCCAAGTGAGAACTGAAAGCAACAAAGTAACAAAGAAAAGTAAAAGCGGAGGTGTAAACGATAGATGTGAATAGACCTGGGGGCCGTAGTGTTTACTAGTGGCTTCTCTCATGAAAGCAAGTAGACGGTGGGTGAACAAATTACTGTCGAGCAATTGATAGAACCGCGCAAAGTCATGACGTCATCTATGGCAATGATTATATCTATAGGCATCACATCCAAAACAAGTAGACCGATACTGTCTGCATCTACTACTATTATTCCACACGTCGACCACTATCCAGCATGCATCTAGTGTATTAAGTCCAAAAGAACAGAGTAACGCCTTAAGCAAGATGACATGATGTAGATGGACAAACTCATATCAACGACAGAGCCCATCTTGTTGCCCTTGATGGCAACTACTTAATGTGTGCCTTGCTGCCCCTACTGTCACTGGGAAAGGTCACCACATGGTAAGAACCCAAAACCAAGCACTTCTCCCATTGCAAGAATGATAGATCTAGTTGGCCAAACAAAAACCAAGACTCGGAGAGACTTAGAAGGATATCAAATCATGCATATAAGAAATCAGCAAAGACTCAAATATATATCATAGATAATCTGATCACAAATCCACAATTCATCGGATCTCGACAAACACACCGCCAAAGAAGATTACATCGGATAGATCTCCATGAAGATCATGGAGAACTTTGTATTGAAGATCCAAGAGAGAGAAGAAGCCATCTAGCTACTAACTACATACCCGTAGGTCTAAAGTGAACTACTCACGAGTCATTGGAGGGGTGATGATGATGATGAAGAAGCCCTCCAACTCCAAAGTCCCCTCCGGCAGGGCACCGAGAAGGGTTTCCAGATGAGATCTTGCGGAAACGGAAGCTTGCGGCGGTGGAAAAGTATTTTCGTGGATCCCCTGATTTTTTGCTATATTTTAGGGAATATATAGGCCAAAGTTCTAGGTTAGGGGGCGCTCAGGGAGGCCACAAGCCCTGCCACCGCCGCCTCCCCCTGGTGGCGGAGTGGGGGCTTGTGGGCTCCCTGGAGCCCTCCTGGCTTGGCCCACATGCCCCGTGATCTTCTTTCGTTCGGGAAAAAAAATCATTTCTGGGATTTTATTCCGTTTGGACTCCGTTCCAAAATCAGATCTGAAAAGAGCCAAAAACACAGAAAAACAGGAACTGGCACTTGGCACTGAATTAATAAGTTAGTCCCAAAAAAGATATAAAAGGTACATAAAACATCTAAAGATGACAAGATAACAGCATGAAACCATCAAAAACTATAGATACGTTTGAGACATATCACGACACGATGATGGAGATTATGATGATCGGGATCATGGTGTGGCGCCGGTGACAAGAAGATCATGCAGGTGCTTTGGTGATGGAGATCAAGAAGCACAAGATCATGGCCATATCATGTCACTTGTGAATTGCATGTGATCTTAATCCTTTTATGCACCTTATCTTGCTTAGAACGACGGTAGCATTATAAGGTGATCCCTCACTAAAATTTCAAGATGAAATTGTGTTCTCCCCAACTGTGCACCGTTGTGATAGTTCGTCGTTTCGAGACACCACGTGATGATCGGGTGTGATAGACTCAACGTTCACATACAACGAGTGAAAAACAGTTGCACACGCGGAACACTCGGGTTAAACTTGACGAGCCTAGCATGTGCAGACATGGCCTTGGAACACAAGAGACCGAAAGGTCGAGCATGAATCGTATAGTTGATATGATTAGCATAGAGATGTTTACCAGTGAAACTATACTCAACTCACGTGATGATCGGACTTGAGTTAGTGGATTTGGATCATGCACCACTCAAATGACTAGAGGGATGTATTTTTTGAGTGGGAGTTTATTAGTAATTTGATTAGTTAAACTCTAATTGTCTTGAACATAGTCTAAGTCCACTTTGCAATATTTTATGTTGTAGATTAATGGCTCATGTAGTAGCAACCCCGAATTTCAATACGTTCCTAGAGAAAGCTAAACTTGAAAGACCGGGGACATAATCTTAGGTGCATCCTACAAGCTGAGAAAAAGGATTATGTCCTTGATGCTGCGCTAGGAGATGAACCACCCGCTACGTCTAACCAAGATGTTTTGAATGCTTGGCAATCGTGTAAGGAGGACTACTCAATAGTTCAATGTGCAGTCTTGTATGGCTTAGAACCGGGACTTCAACGACATTTTGAGCGTCATGGAGCATATGAGATGTTCCAGGAGTTGAAGTTTATCTTTCAGAAGAATGCCCGGATCAAGAGGTATGAGACCTACGATAAATTCTATGCTTGCAAGATGGAGGAGATTGTCTGTCAGTGAACATGTGCTCAAAATGTCTGTGTACTCAAATCGTCTAGCTGAGCTCGGGATTGAACTCCCGCAAGAGGCTATCACTGACAGAATTCTTCAATCACTGCCACCTAGCTATAAGAGCTCTGTGTTGAACTATAACATGCAAGGGATGAACAAGTCACCCGACGAGTTATTCGCGATGCTGAAAGTCGCAGAGTCAGAACTCCGGAAAGAGCATCAAGTGTTGATGGTCAATAAGACCACTAGTTTCAAGACAAATGACAAAGGCAAGAAGGGTAACTCCAAGAAGAGCAGCAAAACTATTGCCAATCCGACGAAGAAACCCAAGGCTGGACCTAAGCCGGAAACAAAGTGTTATTATTGCAAGGGGATGGGTCACTAGAAGCGCAACTGCCCCAAGTATTTGGCTGATAAGAAGGCAGCCAAAGAAAAATCAGGTATATGTGATATACATGTTATTGATGTGTACTTAACCAACTCTCGTAGTAGTGCGTGGGTATTTGATACCGGTTCTGTTGCTCTTATTTGCAACTCGAAGCAGGAACTGCGGAATAAACGAAGGCTGGCGAAGGATGAAGTGACGATGTGCGTGGGAATGGTTCCAAGGTTGATGCAATCGTTGTCGGCACTGTCTCACTTCAGTTACCATCAGGATTAGTTATGAACTTAAATAATTGTTATTTAGTGCCTGCGTTAAGCATGAACATTATATCTGGATCTTGTTTATTGCGAGACGGTTACTCGTTGAAGTCAGAGAATAATGGTTGTTCTATTTCTATGAGTAATATCTTTTATGGTCATGCACCCAATGTGAGAGGTTTGTTCATATTGAATCTTGATTGTGATGATTCACATATACATAACATTGAGACCAAAAGATGTAGAGTTAACAATGATAGCGCCATGTTTTTGTGGCACTGCCGCTTAGGTCATATTGGAGTGAAGCGCATGAAGAAACTACATTCCGATGGGCTTTTGGAGTCACTTGATTTTGAATCACTTGACACGTGCGAACCATGCCTCATGGGCAAGATGACTAAGACTCCATTCTCCGGAACAATGGAGCGTCCAAGTGACTTGTTGGAGATCATACATACCGATGTGTGCGGTCCAATGAGTGTGGAGACGCGTGGCAGATATCGTTATTTTCTCACCTTCACCGACGATTTGAGTAGGTATGGATATGTCTGCTTGATGAAGCATGCTACCTATTAAGCTTCCATTGGTTTTTCCCTTGAAGAGGAAAGGGTGATGCAGCACAGTAGCAGTAAATATTTCCCTCAATTTGAGAACCAAGGTATCAATCCAGTAGGAGTATCAAGATGAGGCACCAATGTACCTGCACAAAAATAGCAAACTTGCACCCAACGCTACAAAGGGGTTGTCAATCCCTTCACGATTGATTGCAAGGTGAGATCTGAAGGCGGAAAGTGCAACAAAGTAAAAGTGTAGGGCTGAAAATATGATGTGAAGTAGACCCGGGGGCCATAGAGTTCACTAGAGGCTTCTCTCAAGATAGAAAATATTACGGTGGGTGATAGAATTACTATCGAGCAATTGATAGATCCGCGCAAAGTCATGACGATATCTAAGGCAATGATCGTACATATAGGCATCACGTCCGAGACAAGTAGACCGATACTTTCTGCATCTACTACTATTACTCCACACATCGACCGCTATCCAGCATGCATCTAGTGTATTGAGTTCATGACAAACAGAGTAACGCCTTAAGCAAGATGACATGATGTAGAGGGATAAATTCATGCAATAGATATAAACCCCATCTTTTTACCCTTGATGGCAACAACACGATGCGTGCGTCGCTACCCCTTCTGTCATTGGGTGAGGTCACCACACGGTATGAACCCAAAACAAAGCACTTCTCCCATTGCAAGAACCATAGATCAAGTTGGCCAAACAAAACCCACAACTCGAAGAGAATTACAAGGATATGAAATCATGCATATAAGAGATCAGAAGAAACTCAAATAAGATTCATAGATAATCTGATCATAAATCCACAATTCATCGGATCTCGACAAACACACCGCAAAACAAGATTACATCGGATAGATCTCCATGAAGATCAAGGAGAACTTTGTATTGAAGATCCAAGAGAGAGAAGAAGCCATCTAGCTACCATCTATGGACCCGAAGGTGTATGGTGAACTACTCACGCATCATCGGAGAGGCAATGGTGTTAATGAAGAAGCCCTCCGTATCTGAATCCCCCCTTCGGCAGGGCACCAGAACCTGCCCCAGATGGGATCTTGCGGAGACAGAAGCTTACGGCGGCGAAAAAGTATTTTCGTGGATCTCTCTCGTGGTTTTGGATTTTTCGGGGACTTATAGGCGGAAGAAGTAGGGCACAGGAGCAACAGGGGGCCCACAAGCCTGCTAGGCGCACCCCCAGGCCGCGGTTAGGGGGCTTGTGGCCTCCCCAGGCGCCCTCTGCCTTGGTTCTCAAACTCCCTGCGTATCTTCCATTCCGAAAAAAAATCTTTACGGAGGTTTTATTCCGTTTGGACTCCGTTTAATATTCTCCTCTGAAAAAGGTCAAAAACACGGAAAAAAATAGGAATTGGCACTTGGCACTGATTTAATAAGTTAGTCCCAAAAAAGATATAAAAAGCATACAAAACATCAAAAGTTTGACAAGATAATAGCATGGAACCATAAAAAATTATAGATACGTTGGAGACGTATCAAGCATCCCCAAGCTTAACTCCTGCTCGTCCTCGAGTAGGGAAGTGATAAAGACTAAATTTTTTATGTGAAATGCTACCTAGCATATTTGTCCTTAGTAACTTCTTTCATGTGACATGAATGTTCAGATCCGTAAGATTCAAAACAATAGTTTGCTATTGACATGAAAACAATAATACTTCAAGCAAACTAGCAAGGTAATCATGAGCTTTTGAAATAAGTGGCAAAAGAAAATTATCCCTACAAAATCATATAGTCTGCCTATGCTCCATCATCCCCACACAACTAATTTAAATCATGCACAACCCCGGTATTGGCCAAGTAATTGTTTTCGCACTCTTACTTTCTCAAACCTTTTTCAACTCTCACGCAATACATGAGTGTGAGCCATGGATATAGCACTATAGGTGGAATAGAGTGTGGTGGAGGTTGTGAGACAAAAAGGAGGAGATGGTCACATCGACTCAGCGTATCAAAGGGCTATGGAGATGGCCATCAATAGATATCAATGTGAAAGAGTAGGGATTACCATGCAATGGATGCACTTAGAGCTATAAGTATGTGAAAGCTCAAAAGGAGAACTAGTGGGTGTGCATCCAACTTGCTTGCTCACGAAGACCTAGGGCAATTTTGAGGAAGCCCATCATTGGAATATACAAGCCAAGTTACATAATGAAGATTCCTACTAGTATATGGTGGTGACAAAACAAGAGACTCTCAATCATGAAGATCATGGTGCTATTATGAAGCACAAGTGTGGAAAAGATAGTAGCATTGTCCCTTCTCTTTTTTTCTATCTTTTTTGTTTGGGGTCTTTGGCCTCTTTCCATATCTCTCTCTCCCTTTTTTTGTGTGGGAAACTTTGGCCTTTTTTTTATTTCCTCACATGGGACAATGCTCTAATAATGATGATCATCACACTTTAATTTACTCAGAGCTCAATGCTTAGAACGATGAGGACTCTATAGGAAATGCCTCCGGCAGTGCACCGGGATGTGCAACGATCTAGCTTGGCGTATGACATTGAAACATCTCGCTAGCTATCTTACGATCATGCAATGGCAATATGCAAGTGACGGCACATGTCATGAGACGGAACGGTGGGAGTTGCATGGCAATATATCTCGGAATGGCTATGAAAATGCCATATTAGGTAGGTATGGTGGCTGTTTTGATGAAGGTATATGGTGGGTTTGTGCACCGGCGAAAGTTGCGCGGCACTAGAGAGGCTAGCAATGGTGGAAAGTGAAAGTGCATCTATACCATGGACTCACATTAGTCAGGAATACCTCACATACATATTGCGAAAGTTTTTATTAGTAAGCGAAACAAAGTGCTAAACGCATACTCCTAGGGTAAGGTTGGTAGGTGTTAACCGTTGCGCGATCCCGACCACAACACAAAGGATGACAATCAAAAAATCAATTATGCTCCGACTTCCTAACATAGCGGTTCACCATACGTGCATGTTACGGGAATCACTAACTTCAACACAAGTATTTCTAAATTCACAACACCTTACTAACATGACTCTTAATATTACCAAATCCATGCCTCAAAGCTAATTGAGAGGAATCAAACTTCTCTTTCTAATCAATGCACATGAATATGGAAGTTTTATTGTATCCTCTTTGGGTGCCTATCACCTTTTGGACTACTTTCATAGCACAAGCCAACTACCAAGTTACTCAGAGAGAGCACTCTCAAAAAGATATAAGTGAAGATCGAGAGTTCTTATTTCTCCAAAATATGACACCGCCGTGCTCTAAAAGATCTAAGTGAAGCACTTAGAGCAAATTTATCTAGCTTAAAAGATATAAGTGATGCACATGTGAGCTAAATTGCCTAACTCAAAAGATATAAGCGAAGCTCAACGATTATTCTAGCAAATTCACGATGAGCGTATGTCTCTCTCAAAAGGTGGGCAATAAGGATGATTGTGACACAACAAAAAGAAAAGACTCCTATAATACACGACGCTCCAAGCAAACCACATATCATGTGGTGAATAAAAATATAGCTCCAAGTAATGTTACCGATGGATTGAAGACGAAAGATGGGATGCCTTCCCGGGGCATCCGCAAGCTTAGGATTTTTGGTGTCCTTGAATTTGGCTTGGGATGCCTTGGGCATCCCCAAGCTTGAGATCTTCCCACTCTTTATCCCTTTGTCCATGAGAACATCACCCAAAACTTGAAAACTTCACAACACAAAAGTTAAACAGAAACTCGTGATATCATTAGCACAAGAAAAAAAACTACCACCTCTTGATGTACTGTAGAAAACTTGATTTCTATTTATATTGGTGTTAGATTACTGTATTATCACTTTTCCATGGCTAGTACCCCCTGATACTATCCATAGTTTCATCAAAATAAGCAATCAACACAACAAAAACAGAATCTGTCAAAAACAGACCAGTTTGTATCAATCTGTATACTTCGTATACTTCTGGTATCTCAAAAATTCTGAAAAATTACGACAGTTTGGGCAATTGGCATATCAACCAACAGCAGAAAGAAACAACTCAAAATCTCTTTCTGGATAAAAATGAAAAATAATTTCGTGAGCGAAAAGTTTTTGTCTTTTTCCAGCATGATCAAACAACCATAACCAAACTAGTCATAAAGGTTTTACTTGGCTCAAACACAAAAAGAAACACAAAAAACACAGTGATAAAAAAATTATGATGGTGTGTACGCAACAAAACAGAACGCAAAAAAGCAAAGATAAATTCATTGGGTTGCCTCCCAACAAGCGCTATTGTTTAACGCCCTTAGCTAGGCATAAGTCGATAGAATCACGTATCATCGTCTTTGGTACTCAAACCATAAGTAGCCTTGATCATGGATTCATAAGGCAATCTTATTTTCTTTCTAGGAAAATGTTCCATGCCCTCGTTTAATGGAAATTGAAATCTAATATTCCCTTCCTTCATATCGATGACAGCACCAATAGTCCTTAGGAAAGGTCTACCAAGAATGATAGGACATGTAGGATTGCAATCAATATCAAGCACAATGAAATCTACGGGTACATAGTTCCTATTTGCAATAATAAGAACATCATTGATCCTTCCCATAGGTTTCTTAACAGTAGAATCCACAAGATGCAAATTAAGAGAGCACTCATCAATCTCATTAAAGCCTATAACATCACATAAAGACTTTGGAATCACGGAAACACTAGCACCCAAATCACACAAAGCATTGCATTCATAGTTTTTGATCTTGATTTCGATAGTAGGTTCCCACTCATCATGAAGTTTTCTAGGAATAGAAACTTCCAATTCAAGTTTCTCTTCAAGAGAGTTCATCATAGCCTCGACGATATGATCGGTAAAGGCCTTGTTTTGGCTATAAGCGTGTGGAGAGTTTAACATGGATTGCATCAAGGAAATACATTCAATCAAAGAGCAACTATAGTAATTGAATTCCTTGAAATCCAAAGTAGTAGTTTCATTACTACTCAAAGTTTTGATATCCTCTACTCCACTTTCAACGCTTTTAGCATCAAGATAGATAGACTCCGAATCATTGGGGCATTTTTGAACCAAGGTGGATTCATATACAACCCCATCATCATTAGGTTTGACACTAGAAAACAAGGATTCAATGGGAGTCACACCAAGCACTTTAAGATCTTCGTGATTCTTATCACGAGAACACGCCTTTTTAAGCCATTCATGTCTAGCACGAATTTGGGCGATTCTTTCTTTACTCTCATTCATGGAAACACGCATAGCTTTCAAAGTTTCATCTATATTGATCTTGGGAGGAGCACATCTAACTTTCAAAGCATCAATATCAAGAGACGTTCTATCAATGCTCCTAGCCAAATCATCAATTTTGAGTAGTGTTTCTTCTATGGACGCATTGAAAATCTTTTGCGAGTTGATAAACTCTTTAATATTACTCTCTAGATGAGAGGGTAATTTATTGTAATTTCCATGAGCATTGTTGTAGGAGTTGCCAAAGTTATTAGAGGGATTACTAGGAAAAGGCCTAGGAATATAGTTTCCTCTAAAAGCATTGTTGTTGCCAAAATAATTCCTACCAACCAAATTAACATCCAAGCTCTCATTGCTACTCTCAATCAAGGAAGACAAGGGCATATCGTTTGGATCTAAAGGAGCACCTTTGCTAGCAAACAATTTCATTAACTCATCCATCTTAGCACTCAACAAGTTAATTTCTTCTATAGCGTGTACTTTTTTACTAGTAGGTGACCTTTCAGTGTGCCACTGAGAATAATTTGTCATGATATTATCTAGGAGTTTTGTGACTTCTCCTAAGGTGATTTCCATGAAAGTTCCATCGGAGGCGGAGTCCAAGATATTTATAGAAGCAAAATTCAAACCAGCGTAGAAGATTTGTATAATCATCCAAAGACTCAAGCCATGAGCGGGACAATTTCTAATCATCAATTTCATTCTCTCCTAAGATTGTGCAACATGTTCATTAGCTAGTTGCTTGAAATTCATGATATCATTACGGAAAGAGATAATCTTAGCCGGTGGAAAATACTTGGATATATAAGCATCTTTGCACTTGTTCCAAGAATCAATACTATTTTTGGGCAAAGATGAAAACCAAGTTTTTTCTCGATCTCGCAATGACAACGGAAATAGCTTCAATTTAATCACATCATTATCCACATCTTTCTTCTTTTGCATATCACATAACTCAATGAAGGTATTAAGATGGGATGCGATATCTTCACTAGGAAGGCCGGAGAATTGCTCTTTCATAACAAGATTCAGCAAAGCAGCATTGATTTCATATGATTCCGCACTAGTGGCGGGAGCAATCGGAGTACTAATAAAATCATTATTATTAGTATTCGAGAATTCACAAAGTTTGGTGTTTTCAGTCATGGTGACTTCAGCAAGCAGACAAGCACACAAGCGAACAGAAAGCAAGCGAAAGAAAAGGGTGAATGAAAAAGGTAAATATTTTTGTAAATGTTTTCTTTTCAGAAGTGGGGGAGAGGAAAACAAGAGGCAAAAAAAGTAAATGCAAGAGATGAGTTTGCGACACTTACTTGGATAAGCTTCACTTGATGCTCCCCGGCAACGGCGCCAGAAATTCTTCTTGCTACCTCTTGAGCTTGCGTTGGTTTTTTCCCTTGAAGAGGAAAGGGTGATGCAACACAGTAGCAGTAAGTATTTCCCTCAGTTTGAGAACCAAGGTATCAATCCAGTAGGAGTATCAAGATGAGGCACCAATGTACCTGCGCAAAAACAACAAACTTGCACCCAACGCTACAAAGGCGTAGTCAATCCCTTCACGATTGATTGCAAGGTGAGATCTGAAGGCGGAAAGTGCAACAAAGTAAAAGTGTAGGGCTGAAAATATGATGTGAAGTAGACTCGGGGGCCATAGTGTTCACTAGAGGCTTCTCTCAAGATAGCAAATATTACGGTGGCTGAACGAATTACTGTTGAGCAATTGATAGAACCGCTCAAAGTCATGACGATATCTAAGGCAATAATCATACATATGGGCATCACGTCCGAGACAAGTAGACCGATACTTTCTGCATCTACTACTATTACTCCACACATCGACCGCTATCTAGCATGCATCTAGTGTATTGATTTCATGACAAATAGAGTAACACCTTAAGCAAGATGACAAGATGTAGAGGGATAAATTCATGCAATATATATATATATATGCCCGATCTTTTTACCCTTGATGGCAACAACATGATGCGTGCCTCGCTACCCCTTCTGTCACTAGGTGAGGTCACCGCATGGTATGAACCCAAAACCAAGCACTTCTCCCATTGCAAGAATCATAGATCAAGTTGGCCAAACAAAACCAACAACTCGAAGAGAATTACAAGGATATGAAATCATGCATATAAGAGATCAAAAAAACTCAAATAAGATTCATAGATAATATGATCATAAATCCACAATTCATGAGATCTCGACAAGCACACCGCAAAAGAAGATTACATCGGACAGATCTCCGTGAAGGTCAAGGAGAACTTTGTATTGAAGATCCAAGAGAGAGAAGAAGCCATCTAGATACTAGCTATGGACCCAAAGGTCTGTGGTGAACTACTCACGCATCATCGGAGAGGCAATGGTGTTGATGAAGAAGCCCTCCGTATCCGAATCCCCCTCCGGCAGGGCACCAGAACATGCCCCAGATGGGATCTTGCGGAGACAGAAGCTTGCGGCAGCGGAAAAGTATTTTCGTGGATCTCTCTCGTGGTTTTGGATTTTTCGAGGATTTATAGGCGGAAGAAGTTGGGCAGAGGAGCCACAGGGGGCCCACAAGCCTGCTAGGTGCGGGCCCCCCAGGCCACGGCTAGGGGGCTTGTGGCCTCCCCTGGCGCCCTGTGCCTTGGTTCTCAAGCTCCCTGCGTATCTTCTATTCCGGAAAAAAAATCTTTTCGGAGGTTTTGTTCGATTTGGACTCCGTTTAATATTCTCCTCTGAAAAGGGTCAAAAACACGGAAAAAACAGGAACTGGCACTTGGCACTGAGTTAATAAGTTAGTCCCAAAAAAGATATAAAAAGCATACAAAACATCCAAAGTTTGACAAGATAATAGCATGGAACCACCAAAAATTATAGATACGTTGGAGACGTATCAAAGCACAAGTCTGAAACGTTTGAGAAGTTCAAGCAATTTCAGAGTGAAGTTGAAAATCATCATAACAAGAAGATCAAGTTCCCGCGTTCTGACCGAGGGGGCGAATATCTGAGCTTCGAGTTTGGTACTCACTTAAGACAATGTGGAATAGTTTCACAGTTGACACCGCCTGGAACACCACAGCGTAATGGTGTGTCTCAACATCGTAATCGTACTTTGTTAGATATGGTGCGATCTATGATGTCTCTTACCGATTTGCCGTTATCATTTTGGGGTTATGCATTGGAGACAGTTGCATTCACTTTAAATAGGGCACCATCAAAATCCGTTGAGACGACACCATATGAGTTGTGGTATGGCAAGAGGCCAAATTTGTCGTTTCTTAAAATTTGGGGATGTGATGCGTATGTCAAAAAGCTTCAGCCTAAAAAGATGGAACCCAAAGCGGAAAGTTGCGTCTTCATAGGTTACCCAAAGGAGACAGTTGGGTACACCTTCTATCTCAGATCCGAGGGAAAAGTGTTTGTTGCTAAGAAGGAAGCTTTTCTTGAGAAGGAGTTTCTCTTGAAAGAATTGAGTGGGAGGAAGATAGAACTTGATGAGGTTGTAGAACCTATACTCCCTCTAGATGGTAGCGCAGGGCAGGGGGAAACCTCTGTCGAAGCGACGCCGGTTGAGGAGGAAGCTAATGATGATGATCATGAAACTTCGGATCAAGTTCCTGTCGGACCTCGCAGGTCGACAAGATCACGTACTGCTCCTGAGTGGTATAGTAATCATGTCGTATCAATCATGTTGTTAGACAACAATGAACCTGCGAATTATGAAGAAGCAATGGTGGGCCAGGATTCCAACAAATGGCTGGAGGCCATGAAGTCCGAGATAGGATCTATGTATGAAAACAAAGTATGGACTTTGGAAGTATTACCTGAAGGTCACAAGGCTATTCAGAACAAATGGATCCTCAAAAAGAAGATGGATGCGGGCGGTAATGTGACCGTTTATAAAGCTCGACTTGTGGCAAAGGGTTTTTCACAAATTCAAGGAGTTGACTACGATAAGATGTTCTCACCGGTAGCGATGCTTTAGTCTGTCCGAATCATGTTAACAATAGCTGCATTTTTCGATTATGAAATCTAGCAGATGTATGTCAAAACAGCGTTCCTTAACGGTTTTCTTAAGGAAGAGTTGTATATGATGCAACCTAAAGGTTTTGTCGATCCAAAGAATGCTAACAAAGTATGCAAGCTCCAGCGATCCATTTATGGACTCGTGCAAGCATCTCGGAGTTGGAATAAGCGCTTTGATGACGTGATCAAAGCATTTGGGTTTATACAAGTTTTTGGAGAATCTTGTATTTACAAGAAAGTGAGTGGGAGCTATGTGGCGTTTCTAATATTATATGTGGATGACATATTGCTGATTGGAAACAATGTGGAGTTTTTAGAGAGCGTAAAAGATTACTTGAACAAATGTTTTTCTATGAAGGACCTAGGAGAAGCTGCTTACATATTATGCATTAAGATCTATAGGGATAGATCGAGGCGCATGATAGGAATTTCACAAAGCACATACCTTGATAAAGTTTTGAAGAAGTTTGAAATGGAGCGGTCCAAGAAGGGGTTCTTGCCAGTATTACAAGGTATAAAGTTGAGTAAGACTCGGAGCCGAGTAACTGCGGAAGATAGAGAAAAGATGAGTACCGTCCCCTATGCTTCAGCCATAGGGTCTATCATGTATGCAATGCTATGCACTAGACCGGACGTCAGCCTGGCCATAAGTATGGCATCCAGGTTTCAAAGTAATCCAGGAGTGGATCACTCGACGGCGGTCAAGAATATTCTAAAGTACCTAAAAAGGACTAAGGAAATGTTTCTCGTCTATGGAGGTGATGAAGAGCTCGTCGTAAAGGGTTATGTCGACACAAGCTTTGACACTGATCCGGATGACTCTAAGTCTCAAACCGGATACGTATTTATTCTTAATGGGGGTGCGGTAAGCTGGTGCAGTTCCAAGCGAAGCGTCGTAGCAGATTCTACATGTCAGGCGGAGTACATGGCTGCCTCGGAGGCAGCTAAGGAGGGTGTGTGGATGAAGCAGTTCATGACGAATCTTGGAGTTGTGCCGAGCGAACTAAGTCCAATAACTCTGTTATGTGACAACACTGGTGCCATTGCTTTAGCAAAGGAACCAAGGTTTCACAAGAAGACCTGACAAATCAAACGACGCTTCAACCTCATCCGCGACTACGTCGAAGGAGAGGACGTAAATATTTGCAAAGTGCACACGGATCTGAATGTAGCAGATCCGCTGACTAAACCTCTTCCACGAGCGAAGCATGATGAACACCAGAACTGTAAGGGTGTTAGATTCATTCCAATGTAAATCGCATGGCGATGTGAGACTAGATTATTGAATCTAGTGCAAGTGGGAGACTGTTGGAAATATGCCCTAGAGGCAATGATAAAATAGTTATTATTATATTTCCTGTTTCAAGATAATCGTTTATTATCTATGCTATAATTGTATTGAATGCAAGCATAGATACATGTGTGGATATATAGACAAAACAATGTCCCTAGCAAGCCTCTTGTTGGCTAGCCAGTTGATCAAGGATGGTTAAGGTTTTCTGACCATATGCAACTGTTGTCTCTTGATAACTGGATCACATCATTAGGAGAATCATGTGATGGACTAGACCCAAAGTATAAACGTAGCATGTGATCGTGTCATTTTGTTGCTATTGTTTTCCGCGTGTCAAGTGTTCATTCCTATGACCATGAGATCATGTAACTCACTGACATCGGAGGAATACCTTGTGTGTATCAAACGTCACAATGTTCCTGGGTGACTATAAAGGTGCTCTACAGGGATTTGTCACTCCATGTGACGGAGAGGTATCTCGGGGCCCAATCGGTAATACAACATCACATATTAGCCTTGCAAGCAATGTGACTCAAGTGTAAGTCACGGTATCTTGTATTCTGGAACGAGTAAACAGACTTGCCGGTAATGAGAGTGAAATAGGTATAGGGATACTGACGATCAAATCTCGGGCAAGTAACATACCGAAGGACAAAGGGAATGTTATAAGGGATTATATGAATCCTTGGCACAAAGGTTCAATCGAGAAGATCTTCGTAGAATATGTAGGATCCAGTATGGATATCCAGGTCCCGCTATTGGATATTGACCGAGGAGTGTCTCGGGTCATGTCTGCATAGTTCTCGAACCCGCAAGGTCTGCACACTTAAGGTTCGTTGACGTATTAGTATAGGTGAGTTATATGTGTTGGTGACCGAAGGTTATTATGAGTCCCGAATGAGATCACGGACGTCACGAGGGTTTCCGAAATGGTTCGGAAACGAAGATTGATATATACGATGGTTTCATTGGTCACCGGAAAGATTTCGTGCATTACCGGCAGTGTACCGGGAGTGACGAATGGGTTCCGAAAATTCACCGGGAGGGGCCCACCCACCCGGGAGTGAGCCCAGTAGCCCTAGGGTGTTGCACCAGCCCTTAGTGGGCTGGTGAGGCCAGCCCAAGAGGGCTATGGCGCGACAAGATAAAAATATCAAAGGAAAGAAAAGAAGGAAAGAGGAAGGTGGGAAGGAAGGAGTGGAGTCCTTTCCCCAAACCGAATTGGGGTGGGAGTCCACCTCCTCCCCTTCGGCCGTGCCCTTGGGGCTCCCTTGAGCCCCAAGGCTAGCCCCTCCTCTCCTCCTATATATATTGGTGGTTTTAGGGCTTTTCAGACACAACTTTGCCACGTGCAACTCAAACCTATACCACGTAGTTCTTCCTCTAGATCGGATTTATGCGGAGCTCGGGCGGAGCCCTGCAAGAGTAGATCATCACCACCACCGGCGCGCCGTCATGCTGCCGGAGAACTCATCTACTTCCCCGTCTCTCTTGCTGGATCAAGAAGGCGGAGATCGTCATCGAGCTGTACGTGTGCTGAACGCGGAGGTGCCGTCCGTTCGGCGCTAGATCGGAACGGATCGTGGGACGACGGTGATTTGAATCACGAAGCTATACCACTACATCAACCGCGTTTCTTAATGCTTCCTGCTTAGCGATCTACAAGGGTATGTGGATCCAATGTCCCTCTCGTAGATGAACATCACCATGACAGGTCTTCGTGTGCGTAGGAATTTTTCTGTTTCCCATGCAACGTTCCCCAATAGTCTATGCGTAGATGACATCTCGAGTAGAGCACAAAGGAGTTTGTGGGCGTTGATATTCAGATTGCTTCCCTCCTTAGTCTTTTCTTGATTCGAAAGTATTTTTGGATGAAGCGGCCTGGACCAACATTACTCGTACGCTTACGAGAGACCGGTTCCATCGACTAAAATTCAACTTGTTGCATAAAGATGACTGACGGGTGTCTGTTTCTCCTACTTTAGTTGAAGATTTGTCAGAGGAAATCCTTGGAGAAGGTTAAATAGCAACCTGTATATCACCGTTATGGTTTTGTGTAAGTAAAATGCGATCATGCTAGATACTCATAGCAAACACGTAAAACATGCAACAACAAATTAGAGGACGTCTAACTTGTTTTTGCAGGGTTTGTTGTGATATGATGTGGCCAAAGACATGATATGATATATTTGATGTATGAGATGATCATGTTGTAATAGTTAAATATGGAGTTGCATGTCGATGCTACGGCAACCGGCAGGATCCATAGGGTTTTCTTTAATTATTTTGCGCATGATGATGCTTTGCTTTATCCCTGGTTCAGTAGCTTTAGTAGTAACAACATAGTTGGTGCGACAACCTCGATGGCAGCACAATGATGGATATCATGGTATGGCGTCGGTGATGATGGAGATCATGCCGGTGCTTGGAGATGGAGATCAAAAGCACAAGATGATGGCCATATCATGTCACTTATGATTTGCATGTGATGTTAATCCTTTTATGAACCTTATTTTGCTTAGGACGATGGTAGGATTATAAGGTGATCCCTCACTAAAATTTCAAGATAAAATTGTGTTCTCACCGAGTGTGCACCGTTGCGAAAGTTCGTCGTTTCGAGACACCACGTGATGATCAGGTGTGATAGACTCTACATTCACATACAACGGGTGCAAAATAGTTTTGCACACGCGGAACACTCGGGTTAAACTTAACGAGCCTAGCATGTACAGACATGACCTTAGAATACAACATACCAAAAGGTCGAACATGAGTCATATAGTAAATACGATCAACATATAGATGTTCACTATTGAAGCCAACTCAACTCACGTGATGATCGGACTTGAGTTGGTGAATTTGGATCATGTGTCACTCGAATGACTAGAGGGATGTCAATTTGAGTGGGATTTTATTAGTAATATAATTAAATAAACTCATTATCTTGAACCATAGTCTAAGTAATCTTTGCAAATTTATGTTATAGATCAATGGCTCGCGTAGTAGCACCCCTGAATTTTAATGCGTTCCTAGAGAAAGCCAAGTTGAAAGATGATGGAAGTAACTTTGTAGTCTGGGCCCAAAATCTGAGAATTGTTCTCACGTATTCTCAAAGAGCTTATGTCCTTGATACACCTCTAGGTGACATGCCACCCCAACCGGCAACCCGAGATGATATGAATATCTCGCAATCGTGTCTAGATGACTACTAAGTATTTCAATGTGCAATTTTGTATGGCTTAGAATCGAGACTTCAAAGACGCTTTGAACTTAATGGAGCATATGCGATGTTCCAGGAGTTGAAGTTTATCTTTGAGAAGAATGCCCAGATTGAGAGGTATGCAACATTCAATAAGTTCCATGCTTGCAAAATGGAGGAGAACGAGTCTGTCAGTGAACGCATACTCAGAATGTCTGGGTACTCTAACCGTTTGGCTAAATTGGGAATTGTTCTCCCGCCACAGGCAATCACAGACAGAGTACTTAAATCATTGCCACCTAGCTATAAAGGCTTTGTGTTGAACTACAACATGCAAGGTATGAATAAATCAGTCGCCGAGTTGTTTGTGATGATGAAAGTCGCTGAGTCAGAAATCAAGAAAGAACATCAAGTGTAAAACCACTAGTTTCAAGAATAACGACAAGGGCAAGAAGGGTAACTCCAAGAAGAGTGGCAAAACAGTTGCCCCTCCCATGAGGAAACCCAAGGCTGGACCCAAGCCGGAAACTGAGTTCTTTCATTGCAAGGGGACTGGTCACTGGTGTTGGGGAACGTTACATGGGAAACAAAAGAATTCCTACGCACACGAAGGACCTATCATGGTGATGATGATCTACAAGAGGGGCGGTCGGATCCACATACCCTTGTAGATCGCTAAGCGGGAAGCATTAAGAAACGCGGTTGATTGATACGTCTCCAACGTATCTATATTTTTTGATGGTTCCATGCTATTATCTTGTCAAACTTTGGATGTTTTGTATGCCTTTTATATCTTTTTTGGGACTAACTTATAAACTCAGTGCCAAGTGCCAGTTCCTGTTTTTTCCGTGTTTTTGACCCTTTTCAGAGGAGAATATTAAACGGAGTCCAAACGGAATAAAACCTCCGAAAAGATTTTTTCCGGAACAGAAGATACGCACGGAGCTTGAGAACCAAGGCAAAGGGCACCAGGGGAGGCCACAAGCCCCCTAGCCGCGGGCTGGGGGCGACTAGCAGGCTTGTGGGCCCCCCGTGGCTCCTCTGCCCTACTTCTTCCGACTATAAATCCCCGAAAAATCTGAAACCACGGGAGAGAGCCACGAAAATACTTTTCCGCCGCCGCAAGCTTCTGTCTCCGCAAGATACCATCTGGGGACCGTTCTCGTGCCCTGCCGGATGGGGGATTCGGGGACGGAGGACTTCTTCATCAACACCATTGCCTCTCCGATGATGCGTGAGTATTTCACCATAGACCTTCGGGTCCATAGCTAGTATCTAGATGGCTTCTTCTCTCTGTTGGATCTTCAATACAAAGTTCTCCATGATCTTCATGGAGATCTATCCGACGTAATATTCTTTTGCAGTATGTTTGTCGAGATCCGACGAATTGTGGATTTATGATCAGATTATCTATGAATCTTATTTGAGTTTCTTCTGATCTCTTATATGCATGATTTCATATCCTTGTAATCTCTTTGAGTTGTGGGTTTTGTTTGACCAACTTGATCTATGATTCTTTCAATGGGAGAAGTGCTTGGTTTTGGGTTCATACCGTGCGGTGACCTCACCCAGTGACAGAAGCGGTAGCGAGGCACGCATCATGTTGTTGCCATCAAGGGTAAAAAGATGGGGTTTATATCTATTGCATGAATTTATCCCTCTACATCATGTCATCTTGCTTAAGGCGTTACTCTGTTTGTCATGAACTCAATACACTAGATGCATGCTCGATAGCGGTCGATGTGTGGAGTAATAGTAGTAGATGCAGAATGTATAGGGCTACTTGTCTCGGACGTGATGCCTATATGTATGATCATTGCCTTAGATATCGTCATGACTTTGCGCGATTCTATCAATTGCTCGACAGTAATTCGTTCAGCCACCGTAATATTTGCTATCTTGAGAGAATCCTCTAGTGAACACTATGGCCCCCGGGTCTACTGCACATCATATTTTCAGCCCTACACTTTTACTTTGTTGCACTTTCCGCCTTCAGATCTCACCTTGCAATCAATCGTGAAGGGATTGACAACCCCTTTGTAGCGTTGGGTGCAAGTTTGCTGTTTTTGCGCAGGTACATTGGTGCCTCATCTTGATACTCCTACTGGATTGATACCTCGGTTCTCAAACTGAGGGAAATACTTACTGCTACTGTGCTGCATCACCCTTTCCTCTTCAAGGGAAAAAACCAACGCAAGCTCAAGAGATAGCAAGAAGAATTTCTGGCGCCGTTTCCGGGGAGCATCAAGTGAAGCTTATCCAAGTAAGTGTCGCAAACTCATCTCTTGCATTTACTTTTTTGCCTCTCGTTTTCCTCCCCCCCCCACTTCTGAAAAACAAAAATTTACAAAAATATTTGCCTTTTTCCTTTGCCCTTTTCTTTCGCTTGCTTTCTGTTCGCTTGTGTGCTTGTCTGCTTGCTGAAGTCACCATGACTGAAAACACCTAACTTTGTGACTTCTCGAATACTAATAATAATGATTTTATTAGTACTCTGATTTCTCCCGCCACTAGTGCGGAATCATATGAAATCAATGCTGCTTTGCTGAATCTTGTTATGAAAGAGCAATTCTCCGGCCTTCCTAGTGAAGATGCGGCATCCCATCTTAATACCTTCATTGAGTTATGCGATATGCAAAATAAGAAAGATGTGGATAATGATGTGATTAAATTGAAGATATTTCCGTTCTCATTGCAAGATTGAGCAAAAACTTGGTTTTCATCTTTGCCCAAAAATAGTATTGGTTCTTGGAACAAGTGCAAAGATGCTTATATATCCAAGTATTTTCTACCGGCTAAGATTATCTCTCTCCGTAATGATATCATGAATTTTATGCAACTAGATCATGAACATGTTGCACAATCTTGGGAGATAATGAAATTGATGATTATAAATTGTCCCGCTGATGGCTTGAGTCTTTGGATGATTATACAAATCTTCTATGCTGGTTTGAATTTTGCTTCTAGAAATATCATGGGCTCCGCCTCCGGTGGAACTTTCATGGAAATAAAATTAGGAGAAGCCACAAAACTCCTAGACAATATCATGACAAACTATTCTCAGTGGCACACTGAAAGGTCACCTACTAGTAAAAAAGTCCACGCTATAGAAGAAATTAACTCGTTGAGTGCTAAGATGGATGAGTTAATGAAATTGTTTGATAGTAAAGGTGCTCCTTTAGATCCAAATGATATGCCCTTGTCTTCCTTGATTGAGAGTAGCAATGAGAGCTTGGACGTTAATTTTGTTGGTAGGAATAATTTTGGCCACAACAATCCATTTAGAGGAAACTATATTCCTAGGCCTTTTCCTAGTAATCCCTCTAATAACTTTGGCAACTCCTACAACAATTCTCATGGAAATTACAATAAATTAACCTATGATCTAGAGAGTAATATTAAAGAGTTTATCAACTCGCAAAATATTTTCAATGCATCCATAGAAGAAAAACTACTCAAAATTGATGATTTGGCTAGGAGCGTTGATAGAATGTCTCTTGATATTGACGCTATGAAAGTTAGATGTGCTCCTCCCAAGATCAATATGGATGAAACTTTGAAAGCTATGCGTGTTTCCATGAATGAGAGTAAAGAAAGAACCGCCCAAATTCGTGCTAGACATGAATGGCTTAAAAAAGGCGTGTTCTCGTGATGAGAATCACGAAGATCTTAAAGTGCTTGGTGTGACTCCCATTAAATCCTTGTTTTCTAGTGTCAAACCTAATGATGATGGGGCTGGATATGAATCCACATTGGTTGAAAAACACCCCAATGATTTGGAGTCCATTTATCTTGATGCTAAAAGCATTGAAAGTGGAGTAGAGGATATCAAAACTTTGAGTAGTAATGAAACTACTACTTTGGATTTCAAGGAATTCAATTATGACAGTTGCTCTTTGATTGAATGTATTTCCTTGATGCAATCCATGCGAAACTCTCCACACGCTTATAGCCAAAACAAGACCTTTACCGATCATATCGTCGATGCTATGATTAAATCTCTTGAAGAGAAACTTGAATTGGAAGTTTCTATTCCTAGAAAACTTCATGATGAGTGGGAACCTACTATCAAAATCAAGATCAAAAACTATGAATGCAATGCTTTGTGTGATTTGGGTGCTAGTGTTTCCGTGATTCTAAAGTCTTTATGTGATGTTCTAGGCTTCAATGAGATTGATGAGTGCTCTCTTAATTTGTATCTTGCGGATTCTACTATTAAGAAACCTATGGGAAGGATCAATTATGTTCTTATTATTGCAAATAGGAACTATGTACCCATAGATTTCATTGTGCTTGATATTGATTGCAATCCTACATGTCCTATCATTCTTGGTAGACCTTTCCTAAGGACTATTGGTGCTGTCATCGATATGAAGGAAGGGAATATTAGATTTCAATTTCCATTAAAGAAGGGCATGGAACATTTTCCTAGAAAGAAAATAAGATTGCCTTATAAATCCAGGATTAGGGCTACTTATGGTTTGATTACCAAAGACGACGATACGTGATTCTTGCGCCTTATGCCTAGCTAAGGGCGTTAAACAATAGCGCTTGTTCGGAGGCAACCCAATGAATTTATCTTTGTTTTTTGATTTCTGTTTTGTTGCGTCCACTCCATCATAATTCTGTTATGATTGTGTTTTTTGTGTCTCTTTTTGTGTTTGAGCCAAGTAAAACCTGTATGACTAGTTTTAGTGATGGTTGTTTGATCATGGTGGAAAAAGACAGAAACTTTTCTCTCACACAATTATTTTTAATTTTTATCCAGAAAGAGATTTTGAGTTGATTCTTCTTTCTACTGGTTGATATGCCAATTGCCCAAATTGTCGTAATGTTTCAGAATTTTTTAGATAACAGAAGTATACGAAGTATACAGATTTCTACAGACTGGTCTGTTTTTGACAGATTCTGTTTTTGTTGTGTTGACTGCTTATTTTGATGAAACTATGGATAGTATCGAGGTGTACTAGCCATGGAGAAGTGAGAATACAGTAATCTAACACCAATATAAATGGAAATCAAGTTTGCTACAGTACCTAAAGAGGTGGTAGTTTATTTTCTTGTGCTAACGATATCACGAGTTTCTGTTTAAATTTTGTGTTGTGAAGTTTTGAAGTTTTGGGTGATGTTCTCATGGACAAAGGGATAAAGAGTGGAAAGAGCTCAAGCTTGGGGATGCACAAGGCATCCCAAGCCAAATTCAAGGACACCAGAAGGCCTAAGCTTGGGGATGCCCTGGGAAGGCACCCCCTCTTTCGCATTCAATCCATCGGTAACGTTACTTGGAGCTATATTTTTATTCAACACATGATATGCGTTTTGCTTGGAGCGTCGTGTATTATAGGAGTCTTTCTTTTTGTTGTGTCACAATCATCCTTGCTGCACACCTTTTGAGAGAGACATGCACTCATCGTGAATTTGCTAGAATACCCATTGAGCTTCGCTTATTTCTTTTGAGTTAGGCAATTTAGCTCACATGTGCTTCACTTATATCTTTTGAGCTAGATAACTTTGCTCTAACTGCTTCAGTTAGATCTTTCAGAGAACGGCGGTGTCATATTTTGGAGAAATAAGAACTCTCGATCTTCACTTATATCTTTTTGAGAGTGCTCTCTCTGAGTAACTTGGTAGTTGGCTATGAAAGTAGTCCTAAAGATGATAGGCGTCCTAAGGGGATACAATAAAACTTCCATATTCATGTGCATTGATTAGAAAGAGAAGTCTGATTCCTCTCAATTAGTTTTGAGACATGGATTTGGTAATATTAAGAGTCATGTTAGTAGGTGTTGTGAATCTAGAAATACTTGTGTTGAAGTTAGTGAATCCCGTAACATGCACGTATGGTGAACCGCTATGTTAGGAAGTCGGAGCATAATTGATTTATTGATTGTCATCCTTTGTGTTGCGGTCGGGATCACGCGATGGTTAACACCTACCAACCCTTCCCCTAGGAGTATGCATTTAGCACTTTGTTTCGATTACTAATAAAAACTTTCGCAATAAGTATGTGAGTTCTTCATGACTAATGTGAGTCCATGGTATAGATGCACTTTCACCTTCCACCATTGCTAGCCTCTCTAGTGCCGCGCAACTTTCGCCAGTACACAAAACCACCATAGACCTTCCTCAAAACAGCCAGCATACCTACCTATCATGGCCTTTTCATAGCCATTCAGAGATATATTGCCATGCAACTCCCACCGTTCCGTCTCATGACTTGTGCCGTCACTTTCATATTGCCATTGTATGATTGTAAGATAGCTAGCGAGTCATACGCTAAGCTAGATCGTTGCACATCCCAGTACACTGCCGGAGGCATTTCCTATAGAGTCATCATCGTTCTAAGCATTGAGCTGTGAGTAAATGAAAGTGTGATGATCATCATTATTAGAGCATTGTCCCATGTGAGGAAATAAAAAAAAGATGCCAAAGTTGCCCACATAAAAAAAGAGAGAGATATGGAAAGAGGTCAAAGAGCCCAAACAAAAAAAGAGAAAAAGAGAGAAGGGACAATGCTACTATCTTTTTCCACACTTGTGCTTCATAATAGCACCGTGTTCTTTATGATTGAGAGTCTCTTGTTTTGTCACCACCATATACTAGTGGGAATCTTCATTATGTAACTTGGCTTGTATATTCCAATGATGGGCTTACTCAAAATTTCCCTAGGTCTTTGTGAGCAAGCAAGTTGGATGCACACCCACTAGTTCTCCTTTTGAGCTTTCACATACTTATAGCTCTAAGTGCATCCATTGCATGGTAATCCCTACTCTTTCACATTGATATCTATTGATGGGCATCTCCATAGCCCTTTGATACGCCGAGTCGATGTTACCATCTCCTCCTTTTTGCCTCACAACCTCCACCACACTCTATTCCACCTATAGTGCTATATCCATGGCTCACGCTCATGTATTGCTTGAGAGTTGAAAAAGGTTTGAGAAAGTAAGAGTGCGAAAACAATTACTTGGCCAATACCGGGGTTGTGCATGATTTAAATTCGTTGTGTGGGGATGATGGAGCATAGCCAGACTATATGATTTTGTAGGGATAACTTTCTTTGGCCTTGTTATTTCGAAAGTTCATGATTACCTTGCTAGTTTGCTCTAAGTATTATTGTTTTCATGTCAATGGCAAACTATTGTTTCGAATCTTACGGATCTGAACATTCATGACACATGAAAGAAGTTACAAAGGACAAATACGCTAGGTAGCATTCCACATCAAAAATTCAGTCTTTATCACTTCCCTACTCGAGGACAATCAGGAGTTAAGCTTGGGGATGCTTGATACGTCTCCAACGTATCTATAATTTTTTATGGTTCCATGCTATTATCTTGTCAAACTTTGGATGTTTTGTATGCCTTTTATATCTTTTTTGGGACTAACTTATTAACTCAGTGCCAAGTGTCGTTTCCTATTTTTTCCGTGTTTTGACCCTTTTCACAGGAGAATATTAAACTGAGTCCAAACGGAATAAAACCTCCGAAAAGATTTTTTTTCCGGAACAGAAGATACGCATGTGACATGAGGGGGACCCGCGCCTAGCAGAGGGCAGAGGGCACCAGGGGAGGCCACAAGCCCCCTAGCCGTGGCCTGAGGGGGACCCGTGCCTAGCTGGCTTGTGGGCCCCCTATGGCTCCTCTTGCCTACTTATTCCGCCTATAAATCCCCAAAAAATCTGAAACCACGGGAGAGAGCCACAAAAATACTTTTCCGCCGCCGCAAGCTTCTGTCTCCGCAGGATCCCATCTGGGGACCGTTCTGGTGCCCTGTCGGAGGGGGATTCGGACACGGAGGACTTCTTCATCAACACCATTGCCTCTCTAATGATGCGTGAGTAGTTCACCACAGACCTTCGGGTCCATAGCTAGTAGCTAGATGGCTTCTTCTCTCTCTTGGATCTTCAATACAAAGTTCTCCATGATCTTCATGGAGATCTATCCAATGTAATCTTCTTTTGCGGTGTGTTTGTCGAGATCCGATGAATTGTGGATTTATGATCAGATTTTCTATGAATCTTATTTGAGTTTCTTATGATCTCTTATAGCATGATTTCATATCCTTGTAATTCTCTTCGAGTTGTGGGTTTTGTTTGGCCAACTTGATCTATGATTCTTGCAATGGGAGAAGTGCTTGGTTTTGGGTTCATACCGTGCGGTGACCTCACCTAGTGACAGGGTAGCGAGGCACGCATCGTGTTGTTGCCATCAAGGGTAAAAGATGGGGTTTATATCTATTGCATGAATTTATCCCTCTACATCATGTCATCTTTCTTAAGGCGTTACTCTGTTTGTCTTGAACTCAATACACTAGATGCATGCTGGATCTTGGTCGATGTGTGGAGTAATAGTAGTAGATGCAGAAAGTATCGGTCTACTTGTCTCGGACGTGATGCCTATATCTATGATCATTTCCTTAGATATCGTCATGACTTTGCGCGGTTCTATCAATTGCTCGACAGTAATTCGTTCACCCACCATAATATTTGCTATCATGAGAGAAGCCTCTAGTGAACACTATGGCCTCCGGGTCTACTTCACATCATATTTTCAGACCTACACTTTTACTTTGTTGCACTTTCCGCCTTCAGATCTCACCTTGCAATCAATCATGAAGGGATTGACAGCCCCTTTGTAGCGTTGGGTGCAATTTTTCTGTTTTTGCGCAGGTACGGTGGAGACTTGGCTTGATACTCCTACTGGATTGATATGTTGGTTCTCGAGCTGAGGTAAATACTTACTGCTACTGTGCTGCATCACCCTTTCCTCTTCAAGGGAAAAACCAACGCAAGCTCAAGAGGTAGCATTGATGTAGTCGAATGTCTTCACGATCCGAATCGCAAGCGTCACACGAACTCCATCCCGATCTAGTACCGAACGGACCACACCTCCTCGTTCAGCGCACGTATAGCTCGATGACGATCTCCGCCTTCTTGATCCAGCAAGAGAGATGAAGAGGTAGCTGAATTCTCCGGTAGCACGACAGCGTGGTGGTGCTGGTGGTGGAGCTACTGCGATAGGGCTTCGTCATGTCGTACCGAACTAGCTACGAGGTGTCACGAAGTGGTGGAGGGAGAGAGGGCTCCACTATGGCTTGGGGTGTAAAAAGCATCTCAAACCTCCATGATACGTCCATTTTGCATCATGTTTTCATGTTGATATTTATCGCTTCTCTGTCTGTTATTTCACTTCATGGTACTATTCTTATGCCTTTTCTCTCTTATTTTGCAAAGTTTACATGAAGAGGGAGAATACCGGCAACAGGAATTCTGTCCTGAAAGTGGAGCAAAGTTGAGATACCTATTATGCGCAACTCCAAATGCCGTGAAAATCAACGGGGATTTTTTTCCCAATTTATCAAAAATACTAGGCCGAAGAAGTGCCACAGGGGCACCATGGGGTGCCCACAAGCCTGCACGGCGCGGCCACCCCCAGGCCGCGCCATGGGGGCTTGTGGGCAGCCCACTGGCCCATTGGCCCCCCTCTTTTGCTACATGGAAGGTTTCGTCCAGGAAAAAATCACAGATGAGAATTTTCGTGGTTTCGTCGCCGCCACGAGGCAAAACTTGAGCAGAACCAATCTAGAGCTCCGGCAGGACGATCCTGCCGGGGAAACTTCCCTCCCGGAGGGGGAAATCGTCGCCATCGTCATCACCAACACTCCTCTCATCGGAGGGGACTCGTCACCATCAACATCTTCATCGGCACCATCTCATCTCCAAACCCTAGTTCATCACTTGTAACCAATCTCCGTCTCGCGACTCCGATTGGTACTTGTAAGGTTGCTAGTAGTGTTGATTACTCTTTGTAGTTGATGCTAGTTGGATTATTTGGTGGAAGAGTTTATGTTCAGATCCTTGATGCTACTCATTACCTCTCTGATCATGATTATGATTATGCTTTGTGAGTAGTTACTATTGTTCCTGAGGACATGGGATAAGTCATGCTAATAGTAGTCATGTGAATTTGGTATTCGTTCGGTAATTTGATATGTTGTATGTTGTTTTTCCACTAGTGGTGTTATGTGAATGTCGACTACATAACACTTCACCATTATTTGGGCCTAGAGGAAGGCATTGGGAAGTAGTAAGTAGATCATGGGTTGCTAGAGTTACAGAAGCTTAAACCCTAGTTTATGTGTTGCTTCGTAAGGGGCTGATTTGGATCCACTAGTTTAATGCTATGGTTAGACTTTGTCTTAATTCTTCTTTCGTAGTTGCGGATGCTTGCGAGAGGGGTTAATCATAAGTGGGATGCTTGTCCAAGTAAGGGCAGTACCCAAGCGCCAGTCCACCCACATATCAAACTATCAAAGTAACGAACATGAATCATATGAACATGATGAAACTAGCATGACAAAAATTCCCTTGTGTCCTCGGGAGCGTTTTCCCTCCTATAAGACTTTGTCCAGGCTTGTCCCTTGCTACAAAAGGGATTGGGCCACTTTGTTGCACCGTTGCTACTTTTGTTACTTGTTGCTTGCTACGAATCATCTCACCACACAATCACTTGTTACCGACAATTTCAGTGCTTGCAGATATTTCCTTGCTGAAAACCACTTGTTAGATCCTTCTGCTCCTCGTTGGGTTTGACACTCTTACTTATCGAAAGGACTACGATTGATCCCCTATACTTGTGGGTCATCAAGACTCTTTTCTGGCGCCGTTGCCGGGGAGTGAAGCGCCTTTGGTAAGTGGCACTTGGTAAGGAAACATTCATATAGTGTGCTGAAATTTATTGTCACTTGTCATTATGGATACTAATCCTTTGAGGGGCTTGTTCGTGGTATCTTCACCTCGAACGGAAGCACAAAGAGTTGCTCCTCAACCTGCTGCACCTACTGAAAATATTTGCTTTGAATTTCCTTCGGATATGCTTGAGAAACTCCTGGCTAATCCTTTTAGAGGAGATGGAACATCACATCTAGACTTGCATCTAATCTATGTAGATGAAGTTTGTGGTTTATTTAAGCTTGCAGGTGTGCCCGAGGATTTGGTCAAGAAGAAGGTCTTTCCTTTATATTTGAAGGATAAGGCGTTGACATGGTATAGGCTATGTGATGATATTGGATCATGGGACTACAATCGATTGAAATTGGAATTTCATCAAAAGTTTTATCCTATGCATTTAGTACATCGTGATCGGAATTATATTTATAATTTTTGGCCTCATGACAAAGAAAGCATCGCTCAAGCTTGGGGGAGGCTTAAATCAATGTTATATTCATGCCCCAATCATGAGCTCTCGAGAGAAATTATCATTTAGAACTTCTATGCTCGGCTTTCTCATGATGATCGCACCATGCTTGACACTTCTTGTACCGGTTCTTTTATGAAGAGAGATATTGACTTCAAATGGAATTTATTGGAGAGAATTAAACGCAACTCTAAAGATTGGGAGCTTGAAGAAGTTAAGGAGTCAGGTATGAATTTCACGTTTGATTACGTTAAATCCTTTGTTGAGACAAATACCTTTAGTGATTTTAGCGCTAAGTATGGACTTGAATCTGAGATAGTAGCTTCATTGTGCGAATCTTTTGCTGCTCATATTGATCTCCCCAAAGAGAAGTGGTTTAAATTTCATCCTCCTTTAGAAGTCAATGTAGTTAAACCCACTCGAGTTGAAGAGAAAGTCATTGCCTATAATAATCCTGTGGTTCCCAGTGCTTACATTGAGAAACCACCTTTCCATCTTAGGATAAAGGATCATTCTAAAGCTTCAACTATGATACGTAGAGGCTATATTAGAACACCTACACCCCCTGAGCAAATTAGAGTTGAACCTAGCATTGCTATTATCAAAGATCTTCTGTCTGAAGAAGTTGAGGGACATAATATTCACTTCTATGAAGATGCTGCTAGAATTGCTAAACCTCACGTTAGAGACAAACATTGGCCTATTGTTGGCATGCCTGTGGTTTCTGTTAAGGTAGGAGATCATTGTTATCATGGCTTATGTGACATGGGTGCTACTGTTAGTGCAATACCTCAATCCTTATATGATGAAATCAAAGATGAGATTGCACCTGTAGAGATAGAACCTATATATGTCACTATTCAGCTTGCCAATAGAGATACTATCTGCCCTGTGGGAATTGTTAGGGATGTTGAAGTCTTGTGTGGTAAAACGAAGTATCCTGCTGATTTCCTCATTCTTGCTACCGCACAAGATAGCTTTCGTCCCATCATATTTGGCTGACCTTTTCTCAATACCGTCAATGCCCATATTGATTGTGAGAAGCAAACTGTCACTGTTGGCTTTGAAGGAGTGTCACATGAGTTCAATTTCTCTAAGTTTGGTAGACAACCTCATGAAAAGGAGTCGCCTAGTAAGGATGAAACTATTGCCTTAGCTTCTATTGTCGTGCCTCCTACTGATCCATTAGAGCAATACTTGCTTGAGCATGAAAATGATATGCATATGGATGAAAGGGATGAGATAGATAGAGTTGTCTTAGAACAATATTCTATCCTTAAGAATAATTTGCCTGTTGAACTGCTTGGGGATCCACCTCCACCAAAGGGTGATCCTGTGTTTGAGCTTAAACAGTTGCCTGATACTCTTAAGTATGCCTATCTTGATGAAAAGGAGATATATCCTGTCATTATTAGTGCTAGCCTCTCGGAGCATGAAGAAAAGAAGTTGCTAAAAACTCTGAGGAAGCACCGTGCTGCTATAGGATATACTCTTGATGATCTTAAGGGCATTAGTCCCACTCTATGCCAGCACAAGATCAAAACTGATCCTGAATTCAAACCAGTTGCTGATCATCAAAGGAGATTGAATCCTAAGATGAAAGAAGTAGTGAGAAAATAAATACTAAAGCTCCTAGAAGCAGGTATTATCTATCCTGTTGCTCATAGCGATTGGGTGAGTCCGGTGCATTGCGTCCCTAAGAAGGGAAGCATTACCGTTGTCCCTAATGATAAGGATGAGTTGATCCCACAGAGGATTATCACTGGCTATAGGATGGTGATCGATTTTAGGAAATTGAATAAGGCCACTAGGAAAGATCATTACCCTTTGCCTTTTATCAACCAAATGCTAGAAAGGCTGTCTAAACACACACACTTTTGCTTTCTAGACGGTTATTCTGGTTTCTCCCAAATACTAGTTGCACAATCTGATCAGGAGAAAACCACCTTCACCTGCCCTTTCGGTACCTTTGCTTATAGACATATGCCTTTCGGCTTATGTAATGCACCTGCCACCTTTCAAAGATGTATGATGGATATATTCTCTGACTTTTTTGAAAAGATTGTCGAGGTTTTCATGGATGACTTCTCCGTTTACGGGCCTTCCTTTGATGATTGCCTCAGCAACCTTGATCGAGTCTTACAGAGATGTAAAGACACCAATCTTGTCTTGAATTGGGAGAAGTGCCACTTTATGGTTAATGAAGGCATCGTCTTAGGACATAAAATTTCTGAAAGGGGTATTGAAGTCGATAAGGCTAAGGTTGATGCAATCGAGAAAATGCCATACCCCACAGATATCAAAGGTATAAGAAGTTTCCTTGGTCATGTTGGTTTCTATAGAAGGTTGATCAAATACTTCTCTAAGATTTCTAGGCCTCTTACCAATCTCTTGCAAAAGGATATTCCTTTTGTCTTTGACGATGATTGTGAGGAAGCCTTTGAAATACTTAAGAGGGCTTTGATAACCGCACCTATTGTTCAACCACCTGATTGGAACTTACCTTTTGAGATCATGTGTGACGCTAGTGATTATGCTGTTGGTGTTGTTCTAGGGCAAAGAGTTGATAAGAAGTTGAATGTTATTCACTACGCTAGTAAAACTCTAGACAGTGCCCAGAGAAACTATGCCACTACGGAGAAGGAATTTTTAGCAGTCGTGTTTGCGTGTGAAAAGTTCAGGTCTTACATAGTTGATTCCAAAGTCATTATTCACACTGATCACGCTGCTATTAAGTACCTCATGGAGAAGAAGCACGCTAAACCTAGACTTATCAGATGGGTTCTCTTGCTACAAGAATTTGATTTGCACGTTATCGACAGAAAGGGTGTTGATAACCCAGTAGCAGATAACTTGTCTAGGTTGGAGAACGTTCTTGATGACCCACAACCTATTGATGATAGCTTTCCCGGTGAGCAATTGAATGTCATCAATGCTTCACGTAGTGCATCGTGGTATGCTGATTATGCGAACTATATCGTTGCCAAATACATACCACCTAGTTTCACGTACCAACAAAAGAAGAAATTCTTCTTTGACTTGAGACATTACTTTTGGGATGATCCTCACCTTTATAAGGAAGGAGTAGATGGTGTTATTAGACGTTGTGTACCTGAACATGAATAGGGACAGATCCTACAGAAGTGTCACTCCGAGGCCTACGGAGGACACCATGCGGGAGATAGAACTGCACACAAGGTATTGCAGTCAGGTTTCTATTGGCCCACTCTCTTCAAGGATGCCCGTAAGTTTGTCCTCTCTTGTGAAGAATGTCAGAGAATAGGTAATATTAGAAAACGTCGGGAAATGCCTATGAACTATTCACTTGTCATTGAACCATTTGACGTTTGGGGCTTTGATTATATGGGGCCTTTTCCAAAATCCAATGGGTATACTCACATCTTAGTTGCTGTTGATTACACCACTAAGTGGGTAGATGCTATCCCCACTAGTAGTGCTAATCACAACACCTCTATCAAGATGCTGAAATAAGTTATCTTCCCTAGATTTGGAGTCCCTAGATATCTAATGACCGACGGTGGTTCACACTTCATTCATGGTGCTTTCCGTAAAATGCTCGCTAAGTACGATGTCAACCATAGAATTGCGTCTCCCTATCACCCTCAGTCCAGTGGTCAAGTAGAGCTAAGAAATAGAGAGATTAAACTAATTCTGCAAAAGACTGTCAACATGTCTAGAAAGAATTGGTCTAAGAAGCTCGATGATGCACTGTGGGCTTATAGAACTGCCTATAAGAATCCCATGGGCATGTCTCTGTACAAAATGCTGTATGGGAAAGCATGTCATTTACCTCTTGAGCTAGAGCATAAAGCTTATTGGGCAAGCAAAGAGCTCAACTTTGATTTCAAGCTTGCCGGTGAGAAGAGGTTATTTGACATTAGCTCGCTTGATGAGTGGAGAACTCAATCATATGAGAATGCCAAGCTTTTCAAAAAGAAGGTTAAGAGGTGGCATGATAAGAGGATACAAAAGCGTGAGTTCAATGTAGGTGATTATGTCTTGCTATATAACTCTCGTTTAAGATTCTTTGCAGGCAAGCTTCTCTCTAAATGGGAAGGTCCCTATGTTGTTGAGGAAGTATATCGTTCCGGTGCTATCAAGATCAACAACACGGAAGGTAATTGTCCGAGAGTGGTAAATGGGAAGAGAATCAAGCATTATATATCAGGTACTCCCATAAATGTTGAAAGCAATATCATCAATACCATAACTCGAGAAGAATACCTAAGTGATATTTATCAGCCTGTTTCAGACTCCGAAAACGAAGAGGTATGTGTTTCGGTAAAAAAACAGAGTCCAAAACTTTTCCAGTAGGAAATTTTCTCCATTTTGGAATATTTGAAAAAATACAAAAATTGGAAGTAGTCCGAAAAGTGCGCGAGGAGGCGACAAGCCTGCACGGCGCGGGCCCACCCCCCGGCCGTGCCGTGAGGGCTTGTGGCCACCTCGTGCGCCTCCTGGACTCCGTTTTCGTGCAGGGTACTCCTTCTGGTGTGGAAAAAATCATTATATATACTTCCGTTTGGTCTGACCCCTGCATCACGCAGATTTCCTCTGTTTTTCGTTTCGAGCATGTTTCTGTTGCAGATCTAGATCGCCATGACTTCCCCAAAATCTCCTAAGGACAAGATCTTCGAGAAGGTCATCAATCCCTACCACACGGGAGTGCTGCAACACCCTCAATCTATCGAGATGCGTGAGGGGATGTTGCATATCCGTGATGTGGAGGGGCCTAAGAAGACCGGAAGCATGGAGACGAGGCTCGAAGCAATGGAGAAACAAGTCTTTAAGTGCCAAGGGATGGTGGAGCATGGACTCAACGCCAACTACATGATGATCACGGAGTTCACCAACAAGCACAGGATTGATGTCAATGACATTGGAAAGCATCTCTCCAGGCTCTATGACAGGATTGATCAACTCCACGGCCAGATCTATGACCCGCAGAACCAAAACTGTGAGTATGAGTATAGATTTAAATCAATACGGTTGG